>NC_090936.1:115338491-117937683 GCF_040938575.1 Ambystoma mexicanum
CAATTCACAGAATCTACACCCGCAAAAACTAAGACCGCGAGAAAGTTGAAGAAATTGTTTTATTCACCCATCGCCGGAGAAGGAACAGATGTTGCAATGGAAGGGAATGAAGTGGACGACAATGAAACACCATCAATATCACTGAACATAGCGGAAGACGATATCAGAGATTCTACCTTTCATGTGAGTGACATGTCCTCAACGTTACAGGCCGAACCAGCTGGGATGCAGAGTGACAGTATAAGGAAAGAGGCCAAATTCATTGTATTCGATAGTTGTTTGATTGATATTATTATTCGGATGAAATGTGGGCATTCGGTTGGTGGGGAAGTATGTGGGGAGCCATTGATTAATGTGACTCGTGCAATTCGAGGCACTAACCTTAAAATACATGCCACCTGTACAAAATATCATCCTTTCTCATGGTCTGCACAACCCATGCTGGGGCAACTGCCAGCAGGCAATCTACTTTGTGCAGCGGCTGCACTTTTTAGTGGTTCAAGTTTTAAAAAGTTAGAGTCTTTCTTTCAGTTTGTGGGAATCCATTTCATTGCGAAAACTCAGTTCTACAAATACCAAACCGATTATCTATTTCCAGCCATTAGCGAAGCTTGGAGAATGGAAAAAATGTCTATTGATCGTACATTCGCGGGCAAACGGTTCAGGCTAGCCGGTGATGGACAGTGCGACAGCCCAGGATTTTCAGCCAAGTACTGCACCTACTACTTTCAGGACATGGAAAGTAAGAAAATTGTGAGTTCGGTGGTCGTGCAGGTGTCACAAAGTACATCCTCAGTGGCCATGGAGAAAGTTGGCTTTGTAGCATCATTGCAAGAACTACAATCGCGGGGAATGGTGATCGACCTGATAGACACGGACAGACACGTTTCAATTGCCAAGACAATGAGAGAAGAGTACAAAAATATAAATCACCAATTTGACGTTTGGCATCTTGCAAATACAATCAATAAAAAAATGTCGGCTGCAGGTAAAAAAAAAGATATGCAAGGTATTTCACAGTGGTCCAAGCCAATCAGCAACCATCTTTGGTGGAGCTCAAAAACATGTGGAGGGTCGTTGGAAATTCTACTGGAAAAATGGCGGTCAGTAATACTACACTGTACCAACGTTCACCGTTGGAACACAAACCAACATTTCCACAATTGTGAACATGGCCATTTGTCCACAGAGGAGGCACGGAAGAAGAAGTGGTTGATTCCTTCATCACCCACTCACAAAGCCATTGAAAAGATTGTATTTAATAAAACTATAACAAGAGATTTGAGGGGACTCACGGAATTCTGCCACACAGGAGATTTGGAGGTGTTCCACAATATGTGCCTAAAGTACAGGCCAAAACGATTGCATTTTGGCATGGAGGGCATGATAAATCGGACTCTTCTAGCGGTCTTGGCACATAACCATAATGTTGGCCGTCAACAAAGTAGGACGACCGGAACTTTAGGGACGCTTCGCTACAATAAGGCCTTCACTAAAAGAAGTAAACAATGGGTGATCAAACCAGTGTTTGAGGATATGCAATATGAGTTTATTGAGAGACTTATTGTGGATGTCATAGATAGGCACATACATGGAGTTGTGAACGAACCTGTGCAGGGGACAACTGCATTGCCACCCAACATTGCCTCTGTTCCATGTCCACCTAAAGAAGAGCTCATTGAGAAATACACATCACGGTTTAAATGATTGTAATTTGATTGTCTGTTCTCTCGAGTCTCCTCATGTCGCAGGCCCATTGAATATGTGTAGCTATGTATTGTGTAAATAAAAGTGATTGCTCAGTGTACATGCAATGTGTCTATCCAACCTTGTTCATTTGCGCATTAAATTAAAACAAACAGTAATATAAATCATTTTCCAAAAAATATAGAATGTCTCAGTATTTATGGTTCTCTGGGGCTGCAAAGCACGCATACAAAATGCAAAGATGGAGTGTAAATTTCAAGTCCTGTGAGATGGCCTTACACTGAATGTAGCTAACTAGGAATGTGTGCTCGTTCAAAGTGAAGGTCAGCTGCTTTGATTTTTTGCTCGGGTGGCGGAATGGCCCACGACTCAGTATAAGGTTCTATTGTTATTTGACCTTGACAGGCCGGGACCATCCCGAAAGACTTCTTTTTGGGGGTGTGGTGCAATAACGTAAGAAACGATAATGAATAAATTTTCAGAAACGATAGCCATTTAATGTTCGTTCATTAGAAGAAATAACGTCGGCATAGAAGGAGTGGTATTTCGGGGCTGCCCTACGCACAGACACAATGGAAAATGCAAATATAATGTAAGTAACTCTTTAGATGAGTTTATACCGCAATTTAATTACTATACAGTAACTGTGAAGACGGGTTAAGTTGTACTTGTTCGTTCAATGTGGCATATTGTTTTGTACCGCGCACTATCTTGAGGAGAACCATCTCCTTTTACGGAAGCACCTCAAAACCTTACTCTTTGCTTCTGCTTTCTCTCTCCCTCTCCCCTGCTACAACTGGTCCACTGTCTGCGACCTCAGTCCTGGGCCCTTCCACTCTCCACCTGCACTGCCTCCCTGTCAACCCCTGCACTGGGGGACTGTCTCAGTATCCTACAGCCCCCCCTTCCCAGCACTTGTTCTGCACTTACCTTGCACTCGCCACCAGCTGGCCCTATGTATTTATTATTTTATGCTACTTACCTTGTACTCCACTTCCCCCCTCCCCTTCCCCTTGCACTTTTACCTTCCCCCTACCCCTGCACTTGCGCGATCTGAATGACACCTGGCCTAGTAGGATCGTTGTCTGTCTTCTCCTTGTTCCCCCCCCTCCCTGCCTCGCCACGCCTTGAAACACTTGTGTATAGGCGCGTTGCAAATGCCATATTATATCATATCAGTGACGAAGTGGTCCACTGGCGGTCAGGCGGCTGTGAAAAAGGCGGAGGAGAGGGGGTGAGTTACTGGAAATGACGTATAATACCCAGTTGCACTGTCCTAGCTATGAAATAATTTCCCGACCTAATATATAAAATGAATAATTTTAATAAAGATCTGATGCTGAGACTAATTTCATTTTTTATGTTTTTAAAATAGGTACATCACTCATTATTGTGTGTGTCACGAGTACCAGACACCGGCGGATGGGTTTTTTAACCGCCAGTTGCTTCTCCGCGTGAACAACGTTACCACCCTGACCATTTTATGGGACGATCGCCAAGTACAAGTATGCCCTTACGCGGTACTAATGGCTAGATGCAACATACATACCGTTGTGGTGGCCTAGTGCCTCGTTGTTGGAACAGCCATGCGATTATCAGTGCGACCGAAGAGCTTATTTTATCGTAAACCAACACCCTGTGTACTGCACACGAACATCGCTTGCCTCAAGACGAACTATTTTGGATCGAGAGCAAAGAAAAATGCAAATCGCTGAATATTCTCTAAACATTTGATGTCCAATAAATGTACTTTGCCAAATGTACAATCTTGCAGTTTGCTTTTAAACCACAGCTTCATATTCCGAATTGTGGCGCTGTATTGTGAGATGATCTAAGACCCTGTGTACAGCAAAGGAACATCGCGTGCCTCAAAACGAACTTTTTTGAACGTGAGCAAATAAAAATGAAAATCGCTGAATATTCTCTAAACATTTGATGTCAAATAAATGTACTTTACCAAATTTACAATCTTGCGGTTTGATTTAAAAATACAGTTTCATATTCCGAATTGTGGCGCGCTGTGTTGTGAGCTGATCTGTGTTGATTTCCGGGTTCTGTGTGGAGTCGCGTAGAAGACGCCTGGGCGCGTTTGCCTACGCAGCAGAGTCACGTCACGGATAGAGGCGGGGAATATGAATGTTTTAATAAAGTCTGTTTCAGGGGCCGGGGATTTGATTTAGTGCCGCAAAAGCAGGTGAGCCAGGTCGATGGGGGGAAATGATAGGATTATCAGAAAATGGCGGCTGATTTCGAGTGCGTTAATGGACGAAAAGTCGGGTAAGGTCCATAGGAAAGTTTTCTACCATCTACCGATTTATGCTTAAAAACACATGGCCGAACCGTAGGGACAATAAAAAAAAAGTTCCGGAACTCTCCTTTAAGCATTATCAGCATTTCAGACTCAGTGGGCCTCATTACGAGTCCCGCGGTAACCGAGGCGGTAAAACCGCCTGGTTACCGCCGGACTCGTATTACCATTCCGCCTCCCTGACTCCCAGAAATACCAGGGCATTACGACCCTGGTGTCCTGGGAATTCCGGAGGCGGAATTCGGTTAATCCCCATTCCCAATGAGTCCCATAGGACTCAATGGGAATGGGGAAGTGGAAACACCGGCACCATCTCGTGAGGGTGCTGGTGTTTCCACGTCCGGCTGCAGGCGGGCAATGTTAAACCCGCCAGGTCAGACCTGGCGGGAACATCACCTCCCGCCTGCAGGAGTCGGGATTGGGCGGTCCGGAATTAACAGTGGCTGCGGGTTTACCGCCAATGTTATTTCCGGACCGCCCGACCGGTAATGAGGCCCAGTATGTATTCCCTCTGTTGAAGCTGAGGAAAAGGAGGATCTGAGAACAGGGGAAAAGTGGCGTACACACGTTCAACTATCCGTACTAAGACAGGAGACTTTGATAGATTAGCCATAGAATTTTCACTCTGTCTTCAAATTCAAAATCTGATGTAGATATAGCAAATGGCAGGTCTTCTATATTTTCTTTCTGGAGATTCAGGCACAAATTCAATAATTAATTATTCTCAATGGGTAAAATATTCAGTGTTTCCATATTTATGTTCTCAGTGTCTTCATCAAACTGCATTAGTTCATCCTCTTGTGACGACCACAGCTAAACAACTTTATTTGCCACTTGCTCTCCGCAAAGGGCTCCATGCCGGAATGCAGATTATGTAGTCTCTGTAACACGGCAAAACGAGAAGAGCTCCTCCCTGCAGCACAATAATGAAAAAAGACTGTGGAGACCACTGCAAGACCACTTTCTTCCCCACTTGCTCTCTGCGCAGCGCTCTGCTTTGGAAAATGGATTCAGTTATCTCTGTAACATGCCAAACGAGAAGAGGTCCTCCAAGAGTCTGGAGACCACTGCTAGACCACTTTCTTTACAACTTGCTCTCCGCACAACGCTCCGTGCGGAAATTTGGATTACGTAGTCTCTGTAACACACCATACGAGATGAGCTCCTCCTTGCAGCACAGCAATGAAAAAAAGACTGTGGAGACCACCGCTAGACCACGTTCTTCCCCACTTGCTCTCCACGCAGCGCTCTGTGCCGGCATGCGAGAGAGAGGGGGGGAATGCAAGTGAATAAAGGGGGGTGGAGGAAGGAGGGGAGGGCCACAGGGGTCAGGCGAGTGCTAAGGGGATGCCAAGAGTGCAAATGCTAGGGATTGCATGGGGTGCAGTGGGTGAGGATCCACATGTAAAGTGCAAGGACTAGGCGGACTGGGTGTGGGGGGGCTGGTGCACTGTAAAACTCAGAGGGAACCAAACAGCCAGTCACTGCGACAGATAGGTGTGTAAACAGGGGAGAGGGAGAGGCTAGGAAGAAGAGAAAAGGAGGGTCTTGAGGAGCTTCCCCAATTTAAGGAGGTCCGGCTCAAGCCTGAGATGGGCAGGGAGACCATTCCAGAGGGAGGCTCCTGCGGAGGAGAGAGATCTACCCCCACTCTCTGCTTGGAGAAACGTCGGATCTGCAGAGAGTTGGAGCTAGAAGACCAAAGGCTCTAGCAGGGATGTATTTAGGGAGAGAGAGTTGGATGTAGCAGGGTCCCTATTCTGGATTAGTTGAAGGGAGGATAAAGGGAGATTGATGAAGCGGCTGTTGCACTAGTCCAGCCTAGAAAGGACCAGAGCTCTGGAGACATTGGGCCTCATTAGGAGTTTGCCGGTGCGAAACAAGGGTGCCAGTAAGCTCACCGGCACCCTTGTTTCCGGATCGGCAAACTGAGTCTGCCTGCCGTGGCTACTGTGCCTGACAGGTCTAACCCTGCTGGGCGCAGCGGCCACGGTAGGCAAACCCGTCATGGAAGCACCAGCACCATTAGCAATGGTGCCACTGCTTCCATGTCCCCACTCCCATAGAGTCCTATGGGCCTCATTACACGGTAGGCGGTAAGGGTTTACCAGTACCGGTAAGGGCACCGGTACCGGTAAACCCTTACCGCCCTACTACGAGTTCCCTTTGCGGGACCCGACCTTAACGGCTGGTTTAACCAGCCGTTAAAGTAGGGTGCCGCAAAGGGACCTCGGTGCTAATTACGGTACCGAAATTTGCGGTACCGTAATTAGCGCTTTCCCCATTCCCATTATGCCCTATGGGGGCAAAAATGGGAATGGGGAAGGGCCTTGGTGAATGGGGAATTACCGGCCCCGCTCACCTTGGAGTAGGGCGGTAATTACGCCATCCACCAAGGCGGACACGTTAAAATACCGGCGGCAACCATGGCGCTAATAGCGCCATGGTTACCGCACAACGTGTAATGAAGCCCTATATGTCTCTATGGGAATGGGGACTAACAATTTACCAGTGCCTGACTTCCCGGGCCACCGGACTTGCAATCAACCGGTAGCACCGGGAAGTCAGGCGCGGTAAAATATTATGAGTCTGGCGGAACTCCACCGGTAGCACCAGCAGGGTTACCGTCGGACTCATAATGAAGCCCATTGAGTTTCTGGGGGAAAGTGAGGAAAATGAGAATCCCTCTGAGGAGGTGCAGCTGATAGTGGGCCCTCATGGCAAGGTCTGCGATGTGAGGAGAGAAGGAGAGAGAAGAGTCAAAGATGACACCAAGGATTTTTGCCTCAGGAGAGGGTGAGGCGAGGGGACCCATAGTGGACGGCCAGAGGGAAGGAGGGAGCAGGGGTCCCAATGAGAAGGATCTCAGTATTACTGGCATCAATCCTTGATGCTAAATACCAAGCTTTCACCATTGACAACATCACCATCCCAGTCTCCCAGTCAGTCAAAACTCTCAGAGTCTACTAAGACACTGACCTAACTATGTCCAGACAAGTAAGCACAATAGCTCCCTCTGCAGCATACTACTCCAAACCCCTCAATGCCACCAGACCGTTCTTATCCACCACCAACTCCCGATCAATTGCGCGAGCCATCATAGGCTCAAGGCTAGACTACTATAATGTACTCTATACAGGAACCTCAGTAAAAAACCTGGACAAATTACAAACCATTCAGAATAACGCCCCCCGCGCAGCATTGGGTATCTCCAAAAGGGAACATATCTCTGCAGCCAGACAACAAGCACACAGGCTGTCTGTCTGCAAGCGCATCCTGTTCAAGACACTTGTCTTCACGCAAAGATGTATCTACCACACCGTATCTCCCTACCTTTCCGATAGAGTCCTCCTGCCTCCGGCTGCAGGACCCATTTGAATACCATATGCCAACCTACTGCCGGTCCCAAGAATTAAACGTGCAAGAGGCGGTGGCACTAGCTTCCCTTCCATTGCCTCCAGACACAGGAGCTCACTCATTCCATCAGAAGTGTACCTTCTCATCTCGCCTTCCGAAAGGCCGTCAAAACCAGACTGTCTAAAAGTTGATTCTGTTATGACCGCAGCTTAAATGTAACCCTGCTGCCTCCTATTCGGGCTTGAACAATGTAACCAAGCCTGCACACTGTAATGAGAGAATCACTCAAGCATATCTAACCAATGAAAGGCGACTGTAATCAAGCCACTCACCTAAACACTGTAATAATACATGTATGCAGGCTAATGTAACTGATCACCCACTTCTCTGTTGCATCTAAGAAATATTCATGTAACAGCACCTCAATATCCTTGGGCTGTGTGAGTGCTTTATAAATGCAAATAAATAAAAAATAAACAAATAAATTCAGAGATCACTGGCAGCACACTGCCTTAATAGCAGTCACAAACAGTCGGGGATGAGAGAGGAGAAAGAGGAGGAAGTAGAGGGAAGCTTGAAGGTGAGATATGTGTCATCTGCATAACACCGGAAGTGAATAGAGGAGTAGGCGATCAGGTGGGCCAGATTGTCAAGGTAGATGTTGAAGAGCCACAGCGAGAGGATTGTGAGAAATCAGAAGGTTTCTCACCCACTAGTCCCCAGAGATCTGTCATCCAGGAGGCCAGGACAAGGCCATCACTTTTGGATCAAGTTCCTGGGGGTGGACCAGTACGGGTGGATAATCTGGGTGAGGGGTCTTCAGGGAGTGGGACACCGGATGGTGAGATGCGGTAACCCCTTCCCTGTAACACCCCCCCCCCTTTTACAACACAAAGGGCCTCATTCCGAGGTGGGCGCAAAGGGATACCGGGCACCGTTAAGGACATCAGTGCCAGTAATCCCTTTGCGCCCTATTCCGAGGTCCCTTAGCGGGTCCCACAATGGGCGCCTGGTTTTACCAGGCGCCCTTAGCGGGAGCCGCTAAGGGACCAGAGAGCTAATAACGGTACCGCAAATTGCGGTACCGTTATTAGCTACTTCCCCATTCCCATTGTACCCTATGGGGGCTCAAATAGGAATGGGGAATGGATTTTTCAATGGGGACTTACCGGTCCCTCCAGGATCGGAATGGACTGGTAAGTCCCAATTGAACCAGGTCGGACCTGGACCCGGTATGGGAGGTAGTCATGGCGCAAATAGCGCCATGACTACCTCCACACTCGGAATGAGGCCCAAACATTTTCTCACTGACAGCTTGCTCTAAGAGAAAACACCCGAGCTGTGTACTTGACATGTCCCAATAGTATGGTCGGGCGAGGTCAGGCAGTTATTGACAATCACTCACACCAGACTTCCATTACACTTCCCCACACAGATAAAAGACAGACTGGGCCTCATTATGAGTTTGGAGGTAGCCATGGTGCTATTAGCACCATGGCTGCCTCCAAACCGGGCTCCATTACCGGGTTCCTTCAATGAGGAATAACCAGGTCATTCCAACATTGGAGGACCCGGTAATTCCTCCTTGAAGGAACCATTCTCCATTCCCATTGGATCACCATAGGGCTCAATGGGAAAGGGGAGGGAGGTAATAACGGGCACATTACGAATGGCCCGTTATTACCTCCCTCTTCCCCTCACGGGACCCGGAAAAGACATCTGGTTCTACCAGACGTCTGGTCCGGGTCCCGCAAAGTGAACCTCGTAATCGGCGCTCAGGTAATGAAGGGTACCGGCCCCGTACCGGCACCCTTCATTACGTGAGCACCAGGGTCGTAATGAGGCCCAGAGTATGAGAGCACACTCTGAGCGAGTAAAATAATCATGAGGAAACAGCAGTTACAAGATTTCAGTTTAACGGGAGAAGAAAGACGTCCAAACAGAAGGGGATCGCAAGGAGGAAAGTTCCCTTGACCTTTTCGACAAGGAACCGTTACTTTCATGAGTCCTCGAGAAATTATAAGTTACTCACCGTAGTGACTAATGTACTCTCAGGCCCTCATTCCGAGTATGGAGGTAGTCATGGCGCTATTTGGGCCATGACTACCTCCCATACTGGTACCGACTTGGTTCAATGGGGACTTACTGGTGTAGTCCGACCTTTGCGGGACCGGTAAATCCCCATTGAAAAATCCATTCCCCATTCCCATTTGAGCCCCCATAGGGCTCAATGGGAATGGGGAAGTAGCTAATAACGGTACCGCAATTTGCGGTACCGTTATTAGCTCTGAAGTCCCTTAACCAGTCCCGTCCATAACGCCTGGTCAGACCAGGCGTTAAAGGAGGGACCCGCTAAGGGACCTCGGAATAGGGCGCAAAGGGTTTAGCGGCACCGGTGTCCTTACCGGTGCCAGTAATCCTTTTGCACCCAACTCGGAATGAGGCCCTTAGTCCTTAGTCCCCTTTCCTCCATACTGTATGGGCATCCCTTCCAAGGGACGGGAGACGGAACCTTTTTCACCAGAAAAAACCTTCTTCCCCTTTAAATTTAGAAGCCCGCAGGGGTGCGGCCCAGGAAGCATGCGCTGCCCTGACTCCGCCCTCCGGCGCCACACCTCAGTTCCCATTGACGCGTCGACAATAGAATTAACATTGCCTAATGACACCAGTATTATTAGGGAGGAGGTTGATGGGACGTATGGAGGAAAGGGGACTAGAGTGAATAACTTATAATTACTCTTACGTCCCGTCCCCTTTCCTCTATACTGCACGGGCGATTACAACTGAATGTAGCCCAAGGGTGGAGAGGAGACCCTACTTAAGCAAGTAGGTTCCTGAGAATGGCCTGTCTGAACGCCGCATCAGATCTAGAGCCGGGATCCAAACAGTAATGCTTGCAGAAAGCTGAGGGAGTGGCCCAAGTGGCTGCCCTGCTTATGACTTGCCAAGAGACATGGCGTTGGAATGTGATGGCCGTTGCCTTAGCCCTGACTGCGTGGGCATGCTTGGTGGCTGGGAGCGGCTTGTGCTGGCCCTCGTACGGTTCTTTGATCGCCGAGACCATCCAGCAGGATATTGAGGCCTTGGAGGCCTGATAACCTGGTCTTGAGCCTCCGAAGGTGACAAACGGGGCGTCTGATTTGCAGAAGCCACTGGTCCTTTCCAAGTAAAATTTCAGGGCGCCCCTGACATCCAGGCAGTGCAGTACCCTCTGTGCTTCATCCTTGGGATCGGGAAAGAATGTAGGAAGAACTGTTTCCTCATTCAAGTGGAAAGCAGACTGCACCTTGGGCAGAAATACCCGGTGTGTCCGCAGGACCATCTTGTCCCTGTGAAAGGTGGTAAATGGCCCAGACGCCACCAACGCCTGTATTTCGCTGACTCTACGAGCCGAAGTGAGGCCAACAAGCAGGGCTGTCTTGATGATGACTAGCCTGATGTCCGCTGATGCCATAGGCTCAAACGGTTTGTGCGACCTCTTAACGGGCGGATAGAGCCTTGCGAGCCCCGTCAGATGTTTCTTGATGATAGGATTGGAGGAGGAGCAGATCCCCTCCTCTGAGTTCCTGTAAGCCCCACTGGCTGCGAGGTATGTACGGCAGGTGTCCACCTGCATCCCAGAGTGGGCGAGGTGCACCAAGAAGGAGAGCACGCCGTCCAAGGAACATGCCAGGGGGTTCGATTTCCTTGGAGTCTGCCCAGAGGCAGAATCTGGTCCATTTACTCTTATACTGAGCCCTGGTAGCCTTGCTCCTTGCGCCCTGTATGATTTCCAGATTAGCCTGTGAGAGGCTGAGGTGCTGCTGCGTTACCTGCTCAGGTACCACGCTGTGAGGGCTAGTTTCTGTGGGGTGGGGTGGATGACCCTGCCCCCCTACCTGTTGAGCCAGAAGTTGTGCTGGGCCCGTCGGGAGGTGAATTGGAGGCACCTCTGAGAGGCTGAGCAGCTCCAAAAACCATGGCCTGGCCGGCCACCATGGAGCTATTAGAATGATGTTGAGTAGATGAGACTCATTGATCTTGCAAATCACTCTGTGAATCAGCAGAGTGGGACGAAATGCGTCACACAGGGAGCCGGGGCCCTGTCCCTGCCAGGAGGCAAACTGAGGGTACTTCCTGTAGTGCCGGGAGGCAAAGAGATCCACCTGAGGATAACCCAACCTGCTAAAGATCTCCTGAATGACGAGGTTGTTTAACTGCCTCTCGTAGTTGTCCACTCCCAACCTGCTGAGCCTGTCTGCCTCCAGGTTGGCTTCCACCGGGAGCTGGACTGCCGTGAGGTATATGTCGTTTTTCAGGGCCCTCTCCCGCATGCTGATTGCCAGTCTGCACAGAGGAGGGGATCTGGTGCCTCCCTGCTTGTTGATGTAGTACATGCTGGTCGAGTTGTCTGTCTGGATGAGGACAACCTTGCCCCTGAGAAGTGGTAGGAATGCTCTGAGCGCTGTCCAGATGGCTTCAGCTCTAACCAATTGATGTGGTATTCCTGCTCCAGTTGAGTCTAGGTGCAGTGGACAGAGAAATCGTCCAGGGTGGCTCCCCAGCCCTTGAGCGAGGAGTCTGTGGTGATGGTGGCCTGTGGAGAGGGCGCCCCAAAGGGCTTGCCCATCTGTAGGTTGCAGTCCCTGGACCACTATGGTAGGTCCGGGTGGAGAGATGGAGAAATTCGATCATCTCGGATTGGGAGCCCTGCTCCTGGTTCACTGATGCCGTGAATTGCAGCTGAATCCTCATCCTCAATCTCGTGGGTGGAACAGTTGAAAGGACCACCGCCAAGAGAACCAGGAGATGCTGGTACCACCAAGCCGAGGGCACCTCTCTGCCAAGGAAGTGGGAGGTGGCCCTCTTGATGGCCGAGATCTTGTCCTCCGAAAGAAATACCTTCTCGGAGCATGTGTCCCAGATGAGGCCCAAGAATGTCAGCGTCTGCGTGGGCTGCAGCTGCGACTTCTTGAGATTGAGCGAGAAGCCCAGATCATGCAGTGTGTTCATAAGAGCATGGGGGGAGTGGTGATCCGCTTCCGGAGATGTAGCCCTGACAAGCCAGTCGTCGGGGTATGGGTAGAGGTGGAGGCCTTGCGCTCCCAGGAGGGCAGCCACCGTATTCATGAGCCTGGTAAAGACGCTGGAGGCCGAGCTGAGGTCAAAAGGGAGGACCTTGTATTGAAAATGGTAGCCCATGATCCTGAACAGTAGGAAAGAACGATGGGGCTTCCAGATCAGGATGCGCAGGTACACGTCCTTCTGATTCAGGGAGCACATCCAGTCTCCCTTGCACAATGTCTCCGCTATAAAAGTTGGCGTTACCATCTTGAATTTTTGTGGGGCAAGGAGAGGTTGAGGGTGGAAAGGTCCAGCACAACTCTCAGGCCCGCCTGGTTCTTCTTCTGAATGGGAAAAATCCTGGAGTAAAAGCCCAAGCCTCACTGGGAGGCTGGGACTTCCTCCACTGCCTGGCTCTCTAAGAGTTGCTGTCCTAACCTGAGGGAGTGGAGGCGAGGAGAGTCTAGGATGGGTAGGCGGTACCCCGTGGATACTACACAGAGGATCCAGGGGTCTGCGAAATTCTGGAACCAGAAATGTGCATGGAGAGCAAGCCTGTCCCCCACTGGAGACACGTGGACCCGAAGGGGCGTGTTATGCCTTCTTTCCCTCACAGGCTGTCGCAGAGGAGGGGTCTTTAAAAAGTCCTTACTCCCCCCCTTTTGTTGTTTGCACCGGTTCTGAGACAGCAAGTGGTCCGGCTGCCTGGATCTCCGTTCCTGGAAGCCGCAGAACCCTCCATACGCACCCCCCTGTCAATACGCTGCTGTGACTGGGTGTACGACTTGGGCGTGGTCTTTGTCAAGATGGATAAAGACTTGTCCGTTTGTGAGCTGTTTTTCTTCTTGTCCAACTCTTCGTCCGTGGTGGAGTGGAAGAGGCCCCCGCCCCCCCTCGAACGGTAGATCTAATATGCGTTTCTGGACATCCAGGTTGAATTTCGTCGCCCGGAGCCACTGGCTCCTTCCCGCTACCCAGAGGTGTCAATATGGGCCACGGTGGATTCCATGAGGTCCTGCGCCCCCAGCTTGGCCTCAGCCAGCCCCGCCTTAAAACGTGATTAGCTCTGCGTAGGGAGTTCCGGGAGGAAGCCTGCAATTTCCCAACATAAATTTTGGTTAGCAGCAACCAGCATGGCATCGGTGTTGGCCTGACGAAGATGCAAGGATGCGTTGGAATAGAGTTTCTTCCCGTACGCCTCCAAGATCTTCTCCTCCTTGCCTAGCAGCGCTGCAGAGGAGGAGGCTGAGGACTGAGGCTTGGAGTATAGTGATGCTGCAGCGATCACCGAGGAGTGTGGCTGTGGATGGGTCGAGAGCAAGAGTGTATCCCTCTCCATCTGCCTGTACATGGTGTCTAGGCTTCGATTGACCAGCTGGACCGAGTGGGGCTTGAGACAACCCTTCTTGGCCAGGGAGACGTCGGCTTGCAGAGGAATCCCCGTTTTGGCAGAGGGGCGTTACGTGAGGACTTCAGCCAGAACCTCCTCTACCGGCTGCTCAACCTCGGGTTGGGGTAGACCCAGGTAATCCGCCAGACCAGCAAGACGTTTGTGGAAGGACCTGGCTGGGGATGGCGTGTCCGGATCCTCCTCCTCATCTGTATCCTGCGGATCAGGAGGATCCTGTGGAGGTGGAGAAGTAGCCAGAGCCTGGGGTACAGTGACCGCGGCCAGAGGCGGAGGCTGGTACGGAACCGCCTGAGGAATTGGCTGGGGAGCCAGAGGCATCGGCTGCGCCGGGGCCAGAGGCCCAGGCAGAGGCACCTGCGGTGCCGCTAGCATCATAGGGAGGACTTCCCTGATGGCGTCCTTGAGGATAACCCCCATCCGAGGTGACTTCATGAGCCAGAGGAAGCTCTCGAAGAACCCCTCTTCACTAGCCAGAGAGGTGGTAGGGGGTACTGACGGGGTAGCCGGGAGCTGCTGGAGCCACTGCATACGCTGCCCGTATGGACGCATTGGGAAGCTGCCCTGCGCATAAGAAGGATAGGCTGTAGGCCATGTACCTGGTTGAGGCCAGTCCCACCTTGACACTCGTTCTTCACCGAACTCCTGAGATGGCCTTGGACGGGTGCCTCTGTCTGGCGCTGTAGCCATCTTGTCGAGCTGCCTACCATATGCCTGCAATGTGTTGCTCGGGTCGCTGGGCCCATCCTCCTCCAAGACTCTTGCGTGTGAATCATGAGGCCTACCCTGCTCCTCGGGCCTAGGCCGGTAGATGTGACACCTTCGACCCGGGGGTCGGTAGAGCTCCATTTAGGTGTCCCCTCAGTCTATTGCCGATATTAGAGTGTTGCCCCTCTGCCATATTGCTGGTACAAGGGCGGAGCCCCTCGGATGACAATCTGGTATAGGAACCTTCCAGTCCCTCAACATTGCCACTGGGAGGATCCAAGGATCCCCCGGCCCGAAGGCCGGTATCTGCAGCAGCCTCGGTGCACATGCTGGTACAAGGACCTGAATGGTCCCTCCCGCGCGGGAGAGTCCTTGGGAAGGAGTCTCCTTTGCGGGGTGCGATGGAAAATAGCGACCCTACCTTGGGCCTGGCTCAGTGTTTCACAAACCTCTTGAGGTCCTCTGGAGGCGACTTCTGGAAGAGCTCCGTCCACCTGGCTAGTCTGTTCTTCAGCGCTTTCGATGACAGCGAGCCACACGCTGTACAGGCTTGCCAACCGTGGTCTGGGTCAAGGCAACGTAGGCAGAGGGCGTGGGGGTCTGAAGTTGGGAAGAGCCCGTTGCAGGATGGACACCTGCTGAACCCTGTGGAAGATGACATGTGCTGGGGAGGAGCGTGACGCCTGAGGACCGAGTACCTGAATGATAAAAAGACAAAGGGCCTCATTACGACCCTGGTGGAAGACCATGGTGCTATTAGCACCATGGTCCATGCCGGTAAGTTACCGACTCCGCCATGGAGGAAGGGGGAATTACCACCCCATTACAAGGTTGGCGGGGCGGTAATTCCCCCTTCCTCCATGGCCCTTCTCCATTCCCATTTTTGACCCATAGGGCTCAATGGGAATGGGGAAGGCGCTAAGTACGGTGCCACAAATTGCGGCACCGTAATTAGCACCAAAGTCCCTTTGCGGGTCCCTACTTTAACGGCTAGTCTACACCAGCCGTTAAGGTCGGGTCCCGCAAAGGGACCTCGTAATTAGGCACTAATAGGTTAACGGCGCCGCAGCCTTTTACGGCGCCGTTAACCCATTAGCGCCTGGGTCGTAATGAGGCCCTTAAGTAGCCGAAGCCAAACCCAGAAGCGCTGGTGAATTCGGCCCATTCCCATCGATGCGGAAAAGTGGTGTGGGGTGTGGCGGGCTTCAGCGATTTTTGGGATATTTCACCGCTAAATATCCCCTCTTGAAGATTTCCACCATTTGGCTTATTTACAGCGCGGCCATTACCTCCCTACCTGTTCTGACAGGTAAGCGCTTCACCTACGAGCTATACTAGTGGCTTTTATGTCTACTAACATCATAGTCCTTGGTAGGGCAGTCTACTGATTCTAAATATGTGTTGTGAGCACGAATATTGCTTTGTTAACAAAGCTCACTTAGATGCTTTTTCTAAATTATATATTGTGTAGGACTGAGACTGTCTCCTACACCTACTCATCTTTTGAAGTAGAGAGCCCCCACGAGCACGAGATAAGGTAATTTATCCCTTTTTATTTGGTCCTCTAGTTCATTTATCTGAACTTTTTGAAGAATTTAGGCTATCCACCAGCTGATCCTTTGTTTTTTATGTGTTTTTAACTCTACAGGTGCTATGTGATTGACTTTGATCTAATCCATGATCCAATAGGAATTAGGTTTTCTCGTTACAACTACCTCCTCCTGATGAATGTTCGGTACTTATGTTTTAAGAACAGAAACATGTCGAGACAGTTCACTGGATTAAAAACAGAGACATGAACTTATGATACACTAATCCTAATGGAGTTTGGTGCACTATTATTTGTTTTATATGTACCATGTGTGTTTTTTCTTTGAATTTGTTTTAGCTTGCATTCAGAGCCTGTTACGGATTCTTTGTTTTATATTGGATGTGAAGTTTTGTATTGTGGACCGTTGAATTTAATCATTTGTTTTAACTTTTATGACTTACTATTAAAAATGATGTTGATCTTTTAAAAGTGGTTGGTCCCTCCCCTCCTTTGTAGAGTTTTTTACTGCAGCACCGGTTTAATACCTTTGTCTCCCATTATATATTGACTGGGGTGTGGCGCCATAGGGCGGAGTCAGGACAGCGCATGCTCCCTGGGCCGCACCCCTCTAAATTTAAAGGGGAAAAAGGTTTTTTTTTCAGGTGAAAAAGGTTCCGACTCCCGTCCCTTGGACGTATGAGTATGGAAAGCATAAGACCAGGAAAACAGGCTGAAGAATCCTGTATTATGTGTCCGAGATACCCAGAGCCCTCCTGCGTCACTAATAAAGGTGGGGAGAATCACAAGCCGCTGTGGTACTGTCCTCGGCTCTAAGAAGAAAGCAGAGTCAGTGAAATCAACACAGCCGCTGAGTTGGGTAGACCAATACAAGACCGGTCTGTGTTGAAGCCAAGGTTGCAACAGCAACATTGTATGGCGAACGCTGGAATGAACATTGTTTGAAATACAAGCTAAAAGATATATGTTCACTACAAGTAAAGTTGAACTTCTGATGAATGATTGAACTTTGAAACTAAGATACAATATCTTTGACAGAGTGGTCCGGCAATGCGTGTGTGCTCAATCGAAGGTCTCTGTAAGGTATTCTGCTGAAAAGTGAAAGAGTTGGAAAGAATTGGGAATTGAAGTGGGCCTGCGAAAGGTCAAGCTAAATCCTGCACACAGTCGAAAGTCTTCAATGTTGATACATTAAAGAAAGTTTATGGCAAAGGAGATAAAGTTGGTCCGAGCCAGGCAGAGGGAGATCAATTGAAAGCTTTGTGCTAAAGTGGGTCTGAGCCCAGTGTAGGGGGACCCGGCGTGAAGCGAAAATCACCCAAGAAGGTTTTGTGTTGAAAGTGGGTCTGAGCCCGGTGGAGTGGGACCCGGGGTGAACAGGAAATCACAGAGAATTTGTACATGTGAAATCCTAAGAAGAAAGGAGCTTTGATGTTTATTGTGTTGCATCAGGCCCTCTGAAAAGGAGATTTTGGGCCTCATTACGACCCTGGCGGAACGGGTTAACGGGCTCCGCAAAAGGAGGCGGACCCGTTAAACCCGTTCTGCCACATTACGAGGTCCCCTCGCGGGACCCGGTAAGGACGCCTGGAAAAACCAGGCAACGTTACTGGGTCCCGTGAGGGGAAGAGGGAGCAAATAACGGGCCACTCGTAATCGGCCCGTTGTTTTCTCCCTCTCCCATTCCCATTCAGCCCTATGGGGGCTGAAATGGGAATGGGGAAGGTCCGGGCCCGGGTTCCTGGAGGGAGGAATTACCGGGCCCTCCAAACTTGGAATGGCCCGGTAATTCCCCATTCTGGGAACCCGGACGTGATTTTGGCGGCAGCCATGCCACCAATAGCAGCATGGCTACCGCCGAGGTCGTAATGAGGCCCTTTGAATGGCAAAGAGACTTTGGCACAGAAGGTCATGATTTTGAAGTTTTGAACTGCACCCTCATGTTAGAGAAGCCAGAGAATGTGCTAAGATTGAGTGTTCTTCCTTGTCCCGTGCTAAAACGTGGCAAAGGGAAGCCAACCACTTGAATATCCTGAAAAATAATTTCTTGAACACTTTTCTTTTGCAGAACATTGTTTCCAGCACTATTTATACTTAGAGGTAAGGATTGGCAATAGGTTTATTAGTATAGGCAAAGACACCACTAGGGCTGCGTTATTATTTGATGGTCATATTTTGCTCCCATCTTTAGATTTAGGATTAGATAGGTGTTTTTCAAACACAATTGAAGTTCAATAAACACCCTTGAACTGTGATCACTTGTGTCTGTCTTACTGTTTGATACCAAGCCTTCCTTACAGGATAGAGCCTTGAGCATGCCGCAGGTGGAGAGTGTGACAGGGGAGAGGAAAGGTCCCAGTTGAACCTGGGAAGGTCGGTCAGAGAGGGAATATGTCAACCGGTATAGTGCCAAGCCTGTGATGCCAAGGCTGTCACAGAGCCAATTTGTCAGGGTGGCATGATTGACTGCGTCGAAGGCAGAGGAAAGATCCAGAAGTATAAGAACGGATGGAGAGTTGGAATCGAGATTTGAGAGCAAGTCTTCACAGGTGTTCAGTAGAGCAGTTTCTGTGCCCCTGGCTGCTCTGAATCCAGTCTGTTGTTCATGAAGACAACCAACAGATTCAGTGCGTTTGATCAGTTGGTAGATGACTAGCTTCTACAGGAGTTTGCTGTGGAAGGGGCTAATGGAGATAGGGTGGTAATTAGCCATGCAGAAGGTGTCAGCAGAGGGCTTTTTGAGGAGAGGATGCACAAGGGAGTGCTTGAGGGGTAGCGGGAAGGAGCCAGTGGCAAAGGAGTGATTACAGAAATCGGCCAAGGCTAAGGGAAGGGAGGGAATGTTGTCTTTGATAGTTCTGGAGGAGCAGGGGAGCACCTGTTTGGAGGAGACTTTCATAGAGAAGCCTTGTCTAGAGACCTCTTCCGGTGCAATGGGCATGAAAGAGGAGAGTAGGTGGGACGAGGAGAGGGGGACCAAAGGATGTCTGAGAGCTGGGGGGGGAGGGAGGGAGGGTAGTAGAGGAGACTGAGGACAGGATGTCCTTTTTGGTTAAGAAGTGGGAGGCCTGAGAAGTACAGAAGGTAGGGATGGCAGAAGAGAATTGGAGACTTCAGTAGGATTGGCAAGTTCCGTGGAGATTTTAAACAGTTTGCCCCTGTTGTTAGTGGCCCCAGAGATGCAGGCTTGGATATGGGCCCTCTTCTTCGAGCAGATGGAGAGCATGTATTGCCTTTGGAGCAGGCGGCAAGCCAGTCTGTCAGAGGATGTGCCTGTGGCCCACCACTTCCACTCAGCATCTCTGCACTTGTGTTTTAGATAAACTAGGTCGGAGTCCTACTAGGTGTTGCGCTTGGAGGAAGGCTTAATGCGGATCCTCATGACAGGAGCAAGGATGTCCAGGGTGTTGCTGAGAGGTGAAGATCAAAAAGGGCAGATTTAGTGTGGGAGTGCGTGGCAGGAGTGGGAGAGGTAACGAAAATTCCAGCAAAAGCAGCAACGGACACTCACTTCATCGGTCGAATGACAGAGAAGGAGACTGGCAGTGCAGGCAAAGGCTTAGCTGGGTGACCTAAGAGATCCAGGTGAGAGGACAGGAGAGCATGGTCAGACCAGGAGAGAGGTGTAGCGAGAGGGTTGGAGATGGGGATGTCTGCTGAGATTAGAGCATCCAAGATATGTCTGGCTGAGTGCGTCAAACCAGAGGGATGAATGGTGAGGGAAAGAAAGTCCCAGAGGCTGCAGAAGAGTCCAGTGGTTGAATCAGAAGAGTCAAGGTGAATATTGAAGTCTTCGAGGAGGAGAAGCTTGGAGTTGGAGGCAAGAAGAGTAGAGGTGAGGTCAGAACACTCCAAGAGGAAGAGGGAGACCGGACCGGGGGTTCTGTAGATTGTGGCGAGAGTCAACGAGAAGGTTGGAGAGCCACCAAGCCTGCGGACAAGGCATTCGAAGGTAGAGTAGGTCTGAGTGGGAATGATAGTATCAGGGACCCATTCAGGGAAGATCAAGGTCACTCCGCCTCCAGTCCGGTTAAGCCTCGGCTTAAAAAGGATCATGAAGCCCTCAGGGAGGAGTGTGTCAAAAGCAGTGACAGAGCTGACAGTGAACCACGTCTCAGTGAGAGCGAGAACGTCGAGGTAAGTCTTCAAGAAGGAGACAAATATCAACGAAGTGTTTAACAGCAGAGCGAGAGTTGAGGGTAGCTAGGTGAAGTTGGTTGCCACCTTTGAAGGTCTTCCGAGGAGGGGTACAGGTATTTGATATGCCTGTCGGCGGTGGAGAAGGGGCAAGAGTGGTAGAAGATGGAGGAGTGGCAGGAGAAGGGAGGAAGTTTATGAGATATGGAAGACGCCTATCAAGAAGGACGAGGTTGGGCTGAGAGCCCTGGGCCATGACAGTGCCATTCTGATAGACATTAATGATGCACCTAGAGGCATGCCAAGAGTACTTCCCATCTGGTCCCGAAGAGAAAGGGGAGAGGACAGAGACAATGTGGGGCGTCCATAGATCCAGAAAGGTAGCAACAAAGAGGATGTCTGTGACAGTCTGCCTGGAAGAAGCATTGACGTAGGTGTCAGCGATGGGCAGGCCTGGATTGGAGACAAGGAGATCTTTTTTGAACATTGTCCTTCCAGGCTTCGAGTGATAGGTAGGATAGGTGATAGAGTACCAGTTTGAGTAAATAGGAGAGACGAAGAGCATCATGGAGGGAGAGGGCAGAGAGAGGGAAAGAGGAAGAGAGAGACAGAGTAACTGTACAAGGCACAGAGAAACTGCAGAATGCACAACAACCTCACAAGATGACCTAGCAGCAAGAAAGTTGCAGACAAGTCAGATGCACAAGACGTCACAAGTCACCGAAAAAAAGGGAAGCAGCTTTATGCATGGTGAGACTACCCTTATTAGATGCTTGGGGTATTTTAATGTTTTTTCTCATATGAACCTGTTTTTACAGTTTTTACAGCTACATGTCCTTTGACACGTCCTTTGACCAAGGTGCATGTGTTAGTCCACCGTTGTGGCTATGTATTGCTCTGCCCCAACCAATGTACACCTCATTCATTCACACTCACTTTCACTTCATCTTGCTAGGACTCCGTTCACAACCGTCACTCCCACTCTCTCCCTCCCTGACTCCCTCTACCTCCCCATTCTTCACACCATCTATGACACCCATCTCTACTGTCTCTCTCTATCACTCTACCCCGTATATCTATCCCTCTCTATATATTGGGAAGGCATCATGAAGTAAGACACAGACAACAGATTCCCTTTTCTAAAATGGTTTATTTCTTAAATATCAGGATGCAGTAAGGCCTAACGTGCCCCATGCTAAGGTAAGATTTTCATACCTAAAGAAACTAAGGATATTCTCTGTCATTAAGTTCAACTCAAAAGTCTGTGTCCAAAACCTATACTTGCCCACACAACGAAAAGGGATACAATGTGTAGAGATGCCAGCAACCACAGAAACAGTGTTCAAAATAAAGTTCAGAGCTTCTTCCAGTCCCTAAAATACAAAAAAGGTAGCAGGCGCCCCTCTCTCGAAAGAACAAGGCATGATAACCTGTTCAGTGGTTTTTAACCACTTTGAGAGTTCGCAGCCATCTGCTTTTTGCTCACTGTACCTTTCACAGATGGGAAATATCCATTTGGGGGCAACCAGACGTGGACTCCCTGCTCACTGTGCTCAGAGGGGCACAGCTTCACCTCACTGATGGGGCCCAACAAGGCTGAAACACGTGTATGGGGTTGCTGTTGGTACTCTTGTTCAGAGAGGAATTGCCATAGCATTTCGGTGCTGGACTGCCCATGTGGGGGGGACAAAAACTGATATGGAAATGGCTATTTCCTTTCTGTGAAAGGTACAGTGAG
This sequence comes from Ambystoma mexicanum, assembly GCF_040938575.1. Classification (NCBI taxonomy): domain Eukaryota; kingdom Metazoa; phylum Chordata; class Amphibia; order Caudata; family Ambystomatidae; genus Ambystoma; species Ambystoma mexicanum. Next base: position 115,360,447 of record NC_090936.1, read on the forward strand.
TAGAAAGCGTGTGCTGCAAACTCTCATCTCAGAACACTTTATCATGCCATGTTCTTTCTGGAGAGGAGTGCCTGCTACCTTTTTTGAAATATTTGCAAGGAACTTGGGGTTGGTCACCTTGAGTTACCTGGAGGCAACCAGACGTGGATTCCCTGCTCACTGTGCTCAGAGAGGCACAGCTTCACCTCACTGATGAGGCCCAACAAGGCTGAAGCACGTGTATTGGGTTGCTGTTGGTACTCTTGTTCAGAGAGGAATTGCCATAGCATTTTGGGGCTGGACTGCCCATTTGGGCACGACAAAGACTGATATACAAATGGATATTTCCCATCTGTGAAAGGTACAGTGAGCAAAAAGCGTGTGCTGCAAGCTCTCATCTCAGAACAGGTTATCGTGCCATGTTCTTTTTGGAGAAGAGCGCCTGCTACCTTTTCTGAAAGACTTCTTCCAACCCCTGGCTTGCTTTTTAGCTTCCCCCTCCCCAAGTTCAAAACAGTTCCAAAAGGCCTTGTTGTCTCCTTCTCCAAGTTACTAACAGGCCTCTGGGTTCCCTTGCCTAAGTTCAGCACAGTTGACCAACATCTCAGGGATCCCTTCCCCAAAAAGACAGCTCTTCTAGCTTCACATTTACAGTTAATTCAACTTTCTCAGCTTTCAATATCGTTTCAAAATCCACTTTGCAACCTTTCAGGCTTTTCAACAATTTACCTAGCTTGCTTTTCTCTTTGGTCACTTGTTAGGCAACACAGTTTAAGTCTCTTGACTTTCCTTGGTTCACTCGAAGGAGGGGTTCCTCGGTCTAGGCGCAGTTGCCGGGCCACACGGTCTTTCCATAACGGGTCACGCAACTGATAACCCATGGCACTCTGTAATGTTCATTGATTCACATTGGACTTCCTTGCCAACACAGGCTTCCTCTCTGCACCTATGTCAATCGTCCATATCTGCTTCTGTTTCTCCTTGACAATCTCTTGACATGTGGCTTTCACATAATTCACTTTGTGGTGTTTTATTCCTTGTCACCACCTTGCTTTCACACTATCCAATAGTGCTCATCCTTTGTCTTTCACTTGCTTCCCAAGATCTCATTACTGCCTTTCACTTGGCTTGTACTTTCATAGTGTCTATAAATGCTTTTGACTGGTTTTCACTTCGTTCATAAATGCAAATCCCTTTCTTTTCACTCGTGCTGTATTTTCATTTATTTTGCACATCTTTTCCTTAGTTCGGTATTCAATAACTCATTAAGTACTTTGCAGCTTGTTAGGTATTCAATATCTTCCATTCGGTCTCCAGACCTATTCATTAAAAATGTTCACTCGATCAGCCTCTTCCTTTGCCCACACCAAGCCCCTGGAGCGCCCACGCATGAGTGTTCCATCTCTGTCACTCACTGGTGTACGGCCGCTCCTCCGGGTGCTTTCGCGTTCCTCTCCAGATTTTGCTACAGTGTATAAGTTATAGAGTAATGGAGCCAATCAGCCCATTTGTTTGACAATATTTAGAAAACATCCTGAGATATTTAAACGCACTGTGATAGAGGTGTGAGTGTACAGTTGTTGATTCCAAAATCCCCCCTTTGGAGGAGCAGCAGTAATAGGAGGCAACACCTTCTCATTTCCTGAAACTAACACATACCCTGACTAGGACAGTCCACAGAGAGCACTCGCATGTCCGGTCTTGTCGACGACCATCCACCCAGAAGAGGAACCTTTGGTGGAGGCAAAGATAGGAAACAAGCAGTTCATATTCATGGTGGACTCTGGTACAACTAAATCATGTATCATGGAAGGACATTTTCCATTATCGGGAAAATATCTTGACACGCAGGGATTCTATGGGGCTATTTCCAAGGTTCCATACACTGAGGAGTTGGACGTAAAGGTGCAAAAGAAGGTAGTACAGACGCCCTTTACTTTGCGCTTTATAAATATCATAAAGTAAGTCATGAACCCTCGGGCGTTAGGGTGCAGACATGACTCAAATAGCAATATAAAACAGAGAAAGAGGGACCCTAATAAAGAAGCGAAACAGGTGACCAAAATCAGCATGGGATCTATGAAAATAACCAAGTCTTCCGTTTTTTCTTGAAGCTAGTAAGTAATACTTGATACCGAAGATCTGGGGGGAGGGCATCCAGGCCATAGGGGCTGCCAAAGAAAAGGCTCCTTTTTCCATCTTCTTGGACTTGCTTTTAGGTATGGTCAATAGGTTCTGAAGACTAGACCTAAAGAAACGGCTATTTGACTTGTAAGAAATCAGATCTTGTAAATAATTCAGCATTAAGCCTAGTTCACATTTCATGGTTATTGTTAGTAACCAAAAATGAATTCGAGAAGCTACAGGGAGCCAGTGTAAAGACCTCCTTGCTTGTGAAACATGGTTGCGCCGGGTTAATCCGATCACTATTCTAACGCCCCCATTTTGTACCACTTGGAGTCTGTTAATGGCATCTTTGCTGGTCCCGATAAGAAGGCTGCCACAATAGTCCAGCTTCGATCCCATAATGGCTCTAGCTAGGGTCTCGGTATTTGCTTGAGAAATAAGATGAGCAAGTAATTTTATAAAGTAGATCGCTCAGGAGACTAGACTTCTCACATGAGCCTTCATATCTAAGTGCTGATCCAAACCCACACCTAAAGTCTTCACTTTCTTCTGTGATTTGATGATCACATCTCCCAAGTGAATTCCAAATAAAGTTGCCCCAGCTTCTTGATCATAGATTGCATGCCAACTATCATTAGTTCAGTTTTTTTCCCTTTTAAGGGCGAGGTTATTTTCAATCATCAATTTTTCTACTAAAGAATAAACTCTATTAAGTTCCTCCTCGTCAAAAGAGTGGGAGCCTGCTAAAGGGACACGACACGGTCATCAGCATAGTTGGTGAACAGCACTCCTTCTTGTTCTAAGGTGTCAAAGAACGGGGTAGTAAAGATGTTATGAATACAGGGGGACAAGCAGGCCCCCTGAGGAACTCGAAACGACACCAATACAGGGTCAGCTGCTGCCTCCTCTATCTATAAAGACACGAATGACTTGATTATTAAGAAACAAAATGGTCCATTGAACTGCCTCTGGTGAGAAATTAGCTACTTCCCCTAGCCTGTCAGCCAAGACCGCATGAATTACCAAATCGAATGCGGGTGACAGGTTTACGAGCATAAGCATGGAAGCAGAGTCAGGAAAGTTTTAATAATTATAGCAGAGCATGGATTATCTTTGCAACATGTAGTTTGAGTAGTTCTACAATGAGCGACAAATCCATGCGGTTGAAGTGAAATTGGGGAATCGAAAGACAACTTACGAATGAACCCTGCCCTATGTTGTTCTGACATATAGCCATTTTTGGGCTATTTTGTCCCAAATGCCAGAAAGTTTGTTTTGCATTGAGTCCTGTATGTCTTGGCACCAAGAGGCTCCCATTTTTATTGGGTGAACTCTAGGATTTGTCACAGTTTCATTTTCTTTAAGAATTTTAAATCATTCTTTAACATTAGACTTAGCGTTTATTATTCTTGTGTTGTGAAAAAAAATATTTGCCAGCACAATCGCTGATTTATAGGCTTTTGAGGCCACTTTATATGTGACCAGATGCTCAGGTAGAGGATTTTTTTCCAGATGTAATAGAGATGTACTCTTGTGTAATTCTGGTGTAAACCAGGCTTTGCTAGTTCTTTCAATGATCATTTTTCATTGTTTTAAAGGAGCCAGGGTACTAGTGATGTAGCTCAAGTTAGCAGTAATAGCCTGTGACATGGATGCTGCCTAGTTCGCCTTAGCAAATTCCAACCCTGGAACTAGTAGAGGCATAATCTTCTCCCTGTTGATAAATTTGGTATTCTAACCCGTGGGCCCATCAGACATTTATACTTATTCTTCAGAGGAAAATCTGCTGTAATAGAAAAGTGTCTTAACGAGTGATCAGACCAAGGGCATGGTAATATCTCAAAGTCCCTACTCTGGATATTAGTAGTTGAAATCAAATCAAGGGTGTGGCCCAAAAGGTGTGTTGGAACTCGCACCCTTTGTTCAAAACCCAATTCTAATAAGCCCTTCTCCATATTTGCGGCCACGAGATCTTTTGGGTGACCCAACCACAAGTTAAAATCACCCATTAGAAGGCATTAGAAGGCATCTGGAGTTGGGTTTCAAGAAGGACAATAAGAAATCAGATAGTGCTGATGTAATATCCTCCATACAAGATGGAGGTCTGTAAAGTAGGACAAGATTAAGGATGGTTTCTGCATTCATACCCAGTTTCACATGCAGATTCTATGCCCTCCAAAATACGTTTTTGTATTTCCCAGATATGAAGGTCAGCCTTAAAAATAAATGCTACTCCACCACCACCCCACCCCACCTTCTGCTCTATCATGACGTAGCATTGCATATCCCTCAGGGATGGCTATCTCCAGTGAGGGACCTCCAGTGAGGGACCTGCAGTTATAGCTGCCCAAGTTTCTGTTAATGCACATAGATCTATGTTATTAGGAGGATGTATTAGGAGCATTTAAGGTGATGTATAGGAGTAGTCAGTCGAACCATGGCGGGTTTAACAATGGTAGGTTTAATTTCCTCTATGGGCTTATGTGTGTTAACTATTTCACAAAGTGGGAGCTTTTCTACGTGTAATGATCGCAATAGAGGCACGCCAGGCAGTGCCGTGTTACAAGGATTGTTATTAGATATATTCAAGGGATTCAAAATAGACAGTTGGTGAGCAGTCCCTTGCGAATCAGCAAAATGAGATGCAGCGTTCAGCCTTGCGACCTGCGTTCTCAACAGGGATGCATTTCTTGCTGCCGTAATGGCAGCTAGCACTTCCTGAATTCCCATAATAGAGAAGAGCGGAGATGCGTATCACGTCTTCACGGTCCGATCACGGACCGGCACAGACTGGCTAGACGCTTTCGCACCTGCGTGTTCATGCTGGGTTTAAACAGAAATAGGTCCGGGACTACAAGGATTGCTGGGTAATGTAGTCTTATTACCCACAAGTGCGTGCAGAAAGCAAAGGCTTCTGTTTCAAATCGCACTCGTGTAACAGAGTAACAGGTAAGTTTCAAGGGTAGTTAAAAATCAATAATGGTTTTAAAAGCAGGTTTATAAATGTCTTCTATAAAATCAAGTTATCAGCAAATTAAAACACAATGGGAACAAGAAGTATAAAAGCAGTAGTAAAAAGAGAATCAATGAGCAAGAGGAGAAGAAACCTGTTTTATAGCCCGCACAGACCGTCTGGATGCTTTCACGCCCTTTCTATATTCCGAAAGTTCTCCTGTCAATTTACTAGGCAGGGACCTGCTCAGCAAGTTAAACATGACTATATCCTTTACAGATCATGGTATAGTCTGCTCCACGCCTGGGATATGTGCTATAAGGGTGATGTTGATAAGACATGCAAAGAGAAGGGAGGCGGTGATTCACGGGATTCCCGTAGACCCGGACATGTTTATTTATGGGATCACTGTGCTCGTGGAGGTGGTGCCGCAGATTGCCAAACAGTGTTGGCGAGTGCCCATTGATTTTATCTTTCGTCCAGCAGTGTCACCTGAGGTGGTGGTGGTGGGAACAATAATGTTGTTGGATCTGCAGGGGTTGTTGGTTTCAGACAAGAGTGTTGTCCTGTTAGGAGTTCACAGGGACGGAAGTGAGTGGCGCACAGTGCTGTGTGTAGATCCAACGGTACAGCTAAAGGAAGTTACCGATGATTAATTGTTTGAAAATAATGAAAACATTGGGAAATAATCTTAGAGATCTGTATCCCCTGAGACATAATGATACGGTACCAAGAGTGCAATGCCCCCTGATGGCAGTGTTAAATCCTCCCTTCTTTTTTGTCAAAGACTTACAACACGTTCCCTCACAGCTGTGGACTACAAATCCACATGACGTAGTGTTAGTGAAAGCTGTGAAACCTGTGCGTATAACACTAAAGACAGGTGGAGTGCTGCCCAGGGTAAGACAATATCCATTATTGAGGGGAGCAGAGGAGGGTATTAGAAAGACAATACAGCTCTTCCTGGACCAGGGTTTATTGTACTATCTACGTCCCTGTGTAACACGGCGATATACCCTGTCAAAAAATCAACAAGGGACAATTGGAGAATGATTCAGGACTTGCGCCCCCTAAATGACGTGGTGCAGAAAGAATTTCCAGTCATTCCGAATCATGCAACAATTTTATGTAGCATCCCCAAAGACGCTGTGTATTTCACTGTAGTAGACGTGAAAAATGCATTCTTCTCAATTCCACTCCATCCTGGGTCGAAGTACCTCAAAGCATTTATGCAGGGCAATATGTGGTTTGAACACACTAGTTTACCTCAGGGGTACTGCGAGAGCCTGAGCATATTTAACAGAATACTGTATTCTGATCTAGGGAATATTCAGGTGCTTATCATGATTATCCAGTATGTGGACAATCTGCTAGTTTGTAGTGACAATGAACAGCAGTGCTGAAGGAACTCCATTGCACTCCTACAATTTGCCTTTAAGGGGTACGAGGTTGATAAGGCCAAATTGCAATATTGTCAACAGGAGATGCTCTATCTGGGGCAGTTCATATCAGTAAAGGGTAAAAGAATACTACAAGAAAGGGCAGCGTTAATACGTGCCACCCCAGACCCGCCTCAGTTAAAGAAATGCAGAAGTTTCTGGGCCTTTGTAATTACTGCAGGGCCTGGATTGTAGATTACGAGGCATAAACAAGGCCACTTCTACAGGCCTTTAGGGTAGCACAAAAAAGAAAGGACCACAAGTTACAGTGAACGGCAGAAATGATCATTTTGACGGCTTAAAAGAGGTAATTAGTTCAGCACCCGTCCTGGCCACCCCAGATTATACGCAGGAATTTTACTTGTTATCACATTCGGATGTCCAGTTTATGACAGGGGTATTGACTCAGAAAAGCACTATGGGCCATAAGCCATTGGCTGATTATAGCGGCACTTTGGATACATTGATGCAAGGGCAGTTTGCGTGCGAACAAGCTTTAGTAGCTGCTGCTTTTGCAATAGGGAAAAGTTCTACAATTGTGATGGGGTGTTCAGTCACTTTGTATGTGGAGCATTCTTTGTTTGCCCTTCTGGAAAGGTTAAAATCTACTCTGACTATCCAAAGGTCTTTGGCATATGAGATCATAATTTCTAAACCCCATATTCATGTGTTTAAGTGTAAAACAGTGAACCTTGCCACCTTTTTAACAGACATGCCTACTACAGAGGACTTAACGATGCACGACAGTGCCACATACAAGGGGGAGGATGACAACATTCCCAAAGCAAGGGACTATGCATTGTCATAGGGGAGATACTTTTTGTTGACAGATCTTCCATGATTAATCAGGAGGATGGGCAAAGACGGACTGGGGCAGCGGTGGTACGACTTGAGGAAGGAAAGTATGAGGCAGTGGTTATGAAAAGGTTGCCTATGCATTTTTCTGCACAGGCAGCGGAACTCATAGCCCTCATTGAAGCATTGAGAGTGTCTCAAGGTTGTCATGTCACAATATGTTCTGACTCACTGTACGTTACAACAACTGTGCACGCTTGTCTATCCTACTGGAAGAGGAGAGGGTTTCGCAGAGCGGATGGATGCGCAGTGCAGCATGCGCCACTGCTAGAAATACTGATAGATGCATTATCCCAGTCATCTGTTGTGGCGGTCGTCAAGTGCGCCACCCACACTAACGGGGCAGACAAAATATAAATGGGGAACACAGCTGCTGATCCAGCAGCCAAAATGGCGGCGTACCTGCCAAATGATATACCCGCTGAGTACATTGTGACCACCCCACCGGCAAGCGAACATCCAGCTCCTTATACAGCATTGCCTATCTCCCAGATTATCCAACTACAAGGAAGGGCACCTGAAAGGGAGAAAGAGTTGTGGTCACAGAGAGGTTGTAAGCAAACTTCGACAGATCTGTTATGGAGGCAAGAGAGCTCTGGGAAGATAGTAATGTCCCAGGAGCTGCTAGCAGTAGCCTTTGAACAATGACAGTACCCATCCCACAGTCCGAAGCAACACATAGCAGCAGATATACAGGCAGACTAGTTTATATCAAATGTCCAGGAAAGCATTACAGAAATGGTCACACACTATCACATGTCAGAGTTTCAGTACAGGGATGATACTACGGATGTTACGGGGCACCTTGCCGCGCCCTAGTGGGCTGTTCTGTGACTTACACATAGATTCCGCTGATATGGGTGAGCTTTGTAATGGATCTAGATACCTCTTTGTAGTGGTGTGCCCCTTCTCAAGGTGGGTGGAAGCAGGGCTGTGTGCACATCGGATGACAAGTGTGCTGCTAGATTTCTAGTGCTACAAGTCTTCCCGCAATTGGGTGTGTGCGAGGTTTTAAGGTCAGAAAATGGCACACATTTCTTCAACGCATTATTTCAGCATGTTAGAGCACTACTTGGCAACAAGCACCGGATTTGTTTGATTTACCACCCACAGTCCAATGGCATTGTGGAAAGGATAAATGGGCTCCTCAAAAGTAAGTCATCCAAACTGTGTACCACGTTGAAGAAAAATTGGGTGCACTGTTTTCCCCTGGCCCTCTTCAGTTTACGCATGCAGCCAAGCAAAGACCACCATTTGTCACTCCATGAAGTGGTCACTGGCTGGCGTATGGATGCTACAATATCCCCTGCAAGAAGGGCTTCCGACGTACATAGGGCAGCAGCAGTGCTAGGCGATGAGTTCAAGGAGTATTTGACCACCCTAACTAGGGCCATTAAATGTGTCTCCTGACAGATTGCACCTCCTAGGATTGTGACGACAGAGACATTGGATGTCGACTACTACAGTGACAGATCACGAGCATATGACCACGCAACCACTGCTGCCTGGGGACCTCATTTACACTTGCAATTTTGTTCATAGATGGAATAACCCTTGGTTCCAAGGGCCCTACAAGGTGGTGCTTTGTACTCCCCTCGCTGTAAAAGAATTGGGCTATTGGATCCACCTCTCTGACATTTGTAGGGCACCTCCAGAGAGTACACTGGTACATCAGTTATATTAAAACAAGGGGTGGCAGTACTTGTACCCCAACTACCTTATGGGCCTGTCTAAGGGTGATACGTGTGCGATAGCACGCTCCAGTGGTAGGCCGAAGCTTAGCTTCTAGCTCAGTTTCTTTCTTTTTTTTTCCGGGAGCACTTTTTCTTCCTTCTTTCCCTCTCTCTCTCTTTCTCTCTCTATCTCCTTTTCTCTTTCTCTCTCTCTGTTTATCTTTCTCTCTTTTTTCTCCCTTTTCCTTCCTTCATTGTACGTGTCTCCTTTTTTTCGTTGTCTTGTGTGTTTGTGCTTTCATTTCAGGAAAGAAGATGGACGTGACTAATGTAAATCATTTGTTAAGTAGGGATGTGAGATGCAGATGCATGAGAGAATATGAACCTATGTTTATTATTGTGGATTGGCTAGTGCTGTAGGTCTTTTTGTGATATTTCTAGAACTGTTGGGAGTGTATTGGGGGAATGTGTTATGGGGGTGGTTCTATAAAGGGGGAAATGGGGTAATAGGATTGTATATTATCCAAATGGGACGATACATATAAATGTTAATAACACGAGTGGATTTACATATATTAGCACTAATGTGAACACCAACAGTTATAATGGAAATAAATTTAATGCCTTTAATAAGTAGAATACTTCAGTGTGGGAAACAGTGAATAGGTTGTTTTCAGCAATCAGTCGCCTAATACTGAGAATCTAAATAAAGATACGCGGTAGGTAATCCTAACAATTACTGAAGAGTGTTCTTTTCTCGGCAGAGTGTTGTTTTCTGTTAAATAGCTGCCTACACGATTCATTGCTATCGATATTACCATATTTACACCACTGCAAAACGATATAATGTGATTTGCGATAGCATGATTGAGGATCTTCATCATCCCAAGTTTACCAACTCATGGTATTCTGATATGAGTGTTGTGGGGAGAAACCCTGTGAATGGAAGCTGTTATGTGTATTCACTTACTCTGCACATGTCAGGGGCTCCCAAGGTGTTAATACTGCAAGCAGTCTCAATTATAGATGCACAATGCGCTATGCAGAATTAAAGGAACGTTCCAGGCACATTGTGTGTCCAGATTTTGTAAAATGCAACGACGATCCAAAAAACATCAAGTGTGCGGAGCTACCTTATCTGATGGTGAAAGGGCAAAAACATGTCAATAATAACTGGCAGAACATCACATTACCTTGCTTGGCAGAAGGACTGGTAACATATAGCAAGGAAAGGATAGCACAAGTGGACGATGTCTGTGCGCAAATCTGGACAGAGCATATAACAAAGTTGACGTGGATTTGCCAAGAAAAGGACAGTTCCAGCAAACACAGAGGATGAAAAGATCGAATTACATATCCAAAAACTCTTACATATCCAAAAACTCTTCTACATTGCTTGCTGAATTACCAGGAGAATACAGGCTCTTCAGCTCAGCAGAATCCTTTTTTGCATCTTTACATTTGCCGCAGCAAATGCCAAATGGTTGCAAACCGTAAGATGTGAGGTGATCCAGCTCACGAACAACACAGAGAATGGCTTCAGCATAATCAAGGTTGAGCTGCGTGCATAGAGGCTTATGACGATGCAAAACCGCTACGTGCTAGACATGTTAACAGCAATGGAAGGTAGGGTTTGCAAAACGTTTGGTGATTCCTGCTGCACATTCGTCCTACAGAGGATGCGGAGAACACATCATTATCTCACATCATCGCAGCTGTCCATGACCTTGATGTTCGCATGAAGTAGGAGGGAGGAGTACAGGACAGTGATTGGTTTAAACAGGGTATTTAATTTGGCCCTGTCGTGGCTCAGAGTGATCATGAAGATGTTAATGCCCATCATTGTGTTCATCCTGGTTATTTTCTGCGCCTGTCAGCTGACCCTTTGAGGTTGTGCCAATGGGGCACCTGATAGCGCAAGGATTATGGTATTAATTGGGGTTCTAAAAGCACCTTACCAAACAAAAAATATTGAAGTACAAACTGATGTCCCGCTAGGTGGCCTGGCCCTAAACATGAAATGCTCCCCATCCCTTATGGAGATGAAGTTGGTCATCTATATCACACTATTATTTCTCCACCCCCTGATCTGGAAAATTACACAGAGGAGTGGGTGGACCTGCCGGGGTAGGGTGCATGCATTTACATGACATATAGTACAGCAGAAGATGCAAGAAGCATTGCTATTTTGCGTAGATATTAGTAACCATAGGTAGAAGAAAAGGCCTGCGCTGTAAATGCAGAATTGCATGCATTATGCTCAAATTGCGAGACGAGGGAAATCTCCATCCATGCCCAAGCCCTCATGAGGACAGCCCACACCCCCAGCTGCCACAATGCCTATTCGTTATTCTAACAGTGTTGCAAAGATGTGTTTTTTGCTCGAGAGGAATGTGCCCTACAAGGCCGTGATCACAGACGGGCGCCTGATGTGCATGTTATCTCACACTGGCCAAAGCATGACCTGGCCCATCCCCAGGCGACCCCGAGTTATAGCCCATATACCTGATTAAAACATAAGACCTCCGAATTCCATGGCACCAGGAGGCCTTTGACCAACCCCAAAGTAACAAGTCCCGAGATGTTCAAAGAGGACGGACAGAGCACATCGTTGAAGTGACAACCGTGTGATTATAGTTCAAAATGAGGGTGGGGACCTTGGAGCCGGATGGCGCGGAGGGGAGTGAGTGAAATGTGTGTGTGAAGGTTAAAGTGCCCCAGAACCTACTTTGTTCCCATTTTAAGGCCTGCCAAGTGCACAATATGAGTGATAAAATAGTTGTATGTTAGGAGCATAATTAATTTATTTTCCGACCTTCGACGTGAGAAGATGAGCCCTGCAACACCCATGGATTCACATGCTCATGAATATTCCCCGTCGTCAGGCTGGGAATCCTCGGTAAAGAAAAAATCAGTATCAGTTTCGTTTCTGATCTGTCTTTCGTAGTAGTAACCAATCACTGATCTCTGCGTCATACTGACCACAGCCAATGACTGCCCTCTACCTAAGCCCCGCCTCTGGCAGCCATCTTCAGATTTGGTAGCACGTGAAGTGGCAGTATGACCAAGTGAAGAGCCGCAGAGGTATAGGCGGGAGGGTTCGCATGTGAATCCATGCCAGACCCATGCTGGAGAACAACAGTTACAGGTAAGTAACTTGTTCCTTCTCCAGCATGGGGTCTGGCATGGATTCACATGCTCATGAATAAAGAATACATAGCAGTACACACATGCACAACCACCGGAGGTGGCAAAGGCTCAACATTAAGCATTACATCAAACTCAACATTAAGCAATTCTTACCTCCTCACCAGGCTCACCTTAGGCGAACAGGTTGCGCAGCACTGCTTGGCCGACCCTGGACTCCTCCCTGGAATCCCGATCGACGCAGTAGAATTTCGTGAAGGTGTGCGTCGACCTCCACGTAGCAGCCCTGCAGATGTCCAGCAAGGGCACACCAGATAGGAACGCCGTGGTAGCTGCGATCGCTCTGGTGGAATGGGCTCTCGGACGGCCATGCAGCGATCGGTTTGCCAACCGATGACAGTACATGATACAGCCGGAGAGCCATCTGGAAATGGAGGCCTTTGAGAGAGCCTTCCCCTGATTGACAGGTCCAAAGTTCACAAAAAGTTGTGACTTCTTCCGAAAACACTTTGTGCGGTCCACGTAAAACTTCAGCGCTCTAGCCACATCCAGCGAGTGCAAAGTCCTTTCGGCCGGCGACGAAGGCGACGGGAAGAAAACAGGCAACACCAAGGGTTCGTTGAGGTGGAAGTCCGACGGCACCTTGGGCATGAAGGAGGGGTGCGTCCTGAGCACTACCCTCGTGTCGTGAAAAGTCAAGTACGGGGGCTTGCAGGAAAGGGCCTGGATCTCTCCCACTCTTCGTGCAGAGGTGATGGCCACAAGAAACGCTGTTTTCCACGACAAGAACTTCTACGGAGCCGAGTGCAGAGGCTCGAACGGAGGTCCCATGAGCTTGGTCAGCACCACGTTGAGCTCCCACGCCGGGGCCGGAGCCTTCACCGGCGGGAACGATCTTAACAGTCCCTTCATGAATTCTTTCACCAGACGATGAGACCACAAAGACGTCCGCCCCGTGGTTCTGGTGTATCGGGAGATCGCAGCAAGATGAATCTTGATGGACGCGTGCGCCAGTCCAGCCTTGGCCAGCGTCAGAAGGTACGGCAGTACCTGGGGAACCGTAATCCGTAGAGGGTTAATCTTCTGTGCTTGGCACCAGACAGAGAACCTCTTCCATTTGTGTCCATAGCATTTAAGAGTTGAGGACGCCCTGGCCTTTGCAAGAACCTCTCTGCAGTCGGCCGGTATGTCGTATCCTCCAAACTCTAACGCTGCAGGAGCCAGGCCTGCAAGTTCAGTGACTTCGGGTCGTGATGGAGGATGGCGCCTCCTTCCCTGGAGAGAAGATCCGCGTCCACTGGCAGCTTGATTGATGGGGACGCTGACAAGTCCAGAAGGTCCGGGAACCATATCTGCCTCGACCACGCAGGTGCGACGAGGATCATCCTGCACCGTGAGCTCTTGAGCTGGTTGATGAGTCGGATCAGCAATGGCAATGGAGGGAACGCGTATAGAAACAGGCCCTCCCAGGGGAACGAGAAAGCATCGCCCATGCTCCTCGGCTGGGGAAACCTGCTGGCGAACCTCCGGCACTTGGAGTTTGTCGCCGTCGCGAACAGATCGATCTGGGGTGTGCTCCACCGTCGGAAGAGGCGGTCCACTAGATCCTGTCGTAGTTCCCACTCGTGGCACGAGCGCAGCTCTCTGCTGAGCGAGTCGGCGATGGTGTTCTTTATCCCTGCCAGATGAAACGGCACCAGAAACATCCCTTGGGCGACGGCCCAATGCCACAGATCCTGTGCCTCCTTGGACAGGGCTGGGGATCTGGTACCGCCCTGCTTCCTGATGTAGAACATGGTGGTGGTGTTGTCGGTGAAGATCCTCACCACCTTGCCCTTGAGGGACGGAAGAAAGGACCTGAGGGCCCAAAACACTGCACGGAGCTCCAGGACGTTGATATGGAGGGACTTCTCCGTCGGAAGCCAAAGGCCTCTCGCGTGCAGATTTTCGGTGTGCGCTCCCCACCCTTCCAGGGAGGCATCCGTGGTCACTGTCTCCTGGTGGCCGGGGGTCTGGAAGTCCATGCCCGCCATCAGATGCGCGCGGGTGCCCCACCACCGGATCGCTCGTCGGAAACTCTCGTCGAGTGTGATCCTCTCCTCGAAGCTGCCCGTCGTCTGGATCCAGCGCGCGTCCAGGAACTCCTGCAACGGGCGCATCCGGAGCCTGCACAGGCGGATGAGATAAATGCAAGAAGGCATCATTCCGAGGAGGGACTTGATGGACCTCACCCTGGCCGCGTCCGCAACCAGCATCCGCTGCACCTTGCCCAAGATGGCCCTCGTCCTTTCCTCCGACGGAGAGGCCAGAAGCGACACCGTGTCGAGCTTCGCTCCCAGAAACAGTGCGTCTTGCGCGGGCACCAGGTGGGACTTGCCGTAGTTTATGGAGAATCCCAGGTCCGTGAGCAGTTGTACGGTGCTTGCCGTGTGCTCCACGGCGAGCTCCTTCGTCTTTGCTCGGATGAGCCAGTCGTCCAGGTAGAGGTAGACGTGGATCCCCTCTCGGCGCAGCTGCGCCGCCACCGGTGCAAGGCACTTGGTGAACACCCTGGGTGCCGACCTCAATCCGAAGGGAAGGGCTCTGAACTGGTAGTGACGCCCTTGGACCACGAACCTGAGAAACTTTCGGTGTCCCTTTAGGATGGGAATATGGAAGTAGGCATCCTCCAAATCCAACGACGACAGGAAATCGCCCTCCTCCAGTTGACCCAGGACGTGTTGGAGGGTGACCATCCGGAACTTCTGTGCCTTGATGAATTTGTTCAGTCGTCGTAGGTCCAGGATGGGACGCCATCCTCCCGTCTTCTTCTTCACGAGGAAGTATCTTGAGTAAACTCCGGAGCCCCGAAGCCTCTTTGGGATGAGCTCGATGGCACCCTTCTTGAGCATCGCCTTTACCTCCAAGAGAAGTTGAGGGACGTGATGTTCTTTCCTGGCCACAGGGGGGACGCGCGGGCACCTCTTTAGAAACTCGAGCGCGTGACCCTGAGCTAGGGCGTCCAGCACCCAACGGTCGGTGGAGATGGACTCCCACACGCTGACGAAGCTCGCCAGCCGGCCTCCCACCGGGGTGCTTCGGTGGGGGCCCGACCCCGCGGCCGGTTCAGTCCTGCTTCGACGAGGCTTTGCCGCCTTGTCCTCCTTGGCGACGACGGCGGGGTCCGCCTGACTTGCCTCATCCCCTGTAAGCTTCCTGTGACGACGAACGGGCCGCTTGACGGTAGGTGGAAAATCCGCCGCTGGAACCTTTGGAGGCACCCTGTTTGCCTCCGCCGCTCCGAAAGGGCGGCCGCCGTGGCTGGAGAACCCCAAGAGCCCGGGCCGTCTCCGTGTCCGCCTTGATGGCTTGAAGGGAATCGTCCACTGTTTTCCCAAACAGGTTGTTTCCGTCGAAAGGCATGTCCAAGACTCTGGTCTGCACGTCCTGACGGAAGTCAGTAGCCTTGAGCCATCCACGCCGCCTAAGGCACACGCCGTTGCCCAACTGGCGAAATCCAGTGTCAGCGATGTCCGTCGCAATCGTAATGGCGTGGTCCGACGCCACCTCTTCTTCCTGCAAGATCTCTAGGGCTTCCGCCCTCTTGTCGTCTGGTAGGAAGTCCAGCAGGGGGGCCAGTTTGTACCACAACTCCCTGTCGTAGCGGGCTACGATAGCCAAGGCGTTGGCCGCCTTAATCGTCGTCGCTGCCGACGAGATGACTCTGCGTCCCATCGTGTCTAATTTCTTTCCCTCGCCGTCCGGCGGGGAGGTTGACGTAGAGGCCGCGCCCCCCCCGCTTTCTTCCTGGCCGCCGCGGAGACGACCGAGTCCGGGTCGGCTGTGCCCGAAGGCACAAGGGGGCCGCGTCCGGGACCCGGTACTTCTTCTCGTACCGATCCCTTCTAGCCGGCGTCGTGGATGGGTTCTTGAGGAGGGCGAGGCCCTCATCCCAAATGTCGTCTAGTAGAGGAACAGCGAGGACCGTCTTCCTCTTGGTCTCGCGCCGTTGATAAAGGAAGCCTTCCTTCTTCTTCTCTTCCGGGCAGAGCTGGAAAAGCTCGGATGCCCTGGCGATCATGGAGTGAAACGATCCAATCTCGTCGGGCGGGGAAGCCCGGGTGGGAGGTGACGACGGGAGATCCTCGTCGTAAACCTCGTCGTCTCTACCCGTCGCGGCCGTGTCAGTCCCCGTATCATCCCCACGTGCCGTGGACGGGGAGGAGGGTTGAAGAGGGCGCGATGGCTGAAAAGGAGGTGGAGGTTGAATCCTTCTTCTGTTAGGGGGAGGGCTCCCAGAAGGGCCTGGCTCCGGGTCCCCCGTCGGAAGCGGTTCCTCCGTTGGTGGTAACGGCAGTCTTGTCCTTATCTCCGAGCATAAGGACTGTATAGCCAACAAAATGGCCGCCGAGTTGTCTTGCGGCACTGGTTGAGGGAGATCCGACGGGTGATCAGGAGCCCCGTCGGCATCCTCGACGCCCTCGTCGTCTTCCACGTCGGGGTCCCTCCCGACAGGATGGCCTTCTTCCACGCCAGAGCCGTGGCCTAAGACTTCGATCAGCTCCTCCTCAGAGGTTGAGGCCGAGTCCACGACGACCTCCTGCCCCCCCTTCTTCTCCGTCGGAGGTTTCACGGGGGTCCTGTCGATGGGCATGAAAGAGGACTCCCTCCGCGGTGGCAGGGAGATTCTGGGCCCCGGGGTCGCCACCACTGGTGTAGCCTCCACAGGCTGAGCCAGGGCCGCCGCGACTGTCTCGATAGAGGCCTTGGCCGGATGGATCAAGGCTTTCACCACCTTAGGTGCGCTCACCGCCTTGTCCTTGGGGGGAGGGTCACCACCTCGCTCCCCCTCCGATGGGGCCTTAGTGCACGACCGGGGTCTCTCCAGGAGTTACTCAGCCTTCCTCTTACCCGAGCCAGAGCGTTGGCTCGTGGTTGATGGCGCCGGGGAGGATGCGCCCTGCCTGGCGCCCGTAGAGCGCGACCGTTCGGCGCTCCCGGTGCCAGCGGACTCGCGGTGCTTGGCCTTCTGTTGGACCCCCGTCGCCGGGGCGCCCTCAAAGGTCTTAGAAGACCGCCCGGACTTCTTCTTCTCGCCCGACGGGCTCTTTCCTTCCAGCCAGTTGGCGAGACGTTGATGGCGGTCCTTCATGGTCCGCTCCGACATATTGCCGCAAAACGCACAGTCCTTCTCCACGTGCGTCTTGTCCTCATGTAGGCAGTAAAGGCAAAGGGAGTGTTCGTCCTCCTTGAAGACATTCTGAAGCTGGCATCCAGGGCAGACCCTGAACAGCTTTCCGGGCGTCGAGCTTCCCTTCTCCTGGGCCATGTCCGAGATGGGCCTGAGAAACTTCTGGAGTCCTCCAAAAGCATGGCTCGACAAAATCTTCACCCTTGAGGGGCGTAGACGAATCCGACACGGGTCCCCGTTGATCGGATGAAGAAACGGTGGAGCTTGAGGCTCTTTCGACCGAAAAAAGAGAAATTTTTCTGAGAAAAAACGTGAAAAATAGCATTAACGCTTGAGAGCAATAGCACGAGGATCCCAACACTTGAACGTGCGGTAAAAATCTGAAGATGGCTGCCAGAGGCGGGGCTTAGGTAGAGGGCAGTCATTGGCTGTGGTCAGTATGACGCAGAGATCAGTGATTGGTTACTACTACGAAAGACAGATCAGAAATGAAACCGATACTGATTTTTTCTTTACTGAGGATTCCCAGCCTGACGACGGGGAATATTCATGAGCATGTGAATCCATGCCAGACCCCATGCTGGAGAATGAACGCATTTAATGGGCCTCATTACGAGTAGGGCGGTAAGGGATACCGTGCACTGTTAAGGAGACCGGTGCCGGTAATCCCTTACCGCCCTACTACGAGTTCCCTTAGCGGGCCCCTCCTTTAACGCCTGGTCTGTCATTGAACGAGACCGGTGCCGGACACGTTATTGGTGACAGTCATGGCGCAAATAGTGCCATGACTACCACCAATCTCGTAATGAGGCCCAATGTGTTTTAGGAGGAAGTGTGCAGCAAAACAATTCACTGAAACAGTGCGGGCATCCCGTTCCTGTCTCGTGGAAAAAAGGACTGAGGTATGGCGCCAGAGGGTGGGGTTAGCGTGGTCACACGTACAGTAGCACCTACGCACACCTAAATGAAAATTTATAGAGGAAGTGCATGTTTTGCCTTGCAAAAGGCTCCGGTCCCATCCCACCCGGTGAGAGGCCCCCCTGGCACCCTTCCACTCCTCGAAGACCATCATTATTGTCTACTTAAATGGCACAGTCTTGGTCCAGGTCCCTCAGGCCAATGTATTCCTTTTTTGATAGACACTTCCCGTGCCTTATCAACTTCCTTTCCTCTCCTGCTATCCCTTCTTACCTCTCTCTCTGGCTCCTCTGCCGCCTCCTTCCTCAGCCACTTCTTCGGAACCCCCTGCTGCTTCTCTGGCTGCCCTGGTGCCTCCTTCTGCTGCCAGCCCTCTGACACTCTCTTCTTCCTCCCGAGTACCCTGCCTTCTCTCCCTTCCTTCTTTGACCATCCCTGGGCACCTCCAACACTTCAGCAGGGCATACCTCAGGCATGTACCCCTGCACAGAAGTCCATCAAATGGGGCAACCTGCTCCACATTGCTACTCTCAACTCTCGTTCTGCTGTCAAACATTGCTCTGACATCTGCTGTCTCCTGGAAAACCTTGATTTGGATGTACTTGGTCTCACCAAGACTAGGTTCACAGCCAGCTCTGTCACAAGTTTTGACACTCTCCTTCCTGGTGGCTTCAAGATCCTCTCCGAACCCAGACCAACCGTCCTGGTGGGGGTGTAGCCTTGATTTTCCCAGAGTGGATCCCTGCTTCTATCATTCCAATGCATGACTAATCTTCCTTTGAATTGATGGTCTGCAGGCTCTCTAGCTCTCCTGGCCTCTCTCTCACTGTGGCTATCTACAGGCTGTCTGGCCAGGTTGTCCTCTTCCTCTCTGAGTGGGCGGACCTCTCCTCCTCCCTCCTTGCCTCTACCTATCCTCCTCAGAGACCTGAACATTCACCTGTATGCTTCTAGCCCTGCTTCGGGATGCTTTCACAACATCTGCGACTCTCTCTCTCTCTCTATTCTTCCTTTTGGCCTGACTCACTCTGCAGGGCACACCCTGGATGTTCTGATCTCCTCAGACCTCACCTTCTCCAACCCTCTCACCACTCCTCTCTCGGAGTAATCCCTTTCTCCTTTCCTCCCTCCTCTCTCTACACCTCAGGTCAAGCCGACTCCAGCACTGCCACCTACCTTCTCGGTCATCCGACCCATGAAGCCTGTGTCAGTTGAGGCTTTTTCCGCTACTTTATCTCCTCCTCATGCACCTTTGGCTGACTCACACCCTGACACAGCCCTCTCTAACCTTCATCTCTCCATCTCTAATACTCTGGATGTCCTTGCCCCTGACATGAGGATCCGCTTGAAGCCCAAATCCAAGTGCAACTTTTGGTACGATTCCGACCTTGCCTCCCTTAAACACAAGTGTAGGGTGGCTGAGACGAAGTGGAGGGCATCAGGCGCACTCCCAGACAAACTGGCCTGCCGCCTGCTGCAAAGGCAGTACAGACTCTGTCCTCTCTAAGAAGAGAGCCTTCATCCAAGCCCGCTTCTCTACGGCATTGAACAACTCGGCCGAACTTTTCAAAATCTGCAAGGAGCTGGCCAATCCTGCTACAGTCTCTACCTCTCCTGTTCCCTCCCAGACCCTCAGCACAGCCTTGGCATCTCATTTCACCACAAAAACTCAGGACATCCTGTCCACCTTCTATTCCTCTACCTCCTCTTCCTCCTCCTCTACCACTCCTGGCTCATCTGAGGCCGTCTCTCCTCATCCTTGCTCCTCATTTCCTTTGTACACCCCTGACAATGTTGCTAGTCAAGTCTGATCTATGAAAGCCTTGTCAAAGCAGGTTCTCCTCTGCTCATCCAGAACCATCAAGGACCACATGGACAACCTTGCTCCAGCCTTGGCTGATTTCTGCAATCACTCCTTTGCCACTGGAACCTTCCCCTACTCCCTTAAGCACTCCTTTGTGCACCACCTTCTAAAGAAACCCTGTGCCGATCCTTCCTGTCGGGCTAACTATCGCCTGATCTCCATCACTCCTTTCCAGGACAAACTACTGGAAAAGCTGGCAATCTCCCTGCTTAATCTGCATACTGGATCTGTTGTTTATCTCCACAATCACCAGTCTGGCTTCAGGGCTGCCAGAAGCACAAAAACTGCTCTCCTGAACACCCGTGAAGACCTGCTCTCCAATCTCTGTCCTCATTCTCCTCAATCTATCCTTTGCTTTTGACACGGTCAATAATGCATTCCTGCTCAATTGCCTCTGTCACAACCTGGGTATCACTGATCAGGCCCTGGAATGGCTGACCTCCTTTCTCACCGACCAACCTTCTCAGGCCCAACTGGGGTCTTTCCTCTATTCTATCTCACTCTTAAATTGTGGTATTCCCCAGGGGTCGAACCTTTCTCCCTGGCATTTCAACCACTACCTAGCACCTCTTGCCCACTGCATCGCTATTTTCTGCTCCAATTTCCACCGTTATGCTGATGACACGCAGCTCTCATTCGGGCTCCACTCAGCCACCTCTACTCCTTATCTCATAACAGACTGTCTAGCCGCAATTCAGGAATGTGTGCCACCAATGATATCTGCCTTAATGCCAGTAAGACTGAAATCCTCCTCATTGGAATACCTTCTCCCTACTTTCCTCTTTCTCTCTCTCTAGCCGCCCACACTAGGTCCTCTTCCTTCCTGTAAGGCTAAGAACCTTGGTGTAATCTTCAACTCCACCTCTCCTTCTCTCCTCACATCTTTGACGTCTCTAAGAAGTCAAACTATCAGCTGCGCCTCCTCAGAGGTATTCTTCCTTTTCTCACTTTCCTCCGGAAGCTCACTGCCTTCTAAGCTCTGGTCCTCTCTAGGCTGGACTATTGCTAATTCTGCCTGCCTCTACTCTTCGACCTTTACAATTTATCCAAAACAGGACTGCGAGACTTTTCCTTGGCCTCAAGCCCAGGGATTGTATCTCTCCAGCTCTGAAATCTCTTCACTGGCACCCGTGGCTGCAAGGATTAAGTTCAAGACCCTTTGCATTGCCCACAAGGCTTTCTGGGGCCTTGGACCGCTCTAACTTTCTCTTCCAAAACATCTTCCTTCTCGAGCTCTCTGCTCATCCACCTCTAACTCTCTGAGGGTCAGATGCTTCTCCAAACAGAGAAGGGGCAGATCTCTCGCCTCAGTTGGGGCCTCCCTGTAGAACAGCCTCCCTGCCTCTCTCAAACTTGAGCAGAATCACCTTTGGTTCCGGAAGCAACTCAAGACCTTTTTTGCTTCCGCTTTCTCTCTTCCTCTCCCCTGCTGATGTCCCCGACTGCTCTCAGGACTGGTCACCTGGATACCCTCTGAACTGGGGCCCGGGCTCCTGCATGTCCAGCTGCCCTTGCACTGCCTCCGGGCTCCCCCAACACTTAAGGGTTTGTAACTGCGACCATACTGTCCCTTCTCTCTGCACTTATGAGCCACCCGCTAGCTGCACTTATTGGGTTACTTGCACTTCTCCTTCCCCCTGCCCCTGGCACTTCTCCTTCCCCGCACTTGCGTGATCTGAATGACACAAGGCGTAGTAAGATCGTTGTTTTGTCCTCCCTTTGTTTCCCCCTCGTCTTGTTGCGCCTAGAAACACTTGTGTACAGACGCGTTATAAATGCCATATATCATACATATCATTGGGGTGACGCACATACAGTATATAGGAAAGGGGACGGACGTAGGAGTAAATATAATTTCAGAAAATAAAATGGAAGGACATAGGAGTAATATAATTTCAGAAAATAAAATGCAAAGATCATTGCCTGTCAGTGATGTTGAAATGCAGAAGTTGGTTGTATTCTAAAAAGAAATAAACATGAGCAGCATAAAGCCTAGTGCATAAATGATGCGACAAAATAAATAATTGTGACCACTTATTTTCATAAAATGATTTTATATTGGAATAGATTGTCCATGGGGAAGTCATTCCATTATCACAGCTCCATACATTTTAATATAACTGGCGTAGGTCATAAACTCTAGCAGAGAATAATACAGACTGGTTTAAAGACTTATGGCCTGATCATGTGTACAAACTGAGAGACTTCAGCAAAACTCTGATTTGCAAATAACAAAGATACCAATATCTATTTTGTACACACAAACAGAAGACTATCAAGAGTATACTAGATGTTTTATGTCATATGAAAAATATCCATGTGCTCCAAATGATGTAACAATTGTACAGTATGCTTCGTCAAGGTTTTTTTCGAGAGGCGTTCCCAAATGCAGATTTGACTTATTTTTCTAGAAGGCTGTACAATGAACAGTATTATTTTGGAACACTGAAGATAGCATGACTGCACCTTAAATGCACATGGAACAGGATACTCAGTCACCTAAAATGGTGATTTAGTGTAATGCATTCACTAAAAGCTGTTTATGTAGAAGTCCCTCTTCCCCATGACAACTGAAAATGTACATCATTCACTTTTATCCCAATGCTTTTAAAAATAAACTTCAAGTGCAATTCAAATTCCCATAATTGATTCAACTACATTTGTGTTGGTGGTACATATTAAATTGGATTGAAATCGTTATCCTTTTCCAGAAACAATGTACAAACAAGAATTCAGAAGTAGTGCAATCCCAAAATTGGGTTTTCAATATGATAGTCTCATAGTACTGGTTGTGTTCTTCTTTTAGCACGTGAATTCAACTCTAAATAATGACTGATGGGGATTATAAAACAATTTGGAAATTGACTATTTGAGGATAAATATATGAACATGAGCCCTGCTTTTGAAATTAATTCTATTATTGTGTGCATATAACATTTGCCAGAAACACAAACATTATTTAAGTGGCCACTGAGCTATTTGTATGGTCGTAGAAATCTTGAAACTTTGGACCGCAGAAACTTCATAAACGATCTTGGAAACATCTCCTTCGATTCTTGTGCAGTATACTTGAAATAGTTTTGAGGGTGTGCCAACACATCAAAGAGGGTTTTGATTAACTTCTTGTCCTATGAGGGGGAAAAAAAGGAACAAAAGACATATTTTGTGCATATACTTTTTCTTGTATTGATTCTGGCAAAGTTATCACACTATGTTATCAATAGTTGCTAACATTTTATTTATGAATATGTTACGTTGATCTTGCAAAAAGAAGAAACATAATTGAAAGCATATAAAGGCATTGATGTACTTACAAAAGGAAACCAATTCCCCAAGTGGCACTTTCAGACATGGGAGTATTTATTTAATCCAAGTTGTGTCTATTATTTGGCAAGTACTGCCACCATATGCACCAGAACTGACACATTTATGGAATGTCGCCATCATATGCCCAGGTATTAAACACCATTTTTCACAGGTGCTGTGTCTTATGCCACATCTCTCTCTCGTTCTATTTGGACACTTGGGCAACTGAGCAAAGCATAATCCAAACCTAGAATAACCATAATACATTTTTTATTCTAATAGAAGGTTATTGTCTTGTACACTCATCTTGTACTCTTTCAAAATACTCTTATTGGAAATGGAAGAGGACAAATAGCACCCATAAGGGTTCTTCCATGCTTTGCAAAAAGCCAAAGAGCATTTTGGGAACATGAGAGTTTTATATTTGACAAATATGTTTGTGATCAAAAAGGGTGAATGATTGATTCAACAAGTACAAGGGATCGTATTTCTGCAGGACTGAAATCTCTGCACTGGCTCCCAGTGGCTGCGAGGATTAAGTTAAAAAACCCTCTGCATTGTAAACAAGGCCTTCTGGGGTCTGGGGCTGCAATACCTTCAACTCTCTCTTCCTAAATATCTTCCTTCTCGAGCTCTTTGCTCATCTGCCTCCAACTCCCTTAGGGTCAGTCGCTTCTCCAAGCAACGAGTTGGTGGCAGATCACTCTCTTCGGCAGGGGCCTCTCTCTGGAACAGCCTTCCTGCCTCCCTGAAACTAGAGGAGAACCATCTCCGGTTCCGCAAACACCTCAAAACCTTCCTCTTTGCTTCTGCTTTCTCTCCTCCCCTCCCTTGCAGAATACAGGACTGAAATTGCACTGGTTACCTGGCCACCCTTTCTGATCTCTGGCACAGGCCCCATAAATTACCCACCTGCACTGCCTCCCTGGCAACCCCTGCACTTGGGGACCGTTTTTCTGTATCCCTTCAGTCCCCCTACCAGCACTAATGTCTGCACTTCCTTGCACTTGCCACTAGCTGGCTCTTTTATGTGTCTTATTTATTCCACTTCCCATGTTCTGCACTTTCCCCTCTCCCTTCCCCCTGTGCACTTTCCCTTTCCCCCCTTCCCATGCATTTGCGCGATCTGAATGACACCTGGCCTAGTAGGATCGTTGTCTGTCCTCCCTTTGTTCCCCCCCCTTGCCTCGTCGCAGCTTGAAACACTTGTGTATAGGCGCGTTATAAATGGCATATCATATCATGTCATATCATATATCATATCATACATTGGGCTTGATGCTCTTTTTAAAATTCACAGCACTCACCCTAACTTTAAAATGTTTGTAACATTGAACCATATATATCCTTTCAGTCAGCCTTATCTTTTGGATGCAAAGATGAAATGTCTGTAACATAAGATACTGCACTAAAATTCAGGAGATTTCTGGACATTTTTTTTTTCTTTTCCGGCACAGTTTGTTTGCCAGATCGCAGGCTATCTGTGCATTGGCAAATGAGCATGTAAACAATTGTTCTTAGCATAAGCGCATTATATATACAGGATTGGCATCATATGCCCAGGTGCTGACAACTATTTCCCAAGTATAGGCGTGATATGGCCAGATTTGTGCATCATTTGTTGGGTGTTGTCAACCTTTACCCAGGTATGCACACAATGTTCCTGCTATTGCCATTGCATGCCCATGCATCAGCATAATGTACAAGTCATGTATTGCCATCATCTGGCGTTGAATACCCAGATACTTACACCATTTAAAACATATGGGTATAATTTGCCCAGATATTCACATTATTTTCCAAGTATTCGCATTTTAAGTGCCATTTGTCGAGTACTTTCATTCTATGAACATGCACTGATTGAAAATACGTAGTTGGCCATTTTCAATGTGGCGCTGCACTAAATAGGGATGGAGAGTGAATGACCCAAAGATAAAAAAAAATCCCAAATAGGCCAAATAATCAATGCACCATTTGCAAGGAAAACAACATTTTATTACATGCAAAAGCATCAGACGGCGCTGCACTAAATGGGGATGTAGAGTAAATGACCCAAAGATAAAAAAAATCCCAAATAGGCCAAATAATCAATGCACCATTTGCAAGGAAAACAACATTTTATTACATGCAAAAGCATCAGACGGTCCCCGCCGACCCGACCCAACACGGAGTTCGTCCCATCCAAAGAAGTTACATCTTTTACAGTGGAAAAACGCACATTTACAGAACTATGCATAAAAAAAGATTACAACATGATCCTGCACTCCCCATTGGCTTCCACATATACACAATTCTAAGTATCCCCTATAGCCCATTACCTTATTGGTCACACATTATCTAAACACATTCCCATAAACGCCTGACCTACTATATCGTCACTATGAAACTTAAGAGTTGATTAACTACCAGGCACATTGTTACCATAATACATTTCTGTTACAAATAGAACATTCCTGACCATCACGTGATGTGCACACCTCCGTCGGATCCTGGTCAAAATGAGAATAGCGAAGTCAACTCTGCTTTGATAATACAATGGTCCTCCTCATTATACCAGACACTGTGGCATGCACTAACAGCTCCTCATCCTTGTCGATACATGTATTGGCATCACCTCTACTCCTCCCCTCCCAAATCATGTTACAGCCCTAACACGTCTGCTCCCTTATTTCTCTGGGAAAACAGTTGCCCATGAATGATGTGATCGGGGCACCACTCTTGTGTCACAATTTCGCTTATTTATTTGTCTCTAGAGTGCAGCGCCTGCAGTTCAAATAGAATGACCACTCTTCGGGTGAGGGCAGTAGTGCTCTAAATCTTCACCAAACCTCTTAGCATCACAGAACCCCATGCCATGATCACATGAATTTAACCTTCAAAGGGCGCATCCCTACCCTTCCTCCCTGGACCCAACATTCCTTTCCCAGCTCCTCTGAGCTCTGCAGCTTTGCTCAATTAACTGTTATTGGTACAGCGTGGCTGCCTGTGACATTGGCATCAAAGCTTCTCTCTGGTGGGAAAGAGGGGGCTGGTCTCAGGGTTAACTGGTCAGAGCCGCATCTCCATGTTGAGCCTTTTATCATTTCCAAAAACACACCCTGCAACATGCTCTAAAATCCAACATGGCGGAACTCTTGCAACCTTAGCCCTCGGACCTCATCTTTACCGCAACACTTCTCTGACTCAATCTCCTTCACCTACCTACTCGCACATCCCTTAAAGCACAACACTGTACACTGCCACTAAATGCAATATACACCACCCTATCTTCAACCTCTGCAACCATAGCATGAATACACTGTTGCTCCTTCTGTATGGCTACATGGTGTTTCTAATATGTATCAAAACTAACTACAAACAGGTATATGTGCATTCTGCCGCGGCCAACGATAACTGCTATCTCTAGGCCACCTGCTTTTATTAATCTGGTCTTTGGAGTTTTATCTTTCAAAGCTGCGAGCATTGCTCTCCTTGTCCTTTCTTTCTCTTTATTTTATTGCTTAGATCATTTTTACTATGGAGTGTTTAGAATGTCATTGTTGTGTATTGTTCTTATTCCTTTTTCACATTTTAGTGATATTTGAGCTTTTATTAACTTGAAGGTTTATAACGGATAAAGGTATTTTGAATGACTGGCTAATATATTTTTTGCAGTCTAAATCTCTTTGCCTGTCTATGACGTTGCACTTGCATCCCAACAATCCTCCGTTTAGTTAACACTCCATTAACTAAACCAGTTTCCCTTCTTCTATAATCATTGGGCCTCATTCTGAGTTGGGTGGTAAGGGTTGACGGTCACCGGTAATGATGCCAGTGCCGTTAAACCCTTACCGCCCAATTCCGAGGTCCCTTAGCGGGACCCGCAAAGGACGTGGAGCACTTGGAATTGCAAGTGCTCCTCTCCCAGGGAGAACCGCAGATATTTCCGATGCAGGCTCCAGATCAGGATATGCATATACGCGTCCTGAAGGTCCACAACGCTGAGCCAGTTGCCCCTCTGAAGAGAAGACTTCATTTGGCAGGGCGTGATCATCTTGAATGTCTCTTGGGGGAGAGAAAGGTTGAACTGGGAAAGGTCTAGGATGGTGCACAGGCCAGCCTGGTTGGGTTTGGGCAGGCTCGCCCGAGCGATGGACAAAACCCACCGGGCTTCGGTGATGGTTTGCCACGCCTCCAGATGAGACGAGATTCGTCCTCCCACCAGAGTCTCATGTGAGCACCAAAAAATATCATTTTGCAGACTTTTCGGCGGAGAGACTACCTGTCACTGAAGAGGAGGCTGAAGACCAAGACAAAAAACAACCTTGTTGCTGTCTCCGACGGGAGTTACCTCTCAACAGATCAGCCCTAGGAGACCTGCGGTCCCAGAAACCTCTGAAGCCTGAGGAGGACCGAGACTGGGATCCAGATCTCTGAGCGTTGACTGGAGGCTTCACTAGCCCTGACAGAGACTTGCCAGTTTGCATGCTCGCCTTAGTCTTTGTAAGCTCATCATCCGTTGAAGAATGAAACAACTCTTTGCCATCAAAAGGCAGGTCCAGAACTTTATCTTGGACCTCCTTCGAGAACTTGGTTGCATGAAGTCAAGCTTGACGAGAGGTGTCCATCCCCAACATGAGGCCTTGAGCTGAGATGTCGACATGGTGCGCAGCCTTTAAAGTACTCCCTCATGGATCAGTGTTCATAAGACCTTGAAACTTCCCAAAAAAGGCATCCTCTGCCGAAACATTAGGTACTGGAATGGGCAGAGGCCGCTCATGAGGGGTATACCCCCATGAACGTAGGGAGGAAGGCTGCCAAGAGGGCCCGCCACCAACAGGGTCTAAATAGACCAGTGGGCAGAAGTAGGAGGAAGCAAGACCGTATGCGGTAGTGGCATCCGAGCGCACCAGTCATAGGAACGGCGGAATGGATTCACATTGTCCTGTGGACAAGGTTGTCCACCAAAAAGAAGGTTCCCAACACCCGCCGTCGATAGCGGGGGAGTGAGGGAAGAATCCAAAATGGCCGCTGTACACAACACAGGAAGGCCTGCCATTTTGTGAGCATCTGAGGAGAACTGCGTCACATGTGTGGATGAGACAGGTAACTTCACAGACTGGTAGGGGACTTGATCAAAACTTTAGCCTTGACACAAGGATCCTCGGCAGAGCCGGTACTATCAGGCCTGGGATGCTTACTGGACATCCTGTTGTGACCCTTTGATTTAGCCTCCAAGAGAGGAATCTCAGCCAAGCCGGTAACAGAGGAGAAATAGTCAGCAACCTCTCCCTGTGCCCCGTCAACAGAACCGGTAACACCACGAGCACGGGAAAGTTGAGGAATCCACCTCACAGACAAGACCTTAACAGGTCTCTCAGTTCTGTCGGTACACACCTTAGCCTCGGTAAGAGGAACCTCGGAATAGAGTCTGGTTTTTATAGCTCCCCGAGAGTGGTTAAGAACCGTGGTTCAGTACAGAAAGCCTCAATAGAGGCCTCAGGGCGAACACCCCGGTGTCTGTATGGGAAGCTCCAAACAAGGAGACCTTGGAGCGAGCTCCGGTACCCAACGCCTCAGCACAACTGGGCTGGCCATTAGTACCTGAGTGCTGAACCTCGGATCGTGATCCGATGTCGGCAGGCCCCTCATGGGAACCCTCGGAGAAAACCCTGGTACGCCTATCAGGCCTGCAAGGCACATCAGGAGAAAACCTGGTAGCAGAGCTTTTGAAGCCCCTCCCGGACCTGGAAGACCCGGGAAGGAAACCCCCGGGCGAGGTGCCCTGAAAAGTAAGGAACTTACCGGGCGACTCTTCTTTCCGTCGATGAAGAGTTGAAAATGCGGTGGAGAAACTCTCTGGAAGATCTCCTCCCACCGACGAAGACAACGCTGAAGTGCCCGGACAGAAAGGGAGTCACAGTAGAAACATGAGTCCCAACAGTGATCCGGTCCCAGACACTCCAAACAGAGAGAATGGGGATCAGCCCTAGCCAAGCGACATCCGCAAGAGGAACAAGCGACAAATCCCAAATGATCCGGCATAGACGGAGCACTATGCGACCACAGGAGAGAAGGACAATGGGAAAACAAAAAGTCTTCAGGTGATGCAAGTGCGTCCAGCCCCGACCACGCGGAGAAAAGGACCAAAGGGCGATGCTAAGGAGAGCGCGATTACGGCCGTGTGCGGTACCCCACATAAAAAGAGAAGGACACATTTTTCAATTTTATGCTTTTTTACAAAAAGTACTTCGGTCCCGTCCCACAGGACGGAATGTCCCAAAAGTATGGAGGGAAGGGGACGGGACGTAGGAGCAAGGGGTTATGAACTCCGCCATCATCATTGCACTCTTAGGCAGTGTCATGGAGCAGCATTGTAGAATTGTTTGACAAACAAAAAAAAGTAAGAAAGAATACTACAATAGGAACCAGCACCTGTATGGCTTTCCGCAAACAAGACGGTGCCCATGAAAACATTGAATCCAACCAGTCCTCAGCACTCACTCCAGCTTCCTTTTCCATGGCAATCCGCATGTTAAGGATGGCCCCTACGGCATGGGTCAAAGATCCATTGTCCACATCATTATGGGTTGGTATGTGCAGCAAGATGTTCCTATCTTCTTGCACACACACCCTTCCATTGCCGTAAGTAGGTCCAGAACATACTGGTTCTGTAAGAGTCATGAGGTGAATAGCACGTAATTCTGCTTTTATTGAATTGAGATCCTGCTCTGCCTGTTTTGATATCTGGAGCATCTCCCACTTTGTTATCTGAAGCCACTTTGCATTGGCTGCAGTTGGGATGCCAGGCACAAGGAGGGAAGCGAAAAATGATTCCGTCTTTGTGAACAGATGAAATTGCTCTGGAATCACTTTGAGCTTGTCAGAGGAGTCTTGGGACCATTAACCTCTTTTGTCAGTGGGTTCTCTGAGCGGTGAGCACGCTGCTTGGGGGGTGGTTCAATTGCAACTGTGGGTGGCATGTTTATGACAGTCAAATGTGAATCTGGCACTATGAGGACGGCTGTTAGGGAGAATTCTCTCTAAGGCTAATTTCCCAAACCTAGTGAGTCCCCCAGCAGCTTTGCTGGATTTTTGGGGTTTATTTTTTTCTCTCCTGCTAAGAGTGAGATTCTTTTGCTCCCACTCTTAGACATGATTTGAGGTGTTCCTTTAACTTTCCATGTGTTTTATGGGCTATGGGGTCTTTTACTCCATAGGGTCTCATGTGTTTTTTTGATGTGGGTTACACAGCACCCTCTGTGCCGTAACCCAGGGGTGTCGTAGCGACCCCCCAACATAGACTCCATACCCTGGGACCGACCACTGTCTCCCAGGGCATGTAAAGTCACCATTGGCTTTGCTAGTCCCAAATT
This sequence comes from Ambystoma mexicanum, assembly GCF_040938575.1. Classification (NCBI taxonomy): domain Eukaryota; kingdom Metazoa; phylum Chordata; class Amphibia; order Caudata; family Ambystomatidae; genus Ambystoma; species Ambystoma mexicanum. The sequence goes on from NC_090936.1 coordinate 115,391,233, forward strand.
ATTAACAGAAACCAGTACAAACCATCATATTGTGGACGTACTGGTCGGGGCAATTCGATTGCCCCGGGGTCTGTTCTTCGAGGGGGCACGTCTCCATCCCCCCTGATCGAGTTTTGGCTGGTGGCAGTGGATACTACTTTTTTATATTCGACCGCGAATATATCTCTATGGGATTTTCCCATTGTTCGAGGCTACCAACTTTAATTATTTAATTCTTATAGCCTCGAACATACCGCCGGTTTATTTATTTAATATTAATTCACTGGTTGGTATTGGTTCTCTTCTGTGACTCCAGCCCAAGTCGAGCCCTTTGTTCCACTTTTTGGCGGGCTTCTCCACAGAAGCCTCCAAAAGTGGTGCCACTCTGTCTGGGTACCACAGGGTGTGTGGGAGGGGGTTTAAGCACCCTGGACTGAGTTACCTTGGTAACTCAAGTCGCACTCTTGTGTGACTGGCCCAAGTGGTGAGCCGGCTGGCTCACCACTTAGCATGTTTGATTGACAGCTAGGCTGAGTGAATGGGGGTGTGCTGCATAAAAGCAGGGCTTTGGGGACTGGAACTTCAGAAGTCGCCACAGGACCTAAGAATCCGAGGAGGGAGAAGCGGAGCCGACCTGCAACAACGACACCACCGGTGGAGCCCTACTGAACCGTCCCACCACTTTTCCTGACAACAGAGGAGATCTCCAGTCCGGAGAGTCTTCTTCCTTTGACTGGTGGGGATAACCAGTTTCGCCTTCTTTTCACCTTCCTGGAGCATCTCGTGGCCACCTTGCCCGTGCCAAGCACCCCGGCAACCGGAATACCATGGTTTACCACTACCGCAAAGAGAAGGGTAGTACCTTTTAACCGGAGGGCTCCGCGGCTGGTTTCTTGCCTGGCAGTGGAACGACCTTCATCTTTCCTCCACGGCGAGACCTCTTCTTCCCCTGGACGAGACACCGACTTGCACCTGCTGCCAGGAACAACTGCCCCCGCTGGAGCTTCCTTCTCACTTAAGGTACTGTGTCCCGCCTGGCTTCCCTTGCGACAGATCGTTCGGGGTGACAGTAAAGCCTCGACTTTCTAACCTGGGCTAGCCTGGGACAACCTAGCTAACTTTTCCTGACTTGAATTTCATCCTTTTTGTGTGAACTATCTACAAGACTCTTTGGGCATAACCCCACTGTGTGAACCTGGACCCCTTCTGCTTGCTCTCTCCAAGAGTGGGCCTTGCAATTGACTTCCTTGCTCTCCAGTAGAACTCTGCCTATCCTGCCTTACTGTGGTTCTTTTAAAAGTATTGAAACTTGTGTGCTTCCTTAACCCTGCCTTTTTCCTCCCTTTCTTTACAATTTATTAGTGTCATCTTATGTTAAGCGCTCTCCTCTGTCTGAAAATAAGTGGTGTTTCTCACTAAGACTTGTCTAATAAGTTAATAGGGTTGTATATATATGATAGTGACTGTGTGCTGAATTTACTCACCTCGTTTTTGCTAGTGTAAATTACAAGTTAATTTAATAAATAATTATATACTTTTACACCAAAGCTCTGGTCAGTGTTTGTTTGTACTACTGTGTCCCTGTACCTATTGTGTATACTCTGCATACTGCCTAACTCTTCTTGAGGGAAGTCTGACTGCTCAGCCACAGCTACCAAGTGAATCTGTGTGGTACAGACTGCTACCAAGTGGGTTTACTGCCAAACACCTGTAGTCTTAAATCTTTTGCAGTGGTCCCTAAGGGAACTGCACAGGTTTCTGCCTAACAATGGCAAATGTAAGGTACTGGGTGAGCAGACACCTCTCCAGTATGGGGGAAGGTGGAGATAAGCGTATTGTCTGCACACCCAATAGAAATCCATTAATGCGGAGGTGCCATTAGTCAGGTTGGGAATAAACAAAGTCTTATTGAAACTTTCATTTGTGCCTACGAGTACAGTGCCATTTCCTCTGAAGCAAAAAGAGAAGCTTGTCAGTATTTGCACCTTAGCAGACTTATTGTTCAGTTCGATCCAGGTGAGATTTGACACATAAGTGCTCCAAGTTTTATAACATTTCTAGTTGACACGTGCCACTAAATCTTCCAAGAATCCCAGTAGACCCCCCTGCCGTAAAGCTCACTAGTCCTTTCACCCATCTGTCATTGGAAAACAGTGCACATTCCAATTGCAGTAGTAGTCTTATTTGGCAACCTGCTTGCTCTTTGTTCTCGGCACACTCGCTTTCATCTCTGTCCATTATGACTGCCTGTACATGTGTCCTTGAAACAGGCTTTGTATTATGCAAAGGGCCAGGTGCACTAAACATTGAGCTATAAGAGGTGCCATATTTTGCGGGATAAACAGTTTGGGCATGCCTGTTGCATACAGTAAGAGAGCAAATGTAGCAGCTCTCATTTGACTTCCCTCATGTGGTTGTACCAGATATTATCTGTTTCAGGGTGGTGCAAATCCACAAAGGTATCCAAAAGAACTCTTGACATCCATTGGGGGGGCGTGGCTAGATGGCCACGTAGGAGGACGTGTATCCCGGTGCTTCTGCTGATCCGACGGTGATCCGGAGTCTAAATGAGTAGACTGGAAGAGAAATGAACGGGCATGGGGAAGCCACAGCTCTATGAATATTCCGTGCACCCGGCAATGTGACAATAAAAGGAGAAACTTGCATCCTGTACAGAACGCGGAGTGAAGAAGGTTGAGCTGCTGGCGAGCACAACAAAATGGCGCCGAGGCGAGAACAAAGGACCAAGAAACTTACACAATGCGGATGAACCGAGGCTGAGACCTGGCTGCATGAAGAGCCGCTCCAAAGCTCCAGATAGATTCTAGCAATCGGAAGCAGCTACAATGTAGCAATAGGAGCTGGTCGGCCGGTGATTGTCTGCAGCGAAAACATTGTGGCAAGAAAAACAAATGTAGCATTCGATGCGCGCTGAGGGCTGTACACCCAGCCACTACAGATCTTTGACTGCTGATCGGGGAGTCGGCGAGTAAAACCCCAGCGCTGAATGTAGGCATTGACTGGGCTGAGATTGCAGATGAGTCGCGGGAGCGGCTGGAAATGATGGAACGTTGGGGCATAGTGGAGACCCCAACACAGGAGAGCACCGTACTAGACAAGTGAGGGGAGGAACTACACGGCTCAGCCACGCCAGAGGCCCTACAGGCAAGTGGCATGTCAATAGGAAACGAAGCGCGCTGACCTTTGCAGTGGCCCCAACAGGATTAATTACTTGCAGAGCTGAATAGGAACCCACTGCAATAGGGAGCAGGACGAGACCCGAGCAGACACGAGGCGCACAGTACATGTGGTGCACCTCATAGGTACTGGGCACATGTAATACAACAAACAGTATCGCTGAGACCAGTGAACATCGGGCCCGTGAAAACTCCCCGGTATTTGTAATTGCAGCTGCACCAGCGCACCCAGAGGCCAGAGACATACTGCAGCAGCACAAATCTGGTGATCTGCAGGGGGATGGAGACAGGCAGCCATGGATTGTGATGTGCTCCGGTGGACTAGTGCTACCCGGCAATGATCCTACCCGAAATAGGCACTGTAGATCAGCAGGGAACGGTGCCTCAAGCCACCGGTGTGTGTATGCTGAAGGAATAGGACAGCGAGAATCCGGCACTGGAAGGATGAATAGAAGCGGGTCCTGAGCTGAGGAAGGTTGTGGGACCTAAGGGAGAAGTGGTTAAGATCTTTTCCCCCACAGGGTGTCAGAAGAGGAGAAGCCAGGCAACACCACTTAATGTCAAGACAGCGAGACGCACCATAACCAAAGTACGTCCCACAGTGCAGTCGGAGGGCTACAGATGGGCTCACAGGGTTCGCACGGCGCCTGAAGCGCCCAAGCAGACCGCATAAGTGGACAGAGGCCCATAGGGGTGAAACACAAATATTTAGACCCATATAAGAGGACCAGAGTGACCACGCAGGATGCAATGGAACAAGAGCGCACTGAAGGACTGGGCAATGGTGGACAGGCCTGAAGAGCCATAACGTGATAAAACCCAATAGGGCGAAAGAGGGTAGGCACGGCCATAGGCAATAGGGAGGTACAACTGGAGTGCTACACGGACGCACAAGAAGTGGAGCCTTACTGGTGGAGTGAGGGTGGGACCTGGTCGACCAGCAGCTTTACCCTCCCAAGAGAGGCGCAGGAGCCAGGTGGACATACAACCGAACATGGCCGCTGACACTCAAGCTGCAGTGCTACACACAGCAGCCAGACGGGCACAAGCAGGTCTAGTAGACAAAGGTAAATGTGCCACCGAGTCAAGTGACGCAAGGAGTACGCCAGCACAAATAGGTGGCAACAGGCTGTGAAGGATGCCCCTAGCACACTAACGAGAGGCCTACAAGACAGAGGGTGCTGAGGCTGAGGGTGTGACCGGCATTGTAGCCCGCTGGCAGGCAGCAATGGCTACCAAATTGCCCAAGGAAGCTAACATTGATGCTGTGAGTATAGACGTGAACTTACTGCGGCAAGATGTACGAGGACTGGCCGAGCGCACAAGTACATTGGAAAAGGAAGTTAAAGACAATACAAGCTCATGTAAGACTACAGCGTCGGATGTCCACGTGTTGCAACAACAAGTGCGCAACCTTGAAAATAGAGCTGAAGAAGCAGAAGGGAGAGCACGTAGATACAACGTGCGCATTGTGGGGCTTCCGGAGTGGGAGGAAGGATCCGACCTGACGAATTATATCGACAACATGTTGTTGCAAGAGATCACAGGTGGAACATTGAGCCAGGGGTTCACGGTGAAAAGAGTGCATAGTGCCCTGATGAGGAAACCGCCACCAGGAGCCCCAACATGACCTATTATGGCAAAAATTCTAAACTATAAAGACAGGGAGAAGGCCCTGGAATACTTCCGTAAGGGAGGAACAATATGCAGAGCATCAGCGACAGTCACTGCGTACCCAGATTATACACTCATGGTACAGAGGCAATGCCTGAATTATGTGGCTGTGAAGAGGCGGCTGCGCGAGGCCGGCTATAGATATATGCTACTATACCCGGCAAAAATGAAAGTGCTCCTGAGGAATAAAGCTCTGTTCGTTGAATCGCCGGAGGACGTAACTGCATGGCTGGACTCGAGGAATTGCCCGATGGGGGCGGAGGACCATGAGCAGAGTGCGGCAGAGATATGACCCAGAGCCTGGCAAGCTCCGAACTGAGGCATTAAACAACTTTCTGAAATGATAAGTACGACATGTATGAGGCTGTTGGGACTCGACAATAGCGTATGGAACGTGGGAGTGTGGAACCAGATTGTATGGCTTACACTACAACATGCTGTTAGCGTATAGCAGGAGGAAATATCTGGAGACACGCTACCAACCCCCGTGTTAGTAGTTTGGTTGGGATAATTTTAGGGCGGTATCCCCCTGCTGAGTACTGAGTGTCGGTTATACCGAGAAAAGGGCTAGATGCGGGGTAGCCTGAGATCCGGGGATGAAGCTAGGCAACTGTTTGGGGAGGTTAGAAAGGGGAAGGGGGAGGGCAACAGTTGGGGTTGGACAGGGTGGGGGGAGGGGAGAGGGAGGGGAAGGTTGTTGGGGTATACGTCATTACACATGAAACGGAGGACAAGGAGGGTGGCGGGAGGAACATGATACGGTTAGGATGGGAGGCCTTAAGATAGTCACCTGGAATGTCAGGAGGCTCAATAGTTATTTGAAGCGGAATAAAATAATGATGTATTTGAGAAGGCAGAAGATTGATGTCGCCTTGCTACAAGAAACCCACCCCACGAAGGAGAAACTGGAAGCGGTAGGGAGGAAGTAGAGAGGTATTACCATAAGAGCGACATACTCAGCGTATGCCAGAGGGGTCTCACATGGATAGCACCGCATCATGTCCCCTTTAAGTGGTTGCCAACCATTATAGAGCCTGATGGTAGGATGGTACTGGTTACAGGTCTGGTGGAAAGTAGAGAGGTGTGCATCATCAACACATAAAGCCCTAACTAGGATACAGTGGGATACTTCAGGACCCTGTATAGTAAGATTGGCCCTTAAATGGGAAGAGAAGGTATATGAGGTGGAGACTTTAACTGCACGCTAGATCCCAAGGTGGACAGATCAGATAATAAAATGGTTAAGCCTGCCCCCACAGCCAAGGCCATAGGAGTCCTACTGAAGGACTTTGGTCTAACGGACATATGGAGAATGCACCACCCGGAGGATAGACAATATTCGCATCACGCAGCACCACACAACCTACACACGCGGCTGGACTACATATTTGCTACATCAGGCCTGACAGGAGAGTTAATACGCTCAGAGTATAAGGCTAGGGTCTTATCAGACCATTTGCCGTTGATCGTGGAATGGCAGCACTTGCCACCTAGAGCACGGATTCTGACATGGAAACTAAGGGCTGAGGCCCTGAAGGATCTAGGGTTCATAGAAGACATAAGAAAAGAAATAAGAGAATACTTTAATCTGAGTATGGGTAGTGTAGAATCAGCTGGCACGCTATGGGAGGCATTTAAGGTGGTCATGAGGGGAGCAGCGATATCTAAATCTAAAGTATTACAGGATGAGGACACTAGAGAGCTACAAGCAGTGGAAGGGGAACTAGAAAGAATCATGCTTCATGGAGAACAATCCACGGAAGCGATCGAGAGTATTGGTAGACTGAAACAGGATTGCGAAGAGCTATGGGGACGGTTGTATAACTTAAATTATAGAAAGTATGTGGAAAGACAGCATGCGGGGGGAGACAAGCCAGGCATGCTACTAGCCTGGCTGTACAAATGTGAGACGCCTAGGCCGATGATCAGAGAGATTAGAGATAAAAATGGGTATACACTTGACACCCAGGTAAAAGTGAACGATGGCTTTGCAGAGTTCTATCAGCAGTTGTACGCTGACACGGGAGGGGAGAAAGATGGGGACATATTAAACACATTGGAAGAAATCGGACTTCCCAAACTAGGGACACATTAGAGGGAGAACTTGGAGGCCCCGATCACCCTAGAAGAACTAGAGGCGGTGGTCAAGCTCTTACCCACTAGCAAGGCCCCGGGAGCAGACAAACTGCCTAGTGAATTTTACAAAACCTACAGGGAGTAGCTACTCCCCCCGATGCTGGCAATGTTTAATGAAGCACTAGAAAGCGGGATGCTGCCAGAATCTCTGAGGGAGTCGAACATTTCCCGCTCCTTAAACCCAACAACCCCAGTGTGGAGTGGGGTTCGTACAGACCATTGTCCTTGTTGAACCAAGATAGCAAAATATTAACTGCGGTGCTGGCTCAGGCAGACCAAAGGTATTGTGTTACACAGCCAAAACTAGAAACCCACAACACAGAATATGAGATAACTCCTCTTTCCATTCAGTCAGGTCACACCTCTAGGGTGTACCCAAAAAAAGCACTCTCAAAGCCATATATGGTCTTCCAATCAGGGGAAAGGGGGCAGAGCCAGGGCTTCACAGGACTTTGAGAAACAAGAGGGAAAGGCATAAAGCTATGAGGCTTACAGTAGCCATGTTGCCTTCGTTCAGGAATCCATTGATTCCCAAGGCAGGGCCCGACTGTCCCAAAAATGGAGGAGACCCAGAGCCACTGCAAAGACAGCATGCAACTGCCACCAGCTTATACCATGTTGTGTGGGGCAACATACAGGGACCCAAAAACACACACTAGGGGTGCCAAGGGGTACCTCTACCCATGGGTGCTATAGGGCTATCCTAAGGGCATTGTTTACCAAAAAATAAAGATGAAGAGCTGCACTCGCATGGGTCCAAACAGGACTCCTGTGCAGAAAACAGGATCTATGTGATTACTGTGCTGCCGGTAATGGTGATTACGAAAATGTCAACCTCCATTACGGTGCGGCACAGTGATCACATAGATCACATGTCGCCCACATCCCCGTGCCCCCCCTGCACTCACTTCCTCAGAGTCACACACAGAAGTGTGCCGCTGACTGTACTCTTTCCCCTGCAGTGTCAGTTCCCACCCACTTACGTAGGTCGGAGCTGGTGCTGCAGGGTCCTTTTTTGTTCTTTTTTCCCCTTAAACCTGGTCCCCCACTCTCCTTCTAATGAAAGTGGGGGACACCCCCAAACACCTGCAACTCCCGACCCCCATTACACAAACTAAGGTTAGCAGGGGGCACCCCCTAACCCCCACTCACCTTAGTCAGCGTGATGGGGGGGTCAGGATTTGTGTACTGCGTTCAGGTGTAGTATTTGTAATGTCGCCACAATCGTGGTGACATTTTGGTATGATTCCCAGAAAAACATACAGAAATCACACAACAGGGAAGTAGTAGGATTAGGACAGAGAGGAAATGTCCCTACAAGCATTTCCAGCATCACACTCATGCTACATCGTGGAAGGACATCATACACACAAGTAGTCTGATGGGTATCGTCGATTGCAGGCCCATGCATATGGCCAATGCAAGGTGGAAGTAGTGTTTGCTGAGGGTGTTGTGATGAATCAAATGGAGTCATTACTACTATGGCAGCCGCTACCTGATCCTGATTTTCCAGTTCTAATTATCCACCACATAGAACTGGGTCATCACTCAGAACTGTTGAAAGCGATTTTCCAAATAATCTGTATCAATCAACATCAATAGACTTGTTTTCCCACAATCACCCAAATACTGGGACGAGGAAGAAGCAAAGACAAATGCAGAGTAGAAGGAGTCTCAAGCTCAATGAGCGTTCAAGTTGTTTTCGGAATGCAGCTGTGTGCGGGACATTAAAAGATGAAAATCAAACTCCTAGAGGCATTTGCTGTTTGCGAGAAGCCGTCAAACGTCTCTGCGAGTCTTTTGGAGCTTGAAAGCATGAACCAGTTTGGTGGAGAAGAGTAGTTTGCCAGAGAGGAAGCAGAGAGACGGTGCAAAGACAGGTCACGTCACATGCATGCCAGGAGCCAGCAGGAGACTACCGGGTGTTCGGCAAACGAATAAAGTAGCGTTTCACCTACTGGGAACTGGATCGAGACAGACATGCTGAGGCGAAGCTGCCAGAGAGACTGCAACGACGCAAGAGCAGGCCAGAGTGGATAGCAAGTGGCTAATCGTTGCAGCATAAGTACAAAAAAGACAGAGAAAACCAGGCAAAGCCGGTGAGTTAATCCAGGCATAGTGAGGACCTTGGGGCGTTTCGGTGACCGCACCAAGTACGAACTTTAACAAATAAAGTCACAGAAACAGAGACAATATAGAGACTGATTGAAAACCAAGAAGGCATATTGTAAATAAGGACTCCAGCCATATATGGGGGGAACGCAAATCGAATGATGTATCAAAGAGATGTAAAATACCAAAAAGTGTATATGCAATCATGGAAGTAAAAGAGGAACTAAGTGTGAATATAAGAAGTCCTGGCAGACAAATAAACCAGGCAGTTACAAGTGTATGTGAATACCAAAAGCCTGGCAGGAGAGTATACCAGGCAGTTACAAATCTACAACAAGACATAAGAAAATGTGTAGATACTTGTAGATATAAGAAGTCCTAGCAGAAGAGTAAACTAGGCAATTAGAAGTGTGTGTGAATACCAGATGCCCTGGCAGGAAAGTATACAAGGCAGTTGCAAATCTACAAGAAGTCACAAGAAAAGATATAGAACTGTGTTTGCTAAACAGGAAGGCACTTTTTTAGAAAGAAGTGGAACTACAAGGCTAAGCAGATTTGTAAATAACAGTATTGATATCAACCAAGAAAGACACCATTAAGGAATAATCCAGGGGAGGAGATTAGAGGCGTTGGTAGGGGGGTGCTAAGGGACCTATAGCACCGGGCCTTTTGGTTGTAGCCCCGGATAAAAGCTCAGGGGTTACAACTGACCAAAAAGCTAGCTATCCCAGAGTCCTGACAGTTCCGACATTAGCGTAGCATTAGAGGCATCTTTTCCAGACCTAGCAACACCCTGGGAACAACCCTCTGGAGCCAAGGCTTTATGACCTTGGAGAACGTTTGTGTTGCAGAATCAGAATCATTTGTATTGAGGAAGAACCCGGGGGGTGGGGGGGGGGGGAGTCACCCTCTGGAACCAGGGCTCTTTTACCCTGGTGAACATTTGTGTTGCAGAATCATTTGTATTGAGGAAGAACCCGGGGGGTGGGGTGGGGGGGGGAGTCACCCTCTGGAACCAGGGCTCTTTTACCCTGGTGAACATTTGTGTTGGAGTAGTTCATTTCCCTTTACGAACTCTTAGTGCAACCACCTTAGGTTTAAGATATTTCCCTTTTCACCTTATAGTTTAAGTTATAGTGTGAGGGTCAGAATAGAACTTTCGGACACAAGGACAGTTTTAATTTTTACATCCCGACACAGACAGATCCTTAATTTTTGATTTTAGGTAGGGAAATTCCACTTAGAGCAGGGTCAAAGAGGCCCTTTCCCAACACTTTTGTTTTCAATAAAAGTCTTTAACCAAAAACATGGCTAGCTTGTGTCCGAGTTTCATCCCGGACTCTTCACAAGTGGTGTCAGGAGTGGAATCAGGCTCAGTTTACACAAACAGGGGATCCCACACGAGTAAAGTAAGCTCTAGCCCTAGAGTTATCACACCTGGTAAAGAGTGGACTAACATCACCTTTTCCACGAGTGGGCTGGGACCTATAGAAAGATCACAAGAGCCCCTTCACCATCTAGGCAAAGGAGTTGAAATCTGGTTTCTCCCCTTGACCTCCCAAGCCATTTGACCGACTAAGAAGAGTGTAGAGGGTAACACTTATAACCTTTTCTTTCCCCGCGAATACCAAATTTCCAGTAGGGACAAAATAATCATTTTCCTAGAGCTTAGGGTTGATATCACTGCCAACTCAGTTATTTATCTTATGCCCTTAGGTGAAACTAAGTGAAAGGGAAGATTAAAGGTACTGCCTCTCTTGTCCCGTGCAGAGGAGATAAAAATTGCCCTTTTAAACTTGTTTTACAATCTGATACTTATCGAGAGGGTTGAGTTGGTAGGACTTTAGTGTACAAAACTCTCTGGGAACCCCTGTTCCAACTGAATTCTAGGAATGGAGATGGAGAGAACCCAGAGAAGCAACCTGATGGGAGGTGGGACCAAGAATTGTATTTTGTATGGCTCGAAGCTAGAGGCAGAGAAAAACTCTGACTCTAGTTACGATCAGTCCAATACAATACTACTAGCGGAAGAGAGAAGAGCTCCCGATACCCCAATATCATGGGAGATCCCTCTTCCATTGAAAACAGAAAATTGTAACGCTCCCAAAACTATGGTTACTCTGTTATCTTCCCCAGAGAATATTAGAACATCTGAACAGTCAGTAGAGGCCTTTTTAGTCGCAATACGCGACAAAAAAAAGAGCATTCCTGATTCCCCACCAAATAGAAAAGATTCCTGTCGCCCAGAGACAGAAAACTGTGAAGTTTCTCAGTCCCAAAATGTACTAATCTCCACTTTGGGCAACATCGAGGAAAGATAGATTTTAACCCGGAGGAGATACCATCCCCTAGACCATCATCTCCCATAGGAGACGGGCCAGATCCCTCATGGGAAGAATGTGGTTTCCCTCCAGGACATTGCCCTTCAGACTAGGAGAAACAAATATCATCCACCCCAGGGACACCACTCAGTGGGTTACAGGGCCTACGTTTTGACACCAATGAAAAAGGGGGTGAAAACAAAAATATTGGATCACATTATGAGTAAGCCGGTCTGGAAAAAAATGCCAGAAAAAATGCTGGTAATTCCGGCTCTGGCATTTTTCCCGGACCGGGTTACTCTGAGTCTGCCGGTAGGAGCAGTGAACAACCGGCAGGCCTGAACTGCCAGTAGTTCAGGCACTGGGTATCCCAAAATGGAGGATACTCAGAGCACCTGTCAAATTCAGCATGGAGCTGCCACCAGCCCGTACCCTGCTCTGTGGGCCACAGATAGGTGCCCAAAAACATATACTAGGGGTACAGGGTTGTACCCCCACCCATGGGTGCCATAAGGGTATCCCAAGGTTCTGTTTACCTCAACCAAATGGAGGAGGAGCTGCACTGCCAGGAGTCCCACATGGACACCAGTGCAGAAAACAACACAGAACAAACATGATAAAAGTACGTGGACAAGAACATGGAGGCCCTGTCCCTCCAATGCATTTCCAGCATCACAGTCGCCCTCCGGAGGTTAGGTTGGTCTAATCGCCCACGAGATTGACACCCTCATCCTGGAAAGGCCATCTGCATTATCATGACTCTTCCCTGGTCTATGCTCAATGGGGAAGTCTAGCCCTTGCAGGCTAATGGACCACCTGAGCAGCTTCAGGTTTTCACCCTTCATATGCATAAGCCATTTTAAGGGCTTATGGTCTATTTGGACCTTGAAGGTAGACCTTGTGAGGGCCAAACGCTGGAACTCCCTCCCCTCCAACATTAGAGCAGAGCCTGCGTTCTGGACTTTCAGATCAAAATCAAAGCATGGCTCCGTAGCTTTAATGACCCCTAAGCATGACTAATCTCCGGCACAGAGCATGCACACACATAGTTTGTGCTGCTCCATTTAATTGTAAATGTAACTGTAAATTTAACTTAGCCCTAGTGACTATATTTCTATAAATTGTACTTCTTTCTGTAAATATGCTTTGTGTGCATAGCTGTTTCCCCTATGTTTCTCATTGCTCCTGCCTATAAGGTGATCTGTAACACACCTCCACTGCCCCTGAGTGTAAGGTGATCTGTAACACACCCTCCTCCCTTGCCTTGCAGGGTCCTGTGTACTATCTCTGTAACCATGTACCTAAGTAAAAGCGCCCAGATACCTTTGGGTGGGGTGTGCTATATAAATAAATAAACAAAACTAAACTAAGTAGGGCCAAAGACGCCTAAGACTCCAATCTATGCAAAAACATTCCTTTTCAACAGTAGCCCACCTATGTTCTCAACCCTTGAGTGGCCTACTGATGAATATGATAGGGTGTTCCCTCCCTTTGTCATTTAAATGGGACAAGGCAGGTCCAGTTCCGGTGTCTCAGGCATTAGTCTGAACGATAAAGGGTTTGCTGTAGTCAGGCGCACACAAACACAGACGCCCTACACAAACTTTCCTTCAAGCCAATAAAGGCCCTCTGACAGTCTTCCATCCAATTAACCTTCCTTGGTTGTTTGGGCGAAGTCAGAGCTGTCAGAGGGGCAGCTATGGTTCCATTGTCCGCCATGAAGTTGCGGTAATACCCTGTGAGGTACCAACAAGCTCTCATCTGGGTTTGAGTAGTGGCAGTCTCCCAGTCATAGACATCCTGTACCTTACTGGACAGAGGTTGGATTCAACCCCCTCCTACATCATGACGAAGATAAGTAGCTTTCCCCATAGCTATCTGACACTTGGTGGCCTTGATAGTGAGGTTAGCCTTTCGTAAGGCCTGCAACACCCGATCCAAATGAGTCAAATGCTCTTCCCAGGTGAAACTGTAGACAGCAATGTCGTCTAAGTAGGCCACACAAAAGGCTTCAAGCCCACTGAGCGCATGGTTGACTAATCTTTGGAAGGTGGCAGTTGCATTCTTCAACCCAAAAGCCATGACTCTAAACTGGTAGAGCCCCTCAGGTGTTGAGAACGCAGTTGTTTTCCTTGGCATGGTCCATCAGAGCTGTTTGCCAATAGCCTGAGGTAAGGTCAAAGGTGCTCACAAATTTGGCAGCACTTATGGTGTCCACGAGCTCGTCAGCCCTGGGCAATGGGTGCGTGCCAGTTTTGGGGATGGTATTGACTCCTCTGTAGTCCACACAGAACCGTCAATCCTTGGCACCTGCCTGGGAACTTGCCTTGGGGACAAGGACCACTGGACTGGACCAGGGACTGGTTGAGGGTTCAAAACACCCAGATCCAACATCTTGGTGACCTCAGTCTGGATGTGGTTCTTAACCGTGTGTGACATTTGGAAGCACCTGCTTTTGACAGGCACACTTTCACCGGTGTTAATTTCGTGCCTGCACCACGGGGTGAGGCCTGAAATCAGTGAGAACAGAAGGGCATACTGCCGGAGTAAAGCCCTGCAGGCCCTCTGCTGCTCTGGTGTCAGATCTAGAGAGAGGTGCACTCCCTCCACTGAGCCATCCTGAGGGTTGCTATGCAGCAAATCAGGAAGGGGCTCACTCTCATCCTCCTCTTGCTCGGAAGCTAACAGAAGACATGAGACTTCTTCTCGCCTATGGAAAGACTTGAGCCTGTTGACATGGAATACCTGAGGGGACCCCAGGGATTCCCACGTCAACCAGATAATTGACTTTGCTCATCTTGGAGATTATCCTGAAGGGTCAAGTCCACTTATCTGCCAAAACTCGAGGCTTGGTAGGCTCCATCACAAGGATCTCCAGTCCTGGAGTCCAATCCGCTTGTGATGCTTTAAGGTCATGCCAGTACTTCAATTCCTGGCTAGCCTTAAGATTTGCTGTTGTCCGGCCCATCATCTGTGTTATCCTCCGCCTGAGGCCTAATACATAGTCCCCCACTTGCGTGGCAGGACCTGGAGGTGTGGCTTCCAATCCTTCTTTGATCAAGGCAAGGGGCCCCTTCACGGGATGTCCAAAGAGGAGCTCAAAGGGGCTGAAACCAACACCATCTTGAGGTACTTCTCTGTAAGCAAACAGCAGGCATGGCAGGAGGAGATCCCATTTCGTCCTTAGGGGCTCTTCCAACGCAACCAGCATGCCCTTGAGAGTTTTTTTTAAAATCTCTCAACCAGACCATTGGTCCGGGGATGGTAGGAGGTGGAGAACTTGTAGGTTACTCCGCACTCTTTCCACATCGCTTGCATGTCACTTGACATGAATTTGGATCTTTCTTCAGAGACCACCTCTTTAGGGATTCCGACTCTGGTAAAAATGCTCAGGAGAGCCCTGGCAACCACCTTAGCTGTAATGGTCCAAAGGGGTATAGCCTCAGGGTACCTAGTGGCATGATCAACCAGGGCCAGGATGAACCGATCTCCACCTGATGGTAGAGGGTCAAGGGGACCGACAATGTTGATGCCAACCCTCTCAAATGGTGTGCCAACCACTGGCAAAGGCTGCAGTGGGGCAATGACACTGCCTCCAGTCTTACCAGACAACTGACAAGTGGGGTAGGTCCGGCAGTGGAACTCCACTTCTACTCCCATCCGGGGCCAGTAGAAATGGGCAGAGAGCCTTTGCTTAGTCTTCTTGGTCCCAAGATGACCAGCTAAGGGCACCTCATGCGCCAACTGCAATAGGAAGGGCCTGTAAACCTGGGGTACCACCAACCTATTGAGGGCACCAGGTTCAGGCTTAGTGGGCTCACCAGAGAGGAGCACACCCTCCCAATAGATGTTGAATGACCTCGGTACTTCACCTTGTGCCTGGGCCTGTTTTCTTAGACATTCGAGAGAGAGGCACTCTCTCTGACTCTTACAGAAGTTTCCCATAGCCTGTTAGGGAGAATTCTCTTCTAAGGCTAATTTCCCTTACCTATACAGTCCCCCAGCAGCTTTGCTGGATTTGAAGGGTTTATTTCTTTCTCCTGCTAAGAGTGAGACTTTGTTTGCCACTCAGACATATTGCTGATGTGTGTTTAGGCTATTTTTGTGCTTATGGTCTATGGGGTTTTTCTCACCCTCATAAGTATCATCTTTTTACATGTGTGTTACACAGCACCCTCAGTGCGGTAACACAGGGGTGTCATAGTGACCCCCAAACATAGACTCCCTACCCTGGGGCTGACTACAGTCTCCCAGGGCATGTAAAGTCCCCATTGACTTTACTAGTCAATAATCATGAACAAAACCAGTACAACCCATCTTACTATGGAATTACTGGAAAGGGTTAATAGTTTATCCCTGGTGTTCATTTTCGAGATGGTACTGTCCAGTCCCTCTCTCCAAAGTTTCTGGCTGGTGGGAGTGGTTACTACCGTAAATATTCGACCGCAAATATTTCCCTATGGGATTTTCCCATTGTTCGAGGCTACCACTTTTAATGACAGCCTCTAACATACCACCAGTTTATTTTATTATGAACTTTACTCCGGTAGGTTTATATTGCCAGATCTTTGTTAATATTTCTTTCTCGTGTCTTTCTCTGAAATCCTAACCCGGGTCGGGGATTCTTTGTTCGTCATTTTGGCGGGCTTCTGCACAGAAGCCCTTCTCTCGGCGCCACTGGGTCTGGGGTAGGCAGGATGTGTGGGAGGGGGAATAGGCACCCTGTACAGGGTTACATAGGCAACCCAAGAAGCACTCTGCCCTGATAGGCTGGGGGGTTATCCCGCCAGACTAGCCACCCCACAGTGTGAGTGACAGCTAGGCTGTATGAATGGGGGTTTTTCTGCATAAAAGCAGGGCTCTGAGGACTGGAGGACAAGACGTCGCCACCGGAACTAAGAAACCCGAAGAGGAGAGAAGCTGAAGACTTCTGCAACGACTCAACCATCGGTGAAGCCCTGCTGCAGATCCTCACCACTTTTCTCCAACGACTTGAGAAGATCTTCACCAGCAAGAGTCTTCGTCCCTTGAGCTGGGGGGGCCAACCAGTTCGCCAATCGCCTTCCAGGACCTGCCTTGGTCGAATCGCCAGTGCCCTGCACTAGAAGACCGGATAGCCAGGCACCCGTCCACCACGACCGCGATTTAAAGGAGCGTACCTTTCATTTCGTTTTGGCAGCACCGTGGCTGGCTTCATCCCTGGGCAGTGCAGTACCTCGAACCTTCCTCCATGACAAGAGCCTCTCTTCCTCTACTGGATCTCCCGAACTGCAGGAACTGCCAGGAACTACAGCCATCGCAGGAGCCTCTTCCACTTTCAAGGTACATTGTTCCGCCAGGCCTCCCGTTTCGTTGGGTACTGCTAAAGGTGTTTTAAATCCTTTACTTACCTACTGGGTTGGCCGCCCCTATAATCTAACATTGTCTTTTACCTCCTGCAACCGCCTTTTCAAATCATTAAACAAAGACTTGACTGCAGCTACTAGAACCGTTTGATCCTGGGCACTTTGCCTTGTACCACTTACTCTGGCACAGGCCTATTGACTCTGACTAAATCTGTTACAACTGCCTTCTCTACATTGCTTTTCACCCAGAAATGTGTTGGTGCACCTAAATTCTTATAACCACCTTTTCCTTCCCCTTTTTAATATTGTGAAGTGCCATTTTGCTTGGTTTTCACCTAAGTATTGCGCATGCTAAAGTACTGCCTTGCCTAACTTGTTCACAAGCTAACTGGGAAGTGTTGCTGGTGTGTTTTAGAGTCTAAACTTGTATAACATGTCCTTTCCCTCCCTTTGGAGAAATTGTTAGAGTGACATTTCTGCTTGGTTAACACTGTGCTGTTTTGCTCAGTTTTCACTCTTGCTCAAACTTGTCTACAATTTAAATAGAGAGTTGTGTATACTTTTCTTGACTGTTTTAACTTGCTTTAAGGATAGTGATTTGTGTGTTGAACTTAAGAGTGTAAAATAAATATATATATATATTGTCACAAGATGGCACCATTACTGACCCAATTCCCCAATTCCAACATATAGAGGTCTAAAGCAAGGGTGTGTCTTGGCGTCGACTTTCTTTAATTTCTTTATTGGCGATATTCAGTTTGACCTTGCGGAAGTTCAATCTGATCCCCCTAGGCTACAGGGTGTGAAGGTCCCGTGGGTGTTCTATGCAGACGATTTAGTGCTGCTTGCAAAGACACCGTCGGGACTTCAAGCTCTACTAGATCAACTGGACAGATATGCCATAAGAAATGGATTAAAAGTAAATAAATCTAAATGCAAGATAATTACCTTTGCAAATAAAAAAATGAAATGTCACAGATGGGTATTACAGGAAGAATCATTGGAAGTGAAAAATACATACAAATATCTGGGAATTATGATGAGCAATGATCTGCATGATAAAGTATATCATCAAGAAATAAAAAGGAAACTAAATACAGCAATCTCTCAAGCCCGAATAATACAATACAAATTTGAAAAATGTTCACTAAAACCCATAATAATCTTTTATAATCAGAAAGTAACACCTATTCTATTATATGGTGCAGAAACATGAGCTTGGATATCAGAAATGACCTGGACTAGGATAGAAGGGAGTTTTTGGAAATCAGTGCTGAATTTACCTAAATCAACATCAATGTGTTCAATACAACATGAATTAGGTTTAACATTACTATATGCCATGTATAAATGGAGGGTGTGTTCCCTATATAGAAAATATATCATGCCAGTAAAGAATTATCAAATATTACATACAATATCTGTGTATATAACTGAAACAACTCATAAAGAAGCGAGGAATTGGAGAATGATGACACAACAGTCATTGAAACTGGATGATATACCTGAGGGTGCTCTAATTGCAAACCCAACTGCTGCCAAGTGGAAAATAAGAAAAGGGGATTGGATAAGAACAAGAGACCACTGTACAAACTTAACCTTGTTCAAAAATCATGATTCAAGGCACAGGGAATTGGGTACAACAGAGATGTATATATCAATTTTTCCAGATCGACTTATGAGAACTCAATATATGAGATTAAGACTGAATTTATGGTATACAAGAGAGGTTATGTGTAAATGGAAGAAAGTGACAACTATTGAGAGTAATTGTCAGTTTTGTGAAAATTTATCAATTACAAAGACACTAAAACATGTCATATCAGAATGTCCGGCTCTGGCTAATATTAGGACCATGTATTTTCTACATTTTTTTAAATATCCAGAAATAATGACAACTGAGATGATATGGAAAAGAATTTTTGACTCTCAGAAAGTATCAGTAAATATTGCAGTGATAAAATACTTAATACATTTGAAACTACATGAGAATGTTGGAATGTGTGCTTTTTTGTTGATCGGACATATGTGTAGTGATTTAAATGTAAATTTCAGAAGATAGGATGAGGACTTGGTTATATATGTATTTTAGCTACGAGGATGAAATCCAAATTTGTAGACATGTGTAGGAAATGTTTCGTAACTGTAGCAAATCATAATACAGTGGTATTTTTAAAACTCCTTGTTTTAAATGTATTTTAATGTTGTAATGTCTTTTAATATGATGTATTTATTTTGTTAATACATTTGAAAGGTTGATGACATCACATGTGCATTTACTTTTCATAAAAACTCTGTACAAAGGATTCTTATAATGCTGACCAAAAACTGTCAAGGATCATTGGGATAAATATCATGAGCTAATTAGTGCATTAAGCAATGCATTGATATAAATAGCATTCTATTATAAAGTTCTATCCAGTATACTAAGCTACTCATTAGGGGTGTCACGGTATTAGTTTTATGACGGTACAATAACCTTCTTGCCAAATGACGGTATATCATGGTTATCGCGGTATAGCAGGTGGAGTTAACTAATCTTAACAAATATTTTCTAAAAGGTCATACATTTTCAGATTTATCATCACAAACAAAACCATGCACCTAGGGCCAGAATTGGGCTTTTCAACATACTTTCCACTGAAATGCCACCCCTTGCTTGCACCAAACACAAACGCACGTGTGGAGAGGAGGGGGAGGTGGGGCCCTGCTGCGACTGACAAAGCAAACTGAATAGCTTTTCTTAAGTGGTCATTTAGGCTTTTAGCTCCCCCACTGGCTACTGGTGAAGATGAACATGTTGCCATATTGATAATCTGCATGCCACAGATCAATGGAGTCTGATGGTAGTATACGCTTGTGCGCATACACACACACACGCACACACACTCTCTCTCTCTTTACGTTACAGCCTTTAGTTTACTTCTGGGCCAAAAGGTGTTCAGTAATCACGGACATGTTACCCTTTGGTATGGCAGCAGGGAATACCCACAGAGATGATTAAATTTCGCAGTGTGACTTATTATATGTAAATTCAATGATAGAACCAGGGAAATCCGCCATTGTCATATGTTTAGAAAACATTATCCATTATAAATATATAAACCCCAAAGCCGTCAACCCAAAGTCCCGGGAGGATAGCTCAGCGGCAACGTGCGTGCCTTGGAAGCAAGACGACACAAAGCAACACAGGTTCGATCCCTGGGTCCGCGCTTAGAAACCTCTGGGTGTTTAAGCATGTTATAAATACGCAACTAAGACAAAAACAATTACCCAACAAAATAAACAAAACCAATTTCTTTAACAGCGCCTCGATGCCCTGGGGCTGTGTGAGCGCTTTAAAAAAAAAATGTAAATAAAAAAAATTAAACCCCTTTCCTTCTTGGCACTGTATTTATTCTTCCTATTGCTAACATGTTGATTTTGTGTCAGGCACGTGTGGTTTATGGAATGGCATTAAAAACTGCTCAAACTGAAACTACTTGGCAGATGGCACATCCAACAGTGCAAGACCAAGACTGCGCAGAACTTGCTTACTGCAGCCTTTCCAAATCAGATTGAAAAGCACACTTAACGGTATGAACGGTATATCGGTACAAACAATGTGACGGTTATTATTGTTCAATTAAGTGGTTCACGGTATCTTTAACGGTATACCGTAATACCGTTACATCCCTACTACTCATGCAGAAACATAGGCAGTGTGTGCAGCTTACATGATGAAGGTGCCATATTCATAATCTTGCCATGTTGAATACTGAAATGATAACTGCTTTCTTATTAGAGTTTTGCGTACTGTGAAACATGTAATAAGTAGATAATAAAACCCACTTAATACATCATTATTACAGACAAAACACAAAGAGACAACAACACATACAAATATGAGAATATACAGGGACAGTGAAGTAAACAAAAAAGCAGAAATAGTAGCAGAAAGAGTTCATAACCTAACTGATTGTCTTTATGCAGAGAAACTATTGCTCTGTTTCAAAGCTGCTACTTACCATATGTATGTGTATCACATGATGTGACTGCACCCAAAGGAAAGGAGAGTGAGTATAATGTATACAAATATGAGCATATACAGGGAAGGTAGAGTAATAAAAATAAAACTATGAGAAAGTGCTGATAACCCTAATGATTATCTTCATGCACAGAAAGGATTGCTCTCTTTCAAGCCTGTGTCTTCCGCTATGTATATGTTTCATATGATGTGACTTGACCCTAAGTCTACAAATATAGTACCTTTTCGATTTTTACTTGCTGACTGTTACTGAAGAAAACTATGTGGCTTCGATATGTCAGTAAAGGATAAAAAGGGAGAGCCACCCATGTGATGTCATCAATGATGTCATCAATGACATTTGTGATGTCATCTTTGATGTCCTGGGTGTTAGTGTTAGCAGTGCACGGTGGCGCGAGTTATGGTTGCTTATGTTACCATAACTGCCGAATTTCAGGGGTTTTTCGGTTTTACTTTGAACCATAACGTCCTTTTAACAAAGTTTTTTTACTGAATTTCATAGGTTTTTAGTAGCGCAACTTAACCATAATGTGGCTTTAACAAAGTTTTTTCACTGAATTTCATAGGTTTTTAGTAGCACAACTTGACCATAATATCCCTGACTTCATATACATGTAACATAGAACATACTAACCCCCTCGTAGCGATTTTCATGTCCGCGGACTACCGCCATGTCCGCGGACATATCGAAAATCTGAGCGTGGTGAATGTAAATTTAAATAGTGTGCCCCATTTCCCCTTTGAAGTTGGCTCTGAAAAGAGCCGTTTTTTTTTTACAGATGCTTGACAGACACCTGTTATTTTGTATTTTTTTTCTTGTTTTTCTTTCTTACTTTACTCCTAAAATCTTCACATAACCTTCTCCAAAGCAACCCTTACATTCCAAAATAGAAAGGCATTTCCCGTAAAAGATAAAGAAATGCCATCTTCTTTAAAATTAACAGCATTACTGGCATCAATATTCTCATTATTACAGAAGAACATACCAGCTCTAAGCATGAAGGCACACATGCCTCGGTTGATGACACACCTAGCAATGTTTTGCTGAGGACAAAAAACTGAACTATTGTCGCATATTGCCCTAGGTAGTAATCCAGAAAAAATTACTTTCGCATTTGGAAGGATCTTCATTACGGCTTGAACCAAGTGTTCCAAATCAGCCAACAAAGTAGGGGCACTGACGTTGCCCAAATGGAAAGCACCATAGTGCAAAACTACCACATGCGGACTGTTCATCGTGGCCATATCCTCACAAACTTGTACAATTCCCTGTACATTGCAATCAGGCACAGTGCTCCACACCACCTCCACTCCTTTCATATCAAAGTTCTTTGCAACATGCCTGCATTCAGCGTACTGTTGTAAACCATGCACAAACATATCTCCGAGCACCAACACCATGACTTTCTCCACTTCTGCCATCTTCACTACACACAGTCTCAACACAAATCCACAAACTCGACATCTGATTGGCTGATCCGTACAGTCTTCTTTCCATGTTGGATTTCCTGGAAAAACCCGGATGTAGCACGCCCTGTCCACGAACAGCCGCGGTGTCCGCGGGCGTCGTCCACTTTACTCTCTGTGCCATTCCCTCATTGCATACAGCTAAGCAATCACACAATACGAATAGCGTCCTCAGAACACCCCCATTTTGTGAATTTTCGAACATTTCAGGACAATTATCATTTCATTATTCAACATATTAACATTACAAATATACTTTCATCTTGTACTCTGCACACAATGCTATGTATCTCCATTAGTAGCTCAGTATACTAGATAGAATCCCATAATACAATGCTATTTATATCAATGCATCGTTCAAAGCACTAATAACGGTATGATATTTATTGCAATATCCTTGACACTTTTTTCGCAACATTATAATAAAAATCCCTAGTACACAAATTCCATGAAAAGTACATACACATGTGATGTCATCAGTGATTTCATCAATGACATTTGCGATGTCATCTTTGATGTCCTGGGTGTTAGTATTAGCAGTGCACGGTGGTGGCGCGAGTTATTTTTCATAGCTTACCATAACTTGCGATTTTCAGGGGTCTTTCGGCTGTACTTAGAACCATAACGTCCCTTAAACAAACTTTTTTTAATATCACGCAAACAATATACAAACATGGCATGCAAAAACCAACTTCTCACAGATGGCTTTACACAGAATGTTGCAAAGTAAGAATTTATGCTCGTTCACAGTGAAGGTCAGCTGCTTCCATTTTTTTCTCGGGCCCCGGAGAGGCTCACGAAGCGGACTATAAGGTTGTATTGTGTTTTGACCTTGACAGACAGAAATTGTGATGAAAGACTTCTCTTGAAGGAGTGTTGCTAAAACGTAAGAGAAGATAAGGATGAAATTTCTGAAACAAAACCACTTTTATATATTTTATCACTATGCGATAGATCGTTCCCACACGCGAAGTCGTATTTTGGGACTGCACTACTCGTAGACAATGGAAATTGCAATTGTACTGTAAGTAACCCTTTAGATTATTTTATACCAAATATAATTACAATAGCGTAGCATTAAAGACCGCTGAAGTTGAACTTGTTCGTTGAAAGTGGCATAATGTTTTCTACCTCGCACTATCACCGCCGAATTGATCCCCTGTCATTTAGAGGGCTCTGAAAAAGGCAGACGACACAGGGTGGGTTAATAGAAATAATTTAACCGGTCTATAGGCGGTCAAGCGCTCTACTCGCTGTGCCACTTCACTGTAGCATGTCAAGTGGCACAGCGAGTACAACGCTCGCTTTGACATCCGTGCACACCTTGCTAACGCAAGTTCGAATCCCGGCAAGGCCAAACTCAGCCTTTCATCCTTCCATGGTCGATAAATGAGCACCACACACCGTGGTTAATAATAAGCACCGCTTAGATACCTCACGGTTCTTAGCGCTATATGAATGGGAAAATATTATTATTTTATTATTAACATACTCCGTTGCGCTATCTTCGATAGCAAATAGTTTCACGCCCTAATAAATAAAATGATGATTTTTAATGAAGATCGGCTGGTGAGACTAATTTATATTTTTTAAAACAGGTATGTGGCCCCATTTTGCCTATGTCACGATTTACAGACTCCAGCGGATGGGGTCTTCAACTGCCAGGTGCAGGTCCAAATATGCAACTTCATGACCCTCAACATTTTATGGGACAATCGCCAAGGACCAATATGCCCTTACGCAGTACTAGCGGCTACAAACAACATACCAACCAATAGGGTGGTCTAATGGCTCGTTGTTGGAGCAACCTTCCGATTATCAGAGCGACCATTTACTGCTTTTATCATAAACCAACAGCCTATCTACCGCAAAGGAACAACGCGTGGCTCAAAATAAACTTTTGCTGATCGACAGCAGAGACAATAGCAAATCGCTGAATATTCACTAAACATTTCATGTGAAATAAATGTACTTTACCAAATGTACAATCCTGCTGTTTACTTTTAAACCACAGTTTCATATTCCGAATTGTGGCGCACTGGGTTGTAAGCTGATCTAACACCCTCTGTACCGCAAAGGAACATCGCGTGCCTCAACATGAACTTTTGCGGATCGACAACAAAGACAAATGCAAATTGCTGAATATTCTCTAAACATTTGATGTCAAATAAATGTACTTTACAAAATTTACAATCTTGCTGTTTGCTTTTAAATCACTCTTTCATATTCCGAATTGTGGCGCGCTGTGTTGTGACATAATATGTGTTGTCTTCCGGGTTCTGTGTAAAGTCACTTAGGACTGCAGAGGACTGGGCGCGTTTGATGACGCACCCGTAATGTCACGGAGAGAGGTTGGGAATATGAATGCTTTGATAATATCAGGCTTAGGGGCGGGAGATATGATTTAGTGTCGCAAAAGCAAGTCAGCCAGGTCAAAAGCGCCAGTCATAGGATTATCACATAATGTCGGCGCACACCAGCCGGATTTATCGTTTCTTTAGTGGACAAAAAGTCGGTTGACGCCCATAGGAAATTGTACTATTAGCGGACAAAAGGAGTGGTCTTAAAACACTTTCACCCTGACAACGAACAATACAAACAACGTTCTCAGAACACCCCCATTTTGTGTAATTGCAACCATTTCGGGACACCGCGAGTGTACTTAGAACACATTCAACTAGACAGATTACAATACGGACAGCGTCCCGAGGACACCCCCAGTTTGTGTATTTATGAACAATTAAGTACACCGCGAGTGTTCATAGCTCATTTTTACCTTCCTTGCGAACAAAAATGACACATACTCCGTCCTCTAAACACCCCACCATTTAGTTTATTTACAAAATGTCAGAACAGCCGTGTTCTCCGCGGACAAATCGAACGCAACAAAAACGTCTAGCACATAAAAAAACAAAACATTGAACCTATCTCATACTCCCCACCATCCCAAAACACTCTTACACACCAACACACGGCACTAAATACAATTTTTTTATCCACGTTTCACCGCGCTGTACGCGGTCGACGGCGAATACAAGATGGCGGGCGCCACAGAAAATCTGACGCGCTCCACGCCCCTCGCCGTCCAATCAGCAAACACGTCGCATGTCCGCGGACATGACGCAAGGCCATGGGCCAATCGGGGTGCTGTCCGCCGAGCGAACAGGGAAGTCCGTCCGCGAAGCGAACACAGATATCACTAATTATTTTGCCTTACGTTTTGGTCATTTTATAAAAAAACTACTGGACGGATTTACACCAAATTTGCAAAAGCACGCTTTCAGGACCAAGCCCCCGCTCCTGCCGCAAATTTGGTGTAAATCCGTCCAGCGGTTTGGCCTGTGGCCGTGCGCAAAGTTTTTTCCCATTCAGTCTATGGGAAAAAAAAAGTTTTGGGACCCCCCTATAGCTTTGCCCCCCCTGGACGAATCCTCACCAAACTTTGCAAAAATATTCAGAGTGACCCATATACTTTTTTTGCAAAGTTTGGTGAGGATCCGTCCAGGGAGAGCGAAGTTATAAGCCGCCCAAAAAGTGCTCTTCCTATGGAAACAGCAACTTAACCATAACTACATGGCCACTACCGTGGCCATGTAATATATATATATATATATATATATATATATATATATATACACACATATATATATATATATATTCTTTTTGATACAAAGATTTGGTCAGTGTTTCCTTGTTCCATAGTATAGTAGTACTATTATGTAAACCCTGAATACTGCTAATCTCCCTCTTGAGATAAGTCTGACTGCTCAGCCACAGCTACCAACTAAATCTTTGTGGTACAGATTTATACCAAAGGGGATTTTTGGCATATACCTCTAGTCTTAATCTTCTGTAGTGCTCCCTAAGGGAACTGCACAGGATTCTGCCTAACATAGCCCCCCTTCGGCCAGCAGGCATTGAAGGTCAGGGTGATCCTATGGGTTGGCCACCTCTCCTGCAGGAGCGTCTTCTGGCTCTTCTCCCTCAGGAGTTGAGTCTCGGGATACCACTGGACCCAACCCGTCTAGAGCCTGAATCCCAGTGGGTGCTGCTGAAGCAGCAGGAAGAGAAGGAGCCCCCTTCACAGAGGTTGCCTGTCATGGGCACTAGACTAGGTGACATTATCAAGTCGCCCTCATATCCTGTTCATGGTAGGCAAAAGGAAAGACGGGAAGGTGCATTGTGGGTGAAAGCATGGAGAGCAAAAACAGGGTTAATATCCATGTCAGCCAATGAAAACCGCTGCGGCCATAGACTAACATGAGACTTCCTGTTCCACTAGCATGGACCCCTTTTTGGCCAATCCAGAACTAATTCAACGCTCTAGTCTTTGGGCGAGGCTCTCTATAAAAGCCATGCCCAAAGAACAAGACTTGCTTCGTGTATTCCTCTGTGCATCGAGCACACGCTTACCTGATCCCAATCCCCGGAGTCTTCTACGGCTTACCTGCAGTTCCGGCGCCCGGCTGGGCCTCCATCTTCGCTACTACGAGCTCCGCATCTGAAAGAGAAAAGAACAGAAGCATTAGTACAGCGCCAGTTTCTACTCACCTTTCCGCGGCTTTCCAATGGTGTCGGCAGCTTCATTCTTCACTCGCGGTCCTTCTGATCTTCACCGCCCGTCTGAGTTACGGGTTTTCGGATCTTCACCGCCCGTTGGAGCTTCCTTTGGCAATCTACAAGGAAAAGAAAAGACAAGAGAAAGTCAGGTTAGTCTTTATAGACACTCGGTGAGCAAGGTCCACAAAGGCAATACAAACCTGCACTTCTTCCTTGCGAACCCAGTGAAGCAACTGGGAAATCCGAGGACATTGGACATTATACTCAACAGAATCGCAGCACTAAGGGTCAGTGAAGTAACTGTCCCTGGAACATTATTCGGGACTTTTGAACGTTTTCCAACCACCAATAAGGGGAGCGGCTGTGCCATTCTTCTGAGCAGCATCACCAAAACAAGAAAGGAGAACAGCTTCTAGCCAACACGGCAACCATCCGGCCCGCACCATAGCGCCCCTGCAGAGCCAGGACGGAGAGCCCACCTTCCTAAAACAAGAGGTGATCCCCCCCTTTAGACACAGCGCTTGAACCAACGGGGAGTCTCAAGGGAGGGTCTCTGGGTCTGGGCACTATTATAAACCCATTCTTTATCTCACAGATAGAACCCCAGGTTGTTAGGCAGAAACCTGTGCAGTTCCCTTAGGGACCACTGCAAAAAGTTTAAGACCACAGGAGTTAGCAGTAAACCCAATTGGTAGCAGT
The DNA here is from genome assembly GCF_040938575.1 of Ambystoma mexicanum. Classification (NCBI taxonomy): domain Eukaryota; kingdom Metazoa; phylum Chordata; class Amphibia; order Caudata; family Ambystomatidae; genus Ambystoma; species Ambystoma mexicanum. The sequence continues at coordinate 115,418,750 of NC_090936.1, forward strand.
CTGCACCACCCAGATTTACCTGGTAGCTGTGGCTGAGCAGTCAGACTTCTCTCAAGAAGAGTTAGGCAGTATACAGAGCATACACAATAGGGCAGGTAAATACAGTAAAACAAGCAAACACTGACCAGAGCTTTGGTGTAAAAGATATATAATTATTTATTTGAAAACACATCTATAAAAACACACTGGCACTATCATCAAGCAATTTCAAAAACACAGTCACTAACGTATATACACTCCCTTAAAAGAATATTAGACAAGTCTTAAGTAAAGCACCACTTATTTTCAGACAGCGGTGAGCGCTTAACGCAGATGGCACTCTAATAATTCGGTTTAAACGGGAGAGAAAGGCAGAGCATAAATGGAAACAGATCCCAACACTTTCAGAAGAACACAGCAAGAGAGGAAGGCAGAATAAAACCGTGAAGTTAGAGTTCAGAAAGCCGGATCCACTTTCAGAGGATCAGGACGAAATGTGTCCAAGTTCAGACGGTTGAAAAGTGCACAAGTCTCGAAAAAGGTTCAGAAAGAAGTTGGACCAAAAGAAAGGGACCAGTTAGATGGTCAAGAGACCAGCCCAGTCTAGAAGGTTAAGGATTTACTGTCACCTTGTAGCAATCTATAGAAAGGGAGGCCAGGCGGACACAGTACCTTGAAATGGTGAGAACACTCCAGAGGGGGCAGTTGTTCCTGGCAGTGGTTGCGAGTCAGTGCTTCGTCCGGCAGAAGAGAAGATCTCGTCTGGGAGGAAAGCAGAAGGTCGTTGTACTGCAAGGGAAGAAACCAGCCACGGAGTTTCCCGATTCAACGGAGCGGTATGTTTTTTCGTGGTTCAGTGGTAAGTGGCTATCCGGTTGCCGGGGTGCTTGGCACGGGCAATTCGACCACTAGACGTCCTGGTAGGCGAAAAGGAAAGCAAACTGGTTGTCCCCACCAGCTCAAGGGGAAGAGACTCTCCAGCAAGAAGATCTCCTCTGTCGTCGGGAAGTGGTGAGACGGTTCAGCAGGGCTCCACCGGTGGTGTCGTCGTTGCAGGTCGGCTCAGCTTCTCCCTCTTCGGATTTTCAGGTCCTGTGGCGACTTCTGAAGTTCCAGTCCCAAAAGCCCTGCTTTTATGCAAGAAACCCCCATTCATTCAGCCTAGCTGTCAATCAAACATGCTAAGTGGTGAGCCGGCAGGCTCACCACTTGGGCCAATCACACAAGAGTGTGACTTGAGTTGCCAAGGCAACTCAGTCCAGGGTGCCTAAACCCCCTCCCATACCCCCTGTGGTACCCAGACAGAGTGGCACCACTTTTGGAGGCTTCTGTGGAGAAGCCCGCCAAAAAGTGGAACAAAGGGCTCGACTTGGGTTGGAGTCACAGAAGAGAACACAAACGCCATTTTAGAATCGAGTTCTGGCAAAAAATACCAACCGGTGAATTAATATTAAATAAATAACCCAGCGGTATGTTCGAGGCTATAGGAATTAAATAATTAAAGTTGGTAGCCTCGAACAATGGGAAAATCCCATAGAGATATATTCGCGGTTGAATATAAAAAGTAGTATCCACTGCCACCAGCCAAAACTTGATCAGGGGGGACGGAGACGTGCCCCCTCGAATAACAGACCCCGGGGCAATTGAATTGCCCCGACCAGTACGTCCACAATATGATGGTTTGTACTGGTTTCTGTTAATAATTTGGGACTAGAAAAGCCAATGGTGACTTTACATGCCCTGGGGGACCGTAGTCAGTCCCAGTGTATGGAGTCTATGGTGGGGTGTCACTATGACACTCCTGTGTCACTGCACTGAGGGTGCTGTGTAACACACATAGTAAAAACACATGAGACCGTATGGAGTAAAAGACCCCATAGCCCATAAAACACATTAACAGTCAAAAGAACCCCTCAAATCATGTCCAAGAGTGTGAGGAAAAGAGACTCACTCTTGGCAGGAGAAAAAAACAAACTCCAGAAATCCAGCAAAGCTGCTGGGGGACTCACTAGGTTAGGAAATTCAGCCTAAACAGAGAATTCTCCCTAACACAAGTGAAGGGAGAAAGAGTTGGTTTCCGGGTGAGGGGAGAGCAGAGCAGAGGTCGAAGGAATCCATCACTACTGCGGCGATTCAGGTGAGCGTGACAGAACATGAAGCCTACCTCAAACACCTCCGCCTGAGCGATGGAGACCTCGGAGGTAGATCAACTGTCACAGTTATTGGGGGAGCTGAGGGCCGAGGTGCATGCAGCTCGTTGGAGACAAACGCCTTAAGGTGAGAATGGGCAGTGAACAGGGATAAAACAGATTAGATAGCTCGCCAACTACTACAGACCCACGCGGGTATGGGTCCATTGCCGGGGGGAGCCACGGCACCGCCGTCTACACCACCCCAACCCATAGCAGCCCCAGTGCAAGTAGTTTTCCTGGGAACATACCCCTGGCGCCCCCAGAGAGGTTCTCAGGAGAGCCCAGAAAATTCAGTACTTTTATGAATCTGTGTCATCTACACTTTCTGTGTAAGCCAGGGCTGTTTCTCACTGATCAGTCTAAAGTGGCCTTTGTGTTGTCATACTTGGGGGGACATGCAGCAGATTGGTCCGTAGCATTAGTCAATAGGGACGATCCATTACTTCAAAATTTGGCCGGCTTTCAGCGTGAGTTGGAAAAGCTTTTTGCCCGCAGTACACAAGGACAGGCCTTGGATGATGAGTTATTATCCCTACGACAAGGGAATCAGGACCTTTTGGCTTACGTAGCAACTTTCAATCGCCTGGTAGCCGAAACAGGTTGGCCAGAAGAAAAGCATACAACTCTTTTGTACCAAGGCCTAAGGGGGGAGCTTAAAGACATCCTGGCACAAGTAGTAAAACCACCCGAGAGGTGTTCTGAAAACATAGACCTAGCACTCCAGCTAGATCACCGTTTGCAAAACTGGAGAACCGACCGCTCAATGCTCTGAGAGCAGAACATTCTATATGCGGCCCAAGGAGACGTCAGCTCGCCAGTCCATGGAAGCACATCCTGAACCTATGCAATTAGGGGGAATTCGAGGCCCCCTTACTAAAGCGGAACATGATAGAAGACGGCAAGAGCAATTATGTCTGTACTGAGGGCAATTCGGCCACTTTCTTCGTAACTGTTCGCTAAACCGCCCGAAAGACGGTTGGGGCTATGGATGGAGCAAAGGAAGCAACTGAGGCGGAAAACTCCAACGCCCGGCAAACTTAGAGGTCGGTTTGCCGAGCACAACTAAGTCTCCCTCGACCTCCCATTTTACCATTCCGGTGACCATAGTGCACCAGCGCCAGCCTTCCAGGTTACACGAACTAGAAGCTTTTGTGGATAGTGGAGCCATTGGGAATTATCTGGATATAGAGACAGCCGACAGAATTGGGTTACCAAGTTGTACGAAGGAAATCGTAGACAACGTAACTGCTTTCGACGGAACTCAGCTGCTATCAGGACCAGTTACCCGTTACACCACCAAGATCTTAATGCTCTGTCAAGACAGGCATAAGGAGGAAATCTCATTTGACCTGATTTCAGCGCCACAATTCCAAATGATCCTTGGCATATCTTGGCTTGCGAAACACAACCCGCTTATAGACTGGCGTAGGAGATCATTAACCTTTCCCATGGGGTGCAGACACTGTTAGGAGTCAGGTCGGTTCCCGGAGCAACCTATATCAGCATCTCAGAAAACACTCCCCGTGTTGGGAATGTTGGGAGTTTTACCCCCCGAATACCAGGAATACTGGGATGTATTTGCCAAAGAACAGGCCAATGTTCTGCCCCCGCATCGTTCTTTTTTTAAACTTCTTTTTATTATAAGCGTGGCAGCAAAACACAGGCGAACAGCGTCAGGCAGTAGCAATGTAAAAGAGTAGCGTACATAGCGTAGGTATGCAGAGGTTACTACACATGATGAAACATTCAAAGAACAAAATACAGTCACATCGTGAAAAAGGACATCAGGAAACTATGACTGGGGTGAGGACCCAAGCTGGTGGGGGGAAGCGGGGGGGGAGGAGGTGTCCTGAGTCTCGACTAGGTCAGACATATAGGAGCGGAACCTGAGCCAAATGTTTCTAGGTCTGGAGTGAGTGGGTTGTAAGTGGGACCAGGCTTCCTCAGAGTCAGAGGCCCACGTGACCGCTCTCAGCCATTGGGCGTGTGTGGGAGGCAAGGGGCGATGCCAACAGAGCAGGAGGGAGCGCACCGCGAGAAGCAGGCAGAGACCGGCTAGTTTCTTGGAATCTCGGGGGAGGCCTGGGAGATCATGAAAGAGGCATACCAGCGGAGAGAGAACAATGGGGTGGTCACTTACAGCGGACACTGTCGAGCAAACGGCCTCCCAGAATTGTGCGAGGCGGGGGCAGGACCAGATCATATGGATGTAGTCGGCATCATCCTGGCCGCATCTGGGGCAGCTGGCAGGGTGGTCGGCGGACATACGGTGTAGTCTGATCGGGGTGTGGTGAAACCTGTGAAGCACTTTGAATTGGATAAGTTTAAACCGGGAGTTGAAGGAAACCCGTTGCGTGCGTTCGCATAGGTGGGTCCAGCGATCATCAGACATCTCAACACTGAGGTCCGCCTCCCAAGCACGTTTCAGTTTAGCGAAGTCTGGGACCGATCTGGATTGCAGCATGGTATATAACCTAGAGATCCTACCCCTCGTAGGGCCGGGGGAAGTGAGCTCCTCAATGGCGGGGTCGTCAGGTGGTAATGCAGGGAATGTTTGGTAATGCCGCTTAAGGGTCCTACGAAGGGATGCGTATTGAAGCCATACACTCCGGTCTCCTCTCAGGGGCAAGGGGAGGTCAGGCCACTCGACGAATATACCCTGGTCAAACACGTCGCGTAACAGCTCGAAGCCCGCGTCTGCCCATCGGCGGACCGTACCCGGTGGAACCCGTGGGACCCCAGGGAGAAAATTCCAAAGAGGGAGATTGCCATGGAAGGCGTAGGCAATCCCTGTCAGCTTCCACATTTTTGCCAGTGCAACGGCTGTGCAGGCCACCGGATTCTGTGAGTCCCGTGCCAAGGGGGCGGGTTGCAACACCAGGGAACGGATATCCCGGTCCATAACCGCAAGCCTCTCAAGTCGGACGTGCGGGGCAGGATCCGTAGTATTAAACCAATAGGAGGTGTATTGGATTTGTGACGCCAGCCAGTATTTAAGAAAGTTAGGGGCACCAAAGCCCCCATTAGACATGGGAGTGGAAAGGGTCCCAATTTTAAGGCGGACCGCACCCGAGTGCCAAAGAAAGGAGTTCACGGTGCGAGTCAAGTCGCGGAAAAAGCCCACCCCCGGCCACAAGGGAATGTTAGCGAACCTGTAGAGCAGCTGGGGCAACACCACCATTTTCAGCAGACCTATCCTGCCAGCCAGAGAAATCGGGAGTTTGTCCCAGACCTGGATCTTAGCTGTCAAGTGTGTGAGATACTCCTGGTAGTTTTCATGGAAGGTCAGCTCGCGCTGGCGAGTCACCACCGTCCCCAGGTAGGTAAATGTGGTTTGGGCCCATGTGAATCCAAGGGTGTCGGGAGGGGGAGAGGTACATTCCGTGAGCGGAAAAAGAATGGATTTCGAGCAATTCACTTTAAGGCCCGAGACTCGACCGAAACGGATAATGTCCGCAAGTATAGGGGGTAGGTTGGTGGAAGGAGAGCGCACGAACAACAACGCGTCATCCGCATAGAGGGACACTATGTCCGTCTGTCCCGCGGAGCGGAGGCCCCTGTGAGCATGGAGTTGGCGGAGCATGTCGGCGAAAGGCTCGATTGCTATCGCAAAGACCAGGGGAGAGAAGGGGCATCCCTGTCTCGTACCCCCGGCAATCTTGAAAAGGGGGGAGTAACGGTCGCCAGTGCTGACCCTGGCAACCGGCTCGGAGTAAAGCAGTCTGACCGAGGAAAGAAAAGCGGGGCCGAATTTACAGCACTCGAGGACCCGCCACAGATACCTTCATGAAACCGAGTCAAATGCCTTTTGCATGTCAAGGGCAGCAGCCACAGCGTGTGTCCCGGGACTGATTCTGTCAATAATGTTGAATAGGCGCCTCAGGTTCAGGGAGGTAGAGCGACCCGGGATAAAACCGGCCTGGTCCGGGTGGATAATAGATGGCAAGAAGGGGGGCAGCCGGAGAGCCAGAGCCTTGGCAAATATCTTAACATCGCAGTTTATGAGAGAAAGTGGGCGATACGAACCGCACTGCGAAGGGGGTCTACCGGACTTAAGTAGCACCCTGATTGTGGCCTCAAGGAGAGAAGGGGGGAGCACCCCGGCCTCCACGGACTCCTCCCAGAGAGCCAGCAAATGAGGGAGCAGTTGTGACTTGAAGCGTTTATAAAACTCGACCGGGACACCGTCAGAGCCAGGGGTGCGGCCCGAAGACAGGGAATCAATAGCGACCGACAGCTCCTCCCGCGTGAGAGGGGAGTCAAGGGAACCCGCGGTCTCCTGAGACAGAGTTGACAAAGGGAGGGCGTCGAGAAAGGAGTCGATCTCCGCCAGCAATACCTCATCAGCGTAGGAGTACAGGGATTCGTAGAAGGTGAAAAATTCCTTATTGACCTCCTGTGAAGAGACCGCCATAGAGCCATCAGCTCTCTCAACCCCGAGGATGTGCGGGGACCCCGTCTCGTGTCGGATCAACCGCTCCCCCTACCCATACCTCCTCGCCATGCCAGGGTTATCGAGGAACCTCTGCTCACGGTTCGCAAGAGAACGGAACTTGTCCAGTTCCTCCCCGATGTCAGCCAGTTTACCCGGGGTAGAGTGAAGCGAGCATGTAGCCTCCAGGGACGAAAGTCTAGATTCGCTGGTGGCGAGGTCTCTACGGATCGACTTAAGGACCCAATTCTCCTTGGACAGCGCAATCCCTCTAATATACACCTTGAATGACTCCCATAAGGTGGCCTGGGACGTTACCGAGCCCGTGTTGGTCTCGAAGAACTCTTCGATCGACATCTCAAGCTCGGAGCAGAACTCCGGGTCAAGTAGGGAAAGGGGTTTCAATTTCCAGTGTCGGATGCGGGCGGGATCGGGACCCCAATCTTCGGTAATGGTGACAGGAGAGTGGTCAGATAGGGTTCTCGGAAGGATCATTAGTTGGGCGACGCTCTTGACCAATACGTTAGAGATCACCCACCTATCAATGCGAGAGTAGGAGTCATGAACAGAGGAGTAGAAAGAGTAGATGCGAGAATCCGGGTAGAAGAACCTCCATGCATCCACCATGGCCAGACGGGGAAGGGAAGACAGTGCCGCGTAAGCCGCCCTGGAGAGGTGACAGGGCCTGGAGCCTGATCTATCTAGAGCTACATCAAAGATCGTGTTGAAGTCCCCACCCCAGAGGATTGGAACAAGGGGGAAGCCATCGAGAAGGGAGGTGACCTGCACATAAAAATCCGGGTCATCAAGGTTAGGGCCATAGATGTTCAGAAGAATCACTTCCTTGTGATGCAGCATGGCGTGAAGCAATACGTATCTACCCTGGGGGTCGATTGTCGTTAGATGAGGGTAAAATGGAGGCTCTTGTGAATGAGGGTCATGACTCCCCGGCTTTGAGAGGAGTAATCGGTGAAAAACCTATGGGGACCCCAGGACTTGGCAAAACGCATGCAGTGTACAGAACGGGCATGAGTCTCTTGAAGAAAGAGAATCTTGGATCCATGGCGCTCGGCCTGCAACTGAAGTTGTCTCATCTTTCTATAATTCCCCAGTCCCCGTACGTTCCAACTCATAAAGGTCAGGGCACTCTCCATCACAGTGTGGCAGTGTTTGGGATTAAGTAGAATGTCAGTGACCAAAGGGTCGGGTCAACGGTCCTACGACAACAGTTCCAGAGTGCCTCAGCACAGTCCGCCTTCGCTGCCAGCGCTAATTTTCCAATAACAAAAACCCCAACATGACCCACCCCCACCCACACCCCCCCAAACAGAGGGATGACAAGCCCATCCCCTTGCAAACAAAACCAAAACAAAGGCATCAGCGCCTGGGGGTCTGAAGGCCTGACTGGCCGTATCGCTCCGGGTTGCAGCAGAGCAAGTAGAACATAAGGTGCCCACAATGGAGGTGAAATGTAGATTGGACAAAGTTCTCGCAAGTAGCGATCCGGGCGGGCCCTGCAAGTTGAACTGAGCAAGCAGGCTACGGGATGAAGGATCAACGTGGCCCCGGTACAGGAGGGCGGGAGGACCCATGCACCCCCCATCGGGGACCTAGGATAACTGCTGAACCGAGGTCTGGGGAGAGGGATCAGCCAGGGAAGTGTTCATCAATGAATTTGGAGGCCTCTTCTGGAATCGTGAAGAACAACACCTGATTGGCGTGCTCTATGCGGAGCTTGGAGGGATAGAGCATAGCATATTTGATTGAGTGGTCTCGTAGCCTGCATTTCACTGCCTGGAAGGTCTTGCGTTCCCGCTGGACAGCCGTTGAGAAGTCAGGGTAAAGATGAATCCTTGCACTGCCCAGTAATAGCTCACCTTTGAGTCTTGCGGCCCTGAGGAGGGCGTCACGGTCACGGTAGTTCAATACACGAGCTATGATAGGCCGAGGAGGGGCACCGGGCCTAGGTTTAGCCACCAGGACGCGGTGTGCCCGCTCAATTGCGAAGTGTGGAGAAAGTTCGGGCTCATCAAGGAGCGACAGAAGTGTGCGCTGAACAAAGTCCTCCATTGGCTCGTGAATGTCATCCTCAGGGACCCCGATAATGCAGAGATTATTGCGCCTCGAGCGGGATTCCAAATCTTCATTTTTCTTTTCCACCTCAAGGACCCGGTTAGAAAGAGCGACAACCTCAGTGCGCAGGGCACCCAGCGCATCCTCAGCGGAACCGACCCGCGTCTCGACCTCCAATACACGGCTGTCAGTCCTCTCAATGTGGGCCTTAATAGAAGATATGGTGCCGTTCATATCATCTAGTTTTGAGTGAAGAGCGGTGAAACCCTCTCGTATAAAATCCATCATATTCTGGGACTCCGGGGCTGCGTCGGGCGGGGCGGTAGAGGCCTGCTCAGCAGCCTCCCCAGATGGTCTCCCCGCAGCCTTCGCGAACATATTGATGGAGCTCTGCTTCCTCGCACCCCCTTTGGTCTTCCTGGCCGTTACGTAGATCGAGGAGAAAGAAGGGGGAGAAATGAGAACTAGATACTAGTGCCGAGGCATGTCCTCCAGGTCGCCGGGACCGATGCGTATATCGGGACAATGTAGGCGAGGAGAAACTAGTGGGCTCACCTAGAGTCCGGGGGGTGAAGAGAAGGAGAGGCTATGACCCCTCTTAGGCTGGTGGGCAGGTGTCGCCGAGACTGGTGGCGAAGAGGATGCAGCAGGCCCGAGCGCGCCCAGGCGGTATAGGACACAGTGGCAGGTGCGGAACTCCAGAGAAGCCTGTGGGGGCAACAGCGTAGTTTGTTCCCCGGCTCCGCAGCTCCAGGACACAGGCAGCCTAAGGGCAGATTGGACGTGGAGAGTGCGCCGCGGCCCGACGGGTCACGGTGTCCAGGGCGACCCAGTAGGCCTCAGGTAGGCGTCAGCAATGTCGGGAGAGAGGCAGGACCAGGGCAGGGGTGGGGGGGTCCGCGCCGCCACGGGCCCAGCAGCGGAGCCGGCCCCAGTGCAGGGGGATCATTTGCAGGGTAAAATAGGAGCCAGTTATCGATCCGGGGCCGCAGCAGCCAGCACAGCCCCCCCCCACACACCCCCTACCTCGCGGGTGCTCCGGTGTCGATGGGGCCCCACGGGGCCCGGCCCGAGGCCGGTCAGCGCCGGCGAGCCTCGCCGAAATGGAGAAGAGGCCAGCAGTCACCGACGATCCTGGCCGGGAGGCGCAGAGGAGTGAGGAGAGGCCCGGCCGGCCGCGATGATCTGGCGCGCCTCGCCGGGCGGCGCCCCTCCCCCAGAGCGGCGCGCAGCGCCGCGGCCTCAAGTTGGAGGAGAGCCGGCGCCGCCGGAGCCGCGGGGCAGGGAGAGCGGGAGGTCGCAGCCGCTGGTGGAAAAGGAAGGCACAGCCACGTCCACGGGGCTCGCAGTGGCTCCAGGCTGCACCCAGCCGCAGCGGCGGGGCTCCCGCGGGATCGGGCGAAGTCCTGCAGGATCTCAGGTAGCGTCGGGCAGAACGAGACAGGATCGATCGCTCTGCTGATCCGGAGCTCGACGTTTAAGCGGCCATCTAGGTTGCCGCGCAACAGCGCCCCCCCCGCATCGTTCTTATGACTGCCAGACAGACCTGGTACCAGGGGCAAAGGTTCCGTGTAGCCGCATATATGCCCTGACGGAAGGGGAAAATGCCCATCTCAAAGCCTACTTGGACCAATACCTCGCAAATGGTTTCAACTGCCCTTCCAAATCCCCTGCGGCCTCTCCTCTCTTCTTTGTCCCGAAGAAGGAGGGGGATCTTAGAACATGCATCGATTACCGCGCGTTAAACCAGGTCACGGTGAAGAGCCGGTACCCATTACCTCCGATACCTGTATTGCTCGACCAAGTATGACAAGCGCAAGTGTTCACGAAATTGGATCTTCGAGGGGCCTACCACCTGGTACGTGTTAAGGAGGGTGATGAATGGAAGACCGCGTTCTGCACCAGGTACGGCCCCTATGAGTATCAGGTAATGCTGTTCGGGTTGTGCAACGCACCGGCGGCGTTCCAGCACTTCATGAATGATGTCCTACGAGAACTGCTAGACGTATGTGCCGTTGTGTACATAGATGACATCCTCATTTATTCAGCTACCGTACAAGAGCATGTATCACATGTACGGGCGGTTCTCCACAAGTTGCGCGAAAACCATCTTTATGCCAAGCTTGAGAAGTGCTCTTTCCATGTCACCGAAGTTGAGATTTTAGGGTTCGTCTTGTCTCCACAAGGGATTTGAATGGACAACAGGAAAGTGGAGGCAATTCTCACTTGGCCATCACTTTCGTCTCTAAAGTGAGTGCAGAGCTTCCTAGGTTTTGCGAACTTCTACCGACGCTTCATACCAGGATTTTCACATTTGGTGCATCCTTTCATCACCCTCTTACGCAAGCATCGGAAATTTGAATGGACCCCCGCAGCTGAAGAAGACTTTGGGGCTCTAAAGAGCAGATTCACATCAGGCCCTGCATTACAACATCCGCAACCAGACCTCCCTTACATCGTAGAGTCCGATGCTTCAAGTGTAGCCATGGGAGCGGTCTTGACCCAACGGAACGCTGATACCGGTCATCTACACCCCGTAGCTTTCTGGTCAAAAAAGTTCTCACCAGCGGAATTAAATTATGCGGTTACGGATAAAGAACTGCTTGCAATAAAGGAGGCCCTCAAGAAATGGAGGCATTATCTACTTGGAGCCAAACATACTATTACCATAATCATGGACCATCGGAATCTTCAGTACCTACGGTCGGCTAAAGCACAATCCTCTAGACAGCTTCGTTGGGCTCTATTCCTATCGGAATATGATTTTGTGATTACTTACCGGCCTGGAGTAAAGAACGTAAAGGCAGATTCCTTATCGCGCATTGGCAAAGGGGATCTGTCGTGATATACAAAGTGCCAATCTGCCAATTAGGGCTTTAGATGACAGCATTAGCCGCTGAAAGCCAATAGTTTATTCAAAGTATGTGCTAAATGCTGAAAGCAATGTTGACAGTAATCTGTGGTAGCGCCTCCATTATGCACTAGTGAGCTACAAGGAATATGGAGGCCTAGTAGGGGTGGTAGGTCACATTATGCATTGTAGATAGACAGGCAGGGCGAAAGCTCCAGTTCTGTAGCTAATAGAGACATTATTGGAGGGTTTGGAGCATTATAGCACCTATATAGCACTTAGATCTTTGAAGCGCTATGGGCACTAAGCTATGAGTGCAGGCCTGGTATAGCTTGCTCACATGAGGTTAATTCATCTCGGCTTCTCTTAGAATATTCTGCCTTTCTAACTGTAGCCCTGCATGGCTTCGTAAACAAATCCTATTTCCCTGAGAAGGCCTGGTACGGCCTTGCCCACACGCTGATAAGGACATTCCAGTGCTTTTGCGGAGAGGGCTCCAAGGGAGGGGTAGGAGCGAGCAGGGAGCATCTCGGAGAGAGTTGGGTTTTTCCATGAGCAAGCCTATATTTTGCACAGGGAAAGTTCTGGAACTGTGCGTCATGGTGACTGACAGCACGAGATTACAAAAATGCATGCCCACATGAATTAGGTGGGAGATCGATCCGTGGACTTGGTCCGAGCAAGAGCGAGTGTCCGGAACCTGATGCTCTGTCGGCACCCTGCAGCGCTGTCATCTGAGCGGGGCTGGCAACAGCTAGCTTATGAGGGCCAGGGTCTCCCAGCGCTGATTGAAGGGGCGTAAGACTGTGTTTCTCTGTATTTCTCTAAGTTCTATGTTTCTCTATATTTTGTGTTTGCTCTAATGAGCTTTGTAATCTTCGCTAATACTTGAATTCCAAAGTGTTGCTAAATTCACTGTTTATGCTTTTTTGTCTAATAAATGCTAAACATTTTGAAGGTGTCATTTTTCACTAGCGTGAGTTCACTGCTAAGCACGATAGAACCTGTATTTTGGGCTGAATTGGGTAATTTTTGCTCTCCAGGGCTGCTCCCGAGGAAGATTTTCCCCTTTCCAAAACATGTGGTGGCAAGCTTTGGTGCGATCGTGCAGAGCAGTGCCTTGCTATGAAGTGACAAATTGTGTGAGAGAACACAGTGCAGATTGAGGAGCAGGCTGTCGCATTTCCTTGGTCGTCTCACTGCAGCTCTGAGACACCCAATAGACAGCACTTTTGTGTCAGCCTGCCGCGGCCGATAGCTTGTGTGATTAAGACTTTCAACTTCAGTAAATCAGTCGTGGCTGGCTTACTGCTTGGGAACGAAGCCAGGGAGCAGAAGGCGATGAAGAAGCGGGAAATGGCTATGTTCAAAGCGCTCTGATGAATGGTGAAAAAAGATTTATGTTCAATTAGGAAATAGTTTTTTTCATGCGGTTTCCCTTGACAAAGTTGTAATTTGGATTGCAAAGTGAGACGAAAGTTCTTGCTCTATTTTGGCATGCGGGCAGAGAAAAGAAAAAAGTTGCAAGGATTTGACATACAAATTGTGAATAGTGATTTAAACATTGAGATCCAGCCCCAGTGTGCTAGCGAGTGGGGGGCTGTAATGTAAGGAGGCGAAGGTGCGCCTTTCTTAAATTTATGCTTTTTGAAGTGTTGACATTCCTGAAGATAACGTGGGAATGAGCCGAGTTTAGGAGAAAGAGTAACATCTGTGTTGAAAGCCTAAAGGGTTTGTTTTTTGGCAAATGTAAATTCCATGTGTTGGTGGTGCATTCTGTTTAAGGAAACACACTAAAATGGCTACATTGCATTTTAGCTGTGCCATGCTTACAAAGGGTGAGAGACTCACTTGAAAAAAAAGTGAGTGAATGGTATTTGGATTTTCGATTTTTGTGTATTGATTTGGAATTGCAGAATCAGTTTGCAATGGTTTGGGGGAAAAGACAATTTATATTTTCTAAATTGCCCCTAAATTGCCCCTAGAGTATGACTGTTCCCACGCTATGCCATGGATTAAAGTACTGTTGCTATTAAGTGATGTATGTTTTGGAAATTATAGTGACCTGTTGACTGTGATACATGGTGAAAAAAGTTGTTGACAAATTAACAGCCCACAAGCAATACAGACTGTGGGTTAATCATGCAGAAATCGTGCAGGGAGCTGCACTAAAAATGACACTAAATGCACTATGGTTTGGCGCTGTAAAGGAAATAATTGGTTTTAGTTTGGCAATGGTACAACAGAATGAAAAATCTGTGTGTGATAAAACAGCACAAAGATTCAGTGGGTTGCGGGTTCTTTTGAAAGATCGCACATTGCATTGGAGTGAGTATGTGAAGCCAAACTACAAAGTCACCAGAAAGAAACATGATTTTACATGGACCTAGAGCAACAGTCTAACTTTCAGCAGGCTAAGGACGCTTTGCAGAATTACATCACACTGGGCCCCATGATGAAAACTGATCCTTTTGAACTGGAAATTGTTGTCTACAATGATGTTGCTGTGCAGAGCTTGTGGCTTGAAGATAACTTGCACAAACATTCCTGTCATGGGCTGGCTGCGAGAAATGGCTGTGGGAGGAAGGCAGAAAAGCACAGAATGCTGTGCACTGTCCAGTGAAATGGTGTTTACAGAAGCTGGCAGATGTGGAGCTTTTTTTGAGTTGCTGAAGCAGCGCTGAAAACAGTTAATCTGGATGAACTGTCTGAAACGAGTGCCTTCCATTGAAGCCGCCCCATCTTATGAGTTATAGGCAAAGAGACAAGCTTGCCGTGTGCATATGGCGCTGCCATGTGCACAGGAATGATAAACAATGGCCGACTTTCCTGCATTCCATCCCCTGTGAGAGACAGTGTGAACAAAGAAAGAGGTGGGGCTGGAAAGCCAGAATGCTGAAACTGAACTGAAGGTAATAATTGCTGTGAGCGAGGAGATGAAAAAGAGCGCAATCTACCTTAAACATGCTGATGTACGCATGCTTTCTGACACTGGCATGCAATAACGGAGCTGATCAGAAGCAAGGAATTTGCCCAGTATCAACACTGGAAGAAAAAGAAATGCTGCATGCAAATGGCAGGCTGGGCGCATCGCGCATTTGAACATTTGGGGAAACGGTGCACCTGTGAATTGGCTAAGAAAAAGACAGCTGCCCATTTCAAGAGACATTGCCGTGCAAGCTGCATCCCAGTGCCCCATGTGAGGTGAACTGAAGTAAAGCGTTGTGCACTGGAGAAGAAACTTCTAGGCGCTTTGAGAAGTGAAAATACACAGCCAGCAAAATACAAGCTATATTGCCAGGGCTGGAGTAACTGACAAAGACATTATGGCGTTCCAGATGGAAGCAAAACTGACAAAGGTAGCCGTTTTGCAAGAAACAGCATGCAGAACTGAGTATAACATGAACACTGCACAATAGCCATGATCCAGAAGCTTCACGGCTTAGTGCAAGAATGAATGATTTGTTGAAGCAACAAAAGAAAGTGATTCAGACTATCGCTCTAAGGGGGTTGCCCAAGAAATCAGCAGACACCCTTTGGGAAACTGACAAGTGGAAAACCAGAGACTTGAAAGACACAAGCTGTATGGAGAAAAATAAACAAAGCTGCTTGTGCAACTACAGGCGGTATTGGACTGAAGGACTTTACCTATGAAATATGGAGTGATGCCAGCAGGGCAACCTAAATCAAGATCATGAAACACTGGAAGCAAGTTGGCGCCTGGCATTCGTGATCGCTTTGGTGACAAAGAAAAGCATTGATCCATTGAGAAGTGCGACCTGGGTACTTATTATATGGCTTTTGTAAAATCACAGATCAGTCTGAAGTACCATTGACCAACTATGATCGTATTGCACAAATGTGTTTGTGATTAGGCAGTTACACCCGTATGGTTGAGCGTAAATAATCCCCCAGTAACACACAGAAGGGTGACAAATAATTGCAGTAGCAATGATAAAGTGTGTAGTTACCTGATGAGACTTCTGAAGGTGGGGGTGGTGTTAAGGGAAGGGGTGGATAACGCTGATATTGTAGTTTTGATGACATCCTAACGTGGATAACAATGATATTGTACTTTTGTGAAATTCTAACATTTCTGTTTGTAATTTGCCTAGGCAAAATAAACCAAGACAGTTGCGTGCCATGATTGGGGTAGACGTGTGCAATTTGCGGGTGATTCTGATCAGTCAAGCAGACACATTCTCAGAGAAAGCGGGTCACTGTGAGGTGCTATGTGAACTTTGAACCTGTCCTGCATCGCACTCAATGCTGCTAACTTGCGTGACGCGTGAGAACATTTGTTCTGCAACCTGCGAGAATTGTCCAACAGAGTAATAACTTTTGCTGAACTGGCACGGTGCAGACTTGGCTAGTTGTCAAACATTTGATGCTGCACATTCAAATGACTCAGTTTGAGGTTTTAAATAACCCATTTGATATGTTTTGCCTTTCTTGTTTAAAGGACTGTGGACAATGGGTTGTGGACTGTGACATCATGCACCACAAACGGCTGTGGGAAATAGCACTTGATTACTAACACTTGGAAAAAAAATGCCTTTTAAATGCACTTTTCAGATGAATCTGAAAAAAGCGAAATGTTTTGCTCTTCCAACTGAATTGCTTTAACCAGAGATGCTTTTTTTTTTTTAAACTACTACGTTGCATGTAGCCAGGAAAATGATTTATGAATTGTGTGGGCAGCAGGGTTATGCAAGCAGGAGCTTAATATGTTTTGAGATAAAATAAGTGCGCACACCAAAGTTAGCTGTGCGTAGGTTAAGGTTCTTAATTTGTAGTAATGCTGCCGAATATATGAGCTCTAATTTGAGATGGTAACCTTTGAAACACTGGATACTCTTACAGCCAGCCTTAAGGCGGGTAAATGAAAACATTACTGAATTGATACTTGATTTTATGACAGAGTGTGTGCACACGGTTTATGTTAAAAACCAACAAGTTTAATGTTTTTATGGGGACGGCTGTCTCCAGCACACTGATGCAAGGAGTCACATTTTGATTGTAGACATTTAGAGTAATTCATTAGAAAAGCGCTACAAATGAGTATCCACATGGAACTGCTAGCGTACTGGCCTGGCACATTGTCGGGCATCTTTTTTCACTGACTCATATGACTGGTGCTTATGAAATCCTAGGCCCAAATGTTTCAGTGAATGGATCCAACAATTTGTTTGATGTTTCATGTTTTTTCTGACCAAAGAACTGCAGCAAGTGTTCTCGCCAAGATTTTATGGACTATATCTTGACGTAATGCATTTCATACAATTGTACGATGAAACAGCCACTGCTGGATGGTAGTATGGTGTTTGTATCTAAAACTAATATTGTATATGGTAGGCATCCCACTTGGAGAAGGGTATTCTCCAAGTCACACAAGGTAGAAACTGTGAACATGCTAGATTTTCCAGTAGTAAGTCAACATTTAAATTGTAGGCTGGTAATGCACACCTCTATTATTACAGTGATACACTTACATATAGATTTGTCACGAAGCAATGTGCCATTATTACAACCAAGCTGCTACAAATGGAGTCAATTTCTATGGCCCATCACCAAAGTGCGCGTAGCCAGGGCGCTAGATTCATTAATTGCGGGAGCAGCGGGGGGTAACAGTAGCTTTAAACGATTTTTACATAGAAACTGTGTGCAATAAGCTAGCCACTATGGGCTCTGATGCCAGCTCTGCTACAAACCCAATGGCCTAGTGGGGCCCATTGATAAGCCCTACCCTGCGCGACACTGCTACAAGTATTGGCCACCACTGCAGATGGCAAAACTTTAGCTATGAAGACATTTTTTCTGCCATAGGGCAGGTCAACAAGACTGCTAAATACACACGATGCGTTTTATGGCAAACATTGTTAAATCAGCAGGTGTTGGCTTTTTTCGCTCCGAGTGGGGGCCACCATCCTCAACCCACTTGCACACAGAGCTACAGTTACCAGCAAACATATGGATTAAACCGCTTGCCTTTGATTGCATGAATAACACATGCCATGCTTTAATGCAAATTAGTAGAATTGTTTTTATTTAGATAACCTGGTGCCCATGGGTTCACCTTGCTCATGAAATTAAGATGGTTTTTGGTTAGGTTCTACTAACATGGGGGAAGTGTTTAATCACACAGCCCATAGTCACGTTTGAATCCCCTGGGATCAGGGGGAGGGTAGGCCCTTAGAGTGAAAGGATGCCAGGTTTAGAGTTGGTAACCATACATAAATGCAATAATGCATTGTATATTAGACTACACCGGATTGCCTTGATATTCTAACTGCATGCTACTTTTTAACTGACAATCAGTTATATGATAATTTTTTTAGGTATTTTTGTGTAGGCCAGGTTTTGGCTAGGGTAAATGTCCCTATTCACTTTGTGTACATTTTTGTTTAGGTAGTGTTTTTATTAACCTTGCATGCCACACTGACTATCCACTAAGAGATAGTTTGCTTAAACCTCTTGCAAAGCCCCAAGGTCTTTAACCACCTCATTTATCACTGCACTACATACTATGTTGATGGGTATTAGCCAGCATTGTCGCCGACACTTTGAAAAGGGGTGGAATGTCGTGATATACAAAGTGCCAATCTGCCAATTAGGGCTTTAGATGACAGCATTAGCCGCTGAAAGCCAATAGTTTATTCAAAGTATGTGTTAAATGCTGAAAGTAATGTTGACAGTAATCTGTGGTAGCGCCTCCATTATGCACTAGTGAGCTACAAGGAATATGCAGACCTAGTAGGGGTGGTAGGTCACATTATGCATTGTAGATAGACAGGCAGGGCGAAGGCCCCAGTTCTGTAGCTAATAGAGACATTATTGGAGGTTTTGGAGCATTATAGCACCTATATAGCGCTTAGATCTTTGAAGCGCTATGGGCACTAAGCTATGAGTGCAGGCCTGGTATAGCTTGCTCACATGGGGTTAATTCATCTCGGCTTCTGTTAGAATATTCTGCTTTCTAACTGTTGCCCTGCATGGCTTCGTAAACAAATCCTGTTTCCCTGAGAAGGCCTGGTACGGCCTTGCTCACACTCTGATAAGGACATTCCAGCGCTTTCGCGGAGAGGGCTCAAAGGGAGGGGTAGGAGCGAGCAGGGAGCATCTCAGAGAGAGTTGGGTTTTTCCATGAGCAAGCCTATATTTTGCACAGGGAAAGTTCTGGAACTGTGCGTCATGGTGACTGACAGCACGAGATTACAAAAACGCATGCCCACATGAATCAGGTGGGAGATCGATCCATGGACTTGGTCTGAGCAAGAGCGAGTGTGCAGATCCTCATGCTCTGTCGGCACCCTGCAGCGCTGTCATCTGAGCGGGGCTGGCAACAGCTAGTTTATGAGGGCCAGGGTCTCCCAGCGCTGATTGAAGCGGCGTAAAACTTTGTTTCTCTGTATTTCTCTAAGTTCTATGTTTCTCTATATTTTGTGTTTGCTCTAATGAGCTTTGTAATCTTCGCTAATACTTGAATTCCAAAGTGTTGCTAAATTCACTGTTTATGCTTTTATGTCTAATAAATGCTAAACATTTTGAAGGTGTCATTTTTCACTAGCATGAGTTCACTGCTCAGCACGATAGAACCTGTATTTTGGGCTGAATTGGGTAATTTTTGTTCTCAAGGGCTGGTCCCGAGGAAGATTTTCCCCTTTTCAAGACAGGTTCTAGCCTACAGAACTCCCGATCCGGTGGACATCAGCCTGGGGAACAAGATCCTAGGTCTGTGTGGGGACGATTCTTCGTGGTAGGCATTCAAGAAGAAGATAAAGGAAAGTCTACCCATAGAGGAATTACAGACATGGAAAAGAAAGGGGGTGAACTTTACCATCAAAGATGGTTTACCATGTTATCGAGACCGCCTCTACCTTCCAACACGTACCCTGCGAGAAGAAGTGCTGGTTAATTACCATGATTCACCAATGGAAGGTCATCCAGGGGTGGGAAAAACCATTGAAAAGATTGGAAGATCTTACTGGTGGCCCAATTGGCGACAAGATACTCACGATTTCGTCAACTCATGCGGAACGTGTGCTCAACATAAGGCCTCACGACAAAAACCCGCTGGCTTACTGCAACCACTGGCCATACCACCCACACCTTGGCACACAGTATCGATGGACTTTATTACGGACTTGCCTCCCAGTTCCAGATTTAACACCATCCTTGTGGTAGTAGACCTATTCACCAAGATGGCCCACTTTATCGTCCTAAAGGGCATTCCGTCAGCACAGGTCTTGGCTCAAGTTTTCCCTCCATAACATTATGAAGCTCCATGGATTTCCATCCATATTAATCTACGATAGAGGGAGCAAATTTGTGTCACGATTTTGGAAGCATTGTTGTTCGCTGGCCGGAATGGAAATCCGGTTGTCCACCAGTCACCACCCACAAACAGACGGTCAAACAGAGTGTACCAACCAAACTCTGGAGCAATACCTCCGTTGTCTACACCAGACAGAATGCTCTTGGGAAGAAATCCTGTGGATGGTTGAATACGCATACAATAATTCAATACACACCTACACATGCATGACGCCGTTTTACAGCCTTTATGGCCGCAACCCGAGAACTTCAACATACGACCCACCTAAAACAATTGAGATCCCTGCCTTACCTTACATGAAAGAATCTCACAAGCAAACAAAGATGCAGTAAGGCACCTTGAGGCAGCCAAGGACACACAAAAAAGGTATGCTGACCGCCATCGACAAAAGGCCCCTAACTATCACGCAGGAGACTCAGTATGGTTATCGACAAAGTATATAGCATTGAAAGGGGCCAGAAATTTCAACCTAAATATTTAGGCCCATTCACCATAGAAAGTGTAGTTACTCCTGTCGCCATGAGATTGACTCTACCTCCACAAATGCGCATACATCCAGTTTTTCATGTTTCTTTATTGAAACCTGTAAAGCCTGGGACTAGGACACTAGCTCCGCCAGCCCCCATAGTAATAAAAGGGGAGGAACCAGAATATAAGGTCAAACAGATATTAGATTCTAAAATGGTGTGAAAAACCCTATATTATCTGGTGGACTGGAAGGGATATGGCCCACAAGATAGGTCATGGGAGCCAAGTGAGAACATTCATGCCCCTCGGTTATTACTCAAATTCCAAAAGAACAATCCCACCAAGCCTGGCCCGGGAAACACACACTTAGGAGGGGACTTGAGGGGGAGGACTGTCATGGACACTAGACTAGGTGACATTATCAAGTCGCCCTCATATCCATGGTAGGCAAAAGGGAAGACAGGCAGGTGCATTGTGGGTGAAAGCATGGAGAGCAAAAACAGGGTTAATTTCCATGTCACCCAATGAAAACCCCTGCGGCCATAGAATAACATGAGACTTCCTGTTCCACTAGCATGGACCCCTTTTTGGCCAATCCAGAACCAATGCAATGGTCTAGTATTTGGGCGAGGCTCTCTATAAAAGCCACGCCCAAAGAACAAGACTTGCTTTGTGTACTGCTCTGTTGCATCGAGCACGCGCTTACCTGATCCCAATCCCCAGAGTCTTCTACGGCTTACCTGCAGTTCTGGCACCTGGCTGGGCCTCCATCTTCGCTACTACGAGCTCCGCATCTGAAAGAGAAAAGAACAGAAGCATTAGTACAGCGCCAGTTTCTACTCACCTTTCCGCAGCTTTCCGACGGCGTCGGCAGCTTCATTCTTCAATTGCGGTCCTTCTGATCTTCACCGCCCGTCTGAGTTACGGGTTTTCTGATCTTCACCGCCCGTTGGAGCTTCCTTTGGCAATCTGCAAGGAAAAGAAAACACAAGTGAAAGACAGGTAGTCTTTATAGACACTCGGTGAGCAAGATCCACAAAGGCAATACAAACCTGCACTTCTTCCTTGCGAACCCAGTGAACAGAGGACATTGGACATTATACTCAACAGAATCACAGCACTAAGAGTCAGTGAAGTAACTGGCCCTGGAACATTATTCGAGACTTTTGAACGTTTTCCAACCACCAATAAGGGGAGCGGCTGTGCCATTCTTCTGAGCAGCATCACCAAAACAAGCAAGGAGAACAGCTTCTAGCCAGCACGGCAACCATCCGGCCCGCACCATAGCGCCCCTGCAGAGCCAGGGCGGAGAGCCCACCTTCCTAAAACAAGAGGTGAGCCCCCCCTTTAGACACAGCGCTTGAACCAACAGGGAGTCTCAAGGGAGGGTCTCTGGGTCTGGGCACTATTATAAAGCCATTCTTTATCTCACAGTTAGAACCCCAGGTGAAGGGAGAAAGAGTTGGTTTCCAGGTGAGGGGAGAGCAGAGCAGATGTTCCCTTCCGCCTGGGTACCTGACTCGCAGTCAGACCAGGTGCGACCTGTGACCTAGTGACTGCAGTAGCAGTCAGGGGTAGGCCATCCGAGATCAACCCCAATTCCACTAGCTCATTTCCCAACAAAATGTTGGCAGGCACGTTGTCCTGAACCAGGACAGGAAGCTTTGCTGTCTTGTCCGCAATCATGATGGTGACTAGGGCAACAGGAGATAATTTGGGAGGCCCGTCAGCTAACCTGGTAGTTCACAGAGGAGCACCTACATAGTCGTCTGGTGTGAGCAGGGTGGTGTCCACCACTGTCATTCTTGCCCCAGTGTCTCTCAAACCAGCAGAAGGTTGGCCATTCAGGAGGACACTTCTCAATAATCTACGGGTGTTTTGTGGGATTGTAGCTAGTACTTCTGCGTACTGGTTCCAGGCCCCAAGGGACACTAGCGTAATCTCTGCAGGAGCACCAAATGTGATTCCTGCAGAGGAGGGGAGGACAGTTGCCTCAACCTCAGGCATGAAGTAAGGGTCGGTCAGGCTGACAGCCTGGACTCCAAGTGCCTTACCCTTACACCTGGGGTCACCCTTCTTGTGGTCCAGAGCCCCACAGTCCAAACAAGTGCCAGGAATGTGAGGTACGGTACTGGATCCACTGCTTTGGAGCAGGAGGACCACTACTCTTACTCCCACCCACATAAGACTTATCCCTACTAGAGTCTTGGGTCTTAAGAGTGGAAGGTTTCGATGTACTCGACTGTGACTGCTTTGGGGACTCCCCAGACTTCTAAGAGGCCCCCTTTTCTTTGTCCTTGCCCTTCCCACTGGGTTCCTTAAGGGACACCCGGTGGGAGACCCACTTGTCAGCCAGCCTGGCCAGGTTAAAGGGAACCAAAATGTTCTGGTCAGCAACATACTGACGCAGCTCTGGTGAACAGGCTTCAGAAAATGCTCATAAAACAAGAGGTGGGACAATTCAACAATAGTTTTCACCTTGTATCCATCAATCCACCCCATCATGTTCATGTGTGCAGCACTCACCCAGTCAATACAAAACACATTGTCTCTTTTCTTATATTCCCTGAACCTTTTAAGGTATTGGGTAGGTGTCTTGCCAAACTTGGCAATCAAAGCAGATTTCATGCACTCATACTGACCCCTTTCTTCCACACTCAGTTTCAGAATACAGTCATAACCAGCCTGAGGCACTCTACTTAACAAACACTTAGCCCAATCTCTTTTATCAACATCATGGATTCCACAAACCATTTCAAACGCTTCAACCCATTGGAGGATATCAGAACCCTCCACATACACACCAACCAATAATTTTATAAACTTGCTGGCAGGGGACCTGACACTCTCAACTGGTTGGGCTGAAGTCTCCACTCTAGCTTACTCTAGCTGGATTCTCTGATATTCAGTGTCCTTGTTTTTAAGGTCAAGATCCCTATCTTTGAGTATCACTTGCTGTGCCAACTCCTCCTTCTTAAATTCAGCTTCTGTTTCCAACCTTTTATATTCAAAGGCCAATTTCATCCTCAATAATTCAAGTTCCAAGGAATTCCCTGAAGGAACATTGCTGGGTTTCGGGATAGAATCAACAGGAGTGGTGGCATTCCCAGAATCAGATTCAATAACAACCCCAGGGGGAGGGTCCTCAATGGGTGCATCCCCCTCTTCATTAAGAGCTTCACAATCAGTCTGGTAGTCCGCCAGTGCAGCTATCAGCTCAGCCCTAAACTTATCTTCAAAGTCTAACTCCCTGGCTTCACAAGCACTCTGCAGAGCCTCTAAGCTCCTAGTCAATTTACCATTTACAATAGATTCCATTCCTTGTAATATAGTTATCTTAGTACACAACTAAATCTCAAATTAACAAAGTGTGGATATTTTGTAAGTGGCAAGGTTACACACTGATTCTTAAAACCATTAGCATTCCATCGCTGCCACCAGTGTAAAGACTGGAGGGGGGTTATCTGTATTTCAGCCCTCTATATGGCAGAGTAGACGCACAGAGCACCCCAGCCATGATTCTGTAAGCGGTAGCAATGGATGAGCAATCAAGGCTTAAGCTCTCAGGAGATGATGCGGGCTGGTTCTAGGTATAGTGTATTCCCCAAGCCCCCACAAAGGAACGTCCACACACTATTTTAGTGATAACACAGTTCCTTATATAAATAAGGTTCAGAATATATACACAAACAATAACACACTTTGTGCTCAGGCAATACTAAAATGATAAATATGTACAATATCTATGTGGGACCACAATTCACTCTTGACTCCTTTAAAATGTACCAACTGCTGATAGTTGCAATGACAGACAAGTCTAATAGCAATGTAAACCAACACCCGACATAGAAAACAAGTGGTTAAACAATCGGCAGATTACCAAAGACACAGTTCTGTATGAGGATCCCCCCCACCTGGGCAACCTGTAAATAAAGTGTATCAACCCGCCCAGTCCATATACTGTTTAAGATAGTCTTGGTCCCTTCTAAAAATGTTCTACTACCCCAATGTACGGGTTTAGCAGAGTTTCTCGACAGGTCGGCGACGGATCCCTCTTGAGTGAACTCCCTTTAAGGCAGGAGCCACAGGTCGTCGAGATTCCTCAAAGAAAAGGGGAACAATGTCATAGAGAGAGCAGCTTCGACCTTTGCGGTGCTCGTCGATGATCGGTCATGGACGTCCTGTGAAGAAGAGGCATGCGGTTCATCGTAATGATGAGAGTTTGTTGCCGCAAAGAGTCAATGAAGAACGTAGGCCCAGCAAGGGCGTCGGGTCGACGGCGTTGACGGTCGGGACTCGACCACAGCTGGCTTTCGGATCTTCATCTGCGTCTTTGTGGACTTTGGGTGGCGGGAAACCCACCAGTGGATTTGCGGTTCTGGTCGAAGAGGTTACACCGATTCTCCGAACCTCGGTTGACGGTGATGGTCGTCGACAGCCTTGAAGTCCTGGTGCGTCACTTTGAATTCCTCATTGCTCCCCGTCTCCGGTCGGCAGTTGTTTCGGGACTGACTTTCAGGGAGGCTTGGTGAAGGTTAGCTGGTGTACGATGTTCCCTCGTAGCTCGGGAAGAGGTCTCCTAGCCAGGTCCTCTCTTGGATCAGTCCTCGAAGGCACAACAGTTTTCAGATTGCGTCGAAGGAAAGCAGCAGCAATTCTTCTTCTTCTGGGTCGGCTTTGAGAATAAGCATCAAGTTTCGACTTCAGCTTCTGAACGATTCTGGTCAGTGAGAGGTCTCCATATACTGTTCTGTCACTTATTCACAATGCTGAGCCAGGCCCAGGCAGCCAATCATTCAGGAGGGCATTCAGTAGGCAGGAAGTTAATCAGGCTCACAGTGCATTCCGGACATTCTTCTCCATCCAGACACTCACAACAAGGAATGTGGATTGGGACAAGTGCCCAGCCATTCGGCACTCCACACTGCATTCCTACCAGTTTCTGGCAGGGCTATCTCATTCATTGTGTCACACACCAGAAGCCAGACACCCATAACTTGAAATGTATATTGGTCACACACTCTATTCACCAGGTCCCACCCCAAGGGTGTATCCACAACATGCAGTCATTGGGAAGGCTCCAGCCAGTCTGGCCTGGACTTCCCCACAATACCATATATGGAACTTCCACCCAACAGCCAGTCAGAGGAACGGACAGGGTCAGGGCTTCCCAGGACTTTGAGAAAAACAAGGTAACAGGCCACAGAAAGCAAGAGGCCACAGGGGGCATTGTGTCTCCTATCAGGAATCAACTGATTCCAATGGCAAGGCCTGGGTATCCCAAAATGGAGAATACTCAAAGCACTTGTCAAATTCAGCATGGAGCTACCACCAGACCATACCCTGCTCTGTGGGCCACACACGGGTGATCAAAAACATACACTGGGGGTACAGGGTTGTACCCCGACCCATGGGTGCCATAAGGGTATACCAAGGGTCTATTCACCACTACCAAAAAGAGGAAGAGCTGCACTGCCAGGAGTCTCACATAGACTCCTGTGCAGAAAACAACACAGAACACACATGATAAAAGGAGTACAGGACAAGGACATGGAGGCCCTGTCCCTCCAATGCATTTCCAGCATCATAATCTGTATCAATCAACATCAATGGGCTCCTTTTCCCACAGTCACCCAAATACTGAGACGAAGAAGAAAGAACAATGCAGAGCAGACAGAGCCTCAAGCTCAATGAGCGTTCTAGTTGTTTTTGGAATGCACCAATGCGTGGGATATTTAAAGATCGAAAGCAAACTCTTAGAGGCGGCTGCTGTTTGGGAGAAGTGGTTGTACCTCTCTGCGAGGCTTGTGGAGCTTGGAAGCATGAACCGGTGTGGTGGACCTGAGCGGCTCGCTAGAGAGGAAGCAGAGAGATACTGCAAAGATAGGTTGCGCCGCAAGCACGCCAGGAGCCAGTGGAAGACACTTGGCATTCGGCAACCGAAGAAAGCAGCGTTTCACCCACCGGAACCTGGATCGATACAGGCGTGCAGAGGCGAAGCTGCAAGAGAGTCTGGAACGACGAAAGAGTCCCCACTAGGAAAGCCTAGTGGGGACCCTAGGGCATTTCGGCGACCGTGCCAAGTACAAACTATAACAAATAAAGACACAGAAACAGAGACAATAAAGAGGCTGATTGAAAACCAAGAAGGCATATTGCAAATAAGGACCCCACCATATATGAGTGCATGGAATGCAAATATTGGGGGAACACAGACTGAATGATGTATCAAAGAGGTGTAAAATACCAAAGAAGGGTATATGCAGCTGTGGAAGTAAACGAGGAAACAAGTGTGAATATAAGAAGTCCTAGAAAACAAATAAGGGTTCCCAAATGTTAGGGAACTCTGTGCCCTGCCCTATATCACAGACTTATCAAAAGCCAAAAGGTTAGTAATCTATCAAAGAGATTTAAAGTAATGTAAAGGCCCTTTGGTTTGTCCTTAGTTTAGACCCAACGTTTTCTGGCATTTCCGTCTATGGATACACAGTATATGCATATATAGACATCCTCTTGTTGATACATTTTTTTTAACAAAACATAAGTTTTTCTTAAAACATAAAAAAATGTTTTATTCATGTGGTGACCCAACGCGTTTCGAGATATCTTCTCTTCAATCGCAGCACACGCGTGTGAAAGCCGCGCAAGCGCCCGTTTGGTGATTCATGTAAGGCGCTGTGTGTGGCTTACCTGTGACCTGCGCTGAATCCGCGTGTGGCTCACACGTCATTGCGACATCCTGCGAGACGCGAAAATGTGGGCGTTACAGGGGAAGTACCGCTGCCAAATCCTCGCAACGCCCACACGCGCGCTAACAAAACGTATTTGTGGAATCAAACATGGGAAACCCGTGCACCACAAAAGACACGCTAAGCCGGAAACAAGTACGCCAGGCGAAAGCTGGCGTAAGCGCCCCCGCGCAGCATAAAAGTGTGCGCAAACAACAAACAAACAACCTCATACCTCATACCGCTATGTACCGTTCCTCGCAGCAGCGGTCGTGGGACACCGCAGTAGAAGGAGGATAGCCAGGCCCCGCATTTCTTTACCCAGGACCAGCCTTTTTGGGATGCCTGATGACCAGGACTATGGCAGGTACAGGATTCCTAGACCTGGTCGCTGAGTGGGAGGATGACCTCACATCACCCACCCTGTGCTCCCAAGCACTGAGCCCCTTGGAAAAGGTGCTCAATGTACTGCATTTCTTGGCCACTGGGTCATTTCAGCGTACAAGTGCCATAGTTGGGGGCGTCTCACAGCCCACACAGTCACGGTGCCTACACCAGGTGTTGGCGATCATGGTTGCACGCCCCTCAGTCCGCAGGCACATATACATGCCCAGAACACCCGCAGAAAGGCAGGCCCTGGTCCAGGGGTTTTACAGTGTGCATTGATTGCAGCCATGTGGCTCTACGTCCTCCTAGGGTCACTGAGCACATCTATCACAACTGCAAGCATTGGCATTCCATCAATGTGCAGGTGGTATGCGATGCAAACTATCCAGGGGCCACCCATGATAGTTTCATATTCAGAATGTCACCCCTAAACTGGGAGGCATGGCGACACATGGCTCATTGGTGAGTACAAATGCCTGTGCACATGCATGCATGTCACACACAGAGAAATGGCAAAACCCAACTAATCACAACCATTATCACCTCCCCAGGGGACAGTGCCTACCCTCTGAGCACCTACATGATGACGCCAATACGGAACCACACCACACCACCCGAGGTAAGATACAATGCAGCCCATATTGCAACCCGGGGCATAGTGAAGCGCACATTCGGAGTGCTCAAGTCACGTTTCCGCTCCCTTGACTGATCTGGTGGCCAGCTGCTATATGCAGCCCCCAGTAGTGTGCAGGATCATTGTAGCAGCATGTGTCCTGCACAACGTTGCAACCCGGCAGGGCGTGCCGGTGGACATGGTGGTGCCCCCACATCCCAAACCACATGCACGGCCGTGGCGCATGGGAGGGGAAAGGGCACGTGGCGAGGCAGCCCGTACCCAGCTTGTGACAACATTTGTCACCTAAAATCCCACCCCTGCGGGGTGCACACAGGCCTGGCACATACCAGGTGACAATTGATGATGACAAAGGGACAGTCAACTGTCACAACCCTACCACCCTGAGATTGTTTCCCTGGAAGTGCTACATTGTGTGCATCCCTAGCTACAAAGAGAGCCAATGCCGTGTCAGCAAAAGGCACACATTCATGCTGCATAAAGGACTACCCCCTTGCAAAACAGCACACCCAAATACTGGTATGTCACCCAACCCCTTCAAAACCCCCATGTCACCTGCCCGAGACACCATGGCATGGCATGAAATGTGAAAGCAACCAAATAAATGCACAACACATGACACAACTGTCACAAAGTGCACTGTCACAAATGGAAACAGGCCACAGACAATTCCCTCTCACATATGAAAAAGAAACTGCAAACATGAACATATACTTACCAGCATGACAAATCATGAATACAGGACCCAACAGTGGCAACGTCTGACAGTGACCAATCACAATAGTCCAAGTGTCACAACCTGACAAAGTCAGCACATCGACCCCTCCGATCTTCAGTGTTTTGCTGGTAGGTAAATGTGGCAAGGTACTGCATAAAGCATGAACTGCATCTGCAATGGAGACAGGCAAGGTAACACATGAAGAAGCTACATGTAAATATGCATAATGAGCAATATTGAATACAATATACAAATCAACCATGCAGTGGAGAAACCATCATTAATCCTCACTAGGGGTGTATACACAGTTTGGACTACAGACTGGCCACACAACTGATGGAAGCCCAATGCCTCTGTGTAAGTTCCTGTCATACTGTGCCACCCTTGCGAGACCATGGAAAGGGGAAGCAGGAGTGGCATATGTGTCTGGACCCCAAGCCTCAAACAACAATACAACACAAGCCTGTATGGGCCCAGCTGGAACACACAGTGGATGCCTGTGGGTGCCACACAAAGCAGCACATTGTACATGAATGAACAATAGACAAAAAAGGAGGTAAAAGAAAAATTTAAAAAGAAAAAACAAAAATCAAAAATGGCCATGGGTGACCATGGGCGGAGTGGCGGGGGAATACCAACCAGGAGGGAGGAGGTGCAGGGTGCACCCCAACACCTACATGCGTGGATGTTGAGAAAAGAAAATCCCACTATGGGCTCATGGCTTGCATGGCTACCCGATAGTGGGAGAACTGCCCTCGCTGTCATCACCCTCTGGTGCTACATGAGAAGGTGTGCGTGGTACGGGAAGCAGACCATGCAAAGCCCTGGCATGCTCCTCCATGGCAGCAAGCATGCGGGTTTGAAAGGTTTGGTTCTGCAGGATGATGGTCCGGGGGTTCTCATGCAGCAGGTCACGGGTAGCACAGAGTTCTGCCTGCAAGGCCTCACGTGATGCACGGATCTCCTCACGGGTTGCCTGGAGCTCAGCTGAGATGGTGCGTGTTAGCTGCTCCAGCTGCTGTTCTGACCATCTATTCCGGGACACCTCAAGTGCACCCAGAGTAGCTCTGGGGGAGGTGTTATCTTCCCTCAGGGCATCCCTGTGGGCCCATGCCTCTGCAGATATGGCTGTGCGCAGAGCACCCAGTTCAGCCCGTCGGTCCCTGTTGGCGGCCAACATGTCCTGCCTGTGCGAGCGGCACGTGGACCACGTTGCCTGCTGCTGGAGCTCCACCTGCCTTTCGGGGGGGAGAATGGAAGTGGCCACCCTATCCACGGCCTGAGCCATCATTTCACATGATGCCCCCTGCTGTTGTGCAATTGCATACATGGAGTTCTCCCACAGAGTATTGTCCGGTGGCGTACGGCCACCGTGTTGCCGGACACGACACCTGTCGGCCCCAAGGTGATGTGCACCTTGCTGTGCTGGCGCTGCCTGAGGCTGCAGGACTGTATTCCTCCTGTGATCTGCTGCCCCAGGAACAGGAGCAAATAGTGTGTAGTGTGACCCTGCATCCATAACCGCCACAGGTGAACATTCCTACACTGAATGGGCCATTGAGTGGTCTACCCCCAGTGCAGGTGCGTTGGACAGAACAGCATCCCTACCAGAAACACTCACCTGCGCTGGGACATTTGTGTCAATGTCTGATTCAGCACCTGAGCCATAGAGATCCTCAGAGGTGTACCCAGAGACACCCGTGGACAGGATGGTCTGTAGTAGCAATGGATTCTCATGCAGCACCACCCCATGTCCTCCATTGGTGCTTGGTTGGGGCTCAGAGTACGCCTGCCCCTGTGCCATCTCTTCCTCCTCCACAGCATCTAGTGCCTTATCACCTGCACAAAATGAAAGCAGAAGTCATGAAGACACATATGAACAGCATAGCCGACACACATAGGCATCACAATGTACAAATCCAATACATTAATCAGACATGTCACACATGACACAAACTCAGCCATGAATGCAGTGGCAATGAAGTGGAAGGGGACCCTGAAGGCAGACACTGTTGACTCCAGAATAGCACCTGCATCACACTTAAGCCTGTGAGTGGCATGGAACATTAACAAACATGACACATGCCAGCACACAGATGGCACGTAGCATAGCCATGGCAGAACTGACAAGGACACCCAGATGGGAGTTAATCACTACTGTCCCCCATCCATGTAAAACGCATACCATCAAACAGAACATGCAAAAGAGTGGGACAAAACACACATGTCACACGCTGCAACAACGCTAGTGTGCTCAAATACAGTGATGGGAGGCACATGGCTACATCAATGGTAGGTCACTTTGACATGACACAAGTGAATTGTCATGTTGAAGGTTCAAACAGGGCTCAGAAGTGAGCGGGTGCAGTACATGTGTAGGTGCGCAGCAGTCAATCAGCCTGATTCATTGAATTATTCACATGAAAAGCACACATTTGCGCGCCTTTCTGGCCGAAAATCCCTGTGTAAAGTATGGTGATTTCCGGGCAGAAAGGCACGCAAATCTGCGTTTTTCATGCAAATGATTCCATGAATCAGGCAAAATAAAGAGAAAAAACTGGAATAAAAATGTTTTGGCATGATGGCAGTTTAAGGGCAAGTGCAGTCATCATGTGCAATGTGTTTGCAGTGGTCAGTAGGGATACAGTGAACCCCAAACCAAGGGCGGGGGATGGGTTGGAGGCACTACATGGGTCACATTTGACAGTTATGACTACACAGCCTGACCTGGCACTCAATCACAACACATCACCCAAGCAAAATACACATGGTCTGGACACACACGCATGGGCACTCACCGGACATTGTTTCAAGATCTGGTAGGTCTCCCACACCTTGCATCTGATCCTCTGCGATGAACCCTCCAGCGATTGCCTCATGGTCTGCGAGTTCCTCCTCCTCTGGTGGTGACCCATTGCCAGTCACCAGAGTAGAGGCGTAATTAGAAGCCAGCTTGTTTTTTGCTCGGCGTTTGAGGTCGTTCCAACACTTTGAGCAATCATCAGCTGTGCGCTTCACAAATCTCAAGGAACTAATGTGGTCCGCGATGCACTGCCAGTGGGCCATACACTGAGCAGGCGTAGTCTTGCACCCTGCCGTCACCAGCATGTCGCGGCCATGTTCCGACATGTAGCCCACAAGTGCGTCTAGTTTCACATTATTGATGCTTCCTTGACGTGCCGGAGGGGTGAGCCGTGTCTGGAGTCCCAGCCTGTTCCGCAAGAGCACACTTCTTCCTCTTGAGAGGTGGTGCAAACCCTGAGTGGCTTACGCCGCTCCGGTCTGTAGGGGCTGAAGCACAGGTGAACTGGCCACTGGAAGCAGGCAAAGGCACGATGACCAAAGGTCTCACTGCAGGCATTGGCTGCTGGGTTCTGTTGCCAGGACCAAACTGCCTTGGTGTGAGTGCCGGGACCAACATTGTCCTGACTGGGTGACTCAGAGCAGGAGTGGTGTCAGCTGCAGCTGCCCCTGCAGCCTCCTCACCCTATCTACTTGGGACAGCAGATGACATTGCTGCCCCTGATCCACGTGGCCTGGTGACAGGAACTTTCACTGCCACACGTGGCTTGGACCTTGTTACACGGAAGTCGGCCTGTGAGTCATCCTGTGCCTGTTCCGTGACCAATCCGGGCAGGGCTAGCAGCGCCTGAGCTGGGATGGTGTCAGCTGCATCTCCCTGACCCACTGGAGGGAGGGGGGCATAGGTGTCCTTGAATGGTCCTGGACCCACTGACCTCTTGGGCCACCCTCGTTGCCCACCGCTGCCACCTTGGCCACCCTGCTCATCCTGTCCATGTCCCCTACCGGGGACACCTCTTGGAGGTCGGCCACCTTTGCCTCCCTTAACACTTGGTCGCCTCCCAACCATGGCACTGATGTACTTGTGCGAATGGGAGGTGCAGAAAACAATTGTCCTGGGCAATTGGGGCAAAGGGGGCAGGGTACTAGATGGAATAGGTACCCCTGTGCTCCTGCAAGGCTGTCTGTGACCTCTGGGGAAAAATGACGGGTCGCACAACGCTCAGGCACCCCAAAAACAAAAACAAATGTGCACACGACCCCTCGGTAACCCACGTGCATGGAATTAAGGACCCGCAGTACGCTGTGGCACCCAGAAACACAAAAAATGCATATGCGTGGAACACGCAGGCTACAATGACCTCTGAATGGGTACGTGACACACAGGGACAACCACAGTGGAAGAATACGTGCACGACTCACCGTCTGCCTGGAAAATGTATGGAAAAAACACAGGCATTTGCGCGTTGGCAACACCCCTGCCAAAACAAGAAGTGAGCTCTGCTACAGTAAACAAGGAGTACGCACTGCAACCATTGTGAAGTAATCGCGTGTCAACCCGCAAGAAGTAGAACAATCACACGCTCGCCCTCCAGAAAAAACACATACAGGAAAATAGCGTCCTAAGTGGACCTTTAACCCATGCGCATAGCAACGCCTACGCGTGTCACGTCACTTACGCGCTTACGCAATAAGGGCCTTTCCTCGAATTACGTGCTGATTTTTCACGTGCCGAGTCATTCTGCATTAAGCTGGCCACGCGACAATACACGGAAGACCACGCTCCTGCCCAGAAAGCCATTTACCTGCCCCCCAAAGCCCTGAGCAGCCTCCTACGAGCCATCTGCTGCTCCCAGACTGCCTGCTGCCAACGTGCCCTGCCATTAGGTGCCTGCACATCAGCTATCACCAGGGGTCCAGATGCTGTGACCAACCCTGCTG
This sequence comes from Ambystoma mexicanum, assembly GCF_040938575.1. Lineage (NCBI taxonomy): Eukaryota > Metazoa > Chordata > Amphibia > Caudata > Ambystomatidae > Ambystoma > Ambystoma mexicanum. Next base: position 115,452,290 of record NC_090936.1, read on the forward strand.
GAACAGAAGACTCCCGACTGGTGTTCCATCGCTCCACAGCCCAGCCCCAGGACCCAGTTGCCCACCCACACCTGCCTCGGGGGTTGCCATGTCGGGCCAAACACCATCTGGGACCAGTGGCGACCCTCCGGCAGGGAGGCATAGCTGCCAGCTTCACTGCTCAAGAAGTTGGCATCCTGGTGGACGAAGTCCTGGGGCATTATGATGCCCTCTTCAGACAAGCACACGCCGACAAGGATGGACAGGAGAGGATCTGGTTGGACATCGTGGGTGCCATCAATGCGGAGGGGTTGGCATCCTGCGACTGTAAACACGTCCATAAGCGCTGGGAGTTCTTTAAAGTCCATTACCCTCAAGAAGGCTCGGTGCCTCTTGGACGCAGTGGATGCAGTGGGGCGATGGGTCCTGCTTACTTCCGACCAGATGAGGGTCCTGGAGCGCATTCGCCCAGCGCTTCACCACCAGGTCCTCGAGAGGCAAACCTGTCTGGAGTAGAGCAGTATGTGTCCATGCGTTCTCATTCAACACAGTGCATGTTGAGGTGTGGCAGGAGTGTGCATCTTGGACATATGTCTGACCTGGCCCATGTATGGATGTGTATGTGCAGAGACATGACCGTGCTGCATGTGAGTCGAGTCATGTGTGCTGCACATCAATGGTGTATGTGATGCGATGCATGATGCACAACTGCATGTGAAGATGCACACATGTTTGCACTCCTGTGTGTGGACTCAGCCATGTTTGGGGTGTGACACATGGATGCTCATCCCACCTTCATGTACGTGCACGGTGTTCATGTGCGTGTGTCTGTTTGGTGTGTGTGTGTGTGACTGTGAGACGCCATTGGTGCATGTGACATGGACATGTAGGTACCCGATTGGCAGATGGGACATAGTGGACGATGATTGCACTGTGACAGGAGGTAGAGATGGCCAGATGCATGTCTGTCTGGAGGTGTGTGTGCATGTGAATGGCATGCTCCATGATGTTTGTGACGTCATGCCACCCTTAGGATGTTCATGCAGTTCCATGTGAATGGATGCAGATGCCTGTTGCACGTTCCCTGCTTGTTTGTGCATGTGTGTGGGTTCAATTGACCTGAGTGATGGGGAGTGTGATGCCGTCTGTGATGTTTGACACTGCCACTCATGTGCTAGTCATGTGTCTAGCAGACCATTGTACGGTGTCCTGATGCCTGTGTTCTGTCTCTCCCTGTCTGCAACGTCGACTGATGAAGAGGGCGGAGACGGCGCTGTGGAGCCCAGCGGCAGGGATGCCACCGCCAGCCAGAGACGCAAGGCCCTGCCCCCCTCCCAGGTAATAATATCTTCAAGGAGTGAGGGGACTGGTGCCGCGTCCATGGCCGCAGCTGCTGAGGGGAGGTCCAAAGAGGCCAAGGTTGGATGTGGACTCCTCGGCAGAAGACAGGGCAGGTGTGCCCTCACAGCGGCATGCTACGGAAGACGGCACAGAGTCATCCAGGTTGGTGGGGGGTGTGTTTGAGGAGGAGGCCGTATCAGACCCATGCATGGGGCCTGGAGGGGGTGGTTCCACTGGTGCAAGTGGTGCAGTCCAGGGGCAGGGGCAGCAGGCAGCACAGGTCGCCGTGGAGGTGCCTGTGTGTAATCCTGTCCCAGATCCTGTGACTGCATCATCCTGCACCAGCAGCGTTGACTATGTCCAGGCCCCTTCACAGGTAGGGGATGTGTCTACGTCAACTGACCTTCCTCTACCTGCAGACGAGGCAATCCGCGACAGGGTTGAGTCTGTCCTAGTCGGGGTTGCGTTGTGCACACAGGTGATTCGGGGTGATGTGCATGGTTCCAGGCAGGACAACGCACATCATTTCGGACACCTGTGTGGCCGCGTCGACTTGCTAGGACAGGTCGTTGGCACAGGGTTCCTCCGTGTGCTGGATGCTCTTGCGACCCCCTCCTCATCTGCACACCCTATGCGCCAGTCGTCCTCTGTGCTGTCTTCCCACCCATGTCTCACGTGGACACCCTGTGGACCTGCCCCATCCACCGCGGCCAGGCTGGTGGAGAACACATCCCTGCCACAGTCGGGAGTTGGAGGACCAGCAGAGGTGGTCATCCCAACAACTGGACCCCAGCCAATGGAGGATGTGCAAGCACCATCAATTAGGGCACGTGCACCACGGCCCTGGGTGTTTCCATCTTCCCGGGGGCAGTCATGGTTGCAGAGGCAGTTGGCATTAAGGCGGCGGCAGGCTCGACTTGGGAGGCATCAGGCCTCGGGGCCAGCTACATCACGTGGGCAGGCATCGGCCGATGGGCAGGAGAACCCTGGAGTACGTGTGTCTTCCGTGTGGCAGCGGTTGGGCCAGCAGATAGATGCAGAGCGGCGGCGGGCGGAGAGGGCAAGGCTCACGATGGTCAGGGCGGAGAACTCCATGAACCGGGCATTGAGGCGGGCAGCTTTCCTTGAGGAGACTTGCAGGAAGTTGGAGGACACCATGGCGATGTCCCTGCGAGCCCTCGAAGACACAGCCAAGGCTCGCCTCCGGGACATCAACATGGAGTTCGATGATGCCCTGGCCAAAGATATTAACATCAAGAAGTGAGCCGTTGGATTAGCCCGCCACCATTGTAAATATTTCTTTAGGTATAAGTATCCTTTATGTTTTCTTTATTTTGGAGTTATTGGACGTTGCTCCACTTTTTGTAAATAGTTGGATTTTTCATGGACCTTGTATTGCTTATTTTTTTTTGGGATCATGGACCCTTGTGGACATTTCTTGTAAATAGTTGGATTTTTCATGGACCTTGGATTATTTTATTTTTTTTGGATCATGGGCCATTGTGGATATTACATGTAAATAGTTGGATATTCTGTGGATTTTCATATATTTTTTTCCATGAAGTAATGGGTTATTTATATTTTTATTCCTTGTGGATATGCAGAAGTTATTTTGGACGATGGACCATTTTTTCTTTTTCATATTATCATGGATTTCCTTTCACTTTCGTTTTCATTTACATTTTCATTATTTGTTGGTGGGGGGTGGGGGAACATGAGTCGGGGCCTGTTGGCAGGTGCCCGTCACTGGCGGGGGATGTTGGGACATGAGTCGGGGCCTGCTGGCAGGTGCCCGTCACTGGTGGGGGGGACATGAGTCGGGGCCTGCTGGCAGGTTGCCGTCACTGGTGGCTGGTGGGGTGACATGAGTCGGGGCCTGTTGGCAGGTGCCCGTCACTGGTGGGGGGTGGGGGGACATGAGTCGGCACCAGGTGCCCATCACTGGTGGGGGGGACATGAGTCGGGGCTCACAAGTGCCATGTGGGCTCCCTGTGGGGCATGGTCACGGGTGTAGGGGGGTCCCCTGTGGTGTGGGCGGCCTGCAGGGCATGGTCAGGGGTGATGGGCTGCCTGCAGGGCATGGTCAGGGGTGTTGGGAAGTCCCCTGTGGTGTGGGCTGCCTGACGGGCATGGTCATGGGTGATGGGCTGCCTGCGGGGCATGGTCAGGGGTGTTGGGTGGGCCCCTGTGGTGTCGGCTGCCTGCAGGGCATAGGGAGGTGGGGAGGGCATACCCGGGAGGGCCCACACAGCCAAATTGAAAAGCACACTTGCGTACCCCAGAATACACGTAGCCCGCTCGCACCAGCCAAAACGTGTGAAGAGCGCACTCGCGTACCCCGGAATACACGTACTCCGCTCGTGCCGGTGAAATCGCGTGAAGAGCGCACTTGCGTACCCCGGAATACACATACCCTGCTTGCGCCAGCCAAATCGCATGAAGAGCGCACTGGCGTACCCCCAGATCCGCACACCAGTGTGGTGAGGAGCCACATGCACCACCTGATGGCAGCCGACACCATAGAGGATCCCCCTACACCCATGACCATGCCCCACAGGCAGCCCACAAACCAGGGGACCCCCCTAGACCACTGACCATGCCCTGCAGGCAGCCCACACCACAGGGGACCACCCAACACCCCTGGCCAAGCCCCGCAGGCAGCCCATCACCCCTGACCATGCCCCACAGGCAGCCTACACCACAGGCGACACCCCTACAACACTGACCATGCCCCACAGGCAGCCCACACCACAGGGGACCACCCTACAGCCCTGTCGATGCCCCGCAGGCAGCCCACACCACAGGGGACACCCCTACGACCCTGAGCATGCCCCGCAGGCAGCCCTCACCACTGGGGACCACCCTACACCCCTGTCCATGCCCCGCTGGCAGCCCACACCAGAGGGGACACCCCTACAACCTTGACCATGCCCCACAGGCAGCCCATCACCTCTGACCATGCCCAGCAGGCAGCCCATAACCCCTGACCATGCCCTGCAGGCAGGCCACACCACAGGGGACCCCCCTACACCCCTAACCATGCCCCGCAGGCAGCCCACACCCCAGGGGACCATCAAACACCCCTGGCCATGCTCCACCTGCAGCCCACACCACAGGGGACCCCCATACACCCCTGTCCATGCCCCGCGGGCAGCCCACACTACAGTGGGGACTTTTTCCATGCAATTTGCCTGGCGCAGGAGGGGTACGCGTATTTCAGGGGGTGCGCGAGGAGATTTTCACGCGATTTGGCTGCCCGTGCACGGTACGCATGTTCGCGGGGTTACGGTAGGCCTTTTCAACAAGATTTTGTAGGCGCGAGCGTGGTGCGCGTATTCAAGGGGGTGCGCGAGAAGATTATAACGCGTTATGGCTGCCGCGAGCAGGGTACGCATAGTTTTTCACGCGATTACAGTGTAGGGGGCCTGTAAACTGGTCCAGGGTTAGCGTGGCCCTTTGCGCCATATTGGGGCTGCAAATGGCTTGGGAAATCCACAAATATGCGGTGCGCCTGAATGCTGTTTGGCGCAAGTGGCTGGCGCACGCTCCCTCTCTGCGCTGGCCGCGTGCGCTACTTCTACGCTAAATTCTATGAATTACCCCGTTAATGTGTTGAAAGGTAACATATACAAAAACAAATTAATGTTTCTGATCTCCCTATATTGGACAATAATTGAAAAATATAGGTATCAGTATTTCAGACCTGCCTAATAATCAAACCACGCAAGTTAATAATGGTAATAATATACCTTCAAAAATGTACACAATCTTGCTGGACTATGTTTCACTAAGCACCATTTTTCAGTGTCACAACAAATTAACCAGGAAGGATGAAATTTATTGTTATATGGTACTCCACATAACGGGAGTTCTAACTTTACATTGGTCATTAGTCTCTCTGTATTCACCTCTCTTCTAAGAGGTTAGAGTATAATTTCCTCAAACTAGAATTGTCCAGCTGTAAGGGAATCTACGCGGGATTCTTGGAGAACCAATCATATCTCTTTGATAAAGCGAGAACGTATGCTTATGTAACCTATCTGATAGTGAACAGGTAAGAATGTCCAATATGGTTGATGCAAAGAAGTTTGACTGGGGTCAAAGATCACTTACCCCAGACCTCAGTAAGTATGAAGTATAGTTGAAGGTCAGTGGGAAGACAAGCCTCCTGCTGCGCCTGTATGGTGTAAAATGGATAGGTTGAATTTATTATCTAATGTATCCCGAAATTTGTATCCAAAAGTGGCTCAAGACTGTAATAGTATATTATGCATTGCTTTCCCATCCTCTGTCTTAACACTGCTAACTGCAGAGAATCGCTGTGTTTTTCACAAAAGTTTGAAATGAAGAAGTGCTTCAAAAATGCCTGCTTTTTATATCGGCGTTACATGATGACATCATGGCGTGATGACGATCGTGATGTCATATAGGTAAACAATGTTGCGGCTGCTCAGTGCGGGCCTCTAGATGTTTTAGAATGTAGTTTAATGAGCCTTATACTTTAAAAGCCATGTCTAAAATCATGAGATACATTTAAAAAAAGGAAAAGTTATGTCCCCATACTGGTGACTTGAACTACCCAATAAATTATTGTTGGAAAATTGTGAACTGTATGTGTTTACAACAAGATATTTTGAACAATCCGGGTATATCCCAGAGAATGGGCGTAATTCTATGTTGGAAGCCAAGCGTCCCTAATAGATTCTCTATATCCGAATGTTGTCTCAAGTACTCTCAATATAGTAAATCCACTTCATAGGGACATAAAGTGGTGGGAGTATCCATTCAATGGCAGATCAAAGCAGAAGATCGGACCTCTAAGGGTTCACAATCAGCATCCTGAAAGTAAGGGGATATTCAATCGATTTTCATAACAGAATTTGCCCAATATGTGATTCCGACTCCTGGTAACTCTAAAAGTATTTGGTTATTTGTGATCTTCCCTGGATATAACCAACAAACTTAGTTAACCAAAACAAATGTATATGTGTGTTGTACCAACCAGTGTGGATATGCCCTCTCTTGCGAGTGTACAAGCCTAATCATGTAAAATATGTGAATTCTCAATGTAAGATCAATATACAATGTACTGTTAAAGGCCAATGGAGATCTACCTCCTAAGAGTGTACAGTCTGTGTCTTTATTGGTTACACAATGATGAAGGTAAAGCATTTGGAATATAGTCCTTGTAGCTTCTGGGTAAAGGGGCCATAGTAGCTAAATCCACCCCCTCTAAATTCCAATGTTTACAAGTATGGACCCAGATAAAAATCTTCGTTCATGCCTAGTCGGGCTACTGCATCCAGATATCCAATGCAGTTCCCGTTGTGCCAATTTCTTCATCATGTCCACTCCTTTTGGTAGTGGGTGTATCAATTCAAAGACAACCCATCTCATTTGTGCGATTGTGTGATGATTGTCACAGAAAAGTCTGTAAATTGGCAATTTCTCATTAGACGTTCTTATATTAGACGTATGCTCCGTCCACCGGTCGTTAGCTTTTCATATTGTCTGTCCTACATAATACTTGCCACATGGGCATCGTAGAGCATAAATGACATTTTTGCTATTGCAGGTTGCAAATTCATGAAGTTTAATCTTTTTTCCGGGGGTTGGGATGTCTAATGTATTCTTCCTTGATAACACTTGAACAGTGCTGACAATTAAGAAAGGGGCATGTACCCGCTTTCTGTTTCCAAAGTAACCTTTAAGTAGAATACTTGGGTCGCGCTGCTCTAAACAGTGAGTCTTTCAACTTTCTACCCTTTGTGTATGCCATCATAGAAATCTTATTTTTCGCTGTTCTATATCCATACAGTAGGAATCTAATGTGTTGTTGGTGTCTTCTAAAACCTTATTGAGGTCTTCTCTGGATTGCAGCAAAGTCAATTGTCCCTCAATTTCATCTACTGATGTATGCTCGTCAAGGATTTGTCAAGATAATGAGTCAAATTAAGTCTAGAGAATACTTGTTAAGTGTCTGATCCCACCTCTTAACAAATTCTTGATTTTCCTTACAGAGTGCGGGACATAAGTAGACCCTAAATCCCTTCGGGATCCTCTGGGCCTTATGGTATTGCACTAGGGTCGTGTTTCATTTTCAAAAGAACTACACTTTTCAAAAGGAACCATGGGCCTCCAAAATAGTACTTTGTAAAAGGTACAACGATGATGTTTTCACTATTTGGAAAGGAACAAGGCTGGAATTGGAGGATTCTTTGAGTATTTAAACAGTTGTCATGACCACATTAAATTTACACTAGAAATAGGGGATCCTAGTCTACCCTTTCTAGATGTATTGGTCACTTTCACTGAAGGGGAGCTTCTAACCAGCATATACAGAAAACCAACGGATGTTAACAATACATTACACTTTATGAGTTCCCACTCGAAAAATTTGAAAGAGAGCCTCTCGTATAGGCAGTTTCTGAGATTAAAAAGAATAGTCTCCAACACAGAAAATTTACAAAAGGAATACGATATAATGGCAGAGAGATTCAAAGACCGGGCGTTATCCCACTGATATACGGGAGAAGGCTATAGTTAGAACAGACTACACATAAGGGAGGATCTTTTCACACAAAGATTCTTGTTACAAAGCCATCAGGTCAGTAAGATCATTAAAAAAAATTGAATCTTATAAAACTAGACCAAATGAATAAAAAATATTTTTATGTCTTAGGAAAAAGTTATGTTTTGTGAAAAAATGTATCAACAAGAGGATGGGCCTCATTACGAGTTGGGCGCAAAGGGATACCAGGCAGCGTTAAGGACATTGGTGCCGGTAATCCCTTTGCGCCCTATTCCGAGGTCCCTTAGCGGGTACCTTCCTTAACGCCTCGTTTTACCAGGCGTTATGGACAAGGCCTGTTAAGGGACTTCAGAGCTAATAACGGTACCGCAATTTGCGGTACCGTTATTAGCGCCTTCCCCCTTCCCATTGAGCCCTATGGGGGCTGAAATGGTAATGGGGAATGGCATTTTTCAATGGGGACCTACCGGTCCCGCAAAGGTCGGAATAGACCGGTAGGTCCCCATTGAACAAGGGCGGACTCGGTACTGGTATTGGAGGTAGTCATGGTGCTAATAGCGCCATGACTACCTCCAACCTCGGAATGAGGCCCGATGTATAAATATGCATATACTGTGTATACATAGAAGGAATGCCAGAAATGTTTGGGTCTAAACTAAGGACAAACCAAAGGGCCTTTACATTACTTAAACTCTCTTTGCTAGATTACTAACTTTTGGCTTTTTATAAGCCTGTGATAGAGTACAGGGGACGGGAGTTCCCTAACATTTGGGAACTCTCATTTGTTTTCTTGTTGTTTGATCCATATGCCAGGATCAATGTATTCTCCTCCGCACCTTTAATTACATTGAGTCATAATTAATATTTCTAGTGAAAGTTTACCTAGAACCACATTACGTAAGGTGTGCATTGTGAAATTACATCACTTGTAGTTAGTTTTACCCATTTGGGGTGGCACAACCTACATAATAGCACCCAGGACTATTAACATGTCATTCTCGAAAAATGTGTGCTTTAACCACAGAATCTGCTACAACTTTAGCCTTCAGTGAAGAGGAAGCTGGCCATATTTTAGGGCTAATCATGGACATAGACAATGAGACATCTCCGGATGATAACCCAGAAAGATTAATCTCCAAATTGGAGAGATTAATCAGGAGGGAGATCTCACAAAAGCTTCACACTACAACCCTATCGCAATACCATAATGTCCAGAGAGTCCAGAGGGGACGTAGGGTCTACTTACGTCCCACACTTTGTAAGGAAAATCAAGAGTTTGTTAAGAGGTGGGAACAGCTACTTAACAAGTGTTCTCTAGACTTAATTTTACTCACTATAGAGGAACTCTCTAAATCCTTGACGAGCATACATCAGGAGATAGATGAAATTAAGGGACAATTGACTTTGCCGCAATACAGAGAAGACCTCAATAAGATCTTAGAGGACACCAACAACAAATTAGATTCCTACAGTAGGTATAGAGAACAGCGAAAAATAAGAAGATTTCGCAGGGACACCCTGTATTATGCCAGGCATATAGTTTACACCTGGCAAGATTTTTACAAGACAGTATTCAATGAGCTGAATAAGAGATGTCCTCGTTTTTTTATGCATATAGGGGCTCGTTGGGAGAGGACTATGAAACGTGTATAAGGAAGGATTCCACAGCGAGCTACCTATTCATGTCGCACAAAAGGTTGAAGACTTAGCCAAACAAAAGGTGCGTTTAAACTGTCATCTTTTTCAACAAATATAAAAAGAAGAAGGGCTCGGAATTACAGAAAATATATCAAATTGTATTCCATAATATATCATAAAAAGTTTTTTGACCCGTTGATCATGTTTCTAAAAAAACAGAATCATGAAACAATTACACACAAAACACAGTAACTGGTTATATGAAAATGGTATCCTGTTTACAAGTATACAAGATTTTTACAATACAAATAAAAAGACACCATTCAGACAACCAAGACAACGTCCATCACTGGCCAGCACGGACAGTAGTGACATGATAAGTGGGGAAGGCGACACAGAAAACATACCCAACACTGTAGGGTACCAGAGACAGTGACACCACCAGTTGAATGTATTACCAGCATTTCCAGAGTCAACCCAACTCTGCCACCTTTTTGTTACGCTCAGCTGGACTCCACAGGGGCGTTGCACGAAGCTGAGAGATGGACGTCTGCGCGTGTCTCTTCCTGTCCCACTGCTTCACTCACACTTGGACGCTATCCTAAAATGATGAACGGAGAAGTTAACTTGCTGCGTAGGGTGGCCAAGACTCCCACCTCCCTCAAACCTCCAACTGCATCCCTCTGTGATTATGTCTCACCTTAGGTATTTTAACGATGGGCTCTCCGTCCTGCGCCTGAATGCAGGGGCGCTTTAATTTTCTTAGGCACTTTCACTGGATCTAGTTCCTTCACTGATCCTATGGCCTGTCAGTGGAATCCAGACCAGCTGTGACTCCGTAAGCAAGTCTTGGTACCAAGTGGTTCTTGGTAACTGTTTTTGCTTAATGTGTTTCTTCTTGTTGCCAAAGTTTCACTAGTGTCATTATTTTGCAGGAGCGGTCTTAGAGATGCCAGGTTAAGCAATGGACTCCTAAATGCGGCACTGAGCAATATTTATGCAGGTGGGTGTTAGCGCGTGAGCGCGGCGTCGAGATGTATTTTAAAATGGGTATTTTTCTATTGCGCGGCTAACCTGGTGTCTCTTTTTCCTTCCTCTGCAGGTGCGGTAATGCTCCGGAGCAGCGACCGTGTGGACCGCTTCGATGGAATCCTGAGATGACTGATGACTCCGGGTAAGTTTTCGTTCTCCCTTCTTGTCTCCTTTATGTAGGTGCGGTGGTCCTCAGGAGCGGCGGGAGAGAGAGCCGTTTGGATGGAATTGGAAAGACTGCTTCTCTCAGGTAAGAAGTTAACTAATGTTCTTCTTCTTGTTTTTCCCTTTTTCGACAGGTGCTGATGGTCCGTGGTTCCCGATGAAGAGAGCAGGGTGTGGCTGAAGTCCAGGTAAGCAGGAGCAGAGCTGGCACGGTGAGCGTTACACTGCAGGAGTGCAGAATAACGTGAAGCGTGTTCTGCTCTTTGGGTGTGGTTTATATAGCCCAGGTAAAGTAGTCTGAGGTAAAGTAGTTCCAGCCCCAGCCATACCCTAGAAACTAGACTGCATAGCTCAGTTCTTCAGGACTGGGCTATGTGTGCCTCCATGTTCACTGGAACCTCATTCCATGTGGTCAAATAGTATGAGCCTGGTGCCAAAGGCGCCAGGACTGGCTCCAGGAGAGCCTCTGATAACGTTTTGTGATCTTTAAAGCCCCAATGCAAGCCTGCAACTTGGGAAGGCTGGTTTGGTCCTGAAGACTGGGGACATGCATCATGACAGCACTCCCCCCTAAGGCCCCTCTCAGGGTGGGTCCTCTATCTGGCCCAGGTTTGTTTGGGTGATTTCGATGGAACTTTTTCACCAGGCGTGGAGCATGAATATGGTTGCTAGGTTCCCATGTTCTTTCCTGTGGTCCATATCCTTTCCAGTCAACTAGGTAGAATAATTTAGACTTCACAATTTTGGAATCCAGAATATCCTTAACATCAAATTGAGGTTCCCCGTCGACCATGATTGGCTTTGGTAGTTTTTTAACTCGAGTTCCTGGTTGCACTGGTTTCAAAAGTGAGATGTGAAACACTGGATGGACTTGCGGTATACACGCATTTCGTCGAATGATTTTACATCGTGGGACTTTTCATCGCCAACCCTTTCATTGCCAAAAACATTTTTTTAAAAACTTTTTTATGGGGGGGGTGTTTGGTGCGGTTTGGGGTATGATTATTTAAGTAAGGGAGGGTTTGGGGGACAAAGCCCCCCATAAATAAAAAAATTTAAAAAAGGAGTTTTTGGCGATGAAAGGGTGGCGATGAAAAGTCCCACGATGTAAAATCATTCGGCAAAATAACGTAGAACCGGACTCGCATATGTGGTGGTAGCTCCAATTTCACTGCCACAGGATTGATGATGGCCTTAATGGTATATGGGCCTAAATATCTGGGATTAAAAGTATGAGTTCCTCTTACTGGCATATGTTTGGAAGCCAACCAGACTTCATCCCCAATTTAATATTTCGGAGCTTCACTCCGATGTTGGTCTGCAAACCTTTAGTTTTTTTCTTTAGCTTCCTTCAGATGCTTCGCCGCCTTTTCGAAGGCTTGTGTGATGGTAGCGTGTAGATTCCTTACGGCAGGCATTTCCAAGAGTAGAGGAGGGTCTAGGTTGGAGGTTCGTGGATGTATTCCATAAATCGTATAGAACAGACTTTGCCCAGTGCTAGAGTGTAGGGAATTGTTATAGGCATACTCGGCTATCCATAGAACATCTTTCCAATTTCCTTCTGTTTGGTGTAGCATGCATCTTAAATATTGTTCCAGTGTTTGGTTGGTCCTCTCGGTCTGACCATCGGTTTGAGGGTGATGGCTAGTGGAGAGTCTTACGTCGATTTGGGCTAACTCGCAACATTTCTTCCAAAAATGTGAGATAAATTGACTTCCACGATCTGAAATCAGGATGGAAGGGAATCCATGTATTTGAATAATCTGTTCTAGGAATTCTTTTGCCAGGGTGGAAGCCGTGGGTAGGCCTTTTAGTGGAATGAAGTGGGCCATTTTGGAAAAGAGGTCCACTACCACTAAAATGGAGTTGAACCCATTACAAGGAGGAAGGTCGGTGATAAAATCAAGAGAAAGCTTATGCCAGGGTGTAGGTGGAATGTCTAAAGGTTGCAAAATACCTTTTCTTTTCTTTTGAGCTTTGTTCTGTGGACAAATAATGCAGGATAGCACAAATTGCGTGATGTCTTTACGCAAAGTTGGCCACCAATAGTTCCTTTTAATTTTAGCTAAAGTTTTTGCAATCCCAGGATGACCTTCCACTAGAGATTCATGGTAATTTGAGATGACTTGTTCCTGTAGTTCTTTACTGGGTAAATAAAGGTGCCCTCGGAAGTATGGCAGTTGATTCGCAAATGTATGGTGTTCGCTTTGGGTAGACCAATCTTGCAAAGTCTTTGCATCTATTAGATGCAGAATTTCTTTTTGGATGTCGTCCAAGGTCAGATATGTAGTAATTCCCAAGATTCTTCCCCCTGGGATTATGGCTACTGGATCCGGGGTTGAGCATGCATTTTCATCTATGCCGATACCGGAAAGAGCGTCAGCTTTTCCGTTCCGACACCCAAGTCAATATGTGATCACAAAATCATATTCGGTAAAGAGTAGGGCCCATCAGAGCTGGTGAGATGACTGGGCTTTTGCTGTCTTTAGGTACTGCAGATTGCAATGATCAGTGATTATTGTGACGGTGTGTCTTGCTCCTAGGAGGTAATGCCGCCAAGCTTTAAAAGCTGCTTTAATGGCCAAGAGTTCTTTGTCTGTCACGGTCTCATTTAGTTCAGGTGCTGAGAATCTTTGCGACCAAAAGGCCACTGGATGAAGTTCACCCGTCTCAGGATCTTTTTGGGAGAGAACTGCCCCCATTGCGAGACTGGAAGCATTGGTTTCAACCATATACGGGAGATCTGGGTGAGGGTGTTTCAGGATCGGGGCTGAGGTAAATCTTTCTTTCAATTCCTGGAAGGCTTTTTCCGCTTCATCCGACCATTGAAAGCAATTATTCTTTCGCAGGAAGGATGTGATTGGATGCACAATTTGAGAAAAACCTGGAATGAACCGGCGATAAAAGTTTGCAAAGCCGAGCATACTCTGGACTCCTTTGATTGATGTTGGAGAGGGCCAATTGAGGATGGCATCCACCTTTTGTGAGTCCATACGAACACCATGGGGAGTTAGAACAAATCCAAGAAACTCAACTTCGGTGACATGGAAGGAGCATTTTTCTAGTTTAGCGTATAACTTATGTTGCCAGAGTTTTTCAAGGACAGCGCAAACATGTTTCACATTGTCTTGCTTGGATGCGGAGTACACCAAAATGGCGTCAATGTACACTAAGACGCAAACATCAACCAGTTCTCGTAAGACGTAATTCATGAAGTACTGAAATGCCGCCAGAGCTTTGCAAAGCCCAAAGGGCATTACCTGGTATTCAAATAGCCCATATTTGGTGCAGAAGGCGGTTTTCCATTCATCTCCTTTTTTAACTCGTACAAGATGATACGCCCCTCTGAGGTCCAGCTTGGTATAAATCTGAGCGTCTTTCACCTGATCCAAAAGTTCAGGGAAAAGAGGTAAGGGATAACAATTTTTGGCAGTCACTTGGTTCAATGCGCAGTAGTCTATACAAGTCCTTAAATCTCCCTCCTTCTTAGGTACGAAGCTTAAGGGCGAGGCTGCCGGGGATTTGGATGGACGGATAAAACCGTTTGCCAGATATTGGTCCAGGTAAGTTCTTAAATGGAGATTTTCAGGTTTAGTGAGAGCATAAATTTGACCGCAAGGAATCTGTGTGCCTGGTACAAGGACAAATTGGCAGTCATATAGTCTATGGGGCGGCAGGGTATTGGCTTGATCCTTCTGGAAGACATCCTGAAAATCTTGGTATTTCTGGGGTAGTGTATTTGTTAAACCCATGATGACTGTTGCTACTTCTGAGGGAGGTTTTTTTTCTTTTCAGGCAAGGATTCTTCTATTTTATAACATGTATGAGTACATTAATAAGAGAAGGTCAACCTCTTAGCACGCCAGTCAATGTGAGGATTATGTGTTTCCAACCACAGCATTCCTACGATTATTTGAAATTGTGGAGCCTTGATTAGATCGAACACAATGACTTCCCAATGCCCGTCTTGGCACAAAAGTGTCATCTCTGCCGTTGAGTGTGTTACAGGTCTGAGGACAGCTCAGTTCTGTCGACAGTGGTGACCATTTCAGTTGTTGCCTTCTTGCAAAGAGGAAGATCCATCCTTGATGCTAATTCTTGATCCATAAAGTTACCAATTGCTCCGCTGTCAATGTATGCTCTGACCGCATGCATGCGAGATGGTTGTTGGCGACTGATTAGAATTATTGTCAAGGCTAGGTGCGAGGTCTGAGAATCCTTCTTTACGTGCGACAAACGGACCTCTACGCTTGTCAGGCGTAGAAGTTTCCCATCTCCGGTCCTGCTTTAACCTTGTCAGCGACCCCAACTGCCTTCTTGGGTGGTTTCACTGGACATTCTCGGAGAAAGTGGCTGGCATTCCCGCAATATTAACACAATTGTTGTTGTCTCCTTTTGTCTCTTTCGGTCTTGGATAATGGTCCTCGAACTCCTCCAATCTGCATAGGTTCGGACATATCGGTTGGTTTTGAAACATTTTCCCTAGGGCGCATATAAACCCGATTTTCCATTTTAGCTCGATCAGCTTTTCGATCCTCCAGTCTGTGGTCTAATTGCACCACCAGGTTAATATATATTTCGCACAGTCTCTTGGAGGATTTACCACATGAGCCAAAACATCTTTTAGTTCACCTCTCAATCCACGATGGAATATTGTTGTTCTTTTGTTTTCGGGCCAACCAGTTTCAACTACCAATCTGTTGAAGGTTGCGATATATGATAACAGATCTTGGTTCCCTTGACGCAAAGATAGAAGTTAATTGTCTAATGCTTGACCTTGGGTGTGCCGAGCAAACAGCTTCTCCATTTCTTGTTGAAACCTCTGGAAGTCCTGCAGAAGAGGGTCATCCCGATTATCAAGTGATACCGACCAGTCCACAGCACTGCCACTCAGATAGGAAAGCACAAAAGCAACCCTTGATTGATCGTTTGGAAAAGCTCCAGATCTACATAGGAAATGAAGGTGGCACTGGTTCATGAAAACCGCATATCTTTTTGGGGCTCCAGTGAAGCGTTCAGGTGGAGCCCAAGGAACGGCCCCCAGAAGAACCACCTGTACGGGGATACTTGATGGAGCTGGAACTGATGACCCGATTCCAGGTAATGGGGTATGGCCAGCTTGCGCTGAAGTAATTGTCTGGTTAGTTAATCCGTGCGATCTTTAGTCACAATCAGCTCTCTTTTTAGAGCACTTGTTTCCTGCCGTGCAGAGTGCACCGTGTCCCTGAGTTGTCCCAAAAGCTGGGCTAATTTGTCAGTCTCAGATGTTTCCATGACGCCCAGGTAAACATTTTATGGAGGCTTTGTGTTCTGTTACACTCACCTGGTCTCCACGGGGCCGTTGCACGAAGCTGAGCGATGGATGTCTGCGCGCGTCTCTTCCTGTCCCACTGCTTCACTCACGCTTGGGCGATATCCTAAAATGATGAACAGAGAAGTTATCTTGCTGCGTAGGGTGGGCAAGACTCCCACCTCCCTCAAACCTCCAACCGCTTCCCTCTGTGCTTATGTCTCACCTTAGGTATTTTAACGATGGGCTCTCCGTCCTGCGTCTGAATGCAGGGGCGCTTTAATGTTCTTAGGCAATTTCACTGGATCTAGTTCCTTCACTGATCCTACGACCTGTAAGTGGCATCCAGACCAGCTGTGACTCCCCAAGTAAGTCTTGGTACCAATTGGTTCTTGGTAACTGTTTTTGCTTAATGTGTTTCTTCTTGTTGCCAAAGTTTCACTATTGTCATTATTTTGCAGGAGTTGTCTTGGAGATGCCAGGTTAAGCAATGGACTCCTAAATGCGGCGCTGAGCAATATTTATGCAGGTGTGTGTTAGCGCGTGATTGCGCCGTTGAGATGTTTTTTTAAATGGGTATTTTTCTATTGCGCGGCTAACCTGGTGTCTCTTTCCATCCTCTGCAGGTGCGGTGATGCTTCGGAGCAGCTACCGTGTGGACCGCTTTGATGGAATCCTGAGATGACTGATGACTCTGGGTAAGTTTTCGTTCTCCCTTCTTGTCTCCTTTCTGCAGGTGCGGTGGTCCTCGGCAGCGGCGGGAGAGAGAGCCGTTCGGATGGAATTAGAAAGACTGCTTCTCTCAGGTGAGAACTTAACTAATGTTCTTCTTCTTGTTTTTCCCTTTTTCGACAGGTGCTGATAGTCCGTGGTTTCCGATGAAGAGAACAGGGGGTGGCTGAAGTCCAGGTAAGCAGGAGCAGAGCTGGCAAAGTGAGCGCTACGCTGCAGGAGTGCAGAATAACGCAATGCATGTTCTGCTCTTTGGGTGTGGTTTATATATCCCAGGTAAAGTAGTTCCAGGCCCAGCCACACCCTAGAAACTAGACTGCATAGCTCAGTTCTTCAGGACTGGGCTATGTGTGCCTCCATGTTCACTGGAACCTCATTCCGTGTGGTCAAATAGTATGAGCCTGGTGCCAAAGGCGCCAGGACTGGCTCCAGGAGAGCCTCTGATAAAGTTTTGTGGTCTTAAAAACCCCAATGGAAGCCTGCAACTTGGGAAGGCTGGTTTGGCCCTGAAGACTGGGGACATGCATCATGACACTTTTTGCAGACAAAGGAAAACTTGGAGAGGGCAGAAGAAAGCCTAGAGCAAAAAACAAGTAAGCGATTCAACAATATTGAATATCTTGGGCCTCATTATAACCCAGGCGGTATGGGGTTAACGGCGCCGGTAAAGGTGCCGGCGCCGTCAACCCCGTACCGCCTGATTACGAGGTCCCCTCGCGGGACCCGATCTGCACGTCTGGTTTTACCAGACGTGCAGAGCGGGAGGAGGGAGCAAACAACGGGCTGCTCTTAATTGGCCCGTTGTTTGCTCCCTCTCCGATTCCCATTCAGCCCTATGGGGGCTGAAATGGGAATGGGAAAGGTCCGGGCCCGGGTTCCTAGAAGGAGGAATTACCGGGCCCTCCGAACTCGGAATGGCCCGGTAATTCCTCATTCTGGGAACCTGGACGTGATTTCGGCAGCAGCCATGCCGCCAATAGCGGCATGGCTACCACCGAGATAGTAATGAGGCCCCTTGTCTAAAAGTCTTACCAAGACTCAGGTAGATATGTTGAATTTAGGACTATCATTCATCCCTATGAATAATAGCTCAAAGTTTAAGGAGGCAGTTAACATATTTAAATTGACGTGTAAAATGCAACTTAAGGTATTCTTTGTGTCCGTGCCAGACACACAGGAAAGATCCACTACTTTTGATTATTTGGAAATGAAGCCCAAAAGTTCCTTCCATCCGCAAGTCAATCACCCTGTGATAGATATGTTTAAATTAAAAACCACAAGGCTTCTGAAGAGGATAAATTACAACCCTGTTAGACAAGGGAATATTTGGAGACATCAGCTACTAATTTTGAAAACACTGGCAGAAGACACATCGATAACTATGAAATCTGCAGACAAAGGTGGGGCCTTGGTGATAATGGATACTGCTCTGTACTATCGGGGCTGCCTTAATCTACTAAAGGATCACAACACATATCTGGTTTTAGATCACGATCAAACTCCCATGATTAAGGTCCTGATTGAAGAGACAATTAATAAGGCCAATGAAACAGAATGGATAACTCCCAAAACAGCAGATTATCTGCTCAGAAAACACCCAATAGAGGCCGCCAGGGGGCGCAGGCAAGATGGCTGCCTGACTCCAAAGCTCCGTCCCCAGCCTTGGAGTAATCGAGGAGTTATTGTGCTTAGCACTCTTGTACACACTCATGGAGTTCTGATTCATGCGTCGGAACACGTAGGCACTCGGAGGTGGGGGGGGCTGAGAGAGATGTCTCGCCGCAGTCCTGGTACTTCAGAGCCAGCCCGGTGAGTGCTGGAGTCGCCCCCGCTTACCGCGCTCCACACTGGAAACGCAGCAGAAGAGGCGGGCTCCCAGACCTGGAGGGTGAGGCGGCCCGGACCCAACTTGCAAAGGAGGAGAACAGTGAAGGAGGTGGATCCCAATGCTCAGTTGCGTCCGGGGGAGTGCTGACCCTTGTGGAGCCCTAGGATAGCGGCGAGTGTGGAAAGGTGGTCCCCCCTGGCCCAGCCCCCCCCGGTGCTGTGATCCGCCAGCGAGGCCGACGCGGGTGCACGCCTTGCCGAAAGCTACTTCAGGCACAGAGGGATAATTGCAGTGGTCCGAAGACTGGGCCGCCATCTGACAAGCAGCAGGTGAGGAGGTGAGGGGGGACCCGAGCCCCTGAGGGGAGGAGACCGCAGAGTCCACATGTCCGTGAGGGGACACAGAGTGTGAAAATCCTGAGTGCCGGGTGCTACGTATGTGGGCAAGGAGGTGGACAGCGACCTCACGGGAGGTTTCCCCTACGCAGCTGCATCCCCTGCACGTCTATTAAGGACAGGAGAAAGGGCCTTAGGGGACAATATCTTGTCGAAGCAACGATGGAAACAGGCCCATGGCCTATAAAAGAGAGAAACAGAGAACTCATATAACTGAGCAGTTGAGCGGTAAAGTGAGAAGCGGGCCGTTAGGACCGGATTTCAGGCAGGCATAGAGGACCTCGATGAACTGCAACTTCCAGATCCAGAACTAATCTTTTTCTCTCTTGATGTCACTAGCCTCTATACTTCAATCCCACATGGAGAGGGTATTGAGGCAATGGAATTGTTCTTATTGGAATAGGAGTATGTACAGATCCATTAAATAGTTTCCATTGAACTAATTAAATTGATACTGTATAATAATTATTTCAGATTCAATGGGAATTTTTATTTGCAGATATCAGGTACCTCAACGGGGTCTTCTGTGGCACCTACCTATGCCAACATTTTTATGTTTCATTTTGAAAACAATTACATTTTTCAAAAGGAACCATGGGCTTCAAAAATAGTACTTCGGAAAAGGTACATAGATGAGGTTTTCGTTATTTGGAAAGGAACAAGGTTGGAATTGGAGGATTTTTGGAGTATTTAAACAGTTGCCATGACCACATTACATTTACACCAGAAATAGGGGATCCTAGTCTACACTTTCTAGATGTATTGGTTACTTTCACTGGAGGGGAGCTTCTAACCAGCATATACATAAAACCAACGGATGTGAACAATACATTACACTTTAGGAGTTTCGACCATAAACATTTGAAAGAGCGCCTCTGGTATAGTCAGTTTCTGAGATTAAAAAGAATAATCTCCAACACAGAAAATCTACAAAGGGAATTACGATATAACAGTAGAGAGACGAAAAGACTGCAGTTATCCTACTGATATACAGGAGAAGGCTATAGTTAGAACAGAGCTACACAGAAGGGAGAATATTTTAACACCAAGACATAGAGAAGAGAAAACCCGGTTAATACATACCTTAAGATTCTCGTCACAAAGCCATCAGGTCAGTAAGATCATTAAAAAAATGGAATCTGATCAAACTAGACCCTGGCCTTGATCGACTATTCCCAGGACCGCCCATGATGGCATACAAAATGGGTAGTAAATTGAAAGACTCACTGGTTAGAGCAGAGTGACCCAAGCATGCTACTCAAAAGGTACTCCAAAAACAGAAAGCAGGTACATACCCCTGTCTTTATTGTCAGCACTGTTCAAGTGTTATCAAGGGAGAATACATTAGACATCCCAACACCGGAAAAAAGATTAAACTTAATAACTTCACAACATGCAATAGCAACATTTTTATTTATGCTCTACGATGCCCATGAGGCAAGTATTATGTAGGACAAACAATAAGAAATGCTAAAGACCGGTGGACGGAGCATAAGTCTAATATAAGAATGGCTAATGAGCAATCACCAATTTACAGATATTTCCATGACAATCATCACACTATCGCACAAATTAGATGGGTGGTCCTTGAATTGATACACCCCTTACCAAGAGGAGGGGACATGATGAAGACACTGGCACAACAGGAACTGCATTGGTTATACCATCTGGATACAGTAGCCCCACTAGGCATGAACAAAGGCCCTCATTACGACCCTGGCGCAAAGCGAAAAACGATGGCGGTAAACGATTACCGCCATCGTCTTCCGCTCGGGCCGATTACGACCCGTGACCGTAAACTACGATGACACTAGCGGCATCGTAGCTAACGCTGCCGCTGACTGCGCCAAGGGCGCGCGCACGCGAACATCCACACCGTACTTAGCGGCATGGCGGAAAGGTGCGCGAATGCCGACCCAAGCGGACATGCCCCTAACGCCATCACCCAGCCCGTTAAGTACCTTACCGCCATGGTGCTAATTACGCCATCGCGAACCAACCGTAAAGGGCCATGTAAAGTGAATGCAGCTGCCACAGGTGCACAGAAACAGCACAGGTGAAGGCAATACAGACTCAGGAAGTACAAAAAGAGCACACCCCACCCCTTCCCACACCCAGTCACACTCCACAATGATACCAATAGGACTAGCAATGTTGGGGCTGGAGGACCTGATAGCAATGCGAGTGCTACAACAGCAACTACAACAACAACAACAACAACAAGCTGCACAGAGGAGACGCAGGAGGAGGAGGAGGGCAAGGCAGGCCCAGCAAGCCCCACCAGCACAGCCAGTGCCACCACGCAGGCAGCCCCCAATCCCACGCATCAGACCCAGCCCATTCAACCTCACCGCTGAGCAGATCCACACCCTGTACCGACTGGACCGGGACACCATCACCACCATTGTGGACATGATACACAACGACATCGTCAGCATGATTGAAACACCCACTGCCACCCCCCCCTACTGAAGGTAGTGTCCGTGCTCCACTTCCTGGCCACAGGCACCTACCAGCACACAGTGGGACACTTGCATGGCATATCACAACCATTATTCTCGCGTACACTGATGCAAGTGCTCGATGCCCTCCTCAAGCACACAGATGACCACATCTCATTACCACGGTCTGCCCAGGAGATTGCCAACACCAAAGTGGGTTTCCATGCACTGGCCGGCATACCTGGTTGCATTGGTGCCATTGACTGCACCCATGTTGAATTGGTGGTCCCACATGCCATGGAGGTACCGTACCGCAACCGTAAACATTTCCACTCAATCAACGTGCAAATGGTCTGTGACTCCAACAGGATCATCACACATTGTTGTGCCAGATTCCCCGGATCAACCCATGATTCTATGGTCCTTCGGAACTCAACAATACCACGCTACATGGAGCGACATGCAGGCCCAAGATCCTACCTACTCGGTGAGTCCAATGACATGAGCATGGAAATGCAAGGTGGGTGTTGAATGACGTACCAATGCATATTACATCTGGCAGATACAGGGGGGTGGGTGCAACTAGCAGTAGCCAGATCATACCCTGTGGCAGCACTGACGTCAACAGAGTAGTGTACACATCATGCCTGACCTAATCATCCCAACATGTGAATGAAAGTGCATCCCGAAAACGACACAACCATTTGCAAGTGCATTGTGCAAATTGTGGCCGCATTGACCCTAAAGAAAAACACCAACATGCACGTCACCATGCACCAACTACTGAAAGGCCTGTCCCCCACAACTGCGCATAAAGGAGGCACATGACAGACAGGGACATCAATGCACCACTACAAGACCCACAAACTGTCCCCATTGACACCAGTAATGCTCACTGGGGTCATAATGAGCCAGACATCAATGTTGCTATCATGTGACCTTCAAGCTCACAGGACACGTGCAAGGTCACATGAATGACGTCCTGAACGGACACAGTGGATGGCCACTCACAAGGCAATCGTCCCCCCTGCATAGTGTTCTTGCATGCAAAACAGTACATGAGAGCCATGAACACATACTGGTTGCACAGTGTAAATCTATAACCACAACTCCAATTGGTGCACAGTAACAGTCAGAATCAAGGCATGGTTGTGCATCATGTTCACATATCAATCTCGTTCCTGACACATTCTTATCTCACATTTTACAGGTGATGCGGGCTATCCCCTGAAGAGGTGGCTCCTCACACCAGTGCGGAACCCATCGAACCAGCATGAGGAGGACTACAACCATGCCCATGCACGTACCCGTGTGGTGATAGAGCATGCTTTTGGCCTACTGAAGGCACGTTTCCGCTGCCTCAGCAGGTCTGGCGGGGCACTCCTGTACCGCCATGAGAAGGTTGCAAAGATCGTCATGGCATGTGTCATGCTACACAATATGTGCATCAGACGAAACGTGCTTCTGCCCCCTGACGCAGAACCACAACCACCTGATGATGGGGATGATGATGATGGGGATGGGGCAGCACCTCAGGGAGGCAGCGATGCACAGGAGGGCCATATAATGCGTCGGAATGTCCTTGACCAATACTTCTAGCACACACAGCGAGTGTGTGACATATGGATGGCACTTGGGGCACTGTGTGTGTCTGGTATGTCAACACTGTGGACTGTAACAATAAAGCACACATACGCAATGAGCAATGTCCACACTTTTCGTTTGTGAGAAAAGAAAAAGTGTATTGTTCTACTGAATAGGTATAACAGTACCCCTCCCCCTCCCCCCTGAACACTCCAACACACCCAATTCCCCCCTCCCCCTTGAACACTCCAACACACCCAATTCCCCCCTCCCCCTCCCCCCTGAACACTCCAACACACCCAATTCCCCCCTCCCCCTCCCCCTGAACACTCCAACACACCCAATTCCCCCCTCCCCCTCCCCCCTGAACACTCCAACACACCCAATTCCCCCCTCCCCCTCCCCCCTGAACACCCTGCAAACATGTGTCAGTGCCCGTGGTGAAGTGTGTATAGTTCAGCACACTATTGACTGCCCCCTCTCCCGGAACCTGGGGCCCCCCTGCCTGTGCTCCTCAGGGTCCTGGATGACCTGCGGACGGGGGAGGCTTGTGCTGAACTTGCAGCTGAGGATGTACCGGGCTGCTCAGTACGGCATGTGTCCAGAATTGTCTGGATGAGCTGGCTCATCATCTGCCGCCCTGCAGCAAGTTCGGTGCATATGTCCCTGCTGGCAGTTTGGATGGCAGCCCTGATGCCATCAGCACTCCTCTCCATGGCTGCACTGGTACTTCCACATTCTGCAACATGCTGCGTGAGGAGTGTGCCCAGTGCTTCCTGCCTGTTGGCAATCTGCTCCAGCGACAGCTGGAATTCTGGCCCAATGGAGGGTGCCAATGGGGGACCAATGGGACTACTCCCATCTTCCACAACTCCCACTGGGCTTGGAGTTGCTGGCCATGAATTAGCTGGCGATGGGCCCTGGGTGTCATCTCCATGATGGCTGATTGGGGATAGGTGTGGTGAGTGCAGTTGCGTGTGGTGGTCAAGTCCAGTTTCATCCTCCACATCACTGTCGGAGCAGGCAGCGATGGCTGCAGCCTCCCCAACAGTACTGCTCCCTGCTGACAGATTGCCCTCAGTGGGCAACAGTGGGTGTGGTTGGGCTGCAGGTGCTGTCACGACCCCTTCCTCGGAGGACTTTGCTGCCCTGGGCTCTTCAGCCTGGCGTGGATTCTGCCTGGGTCCAGCAGAGGTGGATGCATGGTCCCCTTCTCCCACTTTCCTGGCCTTCTTGGCTGGGGTGCTGGTGCTGTCGTCCCTGCCAGTGTCCGATTGCGAGCCTGTGGTGGAGCAGAGGAGGGTGACTGTTATTGATGGTTCAGCGGACATTGAGCAGGCATTGTGAAGAGTGTAATGGATAGATGGTGGAGTTAGTAGCCCGTGACATACAGGTTGCCTCCCTTTAGGTTCGGTTTTGCATGCAGGTGTGTGTCTGCCTACTGTACAGTGTACATGCTGCATGTGCGCAGGGCGTGGCTCATCTGCTGATGTGTTGCGTCTGCCACATTGTGATTGTCACGTGCAAGTGTATCAGGGTGTCTTGCAAGGCTGGATATGAGGCACCTACCTGTGTCTCCAGATCTCGGGGCCCCTCTCTCCATCTCGCCGACACCTTTGATGCACTCAATGCCAATCAGAGAGGCACATGTCTCCTCCCATGGCTGCATCTTCAGTGGGGAGTCTGCTCCCCCGCCAGTTCCCAGGGCCAGGTTACGGTTGGCAGACATAATGCCCCGGACCCTGATCCGCAGGTCGTCCCATCTCTTGCGGCACTGTTTGGAGGTGCGTGGGGTGGTTCCAACAGCACTGACACGTTGTGCCACAAGTTCCCACACCTCCTTTTTGCGGCCTATGGCTGTTCGGGTCATCTCATTGGAGAAGACAACATCGGCCTTCTCCTGGAGCGTGTCTGCAAGCATTTGCAGTTCCTCTCGACTGAAGCGCTCCTGCCGCTGCCTGTCACATGCCTTCTTGACAACTTTAGGCATGGTTGGCTGAGGAAATGGGTGGGTTATGGGAATGTCAGGGTTTGAGGGTTGGTTGTGGTGTGGTTGGGTAGGATGGTAATGGATTGTGTTTTTTAAGATGGCCGCAGTGCTGTTTCCCGTTCCGCCGCGATTACGCTATTTCCGGTTCCGCCTAATTGCGGTCACCGCTAATTACGGTGACCGCTGACTACGGTCGGCGCAATGATGGGTGGCGGTAGGTCACCCTGCGCTGTTGACGAGGGCGGTAAGGGCTGTTTACGGCATGGCGTAGTTTGCGTTACCGCCATGGCGTAATGCTCGTGCGCGATGGGTCGTAATATGGCGCTCTTATCGCCATCGGACCATGGCGTTAACGCTCATTACGCCATGGCGGTAATTTCAATCACTTACCGCCTGAGTCGTAATGAGGCCCAAAGAGTTTTATCTGGGTCCATACTTGTAAACATTGGAATATAGAGGGGGTGGACTTAGCTACTATGGCCCCTCTACCCAGAAGCTACAAGGGCTGTATTCCAAATGCTTTACCTTCATTGTGTAACCAATAAACACACAGACTGTAAACTCTTCAGAGGTAGAAATCCATTGGCCTTTGACAATACATTGTATATTCATCTTACATTGAGAATGCACATATTTTACATGATTAAGATTGTACACTCGCAAGAGATAGAATATCCACACTGGTTGGTACAACACACATATACATTTGTTTTGGTGAACTATGTTTGCTGGTTATATCTAGGGAAGATCACAAATAACCAGATACTTTTATAGTTACTAGGGGTCAGAATCACATATTGGGCATATTTTATTTTGTTATAAAAATTGAATAAATATCCCCTTACTTTCAGGATGTTGATTGTGAACCCTTACAGGTACGATCCTCTGCTTTGATCTGCCATTGAATAGATACTCCCAGTGGTCGAAGTGGGTGGGAGCGGTGCTCCTCTACTTTAATTTGTTACGTTTTACTGTTCCTATACTTTTATTTTTAAAAGTAAACATTCTGGAATGGTTTCATTTGAAAATAAAAGTGTAGGAAGAAGTAGAAACTTGCACTTTTAGTGCACTGAACGTCCCATTAAACATAGGACCATGTGATTGGGGGGTTGTATTGTGCATGGGAGAAGGTATGGCGATGGGGTTTGTGGGGAGGGAGGATGTCATGATCTCTGCTTCCAAAAGGTCAGGGTTTTCCCAACTCCCTTGGAAGCAGATCCATAACCCAGGTTCCGAGTGCCAACCAGTCCCAATTGGGACCTTTTGGACCTAGTCCTGGCGCCAGTGGCACCAGGCTCATAAATATGCCCAGTCCCAGCGCTGGAAGTGCCGGGCTCATAATGCTTGGGTGGACTTACCTTCAGCAGACCATGCTGCTTACTTGCCTGCCAGTTGAGCCTCTGATCCTCTTCTGTTTGGAACTACTTTTCCTGTTGGGTGGGGCAGGAGCCACTCCCTAGATTCAGAACACTGGAACTCTTCTGGAAAGCAGGAACTCTTTTCTTACCTAGGCGTGGCTGTGGAAGGAGACACCTAAGCACTACAGGAGGCTATTTAAACCACACCCGATGGATGAATCTTGCTTTGCGTTATTCTGCATCCTCTGCAGCAGAACGTTCATCGTGTCTTCTGCATCTGATCCTGGTCCTAAGGAAAAAGGCTTACCATCCTGAATCCAGTCTTCAGCAACACCTATAAAGACAAGAAAGAACAGGTTAGCATTACGGTCTTCAGTGACAGCTCTTCACTTACCTGGTCCATCGGCTGTCACCAACGCCTCGCGCTGCATTCCGGCATCTGAAAGACAAAGGCTTACCTACTCTTCGTGCGCTCCGGAGGTCTTCATACTGCATTCCGGCATCTGAAAGATAAAAGTTCACCAACTCTTTGCACGCTCCGGAGGCCTTCGGCGCTGCATCCCGCATCTGAAAGACAAAACAAGGTGCGTTTAAAGACATTGGGGAACGTTAATACTCACGTGCCATTACTCCTTTCCACATCTAATCCAGTGGGTATTCCGGCACCCTGCAGCCGCTCCGAACTTGTACCTGCAAAATAAAAAGACAGTTAGAGCGCATCGTGAAGCAGGCAACAAGCGCTTACTTACGTGCTTCCAGGCGCTTCTATTCATCACACGGGCTCCATCTTCAACTAACTTCAGCCCGTCATCCGCCATCGCCGGAACCCTGCAAAACAAGAAACATCATTACTAAAGACTTTAAAGACATTAGAATTACTCGAAACTTACCGTTCGTGCAGTAAACGACGGACAGCAGTCCTCTGAAGTCAAGAGGCCTGCTCCCCTTATCCAGTGAAGAAACTGGTTACAGCACCCTGCCCCGAGGCAGATGGAGAGCACGGCGTTCACTTACCTAAGGTGAGAGCGTTAACCTTTGGGGTTCTACAGGAGAAGAGAAAGGGAAGAAGAGAGAGACATTCAATAACCCAGTTCCTTAATCCCATATTTTCTATCTGCAGACATCTTACCCTTCAAGTCAGCCATACAGTGCACAGAGGTCCAGCCCAAAGAGCCAGCCGTGTGTTACACATCACCTTTGCAGATACGGTATACGCCCAGTCAAGACCGGCGCCTCTACGGGAATCAGGTGAGCGTTACAGAGGAGGCCAGTAGGGAACATAGTTCCACTACTTCCTTTCATACACTGGATACTCCACCACTTCATGTCCCTCGAAAGTGGATTTACTATAGTGAGAGTACTTGAGACAACATTGAGATGTATAGAATCTATTAGGGGCACTTGGCTTCCAACATAGAATTATGCCCATCCTCTGGGATATACCGCGTTTGGACAAAAAAATCTCATAAACACATTGGGCCTCATTACGACCCTGACGGTACGGAGTGAACAGCGCCGTAAAAGGTGCCGGCGCCGTTCACTCCGTACCGCCACATTACGAGTTCCCCTCGCGGGACACGGTAAGCATGCCTGGGAAAACCAGGCGTGCTTACCGGGTCCCGCGAGGGGAAGAGGGAGCAAACAACGGGCCATCTCGTAATGGCCCGTTGTTTGCTCCCTCTCACATTCCTATTCAGACCTGTGGGGGATGAAATGGGAATGGGGAAGGACCGGGTCCGGGTCCTTGGAGGGAGGAATTACGGGGCCTTCCGAACTCGGAATGGCCCGGTAAGTCCTCATTCTGAGGACCCCGACACGATTTTGGCAGCAGACATGCCGCCAATAGCGGCATTGTTACCGCCGAACTCGTAATGAGGGCCATAGAGTTAATAATTTTCCAACAATAATGGAATGGGAAATTCAAGTCACCAGTATGGTGACATAACTTCTCTTTTTTTAAAACTTATCTCATGATTTCAGATATGGCCTTTAACGTATAAGGCTCATTAAACTACATTCTACAACATCTAAGGGCCTGCACTGACCGGCCACAACATTGTTTACCTATATTACATCACGATCGTTGTCAAGTCATGACGTCATCACGTAACGCTGGTATAAGAAGCCAAGTCATGACGTCATCACATAACGCTGGTATAAGAAGCGGCCATTTTGGACGCACTTCTTCATATTAAACTTCCGGGCAATACACAGCGATTCTCTACAGTTAGCAGTGTTAAGACAGAGGATGGGTAAGCAATGCATAATATACTATTACAGTCTTCAGCCACACTTGGATACAAATTTTGGGATCCATTAGATACTAAATTCGACCTATCCATATTACACTATACACGTGCAGCAGGAGGCTAGTCTTCCCACTGACCTTCAACTATACTTCATACTTACTGCAGTCTGGGGTAAGTGATCTTTGACCCTAGTCAAACTTCTTTGCATAGACCATATTGGACATTCTTACCTGTTCACTATCCGATAGGTTACATTAGCATACTTTCTCGCTTGATCATAGAGAGACGATTGGTTCTCCAAGAATCCCAAAAAGATTCCCTTACAGCCTGACAACTCTAGTTTGAGGAAATTATACTCTTACCTCTTAGAGGAGCGGTGAGTACAGAGAGAGTGTTACTTGGGACTAATGACCAATGGAAAGTTAGGACTCCCGTTATGTGGAATACCCTTACCCAATAACCATCAATATCATCCTTCCAGGTTAATTTGTTGTGACACTGAAAAATGGTGCTTCGTGAAACTGGTTAGAGAATAGAGTCCAGCAAGATTGTGGACATTTTTGAAGGTATATTATTACCATTATTAACTTGTGGGGTTTGTTTCATGTTTAAGGACATATGTTAGTTTGCATAATATAAAATGTACGCTCACTAATGAATATGTTCAGCACTATAAGTTTGGTGGGATTATTAGGCATCTCTGAAATACTGATACCTATACTTTTCAATTACTGTCCAATATAGGTAGATTAGAACCATTAATTGTTGTTGTACATGTTACCTTTCAACCCATAAAATGTGATAAAATTGATATAAATATGGATAGAATACTGATTATGTGTTTGATGATTTATAGATCATATAATTGATTCAAGACCCCTGATGAAGAGAAGGTTATCTCGAAAAGCGTTGTGCCACCACATGAATAAAACAATTTATGTTTTAAATAAAACCTATGTTTTGTGAAAAAATGTATCCATAGAAAGAAATGCCGGAAAATGTTGGGTCTAAACTAAGGACAAACCAAAGGGCCTTTATATTACTTAAAATCTCTTTGATAGATTACTAACTTTTTGGATTTTTATAAGCCTATGATAGAGTGGAGGGGACCCTTATTTGTTATCTTGTTGTTGTTTCATCCATGTGCCAGGATTAATGTATTCTACCCCACACTTTTAATTGCATTGAGTCATAATTCATATTTCTAGTGAAATTTTACCTAGAACCACATTACTTAAGGTGTCACGAGGGGCATGTTTTGCTGGTCACTTTGGCATAGGTGCAGATGGATTGACTGTATCTCATGCTTGTCTCTCTTATAGATCTTGTCCAGATCACTCAGTGCAGAGTAACTCTATTCAATCCCTCCAGCCCTGCATATCATTCGGCATCCTTGCGGTAGGAACGTTATTAGAATCCCCATAGTAACAACCTGCTCTCGGAACGGAACATATCCTTATCTTGTTACCTTTTTTCTACAGATATAAGGCGATCTGTTGTTAACCCTTCGCCCACAAGACCAACTCCAGACGTCCACACTGCTTTCAGCGTCCTTACGGGTACGAACACAACTTGAGTCTCCATAGCAACCATCTTGCTTTCAGAAGCGAACAAAACATGCTTGTCTTTATTTTACAGATGCCTGCAGTCTGTAGTGAAGTTCCTGACCTCAAGATTAACTCTTCGCCTCTCTGCGCACGTACCGAGGTACAAATCTATACGCCAGGAGTTTCTACCATATTTGGGCCATACTTAGTTCCACATTAATGTTAATTGGCAACAAGGAATGCTTCCTCCAACCACACCTCTCTTTAGTTCTGGCTTCTCCTAATTTCTGCTCTCTACATTACAGGATTATGCTTCTTACGTTCCTCGCTTATACCAGAAATCAGTTAACCCCTAAACCACCAGTCACATCAGATTGGGTATTTACTAACTTCTAAGTACATATTTATAGGTTTCCCATTCTGCTGCTTTTGGCAATCGGTATTTCTCTGTCATTCCCTTCAGTACTGGGCTTCTTTAAAATAGCAGATCTAAGACATTTCAACCTTTGGAATCCTCTGATACTCCAGGCTCTCAACAGAAGGATTCCATGCAGAGAAGACACACATGGTTTTCTTCCCCAGAGGTTTTCTCTGGAAATCCTGCTCCTTCTGAATCATTTACTGAGTCGGGGGGGTAGGGTGACCAGGAGTATTCTCATATCCTCACGCTGCTGTGTCAGATCCAGGTCAGTGATACATATTGGGGATAGTAATTGCACAATATATCGAATTTATACAATTGTTGACAGATATCAACGTCCAATGACTCTGGCCATGTATCAAATGCAGCAGTTATTGGCTGCAGTGCAGTCTCTCACCTCAGAGGTGCAGTCCCTTAAACAAGAGAACACAGTCTTTCGTCAACAAATGGTTCGCTCCCCGCAAAGTTCTGAGATCCCACCAGGACCCCTACCGGGCAGCAGATATGCCGGAAACCCGCATAAACTAAAAGAGTTTCTCGAAGCCTGCACAGTGCAGTTCACATTCAAGGCTGCCTTTTTTCCGACAGACCGCGATAGGGTCGGTCATATGATCACTCATTTAACTGGCCCAGCATTGGCATGGGCAACACCATTAGTAACCTCCAGCAACCCTATTCTGGACTCTAACCCAGCCTTTGTAAACAGTTTAAGATCCATGTTTGGTAGGCAGGAGATTACCATTGCCTCCCAGGAAAAGTTGTTGGATTTTAAATAGGGATCTCAGGACATGCTTTAAACAGATGGCCACTGACACTTCTTGGCTGGATGACGCTTTGGTTACTTTATTCCGCAGGGGTCTGAACGAAGAGCTGAAGGATGAGGTTTCATGTGTACCTCGCCCTCCAAACCCTGCTGAAATGGTAGCATTAAGCAATTGGATTATCGTCTCTAAGAGCATTCAAGAGAAAGAAAGACACAAATATACCCGTGCTCCACTCGAGTCTTACCTGTCTCTGACAAGGCTGCTTTGTCTGGCCCGTCTGTTTATACAGAAGAAACCATGCAGCTGGGCACCACTCGGGCCCCTTGACTCCAGAAGAAAGAGCCTGCCGGAGGTTTCAGGGTCTATGCATGTTATGTTAGTGATTCTTGTAAAGCGCACAGTCGCCCGAAGGCATCATGGCGCTAAGAGAGATGGAGACAGCCCCATGAAAATTCAAAATAGGTAGGTTTTAACCAACCATCTAAACTCCAGATAGTTAGGGGTTTTCTTTATGATAAGTGGCAGATTATTCCACAGAACTGCTGCAGCAATAGAGAAGGCCTGGCCGCCAACCCGATCTCTGTTGTGCTTTTGAACAACAAGTTGTTTGGAAGTGGCTGAGCGAAGGTGACAAGTAGGGTGATAACGCATAAACTTGGCTTGAAGGTATTCTGCTCCCTGACTATGAAGGGCATGGTGTACAATACACAAGGTCTTAAATTCAACCCGTTGAGCCACAGGGAGCCAGTGCAGGTTCCGTAACACAGGGGAGATGTGAGCTCCAAAAGGGGAACCTGTGGCTACCCTTGCGGCCAAATTCTGCAGCTGCTGCAGCCGTTTAATCAGGCCCTTGGGTTGGGCTAGATACAGGGAGTTACAAAAGCCTATCTGTGATAGGACCAATGCAGCAACCACAGGAGGGTGCAGTGGGGCCAGGATCAGGGGTAATACTCTTCCCAGAATTTTCAGCTGAAAATGACCAGTCTGACAGACCGCAGAGACTTGTTGGTCCATAGACAAGGATGCAGATAGGACCACACTCAAGTTTTTGACTTTCTTAACCGGAGTCGGTAGGGGTCCCAGGGAGGAGGGCCAGAAGGAGGACACCCAGAGTGTAGGATCAGGAGGATAGCCCACCACCATCACCTCAGTCATGTACTGCAGGGGTAGTAGTCATCTCCTCCGTGATTGTCCAGTGGTGCCCCCCAGAAGTTCAGGAAACGCCCGGACCCGACCGTGAAGGGAACCATGGATCAGAGTCGAATAGTGGGTTCCCTGATTACAAAGGTTACTACTCATCCCGCTGGCTGTTCTTGCCACGTTATGATTGTGGTTATGGTGTCATTTTCTTGGCACAATTCCCAAATTTCGCAGTTGCCCGCTTTGATTGATAGCAGGGCGGCTGATTGTTTCATGGACGATAGATGGGCCATCCAACATGGCATCCCTCGCTCCTCCAACGGAGTAGCCGTTCCAGTAGAAAGTGTGGACGGCAGCCCTCTTACTTCCGGTCCTATTAAGGAGCACACTCATGCAGTACGAATGTCTATGTCCTCAAACCAGGAAGAGATTGTTCTGGATATTTTTAAAGACTGCAAATTACCCTGTTATCCTAGCGTTGCCCTGGTTGAGGGTACACAATTCCTATGTTATTTGAACTGCTTTTTAGGTTCAGAATACTGCTCGACTCATTGTTTGCCAAGTGCCGCAATCGGATTTCATATTCCTTCCTCTGCATGCAGTGGATCACCCACGGCGGCTATCCTTAACCATGTTCAGGAAATCTCAGAACCTTATCTCCCTTTCCAGGAAGTCTTCTCCACATCGAAACATTCAGAATTACCTCTTCATCACAGGGATGATTTCTCAATAGAGCTTGTCCCCTATCAACCCCTGCCTTTCGGCTGGGTGTACATCTTGTCGGCCAAGGAGAAAGAAGTACTTTGTGAATACCTCCAGACCAATCTTCGTAATGGATTGACAGACGAATCTACATCCCCCGCATGGGCACCATTATTCTTCATCCAAAAAAGAACCCCACAGAGTTGCATCCCTGTATTGACTATCACAGATTTAAAAAGATTACTATTCTCGATACGTATCCCATGCCACTCATTCCCGATATTCTCAAGGCCGTTAAGGATTTTAGCATCTATACAAAACTAGACCTGCGCCAGGCTTATCGCCTCATCAGGGTTCGGCCGGGGGACGAATGGAAGACGGCATTTCACACCCCGTTCGGGCACTTTGAATATCGTGTGATGCCCTTCGGCCTATCCAATGCCCCGGCAGTGTTCCAGCGATTTATGCATCATATTTCTGCAGACACCCTTTTTCATTATGCCATTACATATCTTGACAATATTTTGGTTTTCTCTTCCTCCCAAGCTGATCACATCTGTTATGTTCAGGAGGTTTTATCCCATCTGCAAGAAAAATCACCTTCTCTGCAAGCTTGAGAAATGTGAATTCAACCAGACAAAAGTGACATACCTGAACTGGCCTTCTCCGGTAACGGTTAAGGATATCCAATGTTTTTGTCCTGACCTCAAGATTAACTCTTCCCCGAGGTACACATCTATACGGCAGGAGTTTCTACTGTATTTCGGCCACACTTAGTTCCACGCTAACGTTACTTGGCAACAAGGAATGCGTCCCCTGACCATGCCTCTCTTTACTACTGGCTTCTCCTAATCTCTGCTCTCTACATTACAGGAATACGCTTCTTGTGTTCCTCGCTTATACCAGACACCAGTTAACCCCTAAACCACCAGTCACATTATATTGGGTATTTACTAACTTCCAAGTACGTATTTATAGGATTCCCATTCTACTGCTTATGGTAACCTGTCTTTTTTTAATATAATGGTTGTGTAGCTTCCTTAGTACTGAGGCTTCCTTACAACAGCAGATCTAAGACATTTCAACCTTTGGAATCCTCCGGCACTCCAGCCTCTCAACAGAAGGATTCCTTCCTGAGAAGACACACAGAGGTTTCTTTCCGAGAGGGTTTCCCTGGAAATCCTGCTCCCTCTGAATCTTTTACTGAGATAGGGGGGCAGGGTGACCAGGAGGATTCTCAAAACCTAACTCTGCTGCGTCGGATCCAGTCAGTGATATATATTGGGGCTAGTAATTGCACAAGTTATCGAATTTATACAATTGTTGACATAAGGTGTACATTGTGACATTACATCAATATTAGTCCTGGCAGGTGAGTATACCAGGGAAATGCAAGTGCATAAGAAGTCCTGGCAGGGGAGGAAACCAGGCAGTTGCTGGTGACCGCAGTAGGCTTCTTTCTAGTAGTGCTACTGATCCCATGTGGACCACTAGATCCACCTGCCTATTGGGTATGCTGCATTCAGGAACATCTAAGTCTGTAACGTGTGACCGATTGCCTCTAGTTCCCATCTTTATGTTCTCACAGTCAGATATTCTGTGCTTGATGGGGAAGGAGGGCGTTGGATATCTCAGTGGCCAAATCAGCTTCTGTGGCTGATATGATTGATTCAGTTAATTTTGATCTTAAGCAGGCCAGACAAGAGTTCACCTGTTCTGAAAGTGTTGATTGCACCTTATCTGCAGATTTGTTAAGGAAGAAATTGGTTATTTTGCCATTAGGCAGAGAGGTGTTATCTTTGCCTTGAAGTCTTTTATATTTTGTGTTGGCCATAGTAAGGGGCTTCCTTAAGTCATAAGATTCTTTAGATATAAAATTTGATTTAAAAGGAATAACAGTTCCTCTCACCAGGGCCTTCTGCAATGTATCCTCACCCGAGACGCCTTCAGTGGGGGCTTGCAGTGAATGGAATAGTTACAGCTTCAGCATAGCGCACTTGCTTAAATAGAGAGCTAGGCCATGGTTCAAAGGGCACCTGCCCCGCAGTTACCACGGCAATGACCTTTGGATGTTGTAGTCCATTTGGTAAGTGTCTCTTTAGTGATACTCATACCACACGCCAAGGAAGAAATTAATTTGATAGCTATTTCTGCTGCTTTTAACACCATTGGGATGGGGAGGGTAGGTCCAGATGGGCCAGAGCAGATGATCCAATGGCATGTGGAGGTGGAACATAAAGAGGGCAACAAGAAACAGGAAGTTGTGAGTTGCTCAAGTGAGGTCAGGGGAGGAAGAGGCAGCAGACTAGGAGACCAGCAAGAGGAAGGAAGGAGAAGTGGTGTGCAGAGACAATTTCTGGAGCAGGTGAGGTATTGGTTAGCAAATGCAAGAAGTAATGCATTGTGAGTGTTCGTGAGAGATTAACAAGCCTGGCTAGAAGAGAAAGTGTAGGGAGTGTATCTGAAGTGCTTGAGGGAGTAAAAGGAGGGTGTATGAGTAGAAAGATGGGTGGAGACGTAGTTATAGTGTAGAGAAGGTGTACTGTGGCAGAGGGAGTTGTAGTGCGGAGGAGGATGTTGTAGTGTGGAGAAGGGAGTTGGAGTATGGCATAGGAAATAGGTGTGCCAGGAAGAAGTAGTGACATCAAAGGGTGGAAGCAAGGCTTAGAGAATGTGAGATGCAATTGTGGGATAGAGGAGAAAGACACATAGAGTAGAAGGAGAGAAGGAGGGTGGAGTCGTAGGGAGGAGAGTAGTGAGAGGAGAACACCAGGAAGTGAGAGGAGAGAAGTAAAAGGGCGCAAGAGAAAAGAGTTTGAATCCAGCTGAGTGTCTTCAAGGTGCAATCCAATTCGCCTACTAGACCACTAACCACTGGTTAGAGTAGGAACAGTTAGAAAGTCCCTGAGAGAGCACAGATAGAGAAGGAGTTCAGCCTTTTGTTCTTTACTCCTAGTATTATTATGAACTTAGGAAACAGTGTGGAATCTGCTGTGTGCGCTAACCTGGGAAGTAGGGATGCCTGAGTTAGGAATGAGTGGTGCTTTCTTTATGAGAGAGAGAGACGGGCATAAGGCCCAGTGAAATCTTAATAACAATCATTGAACCATCTCAAGGTGTTGTGCTATTCTGTGGTCCATTTGTAACAATAGCAATCATCACTTTCATTATTACCCATCATTTGTGCCTACTTGGGATAACATTTGAATTCGAGATAACAAGTCACAGCAATGTTTCGTTATTGTTGCAAAGTGCAACACCTTAAAAATTGGCAAAACACATCTTTCCATAGAAGAATGGTTAGGTTAAAAGTATGGATCACCTAATGTTATTGGGCAAGAAGATTGCTAAACATTTTGGATGTTTCTCACAAATCTGCAGTCCCCCATTAGCCACTTTATGGATTGATGCCTGAGAACTATATATAGCATAAGAAGCACACAGCAGAGTTAGTCGAAAAGGATGGTGCCTTTGAAACAATGGCTAATAATAAGACTCAACCAAGAGAGATGAATGTTTTAGTTGTCATGGTCCCATGGAGTTGACACAGAGGAGCTCATTTTCGATAGGTGCGTAACGTAAAAGAAAGGCCCTTGCGTAAGGCTTTTACGCCTCCCATTTATGTCACACCCCATTTTCCTTAATTGTCACCCCCTTACGCTCTTGCATACAAATACTGCAGCATTTGCGCCGGCATGGATTTTCACAACAGCACAAATGCTGTGGATTCCTACACCCAAAAAAAGCAGGCGGATTCCATATGAATCCATTATAAACGCCACCTGCCATTAGTACATGGCAGGCGGCGTTTACTTCATTTGCACAGCAGAGTTTAAGCGTGCATGACCCCTTTTTACCATCCAATTTTTCACTCTGCCTGGCAAATGAGCAAAATTTGGCGGCGGCCACATGTGTACCCAAAAGTGCACACGTAACATGTCACCACAGTCAAATTATGAGACTTGGAAAATGAGCCCCAGAGTCTCTCAACCAAATGTTAGTGGGTGACTCACTGACGTTCATTAAAATAAAAATGTTTCTCCATCTTTAGTTTTATTTACTTTCATTTTTCTATAATAAAAATCAATCGAAGATGAGATTTTAAAAATTTAGCCACAAATTTAAGAAATCGTCTTTTTATTTTGGGTAATTTGGTAACCACTTGTTCCAGGGATTAGTTTCATACTCAAGGCTTCGGTTAGAGTACTTGGGTTAGAGTAGTCATTGTTAATAGAAGTGATCACTTTCTGCCCTTTAGGGAGGAATACAATCAAAGGAGTCACTAGTTTGAGAAGGCAGCTGAAGGGGGAAGGAGTGCTCATATTTAGACACATGCCTCCTCAAGAGAAATGTTTATTTGACTAGATAAATGGCACATGCTCTGATGGGACAGGGAAAGCCGTATGCATCATAGCTATGCCTACATATTTAGTGCTTGTGTGCTTACTAAGAAGGGAAGCAACAATATTTAGTTCCTTTCTCTTCTTCCTCTTCACCCCAGGCATCCAATTGAATGATATGCTTGACATAAGCTTATTATCGGTCTATCTCTGGAGATTAAACCCCAGTTGGATGTTAACATGTTGGTTGTGGTGAATGCTATGGGATACATTTTATTTCTCTCCTGAGGTTAGAACTGAAAAATCAAGATGTTTGTTCTGGCTTTCTTCATTCTGTGCTGTTGATGCCAAAAGAGATATTGACACAACTCTAGCTCTGACGTTTTTGGCTAAGGAATGTATACACTGTATGGTTTTTACTTTCTAATTTTTAATATAGCATTTTCGGATGGACCAGAAAGCAGTGGAATGGGGACCTAAAGTCTTGGAATGTATTCATTTGCTTCTGAAGATCACAGTCTGTGGCTTACATACACCAGCCGGGCAATACATACCCTGCAAGAGAGTAAGGAGATGTAAACACATTTAGAAAAAATAATACAAATCAAACATAACTGTAGCCTTCCGGTTTGTAGGTAACAGAAAGCACTTTGGTTTCGGTGTTTATAATAGTGCAGAAAGAGACAGAATTCCCCCCCCACCCGAGTGATACATTTTAAGTTAAACAACATCCAATTTCAAACCGTCACTTTGTTTAGGACCTCATCTAAAAAGTCCTAGTTGTGCCAATTTCGCCTTAGTCTTGAAAAGAAACGGTGCATACTTTTAGAATTTCCTGGTGGTTTTCTGAGGCATACAATCTCCCATCTCGAACAATGTCTTCTATTAACTGTTGGTAATCCTCTGCAAAATAAGACAGAAATGACTTCACATTGGTTGAAAAGTAAGCACCTCGTAATCTTAAACTTTGCCACACGTTTTCACATAATTCCGAATATTAAATTCCCAAGCATGTCATTTTTGCATGGTAATGTTCATATTTGTATTCTTACATTTATTCTTCTAGCTTCATACTGCACCGCCCCCAGTTTAAGATTTGGTGGGGGTCAAAGGGACTTTCGAGACTGCAACACCCCTAAATACAATATTTTTAAATGAAAAAACGTAACCATAGATGCAGTGGGAAAATAGTTTTTTCTGAAATACCATTATATTGTTATACCCATTTTTGAGAAACACGGTCCTAAAGCTAGGTTAGCCCCCCCCCAAAATCATGAAACACCATGCTGGAAATACCACTGAGGTTAGTAAATATAGAACCAAAAAAATCACTCAGACCCAGCTGAATAGTTAGATGCTACCACTATAACCTCCCATTTATTGTGAATTAATGCTCCATGATCCTGGTCTCCATCCCGAAAATAGTGCCTTCCCTGTGCACACATGCTGGTGTCTTGATATTGGAATGTAGAGATCGGGAAAACCTAGTAATCGTTTAACCCATTCAAATCATTAGAAGGGAGACAACATACCCAGCAATTCCAGAGTTAATATTAACTTGGGGACGCCTGTGCCATCCGCAGTATTCAGTTATGCAAAATTTGACAGAAATGTGCCCGAAATGCTTCCTTCACACAGAAATGTAAGTAAACAGTCCATGGACATCAAATAATGGCAATTAGTGCATGGATTCCGGGTCGCACCATCAGAGCTAAGACAATGCATTACTTACCGTAAAAGCATTTCTGATGGTTGTATCTGCTTAGATTCACATGCTGTGCATAGGTCCGACATCCAGTGGTCACTGCGGAGTATTGCATTTTGTTTTTCGTAGTCGAAAAAGGGGACGTCGACAAGGCGTGTCTGTAACACTATCCCTATAGTGACGTGCGTTGTACCCACAATCCCTCACGCATCGAGGTCCCTCTGTTTGTATTTTTCTGCCCTGAGGGAGCCTTCTAGACGTGAGTGAGTACAGAAAAGAGAGAAATATAGAAAAGGATGTCTATGTTCCTTCCATCCGAGCGGGGAGGAAGGGTGGGCGCATGTGAATCTAAGCAGATACAACCATCAGAAATGCTTTTACGGTAAGTAATGCATTGTCTTCTGATGTTTGTTAATCTGCTTAGAATCACATGCTGTGCATAGACTAGCGAGCAGTACTCGGAGTTGGCGGTGGGTTATGAGAAGGAACAGTAGAGAAAAGATGTCTTAATACTGCCTGTCCCACCTGGGAGTCAGATCTAGAGTGTGCATCTAGACAGTAGTGTTTTGTAAAGGTGTGCACAGAACTCCAGCTAGCCGCTTTGCAGATGGACTCAAGGGGAACATTTGCAATGAACGCTATGGAAGCCCCAGTGCCTCGAGAGGAATGTGCTCTTGGCTTGAAGGGTAGTTCTCTCTTAGCAAGAGTGTAACAGAGAGTGATGCATTGAACAATCCATCTAGATATAGTGGACTTTGAAACTGCATCTCCTTCTCTTCCTGCTGCCACAGAGACAAAGAACTGATTAGTCTTTCTCAGTGGTCTGGTTCTTTCCATGTAGAACATGACAGCTCTGCGTACATCTAGTGTATGCAGACCTTTTTCTCCCAAGCTGGAAGGGTTTTGAAAGAACATTGGTAGTTCTATTGACTGGTTTACATGAAATTTCGAGATGAATTTTGGTGCAAACCTTGGGTGTGTGCGTAGAACCACCTTATCCTTGTGAACTGTTACGAAGGGGTCTAGTACAGAAAGAGCCTGTAGTTCACTTACTCTCCTAATGGAGGTGATAGCTATTAGGAAAGCAGTCTTAAGAGTGAGGTCTTTAAGAGTTGCCTTGTGCATGGGTTCGAAAGGAGGGCCCATGAGTCTAGAAAGTACCACATTTAAGTCCCATCCGGGAGCTGGGTTAGCTATCGGAGGGTGTATTCTCTTTACCCCCTCCATGAAGGCCTTGATAACTGGTATCTTCCACCACGACACTTTAAGTTGGGAAGTGGTGTATGCAGAAAGTGCCGCTAGGTGGACTTTAATGGAAATTAACACTAGACCTGAATCCAGTAAATGGGTCAAGTACAGAACAATGTTAGTGGGAGAGCAGTCAACCGGGTTGATGCTCTTATCTCTACACCAGATGACAAATCTTTTCCACTTGCTAGAATAGCAGTGGCGAGTATTAGGTTTTCTGGCTTCCCTGAGGATGTCCATACATCTCTGCGGGAGTTGTAAATGTCCAAATTCTATGATCTCAGGAGCCAGGCTGCTAAGTTCATGGTCTGAGGGCATGGATGCAGTGTCCTGCCCTTGTCCTGTGACAGCATGTTGTACGGGCAGGGAAGTTTCACTGGGGGAGATAGGGACATCTCCATCAAGTGAGCGAACCATGGCTGCCGGGCCCACATTGGGGCCACTAGTATCATGGTAACCTGCTCCTGGTGCATCTTGTGCACCACTTTGTTGAGAAGGGGAGTTGGGGGAAAGGCGTAAACAAATTTCCCTGACCATTGAATCGACAGACCGTTCCCCTTGGACTGGTTCTGGGGGTAACTGGAGGCGTAACTTTGCCATTGTGAGTTCTCCAGAGTTGCGAACAGGTCTATTTCCGGGAATCCCCATTGCGTGAAGACATCTAAGACGATGTCTTCGTGCAATTGCCATTCGTACTCTTCGGGCAGGGGGAAGTCTCTGCTGAGTTTGTCTGCTAGCAGATTGAGTTCCCCTGGTACATGTTGTGATAGTAGGAAGATGTTGTGTTTGAGAGCCCACTTCCATATATTCTGGGACAGCTTGGACAGTCCTGGAGAGTGAGTGCCCCCTTGCTTGTTGAGGTAGTACATGGCTGTGGTGCTGTCTGTGAGGACCATCACTGTCTTTCCTTGTAAGTGTTCCTGAAAGGCTTTCAGTGCTTTGAACACCGCTAGTAGTTCCAGCAGGTTTATATGCTTGGATGCTAAACTCGGAGTCCACACTCCGTGAGCAGTCTGATGGGATAGGTGAGCCCCCCATCCTGTAAGGGATGCGTCTGTGGTTAGAGTGGCTTCCACTGCGGGTGTGGCAAAAGTTTTCCCTAATAACAGGTTTTCTTTTGTCCACCACCGTAGCGAGAGAACCAAGGTCTGCAAGACCACCACTAGATCGTCCCATTGTCCGCTGGCCTGACACCACTGGCTGTAGAGCCACTCTTGCATAGGGCGCATGCGCAGGCGCGCGTGAGGTACCAAATAAATACATGACGCCATCATCCCTAGCAAGCGCATTGCTTTGCGTACCGTCACCTCTCGACCTGCCACATAATGGGGGATCTGAAACAGCATGTTTTCGACCCTCTCGTTGGAGGGGAAGACGAGGCCGTCCTTTGTTCGAATTAGAGCCCCTAGGAATTGTTTGATTTGGCTGGGGTCTAAGCTGGACTTCTTTTCGTTGATGGAGAAGCCCAGTTGGGACAAAAGGTCTATGGTCTTTTGGGTATTGGAGAAGCATGTTTCGTAAGAATCCCCTGTTATGAGCCAGTCGTCGAGGTAAGGGTATACCGGGATGGATAACCTGGGCAGGTGGGCCGCTGCCACTGCCAGTACTTTCGTGAATACCCTTGGTGCAGATGCTATCCCGAAGGGTACTACTCTGAACTGGTAGTGTTTGTTCTCTATCTTGAACCTGAGCTATTTTCTGTTGCTGGCAACATTAAAATATGAAAGTATGCATCTTTCATGTCTAGTGTTGTCATGTAATCCCCCTGTAATAACAGTGGGATTACTTCCTGCAAGGTCACCATACGAAACTTTTGGGGTTTGACAAACTTGTTCGCTGGGCGCAGATCTAATACAGGGCGCATGGTTAAGTCCTTTTTGGGTATAAGGAAGTACACTGAATAAATACCTTCTGTTACCTGAGATAGGGGGACAGCCTCTATAGCTTCTTTTTTCAGTAGCTCTTCTACTTCTTGAAGAAGAATAGTGAGGTGTTCCGGTGTCATGCGTCGGTTCCGTGGGGGTCTGTACATCGGGGAACCGTTGAATTCGATGCAGTATCGGTGGGCTATGGTGGATAATACCCAGCGGTCTGACAATATTCCCTCCCATGCTGAAAGGAACGATGTTAGCCGGCCCCCGACCGGTGATGCATGGGAGGGGACCCGAATCTTCGGGTCATTTGTTGGTATTGGGCGTGGAACCTTTGGGGCTGGAGCCGCAACCTCTTCCTTTGCCACGGCGTTGGCCTCTTTGACTGAACTGGGTGTTGTTACCCTGGTTAGAGGGCCAGTTGGTAGCAGAGTAAAATTGCTGTTGGTTTTGCTGCTGGCGTTGGCCACGAAAGGAGCGTCTATTGCCATAGCTGCGTCTGTTAGGGGGCCTAGAAATTTGGTCAAGAGTCTTGATGGTATCAAACTCTTTCTTCGCATGTTCTAGGGCCCCATCAACTGCTTTCCCAAACAGATGTGTTTGTTCTATGGGCTTATTTATCAGGGAAGCCTGGGTTTCCGGCTTAAATCCCGAATTGCGCAGCCAGACATGGCGTTTGAGAAGTATTCCCTGAACCAGGGAACGGCCAGCCGTCTCTGCGGCATCTAAGGAGTTCTTTACGATGCCCTGGTTTACAAGAGTTCCCTCTGAGATTATAGCTAACAGGCGTGAACGCAGGGGTTCTGGTGCATCCTCTGCTTCGCTGCGCAGCTTGCTCCACTGTGCATCTGCGTAGCTAGCTAGTAGGGAATTGTTATTTGCAATCCTAGTTGAGAAGGCAGCGGAGGTCGTGATTCTCTTCCCAAGTGCATAGAGCTTCTTGCCCTCTTTGTCAGGTGGTGCCTCACTAGTGGATAGTGGTACCCCCGCTCTTTTTCTTGTATTAGTAACTACGAGGGAGTCCGGAATAGAATGTCCTCTGATGTACAAAGGGTCAGAGGACGAAGGG
Organism: Ambystoma mexicanum; assembly: GCF_040938575.1. Taxonomy (NCBI): domain Eukaryota; kingdom Metazoa; phylum Chordata; class Amphibia; order Caudata; family Ambystomatidae; genus Ambystoma; species Ambystoma mexicanum. The sequence goes on from NC_090936.1 coordinate 115,495,651, forward strand.
CTGAAGAGCTTTTCTATCTGAGGGTTGACCCCTCTGACTAAGGCCGGGTTGGAAAGGGAAGGAGTTATTCCTCTCTTTATAGAAGCCAGGAGCGGAATAGACTGACTAACAGGGGCTTTTTCTTTAATAACTTTCTCTACAAAGTCTATGTCAGGAAGAGTCTCCACTGTGTCTATTTCAAAATGCGCTGCTGCCTTGCGCAATAGTGCATTAAGTGAAGGTTGGTCATCTATGGGAGAGGTGTTTCCAATAGGTGAATCCTTGGGAGGAGAAGGGTGAAAGACATCAGGGTCTGAGTGCACTGATGGGGATTGCCAAGGCTGCACAGATGGGGATTGCCAGGGCTGCGAGGTAGCTGTATCTTCTTCAAAAACTCCTGCACTAGTGTAAGGATCTTCTTCAAACCCCTCTTCCTCATGTTCTTCCTCTCCACCCAAACACTCCTCATTTTCCTGGAGGTATTGCTCCTCTTCAGTGAGGTCATATGTGTCTGTAGAAGGGGGAAACAGCCTAGGAATCTTGACCCTAGGGTCATCCTGGGGCCATTCTCTTGGTCTTTTGGGTGTGGGTGGGTTTTGGCTTCCCAAAAACCTTTCCATTTTCTCCATACAAGAATGGAGTCTTTCAAGGGTCTCATGGGGGACCCCTGAATAGTCTAGACGGGGGAAATCAGTGTCTTCACCTTCAAAACGCTTAGAACGCTCCCACAACGTCGAAGAAAGGTTTCCTTCGCCCTCTGAAAAGCCCTCCAGTAGTTCAGAAGTGCCCTTAGATGAAGGGGGCAGTTCCTGGCTACTCTTGCGCTTTTTTGGCGTTTCCATAGCTTTTTGTGCGGTATTCGACGTTTGTTTCGTCGTCCGCTTACGTTTGTCTTCGGAAACAATTCTCACCAGGCTCTCGACAACGAGTTTGTCAGTAGAGGGCTCTGGTGTCGACGTTGCCTGCGTTACGCGTTGTTCCTCGACGGCCGCTCTATGAAGCGTTACGTCGGATGATTTTGAGGTAGCGTCCGTGTTTGATGAAAGCCCAATCGCTGGTCGCGGCTGCGTTTGCGGGTGGGGCTTGAGACCCTTACGGTCTGAGGTAGACGCCGGAGTGCCCTGCGTCCCCTTCGGCGCTGATGGATCCTTCGTCGAAGAAGAGCCGTGGGTTGTGTGCTTAGGCCTATGGGGTCTATGTGCGTCCTTGTCGCCGGGGTGTTCATCCCCATAAGCAGAGCGTGAGCCGAGCCCGTCGGGGCCGGGGACGGACGTCGAGGAGCGCGAGCGCTCCTTCTGGGGGTTATTGACTTCCGTAACGGACGTCGAGTTATCACCCTCCTCGTCACTTTCTTTAACAGCGGCGGCGGGTGAGGAAACTGACTTCGACATAGCGTAGTCCGCCCACCTCTTAACTTTTCGTTCTTTAAGAGTTCTTGGTTTCAAGAGCTTACAGGCCGCGCAGCTGTCCTCCTTATGATCGAGGGGCAAGCAACGATTACAGAGCTTGTGTTTGTCCTTCCAAGTGTATTTGCCCCTACAGCGTGGGCAAAACTTAAAAGGTGTCCTCTCCATAGCTGAGGCAATAATAACTGGTGATAACAACCTCAAGGCAAAGATAGGGGAGAAAGAAAGACATTCTCAAAAAGAAGATAAAAGTTCGAACCCCCACTCTCCCTACTGTATGTTGGCCGGCGAGGCCAGGCCACTTGTTCGGCAGCGCCGAAGGATCTCCTCCGTCTCTTCCCCTCCGTCGAAAACTTGCTCGGCGGAGAAACAGCTTCACAGCTAACGTCGAGGGGAGGGATCTTTAACAATATAATAAGTATAATTAAGGACCGAGGTCCGTAGTAAGTATTTGCAATGTCTCTCTAGGAGCTCCGCGTAAGGCGACCAGAAGCTGGGCGGAAAAAAACAATCTGAGGGACCTCGATGCGTGAGGGATTGTGGGTACAACGCACGTCACTATAGGGATAGTGTTACAGACACGCCTTGTGGACGTCCCCTTTTTCGACTACGAAAAACAAAATGCAATACTCTGCAGTGACCACTGGATGTCGGACCTATGCACAGCATGTGATTCTAAGCAGATTAACAAACATCAGAAACACAGTTCTATACAAATGCAGTATCAATTTGGTGCATAGGCTAGGTGGAGATAGCAAGTTTCCTGTATGCTTTCTCTTACAGGGACATGGTATGGTCAAAAATGGATTGATAGTGATAGTTATCATTAGGTAAGAATCTTTCCCTTGGTGAAACAACAATTTCCTCATCTCCAGAAGTCAAAAGACCTCTTCCAGGTTCACTAAAATGATCAGCACTATAGGAAAGGAAAGGTAATTCACTGTAGTGACTATTATACTCCTAGTCCAGAGTCCCCATTCCCCAATACAGCATGGGCATCCCCGAAAGGGGTCAGGACCAGGGTCGTTTGCAGCACGAAAAGTGTGTTCCCTTTAATTTACAAGCATGCAAGGGTTCTCCCATGGATGTGGCCATGCTTGGCTAGTCCTGCCATGGAGGAAAGAGGACTCTGCACTAGGAGTACAGTAGTCACTATGGTACGTAACTTTTCCTTTCTCTTACGCCCCATCCCCTTTCCTCGATAATATGTATATATATTTTTATTTATTTATTTATTAGCATTTTGCATAACAACCCATCACACAATAACTCTGCCCCCCAGAACCCTGGCACGCACAGGTAAAGGCACTTTATTTCACAGAGAGATCGACTCTTAGTCCCCATAATTGCAGCCCAGACGACAGGTCCCAGTACCCAACACAGAGTGGCCTATATGGACTCCGTAGAACAGGATCAATTCCCTCCTTGTATTAAAAGTACTTGGTGTCTTCAGACCTGTTGGGAGATCCCAGGTGACGCTGAGGACCCCGAATCAGTCTCTCAGGCTGCTTAAGCAAGTAAAGCGTATATGCATCCCACATTCGTCTGTCCCCCCACCTGTTGCCCTGCATGCTGCCCACCTCGTCTCCATTTCGTTACAATACAAAATGTCCGCTGACCATTGGGCAACGTTGGCAGTGTTTCCCGCCCCACCCCATCGCCACCCTCCACTTGGCCAGAATCAAGAGAAGCCCCACCAGTTTCCTAGTGTCTCTGGGTATCGACTTGGTGTAGCCCAACAGTGCCTGTACAGGGTCTGGTGGAATCGCCCTGCCCACAATCCCTCCAATTACTCTGTAGACCTGTCCCCAAAATTGTTTAATCCTTGCACAGTCCCATGCCACATGGAGGAACCCTGCCTCGTCCTGCCCACATCTAGTACAGTTCCCAGTGCTCTGTAGGTAGAAACTCTTCAGCTGGGCTGGGAAGTAGTAATATTGATGTAAAAATTTAAAGTGAACCAATTTGAATCTCGTGCAAGTTGCCCCTTTCCTAATCATTTCACAGCAATACCCTTAGACCGCCTCCGAGATCTCCCTTCCTAGCATCTTAGCCCATGCCTCCCGTGGTGACTCCACGATCAATGGTCTATTTTCCATGGCCATTGTATACAGATCAGAGGTCACGTGTCGTCCTGGGTACCCCCTTATCATTTTATCCGATAGCCCCGCAACCTGGGGTTGTTCCGGAAAGGATGGGAACATTTGCTGTAGCGTCACCCGCAGTCTCTAATACGTGAACACATCTACTGCTGATAGAGACCCCGCCTCCCTTAGTTGTGCAACCGGGATACATTTTCCATCTGGAAAAAGGTCCCCAAATTTCGTCACTCCTAACCTTTTTATAAGGGCCACGAATCTCGTTTCACTGGACAGGGGGATGTTCGGGATGTGTATAACCGGAAGCTCCAGTGAGTAGAGCGTGTCCCCTTTCTTTTTAGCTCTATTCGGACACACGACCCACACATCAGATCCACCATGTTATTAGCCAGGTGTGCCCGGCTCGGAGCAGTCAAGATAATAGACCGGAGCAGCGCCGGGGCCGCAATCGACCTTTCCACCTCTATATGCCTCCGCTCAGTACTCGTCCCATTCCAGTATATGAGAAAGCCAGCCTGTGCCACCGTGTAGTATACCTCAAAATTCCGGCTGGGCCAGACCCCCCTCCCGCACAGGTGCAGTAAGCTTGTCCCACGAGACCCTGGGTTGCTTACCATCTTAAATTAATCGAGTCACCATCGAATGCATCCCCCGGAAATAGCTTTTGGGTACCTTTATCGGAGCATTCAAGAATACATAGAGAAGCCTAGGGAGAATGGTCATCTTAATAGCTGCCGAGATCCTGCCATAAAGATTCAAAGGAAGGGAAATCCATCTGGTCAACGCCTTTTCAACTGCCTGCAATGCTATCACGTAGTTGCTTTGGTATACCACCCCTACAACCCTGGCTATTGTGATTCCTAAATAGCGGGTTTGGAGCAGGTCCCACTTGAATTCCCAGCTATCCTGAAACTGACTAGCTGATTCCGTCAGCGGGAATATTATTGATTTGCTAGCGTTTATTCTGAGGCCTGACAACTCGCCATAGAGCTGAACATCTGCCATGATCGGGTCAAGATTGATTTCTGGGTATCGTACAAATAGGACCATATCATCCCCGTATAAAGATATCACCACGCGATGGTTGTATAACTGGATCCCATGGTGTATGTGGACCTCCCTGACCCGTTCGGCCCACGGCTCTATGGCCAGCGCGAACAACAGAGGGTCAACGGGCACCCCTGACGAGTACCACACTGTAGGGCTATCAGGTCTGTAGTGCACCCATTTATTCTCACCCTAGCCACCAGATCTTTGTACAGTAACGGTATCAGGGAGATGAGCAACTGCCTCAGGCCCAGACGACGCAGAACTGAGAACAGAAACGGCCACTCGATGGATTCCTCGATAATATATGGACGATCATAATTAACTACATTCTGCTGGAAAACCTTACTGACTACCTTAAGCAAAAAGGTTTCTCAGGACTGCTTGCTCAAAGGCAGCATCTCTCTTGGAGCCGCTGTCCAGGCAATAGTGTTTGAAAAATGCGGAAAGTGAGGCCCAAGTAGCCGCTTTGCTAATGGTGTACCAGGAGACATGTTTTTGAAAAGATACCATGGTTGCTTTAGCTTTCACTGCATGTGCATGAATTTTTCTGGACCCTACTGACTTTGAGAATTCCAACCACCCTCCATCTAGCGATGGATGTTATCAATGCTCAATTTCTCAGAGACGTGCGCCCAGAGTGACAAAAACCTCACAATTCGTGAAATCCTTGGCTCTAGAGAAATTGAATTATAGTGCCCATCTGAGAAGAAATATCGGTCTCTGATTGCAGATTATGAAAGAAAGTTGGCTAACAATTTCTTGGTTGATGTGAAAGGCGAAATATTTTTCCCCAACAAACAGATGGGTGCTCAGCACCACCTTATCCCTGTGGAATACCGAACATAGCTCTGATGTCGCTGGAGCCTACATTTAGGTTACCCTCCAGGCAAAGGTTAGAGTCACCAGGAGAACTTTCTTCCACGTGATCAGCTTGATGTCTATCAATGATAGAGGCTTGAAGGGCTTGTATGCCAAAGCCGCCAGCACAACGTTGAGGTCCCTAACCGGGTGCAGACATTTCATCACATGGTATATTCTGCTCAGACCCTCAAGGTGCCATTATATGGCAGGAGACATCAAAGGGAACCATGTTGTCTGAATTTTTATATACTCCAATAGTTGGCAGATAGGTGTGGAAGGTGTTCACTTGGACCCACGTGGAATTCCCCAGGAACATGAACAGCTCAGAGTGACATGTCTTGTGTTAGGGCCCACTCCCATATCTTCACTGCCAGCATGCACAAGGGAGATGACCCGGTCCCTCTTGCTTATTGATATAAAACATTCATGTTCTGCTGTCCATCTGAATCAACACAGCCTTGTCCTGAATGACCGGCAGGAATGATCTGAGAGCCAACTGGATGGTCTTGAGTTCCAAGAAGTGTATGTGTCTGGACCTGCCTATACTTGACCAAAGGTCATAAACTGAATGACGCCCTAGTGTGGCCCTTCTGCCCTGCAGGGAGGAATCTGTTGTCACAACTACTGAGTGGGGAACTGGAGAGAGGTGTGCTCGACATATCAGGTTGTAGTTCTACCACCAGAGCAGGTCTTTTCTCAAAGAGGCAGGAATGGAGATTCTGTCAACTGACCTCCAGTCTATTGAGCCTAGGATGCCACCAGCTGCAGTTGGAGTCACAACATCATGAGCCCAGCCCGAGGGGCTGACAAGATTAAAGTAGCCAGCAGACCCAGCAAGTGCTGAAACCACCACACTAAAGTGTTCTCTCTTCTCAGGAAATGCTGAAGTGCTTGGAGACTACTGCTGAACCTCTATGAGGTTGGGAAAAAGCAATCCCTTAATGTGTCCCATGGGAAGCCTATGAAGATCAAAGATTGGGTGGATGTTAACCCTGACATCATAAGACTGATTGAAAACCCCAAGTTGAAAAGAGTGTCCCTTAATCTTTGTAATACGTGTAAATCTTTCTCTGGCAAACTGGCCCTGATCAGCGAGTCGTCCAGGTAAGGATAGACATGCCAACCATTGCTCCTTAGAAGGCCTATCATCAGGTTTATGACTTTGGTAAATACCTGCATTGCGCAGATGAGGCCAAATGGCAAGACTTTGGGCCTCATCGGAAGTTTGCTAGTATTTCAGTGGAAATTCTGCCAAGTGGAATTAGCGTTACCACAGTGAACTGCGGCGCATTTAGTGCTGCATCACAACCTGGTCTGAACGCATACACCACTTCGATGGTAACGCTAATTCCGTCTGGCGTAAAAGCATGCAGTTCGAAAATGAGTGGAAAGTTTAAAACAGATTGCAGCAAAATGACACGTTGGAAACTTTGCAATTTTTCAATTCCCGCCTGAAATTACCCAAATGGTTTTTAATAAAAACAGGTAAAATACACTGATTGGGAGTGCAGAGGTATATCCCAGGGGTATTCTAGAAGTGAAACTAGGTCTCTAGCTGTTAAATTGGGTGAGTTATGCAAGATATAAAAAGGTGCGCTTTGAGTAAAATGGAGCTGTGAAATGGGAAAGGAAATTGGTTGTGACAAGAACAGTTTTACTTTACACTAGAGTATTCAGGCTAGGCCACCTAAAATGGACACAGTAAGAGCCAGGGTTGATTCGCGACTTCAACCCCGCCACCCCAGGGCCCAACCCTGGCGGAAACTAGTTCTATCACTCAAAATAGGACTAATGGCTTAGGATTATACAAGACAAAATTACTAAAGAGATGGCGCTAGCACTAGAAATCAAGGACAGGGTTGCACAGATAATTCTGACAGTTTTACAAGTTACCAGGATAAGGATAGGATGGCTTAGAGAGTGGGATAAGGACAAAGACAAGATATGCTATGGGTTTCTATGGGGTGGCGATTATACTCACAGTCCACTTTTTAGTTTTGAGATTTTTGGACCGTCAACAGGTTCTCGTCACTACACGGCAGAGTGCCTAGAAAACAGCTGGGCAGTTCTGGGAACCGGGTGGCACTTCTGGAGAGGCAATTCTGGTCACTGGATACTAAAGATCAGCTGGATGGCACGATTGCAGCGAGCATGCAGTTAGGGGGCAGCAAGTCAGGCTGGTTCAGGATGCTTTCCAAAAGAATACCACAGCTTTCCCCTTTTTAATGGTAGATTAGTGGGTTTTCAGAATTGAGGCCTTGCTGGGAATAGGATCAGCACTGCTTGGCTTTTGCAGTGGACCCTGGAGTAGGGTCAGCAATGCTTTGGCTTTCTAGTTGAGATCTGGAATCTGGATGGATGGAACAGGAATGCAGCGCAGGAACGTCAGGATGAGTGTGTGTCCCTGGAGTCTTATCAGGAACTCTATATAGAGCATGGTGACATCATAGACAATATGGCTGAGCCGGCTTAGCTAAGCCCGCCTCTAAACAAGTGGATTGGACAATCAATGTTGGTTGCATCCCCTGGGAATTGACTCAGTTCAGGAGGTTGCATTTTATGATGTAAAAAGACTTCCCAAAGATTTTTTTGCCAAAAATCTGTCATACCAGAAATTACACATTTGTACAGTTGTGGCACCTTAATAAATAACATAATAAGGTTACACATTTTATGTAGAGCAGAGCCGTCCAATCCTTTAATCTGTGAAACATTGTTTTGTCCTTTTATACTTTATTGGTCATTTTCAGTGTGAAATATTCAGCCTAAAATTCCATATCTTTATACATGGGTGTCGATGATCATAAGGGATGTATGTACACAAATTCATATTTGCAACATGAATGCTTTTATTGTAATCCTCAATACTTTGCCATTTTTTGTCCCTGAAGTGTCAGTTAATTCTACCATGTCTTCAATGAAAGCCCATAAAATCATATTTAAACTATAACATTTTCATATTGTTACTAATTCTTGCTGCAGAGATAAAAAAGTATTTAAAGTTTATTTCTAAAATAGTCTTTGGAAGCAAATGGCAGTCCTTTTTCTGTCAGTGGCCCATTTTTTCTTTTCTTCAGTTGCCACCAACTGTCACTTCAGCCCTGTGTGGGGGTTCCCAGTTTGATTGAAGGTTTTATAGCCCCCTTCGCTTCACAGGTTAATGTCCCAGGACTTCTATTGTCCCAGCCTGGAGCACAGACGAATGTCTGACAAGCGTGCAAACTTTCTTTGTCTAGGTCCATTCAAGGTTTTTCAAGTTAGCAATTATCACTTTTGTGTCTTGGAAGCTAGCAATTATCACTTTTGTGTCTTGGAAGTGTATGGTGTGGCTCCCTTCCTAGGGGGAAGCTTTGACTCTGCCAACCGGAATAACCTGTTTTTGACAGCTTGCAAATCCAGCCTAGGCGGTTTAAAACCTTTATTTTCTGATATTTGGTCCTGAATTAAAACAAACCTGTGGAATAAAATAGCCCATTTATGTATTTTCACCAGCCACAAACCCCTTCATATTGCTAGGTAATGGCAGGCTTTCCTTCAACAGTTTACTTTTTAAACAGGCATTTTTCTCCTTTAGTTTTGCAAAAGCCCATTTTTACACATGTGTTGAAAACTGCTAGCATTTCCTTTCAAATTCGATTTTGCCATCTGTCTTCCCAATACTGCCTCGCAGCCATAGTTATTTTCTTCTAGGCAGTAGTTTATTTGAAGCACAGATGCATTGAAACTGACGTGGCTCAGATAGCTGGAGTCTCTTTTGAACTACTGAGCTTTGATACATTTGTAAAGAAATGAACGCATTTTCCTGTTCAAATAAAAGTGAAGTTCCTTGTTGATTTCTCTCAGAGTTGGTTTGACAGGGCCTGTTATTCAGAAATCATGCCTGGTTTTGCTGAGGCACAATGAGGTATTGGGCATGGCAGGGCCTTATTGATCAGAGTGGTTTAAGAAAGAACAGATGGAATTAGCATCAAAGCAGCATTTTTTTTAAGGTGAGAAAGTGTCCTTTTCAATGGGGATTTTGGGGTTTTCAGCCAAGCAGTGCTGCCTTTTCACTTTCGTATATGTCAGAACACACTGGCATTCTCTTTCAGTGTGTCCCCTTGTTCCATCCTGCCTGGTGTGTGCTTGTCAGGACGGTGCAGCCATTTTTTTTTTGCTTTGTTGCTGCAAAACACAGTTTTGAGGCCATGGCGCTCACAGGAGCCAGCGTAGCCATTTTGCTGTTTCTGCACAGATGAAACTTTTATAAAACAGAACTCTTCGGGTCTTGGTTGAGTCTTTTTGGTGATAGTATTCCTTCCAAGTGTACACTTTATCCAGTTTATTATCAAGAGTGTCACGTCTGAATTTTCTGATCTTCTTCGATTCAATTTCCTTCTTGTGTGTGTCTAGTTTAAGATTAATTTCAACAAGTAACAGAGCAAGTTCTTCTTTAGAAGTTAAGGACACCAGATTTTTCTTAGTTGCTTCGAGATCAACTTCAATAGAGTCTAATCTACATCCGATTCATTCTTTACAAAAATCCAGTCCAAGATGGCGCCACTTATACTAGATAGATTTAATTCAAGAGCGCAAGTGTCACGGTTCCCGTGACAACCCCTCGCGCTGTACAGACTCTGCAGTTCCACCCGAGAATGCCATGTCAATGCTGGCTTAGGTAAGCGCCTAGTAGGGAATGATATACGATCAAAATTATATCAGTACTGGCCTTATTCAGTCATCTAATCTTTGCAATCTGACCCGTAGGTCAGGCGATCGACAATCAACCACACAAAGTCATACGGGTTAGTACTCATTCCCTGGTCAACGACAGTGAAGTTACTTCAATATACATGTGCTGCTCGCTGAAGCAACTAGGTGAGTGCGCTTATCTCGCATCCCTTAAGTACAGTGTTTCTGTCATGCAGTCCGTTAAGATTCGTTATCACACACTGCCTTATTTTCCTTTCAGGAAACGCAGTCTTCTGTGACAACTATAGTGTCTGATTTCGCAACAAGGCTTGATTAAGTAGCTCTATGCCAAAAGTGCTCGCCATGTGAACAATTAACCTGGTGAGTTCCTCACCCATTATCTTTATGTACACTGTCAGTGTCACTCTGACATATTTAATTAAACAAATCACAATGCACTCCCCCTGTCCACAGATCCAGCGTAACTGTGACGCTGAAACCAGCCATCTTCCAGGCAATTTGCTACTTGATGTTTCCAATTTGCACCGATGCTGACTCCATCTGAAAGTCCCTCAGTTGGTGTGTTTTCACCACCCGTTCCATTTTTCACAAAACTGAATACATGACTGTGTGGTGGGACACAGCACTTTACAAGCGACTGGTCCCTCTAGCGGTCATATCTTATTTTATTCTCATTTTATTTTACTTCATTTAGTTATATTATATTTGTATGAATTCAAACCACGTTATATTATGTTTTCTTTCATTGATGACCATTACATGCTCTGTTTGGTACTAAGTTATGATATATAAAAAAAACTGTTTAGTCGTAATCATCAATCTATAAATGTACCTTCTTTTGTTTAATATCATTTGAATCAATTCATCTGTTGATTTATTGAACTAATTGCTTTACTGACTACGTCAGACGAAAGTGTGCCCTGTTGTTGTCCCTAATTTTTTGTAGACCTTCCAATTTTCACATTAGTTTTGTCTTGTAGCCTAGACACACACGTGAGCACCTAAATCTTTTCTCCATCAGCCTTGAATAGCAACCTCAACCTATTTTGGTTTAGAATCTTAAATCTTGATTACCAACTGAGTGCACTTCTACAATATTTGTTTTCCACTGATTATGGATCAGACATGTTGCATGTGATACCTGTATTCATGTCTGTGTTAGTAGTCACTACTGTTTGTGTGCATTAGAGTATCCATACAGGTATGTCCGACATCTACATGTTCTGTGGGCTGTACTGTGACATTGGTGAGGGAGGTAGGCAGGTCCGACTTGTACATTGACTTGTACATTGACTTATCATGGCATGCATTGTGCAGTTGTGTACATGCACCCCCATATGGTTGGATGCATTGCAGTGCCTGTGCGCTGACACTTTCACTCACCCACTATCCACGCCAGTTGTCCTCTGTCACTCTCCATGTATCCAGGCAGTTACTGTTCCGTAGAACCATGGCGTCGTCGGTGGAACCATGGTAGCAGGCACAACAGTGGGTGAGGTACAGGTTGGGATCGCAGCTCACCTGCACGTTCAGTGAGTGGTAGTGCTTCCTGTTGTGGGAGGCCACCAGTGCCACATGGGTATAGTCCAAGGCTGCAATGACATTTGTCATTTCTGCAATAGCATGGAACTGTGCCTTCATAGCGTGCAGCTGTGGTGGGGTAGTGGGCAGTGAGATGTAGCATGAGACATGCCCCAGGAGGGCATCCCGGATCTGGACTAACAATGCATAAAATGTTGGCTGTACCATGCCATGTTTGAAGGCTTCGGAGTGCTGCAAGGTGCCAGTTCCTAGGAATTGCAGGACAGACACTAGCTTTAGCAGTTGGGGCACATATGTCTTTATGTTGATCCTGCTCTCTAATTACCTGTGGATTGTGGTGAGCAGCTCACTTATGGTCTCCCTGTTGAGGCAGTACAGTTTAACCAACTGACTGTCAGTGAGGGTCCAGGGTGAGGGCCTGACCCTGAGTAGTGGTGCATGCCTTGCATGGCCTCTCCTCCTCCTCCTCTCTGCACCATGTGCACTGCGCTGGTTGTCCTGCCTCTGTACTTCTAAGCGCAGCATGAGCAGCGGCATGTCCCATCTCGCAATGTCTACTGGCAGCATGGTGTTGGGAACTGTGTTTGGGGAAGGGGCGTGCCTTATCTAGCCCTCTTCGGTGGATTAGGTTCACATGTGGCTTCATTTGTGCCACCTGTATGCATTTACCTGCACCTGGAGGAAATTGTGCCATGTTTTCGGCACTAATTCCAGTGTGTTGGGACATTATGATCCAGCGGTAATTGCGCTTCTATGTATCAGCGCAGATTCTGCCGGCTGTAATAACGCAGGCTGTATTTGCACCGGCTGTAATTGTGCCGGCTGTTATACAGTTTGCGGTATTTGCGTTGAGTCATGATCTGGCTGAGTGGTAATTACAGCCGAAAATCCATTAAAGACAGTTTTGAAGCTTACCGCCAGGGTGGTGATGAGGCCCTTGATATTGAAATTGCCTCCACAAAACCGAGAAGAGCAGAACCAGTTGATAAGGTTGCCAATCTGAATCATGCAGGTATGTGTCCTTCAGGTCCAGGGAACAAAGCTAGTCCCACAAATGGAGGGAAACCACAACCCAAAGTGCTCATAACCATCTTGAATTTCTCTCTGGCTAGATAGGAATTGGGGAAAGAAAGATACAGCACTACGTGCAGGCCCATCTGGTTCTTTTATGGACCTGCATAGATCCAAGAGTAGAAGCCCTTTTCCCATTCTAAAGTGGGGGCCAGTTCCACTGCCTTGGATACTAACAACTGCACAACTTCCATGAGCAGTGTAGGAGAGGTGATCTGCAGGAGTGGGTAGAGGTAAAAGGATGTGAAAGAAGTGGCGGCGATATCCAGTGAAAATAAGGGAAAGTAGCCATAGGCCTTGGAAAATCTGATGCTGATACTCTTAATGAAGAGTAAGCCTGCCCCTGACAAGGGATTTGTGAACCTGGATTCCACCCATATTGCTTCTTATCTTCAGAGGTTGGTGTTGAGGAGGGGGGTGGAAAATAAAAGGCTGTCGTTTCCACCTGTGCGAGCCAGGGGGCCAATTGTCAGATCTGCCAGAGTTGCATGAAGCAAACAAGGAATCTCTGAAGTCCAGAAGCTATGCCACTGTCTACCCATATCAATAAGAGCCTCAGACTGATGTACAATCTAGGCAATTCATGGACCAGGGCAGGAGTGCTACTGGACACACCCCCTTCAACGTAAAATGTATCAGAAGCTGTAGAGGGGAGACACGATAATAGTAATTAGAAACAAATCCCCATGTAATAATAACACATGAGAAGATATGATATGATATGATAGTTTATTTATATAGCGCCTGTACACAATGTGTTAGTTAAAAAGCGCTTCAAGGCAAGGGAAGGAACAAGGGAAAATACAATGACACTCTTACAAGCCATGAACAGTAAGGATGTGAAATTAAATATCATACTCGGCCTGACAACATTTCAGATAGTGCAAGAGCTAAGACATAGATAAGGAAGGGATGGGGAGAGTGGGAAGGAAATGGAAACAGACAGGCGACTAATGTACTAGGCTTGACGACATTTCTGGTAGAGCCAAAGAAAAACAAAAAGTGAGGGAGAGGGGTGCAGAAAAGGAGGGGAGGAACAAAACAAGCAACTATCGTACTAGGCCTGACAACATTTCAAATAGTGCTGGGGTGGAGCGGGGGACAGAAAGGGGATGGTGGAGAAGACAGATCAGGTTGCTATCATCATAGGTAAAGGGACAATTCTGATAGAGGAAGTGCATAGAAGATACTAAGGGGAGGCGGGGAGGAGATAGGAAAAGGGGGAAGGGAGAGGAGGAGAGAACAGAGAGTAAGCAGTCAAAAAGAGTGGAGAAGCAAGAGAGGGAACAAATACAATTGCAGAAGTCAGTAGTAACACATCCGGCAAGCAAGGATACGAGATGAAGATGGGAACAGCATGATTCAGGGCCAAAAGAAGACACAATAATGGAATCAGGCTTACCCAATATGAATGGCCCCTAGCAAGAAACTCTAACGAATGAGCCAGGCAGTGGACTAAATACTTCCAGACCTAAATACCTGAATTAGTAAGGCTCTGGATGCGTAGGTTCTGGCCGGGAGTTACGACCGTTTTGATATGATATTGCATTTATAACGCGCCTTATCTTGACCGTTGCACGAACAAGGAGGATCCAAAGAAATGGCTATTTATGCAACGACTGGCGCACTGATCAATGATTTGAGGAAAGGACCTAAAAGCATGCTGTAAGTCTTTCGATCTCCAGGAGAGACGGTATTGTTGTAATACGCTTCTCCTCGCATCACGGCCATCAAGCTGCGGGAACGAAGCGCGTGGAGAAAATGGTGCACCCTGGACCTGCGAAAGGATCAGGAGAATTGAGCTAAGTAGTCCTAACACCAATAAAGCTGCCTAGCACGCATCTCCTGGAGTCCCCTGAAAGTTCTGTACTTTTCCTGCTCCTGGACTGAGACTGGCTAAAGGACTTGGATTGTGGCTTATATAAAATAGCTACAGATTTCACTGTCAATGAGCTAGCTTTTATCGCTGTGACCTCATCGTCTGTGGACGAATGCACCAGGTCCAGACTTTCAGATTCAAATGCAATTTTGAATGTCTGATGGGTACTTGCTTGCTCGTATACATGCAGACCTTATATCCACTCCAATACAAATGCTATGTTGATGTTAGCTATTGATTATTTTAGGAGATCCTGAGCAATAACCTTTGCATCCACTAGACCTTCTCTGAATGTGGCCTGGCACCTGTACTGACAGGTCGGCAATCTCCTGCAAAAGCTTTTGAATGACAGAGATAGAATGGAGTCTGCAGTAGCTTGACAGAGGTGAAGGTCTGCATTGGCATACACGTTACAACTGTAGTGAGCACTCCCTCCAGGTGGAACACAGTCCGGTTCGGCCATAGGCAGGGCAACAGGCACCATGAGACCGGAGACCTCCCAAGATGACACAGGCTGTAGGACATGGCAAAGCAGGGCATGTGAGGGACCTTCCTCTTCACACTGCGGATAGCAGTTGCCTTCCCTTCTTGCGTCTTTGTCGGGCGTAACTGTGCATGGAGAAGGTGAATTAGCAGACTCAACTAAATCGGAGCGGAATCAAGGGCCTTATACTTCTTTTCAGATCTGTCCTTTTTGGGAGTGGTAGTGAAGGGGGTTTTCATGGTCAAGAGACCATCTTCCCAAATTTCCTTGTGGGCAGGGATGGCGGCCACAGATTTCCTAATGGGTTCTCTCCACGGGCACAGGAAACATTCCTTTTTCTGCTTCTCCAATATCACATCTAATAATTTTGCAGCCCTAGACATGAGGGCGTAGAGGGAACCAATCTCATCAGAGGGAGAATCTCTGAGCGGAGGATCCTCAGGTTCACCATCCACTGTTACCATATCATCAAATTCATCTGTTGTGTTTGTGTGAGTGGACACATCACCCTGAGAGGTGTCATCCTCAGATTTGGATTTGGTAGGAGGTGGAGGAGGAGGCATGGGGATGTGTGAGGGGCACCCAGTCGGAGGCAGAGGGCAAGGCAATGGGTCTGCAGGAAGATTCTGACAATTAGGAGGAAACGGAGTAGGCAGTCTATGTTATAATTCAGAGACTAGAGTCTGCAGCGTAGACAAAATGTCCATGGAGAGGTCACAAGGCTACGGGTGACTGGGAGCCTACTTTGGAGGTGACCCTGATGGTGCAAGTGGTGGCACGATAAATGGAGAGTGAACCAGGAGAGATGGTGGAACCGCCACATATTCGTCATCAGAAAACACACCTTCAGAACCTTCAAAGTCTATTTCAATGACATGCTCTATTATGTTGTCAGTGGGGCCATAGAAGGACCCTGAAGATGCATATGCTGCCAGTGTAAAGAGTGGGTGTGTATGAGTAGGGCTAAAGGTATAGTTGCTGAGTCTCAGGATTGAGAAGTCCCTCTTGGAGTGGCACACGAGGGGGCATGCACCTAGTGGAAGCAGCCGCATATGGAGGCTGTTGCACTGTTGATGGTGTCATCAACAAGGTTGGCGTCGGGGTGGATGTCGATAGAGCCGTGGACTGAGTCATCGACTGAATGGATTACTTGACCTGCTCATGGGTGAAAGTGTCACTGGCGGGGCAGCTGTAGTCGTTAATGAGTGCTTCTCAGGAGAAGACGAATGCGGGCCAGTAAATGGGATGAGTGCCTCGTAGATGATGAAGACTAGGTAGACGAGTCTGTCACTGATACTGTTGTAGATGATGCCGTTGACCCTGCCATCAAAGTTGTGGTAGCTCGAGCATGGGTAGTATTTCCATTTTTAATTCTCTTCCCGTGGTAAGAATGATCATGAGACCTCAACCTCTTTGAAAAGGGAATACGCTCTAGGGGTCTGCTCTGCCGGAGTGAAACATGCTTCAGATACAGGCTAAATCAGAGGGTCCAGCACCTTTGTCCAACCAAGCCACCAACCTTCTGTGACTGTCCTTGAGTGTCTTGGTGGAAAATGATTGGCAAAGGGAGCAGTTTTGGACCACATGGTCTGGGTAGTGACAGTAAAGACAGTCACTGAGAATATATTAATAGTTACACACCGTAGTGACTAACATACTCTTAGTCCATACTGCATGGGCGTCCCTCGCTATGGACGGGAGATTGAAACTTTTTCACCAGAAAAAAGCTTTTACCACTTTAAATTTAGAGGCGCGTGGGGCGCGGTCCTGGGAACATGCGCTCCCCTGACTCCACCGACCGGCGCCACACCTCAGTCCCCATTGGCGCTTCGACAATATTAAGATTGCCTAATGACAACAGTATTATTAGGGGGGAAGATGGTGGGACATTCGGAGGAAAGGGGACTATGGACTAAGAGTATGTTAGTCACTACGGTGAGTAACTATTAATTGCTATAACGTCCCGTCCCCTTTCCTCCATACTGCATGGACGATTACCACTGAATGTACCCCTAGGGTGGAGAGGTGACCCTCTTTAAGAAAACAAGTTCCTTAGAACAGCCTGTTCCGAAAGCTTCATCAGACTTAGAGCCGGCGTCCAAACAAAAGTGCTTGCAGAAAGCCGAAAGCGTGGCCCAGGTAGCCGCCCTGCTGATGACCTTTCACGGAACCTGTCTCTGGAATGCGATGGGCATGGCCTTGGATCTAACAGTGTGGGCATGCATGTTAGCTGGAAGTGGTTTGTGCTGCCCTCATAGGCCTCCTTGATGGCTGAAACCATCAACCTTGCTATAGAGGCCTTGGATGCCTGATAACCGGGCCTTGACCCCCCCCCCCCCTCCCGAAGGTGACAAATAGAGCATCCGACTTGCGGAAGCTCTTGGTCCTGTCCAGATAAAATTTCAGAGCGCGTCTGACATACAGACAGTGCAAGACCCCTTGAGCATCATCCTTAGGATCGCCAAAAAGCATAGGTAACACTATCTTCTCATTTAGATGAAAGGCAGAGACTACTTTAGGTATGAACGCAGGGCCAAAATAAGCATGTATTATCAAACCTCCAAGTAGATCAGGCATTTGAACCTTTTATGCTACACTAGAAATATGTAGCTTTATGTAGTCAACCTCTTTACCTAGTATTTGTTGAATTGTGCACAAAATTCAATGCACTCTCTGACGTGGAAAGCTAGCCAAAACGGGTGTTCTGACCAATCTTTTCTCCATAAATAACTTTTATTGTGACAACTATTCTGAAGTACGATATGGGGCAAAAGGTGAACGTACCAAACACTTTCCAGACTCAAGAGTTGTCCAACAAGGTTGTGTACTGTCACCTCTTCTGTTCTGCTTGTAGTAACCTTCTAGACACCCTAGAAGAAGTCAACATGTTTGCTCCAATAATGGGGAAGCAAAAGACAGGGATTTTGATTTGTGAGTACCTCAAATTTGACATTGCCAAGACAGAATACTTTAACATCAAAATGGCACCTAACTTCACCTCATAGTGTGTGACCATTTTCTCTGAAATGGCATCTGATGTAGTAGAAGGCCTTGATGGCTGCTTACTCTTGCTTGTATCCATCACTTTAGGATAAGAAAAGCTCTTGGGCCGAGAGCCTGGGGAAAGCAATTTGGAGGAGCAAGGTCTAGTGAAATGTACTGAAACCTCAAGGCAAACCTCCACTATAGATGTCCCTGGAATAGGCTGTAAAAAGCCCCCAGCCTGACAACCAGTGGATGACCCATTAAGGCCCACAACGCGGTCCCATCCTTACTTGAACCTTATGTTTGAGGGCCCAATCCATAACTTCTGCAATTCTGCAGAGGGAATTGCTGACTTTGTGTCTACCTGCTTGTTGGTGTAATGCACAGAGGTTGTATTGTCCATTTGGACGGTGACTACATGGCCCGCCAATACCAGCTGCAATGATTTTAGTACCCAACTGATAGATCTGAGTTCTACAAAATTGATGTGGAGACGAGAGTGCTGTGGCGACCAGTATGCCCAGACATGGGCCACGTGCCTGTCGGACCTAGACACCAAAGCTACTTCTCACTGATGGGGCCCGACAAGGCTGGAACATGTCTGGGGATGCTTGTGGTCTCGTGCAGAAGGGATGTGACCTAGCAGTTCGGGCTGGACTGCCCCTTTTAGGGAGGGACCAAACCTGATTTGAATATGGTCTTTCCCCTTCTGTAATGGCTTGGCAGTCAAAGAACGATGGTCTGGAGGGTTGCCCAGAGCAATGCCAAGGTTAAGGTTCATTCTAAGCCTTCCAGCCATCACCTCTTTGTTTTTGCTTTGTCACCCTGAGTGGGATGGGTATGCCCAGACATGGGTCCTTTGCCTGTCGGGTTTAGGGATCCAAGCTACTCCTCACTGATGAGGCCCGACAAGGCTGAAACTTGTCTGGAGATGCTTGTGGTCTCATGCAGAAGGGATGTGACCTAGCAGTTCAGGATGGACTGCCCCATTTGGGGTGGGAACAAGCCTGATTTGCATATGGTCTTTCTCATTCTGTAATTTGTCGGCAGGCGAAGAACGATGGTCTGGAGGGTTGCCTAGAGCAATGCCAGCGGTTTAGATTCATTCTAAACCTTCTAGCCATCACCTCTTTGTTTTTGCTTTGCCATCCCGCATGGGATATGTGAGAAACCTGAAGGTGTCTCACTTGCTAGTCCCCGAGGATCTGTCATCCAGGTGGCCAGTACTCGGCCATCGCTATTGGATCCAGTTCCTGAGGGTGGGCCAGTGTGGCAGGATCACCTGTATGGGGGGTCCTTGTGGAGTAGAAGTGGGACACCGAAGGTTGTGACGCTGTATCCCCTTCCTTATGACACCTTTTCCCCATCCTGCCCAGTAGGATGATTAGAAACTGGCCCCCCCTTTTCCAACACCAACACTTTCTCACAGCGTGAACGACAACAGACTAATACCGAGCCGTTTACTTGACATGTCCCAACACAAGGGTCAGGCAGAGTCAGGCAATTACCGACAACTACACACAGCTGACTACCCTTTCCCTTCCCCATAGGGATAAAAGGCAGAGCACACAAGTACACTCCGAGCAAGGCCAAACGTATGAGGAAGCAGCCATTCCAGGATGGCAGTTCAAAAGGAGAAGAAAGGCGGCGAGACCTGAATGGACGTCAAGGAGGGAGTTGCCCATGCCCCTTTCAAACCAGGCCCGGCAACAACTCAGATGAAAGAAACATACGACCGGGAATCGCAGCTGGCCCATGATGTGACAGATGTCTGCAGTACATGGCAACCTCCCACACTGATAGCCAGGGTGGGGAGACAAGGTTGCCATTGTGTTACTGTCCATGACTCCCACAGAAAAGGAACCGCCAGCGAGTTCAGCACAGCTGGTGAATCAGAAGAAGCTGATAGTCAAACGAACTGTGTTGAACTTAAGGTTGCAGTGGCAACAGTAATAAGATAATTAATCGAGAGGTCTTTTGTGAACACAGTAGTACCAGAGCTAGAGTGGTCCGGTGCCACGCGAGTGCCCAGTCGAAGGTCTCTGGCTGGTACCCCTCTTATGAACAAAGAGACTGTATTGAATATTTGAAAGAAAGAAAACTACAAGTATCAAAAATCCACAGGGAAGGCCTGTATAGAGAGTTAAGGTGGTCATACAAGGGTCGAGCCAAATCCCTGCGCCCGGCTGAGCTAAAAGCCATGCTAACTTTGAATGTGTGAAAACCGTGCTTGCCGTGAGCAAACAGAGTGACACAGCTAAATGAGACTGCCCTTCGGAAGTCTCTGTTTGGATTGGCAAGTGCTCTGGTTGGTCTGAACCCGATGGAGGGAGACTGAATACTGAGTAGAATCAGAGCCCGGCTGAGGTCGATCCTAGGGTGAAGAGTAGTCACCTGACATGAAGGAACTGTTTGTTTTGTTGGTTTTAGCATATCAGGCCCTCTGAAGCAAGATACTTTGCATGTGAAGAGACATGGGCATAGAATGCCCTGATATAGAGAAAATGAACGGTAAGCCCGAACCGGAGAAGCCCAGGAGTGTGCTGTGCTGAAGAGTCCCACCTAGTCCCGTGCTAAAAAGGTGGGGAAGGGAGAGCCCGGCCGTAGCATCCTGACTCAAGCATTTTGTGAACACTTCTTTCTTTTCTTGTGAACATTGTCCCACACTCTTTTATAACATAGCGGTAAGGATTGGCAATAGGTTTCTTAGTATAGGCCCTTTTATTTGGCTAGACTCCACCTGGACGGTATTATTATTATTTGATGGTCGTAGCTTGCTCCCATCATAGATTTAGGTTTAGATTAGGTGTTTATTTCACCCACTTTACAGTTTAATAAACACACTTGTGTCTGTCTTACTTTGATGTCATGCCTTCCTTACATATGGTGTCAAAAGTGGGATGTGACTCAATTGTATCTAATTGGGGAATCCTACAATTTCAAAACCTCAGTCACAGCTCTTCTAGCCCTTCTGTTGCCACACAAGAATCAATAGGTTTCGATATCTGTAGCAGTATGGAGGCTGTTATACCCCCTGGGAAATGAGGAATGATTCCTACCGATTTGGTTTTGATATCCCCACCAGGGTGTTACATATGGTTATCCCCAAAATCTGGCCTAGCGTGGAAGTTCGGTATAGATGTCTTAGTATGCGTCATCGATCCTGACTCCCGGGGAGGCGTAAAGGTTCTCTTACAGAGTCATAGTGAAATCCCATTTGAAGTACGCTGTGGGGATCAAATTGCTCAAGGAATTTTGGAAAAGTCTCTATTTCCTTAGGCTTTGGGGAAGCTGATAAACTAGTTAACATCAAAGAAAGGAAAGGAGAAGAGCCTACTATTTATCCCGACCTAGCCTTCGACCAGCGAAATGATCCAGCTCTCGCTGAAGCTTTTTTACAGGCCCTTCCGGTAGGAGATGCTATAGAGAAAGGAAGTCCCTTTTTCTTCTTAAAGCAGGGGCTGTTATATAGAAGAGAAACGTCTACTGAAGGCTTAGTGAAGACGCAGCTTGTAATCCCCAAGACACACCGCAAGGTTGTGCTGGAAATTGCAAACTCCCATTTTACTGGGGGGCACTTAGGACACTCCAAAACCCAAGCTCATATCAGTGGGAAATTTTACTGGCCAGGTATCCACGCTGACATCCAAACCTTTGTTCAGACGTGTGACATTTGTCAAAAATCTACCTCGCACATCCCATTACCTACCCCTCTGAATAATTTACCCATCACAGAAGTCCCTTTTTTGAGAATCGGGATGGATAGTTGGCCTTTCGAAACACCCTGATAAGGCAGCAAATATGTCCTTGTGATTGTTGACTAAACCACCAGATACCCAAAAGCCTTCCGGATGCAAAACAATACCACAAAATGAATCCTTAAACACATCTTACTGTTTTTTTTCCAGGATCGGCTTTCCCAAAGAAATACTAACCGATCAAGGTTCAAATTTTATGAACAAGCTTATGGCAGGAGTCAAAGAATTGTTTAGTTTAGATTATTTATTTGTAATGCGCGCCAAGCCCAGGGGCATCTGGGCGCTATGCTTACAAGTTACAACATGAACAGAGCAAGGAATACAGCAGTATAATACATTTATTTTATTTATTTGCATTTTTAAAGCGCTCACACAGCCCGGGGGCATCAAGGCGCGGTTACAGGAATATGTCTCTTACTTGCATATTTATAACGCGCTTAATACCCAGAGGTTTCTAAGCGCGGACCCGGGGATCGAACCTGTGTTGCTTTGTGTCGTCATGTTTCCAAGGCGAGCACGTTGCCGCTGAGCTCTCCTCCCGGGACATAAGGAGTTATACACAAGAGAAATATATATACATTGCAGGACTTTACATACATGTTTAGGTCATGTTTACATACAAGGTCTTGCACATGGAGCCACGCTTTGACCTTTTTCCGGAATAGGAGATAAGAGGCTTCCTCTCTTAGTGGTAGAGGGAGGGCATTCCATTTCTTTGCAGCGAGGACTGGGAAACTGACTTGTGTAGGTGTGGCAGAGGCTGAAAGCGCAAAGACCCTCATGGATCTGTTATTGAGGAAGGACTCGATCCAAGTGTTGGCTTGGTCAGAGAAGTGCGCAGCAGATGAGAGGTGTATACACAGGATTTTATGGTTCACCAGGTCAAATGCCGCTGACAAACTGAGTAGAAGAAGAAAGGCCAATTTTCCCTTATCTTTCAGAGTCTGAATTTGAGTTTTAAGGTCAATCAGTGCTGTGTCAGTCCCATGTCTGGGTCTGAATCCTGATTGTCTCAGGCCTAGTAAATTATTGGATTCAAGCTATTGCTGTATTTGCAAGTAGGCTGCTCTGTCCAGTATTTTTAACAGAAAAGGTACAGTTGTAATGGATCTATAGTTTGATGGATTATTAGGGTCTAGGGATGTTTTCTTTTAGAAGCGGGAGTGCCCAGGCATCTTTCAGATTATTAGGTAAAATAGTGGCTTTGAATGGAATGACAGATGCAATGAAGGGGGCTAGTTCCTTCACAGCCTCCTTGATAAGAGGAGCTGGACATGAGTCTCCCTGACAGTTAGCCGGTTTGAGTTTTAGAATGATGGTCTCCACCTCTTTAATGGAAAGGGGTGTGAAGTTAAATTGGGGCTGCACCTTCCTGCTAGTAGATGGTAGGTGCTGAATGGGCTCCACATTAGTAATAAGAGATTTTTCAGTTTCTATTTTGTTTTGGAGCATGGCGATTTTGTCTTGGAGTGCATTCTGGATATTAGTGCACCACAGAGTATCTTTGGTGCAGGTATCAGGAGGTGGGGCAGGTGAGTCTAACTCTTTAAAAATTTGAAAAGTCCCTTAGTGCTAGAATTGGCTTTAGTTATGCGGTCATTAAAGTTATCTTTTTTAGCTTGGACAATGGCGACCTTGTAGTTGAATGAAGCTGCTGTGAAATGATCTTTGTTTGCTTAGGATGGGTTACTCTTCCATGCTGTCTCAGAGATTTTGTTCAGTTTCGTGAGAACTTTAAGGTGTGGGGTGTACCAAGTGTTGAGGTGAGCACGAGGTTTAGATTTGCGTAGTTTAAGTGGTGCTAGTGTGTTAATAGCCTCGAGGATAGTATGATTGTACAGGTCGACTAGATTCATAGGATCTGAGAGGGTTGTGGTAGGGTTAATGATCAGTTGAAGTAATGGAATACGTTTCTCAATGGTCAGATTACATTTATTTCTAGTCACCATGGCTGGTCCTTGATTATGTTGAATACATTTCGAGGGTTCTTTAATGGTAAATGAGATTAGGGGGTGGTCGGTCCAAGCGCATGGAGTGTTGGATAAGATATTGATGTTGCAATTCAAGTCGGCTAACCAATCTAATGTTCTGCCTTTATTGTGAGTGGGTTCGGTTATGCAGTGTGTGAAGCCTAGTTCAGTAATAGTGTCCTTGAGGGCAAAGGCTTTGGGGTATTTTGTATCTTGGAAGCCTAAGTTGAAGTCTCCCAAGATAATAACTTGTGAGTTGTTTTTGGTGTTGGGGGACTACAGGTGTAAGATATCATTTTCGAAAGTGGTGGTCGGTCCTGGTGGGCGGTAGATGAGGTGGATTGTGATGCATTGTGATGGTGGATGTAGGTGATGTAGGAAGTTTTATAGATAATAGTTCTGCTGACGGCATGAGTTAATTATTAACTTTTCTTAGTCCTAGTGCAGTTTTGCAAATGAAAGCAATGCCTCCTCCTTTAGATAGGTTCTCATCTCTGTCAGTTCGGATAATGGAGTAGTTGTCTGGGATTGCAAGGGCGAGAGATGGTCCAGAGGCTCTGTGGAGCCAAGACTTCAGTAATAGCAACAAAATAAAGGTCATGAAGTGTTATAAGGTCAGCGATATCTAGTGCGAGTGCAGGTAGGGATCTGGCATTAATTAGACTCGCTTTAATTGTAGGTGACATGTTGTCCCGTTTCCCTTTACGTGACTTTGGGCTGTGCTCAAATGCAGGAGATGTAGTATCTAGGTTAGCTTATATGTGAGTTGCTACAGTGGCGTCTTTAGAGAAAGGAACGTTGTGCCGTCGTGTGAGTCTGGAGCTTAGTGTGAGATTCCTGTGTAGCGTGGAGCAGGGGAAAGATGTGGGTGTTGTAGGTGTGGTTAGAGGAGGTGGCTGGAGGTAGAGGTTGTAGAAGGGAGTGGATATGTAAGGTGGTACTGCAGTGTCATTGGGAGATGCTTTGGTTATATGTTGGGCTTTTGGTTCGGTGCATATGCATGGGGGTGGTAACCTTTGTGGGAGGATGAATTCCATGTGAAGACAAGGTGGTAGGAATCTAGATGGTGGCATCAGGGCTGATGGCGGGAGACTAGATGCCATTGACAGGTGAGCGTAGGACACGCTAGGGTTACTATGATGGATCAGCATAAGTGTCAGAGGATGACTGACTGAGGAGAATACCAAAGTGAAGAAATTCAGGTCGAATAGGCAGAGCAAGCAGATTAAGATGGATGTAATGGCCTGGTGAGGTGGATGAATTGCTGATTTCAATAGAGTAATGCAGGGTGGATAGGTGTGCACCATTGAAAGAGCAGAGATAATCTAGACTGGGGGTGGTAGGCCTGTAGTATGGGGATGGTTGCAGGGGCCAGGATGGGATTATTCAAACCATAAAGGTTGTGTGCGATCACAAGAGGAAATGCGGTACTATTGGACAACTTTGTGCAAGCAATTAGGTAAGTAAGATACACCTTGTGCAACAACATGCTCAATTGGAATAGTATATCTCTATTCAGCCATAGTTAAACAGCACATGCGGTACATAAAGAAATGCGGTATAACAGGATACAATAGGCTAGGCTAGATGCACCCTATACAGTGAATGTTTGATTGGGGTAAAATACATCTATGCATCCATGTAGTCATTATGAGATCGAGTACTTATATGCATGCAGACGATCAAAATTGGTATAGCGAGGTAAATACACATATACAAGTCAAAACCGTAGGATTATACCTAGACTCAGCTCTCACCCTCGACAAGTACAGCCTCAGCAACCAGTTACACCTGCAAACTTATCCACGCCTGCAAACCATAGCTATCCACAGATAGCTGTACCACCATAGCGCGAGCCCTCATCCTCTCCAAATTAGACTACTGTAATGCACTGTACCTAGGCACCAGTAAACATAACATCAACAAATTCCAAACTCTGCAGAACAATGCCCTTAGAACAGCCCTAGGAATTCCCAAAGGGCAACACATATCTGCCCATAGAAGAGCCGTCAACTGGCTGGCCATCAATGACTGTATCAAATTTAAAACTGAACATTACACACAATTGTCTGAACAACAAAGCACCTGCATACCTTACAGAAAAATTCACAAAACACACTTCCGAACGACCTATCAGAAAGGCCCTCTCAAACAGCATCAAAATCTCCAACTTTAAACTGAAAAGACCTGGTGGGTCAAGCTTCCCAGATCTAGCAGCTCATCTCTGGAACTCCATCCCAGATGCACTCAGAGCCACCCCTTCCTTCCATGTGTTCAAAGCTAACGTCAAACTCTGGCTTAACACCAACGACTGCTAAATGCCCCAACTGCACCAAATACGCTGTACATTTATTGTAAATATGTGTAACTGTAACATATGTAACTGTAACATATCTCACATGTAAGTCACCCGACATTGTAACATAAGAAATGTTTGATATATGTAACATATCCCACATGTAAGTCTTCCGACATTGTAACATAAGAAATGCTTGATATATGATCGTGTAACATTAGAAATGTAACTTATTTATTACCTGTAACCTAACATTTATTTTCTGCAAGCGCCCAGTTGCTTAACGGCCAGGTGCACTCTATAAATAAATAAACAATACAATACAATAGTAGGCAAATTGGTTTAGCAAAGTAAATACACATGTGCAGGCAATAGGCGAACGATTGAACAATTGGTAGGAGCGTTACAAATCAGGTGGATTCGCTTAATGTGGAATCAGTTAGCAAAATACATTGATAAGGCGACAATGTGCATATGTTGCATGCATAGGCGATATATTGGTGGTCACTACTGCATCACTTAACAGGAACGTTTTTAGATTTTTTGTCGCAGAAATGGGTATGGAGTTATTTAGTGTTAAACAACATGCATGGAGCAGGTTACTAATTCAGACGCGGCGTGTTAGCAGTGTGAGCAGAATCTGCGTTTGCTACAAATTAGTCACGGAATGAGAGGTCATATATGTAATGCTGAGGGAGGGTCGAAAGTAATAGGCAAAGTGAGGAATGTAGTAGCACCAACCAGTAGTATGGCGAGATATTTCAAAGAAATAGGTGTCGCGCCAGGAGCAGTAGACACTGAATGCAGGAGTTCAGCTCGACAGGAGTGCCATGCCGAGAAACAGAGCAATGTTGACGTGATGAGACTCTGGCTCAATGTTGTAGTGTCAACATGCAATGTCCAACTGGGATTGTTATTATTGTATGTTGTGCAGTGGTTTCCGGGACAGAATGTCAATATCTTACCTCTGGTGAGAGGGAGGCGGTGATCAGTAGATAGATCAGCTGGTCAGCATAGGTTCAAGTATGGGTGCCGGACTGAGGAGGTGACTAGGCATAAACTCGGGCAGGTGTCCGGGCCTCCCGGCACCGACAGGCACAGACAGGCTTGTGCCTTATATAGAGTGCCTTGGATTGAGGGCCGGCTAGCTCCATCCGGTGAATGCCGTCCCAATAAATTAATGAAATCCCCCAATGAGTGGCGATATACGTTGCTAGGCAACCGATCAACAAAGGGAGATGCCGGCCATTTTGATCCGTAACATGCAGTTTTACACGTGGATGGTGGCGAAAAATGCAGGGATTTGGCCAAGATAGCAAAGTTGCAGCGTAGCTGAATGCTCTTGTGGCTTTGCAGGCAGGGGAAGCTGCAGGCTGCTTACCCAAGTAGGGATCACTAGAATCTGCGTGGTCTCCTGCTTTGGGCGATCATGTTGCTGCAGCTGATGAGACGCGGTGTGAGATGGGCTCTTGCACGATCACGAGCGACAAAGAGATGAAATATTGCTCCATATTACGAACCTCTGTATACCATCCCCAAACCAATGACTTGGTGGAAAGATTCAATAAAACACTGAAATTAATCCTATGGAAATTGGTATATAAGGACGGGAAGCACTGGGACCAAAAGATCCCTTGGGCGCTATTTGCAATACGGAAAACTCCCCAAGCCTCTACAGGATTCTCTCCTTTCAAACTACTTTATGGCCAAAAGCCTAGAGATGTCCTGGACATGCTCCAGGAAATCTGGGAAGAGCGAGAAGAGGCACCCATTCCCATCTCACAAACTGCTACTAGAATGCGAAAACAGATAAGATTTATTCACAATCTAGTCCGCATTCATATGAAAAAAAAAGAGTCAGCAAAAATACCCTTAGAGGAAGGTGACCTTAAGCTCATTTTTTAAAGGACAGAAATTACTGGTCCCCTTACCCACCTCAGAAAACAAGGTTGACTCTAAGTGGCCCTACGAAATATTAGAACAAATGGAATCCTGTACTTATAAGTAGTCCAACTGGACAGGAAATGGAAAGTTCAGTTGTATCACATATATATCTCTTAAAAGAGTGGAAGGAGAACACCTCTGAAGCAAGAGACTTTGAATGAGAAGAGACTTGGCCACAGAAGGCCTTGATATAGAGAAAAGGAACTATAAGCTCGAGCCAGAGAAGCCCAGGAGTATGCTGTGCTGAGTCCCGCCTTGTCCTGTGCTAAAATCGTGGTGAAGGGAGACCCCGGCCATAATATCCTGACTTATTTTGTGAACACGTCTTTCTTTTCATGTGAACATTGTCCCACACTCTTTTGTAACATAGCAGTAAGCATTGGCAATAGGTTTCTTAGTAAAGGCCCTTCTATTTGACTAGATTCCACTTGGACAGTATTATAATTTGAGGGTCGTAGTTTGCTCCCATCTTAGAGTTAGGTTTAGATTAGGCGTTTATCTCACCCACTTTACAGTTTAATAAACAACCTTGAACTGTGATCACTTGTTTCCATCATACTTTGATGCCATGCCTTCATTACAGATGGGTATGCCCAGAGGTGGGTCCCATGCCTGCCGCGCCTAGAGACCCAAGCTAATCCTCACTGATGAGCCCGACAAAGCTGAAATATGTCTGGGGATGCTTGTAGTCTTGTGCAGAAGGGATGTGACCTAGCAGTACGGCCTGGACTGCCCCTTTTGGGGTGGGACCAAGCCTGATTTGCATACAGTCTTTCTCCTTCTCTAATGACTTGGCAGGCAAAGAATTATGATCTGGAGGGTTGCCCAGCGCAATGTCAGAGGTTAAGATTCATTCTAAACCTTCCAACCAAAACCTCTTTGTTTTTGCTTTGTCACCCCAAGTGATATGGGTATGCCCAGACAAGTATCCCGTGCCTAATGGGCCTAGAGACCCAAGCTACTCCTCACTGATGAGGCCCGACAAGGCCGAAACATGTCTGGGGATGCTTGCGGACTAGTGCAGAAGGGAGGTGACCTAGCAGTTTGGGCTGGACTGCCCCTTTTGGGGTGGGAACAAGCCTGATTTGCATATGGTCTTTCCCCTTCTGTAATGGCTTGGCAGGCGAAGAACGATGGTCTGGAGGGTTGCCCAGAGCAATGCCAGAGGGTAGGATTCATTCTAAACCTTCCAGCTATCACCTCTTTGGTTTTGATTTGTCACCCCAAGTGAGATGGGTATGCCCAGACGTGGGTCCCATGCCTGCCAGGCCTAGAGACCCAAACTCCTTCTCATTGATGAGGCCCGACGAGGCCAAAATATGTCTAGGGAAGCTCGTGGTCTCGTGCAGAAGGGATGTGATCTAGCAGTTCGGACTGGACTGCCCCTTTTGGGGTAGGACCAAGCCTGATTTTCACATGGTCTTTCCACTTCTGTAATGTCTTGGCAGGCAAAGAACGATGGTCTGGAGGGTTGCCCAGAGCAATACCAGGGGTTAAGATTTATTATAAACCTTCCAGCCATAACCTCTTTGATTTTGGTTTGTCACTAGTGGGATGGGTATGCCCAGACGTGGTTCCCGTGCCTGCCGGCCCTAGAGACCCAATGTTACGCTCACCTGGTTCCCACAGGGGCGTCGATCGGACCCGGACAGCTGCGGTCTCCACCAACGTGATGCGTAGTGAAGAGATAACAATCTGGACTGGCCCGCATAATCTTGTTTGCTGGACTCGTAGAACTATTCTCCTGCAAGTGGAGAAAGGGATTTAGTCACCCGTGGACTTTAGTGATGGCCCCCCCAACTGTTCTCGTTCTCCCCACTAATCATCTCCGATATCCCCTCTTGGTAACCTCACCTTATGTTTTTAAATGATGAGCTCTCCATCCTGCATGGCATGCAGGGGTGCGTAGATACCAGTTACTTCACTGGTTTGAAGGTACTGGAGGAGTTCCGGAGGAATATTGACTCCAGTGTCTATAAAGTTCAAAGAGTTTAATATGTCCGATGTTCACTCTTGTTCCATTCCCTCGTTAGGATGCAGCTGGGTCCAAAAGAATATTGCCTGGAGGCAGCTGATGGCGTTCAGGTAAGAGTCTGTATTACCAAACACTGTCCGGTAAAAGTTGCATGAGTTTAACTTGCTGTTTTCTCTCCCTTTATAGGTCCGGCATAGAAAGATGCAGCGAATTAAAGGATAACACCTCTGGTGGTAAAGCAGGTAAGCCTATGGTGGCAAAGAGATTGTCTTTGTCGGTTTTCTCGGCTCACCTTGTTATTCCTTTTGTTTTCCCCCCAGGTGCTGGGTTTCGATGAAGAAAATGATGGAGGCAGAAGACTGGATGCTGACTTGCAGACACGGTGAGCGTTACGCTGCTGGATGCAGAATAACACGAAGCATGAGCTGCTGTTTGGGTGTGGTTTAAATAGCCTGCAAAGTAGTCCCAGGTAAGAAGTTCCCCAGAACCACACCCGAGTAAAAAATAGTCCCTGTAATAAAATAGTCCCATCCAGGCCTCACGTTGGCTCATTTGCAGCATGGTCTGCATAAGGTAAGTAAAGTCTATGAGCCTGCTATGATGAGCCTGGCGCCTAAGGCGCCAGGACTGAATCCAAACAGCCCCCAGCCGGGGCTGTTGGGGTTTTAATGAGTATCTGGATGCCTGCTCCCGGGGCTGATGGACTCGATCCGGATGCCCGGGGGTAGGCATCATGACACCCAAGTTATTCCTCACTAATGAGACCCGGTAAGGCTGAAACATATCTGGGGATGCTTTTAGTCTCGTGCAGAAGGGATGTGACCTAGGAGTTTGGGCTTAACTGCTCCTTTTGGGGTGGAACCAAGCCTGATTTGCATATGGCCTTTCCCCTTCTGTAATGGCTTTGCAGGCAAAGAATGATGGCCTGGAGGGTTGCCCAGCACAATGCCATGGTTAAGATTCATTCTAAACCTTCCAGCCATCATCACTTTGTTTTTGCTTTGTCCCCCGAGTGGGTGTGTATGCCCAGATGTGGGTCCCGTGCCTAGAGATCCAAGCTACTCCAGCCATCACCTCTTTGTTTTTGACCATGTGCCCTTTACCTGGAGCTCTCCCAGATGTGCTTCCCAGACTGAGAGGGAATGCGTCAGTTCTGAGGAGCAGTGTCGAGGTGGGTGCCTGAAACGGCATGCCTTGATTTAAATTTTTCTCCTTGCTCCACCACTGCAGCGCCCTCTGGAAGGACGGTGTGAGAAGAACATCTTCCCACAAGACATAGGCATGTTTCCATTGAGTCAGTGTCTCCTGAACCAGCATCATTCGTACTGTGCATTTGGGAATCAGGTATATACAGGAGGACATCATGCCAGGGAGGGATTTGAACTGGTGTACTGCTGTGTAGGCATTGTCCAGAAAATATGAGACCAGCCCCAGCATCGCTGTTATCCTTTTGGCTGACGGTTGTTCTTTGAGGATGTGAGTATGCAATTCCGCCCCGAGGAAGAGATCAATGTGAGCTGGTACAGGAGTTGATTTGGTTTTATTGATGGAGAAGCCTGGAGTTCCCAGCATTAATCTTGTCTGTGCGACTGCTGCAGCTGCGTACCTTTGTGAGTTTGCCTTTATTAGTCAATCATATGAATATGGAAACACCTCTATCCCTGCTCACCTGAAGTGTGCTGTGACTGACGCTAGGCTTTTTGTAAAGACCCTTGGGGCCAATTTCAACCCGAAAGGGAGCATGTGGAACTGAAAGTGTGTGTTTCCTACCGAGAACCTGAAAAACCGTCTGTGCGCTGGGTGAATGGGAACATGGAAGTATGCATCTTCCCAATCCAAGATCGCCAGGAAGTCATTCTTGTTCAACCATGGGAGAACCTGCTGAAGAGAAGTCATCTTGAAGCTGACCCGTTTGATGAATTTGTCTAGGGCCCTTAGGTCCAATATTGGGCGCCATGGTCTGTTCTTTTTTTTGATGAGAAAGAACTGAGAATAGAACCCTTTTCCTTTCTGGCTCTGTGGTACAGGTTCTATATCCACCTCTTGCAGAAGCTTGTCTACCTTCAGTTGTAGATGCTGCAGTACATGGACCCGTTGAGATTGCAGAGTCAGAGAAGGAGGACGGCCCACAAAATCTATTTTGTGTCCGGTTTGTACCACTTGTAAAACCCACGTGTCAGACGTTATTTTTAGCCAATGATGTAGGTGTTGGCTTAATCGCCCTTTCACAGGGGTGCGATGTGGGGGGTGCAGAGCTTGTCAATTCTGTTTAGACTGGACCCTCGCCTGGCACGACCCACATCTGCTTGGAGTATCTGGTCTATCATTGTTGGTACCTGTTGCCCGTCTGATACGAAGTGGAGGCTGACCTTTGGGTCTTGAAAGTTCTATTGTAACCTCTGTATCTCGCGGTAGAACCTCCAAAGGGGCATCTATCCTTGTCTTTATCCTTTAGCTAACCTATTGCTCTCACTGTGTATATATTAGATTTAATAGGTGGACACATATCATCTTGCCAAAGAGATTGTGTCCATCAAAGGGCATGTCAAAAATTTGAGCCTGGTCATCAGGACTGAAATGTGTTGCCTTCATCAAGGCCTGTCTTCTGAGGACCATACCATGGACCATTAACTGTATAAGTGCAGGATCAAAGGGGTCTGGAATTTCCTCTGTCGCAGGATGCCAAGGCAGACTTTTGTTTTTTGGCATATATATGGCCAGGGAATATTCAAGCATACAAATCTATGAAAGATCAAATGCTGGAGAAACCTTTTTACAAAATATGGAAAAAGTACAAGGTCACCTTACTTCTTCAGTTAGAGTGTGAGCCTTCAAATTAATAGAATAACTGGAACCCTTTCGCAAGTCCTACTGATATGTGAACTGTATAACTGGAAGGGTCATTTCAACGCATGTGTCTCAATGTAACTCTTGAGTTATGGAATTGTGGAACTTGATGGATAGGGAGGGGTTAGTGTTATGGCTGAATGTATATTAAGATCTCTCTTGTTAATGTACTTTATCAAAATACTCTAATAACAAGAGTTGGAACAAATATGCAATAGATCCAGTACTTCAGAAAAGGCCAATAAGTAAGATAAAATGCACAAAAAGATAAAATCCTCCAATGCTCCATGCTCTGGCAACGTGTAAAAGAATGAATGGAAATATACTTTAGTGCAGAAAATTCATAGATCTACATGTTTTATAATAAAAATGCATATTGAAGCCAAGCTACAACCAAAGTGTACATATAATACACAAGCCGCCTTACCATCATATGTTACATAAGGTACTTGAAAACCTTTGCCACTGTTTCCCTCATTTGACTTAAAATGAATCCACAGCTTTCGTGATCTAGATGTAAATGCTATAGGTCGTTCATATGTCTGACATGTTTCATATGTAGTTATAGAGGAAGGTAAAGCTGAAAAACAAAAACAAATATTTAAGATTTAATTTAAGAAAATTGAACATTAACATTAATTTACTAATATCCTACATGTAGTATACATTGTTTATTTAGGAAATCGCACCAAAGAGAGACACAGTACTAATGAATTCAGTAAAACTAAAAAGAAAATAATTATTTCAAAATGAAGTCTGTTGAAGGCCTGGTGAAATGGGAGAGTTTGCACACACATACACAATTCAGTAAGCTTAGTTCAACCTTCTTATTTTTGCTGAAATATGACATATATTATTGATGTATTCGATTTCTAAAGCACTAAAACCAGAGGGTGTGCAAGCGCCATTTACCAGGAGAGGACATTGGGGAAGAAAGGTTGTTCATGTAGTTTAGACAGATAGGACTGGAACTGGAAGAGGTGTGTTTTTAAGAGTTTCCAAAATCTACCTAGATCAGCTACCCATCTCAGGATGGGGAGTAATTTATTCCAGATTGTAGCACCCTGTACCGCAAAACCTCTGCCGTAGCAGAGTTAAGTCTGAATCTGGAAGGAATCAGCTGCTTAACTGATGTAGAGCAGTGCGGTCAATTCATGATGTAGAAAGACAATGGGTCTCATTATGAGTCTGCCGGGCCTGAAACAACGGTGGCGGTAAATCCGCTGCCACCGTTGTTTCCGGACCGGCTGATTCCGAGTTCTGCAGGCAGGAGATATCCAAAATAGAGCGAATTACAGTAATCCAGTTTAAAACCAATTATTGCAAGGTCAATAGTGGACAAGTGATCTGAAGAGACAAGAACAAATTATTTACCCCTGATAATGTTCTTTCTGATGAATGTTCCTCCCATGTATTCCTCATCTCAAATATTTGTTTGCTGCTTTGCAGTGCTCAGAAAAGAAATTTGACAGTGGGGGGTGTTGTGTGGCATAAGCGTCAATGTCCCTTGACGCTCTCCATTCCGCATCCAGATGGGACGTCGAAGGTAGAATAAATAGCTCGCAACATGCCTCTTTGCCTCAGATTCCTCGTTTTTCTATTCCCTGTTCTCAGCCACCTGGGGGAAGTAAGAACTTTATTTACAGACATTGAAAGAGATCGAGACACTTGAATTTGCCCCTAGTCAGAGGGTTAGATTGAGAGGACGATAATGAATCCGTGGGAGGACCTCCATCAGAAAGAACATTACCAGGGGTAAGGAATTTGTTCTTCTAATGGATTGTGTCCTCCCACGGATTCCTCATCATAGATAGACTCCCACAACAGTACATGTAACAGAGGTGGGAAGGAGATTCTTATGATATCGAGTGTCCTGACTCGACAGAGTGTCTAGGCAGTAATGCCTAGAAAATTAATGCAGGGAGGACCAAATTGCAGCTTGGCAGATGTCCTGCACTGGAATTCCTCTATGTAGAGCCGATGTAGTAGCCACTACTTTGGTGGAGGGAGCCCTTAAATGTTCAGGAACATCCTTTCCTGCGATGGACTAACATTTTGAAATGCATAGCATTGTCCATCTGGATAATGTCTTCTTGGTTACCGCTTTACCATGCTTGTCGCCTGTGTAACCAACAAATAGTTGGTTGTCCTGTCTAACAGTGCTCATTCTTGCTATATATTAGTTCAGAGCCCTCTTTGGGTCTAATCAGCTTAGTCCCTCCTCATCCTTGAAGGGTGGGGAAGAGGATAAAATGCTGGTAGTCAGATTTGTTGAGATAAATGGAATTCCAATACCACCTTAGGTGGTACCACTTTCTCTTTAGGGAATACCATGAATGGTAGTTTGCATGACACAGCTTGAGGTTCGCTAAACCTCCGAGCAGGAGTGAAAACTACTAAGAAAATCGTTTTCCAAGTCAGTTATCTGAGAGGACAGGAATGAAGTGGCTCAAACCGACCTCCCATTAAGAATGTAAGTGCCAAGTTCAAATCCCAGGATGGGACCAGAAAAGGGACTGGTGGGAATGTGTTCCTCAACCCTTTCAGAAATTGAATTACAATGGCAACTTGAAATAAGATCCTTGTTCTGGAGTGTGCTTGAAAAGTGAAAGACGACCCTTTAACTGTAGCCACCTGCATTCTAAGGTGGGCCAGGTGGAGTAAAAAAGAAAGGACCATAGATGTACTGCAAGAAAAAGGGTCTATTTCCTTCGCTCTACAACAGCTGCAAAATTAATTCCAACGGCAGTAGTATAGCTTTGGTTGCTGATCTCCAGGCCAAAAGCAACACCCCCATGACGTCTTCCAGAAGGCCCCAATATTTTTTATCTTATCTTCTCAGAAACAAGGGGGGTAGGTTCTGTAAGGGAGGCATGCTATCACAAGTATGACACTAACACAAAAGGTACAATTTGAAAAATCTTTATTGAAGTTTCAATGGGGTTGGAGAAACTCCTACTTTTGCCTATAGCTAAAAAGGGAGTAGTCTCGACCATCAAATAAATAAAACGGACCTAGTTGAGTCTGTCAAATAAAAATGGCCTATACTAACAAACACCTAATGCCTGCCCTATATTTTGTACAAAAAGTGTGAAAAGGAGAATATGTATGCAAAGGAAAGTCATTGTTCAAAATAATCAATGTGTCTGAACCATCCCTCCTCCGCACGTTGGACACAGAGTGAGGCGGTCCCTGTGGGTGAGATGACACACTCTGACTCAGTCTCTTAACATGAAGGCAGTTCAAGACGTGGATCGAGGCCCGCCTAGCCTTCCAAGTTAAAGTCTTACTTCCAATTTCCAAAATATAGCTCATCAAAAGAATTAATGTCTGTCCCCTTCTGTCGGGCTCAGACCTCTTAAAGCAAACGTTCACCAAAAAGTTCCCGTTGGTCTCCCCCCGTCGAGCTTGGACATCTTACAATAAAGCAAAACACTTGCAGGGGTTTCCTTCTCCAAGCTTAATTCACTTCCTTTTAGGGTTCCCTTCCCCTTACCTAATACACTTTCGGTCTCCCTCTGTCGGACTCGGACCGTTCCTGATGTCGAAGACTTTTGAATGTGTGTGTTTTTTTTTCTACAGACCTCTGCAGGAGCACTTCGCCTTTCCTGCTTTCAATTCACACTCCCATATTATTTGCCCCAGTCCTTCCTGGTCTGGGTGGTTCACTGTATTAGCACCAAAGTTCAATGTTCCCCATTTACTCTCCCCTTTTCTCAGGGTGAATTTCAATCACCTTGTTTTTACAGTGCATTCACTTTATCACTATAAACTTTTCACCTTTAACAGAGACTTTCGAGTGGGCTACTTCCTTTTGCTGGACCACTCCTTTACTCAGTATCGCTGACGTTACGGCTATCGTTACTTCAAGGTTCATTCACAGGTCTGCCTTTCTTCATGTCTCACCCACACTTGTGCAGCCTTCACTTGTGCAATTTAATTTTGACACTTCAATTTTTATTTAGCACACACCGGTCTTTCACGTCACTTGACAACTCTCTCGCTGTGTGCTTTTCTTTCTTTATTGTCTTTCAGTTTATGAGTCAAGGTTAGTACCACAGGCTTGGCCTCGCTTCCCCAATTCTGCTGTTCACCCAGGAGAGTCGCTGGCGTCCTTGGAACACAATGCAGCCTTTTTGTCTGGGATTCGCCCTTCTCCACATGTCTTTTGTGGCCTTCTGGAGGCAACAATCTCCTGCAGGGAACTCCTGGGGTTCTCTACCAGTGGCTCTCGTCCCTCGGTCCGTTGCGCTGCTCCAGTAGGTTTGCCTTCGCCCCGGAAGTTCTGCTCTCACTCGTGTTACACCTTGCTCAGAGTGTATCTCTAGGTTCCGCCTTTTATCCATGTGAGGTAAGCTAACTGATATCAAATGTATGCACTTAGAATCAAGTGCCTGATTTTACCTGACCCAATTAGCAGGACATGTCCATTGTGATGTATAAGAGTTAGCTTTATTACTCTCAGTCACTATTTTCCTCGGCCCAGTGTTTGTGTGGAAAGGGAGGGGGGGTTCGGACATCATAGAGTCCTAAGAAATAGGAGGGATCATGGGTACGGGAAAGGGATCCTCCTGCACCTGTCCACCCCCAGGGGAGGGGTCCAAAGGCGATGGCCGTGCCCTTGCCAAATGAGAGAGAGATCCCCGGGGACTAGCAGGTGAGACACCCTTTGGTTTCTCACAGTTCAGCATTCTCATTCCCGGATGGAACAAATGGCCTCCCTCTCGTGAGAGTAGATCCATTCTCTGGCAAAGGCAGAATGGAAGGCAGATGGACATGTTCAGAAGGTCCGGGCACCACGTCGTCCTGGTCCAATCTGGAGCAATCAGGATCATGACTTCCTGAATTAGGTCTTGAGGGATGACAGATACTGATGGGACAGCATAAAGGAGCATGAAATCCCAATCCACTACACATTTGTCCCCCAGTACTCCTCTCCTTGGAGCAGAACAGATTCTATTTCCGGTTGGAACTGAACACCCACAGATCCACCTGAAGGGTATCCCAGAGAACAAAGAGCTCTAGAAAGATTTCCAGAGCCAACTCCCACTCCCACTTGTGGGAGATGGAGCCCTGCATGCTCAGAGCGTCTGCCGGTGTATTCTCCTTCCTGGCTAAATTAATTGCTGACAAGGAAATCCAGTTTTGTAAACCAGAGCTGCATCGCCTCCTTGCACTGTGGTAGTGACACTACACCTCCTCTCTTGTTGAGGTAATGCATGGCCACTATGTTGTCGGTCATTAAATGGATGTTCTTCCCCTGGATAGAAGGCAAAAAGGCCATCAGAACCACTCTGAGCGGCCTCAGCTCTAACAGGTTTATATGAAATCTTTATACTGCTGGGGACCAAAGGCAGCTCCTTCGATGATTGTTCATATGCGTGCCCCAACCCTTGAGAGAGGCATTCGTGACTACATTTATCTCCGGCCAAGGTTGCCAAACATTTCCTCTGATAACCACATTCTCTTTGCAGGCCCACAAAAGAAGATCCTGTGCTATCCAGCTCAGGACCTGAACAAGGTCCATTATCCCGCCTGAGAACCCAGACCATTGTGATCTGTGAGTCCACTAGAGAGATCTCACCCTTAGTCGGGATTCCAGCAACAGGAAAATGCAGGATGTCATGAGGCCCATCAACCTTAGAATGTCAAAGGCTAGTAGACATTGGGTGGTCTGAAATTTCAAGACCATCTGCAAGATATGTTGAGCCCTTATCTCGGGTGGGGTAGCCTTCCCTGAGGATGAGTCCAGGACCGCTCCAATAAATTGGAGCATTTGAGAAGGAGTCACTTGAGACTTCTTGAAATTGAGGGAGAAGCCCAGTTTGTGAATGGTATAACAGGTGCTGTAGAGATGTTCCAGAGCCCGTTCCGGGGAACACAGTCTGATCAGCCAATCTTCCAGGTAAGGAAGGATGTGAATCCCTCCTATTCTTAGACCCACTGCCACTACCGTCATCAACTTAGTGAAGACCCTTGGAGCGGAGGTAAGCCCAAAAAGTAGCATTGATAACGGATAGTGAGTATTGCCAATGATGAACCTTAGGTGCCTCCTGTGCTTGGAATAGATAGGCACATGAAAGTAAGTGTCCTGAAGATCGAGTGACATAATCCAGTCCTAGGGCTGAAGTGCCTTGATTATCTGAGAAAGAGTGACCATTTTGAATCTGTCTTTGCTGCGGAACTTGTTCAAGCGTCTCAGGTCCAAGATGGTGGCAGTCCTCTGTCCTTTTTGGGCACCAGCAATTATCTAGAATACCAACCCCAGTTCAGATCCACTAAAGCTATTTTCTCTATTGTACCTTTCTCCAGTAGGGAAAGTATCGCCTATGGGAGAGGCGGATCTACAGCCCGAAAAAACATGTGCTCGGGGGATAATCTGGAGGCCTCTTTAGGAATGGGAGACATTAACCCAGGGAACTGTTTGCAGCGCTCATGAATCTGAAGTAATGAAATAACATTCTACTAAATGCTGGGTCTGTCTACCTCCTACTGGTGTCAAATGATCGAAGACCTCAGAGTGGTTTTGGGGTTATAGGAGCAGCTGAGAGCAGGGATGCAGAGGATGCTTGAACAGTTTTTCTTCCACAGCCCCTAGCTAGATGGAGACATTTTCTTTGCCCCTGCCTTTGGGCCGTTTGGTTTGGCCTCTGCCTCTCTAGCTGAAGCAATAGTAGTAGAAAAAGGCCCAACCTTGTGAGGGTGTTGTTGCTCTCGAACTGCTGCTCTTATAGACTTTGGTGCAGCCTTGGAAGCTTGTCATTTCTTCAAGCTGCCGTCCGCCTTGGGACCAAACAAATTAGACCCATCTAAAGGCATGTCTAATATAGTCTGGCCTGAACATCATGAGCAAAGCCAGAGTTTCACAACCATGCCAAGTGCCTAATCACAACGCCGGAAACCATGCACCTGCCCACAAAGTCAGATGCATCAAAACCTGATTGCATGGATTGGCAAGGAGCTTCCTTCCCATCATTAATGAGATTGAAAAAGCCGTCTTGCACCGCTCCCCCCCTACATCCCAGGGACATTATCAGCAGCCTGTGCTATAACGTTCCAGAGTGTATACATATATTTCTACAGAGTGCAAGTGGCATTAATAGCCTTCAACGTCATACTTCCAGCAGCAAAAACTCTCTTGGTCAGGGCATCATACTTCTTATCATCTCTATCTAGAGTGATGGAGGGATAGGCTGAAGCCTTAGATGTAGAGATGGCAGCTTGTACCACCAAACTTTCTGGAGAAGGATGTCTAGACAAAAAAAATTAGGCATCCACAGAGGAAGGTTTATACCTTTTCACCAGATATTTATTAACTGCTGACGCAGTACCTGGGTCTTGCGGAGATCATGAAAGGGATCCCTTAGGACTGAATGGAATTATAACACAGGTTCCAGTAACGGGTTCCAGTAAGGTGATCCTGAGTGATGTCTTTGGCAGGACAACCCCAGCCTAAGCATTCAATGGCCTTGTTCATTACAGTCCAGCAAGCCACATTTGGATGGGAATGAAATTAAAAGTTACTCACCATAGTGACTAAAGTACTCCTAGTACATAGTCTCCTTTCCACCATACTGTGTGGGTGTCCCTCCTTAGGGACAGGACCAGAACCTTTTTCTTCTAAATAGGAGCATTTCCCATTTAATTGTACTGGTGCGCATAGACACGGCTATGGCCGTGACCATGCCCCTATAGCCCCTCCTCCGGCAAACTGACCTCAGTCCACTTGTATGTGCCGGACGGCTAATCTAGCTGGACCTATTTTAAATGGGAGGAGGACGGATAGTTATATGGAGGAAACGGGGCTATGGACTAGGAGCATGTTAATCAATACAGTGAGTAACTTTTAATTGCTCCTACGTCTCGTTCCCTTTCCTCCATACTCTATACAAAATGGGAGATTGCAACCGATATAGCCCTTAGGGATGAATGTTGTTGTTCATTAAGCAAACACGTTATTGGGGACAGCTTGTCCAAATTGGGCATCCACACTGGCACTAACATTCAAACAGTAGTGCTTGCAAAACGCTGATGGCGAAACCCATGTGGCTTCTTTACTAATGACCTGCCATGACACCTGTCTCTGGAATGCTACATCTGCTTTTTTAGCCCTTACCATGTGAGAATGAATATTCTCAGGGTACAACATTTTCTGCAGTTTATAGGACTCAGTGATAGCTTCCACCATCCACCTGGCTACAGAAGCCTTGGATGCCTGCTCTCTCGATGAAGTACTGCCAAACGTACTTCACCAGGGCATCTGACTTCCTGAACTGTTTCGTCTGGACGAGGTAGAACTTGAGAGTCCCCTGGACGTCTAGGCAATGTAAAGCCTTCCCCGCCTCAGATTGTGGATCCATAAAGATGGTTGGGAGTACAATTTCATCGTTGTTGTGAAATGAGGAGACTACCTTCAGCAAGAATTTTGGAAGCGTCCTCATGACCACTTTGTCCTTGTGGAAGACTTTGTAAGACTCTGACGCCACCAGCGCCTGGATCTCTGCTAATGTGCCTGACTGATGTGATACCAATAGTGCAGTTTTGAGCATGAGCCACTTGATGTCAGTAGTAGCCATGGGCTTGAACGGTTTGTGCACCAGCACTGCCACTGCCACATTGAGATCCCACGAATGGTGAGGTTTCCTGACTGGGTCAGTCCCCACAAATGTGTCTTTACCACCGGATTGGCCGTGGAGAAAGATTGTCCTTTGTATGCTCTGATTGCTGCCAGATATATGCAACAAGTCTTTACCTGCACCCCAGTGCTCGCCAGGTGTGCAGAGAAAGACAGTATTTGGTCAAGTAAGCAGGACACAGGGTCCACACCCTTGTCCATGGCCCAGTAGCAGAACCTGGTCCACTTACGTTTGTACTGGAGTCTAGTAGACTCCTTCCTTGCCATTTGAATGATGTCCACACTTGCAATAGTCCTAGCTGTTACATTTTGAATTGCTCAGGTATCAGGTTTAGAGGGCTAAGGACTCTGGAGGCAGCGGAAACCACTGCCCCCCCACCCCGTGCTGTGACAAGTACAACGGGCCAAACGTCTGCAAGCGAACAGGGCCCTGCCCTGAGATTCTGACCAGAACGGAGTACCAGATCTTGGCCGGCCAGTTCATGATCACCAGTTCATGTAGCACTGTGTCTTGTTCTGATACTTCCTCAACACCCTCTGTATCAATGGCATTGGAGAGAAAGCGTAAAACACCTCAGGTTGTTCCTTGAGATTTGGAGGGCATCCCCTAGTGAGTGCCTGCCCTTGCCCATCCACGACACAAACCGCCTGCACTTTGCATTGCTCTCTGAGGCAAATAGATCCACATCCAGGAAGCCCCAGACCCTGAACAAGGTATCAAGGATCTGCAAGCCCAGTTCCCATTTGCTGTTGTCTGACCCGGAGCCTGCTGAGCCTGCCCACCTCTGTGTTGCTCTCTCCTGGCAGGTGGATGGCACTGACATGAATGCCCTCCTCCAGGGCCCACTCCCAGATATGTCAGATTGCACAGAATCGGAGACCTCGTTCCACCCTGCTTGCTGAGGTAAAGCATTAAGGTGGTATTGTCTATCCTGAAGAGGACAGCTTTGCTCCTTATTAGCGGGAGAAAAGTCCTTAAAGCTAATTGAATCACTTTATTTATTTATTTATTTTATTCAGATTTGTAGAGCGCACGTCAGCCTGTGGGCATCACCCTCAGTTCCAGAACATGTATGTGTTCATCTTGCTGTTCAGCAGACCTCAGGCTGTGAACTGTAAAGTTGTCCAGTGTGGGCCCCCAGCCCTCCAATGAGGAGTCTGTCATAATGACCACCGCTGGGTCTAGCTGGTGGAAAGGTGCCCCCTCATAATATTTTCCTGCTGCCTCCACCATCTGGCTTGACCTTGTCTGGGATAGAGGCACAGTCTGCCTGAGAGCCCTTCTCCAGGTCCAAGTTTGCTGCCAGATGGAACTGCATCCGTCTCATTTTCAACCTGGAATACGGCACTGCCAAAATTCATGCCGCCATGAGGCCCAGCAGGTGTGGATACCACCATGCCAAATTGCGTAGCCTGTCCAGAAAATGTCTAGACACACAGAGGATCGCCCTGATCATTTCTTGTGTTGGGAAGATCCTCTGTCTGTGTCCCAAGCCAGT
Organism: Ambystoma mexicanum; assembly: GCF_040938575.1. NCBI lineage: Eukaryota > Metazoa > Chordata > Amphibia > Caudata > Ambystomatidae > Ambystoma > Ambystoma mexicanum. Next base: position 115,538,623 of record NC_090936.1, read on the forward strand.
CCGAGAAAGATCAAGGACTGCGATGGGCTAAATGCCGACTTGGTCTGTAGATATGCACAGACATGGTGACCCCTGGCTCAAAGCAGTGCCGCTATGGTACTCATTAGTCTTGTGAAGACACAAGGTGCAGAGTTGAGGACAAACGGCAGAACTCGATATTGGAAGGGCCACTCCATCACTGTGAACCTCAGGAATTGCCTTTCTGGCTGCCAAATCTGGATGTGCAGGTACGCGTCCTTTAGGTCCAGGGAGCACATATATTATCCCTCGCAAAGAGCCTCCGCGATCTGCGCTGGCATTGTCATCTTGAATTTTTTGAGTGGTAGGTAAAGGATGAGATAGGACAGGTTGAGTACCACCCTCAGGCCAGCCTGATTCTTTTTGGGGATGGCAAACATTCTGAAATAGTAACCAGAGCCAGTTTGAGTTGGGGGCACTTGCTCCACCACCTGGTTCCAAATAAGAGAAGCAATCTCCGACATCAAAACTGAGAAATTGAGTGCGGAGAGGTGACAGGGAGACACATCCCAACTGAAATCAACGAAAGCATCCAGGGGTCTTTTAGAAGAGAAAGCCATTGCATCTTGTGGAGTGCCAATCTGCCCCCCAATGGTGAGGGGTGGACCGAGACACCACCATCACTTCTTCTTGGCCTCAGAGGCCTGGTTGGAGGAGGGGGACTGAAAGAATCCTTTTGGGAAGATCCATTGGTGATTTTGCCTCTGTGGAGTAGGTGACCTGTCTGGCTGTCTGGACCTGCGTTCCTGGAATCCCTGAAGCCTCCGAAAGACTGGTTAAGCTGAACTGATCTACCCTGCGACCCAAAATGCTTTGCTGCCAGCTCGGTCAAGATTGCCAGCGATTTTACCACCTGGGAGCTGGTCTTCTTTTTATTGAGCTCCTCATCCGAGGATGAGTGGAAGAGCTCTACCCCTTGGAAAGAGAGATCCAGGATACACTCTTGCATCTCCATGGTGAATTTGGTGGCATGCAACAATGCTGCTTGTCGCATGTCTTTAGCCACACATATTCCTCTTGTTGCAGTATGAATGTGTGACACGGTTGATTCCAGCAAGTCCTGTGCCACTACTTTTGCTTCTGCCAGTCCTGCCTTGAACAAGGCCTGCCTGTTGAGAGGGAGGATTGGTAGGAAGTCTGAATTCCCTCCATAACCTTTGATTGGCAGCTGCCATGTTTGCCTGTCTGAGGTGAAGGCCTGAATTTGCATACACCTTCCTTTCATAAGCCTCCAACAGCTTGTCTTCCTTGCTGAGGAGGGCCGCAGCCGAAGACTCTGATGCCCCCATGGTCTGTGGCTTAGCGCACAATTACAGATGAATGTGGCTGCAGATGTGAGGAGAGGAGCATGGACTCTCTCTCCACATGTCTGTAATTGGTGTCCAGCCTCTTGTTCACCGGCTGCGCCAGGTGTGGCTTGAGCCAGCCCTTTGTCACTTGCGCGGACACCATTTTTAAAGGTATGCCTGACTTGCTGTGTGCCGTGAGTGCCAGCACCGCGGCCAGCACACCGGACTCTGGCTGCTATTTCTGCAGGGCAGGTACCGCCAAAAATTCTGCTAGTTCTTGCATGAGGTCATGGAAAGCCTTGACCAATGCTGAGGCCTCCACATCCTAGTTGTCATCTGTTTCTTTGCCTGCTTGCGCTGCCCCCCCACCCCTGCAGCGCATCCCTTGAGCCCCTGAAACAGGGACCGGGGGAGGCTACTATGGTGCCAATGGGCCAGGTCCCCCCTCAGCTTGGGGAGTCTTGGTCAGAGCCCCTCCGTCTCCCAGAGGTGTAGGTTAAGCCTGCACCAGTGTGGGGGTAGCTGGTGTCTCCTGCTGCAAAGGTGGCGATGGAGGCACGCAGACCTCCTCTTTAAATAAAGATTTAAGTTTAAGGAGGAGTGCAGGAGGAGAGGAGTATAACCTGCATTGCATGTGGCAAAACCAAGAGTGGAACAAACAGCACAAATGTGTAACATGTTTTACCAAAAGAAGTTGTGAATGTCGATGTTGATAAAAGTTAAAGACATTTATAAAGGTTTGAAGTACACCTCACCACAAGGTACTTGTAAGTAGTGGTATAAACCTTTTGCCTGCAGGTGAGGATACCAGGATAGGGACTTTCTAGTGGTAGTCCTGGCAATTTAGTGGACCAGGAAGAAATATTGTGGTTGAAAGATACAAGAGGAAGAAGAAGAGAAGAAGTGGTAGAGCCAATAAAGTGTTTCATTAATTGTTGTGGAGTCATCCTGACAGAACATTATAGGTGATACTGAAGAATTGTGACACCCCTCTCCCTCACCTTTTGTTTTTCTCCGGCTCTACCAGAAATGTCGTCAGGCCTAGTACGGTAGTCACCTGTCTGTTTCCATTTCCTTCCCACTCTCCCCCTCCCTTCCTTATCTATGTCTTAGCTCTTGCACTATCTGAAATGTCGGCTGAGTCCGATAGTTAATTTCACATCCTTACTGTTCATGGCCTGTAAGAATGTGGTTGTATTTTCCTTTGTTACCTCCCTTGCCTTGAAGCGCTTTGAAACACATTGTGTATAGGCGCTATATAAATAAACGATCATGAACGTGTTTTGTTTTCTCAAGAAGTAAAAGTTGTGTTGAACTCTTTGCTATACGTGGAGAGAAAAAGACTTGTTTTCTAGTTGAACTGTTGCTTAAAGTCTAAGTGAAAGACTTTTGGAGCAAGAAGAACTTTATGATCAAAACTTACCTATAAAACAGAACTTTTTTATTTGAACTTTGATTGAAATTCCTGTTTTGAATCTGGCAAGAGGATCCAGCCCAGGTTACAAGGATACAGAGTTATCAGGTCTATGGTGAATATAACTGTTATTTCTGTTACGTTTGAATTGTCATTTGTTACCTTTACGAATTTGATGTATGTACAAGTGTGAGGGACAGATTCCTTTTGTTAGAGTGCTTTCCTTCAGTTTATTTTGATAGGCAGAGAAACTCCTCTTTAGATTAGGGACAGTGAGGTGTTTATCAATCCCTTATTTATTTAATAAAATGTCTTCTTGTAAAAAAACGTTTATCAAGTTTTCCACCTCACATTTCTGACCCCTCATAATTGGCAGAGCTAAAAGGTCTTGCTTTTTGTTTGGAAGTGCAAGTAGGTAGTTGAACGAACGAATGAATGGATGGAGGAATACAATTGTACAGGTGGATGGATGTTTGGGTTTATATGGAAGTATGAGTAGATGGATGGATGAATGGGTGAAAATTGTTGGACGGATTGATAAGAAGTTGAATATGGCTGTATCAATTAGTAGGATAGCGCTAAAGTTATCGGGAAGTCAATTAGTGGGGGCTGACGGGTGATAACTGCTTTTGAAGACTGGTATTTGAGTGATGTGATTAACAATGGTAAGAATGAAAGCTCCACAACCCATAATTTTCAACAATTATAGTACAGTGCACTTGGGCCTTCCTGTCATTTCTAAAGGCTCTAGTTACTCTCGAAGGATTTTTTAGGAGAAGTGCAGATGTGCCTTGGACAGTGCTAGTGGCAGGTTATCTTTTCGTGTGTTTTTAACCCTTTCCTGCCTGGTGAACCGTGATTACCGCGTTTCGCACAGTTAGGTGGCTTAGCTCCAATATAGCCATGCCACAAGGTTCTTTGCCCTGTCCTTTGGCCATCTTGCCCCTTCACCTTCCAAAGGTCGAGCCGACCTGGACAGTTGTTATTTGGGCATGCAGTTTCCCACGAAGCGCCAAGCTTTCGCGGGCTTCTGCATGCCTTGCGTGTGCGCACCCAGGATATTGGCTGGACGGTCTAGTTCCAATACACATCCTGGGTGCCAGAGAGTCTGGTGTGCTGTGATTGCCTGGGACCACTGTGGTCCATGATTGGTCCACGCATGGTATGCATGTATGTGAGCAGATCTCCCATTGGGTCCTCTTTGTTTTGGCACGAAGGAGATTTGGGATAATAGAAGGCTCCAAACACCCATACCATGTCGATCTCTGCAGTTCTCACTGAACGAAGGATAGGATCCAAGTATCCTGAAACTAAGAAGCTGAGTCGAGGAACCGCTGGTGACCCGCTGGAAGGTTTGGCACCCTGAGCCCGCTGTCGTCCCGTGGGACCTCTCTGCATCTGGTCGTCCTAGAAGGTCTGCGAAGACGCTTCGACCCATTGGAATAGTGGGACCAACTATTCTTGGCACCTTCAACAAAACCTGCAAGTAAGCCTTTTCGAAAGTGTCCCTGGCCCAACCAGTAGGTTGACCAGCTTGCGCCGAACTTTTGCCCTGATACCGCCGCCGTTTTGAGGAGGCCCTTGAAACTTGGCATATCGCATGCTTAGTGTTCAAAGCACTCTCACACTAAATTTCGTACACTTGGCGTTCCCAGGTCTGGAGTAAAGTGAGTGCGCCCAAACCGGAGTATACACGGTTAGCGTGTCACTGAGCCGTGGTGACAAACTTTGCAAGTTCATTGCAGCTGTGGTTCTCTGTGCTGTGAAGCCTGCTACAGCGGAACTGGCCTGATCCATCCACCAGGAGCGGAAAAATCACCACTGTCCCGTTTGGAATTCAACGCTGTATCTTCGTTGCTGAAAGTCGCAGAGCCGTGATATTGCCGCATTTGAACCTGCAACCGAAGTGGACTCGACTGCCGAAGTTTGGTCAGCAGTGCGCGGGGGGTCGGTGAGTAATTGCAACCCTTACCGGTGGCCCCTAGCGCATCCATCTATTTTTACGCACAAGTGGCCCCTGAGGGCCCCTCTCCTTTCCACTGCTAGTGCGAACTAGCAAACTATTCCCGAACTCTGGAACCTGCTCTGCCCTATTGGGGAGACCCTCCACGAATAGTGGGAACTTATTCTGCATCACCTTACCCACCTTCCTGAGATGGTACAGCCCATTTAAGGGACCCCGCTTCACCCATCTGCATTACCGCGTGCGCCAGCATTGCAAGTGCATTTCAGCAACAGACTCCACTCTTCTTAGGGATTGGAGTGCCTTTCAGTTAGGACTGTGTTTGATGCAGAAGGGACTAAAGACTATTTGCACTGCCAGTTTCCTTCCCCTTCTAGGCTGTGGACCTATTTTGTGCATTAACCCTTTAGACCCCATTAGTCTTGTATATATGTATATTGATAGGATTGTGCTTAGAAGTATTACTGTGATTATATTTCTGTGTTGAAACTCAAAGCCCTTGAAATAAATGTATTTGTATTTTTAATATATCTACACCTGACTGGGAGTGATTTGTAAGTGCCTTTACTCTGTGTGCTCATTGAGGTCTTTCAGTCACCCTCACCCCACCTGAGACATTGACCGCCGCCAATGCAACCTTTTCCAGAAGGTTATCCTGTTCCATGAAACTAGGCTGGTCTTCTGAACCTCTGCCAACCAGGTCAGCGTTCAAAAATCTGTCTAAACAGTGAACATCATTTCTGCGACGATAGCCTGTTTAAACAGATTGGCTTTTCTAGGTTAATGGGTTAATGAGAAAAGGTAAGCATCTGCTGAACCTCTGTCAGATGAAACTTCAAGTAGCACACATTGCTTGGATGTCTGAACACATACAGGTATTCCTCTCGCGGACACATGCAAATCATTCAAGGTGAACCACTTCAGGATTTCTATGACCATCTCTTCCCCCATAAATTGAAACCATATACTCTGGCTTTTGAGTAATGCAACTTTGTGTGACAGGCAAAGGAACTAGAACTCTACCCATTCCCAGGATTAAACAGACTTCCTCGATGATGTCTGAGAATACAGGAGCATTGTGTCCAACCATCTCCACAATTTACTGGCATTTTCTGGACAGCAGCCAGTCCTTGCAGCTTGGCAAATGCAGCTCTTTAAGAGGCACTGTTGATGGTAACTCTTGAACAAACACTTTATCAAGGATCTCACACAAAAGGTAGCAGTAATACACCCAGGATTTAAACTGGCAGGATGTTTTTCACTTTTTTAGTACAGTGAACTCAATGGAGGACAACAATATATACTTTGCGAAATATTAACAAATCTAGACTTATTTGGGCAGTACATACTCTACAAAGGTACAGTGCTCCACCCAGCATAGTACTTCTAGGCTGATAACTAAGAAAAATATAACATTGTCAGGCATGCCCTATTATTATTCAGATGAGTAACAATTAGTCCCTCAAGTATTCGCTCAAAACCGAATATGAGACAGAAAAGTTGTTTTAAATGTCTGTTCCCATGTTTCACATGTCCTTATTTTAATCATTCTTATTTAAAGCATACAAGCCAGAAAAGATGACATTAACAAAAAAAGAGGCACTGTATGTACAGAACGATGTTGCATATGCAAAGCCAGAGCTACTCTAAATGCCAGGTTTCTGTGGTGATCCATGGCAATCCGTCCCTTCCCCCCAGTGGGGAGCCCTTCCCTATGAGGCTACCCAATATTCTCCCTAGGGTGGTTATAAGCGCAAGGACCTCACAGGGAGAGACTCCCCTCTTGGGGATAAGGACTCCCTTTCCTTTCGGAACTCCTTCACCCGTCTCAAGTCTCTATGTGTTACTTTGAGGCTGACTCATTCACACCTACACTTTCTAATAGTACTGAGAAGAGGAAGAATGAAAACTATACAAAGAGTGCTTGTTGGCTGGCAACCAACCATACTGAGATGAAGGAGAGAAGAAGTAGCAGAGATCAACCTACAAAGACAAACAAAGACTCTGCGTTCACGCTGTGGAGGGAACAGAGTCACTTGAATAAAAGAGAGAAAGGGCTAACCTTCAATGGACAAGGAGCCCTGGATATTTGAATGCAGCAGTGAAGCCAGCAGTGACAGCTGGGAGAACGACGGTCGGGACAGAGAGTGGCCCACCCCATCCACACGAGTAACGGCGAGGCAAGGCGGGCGTTAGGCAGAATCCTATGCAGAGCACTACAGAAGATTAGGATTACAGGTATACGCAATAAATCCCCTTTGGTATCAGTCTGTACCACACAGATTTAGTTGGTAGCTTTGGCTGAGCAGTCAGACTTATCTCAAGAGGGAGATGAGCAGTATTCAGGGTTTACACAATAGGACTACAATACTATGGAACAAGGAAACACTGAACACAGATTTATATCAAAAAGAATATATATTTATTTTACACACTCTTAGTTCTACACATAAATCACCATTATTAAAGCAAGTTAAAACTGTCAAGAAAAGTATACACAACTCCCTAATTAAATTGTAGACAAGTTTGAGCAAGAGTGTAAACACTGAGCAAAACGGCAGTGTAAACCAAGCAGAAATGGCACTCTAACAATTTCTTCAGAGGGAGAGAAAGACAAGTTATACAGGGTTAGACTTCTAAACACACCAGCAACACTTCCCAATAAGATTGTGAACAAGTTAGGCAAGGTAGTGCTTTAGCATAAGCAATACTTAGGTGAAAACTGAGCAAAATGGCACTTCAACTATATATAAAGGGGAAGGAAAGGTGGTTATAAGAGTTTAGGTACACCAACACATTTCTTAATGAAAAGCATTCTAGAGAAGGCAGAGGTAACTGAAATAGCCAGAGTAAATAGGCCTGTGCCAGAGTCAATGGTACAAGGCAAAGTGCCCATGATCAAACGGTTCTAGTAGCTGCAGTCAAGTCTTTATTTAACGGTTCAAAAAGGAGGGTGCAGAAAGTCAAAAGACAATGTTAGACGAAAGGGGCGGCCAACCCAGAAGGTAAGTAAAGGATTTAAAACACCTTCAGCAGTACCCAATGAAACGGGAGTGCTGGCGGAACAATGTACCTTTAAAGTGGATGAGGCTATTGCGGTGGCGGTAGTTCCTGGCAGTTCCTGCAGTTCGGGAGATCCAGCAGAGGAAGAGAGGCTCTCGTCGTGGAGGAAGGTTCGAGTTACTGCACTGCGAAGGGATGAAGCCAGCCGCGGTGATGCCAAAACGGAATAAAAGGTACGCTCCTTTAAATCGCGGTCGTGGTGGACGGGTGCCTGGCTATTCGGTCTCCTAGTGCTTGGAACTGGCGATTCGACCAAGGCAGGTCCTGGAAGGCGATTGGCGAACTGGTTGGCCCCACCAGCTCAAGGGAAGAAGGCTCTTGCAGGTGAAGATCTTCTCTTGTCGTTGGAGAAAAGTGGTGAGGATCTGCAGCAGGGCTTCACCGGTGGTTCAGTTGTTGCAGATGTCTTCGGCTTCTCTCCTCTTCGGATTTCTTAGGTCCAGTAGGGACGTCTTGTCATCCAGTCCTCAGATCCCTGATTTTATGCAGAAAGACACCCATTCATACAGCCTAGCTGTCACTCACGCAGTGGGGTGGCTATCCTGGCGGGATAACCCCCCAGCCTATCAGGGCAGAGTGCGACTTGGGTTGCCTAGGTAACCCTGTCCAGGGTGCCTACTCCCCCTCCCACACATCCTGTCTACCCCAGACTCAGTGGCGCCGAAAGGTGGGCTTCTGTGCAGAAGCCCGCCAAAAGGACGAACAAAGGATCCCCGACCTGGGCTTGGATTACAGAGCGAGACACGAGAAAGAAATATTATTAAAGATCTGGCAAAAAAAAAAAACCTGGATTAAAGTTAATATTAAAATAACCCAGCGGTATGTTAGAGGATGTCAATAAAAGTGGTAGCCTAAAACAATGGGAAAATCACATAGGACAATATTCGCAGTTGAATATTTATGGTAGTAACCACTGCCACCAGCCAGAAACATTGGAGAGAGGTACAGGACAGTATCCTCTCAACAATTAACACCAGGGAAAAACAATTATCCCTTCCCAGTACCTCCATAGTAAGATGGTGTGTACTGGTTCTGTTCATAACTATTGACTAGCAAAGTCAATGGTAACTTTGCATGCCCTGGGAGACAGTAGTTAGTCCCAGGGTATGGAGTCTATGTTTGGGGGTCACTATGACACCCTGTGTTACTGCACTGAGGGTGCTGTGTAACACACATAACACACATGAATAAGATGATACCTATGGGGGTGAGAAAAACCCCATAGACCATAAGCACAAAAAATAGCCTCAAACACACATCAAACAATATGCCTAAGAGTGGGAAAAAGAGTCTCACTCTTAGCAGGAAAAAAAACAACCTTCAAATCCAGCAAAGCTGCTGGGAGACTCTATAGGTAAGGGAAATTAGCCTTTAAAGAGAATTCTCCCTAACACTCGCCCTCTCACCCCCCCACCAGACTAAGAGACAGGAGGATCTAATCCAATCCTGAATGTGTCTCTTACCTCTAGTCGGTTAAAAACATCCTAGAGAGACCATCAGCATTTTGGTGGTGACTTCCAGCTCTGTGCTCAAAGGTTTTCCTTTGTAAGCTATATGACCTACAAACCCTTTCTGGTACATCTGTCTTATTTAAGGTATAAGACAGCTGACCTAACAGTCCCCTTGAAGTTGCAATAACTTCTGACCCAAGATAGGTTTTCTCAAGGGGTCCTTAAGAAGGATTCCCTTAGATCTAGAAGTGCCTCCATGGTTCCTCACCACCTCTCTTTCAAGAGCAGGTTGGGTCTCAGGCATCCTGCTTGGAGGGTCAGAGGGCAAGCCAAGTACAGGCTTCCCCTTCTTCTGAGATCGGGTTTTACCTGGTGGAGGAGTTTCTTTCCTAACACTAGGTTTTCCTTTGGAGTCTTCAGTAGAAGAGTCCACAGCCTTAAGGTTTTTAGCCTTGGGCCTATTGTTCCTGGATTTCCACCAGCTTTGAGAATTACCAGTTCTCACAGGTCTAGAGAGGGGTGAAATCTCTATATCCACCTCTTCCTCAGAAGCAGGTGGAGTCAAAGACTTTATAATTGGATGGTCAATGGTGGAGCTTGGTTTGGGCTCCCATTTCCCTAACATACCAGCCTGATATTTGCCTGGGTTAGAGGTCAACTTACTAACATCAGGGCTTTCAGTGGGGGTCTCAGTAGAGGTTCCTACAGGCTCAGAGTGGTCTCTTACGGTTGTCTCTCTAGCCAATTTGGTTTGGTCCTGTGTCTCCTTACTGGGAGGCCTAGGTGTACTGGATCCTACTCCTAGAGTTTTTAGATCATTCCCCAACAGGACCCTCCCAGGCACCTCAGTCTGAACACTGACAGGAATCCTCACTGTCATGTTGTTACACTGAATGAATGCTGGTAGAATAGGAACCAACTGGACAGGACCTCCAGAAAATTTAGTGGGATCTTTGGGGGCCTTAGCAACATCCTCAGGCTTGAAAAAGCTTTCATCCACTACTGTTCTGCTGGCCCCAGTGTCTCTCCTGGCAGGCGTATCCTGGCCATTGACAAGAACACTATCCATGTAATATACTTTAGAGTTTTCTGGAAGTGAGTCATACACACCCCTATTCTCTTTGCTAACCAGACCCATGGACTCTAAGGATACAGTTTCTTGAAGACCCAAGGGTGCTTCAGCAAACAATTCATAATGGGCACTAGCCATTTGTACTTCTTCATGTGGGGAGAAGGCTAAGGAGGCTGTTCTGATCCCGGCAGGTTTACCCTTGCATCTAGGATCACCCTTTACATGGTCAGTAGACCCACAAACATAGCATTTTCCAAATGCTCTCAGGAATGGGGGTTTCTGCTGACCTACCTCTGGTTGGGCCCCAGAGGGTTCACTAGCCCTATTTGGTTTCCCAGGTGGTTTACCCTGGTTATTTTGTGGTTTGTGGACCTATTTGGGATGGGAGGTTTTAGAATTCTCTTGGATCTCTTTTGGTGGCTGCTTTGCCTCATCCTTCTTCTGAGTTGCCCCAGATTCCTTGTGAGTAGCCCTGTTGGCAACCCACAAGTCATCAGCCTTGCCTAACTTCCTAGAGTCCATTTCCTTAGAATCAGCCAAGTGCTGTCTGAGCTCAGGAGAGCAGGCATCATAAATAGACTCCAACATAACAAGATTTCTCATTCCCTGATAAGTGTTAACTCTGTAACCCTTAATCCAAACATCTAAGTTTTTCAAACATTCACACACCGAGGTAGCCCAAGGGGTACCATCATGCTTTTTGAGAGTCCTAAACCTCTTAAGGTACTGGGAAGGCATATTCCCAAATGAAGCAATTAAAGCTAGTTTCACACATTCATAATCCATCCTATCCACCTCCCCCAACTCCATTACCACATCAGATGCAACAGGGGGGAGCCTAAAGAATAAGCAGGGAAGCAACTGATTCCCTGTGATTTCCTGGAGCCCATGATTGTTTTAAAACATGGCTAACCAATCTAACACATCCAACTTAGGTTGATACATACCCACAATCTCTTTAGGCATCCGGGGTCTCTTTGGACTGGAAGATCTAGAGGATCCGGGGAGAAAAGAATTTTCCACAGACAATATCTTGTTCAGATTGGGCCTTAAGTCTTTTGAATTCAAGTTCCAGCCTCATTATTTCTAGTGTGATAAACTCAGGACTTAATGTGGGACCTGACAAAGGTCCAGTAGACAAGGCTTGAGGCCTTTGAGAAGGCAGAGGGCCAGCGGGGGCTACATTGTCAGCCTCCTCTTCCTCATCTGTCTCAACAATAACATCATAAATATTATCATCCTCAATATTTACTACAGTTGCTTGAGGAGTAGGCACTACAGCCCCACTCTCCAGACTTTGTTTCTCCAACAATCTTTCAATCAACTCTGATTTCTTGCCTTTGACAGGAGGACTTTTCTGTCTACACAGATCCCTTAAATAATCAGCTTTATTTACAAGGAGGGTCTCCTGGCGATAGCTTTCCATATTTCACTTGATTTATTTTCAAATTAGCTTTTAGTGATTGTTAAGCCTTGTGGTTAGTTGAACCAAGGTACTAGCAGCACTCTAAAATGTAAACTCAATACTTTATCCCACCGCTGTACACCAGTGTTAGGCAGATCCTATGGCAGATCCTATGCAGGTCCCTTAGGGAGCACTACAGAAGATTAGGACTACAGGTATATGCAATAAATCCCCTTTGGTATCAGTCTGTACCACACAGATTTAGTTGGTAGCTGTGGCTGAGCAGTCAGACTTATCTCAAGAGGGAGATGAGCAGTATTCAGGGTTTACACAATAGGACTACAATACTATGGAACAAGGAAACACTGACCAAAGCTTCATATCAAAATGAATATGGGCCTCATTGCGAGTTGCCCGGTAAAACCGGGTTCATTACTGGCATGCCGGAATGAGCGGGTCCGTGTTCGTATGAACCCGCTAATAGTGATTACGAGTGCGTGAGCAGGCGTGTCGCCCCATGCCGGTAGTGGCAATACCGCCATGCTGCTAAAGGGCCTCCAACTCCCCTATACCGGCATTGCGGGACCCGCCCATAGCGGTACCGCCTCATACCAACCCCTAAATACCGGCATGGTAATACCCTGTTCGCAAAAAAACAGACCCGGAAATTACGTCATCGCGCAGGAACGGGAAATGTACCGGTGGCCATCTTTAAAAACACAATCCATTGCCACCCTCCATAACCACCAGCCGATACTCGGAGAGCACAGTGGAAATCCATAGAGGATGTCAAAGGCTACCAGGAAGACCACCCCCGGTTGCGTAAACAGCGTTACTCAGAAGCAGAGCTCACCATATTAGCGGACACTCTAGCTGCACATGCAGACACAATACAATCCCACGACAAGAAGCGGGAGGTGCAGCAACAAAAGAGGCAAATCTGGCAGGAGGTAGCCTGCAAGGTATCAGCCATAGGTCCCACCCCGCACAGTGTGAGGGACTGCAGGAAGCGGTGGGATGACCTCCGGTTGAGGGTACGCAATATCATGGCCACCAATCGGAGGGAGGCCATGGCCACAGGCGGGGATGCCCACCCCCCTGCCAAATTGATCCCCTGGGAGGAGACGGCCAGCAGATTCATCAGTCCTGAGTCCATCGAGGGATTATGCGAGATGGAGACGGGTGAGGCATCAACCGCGGAAGGAGGTGAGTGACCCTGCAGATCCCTGTGGGGGAGACCATGAAGTAGCACAAGTGAAGTGGTAGAGAGTCTAGGCAAGGCAATGCATGCCCCAACACCCACATGACCATACCCAAATACAGATGGTGGGCCAAACGCTGCCACACTGAAATGCATGCTGAGTGCCCATCCCTTAACCAACACACAGCCAACACACCTGGAGCTTGCCCATGTGATACTTCACACAAACACAAAATCAACGGCATGCCACCTGCCATGCAGTGAATGCTTACATGCCCCCTCTGAATACCCTGCGTGACACACCTGTAAGACATGAAAGCATGATCAACTGAATAATGAACAGCACCGCCACTGCCATGTCACACCATCACTGATGCCCTGCATCTCTTCTACCCCCCCAGGCACTGATGAGGAAGAAGCAACCCAGGAGACAACTGCGAGGGCATCCACCTCACACCATAAGAAGAGGGCAACCACCACCACCACCTCTGCTGGAGACAAGCAGGCCACACCCACACGTGTCCAAGGGGAGTCCCTGGAAGCACCCGCCTCCACTGGGGAAGAACTTGATGCCAGTGTGGAGCCTGAGGGAGACACCGAGGTGACATGCCCAGCCACCCCGAACCCCTGGAGGTTGGGGATTCAGGGGTGCATCTTGTGGAGTCTATTGGGCGTGTTGGTGTTTGTTGGGGGGCCAGGGAGTTTGTTGGGGGGGACTGAGAGTTTGTTGGGGGGTCAGGGAGTTTGTTGGGAGGTCAGGGAGTTTGTTGGGGGAGTCTGGGAAGGGGGAGTAGGCACATTTTTGCTGTTGTAAATAATACACACGTTGTGATAAGAAAAATCCATGGCTGGACATTTTTATTTTTGTGTGCATCCATTTAATGTGGTACGGTGTTCAGTGCCCAACTCCCAACATTCCCTGTGTGCATGTCCACATTGGCCAAGTGTCTGACTGACACACAAGTCTTTCATAGTCCCTGTGTTTCAGAAGTATTCGTGAATTAGTGCTTGGCGTACAGCATGGCCATCCCGTGCATCATGTACTGGCAGGGGGGCTACTTCACCTCCGTCTCCATCCTCATCATCCTCACCCGGCCCATGCATGTCAATGTCAGGTGGCAGTGGTACATTTTTCCAGACGCACATGTTGTGCAGCATGACACAGGCCATGGTGATCTTTGCCACCTTCTCAGGCCTATATAGGAGTGCCCCACCAGACCTGCTGAGGCAGCAGAACCACCCCTTCAACAGGCCAAAGGTCTGCTCAATCACAACACGGGTACGGGTGTGCACACGATTGTACTCCTCCTGATGGCTGTTCTGCGGCTTACGCGCAGCGGTGAGTAGCCACGGCCTCAAGGGATATCCTCCATCACCTGCAATCAGATTCAAATAGGTGTGTGTCACTCTGAACTGCCACATTCAGGGAGCACAGTCATGGCGGCAGCTATTTGGTGTGGCCATGCACATGTCCCTGTAAGCATGAAAAAATGTTATCTAGGTGAAATCTATACTGTCATGAGGGGTGGTAGTCTGGATGGCGTTCAATAGATGATGCAGGGTGTAATCATGCATGCTGAGGCAGATATGCTGTGGTAGTGCAACAATGTTTTGACTCCAATTCATGCTGTTCATTATTTACTATGCATGGTCACACTGCCCACATTGCCATACTTGCCATCCTGTTCATTCATGCATTGCTTGCCATCACCATGGTGGCCTGGTTGTGCCTCTTACTTGTTCTCATCGATATGCATTATTTGTGATATGTGGCCCAGTGAAGTGTCATGTACCGTTTGACCGGTTCAGGTCAGGAGTGTTTGGTTCTGCATGCATTCTGCAATCACCGGCTATTCCCACCCAGGTGCAGTATTCCCCCCCTTATGCATCCCCACACATCAGTACACCAAAGCACTGCCATGGGACGGTTGTGCAACTCACCAAGCAGCCAGGCACGTGGTCCGGCATGTCGCTCCATGTGATGGGGTAGCGTGGAATTACCCAGTAACATGGCATCATGTGTTGATCCAGGAAATCGGGCGCAGCAATGGGTGATGATCTTCCTGGAGTCACATACCATTTGCACATTGATGGAGTGGTATTACTTGCGATTGCGGTACACCGCCTCTATGGCATGGGGGACTACCAATTCCACATGGGTGCAGTCGATGGCACTGATACAATTGGGCATGCCTGCCAGTGCATGGAATCCTACTTTGGTTTCGGCTATCTCCTGGGCAGTCCGTGGTAGGGATATGTGGGTGCTTGCGTGCTTCAGGAGGGCATCCAGCACTTGGTTCAGCATGCGTGAAAATAGTGGTTGTGAAATGCCATGCAGCTGGCCCACTGTGTGTTGGTAGGTGCCTGTGGCCAGGAAGTGTAGCACAGACACCACCTTTAGTAGTGGGGGAATGGCAGTGTGTATTCCTATGTGGCTGGCAATGTTGTTCTGTATCATGTCCACTATGGTGGTGATGGTGTCACGGTCCAACCGGTATAGGGTGTGGATCTGCTCAGGGGTTAGGTTGAATGGGCTGGGTCTGGTGCGAGGGATTGCTGGCTGCACACGAGGCACTGGTGGCTGCGCTGGTGGTAATTGCTGGGCCTGTCTCACCCTCCTTCTCCTCCTGCGTCTCCTCTGTGCAGCCTGTTCTTGATGCTGTAGTTGTTGCTGTAGTTGTAGCAGTATAGGCATGTCCTCCAGTGCCATGATTGCAACTGCTAGTGGTAGCATTTTGGTGTAGGAAGGGGTGTGGTGTGTAGGTGTGCTCCTTTTGTACTGGGCCACTCTACATTGCCTGCACCTGTGGAGGCGGGGGGGTTGTGGTGTGTGGGTGTGCTCAGTTTATACTGGCACAGCCTTCATTGACTCCACCTGTGGGGATTGTGTGCACCTGTGGCAGCTGCCTTGTATCCTGCTTGCTGTTTGCGGGTGGTCCGAGATGCCTGTATGGCCGGCATCGTGCAGGCCGTGATTACCGGCTTCACGATGCCGGTATTTGCATGTATGCGTGGGTTGGAATTACCCCCTATTTCCGGCATGCCGGTATTTGCTCCCTGAAGGGGCGCGTGTACGTGCCTATGCCGCTACTAGCGGCACCGTTGTTTAGTGTGCCGCTAATACCGGGTTTGCGGGTCGGAATGCAACGGGACGATAAACGATGCCGGTATTACCACAACGGCAGCGTTTTTGCCTTACCGGCATACCTCGTAATGAGGCCCTATGTATTTATTTTACACACTCTTAGTTCTACACACAAATAAATATTAAAGCAAGTTAAAACAGTCAAGAAAAGTATACACAACTCCCTAATTAAATTGTAGACAAGTTTGAGCAAGAGTGAAAACTGAGCAAAACAGCACAGTGTAAACCAAGCAGAAATGGCACTAACAATTTCTTCTGAGGGAAAGAAAGGACAAGTTATACAGGGTTAGACTCCTAAACACACCAGCAACACTTCCCAATAAGATTATGAACAAGTTAGGCAAGGTAGTACTTTAGCATAAGCAATACTTAGGTAGGTGAAAACCGAGCAAAATGGCACTTCAACAATACATAAAGGGGAAGGAAAGGTGGTTATAAGAGTTTAGGTGCACCAACACGTTTCGTAGTGAAAAGCAATCTAGAGAAAGCAGTTGTAACTGAAATAGCCAGAGTCAATAGGCCTGTGCCAGAGTCAATGGTACAAGCAAAGTGCCCAGGATCAAACGGTTCTAGTAGCTGCAGTCAAGTCTTTGTTTAACGGTTCAAAAAGGAGGGTGCATAAAGTCAAAAGACAATGTTAGACGAAAGGGGCGTCCAGCCCAGAAGGTAAGTAAAGGATTTAAAACAACTTTAGCAGTACCCATCGAAATGGGAGGCCTGGCGGAACAATGAACCTTAAAAAGTTGAAGAGGTTCCTGCGGTGGCGTTAGTTCCTGGAAGTTCCTGCAGTTCGGGAGATCCAGCAGAGGAAGAGAGGCTCTCGTCGTGGTGGAAGGTTCAAGTTACTGCACTGCCCAGGGATTAAGCCAGCCACAGTGATGCCAAAACGGAATAAAAGGTACGCTTCTTTAAATCGCGGTCTAGGTGGACGGGTGCCTGGCTATCCGGTCTCCTAGTGCTTGGCACTGGCAATTCGACCAAGGCAGGTCCTGGAAGGCGATTGGCGAACTGGTTGGCCCCACCAGCTCAAGGGAAGAAGGCTCTTGAGGGTGAAGATCTTCTCTTGTCGTTGGAGGAAAGTGGTGAGGATCTGCAGCAGGGCTTCACCGGTGGTTCAGTCGTCGCATATGTCTTCGGCTTCTCTCCTCTTCGGATTTCTTAGGTCCAGTGGCGACGTCTTGTCCTCCAGTCCTCAGATCCCTGCTTTTATGCAGAAAGACCCCCATTCATACAACAGCCTAGCTGTCACTCACGCAGTGGGGTGGCTATCCTGGTGGCATAACCCACCAGCCTATAAAGGCAGAGTGCGACTTGGGTTGCCTAGGTAACCCTGTCCAGGGTGCCTACTGCCCCTCCCACACATCCTGTCTACTCCAGACTCAGTGGCGCCGAAAGGAGGGCTTCTGTGCAGAAAGGACGGACAAAGGATCCCCGACCTGGGCTTGGATTACAGAGCAAGACACGAGAAAGAAATATTATTAAAGATCTGGCAAAAAAAAAACCAGATTAAAGTTAATATTAAAATAGCCTGGAGGTACATTAGAGGCTGTCAATAAAAGTGGTAGCCTCGAACAATGGGAAAATCCCATTGGAAAATATTTGCGGTCGAATATTTATGGTAGTAACCACTGCCATCAGCCAGAAACTTTGGAGAGAGGGACTGGACAGTACCCTCTCGAAAATGAACACCAGGGAAAAACTATTAACCCTTCCCAGTACCTCCATAGTAAGATGGTGTGTACTGGTTTTGTTCATAACTATTGACTAGCAAATTCAATGGTAACTTTGCATGCCATGGGAGACAGTAGTCAGTCCCAGGGTATGGAGTCTATGTTTGGGGGTACTGAGGGTACTGTGAAACACACATGAATAAGATGATACTTATGGGGGTGAGAAAAACCCCATAGACCATAAGCACAAAAAATAGCCTCAAACACACATCAAACAATATGCCTAAGAGTGGGAAAAAGAGTCTCACTCTTAGCAGGAGAAAGAAATAAACCCTTCAAATCCAGCAAAGCTGCTGGGGGACTCTATAGGGAAGGGAAATTAGCCTTTAAAGAGAATTCTCCCTAACAGCGGGCAGTGGCATGACCCAAGTAGGGTGGACTGGTTGGTCCATAAACAACACTGATACTGCCAAAACCTGAAACGAAGAGCAAACGACCAGGAAGTAGACACGGACCGAGCTGCGTAAGTACTGTGGTGGAGAAAAGCGGCCTGTACCCCACAGAAAGAACTGCTGAAGCTCGTCTGCAAGACAGACGTTAAAAGGTATAGCGTAACATGTGGTAGGGGGCCAGGATATAATCACATCAAGGTTGCATATCCTTGTCCCTTTTGCAACTCAAGAGAAACAAGGGAGTGATCTCCCTCATCACAGTGATAAATTATAAATTACTCACCGTAGTGACTAACATACGCCTAGTCCATAGTCTCCTTTCCTCCATATTGTATGGGCGTCCCTCGCTAGGGACTGGAGACGGAATGTTTTTCACCAGAAAAAATCTTCGCCTTTAAATTTAGAGGCGCACAGGGGTGTGGCCCTGGGAGCATGTGCTTCCCTGACTCCGCCCACCGGCACCACTCCTCAGTCCCCTGTGACATGTCAACAATATTACCGTTGCCTAATGACACCAGTTTTATTAAGGGGGAGGATGGTGGGACGTATGGAGGAAAGGGCACTATGGACTAGGAGTATGTTAGTCACTACATTGAGTAACTTATAATAACTCCTACGTCCAATCCCCTTTCCTCCACACTGTATGGACGATTACAACTATATGTAGCCCCAGGGTGGAGAGGTGAGCCTCCTAAGAAAACAAGTTCCTTAATACTGCCTGCCCAAATTCTGCATCGGACCTGGAGCTGGCATCCAAGCAGTAGTGCTTGCAGAAGGCCGAAGGCGTAGCCCATGTAGCCACCTTGCTGATGACCTGCCACGGGACGTGCCTCTGGAAGGCCACAGCCGTGGCCTTGGCTCTGATAGCGTGGGCATGCATATTTGCCGGGAGTGGTTGTGCTGCCCCTCATAGGCCACCTTGATGGCCGCAACCATCAACCTTGCTATGGAGGTCTTGAAATCCTGATAGCCTGGCTTTGACCCACCGAAGGTGACAAGGACAGCCTCTCATTTGCGGAAGCTTTTGGTTTTGTCTAGGTAGAATTTGAGAGTGTGCCTAACATCGAGACAGTGCAGTACCCTATGAGCTTCGTCCTTAGGGTCTGCAAAGAAAGTAGGTAACATACTCTCCTCATTGAGGTGAAACAAGGAGACTACCTTAGGTAGCAAAGCAGGGTGAGTTCTAACCACTACCTTGTCCTTATGAAAAGTAGTGTAAGGCTCGGATGCCACCAATGCCTGGATTTCACTGTCCCTGCGTGTAGACTTAAACCCACCAAGAGGGCTGTCTTAATGGTGACTAGCCTGATGTCCGCGGATGCCATTGGCTCAAATGGTTTATGCGCCAAGGTGCCCAAGACAACGTTAAGGTCCCACATTGGTGAGGCCCGCCAGATGACTTTTAACCACCGGGTTGAAGAACAACAAGACCTCCACCTCCGAGTTCCGGTAGGCTCCGATGGCTGCCAGATAGGTGCTGCATGTGTCTACTTGCACCCCTGAGTGCGCAAGGTGTGCCGAGAAGGAAAGCACATCGTCCAATGTGCAGGTCAGCGGATCAACCTTCCTTGATTCCGCCCAGTGACAAAACCTAGTCCACTTGCTCTTATACTGGCTCCTAATAGCTTGCTCCTAGCGCCCTGTATGATGTCTAGGTTAGCCTGTGAAAGATGCAGATGCTTAAGTGTGACCTGTTCAGGAACCACGCTGCGAGGGCTAACTTCTGGGGGGCGGGGTGGATGACCGTGCCTCCCGGCTGAGATAGTAGTTGAGCTGGACCCAGCTGAAGGTGGATCAGAGGCTGATCCGAAAGGCTGAGCAGTTCCGAGAACCATGGCCTTGCCGGGCCACCACGGTGCTAGCAGAATGATACAGAGGTGCCGGGACTTCCTTATCTTACAGATTACCCTGCGAATCAGGGGAGTGGGAGGGAAGGCATATGCGTTCATGCTGTTTCACTATATCTGCATCCCATCGCCCAGAAAGCCCCAGCCCTGTCCCAGCCAGGACGTGAACTGAGGGCACCTCCTGTTGGACCAGGTGGCAAAGAGATCCACTTGGGGATGACCCCATCTGTCGAAGGACCTGTTCATTCAACTGCCATTCATAGTTGTCCACACCCAGCCAGCTGAGCCTGTCCGCCTCCAGATTGGACTCCTCCGGGAGGTGGATTGCTGCCAAGTGCATGTCGTTTACCAGAGCCCACTCACAAATATTGACTGCTAGAGTGCAGAGGGGAGGTGACCTGTTGTCAGCCTGCTTGTTGATGTAATACATGCTGGTGGAGTTGGCTGTTTGAATGAGGATCGCCTTGCCACTGATCATCAGGAGGAAGGCTTTGAGAGCGAGCCAGATGGCCATCAACTCGAGCCAGTTGATGTGGGCCTCCTACACCTGCTGGGACCAAACCCCAGAGACACTGTGGTTGTCCAAGGTAGCTCCTCAGCCCTCTAGGGATGAGTCTGTGTTGATGGTAACCTGCAGTGTTGGTTGCCTGAAGGGCCTGACTAGCTGCAAGTTGTAGTCTGTGCTCCCCCAGACTAGGTCCTGGTGAAGATGCAGTGGGATGCTGACCAGCTCAGTCTGGTAACCCTTCCCCTGACTCCAGGAGGCTGCGATGTGCAGCTGCAAGCACCTCATTTTGAGCCTCTTGTGTGGCACTGCCAAGAGGCACGCCACCATGATGCCCAGGAGGTGTTGGTACCACCATGATGAGGTCACTGTTCTGCTGAGAAAATGTCATGTGGCCCTTTTGATGGCTATAATCTTGTCCTCCACGGGAAAGACATTCTCAGAGCTTGTATCCCAGATGAAGCCCAGGAACGTTAGATTCTGCATGGGCTCCAGCTGTGATTTCTTGAGATTGATAGAAAATCCCAACTCGTGTTGAGTATTAATGAGGGCGGAGGAGGTATGGTGGACTGCCTCCGGAGACCCTGCCCTGATGAGCCAGTCGTCTAGGTATGGATAGACGTGGTGACCCTGGGCACTGAGAAGGACTGTCACAGGGTTCATCAATCTTGTAAAGACCCTGGGGGCTGAATTGAGGCCAAAGGGTAGAACCTTGTATTGGAAATGAAAGCCCATGATCCAGAATCTCAGAAAGGACCGATGGGGCTGCCAGATCGGGATGTGTAGGTACGCATCCTCCAGATCCAGGGAGCACATCCAGTCTCCCACGCACAATGTCTCTGCTATAAGCACTGGGGTAACCATCTTGAACTTTTGAAGAGGAAGGGAAAAGTTCAAGGTGGAACGGTCCAACACAACTCTCAGGCCCGACTGGTTCTTCTTGTGTATGGTGAAAATCCCTGAATAGAAGCCCAGACCCCGTTGGGAGGCTGGGACTTCTTCCACTGCCTGACTCTCTACGAGCGAGCACAGGCCGGCCTTCTCATGTCCGTAGCAATGCAAATGGCATGGCCTGAGGTATCAATGTGCGCCACCGTAGACTCCATGATGTCTTGCGGTGCAATTTCTGCCTATGCCAGCCCCGCCTTGAAACGTGCCTGGCTCTGTACCGGAAGTTCCGGAAGGAAGTCAGCAATTTCACAGACAAATCCTCTGGTTAACAGCAGCGAGTATAGCGTCCACATTGGACTGAAGAAGATGAAGGGAAGTGTTGGAATACATTTTCTTCCCATATGCTTTCAGGATCTTCTCCGCCTTACCCAGGAGCGCAGAGGCTGATGTAGCTTAAGATGATTGTGGCTTGGAGTAGAGCTAATCTGCGGCGATCACCGAGAAGTGTGGCTGAGGGTGTGCCGACAGCAAGGAGGGGTCCCCGTCCAGTTGCCTAAACCTGGCGTCAAGGCGCTTGTTTGTAGGCTGCACCGAATGGGGTTAAAGCCATCCCTTTTTGGCCAGTGCCAGAATGTCCTTTTGCATGTGAATCCCCATTCTAGCAGAGGGGTGGAGAGTGAGGACCTCTGCTAGGAACCACGCCTCCGGCTGCCCCAAGTATTCGGCCAATCCGGCGAGCCGCTCATGGAAGGCCTTGGCCGACGACGGTGTGTCCAGATCCTCTTCCTCGTCCGTGTCCACCAAGGTGTCCTGCTGGTCAGGTGCACCGGGAAGAGTGCTGGGCGCTGGTGGCTGTGGCGTACTGACAGGGGCCGGCAGCTGTTGAGGCGGCTGTGGAGCTGCCAAGACCGTTGGAGGCGTAGGAGCCGGCGTGGGAGCTGGCAAGGGCAGCTGGG
The DNA here is from genome assembly GCF_040938575.1 of Ambystoma mexicanum. Classification (NCBI taxonomy): domain Eukaryota; kingdom Metazoa; phylum Chordata; class Amphibia; order Caudata; family Ambystomatidae; genus Ambystoma; species Ambystoma mexicanum. Next base: position 115,560,965 of record NC_090936.1, read on the forward strand.
GCTGCAACGTGGGCGGAGCTGCTGGAACCACGGGTGGAGTGGCCATGGGTGCCGGTGGCAGGACTGGAGGGAGCATCTCCCTGATCACATCCTTGAGGATGATGCCCATCTGTGGAGAACTCACGAGGGTCAGAAACTTCTCAAAAAACCTGTCCTCACAGGCAGTTGGAGCGCTTGAAGGCGCCGTCATGGGCTGAGGCCTAGGCACACTCTGCCGTACTGTCTGCTTGGTGTATTTGCCCTGTGATGATGATATGTATGCCATAGGCCACGTGCCCGGTGAAGACCAGTCCAACCTGGAAACTTATTCCCCTACCTGTTCCTCAAAGGGGAATGGTGTCGGGCGAGCCACCATTTTATCTGGGCCGACGGCCATCTTGTTGGGCTGCATGCCACGTGTCTGTGTCGTGGTGCTTGCCATGCTGGGCCCGTCCTCTTCCAAGTCTCTTGGTAGTAGAGGTTAAGGCCTACCCTGCACCTCAGGACAGGGACTGGTAGGCGGATTGCCCTCGGCTGTGTCACTGGTTGTACTGCATACAGGTGCACCCTCAGACATCTGTTCGGTACTAGGGCATAGCCCCTCGGGCATAGACCCTGTAATAGAACCTTGCAGTCCCTCAGTGATGTCACCAGTAGGATCTTGTGACCCCTCGGCCTGGTGGCCAGTAGCTGTAGCAGGCTCGGAACCCACCCTGGTACAAGAACCTGAGAGGACCCTCCCGCTCGAAAAAAAAAAGTGCCCCTACCTTGGGCCTGGACTTCGACTTCACAAATTCATTTAAGTCCTCCCGGGACAACCTTCCGAAGAGCTCCCTCCACCGAACTAGCCAGTTCTTCAGAGCGCTCAGTGTCAGCAAGTCGCACGCAGTGCAGCCTTCCCAGTCGTGGTCACGGCCAAGGCAGCGGAGGCAGAGAGCGTGGGGGTCAGACGTAGGGAAGAGCACCTCGCAGGCTGGACACCTGCTGAAGCCTGCTGATGTCGACATGCACCTAGGAGGAACGTGGCGCCGGAGGACAGAGGTATCTGATTAAAGACAAGAAAGAAGAAGACATCGTAGCGGAAAAGAGGACTGAGGAGTGGCACCGATGAGCGGAGTCAGGGGAGCGCATGCCCCGAGCTCCTCTAAATTTAAAGGTGAAGCAGATTTTTTTCTTGTGAAAAAGGTTCTGTGCCCCTTCCCCACCGAGGGACGACCATACAGTATGGGGGAAAAGGGACTGGACGTAGGAGTACACTGAGAGAAGTCAAATAGAAGAACCACTCAGGAGTAATCTCCCTTGTCACAGTGATAATACTAAGAGAAGCCAAAGAGAAGAAAACCTCTGGCGTAAATTCCTTCATCACAGTGGTAACACTAAGAAAAGCCAATGAGAAAAAACACTCAAAACATATAAGCTCAAAGAGGGCACTTGCCTTTTGGGCAGTTGCTCAATTCCACTAAAAAATCAAACAATGTTCACTTAACCCGACCTCCTTACCACCACACTAGAGACTGTAAAGCTTTTTCGATGTCTCTCACTCTTCAACACTCCACTCCACAACAAGGCAGGTAAAGTGCTCACTATCGCTCTCTGGCCACAAAGAAAAGTGCTCTGATCTATCATACCTTTCCTGTTGGGGCAGACAGGCTTGTAATGTTATTTGAGGGATATCCAAATAAGCAAACTCTCTGATGAAGCCAATATGGTTTGGAAATGTCAGAGACATCTTGCACTGCCTAACAACTACCTCCCTGTTGGAAAGCCTTCCTATTTGCAAACATCTGCACACCTGCCTCTCCATACTCCCTCTGACAGACTGGCACACAGCGGAACTGGAGAGATTTCTCAGCATGCAGTTCATCAGAGAGACCTCCTACGAGGGGCATGCTACTCGGCCTAATAAATAACTGACTTCCTCAGCCCTAATGATCTCCACAACATCTTATGAATTAATTCCTCAAGTTCCTTCACAGGCCCCTTATATATTTATTTATTTTATTGTATTTATATTTTGTGTGGATCACACCTGAAGTTATTGAAGCACAGGGCAAGAATTACAATAAAACAAAATTCAAAGAAAAGAGAAACAATTCAAAACTTTAAGGGAAAAGAACAAATTACTTACCTGTGGTAATGTTCTTTCTGATGGATGTTCCTCCTATGGATTCCTCCTCTTAAGATATATTCGCACTCTGCTTTGCAGTCTCAGAGATATTTCTGACAGCCGGTAGCGCTGTGCGGCATCAGCATCGATGTCCCTCGACAGTTGCTATTCCCGCATGCGGACGTGACGTTGATGATATTATAAATAGCACGCACTTTGCCCCATTGCCTCAGTTCCTAGTTTTTTCTCTCTTCCTGCTCAGCCGTCTTGAGGAATTATGTAACCCGTATCAGCATTGAAAGAGAAAAGAAATAAAAATTCACTTTTAGTCACAGGGGTAGGCTGGGCGGACGATGAGGAATCTGTGGAAGAAACATCCATCAGAAAGAACATTACCATGGGTAAGTCATTTGTTCTTCGAATTAATTGTGTCCTCGCACGGATTCCTCAGCTTAGATATACTCCCATAGCAGTTTTGAAGAGGGAGGTTGGAGAAGTGGATTTTTGTGAAATCTTAATTAGCACACAATATTGTGCAGAAACGCTCTTCCAAATCAAGCGTCTTGGCCCGACAGGGTGTCTAGAATGTATGGAGGGAGGACCACGAAGCAGCATTGCAGATGTCCTGCATTGGTACACCTCTAGAGCCGAAGTAGTTGCTATTCTCCTGGTGGAATGGGCCTGTAAATGAGCAGGGATAACCTTCCCAGCAATAGAGTAGCACTCCAAAATCCATAAAATAATTCACTGTGATAGTGTTTGCTTGGCCACGGTTTGCCCTAATTTGTGACCAGTGTAACCAATGAATAGTTCGTCATCCTGTCTGAAAGCTGACATTCTTGAAATGTAAACGCTAAGACCCCCTCTTGGGTCAATCCTGTGTAACCTCTCTTCATCCTTAGAAGAGTGAGGAGGGGGATAAAAGCTAGCAATTTTTTTTATTAATACCGTGTGTTATAGTTTAACAAAAAACTTTTCACATTTTAAAAAAAACTTTAAATACATACATTTATAAAAGTCAGTATAAGCAGCTTAATACTAAAAACAGAACAAGCAGCTTAATACGAGAAAGAATAATAAACAACAAAACTGACAAATCAAATCCAGCAATGAAGATACATTTCCATAATTTCAGGTTAATCTTCAAATTGAATTATCATGGTAATGACTAAGGAAATTTTCCGACTTGCTAAAACCACATCAACGCAAAATTTACAAACTTATGATGAGTCCACTTATTATAGAAAAAAAACTTCACAATACAAAAGGGAGCAACATTGCTGGATAGAATAAATCAACTAACACAAGGCTATATTTGAATCAATTACACTCAAATTCATTCTCTGCAAGAGGTCACTTTCAATTTTGAATAGGAGTCTTTCCAATGCACACATAAATGAAGTGTGAGGATTATTCATACATTTTACCCATAGCATTTCTCGTGCTGATACAGAATTCATTACATTTCTCTGCCCTAGGAAACCAAGTCTGTAATTTTCAAAGTAACAACAATAAATGACCAAGGGCCTCATTACGACCCAGGCAGTAAGGGGTTAACAGTGCCGTAAAAGGTGGCGGCGCCGGTAACCCTGTACCGCCTAATTACGAGGTCCCTTTGCGGGTCCCTACCTTAACGGCTGGTTTTTACCAGCCGTTAAGGATTGGACCCGTAAAGGGACCTTGGAGGTATTTACGGTACAGCGATTTGCGGTACCGTAACTACCGCCTTCCTCATTTCCATTGAGCCTTATGGGGGCAAAAATGGGAATGGGGAAAGGCCAATGGTGAATGGGGAATTACCGCCCCGCCAACCTTGGAATGGGCGGTAATTCCACCATTCACCATGGCGGAATCTGAAAAATACCGGCGGCAACCATGGCGCTACTACCGCCCGGGTCGTAATGACCCCACAAGTGCTTTATGGTTTCCTTTTGGGGAGCTATCTTACAGCATCGACAGAAGTCAGAATTGAAATGCAACCACTGACCGATACGTTCTTTTGAATGAAGCTGATTGAGACAAAATCGCATATAGATATCACGTAATTTGGTGTCCGGGAAACACTCCACATACATCAGCCACTGAACCCTTTTGTGTGTATGTAAGGCAAATTCTTTATAAAGTTGATATGAAACAAAGCTAGCAATGTAATCTTTTGTGTTAAATGAAATTCAGATACCACCTTAGAAAGGAAGGAGGAATGAACCCTCAAAACCACCCTCTCCTTAGAGACTACTGTAACTGATGGTTTGCATGGTAGGGCCTATAGCTCACTAACCCTGTAAGCAGGAGTGATGGTTATTAAAAATATGGTTTTCCAGGTTCATAACCCATGAGGACAGGAATTAAGTTGCTAAAAAGGCACTACCATTAAAAATATAAGTACCAAGTTCAAATCCCAGGTCGAACCAGAAAAGGGAACAGTGGAAATGTATGTGTCAGTCCTTTCAAGAATTGTATCACAACAGGAATCTTAAAACAAGAGCCTTGTTCGGCATGCGTTTGAATAGAGATAATGCTGCAGAGTATCCCATAACAGTGGAGACCTGCAGCCCCTGGGGCTATGTGTAGTAAGAAATAAAGCACTCCAGTTGTATTGCAAGTGAAAGGATCTATATCTTTAGCTCTACACCAGCTGCAAAACCTGTTTCAAAGGCAGCAGTATAGGGCTTTAGTTGCTGGTCTAGTCAAAAGCAACACTGATAAAGTATTCTGGGAGGTTTCAATCTTTATATCTTAGCCTCTCAGAAACCAGACATGAAGGTTCAGTATTCTTTTCCTGGGTAAAGAAGACAGACTCCCTCTTGCGAGAGTAGGTCCACCCTTTGGGGAAGATGGAATGGAGGGCAGATGGGCACGTCTAGAAAGTCTGCATACCAGGTCCTCCTGGCCCAAAACAGGCCAATCAAGATCATGGATTTCCCATATGTCCTGTTGGGTTGGAAATGTGTCTATCCCACCCCCCTAGGTGCTTTAGAGTAAGGCGAATCCCATGAATAGCGCGATGAGCCGGGGGGAAAGGGCTGCGTTAAAGAAACTCAGCCCTGATGCAATATCAATGGCATTATAGATGCATAGTCATAGTGTGCGCATATAAAGAGATGCCATTTTTTAGTTATGGAAGATTTCTGCAGCCCTACGTGGCTGCGCGGTAAACGTAGGCCTGACGGAGAAACATGGACATGCCCAAACGCTGAGGATAGAGGAACCTGCGCTGCCAATTACCACAGCACCTTTCTCTCCTTCTCTGACTGTTGCGATTATTTAATATGACAATGAGGAATGCAAATTGCAAGGCCATGAGACAGCACCCGGCTCCTCGCCATGCCCATTCATCACAAATAGGACCACAGCAGACCTCCAACCACCACCCAGCCCACCAGGACGCACAGCACCCCACTCGGACCCCTTCCAAGAGTCCCCACATTCCCCGATAAGTGGGCGACCCCAGCAGGTCTGCACTAAAACCAGTGGTCATAAAGAACCCGAACATGCCAGACCATGGCACCTCTGCCCATAAATACAACCTTTGTAGTACGAGGTACAATGAGGGATAAATTATAGATTAAAAAGAAAGGTGGATGCATTGGTGTGCAGGGGGTGCAATAGAGATAGAGCACAGAATGTGTGGGTCAGCATGATTGTATTTCTTCCCTTCCCCTGATGTCAGTTGATGAGCCTCCCAGGTGAATGCCATACTGATGAAGTAGGAGTATTAGCTCATAGTCACAGCCTTGGAACAAGAAACATGTGAAGCACCTGATCTTCAGTCCCCGGAAAGATGAGCCCAGCCGACCCACGTGGAGACTGACAGATGGCAGAGGCGAGAACCAATCATAGCCTGACACCCCCTATGGAGCAGGATCTTGTATATGCTCTCACCAATCAATTGGTGGGTTTAGACCATATATGTGTCGTCATTAGTGATGCTGTGGTGGTTCATATGGCACTGACGATCAATTTGGAGTCAGAACGTTCTCGAGCAGCAGAGTTCTTTGCTGATACCTTTGTATTCTGTACAATTAAACTTTGGTATCCTAGCAAGCAATCTATTGGCCTTCTTGCCTAGAGGGTTGTATTCTTTCTGGCGTGAGCGTGAACAGGGGCTTGCTTTCATTCCTCAACACCCTGATGACAGGAGGAATGGCATGGGACTGGTGTGTTTGTGTACAGGAGTGGAAAATCCCAGTGGACTACAAGAAGATGTCAAAGAACTTCCTGAGACAACTCCACTTGTGGGAGATCATGCTCTGCCTTCTCAGAGCGCCCGCCATCGTATTCTATTTCCCAGCTAAATGAACAACTGACAGAGAGACCCCATTTTGAGATCCCAAAACCAGAGCTGCATTGCCGACTTGTACAGTGGAAGTGACGCTACACCACCACTTTTGTTGAGGCCACCATGTTGTCTGTCATTATCAGGAAGTTCTTTCCCATGAAGGAAGCATCCGTGACTACAGTTATTTCCAGACAGGGTTCCCAAAAAAGTTCCTTGATAATCAAGTTCTCCTTGCAGGCCCACCATAGGAGGTTGTGTGCTACCTTGCACAGGACCTGAAGAAAATCTGTCATCCTGCATAAGAAAGGTGACCATTGGGATCCAAGTGCTCATTGCAGGGGCCTCATCCTCAGGCGGGCCTCGGGCACCTGAAAAATGCAGAATGCCATGAGGCCCAGAAACCTCAGAAAGTCAAATGGCAGTAGACATTAGGCGTTTTGAACTCTCATTACCATCTGCAAGATATGTTGACCCCTCAACTCGGGAGGCAACGCCTTCCTAGAGGAAGGAAGAATCCAGGACCGCTCCAATAATTTGAAGCTTTTTAGAAAGTGTCAACAGGGACTTCTTGAAGTTGAGGGAAAAGCTCAGTTTGTGGAGGAAATGGTAGGTGCTGTTGAGATGTTCCAGAGCCTGCTCGGGAGAACAAGTTCTGATTAGCCAATCATCTAAGTAGGGAAAGTAGTGTATCCCTCCCCGCCATAGATTCGCTGACACCACTGACATTAACTTGGAGAACACCAGCAGGCAGAGGTGAGCCCAAAAGGCAAAACTCTGAAAATGACACAGAGAACTGCCAATGGCAAACCTCTGGTACTTCCTGTGTCTGGGATGTGCAAGCACATGAAAGTAAGCATACTGTAGATTGAGTTACACCATACAGTCTTGGGCCTGGAGGATCTGCGAAAGAGTGACCATCTTGAATTGGTTTTTCCTGAAAAACTTGTTATAGCACCTCATGTCCAGATGGGTCGCAGTCCTCCATCTTTCTTGGGGACCAGGAAATAGGTGGAGTACCAACCCTGGTTCTGCTACGCCACAGGTACCTTTTCCACAGCACCTTTCTCCAACAAAGAGAGCATCTCTGTAAGAGGATTAGATTTGGATCCCAAAGAGATTGTTCAATTGGGCGACAGTCTGGAGGTCTCTTCAGAAATGTGAGACAGTACTCTTGGGCCACTGCTTGTACTGCCCATGCATCTGAATTAATGACGTGCAATTTGTGCAGATAATGAGCCAGTCCGACTCACACTGGAGTCTTGTGAACACAGTGCTCAGTTTTTGAGGCTGTGGCTGAGAGCAAGGAGGGGTTGCTGCCTGGGTCTTTCCTCCATGACTTCATGGGGCACATGTAAATCTTCTCGGCCCTTGTTTTTGTACTGTCTGACCTCTTCCCCTTTGAATGAAGGAAGAGTAGTACCAAAAGGAACCGACCTCTCCAGTTTTGTGATAGTGAGTGCTGTCGTGGCTGATGGATGGCTGCCCTCAAAGATTTTGCTAAAGCCTTTGAAGCTTGTAGTTTTTCTAGGCTGTTGCCTGCCTTGCAGCCAAACAGATTGGACACATCAAAAGGCATATCTAGGAGCCTTGACTAAACATCGGCGGCAAACCCAGATTTACGTAGCCATGCAAATTGTCTGATCACTGCACTAGAACTCATGCATCTGCCAATAAAGTCTGATGCATCTAATTGTGATTATAGGTATTCCGTCATAAATAAGGCTTGTAAACCCCTCTCTCATTTCCCTATCTGGAATAATTCCAGCAGCTTGTGCAATCACTGACCAAAAACAAAGCAAAAACAAAGAGCAAAAACAAAGTGGGACGGGTATGCCCAGACATGGGTCCCGTGCCTGCTGGGCCTAGACACCCAAGCTACTCCTCACTGATGAGGCCCAACAAGGGTGAAACATGTTTGGGGATGCTTGTGGTCTTGTGCAGAAGGTATGTGACCTAGCGGTTGAGGCTGGACTGCCCCTTCAGGGGTGGGACCAAACCTGATTTGCATATGGTGTTTACCCTTCTGTAATGTCTTGGCAGGCAAAGAACGATGGTCTGGAGGGTTTCCCAGAGCAATGCCAGGGGGTAGGATTCATTCTAAACCTTCCAGCTATCACCTCTTTGTTTTTGCTTTGTCACCCCAAGTGAGATGGGTATGCCCAGACGTGGATCCCATGCCTGCCAGGCCTAGAGACCCAAACTCCTCCTCATTGATGAGGCCTGACAAGGCCAAAATATGTCTAGGGATGCTCGTGGTCTTGTGCAGAAGGGATGTGATCTAGCAGTTCGGGCTGGACTGCCCCTTTTGGGGTAGGAGCAAGCCTGACTTTCACATGGTCTTTCCACTTCTGTAATGGCTTGGCAGGCGAAGAACGATGGTCTGGAGGGTTGCCCAGAGCAATGCCAGAGGTTAAGATTCATTATAAACCTTCCAGCCATAACCTCTTTGATTTTGGTTTGTCACTAGAGGGATGGGTATGCCCAGACGTGGTTCCCATGCCTGCCGGCCCTAGAGACCCAAGTTATTCCTCACTAATGAGACCCGATCAGGCTGAAACTTGTCTGGGGATGCTTTCAGTCTCGTGCAGAAGGAATGTGATCTAGCAGTTTGGGCTTCACTGCTCCTTTTGGGGTGGAACCAAGCCTGATTTGCATATGGCCTTTCCCCTTCTGTAATGGCGTGGCAGGCAAAGAATGATGGCCTGGAGGGTTGCCCAGCGCAATGCCATGGTTAAGATTCATTCAAAACCTTCCAACCATCATCTCTTTGTTTTTGCTTTGTCCCCCTGAGTGGGTGGGTATGCCCAGATGTGGGTCCCATGCATAGAGATCCAAGCTACTCCAGCCATCACCTCTTTGTTTTTTACCATGTGCCCTTTGCCTGGAGCTCTCCCAGATGTACTTCCCAGACTGAGAGGGAATGCGTCAGTTCTGAGGCGCAGTGTCGAGGTGGGTGCCTGAAACGGCATGGCTTGATTTCAATTTTTCTCCTTGCTCTACCACTGCAGCGCCCTGTGGAAGGACAGTGCGAGAAGAACATCTTCCCTCGAGACATAGGCATGTTTCCATTGAGTCAGTGTTTCCTGAACCGGCCTCATTCTTACTGTGCATTTGGGAATCAGGTATATACAGGAGGACATCATGCCAGGGAGGGATTTGAACCGGTGTACTGTTGTGTAGGCATTGTCCAGAAAATATGAGACCAGCCCCAGCATCGCTGTTATCCTTTTGGCTGACGGTTGTACTTTGAGGATGTGAGTATGCAATTTCCTCCCGAGAAAGAGATCAATATGAGCTGGTACAGGAGTTGATTTGGTTTTATTGATGGAGAAGCCTGGGGTTCCCAGCATTAATCTTGTCTGTGCGACTGCTGCGGCTGCGTACCTTTGTGTGTTTGCCTTTATTAGTCAATCATCTGAATATGGAAACACCTCTATCCCTGCTCACCTGAAGTGTGCTGCGACCGACGCTAGGCTTTTTGTAAAGACCCTTGGGGCCAATTTCAACCCGAAAGGGAGCACCTGATTTGCATATGGTCTTTACCCTTCTGTAATGGCTTGGCAGGCGAATAACGATGGTCTGGAGGGTTGCCCAGAGCAATGCCAGAGGTTAAGATTAATTTTAAACTTTCCAGTCATCACCTCTTTGTTTTTGCTTTGTCACCCCGAGTGGGACTGGTATGCCCAGACGTGTGTCCCGTGCCTGCTGGACCTAGAGACTCAAGCTACTCCTCAGTGATGAGGCCCAACAAGGCTGAAACATGTTTGGGTATGCTTGTGGTCCCGTGCAGAAGGGATGTGACCTAGCAGTTTGGGCTGGACTGCCCCTTTTGGGGTTGGACCAAGCCTGATTTGCATTTGGTCTTTACCCTTCTGTAATGGCTTGGCAAGCGAAGAACGATGGTCTGGAGGGTTGCCCAGAGCAATGCCAGAGGTTAAGATTAATTTTAAACCTTCCAGCCATCACCTCTTTGTTTGTGCATGCAGGAGTGCAATAATTAAGAGCACAGGAATCAGCATGAGGTTAGTTATTCTTTCTCTTTCTTCCTACACCACAAACTTGTTGGAGCCAGATTTAAAGATCTTCTTCCCTATGAGGGAATAACAGCATATGTAGACCAGGTTAAAGCAAACAGATTGCACAGACTTACTTGGCCAATAAAAGCATCTCTTCTGGAGGAACCATCCAAATAATAATGCTTGTAAAAAGCATTAGGGTGAGCCAACTAGTTAGCATACACATTTCTGTGAAGGCACATACCCCTGAAAGTACACATATGTTGCCTTTGATATTGTATAATGAGGCAATATGCCCTGATGTGGTGGGCCGACACTGTAGGCAACGGCCTGCCGTCTAAGTTAAGGGCCAGAGCGCATCAAGGGTCCCTTAACGAGGATAGCAGTGCTGTAAAAGAAAGGGCACGACCACTGAGGTGCATATTGCCAATTAGCACCCATGTAGTTCCTTACAAAAAGGAAACTTACCTTTGCAGCGCAGCACAGCGCTGTGCAGTGCTGGTGAGCTGGAAGTCCATTTTCAGTGTTGATGAGGGTGACAACATCAACATTGAAAAAGGACTTCCAGCACACTACACTGCGCTGCGCCCACTGTGCTGCAAAGGTACGTTTCTTTTTTTCCAAATAAAAAAAAGAGCCACCATTATCACTTGTGTAGGAAACTACACAGGTGCTAAGGTGAGGTCGAAGGGGGAGCGGGAAGGGAAGGGGGCACTGGCCAACTATGGTGGTCAGAACGCAGGCTTGCACCTTAGAATACAGCATGTGTTCCGAGCATCCTTACTGGTCAGCACCCCCTCCAAGGGTGTTAATGTGCATAATGTCTTGGAGGCACTTGAATACTTGCCGGCTATAGGAGAATGAGACAATCATATAGCGGTGGTTCCTTTAATACTTTTCTTGCTGGGGCAAAACTAGTGCAAGTGACAAAAAGATGGACTCTAGAACTGAATGGTCTAGTTTCCCCAAGGTAGTAATTTAATGCCTTAAAAGCATCCCAGCTTTGTGGCAACTCTCAATAGCCATGGAAGCGTTTGGTCTGGGATTATGACAGAAAGCTGGTTCTTATGGAATACAATGTAAGGCTGCATTAAAGAAAAGGCCTGTAGATCATGAATTAGTCCGGCAGATGTTACCGCCTTTCAGGACAGTAAGACCACCTCACTTGAGGTCATAGGCTCAAATTCAACCACAGAATCAGATGCAAATCAGATTCAAATTGCATTGTGGGGCAGGCTCTCTCACAAAAGAGTAATGGGGAAGATGGTCATGAACGAGAAACTTCAATGCCCACTTTTTAATGAAAAACATAGTTTAGGCATGCGATAATAGCTGAAATTTAGTATGTACAGAAATGCATGTGAATTCCTGTTGTAGGGCATGAAGGACATGACATTAATCAAGGCTGGCAAAAAAGGTGAGTCTTTTTGTCAAAGAGTGCAATAGCAAAAGCAAAGCCACTTGCTTGTGTACTGTTCTCAAGTGAACACTTTCCTTGCAGCAGACATGATAGCCAGGCTCTCATCTGAGATTCTCAGGTGGGTGTGCTTTTCATTTTCATGTACTATGCTCTCAAGTTGAGAAGGAGAAATTACTTACCGATAATATTCTTTCTATGGATTCTTCTCCAGCAGATTCCTCATCTGTTAGATATCCCCTCCAGCGGCGCCCAGGGCGCGTAGTGCGGCTCAGTGCAATTTGTTGGCTCTGACATGTCTCCACTGCGCCACTCCTTGGCTCTAGACGTGACATCAGTGGTACATATATGACATCACTAAAGCCCCACACCTTAGTTCTCCACCTTTTTCCCTCATGTTCAGCAGCCATGGGGAAGAATCCAGTGGAATTCATCCATGACAAAGCCAACAATTGTATATATTTATTTTTGTTTGTGAGGAAGAGACAGTAATACCATAGGACAACAGATGGGCAGTACTTAAATGTGAATATCACAACCTTGTGCTTTTTATTTGTTTAAAAAGAGCATCACCAAACTTTTGTTATCATCTGTGATGAATCACAGGAATTCGTCCCTTCTCCTCAAGGGGGAGCCCCCCACCCCGTGAAGCTAGGGAGGTGAGAATGCTCCGCAACACCCTCACTAGGGGTAGAGGAAAATGGCACCTTACTGGGAGAGACTCCCCCTTTGGGGACAAGGACACCCATTCCTGTGAGGAACTCCCTAGAAACAATGCAAAAATACCTCTTTGAAAACATTTTATGAAGACTTGGTGGGGGTATTAGAATCTCAGTAGTACTTTATAGGTCAAAGCTGATGGATTCTGTAGTAGCTACACCCCATTTCACTGGGACGAGGAGGATGATGTGTGGAGGTGGATAGAAGCTGTCTGACAGAGAGACTCGAACGTACACCGGAGAAGTCCCTCGACTACATCACATGTGAGATGTGAGGAAATTGGAGAAGAGAGAAAACCCAAAAGTTACAAACCAGCGTGGAAGCTGGTACAGAGGCAAAGTCAGGCATGCAGGATCCTGTGACCAGAGGAGAACGAGAAACAGAAGTAGACAAACTTTGTCTTACCAAGAGGCGAACGAGAGAAGAAAAGTCGGACGTGGGGCGTTCTGACAATCAGAGAGAGAGAGAGAGAGAGAGAGAGAGAGAGAGAGAGAGAGAGAGAGAGAAGGAAAGTGGTGGCATGACCACGAAAAGCTTGTGGTGGACCGGGTGGCCCAGAAACAACACAGAAACCACTCTGAGACTTAAGGAGCTGGACCTAATGGTAATGGAAAAAACAAACAACCATCCTAGATGATGGCACGAAGGAAGAAGCATTAAAGGAACAGCAAGCTGAAGAGTGAGACGACCCAGAGCGAGCAGAAGCCCAGTGACGTTATCCCTAAGAACAACAGGTAATAGGGAAAATGGGAGACCAGGGAGGGGGACGGAAAACCATTATGGGACTAATCATACTCGTCCCAGTCAAGATAAAGAGACTGAAAAATGGAAACCCAGAGGCGTGAATGAGAATCGCTATGGAACTAATCATACTCGTCCCAGTCAAGATAAAGAGACTGTAATATTGAAACCCAGAGGAGTGAATGAGAATCATTATGGGACCAATCATAATTGTCTCTGGCAAAGTAAATGGATTTTAACATTGAAAGCTTGAGAAGTAAATGAGGACCATCATTGGAATGCTTATAATCTCAGCAGTCCGATCCAAGAAGGTATAATCAAAGAAGAGAGTAAATCTAGAAGTGAAAAGCACAAGGTTGGATAAGAATATATGTCCAAAGACAGATATCAAAAAGGAATCAAATATTGTGAACACCATACAAAGGAAGATAATGCAAAATAAAAGATATATGAATGCTGGATAACGTTACCTTGGGAAGAGAGGAGAACAGCTCTCTGTAGAGAGAACCAAGAGGAGATGAATACATTAGCAGAGAACACTATCCTAAGAGGAAAGAAACAAAAGTCCCATAAAGTATTGAACAAATTGTGTGAGCTGATTAAAACAGTCAGCAGAGACTATCTGAGAATTAGATATTGAATAGAAGTTGGTGATACCCCAAATCCAGGAGAAGGGACTCATTCTCATGTCTTTATTTGATATCGTAAGGTAGAGTCAGTTAAGGATAGTTTTGGACAGTGGACAGACTCTGTTAACACATTCACTGACGACTGACAAACACCTTAGTTTTGTTATGTAGGGATGCCTTATAGCATAGGGAGAGATAGGCATTTTTGCTTTTCTTTAATAAAAACCACAGTGCAATAGCTTATCAGTGTCTGCATCCATCTTCTTATCAGCCACACGTCCCAAAAGATAAGTATAAGTTGAGAGCGGAGACTAGCACACTTCCATAGCAGGGCAGGCTGGGGGTAGATGAGGAATCTGTGGGAGAAGAATTTGTAGAAAGAACATTACCAGTAAGTCATTTCTCCTACAATGGATGGCATTCTCCCACAGTTTCCTCATTTGATAGACTCCAAAAGCAGTACAGCATTAGGAGGTGGGATGAAAGTCTAAATCAGAAAGCTTTGAAACACAGCTTTTTCCAAACCGGGCATAAGTCTCATGGGCCACGTCCAGCTTGAAGTGCTTTGTGAATGTGTGAAGCGACAATCAAGTCGCTTCCTGGCAGATCTCCTTCACTGGCACACCCCTTTGCAGCACAGAAAGGTTGTCATGCCCCTAGTGGAATGAGCCTTGATGCCTCAAGGCAGTTCCTTCCCTGCCTTCTCGTAGCTTTCGGTGATGCAGAGGACTATCCAACAGGAAATCGTCTGCTTAGTCATTGCCGGACCCTTCCTCGACTGCAAGAAGGCAATGAATAATGAATAACTGATCATCAAGCCTGAAGTCAGCCGTCTTGGCCACAAGCATCTCAAAGACTCAGCCTTTCCTTTCCCTTGGAAGGGTTTGGTGGTGGAAAGAATACTGGCAATTCCATGCTCTACAAGATATGAAATTCTGACACTAACATAGGCAGGAATTCTGGGCAGTCTTTAAGTGAAACCTTCTCTCTAAATAAGCGCAAGAATGGGGATTTGTAGCACAGGGCCTGTAGTCGCTTACACGTCTTGCCGATGTGAGGGCCACCACAAAGATAGAGAGACAAAGAACACATGGGCCCAAACGGAGCCACCATCAAGAAGGTGTAGTGCGTGTGCGATAAATGAGGTAAAAGAACATTCTGCCGAGGTGCGGCCATTTTGGACATTCACTTCCATTATCGCGATGAAAGCCTACGTTTTCTTGGACTTATTAAGCAGACGTACATTTCTGCAGCGGAGGAAGGTCACATAATGATGTCAGTTGAGCTAACTGTGGAGAATATTTGTTGTATTGCCCACCGAAGAATGAGCCAGAAAGGGAGTCGGAGCATTCTGCAGGTGCAGTGATAAGGGGACTGGGAAAGAAGGCAAAGAAAAGAAGTGTTTCCACTTCTAGCTGGAATTTTCCACTCTTGGCTCCTCATGCTTATTTATTGTATTCATGGTATTCGTTATACGCCGAAACCCGGAGGTATCACGGCGTAGGTTACATTGGAGCTTAAGTATCTGGTTGCAAAGAAGAACAGTGTTGCAGAGCAGGACAGAATACAAATCATATTTGCAATGTAACAGAAGAGCAGTGTTACGAAGTAAGACAACAGTACAAATATTATACAAAATATAAAGCGTAGAATTGGTATTGGGAGTCTAGACAAACGCGCAATGCCATAAACTTATGTAGCTCCGATCAGAAAGAATTCTCCTTAGATCAAACAATACAGCAAAGTTGAAATGCGTTTTTAATCAGTAGTAGTACAGCCGACACGTGTTTCGAGCAAGGAGGTCGTTCTCAAGACATGGAGTGTACTGCAGACATAGCATATTGCACAGATGCAGAAGCAAAGAAACGATATAGAAGTCGCAAAGTTCATTAAATCATCACAAAAGGAGTCATTTCCCTTTGACAGATAAATGGCATAAGGTCCGGCTAGTATACGATGGTCAAATCCACATAAGAAGTGAGAGAGACACATCGGTGTCTCAATAATAGCAATGAGTTAGGATGTGGTATCACAGGTAACGACAGACGGACGTGGTTACAAAATTAATGTAATGTGAGGTGGGTTCCCAAGTTAGAACGTGGTCCAGTGTAGCCAAGCACAAGCAAAATATCAAGCCTTAATGGCATGGCTGCATGAGAGTAAAGCGATAAATCCCAGACGACAGGCTCTGTGGGACTGTACACGCTGCAAGCCCTCTCTTTTTTCAGAATTACCTTGAAGGTGGATACTAGCGCAGAGGTATCGCCAGTGAAATCCCTTACCCTTTCAATAATTTATACAAAATATACACAAGGCTACTAGATTCACAGAAATTCATTCATAGAAATAGTGTGGCTTAATAGAGTTTTCCAAATGGACCAGTATAAAGCTCATGTATAGCATAAGAGTGATAAGAGCATAAGAGTGAGCACTTATGCTAGGAGTAAAACACAGGATGTCTGGTGAGTTACAAAGACAGATGCTGGATTTAGTATTTATTGAAGAGCCACATTTTGATCGATTGCTTAAAGCACTGATGGGAAGACTCATTTCTCATGTGAGTGGGGAGGGAGTTCCACATTTTGGGAGCCACTACTGGAAAGCTGCTTCCCCTGCCTTGGATCTCTTGAAATGCGGAAGCGCCAGTTGGATCTTAGGGATTTTAGGGATCTAGTGGCAGTACTTTGGTAGATGGCGTTGTTGAGATAGATGGGGGCTTTTTTAGTGATGCATTTGTGAGTGACACAGAGTGTTTTGAAGAGGATTCTGGCTTTGATGGGAAGCCAGTGAACTTCCCTTATGGTATGGGTGATATGGTCAGACCTTCTTATGCCGAAGGGAGCTCGCAGGGCTTCATTTTACAGGAGTTGCAGTTTGTCCAGGTTAGTGTTAAAAGTTCCTAGCAGTAAGATATAACAATAGTCAAGCTTTGACAAAATGAGGGCATGTGACAGTGTGAGACAATTCTGGGGGGTCAGGAAACGGCGACTAAGCGCTAAAAACGTTTGGAGGTGGCGTAAGACAGAGCATTGCTATGTCTTGTAATGGTTAGATTGGCATCAAGGTACATACCCAGCGTTTTGGCTTGTTTAAGGACTGGAATAGGTGTACCATAGATGGTAATGGTGGCGTAGTCAGGGTGGAGCATTTTTTTTTTTAGCAGGGGACCAACAATGAGGATCTCTGTCTTTTCATCGTTGAGGCACAGACTGTTTGTGGCCATCCATTTTTGGATTATGGCATACATCTTGTAAATGGTGATGGAATCAAGCTCAGGGTTACCCGTAATGCGGATAAGGATCTGGGTGTCATCTGCAAAGTTAGTGTAGATGACACCCATAGCATCCAGAGCAGGGAATAATAGTTTGGTATAGGAATTGGAGAGGATAAGTGATAGGCAGGAACCTTGAGGTACCCCAATGGGGACTAGGATTGGGTCGACAGCTTCCCTACCTATGGCTATTCTTGAAGTGTGTTCTGCCAGAAATGATTTGACCCATTTATTGTCTGCTCTTCGGCCGAAGGCAGTCTGATAACCATTGAGAGGCTGGGATAACCGCATAAAGAGAAGAGGCGTTCCTCTTGGGAAGACAGATAGACCTGGAACCCTCGGTGATGCAGTCTTGCTGAGAGGGAGGACGCTCCGATCCAGACTCCGTTAGTATGACAGTTCTCTCTGCCTACCTGCTCTGGGACTAAGCAGTGTTGTGGAGGCCGCGATGTAGATGTCTTCTGCAACCATATTAACAGTGATGCTATTTTTCTATGTTTTTGTATAATCGACTGTATGTTGTGTGTGAAGATTGAATAAAGGGCTTTTAACGAGCCTTTTTGTTTTTATATAACTAGTGGTCTAAGTGTGATTTATTGCCTATCTGAATCCAATAACTTTTTTGTTAGGGTCTAGGGGGCAGGTAACTCTGAGGTCCCTACAAGTGGCCAAGCAAAGCAAGACATTTGGCACTGTGAGCAGGGTCTTTGTGCTGATATTGATGCCCTGCTAATTTGAGAACTCTATAGTTTTGGACTCAGAGAGGCTGAACAGTGAAAGGTGTTTTGGGAGGTATTGATGATAGGGACGTGGGATATCGATTTGATAACATTACTTCTCTATTTGGGAAAAAAGGAAGCTCCGCAGGCGGAGACTGTCCTTAGGTGACTATTCCAGGGTGGACCAATGGTCCATATGATAAAGTCGCGCAGACCTGGGCATGTGGTGCAAATCTAAGCGAGACCTGGGACACAACTATAGGAGAGGCAAGTCCAGCTAAAGTGGTGGGTGGCCTGCAACAGGTGCCTGTACAAAAAGGGAAAGAGTGTTTGGCTCTAGGTAGAAGAGGGTAGATTCTGCTGCATGCCTTTCGAAAAGTGCACAAGCAGAATTTGGATTTACAGGCGAGTGTCCTGAGATTGGAAAAGGAGCTAGCTGCTGAAAAACTGATTTTGTTAAAGCAGCAGCTCCAAATAAAGTTGTATCATGATATGGCCGACAAATATCAAGCGGTAGCCAAGCGTGCTGCTGTGAGGGTTGCTCGTTATAAATCTCGAAAGAGAAGAGGGAGAGTGAATTCTCGTAAGGTGGCACCTGTGATTGCTTCCGCAGGGGTTGATTGGGACCCTGACCAGTGGGATGGAGATGTATTTGACAGTACTAGTACAGAGAGTGGGTCAGAGCCTGAGGTTTCCCCCAGGCCGGAATGTGCTCGGAAGCAAGTAACAGCTAAACATGTGATGAGCAGACAAGAGGGTCCTAATCAGAATAATCCTAGAGAGGGAATGGTGGACTTGACAACACTCAAGGATTATTCTCAGGAAGAGGTAGGGGAAATCATCAGCCAATTGAAACAAAGGGCTGGTGAATCTTTGTTAATCTGGATGGTCAGGTTATTTGATGGAGGAGCAGCAGGTCTGTGTGTAGAGGCCACGGATGCCGCCAGGTTGATGCCATTGACTCAGCAAACACATGTGCAAGAAATGGTACGAGTAGGTCCTCCTCCTGACGACGATGGGGGAGAGGTCCAAAGGTCTTTATTACAACTAGCGCCCCAAGGGTGTAACCGTAAGTATCCTCTCACCTCAGATTGGCCAATCGAGGATAAGAAGTGGTACACATTGAGAGAGGCCATACAAAGAGCGAGGGAACATGCCATTAAAGAGCCAATTCATTTAGATACTGCCCAACATATGAGAATCGTAGCGTTGTCTGTTTCAGCTAGAAATACCATCATTCCAACTGCCCCGCCAGCGTATAAGAATGTCATGATGACCCTTTTGGTGGGAATGCTGGTCGAATGACTGATGAGGTGGTGGATGCTATTAGACAATTGGCAGACGTAGGAGAATGGGAAAAAGCAGAGTAACGACCCGTGAGCGGGAAAGGCGAAGTAAAAGACGCAGTCCCGGGAAGAGGTTTGACAGCCGAGATTCTCGTGTATCTAGAAAGGATATGTTTTTAGCAATGTTAAAAGATGGGGTGCTGAGGGAAGACATTGATGGAATCGAGACACAGGGAATGTATCAATTGTATAAGAAGAAAGGACTAGATGCGAAAGAACGTTATAAACAAATGAAGCAACAGGAGGTACATATCCACTGGAGGGATGAGGTTCCTTCTGCATCCCCTCCTGAGGAGGGGGATGATGAGTCTTCTGGTATGTCCCCCCCATCCCAACCGACTTATGCAGATTTCAGGAAAATGGTGAGTGCGATGGTGGAGATAGAGTTGAAGCACATGCACTCAAAGTACAAATAGGATAGTAGTCAAACTCTGGTAACAACTGCCCATATTAAGGTGGACAGACGGCCTCATGTTAAGATGAAATTATTGTGGCAGTCAGGAAATATACAGGAGGTACGCGCCTGAATTGATGCCGGGGCAGACGCCTCCTTGAAACATGGGATTCCTTCAAGGTTTAAGGGAAAACATTTTATGATCACAGGTTTGGGGGGAAAAGAGACCACTGCTGTTCAAACTACAATTGATATGAAGATCGGAAGTTTAAAAAGGGACACCTATCAGGTGTTGGTGGTTCCTATTCCTGAATATATTACTGGATTTGACAATTTCGAGGGATTAATCCTTGGATTGGGTGGAAAACTTTACCAGTTTGGGGTGAGTGCTTTAATTTGTACTCCCATGATGGTAGGAAAATTGAAAATGCCTGTGGTGCAGGTTGCAATAGCCACTAAACGAGTATCCATGAAACAATATCAAATTCCTGTAGGGCAGAAGGAAATTGCAGACACTATCAAAGGGTATGTAGAAGCCAGTGTATTACAGCTGGTAACCACGGCATGGAACAACCTGATCTGGCCTGTTAAGAAGCCAGACAGAAGTTACCATATGACTGTAGATTATCGCAAGTTGAATAAATATACTCCTACGTTAATACCTGCAGTCCTCGATGCAGTGACTTTGATTGAAAATGTACAAAAGTTTGCAGGAACTTGGTACGCGGTGTTAGATTTGGCTAATGCCTTCTTCACCGTACCAATTGTGGATGAATGTCAAGATCAGTTTGCATTTTCCTTGAATGGGAAGCAGTATACATTCCAACGCCTGCCAATGGGATATATGCATAGCCCGACAATCTGTCACCGTCTGGTGGCAGAACATCGGAATAAAATTCTGTGCAAACCGGTTGTGCAAATTGTGCATTACATTGACAATATTTTGGTACAGGGAAACGATGAGCATAGCGTGCAATTGCACTTAGATCTTATTATGGAAGGACTACGGAAGGAAGGGTGGGAAATTAATGAGGCCAGAACCCAAAGTCAGGCAGAAACCGTGATCTTTCTGGGAATTCAGTGGCATAATGGGCATCGCAAAATGGTGCCAAGAGCAAAGCAAAAGATCCTTCAGTTTCCCACCTTCTGAGAACTAGGAAACAAGCTCAGCAGTTTATTGGGCTGTTTGGATTCTGGAGACAACATATAACACATTTGGGGCAGATCCTGGCGCCCCTTTACAAAGTGACAAGCAAGAAATTCGATTTTGATTGGGGTGAAGAGCAAGATGGAGCATTCCAACTAGCCTAGGACACCATACAGAAAGTGCTTGATTTATGGCCATTGAGGGACGTGGAGGTGGAGCTGAATGTATCTGTACAGGATACCTATTGCTAGCATGTTATTGGGCGCTCGTGGATACGGAACAGAGGACGGTGGGTCATGATGTATTGATTCAATTGGAAATACTGATCATGCAGTGGGTATGGGCAGGGCATGCGTACGAGGCCAGTATCATCAAATGGAAATGGTACATTCAAGATCGTGCCAAAACAGGAAAGGGTGGAGTGGTGAAATTACATGAGCAGGTGGCAGGGATTCCATTAGTGCATCTAGAGCCACAGGAGAGAAAGAAAATTGATGAATCTCCAGTCAAATGGGGAATTCCCTATGGAGATTTAATGAGTGAACAAGTCGAACATGCCTGGTTTACTGATGGTTCAGCTAAATATGTGGGAACTGAGCGACACTGGAAAGCTGTTGAAAATAATCCTAAATCGAAAAAGGTGTTAACTACCTCTGAAAAGGGAAAGAGTAGCCAATTTGAGGAATTGTATGCCGTGTATCAGGCTTTAAAGAAAGAGACACCTGGGTGTTGTTACATCTATACGGACTCATGGTCCGTTGCGAATGTGTTGGTTGTGTGGCTGCCTACCTGGCAAAAGAATGGATGGAAAATTCATGCCAAAGAAGTATGGGGAAAAGAACTGTGCCAAGTCATTGCTGAAATGCGAATGCATACAGCAGTAACTGTGTACCATGTAGACCCACATTGTGCAACAGTGTCACTAGAACGGTGGTTCCATTCTGTTGCAGATGAACATGCCAAGTTTTCGGTCATGGACACAAGGGCTGAGGAAGATGTTTTGGAGGGGATTGCTAAGTGGGGCCACCAGAAGAGAGGGCATCTCTGAGAAAAAGCTATCAGGTGAGCACAAGACAGGGAATTAGCCTTCCCTTAGACATTGTGAAGATACTGATTTTACAATGACCCATGTGTCAACACCAGAAACAAAGATCTATTCCACACATAATTCACGGTACATTGAAATGGGGTAAATTCGCCTGACAGATTTGGCAGATCGATTAGATTGGTCCACTGCCTATTTGCCGAGGATGTCTATATGCGTGTATTATTGTGGACACGTATTCCGGTTATTTAATGGTGTTGCCATGCAAAAGAGCTACCCAATTGAACACAATCAAATTGTTAGATCAAGTGGCTGTGTATTATGGAGTTCCCTTACAGATTCAAACTGACAGTGGGTCCCACTTTAAGGGAAATTTGGTCTTGGACTATTGTCAGGAAAAACGTATTGAATGGATTTTTCATGTCCCATATCACCCCGAGGCTTCGGGGTTATTGAGAGAATGAATGGATTGTTGAATGAACAGTTGTGAAAAACTGGTGAGGGCACCCTGAAAGAGCGTGTGTTGGACATGGTTCAGATTCTCAATAATCGTCACTTTGCAAATGGTGAGACTCCATTGATGCGCATGTAACACCAGCCTTACATGAGGCTATGGAAACCCTCATATATTGGAAAAAGTCCCCATGGGCATTGGCTCCTTATCGGGCCACCCCTGAATCTGCTGGGGTGGATTTGCCTGTGAGGGAAGAGATCCGACTTGAGCCCAGGGGCATTATTGTGATTGAGAAAGGAAACAGGGTGCAAATTTCGCTTGACTATATGGGATTAATTGCCCCTAGATCTGGACTAGCCCTGAGAGGTATCCAGGTGTTGGGGGGAATTGTGGATGCAGACTATCAAGGAGCAAACAAGGTGATCCTTCTGTAAAGCAGAGAAAATATGTTCCCTATCCACAAGGGAGATAGGGTGGCGCAGCTGATATCGGGAACCTGTGAAATTGTCCATGGTGAAAAAAGGGGAGCCGCCCACAGTAGTGACATCTCATGGGGACTAGGATTTTGGCTCATCAGATACAATGGTTCCAGGTGCTAAGGTGTGGGTGGAGAAGCCCAACGGGCCTGCCGCTCCCGGCGGATGTAATAGCATCAGGAGAGGATCAGGTGGTTCTTGTGATGGAACCTGGAAAAAAGAAATGGACTCATATTCCCGCTGACAAATGTTATTTGCACGAGTGATGTACTCCACTGATGAACAAGTTACTTCTTACCTTGTAACATTCTTTTGATGGGATGTTCCTCCGACATATTCCTTATCTTTGATAATTTGTCTCCAGCTTGCTGGCCTCAGAAATGTTTTCTCTGTAGAGGGCGCTGCGCGTCGACATCCGCCGAGTCGATGTCCTTCGACAGCCACCGTATCGGCGCTGATGTCACCATGCCCATAAATAGCCAAGCGTGGCGACTGTTGCTCAGTTACGTTTTGTAGCAAAAGATAAGTCATGCCTGAATTGGTTATTGACCTTGAAGGAGCGTAAGCTGCAACCACAAGTGAAGTATTACTGCGGGTATGGATGGGAGGAGCGATAAGGAATACGTCGGAGGAACATCCCATCGAAAGAACGTTACAAGGTAAGAAGTAACTTGTTCTTCGAAGGGATTGTGTTCTCCGACGTATTCCTTATCTTTGATAGACTCCCATAGCAGTGGCATGTAATTGGAGGTGGGAGTAATAATGTCATGTATCCCTTTTAGGAATGATCCGAATGTAATACGGCTTTGCCAAATCTGGTCTCTTGACGAGTGGAGGAATCCAGGTTGTAAAATTTTGTGAATGTATGTGCGGACGACCATGTGGCAGCCGCACATATGTCTTGGACCGGTACCCCTCTTTGGAGGGCTGAAGAGGCTGCGATACCCATGGTTGAATGAGCCCTAAGATTTTGGGGTGGCTCATTCCCTGCCAGTTTGTAACATTCCAGAATGGCCAAAATAATCCACCTGGAAATGGTCTGCTTTGTTATGGGTAGTTCCAACTTGTGACCTGAGTATCCTACAAACAGTTGGTCTGCTTGCCTAATCCTAGCCAGTCTGCTGATGTAAAAGCTCAGAGCTCGCCTTGGGTCCAGCCTATATAGCCTTTCTTCCTCTTTCCCTGGATGGGGAGGAGGGTAGAACGAAGGTAAGGTCATTTTCTGAGTGATGTGAAATTCAGAAACCACCTTTGGGAGGAAATTAGGCTTCACCTGTAGGACAACTTTGTCCTTATGGAAAATTGTATAGGGGGGTTACAAGAAAGAGCTTGTAATTCGCTCACCCTCCTAGCAGATGTTAGTGCTACCAATAAGACAGTTTTAAGAGTGAGAAATCTCAGCGAACAAGAGTGGAGTGGTTCGAATGGAGTACCCATTAGGAAATTTAAGACTAAATTTAAGTCCCATAAGGGAACTTGGAATGGTCTTGGAGGATAAACATTAGTTAATCCCTTGAGAAATTGTATTACTAGAGGTAGTTTGAAATACGATGGTTCCTCCGCAGTGCGCTTGAAGATTAAAAGCGCTGCGAGATAGCCTTTTACAGTGCCAACTTGAAGGCCTGAGTTTGCCAAGTAGAGTAGAAATGATAACACTGTTGGTGTACCACATGAAAAAGGGTCGATATTCTCTTCTCTACACCAGCTGCAAAATTTGTTCCAATGGCAGCGGTATAAAGACTTTGTTGCTGGCCTTCTGGCCGAAAGCAACACCTCCATGACGTCATCAGGGAGGTCCCAATCCTTGTACCTCACCCTTTCAGAAGCCAAGCGTGAAGGTTGAGGGTTCTGATGTCCGCATGGAGAACCTGACCTCCCTTCTGTGAGAGAAGATTCTCTTTGAGTGGAAGACGGATTGGAGGACAGATGGACATATCTAGAAGGTCCGGGTAACACGTTCTCCTGGCCAGTCCGGGGCAATTAGGATGTTGGTTTTCCAGAATCTTCTCAACCTCCTGATCATTTGAGGAATAACAGGGACTGGTGGAAACGTGTAAAGGAGTGGGAACTCCCAGTCCACTACGAACGCGTCCCCTAGAGCTCCTCTCGGGGGAAATTCCCTTGAACAGAACAGATCGCACTTCTTGTTGGTGCTGGTGGCGAACAGATCCACCTGAGGGGTTCCCCAAAGGGCGAAGATCTCTTGAAGGACTTCTTGAGCTAGATCCCACTCGTGGAAGACTGCTCTGCCTGCTCAGAGCGTCCGCTGTCAAGTTCTTCTCTCCGGTTAGGTGGACTGCGATAGAGAGATGCCTTCCTGAATTGCCCAAAATCAGAGCTGCATTGCCTCTCTGACTAGTGGCGTGACCCTACGCCTCCTCTTTTGTTGAGGTAGTGCATGGCCACCGTGTTGTCCGTCATTATCAGGACATTTCTCCCCTGTACTGATGGCAGGAAAGCTTTCAGCGCTAGTCTGATCACTCTCAGCTCTAATAGGTTGATGTTTAGTCTGGACTCCGATGGAGACCAATGACTGCTGATGGTCAAGTCGTTGGCATGGGCTCCCCACCCCGTGAGTGAGGCGTCTGTGACTACTGTTAGCTACGGCCATGGTTGCCAAAACAGTTCTCCTTTCAAGATGTCGTGGGCTACCTTGTCCGGAATCCGGAGGAGATCTGTCATTCTCCCTGAGAATTGCGACAACTGAGTTCTCAGTGCCCACTGAAGAGATCTCATTCTCAGGTGAGCCTCTGGCACAAGGAAGATGCAGGATGCCATGAGGCCTAGCAACCTCAAAAAGTCGAAGGCTGGGAGACGTTTGGCATTTTGAAACTTGTTGACCATCTACAGAATATCTTGAGCCCTCACCTCTGGTGGCGAGGCTTTTCCCAGGGAAGTGTCCAGGACCGCTCCAATGAACTGGAGTCTCTGTGATGGTATCATCTGTGACTTCTTTAAATTGAGGGAGAAGCCCAGTTTGTGAAGGAAGTGGCAGACATAATCTAGCTGGATCTGATCTTGTTCCGAAGATACAGCTCTGATCAGCCAATCGTCCAGGTAGGGGTAGACGTGGATCCCTTCCCTCCTTAGACTCGCAGCCACTACCGACATTAGCTTGGTGAAGACCCTCGGGGCGGAGGTCAGCCCAAATGGCAGAACTCGAAATTGATAATGAGAGCCGCCAATTGCGAACCTCAGGTATTTCCTGTGTTTGAGATGGATTTGCACATGGAAATAAGCATCCTGAAGGTCCAGGGATACCAGCCAGTCCTGGAGCTGGAGGGCCTGAAGGATCAGATAGAGAGTTACCATCTTGAACTTGTCCTTCCTGAGGAACTTGTTCAATTCTCGTAAGTCCAGGATGGGTCTAAGTCCTCCGTCCTTCTTTAGTATGAGAAAGTAGGGGGAGTACCAGCCCTTGTTCCTGTCCGCTACAGGTACCGGTTATATGGAACCTTTCTCTAGCAGGTCTATAATTTACTGCAGGAGGAGTGGATCTGGAACTTTTAGAGAGTTGTGCCCCGGTGGATGACTCTGAGGGATGTGTAGAAAGGGTAGGAAGTAACCCTGGGCAACTGTCTCCAATGCCCAAGCATCTGACATAATAGAGTTAACCTGCCCCCTACAGGTGTTTTGTGTGGAAAGACATCAGAGTGGTTTGGGGGCGGCTGATGCGGATGCCGAGGGTAAAGAGGCACCTGCTGCTGCTGCGGCTTTAGTACTTTTGGCCCGTCCACCTCAGGTGGATCTCCTTTGGCCTCTTTGAGCCGGCTGTCCTCTGCCTTTCCCGAATGCGGAATAATAGCGAAAGGACTTTCCTCTCCCAGAGGTTCCTGAGGGGCGAAAAGGAGTTTGGCGGATTGCAACTACTAAAGATTTTGCCGCTGCTTTAGATGTTTGCAACTTTTCCAGACTGTCATCAGCCTTTTTACCGAATAAAGAAGAGCCGTCAAAGGGCATATTCAAAAGTCTGGCCTGTACACCTGGAGCAAAGCCAGACTTTTGCAACCACGCATGCCTGCGGATTGTCTCACTTGCCGCCATGGCCCTGCTGATACTGTCAGCCGAATCGGTGCCAGTTTGAAGTGACTCGCACATGGCATCTTTGCCATCTTTAATGACGTTAAGGAAGGCTTCCTTTTCCTCCCCTTCCGGTATGCAGTCAGCCGCTGATGAAGCACACTCCCGCAGCGTGTGATTGAACCTGGCGAGCGTACAGGTGGCGTTGATGGACTTCAACGCCATACTACAAGCAGAAAAGACTTTTTTTGCCATAGAATCATACCTTTTGTCATCTCTATCCTGTGGGACAGTATGGTAAGCGGATCTGCTGCTTGATGAAGTTGCCGCTTGAACCACCAGGCTCTCTGGAGTCGGGTGTTTTGATAAGTATTCAGGGTCAACCGCAGCTACCCTATACTTGGCTGACAATCTTTTATTGACTGCAGGAATAACCTCAGGAGTTTCCCAATTTGATGAAATCTTCCTTTGCAAGGCTGCATGGAAGGGGACCACAGGATCCTCCTGTGGACCTTTGTCTAGTATGTCTGTCAGGTCAATCTGTTGAAAAACAGGTGAAGGCGCAGAACAACCCATAAATTCAATAATCCTTGCCATCAGGGTTCTATAGGGTGTTTCGGCATGTTCCCCTGGGTCTGGTTTGACAAATTCCACTTCTGGGGAAGTGTCCAGCCCACTTGTCTAATGTAATGATTCCTGTCTGTCTTTCAACCTTCTTTCCTCAGAGGTAAAATCCTCTGAAACAGGTAGTGTGGTCCTCTGCAACCCGAAGGTTTCCTGGTCAGAATCCTCCCCTTCTTCATAGATTGAAGATAATCTGGGGTACTCTGACCTCGGAAATGGTGTAAAACCCATTTCTAAGGCAGAAGGAGCCAAACTCGTCATTATTGGGCGAGAAAACGTCGGTGTCGTTGACGCCGATGTGACAGGCTTCGAAGGCGCCGAGAAAGTGGTTGAGAAAACTGGAAGAGGCCTCGAAGAACTCGAGAGGATCGGGATCATACTCGAGGATGTCGACGACGGTCTCAGCGTCGTGCCGGAGGCTCTTGGTATCACCGTTGGCTGTGAAGTAGCTGTGGTTTTCTCTTTCATCAGCGTCGATGTCGGTGTTGACGATGGCGTCCATTCAATCGACCGATGCGTCGAAGAACCCTTCGACAACGGCGTCGATGGCGCCAATCCATGCGTCGAAGGGATCTTCGACGACAGCGTCGAAGATGGTGCCTTCTTACCCGATGGCCCGTGGCGCTCTCGGGTGGACTCTTTCGACGGGTGCAGCGACTCGGGCGTTTCGATTTTTTGGGTTTTTCACCCGGGGTATCACCCTCAGCTGTCTTCGAGGGGGTCGAGGCCGCTTTCTCGAAGACGCTTAGCATTTTCTTCCTGAATTCCTCCCACTCAGCCTGAGAGCTGTGTTTTGTGGGGCAGGAGACCCTTTCTGGGGAAACAGAAGATGACGAGGAAGGGGATCTTCGACGTCTCTTCTTTGAGTGTCTAAATCTCGATGAATGGTGGGAGCTACTTCGAGACCTAGAATGGGAATGGTTTCGACGGCGAGGAGATGAATGCCTTGACTCGGCCGAAGAAACTTTCGAGGAGGTTTTGACTGACTTACCTCTGTCGAGCTTCCCCTTGCGCTCCTTCAAGGCTTTCACCGTCATAGACATGCAGTCCTCACACTCTGAACAATGGTGCTCGACTCCCAAGCACCACAAGCAGATCCTGTGTGGATCAGTTATCGACATTTTCTTTCTGCAGTCTCGACATTTTTTGAAGCCGGACCGCGGAGTCGTCGGTTCCGATGAAGAAGCCATCGAGAACGAGTTGGTATTTCGATTAAATATAAGAGGTTTTATCTGACTGAACTGAGCAAGGATATTCCGAGGCCCCACGAAGCGCGGAAAAACGGAACTGAGCAACGGACGCCACCCGTGGCTATTTATGGGCATGGTGACGTCGGCGCCGATACGGTGGCTGTCGAGGGACATCGACTCGGCGCCCTCTACAGAGAAAACATTTCCGAGGCCAGCAAGTTGGAGACGAATTATCAAAGATAAGGAATACGTCGGAGGACACAATCCCTTCGAAATCTTGTTTTTGAATTCAGATTTTTTAGATCTTGAGCATGCTGGTTGTCTGTGTGGATCGAGGTGGAGTGTTTTCGGGACGGTCTGGGGACATGCTGGAAGAGGTGGCAAATGTCTCCATTCTACAGATGGAGTATGGAATCTAGATGAGGACTGATGCGTCTGCTACCACCTTCGCACCGGAGGACACGTCCATTACAGCGTATCGCAGTGCTTTGAGGAACTGATGACAGTGTAAGCGTAATGCCTCGCCCCCTCCTGCAGTTTCTTTGTCCTTTGTGGATCAGGGCTATTCAGCCATAGTCGGGCAACCTGAGAATATATGGGGTTACCTGGCACGACGAGTTATGAACATTTCACGTTTCTGTTTAGCGGATGTACACAATTCTGCGAATTTGATTTCCACCTGCCTTGTGGCTATACCAATTCCTACCCCGGGTTTGCAACATCTATTCGGGGTATTGCATGAGGACTCACGGGTAGAGGATTCTGACATACAGAGTTATTTTTCTGTATATGAGTATTGTAAGTTCTGTGCGGCCACAGACCGCAAATGGAAGAACATGACCCGTATCATCACTCACAATGCTGCTCCTGCTGATGTTTGTTATCATATGACTTGTGATCCGAACTATATCGGTAAATGTCAACTGTTGGATTTGAACAAAAATGAGAAAAAATCTGGTTTCGAGCTGCGCTTATGTGAGCGCCCCCATAAGTATTTGTGTTGATGTATCTAATAACATATTGTGTAATCATACTGTTTTAACTGCTAGTCACCTTAACCATGTGAAACTTCCGACAGTTTGGTTGTTTTCCTGTGGGAACTATACCTATTCATATAACCCTGCTAATATTTCAGGAGGCCTCTGTACTTTAAAATGTCTTGGTTTAATGATTTCCCTTGCAGCCTGCTGTTCGGCAGTCTACGTGAGTCATTACACCCTGTCATCTGATTGTAATTCTGATGTGCATTTATTGTCTGAAGCTAAAGTTTTGCCGTCAGTGTTACGCTCACCTGGTCTCCACAGGGGCGTCGAACGAAGCTGGGCGGTAACTGTCTGCACCGGCGTCACACGTAGCGCAGTGATGAATGGCTCCACGTGCCTTCTCTGTTTTGCCCTTCCGTCATGAAAGAAGATTTGCCTAAAATGTTTAAATGAGATGTTAACTAGCCATAAGGAGGAGGATCGACTTCCACCTCCCATGATCTCCTTATGCACCCCTCTACTATGTCTCACCTTAGTGTTAGGAATGGCGTACTCTCCATCCTGCGACTGTATGCAGGGGTGCGTAGCAGTTCAAGGATCTAGTTACTTCACTGATCCTGCAGATTACTGAAGAGTTCCAGACAACTATGACTCAGTGGGTAAGCCTTTATGGCAATACTCGTTGGTATAGATTGCTTTAGAGTTCAAGTTGCCAAAAGTTCACTCCTGTGCATTTTTCTTTGCAGGTTCCCCTTTGGTGCTTCAAATGAAGAGTGACTCCTCTCCGAAAATGGTGAGCAGAATTCCACACTAGCGCGATGCGATAATGTCTTAACATACGATATTGTTCTTCTGAGCAACTAGAAGAACAATATCGTATGTTCTTCTAGTTGCTCAGAAGAACAATCTGCTGTTCTTTCTTTTCTGTCTGCTGTTCCTTTTCTATTCTGCAGGTGCGGTGCCTCCGGAGCGGCGATCGCGTGATGGTGCTTAGATGGATCGCAAGAGGGAGACGCCTCTGGTGAGTATTACCGCTGCGCAGTGATGCAATGTCTTTAACGTGGTCCTTTGCTCTGCACGGCTAACCTGGTGTTTCCTTTTCTGTTCGGCAGATGCGGAGGCAACGGAGCGATCGAGATGGAGCGTCAGGTAAGAGCCTTGTTCTTTTTTCTCCTCTTTCTTTCTTTCCTTCCTTACAGGCAGCGGTTCGTGAAGACCTGGACGGGCGTGGCTGAAGACCGGGCTGAAACTAGCAAACACGGTGAGCATTACGCTGCAGGAGTGCAGAATACCGCGAAGCATGTTCTGTTCTGAGGTTTGGTTTATATAGCCTCAAGAAGTAGTCCCAAGGGGAAGTAGTCCCTCCAACCACACCCTATCAAAGTAGTCCCAGGTAAAGTAGTCCCTCCAGCATGCCTCAGACTGGGCTGCACGTGATTCCTCTTCCCCTGCAAACTGCCTTGCTTGAGAGGGCAGTATGAGCCTGGCACCAACGGACTGAGTCCAGGAAGCCCCTAGGCAATCCTTTGGGGCCTTAAAGGTCCCCATAGGTGCCAGTACCTGGGGCAGGCTGGTCTGCTCCCAATGTCTGGGAGCAAGCACCGTGACAGCACTCCCCCCCAAGGCCCATCCCAAGGTGGTTTGTCTCGCTGGTCCAGGCTTGGTCGGGTGGTTTCGGTGGAACCGGTTTACTAGACGTGGCGCATGAACGTAGTCACTTGGCTCCCAAGACCTTTCTTGTGGTCCATAGCCTTTTCAGTCAACTAGATAGAAAAGCTTTGATTTGACAAACTTTGAGTCCAGAATTTCTTTAACCTCGAATTCTGGTTCACCATCTACCAAGATTGGTTTTGGTGGTTTCATTATCCGAGTTCCAGGTTGTACTGGTTTCAAAAGAGAAACGTGAAATACAGGGTGGTCTCGCATGTTCGGAGGTAACTCCAATTTTATAGCCACTGGACTAATGATGGCTTTAATGGTGTATGGTCCCAAATACCTGGGATTAAATGTGTGGGTTCCTTTAAGTGGTATGTGCCTTGAGGCTAGCCAAACCTCATCCCCAATCTGGTATTTTGGAGCTTCACTCCTATGTTGATCTGCGAATTTCTTGTATCTTTCCTTGGCTTGCTTTAAATGTTCTGTCGCCTTTTTGAAGGCTTGTCTAATGGTAGTTTGCAGACTGCTTACGGCTGGCATTTCTAAATGTTGAGGTGGGTCGAGTTCAGAAGTTCGTGGATGCATTCCATATATTGTATAGAACTGACTCTGCCCAGTGATGGAGTGCAAAGAGTTGTTGTAGGCATACTCAGTTATCCATAAAATGTCCTTCCAGTTGCTTTCAGTTTTGTGTAACAGGCACCTTAGGTATTGCTCCAATGTTTGGTTGGTTCTCTCAGTTTGACCATCCGTTTGAGGATGTTGGCTGGTCGAAAGCCTTACGTCAATTGGGGCCAACTGGCAACATTTTCTCCAAAACTGTGAGATAAACTGACTGCCCCGATCTGAAACTAGGACGGAGGGGAATCCATGTATCCGGACAATCTGTTCTAGAAACTCCTTCGCCAGAATTGAAGCTGAGGGCAAACCTTTTAACGGAATGAAGTGGGCCATTTTGGAAAACAAGTCTACTACCATTATAAGGGGGAAGATCAGTGATAAAATCAAGGGACAATGTATGCCGGGGTGTAGGTAGGACATCCAGAGGTTGTAGTAGACCCATGGTTTCTTTTTCTGGGCTTTGTTTTGTGCACAAATGCCACATGATAGCACAAATTGTTTAATGTCTTTACGCCATGTTGGCCACCAAAAATGTCTCTTGATCTTGGCTTCGGTTTTTGCAATTCCAGGGTGGCCTTCTACCAACGATTCATGGTAATTTGAGATGACCTGTTTCTGAAGTTCCTTACTACGTAAGTAGAGGCACCCTTAGAAATAAGGTAAATGATCAGTGAATGAATGATATCTGCTTTTAGTCGACCAATCCTGTAAGGCCTTGGAGTTGAGGAGATGCAGAATTTCCTTGCGGATGTCGTCCAGGGTCAGCAAAGTAGTGATTCCCAGGATTCTTCCCCCTGGGATTATGGGCACTGGGTCCGGACTGGAGTATGCTCCTTCCATCCCTATGCGGGACAGAGCATCTGCCTTGCCGTTTCGGCAACCAGGTTGGTAAGCAATCACAAAATTGTATTCTGTGAAAAATAACGCCCATCGGAGCCGACGAGAAGACTGGGCCTTGGCCGTCTTTAGGTATTGTAAGTTTCGATGATTTGTAATCACAGTAATGGTGTGTCTGGCTCGTAGGACATAATGTCGCCAAGCTTTGAATGCTGCCTTGATGGCTAGAAGCTCCTTGTGGGTTACGGCATAATTCAATTCAGGTGCTGTGAATTTTCATGACCAAAAGGCTACTGGGTGAAGTTGACCTGTCTCGTGGTCTTTCTGAGAAAGGACCGCCCCCATTGCCAAACTGGAAGTATCAGTTTCTACCGCATACGTGAGATCTGGGCGAGGATGTTTTAGGACTGGGGCTGAGGTGAATTTTCTTTTTAGGTCTTGGAAGGCCTTTTCCGCTTCATCAGACCACTGAAAGTGTTTGTCCTTTTGTAATAAGGATGTGATGGGATGCACCAAATGTGAAAAGCCTGGGATGAATCTGCGATAGAAGTTTGCAAATCCAAGCATGCTCTGAACTCCTTTGATTGAAGTTGGAGAGGGCCACTTGAGGATGGCGTCTACCTTCTACAAATTCATACAAACACCACATGGAGTCAGGACAAACCCAAGAAACTCGATCTCAGTAACGTGGAAGAAGCATTTTTCTAATTTGGCATCCATCTTATGTTGGCAAAGTTTTTCAAGTACAGCGCAGACATGTTTCACATGGTCCTGTTTGGAAGATGCGTACACCAGGATATTGTCAATATATACGACGACACAGACATCAATTAGCTCTCGAAGGACATCGTTCACAAAATATTGAAAGGCTGCTGGGGCGTTACAAAGCCCAAAGGGCATCACCTGATATTCGAATAGCCCGTACTTAGTGCGGAAGGCGGTCTTCCATTCGTCTCCCTTTTTGACTTGTACGAGATGGTACGTCCCTCTGAGATCCAACTTAGTGTAAATTCGAGCATCCTTTACTTGGTCCAGCAGTTCTGGGATTAGAGGCAGGGGATACTGTTTTTTTTTACAGTTACTTGGTTTAATGTGCAGTAGTCGATACAAATTCTTAGATCTCCTTCCTTTTTAGGGACGAAGAATAAGGGCGAGGCCGCCGGGGACTTGGACGGGCGAATGAAGCCGTTATCCAGGGATCTAGGTATTGTTTTAGATGAAGATTCTCGGGGTCCGTGAGGGTGTAAATTCTACTGCCTGGAATCTGAGCGCCAGGTATAAGGTCGATCTGGCAATCATATGGTCTATGGGGTGGTAAAGTATTGGCTTGGTCCTTCTGGAAAACATCCTGAAAATTCTGGTATTCCTGGGGTAGCAGATTTGTCGGACTCATGACTGTTGCAATTTTCTTGGTCGGGGATTCTTCTGGATAGCAAGTATGAGCACATTCTGAGAAGGTCAACCTCTTATCACGCCAGTCTATGCAAGGATTGTGCGTTTCTAACCACGCCATTCCCAGAATTATTTGGAATTGTGGAGCCTTGATTAAGTCAAACACAATGGTTTCTCAATGCCCATCTTGGCACAACAGTGTCATCTCCGTTGTTGAGTGTGTTAGAGGACCAGAAGAGATCTCCATTCCGTCGACAGTGGTGACCAAATCAGTTGTTGCCTTTTCGCAAAGAGGAAGACTCATCCTTGAAGCCAATTCTTGATCCATATTGTTACCTATGGCTCCGCTGTCGATGTAAGCTCTGACCGCATGCATACGAGACGGTTGCTGTGACTAATGAGGATCATTGGTAATGCTAGGTGCGAGGTCTGGGAATCCTTCTCGTTCAACAAGCGGACCTCTACGCTTGTCGTGCGGAGTAGTTTTCCGGCTCTGGTTTCGCCAGAGCATCGAGCATCCTTTACTTGGTCCAGCAGTTCCGGGATTAGAGGCAGGGGATACCGTTTTTTTTACAGTTACTTGGTTTAATGTGCGGTAGTCGATACAAGTTCTTAGATCTCCTTCCTTTTTAAGGACAAGAATAAGGGCGAGGCCGCCGGGGACTTGGACGGGCGAATGAAGCCGTTAGCCAGGGATCTAGGTATTGTTTTAGATGAAGATTCTCGGGGTCCGTGAGGGTGTAAATTCTACTGCCTGGAATCTGAGCGCCAGGTATAAGGTCGATCTGGCAATCATATGGTCTATGGGGTGGTAAAGTATTGGCTTGGTCCTTCTGGAAAACATCCTGAAAATTCTGGTATTCCTGGGGTAGCAGATTTTTCGGACTCATGACTGTTGCAATTTTCTTGGTCGTGGATTCTTCTGGATAGCAAGTATGAGCACATTCTGAGGTCAACCTCTTATCACGCCAGTCTATGCAAGGATTGTGCGTTTCTTACCACGCCATTACCAGAATCATTTGGAATTGTGGAGCCTTGATTAAGTCGAACACAATTGTGTCTCAATGCCCATCTTGGCACAAGAGTGTCATCTCCGTTGTTGAGTGTGTTACAGGACCAGAAGAGATCTCCATTCCGTCGACAGTGGTGACCAAATCAGTTGTTGCCTTTTCGCAAAGAGGAAGACTCATCCTTGAAGCCAATTCTTGATCCATATTGTTACCTATGGCTCTGCTGTCGATGTAAGCTCTGACCGCATGCATACGAGACGGTTGCTGTGACTAATGAGGATCATTGGTAATGCTAGGTGCGAGGTCTGGGAATCCTTCTCGTTCAACAAGCGGACCTCTACGCTTGACGTGCGGAGTAGTTTTCCAGCTCTGGTTTCGCGCTGACCTTATCGGCGACCCCGACTGCCTTCTTGGATAGTGTCACTGAAGAGTCTCGAAGAAAATGGCTGGCTGTTCCGCAATATAAGCACAATTGTTGTTGCCTTCTCTTGTCCCTCTCGGTTTTAGATAGTGGCCCCCGTACTCCTCCAATTTGCATGGGTTTGGAAGTGTCTGTGGCTTTGGAGGTGTTGTCTCTCGGTTGCACAAACACCCGATTCTCCAATCTAGCTCGGTCTGCCTTCCGGTTCTGTAGTCTGTGGTCCAGCTGTACCACCAAGTCAATGTATTCTGCACAGTCTCGGGGTGGGTTGACCACTTGAGCCAAGACGTCTTTTAATTCGACTCTCAACCCACGATGAAATAACGTAGTTCTTTTGTCTTCAGGCCAACTGGTTTCCACCACTAATCTATTGAAGGTTGCAATATACGTTAACAGATCCTGGTTCCCTTGGTGAAGAGAAAGCAGTTTGTTATCTAAAGCTTGGCCTTGGGAGTGTCGGGTGAACAGCTTCTCCATATTCTGCTGAAACCCCTGGAAATCTTGGAGAAGAGGATTGTTTTGATTAACTAGTGGAATGGACCAGTCTGCAGCACTGCCATTGAGGTATGAAAGTACAAAGGCCACCTTTGATTGATCGTTCGGAAAGGCACCAGGCCTACATAGAAATTGTAGGCGGCACTGGTACATAAAAACCGCAAACCGTTTAGGGTCTCCCGCAAAGCGTTCTGGTGGAACCAAAGGTATAGCTCCCGGAAGGACCACCTGCACTGGGTTACTTGACTGAGTTGGGACGGATGCCCCCATTCCAGGTAACGGCGTGTGGCCGGCTTGGGATTGGAGTAATTGTCTGGCTAGGTCATTGGTACACTCTTTTGCCACAATCAGTTCTCTTCTTAGAGCGTTGGTTTCTTGTCGAGCTGAATGCACCTCTGCTCTGAGTTCCCCCAAAAGCTGGGCTAATTGGTCAGTCTCTGAGGTTTCCATGGGGCCCAGGTAGAGGTTTGTGTGAAGGCTTCGCGTTCTGTTCCGCTCATCTGGTCTCCACAGGGCCGCCGAACGAAGCTGGACGGTAACTGTCTCCACCAGCGTCACACGTAGCGCAGTGATGAATGGCTCCAAATGCCCTCTCTGTTTTGCCCTTCCGTCACGAAAGAAGATTTGCCTAAAATGTTGAAATGAGATGTTAACTAGCCGTAAGGAGGAGGATCGACTTCTACCTCCTGTGATCTCCTTATGCACCCCTCTACTATGTCTCACCTTAGTGTTATGAATGGCGGACTCTCCATCCTGCGACTGTATGCAGGGGTGGGTAGCAGTTCATGGATCTTGTTACTTCACTGATCCTGCAGATTACTGAAGAGTCTATTGGTATAGATTGCTTTAGAGTTCAAGTTGCCTAAAGTTCACTCCTGTGCGTTTTTCTTTGCAGGTTCCCCTTTGGTGCTTCAAATGAAGGGTGACTCCTCTACGAAAATGATGAGCAGAATTCCACACTAGCGCGATGCGATAATGTCTTAACATACGATATTGTTCTTCTGAGCAACTAACCTGCTGTTCCTTTTCTATTCTGCAGGTGCGGTGCCTCCAGAGTGGTGATTGCATGATGGTGTCTCGAGGGACCGCAAGAGAGTGCATGCTTCAGGCGAGTATTAGCGCTGCGTAAGATTGAAATGTCTTTAATGAGGCCTTTCCCTTTGCGCAGCTAACCTGATGCTTTATTTTCTGTTCGGCAGGTGCGGCAGCTCTGGAGCGGCGATCGCGTGATGGTGCTTCGATGGATCGCAAGAGTGAGCAGCCTCTGGTGAGTATTAGCGCTGCGCAGTGATGCAATGTCTTTAACGTGGTCCTTTGCTCTGCAAGGCTAACCTGGTGTTTCCTTTTCTGTTGTCAGATGCAGAGGCTCCAGAGCGATCAAGATGGAGTGTCAGGTAAGAGCATTGTTCCTTTTCTCCTCTTTCTTCCTTTCCTTCCTTACAGGCAGCGGTTCGTGAAGACCTGGACGGGCGTGGCTGAAGGCCAGGCTGAAGCTAGCAGGCACGGTGAGCGTTAGGCTGCAGGAGTGCAGAATAATGTGAAGCGTGTTCTGTTCTAAGGCAGTGGTTTATATAGCTTCAAGAAGTAATCCCAAAGTGAAGTAGTCCCTCCAACCACACCCTATCAAAGTAGTCCCAGGTAAAGTAGTCCCTCCAGCATGCCTCAGACTGGGCTGCATGTGATTCCTCTTCCCCTGCAAACTGCCTTGCTTGAGAGGGCATTATGAGCTTGGCACCAACAGCGCCAGGACTAAGTCCAGGAAGCCCTTAGGCAATCCTTTGGGGCCTTAAAGGTCCCCATAGGTGCCAGTACCTGGGGCAGGCTGGTCTGCTCCCGATGTCGGGGGGCAAGCACCGTGACAGCCAGTCATTTTGTTAGTGGGGATTTGGGGTTTGGCAGCTGGGGGATATAAAACCATGATTAAGCTGGCTTACTTGGTAGTGAAAGGGCTTAATGAGACTTTGCAGGCTTTAGCACAGTTGTTGTTAGATAATAGAAATTTTAGAAAGGCTATTTTGCAGAATAGGGCTGCTATTTATGATCTGTTTTTGAAGCATAATTTGGGGTGTGCTGCAGTAGAAGGGTCTTGTTTTAATTTAGAGGATCATTCCCGTTCCATTGGGAAACACATTGGTGAGTTCAAAGATCTTATTGCCCGAGTTACTCAAGGTCAGGACGGAAATTGGTGGGGCCAGTTATCTGGCTTATTGTCTGCTCTTCGGCCGAGGGCAGTCTGGTAACCATTGAGGGGTGGGGATTCCCCCATAAAGAGAAGAGGTATTCCTCTTGGGAAGACAGATAGAACTGGACCCCCGGGTGATACAGTCTCGCTGAGAGGGAGGACGCTCTGCTCTAGACCCAGTTAGTACGAGTGATCTCTCTGCCTACCTGCACTGGGACTAAGCAGTTTTGTTGAGGCCGAGATGAAGATATCTTCTTCAACCATATTAAGGGTGATTCTCTTTTTCTATGTTTTTGTATAATCGACTGTATGTTATGTATGTGTGTGAAGAGTGAATAAAGGGCCTATAACAAGCCATTTTGTTTTTATATAAATAATGGTGATTTCTTGCCTATCTGAGTCCAATAACTTGCTTTGTTAGGGTCTAGGGGGACGGTAAATCTGTGGTCCTTACACGTGACCAAGCAAAGCAAGAAAGAAGGTAAGTACTAAATTCAGGCCCCCAAGCCAGAACCACAAACCACATTGGCTGAAACCGATTTACAAGGCCTTTCAGAAATTGGACCATAACTAGGATTGCAGAAAAACAACCTTGATTCAGTGACCTTTAAAACGAGGACAAAAGCACCAAATGGTCTTTGACCATGCCTATTTGAAGGCATGGAGAGGCAAAATTCCATTACTGTGGTACCCGGGAATGAGACAGGGTCCACTTCGCGATCCCTACTCCACATATCAAATCTTCTCCCCTTGCATGCGTAAAGGGACCTAGTGGAAGGTCTGCGTGCAGCCAGCAACACCTCAAGTACCTCTCACGAGAGATCTTAGTCATCATATCTCACCCTCTCAAGAGCCAGGCATGCAGATTGAGAGACTCCAGGTTTGGGTGGAGCATCCACCCTTCTGACTGGGATAGGAGGTTCAGCCGCCGAGGACGCCGGCGTGGTGGGCAGATGGCCATTTCCAGAAGATCAGAGTACAGGTTCTCCTCCCCCAGTGTGGGGTGATAAAGATCATGGTGGCCTGCATCCTCCTCAACCTGCTGAGAACCCACAGGATGACAGGTATATTAGAAAAAGCATAGTAGAGGTAGAAGACCCACTCCACCACAAACACATCTCCCAGTGCCCCTCGCCAGGAGTTCCCTCGAGTATAACTGCTTAAACTTTGTGTTGTCTCTTGTGGCAAACAGATCCACCACTGGTGTTCCACACAGGGACAAGATTTCCGCAATAACCTTCGGGTACACTTCCTACTACTGGGAGACAATGCTCTTCCGGCTCCGATAACCTATTCTCTGCTCCTGCAAGATCCTGTCCTCCAGTAGTCATAATCATTGTTGCATGGCTTCCCTTGCACAGGGGCAGATACCCCACACTCACTCCTGCATGTTGAGGTAATACATCGCCACTGTGTTGTCCATCAGAATCAGGCCATGCTTCCCCCTGAGGGATGGCACAGAAGCCAACAGGGTTAGCCTGATAGCTTGCAACTCTAGCCTGTTAATGTGCCAATGGTGCTCCACTGGAGACCAACAGATCCCTACAGTGAGCACCCAGCCCTTCAGGGACACATCATGACCACCTACGCTTGGGGCCATGGTGGTCAAAAGAGTTTTCCTGCCATCATGCTCTCCCTGCTGGCCCACCACGAGAGGTCGCTGGCCAATAACTTTCACACACTGAGATCATCATTCATGCTGTCGAAGTACTGGGACCATTGAGCCCTCATTGAAGGGAGCTCATCTGGAACCTGGGCTCTGGCGCCAGAAAAATGCAGGAGGAAAGGGCATGGGAGTTGCCGCACCAGCCTGCCCATGACCCAGGAAGTCTTGCGGGCCATTTTGTAGGAGGCCATGCCCCCTTTGCAATTTGTATCCCGGCATCCCCCTGCAGGGGAAAGAGTGCAGGAGTTGCCGTATCAGCCTGCCCTGGACCCAGGAGTTGCCGTATCAGCCTGCCCTGGACCCAGGATAACTTGTGGCCAGTTTTGTAGGAGTTGAACTAGTAGACCAAATGCAAAGGTGACGGAGTACACAAGTGGTTTTAGATTGGTTTACAATTCCCAAGTTTATTTTCTTTAATTATGCACAAGATGCTATATCAAAAAATATATATATTCAACATTTCATATAATTCTGTGGCCCATACTCTTAATTCATTCATTCACATTCATACTTTCTTCATCAGTCTCTCATTCTACACTTCATACTTTGGAAAAATGGTCTGTATATAAAAAACAGTAAAAACATCTGTTATCTCTACATATGTTTACAATTCATTGTGAAACACATCCCCACCAATTAGGGGTATTACACAAGTCTGTGTTCTGTTATTCCCACAGTTCTCACGTCGACACGTGTTTCAGTTGCTCTCAGCGAGCATCCACATTAATGCTCTCTTTGTATGGCAACCTTCTTCAGGACAAAACAACCCATTTTTCAGGCACATGTATTGACATGGGCCACACCATCTAGAAAAATACATAAAACACTATGAATATTGTGTATCCCCGTCACTCCTTTTCAAGTTATTTGATTGCATATTAATATGCTGTGTTCTATAATCACTAGAACAACAAACCAACTCACCTCCTATCCTGATGGGGTCAGGAGGAACAGTGGAATCTGGAGGCCAATAGTCCTCTCGTCTATGGGGTAAAAGATTGTATCCATTACCAAAAAGCTGTCTCCGTTTCACTTGATCGCAAAAGCCAATATTTTATTTATAACTTTACAGATCACTACGGGTGGAAGAGACCCAAGTTGAAGGCTAAGTCACTCACTCAAGGTAGCAACAGCCACAGCTTCCCAGGTGGGTTCATCCAAGACGGGGTGTTCTATGGATGAAATGTCTGAGGCGGAGGCTTATAATTCCAAAGCTATCCGTCTGTCAACGCCTTTTCTTCTGGTTCATAAATCTAAAAATAATATATAAACAATAATATATAAACACCATTGGTTGGTTTTATATATTGCACTTAAGCTAGATATTATTAGATGTGGAGTTATATTACTCCATGCTCATACACTTTTCTTATCTCTTTTGAATTGTCAACACAGAGGGAGTAGAATCAATATTTGTCCGCTTTTTTAATAAGACATTAATCTAAACTCATTTGTTCGGGTGACCAATGACTAGTACTAATCCTAACACATATAAGTCTCTTATGGTTAGAGAGACATGGATCGATCTAACGAGAACACGCGTTTTTGCCCATGTTAGTTATTTACAAAGCAGCTGCCTCCCATTTATACTTATGCCAGCGGCATCATCTTGTATGTCACAGGGGATTCATTTATACTGTCACTCTGATGGGGTATACTTACCCGATTCTCGTCGTCACAGATTTTCTTTCCTGCCTGCACCACAATGACGCATACAGCAGCCAGCGGGGTCGTGAGTGCCATCCACACGAATCCTCGTGTTCATGTTCATAGAAAGCGGACTTGAAAAGTTTACGCGTGCACCGAGGGACGTCTCCTCAATTTGCGCGCTCTTATGTCATGTCTTGATTTTTTATTTTGTCTTTTTTATTTTGTTTTGTGTGTGATCTCATCATCACATTTGGTTAAACTTCTAAAGGCAATATTTCTGTATCGATAGAAATAAAAGACAGACTAATCCAAAGTCTGTTACTAAAGGATTTACATTACCCCATTTGTTGTAAGGACGCAGAGTAAAACTCCTATTCAGGAGAATATACATTATCGCACGTCTTTTTTTCTTTTTGTGTAAATACCGCATACACTACTATACCATGCGTTGGTAGGCGTATTCATTAAAAAAATGATGGATGTTATCAGTTGTTTTGGTAACGTCTCTGGGTGTAAAATTCTAATTCGCTGCAAAGTAAAATGTTGCAGGGAACAAAGCTAATTTTACATATGGGCAATCAGATGATTCCATTCCACTGACAGGTTTAGGCCTCGTTTCACTGTATCTAAAGTGTATATCCAACGTTGTTCCTTCTGATGTAGGAGAGTGCCCATATCGCCACCTCTTCTTGAGGGTTTTATTACTTGTAAGACAAACCACGTTAGGTCTGTATCTTTGTGACCGTATCTCCCAAAATGTTCCACAAGCGGCTTATCCGCCACTTTATTCCTTATACAGGATCTGTGTTCTGAGATGCGTTGCCGTACTTCCCTAGTGGTCTTTCCTATATACAAAAGATCGCACGGGCATCTTATTACATAGATTGCATTCTTGGTTTTGCAATTAGTATGCATTTTTAGTTGCCATTTAATTTGTCTGTACTCGAAGTCGGTTCTCACCTCTGCCAGTGGGCAGGCTACGCATCCTCCGCATTTGTGGTGACCGATCACGGGGGGCAACCCCCATTGACTGAGTATCGTGTGATTGTGTTTTGGTTCCACATATGTATGTACTAGTTTCTGCCTCAGATTTTGATTTCTTTTAAAGGCAAACATTGGTCTCTGATGTAGAGACCCATCCTGTTTCACAAGGTCCCAATTGTGGTTGACTATCTTTTTAATCTGATTACTTATTGGGCTATAGGTGGTAACACAGACCAATCGTTCTTTTTTTACCTTAGGCTGATGGGTTAAACATATATCCCTATTGGTATTTTTTGCCCTTTTCAGATTGTTTCTGACCAGTCGTGTGGGATAGCCCCTCTCCACCAGTCTGGCTTGTAGCTGTTTGGAATGTTCCATGAATTCTTGACTGGTGCTGCAGTTGCGCCGTATTCTTAAAAATTGCCCATATGGTAAATTATATCGCTGGCTTGCAGGATGAAAGCTGGTGTAATGAAGCAAGGTATTGCGGTCTGTTGGCTTTCTATAAAGTGTTGTCTCCAATTTTGCTCCTGCTTTTCTGATAATTAGATCAAGAAAACTTACCTCTACAGTACTTGATTCCATAGTAAACCTGATATGGGTATCTTGCCTATTTAACCATTGATGAAATAGTTCTAGGGATTCTGCATTACCTGTCCATGTTAGAAAAATGTCATCGATATATCTATGCCACCCTTTCAGGTGTTGGCATAGATCTGGGATAGTTTGCAGTGCATTTAAATGTCCTGATATAAACTTGTCCTCAAAATCTGCCATATACAGATTCGCCACATCTGGGGCAAAAGTGGCCCCTATGCTGACGCCCTTGCATTGTTTGTACAACTGTTG
Organism: Ambystoma mexicanum; assembly: GCF_040938575.1. Classification (NCBI taxonomy): domain Eukaryota; kingdom Metazoa; phylum Chordata; class Amphibia; order Caudata; family Ambystomatidae; genus Ambystoma; species Ambystoma mexicanum. The sequence continues at coordinate 115,604,285 of NC_090936.1, forward strand.
CTTGTGTAAAAAGAAATTTTCGGTCATCGCTAATCTAGCGCATTCAAGTATAAAAGGTGTAGGTGGTTCCTGAGGTATTGTGCGGGTGTTCAAAAATTTACCCAAGACCTCCAGGCATTCAAGTTGCGGAATAGATGTATACAACGATTCTACATCCATTGTTGCGAGGATCAATCCCGGGGAGCACTCAATTTCTTGTATGATTTTAATCATGCTCGTGGAGTCCTTGACATAGCTAGGCATCTTTTCGACAAATGGCTTAAGAAAAACTTCCACGTACACTGACAGTGGCTCCAGTAGTGAATTTATGGCAGAAACAATAGGTCTTCCAGGGGGATTCATTTTATCCTTATGGATTTTCGGCAGTATGTAAAAGGCTGCCGTTTTCGGGTGACTTTTATTCAGAAAACCTCTTTCTCCCTCACTGATCCATTCTTCTCTCATAGCATGGTCGGTGAGGCTTTTTATTTCTTCTTTCAATCTCGAGGTGGGATCTTGTCCGAGGGTTTTATAAGAGTCTATGTCTCCCAGGAGTCTTAGGCATTCTTTTTCGTAATTGCTGGTTTCCATAATCACTATCCCGCCTCCCTTATCTGCGGGCTTGATGGTAATGCCATCTGTGTCACAAAGTTTTTTCAAGCTGTTTCTTTCAGCTCTAGTCAGATTGTCCGGTTGAAAATTTTTCTTTTTTATGGCTTCCTTCACTTCTTTTATAACCTTATGTTCAAACGCCAAAATCTCGGGCGGGCATGCATAAGGGGGAGGATTAAAGGTGGACTTATTCTTGAGACCCGTTCTATTAGGTGTGTCTTCGTTCTCTCCAGACACTCCTGATCGGGTCCGGTCTGAATTCGGTAAGAAAATCTCGAAATAATGCTTAAGTCGTATATTCCGGAAAAAACGATGAAGCTCTAATTCAGTAGTAAAAAGGTCAGCCTTTGTGGTAGGAACAAGAGATAAACCTTTTGACATAATTTTCAATTCGTTGGCATTCAGAACAATCGTGGATAAGTTTATGATAGGTATTTTGTCTTGATTCTCTAGTGGTTCTAATACCATTGCCGGGTTCTCATCCCTGGTCCCTGATTGTATCGTCCCTGACTCTGTCTGGGGCGTCCTCTCTGATTGCCTCGGTAAAAACCCCTCTGTTGTTGACCTCTTCCTCCTATATTCGTGGATTCTTGATGATTCAGTGACGGATCTGAGCCACTTGATGAACCAGACGTATTGGAGAAGGAAACAAATTTATTATTTCTCCTATAGCTGGCTGTTCCCACCCGAGTAGTGAAGAAACCTTCCTTCAAATACGGATATGTTTTTTCTTCCGAATAGCTAGCCACATCTTTTTGAAATTTAAAGATTTTGCGATCAAGATTGATTTTCTTAAATTTGACAATTTCTATTTCCAGATCTTCCAATTGTTTTTTCGCATCTTTGATTGTTTTACTTTCTAAAAAGGCTTTTTCCAGAGCGGCTAATTCATCTCCCTGTTTTTTAGTTTCTTCCTCTGCTGTTTCAATTATGAGGATAATCCAATCCCGAGAACATTTGTTGCCAACCCCACTGAAGTTCTTCTGGAACTTGGGGTTGTCAACAAATATTCTCGGGACGTTTCTTACTTGGAGTCCCTCGGGGATAATCCCCGCTTGTAGATATGGCAACATAAATTTCCCATGTAGTTCGGTTCTGGTCAATTTTTTCATTTTTTGTGTAATTTTTTCAATGTCATCTATTCCTTCTACTGCGGGCACTGCCGCAATCACATCAGCCCCTAGTGCTGGTGTTCCCATGAGCCTTCGGAAGTGCTCCTCGGTAAACGAAATAACATGTACGTTTTCCATTATTATAGGGCTCGATAATCACCCACCAGTAATAGTTGCCCCTACAGCCGCGGGCTGCACTCACAATGCAATAAAGAGAAGGGGTACCTGTTTTAAAGTCCCTAGTTCTACAGGTCAATCTAACAAAAATATCACAGGATTTGAACTAGTAGACCAAATGCAAAGGTGACGGAGTACACAAGTGGTTTTAGATTGGTTTACAATTCCCAAGTTTATTTTCTTTAATTATGCACAAGATGCTATATCAAAAAATATATATATTCAACATTTCATATAATTCTGTGGCCCATACTCTTAATTCATTCATTCACATTCATACTTTCTTCATCAGTCTCTCATTCTACACTTCATACTTTGGAAAAATGGTCTGTATATAAAAAACAGTAAAAACATCTGTTATCTCTACATATGTTTACAATTCATTGTGAAACACATCCCCACCAATTAGGGGTATTACACAAGTCTGTGTTCTGTTATTCCCACAGTTCTCACGTCGACACGTGTTTCAGTTGCTCTCAGCGAGCATCCACATTAATGCTCTCTTTGTATGGCAACCTTCTTCAGGACAAAACAACCCATTTTTCAGGCACATGTATTGACATGGGCCACACCATCTAGAAAAATACATAAAACACTATGAATATTGTGTATCCCCGTCACTCCTTTTCAAGTTATTTGATTGCATATTAATATGCTGTGTTCTATAATCACTAGAACAACAAACCAACTCACCTCCTATCCTGATGGGGTCAGGAGGAACAGTGGAATCTGGAGGCCAACAGTCCTCTCGTCTATGGGGTAAAAGATTGTATCCATTACCAAAAAGCTGTCTCCGTTTCACTTGATCGCAAAAGCCAATATTTTATTTATAACTTTACAGATCACTACGGGTGGAAGAGACCCAAGTTGAAGGCTAAGTCACTCACTCAAGGTAGCAACAGCCACAGCTTCCCAGGTGGGTTCATCCAAGACGGGGTGTTCTATGGATGAAATGTCTGAGGCGGAGGCTTATAATTCCAAAGCTATCCGTCTGTCAACGCCTTTTCTTCTGGTTCATAAATCTAAAAATAATATATAAACAATAATATATAAACACCATTGGTTGGTTTTATATATTGCACTTAAGCTAGATATTATTAGATGTGGAGTTATATTACTCCATGCTCATACACTTTTCTTATCTCTTTTGAATTGTCAACACAGAGGGAGTAGAATCAATATTTGTCCGCTTTTTTAATAAGACATTAATCTAAACTCATTTGTTCGGGTGACCAATGACTAGTACTAATCCTAACACATATAAGTCTCTTATGGTTAGAGAGACATGGATCGATCTAACGAGAACACGCGTTTTTGCCCATGTTAGTTATTTACAAAGCAGCTGCCTCCCATTTATACTTATGCCAGCGGCATCATCTTGTATGTCACAGGGGATTCATTTATACTGTCACTCTGATGGGGTATACTTACCCGATTCTCGCCGTCACAGATTTTCTTTCCTGCCTGCACCACAATGACGCATACAGCAGCCAGCGGGGTCGTGAGTGCCATCCACACGAATCCTCGTGTTCATGTTCATAGAAAGCGGACTTGAAAAGTTTACGCGTGCACCGAGGGATGTCTCCTCAATTTGCGCGCTCTTATGTCATGTCTTGATTTTTTATTTTGTCTTTTTTATTTTGTTTTGTGTGTGATCTCATCATCACATTTGGTTAAACTTCTAAAGGCAATATTTCTGTATCGATAGAAATAAAAGACAGACTAATCCAAAGTCTGTTACTAAAGGATCTACATTACCCCATTTGTTGTAAGGACGCAGAGTAAAACTCCTATTCAGGAGAATATACATTATCGCACGTCTTTTTTTCTTTTTGTGTAAATACCGCATACACTACTATACCATGCGTTGGTAGGCGTATTCATTAAAAAAATGATGGATGTTATCAGTTGTTTTGGTAACGTCTCTGGGTGTAAAATTCTAATTCGCTGCAAAGTAAAATGTTGCAGGGAACAAAGCTAATTTTACATATGGGCAATCAGATGATTCCATTCCACTGACAGGTTTAGGCCTCGTTTCACTGTATCTAAAGTGTATATCCAACGTTGTTCCTTCTGATGTAGGAGAGTGCCCATATCGCCACCTCTTCTTGAGGGTTTTATTACTTGTAAGACAAACCACGTTAGGTCTGTATCTTTGTGACCGTATCTCCCAAAATGTTCCACAAGCGGCTTATCCGCCACTTTATTCCTTATACAGGATCTGTGTTCTGAGATGCGTTGCCGTACTTCCCTAGTGGTCTTTCCTATATACAAAAGATCGCACGGGCATCTTATTACATAGATTGCATTCTTGGTTTTGCAATTAGTATGCATTTTTAGTTGCCATTTAATTTGTCTGTACTCGAAGTCGGTTCTCACCTCTGCCAGTGGGCAGGCTACGCATCCTCCGCATTTGTGGTGACCGATCACGGGGGGCAACCCCCATTGACTGAGTATCGTGTGATTGTGTTTTGGTTCCACATATGTATGTACTCGTTTCTGCCTCAGATTTTGATTTCTTTTAAAGGCAAACATTGGTCTCTGATGTAGAGACCCATCCTGTTTCACAAGGTCCCAATTGTGGTTGACTATCTTTTTTAATTAAACCAGTCGTGTGGGATAGCCATATCAGGTTTACTATGGAATCAAGTACTGTAGAGGTAAGTTTTCTTGATCTAATTATCAGAAAAGCAGGAGCAAAATTGGAGACAACACTTTATAGAAAGCCAACAGACCGCAATACCTTGCTTCATTACACCAGCTTTCATCCTGCAAGCCAGCGATATAATTTACCATATGGGCAATTTTTAAGAATACGGCGCAACTGCAGCACCAGTCAAGAATTCATGGAACATTCCAAACAGCTACAAGCCAGACTGGTGGAGAGGGGCTATCCCACACGACTGGTCAGAAACAATCTGAAAAGGGCAAAAAATACCAATAGGGATATATGTTTAACCCATCAGCCTAAGGTAAAAAAAGAACGATTGGTCTGTGTTACCACCTATAGCCCAATAAGTAATCAGATTAAAAAGATAGTCAACCACAATTGGGACCTTGTGAAACAGGATGGGTCTCTACATCAGAGACCAATGTTTGCCTTTAAAAGAAATCAAAATCTGAGGCAGAAACTAGTACATACATATGTGGAACCAAAACACAATCACACGATACTCAGTCAATGGGGGTTGCCCCCCGTGATCGGTCACCACAAATGCGGAGGATGCGTAGCCTGCCCACTGGCAGAGGTGAGAACCGACTTCGAGTACAGACAAATTAAATGGCAACTAAAAATGCATACTAATTGCAAAACCAAGAATGCAATCTATGTAATAAGATGCCCGTGCGATCTTTTGTATATAGGAAAGACCACTAGGGAAGTACGGCAACGCATCTCAGAACACAGATCCTGTATAAGGAATAAAGTGGCGGATAAGCCGCTTGTGGAACATTTTGGGAGATACGGTCATAAAGATACAGACCTAACGTGGTTTGTCTTACAAGTAATAAAACCCTCAAGAAGAGGTGGCGATATGGGCACTCTCCTACATCAGAAGGAACAACGTTGGATATACACTTTAGATACAGTGAAACGAGGCCTAAACCTGTCAGTGGAATGGAATCATCTGATTGCCCATATGTAAAATTAGCTTTGTTCCCTGCAACATTTTACTTTGCAGCGAATTAGAATTTTACACCCAGAGACGTTACCAAAACAACTGATAACATCCATCATTTTTTTAATGAATACGCCTACCAACGCATGGTATAGTAGTGTATGCGGTATTTACACAAAAAGAAAAAAAGACGTGCGATAATGTATATTCTCCTGAATAGGAGTTTTACTCTGCGTCCTTACAACAAATGGGGTAATGTAAATCCTTTAGTAACAGACTTTGGATTAGTCTGTCTTTTATTTCTATCGATACAGAAATATTGCCTTTAGAAGTTTAACCAAATGTGATGATGAGATCACACACAAAACAAAATAAAAAAGACAAAATAAAAAATCAAGACATGACATAAGAGCGCGCAAATTGAGGAGACGTCCCTCGGTGCACGCGTAAACTTTTCAAGTCCGCTTTCTATGAACATGAACACGAGGATTCGTGTGGATGGCACTCACGACCCCGCTGGCTGCTGTATGCGTCATTGTGGTGCAGGCAGGAAAGAAAATCTGTGACGGCGAGAATCGGGTAAGTATACCCCATCAGAGTGACAGTATAAATGAATCCCCTGTGACATACGAGATGATGCCGCTGGCATAAGTATAAATGGGAGGCAGCTGCTTTGTAAATAACTAACATGGGCAAAAACGCGTGTTCTCGTTAGATCGATCCATGTCTCTCTAACCATAAGAGACTTATATGTGTTAGGATTAGTACTAGTCATTGGTCACCCGAACAAATGAGTTTAGATTAATGTCTTATTAAAAAAGCGGACAAATATTGATTCTACTCCCTCTGTGTTGACAATTCAAAAGAGATAAGAAAAGTGTATGAGCATGGAGTAATATAACTCCACATCTAATAATATCTAGCTTAAGTGCAATATATAAAACCAACCAATGGTGTTTATATATTATTGTTTATATATTATTTTTAGATTTATGAACCAGAAGAAAAGGCGTTGACAGACGGATAGCTTTGGAATTATAAGCCTCCGCCTCAGACATTTCATTCATAGAACACCCCGTCTTGGATGAACCCACCTGGGAAGCTGTGGCTGTTGCTACCTTGAGTGAGTGACTTAGCCTTCAACTTGGGTCTCTTCCACCCGTAGTGATCTGTAAAGTTATAAATAAAATATTGGCTTTTGCGATCAAGTGAAACGGAGACAGCTTTTTGGTAATGGATACAATCTTTTACCCCATAGACGAGAGGACTATTGGCCTCCAGATTCCACTGTTCCTCCTGACCCCATCAGGATAGGAGGTGAGTTGGTTTGTTGTTCTAGTGATTATAGAACACAGCATATTAATATGCAATCAAATAACTTGAAAAGGAGTGACGGGGATACACAATATTCATAGTGTTTTATGTATTTTTCTAGATGGTGTGGCCCATGTCAATACATGTGCCTGAAAAATGGGTTGTTTTGTCCTGAAGAAGGTTGCCATACAAAGAGAGCATTAATGTGGATGCTCGCTGAGAGCAACTGAAACACGTGTCGACGTGAGAACTGTGGGAATAACAGAACACAGACTTGTGTAATACCCCTAATTGGTGGGGATGTGTTTCACAATGAATTGTAAACATATGTAGAGATAACAGATGTTTTTACTGTTTTTTATATACAGACCATTTTTCCAAAGTATGAAGTGTAGAATGAGAGACTGATGAAGAAAGTATGAATGTGAATGAATGAATTAAGAGTATGGGCCACAGAATTATATGAAATGTTGAATATATATATTTTTTGATATAGCATCTTGTGCATAATTAAAGAAAATAAACTTGGGAATTGTAAACCAATCTAAAACCACTTGTGTACTCCGTCACCTTTGCATTTGGTCTACTAGTTCAAATCCTGTGATATTTTTGTTAGATTGACCTGTAGAACTAGGGACTTTAAAACAGGTACCCCTTCTCTTTATTGCACAGTTTTGTAGGAGGCCACACCCCCCTTTCAACTTCTATTCTGGCCTCCCCCTGCAGGGTGAAACAAGTGGGGGGAAAGGGCACGGGAGTTGGTGACTGCATGGAGTTCGCGGTCAGCAGGCCTCCGACGACTGTCCGAAAGAAGTATTGCACTTTGTTTATCCTGAATCCACTGTATAGGCCATGAAGCTGTATACGTGACAAGTGGAGCTAACCAGCAACAAATCAGCACTTTGGTATAGGTGAGAGGCAACTGTTTCCACAACCTGATATCCCGGTAATACCAGGATATTATGGGGGCCGAGGAACGATAGGTTCCCATTCCTGTGGATCCCCGGGAATCTGAACACTGAAGCACCGGCACTGTTAGCAATGGTGCCGGTGCTTTAGTGAAAAATCTGCTGGTAAGTGCTTGAACTACCGGCAGGTCTGGTCTGCTGGTAGTTTAGTTCCCCTACCGGCAGACTATTAGTTTGCCGGTCCCGGAAAGGTGCCGGTAACGTTGTTACAGGCACCTTATTTCCAGACCAGCAAATTATAATGAGGGAAAAAAGTATCTATACCTCGATTCCACATAATGATGGTCTAGAAGCAATTGGATGGATTCTACTTAAAGAAGATATTTATCCAGCTAACAAACACTTTGTAATGGAATTAGTTCACATTATTCCTTTCAACCATTTTTTCAGATTTTACAAAAATTTTTACCTTCAAACCTCAGGAACCTCCATGGGGCTGGTTATGGTCCTGCATACGCTAATATTTTCATGCACCACTTTGAACCACAGTACGTATTAAACAACTTACATCGGTTTGAAAAAAATGTTGATTGCAAGAGATACAGCGATTATATTTTTGGAATATGTAGTGGCACTCCTGATGAGCTTACTGAGTTTCCAGATTTTCTGAACAGCAGACACCGGAGGATATAATTCACCATGGAAATAGGTACTCCTAAGCTTCACTTCTTGGATGTAGGGATAAAATTCACTGAGAATATGTTTCACACAACTATTTATCGAAAGAGCACTGATGTGAACAATACCTTAGAGTTTACTAGCTTTCACCCTAAATCTCTATTGAAGAATGTACCTACTATTATGATTAAGAAGCATCATTAATGATCCTGTTTTATTGGAGAGAGAGTGTGGTGATCTAATTAATAGATTTACCATTAGAGGTTATCGAGAGAGATACTAAAAATAGTCTGTAACAAAGCAGTAGCAAATGATAGGCGATAACTCTTAACTAAGACACAAGATGCATCTGAGTCCCCTCTAGTATACGTGACCACATATTCAAATCACAGTTATCAGATGTCAAGAATTGTGAGGAAGAACTGGCAAATGTTAAATAGGGATGTCAAAGAGACTATTTCGTGATCCACCACTAATGGTATACAAGAGAGGACACACCTTTAAAGATATTTCGGTTAAAGCTGAGAAACACTCTAAATCTATTCAAACCAGATTAACAAAAACGAAGATAGGGACCTTTCCCTGTCTCTTTTGTAGCAACTGTGAAAAGATCCTAAGAGGCAATACTACACATCGTCCCCATTCAGGAGAAAGGATCAAACTTAAAATTACGCTATGTGCAATACTCAGAATGTGATTTATGCTATTAAATGACCTTGTGGCTTACTCTACTTGGAACAAACTACTAGGAAAGCTAGACTGAGATGGGTCAAGCATAAATCCAAAATTAGGACACGAAAAATGAAATCCCCACTGAAACAGCATTTCTTAGAGACATCTCACTCTATTGCAAAAAATTAGATTTATACTAGAAGTAATATGAAACCCACAAAGAGGAGATCTGGTTAGAAAGCTGTCACAGAGAGAGTTATTTTGGGTAGACCGGTTAGTGCCCTGTTAGGCAAGATGGTATGCAGTACCCTGTGGGAGATGGCACCAACCATGTCCTCCTGGCAATAGGTAACCCAACCTTTGGTACAGGTCTGTACTACACAGGTTGGTAGTGTGGCTGAGCAGCCAGGCTTATCTCAAGAGGGGTCAATGTGAGCAGTAAGGTTGTTACACAGAGTTTCACCATGACAGTTATTCAAATAAACACTTACACACAAGGTTTCTTGATTAAACAATTATTAATTTAACAGTCAGTTGAATACGCCTTCTTTAGAAGGGACCAATCATATAGCACGAAATATATTTCAATAAATACACACTCTCAGTTTCACTAAATCAGTTGATACCCATTGGGGATGACACACAGATACTTCCTACACCCTCAGGTGACTTAAATAACTAGGACACTGTGGACATTGATTTATCACTGGCACCTTTAAAGCAATACTGAGTGGGAGATCAAAAGGAAAAGTTTCAGAGGGAGAAAACAATGGTTAACAAATATTATTCAGCCAGTAAGTATTTAGAGCAATACTGAGTGGGAGATCAAAAGGAAAAGTTTTATAGGGAGAAAACAATGGTTAACAAATATTCTTCAGCCGGCAGTACTTTTTAGGACCCTCCAATGCAAACTAAGTTAACCCGTTCCTGGGGGAAAGGTAAAGAACAAAGTCGGAGGTAAGAAGAGTCTTTCAGGTAGCCAGGACAGCCAATGTTAGTTGAGCAAAAGTCTAAGGGAGCTGAAGCACTTCTTGCAGGTAGTTAAAACATCTTCCACAGTGTTTTCGAAATGTTTGTAGAAAATTAAATCACTGTAGGGCCACAAGCTGGGAGGCTTGTGAGGGGCAAAGCTGCAAGCAACTCTGCAAGGGCAACCAAAACAAGTCTCAACTGAGAACAAGCAATGCTAAACGACATGAGGAAAGTCCCCTTACTTTTACAGTACCTTTGGTTAGAAGAAAAACTGCTTCCAGCTGGCTTCTGTTCCTGTGTAGGTCTGCAGATCCTGTGTTCCTGGGCCTCAGTCGAAGGGACAAGAGGGAAGACGTCTGGAGACTCCTGCATGACAAATGGAAGGTCGGCGGCAGGAATGGGCAAACTTCGTATCAGCGGTACTTTGTGGTTTCAGCTCCTCGCGGCTCTCGAAAACAGCACCATTGTGGTTCTCAGACACCTTAATGGACTTTCCTCGCATCTGGGGTCCAGCACTCTGGTTCCTGCAGAAGCAATGAAGTACACCCAGCTCCGAGAGGATATCCATACGTGTTCACTTTGGGGTTGATTGGTCCCACCAACCCAAGGCGAATTCGGACCTTCAGCAATGCATCAGGGCTTCACCGGGCAAACCAATGGTCCAGGAGTTGCAGCAAGTGTCTCTTTCAAGGTCTTCTTCGGATTCCTTCATCCAGTGGTCGACTCTGCCCTCCAAGCAAAGAGCCCCGCCTTTTATGCAGGTTTCTCCCATTCATTTGCATCCTAGCTGTCACTCACACAGCAGGGTGGCTATCCTCCGGGGACAGCCAGCCGGCCAATCACCTTTGGGTGCATTCCTGTAACCAAGGGGATTAAGCACAGGGAGTTTTAGGCACCTCCCTCACTTCCTGCCCCTGCCAGACACGCTAGAGCCAGAGGCGGGTTTCAGCATTGAAGCCTGCCAAAGACAAAACTAACAAAGGGACCAAACCTGGTTTGGCGCACAGAGTAAATCTCAAGAAGGACCCTTCTAACAAGAAATGGTGATTTAAGAAGACCAGGGTAATTTTCGACGAAATGGGCACTCATGGGTGTCTTACTGCGGCTGCCATCGCAGCCTGCTGTAAAAACACACAATGGCAGGAAAAAGTAAACCACTGCCACCAGCCATTATTTGAAAGGGTAACATAAAAATGTTACATGGGAAACTAGACAAAGGGGATACTAAGAAACCCCTCCAGCACCCTATGGTAACAGTGTGTGCTGGGTCTAGAAAGTTACAAAATGTTAGTAAAGTCAATTTCACTTCACTGCTCTTGGAAACAGTTTCACCAAGAGAAGGTATTTAAACCTTTGGGAAATTTAAGAGACTTCCCTGTGTCAGTACACTGAAGGTGCTGTGTGTCACAATGTATAGATGATGCTTATGGAGTTTGTCACTCCAAATCAAATGAAACACAGAAAACACATAGAATTAGAAGTACAAAGTCCCGGGACCGCTAGGGGGCGCATAAGGAAATGGCTGCCTGAAGCTCGGCCCCTCACCCAGCAGGGATTAGAGAGATGATTAAGAGAAGAACGTGAATCTAATTCTGTTTGTAAAATAGTGTCTCGAGTCATAGAGACACTAGACAACTAGCCCCGAAAGGCGTTAAACAGTGGAAACCGCGGCTGTGTAGACAGTAGACCTTGGCCCGGCACAACAAGGGAAGGGTCCAGCGGGCCAGGGACGACCCGCGCTCTTCCGACGGATCGCCTACTGACCCTCCCGTTCGTGACAGAGTCCCAAATCAGTGGCCGGAGGCAGGACTTCGAATCAGGATCACCAGGAGACAAGCAGTGCACCGACCTGAAATGGGAGCCGGGAGACAGAGGAGACCCCCCCGGCACCACATGGGGCAGCGCCTGTGCCAAAAGAGAGGAGGCACCCCCTCTCCGACCCCGTCCCGGACAGTATCCTCCTGGCGGGTCCGGCACCACCTCGACCACCCTGTGAGGCGGCAATAACAAGGGTTAAATACAACCCCCAACTACCGAACTTAGGCGACCCTAAGGAGCCGCCATGCTCCAGCTGTGATGGAGCTGCTCCTCCTTCCGTCCCAAAGCAGCTCTCACACGTAAGGTGCCGAGAGGGCAGACACTGAGCACAGAGGTGTCGCGATCCGTGGGTTGCATACCTCTTTCTCGCATCCCCATTTGGAGTGTCCAAAAAGTGCACCGACCCGAACGAGGATGGGAGCCCAGAAGCCGACACGGAGATGTGACGAGGAGGTACTGGTGATAGTGTGGAGGCCCCTACCGTGTATGCAGAGGAGCCGCAAAGGGTCTCAGCACCAAGGAAACCTGAAGTGAGAGGCTCCCCTGTGCCCCCCACAGCGATATAAAGGGGCTAGATCACTGCAAATAGGGTCATCCCGCCCAGATCAAACAAGGGGACCAGCCAGCCCCTGCCACATTCAGCGAGAGCCAACGGGTGGTGTAGTGAGCTCCCAGGAAGACCAAAAAAGCCACAGCCTGCAGTCTTGAAGGGAAAGGGACGGTGAACCTGGGGAAGTGCACGCCTGCAGCAGGGGAGGGGGAGACCCTCACCATATGACTTATACAAGCAAAGCCCACTGCCAACTGGGGAACTACAACTATAGGACAGTAGGAAGGATCCCAGCAACCTCAGAGACCATGTGAACTGAGGCCAACAACAGACCAACACTACAAGTGAACTCCTAATAGAACCCTCACTACAAACACCACCTAGGGGATTGCTCTTGGGCTGAGAACATCACCAAGATCCCCAGCAGGGGGCACAAGGAGCCCTCACCCGCTGGCACTGGAATCAACCCAAAACAGCGAGCCCGCTGCAGAGGCCCCCTCGCATAGGGCCGCCGAGAAAACCCACACGCCACCGAGCACACCCTGCCAGGAGACTCTGAGGCCCCCCAAAAAAGTAAGAACACTGAACAACAAAGCAGAGCTGCTACCTGGAGAAACCCCCTATACCGCCAAGACAAAGTATCCAGGATGAGAAGGAGACAGAGCTGGGGCCCCCGAGGGAAAAGCCTATACAGGCTACAACAATACTGAAGACAGCAACCTCGCAAATTAGAGACATCCTACATGATACCCCATACCATACAATGAGTACTGCATCTACAAAGAAGGACATTGCTGGCATCATGGCTGAAATCAGGGCCCTACGATCGGACATTCAAACATCCATATCAGAAATAAGAGGGAAGGTAGAACATATTGAAGGAAAAGTTGAAAACCTGGAGCACAACCAGATCAATATGGACTTAGTAGAGATGAAGTTAAACGCAAGAATGACCGACATAGAGCTGAGAGAGGAAGAACTGTCGCTCAAAATGGACAATATGGAAAATAGGGAAAGAAGATCAAACCTGCAGATCTCGAAGAAAAGGATGGGGAAACCCTGCTACAGGTGGGGAGGAAGGTCCAAGACATAATTAACTAACTCTTAGAGGCGGAAGGGAGGCAAGAAAGTAGAAATTGAGAGGACCATAGGGGAGGAAGAGCATTCGGAGGAGGAACGCGCTTGATAGTTGTGAAATTCCCCACCTTCAAAGAAAAATCAGAAATCCTAAACAAAGCCAAACAGATGAAATATATCGAATTCTAGGGCTCAAAAATAAAGAATTTCCAAGATCTATGAAGCTTCACCCTGGGACGAAGAATAGCATGCAGGCCTCTCACCACATGGCTCACAGAGCAGGCCATTCGGTACAGGTGGGGCTACCCCTTCAAACTAACCTTTGAGAACAAAGGAGAGGACTATAGAGTGGTAACGCCCAAGGAAGCAAAGCAAGTTTTGAAGCACCTGACAGACTGGAATGAAGTCAGAGGCCCTTCGGGCCCCCAAGGAACCCACTCACCCCGAACGCAAACAGCAGAGATCCCGCTGCATAGATGAAAAAGGAGCAAGGTGGGATGAAAATATGCCAAGCTGAGTCCAGAGTTGCCCATAAAGCCTCGATGAAAAGGTAAAGAGGGTTGAGGGGGCAAGGCTGCAGGTATATCACACAAATAGTAACGGAAACTAGGAGCAATAATATATGAGACACAGACGGTAGTAGAAACAATGATCAGGATTAACAGAGGACGTCAAGAATCTTAATTTGAGCAGTTCATGTGTGTGCGCTAGGCACACCATGTTTAATTTGCTTTTCTCGTTGTACGCCACCTGCTGTGGCGTTGGTGAGTTTCTGATGAGTGACATCAGCAATGGCAGAAGCAGATAGCCAGAGTCACCTGCAATAGGTAAGAGAAATATTTCATGGCAGGAGTGTTTGCTGTGTAACATCATTCTACGTGCTGCAGGGCTGTCTTTTTGAGAACGGCTCACATTAGGTGTTCCAGCGTCTTAAAATGGGTAACAGCCAAGGAGTACTGTTAATACTGTTAATACTGCTGCATGGTGAATGAGTTGACCACCGTTCTCAATTTACAATCCCAGCTGCAACATCACCCTTACTTATTTTCACATTCCTGGCCTGTTTCTGCTATATTGTGCACTGTTGGGTAGTATTGTCATCTGTATGCCTTTTTGGTTGTTACAGTGAGGTAGATAATGTCAGGGATAGTGGTGCATACCTCATTGAATGCCTGTGTATCCTACAATTATACCCACTCATGTCCCTCTGTGCCTGCAGCAGGGGATGATGTTGGTGATGGGCGATTTACTCTGTAGATTAGAGAAGTCTGCCCCATGTAGGCTTGTATTTTTTAACCCACGTGCATCATGTACTGACAAGTGTTTGTCAATGTGGAACATGTGTATGGCATTACTCCTGTGAAACCCACCCCCTGTTCATCCCCTTCTCATTATTTGCTCCACAAGTTCATTGCAATGTCAGTCCTGCAACTCACCCAATATCCATGTACGTTGTCCTTTGTGAGAATCCATGTATCCTGACAGGGTGCTGTTCTTGATCTCATCAGTGCATCAAGCACTCGACCCAGCACCTTTCAGAAGGTTGGCCTGGACGCACCATGTAGCATTCCCACGGTGTGCTGAAATATGCTGTGTTGGGTCGGAAGGAGGAGTCGGGCCCTTGGACATTTCTAAATTGCTTTTATTTAAATGATAAGAGAACGGCCTAGCTTTCCCTATTCTAAAGGGGTTTCCCTACCTATCTAAAAGAACTAAAGGTGCTCGCCTGCCGTCAGAATGTCCCAAAGAAAGAAAAGTCCCCTGTCCAAATTTAGTTCTACTGAGCCCTTGCCACGGAGAAACTAAACTTAAACAGTTCAAGGAGATTGGCTCGATTCTCCTGATATACAAGTCTTTTTCGACAGCTTCTTTATATCAATGTCTTTGTTCTGGTTGTTATTTATCTAGTAGAATCCTCAGTAATAGTCTATCTTTATTATTGAATTAACGCTTGTAATTCTTTGACAACATTGTTGTATTTGATATTCTCTTTAATGAAGAATTTAGAACAACCTTCCTCATCATACTTTCTCACTTGTTGGCTGTAGGTTTTAGACCACCCATAGTCTATTGATCCAGGGTCTCTATATTGGTTGTGGTTTCTGCCCACTTGATATTTCCCCACTTATGGATGTCACTTTCTGTACTTAACAAACGTATCTGTCTTCCGCTGTTACCAGACTTTATGTCAAAGCTTCTTATCTTTGCAGCATGCTACTCATATAGTATTTTCCCTTTGTTATTAGGCTCTTGTTTGGAACCATGACAGACTTCCCATCCAGGATTATTGAATTCCTTCCTTCTCTGCTTTATACAATTCCAATTAAATAGGTTTATATTAAGTTACCCTTTGTGAGTACTGAGACGAGTTCCTCTTCTCATCTTCTGTTGCCTCTGCGATCTCCTGCTTCTCTCGTTCTCCCAGTTACCTCTCTGCAGGCTGGTGAATGTTATGGTATCTTGCATTCTCTTGGGTACTCTTCTCAGGTAATGGGTTTCACCTTCCTTCTCTTTGTCACGCCATCATATCTGTCTGTCCTTCTGCCGTATGCAGAGTGGGTGATTGGGATGTTGCACGCATTGCCAATTACTCTTTCATTCTGCATGCTTGTTGGTCTCCCATTCTAGGCAACCCTTACACCATACATAGGCTTTGCTGCTTGGAAGCTGCTCACACTTTCAGCTAGCTTCTCATATGGTCTCGGCGTGTTTGGTAGGGTCTCCCTGCCCACCGCGGTAGCGACATGGTCTCGCCATCACCTGCAGCAGGACTCTGCTTTCCTGCAGTACAACGGTTCTCCCGGATCTCTAGCGTCTCACTTGGTCATTCAGCCATTCGTCAAAATAAGCGGGCTCCACAGCTGTTCTCTGGTCCTCCTCCTCCAGGCATGCTCACGTCAGAGACCCTCCCCGGCGTAGGATACCATCTGTTTCTCCAACTTCCTCCTTTCGTCCCAGTTCAGTATGGTTTAAGTTACTTACCTGTAACTATTGTTCTCCAGCATGGGTCTGGCATGAATTCACATGTTCATGAATATTCCCTGTCGTCAGGCTGGGAATCCTAGGTAAAAGAAAAATCGATTCACTTTCCCTTACAAACTGTATTTCTCCTCTAAACCAATCACTGTTCTCTGGAACATACTGCCCCATCCATTGACAGTCCTCTCCCTAAGCACCTCCTCTTGCAGCCATCTTCAGATTTGGTAAGCATGTAAAGTGGTAGTATGACACGCAGAGGGGTTGGTGGGAGGGTCTGCATGTGAATCCATGCCAGACCCATGCTGCATGTGTATGCTGATGCTGAGACTACTGCATTGGTTTGTCTGGTAAGTGAAAGAGTAGAGTCAAGGTAAATGCCTTAAGTTTTTGTGTCGGTGGAGACCTTGATGATGTTACCATCAATGCTATATGTTTTGAAGGCAGGGTCTAATTTATTAAGTCTGTGATGGGAACCAAGGATGAGTAGCTCGGTTTTCTCGTCATTTAGACAGAGCCTGTGATTAGCCATCCAGGCCTCGATGACCAAGTAAACGTCATTAAGGGCTTTAGAATCCTTCACGTAGTCACCAGTGATAGGGATGAGTATCTGGGTGTCATCAGCGTAATTAGTGTAGGTGACACAAAGATAGTCGAGAATATAAAAGAGTGGCTTCGTGAAGATATTGTATAGTGTGAGACACAAGACCCTTGCGGGACCCCACACAGGACTGGCGAGGGTTCAGCAGATGCAGATGGGGAGAAGACCTCGTAGTTCTGTTTGCAAGAAAGGAGGTGATCCAGGAGGTAGCTTCAATGGAGAAATGGGCAGCATTTTTCAGGTGGTGGCAAAGAATTTGATGGTTGACAAGGTGGAAAGCTGACAAGTCTAATACGAAAAAGAGAGCCAGCTTACCATTGTCGTTTAAGTCCTCAATTTGTGATTTAAGATCTATAAGGGCAGTCTCAGTTCCGTGTCTGGGGCGGAAACCTGATTGGCGGAGGCCTAGGAGATTATTGCTTTCCAAATATTCATGGATTTGTAGGTAAGCAGCGCGGTCCAGGATTTTCAAGAGAAACGGAACCGCTGTAATGGGTCTGTAGTTGCTAGGATTGCTTAGGTCAAGAGTAGGCTTTTTTTAAAAGAGGGATGACCCAAGCATCCTTGAGGATATCTGGGACTATTTCAGATTTAAAAGAGGCGTTGATAAAAGTGGTAATGAATGAGGCGAGGTCATGTGCTGCATCTTTTATGAAGGGGGCGGGACAGGAATCTCCTTGACAATTAGAGGGTTTCAGTTTTTTAATGATGTTTTCCACCTCGGTAATGGAAAGGGGTGTGAAGTGCAAGGGTTTAGGGTGGTGTATTAGAGGTGGTAATTTGTTAGAGGGTTGATCTTCTGTGCACGGCACCAGACAGATAACCTCTCCCATTTATGTCCATAGTACTTAAGAGTCAAGGACACCCTGGCCTTGGCAAGTACCTCCTTGCAGACAACCGGGATATCGTAGCCTCTGAACTCTTGAACTCTAGTGCTGCAAGAGCCAGGCCTGCAGGTTCAGTGACCCTGGGTCATGGTGCAGGATCGCGCCTCCTTCCCTGGTGAGAAGATCTGCGTCTGTCGGAAGCTTGACTGGAGGGGACGCTGACATGTCCAGAAGGTCTGGTGCCATATCTGCCTCGGCCACACCGTTGAGACGAGGATCATCCTGCACCGGGACCGTCTGAGTTGACTGATGAGTCGCAGAAGCAACGGCAGCGGTGGGACCGCATAGAGGAACAGGCCGTCCCAGGGGAAGGAGAATGCATCGCTCATGCTCCCGGGTTGGGGAAACCTGCTCGTGAACATCTGGCACTTGGTGTTCGTCGCCGTCGCGAACAGATCTATCTGGGGATTGCCCCATCGTCAGAATAGTAGATCCACTTGATCCTGCTGGAGCTCCCACTCGTGGCACGAGCACAACTCCCTGCTCAGTGAGTCGCCAACAGTGTTCTTTACTCCTGCCAGTTGGAGGGGTACCAGGAACATCCCCTGGGCGACGGCCCAGTGCCACAGGTCCTGCGCTTCCTTGGATAGAGCTGGGGATCTGGTGCCCCCCTGCTTCTGGATGTAGAACATCGTGGTGGTGTTGTCGGTGAAGACCCGTACCACTTTGCCCTTGAGGGACGGGAGGAAGGACCTGAGGGCCCACAACAAGGCCCAGAGCTCCAGGACGTTGATGTATAGAGACCTCTCCTCCGGGAGCCAAAGGCCTCTTGCGTGGAGATCTCGAGTGTGCGAGCCCCAACCCTCCAGGGAGGCATCCGTTGTCACAGTTTCCTGATGCGCTGGGGTCTGGAAGTCCATGCTGGCAGCGAGGTGCACATAGGTGCCCCACCACTGGATCGCCTGCCGGAAAGTCTTGTTGAGGGCGATCTTGTCTTCGAAGCTTCCCATCACTTGTACCCAACGGGCATCGAGGAACTCCTGCAGCGGCCGCATACGTAACCTGCACAGTCGCACGAGGTAGATGCATGATGACATCATGCCAAGCAGGGACTTGATGGACCTCACCCTGGCAACCTCTGTGGTCAACAGCCATTGTACCTTGCCCAGGATGGCCTTTATCCTCTCTTCCGATGGTGACGCCAGCCGTACCACCGTGTTGAGTCTGGCTCCCAGGAATAGGGTGTCCTGCGATGGCGCCAAGCAGGACTTTGCAAAGTTTATTGAGAACCCCAGTTCCGTGAGCAGGCGGACGTTCCTAGCTGTGTGGTTGACGGCGAGTTCTCTTGACTTCGTTCGGATGAGCCAATCGTCCAGGTAGGGGTAGACGTGGATCTCCTGCAGGTGCAGCCGCGCTGCCACTGGTGCCAGGCACTTTGTAAAGACCCTTGGCGCCGACTTCAAACCGAAGGACAGTGCCTTGAACTGATAGTGCCGTCCTTGGACCACGTAGCGCAGAAACTTTCAATGTCCTTTGTGTTTACTTATTTTTGTAAATATTTCTCATGTATGAAGCCAACAAGTGGCTATTTTTGTGTCCTCATTTCAAATGAAAAAATATATATTTTCTTTACATACTGTTTTGAATGGAGTAATATATGTGCTACCAACAATAGGCACAACTGAGGTTATTTGACTGGTGAAAAACATATATGTATAACTGAATAATTTGTTTCTTTTCAGCTATCAGTTGAATATGCACTGACAGCTTTCTAAATCACAGTACAACTTAACTTTGTTTGGGAACACCCTTTGTTATATGTTAGTTTTGTGCTCCATTGTGTTCCCGAGGTGTTGGAGTTCCTCTCTGTTGATACTGTTCCTGTCGAAGAGCATGTCCAGCACCCTGGTCTGCACGTCCTGACGGAAGTCTGTGGCCCTGAGCCAACCGTGCCGGCGAAGGCAAACGCTGTTGCCCATCTGGCGAAGACCGGTGTCAGCGATGTCCCTGGCCACCGTGATGGCGTGGTCCGACGCCACCTCGCCTACCTGCAGGATATACAGGGCTTCCGCCCTATTGTCGTCTGGGAGGAAGTCCAAGAGGGGAGCGATCTTAAACCACAGCTCCCTGTAATAGCGGGCCATGATCGCGAGAGCGGTGGCCGCCTTGATGGTCGTCGCTGCCGATTTCTTCTTGGCCACGCGGAGACCACCGAATCCGGGGATGGCTGTGCCCTGAGGCACATAGGCGCGGAGTCCGGGCCCCGGTACTTCTTCTCGTACCGGTCCCTCTTTGCAGGGGCCATGGACGGATTCTTCAGAAGGGACAGTCCTTCGTCCCAGATGTCGTCCACTAACGGGACTGAGAGGATGGTCTTCCTCTTGGCCTCCCGTCATTGGTATAGGAACCCCTCCTTCTTCTGCTCTTCGGGGCATAGCTGGAACAGCTCTGATGCCCTGGCGATCATGGCGTGAAAGGAGCCAATTTAGTCGGGAGGGAAACCCCGGGGAGGGGGTGATGGGAGATCCATTCCTTTGTCACTACTGTCGTCCGTCCCCATCGTCGCCGTCTCCGTCTCATCCCTCGGTGGAGGGGATGGAGGTGAAGGATGGAAGGGTGAGGGAGGATGGACTCTCCTCCGCTTGGGTAGAGGACTCCCAGACAGTCCAGGCACTGCTGGATCATCCTCCAGAGGCAAGGGTAGCCTCTTCCTTATCTCGATGCACAGGGTTTGCAGTGCCAGTAAAATGTCATCCTGCCTGTCCGTAGGAGGTGGCATCGGTTGCGACGGGAGCGCCGGGGTGTCCGGTACCTCGTCGATCTGCCGCTTTCGTTGGCTCCACCTTCGCTCTCCACATCCATCTCGTTGGGATCCTTCCCGCGGGCCCTCTCCTTGAACCTCTTGTCCAGGGTTTCCTTGACGATAGGCAGCTCGTCCTCAGAAGAGGTATCTGAGTCCACTAGGACCACTTCGCCCCCCCCCTCTTTCTCATCCTGGGGTTTCAAGGGGGTCTCCGGGATGGCAGGGTAACTCTAAGCCTGGAGGTCGTCTCCACTGGGGTCCACTGGGGTCGCCTCTGCAGGCTTTTCCAGGGCCGCCATGAATCTCTCAATCGAGGCCTTAGCCGGTGAAGCTGGGCCTTCACGACCTTGGGCGCGTCTGAGGTCTTCGCCGTGGGGGGAGGGTCAACGCCCCCTCCCCCTTGGCTTTCTCCGTCGGGACCGCCGGGGCTTCTCCCGAAGCGCACCTGGGTTCTCTGACTTCCTTTTCACCGAGTCGGAACATTTGCTCTCGGTTGACGGCATTGGTGACATCGCACCCTGCCTGGCAACCGAGGAGCCCAAACTAACAGCGCTCCCGGTGCCAGCGGACTCACAGTGCTTTGCCTTCTGTTGGGTGCCCGTCGCCGAAGCGCCCTCAAAGGTCTTAGAAGACCGCTCAGACTTCTTCTTCTCACCTGCTGCTGGGCTCTTCGCCTCCAGCCAGTTAGCGAGTCGAATATGACGGCCCCTCATGGTCCGGACGCACATGTTCTTGCAGAACGTACAGTCCTCCTCCACGTGTGACTTGTCGGCGTGAAGGCAGTAGAGGCACCGGGAGTGCTCAGCTTCCTTGAAGACGTTCTGTAGTCCACATCCTGGGCAGATCCTAAACAGCTTGGATCCAGTTGGCGTCGAGTCTCCTTTGTCCTGGGCCATGTCCATGCGGGGTAGGCCTCAAAGATCTTCTTGAATCCTCCAAGAAGTGAAATTTGACGAAAAAAAAAACAGCCTTGAGCAGCGTAGAAAATTCCGAAAAGGGTCCCCGGTAATCGGAAGATGAAAGGGTGGAGCTTGAGGCTCGATTTGACCGAAAAATAAAGAGTAAACTCTTTGGAAAAATGCAACACGCAGTAAAAGCTCGAGAGCTAAAGCACGAGGACTCCCAACACTTGAACGTGCGGTAAAAATCTGAAGATGGCTGCCAGAGGAGGGGCTTATGTAGAGGGCAGTCATTGGCTGGGGGCTGTATGACCCAGAGACCAGTGAAACTGAAACTGATTTTTTCTTTACCGAGGATTCCCAGCCTGATGACAGGGAATATTCATGAGCATGTGAATCCATGCCAGACCCCATGCTGGAGAAGGTGGTTTACAGGATAGGGCATGGATCTCACCCACTCGTGCAGAGGTGATGGCCATGAGAAAAGCTGTCTTCCACGACAAAAACTTGAGTGGAACAGAATGCATTGGCTCGAACGGGGCCCCCATAAGCCTAGTAAGTACCACATTGAGCTCCCACGCCAGGGCCAGAGCCTTCACCGGCGGGAATGAGCAAAACAGTCCCTTGATGAATTCTTTAACCAACCGGTGCGACCACAAGGAGGGTCGTCCTGGGGATTTTGTGTAGCGGGAGATAGCCGCCATATGAACCTTGATGGAGGCATGAGCCAGCCCCGATTTAGACAACGTCAGCAAATATGGCAGTACCTGAGGGGCCGTGACCCTCAGCGGGTTGCTCTTCTGCGAACGGCACCAAATTGCAAAGCACTTTTATTTGTGTCCGTAGCATTTTAATGCAGATGACGCCCTTGCCTTGGCGAGTACCTCCTTGCATTCTGCTGGAAGATCATAACCCCAGAACTCTAATGCTGCAGGAGCCAGGTTCAGCAACCCTGGATCTTGGTGCAGAATGGCACCTCCTTCCCTGGCGAGAAGATCCACAAACTTTGGCAGCTTCACTGGAGGAGGCGCTGACATGCTGAGAAGGTCCGGGTACCAGATCTGCCTCGGCCACGCTGGTGCAACGAGGATCATCCTGCCCTCACACAGTCTGAGTTGAATGATGACTCGAAGAAGCAACGGCAACTGAGGGAGCGCATACAGAAACAGGCCATCCCAGGGGAAATAGAATACATCCCTTATGCTCCCCGGCTGGGGAAAACTGCTGGCGAACCTCCGGCACTTGGTGTTCATGGCCGTCGCAAACAGATCAATCTGGGGATTGCCCAATCTATCGAACAGGTTGTCCACTTGGTCCTGCCGAAGCTCCCACTCGTGGCAAGAGCATAGCTCCATGCTTAGAGAGTCAGCAACAGTGTTCCTTATTCTTGCCA
Source organism: Ambystoma mexicanum (assembly GCF_040938575.1). Classification (NCBI taxonomy): domain Eukaryota; kingdom Metazoa; phylum Chordata; class Amphibia; order Caudata; family Ambystomatidae; genus Ambystoma; species Ambystoma mexicanum. The sequence goes on from NC_090936.1 coordinate 115,627,270, forward strand.
GGTGGAATGGAATGCAGAACATCCCCAAGGCGACGGCCCAGTGCCACAAGTCCTGCGCCTCCCTGGAGAGCGCTGGGGATCTGGTGCCCCCCTGCTTCCTGAGGATGTAGAACGTGGTGGTATTGTCTGTGAAGACCCTCATGACTTTGCCCTTGAGGAATGGCAGAAATGACTTGAGGGCCCAAAACACTGCCCCTAGTTCCAGTACATTTATGTGCAGCGTCTTCTCTTCTGGCAGCCACAGGCCTCTGTCTGATGTGGGCTCCCCATCCTTCCAGCGACGCATCCGTCATGACCGTTTCATGGTATGATGGGCTCTGGAAATCCATGCCCCCGGCGATATTGGAGCGTCAACCCACCATCTGATGGCTCGTCGGATTTCCTTGTCGAGCGCGATCCTGTCCTGGAAGCTTCCGGACACCTGGACCCAACGGGTGTTGAGGAACTCCTTCAGCGGCCGCATCCGTAGCATGCAGAGCCGTATCAGTTAAATGCACGATGACATCATGCCGAGCAGAGACTTGATGGTCCTCACTGTGGCGATCTTCAGTGCCAACCGCCGTTGAACCTTGCCCAGGATGGCCGATATCCTTTCCTCCGACGGTGACGCCAGGCACAACACTGTGCTGAGCTTAGATCCCAGGAACAGTGCATCCTGCGATGAAGTTAAGCAGGACTTTGCATATTTCACTGAGAACCTCAGATCCGTCAGCAGACAGACAGTCTGCTCTGTGTGTTGAATGGCAGTGTCCCTTGACTTGGCCCAGATGAGCGAGTCGTCCAGGTAGGGGTAAACGTGGAACCCTTGCAGTCTCAGATGGGCCGTCACCGGCGCCAAGCACTTGGTGAAGACTCTGGGTACCGACTTCAGCCCGAACGGAAGGGCCTTGAACTGAAAATGGTTCCCCTGAACGACAAAGTGCAGAAACTTGTGGCGTCCTTTGTCTGTGGGGTCATGGAACTACGCGTCCTCCAGATCCATTGACGACAGAAAGTCCCCCCCTCCTCGAGCTGTCCGAGCACGTGCTGCAGCGTGACCATCCTGAACTTCCGGGACTTTATGTATTTGTTTAGCCATCGTAGGCCCACAGGACTTATCCATAGCATGTCCAAGGTTGTATTGAAGTCACCTCCAATGATAAGCTCTGTGTCACCCATGCTATCCAAAACACTGAGCCACATTTGGTGCATAAACGTTTAAAAGTGCAAAGCACAGATTCCAAAATGGCTTCCGGCAACGAGTAGACGTGCCGACGGCTGCTCCCGGACCCTGAGGCCTCATAACTGGAGACCCCGCCACCCCCAGGTGTAGGAGGCTGCAGCGGACACAGGCAGCCGTGTTGGGAACCCCCCGCTTAAGTTGGAGGTTCAGGACCGCAGTGGCACAGCCCACGGTCCGAGGCGGGCGGCCTCACACCAGGCAGAGGCGCTTGACCAGCCCCATCGACGGGCTCTCGGTGTACAGGCAGAGAGGCCTGGGAAGGCTACCAGTGTGAGGCAGACCGCAGCGCAATCAGAGGCAGTGTCATGCTCCGGACCCACTGGTGCAGTCGGGGTGAGGAGGCTGCCGGCATGAAGTGCTGTGAAGGGGGAGCCCCGGCAGGCAGGAGCCACCCACGGAGGTGTGCCCCGGGAAGCGCTCTGCCTTGGGGACTTGGAGCAGCCTGGCCAGAGGTGCAGCAATGGATCCCCTGCAGTGGCGGGGCTCGGCGGCTCAGAGGCGGGGCTGCGAAAGAGGAGCGCTGGAGCTGCTGGTCCCAGAGTGCTGGAGACGACCAGGGGGCGCGGAGCAGGCAGGCTGCGCAGCATGTGGGGGAAAGGAGGTGCTCCCACCCCAGGACTGCAGAGGAACTTCTGCCCTTGGGTCTGGCGGGCCCCGGTGACAGAGGGGCCATAACTGACGGATTCCCCGAAGGAGGAAGCATTAACTGCTGGCATCAGCGTCCTGCTGATAAGAGCGAGCGACGGGGTGGCAGCGCGGAGAAGGCCCGGCCAGGAAACAGGAGGAGAGAGGGGCGGCAGGGCCAGAACATTTGGGGCAAGAAGATCACTAGGGCCCCGGACCCAGCTGGGGTTGGTGGTGCTCCTGAGGAGGGCAGGTGAGGCCCCTGCAGTGAGGTTTGGAACAGCAGCGCCCAGGAGGCAGGGCGGTCATAGGAGACTGCGGAAGGGGCCCAGGGAGGGCTTCTGTATTGGACGTCCCCGCCGGGAAAGGGGAGGAAGGCTATTCCCTACCGGCAGCCGACCATGGGACTGGTCAGGGAGGTGTGGAGAGGCTTCTTGGAGAGGGCAGATTGAACCCCCGGACGTGGGGGGTGCCGGACATCAGCGCCTTGACCTGTCAGGGCCAACTGCACTACACAAAGGAGTAGGCACGCTTCCCCAGGGATCCTGCGGCAGGCTTAGATGTCCTCCAGGGCTAAGGGGAAAACGGCGAAGACCGGCCAGTGTGCGGGGGATCCTCTGGGTACCCTCCCCTCCATGTGGACTGCAATGGAAGTCAGGGAAACTAATGGAGGGGATAACGGGCAGCTGAAAGAGCGGCCAGACCGGGATGGGGCTGCGGACTCGGCGCAGTTGACAAGACAGGACCTCAGAGGTGAGCTGCAGGTTCTGAGAGAGACTCTAGCTAGAACATTCCAGGACCAATTTCAGTTAATGAGAACTGACCTGAATGCGGCGCTAGGAGAGTTGAAACAAGAAATGGCCCAGCTAGGGGAAAGAACGGACCTACTGGAAAGAGGGTTGCAGGAGACGGAAAAACACATTATGGCTAACGGTGAGGCAATCAACCACTTGGACTTAGAGATGCGGAACTTGGAAGCTCGTTTGGAGGACCTCGAAAATAGATCTAGAAGGGTCAATATCAGGGTTAAACTCCTTCCCGAATCGGTGGCAGACCGGGATCTGCTTCATTGGACTCATGGGCGAGGGGGACCCTGAAGCGATTGAACTGGACAGAGTGCATAGAGTCGGTCGTCCCCCCCGAGGCCCTAACGCCAGGCCACGAGACATCCTAGCCGTGTTTGCGAGATATGCCCAAAAGGAAGCAGTGCTGCATGCGGCGAGGCTTCACGAACCGGTGCACTACAGGGGCCAAGAGATCGCCCTGTTTCAGGACCTGGCGAACAGTACTCTAGCGAAAAGAAGGAACATGGGTCCAGTCCTGAGAGAACTCACCAGAAAAGGTATTAAGTACAAGTGGACTTTCTCCTTTGTGTTACTGTTCGAATGGGAAGGGTTTCAGAGGCGGGCTACCACACTGCAGGAGGTGGCAAACATTATACATCTGGACCTCAACGGGGAGGGGGCGTCACTAGGGGAGACCCCCCAGTTGCCTCGGGGCAGAGGGACAGGGCCAAACCATGGGCATGGTTGACGGTGGGGGAAAGAATGTTAGAGATGGAGAAGGGGAGACAGAGAATGAACCGGGGTAACATTTGGGGTCTGAGCCATGGTAGATCCTTGAAGGGGGTGGTGGGAAATAGGTATCACGCAGAGCCCTGAAGGGGGGAGCAGTAAACATCTTGGAACAAGCAAGGACAGATGTGTCCGGGGGGGCATAGAGGGGGATTCGGTTTGCTCTCCAAGTTGGGGTCCGGAGGGCGGGAGGGGGGCAGGGGCGGGCGGGGGGATTACCTCAGAGGCACTGAGAGGGCAGAGCGGGCAATGGGGGCAGGGCTACCGCATGGGGGGAGGGTGGGGAGGACAATGGGGAGGACAGGAGCGGGGAAGGGCAGGAGTTGGCTCACGGGAATGGGATAAGGGAGCAAAAGCATGGCAGGGCTTTTAGTGGTTCGACGGGTTCAGATGGATAACACATAATGTGAGGGGGCTTAATACCCCACTGAAAAGAGCGAAGCTAGAGAAATGTATCAAGACGCACGCACCGGACGTTTTATCGCTTCGGAAGACTCACCTCTTGAGGAGGGATCAGGGCCGCCTGAGATTGAGGGGCTTCACCCAGATTTACTTCGCATCAGGGCCCACGAAGGCAGGAGGGGTGGCACTGGCCTTCGGGAGGAATTTTTACTTCAGGACACAAGATGTTATGAGGGATAGGAACGGTAGGTATGTTCTGGTGCGAGGAGAGCTCACAACAGGTATCCCCTATACCATAGCTTCGGTGTATGCGCCGAACGTGGGCCAGGAGAGTTTCCTACAGGAGACCTAGGGCGTCCTGGAGAACTTTGCAAGGGGGCAAGTCATTTTAATGGGTGACCTCAATTTGGGGGAAGGGTGCAGAGAGCAGATGGAGGAGGCTGGGCTAAAGGGGAATAACACACTACAAAACAGTGCAAATGAAGATGAGCCTTGGGAGGCGAAACCCGGGGGTATGCCGATGGATATTTCCGTAGGAACTTCTGAGGGACCGGGTGATCCGCGAAGGGATCGGGGAAAAAGTAAGGGGGGTTTTTGAGATGAACAATGGGTCTGATACTAGCCTGGGCACTAGATGGGACACCTTCAAGGCTACACTGAGGGGGGAGCCCATAGCCCTCAAGGTGGAAAGGAACAGACAATTGAGGCTCCTAAAGGCGCAACTGGAGCGGGAGATGGAGATGGCTTGGAGGGGGTTGGGCGAGGCTCCTTCCAGGAAAGCTCTCAGGGCATACAGGTTGGTTGAGGGCCAATTGGGGGTTTTGAGGACCAAAAAAGCGGAGAAAGCTATGCTCATGGTCAGGCAAAAGTGTTACGCGAAGGCCAATAAAGCTGACTCATTGCTAGCGCGCCTACTGAGGACAGCGAGGAAAAAGAATGTGATTGCGGCAATGTGGGATGAGACAAGGATCAGATTCATGCGCCTGGAGGATATAAAGGATCGCTTAGCGCGATTCTACAGTACCTTATATTCCTCTCAACATCCCCCTCCTGAGCCCCAGAGGGATTTTCTTGGGGAGTTGTCTCTCCCCAGTTTATCTTCGGCCGCGAGGGAGGAGCTGGGCTGTGACTTCACAGAGGATGAAGTGAGGAACGCAATAGCGTCGCTGCCCCGCAATAAGGCTCCTGAGCCAGACGGCTACTTGGCATCATTCTATAGGATCTTTACCTAGATTCTTACCTCACACAGCTATTTAACTCCTTCAGGTATTCGGGGAGAATCACCTTGACAATGGAGGAGGCTAAAATCACCCTCATCCGCAAGCCGGGGAAGGATCTGGAGGATTGTGCCTCCTACAGGCCCATTGCGCTTATCAATATAGATGCGAAATGATATACTATGTTACTGGCTAAGCGGTTTGAGAGGTACCTTCCGGCACTGATACACCCGGACCAAGTGGGTCTCGTCCTGGGGAGACAGACGTCAGATAACATCAGGCAGGCAGCCCACTTGGTAGAAAACTCACAGAAAACGGCCACTCCGGCGGTGCTCCTAGCCCTGGACGCGGAAAAGGCGTTTGACCGGGTGGAGTGGTCGTTTCTGTTCCAGGTCATGGAGAGGATGGGACTGGGTGCAGATTACATTAGGATGGTCAGAGCCAACTACCAAAGCTCATCTGCTCGCATAATGGTTAACAGGGCCACGTCGGATCCATTTAGCTTGAGGCGGGGGACCAAGCAAAGGTGCCCACTATCCCCCTTGCTATATGCAATCTACTTAGAGCCCCCGTTGCAGGGGATCCGGCAGGCAGAGCACATCCGGGACATACCGTTTGGGGGGGGGGTCAGCACAAGGTGGCGGCTTTTGCCAACGATATGCTTCTCAGGGGGTCTATTAAGGGGAGCATGGATAGGCTGTCTAAATTCGCTGAGGTGTCTGGCTTGCAGATACATTGGCAGAAGTCAGAGCTAATGAATCTGTTCTTGGCTTATAGGGAGGCTCAGGAGCTCAGGGAGAGAAGTCCCTTTAAGAGGAGTCCCGGAGGAATAAGATACCTAGGGGTAAAAATTACACCGGCCTTGGTGGGGTGGTACATGGCCAACTATTCCTCCTTAATGAAAGCTATTAAAAAGGACCTCCGCAGGTGGAGTGCCCTCAGAATCTCATGGCTGGGGAGGGGGGCGGCAATTAAAATGGTGATTCTTCCCAAGCTCCTTTACCTTTTTCAGGCAATCCTGCTCCTAGTTCCCGCTGGCTTTTTTAGGGAATTGGACAAGGCGGCGAAGGAATTCTTATGGGAGGGCAAGGGACCTCATTTGGCTAGACGCCTGTTGGTGGCAGTGAGGGGGCACGGGGCCTGGGGCTTCCGGACTTCCGCCGCTACTACGAGGCAGCACAGCTGTGAGTGATTAAAGAGTGGTTCTCAGAAGAGCACGTGAAACAGTGGGCTCAAATGGACAGGGCAGTGGCTCGACATCATCTGAGCGAGGTCCTCTGGCTTCCCCGCCACCTTAGGCCACCCCATCTATATCTCCGCGTCATAACCAAGGGCTTGGCGGACATTTGTGGGGCAGTAAGAAAGCTGGGGATCGCAACATTCCCCTCCCCTTTCACCCTGATCTTTCGAAACAGGGATTTTACCCCAGGCCTGGAAAAAGGGGCTTTTAGGAAGTGGGAAGAAGGGGGATGCAGGGTTATTAGGGATATGTTTCGCGGACAGATGGTGAAATCGTACTCAGAATGCAAGAAAGAGTTTGACCTGGGGGAAGGGGAAAGGCATAGCTATTTTCAGATTAGACACTGGGTGATGACCGTGGAGGTGAAGAAGGCGGCCACACGAACCACCACTCAGTTTGAGAGGTTCCTCTTAACGCATGAGGGGTCTAGGGGACTAATCTCAGATCTTTATAAACTCCTGGGAGATGCAGCCCCTAAAGCTAATTGGGATTACATGGCAAAATGGGAGCAGATTCTGGGGTCGAGAATAGAGGGAGGAGTGGGACAGATTGTGGAGGGGGCTGCCGAAGTGGGCAAGAGCAGCGCAGATACAGGAAGCTTGGTATAAATATATTTTCGGTTGGCATTATACCCCTGCTCGCCTGCATGCGATGTTCCCTACAACATCCAAAGACTGCTGGAGGGGCTGCGGGGAGGAAGGGACCGCGGCTCACATCTGGTGGGATTGCCCCAGAATTAGACCTTTCTGGAGCGGTATCGCGCTGGCCCAGGAGCAGGCGTTTGGGGAGGGAGAGGGGCGAGATCCCCGGGCGGTCCTAATGGGAAGGGTAAGGATGGGGATACGGGAAGGGCCGAGATAAAGCAAATGTTATGTTTATACTTTCCGCAATGTCCCCCATTGCCCAAAGTTGGAAAGGGCCCGAGGTTCCGATGGAGTAGGACTGGATGTGGAAAATTTGGGAATTTGTGGCTTTGGAATGGGCCACGTATGCAGTTAATGGTAAACTGGAGCACTTTGCATCTGAGTGGGGAGAAACGTTGACTTTCCTAAAAGGAGCATTCCGAGAGCAATTGTGCCCACAAAGGTTGAAATTGTTGGATCTCGACGGATGAGATATGTTTTTGCGGTTATTGATGTCCGCGGGAAGGACCTGGGGGACTCTTGGCGATCTGAGGAGGGAGGGGGACAGGGGAGGGAAAAGGGGGCGGGGGGTTTGTTGGTTTTTGTTATACTGTTTATCATAAAACAATAAAAAAATTACAAAAAATAAAAGTGCAAAGCACATGCTCTCCACTCGTAACTTGATCCCAACATATCTACCCATTGAGTCCACGTCCACCCTGTCCACAGCTTACCTCAAATTGTTCCTGAATAAGATGGGTATACCCCTTAAATTACTCTCAAACGTACTTCAGAATTCTTTCAAGTAAGCATTGTTCAGTATGTAATTTGCATATTCAAATTGCAGATGTGTCTCCTGCAACAAGACAATGCCCGGCTTCCTCTTATTCAAAAAGGTATTTTTCTCCTTTTAACAGGGTTATTTACACCTTTGTCATTCCAGCATAAAACTTTAAGCTATCACACATTCAACATGTAACAGTGAAAATATGCCTGCCCCCAAGACACACTTCAACACCATTTTATGAAATATAAAAAGCGGTTAAACCACAGACACAATCAAAAATCCATCCATGCAACCAACATAGACCCACAATACAAGGATTAAGAAACAGGAAACAAGTCCAGCAAAATAATTTATAATAACAAATAAATAAATACATTTAAAAAAAGAGGGGAATCACTCACACACAAACACAAACTGGAACATGGTGTAAGAAGAGCTCAGGAGCCCACAACCGCCACCCATATCTTAAAAGTAAAACGTTGGTATAAAAATGCATGCTAAACAGCAGAAATGCACATAACATTGGTAACCATGAAATAAAGGAAGCTGCAAACAGCATAAAACACCCTTGCTATAGTTTTTTTATTTTTTATTTAGTGCTTATAGAAAATTACATTACAAAAGTGACTGCACCACTGAACTCTCCCCATTCATCACAAGCCTAATTAACACATCATTTGCTAAAAATACTGTACCCACCGACCTCAAAAACACCTGGGTGCTCCCCCTCCTAAAAAAACCTTCCCTCGACCCAAATACACTAACCAACTACAGGCCCATCACAACAGCGCCATTCCGACTGAAAATACTAGACAGAGTGGCGTATCTACAAATACAAAATTATTTGAAAGCCAATAACCTTCTAGGCCTACGACAATACGGTTTTCGCCGTAGACATGGGATGGAAACAGCTCTCTTGGACTTAAAAATACAAATGGATGAAGTAAAAGACAATGGCAAACTAGCCTTTACTACTCCTACTTGACCTATCTGCAACATTTGATCTTGTTGACAAACACTTAGGGTCAGAGGCTCACTTCTCACCCAACGCCATTCATTGGATGAAATAATTCCTGTCAGATAGAACAACGAGAGTCTTCTCCCCTATGGCAGAAGCACAACCCACCCAGGCCACCTGCGGAGTACCTCAAGGCTCCTGCGTCTCGCCAATGCTATACAATATTTGTACCAACCTCTTTTTGACCATCTTGATGATTTGGGTGTCACCTATACTAACCATGCAGATGACACCCAAATCCTCATCCCCATCACAGGCGACCATGACTCAGACTGTGCCACACTCAACGCCATATATCTATCCATCCAAGCTTGGATGGCTCATCATGGTCTATGGCTTGATGACGAAAAGGCGGAGTTGCTCCTCATCGGCTCACAACAAGGGCTCTCTAAATTAAACAACGCCTTTGAAACCCTCAACATTGACGGCAATACTATAAAAGTGTCCAAAGAAGTAAAAACCCTTGGGTTCTATCTGGTCTCTTCTCACACCCTAGCGAAACAAGTGAACGCCACTGCAGCAGCCTATACTTGTAAGCTCATAAATGCATGCAGACCATTCTTGTCATTGGACAGCTGCAAGATCCCTCATTTTAACTAGATTGGATTACTGTAATGCCCTCTACGTGGGCACCAATACCCAAAACATTAAAAAACGTCAAGTACTTCAAAATAATGCCTTGAGAGCGGCACTTAACAGTCCCAAAGCCACCCACATATCCACTACTAGACAAAATGCTCATTGGCTACCCGTTCAAGATTGTATTGAATTAAAAACTCTCACCTTGACACACAAATGTCTGTCCAAAATAGCACCCATATATATTGCAGACAAAGTGGTCAGATCTCAGTCCATCAGGCCCACGCGGTCGGCCAACATGAACCTACTAACCAAACCCAGATTCAAACTACAAAAAGCCGGGGGGTAACAGCTTCCCCACAATAGCCGCTAAACAATGGAATGCCTTGCCAGACTAAGAGCAGAAAACTCTTTTTGGATCTTTCGTAGACAACTGAAAACTCACCTTTTCACTCAGGGAATTTGCAACTAACTCACTCCCTTCACCTTAGTCAAACGGCATGTTAAAATGTAGCAAGACATCCAGACAATCATAAAGGATGATAACAATATCTCTGCTCAATTGCCTGCTTACCCTGTATGTCGCATCCTTATCACTGGCACCACAATAAGGTCAGTAACACACGTAACTTGTGTAACGAATCACAGTGCCAGCAGATTTGTAAATAATGTATGATAATGATGTAACCTGTAACTTGCTACCACTGTGCTGGTCTGCATATGACTGTAACCTCACACAATAAGTTCCAAAATGTACTCAATCTCTTAATCTAGAAGTGCCTAGATGCCTCTGGGTTATGTACGCTATATAAATGACAAAATAAATAAAACATTTAAAACATTGCTTAAAATTTCATATCACAAGTTTTTCCTTTAAAAATAAATACATTTCCAATTTTATCACAGTGAATAATTTATCGTAAATCAATAAAATCCACCAATACCTAAACTCAATGATTCACCTTACAACCATTCATCATTCCTTCATTTCAACGTGTAAGCGCCCATAATATGACCATCATTCAAACAGTAGTTTTGTCCATAAGCTTACATTTTTCAAAAAAATGCTTCCCTATATAAAATGAAGGAGCAGTGATAAGCAAAGAATTCCACATATAAATGGCTGACCAAAATTGATCTGTAAAATAACCCTATTTGGTGTTATGAAATCTGCTGTAACGCTTCCTATACTGGAAAAGCAAAACTTTGCAGCCAGTAAGGACATGTTGAGTTGTTTGTGTGTGGACGGAACATAACCTACATTTATGTTTGTCTATTAGTGCCCCATTCCACACTCCAAGATATTCTAATACTGGTCGTATATTCAAGCGTAGGTACAGTATGAATCTGCGCAACTTTACACTACACAATTTAGTAAGATAGCTTGAAGGGGAAAGCAGTGGAAAACTCTGCTTTACATATTCAGCATATCTCTTTTTCTCAGATAATTGTTCAATATTTTCCACCTTATCACTATACGTGGATTTCAGTTCATGTTCTGCTTTAAATTGCTCTGTGTCTTCTATGTCAACCAGGGAAATACCCAAAACATTAAAGTGCTGATGTGCGGTAGCCCATAGTTCGCTATATGCCAGGTTTGTACTAATTCCCCTTGCTCTAGCTACTATCTGCTTCACATGTTCTACCAGGGTATTCCTTAGTATGTTAACTTGTTTTGCTTTATGAGCTACTCTGAATATATAAAATACATCTTGCAATCTTCCAACATGTCCTCAGTGATGTCAGGCCCAGCTCAAGGTGCAAAGCCTCGACCGGGACCGTCTGAAGTAGTGCTAGTATGGAGTAAATATTCTAGTTGGCCCAACCACTTCTAGTTGGCCCAACCACAAAACATGCTTCTCTGGGACAGTGTCCAAGGCATACATTATTGCTGGTACCATACCTTTCACCTATGCCTCGCTCAATGCCTCAATACTGCCCCCGAATCTTCTACTCACAAAATGTCTAATGACCTACCTACCCAAGATCTTCGTCTGTGCTAGCCCCTTGTATAGATGACTAGTAGGCTGTGAAAAAAATGGGTTTTCCCAGATAAATATAGGAATTCACTATGTCGAGTTTGTCCCCTCCAAAATATGAACTTAATGTAAGATTTGTGCGTTGTTTTCCTCCCAGAATCGTAACATTTGTTATATTTTGGTTTATCTTTGATCCATTTTCCTTAGCTTATCTTTCCAAACAGACTAACGATCTCTGTAGCCCCAGTGTGGTTTGGTCCATAAGGACTGTATCATCAGCATAGCACAGATAGCACACGGGTAGGCCTGACAATTTTGGGGGGGAAATTACCACAGTTTTGAAAAGCATTATGTAGGTCACCCACGTATACATTATACAATGTTGGAGCAAGTACATAACCTTGTTCCAAATCCAAATTTGTGTCTATTGGTTTGGTTTGTGTACCTGCTTGTGTAGTTCTTACTGTGACATGAGTGATAGTTTATCATTCTTTAATAAAATACAAGTGTCTGATCAATGCCCCGACAATCTAGCTTTTCCCAGCCCAAATACTATGAGTAGTGCTACAAGCACTACGAATGCCTGTTTGGGTCATGTCAAGCAGCCCTGCAACCTCACACCATTTGTTAAGTTGTTTCAGAAGAATGTTCGCAAAAAGGGTGCTAGTGGTATCTGACATAGCCAGTAGACTACAATTATTTGGATCGTCGCTTGGCCCTTTTTATACACTGGTATGAAGATAGAGGATGGCCAACTGTCAGAGTATGCCACTCTTTACAATGGCCTTAAGACCCTGACAAAACAATTTCGCCCATAACAATGGATTCTTTTAATTACAATGTTTGAGAGATTGTCCAGCCCTGGTGTTCTGGAGGTCTTTAACTTCATAATGACATGATATATATCATCCTCATTTAAGACATTTCCACCATGTCCAATATGGGTTTTCTCTGTTCTTTCCAAATATTTCCAGTAGGTTTTTTTATAAATTGCACCCAGGGTACCTCCGATATATTAATAATTTGCTCTGCATATGATCAACGTAATTGCCAAAAGGTCTTGGCATCTTTAGCCATTATTAACCCGTAATCCATCTTCCAATTTGTAGAATTTTTGTTGAACTTGTGTTGTTTCAAATGTGCTTTGAATTTGGCCTTTGATTTTTCAGAGCTATTTCCTTCTCATTACATTTCAGTGATTTTGCGTTTCCAATTAACCTGGAAGATGTACAATGCTGCTGCTTGATTTTTTGTATCTCAGCATCGGTAAAATTGTCTTCATGGTCTACAATAGTGTATGTTCTTTTATCTTGCTCTATGGCCACATCAGCCATGCAATGGGTACTTCTAAGATAATAAACATAATCCTCAGAGACCAACTGGGACAGTATTTCATTAGCCTGTTCAATATTTGCAACCGTCCACCTTATTGAATAACCTTCACATTTACTGTTGCTAGGGCAGATAAGATTTTTCTAGGTATACCCACTCGATATGCAAATGTGATGAACAAAGGGGATTCTGATTTCTATTACATATATTGTCTTTTGGACACAAGCGGTCAGTCTCAAATGCGTCAATATCAATTTGTTCCATAGAAAGACAATGCGCATTGAAATCTCCTGCCAGGATGACGGCCTTCTCGCCGGCACCTCTTCCGAGAGCCAATGCGCCAGTGTCCGGACCACACCAATAGTGTCAATAGTGGAGCTTCCAGCTGGAGGATCATGACCAATTTCTTAGACTTAGCCTTGGGGAAGTTACTGATGACAACATTTAACAAGTTGTTCATATCGATATCACATTTATACATAGAAGCCTCATAATAAGTTCTTACTCCTATACAAAGTCCGCCAGATGGACATCCTGGTTTCCCTTTACGTGCTGGTGTCGTAATCAACGTGTATCCATCTCACTTCACATTCCCCACAACCCATGTTTCCTGTAGTGCAAAAACATCAGCAGAGTTAATCAGATACATACCCTCCGGTTTTAACATAAATGAATGGAAACCTCTTGTATTCCATGACATTGAAGTAGTAGTTTTGGGGGCGTGGCTCGGAGCTGCTGCAGTCGGCATGACTTCCTAGGAGCTCCTGCCTGGCCCAATGCGCCGTAAACAATAGCACCGAATCCAGACCCCGTTAAGGGCTGCGAACGAAGCACACTGCAGGGGAAATCCTGCTGCAGCGATCGCTAGAAGGGTTCCCTGCTCTGCTGCCGATTCGACATGTTTCGTCCCGTTTTTCCAACCGGGACCTCCTCGGCAACAAGATGGCGGTCTCGACTGCAAACCGCGAAGAACAAACGTGATGGGGAGGGGCAGGCGAGCTAAAGCAGCCAAAGCCGCCTAACGAATCCAGCTCGATCGCCCGCACTGCCCCAAGCTACCCAGCACCTCGATGCGTGAGCCCGCACCTGGCACCACAGCACTCTGCATATGTAGCCCTCCCGGGTGATCCTGGCGGTGGAGCAAGGGGGCGTCCCAGCAGTTGGCGCCAGATCGCTGGACTAGATCCGTTGTCCCGGAGCTTCCCACCTCCTCTTGTTCACCTGGTACCTGTACTTCACCCCTCCACAGGTGCTGGTCTTGGCAAGATCACCCGCGACTACTCACAGATCCAGCAGCAAGGGGTTCGTGTCTGGCTTCCGCGTGGGGCCCAGAGTGGACTCAGGGGCAGCTCGTGGCCGCCTGGAGCTTCTCAGCGCCTCACCATCAACTGCCACGGCCCACCCGATCTGCCCACGAAGCCCGGCTGCATCTGCGTCAGCGGTTGGACCAAGGACTAATCACCGGGGCTGCGATCAGCCAAACAGACACAGCAGCCGGGCGGGCCAGACCACCTTCCACATACTCTAACGGTCCATCATTCCGGCACAGCGAGCCCAGCCCTACTGGCCTGCACAAGCGGATCCCCCTAGGGCAGTCCGGAAACCCAGCATTATAAGACACAGTGCCCCGAAGTGCACATCCCATCCTCAGCGGGCACCCATCAAGACGCCCTCAACTGCGTGCTCGAACCTCAGCCCTCTGCAAGCGGCCTTGTCATCGCCAGCATGCACCCATCAAAGAGCCCACCGAGTGCCATCGTAGCCAACAAAAGGCTCGCCAAGTTTTCTGTGCATCTACAACCTCCCCCACGTTTTGAAATCCTGCAGCAGAGCCTGGAGCCTGGAGCCTGGGAGGGTGGGTAATAAGCACTAGCCCCTGAGTTCCTCACCTGTGAAGTGGAGCCAGGAACACTCCGCAGAGAGTGCGGCCGAAACCAGCTAATAGAAGCAAAATGTCAAGAGGCAGGAAGGCATCAAAGTAAATGGACATCGCTACTCTAATGTCCAGCTCTTCCGCTGAAAGATCCAAAAAGGGGGAGTCACCGGAGGACTCCACCAATAACACCATGTCCACCACATCCGCAGCAGCTCAGCCCATCACAAATGGTCACAAAGGTTGACCTTCAAGACCTAGTATCGGCACTCACCAAAGAAATCCAAAAAAGCATGGAAGAGGTCACAAAAAAAATCAACTCTCTGAATAAGAGAGTGGTGGAGGCAGAACGCCGAACCGCCGAACTCGAATCTGAGGTCTGCGACCAAAGATTTGAAGATGAGCAGGACAGGGATAGAACTGCAGCCCTAGAGGCGAGATGCGATCTCCTAGAAGCAAAGCAGGAGGACGCAGAAAATCGGTCCCGAAGGAACAATATCCGCCTACAAGGGATTCCATCCTCCATCCCAGATGCAGACCTAAAAAGTTACGTCTCGGAGCTGCTTAGGTTCATAATAACCCTCCCGGATGAGGCTCCCCTGGAACTGGACCGGGTGCACAGAACACCTAGCAGGCATCCACGTTTCCCCCGGATGTCCTGGTGAGAAACCACCTTTTTTCAAGTCAAGGAGGAAATCATGCGCGAGGTGAGGTAAATGCGTCAAATCACCTTCCAGGGGTCTACGATCTCGCTCTATCAAGATCTAGCGAACTCCACTCTTCAAAAACGAAAAGCTATGCAATCACTCACGGAGTGTCTGCGCAAGAGGAAAATCCCATACCACTGGGGGTTCCCGACCTCTGTCAGATTCACATGGGAAGGGGCCCAAAAACAAATCCATTCGATGAAAGAGGCGGACAAATTTATGGGCGACAGGAGAACAGAGGGGGAGTAGGAACCCGAAGAAGCAAGCCAGGCACTCCCAGAAAATTCTCGGAAGGAACCTGGTCGAAAGCTGGCAGACGGCGCGGACTCCGTGGCACCCCCAAGAAAGACTCCAACCTGGGTTGATCAATCATCAACATCACCAGAGAAATCAGGTCTTCGAGACCCCAGGGCGCAATATAGCCATTGCAGAAGCGAATAATGATGGCTGACACAAGCTAGGTAGTAATCCTCTTATGGAACGTTCAAGGCCTGAACTCGCCAAGGAAGCGCAGATCAGTTGAACATAGACTGGGGCAATTATCCGGAGACATCGTTCTTCTCCAAGAAACTCACTTGCTGCAAGAGGACGAATGCCGGGTGAGATTCAACAGGTATAAAAGAGCTTATTTCGCCACATCTGGAAAAAAGAAAAGAGGGGTGGCAATACTACTAAGCGACAGGGTCCTGCTATCAAAAATCACAATAAGAAGAGAGCCGGAAGGTCGCTTCCTCCTACTTAAGGGACTATTTGAGGAGCTCCCCATCACCTTCGTTACAATCTATGGCCCCAACATGTCCCAAGCCAACTTCACTATCCCTAGCTAAGCTGCTCAGGGAAACGGAATCGGTCGACGCATGGAGGCTATTCAATGGAACTTCAAGAGACTATACCCATTACTCCTGTGTACATAAAGGATTCTCAAGAATAGACCTCATACTAATCTCCTGGGTGCTGTTTCCATGTTTAAACAAGGCAGAAATCCACACATGCATGATATCTCATCATACTCCAGTGTCCGCAAACCTAATCATATCGGGCCAAAAGCACCCTGTTCATAGACACTGGAAACTGAATGACTCCTTGCTATTAGACGAATGTATCAGAACAGAAGTGGCGGAAACGATATCCAACTACTTTAAGGAGAACACAACGGAGAACTCCCCCATTAGCTTCATTTGGGATGCAATAAAAGCAGTAGTCAGAGGGTCCCTAATTAGAGCTAGGGCGGAACAGAGAAGAATCACGAACATGGCGCCAGCCAAACTGGAGGAAAAGGTAAACCAACTAGGGGCTGAGCTGAAATCACGCAGCTCCAGGAAAACAGAGCTCTGAGAAAGGCGAAAATAGCGCTAGAAATGCACTGCGCCGACCGAAACGCCAAGTCATTAGCATTCACAAGGTAGTTCTACTATAGTAAAGGGAATAAGGCGAACAAAGCGCAAAAGTTGAAAAAGATACGCAGCCGAAACAATATCCTCAAACTAGTGGGAGAAGACGGAAAATACGCTACTCCGAGACGGATAAAAGCAACAAACTAATGAGGCACCATAAAGCCATTATGCAGGGGGAAACCCACAGTATTAGACAACCTACCAGAATACTTACGAACCATACCCCCCCAAATTCCATCCCAGCTAGATTCCCTAGAATCACCCATCACTACTGAAGAAATCACCGAAGCCATTAAATCTCTTAAACCCACCGACTCAGGCCCAGATGGCTTATCCACTAACTTCTATAAAAAATATGCCAGGATTCTAGCACCCCAGATGGCGGCCCTATTCAATTCCTTCCTGTCCTCAAGATCGGTCACTGGGTCAATGGTGGAGTCGCTCACAGTCCTGTTACACAAACCCGGGAAAGACCCTGAATTGGCTACCTCATACCGCCCGATTGCACTCCTGAACAACGATGGCATGATTTTTGCTAAGGTTCTAGCCCATTCCCATGGAGTCCTATAGGACTCCACAGGAATGGGGCACAACATTTTCTGCTGCCTGATATCCTGGGCCGCCAGGACTTGTAATGTCTCAGTGGCACTGGGGTCTGAGGCGGCGCAAACAGTGGTAAAGGGTTGGCGGCAACCCGCCAGTGGCACCGGTGGGTTACAGCCAACCCCGTAATGAGGCCCATGGTCTTTTTTTTCTACGATGCACCTGGTGACTGAGGAAGAGGAGGGGCTCATTTACAAAAGCCCTGCCAGTGCACGGAGCAGAGCAGCCCAGAGTGTGTCATCTGCTGTTTTTCGAGCCCTTGGAGATTTGATTGCTTTTCCTGTAGTTTTCAACACTCTACTGCTCAAGTCTGTGGAAGATATATAAACATGAATAGTGCGCGTGTGCGTGTCGGGAGCAAAGTCGGGTCGAGTCAAAGTCACTGCAGTCTGTGCGGTCTGCACGGTTTAAGGTAAAGTTTTTTCCATACCCTGTTTTACTTGGTATTTTGATGTAAATAATAACTAATACTAAGATTAAAATGGTGAAAAGGACAAGCACAGCGAGTTTGGTAAGGGGTTGGAAGAAGACTTTCAGAAAAGCCCCTTAGCTGCGCTTGCCCGCAATGCGTAGTAGAATGGGACGAATATCGACCGTGTTCAGGTCTGTGAAAACTTTGACGGACGGCCTGACGGAGGCAAGGCCAGCTCCCGTGGCACAGAACCTATGCTCTGTCATGGTCAAAGTAACTGTAACGCTGCGAGCTAGGGAAACATTAGCGATTGAAATCCAATCTCCCTATAGACCTGAAATGGCTTCAAGTCATAAAGGACAAATTCTGGTGAAAGATAGTAGGCCTGCCGGTTTGTGTCCCGATGGCCATTATCAGGTTGGAAGTAGGTCTAATCTCTCTAAAAGCTAATGTTCTAAAAAAGAGGGCAGACCTATATCTAAAAATGTGTAACAACAGTGATAATGGTCTCTTCACAGCTATGCACCAGGAGACATCTAAGACACACTCGTACTGTAGATTGAAGAAAACCATGGAAAAGCTCTATACTGATATATGCTGGACCCCCAGATGGGGGGCGATATGGCAACAATGCAACACTCACTAGCCAAGCACATAGAATTATGGGATTGACTAGATAATTATGCCCATTTTACCAATCTGAAAAAATATTGTTTCATGATATATGTTTTATATACATTTAAGAGTCCTCAGTGCTATCTTAAACTCTGTCCCTCAAAAAGGCTCAGATATTTTATTTTACTTATGAGACTAGCAGAACTTCCTGTTCTGACAGTAACAGGCATTATTAGTAAAACTCCCACCCTAGATCGATTTTGCCGAATCTGTAAAAATCGGGACATATTAGAGACAGCTGACCGAGTGTCCCAAAATCTTAAGGACGTATGAGATTTATTATGGTGCATATGTTCATAATTTGGAAGCGATAGGGGAAAATGCCTTCTGGCTCCAATGTATTAACACTAAGAACATTAAATTACTCATTGCGACATACAATGTTTGGCTGCAGATATAAACTCTACTGGGAATCTCCATATAAGGAAGATACATATTTACTGTCTAAGGTATCCATAGAGTTGGGTGAAAGCTGATAAGTGGACCATGACATATTACCATGAGAAGTTACTAGTCAAGCATAAGAATAAAACTAGCATTGGGACAATAGTGGCTTAAACTGTACATCCTTACCGAATGTCGTATGGTTCCTTCCCATAAAGGAAGTGACAGCAGAGGATTGAAATGAATTGTCAATGGCTCCAAACATTACGTAGTTGATTATTACAAGAATTATCAAAGGAGCCCTACAAAAGCACAACTTATTGTACTTTGTGAATGGTATGATATGTGATTTTAAATTTATCTTATTTTAAATTGTATTGAATTTTCTATTTCCTTTTACCTTAGTATAAATTAATTATTCAGTAAAAGGAATTTTATGTTATCTTTTTGATTGTATGTAAATATGTGTAAAGTTTATTTATAAACTATATCACATTAAATAAATTAAAAAGCCAAAGAGAAAGTTGCAGACTCTTCTTAGGACACAAGACCTGTTCAAATCACAGGTTTTTTTCCCCTATAAGTAAAAAGCAAACAGTGAGCCAGTCCCTTGTGGAAGCGATAACAGGGGCTTTTCCCACAGTCCTAGTGTCTCCAACGGGATCCATTAATATGGATAAAAACAACTTGTTATCGAATCTATGCATGAATTTACATCGAGACATTATTACACCACCAAACCAGGCTGCTACGGCTTTGATTGGGACTGCAATTCAAATTTGAATCTTTTAGTAACACCTGATTTAGAAAGACTGCGATCTTCCAGTTCTGACGACTCATTTACTTGTGATTCTACAACTACTTCAAAGAGAAATAGTTATGTGCAAGTGGGTGAGCCCGACTCAAATATTCCTAAATGGTCTGCACTAATACCCACAGTGGGTGCCACCTATGCCATGTGTACTACACTTATGCAGGAGCAGCGCAATATGACATTTATACTGGCAAGGGTTGTCGATATTATACTAGCAAACAGCCAGGGGATGCTTGCTCCCATGCTATCTACTATAGGGACGTTGGAGTGTGATTTGTCTTTGTTGTGGGACCTTGGAACACTGCGCTCACCTAATAGAAATATGGGCGACATTGAGGAAACAGATGAGAACCTAGAGTTGTCAAAACTCACGACCACTGACAAGGCTAAACCTAAACATAGAAGACGAAAGAATATGCAACAAGTACGACAGAAATGTGGAGGCCCAATGGCTATTAGTAAAAAGCAAGGTTGAACACACAGGCCTTGGATACGAGTAAAGACCCAGGACATGTATGGACTGAAGGAAAGGCTTGTTATATACTTTCACAAATCAGCGAGAATAAGGGGAAAAAACTAGCACTGCTGCGAGTGCAGTCTATGCAGACTTTGGACAAATGGCTTAGACCACAAGTGGTAGAGCCAGATTGGCAGACTACCATAGTGACTAATGGACATGCCATCAATGCACCCATTGATAATAACATCAATCAAAAGCAACCAAAACTGACACAGACATTGTTACTATCCTCAGCAACAGAGGCATCTAAAGGTTATGTTTATGAGCAACAATGTGTGGTTGGAAATGTACTAAATGGTGCATCCTCATATGAAGAAAAAAGGTCAAGCCCTTCCTATTAAAAAGCAATAAATTAGTCATGGGCGCCTCTCTCTGAGAACGAACACGGCAAAAATGGCCTGTTCTATGGGATGGTACCCACTCTAGAGTCCGCAGCCACATTTGAGCTCACTGTACCTTTCACAGATGGGAAATGGCCATTTGCATATTAGTCTTTGTCCCCCCCATATGGGTAGTCCAGCACCGAAATGCTATGGCAATTCCTGTCTGAACAAGAGTACCAACAGCAATCCCATGCACGTGTTTCAGCCTTGTTGGGCATCATCAGTGAGGTGGAATTGTGCCTCTCTGAGCACAGTGAGCAAGGGATCCACGTCTGGATGACCCTAGGACACTTAGGTTGACTAAACCTAATTCCCTTGAAAATATCAAAAAATGAGTCCTAGGCGCCCCTCCATGAGAACGAACATGGCAAAAATGGCCTGTTCTATGGGATGGTACCCACTCTAGAGTCCACAGCCACATTTTAGCTCACTGTACCTTTCACAGATAGGAAATATCCATTTGCATATCAGTCTTTGTCCCGCCCACATGGGCAGTCCAGCATCGAAATGCTATGGCAATTCCCTTCTGAACTAGAGTACAAACAGCAACCCCATACACGTGTTTCAGCCTTGTTGGGCATCATCAGTGAGGTGGAGCTGTGCCTCTCTGAGCACAGTGAGCAAGGGATCCACGTCTGGATGACATTTGGACACTTAGAGTGACAAAACCTAAGGCCCTTGAAAAAAATCAAAACATTTGTCATGGGCGCCCCTCTATGAGAACGGACACAGCAAAAATGTCCTGTTCTATGGGATGGTACCCACTCTAGAGACCGCAGCCCCTCCTATAGACAGTTGGTATAGGAAACTGAGTGCAAAAGCACAGAAGGAGGAGACACATCTACAACAAAATACCTGGTTACCATCGATGGTATACTCTTTTCAGAAATTTTTACTTTTAGTAGTAGCCCTTTATAAATCGCTCAAAGTTGCTGCAGTTGATACATCTGATACCTGATTTACCAGAAGGTGGATTTACCTGAGTTGGGAAGCAATTGTAATTGGGTCATTACAACTTTTGTTTCATTGGTTATTGTCCAACATGTGATTGCATATTATGATCAGTTTTTGCAGCTGGGTTTTGAGTTACAGGTTAATTTACAAACATACGGGAAGCCCTTGTTACCCACATGGAAAAAGTTACATTTACTACGGCACACAAGCTACCTGTGCTGACCCTGCCTCTAGTATGCAAGCGAGATATGTGCAGAACATAAATCATTGACCCACTAGCCTAGGTAGTAAAACTACTACATTTTTTTTTTCATAACAACATTTTATTAGGTTTTACAGATAAGCACAACCTTTTCAGCCACCGCTATGTCCCAACACTTGGACCACCATAATGCTACTGAGGGTTCGTCTTCGTTTTTCCACAACCGGGCCATTGCAATTTTTGCTGCTAGGAGTAGGTGTGTGCATAGACGGGGGATATGGCCTGAGACTGGGAACGCTCCACCTCCTGTTTCACCCAGGAGGATAACACCGGGATCCCAGGGGATGGAGAGAACGGTGATTTCCTTGATGTGTTTTATTACCTCTCTCCAGTATGCCTCTGCCTTAGGGCAGTGCCAGACCATATGGAATAGTGAGCCGGGGGCAGGGCAATCGCGCGAACAGGTACTGGGGATGTTCGGGTTGGTCTTGTTGAGTTGAGCTGGGGTGACATAGTACCTGTAGCAGAGTTTGTAGCCGCCTTCCTTGTTTGTGATGCACTGTGAACTCTTGCGCAGTCTAGACCAAATTTTCTCCCATTCTTCGACCTCGATTTCCCGTCCTAAGTCCTTTTCCCATTCAAGCATGTACTTTTCTTTTCTGGAGGGATCTGCTCTGTCTTTGAGACGATAAAGGGCAGAGGTGCTTCCTCTTTTAGTTGGGGTTGTTAGGGAGAGTTCCAGTGCCGACAACTCTCTGGAGCATTTTTCCCAGACCACCCTGTGGGACAGCCAATGCCGGATTTGGGCATAGTGGAATCTTTCCCGCTCGTCCACCCAGAATTTTGACTTGCATCTCTCAAATGAAATGGGCCTCTTCTAGAAAATCACTAGTTTTTAGTAAGCCTCCCTCCCTCCAGGGCTGGAAGCTGAGCGGGGGCATGCCTGGGGAGAAATCGGAGTTGTTCCAAATGGGGGTTAAAGGACCCAGAGCTCCTCGGATGCCCCATTTCCGGGCTGCTGCTTTCCAACAGCGGACTATTCTGGTTGTTGCGGAGAGAGGGCCACTATTTGCTTGCAGTTTTATATTTGGTAGATGTGGAAGATCTGAAGGTGTGACCAGGCACCCGGCCTCCCCGAGCTGTGCTCTGTTCAGACCGTTTTAGAAAACCTCCTATGATGCTCCTTATATTGGGTCACACAGAGTTCCCCTTCTTGCATACCCTGATGCTGCAGTACAACCTGTAAGAATGGCAAAGCCCTACAGGGACGAATTAGTGGCTACACTACCTTCATGAAGGAAAGAGATTTGGTTATCAAAATTGCAAAATCTTTCTTTTTTTTTTTTTTATTAAATTTACTTTCAAAAAGTTCATAACAGAGAAACAGTTTGTACATAATGTAACATCATGTGATAATCATAACAAAGCCAACAGAACTATATACACCAGAAAACCCCCCTCTCCCCAGGAGTCACAAAACAATCAATAAACTGGTCTAATATAGTAAAAGAAATTTACCCCAAATCTTGTTAAATAATGCACTTTTCTTATCTCTCCAATACAGCACCTTCTCCATATCCGCTAAAGAGTGCATCTCCGAAATCCATTCCTCAATAGTAATAGGGTTAGATGCTTTCCAATGTCTCAAAATGAGTTTCTTCATTAGTTCTTTCATTTTGTTGATTGGTAAGGGTTCGAAGCCTAGAAAAACGTCCTTTTTCTCAAGCTGCCCCTTAAATCAGGCATACTTTTTCTATCATTTTTATATAGGTTCTCCAAATACCTTTTGGAACACTTAATATAATCAAGTAGGGTACAAAAATGTCTAAGGCCATTGGAGGTTTATTTAGTTTTGACAAACGTGAGGATTCAGCATGTAGACATCATTCTCCTTGCATGCACTTTTTGCATTGGATGAGTTATAGAACATTGGATGATCTGCAGTTGTAGGTCCCTTGTATTTGTATTGCTAGTTTCTGTGGGGTTGTTATGGCAGATCTGCCTACAGTTCCAGATATTACCTCCTCTTCCTCAGTATCACTTTCACCTCCTGATGTTATCACCTCCTCCTGCACGTTCTCCTACTCTTGCCTCATCACCGCCTCAACACGGTATCCAGTCATTGCATCGAAAAAAAAGCATCAAATGCATTTTTTTCAGAGGTAAAGGTTTTATTTTAATTATAATGGGTTTTAAGGGGTAAAAAGACAGGGTTTGGGGGGACCACCCATAAAAACAAAATGGAAAAAAATGCACTTGATGCTTTTGTTTCGTTGCTTTTTTTTTAAATGCTAAGGCATTCGATGCTTTGACATTCAATGCAATCACTATACACTCCTCAACACCCCTCATATCACTGCTTGCTGCTACCTCCACCCTTCAACGATTCACACTGACAAACTGGGCCACCTGGTTTCTATACTGCTCTGTTCCCCCCTCATGAGGTGGGCGTTTTCCAGGTGTCTGCCCCTGTGATGTACAACTGATGCAGGGCTGACATTGATTGTCTGTCCTAGGCGCCCATGAACTTTTCAGGGGTTTGGAAGCTTGCCCAAGCTTTTATTCAGCCTGGCCATCATCTTGGGATTCATTTAATTATGCCTGTTACTGCACAGCACCCATTGGGAAGAACAGAGATCCACTGGTCCCCCCCCGTACATGAGTTGTTCGTTGGTAAATCCCTCTGCAGTCTTTCTAAATCCCTTGAATTTCAAAGATGATGGCTGAGGCTGAATGTGCAATTTTGTATCCTTGGTGGGGAAACGCTCTGCGGTAGTCAAAAGGTTATTAAGTGTGTATCATTTGTGGGAAACCACCGTACCAGAAAACCGTAAATTGGGAATATTTTATCCGACGGGGGAGTTTGGGGCTCGGGAATAATTTCTCTACTAATTTCAAACTACTTATCTTTGGCTATGCAATGGTTTAGAATTCCAGCATTATGAATATTAATGGCATGTCATAGGAAATGCTGCCCACTGATAACTCAATGTGTTTGTTTTATTTCTGGAGGTCTTTGGATCTGGCTCTTTAAGTTGGGGAGGTTGTATACAGAAGCAATTGTCCCTTGCTAGAAGCTGGGGACCAAGAGATTGACCAGAGAATCCTTCCCATGCTGCCCCGTCCCATCCCATACTGGCTTGGATAGGCAGTTGGCTCCCTTAGGGACCCCCTTGGAGGTCTCCAGAGTAAGGTAGGGGTTTCCATTACAACCTAAAAATTCAAATACAAACAGAGCCATTAGAGTGCAAGGGATATATTTCACAGCAGTGTTTGGCGTGCTACTTGGAATGTTTTCTAATCATACTTTATCCAAATTAAAATCAAAACGTTCCTGCCATATTTCCTTATATGCAATCGTGTCGTCTATCACTCTGTGCATGCTCAAAAGAAAACATATTCTGGTGGAGAAAATAATGTCTAGGGCATTATGTGAATTACAGTTGGTCACTGCACATGTAATCTCAAAGCCAAGTGACAATCTAGGTAATAGCCTAAGGATGCTAAGGAAGGTGGCTGTTGCTTCAGTGAAGCAGCCCTTTATGCTCTCTAATCTCTTATAGCTTCTAGCAGCAAAGCTATTGCTTCTGTGACCACCCCCTTCTCATTGCCTAGCTTTGGGTCCTGCATAAAGTGAATTGCTTGGATGTGGATGCAGCCGCCAGGTATTTTAAGGAGCAATAAATCGGATATCAGAGTCTTGGAACAAAAGTAGTCTGTGTATCCTGATTGATTTATACTGTTGACACAGTTATGTTTTTAAACTTGCCAAAATGTAGGAGGGTTTTAAAAACTCTTTTAATTGCAAATTTGTACTTCTGAGGCTGGTCTTAAAGTGTGATTGAAAGAAATTACTTGACACCCTTGAGTGATGTCTTCTGATTGTTACTCTGCTGAGCTCTGAAGTGACTTATATACATGAAGCATGTTATACATCTCCAATCAAAACATAATAACTAAATAAACAGGGTAGAGTAATAACAAAATACGTAAAAGACTATGCAAAGTACTACTCACCACTTTTTCTCATTACTAAAACATCTCCACAATCATCTTCAATTGGAAGAAATATCTCAGGAACTACAATAAGAATTCTCCTTTTCGGGGGTGGATTGAGAGTCCATACACATTCAACATTAGCTGGGTAATTTCCTGGATAGTTGGGAGACTCAATGTACCCTGTGTATTCCCCTAATTCACCTCCACAATGCTGGTCTGTGAAATAAACAGAATAACAATGTATTTGAAATCTAGCAACACTGCTAGTGACCCAAACATGTTGTTATACTACTTTAAATATAAATCTATAATCATGAGAAAACTGTAATACTGTTTTTGGAAGTCATTTCGCATAAAGCAGAAGCAAAAAATGTACTCTCTTGATTAACGGTGGTGTTATTTCCATGTGTACACACCCCATCACAGGAGTATATGTATATTCTTTCAGTGATATACATAACTCATTTTCGGATTTGCAACAAGCTTTCTCTGACAGCTTCCTATAGTACATCTTCCGAACCTCTGTTACAAATGATAATTGTATGCCTTGCACTGTCTAGTGGCATGTAAATCTTTATATATAAGCCATTCCTAGTAGTGATATGAGATATCATAAGAGCGCACACTTTTACAGTCACAGCAATGTGATATCACACTAGTGGCAGCTTTTTGAGCCAGGCTTCATTATGTCAGAACTGATGTATGTTGCTGACTAGATTATTGTCTCCACAACTGCCATGTGAAACAATAGCCAGGATGCTGCCCTTTCCTTATCCAGCAGGAAGGCAACACCCTACTCTCAGGACACCGGTACTTACCCCATGAGGTCCCCTGAGAACTGCACTTAAAGGGCAACAATGACATGCTAAAGCCAGCTTTACACCAGGTTGCTGATCACTGGAGTCCTTTTGAAACCAACAAGCTTGGAAAGGGGGTAGTGTTAAAGTAGCTTTTAAGGGAAGGTAAAGCTGGAGAAGTTTTCACACATGTCAAATCTCAGGAAATGCAATCAAACAACAAGTAATTCAACCAAAAAATGTTTTTCAATAATAATTTTGCCCTTAACTGAGTTATTTTGGCACCTCGTGGCTAGCTGTACCCAGTAGTTCTGGACTCTGTTTTAGTGCAAAAGGGGTTTCTAAAAAACCGAGACAGCTCGGTCATTTGCCGGTGGTGCCCCTGACTAGGAACAGGAAGTACCACCAGCACTTTCTTACCATTTATACTGGATGACATAGGACAAAATAAATTTGACGCGTTTCCACTTGTCATTACAGTATACACATGCTGCAATAATCACAACATGTGCTTTTAAATCTATTTTTCCTACACCTCCCCCCCCCCCAAAAAAAACCCTAGTGCAAGGGCAATCTCTTCTCTACAGCATACCATCCCTGTGTGTATGAAGCACCAACACACTACCGGGTACACGTAGCCACAAGGACCCAAAAGAACTCAATTAAGGGAAAAATTATTATTAAACATTTTTTTTGTTTGTATTACTTGTTGTTTGATTGCATTTCCTGAACTTTGACATGTGTGAAAACATTGAATAGGGTACATCTCAGGTGCTGTACCCGACATGATCCAACCCCTATATATATATATATAGAGCTGGAGAAGTGTCACACATCTTACTTTCTGTTAGGGCTCTCTTCCTTTTCCGGTCCTTGCCATTTCGTGCAGGGCAAGGTACTCTGGGTGTGCTCTCATGTGTAAACAACACTTAAACCAACTACAAAAACAGGGATTGGGCCCCTTAAAGCAGGCTTGCTGTGGACCAATCCCCTGTGGTATTTTGCATTTAAATGGAGTCGGGCACCCCACATTGCTTAATTCATCTCTGAACTTTCAAAAAGATATCAAGAATTAACTGGGCCGTAGTAGGGGATACAGTCTATTGCAAAATCTCTGCCAGGAAGGTAGAGGCAGAAGGCATTCAAAGCAGAGGAAACCTCTGTCCCCTAGCAATCCCCACGGTACAGAGGGTAGGTGGGTAAACTGCACGGGTCAAAGCCTTGCCTCTCTGCTGGCTGTGGCACTGGAACCAATGACTTACAATGGAGAAGGAGGATTTCATGTAGATGCCAGCCAACTTCCTGAAAGCGCAAAACTGAATGACCCACCTTCCCCCTGGAGACCTTGGACTGCGCTACCATGCAAAGCAGAAGTCAAGAAACAGCCCTGGGATTGATTCATGCATCAAACCGCTTGCAAGCTCCAGCGATTCTGACATATCCTGCCTGTCCCAACCTTCTTCGTACCACATACTTCTGCTGCTTGTGCAGCTCACAGTGTTTAGGACCAAGTTCATCAACCCAATGCTGAATCACCACCTCAAAAAGTTCCTTGAAGCCTTGCTTGATGCTGTTGAGCCACAAGTACAAGATTAAACAGTATTTGAAGACTGCTCCATCTTTAAAGGACCACAGTGATGTTTAAGCCCCCTTTCTCTGCCTTTTAATGACATATACTTAAACAATGACATTGTTGACCGATCCAATTGCCTGAATAGTCAGTCAAACAAACTTTTATTCGGCATAAAAAAATTGAAAAAAAGAGGCTCCATAAAATATATACTATATAAAAAGGATTTTGCTGCAGATTGTTCTAAAATACATTTAGCATATAAAAACTTTCAGATACAAAAAAACATTTGGGGAATTCGTAAAACAGACTGCATACCAAATGTAAAAACAACATTGCAATTCAATTCAAATTTGTGAAGTACTACATGTTTAAAGAGAGAATTGATCAGTGGTGAACAAAGATAAATATATATTTTTTAAAGAATCAAATTCATGGCGTGACAAACATATTACTGTTCCCCCAACAATTGTTCTGCATCATCAAAAATAAAAAATCATTCCTGTGAGGCGAGCCTGCAAGGGATGTCCATAGTCTATGGAAATTACCTGGGCCTCTGTGAAGGCATAAATGTCATGTTTGGGGGTTCCCTCATTGGTCGCCTTATTTTGGGTGAAGGTTTGTTTCAAGGCCCTCATTCTTTGTAACCATGCCCTGCGTGTATAGTGCGCCGTAGCAAAGACAACATGAGGCCGCATAGTCTTAGAAATGTCATAGCCGGTTACCAGACATTTGGTCGAAAAAAAACTGGTCGACCAGACAAATGGTCGAACCAATTTAGTCGAAAACCAAATGGTCGAATTTTTTTTTTTTTTATTTTCACCCCTTTTTTTATTTTTTTGGGGGGTCCCCCCCAACCCCCTTTTTTTCTCTAAAAACCCCTTTTTTAAAAAACGAAAACCCAAAAAATAAATATATAAATTAAAAAAAAAATTCGACCATTTGGTTTTCGACCAAATTGCGTCGACCAAATGTCATTCGACCAGTTTTCAGTCGACCAAATGACTGGACACCGTCATAGCCTCACCTGTATGGCAGATCCCAGCTACCCTCAAAACCGATTTCAAATGAGAGCATCTCAGATTTGGAGTCATGGGGCAGATCAGCAAATAATGTTTCACTTACTGCCCCACACATGGAACACACCCCAACCCTGTATCGGTGCATGATTTTGTAAAAGCTGCTATTTGCAGTATCTCCAGCCTCAAGCGTATATACAGTGATCGTTTGTATGCTGGCACAATCTTATCGGGATAGATTAGATACCGGGCCAGCGTCTTAAACGTAAGATACTCTGGCCCTGATTTTAAGTACAATGCTTTCACCTCAAGCTGCTCCCTCGCTCCTATTCTTGCATCTATTGGTGGCCGGTCCTATTCTTTCTGCCAGGCAGTCCCATAGACCTCTTGCTCCTATGCCAAAAAGAGCATTCTTCACATTTATGACCCATTTGGAGTCAAGGTGTGTCTCTAAGTTCTCCATTTTCCAAAGTCTATCCCAATGTATAGATCTAACGCTGGGGATACAGTGCCACTACCATGCCTAGTGAAAACGTATTGTCTAGCCCCACTGTACTTCCCAGGGTGATGCCTGAGTTATGCACATGCTCTGTCCAATCGCATAATTCTTGAAACCTTATGCCCAAATAGTCAAAGTATTTGACCTGCGCCAGTATTGTTTCATTCACTACAATTGACAGGGGGCTGTGTTTTGTAAATTGCGGCTGAAAAACCATGACCTTCATTTTGTCCGTATTGAAGTCGAGATTTAACTCTTTACATTTGGTCATAAAGACTTGCAGTGATTTTTTTAGACCTTGAGGAGTGGTTGCCAGGATGACTGCATCATCAGTATACAATAACGCTAGATATTTCTCTGCCACCATCCTTGGGAAGTCTTAATAGTTCCTCATTAGTGCATCTATGATCTCCTGGATTTATATACAGAGAGCAAGGGTGCCAATATGGAAGGGTTCCGTCTGCTCACCTCCAAAGCGATAGCACATGGTGGCTAGGTACTCTGAAAAGAGCAACTTCATGGCTGATGCTAGCTGTGATGGGGCATTTTGAGTTGACAAGATTTGCCATAAGATGTTCCTCGATATGGAATGAAACGCAGTTATCGGATCCAGAAACACAGCATACAGCTTCATTTTCCACAGCATGATACATTTCTGGACCAGTAAGAACAGCAGAAAACATTGATCCAGTCCCCCAGTTTGTTTGAAAAAACCTGCCTGGAGGTCACTGATGACGTAATTTGTGTCCACCCATTCTTTTATTTTAAGTACATTTTTATTGAATTTCCAACAAGAACATTTAACATACCCCCCAAACCCCCTGAAGTTGGCTTCTTGTCTTTTTCGCCTCAGATGGCCAGACTAGTCCCACCCCTTTCCCCTTGAGTTCCCCAACTGCCGCCCCTCTGCGTATTCCACTTGGTACTTATAATAAGCACAGTAGTCTCATTCTCCTTGGGCACCATGCCATTCTTGCCCCTTGTTGGAGATATTTCAACACCCTTGACCAGTCTGCAAGGAAGCCCTGGTGAGCCTCTTGTAGCGAGTAAGTCACCCACTCGAGTGTTGCGAAGTTCCACATCTTCCCCACCCATGCACTTCTGCGCCAGGGTGAGTGCACCCGCCGTCTGCATTATTGCATACACTTTACTTTCAGCTCTTATGGGTAGGTCCTCCAAGCTAGCCCCCATCCCCAGCAGCACCTGTCCTTTGTTTCCCCTTTACTGTTATCCCCAGGGTCGTCTCTAGAGCTCTGTAAATTGTAGCCCAGAACTTCTCAACCTGTGGCCATTCCCAACAAATATGTCTCCACGTCCCTTCCCTTCCACATTCCCTCCAGCACATCCTCGAGACCGCTTCATAGCTCTTATTCAGTCTCACCAGGGTCAGATGCCGCTGCACCATCAGCTTCACACACATATCCAAAAGATATTCCCCTTATCTCCCTGTTCACCCTAAATGTACCAAATAGAGGTTCCAGGAGAATCGTATGCAAGAGGGGCGACCGAGGGCAACCCTGTTTC
This sequence comes from Ambystoma mexicanum, assembly GCF_040938575.1. Lineage (NCBI taxonomy): Eukaryota > Metazoa > Chordata > Amphibia > Caudata > Ambystomatidae > Ambystoma > Ambystoma mexicanum. The sequence continues at coordinate 115,658,196 of NC_090936.1, forward strand.
ATACCACGCTGGACTTTAATGGCGGGTGACAGCAGGCCATTTATTGCCAATTGTATCGATGAGTTCTTATAATTAGCCTTGCTTCTGGACAAAAACGTCTCCCCAAACCCCATCTTCTGCATCGTAAGGAACAGGAATTGCCATTTGACCCATTCAAAAGCCTTTTCGGCGTCCAGGGCGATCAGTAGGGCTGGTGCTCCACTTTTGCTGGCTTTATCCATAAGATGGGCAATCCTCCTCATGTTGTCGCTCATTTGCCATCCCTTTATGAAACTGGCCTGATATGGAGTGATCAGCCATGGGAGGACATCTTCCAAGCGGGTCACCAAGATTTTGGTCCACATTGATCAGGGTAATCGGTCTGTATGAGGCGCAGTTTGATGGGTCTTTGCCCTGTTTGGGCAGCAGGACCACCTTTGACTCCTCCATAGATGGCGTGACCTTCTCTGAGGTAAATCCATCGGGCCCTGGGGACTTGTTGCTGGGCAGGGATCCAATTGCTTTCGTCACCTCTTCGCCCGTTATCTCATGTTCCAATGTCCACCTTTCCTGCCCAGAGATTTGTGTTAGTAGCCTGTTGGTCAAGTATGTTTACTGCTCTTCCTCAGATCCCCCCTCGGAGGCGTACAGTTTAGCGTAGAACTTCCCAAATTCCCTGGTGATATCTTCTGTGTCTGTGCTCGTCCCCCCTCCCTCTACCTGGATTTTCAGGATGGTCTTAACTTTTTCCTCCTTTTTCAGCATCCTGGCCAATAATCTACACAGCCTTATTCGCTGTGACATACGAATAATACCTCTATTTGAGAGACATCAGGGAGCGTTCCACTGCTCGCGCCTGAATCATCTCCAGTTGCCCTCTCAATGCCCTGTCTTCCTGCATAGTCTCTCCGCTCGCGCCTGGCCCCATTCGCAACATCACCTGCTTTAGTCTCTCTTCGAGGTCTTGTTCGACCTGCTCTATTTTGCTGTCTCTCCTTCCTTTTATCCCTATGATCCTCCCCCTAATAGTTGCATGAAAGCATTCCACCTTATCTGTTGAGAGGTATCCCCTTCCTTATTATTCCCAAAGTATTCTCCTATGCCTGTCCTTATTTCTTCCCTCAGCGTATGGTCTCTCAGTAGCCGGGCTGGGATTCACCACTTCCACATCCCCGGCTGTCCCCCCTCTCCTCCTGAGCTGTAGTGTAATGGGCATGTGGTCCAAAAAAGTACCATGGGCCCACTTCTATCTCTGTGACGCGTCCTAACAGTAGTCGTGATGCCCAGGCGTAATTGGTCCTGGACGATGAGCGATGTACGTGAGAGTAGTAGGTGTAGCCCTCTCTTTACCCTTCCCTCTCCATCCAGAGGTCCACTACCCCTAGTCTGTCCATTTTCGCTACCAGTTCCTTTGACAGCCTTCCCTGTGCTCCTGGTATGCCCCTACTTCTGTCCTTACATGGGTCCCAAGCCATATTAAAATCACCCATGAGTATTATTGGGCCCCTCATGAATTTCTTCAGTCTGCCCACGGTCACCTGAAGGTAGTGGTCTTGACCCTGATTGGGGGCGTATACCGTGGCGATGGTGTAATACTTGCCCAGTCCTGTGACATTGAATGCAATGTACCTCCCTCGGGGATCCCTATCAGTCCCTTCTATTGCAAAGTCCAGATTGTTCCCCAGTGCTATCAATATGCTATCAATATGCCTCCCCTTTTGATTTTGTAATTTCCTTGGTTTACCTGCTGGAATCATCATATTCATATCCTGTCTCTGTCCCAGAGTTGTATGCGTGTCTCCTGGAGAGCCAGAATGTCTGGACACTCTCGCTAAGATATCTTTCTAGTTTTCTCCTTATCATTGGGGAGTTAATGCCATTTATATTGATGGAAATAATCTTCAACCTCCTACCCCCATCCATCGACCCTTGGGTTGGGTGTGACATGTTTTATTGGTAGCCAACCCTGTCCGACCCATCACCCCCTCCCCCCTTTGCCCACCCCCCCATTCCCTCTTCCCTGCTAGGGGTGCTCAACGGGCCTCTAGCCCCTCTCGAATCTCTCACTCGAGGATTGAGCCCCATACTGTCCCTAGCTTGCGCACATGCAGGTACCTCCAAACCCCTTCCAAGACGTCCGCCCCCTACCCCGTTCTTTCCCCCAGGACTGCTTATGTGTTCCCTTTCCAGACCCGCCTCAGGCTTCCCCTTCTGTTAGTTGTCCCTATGATACTACTAACTTTTGGCATCTCCTATAGCCCCCCGTGCTGCTCTTACTGGTTTTTGCAGCCCTCCTTTGATCCTTCAGGTCTTCGGCCCTTTCAAGTTTAGCTGAAAACCACCCTTCTTGCCTTTGGCCGATGAAAACTCCTAACTCTTGGCTCTTGCTCGCAGTCTCTCTTGGGTTAGTGTCCTCCTCTTCGATGCCCAGCAGTCTTGCTCCTTCCTCATACGATCCTATCCTTCTTTGCTTGGCCTGCCAATCGACCCAGAGAATTGGGGCCATCTGCCTCCTCTTGATCAATGTTAACTGAGCGAGGTCTTGCAATAGGAGGATGACTGATCTGTTGTACGATATTTGGGTCTCTTTCCTTGCCGCCTGCAGGATTCTCTCCTTTGTAGTGTACTCATGGACCGCTGCTAGCCTTGGTCTGGCCCCGGGTTCCATTCTCGGTGGTCCAACCCTCTGTACACTATCTATGCGGACCTCCTCTTGGCTGCTCGGATCTCGGAGGTCTGTGAAGATGCTTGTAATCGCTCCCCTTAGGTCTTTGTCTGTTACTTCCTCGGGCAGGGCTTTAATGCGAATATTAGATCTTCTGGACCTATTTTCCTGATCTTCCGCCTGGAGTTCTAGGTTGTGGTTGGCCGTGGGCACTTGTTCCAAAAGCGTGTCCACCTTCCTGGCGTCGTCGGCTAGGTCCTGGATTGCCTTTTCATTTGTGTCCACCTGTTCTTCGATGTTGCTCACATCTCTTTTGATGTCTTGGAGGGGCTCTGCTAAGTCCTTCCCTTCCATCTGGTTCTGGACTGCGTCTGTGATTTTGTGGGCGAAGTCGGTGAAGAACTGTTTGAGGAGCATTGTAGTGACCACCTCATCGCCGACCTCTTGTGGGTGGGAGTCTCCTTTTTCCGCCTGTTCGTACTCCACTTCCCCCTGCCTGAGGGACACTGTTTCCTTTCCCCACATCTTCTGGAGGTTGGAGTCCTGGGGTTTTCTTGGCCCCTTTTGCAAATACTATGGGGTTCTTGTCTCTAGACTGGAACATGTCAGCCTTTCCCCCTCAAGCAATTAAAGCCCTGTTTTTGCTTCCTTTTTGCTTGCTGTGTCCATGCGGCCCAGGCTATGGGCCCCTCCTTTGTGTCTGCTACAAATGTTGCCTGTCGTCTCGAGGGTCTGTTGACCAAGCGTTGGCCCTGTGGCCCCTAATCTCCAGGCCCGGACACTTCCTTCTGCTGCCTTTCTGGCTTTATTTATCTCTCTGCTTTATTTATCTCTGTGCCCTTGTGCTTTTGCCTTCTCCGCCGTCTACTGCATGCTGGCTTACCCCCCTGCCTTAAGGGCCACTGTGTTCTTGGTCCGCCTCGCTGCCTGGATATTGGGTAGGGCACCTCTCTGGGCGAGCGCGTAATATCCTGCAGCTTGTTGGGCTCATTGTCTGTGTGTGTGACTCTCTACTGGTGCCTAGGGGATGGAGCGGGACCGGTAGGGAGGTGCCGGTATCTGGGCCCATATTCCATCCCCATCTTTATAAAGTAACATTGGTATTAAATCCGGGCCCACAGCTCTTCCACTTGTTTGTCACCTCAATGCCGTCTCCACTTCTTGGAATGTTATAAATGACTTATCATGTCATGTACAATAGTCGTGGGTACAGCACAATTTGGTGTCAGGGGTACTAGACCTTCCAGGCAATTATACAAACTCGAGAATTGGGACTGCCAAGCATCAGCATTTATAGAACACTACTGAGTCTGATCGCCTTTCAGCTCTTTAGCAGCAATCAATTTCCAAAATAAAATGTTATCACCATCTTCTAATGCAGGGCACTCCACTGATCTTGAGCAAATTCCCTTTTTTGGTTGTGATTAGGCTTGTGTAGTCAGATCTAAAGAGACGCAACAAGGCTTCATCCACCCCTTAATCGGATCTGGTGCAGGACACTATTTTATTTTTGGCCCTTGCACAGGCATCATCATACCAACTAGCTTTGGTTAGTATTTTCCTCTTTATGATCGCTATGGGTAATGAAATATGGGGGATCAAATTAGCACCAAGTTTCCCAAACTCATCTAATATGCCAATTTCTGTGTACTCGTCACTACATATTGCGGCCAGATTTTCCATGATTGAACTATAAATTACTGGCTTGGCTTCACCCTCAATAATAATAGGCCATTCAACAGATTTACGAGCATGGCCCTCCATAGAGTTCAGTTCGCTATGTTTGGAAACAGGTGCTCTATCTGTAACTGGAGTTATTCCTGAAACAAATATTGTTAGCGGTTAATGATCGCTTTCTGAGTTCACACAGACCTCAAAGTCGCGCACACTTTCCCACGCGTTGCCAGAAATAAAAGATGTAATCAATGTAGGAAGAACCGTTGGAGCATTTAAACAAGTTGGCCAGCTGATCTTTAGGTGACCGGCCGTTACATGCCCTCAAGTTAAGATTGGATAATAAACAAGCTGACTCTACTGCTAGTCTATGGAATCTTTTAGGGGGGGACGCAATCAGAGAGGGTGTGTCCCAAACCATATCTTGTTCTCCACAAAGGCCCTCTTTTTACCTTAATGGTACAATCTGTAAGTTCACATCTCGCTGTCACTAAGGATATGTAATTGCTTCCTGCCGTGAGGGGAACGAGATAGAATCTAATGCCCATGTCTCCTGCAGTAATATTACTTGGAACTCTCCTATATATGAGCACTAATCTGGATCATCTATTAACTTAGCCAGTCCTGCTACATTCCAGGATAACACTTTGTAGTCCTGGTCCATGGCCATTCTTACTCCTCCCCCGTCCATTTCAATCAGCACGCTAGAATGCATTGCGTTCTCTGGTCTGATGCACCTCATACAATTGCCTTGCTTCTTCCTCCCCCAAACACGTTCATCCTTTGTTCCTCTTTGGGTAGGCTGAACTGGCCTCTCTCAAATTGTTTTAAGTTATTCTGATGACTTGATGACTACGTTGTCATTACGTGGGGGATAGGCGCAGATATTATCCCCAGGACTCCTTCAACTAGATCCCAGGAACTCAAGAAAACATGTATGTAATCAAGTCTAGAGTTGGGGTTTATGCCTCTGAATCAGCCAACTATGTCTTCTCTCATCATCATCACCCCTTAGTGTGTCTGAACCAAAATATACATTTATTGGTGAGAGCTTTCTGGTCTTCAGACACATTAGTAAGTAGGCAGGGGACATTAGTCATTATTACAGAGGGGCACTGTATGTACCATACCATTTGGGCCACTTACATTCATTTTAAATAGTTAATTTCTTCCCAGGTTAGATATAGCCTGATAGCGGGAGTAAAGGGACAGTCTGAAATAATCTATTCTGATTACCAGGGCGCTTATATGGGCCGTAGCTGGAGTCTCTCTGAACCCCAGCTGTGTGGTGTAGTGGCGCAGGAAAAGAATTGCAGATTTCTCAGCGGAATGGCCTATCTTGGTTGCCTGGCCCCTTGTGTGGGCCATGGTTTATGGATCACTGGCCCCCTATAGGTGTGGTGTGCTGTCTGGTTCGGCCATTCACAATACTATTGGTCGTCACATTTCCTCTATGGTTTTGTGCCGGTACGTCTTTACGTATATTTCAATCCTTAAACCCTGTACATTCGCAGCCTGCATTTTGCCTATTGAACCAAGTCACCTTCTCCTTGATCACTTTTATTTCTTCCACTAATTCTTTTAACCAGCATTCTATTTTGTTGGTAATAAGATCATTTATTTCTGAGAGAATTTCCTCAACTTTGGGATTAAGTTTACAGACTTCAGGATTGTGATTTGCACTTTGTTCAGAAACATAGGTCTGGGTTCCTAATCTTTCTGTGTGCATTACCTTCTCCCTGGGGGTGGTGGGGGGGTTATTTTCCTTTTTGCCCCTGTTCCCTTTGCTTGGATCTTTTTCCTTTTCCCCTGGGGCTAATACCCCTGCTCTCTATTTCAGCCACTTCTCCCTCTACTAAAAGCGGTTTCAATCTACTTAAAATCAGAACCTGGAAGTTTGTGTGTGCGTTCAGTTTTGTTTTATCCCCAGTTGCTCCTTGTATTTTGAGGAGGCTGTCCACTTTAGGCTGTAACCTATTGTCATGGACCAAAGATAATACTTCAGGACTGACCCCCTCCCCCGCCACCCCCGATGGGTATAAAATTCCACAATGTTGGTGCATGTGTTCCCTTCCCCAGCTCTGTTACCTTTCACAGGGAAGACATAGTTCTTCCCCACTTCTTGGCCTGGTTTCTGGCTGGTTTCAAAGGAAGCCAGAGGGTCCTCTTTAGAGCACTGTGAATTTAGATGTTTCTTGATACTTCCCATGGCTAACTGCGGTTTACAGGGTACTATTGAGTCATCTTCGCTACCTTTTACAGCATAATTTGAGTGGCTGATTCTTGTTTCCCACATGTAGTTCCTCCATTAGTTCCACCTTCTGTTTGTGCACACTCCTTTGAGCCTTCTATTTCATCTATATCGAACAGAACACCTTGTATTTCTATGATTAAAGTGTTTACCTCTGTGATGGGCCTAAACACCCTTGACATTTAATTACTTCTAGCACCTGGTGAAATAGGCGATTCTGCTTTTCTTTTGAGGTGCCCTTTACCACCCTGAGTTATTTGCCGGTGATTCGCTCAAACCCTCATCAAGTACTAGAATGACACTGGAAGAGCAAGACCTAAAGAGAAAAAGGGTCGGAAAAGGAAACACACTAATATGTACACTAATATGTACACTCAAAGCACATCCTTCTGCCCAACAACACTCCTACAATGATCCCCTCTGGTCTCCGACAGATACTGTCTAGGTAAATGATTTCAGGTTTCTTCTTTATTAGTATAAAACTGAAAATGGGCAGCAGGGCTATGGACAGCAGAATGCAAAAAATCAAGATGAAATACAGCTCACAAGTCACATGCAGTGACACCACCCTTTGATATATCCTCTCAAGTCAAATTTAATTGATTTAGGTAAGTTTGATTCCAAAAATGAATTTAGTCACATTAACGGGAGGGAGGCATGCCTGACCCCCCCCTCACTTACTCCCTTATGTTCACTGGTAAACAGTGCTTGCCACTTTAAACAAAAGTTCACAAGCAATATTTGTAAAAGAATGTTTCTTTTACTTAACGGGAGGAAGAAGGCAGGGAAATACTACAAATGACAAATGATTATTCTGAAATTGGAACGACTGGAGAGACAACCATGTGAAAAGTCAACAGTGCAAGATATCGTACCAGCTCACCAGGCGGATCGAAAAGCGAAGCTCCGTGTGGCCGGTTGTTTCACAGATGAAGCTGTGTAGCAGAGTGTCGCAGACCGACAGTCTCACTCACCAGGTGAGATGTCCCCTGGACCTGCTAGCACGAACGCCCTGTTAGCGTTAACACCTCTGTCCTTTTCCCCCACGGGCTTCGCCCTCGCGGGGGGAGTGCAGGAGAATTATGCGATCCTGGCTGTGGGTGGGAGGTTGGGGCTACGGTCCTCAGCTGAGGCAGCTCCAACTGTAAAGTCAAATAGGCAAATACAATGTGGCAAGAAAGTATTCCCTGTCAGCGTGAAGACCTGCGCCCTTTTCCCCTGTGGGTGTTAGCGTGCCGGAATACTCTGGCTTACCACCCCAGGGTGCCTTTCACAAAAGACTCCAATCTCTGTGTTTATTTACAGGGGTGGGTTTTCCTGGTGGGTTCTGATTGTTTGCAATTTCTTGTTTGATTAAAGTAACTATATTTTATGGAACCTTGATTGGACATTCTTTCATTTCAGCACACCAGCATGATACAATACAGCTAACTAATAACAGGGCCTATTTCAGAAAAGACAAACACAATCTTATACCATGATTTGGAATGCATGGCCAAAATAAGAACAACATATGGAGCAGATTCTCCATAGTGTTCATGTTGGGTTGCTCTTTTTATTGGGTTTGAATATTTTATTAAATACAGTAAGTATATAAGGGCCATATAACAATTGGAACAGCAAATGGAATGGTACAGGTGCCACAATTGGCTATAGTAGAAGTTCATGAATTGTCTTGTAAGCAACAGTGGAACCTTACATAAAGTATACATAATGTTTTATTCTAATGCATAAAATGCAGTTTCTAATAAACTAATAGTTATGTAAGTACTTTGTAAGATAAATATATGCACATAAAAGACTTACAGGACTAGCATGAACATAAGGAAGGGGGATGGGAGGGGTCAATGCATTTGAAAGTACAAGTGATAATAGGTAATAGTATTCTTTAATCTTGACTGGGTATTTCATTATTTAAATAATCTAAGAAAGATTGCCATTTTACTAAATAATTATGCAACAAGAATGGGGAAACTACATTACATGTTTCCATCCTATGAAGATTGCAAACTGAATTCAAAGTAATAGTTTGGATGGCAATGGCGATAAACAAATCAAACAGATATCCTTTATATTTATCAATTGCAGGTTGAATAATTTTACTTGCTTGAAATAAAACATCAAAAGAGATAGTTAGTTGTATTTGGAAGATATTTCTAAGAGTTTCCCCAATCCTTTCCCAAAATGTTTTGACATGATGACATTAGAAAATCATTTGCTTGAAAGATCCTTGAGAGTTTAGACAACTCCAACAATTGTCATTTTTAGATATTCAGCTTTTGAAGAGCATGAGAGGGGTTATGAAAGCCCTATGGTGGAAGAAATACAGTGCTTGCAACAGGCTAGTTGAGATGATTGCTTTAGAAATCCTGATCCATACACATGGCCATCTAGATTGTATGATGTAGGGGGAGCAGTCTTGATTCCATGCTTCTTAACATTTACGCAGAGTTTCATCTGTTGACGTAGATGAGTGTGCTTTGTAAAACATGGATGCTGTAACATTAGGATTTGATAAATAGAGTAGTCTTTGAGCATCAAAGCTATGCAGGTTGGAAACTAACACATCGCAGTTTTCCATAATAGCATTTATCAAACTGATATATTTCTGGAGGAAAAAGCTTGGGACTTGAAATTTGGTTGTAAATTCTTCAAAAGTTAATGGGATACCTTGAATAAACAGCTGTCCTATATATTTAATGCCTACAGATAGTCATGGTCTCCAACAGATAGTTGTCTTATCAATTTTAATTAAGGGGTTCATCCAAATATATTGGGATATAAACTGAGAGCTATTTATAGGGGGTGAGATTAAGTATGAACAAGAGTATTTAATGGAGATATTAACACTTATGCTAGTAAAGCTTCTATTCTTATAATTGATATATAGGCAATCAGTGAGAACATGAGGGGAGACCATTGGTCCCTCTATGAGTATCCAGTTTGGCATATCTACATTGTCTGGAAAAAACATAACTGTGTTTGTCTTAGAACAAAGGCAACATGATATTTCTTATAACCAGGAAAGCCCACACCACCCTCGGATCTGGGTTTTTTAAGTTTACACACTGAGATCCTTCTCTTTTTTCCCCCCCGATAGGAAATTGTAACGCTCACCTGGTATCCACGGGGACGTCACTCAGCCTGTTCTGACCTCTTACGACCTCGAACCCTTCCCTGGAGTCTACTCGACTGGAGACTGGGCCTGAAACACAGGATTGGTAGAGTTTAACTCCCTATTGTCTCTGTGTGCTTGAACCCCTTCTTCCCCGGGGTCCAACCCTTCCCTTTGATCCACAGCTCACCTTGTTTTCTTGGAAAGTATGCTCTCCGTCCTGCTTTCAGCACAGGGGTGCATTGATTGATGCGGGCTCGTTGCTGCCTAGTTACTTCACTGGCAAGAGTCCGGCAGGTAAGTATAATGAGTCTTTAAAACAGTTCTCTAACTTCGTTCCTTTCCTTCCTTAGATGATGGCTGGCGTCCGGGGATGGCGACGCGCTGCAGAGATGAGTAGCGCTGAAGGTGAGTGAGAGCGTGATGCAACCCTTTCGTATTTGTATTGAACTGAGTTCTTTTTCTGTGTCTTTTAGGTGCTGCGACATTTTCAGCGTGGATGCCAGTTATGAAGAAGAAATTCGGTGAGTAAGCGCAGTATGCAGCGCCTCTAGATGTTTCCACGCTGACCTGGAGTGTCTTTTCCCTCTTGCAGATGGATGAGAAGTTCCGGAGACAGAGTTCCCCCAGAGTGGCTGGGATTCAGGTAAGCGTTTGAAGCTTGTACAGTCTTTAAAAATAAGCAAAGATTTGCTGAATGCTTACTAATGCCTTTTTTCTGTTCTTTTCCCTTAGGAAGCGGTGTGCCGGGATGGGAATGACACCACCGAAGATGCCCGCAGAACAGAAGGAGCGATGAATGATGGGCAGAAGCACCACAAGGTAAGGTTGTTCCTAATGGTGTTCTTGTTCTTGCAGGAGCTGAGCGCAGAAGAAAGATGCAGGCCTACTGGAGACCGATCCGAACACGTTGAGTGTCGCGCTGCAGGTGCAGAAAACGCAAAGCATGTTTCTCAGCAGCCTGGCCGTGGTTTAAATAGTCTCTGGGTATCCCAGGTGTCTCTGGGCTGAACCACACCCAAAGGCTAGACTGCACATGCAGTTCTGGGAACCGAAATATGTGGGGGCATCCATCTTGTCCCCATCAATACACTACAAGTCCAATCCCCAATGTTATCCTATGGGAGTGAGTGAGTCTGGTGCCACAAGCGCCAAGTCTGACTCCAAGTGGGTCTTTGGAGGGATGGAGAGGACCTTGAGGGCCATGTAGGTGATCGTGGAGGGCTGGGGACATGAGAGGCAGGAATCATGACAGAAATTGAGAATGCATGAGTCTAAAAATTTGAAGAAAGATGCAGGAAAGGGAATAGGAAGCATATATATATATATATATATATATATATATATATATATATATATATATATATATATATATATATATATATATATATATATATATATATAATAGGTGAAATCATCATTTTCCCACCAGGAAAGATAGAGAGGTGACCAAGTATTCGTTAGTTCCTTTACTCTGGTGAGTGATGATGTTAGCTGTGTTCCGATTAACAATATTCTTAATCGATGGTGAGATTTGGATGCCTAGACACTTTATACTTGTTGGGCACCATTTCATTCCCAAGCTTAAGCAGTGATGGCTTGTGCAGTGTAGATTAAGTAGTAACACTTCAGACTTGTCTACGTTCAGTTTGTACCTTGATGCAAGGGAGAATTGTGTAATGATACGATTTAGATGTTGTAGATATAAATTTGATACCTTTAATAAAAGTAGTCCATCATCTGCATAAGCAGCCGTCTTGATATTAATATCTTTATATTGAATGGCAATAAAATTATCTTCTTGTCTGATTGTCTTCTAAAAAGGGTTCTAATTCCAACATTAACAGAAGAGGGGATAAAGAACAGCCCTGACGAGTACCTCTATGAAGGGGGAATAATGGGGACCTCTGATTATTTATAAAAATTGATGTTGTATGATTGGAATATAATACTTTAACCATTGATATGAACAAGTAGGGGACTCCATGCCAGGCCAGAGCTTCAAACATAAAGCTCTAGCCCACCATATCAAAGGCCTTTTCTGCATCCAATGCTATTGCTGCATAAGGGTTGGGGGAATTTTGAATAATATTTATAATGTTAGTGAATAGTCTGATATTAGCTGAGGACATTCTTCATTTGACCTACCCCACCTGATCGCTTTTAATTAAATTTGGAAGAAGGGGAATTAGTTTATTGGCTAGAATTTGAGCAAATATCTTACAGTCAGTATTAATAAGGGATATGGATCTGTAATATTGGGCCAATTCAGGAGCTTTATTGGGCTTAGGAAATACAATTAGCATTGCTTCAGAAAAGGAGCCAGTGGCTTTTTTTTACTAGCGATAAAGGATGTATATAATTCTTTAAGCTTGCAGACAAACCTTTTTTCAAAATGGACAAAATAATCAACAGAAAAATCATCAGGACCTGGGGCTGTGTTTTTTGAGATTTTTAATGGCTTTATGTATTGCAATGTATATGTTTGAGAAAGTCTGATGCATGAGTGCTATTTGACGAAGCTCAGATGTATATCATTTTTGATAAAATTTAGAGAATACTTGTAACATGTCCTTGTCATTAAGGACTGTATTTCAATTTTAGTCCTTTATGACAGCAATCCTTGCTCTATCTTTTTTAAATATGAGGTATGAAGCCAATGCCTTGCCAGATTTATTGGAGAACTGATAAATCTTAGACTTATATTTGAAAAGATTAGCTACAGTTATTACATTGTATTCTGAGTTTAATGATTGTTTGGTGGCTAGGGGTAGGGCTAGTCTGCATTGATTGTGATTGTAGGATTTAAATTCTTTTTAAAAATATCCTCAGTTTCTTTCTTAAGTTTTTTCTTTTTAGCAGCTGTATATTCTTTAATGTGTCTTCTTAGTATTGCTTTATAGCAATCCCAGTTATTGTGTACTGATGTACTGATGTATCAGATGGAGAGTTTTCTGCAAAAAAGAAAGAGTGCTGTTGGTGTATAAACTTAACAAACTCTTCATCCTTTAAGAGGGCTGAATTGAATCTCCATCTATTATACTTGTGTGTGTTTTGAGCATTAGACAGTTTAATGTGGACAGGGGCATGATCCGACAACACAATTGGCTCAATTTTTGCATCCAATAAGCCATTGGTCAGGGATTTGGATATAAAGATGTAATCTATCCATGAGAAGGAATTATGAGGTAGAGAGAAGAAGGTATAGTCCAAGTCCGAGGGATGGGTGATATGCTAAGTATCAACGAGACCTAGTTCAGATACAAATCTGACAAATTGTAGGTGAGATTTTGTGATTTTAAGTCTTTTAAGTCTTACATTTGACTTTTTATCCAGGATAGGATCCATGAATCTCCACATACCATTAGGTTGTTAGGACAAGACTTGGGTATATGGTTTCTTAAATAAATCCAAAACCCCGGGTCAGCTTTCATGGGACCATAAACGTTCAAAATAGAATATTCTATGGATTCAATAAGAAGTTTAACTAAAACCCATCTCCCAACACTATCAGTCTCTGAGGATAGTACCTTACATTGAAGATGTTTACTAATCAAGGTAACAACTCCATTCTTCTTCCCATCAGCTGCACTTGGGAATACCTGACACACCCATAATTGTTTCAGTTTGGCTGCTTGATCTTGAGAGAGGTGGGATGCAATAGCTGGTTTGGCCCCTTTAAGGTGTGACAATATTGTTTGCCGTTTAACAGGATTATGTAATCCTTTAACATTCCATGTTACAATGTTAAGGGCCATGCGTTACAGTGCTAATAACATATGCAATTTAATATTTAAAATGAAAGTTTGGTAAGATAAAACACAGAGGGGAAAGAAACACGAGGATGGGGAGGGGACACAGAGGAAGAACATGGAGTTTCGCAATTTACTTAGTAACCAACTAATTTATGTAAGAGTAGTGGCTAACTGGATACAGCCACTCCAAACCATATTCATATGCAGTCAATAAGAGGTGGGGGTGGAGAGCCAGACTTGGATGGACCACTCCGTGTCCCATTCCGGCTAAACTATCTTGTTATAGAACAAAACATTCCATATATAGTTTTCTTTCAAGAATGCGGTTTTGTGGTTTTCATCTCCTCTCTTCTATGGCTTTGGATAAACTTGCGCAAGTCTCTTGGATCTTGAAAAGTATACATATGCCCATTATGAGTAACTTTTAGGGACGCTTGATGTATGACCCATATCTAGCCGTAAGCTGCCGTAGAGCTGGTCTGAGTGCCAATAGTTCTTTCCTTCTTGCTGCCGTGGTGTTTGAGACATCTTGGGTAATGAAGATCTTGGTTCCTTCCCATACGAGATTATTCTTCTGTTTAGCTTTATCCAGTATGAGCACAACATGAGTATAATCTAGTAGAGCAAAAATCATAGTTCTCGGTGCATTTCGAGACAGATTTCTGGGACCTATCCGATGCGCTCTTTGGATGTTGAACAGTGGAGGCTTGGCGAAATCCAGAAGTGTGGTAAGCATATGATAAAGAAACTGAATAGGATTGTCGTTTTCAGTATTCTCGGGAAGACCAACAATACGTATGTTGTTTCTCCTAATCCTATTTTCTAGATTTTCTGTCTGCTTTTGCAAAGAAAGAACTGTGTTTTCCAAAGATACCACCCTTCCTACTACATCTTCAGCATTGCTCACTCTTCTTTCGACCTCATTTATTCCGGTCTCAAACGTGGACCACTTATCATCAAGCATTTGCAATTTGGCAGTGGTGGCTTCCATAAATGGTTTAAGAGATTTTATTTCCATTAATATTGCTTGCATATCTGGGTCCTGTGTATCTTCCTTGGGTGTGGAAGAATCGCTCTTCTGTCTTTTGGGGACATTATTGGTAGGTATTGATACCATGTCCTTGGATCGCCCCTTCTTTGAGGTCATATTAAGACAGAATGCGTAATGCTGGACCAAGGCAAGGTTTAGCTTTGTTGCTGTATTTCCTTTCCAATAATCAGTTAGAAGTTCAATAAAGTATTTTCATTGCTGATACATAGCACTCTGTGCATTAATGTAGTGAGCTAAAAGGTGTCTTGTCTCCAATGAACTAATAAAGGGATCATAAGTCCATTTTAGTCTGTCACACAAGTGTTATCTATTGTATGACTTATGCATCCCCAGAAAACGGGTTAACATTGCACTTGTAGAATTGTTATAATGAGTAACGTAATATGTTTAAAAAATGCACACAAATATTGTATTTTGAATGTCAGGTAGAAATAGCCTCAGTAACTGTTATTGCATTGGTGATCTGCCACACCTTCAGTACAATCCTAGTTTCATATCTTTTTTAATTAAATTGGCCATTTAGCTGATAATAGTTCATGAAAACCTTGTCAGCTTTATTTACAGCTGAATGCTTCTTGAGAGCGTGTATCCTATAGGCAGTCTTGTCACCATGGATAACGCTCAGGGGAAGTGAGAAGGGAAAATAATTACTTCCTTGTGAACATTTTTAGGAATGTCAGTCATAAAATATTAAAAAAATATTTAATCTGAGTTTTGCAGCTCAGCGTATGAGAAAAACAAGAAGCTTTCACTTAATTCCTTGTTCGAATGTGAAGTTACCTTTGTTTTGAAGCAAACGTGCCTCCTTATACTAGCGACGCCTTCTGAACACTTCAGCCACACAGCTGACAGAACGTTTGTGCTTCACTTTTAGCGTGACCCAGGTGAGTCACAGGCTGCGCCTCCGGAGCTGCGCAGCAATGTCATGTGATACGAACACACGGAAATGTGCTCCTAAAACCTCCCAAACACCACCTGCAACATTTCGACGAACACTGGTAAGAGGAGTTTAAAATTAAATTACATTTACCAAGGTGGAAAGGTTATAATTGTGTGCCGAGACACTAGCTCCGGTTTATGCTGCCACCTGTTGTGATGCTTGGCCATGCCCCTATGTTGCAGTGCTCAGATCTACATAATGTTCCTATATGTCTGCATCTCAAATAGCACATACATACTGTGATGAATCTAGCAATGTCATTGCTCCCTCTCCAGGGAAACTCTCCTCAAATATGGCCCGTGAAGGTAGCCGCTACCTGATCCCAACCCTGGGGCTGGCTGCCTGAGGGAGGACATATCACTAGAAACATCCTTCATGGGAGGCAAGGAGACTCATTGGTAGGAACATGATATCCCCCTTGCCACTCAGGGTATAACACCAACCCCTTGAATTCCCAAACCTGTATTGCCTATTGTGGTACAGATACGGTCCATCCACTTCGCACTGACAGTAGGGATCTTTCCTATACTTGTTGTAAAAGGACTGCGTTGAGGAAGAGCACGGGAGAAATACAGAGCACTAAAGCTACCGAACTAGAGATGTTCTCTAATGGTTGGATGCATCCCATTGGTGCCGGGACATTTTAAACTCTAGCAATGCAAAAAAGATGGAGACCCACCATACCCGAAGCAGGTCGGGAGGCGAGGAAGAAACCCGCTCAGAGGTCAAAGCTATGCTGCACGAAGGCCTGCTGCAGGAGACGCTGTGGAGAGGAGGCCACAGCAGAGCGAGTACCAGAGACCAGACGGAACACCAACAGAAGGAGGAGGTGCCCCGCTGGAGAAACCGAAGAGTGCAGAGAACGCAAAGCCACCACAAGAGACCAGTGAGCCCAGTGAGGAGAATTGGGCCACCTGGGCACTTCACAGCATATACTGCATAACGAAGAAAGACAGTAACACAGGGCAAACCTGAGCAAGATAGCTTGGACACTGAGTGCATGGCAGAAAGAAGCCGATGAAAGGGGGTCGGAGACCCAGTTTCTGAATGAGGAAGTCTGTCACATGTGGAGGAAGTCCTGGCAGCAGAGAAAGCCAGTCAACATGGTGTGAGTCTGGCATCTGCACCCAATTATAAAGTGAACATTGTGAAAGCCCTGGCGGGAAAGTATACCAGGCAACCTATTGCGAGTCTGGTACCCGCACTCAATCAGAAAGTGAACATTGTGAAAGCCCTGGCAGGCGAGTGTACCAGGCAATGTGATTGCAAGTCTGGGACCCACACCCAATTGTGCATGAACTGTGAGAATCAAAAGAAGAGGCGAAGACAACTTCTTAGATGTGTGAAATCCAGGGGAAGTGAACATACCCCCAGCATGGAAAGTTGCTTAAAGTGTGAAAAACAAGCAGAGGAAGAGAACCCTTTTACTGCGTGACCGCTACTTTCCTCTGCTACCAACTCTGTGTGTCAAGTGTTTCTCTAAACAGAGGGCCAGAGGCCGATCTCTTTCTTCACCTGGCTCGCTCATATGGAACAGCCTCTCCCCTCCGTTTCTTCTTCAGCCGGTCCTACTCAAATTCTGGAAACTCCTCAAGACTTTCCTTTTCACCTCTTCCTTCCCTTCTTCCCTCCTCTATCCCACAGTTTCTGAGATTGGTGGCAATGGCTCTTATTTGTCCTTCGGAGGCCCTGGCCTACCTCGCCCAATCGTCTATAGCCTCTGCCTACACACAGCAATTGCCTTGGCACCCACTGGCCTATGCCATTGTAGGCTTGCACTTACCTACTTATTGAGTTTAAGCACTTACACCTGCTGCTCACCCATGAGCACGAGCACTCCAGCACTTACCCTCCACTCCCTCGTCCCTCTTCTCTCTCTGCACTTGCATGCTCTGAATGCTCACAAGACCTAGTAAGTTTGTCTTTACCCTCCAGTGTATTCATTGTTTTCAATCCCATTTCCCCCCCCTGTTGCCCTGTGGGTGTTTTGAATCACAATTTACTTGTTGTATAAGTGCCTAACAAATGCACAATAAATAAATAAATCCGGGCGAACAGAGCCACACCCTCTGGATTGGAAAACAGAATATTTTAAGGAGAGGTCTCTGATTCTGAAATATAAAGAGCCGGCAACCCCCATTTTGGAGTGTGAAAATCAAGGAGAGAACGAGAATCCCCTTGAATGTGTGGAATCTAGGGGAAGCGAAGGGTTGGAAAGTTGAGTATTGTGAAAGAAAATAAGAAAGTCCTGGCAAGAGAATACGCCAGGTGAATTGAACGCAAGTTTAGGACCTGCACTAAAAAATCTAATAGACTGTGAAAGTAAACATCCAGGAATGGGAAAAAGCAGGGATAACGGGAACCATACTCCTGGACCAGGAAATAGGAAACAGTAGAAATCAAGGGTGAAACCATTTCCCTTGAACTGTTGCATTTGTAAACTACAACGTGTCTAAAGAATCAAGGAGAAGAGAAACAGCTCCTGAGAATTGTGAGTGTGAAGTGAAAAGAAGCAAAGAAACTCATACTCCTTCTTTGAAGACTGTGATTATTTCTTTATTTTTGCACCATTTGGATCTTTGTGTTGGAACTTTGGAAAAAGATGAAGATGACCGGTTGAAAGACTATGGGCCTCATACAAGGTTGCCTGTCCGGTAATAACAATACCGGTAATGGAACACGGGCATCGTTTACCGGACTGGTGCATTACGACCCTCGATGCCGGTGCTACCGACATCTGCAGGGACCCGTAATGACCGGGTAGCACCTACCCGGAATGGGCGCGGACATGCAGCAGCCATGCCAGTAACACTGGCATGCCATAAGCAAGTGCACATTACGAGGTTCAAAGAAATGCACTTACCGGCATCCAGATGCCGGTAAGAACGGGTATGATGCCGTTAACGTCGGCATCGCGGGGCAGCCGTTAATAGCAATCTACTGTGTTGAAACCTACCACAGGTGCACACAATCAGCACAGGTGGAGGCAATGGAGTCTGGCAGAGCAGAAAAGGAGCACACCCACACACCACACCCCTTCCAAACCCAACATGCTACCATTAGCAGTTGCAATACTGGAGCTGGAGGACATGCCTGCGCTGCTACTATTCCAGCAGGCATTGACCAGGGAATGCAGCGGAGGCGCAGGAGGAGAAGGAGTGTGAGAAAGAGCCAGCACATACCACCAGGACAGGCAGTTGTACCCCACAGGCAGCCACCAATACCTCGCCTAAGGGCCAGTCCATTTGACCTAACCACTGCACAGGTCCACACCCTGTACCACCTGGACAAGGACACCATATGCACAATAGTGGATCTCATATATGATGACCTGGTAAGCCTCATCAACATCCAGACAGGCATCCCCCCTTTGCTGAAGGTAGTGTCTGTGCTGCACTTCCTTGCCACAGGCACCTATCAGCATACAGTGGGGCAGCTGCATGGCATCTCATAACCATGTTTCTCCAGTGTGCTCAATCAGGTGCTAGATGCCCTCTTGAAACATGGAAGGGACCACATATATTTACCACAGACTGTGGAGGAGGTGAATGCTACAAAAATAGCATACTATCCACTGGCAGGTATGCCAAATGTAATTGGTGCATCGACTGCACCCGTGTGGAGCTGGAAATCCGGCATGCTGAGGAGGTAGTGTACCGCAACAGGAAGCTCTACCATTCCCTGAATGTCCAGATGGTGTGCGATGCAAGGCAATTAATCACGCATTGCTGTGCAAGATTCCCGGGATCCACACATGATGCTATGGTGCTGCGCAACTCCACACTTCCCCGCTACATGGCACGACACGCTGCACAATGTACCTGGCTGCTGGGTAAGTCCAACAACATGGCAATGAGGGGCGTTGCCTGGGGGGGGGGACAAGCATAGGCAACCTGTCTGCTGGCTGGGGTATGAGGGGTGTTGCCTGTGGGGAGGGCCACAAGCATAGGCAACCTGTCTGCTGGCAGGGGTATGAGGGGTATTGCCTGGGGGGAGGGCCACAAGCATATGCAACCTGTCTGCTGGCTGGGGTATGAGGGATTGTTGCCTGGGAGGTGGGGGGGGACACAGCGACCAGGGAGGCACAACTGTGACCACAATCGACTCGAAAGAATGTTCGACACAGCCAATGGATGCAGATGTGGCATGCCTAAACAGCTGTGCATAAAAGTAAGCAACATACATAGCGCCCACCCCAGCACATGCACCTTGAACAACATCGGACATGAACCCCGGGTACCACGATGCACCACCCTGCAGGCATAATGCCTGAAAAACATGAGCAGAGCAAAGTCCATCACGGGACATGCATCCATGCCTGGGGCAAATCCAACTACCACACATGGAAATCTCTGTTACTGCACCCATCCCACATGTACACCGCAGACCAGTATACCGGCCCAGGCATCTCAAGGGACACTTACAATTGCAATGGTGCAAGAAAGGAAACTCACGTAATCACAGATCAGTTACCACCACTAACATATGAGTGAGTGGTGCAGGGCCCATCCATAGTACCTCTGCTCCACCATGCCAGTACACACCCAGCCCCCTCACAGAAATGTTTGCCGTCACTGGCGGACCATACAACCATTGCCATTGAGCCTTGGTCATACGGGGGAAGGCAGTGATGGAGAAGTATATGGTGAGATCAAGTAGTGGTGAACATGAGTAGAAAACCACAGTGTATCATGAAGCATATCAGGCAAACATGTCATGATGCATTCCACATGCATAGTTCAAATTTCAAATGCAACACAACCATCAGATTTCAGCAGATCATGGTCATTATCAAATCATTTGTGTGAGTGCTGTACCTGATGAACGGTACACATACCCCCCAAGCATGGGTCATCCGTGAGTACACTTACCTGGGTCTCATTATGAGAAAATGTCAAGTGCAGTCATGATGAATCTGTGGCATGTGACCATGAACACTGTACAGGCATTGCACACAAGGGATGACAACAATGTTCACAAATACACTTTCCATTGCTCCTGTGCAGGTGATGCCGGGTGTCCCCTGAAGCCGTGGCCCCTGACCCCCATCAAGCAACCAGTCAACAGGCAAGAAGAGGACTACAACTGTGCACATGAACGCACTTGTGTCAAGATTGTGTAGACTTTTGCCCTGTTGAAGGCCCGTTTTCGCTGGCTCAGCAGGTTCGGTGGGGCACTCATTTACATGCCTGAGAAGGTGGGCAAGATAGTGTTGGCATGTGCCATGCTGCACAACATGTGCATCCGCCTCAACGTACCCCTGCCCCTGACACGGACCAGATTCCACCAGAAGATGAGGATGATGATGGTGAAGAAGATGCATATCGACCACGCCACAATGTGAATGAAGGACGTGTTATACGGCAAAGTTTGATTGCACAATACTTTTGATGGACTGGGTTACACAAAGCAAGCGGAATGGGGGACACTGAGCACTGTTCAAAAATAAATTGACACACACTCAAGAAGCAATGTCCAGTCATGTATTTTTCTTATGCACACCAGGTGTATTAAATGATTGAAAACTATGTACAGTGAACAGAAACCAATATACCCCTCAATATACAACAAACTACCCCCTCCCCCACAATATCCCCAACCCCCATCCCCCCACCCCCAACATCCCCACACACCCACATCCCCAACATCCCCATACACCCACACCCCCCTCCCTCCAACATCCCCACCCACGCCCCCAGCCCCTGCATCCCTTTCAAGTTTAACTGTGTCAGGCTACTGATGCCCCCTTTTAGGTGGAGGGGGTTGTTCCTCTGGCCGGCCCATACTGCACAGCGACCTCCGCACCGGGCTTGTCTGTGTAGAACTCGCCGGAGTTGAGCTGGTCGATGGTGGGGGCTGTGGGTTGTGCCTCTCTTTTTGAGTTACGCTCACGGAAACGCCAGGCTGACCGCCGATGGAGATCTGATCATTTTCCCTGTGGTTTGACTGCTTTCTGTGGTGCCACTGCTAATTATCAGTTGGCCATTTCCGAGGCTAAGCGTGCTCATCTTACCTCCTCTATTGAAGCAGCCGTTAACGCCACGAAAATTTTGATTCAAATGTTGCAGGCCTTGTCCACCTTTCCGCCTGACAAAATGGCCATCTTCCCCTCGGTCTCTGTGTTGCTCTTTATCATCTTTTTTCCAGGATAAAATGTCTCTTATCCGTCAGACGATTTGTGCTGCTCAGTGCTTGGACTCTCTGTCCCCTTGTAATAACAGAGCTACCTTTCCTTCGACTCTATGGTCGCAGTTTCCGGTCTTCTCTGAGGCTGATACTACTGCTACTACATTGCACCTCAAATCAGCCTCTCCTGCTGACCCTGTTCCTCTTAGGGACTTATTTCCTGTTCAGTAAATCTCTCTCTGTCCACCGGTGCTGTTCCCATTTCTCTTAAACATGCGCTGGTCATTCCTCTTCTTAAACAGCCCAGCCTTGACCCTTCTCTTCCTGCCAACTTTCGGCCCATTTCTCTTCTGTCTTACCCTATGAAACTGCAGGAATCTCTCATTAGGCCTCTGCTCTCCTCCTTTTTTGGAAAACTCTGGTTCCCTTGACCTGTTTCAGTCTGGTTTTAGGCCTGGTCAAGGTACTGAATCTGTTTTAGTATCGGTGGTGGACGATCTCGCGAAGATCGCTAACCAAGGTACCTTCCTCCTGGCCCTTTCTGCAGTGTTCAACAGCAACGACCACGGTATCCTTGTCCAGAGGCTTTCTCAATTAGGTATCTCTGACACAGTCCTGCAGTGGTTCGTCTCCCTTCTTTCGGATCATTCCTAGTCTTTGTTTTTGTCTCCCTTCACCTCTTCTGCTCTTCTTCTTCTTTGTGGAGTCCCACAAGGCTCAGCACTGTCCCCTTTACTCTTCAATGTCTACATTCGCCCACTCATCCAGCTGATTCAGTCCTTTGGCTTTCGCTGTTATTCTAATGCGGATGATACCCAGATCCTGATGCGGCTGGATCTGGCCGCATCTGACACTGCGTGCCGCTGGCGGTCCTGTCTGTCGGCTATTCATTCATGGTCTGCAATTGGCTCTGTCTCAATGGGGACAAAACAGAGGTACTCCTGGTTGGTCCTCAACCTGATGCCTCGCTCTGGTCCACAGCCTTTTGCCCTCCGGAGTTGGGTCCGCTGCCCATTCCTGCTCGCTGTCTTTCTCTCTCGCACTTTGTCCCCAGGTGAGTGCAGTCTGTCAGTTTACACATTTCAAACTTCATGTTCTCCGTAAGGTTCTTCCTTTTCTTCCGGTTCCCCTTCATTCTACGGTTGTTTCATCTCTCGTGTCTGACTAACTTGATTACTGCAACTCCCTTTACTTGGCGCAGCCCAAATATTTGCTTCACTGTCTTCAGGTTCTACAGAACTCTGTGCCACGCTTGGCTTTGGGGGCACCTCAGTTCTCCTCTGTCTCCTGCGCCCTGAAAACTCTGCATTGGTTACACATTGCTAGCAGGGTCAATTTTAAATCCTTGTGTATCGTTCACTGTGCTTTTCACAAGAATGGACAGGCTTATCTGCAAGCTAAATTCATTCACTATATTCCCTCTTGTTCTCTTCGTTCAGCCTGTGCCTGCATCCTTTCTGTGCCCTGTATCCGACATGCCTGTTTTGGAGGTCGCTCTTTTTTGGTCTGTGCTGCTCATCTATGGAAAATGCTTCCCATCCTATTAAATCGGGTGCAGGACCATCTTGCTTTTTGCCACCAGCTCAAGACTCTACTCTTCACATTGGATTAAACTCTGCTGTGTCGTTCTTCTTCTTCCCTTCCCGTTTGACCTAGTACTATGCCTAGCACCTTGATGCCCTTGCTGGCGAATGCTGCGCTTTATAAATGTTGTAACATAAAATAACCCTCATGTAGTAACAGCTTTATTATTGAGAACAAAAAATGAACATTTTTTGACTTCCCAGCATACGAAATATGAACTGATTTTTGATAAATAATGTAAACATTACACTTACACAGTGCCCCTGTTTTTGACCCAGCCTCATTAATGCCAAGTGTGTGAGATGGTGAATCGCATGATTCTATTACTGTGACATCTGCCCTAATTTGTCTTAGAAAATACCTTCTTGATATTCCTTTTAAAAATCCGATCTTATTTACTTTGTGGATGGGTCCTGTCTACAAGTCAATGTAAAAAGTCTACAGGGTATGAAGTGAGTTATTGTTATAATATTGTCAAGCGATTTATATTCTGGACAAATTGCTGAATTTGTTGCTCCCAATAGAGTGTGTATATTCTCTAAAGAAGAGCAGGAACCATCCATAAACTCCAGGTATGCTTTTGGTGTAGTCCATTACTATGGACAATTGTGTAGGCAAGGGGGAATTTTAATAGCTGTTACCAAAAGAAGTGGCTATAGTTAAATATGTTGCTCAGTAGTCCCTGCACGATGGCGTCACCAGGGCAAATGCTCTTGCAAATGCTGAGGTGAAGGAAGCTGCGCTTTCTCTTTGCTCTCAGGCTTCACATTAAGTACCGAAAATGAATGTGTAACAACTACCCTTTACTTCTTTACAAGTACTTTCTAAAATACAGAGTGATGCCTCTGATGTCGAGAAGCATGCAATGGCTAGGGCAGGGTGTTTCTTATATTCTGATAAAATTTGGTGCACCTCAGATGGTTGTTTTGTTGCACAGAGGTTACTGCTTCATTACTTTGCTAGTGTACTCAATGGGGTGCATGTGGGAAAGGTTGGAATGATTTATACTGTGAGATGCGACATTTACGTGCCAGACCTTTCTGCTGTGGCACAACAACAATGCCAGTCGTGCGAGGTGTGTCAAAAGCACGACATTGGTAAGGCTATCAAAACAGGTAATGGGGCACATCTACCCCTCTGGGGTTCCTTTTTAATGTTCAGTTTCAATTCATACAGATTCCCATGTGAGGAAGACATGGTATAGAGCAGTAGACACATACACAATGAATACAAGATCCGAAAACCTTTATTTACACTTTTGATTGGACAGTAGAATTCCTAACTGGCCCTAAATCTAAAATGGGAGTCATCTGGACCATTAAACAACAACAAATACGTCCATGTCAGGCTGGTCAAAAGAAAAAGGACTATACTAAGAAAAACCCAACCTTGCCCTCCTACTTAGAATAACAAAATGTGTTAAGGGAATAAGGGAATACAAAATGAAAATAGTGTCTGAAAAGAAAATGTCAGAATGGCTTCAGCACCAACTGCCTTCCTCAGATTCTATCCCACGGGGTCAAGAGAGTCTCTCAAAAAACAAAGGTTGGATGGCTGGCGCAGTTCTGTCAGTCTTGCACACTTTGGCTTACTGGTAGAATTCAATAGTTCAATATCAGGCTTTCAATATCTGGTATTTCAATCACTTCTTTAGGTTTCGCCACACCTTTCCATCAATATTCAGTTCATATAATGTCAATTTCTTACAGTTTGGCACAGGCTTCCGTCTGCCGGGCTTGAGCCTGTCTTGTTTCACTTTATCACACAATTTCTCACAATTTCGCACAGACTTTGCACCGCAGGGCTCAAGCCTGTCTTGCTTTCATGGGGGTTCCCTTGCCCACGTTTTATCTCATATCTTTTCACTGTCGAAGACTTTTGAGCCTGCAAGGAATTTACGTAGACCTCTGCATGACCATTTCAACTTCTCTTTCAACAATCTTTCAATTCACATTCACCAACATCTTGTGGCACCAATACTTCTTGGTATTTATGATTCTCACTCTCTTTAGTCTGCCCTCTTATTCTTTTCAAAGGTTCATGTGTAATGCAAATACCTCTTGGTATTTGTAGTTCTTATTCACTTTCACTCACCCTCTTGGCCTTTTTCTAAAGTTCTTAAGTTTTACTTTTGCCCTCTTGGCACATTTCACAGTTCGCAAATGTCACTTTCCTCTTATTCAACTTTCTTTCCTTACCGTGATTTCCTTTGTTCCCTGCTTGTAATGTCTTTCAAAATTCATAACTTTTCACAGGGTCGTTCGAATGTGCGTCTTCATCTCGCAGGTCCACTCTGCTACTTTGTATCCTTGTCTTTTAACAATTGTTCTTTTCATCTGCATTTTATCGGCACATGCGCAACCTTCAATATTCAAATTACATTCACTTTCCCTTTAACATCAACCAGACTTTTGTTTCTTTCGATAACTCACCAGCTATGTTAATTGGATTTCTTTCATCTCTTTCTTGCAGCTGGAGGTCGTTATCAAAGCCTCTTCTGGTCCTCCCCAGCTCTGCCGCTCACCATGGAGGGTCGCTGGCCACTTTCGGGCAACTTGAAGGTTTCTTTCCTCTGCTTGCTCGGTTTTCCTCTTCGAACGCTCATGGTCTCCCGAACGCATGGAAATCTTGCCTGGCTTTCTCTTGATCTTCTCAACTGTCGGCTCAGCCCTTTGGCCTTCCACCTTACACAGCCTGGTTTGAATCAGCCTTGGAAGTGATGTTCCTTCTCCTACCCAGCCTCGCTCAAATGTCAGTGGTATAAATATGTTCTGGTTTTGGTGGAAATATTTTCAAGTTGAGTGGACTCTTATTCCTGTAGAAAAGGTAACACTGTGGTTAAGATGCTCATAGTGACTTTATGCCATGATTTGGAGTTCCTGCTCTATTGAATAGTGACAGGGCAACTCATTTTACAGGACTGCCCATATAACCTACAAACAGCAGGGGGGAGCTGAAAGCAAATGTGTGGCCAGAGTAACAAAGAACAACATAGCAAACGTGTGTGGATCAGACTCATATAAAATTACTTGATGCATTGCCCAAGGTTTGATGAGCACGAGAAGTGTTTGTAATGAGAGAACTGGGTTGAGCACACATGAGATACAGATTGGTCGGCCAACGTGCCTGTCTTACTCACCCCCACTCCCTCCAGCTGGAGTGAATATATATTTGACAGATCACACTGCTTTACAGTGTTGCAAGAGATGTATCCAAAATATAAAAGGTTCACAAGACAAAGAAGTCAGAACACCTGTGTCATGGGCTGGAACCTTGAGATTCTGTTTTTGTCACGGTATATCAATACAAGAAATCACAGACTCCCAGGATGAAGGGGCTAAATCAGATTTTATCGAGCACATACTCTGCAGTCAAGTAGCAGAATGTACCCAGGTGGGCACATGTCTGTTCCGGTGTTAGTGGACTGACAATATTAACGGCAGTTACAGGACCAGGCAAGCTGATTTTAATGTGCAAAAGTGCTATGTTTGGCCACAGTCTATAAGGTACATACAGTCTAGAGCACTTGAGAATACTGAAATAATCACTACAGAGCAGTTCAGTGAGAAGCCATGGTGGAGACACCACTGCATTGTGTTCTGTGGTACGGCCTCCTGGGAGTGTGCAACTGAGTGTTATTTAGGCATTCTTTCAGAAGCAGCCCTTGGAACACTCAGACAGGTGCCCTCTGAGTCTTATGCCATCCCAACCCTGCTCCTTTAGAAAGAGGAACAGAAAGTTCCCTCTAAAACAACACTAAAAGTATAAAACAAAACTAAAAGTGAGTTTATTTTTTTTAACTTTATTTAAAGTTCAAGATTGTTATGAAAACAAAAACAAATCACCAGTAGTATAACAAAGCAAAGAAAACCCAGACATACAATTGTTCAACATAAACTTCGACCCCCTTCTTGCATCATAATGCATCAGATATTTTGCAAATCAAGGTACCAAAATGTACTCCATCTACTGAGTCAATATACCAAAACCATTAAACTATCGAAATGGTTTTTAGAATCGATGGCTTATGGGTTAAGTGTTCGTGGTCCACAAAAAATGTCATCACCGGAGACCAGACAAAACAAATCATGTAGCTTTGTAGATATCTACTCAATAGCTACCATACCCCAACTCTTAACCAACCATTGCACCATCACAGCGCGTGCTGGTGATTTCCAGAATTAAGCCAAACTCAAATGGGCTACCATCAGGAGCTGGGTAATAAATCTCAGTCGGTCCTCGCAGTGGGTTTGTCCCTTCTTTGTCAGTACTGCACACATTGCCACTCTTGGAACAAATGTCAATTGAACTGTCGCATTATATTGAGACCACCCTTAACCTGGGGAGTTCCTTCTCATCCCCAATCAAGGAGCCCTGCAATACTTGCTTATGTTTTTTAGTGCTGGCCTTACTGAAGCCTCATATCGAGTCACACAAATCCCCCCCCCCACCCCTCCATGCCCACAGTGAGCCAAGAACCTGGCCGGTTATAGGACATTTATTTGTATTTCTTTTAATTATAGGTAATAGAAATCACACTAAACTACACACGTCACCTTCTTTGTGGCTCACTATTGAATTCTTGGTACACACGCCAATGGGTAAGGAAAATCATAAATTACAATACTTTTCTTTATAAATTTCTAATTACATGATCATCAACAATGGTCCATGCATATAATCACTTTACATTTTCAATGCTGCACAATTTTCATATCCCTGCGTGCTTAAAAGGCTAGCAGTTGAGTTACAGATTTCTACCAATGCATAGGACAATTAGGATTTCACCCATACCTTTGCTCAAAATAAGCACAGGGTGATTAAGCAGTTTGTTTTTCGGAACCCCTCCCTACTTTGGTCTGTGTTGGGGAAGTCGGACAGAAAAATTAGGATGATTGAATAATTTTGCATGTCAGACCCCCAGTCCACTTAAAGGTCTGTGTGTGGGAACCTGAACAGAAAGATTGGTATGATTTGAGAACTTTGGATTTCCGACCCCCCTCCACTTCAAGGCCTGTATTGGGGAAGCAGGCAGTTTAGGGATTTTGTTTAGTTTAGGGACAAAGACAACACTCTTCCTGAAGAGGTTGGGGTCCACCGGATAAATAGGATCACAAAATTAAATTACAATCTATAGTTTTCAGTGAACACCGGCAATGAGCTTTGTTAATTTAGAATTTTAACAAAAATCACCACGTTGTGTTCTGCCAAAGGGAGTTAATTAAATGAATATTTCTTTAGTTAACTAGGCTAAGGATGTACACAGTTTTGCTCCCCCACCCCGCCCGCTAAAAAGGGAAAGGATTTAAGCCAAGCAGATTCCCCCACCTTTTGGTCCCACAGTGCTCAATTCTTCTTACATAGAAAACCGCTGTTTAAAGTAAAGGAAAGCCCGCTGCATTTGAGGACCCTCTGGAAGGGTAGGGCAGGGGTCTGTTCATTCCACGCTCAAGGATGGCCTCCCGCTCTCCACCATAGGACCCAATCAGCGTATAGACCTTCCCAGAAATAGACAGCTCCACCCACAGGCAATCTCTTCAAAATCTCATTTTGGGATTTCCTTGTGGCTGTCAGTTGCTAAGTTTCAGCAACTCTCCTCAATTCAGCAGCTCTCTCCCAGATGGTACATTTCAGCAGCTCTGTCCTTTTATTCATAGTGCGTCCACTTTATATAGCAGGGATGACACCATCAAGTTTACAATCTTGGAGAGTACCCTGCAAGACTTATTGCAAAGAGGATTGCACAGTTACCCTTCTCTCTCCTCCCAACTCCTGCCCCTCTCTAAGGATTGATTTAGGAGTCTGCAGCAGACATATGGCAATTCCCATTGGCAGTCCCCTTTGTTCTCACGTCAAATTTTGGGCAAAAACTAGTTACATGGCAAAACTTCATAATTTAACTAGCAACTGCCATAATATGTCTATTTTCCAATTGAGCTAATCAGGGGAATTTAAAAAAACAACAACCAGGTCCGCACCATGTTGCACGGCCGTTTGGCAATTTTCTGTCGTTTTTACAAAAAGTAATAGTTAGGAACATGTAACTTATTACCCATATTCCTAATTTTAACCTCTACCAGCACGTCAAATCTCACATTTGAAACATTTTCAGATTCATCAGAAACCCATCTTAGATGGCCATTACAGTTCCCTGAGTAGCAAGTGGATGAATTATATATCACCAAAATCGCCTGGACATTATCTAAAAACTAAAACACATATGTAATCAGTATGACTTATGGTTGCTGAGAAAAAGGCCCAAGGTATAATAGTCCTTTTAAATTAATAGTAAATCTGTCATGACCACTGCTTCCAAGCAGTCAGGACCAACCCAACACCCTTGGAAGCAGGCTCATAACATATACCATCGGCGCCAGCCAGTCGCAATGGGGACCTTTTGGACCCTGTCCTGGCACCGGTGGTGCCAGGCTCATAAAATGGACCAGTCCCGGCACAGGAAGCGCCGGGCTCATAACAAGTGTGAAAGTGCTTGGGTGGACCTACCTGCAGCAGACCATGCTGCTTACTTACCAGCAGAATGATGTTTCATTCTCTTCTGGCAGGGACTACTTTTTCTTCTGGGTGGGGCAGGCACCATTCCCTGGATCATTGATGCTGGAACCCTTCTGGCAGCAGGAACTCTTTTTTCCTGGGCGAGGCTGTGGAAGGAGACACCTAAGCACTCCTGTGGGCTATTTAAACCACACCCGATTGGTGCAACGTGCTTCGCGTTATTCTGCATCTGCAGCAGGACGCTCACCGTGTCAGCTCCAGGGAATCTTCAGCTCCGGATCCTGTGAATAAGAAAATTACCTGCTGGAACCAATCTGCAGTCTTCAGCAACTCCTGCAAAAACAAAAGGCACAGGTTAGGCAAAAGCAAGGTTGGCGCTTCAACTTACCCGATCCATCGGCAGCATCCAAGGCGTTTTTTTCTGCATTTCTCGTCCGGCATCGGGCCTGCAAAGACAAAGAACATTGGTTACTAACGCTTAGTTGCAAAACGACTTACCTGCATTACGCTCGCCCCAACGCTGCTCGCGCCGCATTCCATCACCTGTAAAGACAAAAAGAGACATTAAGGTGCATTCTACAGCCCTAGAGCAGCCTTTCTTCTTACGTGCCATCCTATTCTCCATCTTCTTGCTTCGTTCATTGCCACGAACCGGGAGGGCATCTTCTTTGGCACCGGCAGCAACTGAAAAGGAAAAAGACATAGACATTAAAAGAGAGCAATCTAAAAAGAGCTTTAATACTTACAAGTCACGCTCGTGCAGCAAACGGCGGCATCGCTCTCAAATCACCCTCTGCAATCAAGAGGCTGAACTCGAATCCAGTGAAGTAACTGGACCCAGCGCCCCTGCACAAGACGCAGGATGGAGAGCCCGACATTCACCTATTTAAGGTGAGCGCGACTACAACCCAGCACCACGGGGAGAGAGGGAGAGAGGGGCTTGGAACTTCTCCCAACCTTCCAGCCACTAATACCTAGATTTTCTACTTGCAGACACCTCACCCTTCGGGTCAAATTTTCAGTGAAGAAGGGGCCTAATCCGGGAGCCAAACGAATCCTACGCCTAACGCTGAAGACGGTTTCACCGCCCAGTCAAGACCCGCGCCTCCGAGGGAATCAGGTGAGCGTTACAAAATCTTCATGTTGGGCAAAGGGTAGTTCTCCTGCCTCCAGGGCACCTGTCTCACAGGGCCAGCCTGTAATCAGAGTTTTTATCAGTCTCTTTGTGTTTGAAGTTTTGCTGTTTGAAATTGCTAACGATGGATTGTAAATGGGGGATGCACTTGCTACACAGAAATCCCCCCTGTAGATAATGAGTGGGACTGGCCTTATGATGTCAAGAGGCTTGTTTCTTATCTGAAGGAGGCCATCATTCCTATCTGACAGGCATCTATTTCTTGTATTTCTTTAAATGTTCAGGTCCTTTTAATTGTAGCCCCTGTTTTCACACCATCCCGTGCAGATTCTGGGCATTCACCAGCCAGGGACATTTGTCTCTGTCCGGAGCCCATCCTTCAGGGACAAAACCTTTCAGGCACGTCACATTTTATTGCAGTTCTAAAAGGCTGGGATGCAAGCCATGCCTTCACTGGGGCAAGTCCTTTGTGAAATTTGCCCATTGTCCCACCATTTGCCGTTGGCTGAAGGGAAGTCACAGATTGCAATTTTTAACATCATCCTTTATTCTTTGACGTATGGTGTGTTTTACTGATCAGGGTTCACTTTGCCTTTGCACTGAAAGTGCAAGTGTAGCACTTTAACACAGAAGCCTTGTCCAGTCTTTTGCCCCTGAAAAGTCGTGGAGTGTGATCACCTACTATTGAAGTGAACTGGCACATGATATTAAAATATAACAGCTAGGTTTATTAGACAATTTTTCAGGCAAAGTTTATGAATACAAACCAGCATTTGTAAACAGACAGTCACACAAGCCATGACAGGGATAGATCACATTAGAACATTCAGTTCCAATATGGCGCTGTGCTTAACTTAGAACACAGCACCCTCAGCAGACAGTCACATCACTGTCGAAGCCAGAGGAACGTGACTGTGCGAATGCACAACAATTTTTTACTTCTTTTTTAACTATGGTGCCTGAACTATGAGAATCGAATTGCACGTGACGAAGTCCCAGCTTAGTGGGTAGAACGCATGCTGAACAAGGATTGTTTACTCCAGGACTGAATATTCCTCAATAAGTCCTTGCTTTTGTGATACTGCCTTTTTTGACACAATAGTGTTTAAGTTAAATCACAAGTGATTTGAAAGCGCAGATCGAGTGCACTGGTATTTTGTTTGTTGTCAGTCCGGCACTGCCTTTACCATGCACAGGAAGAAAAAGGTTAAACAAAAATGGTATATATATATATATATATATATATATATATATATATATATCTAGCTATATATAGATATATATATCTTAGTTTCAATCTGATTTTTCATCCTTCCTTTTCGTTCTTCAGATGGTTCCTCTACTCGACTTTCATTTGGCTCCTCAATCAGCTGTAAAGCATGTCTGGGATGACAGATTTTCAACTGGTTGCTGTGGACCCATTTTTCTTCTGTCTGGAAGACATTTACACTCATTGGCCTGATTCCTTTGAAAATTGTACAGGTAAATATTGTTCCCTACTTCATACTTTTTCTTGGTGGTCTTTAGATCATAATAGGTCTTCATTCTTTCAGCCGACTTTTCTAAATTGCGATGGGCATAAGCAAAAGCGTGGTGGAGGTGCTTCCTTAAATGTTCAATTTACTCATGAGTAGGGGACGCATTTATCTTGGCCTGCTCCTGAGTTGTATAGAGCAGATGCTGTGCTAACACAATTATTCATCCGGTCATGAGCTCAAATGGAATCATCTTTGTTGCAGAAGCTGGTGTAGACCGAATAGCCATCAGGACAAGCAGTAATTGGATGCTAGAAACTTCTTTAAGATACTCACAATTGTTTTATTGTATCTCTCTACCCCACACCCCCGTTTGAGGCCTGGGAGTAGGCAATGTGGAGGTTTTGTTTTACCCCTAGAATATCCCACATATTCGCCATCACCTCACTGGTAAAATGACTTCCTCGATCCAACTCAATCCTTTGCGGAAGGTCATAATGAGTGAAGATGTGATTGATCATTAATGCACCAGCTGTCTCTGCCTTACAATTTGGGGCTGGAATACATTCTACCCACTTTGTGAACAAGCCTGTCACAGTCAACATGTGCTTGTTTCCTCTAGAGGAGCGAATTATTGGCCTGATGAAATCGACTTTCAAATCGTACCAAGGCAGTGTCATTCCCTTTTTTTGTAGAGGAGCTCTGTGTGTACGTGAACTGGTTTGGAATTGAGCAAACACAAGAATCTCTTTTA
Source organism: Ambystoma mexicanum (assembly GCF_040938575.1). Classification (NCBI taxonomy): domain Eukaryota; kingdom Metazoa; phylum Chordata; class Amphibia; order Caudata; family Ambystomatidae; genus Ambystoma; species Ambystoma mexicanum. The sequence continues at coordinate 115,691,213 of NC_090936.1, forward strand.
GTTAAGTGTCGAGGTCCTGGACCATATGTGGCCAGTAGGCATCCTTGCGCAAGATTTCTAATGTTGTGTGAAACCCCCTATGACCGGCAGTGGCCACATCATGGGCGACTTTCAACATCAGGCTTCGGAATGAAGTAGGTACCGCCCAGAGGTCACAGCCAGATAATGCTCTCCATACCAATAAACCGTCTTGGATCCAGAACATTTTGGTAAAACTTCAACACCCGGAGATCTTTTTTACCAGTATAATCCGACTCTGCTAGAGGAAAGCTCACAGGGTCTTCAATGTGTTGATACAATTTCCCAATGATCGGGTCCTCTTTCTGTGCCGTGATCAAATCTGCATCTGGGGTATCTTTACTCTTCGCATGAGTTTGTGACCTGGTGACATCGGCAACTGGGATTTCCCCCCAGCAGGGATTCAGTTTCTATGAAATTCCCCTGCAGAGCTTTGGTTTTAGCCAGCTGGTCGGCCAGGTCATTCGAAGTCTTACATGGCCTCGCTATCTTGGAATTACCTATCTTCTTTCAATAGATGTTGGAGGTTACCAGATCGTCAATTGACTAGATCAGTTTGGCATGCTTTAAGGGTTTATTGTTGGCACAAAGCATGCCTCGAATCTTCCAGTTAATCAGGTGCTCCACAAACCCATTCCTGACATAATCAGTTAGTGATTATGACCAGTCCATAGGGTTGGTGGTGCACTGCAGTGAGGATGGCTTGATGAACGGCCATCAACTCTCAACCTGACTACTTCGGGGTCCTATTTTATAACCAGCAGAGGGTTCCCGGGTATCATTCACCCAAGCATTCCCAATGCCAGTCATCAGTTCTTTTCCCCTGTCGTTGTCAACATGGTAGGCATGTGGCTCTCCCCTGACACATGTCTTCTTCATAGCCCTTATGTGGGGGAAGTTAAGTACGCCTCCATGTTGTTGTTGGTCATTAGACCTTCGTCTTCGAGACAGTTTTCTTGAGCACAATCATGCAAGTCTGCCACCCCTTAAGATAGGGGACTCTTCTTGTTTTGGCCATATCCGACCTCCACTAGAAAACCTTGCATGTTGACCTTGTCGTGCTTTTGGTACAGCACCATTGTTAGGCAAGTATCTGAGAACCCTGTCTCCAAGAAGCACTCCTTGTTTTTTATGAAGTAAGCGAAACAAGGAGCCTCGGAAAGGCTTATTTTCAGTTGTTTAACTGCCTCAGCTTATTCCGAAACCCACTCTGACTTGACTCCAGCCTTTAATAAATGAACCAAGGGTCGAGTGACCTCTCTGCAGTCTTCAATGAACGTCCAACTATATTTAGTGAGTCCACAAAGGCTACTTATTTCTCGCAAAGTAATAGGGTCTTTCAGTTTCAATAAGGCTTCCACCTTCTTTGCCTGGAGATTAAGACCCCCAGGGGTGTTCTGCTGCCTTATGAAGTTCACTTGTGTGTTACACCACTGTGCCTTCTGAAAGGACAGTTTGGCTCTGGCTTTCTGCAACTGTGTCAGAACTTAGCAGATTTCTGCTACATTTTCCCCCACAGTTGAGCTCTTGATCAGACATAATTTACATAGGTCAGGTTTCCCCTTTCGCCCAAGTCGGGCACCACCTTATGTGGAAAGATGTTGAACTCATTGCCAGAGTTCATGTATCCAAAGGGGGGTTCAGGTCCACGTATATTTCAGCCCCCGAAGGTAAAGGCAGGCTTGTACTGGTCTTCCATACTCATGGGTGTCAGAATCCGAGTCCTCAGATTCTTGGCTCACCTGTTTGTTCCTTGCTGTTATTTCCTGGTGTTTACAGGTTTCTTCTTCTTGGAGGTGAGGGTCTTGTATAGGTATGGGCGTGTTTCCGCTGATGCCAGTCTGCAGGGAGGTAGAAAGCGGCGAAGTCCGAGGCTCCTGCCTGTGGAGGAAAGGTGGATTTGGATAGCGTTCAAAGTTCCAGGAAGGATCCAGGAGGGGTCGAGGAAGAGTGAAGACTAAACCGGGAATGGCTGAAAAATGGCATGCACATCTCTGCGGTAGCGAAGGCCACTCAGGAGGAGGATGCCAGGAAGGGGGGAAGAGAGGAGTTCAGGATAATGCCTAACTAGAAACGAAGGCAAAACGAGGACAAGGGAGCTAGGTAAACAACTTGCCGGGACAAGGAGTACAGACAAGCGTAGCGTTGAGACGCTCTGAGCTGCAGGGGAGTGACTATTTTCAAGGAAGCATGAGACAGGATCACAAGACTAGACTGTGCGCTTCCCACGGCGTCGGCCATGTTAGGAGGGAACGAGTTGCAACAATCGATGTCGAAGGGATCAGACCGTTCAGAAATGTCGGAATCGATGATTCATGACAATGAGTACTGTCCAGTACCCGTTGGTCAGGTCAATGGCAGTGTACACTTTGACCCTTGGATATGTGCCAGCCCTTGATCGATGAAGGGTAGTGTCCATCTTGAAATGTGGACCTGTTTGTTCAACACCCTCTTGTCTGCACATAGTCTCCATTGGCCATTTGGTTTGAGTACCCCTAGTACTGCGTTGTTGAAGGGACTGTGGATAGGACAACCCTTTGCTTGAAACCTGGAAAGGCCATCGGGCTTGGTCATTTCAGTAGTATCCTCAAGTTGGGTGGAGGATCTAGTTTGATGGTGTTGACCTGGACAGCAGGTTCCAGGGATTCAAGGAAGTGGTCCTTGACTCAGAACACTACCTCTTCCCTTCTGATGTCACAGGTCACCTCTTCCACCCCGGAGGAACAGGAAGAGTACACCATGAAACAACCCCATACCTAGTAAAAATCTTTTCTGGAGGATTACTGTCGGTGATGTCGAAACAGTTGTGTGGGATTGCGCCCATGATTTAATTACCTAAATCGATAGAATAATGTTGGGCATCAACTGCCATTCCAATAAAAGGTGTCTGTGCTCAAAGTGATACTCCTAGGGTCGTTGTTATCCACCAATATTCAAATGGTGTCATGTTCTACGTCTACTAGAGGTGTCGGATTTAAATACAAACCTTGTTGTTGGAGATGGGAATGTACATTTATATATGTGTCCTGATGTCTGAGGTTCTGTCCTCGCTTAATTTTGAGGGGAATAGTGTATTCACACACCTGTCCTGGAATGGTAAGCTCTTCTTGCACTTGAACTTTAACTTATAAGGCAGCAATTGAGCTGACCCAAATGCTTTTTCAGTGTTGTTAAAGCCCATGGGGTTAGCCCCGAGTTGTGACCAGGTTTTATTATTAGTTAGGTCCAAATTGATTGCAAATTGGTTGAGAAGAACAAGTTACTTACCAACTGGTAACGTTCTTTCGACTGGATGTTGCTCCAATGTATTCCTCATCTTTTACATGTAATGTCCAGATTCAGAAAACTTTTTTGGCAGAAGACGCCCTGTGCCGATGGCGTTGAGTCGATGTCCCTCAAAGGCCTCCTTCGAGGGTGATGTTATCGGATGTTATAAGTAGCACGCACAATGCCCGTTGGCCTCAGTTTTGTTTTTCCCCTCCTTGTGTTGGCAAAGTTGCCCGTTAGTACAGGCAGGCAGTAGTCAGCCTTGTTGGAACGAAATCTGTAACTGCATGGGAAATTCTACAGAGGGGTAGGATGGCAGGGCGATGAGGAATACGTTGGAGGAACATCTAGTCGAAAAGAATGTTACCGGTTGGTAAGTAACATGCTCTTCGTATGAATTGTGTCCTCCAACGTATTCCTCATCTTTGACAGACTCCCAAAGCAGTATCCAAGACTGGAGGAGGGTGGAGAATTTAGATTTGCCAATTGTCACAGGGCAGAATAAAGTACCGCCTTACCAAAAGCGACGTCCTGAGCGTGGAAAGTATCAAAGCCATAATGCTTGGTGAACGTGGCAACGATTACCACGTTGCAGCATCACAGATGTTTCAAATGGGGAATTCCCCTTTGCAGGGTTGTGGAAGAGGCCATGGCCGTGGTGGAGTGTGCCTTCAAACCCTCTGGTGGGTCCTTGCCCCCAGTCTGTAGCATTCTGGAAACGTAAGGATGATCCACCTGGACAAAGTCTGATTTGAAACAGCTTGCCCTAATTTGCGTCCTAGTATATCCTATAAAGAGCTGGTCGTCCACTCTCAACTTGGACATTCTAGACACATAAAAGCTTAAAGCTCTTCTAGGGTCCAGTCTATGGAGCCTTTCTTCCTCTTTACTGGGATGCGGCAGAGGTTAAAACGCTGGCAGAATTTTTTTTTTCTGATTTAGATGAGTCTGATACTATTTTAGGTAGAAAGGGTGGTTTAACCCTCAACACAACCCTGTCTTTGTGGAATACGGTGAAGGGTGGCTTTGAAGAGAGTACCTGCAACTTGTTCACTCTACGTGCAGATGTTAGAGCAACCATCAATATAGTCTTGAAGGTTAACAACCTCAATGGACATGTGTGCAAAGGTTCAAATGGTGCACACATTAAAAATGTTAGAACCAGGTTAAGGTCCACACTGGAACCTGAAAAGCAGAAGGTGGGAACACGTTTGTGAGCCCTTTCAGAAATTGAGTCACCAATGGAATTTTTAAGTAAGAACATTCCTCTGATGAGCGCTTTAATATGGAGAGTGCTGCTAGATAACCCTTAATCGTCCCAATGCGAAGACCTTTGTTTGCTAATGAAAGCAGAATGGATAGCTCATCCAGAGTTGAATATAGAAAACAATCAACATTCTTTTTCCTGCACCAGTCGACAAACGTTTTCCAACAGCAAACGGTACAGAGATTTTGTTGCTGGCCTTCTTGCTGAAAGCAACACCTCCATCAAATCATCCGGGAGGTCCCAATCTTTGTATCTCAACCTTTCAGAAACCACACGTGAAGGTTGAGAGTGTTGACCTCTGGATGGAGAAGACATATCGGAGGACAGATGGACAGGTCCAGTAGGTTCCGGTACTATATCCTCCTGGCCCGATCCGGGGCAATTAGGATCATGTGGCTCCCGATTACTTAAGGAATGACAGGGATCGACAGAAATGTGTATAGCAGTGGAAAATCCAAATCCACCACAAACACGTCTCCTAGAGCTCCTCTCAGAGGAAATTCCCTTGAGCAGTACCTTTCACACTTCCGGTTGATCCCAGTCGCAAACAGGTCTACTTGAGGGGTTCCACAAAGGGCAAAGATCTCTTGAAGGACTTCCTGAGCTAGTTCCCACTCGTGGGAGACTGTGCTCTGCCTGCTCAGAGTGTCCACCGCTGTGTTCTCCTCCCCGGCCAAGTGAACTGCCGATAAGGAGATTCCTTCTCGAATTGCCCAGTACCAGAGCTGCATTGCCTCTCTGCACAGTGGTAGTGACACTACAACTCCTCTTTTTTGGAGGTAATGCATGGCCACTGTGTTGTCCGTCATTATTAGGATATTCTTTTCCCTGACAAAGGGATCCTGCGAAATTTTGATCGGGACCTGTAGTAGATCCGATATCCGTCCATAGAACTGGGACCATTGTGTTCGGAGAGCCCACTGTAGGGGTCTCATTTGTAGATGGGCCTCTGGCACCAGGTAAATGCAGGATGCCATGAGGCCAAACAACTTTTGGAATTCGAAGGCCGGGAGACAGTGGGGATTCTGAAAATTTGTTATCATCTGGAGAATGTCTTGAGCCCTCACCTTGGAAGGCGAGCACTTTCCCAAGGATGTGTCTAAAATAGCCCCAATATACCGGAGGTGTTGGGAAGTTGTCATGTGTGACTTCTTGAAATTGAGGGAGAAGCTCAGTCTGTGTAGGCAGTGGCAGGTAACACTGAGGTGATCCAAGGCTTGTTCGGGAGAACGCGCCCTGATCAGTCAATCGTCCAGGTAGGGGTAGTTGTGAATCCCTCCTCTCCTGAGATGCACTGCCACCACCACCATTAGTTTGGTGAAGACCCTCGGGCAGAGGTAAACCCAAAAGGCAGGACTCGAAACTGATAGTGCAAGCCGCCAACAGCGAACCTCAGATATTTCCTGTGCTTGAGATGGATTGGCACATGAAAATAAGCATCCTGAAGGTCCAATGACACCAACCCATCCTGTAAGGCCTGAAGGATATGAGAAAGTGTGACCATCTTGAATTGATCCTTCCTGAGGAACTTGTTCAAGTATCTCAAGTCCAAGATGGGTCTCAGCCCTCCGTCTTTCTTTGCTATCAAAAAATATGGGGAATACCAACCCTTGTTCCTCTCCGCTACAGGCACTGGTTCTATAGCACCTTTCTCTAGCAGGGTTAATATTTCCTACACAAGGAGTGGATCTCAAATCCTCAAAGAGTGTTTCCCCGGTGGATTGGTGTGAGGCTGTGCTATGAATGGTAGGCAGTAACTATTGTCTCCTGAGCCGATGCATATGAATTAATGGCTTGCCATTCTTCGAGATGCTGAGACAGCCTGCCCCCCACTGGTGACACGTGAAGCAAGCTCTCAAAGTGGTTTTGAAGCGGTTGCTGCAGCTGCTGATGGCAAAGTAGCTGCAGCTGGAGTTGGCTTGGCAGCTCTACCATGTCCACCATGAGGGAACTTCCGTTGGCCTCTTTGACTTGCCGTTCCTCTCGCCTTTCCAAATGAGGAGTAGTAGCAAATAGATAGCCCCATCCATGGCTGTCCCACCGGACGAAAGGGCTGAGGTTGCCTAACAGCAGCCCCTAAAGATTGGGTAGCCGCCTTTGAGGTCTGCAACCTCTCAAGGCTTTTTATCAGCCTGGCTGCCAAAAAAGTGAGACCCGTCAAACAGCATGTTGAGGAGACAAGCCTGCACATCATGTGCAAAACCTGACTTCCGCAACCACGCAAATCTGCGCATCATGGTGCTCGTGGTCATGGACCTGCTGATGCTACCCGCAGTGTCCAATCCAGACTGAAGGGATTCGCACATGGCTGCCTTGCCATCCCTAATAATAGTCAGGAAGCTGTTCCTTTCACCCCCTTCTGGATTATGCTCTGCCGCCATGGATATGCACTCTCACAGGGTGGTCGAAAATTTTGCTAAGGCACATGTGGAGTTGGCCGACTTCAAGGCCATGCTCCCAGCTGAAAATACCTTTCGTGCCCATCCATCCACGCGCTTGTCCCTATTAGGAGGGATGTTAGGGTACACTGCCTTGTTCGAGGTAGCCGTGGCTGCCTGGACCACCAGACTCTCCGGAGGGTGGTGGACAGGTAGCCGGGGTCGCTACTGGAAGGGTGGTATTTCTTTGTAAGGGACTTGTCCACCGCCAGATTGGTGTCAGGGGTCTCCCAATTTCTGACCACCCTTTTTTGCAGAGCCACATGTAAGGGTAATATAGGATCTGTAGGTGGACCTTCGTCTAGAATATCAGTCAGATCATCCTGATCAAACTGTAACGTGGGTCTAGCCCAGCATAGGTACTCCACTACTCTGGAAATCAGTTGCCGATATGAGGAGTCAGCATGCTCCCCTGGTTCTGGCCTGCCGAACTCCAACTCAGGAGTACTCACTGGCTTCGAAGGTGTCGATGTAGATTTGGTGTTAGCCTTCTTATGAGTTTCCTCAGGCCCTGTGGGCTGAGCTGACACAATCGGTACTTTTGGCATCCACGGCTTTGGCGCCGACAATGGTGTTGATGGCGCCTAGGGCCTAGATGTAGTAGACGAATCGACAGGCTCCTTCGACAGTTTTGGTGCAGAGGTCTTCTAGGGTTCTACAGGCTATGAAGGCGTTGATGATCTTGAACGCTCGCCATGTCTCGAGTGATCCTTGTCCATTCGAGGCCTTGAGGGCTCTCGGTGTGAATCACGTCGTCCACCCGGGTTCAAGGGCGTGCAAGTTTTGGGTCGAGACTGCTCCTTCCTGGGTTCTACAGAAGGTGCGGGCAGAGCCTTACCCTGCTTCTCAAAAATGTTTAGCATCTCTACACAGAATGCTTCCCACTTCGCAGGCGTTGACTTTTTTGGAGGGGCATTTTACCCTCTCAGGGGTGCTGCCTGATGAGGACGAAGAGGAATGCGACCAATGGTGCCTCCTTCTCAATCACTTCGCCGAGGATGAAGTATGGCGGGTGCCACTTCGGGAACTTGAACGTTTTTTATCCTTCGTACGCCGAGGAGAGCGGTCTCTCGACTACGCGGTCAAAGAACGATCACGTCAGGTCTTACGGGCTTGGATATCTTGTCTACCTGCAACTTCCCCTTTCGTTCTCGCAAGGAATTTCCCGTAATAGCTTGACACTTGGTACAGGAATCAGTGTAGTGGCCTTCACCCAGGCGCCACAGACATAGATGATGCAGATCCATGATGGACATCTTGGAGCCGCACTCCTTGCATTTTTAGAATCCGGGACGAGGGGTCATCAGGGTTGAAGACGAAGACATATTTATCGAACGTAACTGCGCAATTGAGGTAACTACGCAATCACATTTCTGAACGATGTGCGTCGAGTTTCTAAGCAAAGACATTTGCAGAAAAACAGAACTGAGGCCAACGGGCGCTGCGCGTGCTACTTATAACATTTGATGACGTCACCCGCAACAGAGGCCTTTGAGGGAAATCGACTCAACGCCATCAACGCAGGGCGCCCTCTGCCGAAAATGTTTTCTGAAGCAGCCAAAGCTGGACATTACATGTCAAAGATGAGGAATATGTTGGAAGACACAATCCATTCAAATGTCACTGCTCAAATAAAAGGCAGCAGGGACATCTCTCACAACCCAACAATTATGCTTTAGGCTTTTGTTGCCAACGGACATTTTTAGGATACACCTGGAGATGTTTGGGGTTTGGGTTTTTCAGACTTATTTCCCATTTATTTAAATGTGGGAATGTTCTGATCTTTTGGGAGTTTCCTGAATAGTTCTTCGCTGACGTAGCGCCTTCCATTATTCAGGCATACTCTGGCGAGTACCGGCTCCTCCCCCTCATTTAACCGAATGGAGAAATACAACTTTCTACCCTTTCTCTAAATGTCCGTCAAACTTTGAGCGGGTTCTTTGGCTCGTTTCAGGGACTCACGGTTCATTCAGATTTTGGACTGGTGTAACATTTTTGGGTGTTCCCTTGCAGTGTGGATTGCCACTTAAAACTGGGAGGAAGATTGATTTTCAAGAAGGGAGAAGGGTTCCCATCACCAGTTTGCTCTCCTACAGAGATGAGAGTAATGGATGGGACTTGGTTGTTCTTGAAATGGAATTCTACATTCTCAGAACGTTGATCAATTAAATGACAGGTACCATCCCTGGTTACATAATTGGTACTGATTTTTAATTGAATAGGCCTGTTGGTCTGGGACCAGAGGAGCTGTTTACATAGTCATTCAGAGCCGATAACCTCCCCAAGAGATTGTTTGCTAGTAAACAAGGAGTACCCTTTGGAGTCACGATTATCACTGTATGTTTCAGTCAATGTTGTCCAATTTTTATTTCCAGATCCTCTGTCCCTTCGACGGAAATGTAATTCCCGTAAAAATGGAGTTGTTCGGGAAGTGGTGTGAGGGGAATTTGATGGCCCTCCCCCGTCCTGAGTCTAGTTGGTCAAATACCTTTTTGATCAGGAGGGTGGCTTGGGATCCAGTGTCCACCAGAACTGATAATTCACACTGACCCTGCACCCTGACAGGGGCATAGAATCAGCCTTCTTTTTCCTCCAGTGTGCAAAGAAAGTGTGAGTTATTTGCCAGCCCGGTGGTCATTGTCTTAATATTGAACTCTGACACTGTGAGCCTCATTACGACCCTGACGTTAAGGGTTTAACGGCACCGTAAAAGGTGTCGGCGCCGTTAAACCCTTAACGCCTGATTATGAGGTCCCTTTGCGGGACCCGACCTTAACGGCTGGTTTTTCCAGCCATTAAAGTAGGGACCCGCAAAGGGACTTTGGTGCTAATAACGGCACCGCAATTTGCGGTACCGTTATTAGCACCTTCTCCATTCCCATTGAGCCCTATAGGGCAAAAATGGGAATGGGGAAGGGCCATGGCGGCATGGGGAATTACCGCCCCACCAACCTCGGAATGGGGTGGTAATCCCCCATTCCGCCTCGGGGTACACCATGATAGCACCATGATCCTCCACCTGGGTCGTAATGAGGCTCTGTGTGATCTTGGGCAATTTACTGTGTCGTAGATCGGCAATCTGTAAATAACATTTTGCGACTAACAATGGGTGGATCTGGGGAATCCTCTTTCTCCCCCGATTCTATGCTGTCCCCCTTTACCTGGAGGTAGTTCTCAGAGCCTGTTTGGGGAAAGGAGACCCCCTCAGCTTCAATTCGGTATGGCACGCATTTTGGGGGTTGAATGTCTTGCTCTGGGTCGATCTCCATACTTACCCTGTCCCATTTAGGGTCTTTTGGGACCCATTTTTGTTTGGGAGGGATCCCCCATTCCTGAAAGAGAAGGTCTGTTTACCTGAGCCCTCCAGAGACTCTCCTCTTTCAAAAGTGATCATCTTAAGCAAAGTGGGTTCTTCTTTGGCCTCTCCTACGTAGCCTTTGCTCTTTGGGGTCTAACATTTTGGGGGTAGAAGAAACACTTTTGGGCTCAGAGGTTTTTAGGGTTTATGTCTGGTGCAGAAAGGAAGCTTCCTCTAGGGCTTGGCATCGCCCCTCCACCTAGACCCCCTCCTCAGGAACCTCTGGTTTGTCATACGTTTCCTCTCGTCATTTCCCCCCTGGGGTATAAGACCTGGGGGTTGGGGTGTTCTGGGCAGCAGGTTCCAGTTGAGGGTTCGACTGAGCCCTTAGTATGCGTCCTGAATTGTTGGTCCATTACTGGACCTGTCGCTCCAGTTGGGAAACTTGTAAGGAGGTCTCTGGTCATACCTCTGCCGCTCCCAGAAAGGGTAACTATCCCTTCTCCCAGAGTAGTTCGGGTATTGGAAGCTTTCCCCATAATTTTCTATCCTGGGTCTCCCTTCTCCTGGGATCAGGGATCTATTGTCCTAGAAGCGGGGAGAGAGAGGAGGATTGATCTGGTACACGGGTACATCAGGAAAAAGGAAGTGGAGTAATACTTCTTTCCTGAGGGAAGTTTCCCAGACAGTACTTAACTGGTTGCCCCGCCTCTGTGCGGGGGGAGAGTATACATTCCCCAGCATTGGCCTATTACCCTTGTATCTTGGGCTTACATAGGTGGCAGGGCCAGATGGGTCAGAAGGAGTAATTTTAGTCCCTTCTGTCTCCAGATCCAATGGAAAGGGAGTATTCACCTCTGTCACCTTCGCAGCGGCTTCGCAGCGGCAGATGTAGTAGGGTTTTGGGGTTGTTTTTACTCTCAGTGGGCTTCTGGAACTTGTAGATACTTGTGGCCTGTTCTATCACCCAATCCAGGGTCATGTGCTCATGAAAATCAAGCATCAGCTGAGTCATGATGTATTTGGGGAGTGCATGGAAGTAGGTGGTCACAAACTCCCTACTATTGGTGTTCACACGTTGGGAAGTCTGCGCAAATGCTCATTTTAAATCCAACACAAACTCCCTAGGAGCCTGGTCTTCCCCCACATTGATAGTTAAATGCTGCCTTACGGGCCTCTTGTGGGTTCCGGTGGGTGGAAAATCTTTCAATAGTGAACCATTTGTAGTGATCCTGATCCTCTAGCCGTGCAGAACCTGGAGTATTCAGGAAGAGAAGGTCCACTTGACAAACCCCATACAATTCACATCATTTTTGATTCCAAATGAGATAATCATTTACTCATAAAGCTCTAAGTGCTCCCATACGGATTATTTTGCATCCTTGTGGTACACAGTCAAAAAGCTTTTTATGGCCACCATCTGTCGAATTGGGTATTCAACAAAACCCTTCTTCTTTTTCCCTGAAAAGTGAACTCTCAGGGTCACTTTCCCAGTAGTTACATTTAGGCACAGTATTACACTCAGTCTCGTCTTCCCTGCTTTCAGGTAGTCTGGGAAATCCCCCATTCCCCTAAATGGATGGAGGTTTTTAATATGCTCTTTGTGGATTGAATCTCTGGCTTTTCTCTTCCAGCGAAGCGGGCCAAGTGGTCTCTTTGTATCCTCATCTTCTACAAGTCTAACTCACTGATCTTGTCATCAGAAGAGTTTTCCGAGTCAGAATTACTCACAAGATTCTTTTTGGCCTCACAGGGCACACCGGTCCGGCCACATTCCCTTCCGTGTGGTAGAGACGCATACTCATCAATATCAGACAGCGACTAGCCTTCTGGATCAGTTAGGCTAGGCCTGGGTAAGTCTCACTGCCTCATGTCACCCTGTTCTTGATAGGTGGCATGCATGAAGTTGGTTCCCATTTGTACATGAGAGGTTGTAAATGACTGGAATGAGGCCCCTTCTGGGATGGACACACCTTGATCAGTGGGCCTTGTCCCATATCCTAATTGGTCAGGGCCTGTTTATCATTTTCAATTTCTTTGGTGAGACTCTCACACCTGCGTCTCTCTTTCCTTATTTCCTGTTGGTAGTCAGAGAGCTGGCTTTTTAATTCTGACACTAAGGCCTGATTAGTGTCAAGCACCCTGCTCTGAGCTACCAACCGATCTTTTGTTTGCTGCCCCTCATGCTGAAGTGAATCATTGTCCCTCTGTAGGCCTTGTATGCCACATGCATTTTCAAGGCGCTTTTCCTCAGGAAAATAATCTCTTTCTCTTGCTCATGCCTACAAGTTGTTAACTCTAATAGTTCAGCTTCTATTTGGCTCACACGCTCTACTAGCTCATTCCTTTCTTCTCTAATTCTGGTCAGTTCCTGAGGACCTGACTGTTCCCTCTCTGCATCCACTGTCAACCTGAATGCATCTTGGTCTTTGACCAGTTGTACATTTCGTTCATCAAACTCCTTTTGTGAGTTCATCTCTTTAATGATGGACTGACTATTTTCCTTTCCCAATTCCCTAATTTGTTGTTTAACGGCCATAATGTCATCTAACAGTCCATCTCTTTAATGATGGACTGACTATTTTCGTTTTCCAATTCCCTAATTTGTTGTTTAACGGCCATAATGTCATCTAACAGTCCATAGGGGTCATTCCAAGGTTGGAGGTAAGGAATTACCGGCACCGGTAAGGATGCCAATGCCGCTAATCCCTTACCTCCGTATTCCGAGGTCCCTTTGCGGGTCTTTCCTTACCTCCTGCTTTTAGCAGGAGTAAAGTACGGGACCCGCAAAGGTACTTCGGAGGTAATTACGGTGCCGTAATTTACGGTGCCGTAATTACCTCCTTCCCCATTCCCATTGAGCCCTATGGGGCAGAAATGGGAATGGGGAAGGGCAAAAGGTGAATGGGGAATTACTGGTCCCTCCAACCCTGGAATGGACCGGTAATTACTCCATTCACCATGTTGGATTTGGGACGGTTTCGGAGGCAACCATGGAGCTAATTACTCCATTGTTAGCTCCAAACACGGAATGAGGCCCCATCTCTTTAATGATGGACTGACTATTTTCGTTTTCCAATTCCCTAATTTGTTATTTGACGGGCATAATGTCACCTAACAGCCCTCTGTTACGACCAGTCTGGTCATTCAATTGGGAATGAAGGTGACTTATATTGTCTGCACCCGCAGTGCATGCATTATGCAGTGCAGAAAACTCTCTCTCTCTCTCTCTCTGCACTGGCTTGCTGATGTGTTTTCAGTTCATCTTGCAGTTGCTCTATGAGCCTTTTTTGTTGGAACTCAAAACTTTCACTCTGCTGTACTTTATCTCCAAGCTGTGTGAGTTATTTCTGAGCCTGTTTACAGGCCTCAGTCTGCTTCAGCACATCAGCCTCACTCCTTTCCACTCACTCTTCCACTAACTGCAAGTGGAAGTATAAATAAGCTGTGAATTGAGCCATTTGACCCAGTTCTTCACAAGTATTTTGGGCCATATAAATTGCCTCTAATGCTTTGTGCAATATCCCACCTTCACACAAATGCCAGTACTCACTGAGGCTACCTGTTGCACCATTCTAGCTTGCCAGCTCCTGGCTTCGCACTCACCCCATTCTCCTCAAATGAATACCTTAGCCAGGAGGTGCTTCCCGGCATTACACATTTCTATGTTAGTCATTTTGAAATTGTTTTTCACAACTTTTGTTAAACTTTCTTTGCGCAGGGGAAAAAAATCACCCTGTTCGTACTTGATTTCTGCACACAATGTCAAATCAAAAATCAATTCTTACACAATCTCCTTTTTGACTTAGCACTATACACTGGGCCTCATTACAAGTCCAGTGGTAACCCTGCCGGTGCTACCGGGTATTGCCACCGGACTTGCAATATTTACCGGCGCCTAGCTTGCTGGTAACAACAGGGATAACAACCCCGGCGTTCCAGGAAGTCAGGCACCGGTAAATGGTAAATCCCCATTCCCTTTTGAGTCCCATAGGACTCAATGGAAATGGGGACCACGGAAGCACCAGCACCGTTAATAACGGTGCCGTTGCTTCCAAGAAACTGTGCGGGCGGGTGTCATTCTGCCCATGAGGTCTGACCCGTCGCAGGCAGGACGGCACCCGCCCGCAGAGTCGCATTGTGCCGGTCCAGTAACAATGGTGCCGGTAGGCTTACCGGCACCGTTGTTAACGGACCGGCACAGTTGTAATGAGGCCCACAGTCTAATTTTTCTATACCCATACACCTCCCTAGAACTCAGGGGTCAACATTTACAGTGCCCTTTTAACAATGCATGGCAACATTACATCTACCTCACTGGTCTAACCCAGTATTTTAAATGTTGTTTTATCTGATTCCATGATATTTCTGCTTTTATGGCGAAGCTGCCGAAATAAAGATTACTACTACGACTACTACTACTACGTCAATGCAGTTACACCAAAATGAATAGCCTGTCACCAATACACTTGTCATGAGTCAACAATAATAGACCAGATTCTGACGCACAAGCACCCAATTTGTTGTGTTATATTGAGACCACCCTTAACCTGGGGCGTTCCTTCCCACTCCCAATCAAGGAGCCCTGCAATATTCGCATACATTTTTTTGCACTGGCCTTACTGAAGACTCATATAGAGTCATACAAATCTCCCCACCTGTGCCCACAGTAAGCCAAGAACCAGGCCTGGTATAGGAAATATGAAAAATTACCTTCATGGTGATTCAGGCACTCTCAGTCCAGGCTCTACCTCCTTCACAACTGGTTGGGAATGCCAGAATCTGCAGGCGGGCCGGAAAAGCTGGCTGAAAAAGATAGCTGTCACTTTAAGAGTTTAGATGGGGAAGCGTCTACGTCACGCTTGTGTCCCTCCGCACCAGGCCCACTCCTTAGCCTCGCGTCAACAGCGGTCCACACCCAGTTCCTGTGGTTCCACCGAGGTGGTAGAATTCAAGTACATGCGTACTGTAGGGGATGGTTGGGTGGGTGTTGTGAACGAGGGAGAGCCTGAACTAAGAAAACCTGAATCACCATGAAGGTACATTTTCATTTCTCTGTCGTCCTGGCTCTCCCTCCTTGGCAACTGGTTGGGCCCAGACTAAAAAGCCTTTGAATGAGCAAGGGTGGAGGAGACAGTGTGTACAGGATTCAGGCAAACAAGCTACGGAGAACATCTTGGCCGAATTTTGCATCATTTCTGGACAAAGGGCCTCATTACACGGTAGGCAGTAAGGGTTTACCGGTACTTTACAGGTACCGGTAAACCCTTACCGCCTTACTACGAGGTCCCTTTGCGGGTTGGGGAATTTAACGCCTGCTTTTTGCAGGCGTTAAAAGCCAACCCGCAAAGGGACCAGGGAGCTAATTACAGTACCCCAATTTGCAGTACCGTAATTAGCGCCTTCCCCATTCCCATAGAGCCCTATGGGGCAAAAATGGGAATGGGGAAGGGCAATGGGGGAAGGGGGAATTACCGCCCCACCAACCTTGGAATAGGGCGGTAATTCCCCTTTCCACCAAGGCGGTGTCGGTATTTTACCATAGCACCTTGGTCCTCTGCCATCCGTGTAATGAGGCTCACAGTGTCCATAGCATAGTGCTCCCAAAAGGCAAGCGGGGTAGTCCAGGTAGCTGCTTTGCAGAGGTCTACAATGGGAACGTGCCTGGTAAAGGCTACAGATGCTGCCTTGGTTCTAGTAGAATGAGCCCGAAGTCTCTGCAGAGTCGCAAGCCCTTTCAAGTTGTAAGCCTTGGAGATACAGTAGACAAACCATCTGGCAGTAGAAGCCTTTGCTGCCTTATTCCAGGAGAAGGACCACCGTCGGTAACAAAGAGCTGATCTGCTTTTCTAAATAGTTTAGTCCTTTCGAGGTAGAATTTTCAAGTTCTTACTACATCTAGATTATGCAGTTTCTCTTCTGTCGCAGACGCATAGGGTCTAGGAAGAAAAACGGAAAGACATATTTCCTAGTTTAAGTGAAAATCGGAAACCACCTTAGGCAGAAATGAGGGAACCGTATGCAAGACAACTTTGTCTTTATGAAACACAATATAGGTGCCTTTGAAGAAAGAGCTTGGAGCTCCCCAATTCTTTTAGCCAAAGTAATGGCCACTAAGAAGGCTGATTTCCAAGTTAGGAATTCTAAATCGCATGAAGCCATAGGCTCAAATGGTTTTTGCATTAGGGCTGCTAAAACCACATTGAGATCCCACTGAGGTGGAGGTTCACGAATAGGGGGATGTAAACGTAGAAGGCCCTTGAAGTGCCTTTTAATGGCCTAATTGGAAAGAGAAAAGGACTTGTGTTCTCTATTCAGTTAAGCCCCGATAGCTGATAAGTAATGTTTGCACATGTCTACCTTGACACTGGTGGAAACAAGATAACACACAAAGGACTTCACATTATCAATGAAGGCCTTTAGAGGATTACGGTTTTGTTCTAAAGGCCCAGTGACAGAAATGTAACCATTTGTTACGATATTGCTTCTTAGTGGGACGTTTCCTGGAGGCTGACATAATAGCAATGTTTTATTCTGACAAATGCAAGTGGGAGAAGGTTAGCTTTTCAGAAACCAAGCCTTCAAGTTGAGCAATTGAGGGGAGGGGTGAAGGACTTGCCCCTTCTGTTGAGTCAAATGAGCTCTCTTGAAAGTGGAAGATCTAAGGGGGGATTCCCCGCTAATTGTAAGACATTTAGAACTTCAGCAAAGTTTTGTGAATCAATGGAAGAAGTGGGAAGGCATAAAGTGCTAGATTTCACTAATCCAGATGTAGAGCATCTCCCAGGGACAGAAGACCCTGACCTTGCCTTGATGCAAACTGAGGACAAAGTGTGTTGTGTTGATTGGCAAAGAGGTCCCCACTTCTGAAATATGAAGTGTGGTACAGATGGTTTCAGCTCCCATTCGTGCAGAGCAGACTGTAACCGGCGTAATTTGTCGACCATGACATTCTTCTTCCCATCGAGATGGGATGCCAACAGGAAAATGTGATTTTGAATGGCCCAATACCAAATTTGTTCTGCTAGGAGACACGGGACGGGAGCGAGTCCCCCTCTGCTTGTTGATATAAAACATTGCAGTGGTATTGTCCATTTGAATGGTCACCACCTTTCCTTGAAGTGAGGGTAGAAAAGATTTTAGAGCGAAAAATATGTCTCTTAGTTCCAGGACATTTAATAATAATAACTTAGAATTTATATAACACTACAAACCCTTGGGCATCTGAGCGCTGCTTATTATTACCCACGGTGTGTGGTGCTCATTTATCGACCTCAGAAGGATGAAAGGCTGGGTTTGGCCCTGCCGGGATTCAAACCTGCGTTAGCATGCTCGGCACAGATGTCAACGCGAGCACTCTATTCGCTGTGCGATCGGACCGGCATGCGGTCCTTCCTTTCCTGAGAGGACCAAAGATTGTGGACTGTTCGGCTCCGACGATGGGCTCCTCAACCGTACTCTGAAGAGTCCGCTGTTATGATTATTTGGTGAGAGGGAGTTTGAAAGGGAGATCCCTTTAGCAGGTTCTCTGGGGAGTGCCACCTGCGCAGGGAGTCTTGAACTTGGCCTGGAATTTGGATCTTTGTTTCCTGGGGATCCAAGAGCTGATTCCAGTGGATAGCAAGATGCCACTGGGTCATTCTCATATGTAGACTTGCAAAGGGGAAAAGGTTTATACAAGAGGCCATGAAGCCCAAGAGCCTTTGAAACTACCACGCTGTTAGTGACTGGAGAACTGAACAATGGTTTGTTGAACAGCTTCGACTCTTTCCAAGGGTGGAAAATCTTTGTGCATAGTAGTGTCTATAACTGTTCCAAAGAAATGGATACTTGGCGAGTGACTGAGTTTGGATTTTATCACATTTATGGAGAAGCCCAGGTTTAACAGAGTATGGCAAGTAATGTGTAACTTCTGAAGTAATACCCCCGGAGACTGTGCTTTGAGAAGCCACTCGTCTAGGTGAGGATATAGATGGACTGTCTGCAACTGAAGGTAGGCTTCCACTGACCCCAGAACCTTTGTAAAAACCCTGGGGGCAGTATTTAGCCCAAAGGGTAGACATTTGAACTGGTAATGAGACCATCCTATTGT
The DNA here is from genome assembly GCF_040938575.1 of Ambystoma mexicanum. Taxonomy (NCBI): domain Eukaryota; kingdom Metazoa; phylum Chordata; class Amphibia; order Caudata; family Ambystomatidae; genus Ambystoma; species Ambystoma mexicanum. The sequence goes on from NC_090936.1 coordinate 115,709,593, forward strand.
GAATCTCAGAAACTGATGGTGGAGTTTGTAGACGGGGATGTGAAAATAAGCATCCTCTAGGTCTACAGAGGCCATCCAATCATTTGGATGTAGGGAAGCCAGAATCTGAGGAATGGTTATCATATGGAAAGTATCCAGAAACAGGAATTGGTTGAGGTGTGAAAGGTCCAGAATTGGACGCATCCCACCTGATTTCTTTGGGATCAGAAGTAACACGAGTGACATCCCTGACCTATTTCCTCTTGGGGAACCAATTGTATAGCTCCTAGGAGTAGGAGTTTTTTAATCTCTTCCAGGAGCTCTGGGGATGATTTTGGGAGCTTTGGAGGAGAGGATGGTGGTGTAGCCGAAAGGGCAAGGCTGTAACTCTGTTGAATAATATTTAGAACCCCTTCCTCTTGAGTAACGGCTTTTCCTAAAAGGGAGGAATTTGGAAAGCCTTCCTGCTACCAGAGATGTATGTTCCTGGACGATGGTTGGAGCGGTAGGTAGCTACATGCCCGAGGAAAAGTCAAATAGACTTGTTCTGCTCTGGAGCAGAATTAGAGGAAGGGAAGAGGGCGGGCCGATTTATTCTATGGTCTACTCCATCTCTTTTTGGAAGAGTAGTGCGATTTAGCAGAAGTGGAAAAACCACTGTTGCCTTGTGTACATGGTTTAAATGCCTTAAAGGTTTGGTGATATGGTTGCTTCACCAAGATGGAGCTGAGGGTTTTAGCAGCTGTGACACTGGCCCAACATTTCTGCAGGACCTCATCTGTAGATGGGTCAAACAACATTTGCCATCAAATGGAAGGTCAAGCACCTTCTCCTGGATATCCTGGTGAAGGGAAAAGGCAGACAGATATGCATGTCTCTGCATGCAGACTGCACTAGTAGCTGCCCTTGTAGTTGTGTCAGTTAGGTCTTTAAGGAATTGAAGCTGTTGCATAGCAGCTTCTCTGCCTTCAGAAATCCAGAAAGAGAACTCATCTGCGGCTTCCTGAGGTAGCATGTCGGTGAAGTGCTCCAGATTCTCCCAGTTAAGGATATTAAATCCCGCCAGAATTGTAGCAGTGTTAATCTGCTTAAGATGTAAGGTAGAGGTGGTGTAAGACTTCTTACTTGGGTCTCCCATGCCTTTGCATTTTTGTCAAGCACTGAAGCTGGAGAAGGAGAAGGGCCCTTACCCTTTGTGCCCAGGGCAGAAGAGACTACTTATGATTTAGCTGGAAGATTTCCAGTGAGAATGAAGGGTTCATCCTTGGACCCTTTGTATTTATTATCTAGGGCCTTGGAGATGTTGAGATCAGAATTAGGTTTTCCCGAACGAGCTAGAATTGCTCCTTGACAGACAATTCCATGGGCAGAGGAACCTTATACTGCTGTGATGGCAGTTTCCCAAAAACACCAGCTGTTTCAGGCTAATCCTTTGGGAGTGTTTCAAGAGCCTGCATGGCTTTGGTGACAATGGAACACTTTAGAGGGTGAATGAGTGCGTCCTCCCCTGAATCTGAGTCAGTCTCCTTTGACATTTTCTGTTTTTTGGGTGGAGGAGCAGAGTCCATATTGTCCACTGGTACCGGTAAACGGTCGGGAGTAGGGTCGACTGGAACTGGTCCCTGCGGTAGTACTGTTGACATTCTTTCCTTTATGCGTTGAGGCAAGAATTTGAGGAAGGGTTCAGAAAGCAGTTTCCAGCATAGTGTTAGTGATGTTGTTTGCCATTTGGGAAGGACTAGGTAGAGGTTCTTCCAATGTGAGAGGAGAAGTAGAAGAATCAACCCTATTAAGCAGTTGTCTAGGACTGAAGATGTTCAACACCACCGGTCTGGGTACCTGAATGTTGGCTAGAACCAGTTGTGGTGCAGGTTGTGATGGCACCAGTACAGGTTGACCAAAATTGTCCTCACACTGAGGAGAAATGTAGGCAAATGTAAGGAGTGTGAGCTCTCACAGGAATGCTGAACAATTGCTCTGGTGGAACAGTAAAACACTTGGAAGTGTCAAAGTCTTCCAAGCCAGAAATTAAAGTTGAATTATCTTTCTGGCTCTCCGGTAACGAGCCAGAGACAGAAGCCATGGGAGATTTCTTCCGTTTGTGTTTTTTGCTGAGAATTCGGTACTGGACTAGCTCTTGAATGGAAGTGCTTCTGCCTCTTAAGAGAGGATTTATGAGATTTCCTCAGTACCGAGGAGTTTGCAAGCTCAACTGCAGTAGTGGAGGGTAAAACTTTTTCTTTTGGTACCGAAGTACCAGAGGTTTTATGTGCAGAAGCCTAATTGGCTTTGTCCGGTACAGGGAAATCGGAATGGACTGAATCAACCCCGGAGGTGCAAGCCTTTTTGCACGTAACCATGCCTGTTCGGTGTACCCAGGAAGTAGAGTGTTTTGCCGGTACCATTGTTATTTTGTCCAGAGTAAATAACTCTTCCGGTACCGGGCCGGTCTTCTGTGGCCCTTTCCCACCTGGAGGTATTAACACTTTCCCACCTGAAGGTACTAGTGCTTTCCCACCCAGAGGTGCTTTCAGGTGAGTAGGCCGGGGGTTTCCCCGTGAACGCTCCTGTGAAGACCCCAGAGCTGAGGAGGCAGTCTTCCCGTGGGTACCGACAGCCGGTGCCGAAACTAGTACCTCAACTGACTATATAGTCCCCCTCTTACTGATATCGGCCTCCCTGCTGTTCCGAACAAAGTCTTGGTCGCCTTTGGTACCTGTCCAAGCTCAGATATGGAGAGAAGGCGAGTCCGCAGAGACCTTGGGTGAGTTCCAAAGCAAAATATGCAGGTACTCATCAGGTGATGTATACCCAGACAGCGGACGCAGGCATGGTGGGAATCGGCCGCTGAAAAATGGTTTCAGCAAGGGATGCACTGTTGAAGCCTGACGCTTACGACATGCATAGGGGGAGGTACCACAAATAGAAAAAAATAAAAATAAAGAAAGAATCAATCACTAGGAAAAAAGGGATGGACAGCCAAAGGAACACCCAAAAAAGAGAATCGCAGCGCTGCAAAGAATTCCGGCCTATCCAGTAGGTGGAAAAACAGGAACTGGGTGTGGACCGTTGGTGATGCGAGGGTAAGGTGTGGGTCCGGCGTGCAGAGTGATGCACGCGTGATGTAAGCATTTCCCCTTCTAAACTCTTAAAGTGACAGCTATCTTTGTCAGCCAGCTTTTCCGGCCCGCCTGCAGATGCAGGCGTTCCGACTAGTTGTGAAGGAGGGAGAGCCAGGACGACAGAGAAATATTTGCATTTATTAGAATTATTTGAGTTATAGGTAATAGAAATCACACTAAACCTACACACGCCACCTTCTTTTTCGCTCATAATTAACATCTTGTTACATAAGTGAATCACACCAATTGGTTAGAAAAAACAGAAATTACAATACTTTTCTTTATACAAATTTCAAATTAAATAATCATCAACGCTGGCCCATGAATAAAATCACTTTACATTTGCAATGCTGTACAATTTTGATTTTCCTGCACGCCTAAAAGGCTAGCAGTTGGATTACAGATTTGTACCAATGTATAGGACAATTATGATTTCACCCACACCTTTGTTCAAAATAAGCACTCGGCGATTTAGCAGTTTGTTTTTTGGACCCCCCAACCCCCTACTTTGGTCTGTGTTGGGGTAGTCGGACAAAAAAATTAGGATGAGTGAAGAATTTGGTATTTCTGCCCCCCACCCCTCTACTTCAAGGCCTGTGTTGGGGAAGCGGGCAGTTTAGGGATTTTTTTAGTTTAGGTACAAAGACACCCCTCTTCCTAAAGAAGTCGGGGTCAACAGGATAAATAGGATCATCAAATTAAATTACAATCTATAGTTTTCAGCACACATCAGGAATTAGCTTTGCTCATTTAGAAGTTTAACAAAAATCACCCTGCAGTGTTCTGCCAAAGGGAATTAATTAAATGTATGTTTCTTAAATAGGATAAGGATCTACACAGTTTTGCCCCCTTGCCCGCTATAAAGGGAAAGGATTTAATGCAAGCAGATACCACCACCTTTTGGTCCCAAAGGGCTCAATTCTACTTACATAGAAAACCTCTGTTTATAGTTCAGGAAAGCCAGCTGCATGCCAGGACCCTCTGGAAGGATAGGGCAGGGGTCTGCTCAATCCACTCTCAAGGATGGCCTCCCGCTCTCCACCATAGGACCCTGCATTTATTTATCAGCCAGTAATGTGATGTGCTTTACCAATCTGCACTTGGATTAGATTTTTGTTCCAGCATTCTCTGGATTTGCCTTGCAAAAACACACCCGCTTAGTCATTCTAAATTGACCTAAAAGAACTTTTCATGGCAATCAAGCAGACTTTTCTTTTCCAATGTTTTGCCAGTTTTTTGCATGTGAAGCATAATCTAACTTACGTTTTGTCAACATGTACACCATGTCATTTCAATGACATGTCTATGTTGGGAGTGGAACATTTTCCTCATGTCTTGCTTTAACTTGCAGATGCACATGCAACAGACATGCCAACATTCCAACTCACCTGGGCGGGACAGTTAATCAGAGAAATAGGGAGTCGCACATTTTCCATTAGGGATGCAATTGGGCTAGAAGTATTTTGGCGGGAGAGCGTGAAAAATAGCAATATTTTTTCACGAAAAGTCTAGAGTCTCCCACCTAAATCGGGAGGGTTGGCATGTGGGAGGGTTGGCATGTAAGCATGCAAAGCCGTTTTTTTGTCAGTGTTTAAAAATCCTGTTTTTCATTTGAAAGGGACCTTTACATTTCTTCTTCCTTTGAGAATTAAAATGCTGCTTTCCTTTGGTAATGACATGTAGGCCTTTTTCACATGGCCCTTCAGTTCCGTTCGTTTGGGGCCTTTGATTACACCACACAGAACTCTGACCATTTCCTTTATGCAGAACAAAATCTCTTTATAGTATTTTTCTTAAACGTGATAGGCCCACCAAAGGTGGACAACTGTACCTTTTTTTTACCACATCTCTTCCAACAGCAAGACGTGTATTTCTTATCAGTCCCATCTAGACAGTTATGTGACATGTACCACTGGAGAAAGTGGAACAAAAAGAATGGGCGTCACAAAGAATATATTGAAGTTGAGTACAAAATAGAAGTTATATAGTACTGGAGTCAAAGGTAGCTTCACTTGCACTGGGGCTGAGAAAACTAGTGTGTACTGTTTCCTGACCTTGCAATCAAGGAAATTGGAAGGACCTTCATGTGTAAAACATGGAATTTATCCCACAATTTCTTGGAATTTCTTCAATGCCAACATATATCAAAACAGATTTCCATAGTAATAAAAACAATAGAGAATGTATTCATGAGACAGAAGCAATCAATCAGGTCCACTGCATTTCATACTTAAGTACATCCTCAGGAACCAAAATGGATGAAAAGTATACAAACAAAACAAGAAAGTAACAAATAAATAAACTTAAATAACACAACAACTACTATAAACAGTACACATAGCACAAGGGCTAAAAACAATATCCTACCTGCCTGTCTATATCGATGTAATTTAAACCCTTCATAACTGAAAAAGATAAATGTGACAAGATTGTCCAAATGTATGCAAACTTGTAATTCTGCAAATAGATAAGCATTATGTATTATGAAAATTGCATACCTGCAGTTTTCAGCGTTGCTCCCTAGTTAAGTTCAACTCAATGTTCCCAGAGAACAGCTTCAGATTCTGTAATGTATGGATAATATTGTAGAAACCCCATGTTGGTATGCACAGTAATGTGTGTATAGCCCTAAGAATATAAGGCCAAAATAGTAGGGAGAAAGAACCATGTTTGATTAGCACAGAAGAACAAGTTACTTACCAACTGTAACGTTCTTTCGACTGGATGTTCCTCCCACGCATTCCTCATCTTGTGATAATTCGTTATCTCCAGCTTCGCTGCTTCGGAAAAAAAAAATTTCGGCAGAGGGCACTGTGCTCAAGGTCGTGGCGTCGATTGTCCCTCGATGTGCTCCGTACTCTGTCGACGTCACAGATGGTATAGATAACTCGAGCCGCGCCCGTTGCTCCAGTTCTGTTTTTTCGATGAAATATATATATAGGAGGAACACCCAGGCGTGCCCCATGACCGATACATTCTTCGTGAGAGGAAAGTGTAAGAAAACGTAAAACTGTACTCTGGGGTAGGATGGGAAGGTCGATGAGGAATACGTGGGAGGAACATCCAGTCGAAAGAACGTTACAGTTGGTAAGTAACTTGTTCTTCGAATGGATTGTGTCCTCCCACGTATTCCTCATCTTGTGATAGGCTCCCATAGCAGTATCAATTTTGGAGGCAGGAGTACTAATTTCAGTTTTCGTGGACAGAATGCAGAACTGCCTTGGCAAATAAACCCTTGTTAGAGGAGGCAGTATCCAAACAATAATGTTTAACAAAAGTATGCATTGTTTTCCAGGTTGCAGCTGCACAAATATCTGCTGCTGGGACTCCCCTCTTTAGAGCCGCAGAAGTAGCCATTCCCCTTGTAAAATGGGCACAAAGCCCATCTGGTGGTTCTTTTCCCGCTAATCTGTAGCATTCAACTATGGCTAATATGATCCAGCGGGAAATGGTCTGTTTTGTTACAGATAAGCCTAATTTATGACCAGTATAACCTACAAATAGTTGGTCATCTTGTCTCAATTTAGCCATCCTTGAGATGTAAAAACTAAGAGCCCTCTTGGGATCTAATCTGTGTAATCTTCCTTGCCCAGATGAGGAGGAGGATAAAAGGTTGGTAGTACTATTTTTTGTGACAAATGGAAGTCCGAGACTACTTTTGGCAAAAACGAAGGTTTAACTTTAAGGACTACCTTATCCTTATAAAAAATAGTATATGGTTGTTTGCATGAGAGAGCCTGAAGTTCGCTAACCCTGCGGGCTGATGATAGGGCCACAAGAAGGACAGTTTTTAGAGTCAAATGCCTCAATGGACATGAGTGCAGAGGCGCAAAAGGTATGCAAGTCAAGAATGTTAATACCAAATTTAAGTCCCAAGTTTGGTACATGAAAAGGTACTGGAGGGTATACATTAGTAAGCCCTTTTTAAGAATTGAATTATTAACAGTATTTTGAAATATGAAACCTCTTCCGAGGAGCGCTTGAAAATGGACAGCGCAGCAAGGTATCCTTTGATTGTTCCTATCTGGAGCCCCAGATTAGCTAGATGTAGCAGAAAAGAAAGCACCATTGGGGTACCACACTGAAAAGGGTCTACATCCTTGTCTTTGCACCAGTTACTAAATCTGTTCCAGCGACATCGGTACAAAGATTTTGTTGCTGGTCTTCTGGCCGAAAGCAAGATTTCCATTACGTCACCGGAAGATCCCAATCCTTGTATCTCAACCTCTCAGAAACCATGCGTGAAGGTTGAATGTCTTGACCTCTGGATGGAGAACCCGACCTTCCTCTTGCGAGAGAAGATCCTCTCTTTGCGGAAGACGTATTGGAGGGCAGATGGACATCTCCAGAAGGTCTGGGTACCACGTCCTCCTGGCCCAATCCGGGGCAATTAGGATCATGGTTTTCCTGAACTTTCTCAACCTCCTGATTACTTGAGGAATCACGGAGACTGGAGGAAACGCGTACAGCAATGGAAACTTCCACTCCACTACGAATGTGTCTCCTAGAGCTCCTCTTTGAGGAAATTCCCTTGAGCAGTACTGATCGCACTTCCGGAGAGACACCGTGCTCTGCCTGCTCAGAGCGTCTGCCGCCGTGTTCTTCTCTCCGGCTAGGTGAATTGCCGATAGAGAGATTCCTTCTCGTATTGCCCAGAACCATAGCTGCATCGCCTCTCCGCACAGTGGGAGTGACCCTACTCCTCCTCTTTTGTTGAGGTGGTACATGGCCACTGTGTTGTCCGTCATTATCAGGACATTCTTTCCCTGTACAGAAGGCAGAAAGGCCTTCAGAGCTAGTCTGATTGCCCTCAGCTCCAACAGGTTGATGTGTAGTTTGGACTCCAATTGAGACCAACGACCGCTGATTGTCAGATCGTTGGTGTCTGCTCCCCACCCCGTGAGTGAGGCATCCGTCACTACTGTTATCTCCGGCCATCGGTGCCAAAAAGACTCTCCCTTGAGAATGTTGTCGTTGCAAGCCCACCATAGAAGATCCTGAGCAACTGCGCTCGGGACTTGCAGAAGATCCGACATATTCCCTGAGAACTGGGACCACTGAGTTCTGAGTGCCCAATGAAGGGATCTCATTCTCAACCTGACCTCTGGTACTAGGAAAATGCAGGATGCCATGAGGCCGAGCAACCTGAGAAAATCGAAGGCCGGTAGACGTTGGGCATTCTGAAACTTTGTTACCATCTGCTGGATGTGGAGAGCTCCCACTTCGGGAGGCGAGGCTTTTCCCGATGAAGTGTCTAAGAGTGCTCCGATAAACTGGAGCTTCTGGGATGGTATCATGTGGGACTTCTTGAAATTGAGGGAGAAGCCCAATTTGTGGAGGAAGTGGCAGATGATCGAAAGATGTTCCTGAGCTTGTTCTGGAGAACTTGCTCTGATCAACCAGTCGTCCAGGTAGGGATATATGTGAATACCTCCTCTCCTGAGACTTGCTGCCACAACCGCCAACAGTTTGGTGAAAACCCTCGGAGCGGAGGTCAACCCGAATGGCAGAACTCGAAACTGATAACGAGAATTGCCAATCGTGAACCTCAGGTACTTTCTGTGCTTTGGATGGATTGGCACATTAAAGTAAGCATCCTGAAGGTCCAATGATACCAACCAATGTTGGAGTTGGAGAGCCTGAAGGATCTGAGAAAGAGTCACCATCTTGAACTTGTCCTTCCTGAGGAACTTGTTCAAGTTTCTCAAGTCTAAGATGGGTCTCAGTCCTCCGTCCTTTTTTGGGATGAGAAAATATGGGGAGTACCAACCCCTGTTCCTCTCCGCTACAGGTACCAGTTCTATGGCACCTTTCTCTATCAGGGTTAAAATTTCCTGCAACAGGAGCGGATCTGAAATTTTGGCAGAGTTGGCTCCCAGTGGATGATTCTGAGGCCTTTTTAGAAAGGGGAGACAGTGACCTTGGGCTACTGTTTCCAGTGCCCAAGCATCTGAGGTAATGCCCCGCCATTCCTTCAGATGTTGAGAGATCCTGCCTCCCACTGGTGTTTTGTGTAATAAGGTCTCAGAGGGATTTGGAGGCGGCTGCAGGAGTGGCTGAGGGTACAGATGCCGCTTCTGAGGCTAGTTTTGCTCCTCTTCCTCGTGCTCCACGAGGGAAGTTTCTTTTGCCCCTTTGAGAAGCCTGTCCTCTTCCTCTACCAGATGAGGAGTAGTATCGAAAAGAATGACCCCTCCAGGAAGATGAGCCGGAATAGGGTTTTAGATTCTGCCGTAAAGAGGCGCTAAGTGATTTAGCTGCCGCTTTCGAGGTCTGAAGTTTTTCTAGGCTTTCATCAGCCTTTCGGCCAAAGAGCCTCGAGCCATCAAAGGGCATGTTGAGAAGTCTGGCTTGCACGCCTGGTGCAAACTCTGACTTCCTCAACCACGCAAATCTGCGTAGCACAGCGCTTGCAGCCATGGATCTGCTGATACTATCAGCAGTATCCAGTCCAGACTGGAGACATTCCTCCATTGCCTCCTTCCCGTCTTTGACTATATTCAGAAAGCCTTCCCTTTCCTCGCCTTCCGGAATATGATCAGCTGCCGCCGAAATACAGTCCCACAGGGTATGGGTAAACCTGGCTTGGGTACAGGTGACATTTGCCGACTTAAGTGCCATACTGCCTGACGTGAAAACTTTACGTGCCCAGGCATCCATTTTTTTATCCTCTCTATCTGGAGGGATAGTTGGATAAGCAGTTTGTTTTGAAGTAGATGCTGCCTGAATGACTAAACTCTCTGGAGTCGGATGTTTATTCAAATATTCAGGATCCGTTCCAGCTGGTCTATATTTTCTTGGAAAAGTGCTATCTGCAGCAGCAATAGTTTCTGGTTTCTCCCAGTTTTTCTCCACAGTCCTTTGGAGGGCCCTGTGGAAAGGGAGAACAGGATCTTTCTGAGGTCCCTTGATGATTATATCCGTCATGTCATCTTGTTCAAAAATGGGTGAAGTATTACCCCAACCCATATATTCAACTACCCTGGTCATAAGACCACTGTACCCAGCATCTGCATGCTCTACAGGATCAGGTTTGGCAAACTCTAATTCTGGGGATGTGTCAACTCCACTGGCAGAATGTAGAGTATCACGCAGGTCTCTCATTCTAGATTCCTGGTCAATAAGTTCCTCAGGGACTTGTCTTGTACCATAAGTAACTCCCAAAGGAGTAACCTCGTCTTCTGAAGCAGACTCTTCATAAATTGCTGACATAGATTTGAAAAAGTCTGACCTGGCCAAGGAGTGAATCTCCTTTCTTCCTCTTCCATCTGCTTCGACGGAATTGGCAAATCCTTCGAAGTTGTCGAAGGGGTCTTCGAAGTCTTCGAAGATGACTTCGATAATGGCGTCGAGGATGTTTTTGGCTTTGGAGTCGAAATTATCGACGCAGAGGGCGTCAACAAAGTCGTCGAAGTCTTCGACGACTTGTGTTTCTTGTATGGCACTGGAGAAGTGCTCGACTCTCGAAGAGTCTTCAACGGTTTTACATCGACTCGAGGTTCTTTGGATTCCTCGACGCTACCGGTCTTTGCCATGGTAGCCTTGGACTTCCCTTTGTCGTCCAATGGAGCAAATTAGGGGTATGGCTTTTTCGAGGGTCTTTCGAGGGTGTTGGGCCGCATTCTCGAAAACCTCCATCATCTTTTTGCGGAATTCTTCCCACTTACTGGGAGAATCCGATTTAGTCGGACAATGAATTTCTTCAGTCGACTCTGAAGAATAAGATGATGATGAGGGAGATCTATGTCTCCTCTTCATCTTTTTCGATGATGACGAAGAGTGTCTCGATCTACTCCTAGATTGAGATCTCTTTGAATGCCTATGGCGATCCGATTCCTTAGAATCAGTCGCTTTCTTGTGTCTTTTTGACGAAACCTTTTTTGAGGCCTCCCTCCCCACCGACAGTTTGCCTCTCCTCTCACGAAGAGCTTTCTCGGTCATAGATTGTCAGGACACGCAGTCGTCGGTTCAGTGACTGGAACCGAGACACCAGAGACAAATCCGGTGGGGATCGGTGATCGACATCTTAGACCCACAATCTGCACACTTCTTGAACCCAGTCCTGGGTGTCGAAGGTGTCGAAGATGACGACATTTTCTTCACAGAAAATAGAAGCGCGCCGTTCTCGATAGCGAAGCGATCGGAAAAACGGAACTGAAGCAACGGGCGCGGCTCGAGCTATTTATACCATCAGTGACGTCGACAGAGTACGGAGTACGTCGAGGGACAATCGACGCCACCACCTCGAGCACAGCTCTCTCTGCCGAGAATTTTGTTTCTCGAAGCAGCGAAGCTGGAGATAACGAATTATCACAAGATGAGGAATACGTGGGAGGACACAATCCATTCGAACAAAGATTCTATGTAGTGAACTGAGCCGTATTAAATATACTGCAAACCTGATGGCCGACTCTGCATGAGCGTGATGACGTAATTGCCATGATGACGGCATCATGTCATCATGTCCAACTGTTACAAGAAACGTATAGATTTAAACAAAGCCTGTGAGGCGCTGTGATAGATAAAAGCTTATAGAATGAGAAAATGGTAAACTGACATAAGGTTCTAGTAATTAATATAAAGCTGTGTAATGGAAATCCATGAGAGAAGGATTATTAGTCAAGAGATAAATCATGTGGATAGAGAAACTAATGTGCAATACAGTAGAGGGATATATAAGAGAGACAAGAGTAGATAAAGATGTGAACAGGGTCCCCACTAGATCGGATGAGAAAAATGTGATACTGTAACAAAGTCTCCGAAATAGAGCACGATATTTAGAAAAAAATAAACATAAATGTGAGAGATACCTACAGGGAAATAAAAAGAAAATAAACAGGAACAAAGTAACAACAGCTACCATGGCCTAATTCAACGAAATAACTGAGAACATAGTACATCAGTTGTGCAACTCTCCAGGTATATTGTATATAACAAAAGATGTTCTGAAATCAGTATGTGGTGTATAACCGAGTATACCAAAGATTCTGCAATATAGAAAAATATGAACATTGTAAATTATTGACAAATGCAAAATTCTTTAGGTCATTTCAGGCCTAAGAAAAAGTCAAGTGATCTCACAGCAATATCACATATAGCAAAAGAAATGACATTCTTTGTTAAGTCCGCCAGGGGGCAAGGAATTTAGGCGGGCGATGTCTCTCTTTGATCTGCTTGTTTTGCCGCATTGAACTCTCCTGGTTTTTATTCAATAACCTCTAGATTCTGGAATTTCATCTGGGAAATCTGATGTCCTTGTTGCAGAAAATGACAGTTCTATGGTGATCTTAGGTTCCCAGTACGTAGGTTAGATGATGTTCTTTCCATCTCAATTTGGCCTTCCTTGTGGATTGACCCACATAGTATTTTCCACACACGCATTTTATACTGTAGATAATGTTCTGACTATCACATGTAGCAAAGTCCTTAAGGTAAACCTTCTTGACAGAGTTAAGATGAAAAACCAAATTCCCTTTTAGGACAAAGCTACAGTTTGTACATTGTAAACATGGAAAGGTACCGCATTTTCTAAGACGTGTATCTGTGTGTTTTGTGTCATTCCTGGCAAGCATATCTTTCACATTTCTGCTTCTAGAATAGGCAAATATGCAGGATCTTTGCATATATGCTCTAGGTTCTTGAGAAAGGAAGTGCCAATGATTGTATATGATTTTTCTAATTCTCTGGCTGTGAATTGAACATTTCGATACATACACTACGGCTGGTTGGGACCGGAAAATCTGTTTAGTAAGGAGGGTGTCTCTAGGGAGTGTTTGAGCCTCTTGTATTAAAGACTCTTGAAAGCCTCTGGCTAGAAATGTATTGGCCATTTCTTCCATCAGTCTGTTGCATTCTTGGTCATCTTGGACTATCCTTACTCTAAGTAACTAACTGTACAGGAGACTTTTGATGGTACTGAGAAGATGAAAACTCAGCCCGTAGAGAAGGTTATTGCTTTGTGGAACAATGTAGTTTCTAAACCATTGGGACTTAGTAGTACTGTGACATCTAGAAAGTTTACAGAAGTAGAACTGGCTTCGATGGTGACTTGAATGCGACTGTTGATGCTGTTGAGGTACTCACTGAAAAGAATACATATTTCGTGTGTACCTGACCATATTCCAAAAATGTTATTGATATATCTCCCACAATATTTGATATATTTATGCCATATATGATGGCCTAAAATGTAATTCTTTTCAAATGTATGCATGAACATGTTTGCATAACAAGGGGCTATATTGGCCCCCATAGAGGTACCAGAACTGTGTCTTTGTATCTGAAAAACCAGTTAAGAGAAATACATTCTAAAAGGGACATCAGGAATTCTTTGGATGCCTTAAGATCATCAGATTGTAAATGTAACCATTCTATAGCCTCTTGGCCAAGGTTGCGTGGAATGGTGGTGTATACACTTCTTAAATTGATGGTAAATAAAATGTCTGTGGGGCAAGGATGTAGTGTCCCCAAGATATTTAAAAAGTGTTTTGTGTCTTTGATGTAGGTGCTGGTCTCATAAGTACCAAGGGGTTGTAAAATAGTTAGTAGCTGACCCTATTTGAACTTGATGGTTTACTCATGTCCTTGTGAATCTTAGGAAGAGTGTAGAAGACTGGAGTTCTGGGAGGTTATGATGTAAGAAATTAATGAGTTTTGCCTGAAATCCAACTCTTCTCTTCCACTATTCCAAGTAGAGTGTTCAAATTGCATTTGATGAGATTAGTTGGGTCACAATCTATTAGTAGCATATATATCACTGTCAAGTAATTGACTCTCACATTCATTTTCATAGTTTATGGTGTATGAAACAACTACACTTCCTCCTTTATCCACATGTTTAAAAGTGATCGAGCAGTCTGAAAACAAGGATTGTAATACTCTTAGTTCTTTCTGGTTAAAGTTAATTTTTTTAGATCGACCATAATGGAGTTTTTACAAGTCTGTCAAGACCATTCTGTAAAATAAGTCCATAATAGGGTACGGTACAGATGGAGTAAAAGTACTATGAGGTCTAAATTCTGTGTACTCATGATCATCTTCTGAGTCTTGTGTAGTGACAAGATTAAGATCTGCGAAAAAGGCTTTAAGTCATAGTTTTGTAGTGAACCTGTATAGGTCCACCATGTTATCAAAAAGGTGTGAACTGTAGGTGGGACAAAATGAGGTCCTTTCTGTAAAATAGCCAGTTCAGTCTTTGTAAACACCCTGTTGGAAAGGTTAATAACTAGGTTCTCCTGGGGTATTGATGTGTATTGCTACTGTTTGGGATGTGACCTGTTTCCCATGTGCAACATTTTTCTCTAGCACCTCTCCATAAAAAAAGTGAAGGAACGCTTCTTGGCTGTTCAGGTTCTGTGCTAGTGCCTGCTTCTACAGGTGTTAATGAAATAGCTCTTGGCACCAATTCTGATTTTGTTATAAGTAGATTTGGAATCTGTACTAGTGGATCATAGGAACTTGAATAGCCTCTATTTGGTGGGTTTTGTTTACATTGGTCCATCCAAGTGTAGACTATATTATTATGGTAGTTGTATGTATTAGTTGTATGTATCCCTTTGAACTTCTTGGTTTCAATTTCAGACCTGCATTCAACCAAATTCTTGTTACTGTCTTCCAGAATTTTGTGTAGGTCAGTTTGACTTAAAGCACCTCTGATTGTATTTCGGAGATGTTTTTTTGTTTAAGAATCAAGTTCTTTAGAAAGTTCCTGTAACGTTAAAAGTATAATGGGCCTCATCACGAGTTGAGCGGTCGGGGCTATTAGCGTTACCGCCAACCCCCCGGCGCTATTAGTGCTGGTGCTGGTGGTATTATCGCAGTGGTGATAGCACCGAAAATCTGCAAAATCGCAGCTCAGTGCTGGGGGTAAAGCCTGCCAAACCCCTGATTTGGCAGATCCTAAAATGCAGCCGTAATAGCATTACCGCCACATTTAAGGGTTACCGCCAAACTCATGAT
The DNA here is from genome assembly GCF_040938575.1 of Ambystoma mexicanum. NCBI lineage: Eukaryota > Metazoa > Chordata > Amphibia > Caudata > Ambystomatidae > Ambystoma > Ambystoma mexicanum. The sequence continues at coordinate 115,724,652 of NC_090936.1, forward strand.
GAGGCAGAATGTCTAGGAAACATTTATTAAGCACTTGTTCCCATTGTCGTACACATTCTCCATTCTCTTTGCATAGTGTCAGCCTCAGGGGAATTCTTAAACCTCTATGAATTATTTGAGCTCTATAATACTTAATGAGATTGATTGCGTGTAATTTTCGATTGATTTGTCTCTGGATCAAACATTCTAGTGACTTGATCTTAGTTGCTGGATGTGTTAGTTATGCCTGTGTCTCTGGTGAGATTAAGTATTTTTGAGAAGGAAGCCTAGGGTTTCAGTTTTCTTGTTTGTAAGATTCGCAATATGCTCATAAGACATATTTGAAATGAATGTGTGCCTCTACTCGTGTTTGCAAACAAAATATTGGTAAAAGTGGAACAAAAAGAGTGGGCACCACAAAGGGTATCCTGAAGTTGTAAAATACATCATGCTCATTTGTTAGCATAATAACAATTTTGGGAACATTTTAACAAGGTTATCATATATATCTTATTCAGTTATGACGGGTTGACATTACATGAATATAGAGAGGTTGCTAGGATATTATTTTTAATCCTTACTCTATGTGTACTGTTTACAGTAGCTGGTGTGTGATTCAAGTTTATATGTTTAGTTAATTTCTTTTTTTATTTGTATATTTTCCTAGATTTTGGTCCCTGAGGATGCATCTAAGTTTGAAATGCAGTGGACCCGATTGTTTGCCTGACTCATGAACAAATTCACCATTGTCTTTTACTACTATGGGAATCTGTTTTGATATATGCCTTAACTATTGTCTAAGATCAGCGCTGAACTTGGCATTCAAGAAAATCCAGGAAATTGTGTGATAAATTCCATGTTTAATACATGCAATGTCCTTCCAATTTTCTTTATGTACCACTGGAGACAAAATGTAGGTATTACCTACTTTTTCCATATAACAGTTTTGCCAGATTTTGTGTTGCCACCTTTATTACTTATTGTTTGGCAGCAAAATTGTAGATGTTAAGTGTGGGTATGTTATATATAAGGGGGAGGTGGTAGTAAAAGCGGGTTGTGGGATGTCTCCCCCTGCCTTTTGCGGTAAAAAAGAGGTAAAATCAGCACAAAAAATAGGCAAAATGTAATTTGGCAAAACAAAACACAACTCTGTAAATCTTCATAGATCCAAATGTTATAAGCGCATTCTTTCACACTTGTACTATGTGAAGATTTACGAGCTCTTTCCTATATGTGTACACAAGAGGATTCTGAAATGTCCATTCTCAATCCCCCTCCCATTTTTACATGTACCCTAGCTTGTCAGAGTCGGTTTGCGGGATCAAGCAATTTATAAGACCTACTTGTTCAGCATTTTGATATCCCGCTTTTCAATGCTAGTTCAAGCCCTTCAGGTGTTCTGTACCCTCTACGCTTTCTCTCAAAGTTAGTACTGCAATGCAGATAAGTAGTATTTACAATCAACAAATGTCAACAGAGTCCCTTCCGAAAACAATTGTCCCAATTTGAGCTATTTTCCCCCTTCCCAAGGCCTACAGTTCCATTATTGCATATGGCTATAGAATCTGGATTGCCTAACACTGGGGTCAGAGGGCTTAATTCTACAGCTAACGTCAACATCCTGTAGTGTTTATCACAGTATGAGAGGTTACAGCTAGATGACAATAATAAAAGACCAGAAGTGACCTAGCTCTATTTAAGACAGATCCCCTAAAGCCAGATAGGCATGGTCTTCTCTTCCACATCTAGCTATTTCATTGTCCCTTTCTCACTCCTCTAATCAAATAAAGAGCTGATCTGTGCATTATGTAAACATCCTTTCAAGGATAGAAGACCCAATCACATCTGGACTGGGGAGCAAAGGAGTACTTCCTGGGAAACCCTAGGCCTCTACCTACCCCAAATAAAAGAGAAAACCTTCTGCTGTAGTCTTGAAATACTGTGCAAGGGCATCGTAACAGGGGAGCATGAAAAACATACAAGAGTTTTGGGAGGAGAGAGACCTTATTTGCAGAAATTCTAACCAGACAAAAAATATGCTTGAGATCCTATCTTTTCAAGTTTTCCTCACATTCTTTAAGCAATTTTGGAAAGTTAGCATAATATGATGGGGTTAGGACAATCCCTAAGTATTGCAATTTATCCTTGGACCAATTAAAGTGGAATACAGACCGTATCTCTTCAATAAACTGACCTGACTCATGTAAATTAATTCCCATCTGATTTATCAGATTAATTGTAAAATCCTAATTTCTTCCCAAATGTTCACAAAACTGAGGCCACTCTTGGCAATGATTGTGCATTTTTTCCCACAAAAGCAAGTTTTATTTATAGTCCTTACTACTAGTACCCCTCAGATTAGTGTTGAGCAGCATATGAATATGTCATCCATAGCTCCTGCCCCAATATTGCACAGGTGAAAAATGTTACTCACTAAGGCGACCATACGGCCCCTATCCCAGATACAGAAGGAAATGGACATAATGTAACTAAAGATGGCGTGAATATGCAATGTATATGCTGAATACAGCATGATGTACAAACGTATATAGCTCACTAACATATAAACATGACAGTAATGGGCAGCCATCTTTTCCAAAATGGAAGCCGCACCATGCATTTAAGTGAATGAAAGGTCACAAGATTCCACGAAAACTCAAACTGCTGAATTCATTGAAATACAGACCTGTGCAGGGCACAGACAGTAGCTATGCAAACCAAGCCAAGACTACTGAGAAATTAAGTAGGGTCCAAACGGCTCATAGAGAACACAAGAGAATAATTCTCATGGCATAAGCCATATTTTCCAAAGATTAATTATAGAACAACCAGCCTTTGAAATCCAAGTGCTGGATAATTATAAGCCCAACACTTCATAGGGAACAGACGAAACAAGTCCCTAGTGGTAAATAAAAGTAATAACTCTTGCACTTATATTAGTTAAATTCCCAATAAATGCAGGGTGAAATCATTTCAAATGCGGTCTCATCACACGTGACCCATAGTAGGAAAACATTGTCTATTTATTAGCCCTCGGCACAGATAAGACACCTGCCTTACTCCTCACGCATATTCCCAGACATAAGGTGCCTTATAAGGTTAGCTACAAAGAAGTTGCTCTGGCTCATGGCCTAGGAATAAGGGATAGTACGTTTTTTAATTGAAAGGATGCAGTTTGCGGACCTCTCTCCCCCTACTCCCGTTCTGGCTCATGTCTTGATGACCTGTCATTTGTCCAAGATTGGTCAGTAGAATGCCAACGAATCAGGACGCTTAACGCTAAGCCGCCCAGTCCATGCTGTGCCACCCAATCATATATTGTAGAGATGACATGTACTCACTATTATCAAGTTAGAGGTGGATCCATCAGATATTCAATTAGAAGAATAACCTCCATATGTGTATTTAGTAAATTCCCCTGACCAGTGCGCAAAAAAGTCATCCATGGCCTGGACCCCAACTTCCAACTTCAACACCCACCAGCCAGGCCTTGCTGGCTTTCTATCGATTTTCAGAGCAGATGCTCTGTTCAAATATGGCCACCGCAGCTTTTCCTGTGTCTCTTTGGACCTGGAGGAGGAAATCCTGCCTCTACATTTGGTGGATTGGCCATGGACATACACAATAACATCCAACACGGAGAGCCGGCAGGCGAAGACAGCCCTCTCAAAGGGCCTCCTTCAAGGGCTTTATCTATCGCTGTCTGGGCCTGTAAGGGTCAGGAAGGCCCCCAGCACGTCTGCTCATCAAGGTATGTGCCTGGTGCTCTATCTGATCACTAGGTAAAATTCCATTATTCCTACTCTATGACCTGAACATGTATATGGATAATTCTGCAGAAGCTGACTTTTCATATCCCATCCATGAAATGTGAGAAACCAGAGGGTGTCTTCACACCTACTCCCCTTGGATCCTCTTCTCAGGTAATCAGGGACAGGCCATCCCTTTTGGATCTTGACCCTGGGGGTAGAGTTGAGAGGGAGGATCACCTGTCCCAATAACTATGGTCAGGCAATTGAAAATTAGTGTTCACACCTACAAACTGCTAATTGGTTGCAGGTGTATAAAAGGAGTCAGAAGCAGCAAAGCTGCAAAACAGTTGGGCCGGAGAGCACGGCCATCCGAGCTGGAGCGGGCAGACAATGGGCCGGTGAAAAGGACGCTGACAGTGGAGAAGACAGGAAGATGCTGAGGCCATTGCGGGCTGCAAGAGGGTCTGGACTTGAACAGAGCCCATAGTCTTGTGTTCCCTGTTGGAAGTGGGAACACAGAGATGCCGCTGCTTCCTGGTGCTCCTCTGGAGCAAGAGAGGAGCGAGTGTGAACCCAGGAGCAAAACCAGAGCACCCGGAGGAGCGGCCACACACCGGTGAGTGATAAGGAAGGTTCATTGAAGCCAGGGCATGGTATGGGTTACAGCGAATGCTGATCACACAAGAACACATGTAAAAGGGGTTTGGAGATCGAAATGAACTGTTGGATACCAAATGAATTGCCAAGCAAGTAATACTTTTGAACACTGATAAACAGGTCGGATGACCAAATATGAACTATTGAATACCCAAGAAGTTGACAAGCACTTAATACGTTTGACTGCTGAACCGAAGAAAAGGATATGGCAATATTGCACGAATGAAAAGGAAAGTAATGCACATTTTCGAATGAGCTGAACTGAAAGAAGCTACATTTGCAAACAAAGTGAAAAGAGTGAAAAGTAAAGCATTATTGAGTAGTGTGGAAGCAAGGTGGTAAGCAGGAGAAATACCACAAAGGAAGGTTTCTGAGAATTACATGTTGATAAAGGCAAGCCAGTAAAGTGAACCAGATTAATAACACATGTGCAGAAAGGAAACCTGTGCTGTCAAGGAAGTCCTATGAGAAAGATGAACTGATGTAAAGTGCCAAGGGTTATCAGTTGCGTGACCTGTGATGGGTGGACCGTGTGGTCCGACAACTGCGTCTAGACTGAGGAACCCCTCCTTGGAATAAACCAAGAGAAGTCAAGAGGCTGAAGCTGGTCAACGTAAAGTGGTTCAAGTGGTGGAGAGAAAAGGCAACCAAACAAGTTTAGTTAACAGTATATTTGAAGTCTGAGACTGTAAAGTTGAATGTGGGGAAGGGAACCCTGAGACCATTTTGCGGAACTGTGTTAACTTGGGCAAGGGAAACCCAAGGCCCTTTTGTTGGAACTGTCTTGAACTTGGGGAAGGGAGCCAAGAGCAGTTCTGGAGCTGGAAGAAGCTCAGAACATTAGTTTGAACACGGTTTCTTTGATTACTACATCCCTACACATTGTTTAGTTTTAGTTGTGAGGGCAAGTGTAGGTTTTGGATGCAGAAAGACTTAAGTTGAACTTACTGACTCAGATTATCCTTAGTTTATTAGTATAGGGCATGTTAGGCCTTACACCTTCCTGACATTTGAGTTGATAAAGAACTTTTGTTTGAACTTTGAATCTGTTGTCTGTGTCTTGCTTCATGATGCCTTCACAGTAATAACAGTATTTGCTTACTTATGACACCATCGCTTGCACCGCTGATGTAGCCCCTAACTGTCAGAGTGCTGCTTTTCCAGTATGTGCCTTGCTATACAGTTGCTATATCAGCCTGCTGAGTCCCTACTATACCACTGCACTCTTGCCTGGACTCAGCAAGCAGGGCCTGTTTGATTCTCTCCTAGAAACGTGAATCAATATGTTTTACATCTCACAGTTTCTGTGATTGTGCTGCTTTTGGTCTGACCTATACTATTGTCATGTTATGAGACACTATAACTACTATTGTCGTGTTGTGATATTGTAACTTGTAAACACACTATTTTTTAAATTGTATTTAAAGTGTGTTTAGTCACATATTAACTTTTTTACACTACCAATAAAAACACAATCAGTATCAAAGCACGTACACACTACTATTAAAATAATTACACAATAAAATCACAACCCTTATTAGCATACATATGACATTTAAAAACAATACTTAACAGTGCTACCTTAACAGAATTCATTATTCATTTCATTCGAAAATCAAATGATTATGATGCAATTAAAAACATAGTAAAGTGGGATTAAGTTTTCATGTACTCATTTCATTCAGGCCCTTTCCAGTGTGGTCAATAATCTACTGGCTGCTGTTTTCCATACGGACAGGGCTGCTGCTGGCACCACCAGTGACTCTGCCCCAAGAATATTACTCCACCCATCATCAAATGAAGTCAGGTTAAACTTTGCATATGCTCTCGCATAAACCATGTCTAATGTTTCTCATGAGTTAAGATGTGCTGTGCTGATTCAATATGTTTCCGACAGTCTACAGATCCTATCTTTATGTTCTATTCCCGCCCAGGCCCTCGTCATCACCCAAACCGAGAGGGTCTGTAACTTATTTACACTATATGTGTCATGATATTACTGTTCCCGTTGCCTGCTGGGTCCTTTACTACACCACCGTACTCTGTCCTGGGCCAGTAGGCAGGGCCTGCCCGATTGCCTCCTAGAAACCTGAATCACTATAGGCCTCATTCCCAGATTGGAGGTAGCCATGGCGGTAATAAATGAAATTGACAGAAAGGTGGACGATTCCAGGTGTGCCTCAAGGTTTCTGATAACATTCCATTTCCCAAATTAAGCAAAGGTAGCTGCTTTTCATAAGTTCAACAGAAAGGCATATCTAACAAAAGAATAAGACCCTTAGAAGAACCTATATGGGATGGGGCAAAAACTGCAATATTGGTCTGGAATGTTTACAAAGACAGGTCAATAACGAAAAGCTGGGAATGTTGGAAAATACCACGGGCCTCATAAATTGGGTCAAACTGACTAATGTAAAAAAAAAAAAGATTCAATTGGTTTCTTATATTGTACTTTATACCGGACGCCAGCCTCTAAGTGTAGTACCGGTACTGGGTACCGAACCCTTTGTTCAGTGTAGTCTTCTTTACAAGACCAGAGCATTGCCCCCGAGGTATCCTTTCCGGTTGTAGATGTAGATGTAAGCATCCCAAAGTAAAAGATAAATATGCTTTTTTTCTGGATCCATGCTGGATCCATGCTGGCATAAATGCTGTAGCATTTTAATAGTGGTGAGGAAGGAGGCGGCAGAATCGTAAATTAAGATCTGTGTCACCACTCTTCCATACAAATGCATTAAAAAAAGTGAATAACTTAAAAATAATGCATACAATATTTACATGCTGATTTGTTGCAGTATTTTTATGTTACTCTTCATTAATCATTACCCCTATACTGTTTTTTTTGGCTAGCTGAACAAGAAACCCAAGTAGAATTGAGTTTTTGACATCCCTTTTGACTGGACTTCCTTAGTTTCCCAAAGTTTTCATAACCTATAAGAACTGTTGCCTCAAATACAAATCATGTCTTGCAAATTATCTACAAAAAAACTTTCTAAACCGCCTTTATAAAAGCCACAATGTATACCCCTAATGCCGTTCTCTGTTACGTCACCAAAACAGTTGGTCACTCGCAACTCTCCATTTGTGCTATGCATATTGCAGTCATTTTGTTTACCGTTGTTATTTTATTTACTGTTGGCATTGTTGTAGAAACAGATCAGAGATTTGATGCATATGCTTAATGATAAAATACATCTAGAACTAAGTATAGTGCTAGGAGCCTCTGTAAATGAAGAGAATTCCCCTAATGATGAACCTGAAATCCCAGCTCTCATAGAAAGCGTTTGTGTGTGTATATATAATATCTTTGTGTATGTACTAGATTATATTAGTGAATACTTTTTTTGGGTACGTAGAGTATGCATTATTTTACTAACTTAATTTTATGCATAACAAATTAAATTTTTAGACTTAATTGATCATATTCAAGGATGATCGAAATGGCATGACATTCTGATGAATCAAGGGCATTCCTCAATTCTCCCCAAAGGGGAGTCCCTTCCCCTGAGGCTAGGGAGGTGAGCCTGGTCCGCAACACCCTCCCTAGGGGTAGAGGCAAGTGGGGCAAGTGGGAACTTACCAGGAGAGACTGCCACTTTTGGGACAAGGACTCCCATTCACATGAGGAACTCCTTAAAGCTGGACATATTGGTGCTTACATGAGATGCCCAAAAGCACCAGAAGATATCAAATATCAAGGCTGGAACGAAGAAAAGAATAGCAGTGCCATTATCTTATGGGAACGGAGCATATCCCTTTAAATAAAATGATATGCTGAGATGAGGAGGTTGATTAATAAGCCCTCCATGAGAGGCCAACGAGAAGAGAGAGACAAGCATGTACGTGGGTTTGGGGAACTCCCATGATACGTAACACCTGAGGAAGACAGAAACCTGGAAACTTGCGAGTTTCAAACCTGCCAGAGAATGTCGAGCAGGAGGCCTGCGATACTGCGAATGCGAATGGAGAGAAACCAGCAAGGCAGGAACCTGCGAGAAAGTGGTGGCTGAAGAAATATTTACACCTCAGAACACACTGAGATGAAAGTGGTGGCTGACCATTAATGAGAAGCTGTGGTTGAGAATCTATCCACTAAATGTCGCTGAGACCACCACCAGAAACGAACCATGAGGTGTCTGATCACATAGTGAAGTACTGAGACACTACGAAGAAGCAAGGGAAGGCAGGAAGAGAGACGCCAGCAAAGCGAAGAACTCAGCGGTCTGAACCAGAGTTTCAGAGAACTAGACACTTGGACTATATATCAAGAGAAGTAGCCCAAGTGAAAATGATATACAATTGTCCAGGAGAGAAAATCCACCAGAACAACAATACTTTAGCAAGATACACTAAGAGGATGCAAATACTATGAGAACGTTCCAAAAGGGATTCTCAAAGAGAAAGGAAGAATTAATGATGCAATTGATGAATCCATGTAGTCACAAGAGTATATTTGCGAATTAAATAGTGACAAAGACACCCCATATTGCTACTAGGAGTACCCTCAGGAGAAGGGAGCCATTCACCTGATTTACGTTTTCATAGTGGTATGGTCAGATAGGGTAGTTTTGGACACCAGATTTGTTTATATGGGCATTCACGACTGACGAACTAGCACCGTAGTTAGTAATATCGGCAGGGAACACCCAAAGTGTTAGGGAAAGATAGGTCTTTTTAAGTTACTTAATAAAATACTGTGCATTATGTCAGAGTCTGTGTCTTTCTTCTGACCTGCCACAACACATTACTGGATCTGAAGTACAGAGCTTATTCTCACTTTGACTTAAACAATTCCTGTAGTCAAGCTATGAATTTGCTTCTTTTAAAAAAATGTTTTAGTATTCCGATGCACAGCCACCACAATTTAAAGTTTCAAACCACGTTGGTGTTCCAAAGTTAGACAACATACAATTTAATTCAGATAAATGGCAGTAACAGTATTCTGTTATTCCTTCCATGTTTGATAAAATGTTTCTAATGCTGCTTTAAAAAAAATGGAACTTTCACTTTTGCTCTCTCACTTGCTCCCCTCCACTAGATCCACATCCCACCTTTCTTTACCTCATTTATCACTCTCCTACACACAATCCCAACTTCCACACTGACTGGGCAGACTTCACTACTAACAACCACACCTCCCACCCTGCAACAACATCTACCCTGGCAACTTCAACCTCAGTAATTCCCTTCCAGACACAAATCCCATACTAAAGACTATCCTCTCTCCACTAACGTGTTATGAACTCATCTCCTGTCCCACCCACATTGCTGGAAACACCCTGAATCGTTTGATTGCAAGGAAAAATCATGTCTTCATGGATAATCCAATCTGAACATCATGGTCTGACCACTTTGCTATCCCCTTCACGCCCACACTACCACACAAAATCCCATCACCTGCCACACATTCCCCTCGGCCCAAACCAAAAACATTAATATCTAGCCTTAGCACCACTCATAACAGGCCGCCTCCACACACGCACATCCCCCCAACCTACTCCACCAATACAACTCCATCATCACATAGGCACTCGACAAAATTTCACCCCCCCCCCCCCAAGTTACAAAAACCTCACAAAAAGCACCACAAACCATGGTTCAACAGTTCCCTCCTCTAGATCAAGCAGGAAGCCAGATGAATAGATGTGACGTAGGGTGTAACCCAATCTCTTCCTCCCCTCTTAAGCACACTCTCCTCATCTGAGCTGTCGGAGTTGTCGGTCTCTTGTAGGCGTCGTCGTGCAAGGTAGTCTCTCCCCTTCTTTAGATGGATATGCTTGTCACGGAGGGAAGCCACAGTGACTGCTGTTTGAACAGCTGCCCTGTGACTCCCTTTCCGGAATCAAGCCAGAAATCAGGGAAAAACTCAAAAGGGAAAAAACCCTGTGGTGTAGCGTCAGCCCTTCCAATCCAGATGACAGGACAATCGCTGACAGGAGCAATGGTGAGAGGCAAAGCAGCAGAGTTCGTGGCTTTAGAATGTCCAAATAGTCGAAGCCAAGGAGTAGCAGTGTCAGGGAAGTCGAAGCTCCAGGTGGCAGTTCGAAGATGTGACACTGGATTCAGGAAGAGGGGGAAGGTAAGCAGCAAGCACAGCTCAGAGGAGCCCAGCGGGAAATAGAGTACGGGAAAAACCTGGGATAAAGAGATAGAGAGAGAGAGATAGAGAGAGAGATAGAGAGAGAGAGAGAGAGAGAGAGAGAGAGAGAGAGAGAAGGCAGAGACTGCCGGAATAGAACCCACCAGGAGATAAAGCACAGCAGAGCACCGCTCGAAGCAGCGGTAGGAAAAATGAATCGAAGATTAGCGTTCCGAGGGAATTATGACAGTGGGTACTCCCAAATTTTTTGTTATCGGGGGGTCAAGTCTGTAAACAGGGAGATTGTCAAGAGACAAAGAAACAGAACAGACTGACTACCCCTCTCTCGAAGGTCTTTCGACAACACAGATTCAGGTGCTTAGGTACTGTTGCATGAATCTACAGTGAGTACTTGTTAAGGAAGCTAATTATTTGACTGAGACCGTGAAATTACAAAGATATAAATCATTTTAATAATTGGTTAAAAACCACATTTAAAAAAAAAAAACTACATTTATCGGCTTTTTCATACACCACTCATACCTTTCATACCAATTCATTTGTGCTGTAACATAAGGGTTCGGCAATTTACATTTTCTTTTAGCATATTAGTTGTTAATAGTATGCATGACATCAGAAAAAGGAATTGTTCCGAGGGAGACAGGAACACGGAGAACAGGGAAACCCTTGAAGATCAAGCTTGGTAAATACTCTAGCTCCTTGTACAGCCTCAATGATGTCAGTGATGAGGGGCATAGGATACCTGTCACAAATGGTAACCTTATTTAGGCCCCGGTAGTCTATACAGGGTCTAAGGTCGGCAGAGTCTCTTTTCTTGATGAAAAATAAATGAGCTCCTGCAGGGGACTTTGAAGGATGTATTAGGCCATTCTCCAAATTGGTACCTAAGTATTTCCGAAGAACCTGTTTCTCCGTTTATGTGAGGGAGAACATCCGACCAAACGGAACCAGGGCATTGGGTTCCAGGTCGATGGTACAGTCCTCTGGCCGATGAGGCGGCAATTTGGCATGAAGACACTCCTGAAACACCTTGGAAAATCCTGAACAAAAACTGGGTAATGCATGGACTCCCACGTGGTTGTTGGAAAAAATCTTAACCGGCTGTAGATCTCCCCGACTCTCCAACAGAAAACAGTTGGTTGGGCAATATGGGGAACTGAAACTCAGCTGATTCTCGGTCCAGTTTATCCGTGGATTATGTCTACGGAGCCATGTGATGCCCAAAATAATGGGAAAATGGGCGGCCCTGATGATGTCAAAACATAAGACTTCCTTGTGTTGGTTTATCGTCAAGGAAAGTTCCTCAGGGGTATGGGTAATGGGACCAGAAGACAATGGTGACCCATCCACTCCTTCAACCTTTTGACCTTCTTTCTGTGGTATCCGGAGGAGACCCACCCTGTCTGCCCACAGGGTGTCGACAAAGTTTCCCACCGCACCACAATCCAGTATAGCTAGGGTTTTCACCTGTCTGCTCTCTAGGTCAAGATGTACAGGAATTACCATGAGTCTGGAGTCGTCTTTAGACTCGGTGAGGAAACTGAAAGAGAGACATAGGGACGATGAGAAATGCTGGGAGGCCCCTGGTCACTTGTCCCTACTGACGACGAGGGTATCCGTTTCCCGATCTCTTGTTTGGCAGTTCTGTGCAGTCCTTGAGAAGATGTTGATCTGAACCGCAGTAGGCACATAGTCCCTTCTCTCTTCTGCGACGTCTTTCAGCAGCAGATAAAGGCGCTCTGGTGGCGCCGATCTGCATTGGTTCTTCGGAATAAGTAGAAGTAGAGCGACCATGGAGTGAGTGTGCAGAGGGGTCTAGAGTATAACCAGGGTTTCTTTGTTTGCGATGCTCCTTCCTTCTCTCTTGGAGACGATACTCTATGTGAAGAGCAGCAGCGAGCAGGTCTGAAAAAGTGGGTGAACGAGGAGACCTGCCCAACTCATCTTTGATTTCTTCCTTCAATCCTCTCCTGAATATGGCGTATTGTGCTGTTTCGGGCCACCTTGCTCCGGCTGCCAATGTTTTGAAGGAGGAGATGTATGACAATACATCCAGAGAGCCTTGTTTGACATCCAGCAAATCTTCGCAGGCGGTGAAGGACCCCTCTAGCCGTTCAAATGTCTGCTTCAGTAGATTCTGAAACCCGGAACAATCTGGCAAAATGGCGTTTCCACTGGTCACCAATGGTGTGGACCAGGACAGTGCGTTTCCTGTCATATTTGAAATTAGGATACCCGCCCGGGCTTGATCTGTAGCGAAGGTACGAGGCCTAAAGGTGAAATAAACCATGCATGCTTCCAGAAACTCCTTTACCCTTTTGGGAGAGCCATCGAATTTCCCAGAGGACAGCACCATGGGTGGTAATTCCGGGGGGGCAGGTTCTCTAGCTGCTACCATCTGTTTAAGCAGAGCATTCTCGGTATTAACTCCTTGTAGCTCCTGAGACATTGCTTGGAAAGCTTTCCAGAGCTCTTGGACCTGTTCCTCAGCAGACATCTTTAGACCTTTTGGCGTTGCAATTTGTGACGTAGGGTGCAACCCAATCTCTTCCTCCCCTCTAAGCACACTCTCCTCACCTGAGCTGTCGGTCTCTTGTAGGCGTCGTCGTGCAAGGTAGTCTCTCCCCTTCTTTAGATGGATATGCTTGTCACGGAGGGAAGCCACAGTGACTGCTGTTTGAACAGCTGCCCTGTGACTCCCTTTCCGGAATCAAGCCAGAAATCAGGGAAAAACCCAAAAGGGAAAAAACCCTGTGGTGTAGCGTCGGCCCTTCCAATCCAGATGACAGGACAATCACTGACAGGAGCAATGGTGAGAGGCAAAGCAGCAGAGTTTGTGGCTTTATAATGTCCAAATAGTCGAAGCCAAGGAGTAGCAGTGTCAGGGAAGTCGAAGCTCCAGGTGGCAGTTCGAAGATGTGACACTGGATTCAGGAAGAGGGGGAAGGTAAGCAGCAAGCACAGCTCAGAGGAGCCCAGCGGGAAACAGAGTACGGGAAAAACCTGGGATAAAGAGATAGAGAGAGAGCGATTGAGAGAGAGAGAGAGAGAGGGAGAGAGAGAGAGAGAGAGAGAGAAGGCAGAGACTGCCGGAACAGAACCCACCAGGAGATAAAGCACAGCAGAGCACCGCTCGGAGCAGCGGTAGGAAAAATGAAGCGAAGAGTAGCGTTCCGAGGGAGACAGGAACACACGGAGAACAGGGAATCCCTCGGACAGATCCGAAGGCGGATGGCAGAGGATCGGAGCGAGGAAACCCGGAAACAGGAAAGCATCCAATGGGGGTTGCAACGCAGAGTCAAGCCGGGAGGCGGGGAGTTAAATAATCCCAGTGACGCTGCGCTACGTAACTGGAGCTGGAAACAAGAACACAAAGAAGGGAATAAAACACCCTACCTCTGCGTCTCCAGCTCCAACGCGGAAGCATCCGCCAATTTCGGCTATGGCCGTGACTGCGGATGACAATAGAAGGAGCCTGGCAAAATAACTCCTGCTCCTCAAGCAAAACACCCCTGAGGCACTGCTGCAACAAATATAAAACAGCCATATGCAGTGCCAAATCCACCTATTATTTCTAAGAACTCCAATCCACCACCAATCGTACCCGGAATGTATTCAACATCATCAAGTCCATCTCTAAAACACCAACCACACCTTCCGCACCCCCATCCATTCCATTTTGCAACTCCCTCATGAACTACTTCAACTCCAAAATACACATCAGGACAGGACTGCACCTCAGCTCTCCCACTCACACCCCTCACTCCCAGACATTCCATAACATGAGTCACCTTCCATCCCATTAAGAAAGACACACTCATCACCCTCTCTGCCAAAACAAAACCTTCACACTTCCTGGATGATGCATGCCCATTTCAAGATGCATCCAATAGCATCACAACCATAGCTCCCAACTGGCACAACATAATCAATTCCAGTCTTTCACATTGTACTATCCCCACTGCACTCAAAACCATCTCTTGACCCCACGCTCTGTGAAAACTACTGGCCCATTACTATCCTACTATGCCATGCCAGAATTATGGAATGCTTTCTAACTACCCAACTGCAAACCTACTCAACGCCGTCCAATCTGGCTTTTAGCCTGGACACAGCAGGGAGATCGATACAGTTCACATCCTCGATAACCTCCACAACATTGCAAAGGACACACAGCACTACTCATACTCCTCAACCTCTCTGCAGCCTCTAACACCATTGACCACACCAATCTACTAGACATCCTAGCCCACAGGATGAATCTCTCTGGCACTGTCCTCGACTGATTGATGTCCTTTCTCACTGACAGGACATACTTACATACCCTCTTATCAATCAAACCCTACCCCAGTCAAGTATAGGGTCCTGCAAGTCACCTCCGTATCTCAACTGCTCTTCAACCTATAAGTTGAATCGCTTGCACAGACCCTTAGCAAACACAACATACATGTCCACAAATACGCAGATGACACACAAATATACTTCCAAATGTCACCCCCTTCAAAACTCCACACCCTCAAAATCTGTTTTCCAACATCACCAACTGGATGGCCACCTACTTCCTCAATGCTATGGAAATGCTCTCCTCACTGGACTCCCCAACAGCACCCTTGCCCCCCACTGCAAGCGATACAAAATTCAGCAGCTGGACTCATCCTCAACCTACCCAAATATTCACACAACCGCTCGTGCCCAGCTCCAGTGTCTCCTCATACTGCAGAGAATTGCCTTTAAACACTCTGCATTGTATACAAAGCCATCCACCTCAAAACCCCATCTTACCTTCACAATAAACTCAAACACATCACCCACACAAACACCAGACAAGCTAGCCAACAACTTCAACACATTCCACACTACAAACTTACATGCACACAAAAACAAGCATTTATATACTAGACACCAAGGGCATGGAACACTCTACCTTCTCTCTCTCTCTCTCTCTCTCTCTCTCTTTCTCTCTCTCTCTCTCTCTCTCTCTCTCGTTGGAAATCAACCTTTAATTAATATTCAAAGAGAAAAAAAAGCATCAATATGCTTCATACTTAAACATCCAAAATCTTAAAACCAGTAGAGAATCGTAACAATAGTCATAAAAGAAAGAAAGAAAAATACTAAATAATCTCAACTACACAAAGTATCTAAATTCAGTGCTCTGATAAAACCTGGAATTGCAACCATTAAAGAAGTAGTGTGGCCCGCAAGTAGAAAGGACCATATACATTTGTTTTCCTCAGCCCATTCCATTTAATGAAATTCATATTACCTAAAATATTTGACACGTAAATAAGAGAGGGCATTACAATCAAAGATTCAGTGTCAGAGTGTCTCCATACCAGTTGTGCAAAATCTACAACTAGCTTTATCCAACTGAATCAAACCAAATCGAACAAGAGGACTCTTGGTCCATATTGTATTCCATCGAAAACGCAGGAAGCCCAACCAATTACCTCTATCCGGGTAACTACTAAGAAATTGTGCCAACGTATCCAGATCTTTATGTTCACCATGCAGATGTTGAAGGGAACTGTACGTGCGTAGGGATTCCTGCATCTTAATCCAGTCCCAACGGAACAGTTTAGATTTTGTTTTCATAGTATTTTTACAGAGTTCCTCAGTTGGGCTTCCCACGTCCTCCAAAATACCTACACACAAAGTATATATTTCCTTCAAGTGTACTGCTCCCGATTTATATAGATTCACAAATAGGGAGTTCCTAGGTGGACAAAGAAGCTTTCTTACTAATGAAAGAATCTTCCAGTATGCTCTGGTCTTAAGGGAAATGATCCCCAAATCGTACCTTATTAGAGGCGATGGGAGAGACTTTGGAGATTGCAATATTCTTTTCCATATTTTCCCTTCTAAAAGAGGAAAAAGCTCAAAAATCCTTGTTGTGTGCACCTCAACTCCATAAAACAATTTTGGGACTACATTTGTTTCATAGTAACGGAGTGCTGGTTCAAGAGAATATTTCCCAAATTTGGCATCCACTCTAGTCAGTTGGTCAGCCAAAGCTGAAGCTCTGGACTTAGACCAGGAGAATATGATAGAGATATTTGGACCAGCATTCACCATGAATCCCAAATATGTTAGGGAGTTGACCTTCTGGATTTCTGTTTTTTCAATGAACCATCTGTACTTGAATCGCTTCCTTGACTTTGTTAATTGAATGATTTTGGTTTCTATGGGGTTGACTATCAATGACAAATCTTTCACATATTTAACAAACGCATGAATTAGTCCCTGTAAACCAATTGTGGTGATGTCGAACAAAAGAAAATCGCCTGCGTAAGCCAGCCATTTGAGTCTGAATCCTAATAATTTGGGAGAGACTAAGCCTGCAGATGATAAATGTTCTCCTGTGTTTGTTAGATACAAGTTAAAGAGCAGGGGTGCTAACATGCACCCTTATCGTACACCCTAGGCCACTGGAATACTTTCAGAAAGGGTCCCCGAATGATTCAGACGTACCCTTAGTATATGAGTATCAAACCATTATCAATCTTAGTAAACCCTTCTGTATTCCCCATGATGCTAGTTTGCGCCAAAGCAGGCCCCTAACGACCGCATCAAATGCGGCCGCAGGGTCAAGAGACGTCACAAACAAACTCTCATATGTACCTTTCCAGGCAAGCGATTGAAGACAGTTCACAACTGTTCCATTAAGGGATGTGCTCATATTGCACCTAAAACCAGTCTTCCACTTCTCAAGTTTCCCCGAAACCGACAACCACGACTCCAGATGCGATCGTAGGATAGATGAAAACACCTTACTATCTGTATCTAGAATTGTGATCGGGCAGTAATTCAGGGGATTTGACCTACCATCCCCTTTTAAAAATGGGGACCATGTACTCCGTTCACCAGGAGAAAGGATACACCCCCATCTTTACAATATTCTTAAAGAGAGAGGAGAGGACCTCTGACCATAAGTGGGAATCCTCCATGAATAGAACATTTGAAAGACCATTCCGCACTGGGGCACAAGAGGAACGTATGCACAAAAACCCCCAAACTTTTTCTTTACTTAAGTCGTCAATGTTTAAATCATTATCCTTATCACATAATTCAAGTATTTCACATTGACCCCCAGGTTCCCCAGCACAGATTCTAGTAAAATGGAAACCCCACATTGCCTCATCCACTCAACTGAGACTCTGGTTGAATCTTATCAACCACATTTATAATCTGCCAGAAAGCTCTAGCATCTTTATCCTTGTGACAACAGAGCATCTCCTCTGCATCATCCTGGATACGTTTGATAAAGCCAATTTGTATACACTTGCCGTGCCCTTCGAATCACTTCTACCCTATCCAACTTAGAGATCAAAGGTGCTTTATTGTAATATCTGATCGTTTGCCTCATTAGTTTTTTATGCGCCACTACGTCTTCATTATATGCATGAATATGATGAGTATGTCTGTCTCCCCGATGACCACTCTTCAAATGTCCACCCTCTGTTAACAATGTCACAAATTTCCCAAAGTTCGCCGGTGTAAAAACATGATATCTCCATGCTTCTGAATTCAAGTTTAGATAGCTAGATAACATTTGATTAAACCTCAACACAGAACCCCCTTTCTATGAGATCCTGTTCCCTCTGTTAACTACAAGCTCTTTAGAGACTACTAACCTAGGCCGCGCTTACCCCTGAAAAAGCTCGATCTGGAAGACCGTTTCCATTATACCATGGTCACGAAGGGCAGTAAAATAAGTTTCGAAGTGGATACATCTAAGAGACAGTCAATCATCATTGAGCAATAGTAGATCCCGATCATTTATTAAGTATAGAGCAAGACCCTCCAAGCATGTACATCAAAACTTCCCATTATTGGTTTTTTATTCTTACTACCCATATCATAACCTGTTGAAGCATTCCCATTGTCAGTATAAAAACAGTTGGAGTTTCAATCACCTGCCAGGATAATATGTCTCTAAGTTGGAGTGGTACACCATGCCAAAACATATTCTTCTATACCTTGCAGAAATGTTTCCAATTCTACCAACCTGTCGTTCCATTCGACATTAATTATCAACAATTCCCAGCGGGCTTCTGTAGAGATAATTTCAATGATGGTAGCTAGGGCACTTTGACTAACATCAGTAGAACCTAGGAGTTTAAGTGCAGAAGACGCCTTTATCAATGTAAGAAGTCCACCTGAGGGACAGCCCTTTGGACCCTTGGCGGCCCCTTGCCCGGTCACCACATAACCCTCAAGCGTAGGGAGCTACATCAGCCATGATTCTTGCAGGGAGATTATAGAAAACATACCCAGCTGCTTCATAACCTCAAATGAAGAAAAAAGGCGCCCGTGACCCCTTGCATTCAAGCTGACTAGATTCAGTAACGCCATTTTAGATGGATCTGCTCTGGAATACTCTCCATAGGTTCACCTAGCATTCAGCCCATTTATCAACGAGGACCAATCGTTAGATGTCTTTGAATGAACCATCTTCTGTTGGAGATCTTGAATCAAGGCTCGGGCAGTAGGATCCCTCAAAAAACTCAATTTATCATGAGGAGTCTGCCCCCCGTTTCGGTAGCTCTAAAAACATCAAACTACTGCACTCATAATACCCTTCAATATAATATCTGCTACAAAACTTGAGTTAAAAGCAACCACTGAACATGCCAGATTTTGTCGGTAAGGAAAATCAGCCTTCAAAATGTCTGTGGTTGCGATACCCGCAAGGTTCGGAATTTGGGGAGTAGATGTTAAATAGTGGAGTGCCCGCGAATAACTGTTTTATTCTCCGGTAATACACTTTCAAACACCAAAGTGTAGTTTGTTTTATTGCAACCAGGGGTGAGACCACCGTCATGGGCACCATTCTTAGAATGATCATCACGAACGGACCCCATTCATTTTTTCTTTCCTATTAGAGGTCCTTTAGGTCTATTCGTCCACCGAGGTTTTTCTTTCGACAAACTTCCCTCAATCATACAGGGTTCCAAATAAGACGTTTCAGATATTTGGACTGTAACACAGGGAAGATGGCAATTTAACATGTTGTTAACAGTCGGGTCCCTTTTCATATCCGGGGGATTTAAAAGCGTTACACTATTTCAGAGTGCTTGGCTGAGTGTTCAGTGTGGAACACAAACTCATTTGTTTCCTGTATGGTGTTTTGGAGCAGCATTCGAGTCCGCTCTCTCCATTTATCTGAAGAGGAGAAGCCAGTACACTTAAAACACCAGCCATAAGCGAAGCGTGGTGGAGTGCTTGGCTGAGTGTTCGGTGTGGAATACAAACTGATTTGTTTCCTGTATGGTGTTTTGGAGCTGCATTCGAGTCCGCGCTCTCCGTTTATCTGAACCAGGAGGAGCCAGAACACTTAAAACACCAGCCATAAACTGGGCGTGGCGGAGTGCTTGGCTGAGTGTTTGGTGTTCGGCTGTCACTGGAGGTGAAGTTTTCTGAGTTCGATGCTGCAAGCAGCTGAAAGAATTGAACAGTATTCTTTCCATGCCCACCTTCCATATTAGTCTGCCGGGTAAGAGAAACTGTTCCTGGCTTGCATGTCGCTTTTCTCTGTTTGCTCGTTTTCCTTCAAGTGCACTTGGGAGCTAACTTAGATGAACACATATTTCTGCATCCACGTTACTTTACTTTTTACGTACCTTTGACTGTGAAAGCTCAAGTCCGGTGTGTTTAGTGCACAAGCCCCATATTGCTAATTCTGTTTTGCTGGAACAAAGTGGCTTGGAAAATCAACGGCACTCTCAGTGTTTAGTGAATTTGTCACGCAATCAGCATTAACCTTGAGGGCAGCCCGTGCAGTTGCAGGAGTGACGGCAGGCCCGGGAAAGCTTTGGGGCACAGCTACACAGCCTTTGAAGGGTCTACGACACCTGGTAATTGCTCTGTGCCGGAGTGACTGCTGGCTTTAGAAAGCCTTTGTGCTTTGTGGCATAGCCGTTTGATCACTTCTGTTTACTGCTCTGAACCAGAGTGACTGCGGGCAAGTAAAGCCTTTGAGCTCAGTCGCACATCCTTTGTAGTAATATGCAAAGTGCTAAGTGTCGCGAGCCGAAGAATTTGTGGAATTGAGAAGCTCCCGAGCACGGACTTACTAATTCTGAACCAGCACTGATCGTGTATCTAGCTTTACGCCGGAGTGACTGTTGGCCGTGAGAAAGCCTTTCAGCTCTGCCGAATTGAACGAAGAAAATGTCATCTCTCGTGGCGCTACTGTTGAATGGACTGCATACAAGTGTAGGAACTCCTACGACTTCAGATGCTCAGACTGTACAATTTTAAGCAGTATGTTGTAGTGATTGCTTTATTTATGTAACTGTATGACTTGTGTAAAAATATATTAGCGGAAAGAATTTTAAATATATAATTTATTGGCTTTGTCTGTCGAAGGAGGAATTGCTTGTTGCTACACTTGGAGCCTAGTTGAAATTTATCTACTAGTAAGACCGCAAGTGTCTAGGATTTATCCAGGGTTCTGTACTGTATTGTTGCTGTTGTATTCCATTTGACTCCTCTCATGTAGAGTGGGTTTTAGAGTTTTGAAATTCTTAGTTTTATTGTTATATGCAAACACGGTCTACTTGTCACGACCCTCGCCCAAAACCCCCTCTGGCAAACCCATTGGCCAGGTGGAGTCAGGACTCGGGCCTCTAGAGCCTGGCATCCTCTTCAAAAGCCCTCATGGGGCCAGTCCTGGCGCCTATGGCGCCAGGCTCATACACCATGAAAAAGGAACAAGTCACTTACCCGTAACTGTTGTTCTCCAGCATGGGTCTGGCATGGATTCACATGCTCATGAATATTCCCCGTCGTCAGGCTGGGAATCCTCGGTTAAAAAAAAATCAGTATCAGTTTTGTTTCTGATCTGTCTTTCTTAGTAGTAACCAATCACTGATCTCCGGGTCATACTGCCCCCAGCCAATGACTGCCCTCTCCCTAAGCCCCGCCTCTGGCAGCCATCGTCAGATTTGGTAGCACGCAAAGTGGCAGTATGACCAAGTGAAGAGCCGCAGAGGGGTAGGCGGGAGGGTTCGCATGTGAATCCATGCCAGACCCATGCTGGAGAACAACAGTTACAGGTAAGTAACTTGTTCCTTCTCCAGCATGGGGTCTGGCATGGATTCACATGCTCATGAATAAAAGAATACATAGCAGTACACACATGCCCAACCACAGGAGGTGGCTAGGGAGATGTTAATAAGAGAAGGGTACACTCATCTCCCAGCCACACAGATTATGGAACTACAAGCGGCTGCACCAATGGCCGAAAAAGAAATATGGGTGAAAAGAGGATGCACAATGTCACCAACCGACGCACTATGGCGCCAGGGTGGCACTGGGAAAGTTGTAATACCGTTGACACTGTTAAATACCGCCTTGAGCCAATTACACCAACCTGCCCATACAGGCAAGGAAATAATTGCAGCACGAATTCGAGAAGATTGGTTTTGTCCCGAGTTAACCTCCCATGTGTCAAATTTTATCAGCAATTGCCTAACATGTCAACAGTTTACGGCCGGTCATACTCTAAAAGTGATAAGAGGTACCGTACCCCGGCCAGAAGGACCTTTTCGGCACCTTCACATTGACTATGTTGATATGATCAACATCTGTCAAGGCAATAGGTATATGATTGTAGTAGTATGCCCATTTTCTAGATGGATTGAAGCAGGGCCCTGTTCACACCCTGATGCGTTTAGAGCAGCCAAATTCATAGTAAGGGAGGTCTTCCCCAGATGGGGAGTGTGCGAGGTGCTAAGATCAGACAATGGCCCCCATTTCGCAAACGAAATGTTCCAGCATATCACATCCCTGCTGAACATTAAACACAAATTTGCATGTGCATACCACCCACAGGCTAATGGTGTATGTGAACGCCTGAATGGCTTATTGAAGGAGGCAATTGCTAAAATACAACAAACAACAAAGAAAAGTTGGTTGTATTGCCTTCCGTTAGCATTATTTGAGCTTAGAAACAGGCCAGGGTCCGACCACCACCTCACCCCTCACGAAGTGGTAACTGGACGTCAAATGCGCCTTCCCCTAACACCAACATCAAGGGCATTCACCGACCACGAAAGTTCAGCGAATGTGTTAGGTGATGAAATGTATCAATATGTGTCTTCTTTGATTACTAGTGTCGTGTTTGTGTCTCAACAGCTCGAGCGCACACGGGGCGGGTCTACCAGCAATCAAGAAAAAGACGAAAGTACGGAATTAGGAAAGGAGAACTCGTGCAAACTTGCCAAAGGTGACCACGTACTACTTCGCAATTTCAATAGAAGGTGGAACCAGAAGAGGTTCACTGGCCCCCATCTGGTAGAGGACGTATCAACAAGAGCAGTAAAACTAAAGGATAAGCGTGCCTGGAACCACCTACATGACGTAAAGATTTACAAACTGCAGACCCGCCCCAGCGCCAACGACAGGTCCATTGAAAGAACAGCAACAACACCCCCGACAGCGGAAGAAAGTTCCACCACAGACAACGACCCAATTGTTCCCTCGGAGACAATAACTTACGAAGAAGGGGGTGATCCCCATGCTGCCCACCCCATGATCACTCGCTCAAAGAGTAAAAATACTTCCGCCATTTGAGCACAAACCCCCCCCATTGACTGCTAAGTACAGGTGTAACTAAAACTGAAGGACATGCTTGCACTAATACACATGTAAACACGTGAATGTTCTCTTTTTCTCTCGCACATACAGGAACTGCGTAATATTGTATTGTTAAGAAAAGCTAATTAACAAATTCAGTGTGCAGGTGTAGATGGTGCTGCCAGACGATAACTACCCAGAGGAATTGTCACACCAATTTGTATACGAAATAAAGAGGCCAACATACTTAAAAAGGAGAAGGGTACGTGTCTACTACACAGCCTTCCTCCTGGCCATAGAATATCACATGCCCCACCTCCGCCCATACTTGCCGGTCTTAAGAGACCCATCACTTAGAGTAGCGTGGGAGCAGCTCTTCGCCTGGGCACTGAATGACTACTTGATAGGGAGAGCTTAAAACTAACATTTAATAACGAGCACTTTTGAGAATTTTTAGGCGGGCAACTGTAACGTCGCAAGAATAAGCTGCCAGGACCGCAGCAAGGTAAGAGCAAAATGCCGGTGAAATTAGCATATGTAATAAAAATAATAGGGATTTTTATGATCACCGGGTTCTTGGCTGCCTCTGTCTGGCAGTACAGCTATGCTATCGATTTTATTGCTGCACCCAAACTTAATATACCCCCGTCCTCTGCTGCAACAGGTGTTACGTCAGGTGGTAATAGTAACATTGCACCCAAGCAAAATAGAGTTAAACGCAGCACATACTCAGACAATAAAGGTATTGATAATTATGTACAAGATTCAGCACACGTCACAAACAACATATGGTACCAGCACATGACCCGCATTGGTAAGCAGACAACTGAGGATAGCTGTTACGTTTGCTCATTAATACCATACGCCATGAGCGCTTCACGAACATTTGTTGCCACAGAAATAGATGAAAAAACAGCACAGTGCATAATATATTTGGCCCTGTTCCAAACGAAAGGAAGGTTTCAAGGAACAGTAGTGCACATGACATGGAAGACACGAGACTCATACCCATATGAAAACAACTTCCTCAAGACCTATCTGAGTTATCACAAGACCAGTTTACATGCTGAAGCATTCAGGTACATAACAAGTGGCCCTGCAAAAGGAGAAACAAAGAAGGTAACACTGCAGTATCTACCATGTGATTGGTACGCCACTGAAGTTCCGGGTAAACAAGGATGCTGGGAAAGGCCGCTACTGACGATAACAGGAAAGGTGTACCTGGGCAACAACTGGGAGATAGGAGTAATTGGCAGCAATATGGTAACAAAAGAAACTATCTCAACTATCGAGACACACAATCATCGATGTTGGACGACGTGGATCAAATATGTACCAATGCTCACGTGGGTAGAAGAAGATGAAGACCCGATAACTATACTACCATTGACTGCGCCCAAAGTATGCTACCAGCATAAAGGAGAGGTGGACGTAGGATATAACACCAATTGTGCAAGCCTGATGGAGTTACCTGAGGGGGGAGCGGGAACAGCAGTAATAATGGACCATTATTGGGCCTGTGGAGAAAAGGCATATCATACACTGCCTCCCCTGTGGAATGGTGTGTGCACAATGGTACACGTCAACGTACCATCACTAGTGGTACCTAAGAAGCATGTCGATGTGGCGAAATTTCCTAAAATGGATGAAGGAGATAAGAGAAGAAAGAGATCTGCACCACTTCAGAAGGAGCAAGGAAACAGGACCAACAGCAATGATACTGTCCTAAATAGGAGAAAAAGACAAGGAGAGCCATTGACAGGAAATTACCTGTGGGGAAGGTCGGAAACGGAACTAACATCAATACCGCCAGAACACAGACTATTCAGCAGAGCAGCAATGTTCTTCTCCTCAATAATACATCCGGGACTGCAGGCATACGCAAACGCAAAATGGCTCCAAATAACCAGGTGGGAACTAATGATGACCATCAATTCAACAGTAAATGGGTTCAACGCAATTAAAGAGGAGCTGCGAGCTGTCAGGATGGTAGCACTCCAGAACAGATATGTATTGGACCTTCTCACAGCAATGGAAGGAGGAGTTTGTGCAAAGATAGGACAATCTTGCTGCACGTTCATACCTGCCAACGATGCTGACAATGGTACACTGACAGAAGCAGTTTCACAACTGGCCCAGATGCACTCCAAAATGATGGACGAAAGTAACGGTGTAAACAAGGATAAGAGCTGGTTTTCACTATTATGGTCATGGATGCCATCTTGGCTGTCAGATGGACTGAAAATAATAGTGGGATGTGCTATTTTGGCTGGAGCTGCCCTGATCATAATTAGATTTTGGAAGGCCCGGAAGGCACGCACGACTGACGAGTTGCTGGAAATGGTGGGAATGCACCCCTTAATGCCAGCAGATGACGGCCAGAATACAGGTGTGATAATACAAGAAAGGGAGAAGTTGCGCACCCAAATCATCACCAATCATCTAGACCCACCATCAGTGAAGATCGAGAATCCAAGGAACCCCAGGAGCTACATAGGAAGATGGGTATACTGTACTCCTGGAGGAACATGTGAATACATGTATTGGTCATTTGAAGATCATGTGAACCATTATGGACATCTCGGAGGGATAACTAAGATATGGAGAGTAAGAGGAGATAACGAGAAGGATATGTTTGTGGTCGACAAGTCGACCAGAGGGGGAACTGAAGTGGGAGAATGGAAGACCAGGCTCCCGTCCTTCACCTCTCGCGCTTGGCCTAGAGGGTCACGGCCCAGACACCCGCCGCGAGAAGAGTTTGTCCAGTTACCAGACGACCAGGTACCCTG
Source organism: Ambystoma mexicanum (assembly GCF_040938575.1). Lineage (NCBI taxonomy): Eukaryota > Metazoa > Chordata > Amphibia > Caudata > Ambystomatidae > Ambystoma > Ambystoma mexicanum. Next base: position 115,750,511 of record NC_090936.1, read on the forward strand.
GTACAGGAACATACGGATGTGTCCACCTGCCTGCCCAGCAGTCCGCACTGGCCATGCCGACACCTGCGGCTCGGATCAGCTAGACTAAAAACCACACGTCGTTAGAGATGCCATGACGACCTAGACGACGGGAAGCACATCTGTACAAATATACACACTTAACATTTCCACACCAATCTACACGAAGAACATACTCAGTGCTCTGACATAGGCGACAGACATACTCACAGACGTACATCTTTATTATTTTTACATAGGCTTTCAGAATGCAGAAACGCAAGATGCATCATGAACTCATCTATAACGCCGCTTGCTCACGCTTCTCTTGAAACCCGTTACCACCATGAGAGGTATAATAGAAACACGATACTGGTCATGGAAATATATGCCACTATAACCTAAAGCACCCATGTCCGAAATGGATCACTATACACCAGGCCCAAGTAGGCCTCAAGCAAGAGTTCCCGTGGACATTAACAAAGCAAAAGTCAGGTTGCTGATCCTGCAGAATGAGCCTGGTGGAGAAATCAGCCAAGGTCGCAATGTTGCAAACCCACATCCAAGAACAAATCATCAAAGGCACGATGTTGCAACCTCGCACTCCGCATACCAACGTTAAAGTCATATCTACAAATTAAACCAGACACACAGTGGAAAAGCAATATTAATTGTGCAGAATTGTGCCTCAAACACGGTCCCGCCCCACGTGACCAAGCCGAACCTGACGAGATGCCAAAACCCAGGAGAGAAAAGGCGTCTGGGTCCCTCACTACGAGACACAGGCCGAGACACGTGAAAGGCTCAATGAACACCTGCTACAGTGGGAGCGGTCAGCCTTCCACCTATGAATAAATCCTCACATTGTCTGCACGTACCCATATTGAAACATTGTTGCAAACACAGGTACACCGAGAGCTGGGAACAACGGTGGTCCCAGGCTGGGGAGCTCACGGATGCACCAATCAGAACATGGGGCTCTTATCTCAGACGTCAGTAACATTAGCCAATCCTCAGAGGTCTTCATGTAACAATTCTTATGTATCTAATTATAGGGACAACCCAGATATACCACCTGACTACACCTTGACCACTAATATCATTCTCTATATGTGTACTATACTAACCCTACCACTCGAGCAACCAATTAAGAGTGGCGATAGGTTTTTTGTTAACTTTCTGAAGTGACGCAAGTAGCGCGTCATAATGCAGTAAAAAGGGCCTGCGAGCCCCACAATTGTGTGTGTCAGGACGAACGCGTACGCTCCTTGACCCATCCCTGCCGTTTGCATAATAAACAGCAGAGTCGCCTTGCTCCTTGTGTGTGTCTCATACTCTATCTCATCTGGGATATACGGGAGGAGTTGGGGCCTCCCTGCCCGGAGGTCTGCGGACGGCCCGGCCGACCCCGGCAGAATTTCCCCCCGACAAGTTGGAGGCACCGCTGAGATCTGTTTAAGATCAACTTTTATTTTTAGTTTTTCCAGGCACTCACGTTGCGAGGAGGCCCGGCGGCGCGGCCCCCTCTGCCGTTGCCCCCTTCTGAGGACTACAGGACCATCGCGGAGCCGCGAGAAGACCGGACAGCGCAATCCGGATATTGGCCCTCGGGAGCCGGTTGAGAAGTATCCCGCCCGCGGTCGGCGAGTGTCCAGACGTGGTCCAGACGAGGGGAGGTGGCGAGCCGCTTGGAGGGTGCACGCAGTCGAGCGGCCCTGCATCGAGAGAACTTGGTGAGCATGACACGCGCAACAAGCAATGCGAAATTGTGAGGGAGGGGGAGGAAGTAAATAAGGGAGGGGGGAGGTATTGTACAGATGTGCGGTGAAGGTTTAACTGAGCGTTGCTAATGGAATGAATGGTAGTGAAACGAGTGCGAGAACAGTCGGCTAACGTTACGCGAAAGAGGGGGCGGGGCACGAAAACATCACGTGCAGCCGCTCGTAACAGTCAGCTAACGTTACGCGAAAGAGGGGGCGGGGCACGAAAACATCACGTGCAGCCGCTCGTAAGAAACTGATGGCTTAAAGTGCGACTAAGTGTGAGGGTGGGTGTGTGTGGTTTCCTACGACTTGACATTTATTGATCAATGAGTAGATGAGGTTCCCTATTGTTCGAGCAAGAAACTCGATAGGTAGATGACGTTTCCCTGTGGCAGGTAGCTAGCTACATAGTTGCCCAAAACGGAAGATAATTGGCTGGTTAAGCCCTCCTGTTGAGGGGCGTATCACACGCGAGGCGACGCAGCGTGCGCAGTCCGGTTATATTATTGATGAGATTACCTTGTTCCAGGAGAGACAGGAAGACAGCTGTAGGGTTAGCGGGGTAGATTGCAAGTGTATTTTGAACTTAAAGAACATAACAAGAATATGCCAGTAGCTCGAAGAAATCGGTGACGTCACCAGTAGGGATTTAATAGGATATCGCGAGCACAAGGAATTTTGGGTTTGAGAATGGTGGGGAAGAGAAGCATGATAAAGGAGCTGATACGGAGATAAACTATAAACCAGTGGATCGAAAGAAGAAGGGGAAAGGGGCGTGGCTGCGCACGGAGAACGCCGGCCACGGCGAGTGTAAAAGGGGGAGGAGAACGGAGAAACAGGACGACTGTATAAGATCGTCGTAAGGGGTACGCAGCCGCAGGGGGCTGCGTGCGCTTCGGCCGCAGGGGGCTGTAGGGGAAGGAATATAATATAACATCATATTTATTATTATTGCATAATTTGTCAAAGGATTGTCGTAAGTCCCCACACTTGCGGGGCGAGGTAAGCAATACAAGGTTGTACATTATAAACTGCTAGTAAGGGGAAGGGTAACAAGGGGAGTGCAACTATGTCATACGGGAGAGGGTCGGGAGGGTGGGGGAACACCCTCACTACCCCACTACAGCACATATGCACCACATTGCCACCACACAGGGAGAAGTTAATTAAGTACAGCATAGAGTGGACCCAGGGGACAGACAACAAAATGTTAACACCATGGCCGCCTAATGGTAGTTTCGATCCATATGCCCAACATTCACTACTGAACCATCTGCACAATACATACAAGGGGAAGAAGTTGGCAAACCATGTGGAGGTGTTTAACTTATGGAGGATGTTCCAGGGGTCTCGACCAGGACCAAATGGAATGTTCACTATGGGGGAAACACCGGAAGAAAAGGAGATTAAGAAAGAAGGAACGGGTGGGGAAAAGGAGTGCGAAAGTACAAAGAATACGGGGAACGAAGGACAGGGAGGAGAAAAGGTTGATAAATCAGACGACATAAAAAAGGAACTGAGCAATGAGATACCCATAACACCGGGAGTAAAAACAGAGGGAGGAGGGTTGTACCCTTTAAGAGAATTAGGAGAAATAGAAGGACAATTAAGGGCGGCTGAAGGATACTCAAACCCGGCATACAGCCCTCCACCATATGTGGCTCGTGGGAAGATACCAATGGGGGAAGGGAGGATTAGAGAAGAGCAGACTGTAGAGATAGGAAACGATGAGTGGGTAGCTGCACAGATATTGTTGAAATTACGAGGCTCACTAACTGGAGAAGAAAGGGAGGCGGTAAAGAGAACAAACGAGGATAGTGCCAGAGAGAGTGAAATGAGGGGAGAGGAGCTACTACGGCAGAAGGAAGAGATTTTGGAGGAAAGATTAGCAAAACTAAGGGATGAGCAGAATGAACTGATCAAACAACTTGAGAGGGAGGAAAGAGAGAGAGTGAGGAAAAGGAAAGAAGGTAAGGACGAATTGGAAAAATTAAGGGAACGAAGTGAGGAGCAAAAGAGAGAAGCTGAAAGGGTAAAAGCAGCAGCAGATAGGGTATCAAGAGTAGTACTGAGAGAGAAGAAGAAGGAAGAAGAAGAAAAGGAAAAGGAAATGGAATTATGGAGGAGGAGGATAATATCGGAGACAGCTAAGAAATATGAAGAAGGGAAGCTAATAGAGAGTATAGTAGAAAGAGAAAGGGTGAAATGGGAAAGGAAGAGAGAGGATGAAAGGATATTGGAACAGATGAGCAACGAAGTAATGGAGGAACTGAAAAGGAAAAGGGAGGAAAATAGTAGGGAAATGGAGGAGAGAAGTGAAGAAGGAAGAGAAGGGAGGGGTAGGGAGAGTAAAAGATGGGGAGATGTATATAAAAGTAGGGAGGTAGCAACGACATCAGCACTAGGGGGTACAGTTGTTAACAACGAAAGGGGAGAAAGAGACCTAATAGATTTGAAAACGGTAACAATAAAAGGAAAAAAGGCAGAGTGGGGGGTGCCATTTATGAATGATTTTTGCAGTGAGGAGGAAGGAGGAGTGGAGAAGGATGGAAGAAAGAGTGAAAGGGAAAGCTTAGATAAACTGTACCTCACTAGAACAAACATAGATTCGCCCTGGATAAGTAGAAGATGGGAGGAGCTGGAGAGAAGTAAGGAGGAAGTGAAAAGAATAGGGGAAACACAAACCAATGAAACCACGCCACCCACATCCCCATCACGCCGCCCTCCCACGTCACTACCTACATGTTCAACCACCGCACGCTCTCTGCAAAGAATAAAGCTCGCACCCTTCATGAACGAACTTACACCTATGCATGTCGGCTTAGGGACCTCCCTAGTCGCAGGCAAGACAGACAAATAAACATACCCATATTGAACACAGGAAATGATGAAAGAAGGGGGAAGGAAGAAGAGGGAGGTAGGGGCAGAGGTAGTAAGGAAGAATTTGAAGTAGTAAAAGAAATGGGGGAAGAGGAGGGGTGTGAAGACTCAATATCATGGAGCGTAAAGGGTGACACAAGACAGAATTTAATGCCACTGCTGGAGAGAGGAGGGGTTAGACCACAGTATGTACCTTGGAAACATACGGATAAGGAAAATATAAAATGTAGGCTCCCATCACTAAGTGGAGGTGCGGGTAAGTGGATATATGAAATGGAAAAACACACCGCAGGACAGAAACTGGCAGTAGGAGATGTGAAGGGCCTGTTAATATCAATATTAGGGGATAGAGCGGATGACATTTGGAAAAGAGCGGGATTCCATGGGGTAACAATAACAAACACATCGCATGATGGGGCACCATTTGCAAACTGCAGACAGGCGCTATGGCAGGCACTGAGAGTGCAGTACCCAGACACATCAGACATAGGAGCCATTACTTCCCGTAAGATGGGTGAAAATGAGGATCCTGTTGATTATATCCAGGATATTCAAGAGAAGTGGCGCATGGAAACTAGAGAACAATGGGACAAAACACCAGCCATATTTTATCATATACTAGTACAAGGGCTCCCAGAAGGAGTTCAGAAACAACTAAAGAAAGTAGTGGGAATGGAAGCAAAACCATGGCCAGAAATACAACTGACTATAGTACATCACTGCAGGACATGGCAAGGAAAAATGAAACAAAAGGAGGAGGACAGGAAAACAGAAGAGGCCAAATTAGTACAGAAAAAACTTAATAAATATACAATGGAAGGGGCACTAATAACTACGCCCACACCAATGGCCCAAAGCCCAACGCAAGTAGTGGCTGCACAAGATCCAGCTCAAATAACGCCTCCACAAGGTGTAATACAGCAAGTGCCGCCTCTGCAATTACACGCACCAAACATGGGAGGAGGGTACCCAATGCAAGGAACTGGGTATTATAGTTATAACAGAGGGAGAGGAGGGTTTATGAGGGGGAGAGGATATGGATATAATACCCAGCAACAGGCTGGGGGACTCAGAAATTACTACCCCACAGGGCAACCCGTATACCAGGACAACACAGGGAGCTTCCCATGGCAAAACAGGGAACCACCCGTGTGTTGGAGCTGCGGACTATTAGGACACATGTCACGTACATGTAGGGTCAGGCCAGGAACACCAGCATGGAATGAACAAGCACAACCTAGGACATCACAACAGCAGATGTCACAACAAGGGAGTGACCAACAACAACAAACACGACAGCCACAAACCTATTCACTGCCACAACAACAAGTGGCGTTAATACAACCACCACCCCAAACTGAACAAACACAATTGGGTGGGGTGACGGTGTTGGGACACAACCCTTACACAGGGAATGGCCAATCATTGTACCCCCAATAGGCCAGCCCACAGACGGCCTTGGTGTGTCCCATCCTGTCAGTAACACCTAATAGTGCGGAGGAACCACGCATAGAGGTAACGATAGGTGACAAAAAATTATCATTTCTTGTTGACACCGGGCAACTCGGTCTTGCATAAGGGAAGGTAAATTTAAGATGTCAGGCGAAGCCATGAACACCCAAGGATTTTCTGGGGCTAAAGGGTTGGTTCCATTTACTGATAACATTCCCTTATCTATTGGAGATTATGATCTGTCAGTTCCACTTTTGTATTATAGTGCCTCACCAGTAAATATACTGGGGAGGGACATAATGAACAGGTTGAACATAACGATCTCCTTTACAGAGGATGGCATAATTTGCTCTACTCCAGGGATTAACATGCTCGCAGCACGACAGATTTTGCAAGCATACTGTGGACAGACAGCGATTAGGGCGGAGCCAGTAGATGGCGAAATATTCCAATATGGCACAGACATGGCATTTGCATGGATGCCAGGGATAGAAGGGAAAATATGGAGGAGACCAGCAGCCTATCTATTCCGACCAGAAACACCAGGTAATGAACTAGAAGGGAAGGTGTTTGTAGTGGACATTGAGAGCATTATTGCAACAGCTGATTATGTTGCTGTGCACGCCCAAGATAAAGAAGGGAGAGCATGGAGGGCGGTGATAGCACTAGCAGAAGGATGTAGGCTGACCCAGGTGTCAGATAAAGAGCTGTTCTCAGAAGAAAAGGAAGAAAATGAAATGGTGTTCATGATGAGTGTAGAAATATGGCTAAGAGTGGCTCACAAACAAGTAGCACAGAAAATTGCAATGGCACTTGAGGCACCCGCAGGCACCCCAGTCCCATTTTTTAAGGAGGATATGTCAAAGGTGCCCAAATCATTATGGACTATTAGCCCTTATGACGTGGGATGCATAAAAAGCATAGGGGGTGTAAGGATAAAATTGAAAAAAGGTGCCATACTGCCAAGAGTGAAACAGTACCCATTGTCAAAAGAGGCAGATGAGGGCATATATGAAACCATAACGGCCCTTATAAACAATGGCATATTGGTCCCCTCAGAATCACCATGTAACACAGCTGTGTACCCGGTGCGCAAAGCTAAAGGGGGGTCTTGGCGCTTCATACAGGACCTCAGACCCTTGAACAACATAGTAGAAGCAGAGTATCCAGTAACAGCAAACCCGGCCACAATATTGTGTGGCATCCCAGCAGAAGCATCACGATTTACAGTGATTGACCTTAAAAATGCTTTTTTCTCAATACCATTACACCCAGACTCACAAGATTTGACAAGCTTCACTTACCGAAATACAAAGTGGAAACATACCAGATTACCACAGGGGTATTGTGAATCACCCTCAATTTTCAATAGAGTAATACAGATGGATTTGGGTAACGTTGAGGTGGAAAGCACAGTGTTACAGTATGTGGATGACATAATAATTTGCAGCACAAACGAAAGCAAATGTAGAGAGGACTCCCTAAAAATGTTGACAATATTGGCTGAAAAGGGGTACAAGGTAGACATGGAAAAGATACAATACTGTCAGGAACAGGTACTTTACATTGGCCAACTGATATCCCAACATGGAAGAAGGATTGCACCACAAAGAGCACAGGCCATCTCAAGCACTCCCGTGCCACAGACTGTGAGAGAACTGCAGCAATTTCTGGGGCTGTGCAACTACTGTAGAGCATGGGTATTTGATTATAGCTCATACATAGGACCCCTGCTTGAGGGTTTGAAGGAAGCAAATAAAGGGGAGAAAAAGTTGGGATGGACTATGGAAATGAGGGAGGCATTTGACGAATTAAAAGACGCGATATCAACTGCTCCAGTACTGGCATCACCAGACTATGAGCGGCGCTTCTTTATATTTTCACATTGTGACTCAGCAGTGATGAAAGCAGTGTTGGCCCAAAAAACTAGCATGGGCTATAAACCAGTAGCATTTTACAGCGGTCACTTAGACCCTATAATGTTAGGCCACTTCTCTTGTGAACAAGGTCTTGCTGCAGCTGCTTTTGCAGTAGAAAAAGCATCAGCAATAACTATGGGGTGTCCAACTACACTATTTGTGGAACATGCATTATTTGCGATATTGAATAAACCTAAGTCCACACTAACGACACAGAGGGCATCAGGTTATGATATTATTTTGTCTAAAGCTGAACTAGCAATTGTTAGATGTAGCACGGTTAACCCTGCAAGGTTCCTAGCAGAAGTAATTGAAGAGGGAGATTACGCCCACGACTGCACCCAAGTAACTGAAATGTACTCATGTGCTAGGAAAGTTGAAGAAAACGCACTAGAGGGAGGTGAGCTTTTGTTTATTGATGGGTCATCAACTATTGATCAAGGAGATGGGATACGAAGGACTGGGGCAGCAGTAGTAAAAATGATGGAGGCGCCGGTGTGTGTGGCTATGAAGTGTGTACAATTACCACAGCATTACTCTGCTCAAGCCGCGGAACTCGTTGCACTAATATTGGCATTAAAGGAAAGTTTTAATAAAAGAGTAACTATATATTCTGACAGTGCATATGTTACATCCACTGTCCACTCAGGGCTATCAAAATGGAGAAGAAGAGGGTTTAGGAGAGCTGATGGCACTCCAGTACAACATGCCCTCTTGTTGGCTGAACTAATTGAAGTAATAAACGACCCCCAAGAATTAGCCCTAGTAAAATGCACCGCACACACCAATGGAGAAGACTATGTCTCAAAAGGAAATGCAGCAGCAGACGCACATGCGAAATATGCTGCATATTTTGGTGAGATATGGAACCCCACAGACTCACAGAGAGGGAGAGGGAGGGGAATAGCTAGGGAGATGTTAATAAGAGAAGGGTACACTCATCTCCCAGCCACACAGATTATGGAACTACAAGCGGCTGCACCAATGGCCGAAAAAGAAATATGGGTGAAAAGAGGATGCACAATGTCACCAACCGACGCACTATGGCGCCAGGGTGGCACTGGGAAAGTTGTAATACCGTTGACACTGTTAAATACCGCCTTGAGCCAATTACACCACCCTGCCCATACAGGCAAGGAAATAATTGCAGCACGAATTCGAGAAGATTGGTTTTGTCCCGAGTTAACCTCCCATGTGTCAAATTTTATCAGCAATTGCCTAACATGTCAACAGTTTACGGCCGGTCATACTCTAAAAGTGATAAGAGGTACCATACCCCGGCCAGAAGGACCTTTTCGGCACCTTCACATTGACTATGTTGATATGATCAACATCCGTCAAGGCAATAGGTATATGATTGTAGTAGTATGCCCATTTTCTAGATGGATTGAAGCAGGGCCCTGTTCACACCCTGATGCGTTTAGAGCAGCCAAATTCATAGTAAGGGAGGTCTTCCCCAGATGGGGAGTGTGCGAGGTGCTAAGATCAGACAATGGCCCCCATTTCGCAAACGAAATGTTCCAGCATATCACATCCCTGCTGAACATTAAACACAAATTTGCATGTGCATACCACCCACAGGCTAATGGTGTATGTGAACGCCTGAATGGCTTATTGAAGGAGGCAATTGCTAAAATACAACAAACAACAAAGAAAAGTTGGTTGTATTGCCTTCCGTTAGCATTATTTGAGCTTAGAAACAGGCCAGGGTCCGACCACCACCTCACCCCTCACGAAGTGGTAACTGGACGTCAAATGCGCCTTCCCCTAACACCAACATCAAGGGCATTCACCGACCACGAAAGTTCAGCGAATGTGTTAGGTGATGAAATGTATCAATATGTGTCTTCTTTGATTACTAGTGTCGTGTTTGTGTCTCAACAGCTCGAGCGCACACGGGGCGGGTCTACCAGCAATCAAGAAAAAGACGAAAGTACGGAATTAGGAAAGGAGAACTCGTGCAAACTTGCCAAAGGTGACCACGTACTACTTCGCAATTTCAATAGAAGGTGGAACCAGAAGAGGTTCACTGGCCCCCATCTGGTAGAGGACGTATCAACAAGAGCAGTAAAACTAAAGGATAAGCGTGCCTGGAACCACCTACATGACGTAAAGATTTACAAACTGCAGACCCGCCCCAGCGCCAACGACAGGTCCATTGAAAGAACAGCAACAACACCCCCGACAGCGGAAGAAAGTTCCACCACAGACAACGACCCAATTGTTCCCTCGGAGACAATAACTTACGAAGAAGGGGGTGATCCCCATGCTGCCCACCCCATGATCACTCGCTCAAAGAGTAAAAATACTTCCGCCATTTGAGCACAAACCCCCCCCATTGACTGCTAAGTACAGGTGTAACTAAAACTGAAGGACATGCTTGCACTAATACACATGTAAACACGTGAATGTTCTCTTTTTCTCTCGCACATACAGGAACTGCGTAATATTGTATTGTTAAGAAAAGCTAATTAACAAATTCAGTGTGCAGGTGTAGATGGTGCTGCCAGACGATAACTACCCAGAGGAATTGTCACACCAATTTGTATACGAAATAAAGAGGCCAACATACTTAAAAAGGAGAAGGGTACGTGTCTACTACACAGCCTTCCTCCTGGCCATAGAATATCACATGCCCCACCTCCGCCCATACTTGCCGGTCTTAAGAGACCCATCACTTAGAGTAGCGTGGGAGCAGCTCTTCGCCTGGGCACTGAATGACTACTTGATAGGGAGAGCTTAAAACTAACATTTAATAACGAGCACTTTTGAGAATTTTTAGGCGGGCAACTGTAACGTCGCAAGAATAAGCTGCCAGGACCGCAGCAAGGTAAGAGCAAAATGCCGGTGAAATTAGCATATGTAATAAAAATAATAGGGATTTTTATGATCACCGGGTTCTTGGCTGCCTCTGTCTGGCAGTACAGCTATGCTATCGATTTTATTGCTGCACCCAAACTTAATATACCCCCGTCCTCTGCTGCAACAGGTGTTACGTCAGGTGGTAATAGTAACATTGCACCCAAGCAAAATAGAGTTAAACGCAGCACATACTCAGACAATAAAGGTATTGATAATTATGTACAAGATTCAGCACACGTCACAAACAACATATGGTACCAGCACATGACCCGCATTGGTAAGCAGACAACTGAGGATAGCTGTTACGTTTGCTCATTAATACCATACGCCATGAGCGCTTCACGAACATTTGTTGCCACAGAAATAGATGAAAAAACAGCACAGTGCATAATATATTTGGCCCTGTTCCAAACGAAAGGAAGGTTTCAAGGAACAGTAGTGCACATGACATGGAAGACACGAGACTCATACCCATATGAAAACAACTTCCTCAAGACCTATCTGAGTTATCACAAGACCAGTTTACATGCTGAAGCATTCAGGTACATAACAAGTGGCCCTGCAAAAGGAGAAACAAAGAAGGTAACACTGCAGTATCTACCATGTGATTGGTACGCCACTGAAGTTCCGGGTAAACAAGGATGCTGGGAAAGGCCGCTACTGACGATAACAGGAAAGGTGTACCTGGGCAACAACTGGGAGATAGGAGTAATTGGCAGCAATATGGTAACAAAAGAAACTATCTCAACTATCGAGACACACAATCATCGATGTTGGACGACGTGGATCAAATATGTACCAATGCTCACGTGGGTAGAAGAAGATGAAGACCCGATAACTATACTACCATTGACTGCGCCCAAAGTATGCTACCAGCATAAAGGAGAGGTGGACGTAGGATATAACACCAATTGTGCAAGCCTGATGGAGTTACCTGAGGGGGGAGCGGGAACAGCAGTAATAATGGACCATTATTGGGCCTGTGGAGAAAAGGCATATCATACACTGCCTCCCCTGTGGAATGGTGTGTGCACAATGGTACACGTCAACGTACCATCACTAGTGGTACCTAAGAAGCATGTCGATGTGGCGAAATTTCCTAAAATGGATGAAGGAGATAAGAGAAGAAAGAGATCTGCACCACTTCAGAAGGAGCAAGGAAACAGGACCAACAGCAATGATACTGTCCTAAATAGGAGAAAAAGACAAGGAGAGCCATTGACAGGAAATTACCTGTGGGGAAGGTCGGAAACGGAACTAACATCAATACCGCCAGAACACAGACTATTCAGCAGAGCAGCAATGTTCTTCTCCTCAATAATACATCCGGGACTGCAGGCATACGCAAACGCAAAATGGCTCCAAATAACCAGGTGGGAACTAATGATGACCATCAATTCAACAGTAAATGGGTTCAACGCAATTAAAGAGGAGCTGCGAGCTGTCAGGATGGTAGCACTCCAGAACAGATATGTATTGGACCTTCTCACAGCAATGGAAGGAGGAGTTTGTGCAAAGATAGGACAATCTTGCTGCACGTTCATACCTGCCAACGATGCTGACAATGGTACACTGACAGAAGCAGTTTCACAACTGGCCCAGATGCACTCCAAAATGATGGACGAAAGTAACGGTGTAAACAAGGATAAGAGCTGGTTTTCACTATTATGGTCATGGATGCCATCTTGGCTGTCAGATGGACTGAAAATAATAGTGGGATGTGCTATTTTGGCTGGAGCTGCCCTGATCATAATTAGATTTTGGAAGGCCCGGAAGGCACGCACGACTGACGAGTTGCTGGAAATGGTGGGAATGCACCCCTTAATGCCAGCAGATGACGGCCAGAATACAGGTGTGATAATACAAGAAAGGGAGAAGTTGCGCACCCAAATCATCACCAATCATCTAGACCCACCATCAGTGAAGATCGAGAATCCAAGGAACCCCAGGAGCTACATAGGAAGATGGGTATACTGTACTCCTGGAGGAACATGTGAATACATGTATTGGTCATTTGAAGATCATGTGAACCATTATGGACATCTCGGAGGGATAACTAAGATATGGAGAGTAAGAGGAGATAACGAGAAGGATATGTTTGTGGTCGACAAGTCGACCAGAGGGGGAACTGAAGTGGGAGAATGGAAGACCAGGCTCCCGTCCTTCACCTCTCGCGCTTGGCCTAGAGGGTCACGGCCCAGACACCCGCCGCGAGAAGAGTTTGTCCAGTTACCAGACGACCAGGTACCCTGGTACAGGAACATACGGATGTGTCCACCTGCCTGCCCAGCAGTCCGCACTGGCCATGCCGACACCTGCGGCTCGGATCAGCTAGACTAAAAACCACACGTCGTTAGAGATGCCATGACGACCTAGACGACGGGAAGCACATCTGTACAAATATACACACTTAACATTTCCACACCAATCTACACGAAGAACATACTCAGTGCTCTGACATAGGCGACAGACATACTCACAGACGTACATCTTTATTATTTTTACATAGGCTTTCAGAATGCAGAAACGCAAGATGCATCATGAACTCATCTATAACGCCGCTTGCTCACGCTTCTCTTGAAACCCGTTACCACCATGAGAGGTATAATAGAAACACGATACTGGTCATGGAAATATATGCCACTATAACCTAAAGCACCCATGTCCGAAATGGATCACTATACACCAGGCCCAAGTAGGCCTCAAGCAAGAGTTCCCGTGGACATTAACAAAGCAAAAGTCAGGTTGCTGATCCTGCAGAATGAGCCTGGTGGAGAAATCAGCCAAGGTCGCAATGTTGCAAACCCACATCCAAGAACAAATCATCAAAGGCACGATGTTGCAACCTCGCACTCCGCATACCAACGTTAAAGTCATATCTACAAATTAAACCAGACACACAGTGGAAAAGCAATATTAATTGTGCAGAATTGTGCCTCAAACACGGTCCCGCCCCACGTGACCAAGCCGAACCTGACGAGATGCCAAAACCCAGGAGAGAAAAGGCGTCTGGGTCCCTCACTACGAGACACAGGCCGAGACACGTGAAAGGCTCAATGAACACCTGCTACAGTGGGAGCGGTCAGCCTTCCACCTATGAATAAATCCTCACATTGTCTGCACGTACCCATATTGAAACATTGTTGCAAACACAGGTACACCGAGAGCTGGGAACAACGGTGGTCCCAGGCTGGGGAGCTCACGGATGCACCAATCAGAACATGGGGCTCTTATCTCAGACGTCAGTAACATTAGCCAATCCTCAGAGGTCTTCATGTAACAATTCTTATGTATCTAATTATAGGGACAACCCAGATATACCACCTGACTACACCTTGACCACTAATATCATTCTCTATATGTGTACTATACTAACCCTACCACTCGAGCAACCAATTAAGAGTGGCGATAGGTTTTTTGTTAACTTTCTGAAGTGACGCAAGTAGCGCGTCATAATGCAGTAAAAAGGGCCTGCGAGCCCCACAATTGTGTGTGTCAGGACGAACGCGTACGCTCCTTGACCCATCCCTGCCGTTTGCATAATAAACAGCAGAGTCGCCTTGCTCCTTGTGTGTGTCTCATACTCTATCTCATCTGGGATATACGGGAGGAGTTGGGGCCTCCCTGCCCGGAGGTCTGCGGACGGCCCGGCCGACCCCGGCAGAATTTCCCCCCGACAAGTTGGAGGCACCGCTGAGATCTGTTTAAGATCAACTTTTATTTTTAGTTTTTCCAGGCACTCACGTTGCGAGGAGGCCCGGCGGCGCGGCCCCCTCTGCCGTTGCCCCCTTCTGAGGACTACAGGACCATCGCGGAGCCGCGAGAAGACCGGACAGCGCAATCCGGATATTGGCCCTCGGGAGCCGGTTGAGAAGTATCCCGCCCGCGGTCGGCGAGTGTCCAGACGTGGTCCAGACGAGGGGAGGTGGCGAGCCGCTTGGAGGGTGCACGCAGTCGAGCGGCCCTGCATCGAGAGAACTTGGTGAGCATGACACGCGCAACAAGCAATGCGAAATTGTGAGGGAGGGGGAGGAAGTAAATAAGGGAGGGGGGAGGTATTGTACAGATGTGCGGTGAAGGTTTAACTGAGCGTTGCTAATGGAATGAATGGTAGTGAAACGAGTGCGAGAACAGTCGGCTAACGTTACGCGAAAGAGGGGGCGGGGCACGAAAACATCACGTGCAGCCGCTCGTAACAGTCAGCTAACGTTACGCGAAAGAGGGGGCGGGGCACGAAAACATCACGTGCAGCCGCTCGTAAGAAACTGATGGCTTAAAGTGCGACTAAGTGTGAGGGTGGGTGTGTGTGGTTTCCTACGACTTGACATTTATTGATCAATGAGTAGATGAGGTTCCCTATTGTTCGAGCAAGAAACTCGATAGGTAGATGACGTTTCCCTGTGGCAGGTAGCTAGCTACATAGTTGCCCAAAACGGAAGATAATTGGCTGGTTAAGCCCTCCTGTTGAGGGGCGTATCACACGCGAGGCGACGCAGCGTGCGCAGTCCGGTTATATTATTGATGAGATTACCTTGTTCCAGGAGAGACAGGAAGACAGCTGTAGGGTTAGCGGGGTAGATTGCAAGTGTATTTTGAACTTAAAGAACATAACAAGAATATGCCAGTAGCTCGAAGAAATCGGTGACGTCACCAGTAGGGATTTAATAGGATATCGCGAGCACAAGGAATTTTGGGTTTGAGAATGGTGGGGAAGAGAAGCATGATAAAGGAGCTGATACGGAGATAAACTATAAACCAGTGGATCGAAAGAAGAAGGGGAAAGGGGCGTGGCTGCGCACGGAGAACGCCGGCCACGGCGAGTGTAAAAGGGGGAGGAGAACGGAGAAACAGGACGACTGTATAAGATCGTCGTAAGGGGTACGCAGCCGCAGGGGGCTGCGTGCGCTTCGGCCGCAGGGGGCTGTAGGGGAAGGAATATAATATAACATCATATTTATTATTATTGCATAATTTGTCAAAGGATTGTCGTAAGTCCCCACACTTGCGGGGCGAGGTAAGCAATACAAGGTTGTACATTATAAACTGCTAGTAAGGGGAAGGGTAACAAGGGGAGTGCAACTATGTCATACGGGAGAGGGTCGGGAGGGTGGGGGAACACCCTCACTACCCCACTACAGCACATATGCACCACATTGCCACCACACAGGGAGAAGTTAATTAAGTACAGCATAGAGTGGACCCAGGGGACAGACAACAAAATGTTAACACCATGGCCGCCTAATGGTAGTTTCGATCCATATGCCCAACATTCACTACTGAACCATCTGCACAATACATACAAGGGGAAGAAGTTGGCAAACCATGTGGAGGTGTTTAACTTATGGAGGATGTTCCAGGGGTCTCGACCAGGACCAAATGGAATGTTCACTATGGGGGAAACACCGGAAGAAAAGGAGATTAAGAAAGAAGGAACGGGTGGGGAAAAGGAGTGCGAAAGTACAAAGAATACGGGGAACGAAAGACAGGGAGGAGAAAAGGTTGATAAATCAGACGACATAAAAAAGGAACTGAGCAATGAGATACCCATAACACCGGGAGTAAAAACAGAGGGAGGAGGGTTGTACCCTTTAAGAGAATTAGGAGAAATAGAAGGACAATTAAGGGCGGCTGAAGGATACTCAAACCCGGCATACAGCCCTCCACCATATGTGGCTCGTGGGAAGATACCAATGGGGGAAGGGAGGATTAGAGAAGAGCAGACTGTAGAGATAGGAAACGATGAGTGGGTAGCTGCACAGATATTGTTGAAATTACGAGGCTCACTAACTGGAGAAGAAAGGGAGGCGGTAAAGAGAACAAACGAGGATAGTGCCAGAGAGAGTGAAATGAGGGGAGAGGAGCTACTACGGCAGAAGGAAGAGATTTTGGAGGAAAGATTAGCAAAACTAAGGGATGAGCAGAATGAACTGATCAAACAACTTGAGAGGGAGGAAAGAGAGAGAGTGAGGAAAAGGAAAGAAGGTAAGGACGAATTGGAAAAATTAAGGGAACGAAGTGAGGAGCAAAAGAGAGAAGCTGAAAGGGTAAAAGCAGCAGCAGATAGGGTATCAAGAGTAGTACTGAGAGAGAAGAAGGAAGAAGAAGAAAAGGAAAAGGAAATGGAATTATGGAGGAGGAGGATAATATCGGAGACAGCTAAGAAATATGAAGAAGGGAAGGTAATAGAGAGTATAGTAGAAAGAGAAAGGGTGAAATGGGAAAGGAAGAGAGAGGATGAAAGGATATTGGAACAGATGAGCAACGAAGTAATGGAGGAACTGAAAAGGAAAAGGGAGGAAAATAGTAGGGAAATGGAGGAGAGAAGTGAAGAAGGAAGAGAAGGGAGGGGTAGGGAGAGTGAAAGATGGGGAGATGTATATAAAAGTAGGGAGGTAGCAACGACATCAGCACTAGGGGGGACAGTTGTTAACAACGAAAGGGGAGAAAGAGACCTAATAGATTTGAAAACGGTAACAATAAAAGGAAAAAAGGCAGAGTGGGGGGTGCCATTTATGAATGATTTTTGCAGTGAGGAGGAAGGAGGAGTGGAGAAGGATGGAAGAAAGAGTGAAAGGGAAAGCTTAGATAAACTGTACCTCACTAGAACAAACATAGATTCGCCCTGGATAAGTAGAAGATGGGAGGAGCTGGAGAGAAGTAAGGAGAAAGTGAAAAGAATAGGGGAAACACAAACCAATGAAACCACGCCACCCACATCTCCATCACGCCGCCCTCCCACGTCACTACCTACATGTTCAACCACCGCACGCTCTCTGCAAAGAATAAAGCTCGCACCCTTCATGAACGAACTTACACCCTATGCATGTCGGCTTAGGGACCTCCCTAGTCGCAGGCAAGACAGACAAACATACCCATATTGAACACAGGAAATGATGAAAGAAGGGGGAAGGAAGAAGAGGGAGGTAGGGGCAGAGGTAGTAAGGAAGAATTTGAAGTAGTAAAAGAAATGGGGGAAGAGGAGGGGTGTGAAGACTCAATATCATGGAGCGTAAAGGGTGACACAAGACAGAATTTAATGCCACTGCTGGAGAGAGGAGGGGTTAGACCACAGTATGTACCTTGGAAACATACGGATAAGGAAAATATAAAATGTAGGCTCCCATCACTAAGTGGAGGTGCGGGTAAGTGGATATATGAAATGGAAAAACACACCGCAGGACAGAAACTGGCAGTAGGAGATGTGAAGGGCCTGTTAATATCAATATTAGGGGATAGAGCGGATGACATTTGGAAAAGAGCGGGATTCCATGGGGTAACAATAACAAACACATCGCATGATGGGGCACCATTTGCAAACTGCAGACATGCGCTATGGCAGGCACTGAGAGTGCAGTACCCAGACACATCAGACATAGGAGCCATTACTTCCCGTAAAATGGGTGAAAATGAGGATCCTGTTGATTATATCCAGGATATTCAAGAGAAGTGGCGCATGGAAACTAGAGAACAATGGGACAAAACACCAGCCATATTTTATCATATACTAGTACAAGGGCTCCCAGAAGGAGTTCAGAAACAACTAAAGAAAGTAGTGGGAATGGAAGCAAAACCATGGCCAGAAATACAACTGACTATAGTACATCACTGCAGGACATGGCAAGGAAAAATGAAACAAAAGGAGGAGGACAGGAAAACAGAAGAGGCCAAATTAGTACAGAAAAAACTTACTAAATATACAATGGAAGGGGCACTAATAACTACGCCCACACCAATGGCCCAAAGCCCAACGCAAGTAGTGGCTGCACAAGATCCAGCTCAAATAACGCCTCCACAAGGTGTAATACAGCAAGTGCCGCCTCTGCAATTACACGCACCAAACATGGGAGGAGGGTACCCAATGCAAGGAACTGGGTATTATAGTTATAACAGAGGGAGAGGAGGGTTTATGAGGGGGAGAGGATATGGATATAATACCCAGCAACAGGCTGGGGGACTCAGAAATTACTACCCCACAGGGCAACCCGTATACCAGGACAACACAGGGAGCTTCCCATGGCAAAACAGGGAACCACCCGTGTGTTGGAGCTGCGGACTATTAGGACACATGTCACGTACATGTAGGGTCAGGCCAGGAACACCAGCATGGAATGAACAAGCACAACCTAGGACATCACAAGAACAGCAGGGCATACAACAACAGCAGATGTCACAACAAGGGAGTGACCAACAACAACAAACACGACAGCCACAAACCTATTCACTGCCACAACAACAAGTGGCGTTAATACAACCACCACCCCAAACTGAACGAACACAATTGGGTGGGGTGACGGTGTTGGGACACAACCCTTACACAGGGAATGGCCAATCATTGTACCCCCAATAGGCCAGCCCACAGACGGCCTTGGTGTGTCCCATCCTGTCAGTAACACCTAATAGTGCGGAGGAACCACGCATAGAGGTAACGATAGGTGACAAAAAATTATCATTTCTTGTTGACACCGGGGCAACTCGGTCTTGCATAAGGGAAGGTAAATTTAAGATGTCAGGCGAAGCCATGAACACCCAAGGATTTTCTGGGGCTAAAGGGTTGGTTCCATTTACTGATAACATTCCCTTATCTATTGGAGATTATGATCTGTCAGTTCCACTTTTGTATTATAGTGCCTCACCAGTAAATATACTGGGGAGGGACATAATGAACAGGTTGAACATGACGATCTCCTTTACAGAGGATGGCATAATTTGCTCTACTCCAGGGATTAACATGCTCGCAGCACGACAGATTTTGCAAGCATACTGTGGACAGACAGCGATTAGGGCGGAGCCAGTAGATGGCGAAATATTCCAATATGGCACAGACATGGCATTTGCATGGATGCCAGGGATAGAAGGGAAAATATGGAGGAGACCAGCAGCCTATCTATTCCGACCAGAAACACCAGGTAATGAACTAGAAGGGAAGGTGTTTGTAGTGGACATTGAGAGCATTATTGCAACAGCTGATTATGTTGCTGTGCACGCCCAAGATAAAGAAGGGAGAGCATGGAGGGCGGTGATAGCACTAGCAGAAGGATGTAGGCTGACCCAGGTGTCAGATGAAGAGCTGTTCTCAGAAGAAAAGGAAGAAAATGAAATGGTGTTCATGATGAGTGTAGAAATATGGCTAAGAGTGGCTCACAAACAAGTAGCACAGAAAATTGCAATGGCACTTGAGGCACCCGCAGGCACCCCAGTCCCATTTTTTAAGGAGGATATGTCAAAGGTGCCCAAATCATTATGGACTATTAGCCCTTATGACGTGGGATGCATAAAAAGCATAGGGGGTGTAAGGATAAAATTGAAAAAAGGTGCCATACTGCCAAGAGTGAAACAGTACCCATTGTCAAAAGAGGCAGATGAGGGCATATATGAAACCATAACGGCCCTTATAAACAATGGCATATTGGTCCCCTCAGAATCACCATGTAACACAGCTGTGTACCCGGTGCGCAAAGCTAAAGGGGGGTCTTGGCGCTTCATACAGGACCTCAGACCCTTGAACAACATAGTAGAAGCAGAGTATCCAGTAACAGCAAACCCGGCCACAATATTGTGTGGCATCCCAGCAGAAGCATCACGATTTACAGTGATTGACCTTAAAAATGCTTTTTTCTCAATACCATTACACCCAGACTCACAAGATTTGACAAGCTTCACTTACCGAAATACAAAGTGGAAACATACCAGATTACCACAGGGGTATTGTGAATCACCCTCAATTTTCAATAGAGTAATACAGATGGATTTGGGTAACGTTGAGGTGGAAAGCACAGTGTTACAGTATGTGGATGACATAATAATTTGCAGCACAAACGAAAGCAAATGTAGAGAGGACTCCCTAAAAATGTTGACAATATTGGCTGAAAAGGGGTACAAGGTAGACATGGAAAAGATACAATACTGTCAGGAACAGGTACTTTACATTGGCCAACTGATATCCCAACATGGAAGAAGGATTGCACCACAAAGAGCACAGGCCATCTCAAGCACTCCCGTGCCACAGACTGTGAGAGAACTGCAGCAATTTCTGGGGCTGTGCAACTACTGTAGAGCATGGGTATTTGATTATAGCTCATACATAGGACCCCTGCTTGAGGGTTTGAAGGAAGCAAATAAAGGGGAGAAAAAGTTGGGATGGACTATGGAAATGAGGGAGGCATTTGACGAATTAAAAGACGCGATATCAACTGCTCCAGTACTGGCATCACCAGACTATGAGCGGCGCTTCTTTATATTTTCACATTGTGACTCAGCAGTGATGAAAGCAGTGTTGGCCCAAAAAACTAGCATGGGCTATAAACCAGTAGCATTTTACAGCGGTCACTTAGACCCTATAATGTTAGGCCACTTCTCTTGTGAACAAGGTCTTGCTGCAGCTGCTTTTGCAGTAGAAAAAGCATCAGCAATAACTATGGGGTGTCCAACTACACTATTTGTGGAACATGCATTATTTGCGATATTGAATAAACCTAAGTCCACACTAACGACACAGAGGGCATCAGGTTATGAGATTATTTTGTCTAAAGCTGATCTATGTAGCACGGTTAACCCTGCATGGTTCCTAGCAGAAGTAATTGAAGAGGGAGATTACGCCCACGACTGCACCCAAGTAACTGAAATGTACTCATGTGCTAGGAAAGTTGAAGAAAACGCACTAGAGGGAGGTGAGCTTTTGTTTATTGATGGGTCATCAACTATTGATCAAGGAGATGGGATACGAAGGACTGGGGCAGCAGTAGTAAAAATGATGGAGGCGCCGGTGTGTGTGGCTATGAAGTGTGTACAATTACCACAGCATTACTCTGCTCAAGCCGCGGAACTCGTTGCACTAATATTGGCATTAAAGGAAAGTTTTAATAAAAGAGTAACTATATATTCTGACAGTGCATATGTTACATCCACTGTCCACTCAGGGCTATCAAAATGGAGAAGAAGAGGGTTTAGGAGAGCTGATGGCACTCCAGTACAACATGCCCTCTTGTTGGCTGAACTAATTGAAGTAATAAACGACCCCCAAGAATTAGCCCTAGTAAAATGCACCGCACACACCAATGGAGAAGACTACGTCTCAAAAGGAAATGCAGCAGCAGACGCACATGCGAAATATGCTGCATATTTTGGTGAGATATGGAACCCCACAGACTCACAGAGAGGGAGAGGGAGGGGAATAGCTAGGGAGATGTTAATAAGAGAAGGGTACACTCATCTCCCAGCCACACAGATTATGGAACTACAAGCGGCTGCACCAATGGCCGAAAAAGAAATATGGGTGAAAAGAGGATGCACAATGTCACCAACCGACGCACTATGGCGCCAGGGTGGCACTGGGAAAGTTGTAATACCGTTGACACTGTTAAATACCGCCTTGAGCCAATTACACCACCCTGCCCATACAGGCAAGGAAATAATTGCAGCACGAATTCGAGAAGATTGGTTTTGTCCCGAGTTAACCTCCCATGTGTCAAATTTTATCAGCAATTGCCTAACATGTCAACAGTTTACGGCCGGTCATACTCTAAAAGTGATAAGAGGTACCATACCCCGGCCAGAAGGACCTTTTCGGCACCTTCACATTGACTATGTTGATATGATCAACATCTGTCAAGGCAATAGGTATATGATTGTAGTAGTATGCCCATTTTCTAGATGGATTGAAGCAGGGCCCTGTTCACACCCTGATGCGTTTAGAGCAGCCAAATTCATAGTAAGGGAGGTCTTCCCCAGATGGGGAGTGTGCGAGGTGCTAAGATCAGACAATGGCCCCCATTTCGCAAACGAAATGTTCCAGCATATCACATCCCTGCTGAACATTAAACACAAATTTGCATGTGCATACCACCCACAGGCTAATGGTGTATGTGAACGCCTGAATGGCTTATTGAAGGAGGCAATTGCTAAAATACAACAAACAACAAAGAAAAGTTGGTTGTATTGCCTTCCGTTAGCATTATTTGAGCTTAGAAACAGGCCAGGGTCCGACCACCACCTCACCCCTCACGAAGTGGTAACTGGACGTCAAATGCGCCTTCCCCTAACACCAACATCAAGGGCATTCACCGACCACGAAAGTTCAGCGAATGTGTTAGGTGATGAAATGTATCAATATGTGTCTTCTTTGATTACTAGTGTCGTGTTTGTGTCTCAACAGCTCGAGCGCACACGGGGCGGGTCTACCAGCAATCAAGAAAAAGACGAAAGTACGGAATTAGGAAAGGAGAACTCGTGCAAACTTGCCAAAGGTGACCACGTACTACTTCGCAATTTCAATAGAAGGTGGAACCAGAAGAGGTTCACTGGCCCCCATCTGGTAGAGGACGTATCAACAAGAGCAGTAAAACTAAAGGATAAGCGTGCCTGGAACCACCTACATGACGTAAAGATTTACAAACTGCAGACCCGCCCCAGCGCCAACGACAGGTCCATTGAAAGAACAGCAACAACACCCCCGACAGCGGAAGAAAGTTCCACCACAGACAACGACCCAATTGTTCCCTCGGAGACAATAACTTACGAAGAAGGGGGTGATCCCCATGCTGCCCACCCCATGATCACTCGCTCAAAGAGTAAAAATACTTCCGCCATTTGAGCACAAACCCCCCCCATTGACTGCTAAGTACAGGTGTAAGTAAAACTGAAGGACATGCTTGCACTAATACACATGTAAACACGTGAATGTTCTTTTTCTCTCGCACATACAGGAACTGCTTAATATTGTATTGTTAAGAAAAGCTAATTAACAAATTCAGTGTGCAGGTGTAGATGGTGCTGCCAGACGATAACTACCCAGAGGAATTGTCACACCAATTTGTATACGAAATAAAGAGGCCAACATACTTAAAAAGGAGAAGGGTACGTGTCTACTACACAGCCTTCCTCCTGGCCATAGAATATCACATGCCCCACCTCCGCCCATACTTGCCGGTCTTAAGAGACCCATCACTTAGAGTAGCGTGGGAGCAGCTCTTCGCCTGGGCACTGAATGACTACTTGATAGGGAGAGCTTAAAACTAACATTTAATAACGAGCACTTTTGAGAATTTTTAGGCGGGCAACTGTAACGTCGCAAGAATAAGCTGCCAGGACCGCAGCAAGGTAAGAGCAAAATGCCGGTGAAATTAGCATATGTAATAAAAATAATAGGGATTTTTATGATCACCGGGTTCTTGGCTGCCTCTGTCTGGCAGTACAGCTATGCTATCGATTTTATTGCTGCACCCAAACTTAATATACCCCCGTCCTCTGCTGCAACAGGTGTTACGTCAGGTGGTAATAGTAACATTGCACCCAAGCAAAATAGAGTTAAACGCAGCACATACTCAGACAATAAAGGTATTGATAATTATGTACAAGATTCAGCACACGTCACAAACAACATATGGTACCAGCACATGACCCGCATTGGTAAGCAGACAACTGAGGATAGCTGTTACGTTTGCTCATTAATACCATACGCCATGAGCGCTTCACGAACATTTGTTGCCACAGAAATAGATGAAAAAACAGCACAGTGCATAATATATTTGGCCCTGTTCCAAACGAAAGGAAGGTTTCAAGGAACAGTAGTGCACATGACATGGAAGACACGAGACTCATACCCATATGAAAACAACTTCCTCAAGACCTATCTGAGTTATCACAAGACCAGTTTACATGCTGGAGCATTCAGGTACATAACAAGTGGCCCTGCAAAAGGAGAAACAAAGAAGGTAACACTGCAGTATCTACCATGTGATTGGTACGCCACTGAAGTTCCGGGTAAACAAGGATGCTGGGAAAGGCCGCTACTGACGATAACAGGAAAGGTGTACCTGGGCAACAACTGGGAGATAGGAGTAATTGGCAGCAACATGGTAACAAAAGAAACTATCTCAACTATCGAGACACACAATCATCGATGTTGGACGATGTGGATCAAATATGTACCAATGCTCACGTGGGTAGAAGAAGATGAAGACCTGATAACTATACTACCATTGACTGCGCCCAAAGTATGCTACCAGCATAAAGGAGAGGTGGACGTAGGATATAACACCAATTGTGCAAGCCTGAGGGGGGAGCGGGAACAGCAGTAATAATGGACCATTATTGGGCCTGTGGAGAAAAGGCATATCATACACTGCCTCCCCTGTGGAATGGTGTGTGCACAATGGTACACGTCAACGTACCATCACTAGTGGTACCTAAGAAGCATGTCGATGTGGCGAAATTTCCTAAAATGGATGAAGGAGATAAGAGAAGAAAGAGATCTGCACCACTTCAGAAGGAGCAAGGAAACAGGACCAACAGCAATGATACTGTCCTAAATAGGAGAAAAAGACAAGGAGAGCCATTGACAGGAAATTACCTGTGGGGAAGGTCGGAAACGGAACTAACATCAATACCGCCAGAACACAGACTATTCAGCAGAGCAGCAATGTTCTTCTCCTCAATAATACATCCGGGACTGCAGGCATACGCAAACGCAAAATGGCTCCAAATAACCAGGTGGGAACTAATGATGACCATCAATTCAACAGTAA
Organism: Ambystoma mexicanum; assembly: GCF_040938575.1. Lineage (NCBI taxonomy): Eukaryota > Metazoa > Chordata > Amphibia > Caudata > Ambystomatidae > Ambystoma > Ambystoma mexicanum. Next base: position 115,775,906 of record NC_090936.1, read on the forward strand.
ATGGGTTCAACGCAATTAAAGAGGAGCTGCGAGCTGTCAGGATGGTAGCACTCCAGAACAGATATGTATTGGACCTTCTCACAGCAATGGAAGGAGGAGTTTGTGCAAAGATAGGACAATCTTGCTGCACGTTCATACCTGCCAACGATGCTGACAATGGTACACTGACAGAAGCAGTTTCACAACTGGCCCAGATGCACTCCAAAATGATGGACGAAAGTAACGGTGTAAACAAGGATAAGAGCTGGTTTTCACTATTATGGTCATGGATGCCATCTTGGCTGTCAGATGGCTGAAAATAATAGTGGGATGTGCTATTTTGGCTGGAGCTGCCCTGATCATAATTAGATTTTGGAAGGCCCGGAAGGCACGCACGACTGACGAGTTGCTGGAAATGGTGGGAATGCACCCCTTAATGCCAGCAGATGACGGCCAGAATACAGGTGTGATAATACAAGAAAGGGAGAAGTTGCGCACCCAAATCATCACCAATCATCTAGACCCACCATCAGTGAAGATCGAGAATCCAAGGAACCCCAGGAGCTACATAGGAAGATGGGTATACTGTACTCCTGGAGGAACATGTGAATACATGTATTGGTCATTTGAAGATCATGTGAACCATTATGGACATCTCGGAGGGATAACTAAGATATGGAGAGTAAGAGGAGATAACGAGAAGGATATGTTTGTGGTCGACAAGTCGACCAGAGGGGGGACTGAAGTGGGAGAATGGAAGACCAGGCTCCCGTCCTTCACCTCTCACGCTTGGCCTAGAGGGTCACGGCCCAGACACCCGCCGCGAGAAGAGTTTGTCCAGTTACCAGACGACCAGGTACCCTGGTACAGGAACATACGGATGTGTCCACCTGCCTGCCCAGCAGTCCGCACTGGCCATGCCGACACCTGCGGCTCGGATCAGCTAGACTAAAAACCACACGTCGTTAGAGATGCCATGACGACCTAGACGACGGGAAGCACATCTGTACAAATATACACACTTAACATTTCCACACCAATCTACACGAAGAACATACTCAGTGCTCTGACATAGGCGACAGACATACTCACGGACGTACATCTTTATTATTTTTACATAGGCTTTCAGAATGCAGAAACGCAAGATGCATCATGAACTCATCTATAACGCCGCTTGCTCACGCTTCTCTTGAAACCCGTTACCACCATGAGAGGTATAATAGAAACACGATACTGGTCATGGAAATATATGCCACTATAACCTAAAGCACCCATGTCCGAAATGGATCACTATACACCAGGCCCAAGTAGGCCTCAAGCAAGAGTTCCCGTGGACATTAACAAAGCAAAAGTCAGGTTGCTGATCCTGCAGAATGAGCCTGGTGGAGAAATCAGCCAAGGTCGCAATGTTGCAAACCCACATCCAAGAACAAATCATCAAAGGCACGATGTTGCAACCTCGCACTCCGCATACCAACGTTAAAGTCATATCTACAAATTAAACCAGACACACAGTGGAAAAGCAATATTAATTGTGCAGAATTGTGCCTCAAACACGGTCCCGCCCCACGTGACCAAGCCGAACCTGACGAGAAGCCAAAACCCAGGAGAGAAAAGGCGTCTGGGTCCCTCACTACGAGACACAGGCCGAGACACGTGAAAGGCTCAATGAACACCTGCTACAGTGGGAGCGGTCAGCCTTCCACCTATGAATAAATCCTCACATTGTCTGCAGGTACCCATATTGAAACATTGTTGCAAACACAGGTACACCGAGAGCTGGGAACAACGGTGGTCCCAGGCTGGGGAGCTCACGGATGCACCAATCAGAACATGGGGCTCTTATCTCAGACGTCAGTAACATTAGCCAATCCTCAGAGGTCTTCATGTAACAATTCTTATGTATCTAATTATAGGGACAACCCAGATATACCACCTGACTACACCTTGACCACTAATATCATTCTCTATATGTGTACTATACTAACCCTACCACTCGAGCAACCAATTAAGAGTGGCGATAGGTTTTTTGTTAACTTTCTGAAGTGACGCAAGTAGCGCGTCATAATGCAGTAAAAAGGGCCTGCGAGCCCCACAATTGTGTGTGTCAGGACGAACGCGTACGCTCCTTGACCCATCCCTGCCGTTTGCATAATAAACAGCAGAGTCGCCTTGCTCCTTGTGTGTGTCTCATACTCTATCTCATCTGGGATATACGGGAGGAGTTGGGGCCTCCCTGCCCGGAGGTCTGCGGACGGCCCGGCCGACCCCGGCAGAATTTCCCCCCGACAGTTAGATGTCTTTGAATGAACCATCTTCTGTTGGAGATCTTGAATCAAGGCTCGGGCAGTAGGATCCCTCAAAAAACTCAATTTATCATGAGGAGTCTGCCCCCCGTTTCGGTAGCTCTAAAAACATCAAACTACTGCACTCATAATACCCTTCAATATAATATCTGCTACAAAACTTGAGTTAAAAGCAACCACTGAACATGCCAGATTTTGTCGGTAAGGAAAATCAGCCTTCAAAATGTCTGTGGTTGCGATACCCGCAAGGTTCGGAATTTGGGGAGTAGATGTTAAATAGTGGAGTGCCCGCGAATAACTGTTTTATTCTCCGGTAATACACTTTCAAACACCAAAGTGTAGTTTGTTTTATTGCAACCAGGGGTGAGACCACCGTCATGGGCACCATTCTTAGAATGATCATCACGAACGGACCCCATTCATTTTTTCTTTCCTATTAGAGGTCCTTTAGGTCTATTCGTCCACCGAGGTTTTTCTTTCGACAAACTTCCCTCAATCATACAGGGTTCCAAATAAGACGTTTCAGATATTTGGACTGTAACACAGGGAAGATGGCAATTTAACATGTTGTTAACAGTCGGGTCCCTTTTCATATCCGGGGGATTTAAAAGCGTTACACTATTTCAGAGTGCTTGGCTGAGTGTTCAGTGTGGAACACAAACTCATTTGTTTCCTGTATGGTGTTTTGGAGCAGCATTCGAGTCCGCTCTCTCCATTTATCTGAAGAGGAGAAGCCAGTACACTTAAAACACCAGCCATAAGCGAAGCGTGGTGGAGTGCTTGGCTGAGTGTTCGGTGTGGAATACAAACTGATTTGTTTCCTGTATGGTGTTTTGGAGCTGCATTCGAGTCCGCTCTCTCTGTTTATCTGAACCAGGAGGAGCCAGAACACTTAAAACACCAGCCATAAACTGGGCGTGGCGGAGTGCTTGGCTGAGTGTTTGGTGTTCGGCTGTCACTGGAGGTGAAGTTTTCTGAGTTCGATGCTGCAAGCAGCTGAAAGAATTGAACAGTATTCTTTCCATGCCCACCTTCCATATTAGTCTGCCGGGTAAGAGAAACTGTTCCTGGCTTGCATGTCGCTTTTCTCTGTTTGCTCGTTTTCCTTCAAGTGCACTTGGGAGCTAACTTAGATGAACACATATTTCTGCATCCACGTTACTTTACTTTTTACGTACCTTTGACTGTGAAAGCTCAAGTCCGGTGTGTTTAGTGCACAAGCCCCATATTGCCAATTCTGTTTTGCTGGAACAAAGTGGCTTGGAAAATCAACGGCACTCAGTGTTTAGTGAATTTGTCACGCAATCAGCATTAACCTTGAGGGCAGCCCGTGCAGTTGCAGGAGTGACGGCAGGCCCGGGAAAGCTTTGGGGCACAGCTACACAGCCTTTGAAGGGTCTACGACACCTGGTAATTGCTCTGTGCCGGAGTGACTGCTGGCTTTAGAAAGCCTTTGTGCTTTGTGGCATAGCCGTTTGATCACTTCTGTTTACTGCTCTGAACCAGAGTGACTGCGGGCAAGTAAAGCCTTTGAGCTCAGTCGCACATCCTTTGTAGTAATATGCAAAGTGCTAAGTGTCGCAAGCCGAAGAATTTGTGGAATTGAGAAGCTCCCGAGCACGGACTTACTAATTCTGAACCAGCACTGATCGTGTATCTAGCTTTACGCCGGAGTGACTGTTGGCCGTGAGAAAGCCTTTCAGCTCTGCCGAATTGAACGAAGAAAATGTCATCTCTCGTGGCGCTACTGTTGAATGGACTGCATACAAGTGTAGGAACTCCTACGACTTCAGATGCTCAGACTGTACAATTTTAAGCAGTATGTTGTAGTGATTGCTTTATTTATGTAACTGTATGACTTGTGTAAAAATATATTAGCGGAAAGAATTTTAAATATATAATTTATTGGCTTTGTCTGTCGAAGGAGGAATTGCTTGTTGCTACACTTGGAGCCTAGTTGAAATTTATCTACTAGTAAGACCGCAAGTGTCTAGGATTTATCCAGGGTTCTGTACTGTATTGTTGCTGTTGTATTCCATTTGACTCCTCTCATGTAGAGTGGGTTTTAGAGTTTTGAAATTCTTAGTTTTATTGTTATATGCAAACACGGTCTACTTGTCACGACCCTCGCCCAAAACCCCCTCTGGCAAACCCATTGGCCAGGTGGAGTCAGGACTCGGGCCTCTAGAGCCTGGCATCCTCTTCAAAAGCCCTCATGGGACCAGTCCTGGCGCCTATGGCGCCAGGCTCATACACCATGAAAAAGGAACAAGTCACTTACCCGTAACTGTTGTTCTCCAGCATGGGTCTGGCATGGATTCACATGCTCATGAATATTCCCCGTCGTCAGGCTGGGAATCCTCGGTTAAGAAAAAATCAGTATCAGTTTTGTTTCTGATCTGTCTTTCTTAGTAGTAACCAATCACTGATCTCCGGGTCATACTGCCCCCAGCCAATGACTGCCCTCTCCCTAAGCCCCGCCTCTGGCAGCCATCGTCAGATTTGGTAGCACGCAAAGTGGCAGTATGACCAAGTGAAGAGCCGCAGAGGGGTAGGCGGGAGGGTTCGCATGTGAATCCATGCCAGACCCATGCTGGAGAACAACAGTTACAGGTAAGTAACTTGTTCCTTCTCCAGCATGGGGTCTGGCATGGATTCACATGCTCATGAATAAAAGAATACATAGCAGTACACACATGCACAACCACAGGAGGTGGCAAAGGCTCAACATTAAGCATTACATCCAAAACTCAACATTAAGCAATTCTTACCTCCTCACCAGGCTCACCTTAGGCGAACAGGTTGCGCAGCACTGCTTGGCCGACCTTGGACTCCTCCCTGGAGTCCCGATCGAGGCAGTAGAATCTTGTGAAGGTGTGCGTCGACCTCCACGTAGCAGCCCTGCAGATGTCCAGCAGGGACACACCAGACAGGAACGCCGTGGTAGCAGCGATCGCTCTGGTCGAATGGGCTCTCGGACGGCCGGGTAGCGGTCGATTTACCAACCAGTGACAGTGCATGATGCAGCCGGAGAGCCATCTGGAAATGGAAGTCTTCGAGAGAGCCTTCCCTTGATTCACAGACCCAAAGTTCACAAACAGCTGTGACGTCTTCCGAAAACTCTTTGTGCGGTCCAAGTAGAACTTCAGCGCTCTAGCTACATCCAGCGCGTGCAAAGTCCTCTCGGCCGGCGTCGAAGGGGACGGGAAGAAAACTGGTAACACCAAGGGCTCGTTGAGGTGGAAGTCCGACGGTACCTTGGGCATGAAGGAGCGGTGCGTCCTCAGCACCATCCTCGTGTCATGAAAAGTCAAGTATGGAGGCTTGCAAGATAGGGCCTGGATCTCTCCCACTCGTCGTGCGGAGGTGATGGCCACGAGGAACGCTGTCTTCCATGACAGGAACTTCAAAGGCGCCGAATGCATAGGCTCGAATGGGGCCCCCATGAGCCTGGTCAGCACCACATTAAGCTCCCACGCCGGGGCAGGAGCCTCCACCAGCGGGAACGATCGGAATAGTCCCTTCATAAATTCCTTTACCAAGCGATGAGACCACAAGGACGCCCGTCCCGTAGTCCTGGTATATCGGGAGATGGCAGCCAGATGTATTTTGATGGAGGCGTGAGCCAGTCCAGCTTTTGCCAGCGACAGTAGGTACGGCAGTACTTGAGGGGCCGTAATCCGCAGAGGGTTAATCTTCTGTGCACGGCAGCAGACAGAGAACCTCTTCCACTTATGACCGTAACACTTGAGGACGCCCTGACTTTTGCAAGAACCTCTCTGCAGTCAGCGGGGATATAGTACCCTCCAAACTCTAGTGCTGCAGGAGCCAGGCCTGCAAGTTCAGCGACTCAGGGTCGTGATGAAGAATGGCACCTCCTTCTCTGGAGAGAAGATCCGTGTCCGCTGGCAGCTTGACTGGTGGGGACGTTGACAAGTCTAGAAGGTCCGGGAACCAGATCTGCCTCGGCCACGCCGGTGCGACGAGGATCATTCTGCACCTGGACTTCTTGAGCTGGTTGATGAGACGGAGCAGCAACGGCAACTGAGGGAATGCATATAGAAACAGGCCGTTCCAAGGGAACGAGAAAGCATCACCCATGCTCCTTGGCTGCGGGAACCTGCTGGCGAACCTCTGGCACTTGGAGTTTGTCGCCGTCGCAAAGAGGTCGATCCGGGGTTTGCCCCATCGTCGAAAGAGCCGATCCACCTGGTCCTGACGTAGTTCCCACTCGTGGCACGAGCGCAGCTCCCTGCTGAGTGAGTCGGGGATGGTGTTTTTTATTCCTGCCAAGTGGAAGGGAACCAGAAACATCCCCTGGGCGACGGCCCAGTGCCACAGATCCTGGGCCTCCTTGGATAGGGCTGGGGATCTGGTGCCACCCTGCTTCCGTATGTAGAACATCGTGGTGGTGTTGTCGATGAAGATCCTCTCCACTTTGTCCTTAAGGGACGGAAGGAACGACTTGAGCGCCCAGAACACTGCTCGAAGCTCTAGAATGTTGATGTGGAGAGACCTCTCCTCCGGGAGCTAAAGCCTCTTGCGTGGAGATCTCCGGTGTGGGCCCCCCAACCCTCCAGAGAGGTGCCCGTCATCACCATCTCCTAAACGCCGGGGTCTGAAAGTCCGTGCCTGTAGTGAGGTGCGCACGGGTACCCCACCATAGGATCGCCCGACGGAACTCCTCGTCGAGAGGGATCCTGTCTTCGAAGCAGCCCGTCGCCTGAAACCAGCGGGCGTCGAGGAACTCCTGTAGCGGACGCATCCAAAGTCTGCAAAGGGGTACAAGGTAAATGCATGAGGACATCATCCCGAGGAGGGACTTGATGGACCTCACCCTGGCCACGTCCGTGGTTAGCAGGCGCCGCACCTTGCCCAGAATGGCCTTCGTCCTCTCCTCCGACGGGCAGGCCAATTGCCCCACTGTATCGAGCTTCGCTCCCAGAAACAGTGCTACTTGCGAAGGAACCAGGTGGGATTTAGGGTAGTTGATGGCGAATCCCAGTTCTGTGAGCAGCCGGATGGTCCTCGCTTTGTGTTCGACAGCGAGTTCTCTTGTCCTTGCCTGGATTAACCAGTCGTCCAGGTAGGGGTAGACGTGGATCCCCTGCAGGCGCAGCCGCGCCGCCACTGGTGCCAGGCATTTGGTGAATACCCTGGGTGCCGACTTTAATCCGAACGGCAGGGCTCTGAATTGGTAGTGGCGTCCCTGAACCACGAACCTGAGAAACTTTCTGTGTCCTTTTAGAATGGGGATGTGGAAGTAAGCATCCTCCAGGTCCAACAACGATAGGAAGTTGTCCTCCTCCAGCTGTCCCAGCACGTGCTGGAGGGTGACCATCCTGAATTTCTGCGCCTTGATGTACTTGTTTAACCGACGCAGGTCCAGAATGGGGCGCCAACCGCCTGTCTACTTTCTGACGAGGATGTACCTTGAGTACACTCTGGAGCCCCGGAGCCTCCTGGGGATGAGCTCAATGGCACCTTTCTTGAGCATAGCCCTTACCTCCAACAGCAGTTGAGGAACGTGATTCTCCTTCCTGGCCATGGGAGAAAAGCGAGGACACTTCTTTTGGAATTCCAGCGAGTGCCCGTTAGCCAGCATGTCCAGCATCCAACTGTCGGTGGAGATGGACTCCCACACGCTAACGAACTCCGTCAGCCGGCCTCCCACCGGGGTGCTTCGGTGGGGGCCCGACGCCACGGCCGGTTCAGTCTTGCTTGGAGGAGGCCTTGCCGCCTTGGCCTCCTTGAAGATGACTGCGGGATCCCCCTTGCTTGCCGCAACCTCTGTAGGCCTCCTGGGACGAGGAGCGGGCCGCCTGGCGGTATGTAGAAGAGCCACCACAGGATCCCTTGGAGGCACCCTGTCTGCCTCCGGAGCTCCGAAAGGGCCGTCGTTGTTGAAGTACCGCTAGGGCCCGGGCCGTCTCCGAGTCGGTCTTGATGGCCTGGAGAGACTCGTCCACCGTCTTCCCAAAAAGGTTGTTGCCGTTGAACGGCATATCCAACACTCTGGTCTGGACGTCCTGGCGAAAGTCTGTCGCCTTGAGCCATCCTCGTCGTCGGAGCCAAACCCCGTTGCCTATTTGGCGGAATCCGGTATCGGCAATGTCCGTTGCCACCGTTATGGCGTGATCCAATGCCACCTCTCCTTCCTGCAGAATTTGTAGGGCCTCCGCCCTCTTGTAGTCTGGTAGGAAGTCTAGCAGGGGAGCTATCTTGAACCAAAGCTCTCTGTCGTAGCGGGCCACGATCGCTAAGGCATTGGCTACCTTAATCGTCGTCACAGCCGACGAGATGACTCGTCGTCCCATGGAGTCCAACTTCTTGCCCTCGCTGTCCGGCGGGGAAGTGGAAGTTGAAGCCACCGCACCCGCTGCTTTCTTCTTGGCCGCTGTCGAGACGACAGAGTCCGGCGTGGGCTGGGCCCTGAGGCACAAGGGGGCGGCATCGGGGACTCGGTACTTCTTCTCGTACCTGTCTCTCTTGGCGGGTGTCGTGGAAGGGTTCTTGAGGATAGCCAGCCCCTCGTACCAGATGTCATCGAGCAACGGCACCGCAAGGACCGTCTTCCTCTTGGCCTCTCGTCGTTGGTAGAGAAACCCTTCCTTTTTCTGTTCCTCAGGGAAGAGTGGGAAGAGCTCGGATGCCCTGGCTATCATGGCGTGAAAGGAGCCAATTTCGTCGGGTGGAGAAGCCCGAGGGGGTGATGACGGGATGTCCGTTGTGTCATCGCCGCCGTCCCCGTCCTTCCCCGTCGCTGTATCCATCGCGGGTGAGCGGTCCGCAGGCCTCACGGGCACGAAGGGAGGAGCGGGGTGGACTCTCCTCCGCTTGTTTGGAGGGCTTCCCGACGAGCCTGGTTCTAGATCCTCCGTCGGGGTCCGTGGTAACCTCGTCCTTATCTCAGTACATAAGGATTGGATCGCCAACAAAATGGCCGTCGAGCTATCTTGGGGCTCGGGTAATGGCTGCGACGGACGGGATGGCTGCTCCACTGGGCCCTCTTCGTCGCCAATGTCGCTATCTTCGATCACATTAGCGGGAACCGTCCCCCGGGATCGAACCTTCTCGAACTTCTCATTGAGGCCTATGAACCACTCGTTGAGGCCCTTCCCGGTTTCCATCAGATCCTCCTCAGAGGCTGATTCCGAGTCTGTAATGGCCACCGCCCCCCCCTTTTTCCTTCGGGGTCTTCACAGGGGTCTTAACGATGGGCTTGAAAGAGGATTCCCTCTGCGGTGGCAGGGATACTCTGGGCCCAGAGGCCGTTTCCACTGGTGTAGTCTCAGCCGGCTTCGCCAGGGTCGCAGCGACCACTTCGATAGAGGCCTTTGCCGGCTGGATCAAAGCCCTCACCACCTTAGGTGCGTCTTGGGCCTTCGCCTTGGGGGGAGGGTCAGCGCCTCGCTCCCCCTCGGGTCCCTTCGAGATCGACCGGGGCCACTCCAGCCTGCTTACCCGGGTTCTCGGACTTCCTCTTCCCCAAACCAGAGCGCTGGCTCATGGTTGAACGTGCCGATGAAGTCGCGCCCTGCCTGGCAGCCGAAGAGCCTGACCTTTCGGCGCTCCCGGTGCCCGCGGACTCGCGGTGCTTGGCCTTCTGTTGGGCCCCCGTCGCCGGGGCGTCCTCACAGGACTTAGAAGCCCGCTCAGACTTTTTCTTCGCCTTCCCACCTGCTGTGCCTTTCTCCAGCCAGGCGGCGAGGCGGAAACGACGATCTTGTTTGGTCTGTTCCAAAAGGTTCTTGCAGAACACACAGTCCTTCTCCACGTGTGTCTTGTCCTCATGAAGGCAGTAGAGACATCACGAATGCTCGTCCTCCTTGAAAACATTTTGTAATCCGCATCCAGGGCAGCACCTGAACAGCTTGGATCCGGCCGTCGAGCTTCCCTTGTCCTGGGCCATGTCCATTGAGGTAGGCTGCAGATCTTCCGGAATCCTGCAAGAAGCGTAAACTCGACGAAAACTTTGCCATTGAGGGGCGTAGAAGAATTCCGAAACGGGTCCCCGTTATCGGAAGTAGAAACGGTGGAGCTTGAGGCTCGATTAAACCGAAAAATTTGAAAATCTCCTGAAAAAGCACGAAAACGCAGCAAAAAACTGGCTGGGGGCAGTATGACCCAGAGATCAGTGATTGGTTACTACTAAGAAAGACAGATCAGAAACGAAACTGATACCGAGGATTCCCAGCCTGACGACGGGGAATATTCATGAGCATGTGAATCCATGCCAGACCCCATGCTGGAGAACAATGTGCTTGGGAACTACTTTATTGTATTGTCTGCCAACATGGAGGCATCCACATAGCTTGGTTCCTAAGAACCAAGCTATGCGGTCTAGTGTTTTGGGTGTGGCAGCCTAGGGACTACTTTACCTGGACTATTTTGTTGTGGCTATTTAAACCACACCCAAGCAAGAAAACATGCTTTGCGTTACTTTGCAGCTTGCAACGTGACGCTCACCGTGTCCAGCTATTCCCTCGAACCTCGGAGAAGCAGAACCTGCAAGGAGACAAAAGGAACATCATTAGCAGCAGCATCTTACCTGCAGTCTTCATCTTTAGCCACTCGCAGCTACTGAGAAAAGCTCCCTCGAATCTGCATGCCTCCCGGACATTACGACCTGAAAGAGGACGATAGAGGCAACATTAAAGAAAGCAGTAGAGACATTTACAAATTACGAACTGCTCAAAAGGCTTACCTGGCTGGTCGCCTCTCGGCTGGCACCACTCCGGACGTTCCACTCGCGCTGAAGAACACTGTGACCTACAAGGAAGGAAAACACAGGTTAGCAAAGGCAAGACTTTGCAGCGCTGCGCATAGCGCTTGCTTACCGCATCATAGCGCTCTTAATGCGCCATCATTTACCAGCGGGGCTCAACCAAGCCAGTTCGCCGCGCTGAAGCTCTGCATACCTAAGGGAGAAAAAAGAGACATTTTAAACAAAGAAAGGTATGCAGGATAGCAACAAAACTAAAGAACAGCAATAAGACCTACCTGAACAATACCAAACGGGCCGGCGTCAGTAAGTAACTGGACCGCACTCGTCCATGGAAGACAACGCGCCCCTGCAAAGAAGGCAGGACGGAGAGCACGCCTAATTCTACCACAAGGCATAACCTTCCCCGCAGACCACATCAGGGCGAAGCTGAGAAGCATACCAGCGAGTAACCTGGCTGGGTGGCGTCCCTGTGGATACCAGGTGAGCGTAACACTACTTTTAACTGTAAAACCATACTCTCCCGGTTGTGCCTCCCCTTTTAGTGGAGTGCTCAAAGGCGCAGGACACGCGCCCAGGAGTAGTCTTTTAGTCTGTGTGATTTTGGTATATTTTCTTGCTAGACCGTGTCATTCGTGAACTGAGGAGTTGGACAAGCTACACTGTGGACATGGCAAAACCTCAATATATTACAGATTCTGAGATGTTATTGGCCATGTCAATGCACCTCCCTGCATCCCCTAATGGGGTTGCGAATTGAAATACACGAGGCTCCTTGCTGGGTGCCACTTCCACCCAATTGAGTATTTCGGGAGTAGTGCTCAATAACACCTCCCCCTCCCCCCCGGCCGCTACTATCTCCCCTAAACCAATAGTGCAAGGGGGGAAAAAAGGGCTAATTTATAACCTTATATTTTTTTTTATTGTGTTTGTTATTTAAACAATTTTTACAAAATTGGTGAGAGAAGAAATGCAAAAGGGGCACAAAGTTTCTTATTCTTATTCCCAAATGAGGGGCCGAAGGGGTTTACTGGTATTGATACTATACCAAAGGGTCCCCTATTGGACACTATAACACATCCTAAAGGAGTGCTCCATCAGTCACCTTGTTCAGAGGAAAATTTCTCTGTGTATGATATATCCCCTCGAGAATCTATTAGTGATAATCAGACGGTGTGGGATATTGATAGAGGGGTGATGGAGTTTGATACATCTCTTTTTATCTCCCCCCCACTCTTTGAACTTTTGAGACGTCCTTCCCTTTCCAATTCAGCTAAGAATTTTCATTGGCAGGCCCAGACAAATCAGACACTTCTGGAAATTAATCAAGACCTGTGTACCCTGGTTTCCCTATATGAGGGTATGAAAGAAGACATTAGAAAAAAACGATATTGTCTTACAGTCACTGGTGGAAAAGATTGAGATTATGAAGCTGGTGCAGAATCATGAAGCTAAACTGTCTCAACCTGAAGCCATGATAGGAAGTATGGTTGGGAGGGGAGTTAAGGGGTTTAAAACCGGTGTATAGGATTCTCCACATATGCATTGCATCCTCCATCACCATTCCAGAAAGAGCATGAAAACATACCTGTTTCCCGATAGCTGGAGGGCGCGGCTATGGGTGCGCAGTCAGGCCCATAGCTGCACCTGCCTGAAAATTAAAGGGGAAATGCTCTTTTTATGGAGGAAAAAAGGTTCTGGTTCCGTCCCTTGGGAGGGATGCCTATGCAGTATGGAGGAAAGAGGATGGGGTGAAGGAGTAACATTGTGTAACCTCTTTTTTGAACTCTCACCTTTTCAATATTTGAACAATGTAAGGCGCTCCGAGACCTCTCGGTAAGGCCAGCGTTAAACACAAATTCAAATAAATAAATTAGTATAGATGCTGCCATGTTACAATAATGTTATTATATTAAGTGTATTAGCAACTCTATAGCATAATGAAGATAATGCACTTTAATAAAGTAAATGAATATATACATGATTAAGTCTACATCTAGGATCACTTAAATACCTGGAACTAGTTCTATATTGTGGGGCAGATAGTTGTATTAGTCTACCATCTAGTCCTCCTTCCTCTCCTGTGGGAAACAATTGTTCAAAACATCTTTCTTATAAGAATTAATCCCATACACTTAGAAATTTGACATATGCGTGTTTGATATTAAATAAAACAATATATACTAACATTATTTAAATTAAAGGGTACAATAACATTATTTAAATTAAAGGGTGCATTGTGTATTTTTCACATACGTTTTCTCTATTTTTACTGCTGCTTTTTTAAATAGCGTCTCTTTTATTACTAGCTTCAAGGTTTAAATGTATATGTTAATCAAAGTTAATCTTGACAATCTGTATTGTTTTGTTTCCAACCAACTTAAACATTGGTGTACTTTATGAAAATCACCAATTTGTGTTTACTATTTGTTGGGACATCGTTTATTATCACTAACAATGTGGTTTAAAATGCATGATTTACTTATAAAGCTTCTACGTTGCTAATGAATATACTACTTTGCCTTTTAAAGCTTTTGCTAATTCATTGGCAGGTCCTTTTCAAGACTTTTAGGCCGATTCATGGAATAATTAGCGCGGCGCAAGTGGCCAAAAACGTGCGAATCGCAGTGGAATAGCGAAAATCGCAGTGCAAGTGCGAAAATCGCACGAAAAGCAGCGCACATCGATTCATGGAAGGCCGTGCGCGAGAAAACCTTCGGATGTGCGATAAACAAGTGCGCGGCGCACGTTGGCGCACAGGCCATCTAACTGCGTGCGCCAGGTCACAGCGAAAATCGCACAGGCCACAGCGATAATCGCACATAGTGCGGCGCACGCAACAAAAGTAGGCGGAACGCGGGGCGTAACACTCGGAATGGGGAACAACTTGCCAAAATGTGGGCGTCACAGTGGAAGTACAGGCACAAGTGCGCAGAACGCCCACACGCTCGCCTACAACACGTATTCATGGAATAGAATAGGGCCAAAAAGCGCACGCTCAAACCAGCGCACAGGCACAAACACGACCGCCACAAGAAAGCAGGCGGTAGCGTCTCTGCGCCTGTAAGAAATGTGCGCCAAAAGGTGCGCCAACAAATAGCACCTATATACTGCCATGATGAATGTCCTATACTGTGGCCCTCCAGGACAAATGACGTGCAAAGGGGTACCCACAAACACGGACACCCGCTGACAAAAAATACGTGTGCGTGTATACCGGGGTGCGCGGGAAGTCTCACACGCGATTTGGCCGTGTACGTGGATTTCAGGGGTGCGCAGGAATTTCCACACGCAATTTGGCCAGGTACGTGGATTTCAGGGGTGCGCGGGAAGTTCCACACGCGATTTGTCAGGGTACGTGAATTCGAGGGGTTTGCGGGAAGTTCCACACGCGATTTGTCAGGGTACGCGGATTACAGGGGTGCGCGGGAAGTTCCACACGCGATTTGGCCGTGTACGTGGAGTACAGGGGTGCGCGGGAAGTTCCACACGCGATTTGGCCGGGTACGTGGATTACAGGGGTGCGCGGGAAGTTCCACACGCGATTTGTCAGGGTACGTGGATTTCAGGGGTGCGCGGGAAGTTCCACACGCGATTTGGCCGGGTACGTGGATTTCAGGGTTGCGCGGGAAGTTCCACACGCGATTTGGCCGTGTACGTGGATTACAGGGGTGCGCGGGAGGTTCCACACGCGATTTGGCCGGGTACGTGGATTTCAGGGGTGCACGGGAAGTTCCACACGCGATTTGGCTGGGCACGTGTATGACAGGGGTACGCGGGAAAATCTACACACGATTTGGCTGTGTGCTCCCAGGTATTCCCTGTACACCCTCCACAGCCCCTGCAGGCAGCACACACCACAGGGGACTACCCTGCACACCTGCTCATGTCACCCAGCACCCCCACCCCCCAGCCACCAGGGGCAGCCTCCACCAGGCCCCCACCCATGTCCCCTATCACCACCCCCCCAGCAGTGTAGGGGCACCCTCCACCAGGCCCCCACCCATGTCCCCTATCACCACCCCCCCAGCAGTGCAGGGGCAGCCTCCACCAGGCCCCCACTCAGGTCTCCCACCACCCCCACCCCCCAGCAGTGCAGGGGAACCCTCCACCAGGCCCCCACTCATGTCTCCCACCATCCCCACCCCCCAGCAGTGCAGGGGCACCCTCCACCAGGCCCCCACTCATGTCTCCCACCACCCCCACCCCCCAGCCAGCAGGGGCACCCTCCACCAGGCCCCCACTCATGTCTCCCACCACCTCCACCCCCAGCAGTGCAGGGGCACCCTCCACCAGGCCCCCACCCATGTCCCCTATCACCACCCCACCAGCAGTGCAGGGGCAGCCTCCACCAGGCCCCCACTCATGTCTCCCACCACCCCCACCCCCCAGCCAGCAGAGGCACCCTCCACCAGGCCCCCACTCATGTCTCCCACCACCCCCACCCCCCAGCAGTGCAGAGGCACCCTCCACCAGGCCCCCACCCATGTCCCCTATCACCACCCCCCCCGAGCAGTGCAGGGGCAGCCTCCACCAGGCACCCACTCATGTCTCCCACCACCCCCACCCCCCAGCCACCAGGGGCAGCCGCCACCAGGGGCAGCCTCCACCAGGCCCCCACCCATGTCCCCTATTGCCACCACCCCCCAGCAGTGCAGGGGCACCCTCCACCAGGCCCCCACCCATGTCCCCTATCACCACCCCCCCAGCAGTGCAGGGGCACCCTCCACCAGGCCCCCACTCATGTCTCCCACCACCCCCACCCCCCAGCCAGCAGGGGCACCCTCCACCAGGCCCCCACTCATGTCTCCCACCACCCCCACCCCCCAGCCAGCAGGGGCACCCTCCACCAGGCCCCCACTCATGTCTCCCACCACCCCCACCCCCCAGCCACCAGGGGCAGCCTCCACCAGGCCACCACCCATGTCCCCTATCACCACCACCCCCCCCAGCAGTGCAGGGGCACCCTCCACCAGGCCCCCACTCATGTCTCCCACCACCCCCACCCCCCAGCCACCAGGGGCAGCCTCCACCAGGCCCCCACTCATGTCTCCCACCACCCCCACCCCCCAGCAGTGCAGGGGCACCCTCCACCAGGCCCCCACTCATGTCTCCCACCACCCCCACCCCCCAGCAGTGCAGGGGCACCCCCCACCAGGCCCCCACTCATGTCTCCCACCACCCCCACCCCCCAGCCACCAGGGGCACCCTCCACCAGGCCCCCACTCATGTCTCCCACCACCCCCACCCCCCAGCCACCAGGGGCACCCTCCATCAGGCCCCCACTCATGTCCCCTATCACCACCACCACCCCCCAGCAGTGCAGGGGCACCCTCCACCAGGCCCCCACCCATGTCCCCTATCACCACCCCCCCCCCCAGCAGTGCAGGGGCAGCCTCCACCAGGCCGCCACTCATGTCTCCCACCACCCCCACCCCCCAGCCAGCAGGGGCACCCTCCACCAGGCCCCCACTCATGTCCCCTATCACCACCCCCACCCCCCAGCAGTGCAGGGGCACCCTCCACCAGGCCCCCACTCATGTCTCCCACCACCCCCACCCCCCAGCCAGCAGGGGCACCCTCCACCAGGCCCCCACTCATGTCTCCCACCACCCCCACCCCCCAGCCACCATGGGCAGCCTCCACCAGGTCCTCACAATCCACAATCATGTGCGTCTTGGTCAGCCTCCACAGCCAAAAAGCCCAACCAAGTAACCCATTCACCCACATGGAAAAGGAAATTACATGTTACACCCCCAATGTTCATAAAGCTAATGAACCCATGTCCGTCACACACAATGGTTGCAATTGAATGGGAAAACACCCAACATGACATGCATGAAACCAATGAGATGATACCACACAGTGAAGTATGAAAACAAAATTGTATTAAAAAAATAAGAATGCAAATGAAATGAAACAAACTACAATGGGATTGAAAAAAAGATAAGATGCATGTCCGTGTAAAAAAATAAAAACACCAAATCCTAATCCAAAAAAATGTAGTCCAAAGTGAAATGAAAAATAAAATCAATCCAATGAAGAACTATGTACAAAACATCCAAGGGTCCATGAGCCCAACTGAACAAAGGAAACCTACAAAAAACCCTAACTAAAATGCAACTATATACAAAAAGTGGAGCAGTGTCCGTCGACTCTAAATCATAAGAACAAACAAAGGAAACCTAAAACTAAAGAACTATATACAAAGGCGGCGGGCAAGTCCAGCGGCTCACTCCGTGGTGTTCCGGGCCAGGGCATCATCGAACTCCTGTTCGATGTCCCGGAGGCGGTCCTGTTGCATGGCCCTGAGGGTCCGCAGGGACGACGCCGTGTCCTCCTCCAACCCCCTGCGGATTGCCTCGAGGCACTCGGCCCGCCTCAGGGCCCTCCGCATGGAGTTCTCCGCCCTGACCATTGTGAGCCGCGCCTCTTCCGCCCGCCGCCGCTCCGCACCTATCTGCTGGCCCAACCGCTGCCACACAGAAGACACACCCCGTCCTGGGTCAACCTGCCCCCTCCGATGTCGAAGGCCCCGAGCCTTCATGGCTCACACCACGTTGCTGCTGCTGCTGTGCCTCTGCCCGTGCACTGCCTCCTGCTGCCTGCACATCCTCCGCCGGCTGGGGTGCAGTTGTTGATGTGGCCACCCCTGCTGGACGTCCGACTCCCAACTGTGGCAGGGATGCCTCCTCCACCAGCCTGGCCGCACCGTCAGAGGCAGCTCCACAGGGCACCCAGGTGACTGATGGGTGGGAAGATGGCACAGAGGACGACTGGCGCGTAGGGGGTCCAGTTGAGGAGGGGGTCGGAGCAAGCCCCATCAGACGGAGGAATCCGGCCTGGGTGACCTGTCCCAGCAGGCTGACGTGGTCAACGAGCCATTCGAGATGACGTGCAGTCTCTCCATGAAAAGACTGCAGGTCACCTCGCATGGCCCGTTGACGCAACGCCACACCAGCCAGGACAGGCTCAATCCGGACCTGGATGGCCACGTCCGCAGGCAGAGGAAGGCCAGTTGATGTCAGCTCATCCCCTGCCTGAAAACGGGTCTGGACGTAGGCATCCCTGCTGGTGCAAGATGATGCAGGGACAGGATCGGGGACAGGATTGCACACAGGCACCTCCGCGGCGGCCTGTGCTGCCTCCTGTCCCTGGTCCTGCACTGCACCACTAGCACCAGTGGGATCCCCACCTCCAGACCCCGCCTCTGGTGCTTGCACGGCCTCCTCCTCCACCAAACCCCCCACCAACGTGGATGACTCCGTGCCATCTTCCCCTGTTGGGCCCTGTGGGGTCCCAGCTGCCCCTTCTGCTGCCGAGGAGTCCAACTCCAACCTCTGCCTCTTGGACCTCCCCCCGGCAGCTGCGGCCTGGGACGCGGCACCGGACTCCTCACTCCCCGACGAGATGACAACACGGGAGGGGAGCCGGGCCTTGCGTCTCCGGCTGGCGGTGGGATCCCCGCCGCTGTGCTCCACAGCACCTTCTCCGCCCTCTTCATCAGTTGACGCTGCAGACAGGGAGAAACAAAACACAGGCATCAGGGCACTGTACAATGGACACATACACACATGACATTTGCACATGAGTGGCATTGGCAAACCTCAGACATGTCATCACAATCCCCAACACACATGTCATTACAACTCGCACACATGAGCCATACCACAGCCATATCGCAACTGCCACCACCATCCCTACACATACAACTGCATGAGCAGCCAAAGGGGAGCCAGACATCACATGCAACACAGGAAGTGCACCACACATGTACACACACCACCACACTTGCATGCATGTGTACACCTCTGCCAAGTGTCGTAGTGTTCAGACGGGCATCCATGTCACATCTGCCAATCAGGCTTCCACATACCGCTGTCACATGCATCCATGTTGCATCACTGTTGCACCCTTGTCAAATACACACACATGCACATGTACACAGTGCTCATACATGCAGCCGAAAACAACATACATGCGTGACATCACGGACATGTCTACTTACATACACATTCATCCAAACATGTGTGCACACAACTGCATTTGGCATGCAAGCCTACACACACAAGCACCATCCATGTCTCACACATTACAGCCCTCGCATGTGTCAGCCCCACGGCCTTGTACACCCCCACCCATACTCGACCCCATACAAACAGATGTGCAACCTGCACACTACCGAATAATCACCACACGCACTGCTCACAATCAGGATGCATGTACACTCACCGCTCGACTCCAGACGGGTCTGCTTCTCTAGGACCTGGATGTGGAGCGCTGGGGATATGCGTTCCAGGACCCTCATCTGTTCTTCCGACAAGTGGCCCCGGCGCCCCTTGGCATCCGCTGCCTTCAAGAGGCGCCGGGCCTTGTTCGGGGTCCTGGACCTGAAGTCCTCCCAGCGCTTCCTGACATGTTGTAAGTCCCGGACTGCCACCCCCTCCGCGTTGATGGCAGTCACGATGTCAGTCCAGATCCGAGTCCGTCCTTCCTTGTCGGCGCGGGAACTTCCAAAGAGGGCATCATACTGCCCCAGGACTTGCTCCACCAGGACACCAACTTCGGTGGCACTGAAGCTGGTGCCCCTCTGCCTCTCTGGCCGGGGGTTGTCAGTGGTCACAGATGGTGTTTGCCCCGACAGGACAACCCCAGAGGCAGGAGTGGGTGGGCAACTGGGTCCTGGGGCTGGGCTGTAGAGCGATGGAATCCCAGTCGGGAGTCTTCAGTTCCAGCAGGGGTGGTCACAGCAACAGCACCCCTGGCTGATGTGCAGGCAGCAAATGGCAGTGCACGTGGGCAGCAGGCAGTCAGGCAGCAGCAGATGGCAGGTGGGAGCGTGCTCGGGGCTCTGGGGGGCAGTAGTTCGGCCTTCTGGGCAGGAGCGTGGTCTTCCGTGTGCTTACGCGTGGCCAGCTTGATACGGAGTGATTTGGCACATGAAAATCCTGCACGTCAGCGTGAAAATCGAGGAAAGGCCCTTAGCGCGTAAGCGCGTCAGCACGCATACGCGATTCTATTGGACCAAAGGCACTCAGCGCGTAAACGCATCGGCAGCGTATGCGCGTCTATGAAGTCACGTGCACGTTGAATTGGGCACACGTTTGAAAATGTTGCGTGTGAAAAAAATGAAAGACACGTCCGAGTGTCAAAGCGTGTAATTGGTGGGAATGGGCCTAGCGCGTACACGCGGCAGTGACCAAGCGTGTAATTGGTGGAAATGGCCCTACACGCAGAAGTGACAAAGCGTGTAATTGGTGGAAATGGCCCTACACACAGAAGTGACAAAGCGTGTAATTGGTGGAAATGACCCTAGCGCGTACACGCCGCGTAAGTGACGCTGGACGTGTGGGCCTGTATAAAAGGTACGTGTAGAACACCATTTCCTTGTACGTGCTTTTCGTGGAGAGCGAGTGGGTGAATTCTGTACTTCTTGTCGTTTCACACACAATTTACTTCACGGCGTTTCAAGTTCGTATTCCCTGTTACCTCTGACAGCTTTTTCTCTTTTACTGGTTTACCTGGGCCTGTTCCCTCAAACAGTGTTCCCTTCTACTGTTGTCCTGTCTCCTCAGACAGCGTACAAATCTTCTTTTGGCGGGGGTGTTGCCAACCAAACACGCTCCTTTTTCACGCTCTTTTACCTGGCAGACGGTGAGTCACGCACGTATCTAACATCTGTGCTTGCCCCGTGTGTAGCCTACCCCTTCAGAGGTCATTCTAGGCTGCGTGTGACACGCATACGTTCATTCTTGTGTTACTGGGTGCCACAGCGTAGTGCAGGTTTTTCTTTCTGCACACGTGGTCTAGGAGGGGTTGCGTGCACGTCATCTCCCTTTTTTGGGGCTCCTGTGCGTAGCGTGACCCGTCATCTTTCCCCAGGGGTTACATTCAGCCTTGCTAGAGCACTAGGGTACAATTACCATCTGGTACCCAACCCATTTGACCCCCAATTGCCCAGGACAATAGTTTACAGCCACTCCCATACGCACATTAACATCAGTGCCATGGCTGGGAGGCGAGGATTCCGTAAGGGTGGCAAAGGTGGAAGAGCCACAAGTGGTGGCCGTGGTGGATCCGGTAGGGGACGTGGTCGTTACTTGCAGGGTGAGCATGTCCCCCCATGTGTGGAGGACCAGTCAAGGGCACCCATAATCCCCCCCCCGTTGAGGCTGATGTGGCTGACACCATCCATGCTCAGCCCTTGTTGGACCAGCCCATTGTGGCACCAGACCTGGCGGACTCAATGGCTGACTTCCAGGTCAGCAGGCCTATGACACGTGCGCTGGTGCACGTTGATGTCATCATGCCACTTGCATCTGGGGCAGCAAGGACATCTGCTGCCCCAAGTAGGCAGGGCGGAGAGGCTGCAGGAGCAGCTGCGGCTCCATCCACCCCAGCTCTCACACACCCAGCCAGGACAGTGTCGGTCCTAGTCCATCCTGCTGACATTCCCCCTGACACCATTACACTTGAGCCAATGCATGCACCAACTCCCATGCTGAGTGTGCAATCCCACACTCCTGATACAGAGTCCACCAGGGCTCCTGCCCCTAGTGTCCAGAGCGGCGCAGGACACTCAGGATCACCACCACCTTCCAAGCGGAAGAAGAAGAGTGCTCGTCCGGCACAGGCTGATGCCCCAGACACGGCTACACAGTCCGGCCCGTCCAGGAAGCCCAGCTTCACGGATGACGAACTGAATGCACTTGTCGAGTATGTGTCCGCACATGATAACGAGATGGTCATTGTTGCAGGATCCAAGACCACACCTGCACAACGCCAGGCACACTGGCAGACCGTTGCGGACATCGTAAGTGCCCTTGGAATCGTGAGGCGCACAGCCAATGATTGCTATAAGCGCTGGAATGACCTAAAGCGCAGGGCAAAGAGTAAGCTGGCCTCAAGTCATGCCGCAACTCTAGTGACTGGAGGTGGGTCTCCAGTAGTAGACATGGAACTCACTCCACATGAGTCAGTCGCTGGGACCTACGTCACGGAGGAACAGATCCAAGGTGTGGGAGATCTGCCTGATTACGAGGCATTGTCCGGTGAGTGCACATGCATGTGTGTGTCATCCATGTGCATGGTGTGTGTGTGAGGGCTTCTGTTTGTGTGCCAGGTGAGAGTGTGTGCGCCTGAGTCGTATGGGTCAGCCATGTGCTTCATGCAATACATCCTGCGCAGCTGCATTAGGCCATAGCAGTATCCCTTCTGCCAACAGTAGACATCTAGCCCAACTGCACGCCAGTTGCCCTTGAAGTGTCACCTTGCCACAACATTGTTGCTTATTTTTCACTGTTCATTCAGGCAGATTGTTTGCATTCCACCACTTTTACTAGGCATTTCGCAGTCCTCTAGTCACATGTCTGACATGGCTATGGTAAAGTGGAGTGACTTTGTTACCTGGATATCATTTGTTCACACATGTCCCTGTGCAATTGGACCATTTTGGACTGGCAGCTCCGGGTGAAAAATCTGACCTGTTTGAATTAGAAAAGCTATTACATGGGGGAACTGGACTGAATGAATAGGTGCTGCCCTCCTCTCAATCTTCACTCAATAGCAATGGTACATGCCATCTGTGTGATGGCATGTGTGTTTCACCTGGCAATCACAGGCCAATGTGTGATGCCACTGCCAGGCAGCATGCAGAAAATGTGTTCATCTTCCATCTTGGTGTCATCAGTGTGTGCCATTTGCCTGCCCTTCATATGCAGTGAGGGTGCATGCATGGGAGGGTTTTAGTCATGTTGGACATGTGTCAATCAAGTACTGGTTCTCTTGCTTCTCAGCCCTCATTGTGTGCCATGGTGCTAATGCCTGTTTCCATTTCTTTGTTTTTATGTCTTTGCAGGGGAAGACGCACCTGATACTGCTGGGGTTGTGGAGATGGTGCAGACCCAGGAGGGGTCCGAGGGCCGACCAATCACCAGTGAGGGACGTGGTGTGGTGGTGGGTGAGAACCCACAAGTGCTGCAGGTCGTGCTCTCAAGGGGTGTCTCTGGCTGCACCTCCCCCGAGCTGTACTCAGGTGTTGATTCGGATGATGAGACCTACGTGCCGTCGCAGGTGAGTGTTCCAGGGAGGGATTCTGTTCTGTCCCACCCACCTGCACCAGGATCAGAACCCTCAATGGGGATGTCAGTGTTGGCAGCTACGCCTTTGGTGGTTACGGATGCAGGGTCACACTCCGCGACATCTGATCCTGTTCCTGGGCCAGCAGATCAGAGGGGGAATGCAGTCCTGCAGCCTCAGGCAGTGCCGGCACAGCAAGGCGCACTTTGCCTTGCCCCAGACAGGTGTCGTGCCAGCCGACGTGGTGGCCGTACGCCACCTGGCAATACCGCATGGGAGCAATCCATTTACGGTATGGCAACCCAACAGGCAGCATCATCCGAGATGATGGCTCAGGCCATGGATAGGGTGGCCACTTCCATTGTCCCCCCTGAAAGGCTGATGGAGCGACTACAGCAGGCAACGGACTCCATCTGCCAGTCACACAGGGAGGACATGTTGGCGTCCAACAGGGACAGGCGGGCGGCACTGGCGACTCTGCAGGAGGCCATCTCCATAGAGTCCCAGGGCCACAGGGAAGCCCTGAGGCAGGAGCTCCTTCACCTCAGGACGACTCTTGTTGAGCTTGAGACTTCAACACACCAAAGGACTGAACAGCAGCTCGAGCGTCTCACCCGTATGCTCTCAGCTGAGATGCAGGCAACGAGGGCGGAGGTCCGGGCATCCCGTGAGTTGTTGCATGGGGACCTCCGCACACTCATCCTCCAGAACCAGACCTACCACACCCGCATGCTTGCAGCCATGGAGGAGCAGACTAGGGCCTTGCGTGGGCTGCCTCCCATAGTGCAACCACCTCCGGATGCAGCTGCACAGGGTGATAATAGCGACAGCAGTGATACTACCACAATAGGGTAGCCGTGTGGGCCATGAGCCTATGGAGGTGTTTTTTTTCCCCAGGATCCACACAGGTGGGTTTTGGTGTGCACCCTGTCCTCGGACCTCCTGGGTGGCCTCCCAAACCCCCCCGGGCCCATCAATGGCCATTTTTGATTTTTATTTTGATTTTGATTTTTTATTTTTATTTTTATTTTTAAATTTATTTTTCCCAATTTTTTTGGGACAATTTGTTGCCTTCCGTGGTTCCTGTGGGCATACGCTGCATTGTGGCTGGGCACATGCAGGCTTGTCATGTATTTGGTTCAGATGCTTGGGTTTGAGTCACACACACCCCTCCTGCTTCCCGTTTCCATGGGCTTGCTAAGGGTGTGCCCAAGTGACATTGACGTACATGGTGACATTGGACTCCCACTACATGTGTGGGTAGTCTAGTCAATACTGTGTATACATTCCTAGTGCATATTGCTGTTGTGTTGTACACTGCATGTTGCATTGGTGTGTAACTCATCATCTGTGTCTACCTCCCAATTTGCAGGTCCCCTCCTCATGTCTAGACAAGGCCCTCTAGTTTGGAGTTGGGGTCCATGTTGGCAGCAGTGCACCTACTACTCTACATGGCGCCAACACTGCACAGTTGGTAGTGGTGGGAGTGCAGGCATTTCTAGGTGGTGAGACTACTAATTTATTACATTTGTGATGTCATGTTAATGGTAGTACCTGCTCAAGTTTGTTGTTGGTCCTGCATTACTGTGAGCATTTCAGGTGTTGCAAGTTTAAATTAGGGACACTGTACATTGTGACACTAGTGTCATGTTGTGGGGATTACTTTGTTTACCTGCAAATGGCATGACATGGCACGGTGTGTCGTGTGGCGGTGCTGGGGATGGGTTGGCTGACATGGCACTGTCCTCTTGTTGCATTTTGCAAGTGGGTATTCATTTTAGCTGCTTGGATGTGTTTCTTCACAAAACTGCATTGGTGGTGTCTGTGTGGGTAGCGATGCACACATTGCAACACTTCCAGGTGAACAATCTCAGGCTGATATGGTTTTCACGGTTGATTCTCCAGACATTCAGGATCAGTGTCAGGTTGAGTCATCATTGATTGTCAGATGGAATGTGCCAGGGCAGTGTGCACTCCACAGGGGTGTGATTACTATGTGAAGTAATTAGCCACTAGCTGTGTACGGGCTGCCTCCCCCGTGCCCTTTCCCCTCCCATGCGCAGCGGCTGTGCATGTGGTTGGGGATGTGGGGCCACCACCATGTCCACGGCCAGGCCCCGGCGTGTTGCAACGTTGTGCAGGACACATGCTGCCACTATGATCCTGCACACTACTGGGGGAGCGTACAACAGCTGCCCGCCAGAACGGTCAAGGGAGCGAAAGAGTGACTTTAGCACTCCGAATGTGCGCTCCACTATGCCCCGGGTTGTAATGTGGGCTGTGTTATATCTTACCTGGGGTGGCGTGGTGGGGTTCCGAATTGGCGTCATCATGTGGGGGCTGAGAGGGTAGGTACTGTCCCCTGTGGAGGTGGTGATTGGTATCATTGGTGGGGTTGTGACCTTGCTCAGTATCTGACATGCATGCATGTGCAGTGGCATTCATACTCACCAAGCAGCCATGTATCGCCATGCCGCCCAGCTTCTAGGTCCCGGTTTAGGGTGGACATTCGGTAAATGAAGCTGTCGTGGGTGGACCCGGGATAGTTGGCATATACTGAGGTGATGATTCCCTTGGCATTACATACTACCTGCACGTTGATGGAATGCCAGTGCTTGCGGCTCCTATAGATGTGCTCTGATGCCCTGGGGGGACGTAGAGCCACATGGGTGCAGTCGATGGCACCTAGCACTTTGGGGAATCGTGCCACACCGTAAAAATCCAGGGCGGCAGCATGCCTTTCTGCAGGTGTTCTGGGCAGGTATATGTGCCTGCGGTCTGATGGGCGTGCAGTGATGATGTTCAAGACCTGGTGTAGGCAGCGTGACTGGGTGGCCTGTGATACCCCACCCACTATGGCACTTGTCCGCTGAAATGATCCAGTGGCTAAGAATTGCAGTACATTGAGGACCTTCTCCAGGGGGCTGAGTGCTTGGGAGCACAGGGTGGGTGATGTGAGGTCATCCTCCCACTCACTTACCAGGTCCAGTATTATGTGTGGTGGAAACCTGTACCTCCCATACACCTGGTCATCAGGCTTCCCAAAAAGGCTGGTTCTGGGTGTGAATATTCTGGCCCTGACTATCCTCCTCCTCCTCCTTTGGTAGCCCACGCCCACTGCTGCTAGGAACGGTATGTTCATCCTGGGTCTGAGCTTGTTATTTTGTTAGCGCGCAAATTTGTGCGTTGCGCGTGTTGTAGGCGAGCGTGTGACCCGCGCACCCCTGAAATCCAGTACCCAGTCCAATAGCGTGTGGAAATTCCCGCGCACCCCGGGATACAGGTGCGCTGACGTACTTGCGTGTGTAAGTGCCCGTGCACCCCTGATATACACGTACATAGGCCAATCGCGTGTACGCGCACTTTTGTCCAATTACACGCGATGACACTCTGACGTGCTGTCCAATTACACGCGATGACACTCTGACGTGCAGTCTTTCCACGTGTGCTCTGTCATTACGTGCTGTGTGGGATACACCCGTGCGGGTCACGTCACAGACGCGCTTACGCGCTGAGGGCCTTTGGTCCAATAGAATCGCGTATGCGTGCTGACGCGTTTACGCGCTGAGTGCCTTTGGTCCAATAGAATCGCGTATGCGTGCTGACGCGCTTACGCGCTAAGGGCCTTTCCTCGATTTTCACGCTGACATGCAGGATTTTCACGTGCCAAATCACTCCGTATCAAGCTGGCCACGCGTAAGCACACGGAAGACCACGCTCCTGCCCAGAAGGCCGAACTACTGCCCCCCAGAGCCCCGAGCACGCTCCCACCTGCCATCTGCTGCTGCCTGACTGCATGCTGCCCACGTGCACTGCCATTTGCTGCCTGCACATCAGCCAGGGGTGCTGTTGCTGTGACCACCCCTGCTGGAACTGAAGACTCCCGACTGGGATTCCATCGCTCCACAGCCCAGCCCCAGGACCTAGTTGCCCTCCCACTCCTACCTCTGGGGTTGTCATGTCGGGGCAAACACCATCTGTGACCACTGACAACCCCCGGCCAGAGAGGCAGAGGGGCACCAGCTTCAGTGCCACCGAAGGTGGTGTCCTGGTGGAGCAAGTCCTGGGGCAGTATGATGCCCTCTTTGGAAGTTCCCGCGCCGACAAGGAAGGACGGACTCGGATCTGGACTGACATCGTGACTGCCATCAACGCGGAGGGGGTGGCAGTCCGGGACTTACAACATGTCAGGAAGCGCTGGGAGGACTTCAGGTCCAGGACCCTGAACAAGGCCCGGCGCCTCTTGAAGGCAGCGGATGCCAAGGGGCGCCGGGGCCACTTGTTGGAAGAACAGATGAGGGTCCTGGAACGCATATCCCCAGCGCTCCACGTCCAGGTCCTAGAGAAGCAGACCCGTCTGGAGCCGAGCGGTGAGTGTACATGCATCCTGATTGTGAGCAGTGCGTGTGGTGATTATTCGGTAGTGTGCAGGTTGCACATCTGTTTGTATGGGGTTGAGTATGGGTGGGGGTGTACAGGGCCGTGGGGCTGACACATGCGAGGGCCGTAATGTGTGAGACATGGATGGTGCTTGTGTGTGTAGGCTTGCATGCCAAATGCAGTTGTGTGTGCACACATGTTTGGATGAATGTGTATGTAAGTAGACATGTCCGTGATGTCACGCATGTATGTTGTTTTCGGCTGCATGTATGAGCACTGTGTACATGTGCATGTGTGTGTATTTGACAAGGGTGCAACAGTGATGCAACATGGATGCATGTGACAGCGGTATGTGGAAGCCTGATTGGCAGATGTGACATGGATGCCCGTCTGAACACTGCGACACTTGGCAGAGGTGTACACATGCATGCAAGTGTGGTGGTGTGTGTACATGTGTGGTGCACTTCCTGCGTTACATGTGATGTCTGGCTCCCCTTTGGCTGCTCATGCAGTTGTATGTGTAGGGATGGTGGTGGCAGTTGCGATATGGCTGTGGTATGGCTCATGTGTGCGAGTTGTAATGACATGTGTGTTGGGGATTGTGATGACATGTCTGAGGTTTGCCAATGCCACTCATGTGCAACTGTCATGTGTGTATGTGTCCACTGTACAGTGCCCTGATGCCTGTGTTTTGTTTCTCCCTGTCTGCAGCGTCAACTGATGAAGAGGGCGGAGAAGGTGCTGTGGAGCACAGAGGCGGGGATCCCACCGCCAGCCGGAGACGCAAGGCCCGGCTCCCCTCCCGTGTTGTCATCTCGTCGGGGAGTGAGGAGTCCGGTGTCGTGTCCCAGGCCGCAGCTGAGGCGGAGGCGGAGGTTGGAGTTGGACTCCTCGGCAGCAGAAGGGGCAGCTGGGACCCCACAGGGCCCAACAGGGGAAGATGGCACAGAGTCATCCAGGTTGGTGGGAGGTTTGGTGGAGGAGGAGGCCGTGCAAGCACCAGAGACGGGGTCTGGAGGTGGGGATCCCACTGGTGCTAGTGGTGCAGTGCAGGACCAGGGACAGGAGGCAGCACAGGCCGCCGCGGAGGTGCCTGTGTGCAATCCTGTCCCCGATCCTGTCCCTGCATCATCTTGCACCAGCAGGGATGCCTACGTCCAGACCCGTTTTCAGGCAGGGGATGAGCTGACGTCAACTGGCCTTCCTCTGCCTGCGGACGTGGCCATCCAGGTCAAGGTTGAGCCTGTCCTGGCTGGTGTGGCGTTGCGTCAACAGGCCATGCGAGGTGACCTGCAGTCTTTTCATGGAGAGACTGCACGTCATCTCGAATGGCTCGTTGACCACGTCAGCCTGCTGGGACAGGTCACCCAGGCCGGATTCCTCCGTCTGATGGGGCTTGCTCCAACCCCCTCCTCAACTGGACCCCCTACGCGCCAGTCGTCCTCTGTGCCATCTTCCCACCCATCAGTCACCTGGGTGCCCTGTGGTGCTGCCTCTGACGGTGCGGCCAGGCTGGTGGAGGAGGCATCCCTACCACAGTCGGGAGTCGGACGTCCAGCAGGGGTGGCCACATCTACGACTGCACCCCAGACGGCGGAGGATGTGCAGGCAGCAGGAGGCAGTGCACGGGCAGAGGCAGAGCAGCAGCAGCAACATGGTGGGAGCCATGAAGGCTCGGGGCCTTCGACATCGGAGGGGCAGGCATCGGCTGGAGGGCAGGAGGACCCAGGACAGAGAGTGTCTTCCGTGTGGCAGCGGTTGGGCCACGCCATAGGTGCGGAGCGGCGGCGGGCGGAAGAGGCGCGGCTCACAATGGTCAGGGGGGAGAACTCCATGCGGAGGGCCCTGAGGCGGGCCGAGTGCCTCGAGGCAATCCGCAGGGGGTTGGAGGAGGACACGGCGTCGTCCCTGCGGACCCTCGGGGCCATGGAACAGGACCGCCTCCGGGACATTGAACAGGAGTTCGATGATGCCCTGGCCCGGAACACCACGGAGTGAGCCGCTGGACTTGCCCGCCGCCTTTGTATATAGTTCTTTAGTTTTAGGTTTCCTTTGTTTGTTCTTATGATTTGGAGTCGACGGACACTGCTCCACTTTTTGTATATAGTTGCATTTTAGTTAGGGTTTTTTGTAGGTTTCCTTTGTTCAGTTGGGCTCATGGACCCTTGGATGTTTTGTACATAGTTCTTCATTGGATTGATTTTATTTTTTATTTGACTTTGGCCAACATTTTTTTGGATTAGGATTTGGTGGTTTTATTTTTTTAAACGGACATGCAGCTTATCTTTTTTTCATTCCCATTGTAGTTTGTTTCATTTCTTTTGCATTCTTTTTTTTAAAATACAATTTTGTTTTCATACTTCACTGTGTGGTATCATCTCATTGGTTTCATGCATGTCATGTTGGGTGTTTTCCCATTCAATTGCAACCATTGTGTGTGACGGACATGGGTTCATTGGCTTTATGAACATTGGTGGTGTAACATGTAATTTCCATTTCCATGTGGGTGAATGGGTTACTTGGTAGGGCTTTTTGGCTGTGGAGGCTGACCATAACGCACATGATTGGGGATTGTGAGGACCTGGTGGGGGCTGCCCATGGTGGCTGGGGGATGGGGGTGGGTGGGTGGGTGGGAGACATGAGTGGTGGCCTGGTGGAGGGTGCCCCTGCTGGCTGGGGGGTGGGGGTGGTGGGAGACATGAGTGGGGGCCTGGTGGAGGGTGCCCCTGCACTGCTGGGGGGTGGGGGTGGTGGGAGACATGAGTGGGGGCCTGGTGGAGGGTGCCCCTGGATGCTGGGGGGTGGGAGACATGAGTGGGGGCCTGGTGGAGGGTGCCCCTGCACTGCTGGGGGGTGGGGGTGGTGGGAGACATGAGTGGGGGCCTGGTGGTGCTGCCCCTGCACTGCTGGGGGGTGGGGGTGCAGAGGGACATGAGTGGGGGCCTGGTGGAGGCTGCCCCTGGATGCTGGGGGGTGGGGGTGCAGGGGGACATGAGTGGGGGCCTGGTAGTGCTGCCCCTGCACTGCTGGGGCGTGGGGAGGTGGGAGACATGAGTGGGGGCCTGGTGGAGGGTGCCCATGGTGGCTGGGGGTGCAGGGGGACATGAGTGGGGGCCTGGTGGTGCTGCCCCTGCACTGCTGGGGGGTGGGAGACATGAGTGAGGGCCTGGTGGAGGGTGCCCCTGCACTGCTGGGGGGTGGGGGTGGTGGGAGACATGAGTGGGGGCCTGGTGGAGGGTGCCCATGGTGGCTGAGGGGTGGGGGTGGGTGGGAGACATGAGTGGGGGCCTGGTGGAGGCTGCCCCTGGATGCTGGGGGGTGGGGGGGGTGGGAGACATGAGTGGGGGCCTGGTGGGGGCTGCCCATGGTGGCTGGGGGGTGGGGGTGGGTGGGAGACCTGAGTGGGGGCCTGGTGGAGGGTGCCCATGGTGGCTGGGGGTGGGGGGGAGACATGAGTGGGGGCCTGGTGGAGGCTGCCCCTGGATGCTGGGGGGTGGGGGTGCAGGGGGACATGAGTGGGGGCCTGGTGGTGCTGCCCCTGCACTGCTGGGGGGTGGGAGACATGAGTGGGGGCCTGGTGGAGGCTGCCCCTGGATGCTGGGGGGTGGGGGGGTGGGAGACATGAGTGGGGGCCTGGTGGAGGGTGCTCATGGTGGCTGGGGGGTGGGGGTGGGTGGGAGACCTGAGTGGGGGCCTGGTGGAGGCTGCCACTGGATGCTGGGGGGTGGGGGTGGTGGGAGACATGAGTGGGGGCCTGGTGGGGGCTGCCCATGGTGGCTGGTGGGGTAGGGGTGGGTGGGAGACATGAGTGGGGGCCTGGTGGAGGCTGCCCATGGAGGCTGGGGGGTGGGGGTGGGTGGAAGACATGGGTGGGGGCCTAGTGGAGGGTGCCCATGGTGGCTGGGGGGTGGGGGTGGGTGGGAGACATGTGTGGGGGCCTGGTGGAGGCTGCCCATGGTGGCTGGGGGGTGGGGGTGGTGGGAGACATGAGTGGGGGCCTGGTGGGGGCTGCCCATGGTGGCTGGGGGGTGGGGGTGGGTGGGAGACATGGGTGGGGGCCTGGTGGAGGGTGCCCCTGCACTGCTGGGTGGTGGGGGTGGTGGGAGACATGAGTGGGGGCCTGGTGGAGGATGCCCATGGTGGCTGGGGGGTGGGGGTGCAGGGGGACATGAGTGGGGGCCTGGTGGGGGCTGCCCATGGTGGCTGGGGGGTGGGGGTGGGTGGAAGACATGAGTGGGGGCCTGGTGGAGGCTGCCCCTGGATGCTGGGGGGTGGGGGTGGTGGGAGACATGAGTGGGGGCCTGGTGGGGGCTGCCCATGGTGGCTGGGGGTGGGTGGGAGACATGAGTGGAGGCCTGGTGGAGGCTGCCCATGGTGGCTGGGGGGTGGGGGTGGTGGGAGACATGAGTGGGGGCCTGGTGGGGGCTTCCCATGGTGGCTGGGTGGTGGGGGTGGGTGGGAGACATGGGTGGGGGCCTGGTGGAGGGTGCCCCTGCACTGCTGGGGGGTGGGGTGGTGGGAGACATGAGTGGGGGCCTGGTGGAGGGTGCCCATGGTGGCTGGGGGTGCAGGAGGACATGAGTGGGGGCCTGGTGGTGCTGCTCCTGCACTGCTGGGGGGTGGGGGTGCAGGGGGACATGAGTGGGGGCCTGGTGGAGGCTGCCCCAGGATGCTGGGGGGTGGGGGTGCAGGGGGACATGAGTGGGGGCCTGGTGGTGCTGCCCCTGCACTGCTGGGCGGTGGGGGGGTGGGAGACATGAGTGGGGGCCTGGTGGAGGGTGCCCCTGCACTGCTGGGGGGTGGGGGTGGTGGGAGAGATGAGTGGGGGCCTGGTGGAGGGTGCCCATGGTGGCTGGGGGGTGGGGGTGGGTGGGAGACATGAGTGGGGGCCTGGTGGAGGCTGCCCCTGGATGCTGGGGGGTGGGGGGGTGGGAGACATGAGTGGGTGCCTGGTGGAGGCTGCCCCTGGATGCTGGGGGATGGGGGGGTGGGAGACATGAGTGGGTCCTGGTGGGGGCTGCCCATGTTGGCTGGGGGATGGGGGTGGGTGGGAGACATGAGTGGAGGCCTGGTGGAGGCTGCCCATGGTGGCTGGGGGGTGGGGGTGGTGGGAGACATGAGTGGGGGCCTGGTGGGGGCTTCCCATGGTGGCTGGGGGGTGGGTGGGAGACATGGGTGGGGGCCTGGTAGAGGGTGCCCCTGCACTGCTGGGGGGTGGGGGTGGTGGGAGACATGAGTGGGGGCCTGGTGGAGGGTGCCCATGGTGGCTGGGGGTGCAGGGGGACATGAGTGGGGGCCTGGTGGTGCTGCCCCTGCACTGCTGGGGGGTGGGGGTGCAGGGGGACATGAGTGGGGGCCTGGTGGAGGCTGCCCCTGGATGCTGGGGGGTGGGGGTGCAGGGGGACATGAGTGGGGGCCTGGTGGCGCTGCCTCTGCACTGCTGGGGGGTGGGGGTGGTGGGAGACATGAGTGGGGGCCTGATGGAGGATGCCCATGGTGGCTGGGGGGTGGGGGTGCAGGGGGACATGAGAGGGGGCCTGGTGGAGGCTGCCCCTGGATGCTGGAGGGTGGGAGACATGAGTGGGGGCCTGGTGGAGGCTGCCCCTGGATGCTGGGGGGTGGGGGGGTGGTAGACATGAGTGGGGGCCTGGTGGGGGCTGCCCATGGTGGCTGGGGGATGGGGGTGGGTGGGAGACATGAGTGGAGGCCTGGTGGAGGCTGCCCATGGTGGCTGGGGGTGGTGGGAGACATGAGTGGGGGCCTGGTGGGGGCTTCCCATGGTGGCTGGGGGTGGGTGGGAGACATGGGTGGGGGCCTGGTGGAGGGTGCCCCTGCACTGCTGGGGGGTGGGGGTGGTGGGAGACATGAGTGGGGGCCTGGTGGAGGGTGCCCATGGTGGCTGGGGGGTGGGGGTGCAGGGGGACATGAGTGGGGGCCTGGTGGTGCTGCCCCTGCACTGCTGGGGGGTGGGGGTGCAGGGGGACATGAGTGGGGGCCTGGTGGAGGCGCCCCTGGATGCTGGGGGGTGGGGGTGCAGGGGGACATGAGTGGGGGCCTGGTGGTGCTGCCTCTGCACTGCTGGGGGGTGGGGGGGTGGGAGACATGAGTGGGGGCCTGGTGGAGGGTGCCCCTGCTGGCTGGGGGGTGGGGGTGGTGGGGACATGGGTGGGGGCCTGGTGGAGGGTGCCCCTGCACTGCTGGGGGGTGGGGGTGGTGGGAGACATGAGTGGGGGCCTGGTGGAGGGTGCCCATGGTGGCTGGGGGGTGGGGGTGGGTGGGAGACATGAGTGGGGGCTTGGTGGAGGCTGCCCCTGGATGCTGGGGGGTGGGGGGGTCGGAGACATGAGTGGGGGCCTGGTGGAGGCTGCCCCTGGATGCTGGGGGGTGGGGGGGTGGAAGACATGAGTGGGGGCCTGGTGGAGGCTGCCCCTGGATGCTGGGGGGTGGGGGGGGGTGGGAGACATGAGTGGGGGCCTGGTGGGGGCTGCCCATGGTGGCTGGGGGTGGTGGGAGACATGAGTGGGGGCCTGGTGGGGGCTGCCCATGGTGGCTGGGGGGTGGGAGTGGGTGGGAGACATGGGTGGGGGCCTGGTGGAGGGTGCCCCTGCACTGCTGGGGGGTGGGGGTGGTGGGAGACATGCATTGATGATCAGTAGTGCAAGGTGACATGTGGGTTGGCTGGGGGCATGCCCATGGTGGATGGGCTGCCTGCGGGACATGAGCAGGGGTGCAGGGTAGTCCCCCGTGGTGTGGGCTGCCTGCAGGGGCCGTGGAGGTTGTGGAGCGTACACCTGGGAGGACCCACACGGCCAATTCACGTGTAGTACTCCCCAGAACCCCTGAAATACACATACCCTGCTGAAATCGCGTGTGGAACTTCCCGCGCACCCCTGAAATACACGTACCCTGCTGAAATCGCGTGTGGAACTTCCCGCGCAGCCCTGGAATACACGTACCCTGCTGAAATCGCGTGTGGAACTTCCCGCGCACCCCTGGAATACACGTACCCTGCTGAAATCACGTGTGGAACTTCCCGCGCACCCCTGAAATACACGTACCCTGCTTGCACGGGGCCAATCGCGTGTGGAACTTCCCGCGCACCCCTGAAATACACGTACCCTGCTTGCACGGGGCCAATCGCGTGTGGAACTTCCCGCGCACCCCTGAAATACACGTACCCTGCTCGCACTGGCCCATTCGCGTGTGGAACTTCCCGCGCACCCCTGAAATACACGTACCCTGCTGAAATCGTGTGTGGAACTTCCCGCGCACCCATGGAATACACGTACCCTGCTCGCACTGGGACAATCGCGTGTGGAACTTCCCGCGCACCCCTGAAATACACGTACCCTGATGAAATCGCGTGTGGAACTTCCCGCGCACCCCTGAAATACACGTACCCTGCTTGCATGGGGCCAATCGCGTGTGGAACTTCACGCACACCCATGAAATACACGTTCCCTGCTTGGCGTTTGCTGTTTGCCAGCCCGGTGAACTGGTCCAGGGTTAGCGCAGCCCTTTGCGATGATTTAGCGATTTTGATGGCTTTTCCTTGCGCAAGGGCGTTCTTGGGGGCGTTACTGTCGCTGCGATTCTCTGCGCCAAGGCTGGTTTGGGAGCCTAAAATCCATGAATACGCTGTGCGCGGAAATCGGTTTTAGCTCACGTGCCTGACGCAGACAATCGCATGCGGACACTCTGCGCCAGCCACTTGCGACACTTTTCTGCAAAATTCTATGAATTACCCTTTTAGTTTGTAAATAAATTGTTTGAAAAGTACATTTTAGTTGGGTGGCAATATTTTTAAGCTTAAATATTGTAGGATTTTGGAAATGGATTGTGCTTCATATTATTTGCTATTGAGCACATAGATAGTTTATTATTGTCTAACTGTTTACAATAAAACCACATTTGTAAGTTTTAGTCACATAGGATTTGTTCCTCAAGAAATAAACATATAAGCCTAAACCACATTTTATTTTTGTCATCACTAGTCTTTTTTATCAACATGAATTAATGTAAAAACTTAATTAAGTGTAACACTCACATGCATGTAGAGGATACTCATTAACAGCAAAGTTGATAAGTTTGGATTGGTTTGCTAGCTTTTGAAAATATGTGGGTATTACACGCTTCATGTTGTGTACTTCGTGAAGGGTCATCTTCATTTGTGTTTTGGGAACTTTGGGCACCAAAGTATTGATCTTGTATATTCTGAAAGTTCTTCACTTTTATTTTATGAACTTTGTTTTAACGGTAAATGTAATTGAACAGGATTGTTGGCAATATAAACTACAAAGTAAATGTCTAGTTGCTGTATTATGTGCCTCTAGAATCCAAATGTTTGAAATGTACTATTACGGTAATTTCCAGAAGAACAGGAAATACAATGTCCATGTAAACTTGTGTACTGGTGCATATAACAAAGATCAAGTTGTTTTTATCTTGCCTTACTTTTAGCGTTTGCAATATTTATATGCAGTTTTCTTTCAGGAATTAAAAAGTGTCCCAGGCGCTAATTGCGCCAACTTTACCACCATGGTGTAAACTACGTTTACACCATGGTGGATGGCGGATTTACCGCCCCATTCCAAGGTGAGTGGGGCAGTAAATCCCCATTTCCCATTTTCCCTTCCCCATTCCCATTTTTGCCCCATAGGGCATAATGGGAGTGGGGAAGGCGCTAATTACGCCACCGTAAATTACGGTGGCGTAATTAGCATCATGGCAGGTTAGCGCCATGGATTTTAACGGCTGCTAAAAGCAGCCGGTAAAATCAGAATAGGCGTTAAGGGTTAACGACGGCATTAACCCTTAACACCTGGGTCGTAATGAGGCCCATTGACATGTATGTAAACACATACATTATTTCCCATTTTTAGTTTTTACTGGAGAATTGGTAACAGTTTCTATATTTGTAGTGTTTGCAACTTCAGTTAAATCATGGATTTCTCAATCTTATCATTTAAAACCATTACCTTGCTTAGGGGAACCACATGTTATATTTTGTTTATTACAGTAAGTTTGTTCAGCAAATGAATGTTCAGTAGAGGAAGCATGCATTCATTTTCGTAATGTATTTTTAAATTTTAGTACAATATATCTGTGGCCAACATTTGTAAGTGGTGTTTTACATTTGCGTAAAACATTGTTAAGTCTTTTGGGGCGTGTACAGTGTATTGAAATAACTTCTTTTGTATAAAAAAGCACCTTATCAACAATGTGATTTTTTTTGGGGCATGTATCTTCATGTGTCTTTTCTAAGATTACTTTAATTTATTAATGTGTGAACAATGTTGTCCTGAGTGATAAAAAAAGAAATGTGTTTGTATTGCTTATGTTTTTGCTGTGCTAAGTACAAATCATGTGCAACTTTAGTTGCTGTATGCTGGCTTCTGTTGATATCTTGTGTACATTTTGTGGTGTTTTTAATATTATGCGTGTTTT
The DNA here is from genome assembly GCF_040938575.1 of Ambystoma mexicanum. Classification (NCBI taxonomy): domain Eukaryota; kingdom Metazoa; phylum Chordata; class Amphibia; order Caudata; family Ambystomatidae; genus Ambystoma; species Ambystoma mexicanum. The sequence goes on from NC_090936.1 coordinate 115,812,821, forward strand.
TTAATAATGTTACTATTGTCACAATCATGTTGTAGTTCAAACCTTTCCACTTGCGTTTTTAACATTAGTAGTAGTATGTGTTAAACTGTTTTTTGATGTTTTTTGCTTCACATTTCGATCAGTGTTTTTCGTCATTCTCTCTAGATTTCTGTGTCTTTTGAACCATTGGTAAAACCAAAAATGAATCTGTTGTATAATTATAATATTATAATAGTATAATTACAATAATAACATGTTAAAATACATTGGCCCTCATTAGGACCCTGGCGTTAAGGGGTTAACGGCGCTGTAAAAGGTTGCGGCACCGTTAACCCCTTAACGCCTTACTACGAAGTCCCTTTGCGGCTCCCGACCTTAACGGCTGGTCTGGACCAGCCGTTAAAGTAGGGACCTGCAAAGGGACTTTGAAGGTAATTACGGTACCGCAATTTGCGGTACCGTACGTACCGCCTTCCCCATTCCCATTGAGCCCTATGGGGCAAAAATGGGAATGGGGAAGGGCCAATGGTGAATGGGGAATTACCGCCCCGCCAACCTTGGAATGGGGTGGTAATTCCCCATTTAACCATGGCGGAGTCGGTAAGTTACCAGCGATAAACATGGCGCTAATAGCGCCATGGTTAACGCCGGGGTCCTAATGAGGGCCATTGTTTTTATTTATTGGTACTGTATCAGTGATTTATTTACATTATAAAAATCATGTATGTACATTTCACCATATGTACAATCATTATGTACATAACACATACATTTACAACTGAATGTGCATATTATGTTTTGTGTTATACACACATGTCTGTTTATGCTGTATTATGAACATTACACATTTGTACTTACATTGAGGAGAGGTACATAAAATAAATGGTATATTGTAAGCCATAATTTCTCAAATGTGTAATTTGTAGTTTTGTAATACGCAGACAACACTGCTAATGCAGATAATTGTATATATTGTATGGCAGTGTTTTATGCGCATATTTACTTGTGTGTTAAATGTACATTTACAATACAAAATATTGTAAAAAGAAGTGATGTTAATAGTGCGTCATTTTTAAATGAAATCACAACACATAAATAATGTCCGCATAATATAAAATGTTACTTTTCTACTGCATTTTCTAACCCATGATATCTAGGTTTTGCAGTCTGGCTGTCACCACAGTGATTATGACACCAGGCTGGGACAAAGCCCGATTTGCATATGGTGTTTCCCCTTCCTGTAACGGCTTGGGTTCTATGTGAAATGTTACTGGGGTAAAAGTCGCCAGGTAGGCAAACATTTTCCCTGCACCCCTAAAAGCCTTCCCCCCAGATATTCTAGGACAGTTATTAATTACAATTATATAGTCAGGTCCTACAATATTTGGGGAAAGGGCTTGATTATCATGGGAGTGCAATTCTGGGCAAATGTCACCCCCTGGAGACCTTTCCCCAGGCAACTTTATCATTGGGTATCATGGCTTGGCAGGCTGGAGAACAATGGTCTGGATGGTTGCCTAGAAAAATGCAAGCGGTTAAGATTAATTCTGTGACTTCCCACTATCACTCCTTTTGTTGTACTATAGGCAACCAAAGTGGGACAGGTATGTCAGACAGAGGTCCCGACCCTGCTGGAAATAGAGATACACCTCACTGATCACACGTAATGAGGCTGAAACATGTCTATGGTTGCTTGTGATCTCGTGCAGAAGGGATATAATCAAGCAGTTTGGGCTAGTACGCCACTTTTTGGATGGGACCAAGCCTGATTTGCATAAGATGTTTCTCTTTTCTGTAATGGCTTGGCAGGCTGACAAACTATGGTCTGTAGGGTTGCTCAGCAATGCCAGAGGTTAAGATTAATTTCAAACCTTACAGCCATCACTCCTTTTGTGTTGCTATCATATTTAACACCTCCCAAGAAACCTTTGGTATACTCTATTTCAATTGGCAGAAATGATGGCAATTCACAAGGTTCACAAACCGAATATGTTTTGCAATGTTATCACTTGGGTCCTGTTTGCTGGAGAGCTCAAGGTTTCTTTTTTTCATTTTGTTTGTTAGGTGGGATAGGAGTAAACCACGATCTCATGGCTGGGGCTAGTTTAGATTTGTAGACATTTTCCATAAAAAAAGATAAATGTTTATTCTCCATGTGCAATAACATGGCCAAATTACTGAAATAATACTTCATTGTATTTCTTTATACTTTATGTATGTTTCAAATTAATTGTGCAACATTTCTGACCGTCTGATTTTGGGTTTTCAAAACACTCCCACAACCAAGAACACAATTTCCCAAATAAAACTGTGCCACACATGTTGAATGTTTTTGGTTGGTTTTCCTGATTACTATTTTTAAATGTTTTAAGCTTTAAGTTATTAATTTTGGGGGCCTTATTATACCATTTCGTTTGGTGAACAATTGCATCATTAGCATTTGTAGTTGCTTTTTCATATGGGAGAGCCGTGGTACATAAAAGCAGCTGGATATCGTAAACATACAGAAATGTTTTGTATACCAAAATATATTTAAGTATGGAGATGTGTATTTAATATAATTTGTTTTAACTAAAAGGTTATTATTTGAAACTGCTGACAGTATGCAATTGTTTTTACTGATATTAAAGTTGTGAATTACACAATATTTTACTAACACATTGCATTGTTTGTTGTTTTCCTAACTATACTTACCATGAAGTGTTGTTTCAATTACACATATCTTTTGTGTACTGGGGAAGGTGGTGGATCCTGAACATTTGGTATGGCCTCATCGATTTAGGATTAATCTTCTGTGCTTAAAAATTGGACGTTTTTCATCTTTATCACCTTTTTTTGCTCATACAATTAAACAGTTGGGGTTTTCTGGTGTTCCACAAATAGTAAGGTTGTACTGTGTTCTTGCCTTTATATGATGTTTATGTTTGTTTTGGCTTTCCTGTTCTTCAACCTGTTGTTTATGGTGTGTCTTATGCATCTTGTGCGTGTTCCGAAGTTTATGCTTTCACGCTGTAGTATTAAAGAAAATAAACAAAGTTTAAAATGTGAACTTAGTAACATTTTATTTTTTTAAATCACAAATAACAAAATGTTATGTACAAGTGTTATGTTGGTATTATTTTCCTTCTTTTTACCTTTTATCTCCCTTCCAACACACTTGTGCATGCAAGGTTTTTTTCTTGGTCTTCATTATTTTATATTTTGCTATAAAAGTAATGAAACAGAAAATATAACATGTATACATTTAAGTAAGTAATACATATATTTTACATTTTGGGGCTGATTCATGGAATTATTTGTGCCGAAAAATGGGGATTTGTGTGCCATTCTGCCCGCAAATCCCTGTTTAAAAAATGGGGATTTGCAGGCAGAATGGCACACAAATACCTGTTTTTTCGGCGCAAATAATTCCATGAATCAGCCCTGTAATGTTTTTGTAACTTTTACTAACAGTGTATTTTTAAAATGATTGCATTTAGATGTTATATTGTTATGTAAGCATTGTAAACAAGTTGACATTAAAGTTTATATAGATGTTATTTTAATAAAAGTTTGATTACATTTACCATGTGTTCTTGTATTAAATTGTTAATATATTTGTAACTTACTTATGTACATGTATACATGTCCCTTGCATTTTAGGATGGCCTTCACTAGATAAATATAATTATGCATGTATGCATAAATGTAACTGTGTACATAATCAACATTACTGCACCAGGTGCATACAATGCAGTGACAAATGTGTACATTGACATTAGTGTTATTCTTAACCGAATATGTACATACATTGAGCTTTAATACTTTTCAATTATGTTCGTGTACATACTAGTACTTGTCTAATCTACATTAAAAAGTGTATATTTTGCTATTATGATATTAATGATGCGGTGCACATACATCTGTAGATTTTAGAATGTCTGTGTCATGGTAGTCCATTAGTCCATCCAGCCTAACACAAATGAATATAATTGTTAAGGACCAACAATCAATATTCAACAGAAACGACGAGCTGAGTGACTTCTTCAAAGAAACCCCTATAATTGCATACAGCCAACCAAAATATCTTGCACAGTCCCTCAACAGGAGAACCAGATCAAGAACAGAGACTACAGGAAACATCCCCGTGCAATGTTAGGAGATGCAAAACCTGCCAACACACCTGCATCGAATCAGCTATAAAAACTCCACCAAACCAAACATTACAGATACAAGGAACATACAATTGCAAATCATCCAATGTGGTATACCAGCAATGCAAGAAATGTCCACAAGCAAAGTGTGTTGGTGAGATTGGCAAGGAACTATGTCAAAGTATGAACCTGCACATATACACCATCTTAAACAAAAAAGAGAAACACCTGTTGGCCAGCACTTCACGCAAGATGGAGACACGTTGCATTACCTGTCAGTGATGGTACTGAAAGGGGACCTCCCGTATATCATACAAAGAAGAAAATAGAAGCTCAAGTACCTAAAGATTCTCAATCTGAAAAATTCTGGTCTGAATATAGACACAGGATTTATGTCAAAATATGGCCTACTTTGAGCCTGAGATCTTCAAGGCAAACATATCGACAGCCAAATTTGACCTGCCACTACTGCCTCCCACATGCAACATTTAGACACAATGTTTAGATCCCTGAATGGGCAAAGATACACGCATCATGTATGGCAGTTTTGGATGTCTGAGCAGACATAATTGGTACCTATTATTAAAGAAGGGGCGTGCCCAGACAAACAGTGGAAACTTCGCCATTGGAATAGTGGTTAGGTATTTTTGTATTTGCTTCTTTGTTTGTGAGTCATTAAGACAGTCAAATTTGAGGCACAACTAGGATAATTTGGACATAGCATCTTGGAAATCAGGGAATATTCCTGCATTTGTTCCATCATATGCATACAAGTACACCAAAGCAACTCAGGATACCCTATTCAGCACCCTAGCACAGCATGGAGGCTTTAGAAACATGCAGCCACCTCTGACCATATTTAGCCCGACACACTGGTGCATAGTGTTTTTCTCAGTCAGGTGGAGCATTACAATCACTGCAAGCAATAATTCGGCTGTGACAGCCAGGAAGATGCTTATACACATTGTAATTGGAAAAACTTGAGTCTGCTTACAACATTGCAAAATGCATACCACTGTATATGTGAAAACCCTTAGTGTGCAGGGAAGGTGTTAAAAAGCATATACTATTCCATCGCAACCTGTGTGTCTTTGAATCTAACATTTTGAAATCTGTCTACAATAGCATTACTGTTTTTTTAATGCTGGGTTCCACTCATTAGACACTACGCTTTAAAACGTTTGGACACATTACGAACTACAAAACATTTGCTAGAAATGTAACTTCTCAGCGAGGGAAACTGCCTCTCAATGTTTGAGTATGTCTGTTTTTCATTTCCAATTGATGGCCCTTCAGATAAAGGGACCTTGCAGGACTGAAATTCTGGCATATGTTTGTTCTGCAGCCAATGGAGTTTAAAGTGGGAGAATCCCTTGATTATTTCCCATGTAAAGATGATGTCCAGCTCTGTGTTTTCCTTTTGTTTCCCATTTGTCATGCAACTACCATATGATGGTGAGGTCTTTGGGACTTGCAAAGCTTATGGAACCACCATCTGAGCACAATATTTTGTTGGTCCAATAAAATATATAAAAACTAGGGCTAACACAGTGCCAAACCTTTTCTCCTAGTTCACACATCTATCCATGCTAAGGCGTCATTGTATCTATCCTTCTCTATCCAACTCTAAAAGCCTTCTCGTAGTCTCTGCTCTGCCTCCCTGGCTACCCTTGTGGCTCCTCAACCACCCTGTGCTTCCTCTCGCTTCCGCTCTCGCTCTCTTCTTGCATGTAATTCTCTTCCCCTGTAAATCTGAGAAATAGTCTACACAGATTTGTTTGAAACCAAACTAAAATCCTACTTTCTCACCCCCGAGTTACCCTCTGAACCTATCTCTCATCTACCTTCTACCTAACATTCCTTCACCTCTAAACTGCCTCTGTCCCTCACTTTCTTTGCTTCTACTCTAGCACTTCACCCATAATGGTCATATCTCGAGCACAGAAGGCCATACCACCTACCTGCACTTACAAATGTCCACTGTTGGTTGTCCTTAATCTACGTATGTTTACTTATGTGTTGTCCCCAGTGACTGTTCCATTTACTTCCCTCCACAGCCTGGTCAGAATATCCCTTAATCTTAACCCATTTTAAGAAGCGCACTGCTTTCCGTCAAATCTGATTTCTTATCTATTGTATGTTCTTTTGTGATCAAGCATTGTTCCTCCCTGTATATAAATGCATAAATACATGTTAAAACATTTCAGTAGCATCCTCATCTATGATATTCTATCTCCAGCACCAGCTACCTTCACAAACTTTTTTGCCACCATGGGAGGCAGCATGGCTTTGCGTCATCTCCGCTCTGTGCCTCGCAGAGTCACACAGGTTCGATCCCCTGGCTCGTGCTTGGAAACCTCTGGATATTAAGCGCGTTATAAAATATCCAATTACAATTTCAATTTGCCCCTCTCAGCAGTTGTGACATGGTGACCAATATAAATGGAGCTGAGGCACCCCATGACCTCAGTTCTGCCCTTTTTCTCTAGCACTTAATCACTGAGGGACAGCAGGACAGATGAGATGTACATGCTATCCCCCAAGAGGGGTAGGTTAGAAGGCCGATGAGGAATCCATTGGGGGAATATCCATCAGAAGAAACATTACCAAAAAGTATATAATTTGTTTTTATAATGGATTGCTTCCTTCCACGGATTCCTCATCTATTAAAGACTCCCATAACAGAGGAGGGAGGAGCGTGAGAAGACAACACATAGACCTGGCTTGACCGAATTGAGTGTCCTGCTCAGGGAGTCCTAGCAGTGATGTTTGACAAATGTGGGCGGAGAGGCTGAAGTGGGGGCGCTTGGAAAATATCCAACACAGGCACCCTACCCCCCCTGCAAGGGCAGAGGTGGCATCAAGCTCTCTGGTTGAATGAGCCATGCCGGAGAGCCTCAGTCACATATTTTCCAACCAGATTGACTGCTATTGGCCGTGCCCTTTGGTCGCTAACTGACCACTGCAATTATGCTGTGCCTTATGGTCGCTAACGGACCACTGCACTGTATTGTGCCTTATGGTCGCCCAGAGACCACTGTATTATTGTGTAGTGCCTTATGGTCGCCCAGAGACCACTGTATTATTGTGTAATGCCTTATGGTCGCCCAGAGACCACTGTATTATTGTGTAGTGCCTTATGGTCGCCCAGAGACCACTGTAGTATTGTATAGTGCCTTATGGTCGCCCAGAGACCACTATATTATTGTGTAATGCCTTATGGTCGCCCAGAGACCACTGTATTATTGTGTAGTGCCTTATGGTCGCCCAGAGACCACTGTAGTATTGTGTAGTGCCTTATGGTCGCCCAGAGACCACTGTAGTATTGTGTAGTGCCTTATGGTCGCCCAGAGACCACTGTAGTATTGTATAGTGCCTTATGGTCGCCCAGAGACCACTATATTATTGTGTAGTGCCTTATGGTCGCCCAGAGACCACTGTATTATTGTGTAGTGCCTTATGGTCGCCCAGAGACCACTGTACTATCACTCTCAGCCCAGTATCTGACCTCGGTTTTTAGACCTACATCTGACCGTCGCACTTAGCCCAGTATCTGACTGCTACTCTTAGACTAGTACGTCACTGCTGCATTAATCTCGCCAAGCATTTGAGAACTGTACTCTGCCAACTCTGCCCCGTATCCATCCACGGCAACTAATTCCAGCCCACCTAGCTCAGCTAGTAGTAACAGTATGTACTTCCACATGCCCAACCCAGTTCACCTTGCACAATTCTCCAAACTGACAATTATCCTTACCATCATCTACACGACCATGCCTACAGTTCTGCCTACAGAGGGCCTTGGTGCCCACATACAACTCATCTCTAAACCCTGCAACTTAGAACAAAGGAAGCTTAGACTCCGGGCTCGACTACCTAAAATATTCGAACCTATTACTAAATATAACATTAACCTAGAACACCTCCGACCCAAAATATGCCGACCACTGGTAACCACCGCCCCTCTCAGACACCAACCACACCATAAAATCAATAAACTTATAGCCAAACCCCCGCTCACAGCACAGCTAGAACCTGAACTAAAAGCTGCTCTAATCAATGCCAGATCATTAGTCGCCCATGCCACTGACATAGCAGATATCATACGGGATAATAGCCTTGACTTCATTGCCATTACTGAATCTTGGCTCCACGATGCAGCAGGTCCGGCTCTCACTCTGGCAGTCCCAGAGAATTATACCATTCTCAGAGCTGACAGACCAGACTCGCGCGGTGGAGGAATTGCAATTATCGCCAAATCTAATCTCTCTATGAGAATCACACCCACACCCTCCCTCAAATCCTGCGAGCTTCTCTCTATCAAATTACCGACTGCAAACTCCCAAACACTAAATATCCACCTTATCTATAGACCCCCTGGCCCCGTCAGCACCTTCACTGAAGACATCACCACTGTTATCTCTGAGAAGCTAAAAGAATCCTCCCAAACACTAGTACTAGGAGATTTCAATCTAGGGCTCAACGATATCAACGACCATCATGCTACTGCCACAGGCAATACTCTGTCAGTGCTAGGCTTCACGCAGTTCGTGAATACTTCCACACATATCAAGGGAAGAACACTAGACTGGATTGCCAGTCACAACTGCTACCCCTCTATAACAGCCATCACCCCCCAAATATGGTCTGACCATTACCTTATCTCTTTCACCCTCAACACCAAAAGACCCATAGTCTTAACACCCACGCCAGCCACACCCACCTTAACGAGAAACAAGAAAAACATTACAGCCGACAATATTCTGCCCCACATCCTACCCAAACTAAATTCCCTACCTGACCACTCTGACCCAGGCATCCTAGTGGATGCATTCAACGCAGCCATGTGCTCTGCTCTTGACAGTATTGCTCCATTTAAACTTCGGATCAGTAAACCCAAAAAGCATTTGAACTCATGGTTTACACCCCACCTAAAAAACTTAAGACTACAGAAGAGAAAATGCGAAACAGCTTGGAACCGACTTCCGACCGCTGAAAATAAAACTAACTTAATTAACATCTCCTCGCAATACAAAAGAGACATCATCCTGGCCAAACAAGAAACCTATAATAATAGGATCTCCCAATCCAACTCCAGCATGAAGGAGCTATTCTCCATCCTAAAGGAACTGGAAACCCCTATCACAGTACAGGATGACTCCATCAAAGACAAAACTTGGTGCACAGACATACAACTGGCACTAACCAACAAAGTATCCAACCTCCAAACAAAAATTGCCCTAAAGAAAGCCTCTCTGCCAACTCAACCTCTGATAGTCAAAATTCCCACATCCAACAACCCAGAATCCACCCAATTCCGTTTCTCCAAGGTCTCAGTAATTGAGGTAGAGAAGACCATTTTGACTCTCAAACCTTCTAATTGCAAAGGCGACCAATGCCCCGCACAACTGATCAAGGATGCGGCTAGGGATTTAGCCCCCTTTATCACAAAACTTATCAATGCCTCCTTTACTACGGGCACCATCCCCCGCAACCTAAAGGAATCTTGGGTACTCCCCCTCCTAAAAAAGCAAACATTGGACCCCAACATTCCTACTAACTACAGGCCCATCACCACGGTTCCCTTCCTACTAAAAATATTAGACAAGGTAGCATACACCCAAATCCAGAACTTCCTTGAGATGAACCATCTCCTCGGCACCCGCCAATCCGGTTTCCGTCCGCAACACGGCACAGAGACTGCCCTTATCGACCTAAAAGCCCAAATAGATTCACTCAGAGACGAGGGAAAACTAGCTCTCCTCCTCCTTCTAGACCTCTCAGCCGCCTTTGATCTGGTGGATCATAAAGTCCTATGTAATCACCTGGACTCGGCTGCCCACTTCTCAGAGGAGGCTATAGTATGGATTCAATCATTTCTTAGTGACAGGACTATGAGGGTGTTCTCCCCCGCAGCGGCAGCAGACCCCATCCCAATCACCTGCGGAGTGCCCCAGGGATCCTGCGTCTCGCCGACACTCTATAACATCTTCACCAAGCCACTCTTTGACGATCTTGATAATCTGGGTATCACCTACACTAACTATGCAGATGATACTCAGATTCTCTTACCACTTACTGGGGATTACGTCGAAGATCTGGCTCTGGTGAATAGAGTCTATAGCATCGTTCAGGCATGGATGGCCAACCATGGCCTATGCTTGAACGATGACAAAACAGAGCTCATCATCCTGGGCACGGCAGCCCGTATCTCCAAACTTAACCAAAACTACTCCGCCTTCATCATCGATGGCAACACTATCAAGGTCGCCAGAGAAGTAAAAACCCTAGGTTTTTACCTTGATGCGACACTATCTTTCACCAAACAGGTGAACTCACTGTCATCATCCACTGCCTATACATGCAAGTTAATACGAGCTGGGAAACCATTCCTTTCAGAGGACAGCTGTCTTATTCTAGCTAGAGCCCTCATTTTATCGAAATTAGATTATTGCAACGCCCTCTACATAGGGACTACCAAACAAATCATCCACAGAATCCAAGTGCTCCAAAACAATGCACTTAGAGCGGCCCTAAGTATCCCCAGAAGTGCACACATTTCAGAAATAAGACGAAAACACAAATGGCTTTCCACCCAAGAAAAAATCAACCTTAAATCTGCGTCCCTTATCCACAAATGCCTAAACAACAAAGCTCCCCGATACCTCTCAGAACGCTTCAACAGGAAAAATCCAACGAGACTCACAAGGACAGCCAGCCCCAACTGCCTCCTAGTGCCCAGATTCAAACTAGCCACCATTGGAGGTTCCAGCTTCCCAGTTAAGGCAGCACAGTTATGGAACTCCCTACCCCGTGCACTCAGATCTGACCAAACCTTCAATAACTTCAGAAAGAACACCATAAAATGGCTTATTGAGAATGCGACATAGCGTATGTCACTTTATACGTAACGTCTTCTTATAATGTTTGTACTAACCTGCTTTTACTGTTTGATCGCCATAGATTTGACTGTTTAGCTACGCCTTATCTGCACTTGCACTTGCCCTACCCTGCAGATTCGAAATGTCCACTATGCCTGTAACCTGTAACGTTAACTAATCTGTAACCTGTAAACGTTAACTAAGCTGTAAACCTCCTTGTTCTCTTGCGCCCTGCTACCCTAGGGTCTGGTGCGCACAATAAATAAATAAACAAACAAACAAACAAACAAACAGATCGTAGCCTTCCGATGTGCAGAGGATGATCCACCTTGATAGGGTCAGTTTAGTCACAGTCCTGCCAGGATAATGGACAGTCTGGTCATCTTAATGGGCCGATATATGTAGTAGGAGTTGAGGGCCTGCACCAGCTCCAGCTGAAGGAACTGCATTTCAATCTTGGAAGGATGAGGCTGAGGAAAAAACACAGGAAGATGAATCTTCTGAGAGAGATGAAACTCCAAAACAAACTTGTGGAGGGAGGTCTCAGTCTCAAAGTGACCTTCTCATTGGAAAAAACCAAGCGGGAGGTTCTATCTGTATATTTTTTTTATTTTATATGGTTTATTACAAACCTTTAAACAACATAACACAATAAAATTCATTTAACAATAAAATAGATGAACCAACCTAAAAAGCACTACAGAGGAAGCAAGGAAAAATAATGTTCGATATCAATTCGTGTGTCCAAACCAAGCAAAAAGAGTAGATAATGAGAACTTAACTAATATACGGCATTCCTTATACGTTTTATAGGACATTACTATTTCTCTAATAACAATTTATTCATGTATTCCAAGAAGAACGGCAAGGATAGCGTTAGTTTCATCAAACAGTATTTGCCACGAATCTTCAGCACTTAAGCTTGGCTTTTCCAACATGAATTTCCCAAAGTGCTTTGTTCGCTCCATTCGCAAGGCTGGGCAAAATAATGTAAGGTGTTTTAATGTTTCATTGTGTAATTTGCACAGCTTACAGATTTTTATACTAGCGTCACTCTTAGACCAAAGTCTATCTCTTTCTTTTGTTTTAAACAAGTTCATACGAAATTTGATGTACAAGACTCGGCGACATTGATCTGGAAATGTACTCAAGTAATTTTGTGTGACATTGACTGCTCTTTTTCACTTGGAATGTCCTTCATAATGTTGTGCTCCATTCTTTGTTCACCAGTTGCAATCCAATCACATCTCCACAGCATTTTGTTGATGTGATTTGGATTGATGTGCAAAGTGGTGGTGTCGGTATCGAGTTCGTTTAGTATCAGTTTGCAACGCTCAACCCACATCGATCGCATGCAATGTTCTTCGCCGTTTTCTGCGTTTTGCAAGATGTTAAACTGCAGAACGATGTCTTCCATTGTCATTTTGAGGAAAAGACTGGGCATGTTCCAGCAGATTCTTGCATTTATGGATGTTAAACTGAGTTTGTGGTGGATACATGCAGTCAGTGTCCCCCTGGGCAGACACAGAACCTTTGACCAGAAGATGTTCTCAGGGTATATCAGAATTCATACGAACAACCCAGAACACTCTCTGCTCCATGAATTAATGCTGGAACAGCCTTTTGTTTATAAAAAGGCAAGGGCTGGCGTTAGTGAAAATCGGCCATAATTTTTATTTAGCACTACTGCTCGAATTAATAGTTGATAGCATTTTGTTTTAATACTGGCAACCCAAGGAGCATCGTTCAGGCTTCAGTTGATTGTCATACCCAATTACCTTGCACTGGGTACGATTTTCAAGGATTCTTTTCCTAGATGCCAGCGAAATGTAGTTTGACGCCATTTATTATTTCTTCTTTGGTCTTCCAGGTCTAGAATTTCTGATTTAGATGTATTAATGCAGAGCCCATTTGCGCAAACGTATTCTTCTAGCGCATTAATTTTTCTCTGCAGACCAATTGGAGTTGCGTCCAACAGAATTAAGTTGTCTGCATAAAGTAATCGACTCATATGAGACCCATTGATTTTGGCAGGAAACAATGGTACGCTCTCAAGACTCTGGTCGATGTCGGACAGAAATAGGTTAAAGATAACTGAAGCCAAGGGGCACCCTTGCTTTACGCCACAGCGGGTTGGTATTGCTGTTGATAGACTACCAGATTGGTTCAACCTGATTCTGATTTCTGTGTTTGTGTGTAGCTCTTTAATAGCCATTAATAAGCTTGGCAGACAGTTCCATTTGATCAATTTTGTCCAAAGGATCTCTCGATCTATGCTATCGAACGTGTGTGAAAGGTCAATGAAAGCAAGGTAGACCCTTTCACCCGTTCGCAATGCTTCCATTTTCAGGATAGTTATGATCAAGAGATTCAGACTGCACCTGACACCCTTAGCGAAACCAGTTTTTCTTGAATCAATGTGGTTGCTTCCATGGCTCCATTCCATTAACTGATGCTGAAGTAGGGTTGCATAAACTTTACCCAGCACATCAAGCAGTGCGATAGTACGGTAGTCCTTCGGATTAGCTCTGTTTCCCTTTTTAAATACAGGCACGATGATCGCACTTTTCCAGGATATTGGAGGGGAGCAGCTGACAACGATCTTTGCAAAAAGAGAGTGACAAAAATCAGCCCACTCTTCCGGGTTACATTTGCAGGTGAAATTTGTCAACCCATCGGGGCCTGGGGCCCGAGATTAACTTATTTTTTAAATAATGTCCAGGATATCAGCCTTGTCAAATTTGAGGTCCCAGCATACCAGATTAGGAAACACCGGCTCTTATATATTTAACTTTTTTGCTATAAAGTTGGTTGTAGTGAGTTGTCCAGTCATTTTCGGATACCGTATTGGATTGAAGACACTCCTGGGAACCTTTAAGTTCATTAATGACTCTCCAGAAATCCTTGGTATTTTTGTTTTTAAGTTTTGACATCATTGTTTTCGAAACACGTTGTGTCATAACTACCTTATGGGATTACAGCCAATTTTTATATGTCTGTGTGATACGTTTTTTCTCAAGGCTATATTCGACATTATTTACTTTAGGGCATTGTCGATTTTTCATTCTCATTTCGCGTTTCTGTTTAAACACATCCAAGTCAAAGGTATGTTTTGGGTTAAACATCGAATTCCGCAGTCCTTGTTTTTTCTCATAGCATTGCATCATAAGATGTTGATATTCAAGTTGGTCGGTGTCTCTTTGATAGGCGTGTTCGAAGGTCTTCACATCGTTATCATCAAGCTTCATTCGGATCCTGCTGGATTCAACCCTTACATTGCAATTCCACTGATCAGTGGGCTCCTTGGCAGATGCACGTACACAGACCTTCACCAGATTATGCCCACTCAGGTTTTTGTATCACCTCAAGCGATGATACTCGCCGGTGTAGACTCTCAGAGACAAAGTAGTAGTCCAGGATCGACTCCTGAGTCTCTTCCATGTCACTTTAGCTGGAACATCACCTGTTGTGTTGCTGTTTAGCATAGACATATTTCTTGATGCCATTTCAGTGCACCATTGTTCTGCTATCTTCAAGAGTTTTACGTTGCCGTTTAAACAACACTTTTTTACTTCCATACAGTTGATGCTAAGGTCCCCACATAACAGGATTTTTGATGAGGGTTCTTGCTCATTGATTTCATCAATTAAGGTGGTTATCTGATTAATAAAAGAAGAGACTCCAGTTGCTTTGTGCTGCCATTACACATTAATAACATGGAGGATCTCATTTTCAGCTTTTGTTTTACCTTTTAACATCAGAAGCGTCGTCTGGATGTAGGCCGAGATGTTCCTGGATTTCATGATGTTGTAGCCTGAGCTTTTTCTTACAAGAGTTAAAAGACCTGCCATGGGTCTGCCCATTTTCCTTTTGATTGCAGGATTTATAACAATTTCAAGTTCATCCGATATTGGGCATTCTGTCAGCCAGGTTTCCTGTGCACAGGCTATGTCCAGACCACCTAACCAGTTATGTTGGAACAAATGTAAGAACCCTCGTGTATTCCACAAGCCAAATACAGTTGTACGTTTCTTCCCTGTATCCTGCCGTTAATTTTGGTTATGATTCGTTAGCACCTTGGAGATCCAGTTCCAATCATTTGTTTCGTTGTGTGCGTTACTTGGGCCCCATGATCTTGTGTTCCTAGAGTGGCCTCCTCTTCACAGGCGAATGTGTTTTTAATCCGTTCACCTGGCTGAATCTTCATGGCAGTTTCATTATGGCCATACTGGGTGGTCTCTTGTGTTGTATTTGTTTTTGTAAACCAAGATGCCGACCTTCCATCAGTACTCACTATGGTTTTGTCTCTTTATTAATTTCCATTCGTCTTATTCTGTCTTGCTTCAGATAATTTTTTGAAATTGTTGCAATTGTCGTGAGATTCATGATCATGCTCATTCCGTGCTTCAAGGAGGTTAAATCCCATTAAGGGTAGTACTGGAGCCGCCTCCAATAGAATATCGCGTATGATTCTTGAGTCGATTTGTAATTTAACTCGATCATTTTCCGGTTCTTTGTAGAATTCGGCCCACTTTATGTCATCAGACTCAATTGTCCTAAGCGTTGGAACGTAATGCAGCAACCGTAGGAAATTATTAAGATTTAACATGAGATCATCCTTTCCTCGTAGAATGCACTCTAGGACAAGACAATAGTTGTATTGTGGTGTTTTGATGGAGTTGGGCTTGTCCTTTTTTGAGCTGTTATTTCTGCCCATTGTCTTGAACTGCTTTACAGTGGATTTTTGTATATTAAAGGCTCTCTGGCCCTAAACATTGGTCTTGGGGCCATGTGACCGTTCAAGACTTTGGCATCAAGGCCTTTGTTAGTTTCATGATGTAGTACGTCAGCCCATTCCGATTTTCCAGAGGATACAGCATTAGAGTGCTGTGCCTTTGCCAGTAATTTCTATTTTTCACCTAGAGTAGTAAACTGCTTAATTTAACATCTTTTATTTGAGGTACAATATTAGGAAGCAGCAGGGTGCACTTTCTCATAGTTCTTTTCTCTTTAGATGTCGGTGGACATGGAATAGGCTGTTCTTCTTGTGGCATAGGAATGCCAATCCTAGGGTCATCCTCATGGTTATCCAAGGGGGCATCAAGCCCTTCATTGTCTTCATATGTCGACATGTCAAGCAGGTCAATCAGGATTTCAGTACTTCCGGAGATTTCATTAGCGGTTTCACCTTTGTCATCTAATTTTATCTGATCTTCACATCCGTGTTTAGAGTGAAGCTCACGGTCTTGATATTCCATAAGAACTTTCTTGAGCTCTTCATCATACAAGATTTTCTTTTGTTTTGATTTTTTTGATTGTGTTGATTTTGGTCCTGACATGCTTGCCGCTCGCTTGGTCCTAGTATTGAAGATCGAGTTCACCTCTTCAGTGTCCCGGTTTAACTCCGGGTTATGCAACGCACTCGCTGACAAAGGACCATGATGGTCGTCACCTTCTGTGGACGTGGATGGTATTTACGTCGCTAGGTTCGCCCCATTGCCACCCTGATTCACACTTCTTATGGCATCCGCAAAACAGGAGATGACCTTCTTTGCCTGAGACGGAAGGTCACCTTTTAAAGGAGATTTCGGGTCTTCTGTTACCAAAATCAGTGAATTGTCCTTAGAACTGTCACAAAAGTCACCCTCTGTGTGTCATTCTTGGTTGCAGGTCCTTATGGTTGCTTTCCTTATTTCAGGAATGGCACCTTGCATAGATTTCATCTCAATTTGAGTTCTTTCAAATATCTGAGTGCTTCTTTCTTGTTTCAGCAATCCAAGTGCTCCCTTTGCAACCTCCGCAAGAAGTCTTTTGTCCTCGCTATTATTGCACTTTTGGTCAGCTAGAGCAATAAAGGAGCAATCAATTTTATTAGTTAGCTTGAAGACATTTGTTTGAAAAGAGTGTTGTCAGACTCCAGATTTACAAGTTTGGAGTTCATTAAGGCGACTAACGTGGTCAAATCCTGGACACTATCGTTCATCTGTTCATACATTTTTATGAAAGGAGTGATAGTCATTGACATTGAAGATATAATGATGGGTTGTAAATCTTGAATGACTTTTTCAGTCATTTCTTCCTGTTGATGATTGAAGTCGGTCCTTCTGGAATTTGCTCTATGAAAAACTTGTTGAATTTTAGGGTAGTCACGTTCTATCAGTGAAGATTCTGTGCTGGAATCATCAGTTGAGGATCCATCAGGTTGATACTGGGCCGCTAGTGGACGTCTGCTGACAACTTTGTTTTTGCCACATTTAATTCTGAGCTCACGGCAGTCACATTTTGTGAGGACCCTTAGGTATTGCATTTTGTCTGTGTCTTTGTTAAGAGCAGGGGATTCTCAGAGATCCACTATCCTCAATCCGTCTCCGTTTTAAGGCGCCACTGTGCCACTTAGAGCCTATGGGAGACTTTGATTTACAATGTGATCCTGTTCCTGTTCGCTCTCGCTCATGCTTTTTACTGTTTCAGCAGATTGTTCATTTATCTTACCATTACTGCGGGTGGAATTGATTTGTGTTAGGTCACGGAGCAACTTATTTACCACCTCAAGCAAGTTCCGCCTCCCCTTTCTTTGATTTGCTTTCAGGTGCACACTCAACATCTTTTGAGCTGCTAGCAACCCAATTGCAAAGTTTGTTGATGAATAAGCCCTCACTCCCAGCTCTTCCATGACAGTTTCCATATTATGCTGTTTCTCTGTGAATTGTGCGTCAACCTTCCAATTTTCCCCCATTGGAGACTTTTGGCTGACAAGGTCTGGTCCTGAGGCAACCCCAAACTGTAGAGTTGCTGAAACACCCTTTGTTTTTATTTTGCATTTAGAATCACTGAATACTTCATCAGTTTGCAACCCCTTTGGAACTCGTTCCTCACTGTCATGTGACCCATATGTATCCTGCACCGGATCCCTACTTAAGTCCACTGGTACAGTTGAATTTCCACACAATGTCTCAAACGTTTTATTGTTCGAACCTGGACGTTTGTGTTTTGGTGCAGCAATAAATTGGGTGGGCGGGGAGGGAGATTCCATATTTGTGAGTTTGGACGGTCTGGGAGTGGGCGGGGCAGCAGTCCGCTGATGACCGACTGATGTGTATTCAACAGCCCACCCTGCCAACATACGTAGCAGTGGAAACCCGGAAGGCTCGTGACGCGGACCCGCCGCCCCCCCACATAACAAGACTGCCACCCACCATCAAGAACGTCTTCGGCCGCACCGCGACACATACTGGTACGTTTTTGATCATTGCGAACATTAGAAACATTAGAGTCATTTACAGCATCGCACTGATTCTTTGACTGAGTGGGTGGGGCTAAAGCTGTATGCATTGGCATCTGAGCATTCAGCGTGTCGCCCCCCTCCCCCAGAACAACAGCTCAGTGTACTCATGATAGAATCAACGGCGGTGTGTATTACACTAATGTCAGTGCTGGGACTCACTTGCTGGTTGAGTCGACCCAGGTCTGCTTCGGATGCCACCATCCCACGGCGCATCTGTGAACGCGTCAATAGTTGATGATTGGGTCTTCTCCTATTTCGCATCAGAGCATCTCCGCACAGGTCCATTACTTCAGGGCTCCACAAGCTTCGAAGACTCCAAAGACTCTGCTGGACTCCGCGGCAGCGTCTAAGCTTTTAACTGTTTGTGGTGGATACACTCCGCCTCCAGCAAGTGTAAGAGAAAAAATACTGCACACTCTTCACTCGACTCCAAAGATTCAGCTGGACTCCGTCTATAGATAATGCCTGGAGGAGCTCACTCACCTTATGGGTGAGGAACATTAATGAACATGAAACAAGAGGCTGAAACAGACTCCCATGAGAAAAGTAAATAATAAATGTAAATCCCATGCAGAAACAACAAACTGGCATGGTGGAAATTGTGGTACACAATCCCCACAGGAATTGCGTAACACTGGGAACAGTGAAAAAGAGCCCTGCTCAGGGGTCCCCCTGAAGTCAGAGATGGCAGCAAGGAATCCCTTCACAGTGACAACCTGAAGGCCTGTGTGAGTCACAGAATGCAGGAAATCCTGAACTGGGCCAGGAGTACAGCTGAAAGGGTCAAGACCTCTTCCCTGACACAAAGCCAAGAATGTAAGCACCGTGCAAGCACACATGGATTTGGTGGCAGGCCTTTGAGCTGAGAGGAGAACATCCAGGAGGTTGTCTGAAAAATCCCACTCCTTGTATCTCAGCCTCTCAATAGTCAAGCATGAAGGTTCAGGCTGCTGAGGTTTGGATGGGGGACCAGCTATTCTGACTACAGAGTAGGTCCATTCTCCTCGGGATTCACCAGGAAGGGAAACATGGACCAGACCCTCCAGGTAACAGGTCCTCTGGGCCCAGTCAGAGCAATCAAAATAAACGTGGACCTGAACAGTCACAGACCCCTGAGAACATGTGGAATGACGGGGCTCGACATGAATGCATAGAGGAGATCGAGGTTCTACTCAATTGTCAATGCATCCACCAGAGCTCTCTGTTGAGGAAATTCCTTGAAGCAGAACAACTCACATTTACTGTTCACATTGGATACAAAGATCTGTGGACTCCATCACAAGGACAAAACCTTCTTGAGAATTTGGTGGTAGAGCTCTCACTAATGGGAGGCCTAAGTCTGTTTGATGAAGGTGTCTACTATGATGTATTAGAACCCTGGGCAGGGGGCCAGCCAATCAGGGAGCACAGAATGCAGGCTAAACCCTTTGGGTAAGCCCGCTCTCCGAGCTCACCCACAGCTGTGCGTACCTCGCCCTGGCCTACTTTACACCCCCACATCGCCTTCATACCGCCTTTAGTTTTTTTAAAAAAGGAAAGGGCGATGCGTGGCCCTGGACGAGATGACCCCTATGTCACCGTTCTGAATGTGCGCAGGGGTGATCCATCGAAAGGGCTCCTTCTAGGAACCCCGGGTGCACTGGCTGGTTACTTTGTCTGGGCTCTGAAAGCCTCGGGAAGTCCCTGCCGCTGAGTGGTGCGGGAGTGGAGGAGCGGGCCGGGAATGGTGACAATGCAGTGGGAAGCGGCTTGCCAGGCCATGCTTGAAGCTGTAGCAGCGCAGGCCCGCAGTGTTCCCATGATCTGGTGGGGGCAAACCCCTGCAGAACACACCACTCTGGAAAGCAGAATAGTGAGCAGAGCTGACCCTGGCAGCCATGGGGAAGTACATTGGCTGCAAATGGAGCCCGGATGATCGAGTGAGGCATCTCCCTGTGACTCACCACCTGTCTGCAAGCACACATGGATTTGGTGGCAGGCCTTTGAGCTGAGAGGAGAACATCCAGGAGGTTGTGTGGGGCTAAGCTGCAGAGGGGGGCTTGGGCTGTGGTGTGTGGGGCTGGGCCTTTAATCACCTTAACCCAAAACTGTACCACCCCTTAAGAAGCATGTACACGGTTGTACATAAAGCAAGTTTATTGTACAAAAGTTCTGCGGGCGCGGTTAGATGGTGTTGCAGGACCAAACTAACCCAGTCTCACCAATACAACATCAGTTGGCAGTCTATATACCTTTTGCAACAATTTCAAACACTCCCAGATACTTTTATTACCATCTACCCCACAGACATGATTGGACAAAACCTCTTCAAAGAAATCCCATATTTTCCCAATTCTTCCATTTCCATTGGCTAGGCGTATCCTCATTATCATCTTCAGATCATATTCATAACACACCTCTTCTTGGGATTTGTTGTAGTAGGTCATGAAGTTGGTGCATGGTTAAACATTAGAATTGAAAACATAATTCATTGCTAGCAATAAATAACTGGCCATTAACTTTAAGTATGATTGCACATGGTCCTGCTGATGTATGTTAGCAAATAGCAGGTCTGCATAAACAGGATTTTCTTTAAGCTACAGATTGAGATCTTCATTCGACAAACTCCTGGCGTCTAAAAAAGACCTTCTAATTTATGCAACCACTTACAGCCTCTGATGACCTGGAAAAACACTTAACCGTCAGACCCTGGCCTCGGGCATCATATTTATTACCACCAGACAAATGACTAACCCCCTCTAAAGATTTGAATACAAAGGGCAAGATAACATCTGTTTCCATGCAAGGACTGTGAACCATGTCCTATGTATGACCTTCTTACTAGGTAACTAATTCTCTTTTCCGTCAAGAATGTCCCTGCTACTTAGAATGCATGTGTAACAGCTAACGGAGAGAAAAGCACCCCATTGTGTGTATTTGTGTTTGTGTTGCATTTGCATTTTTAATATTGTATCTTTCTATGTGCGTGACAATCTAATAGGTATACATTCTAAATAATTCTAACACAAGTAGTAATCTTTAATTAACTCCATTCTATTCATATGGATTTGCAACACTATCTCAGTTTGCTGCTATCCCCCCGTCATCAGTATGGTGTGTGCAACATGAATCCCTCATAATAAAAGGGACCCTCTTTGACCACCCACAGGTGCGGCCTTTCAGCCCTGATGCCTATGGATCTTGGTTCCCAGACAGACCAAGGAAGGGGAGCAGGCTGCCCGGAGCGCCAGTGGAGTAGAGTCAGTGGGAGGCTTCCCCCGCAGAGTGTAGTGATGCACGCAGAAGGACGCCATCCCCATTGGGAGCCCTGCAGGGGGGGCTGTGGGAGAAGGTGAGAAGGAGAAGGTGGGTGGAAAGGCTGATGCTGCAGCTCACCCATCTGGGGCACTGGCAGGGACGGCACAGTAGTGCTGAGGGGGCTGTCCCAAGAGACCGAAAGCTTGCTAAATCTCCTGCTTGGAGATTCATGTGCCTTGTACCTTAAGGCTGCCCTCGTCCTGGGAGGGTTCCTGACCCCGGGGGAGCTGATAGCCACCACTCCAAACTGTTTGGGGATTAAATCGCAACATATGTGAAAGCGACAGAAAGGGTACACCCTCTGCATGTCACCACACAAAGGACAGAACAAAACTGGTCCAGTGACGTTCCTCCGGGCCCCCACAGCGACACCTCGGAAGGCGGATACTGGGGGAAGAATGGCAGAAGCAGAGATGGCAGACAGGTTGACGGGTAGTTCAGCTGATGCTCAGCTAACTAAGAATGACCTCCTGGAGTGCATGGCCTCCCTCAAAAAAAGACATTTCCCTATCAATCAGGAAGGAGTGTGCAGAGACCACAGAGGAAATCCAGAAATCACCGGCCAACATTGCCACTAACCTGAAACACATCGGCTCGAGACTAGGTGATGTGGAGGAGGCAATTGAATCGCTGCAGGAATATGTCATTCACCTAAAGTGTGAGCTGGCGGGGGCGAAGCAGGGAATGGAAGAACTAGTCTCCACTATCGAGGATCTCAAGAAACAGGCATACAAGGGAGAACCTATGGATTCCGAGGTCTGCAAGAGAACGTAGAGGGAGCGGACTTAAGGTTTTGGGTTCTCTGTTTTATTAAGGAGGTTTTCCCTGATATTGTGAAGGATGCAGCCAAACCTTGACTGGGTACAGAAGGCCGGCCCACTGCGGAAATGCCCCTGAGCGCCACCTAGAGACATTATAACAAAGTTCCAAAACATCTTGAAGGCCTTCAAATACTTGGGAGAAATCTTCTAGAGCAATCAAAAGTTGTTCATATACCAGGACATGGCTGCTGTGACGTCTCAGAGGCGTCTAGCATTTTGTCAGATGATGGGGAGATTGAGACAGGAGCAGATCCCATACATC
The DNA here is from genome assembly GCF_040938575.1 of Ambystoma mexicanum. Classification (NCBI taxonomy): domain Eukaryota; kingdom Metazoa; phylum Chordata; class Amphibia; order Caudata; family Ambystomatidae; genus Ambystoma; species Ambystoma mexicanum. Next base: position 115,835,479 of record NC_090936.1, read on the forward strand.
TGGACTTTCCCCATTGGCTTGGTCTTTACCTGGGAGGGGAAGCAAAGGCGGTGTACGACACTAGAGGAGAAGGCCAGGGTCCTAAGCATCGCATTAGCAGAGGATGAAGAGGGTAAAGGGGATGGAGACTGGAAAAGGTCTCGGGCCAGAGGAGGGAATAGTGGGAAAAGAGTGCCACAGGGGCCTACATGATGGTCTAACATGCGATATGGAGGTGGATCACTGCCCTAACATGGCTCACCATCTGGACATGGTGCTGTGTTGTAATTATGGGCAAACAAAGCATGTCTAGCTGGGTGGCCGGGGGTGTCTCGCCCATAGGTGGTTAAAGTGGGCTGTCCGGCAGGTGGTTTTTTTCAGCCTGTGGGGACATAACTACTTTCTCACGCCTTTTGGAAAGAAACTGTTTACATTACTCAATGGTTATGTTTTTGTTTTTTTGTTGACAGAAGCCAAAAGTAGAAGCACTAGAATCACTACTCCAGTGGCGTACTGCTGATGGGCCTGTTCAAGTATTTGCTTGACATGCCTGACGTTAGCTAGTACTAGGGAACTGCATTGTTTAATCCATAATGTTAGGGGCTTAAACTCCCCCAGGAAATGCAACATATTGCTCGAAAGGCTTAAAATTCAACAGGTGGATGTAGTGTTTTTGCAAGAGATGCACCTTCAGAAGGTGGATATTGGTAGGATTCATAGTAGGGTATTTCCACAACAATTTAGCTCCACTGACGGTCTGAAAAAAAGAGGGGTGGACATTCTCATTGGTAGGAATGCCCCCTTCCAGCTGGTAGAGGCAAAATATGACAAGGAGGGGAAGTAACTGTTTGTGTAAGGGGTGCTACAAACTACACAAGTTACTCTCACTTCAATCTATGGGCCGAATTCAGGGCAGAATGAGTTCCTATGCTCAGTGCTCATTGAATTATTAGGCTATGCTGTTGGGCATATTATAATAGGAGGGGATTTCAATTTGCCTATGGGCCCCAACTGGGATGAATCTAAGGGAGAGTATTGGGGGTGTGGTGGGGAGGGCAGTGAAACCATCTAGTTCACTTCTAAACCTGATCTATGACTCATCTGGGTGATGCATGGCATGGGGCCATGCCCATCCTGAGACCAGGGATTACACCTTCCTTTCCCACACTCATCGTATGTACTTGAGAATTGACTATTTTTGGGTGGAGGAGGACTTACTCCCCGGGGTGAAGGAAACAGGAATAGGTGCAATATATTTCTTGGACCATGCCCCTGTATTGATGAGCATTTCTCTCCCGCATGAGGAAGCCTTGAAGCCTGAAAAATCACCCCCTTCGGAAAAGGACATGGATATATTGGCCGCATACAGGCGGTTACCCAGGAAACCAATGGGAACCAAGGGGAGTAGTAATGCAGGATAGGCTAGCCTATAGAAGTCCTGACACACAGAAGATGGGCAAGGGGTATTCAGGTGTGGTTGGGAGTGGAGTTGGTGGACTAAGTGCTAGACAGTGAGTGATTGGCAGTGAAAAGGAATATGGAGGTGGTGCAAGTGTGTGCAGGTAATGTATTGTTTGTACGAGTTTTTGCCAACTAAGGTGGTGCAGAGTGTTATATTGTGAGGATGACTGCTACAGAGAGAGTGAGAGCAAGGGGAGAGCACAAGCAGAAAGGGAAGGGAAGAAGTTAGACAGCTTGAAGAGTGAGTGGAGCTGTCAAAGTGAGAGAGAGTGTGTGAAAGAAGGCGCGTTGGCAGAGAGAGAGAGAGGGGGTAGGAATAGTGGGGAAGATGTGGAGCGCAGGAGGAGCAAGGTGGTAGAACAGAGGCGAGGTGAGAGAGGAGGAAGCAAGTAGAGAAAGAATGTGAGAAGAAAAGGTGATGGAGGAAGGGATAAGAGCCGACCAAAAAGTGAGGGCCAGGGGTAATAGGTGAGGAGGGTAGAGTGGAGGTGATAGGAGACAGGAGAGGAGTGAGATCAAAAGGGGGAGCAGAACAAAGATAGCAGGAGTGGTCAATAAGGCACAGGGAGAGGACGAGTGAGACAGTAGTGGGGTAAAGAGAGGGAAAGAGGAAGAGAGAGAGAAGAGATCCAAGGAGAGAGAGAGAGAGAGAGAGAGAGAGAGAGAGAGAGAGAGAGAGTGAGAGAGAGAGATCGAGAGATCGTTGTGGAGAGTAGGGACGGCTGGGCTAGGGTGGATTCACATAGAGATTGAGAATGTCATACGATATCCCTTAGTCCAGACCCAGCTCCACCTCCCGAGAATACTTTGGAAATATTAATGCATCTTAAAGAACTACAATATCTTTATCTGTGGATTGTTTAAGATTGTTTAAGGTCATCTTTTATAATAGACACACTGACACACACAATCACAAACACATAAAATTATTACATCTGTTTTGTGTTATTAACAATAATAGCAGCGATAATCATAATATGAATTTTTAGCAATAACAGATTGACAATCATTTTATTAATATCAGTTGAACTTTTTTGTTTTGTTGAAATGTCACACATGTACACATTCAAAACACCATTCCCAGAATGAAACATATGCTTGTTTACTGTGCATGTGCAAAGTGAGTACCTAAGTGATAACAGGCATTGGACCTAATTTGTAGATCTGTGCACATACCTATGCAGAAAATGGGTGTTTGAAAATAAGGCAGCATGTTCAAGATGATTAAAAATAGAGATTAAGTTGAAGATTTTGGCTACTTTGTTTTTTTGCCTTATTAATGATTAAATTGTAGTTTCTCAAAACAAAATTTCACACATTAGATGGTACTTTCACTGCATTACATGACAAAACAGTGCAATGGTCTTTCAATCTTTATATTGTGCTTCTTTAACGCAGGCAACCAAACTATATCAATGTGCTTTCTGAGGGTACATATGCAAAAAAGGGAGGATCAAGGATTTAAGTGAATGAATATTCCTTAAACTCGAACATCAAAAAACGAGTCTTAACCTTCTGCTGGAAAGCCAAAAGATCATCCATTTGTCTAATTTCTATAGGGAGAGTGTTAATCAGAGTAATTCATAGAATTTCGCACAAAAGTGGCGCACGCGGCTCGCGCACAGTGTGCGCGTTCGAATGCCTGCCCCAGCCGTGTGCGCTAAAATCGATTTCCGCGCACAGCATATTCATGGATTTCAGCCGCCAAAACCAGCTGTGGCGCAGAGTGGTGTAGAGACCCTGCAGCAGCGCCAGTTACGCCCCCAAGAACGCCCCTAGCACAAGGAAAAGCCATCAAAATCCCCAATCCAGCGCAAAGGTCTGCGCTAACCCTGGACAGGGCTGCCAAACAGCAAACGCCAAGCGGGGAACGTGTATAACTGGGGTTCGTGTGAAGTTTCACACGCGAAAGGGCCTGTGCGAGTGGGGTACGTGTATAACTGGGGTTTGCGGGACGTTTCACCCGCGATTTCAGCAGGGTACGTGTATTACGGGGGTTCGCGGAAAGTCTCACACGCGATTGGATCCGGGTACGTGTATTTCGGGGGTGCGCGGGAAGGTTCACACGCGAAAGGGCCTGTGCGAGTGGGGTACGTGTATTCCTGGGGTTCTCGTGAAGTTTCACACGCGAAAGGGCAACGCCCATGCACGATACGTCACAGACGCGCTAAGGGCCTTTGGTCCAATGAAATCACGTACGTGTGCTGACCCGCTTACGCGCTAAGGGCCTTTCCTCGAATTGCACGCTGACGACAAATTTTTCACATGCCAAATCACTCCCTATCAAGCTGGCCACGCATACACACACGGAAGACCACGCTCCTGCTCTGAAGGCCATTTTCCTGCCCCCCAGAGCCCCAAGCACACTCCCACCCGCCTGACTGTCTGCTGCCAACGTGCCCTGCTATTTGGTGCCTGCACATCAGCCATCTGCAGGGGTCCATTTGCTGTGTCCACCCCTGCTGGAACAGAGGACTCCCGACTGGGATACCATCGCTCCACAGCCCAGCCCCAGGACCCAGTTGCCCACCCACTCCTGCCTCTGGGGTTGCCATGTCGGGCACATCTCCATCTGGCACCACTGGCAACCCCCAGCCAGAGAGGCAGAGGGCCACCAGCTTCACTGCCACTGAAGTTAGTGTCCTGGTGGAGCATGTCCTGGGGCATTATGATGCCCTCTTCGGAACATCACGCGCCAACAAGAAAGGATGGGAGAAGATCTGGGACGACGTAGTGGTTGCCATCAACGTGGAGGGGGTGGCAACCCGCGACATCAAGCACGTCAAGAAGCGCTGGGAGGACTTCAGGTCCAGGACCCTCCACAAGGCCCGGTGCCTCGCGGAGAGGACCGGGCACGCATGAGTAACATCCAGATGAGGGTCCTGGAACGCGTAGGCTCAGCGCTCCACACCCAGATCCTTCGGAGGCAGACCCGTCTGGAGTTGAGCGGTAAGTGGCCAAGCATTGCTGTGTGAGACAGGGCATGTTGCAGTGTGCTGGTAGTCTGATGCTTGCCTGTATGTGTGACATAGGACATGTATGGATGTGTGTGTGCAGGGACATCATGGTCATGCATGTGAGACCAGTTATGTGTCAACCACATGGTTGGTGCATGTGTTGTAATGCAACATGGGGAGCTCTGTGCAGAATGCACACATGAAAGCATGGCTGTCTCTGTTCCTGGACATGAAGAGGGGGTGAGGAATGGGTGCTGATGTCATGTACGGTGCATATGTGTGTGTGTGTGTGCCTGAGAAGTGTGTGTGTGACTTTGAAACGCCATGGATGCCTGTGACTTTGAAGGCAACATCTTGGTTTACAGGGGCCCTTCTACATGGATGTTGATGTTGATTTCAGGCGCCGGGACTGTTTCTGCATGTGTGTTGTGTGCATTCACCCATGTGTTGTGGAGTGACAGGATGGAAGTGACATTTGGCAGTGCCACTCATGTGTTATTGCTTCCTGTCTAGGGTATTTTGTACTGTACCCTGATGCTTGTGTTCTATGTCTCCCTCTACGCAGCGTCAAGTGAAGAAGAGGGCGGGGACGGCGCTGTGGAGCCAAGCGGCGGGGATGCCTCCACTGGGCGGCGACGCAAGGCCCAGCCACCCTCCCAGGAATTAAGGAATTACCATCATCCGGGACCGAGGGGGCTGGTGCTGCGTCTGCCACAACGGCTGTGGCGGAAGGGCCGGGTGAGCTCCCACAGGGGCTTCCAATGGCGGAAGACGGTGTGGAGACATCCAGGTTGGTGGTCTCCACAGAGGAGGAGGAGCCTGCTACTGAGCCGCACATGGGGCCTGGTGGGCGTAGTACCATTGGTGCAAGTGGTGCAGTCCAGGGCCAGGGTCGGGAAGCAGCACAGGTCACCGCGGAGGGGCCTGTGCATGTCCCTGTCCTTGACCCTGTGACTGCACCACCATGCACCAGCAGGGATGCCCCGTCCCAGGCCCGTCCGCAGGTTGGGGAGAGTGCCATGTCATCTACCTCTCCACTACCTGCGGACGAGGGGTCCCAGGAACGTATTGGCTCCGTCCTGGTTGGTGGGTTCCTACATGTGTCGCGCACTCTGGCTGACCTCTCCTCCTCTGTGGAGACCCTGCGCCAGTCATTCTCCACACCGTCTTCCGGCCCAGATTCCACCAGGGCCCCCTATGGATCTGGCCCGACCAACACAGCCAGCTTGGTGGAGCTCACATCCCTGCCACAGTCGGGAGTCGGCGGCCCAGCAGGGGTGGAGACCAGCTGATGGAGGATGTTCAGGCACCATCAGACACGGCACATGGACAGTAGGAGCAGGCTCTAGGTGGGAGCAATGATGGCTCGGGTCCATCAACATCGGAGGGGCAGGCATCGGCCAGAGGGCAGGAGGACCCAGGACTGGAAGTGTCTTCCATGTGGCAGTGGTTAGGCCATGCTATAGATGCAGAGCGGCAGCCGAGGCACGGTTCACGATGGTCAGGGTGGAGAACTCCTTGCGGAGGGCCCTGAGGCGGGCCGAGTGCCTCGAGGCAATTCGCAGGGAGTTGGAGGAGAATATGTCGTCGTCCCTGCGAACCCTCGGGGCCATAGAAGAGGACCGCCTCCAGGACATTGAGCAGGAGTTTGATGATGCCCTGGCCTGGGATAACCAAAAGTGAGCCGTCGGACTAGCCCGCTGCCCTTGTAAATAGTTTTTAGAGTTAGGTTTCCTTTTCGTTTTCCTTTTATTTGTGGTCAATGGACAATGCCACCCACATTTGTATATAGTTATATTTTTAGGTAGTTAGGTAGATAGGTTTCATTTGCTTGGTTGGGATCATGGACCCTTTACATCCTTGGACTATGGATTGTATATAGTTTCATCATGTATTCCTTTTTTTTTTTTTTTGCATTATGGACATGGAGCAATGGATTTATTTTTTCCAGACAATGGATTGTAAATAGTTGGGACTATGGATTGATTTCTGTTATTTTTTTTATTATGAACATGAAGCAATGCAGATTTTATTTTAAATTTACTTTGGATTTGCGTTGTTGGAGGGTGACTTTGGACTGTTTTTCTTTCAAAATGTTTTGGATTGGTTATAATTTTCATTCAATCATCTTTTTCACATGCTTTTCATTTCATGTTTCATATTCTGGTATGCTTTCATTTCATTTTTTATTTCATGTACCTAATACATTTTCATTTTTTCGTTCTATGTGTGGGATTCGCTCATTGGGTTGATGCATGTGAAAATGTGGGTTTACACAAGCAATGACAACCAGTGTATGTGTGTGACGGACATGTGTTGATGTACATAGTTGATTCATGGTTTGTGTCATGAGATCAACTTTCACTGCTGGGGCGTGGGGATGCAGGGGGACATGAGTGGGGGCCTGCTGGCAGGTGCCCCGCACTGCTGGGGGGTGGGGGTGCAGGGGGACATGAGTGGGGGCCTGCTGGCAGGTGCCCTGCACTGCTGGGGGGTGGGGGTGCAGGGGGACATGAGTGGGACATGAGTGGGGGCCTGCTGGCAGGTGCCCCACACTGCTGGGGGTGGGGGTGCAGGGGGATATGACTGGGACATGAGTGGGGGCCTGCTGGGAGGTGCCCTGCACTGCTGAGGGGTGGGGGTGCAGGGGGACATGAGTGGGGGCGTGCTGGCAGGTGCCCCACACTGCTGGGGGGTGGGGGTGCAGGGGGGCATGAGTGGGACATGAGTGGGGGCCTGCTGGCAGGTGCCCTGCACTGCTGGGGGGTGGGGGTGCAGGGGGACACGAGTGGGACATGAGTGGGGGCATGCTGGCAGGTGCCCTGCACTGCTGGGGGGTGGGGGTGCAGGGGGACATGAGTGGGCGCCTGCTGGCAGGTGCCCCGCACTGCTGGGGGTGGGGGTGCAGGGGGACATGAGTGGGGGCCTGTTGGCAGGTGCCCCGCACTTCTGGGGGTGGGGGTGCAGGGGGACATGAGTGGGACATGAATGGGGGCCTGCTGGCAGGTGCCCTGCACTGCTGGGGGTGCAGGGGGGACATGAGTGGGGGCCTACTGGCAAGTGTCCCGCACTGCTGGGGGGTGGGGGTGCAGGGGAACATGAGTGGGACATGAGTGGGGGCCTGCTGGCAGGTGCCCTGCACTGCTGGGGGTTGGGGGTGCAGGGGGACATGAATGGGGGCCTGCTGGCAGGTGCCCTGCACTGCTGGGGGGTGGGGTTGCAGGGGGACATGAGTGGGGGCCTGCTGGCAGGTGCCCTGCACTGCTGGGGGTGCAGGGGGACATGAGTGGGGGCCTGCTGGCAGGCGCCCCGCACTGCTGAGGGGGTGGGGGTGCAAGGGGACATGAGTTGGTGATCAGTAGTGCAAGGTGACATGTGGCTTGGCTGGGGGGCATGCCCATGGTGGATGGGCTGCCTGCGGGACATGACCAGGGGTGCAGAGTAGTCCCCTGTGGTGTGGGCTGCCTGCAGGGGCCGTGGAGGGTATAGAGGGAACACCTGGGAGGACCCACACTGCCAATTCACGTATAGGACTCCCCGGCACCCCCGAAATACACGTTCCCTGTTGAAATCGCGTGTGAGACTTCCAACAGACCCCAGTTAGACACGTACCCCGCTCGCACAGGGCCCTTTCGCATGTAAAACTTCCCGCGAACCCCGTAATACACATACCCTGCTGAAATTGCGTGTAAAACTTCCCGCGAACCCCAGTTATACACGTACCCCACTCGAACAGGGCCCTTTTGCATGTAAAACTTCCCGCGAACCCCCGTAATACATGTACCCTGCTGAAATCGCGGGTGAAACTTCCCGCAAACCCCAGTTATACACGTACCCCACTCGCACAGGTCCCTTTCGCGTGTAAAACTTCACGCGAACCCCAGTTATACACGTACCCCACTTGCACAGGGCCAATATTCCTGGGGTTCGCGTGAAGTTTCACACGCGAAAGGGCCCTGTGCGAGCGGGGTACGTGTATAACTGGGGTTTGCGGGAAGTTTCACCCGCGATGTCAGAAGGGTACGTGTATTACGGGGGTGCCGGGGAGTCCTACATGTAAATTGGCAGTGTGGGTCATCCCAGGTGTTCCCTCTACACCCTCAATGGCCCCTGCAGGCAGCCCACACCACAGGGGACTACCCTGCACCCCTGGTCATGTCCCGCAGGCAGCCCATCCACCATGGGCATGCCCCCCAGCCAAGCCACATGTCACCTTGCACTACTGATCACCAACTCATGTCCCCTTGCACCCCCACCCCCCAGCAGTGTAGGGCACCTGCCAGCAGGCCCCCACTCATGTCCCCTTGCACCCCCACCCCCCAGCAGTGCGGGGCACCTGCCAGCAGGCCCCCACTCATGTCCCCTTGCACCTCCATCCCCAAGCAGTGCAGGGCACCTGCCAGCAGGCCCGCACTCATGTCCCCCTGCATCCCCACCCCCCAGCAGTGCAGGGCACCTGCCAGCAGGCCCCCATGCCTGTCCCACTCATGTCCCCCTGCACCCCCAACCCCCAGCAGTGCAGGGCACCTGCAAGCAGGCCCCCACTCACGTCCCACTCATGCCCCCTGCACCCCCACCCCCAGCAGTGAAAGTTGATCTCATGACACAAACCATAAATCAACTATGTACATCAACACATGTCCGGCACACACATACACTGGTTGGCATTGCTTGTGTAAACCCACATTTTCACATGCATCAACCCAATGAGTGAATCCCACACCTGGAACGAAAAAATGAAAATGTATTGTGTACATAAAATAAAAAATGAAATTAAAGCATACCAAAATATGAAACATGAAATGAAAAGCATGTGAAAAAGATGATTGAATGAAAATGATAAACAATCCAAAAAAAATTGAAAGAAAAACAGTCCAAAGTCACCCTCCAACAACACAAATCCAAAGGACATTTTTTAAAAAATCTCCATTGCTTTATGTTCATAATGAAAAAAAAAGAGAAATCAATCCATAGTCCAACTATTTACAATCCATTGTCCGGAAAAAATAAATCCATTGCTCCATGTCCATAATGCCAAAAAAAACAAAATTGAATACATGATGAAACTATATACAATTCATTGTCCAAGGATGTGAAGGGTCCATGATCCCAAACAAACAAATGAAACCTACCTACCTAACTACCTAAAAATATAAATATATACAAATTTGGGTGGCATTGTCCATTGACCACAAATAAAAGGAAAACGAAAAGTAAACCTAACTCTAAAAACTATTTACAAGGGCAGCGGGCTTGTCCGACTGCTCACTTTTGGATGTCCCGGGCCAGGGCATCAACGAACTCCTGGTCGATGTCCCAGAGGCGGTCCTCTTCCATGGCCCGAGGGTTGCAGGGATGATGACATCTGGACCTCCAGGTCCCTGCGAATTGCCTCAAGGCACTCGGCCTGCCTCAGAGCCCTGCGTATGGAGTTCTCCGCCCTGACCATCGTTAGCCGTGCCTCTTCTGCCCGCTGCCGCTCCACATCTATAGCATGGCCTAACCGCTGCCACAAGGAAGACGCTTCCAGTCCTGGGTCCTCCTGCCTTCTGGCCGATGCCTGCCCCTCCGATGTTGAAGGCCCCGAGCCATCATGGCTCCCACCTTGTTGCTGCTGCTGCTTGCCCCTGCCTGCGCCCTGGCTCTTGCTGCCTGCACATCCTCCTCAAGCTGGGGTGCAGTTGTTGATGTGGCTACCCCTGCTGGACGTCCGACTCCCGACTGTGGCAGGGATGTGTCTTCCACCAGCCTGGCCGCAGGGTCAGAGGCAGCTCCACAGGGTACCCAGGTGATACATGGGTGGGAAGATGGCATGGAGGATGACTGGCGCATAGGGGGTTCAGGTGAGGAGGGGGTCGGAACAAGGTACAGCAAACGGAGGAATCCAGCCCTGGTGAGCTTTCCCAGTAGGTCGACGCGGTCAACGAGGCATTCGAGATGACTTGCAGTGTCCTCACGAAGACACTGCAGGTCACCTCGCATGCCCCGTTGACGCAACGCCATCCCACTCAGGACAGGCTCAACCCGGTCCCGGATAGCCACGTCCGTAGGGAGAGGAAGGCCAGTTGTTGTAAGCGGATACCCTCCCTGAAAACGGGTCTGGACATAGGCATCCCTGCTGGTGCGGGATGATGCAGTCACAGGATCGGGGACAGGATTACACACAGGCACCTCCGCGGTGGCCTGTGCTGCCTCCTGTCCCTGCCCCTGCACTGCACCACTAGCACCAGTGGAATCCCCACCTCCAGACCCTGTGTCTGTCCCTTGCACGGCCTCCTCCTCCACCAAACCCCCCACCAACCTGGATGACTCCGTGCCATCTTCCTCCGTCGGACCCTGTGGGGTCTCAGCTGCCCCTTCTGCTGCCGAGGAGTGCAACTCCGACCTCCGCCTCTTGGACCTTCCCTCGGCAGCTGCGGTCGGGGACGCGGCACCGGACTCCTCACTCCACGACAAGATGACAACCTGGGAGGGGAGCCGGGCCTTGTGTCTCCGGCTGGCGGGATGATCCCTGCCGCTGTGCTCCACAGCACCCTCTCCGCCCACTTCTTCAGTTGCCGCTGAGGACAGGGAGAGATAAAACACAGGCATCAGGGCACTGTACAATGGACTGATACACACATGACAGTTGCACATGAGTGGCATTGTTTAACTACAGACACGGCATCACACTCCACGACACACGTCATTTTAACACACACACATGAACATTTCAACAGCAACATTGCACCAGGCAGCACCATCCATACACATACAACAGCATGAACAGCCAAAGGTGAGCCTGACATCACATGAAACACAAGGAGTGTACTAGACATGCACACACGCCACCACACTTACATGCATGTCATCACAGTTGCACACTTGTCAGATACACATAAATGCACATGTACACAGTGCAGATACATGCATTATGAACCACCATCCATGCCACTACCATGCCAATGTACATACACAGAAATTCAAAAATGTGTGCTCCCACACCTGCATTTGCCCAGCATGCTTACCAACACATACACCATCAATGTGTCTCACAACTGAGAGGACTCACATGTGGCAGCCTCACGCCCATGTTCATACACATCCCTACATGGCCCTACATAAACACATGTGCAACCTGCACACTACTGGCACACCACGACACGCACAGCGTACTATCAACATGCATGTACACTTACCGCTCGACTCCAGACGGGTCTGCCTCTCAAGGATCTGGACGTAGAGCGCTGGGCATATGCGTTCCAGGACCCTCATTTGATGGTTCGACAGCTGGCCCCGGCGCCCCTTGGCATCCGCTGCCTTAGCGAGGCGCCAGGCTTTGTTGAGGGTCCTGGACCTGAAGTCCTCCCAGCGCTTCTTGACATGATGTAAGTCGCGGACTGCCACCCCCTCCGCGTTGATGGCAGTCACGATGTCCATCCAGATCCTGGTCCGTCCTTCATTTTCGGCGCGCAAACTTCCAAAGAGGGCATCATACTGCCCCAGGACTTCCTCCACCAGGACACCAACCTCGGTGGCAGTGAAGCTGGTGGCCCTCTGCCTCTATGGCTGGCGGTTGCCAGTGCTGCCAGATGGTGTTGTGCCAGACATGGCAACCCCAGAGGCAGGAGTGGGTGGGCAACTGGGTCCTGGGGCTGGGCTGTGGAGCGATGGAATCCAAGTCTGGAGTCTTCAGTTCCAGCAGGGGTGGTCACAGCAACTACACCCCTGGCTGACGTGCAGGCAGCAAATGGCAGGGCACGTGGGCAGCAGGCAGTCAGGCAGCAGCAGATGGCAGGTGGGAGCGTGCTCGGGGTTCTGGGGGGGCAGTAATTCGGCCTTCTGGGCAGGAGCGTGGTCTTCCGTGTGTTTTCGCGTGGCCAGCTTGATACGGAGTGATTTAGCACGTGAAAAAAATGCACGTCAGCGTGTAATTCGAGGAAAGGGCCTTAGCGTGTAAGTGCATCAGCACACGCACGCGATTCCATTGGACCAAAGGCCCTTAGCGCGTAAGTTACATTACACGCGCGGGTGTTTCCCTCCTAGCACGTGATGACAGAGCACACGTGGAAAAACTGCACGTTCGAGTGTCACCGCGTGTGATTGGAGGAAAGCCCCCGCGTACACGCGTATCTGACATGTACGTGTGGGCCGGTTTAAAAGTTACGTGTAGGACGTCATTTCCTTGTACGTGCTTTTCGTGGAGAGCGAGTGGGTGAAATCTGTACTTCTTGTCGGTTCACACGCGATTACTTCACAGCGTTTCTAGTTCGTACTCCCTGTTACCTCTGACAGATATTTTCTGAATTTTTGTTGGGCCTGTTTCCTCAGAGTTCACTTCTCCTATTGTCCTGTCTCCTCAGACAGCATACAATTCTTCTTTTGGCGGGGGTGAAGACAACGCGCACACGTGCATATTTTTCATGTTCTTTTTCCAGGCAGACGGTGAGTTCCGCACGTACTTAGCAACTGTGCTTGCCCCGTGTGTCGCGTTCCACTTCAGAGGTCATTGTAGGCTGCGTGTATTAAGCGTACGCTTATTTTTGTGTTTCTGGGTGCCACAGCGTAGTGCGGGTTAATTTTTTCACGCATGTGGTCTACGAGGGGTTACATGCACGTTATTTTTTAATTTTGGGCTGCCTGTGCATTGCGTGACCCGTCATCTTCCCCCAGGGGTCACAGACAGCCTTGTTAGAGCACTAGGGTACGAATTCCATCTGGTATCCTACCCCTTTGGCCACCAATTGCCCAGGACAATAGTTTACTGCAATTCCCATACGCACAACAACATCAGTGCCATGGTTGGGAGGTGACCAAGCGGTAAGGGAGGCAAAGGTGGCCGACCCTCAAAAGGTGGGCGTGGTAGGGGACGTGGCCGAATTTGCAGGGTGCCCATATACCCCCATGTGTGGAGGAACAATCAGGGACACCCATGTCCCCCCCCCATGGTTGAGGGAAACGTGGCTGACACCATCCAAGCTCAGCCCCTGTTGGACCAGCCCATTGTGGCACCTGACCTGGCACAAGATGACTCCCTGGCTGACTTCCAGGTCAGCAAGTCTAGGCCACGTGTGGCGGTGCAAGTTGTTGTCACCAAGCCACGTGGAACTGGGGCAGCTATGTCATCTTCTGCCCCAAGTATGCAGGGTGGGGAGGCTGCAGGGGCAGCTGCAGCACCATCCGCCCCAGCTCTGAATCTCCCAGCCAGGACAGTGTCAGTCCAGGTCCATCAAACTGACGTTCCCCCTGCCAACATTACCCTGCAACCAATGCCTGCATCAAGACCTATGGTCATTGTGCATTCCACACTCCTACTACCCAGTCCACCGGTGATTCTGCCCCTACTGACCAGAGCGGCGTAAGCCACTCTAGCACTGCTCCACCTTTAAAGAAGAGGCTGAGACCCCAGACACGGCTACACACTCCGGTACCTCAAGGAAGCCTTGCTTTAATGATCCGGAACTTGATGCACTTGTGGCCTATGTGTCGGCACATAGCCACGAAATGGTGGTGACTGCAGGGTGCAAGACCACACCTGGTCAACGTAAGGCCCACTGGCAGACCATCGCCGACCGCATAAGTGCCCTTGGATTTGTGAGGCGCACAGCTGATGATTGCTACAAGTTGTGGAATGATCTGAAACGCAGAGCAAAGAACAAGCTGGCCTCAAATCATGCCGCTACTCTGGTGACTGGCGGTGGGTCTCCACAAGAGGACAACAAACTCACTGAACATGAGTCTGTTGCTGGGGCCTTCATCACAGAGGAACAGATCCAAGGTGTGGGAGGACAACCTGATTATGATGCATTGTCCGGTGAGTGCCCATGCATATGTGTGTAATGCATGTGTATTTTGTTTGGGTGACAGGTTCTGAGTGAGTGCCAGGTGAGGGTGTGTGTGCCTGAGTGCTATGGGTCACCCATGTGCTTCATCTAAAACATTCAGCGGCCTTGGATTTGAGTGTGACAGTATCCCTTCTGCCCACAGTAGTAATTTTGCGCAACATTATGGCAGTTACCCTTGAAGTGGCATCTTGCAACAACATTGTTTGTATTTTTCAGTGTTCGTTCAGGCTGATTGTTTCAATTCTCCCACTTTTACTATGCATTCCTCAGCCCTATTGTCACATTTGTGACATGCTTCTGTCATTGATGAACCCCACATTGGCCCACATGTGTTACCTTGTTAGGTGAATGATTTGACCATTCAGGCTGATTGATTATTGCCCTGATCACAGAAATGTTTGGGGCCTGTTTGAATGTGGACCATGATAGTTGTTTCCTGTCATGTTGAAGTGCACAACCATTGATGTGTACATCGGCTTGGAATCACTGTATTTTTGTACACTGGATGTGTTGCAGTGTGTGGCACATGCCTATTTTGTGACACTATGTAGCAGTTTTCATCTCATCATGTCCATCTCACATGGATGGCTGACAGTATTCATTCACTGACATATGGATGTACTTGTGTAATGTACAATGGCTATGTATGTGTCATGTATGTGTATTGGACATGGCACTCACAGGCCAATGTGTGATGGCAGTGCTACCCAGCATGCAGCAAATGTGTTGCTCTTCCATCTTGGTGTCATCAGTGTCTGCCTTTTGCCTCCCCTTCAAACTCAGTGCAGGGCATGCATGGGAGGGTTATAGTCATGTGGGACATGTGTAAATCATGTACTGGTTCTGTAGCTTGTAAGGCCTATTTGTATTCTATGGTGCTAATGCCTGTTTCCATTTTTGTCTTTCATGTTTTTGCAGGGGATGATGCACTTGATGCTGTTGAGGTTGAGGGGATGGTGCAGGCCCAGTAGGAATCTCAGGCACGACCGGGCACCAGTGGGGGACGTGGTGTGGTGGTGGGTGAGAACCCAATCTTGCTACAGACCATTCTGTCGAGGGGTGCCTCTGGGTGCACCTCCCCAGAAATCTATTCAGGTGCTGATTCGGCTGATGAGACCTATGTGCCGTCTCAGGTAAGTGTTTCTGGCAGGGATTCTGTTCTGCCCAACCCACCTGCACCAGGGGTAGAACCCTCTATGGGGATGTCAGTGTTGGTAAGTCCGCCTTTGGCGGTTACGGATGCAGGGTCACACTCCACAACATCTGATCCTGTTCCTGGGCCAGCAGATCAGAGGGGGAATGAAGTCCTGCAGCCTCAGGCAGTGCCGGCACAGCAAGGCGCAGATCACCTTGCCCCAAACAGGTGTGGTGCCCGCCGACGCGGTGGCCATACGCCACCAGGCAATACCCCATGGGAACAATCCATGTACGGTATGGCAACCCAACAGGCAGCATCAGTTGAGATGATGGCTCAAGCAATGGAGAGGGTGGCCACTCCATTGTCCCCCCTGAAAGGCATAGGGAGCAACTACAGCAGGCAACAGACTCCATTTGCCAATCACACAGGGAGGACATGTTGGCGTCCAACAGGGACAGACGGGCGGCACTGGAGACTCTACGCCAATCGATCTCAATAGAGTCCCAGGGCCACAGGGAAGCCCTGAGGGTAGAACTCCGTCACCTCAGGGAGACTCTTGTTGCCCTTGAGGCTTCCACTAAGAACAGCAGCTGGAGCGGCTCACATGTTCGCTCTCAGCTGAGATGCAGGCGACTCGGGAGGAGATCCGGGCATCACGTCAGGTGCTGCATCGGGATCTCCGAAACTATAATCCTCCAGAACGAGAACTTCCACACCCGCATGCTTGCTGCCACGGAGGACCATACCAGGGCTTTGTGTGGGCTGCCTCCCATTGCACCACCACCTCATGTGGCAGCAGCAGTGGGTTATGAGAGCGACAGCAGCAGTTCACCCACAATGGCATAGCCGTGCAGGCCATGAGCCCATGGAGGTGTTTTTTTCCCCCAACATCCACACAGGTGGCTGTTGGTGCACACCCTGTCCTCGGACCTCCTGGGTGGCCTCCCCCTCCCCGGCCCCAACATGGCCATTTTTGATTTTTTTTACAGTGTGTTGCCTTGTGTGGCTCCCGTGGGCATCCACTGTATTCCAGCTGGGCACATGCAGGCTTGTTCTGAGTTTGGGTTAGATGCTTGGGTTCGTGAGACACACACCCCTCCTGCTTCCTGTTTCCATGGGCTTGCAAAGGGTGTGCCCAAGTGACAGTGACTTACACAGTGACGTTGGACTCCCATGAGCTGTGTGGGCAGTCTGTAGTCAATACTGTGTATACATTCCTAGTGGATATTGTTGTTGTATTGTACACTGCATGGTGTATTGATATATGCTTGTGCATCCATGTCTTCCTCCTAATTTGCTGGTTCATTCCTCATGTCTTCACAAGGCTGTCTACTTTGGAGATGGAGTTCATGTTGTAAGCAGTGCACTTACACATTTGCGTGGCAGCAGCACTGTACAGTTGGAAGTGGTCGATATGCTGGCATAATCAGGTTGTAAGACTACCACTACTTTAAATTAGTACTGTCATGTTTATGCTACATTTGAGGTTGTGTAGCTGCATTGTTTTGTTGGTAAGTATGTGGTCATGTGTGTTGTTAGTTCTACATTACTGGGAGCATTTTGTGTGTGGGCAGTTTCCATTAGGGACACTGTACTTTGACACTTGTGTCATGTTTTGGGGATTGCTTTGTTGCTCTCACATAGCATGGCATGCTATGGTGTGTTGGGTGGCGGTGCTGGGGAGGGGTTGGGTGACATGGCACTGCTGTCATGTTGTATTTTGCAAGGGGGTAATTAATTTAGCAGCATAGAAGTGTGTCTTTCGATGACACAGCATTGGTGGTGTTTGTGTAGGTAGGGATGCACACAATGTAACACTTCCAGGTGACCAATCTCAGGCTGGTATGGTTGTGACAGTTGACTGTCCCTTATGTCATCATCATTGATTGTCAGCTGGTATGTGCCAGGGCTGTGTGCATTCCACAGGGGTGTAATTTTAGGTGAAGTAATTAGCCACCAGCTGCGTACGGGCTGCCTCACCCCGTGCTCTTTCACCTCCCATGCGCAGCGGCCGTGCATGTGGTTAGGGATGTGGGGGCACCACCATGTCCACAGGCAGGCCCCGGCGTGCTGCAACGTTGTGCAGGACACATGCTGCCACTATGATCCTGCAAACTACTGGGGGAGCGTATAACAGCTGCCCTCCAGAATGGTCAAGGGAGCGAAAGCGTGACTTGAGCACTCCGAATGTGCGCTCCACTATGCGCCGGGTTGCAATGTGGGCTGTGTTGCATCTTACCTCGGGTGGCGTGGTGGGGTTCCAAATTGGCGTCATCATATGGGTGCTCAGACGGTAGGCACTGTCCCCTGGGGAGGTGGTGATGGGTATCATTAGTGGGGTTGTGACATTGTGACACCCTTGCAGAAATCTTTAGGAGATCTAATACCACATTTTTCTGTCCTAGAAAATGAACAAATATAGTTCCACCATATTTGCAAGAAAAGGCTTGATGAGTCCTTCCAGCCTGGAGATTAATTAATTTGGATATAGACATGACCATTGAGAAGATTGGAAGAAACAAATTAAATGACCCACTGAGAACCTGAGGAAACGATTGAGTTAGAGAATTTAAAACAATGTTTTAATATGGTCCAAAGAAGGAAGAATAAGTGACGAGTAAAACTACAGATGTTTTAGATCAGCACCAGGTTTTTTAAAGGGTCCACACACATTTTGACAATCCCTGTTGAATCTTGAAACTCTTTTGAGTGTGAAATGGGATTGAGGAATGATTTTAAATGTAGTTATTGGGAGACATTGGCTGAAAGCAAAGACGGCATAGTTTACTCCACAGTTTCTTCCCAATTTCTTCTAAAAATGTTACACTTAGATCCTTTTCGCAATCAGCTTCTATTTCCTCTCAGTGAGTTCATCATTTTGCTGACAAGTTATTTAATACATTTCGGATGGCCTAGAAGTGCTGAAAAGGTCAGACCACAACCAGAAGGATTTTATACATAAATCATGAGAACCATTAGAATCTGTGCTTCATTGAAGGATTGCATATAATCTGGTTCAAGGTTAAACAAAATGGAAAAGGGAGAAAAGGGAACACATTCATTATTAAGAAACAACTGATTCATTCTACAACCCCTTTTCAATCCAGTCTTTGAAATAAATGCATTTCCCTTTAAGACAAATGTTACTATTGTACCAAAGCATCATGTCAGCATAGCTCACATTATTAGGATGACCATATTTAAGGTAATTTCATGTCAGTAAAGAGCTTTCTATAGTAGAGTATTTTTAAACCTGGCCATGTTAACATAACATTAAAAACAGATGATTTAAAGGGTCACATGATTGATTTTTTGATGATAGCTATAATGGAACATCAGACATCGAAATATTTTGAAGAGAACAATGGCTCTGCTTAATAATAAAAGCATTATTGGAAATTCTAAAATTAGCCAAATTTCCACCCCCTACATTTAGAATGCCTTCGTTTAATGATAGCAATTCCAGGGGATTTGTTAGATAACATAGCTTTTAATAAAATTGAATCTAACTGAAATAATGAATCTTGAAACTGTATTGGAAGCATAGATATTGAGTACACAATAATCAATACCAGAATAATTTTTATTGAGCCTAAATTACTCCACCTGTAAAACCTGTAAAACACCTGTAAAACTGAGATCCTTCCCATCAGGACCCCTGCTCCCTCCTTCTCCCCTTCACTCTGGCCTTCCTCCTTGGGCTCTCCCCCTGCTCCTTCATCTGAAGCCAGAAAACTTGGAGTCATCTTCGACTCCTCTCTCTCCTTCCTCCCTCACACTCAGGACATTGCCAAGAAGGCCCACTTTCTCAGAGGAATTCTTCCTTTTCTCTCTGTCGCCCAGAGGGTCAATGTTACCCGAGCCCTGGTTCTCTTGAGGCGTGACGATTGCAATAGCCTCCTCCTGAATCTACCTTCTTCCAAACTGCAAGCCCTCCATCTAATCCAGAATAGGGCAGCAAGACTTATCGTGGCCTTAAACCCAGGGACCACATCTCTCCTTCACTAAAAAGTCTTCATTGGCTCCCGTTTGCTGCAAGGATGAAATTCAAATCCCTCTGCATTATCCACAAGGCTGTCTGGGCCAGGGGACCACACGATCTTTAACTGTATCTAACTACTCTCCCTCCAGACCACTACATTCCTCTGGCACCAACACTTTGTGATTAAAGCGTTTTGCTAAACAGATTAGGTGGCCGATCACTTTCCTCAGCTGGCTCCCTCCTATGGAACAGCCATCCCCTGCCTCTGCGTCTTCAGCAGGACTTTCTTAATTCCGGAAGCTCCTCCAGACTTTCCTCTTTACCTCCTCCTTCCCTTCTTCTCTTCTCTGCTAATCCCACAGTTGCTGTGATTGGTGAACAGGGCCCTTATGCAAGTTCTGGGCTCATGATCTCCCACACCAAATCGGCCCAGTTCCTGTCTAACATCAGCACTTGCCTTGGCACACCCTCCATCATCGAGGTTCGTACTTACTTCTAATGTGGCCCCTGGACGTTTAGCGCTTCAACAACCCTTGCACTTCATCTGTGGCTCACCCATGAGCCCGGACTCCCCAGCACTTAAGCCCTCTGCCCTCTTCCTTGCTGCATTTGCACGTTATGAATGCTCACAAGGCATAGTAGGTCCGTCCTTCCTTCCCTTTCCCTCCACTGCTCTTATTAATTGTGTTTTGTAATTATATTTCACTCCCTTGTTCCCTCCACTCGCCCAGTGGGTGCTTTGAAACAGTATTTTACTTGTTGTATAAGCGCCTAACAAGAAACCAATAAATAAATACATACATAGATAAAAGAAAAGTGGAAACCATGTATTAATAAATTAATCTATTTATTGAAAGTATAATACTTTAAAAATTGATCAAATGTCAAGTCCAAATCCATGCCATTTAAAAGCCTCCCTCATAAAAGCCCCAAAATGCACCCAAAGCCTCTAAAACCAGTCGCTCAGATATGGAGGAAGCATAATCAATGACATCAGAGTAATCTGGAGTTAGAAGACTCTATCCTTTCTATCACAGAACCATTTTGACAACTGTCAATTTATTTGAGAATTCATTTTTCCAATCGATTTTCTAAAATGTTTCCATAGACCTTAAACTCAATACTAATTAGGGATATTGGTCAGTAGTTTATAATATGTGGAAGATCTTCATGTTTTTGCACAAATAATAAAAGCCTCTCCGAGCATCCCCCTACCAAATTCTCACTAAACAGTGGCATTGCATAGTTCATGAAGATTAAGGAACAAGAGGTCTTAACACAATTTAAAATAATCAACCGAGTAACAATCTGATTAAGGAGCATTGCCTTTTTTCCTACATGAAAGCTAAAAAAAAGTCCTCTTACAATATATTGGACACAAAGGAGCTCAGATCAAATTGGCCTTAAGTTATATTGATGATGTTGTTCAAATACTTTCTTATTAAAGATACATTATCTAGAGCCTCTGGGCTATATAAAAACTTCAAAGCCTTTGGCAATCTTACAGTCATCAGTGGCCTGCAACAATTGAAAGTTAAGGACGAAATTACATTTAGATCTTTCTTGTTTATGTTTTAAATAGTTGGCTAAAGGGCTCGCCACTTTATCTCCCTCCCCTTAAAATTTGGATATGATACATAAAGAGTACCACACACACTACCCCTAATGAGCTTTTATACTGAAACCACTTTAACCCAGCTCTTTAATGTTATTCAATGAGGGTTTATAATAATATTTTGATTATTATTGTTTAATTTCTTTTAACAAAGAATCTGAAGCAGATTCAAATGTTCTTTCCTTGACAGCAGCAAATGAATGGTCTGACACTGCAAAGATACTTCAAAGGCACGTCAATTATTGTGTACATTTTTATGATCTGAGTTACTGAAAGGAAACATTCTCTGTGAGAAGATTAAACGCTTTTATTAAATCCAGAATCGTTTAATACAGAATTTTTAAATTGCCAATACTCATTTCCATTTTTTGTAGGAAATAAATCAAAAACAGTAATGACAGATGCATGATCGGAGATCAATAAAGTGCCTCTATCCAAGAAAGATTGCCAGATAATAAAGGTTCAATAGTGAAAATGTGATCAATGCGAGGTAGAGACTCAGGAAACTCAGAAAAAGAAAAGTCAGTTGAATGAGGTTTACAAAAACATCACATATCAACAAGACCCAGCTCATTTGTAAAACGCAGAAACATTTCATTCGTGTTTAAATTAATAAAATGAGCCTTAGATTTATAGTCATGTGAAATATCAATAATCTGGTTGATATCTCCACAAATTAACCTATCCAATAAATGAAACCAAACAATCCTGATTTTAAATCTCTCAGAAATTCTGGATTAGAGCAAGTTGGACGATAAATATTAAAGACATCAAAACAACGATCATCTAACACATTAAGAACCTGAATCCACCTACCCTCATTGTCAGCCTCTTGATCCAAAATGGAATAGTGTACATGTTTACTAACAGAACTGACTACGCCATTTTGTTTGCCGAAAGCATTTGAGGCAATAATATCCCCAGCCCGTAATATTTGCAATTTCAGGCATTCTTGCACACTAAGATCCATTTCATGTAAGCATGCTAGAACTGGTTTATATTTATACAAGTGGGTTAGCCTCTTTTGCCTCTTAGCTGGTCCACATATACCTTTAACATTCAATGACACAATATTGAAATCCATATCCAGAACCATTAGTTAGAGTGTGCAAATCAGTGGTATTCAAAAGTTTTTATACCGAGTTCCCCTTGAGTATAAATATTGTTGACGAGACCACCTTGAGTACAAATATTCCTGCTGGGCCCCCTCCAGATGCCATTTATGCTTATATTTTCTATTAAAAGCAATCACTGTACTCCCTTTGGAAGAGCCTTGCACCACCTCACCCCCGGACACCCTTCGGGCCCCCAAGTGGGACAGGCCCAATAGTTTGAAGACCACTGCTGTAAATAGAGTGATAACACTGAAAGAAAATCTTAAATTAATGGTTGGCCAAATTAGCGTAGACATACGTAGAACAGCCACAATAGGAAACTACAATAACTATATACCTATGATTAAAAAATGAATTCAATTAATTCATGAATAATCTGAATTGTGACTGACAACACACCTGGAACCATAGGAGGTGCTGTTAAGCAAGAAACAAGAGACCTATATCAGCAGTATAGCTCAAGTATTACCAAAAGTAACTAAACGCATGTATAAATATTATAATAATTTAATAAGAACAGTATTATTCAAACATTTTAGATTAATTTTCTATCTTTACACCCTTCTTTTCTATATCTTTTTCCACTTTTCCCTTCCTTTTTCTGCTTTTTGCTTTTTTCATTTTCCTTCCCTACTCTTATTCCCTTTCCCCCCATATGTACCTTCTTTTCTTCTTTTTTGAGAGATCTATTCTCAGGGACCTGAATATTCAAAGAGATTTAACGTGCTCATTTAACTTATTTTCTGTTTGAGAAGTATTTCTATAATCAAAAACACAGTGCTAGTATGGGTGCTACTTTCGCCCCAGACATAAAGAATCTCTATATGGACAACTTGGAGTCAAGGTTGGTATACAGTGACAACAACCCCTTTATTAACAATATGGTTGTTGGTACCGCTATATCAACAACGTGTTTATGGTATTGAAGGGTTCTGTAACATCCCTAGAAGCATTCATATGGCTGAACGACAAAGACAAGTTAATCAAATTCACTAAGACACACAACAGTACATCAATGTCTTTTCTTGATTTGGAAATCTCAAAATCCACACTAGAAGGCCTGCACAAAACATTATTCAGAAACCCCACTGATAAAAATGTACTGTCATATGGGAGTTTGCACCCCTTAAGTTTCAGGGAGAACCTTCCCTATGGACAGTTTTTACGAATACATCGTAATTACACTACGATTTCAGACTTCGACGGACAAAGCAAAGACCTCACGGAAAGACTAAAACAGTGTGGATACCCTAGCCAAGTGATTCAAAGGGCGAGAAAGACAGCTTGCAAGATGGATAGAAAAAGGTGCTTAACGAAACAAAAATCACCTTCTGACAAAATCAAATGCTTAACATCATTTACACCACTTAGCCATGCCCTCAGAAGAGCAATTCTTCATAGTTGGAATATTGTCAGAACAGCCGATTTCCACCCAGGGAAGCCCAGGTTGCGTTAAAAGTCAGGTTGGTTCACACATATGAACAACAACAAGCACTGATATACACTCAATCTACCATGTGGGCACTACTGCCGGTAGTGGGCCACTTCAGGTGCTGGAAGTGTTCAGTTTGTATCTTGACAAAAGACATAAAGGAAATCGATCTATTTGGCCTAAAGTGGAAATTTCAATCATTCACTAAT
Source organism: Ambystoma mexicanum (assembly GCF_040938575.1). Lineage (NCBI taxonomy): Eukaryota > Metazoa > Chordata > Amphibia > Caudata > Ambystomatidae > Ambystoma > Ambystoma mexicanum. The sequence continues at coordinate 115,859,191 of NC_090936.1, forward strand.
TCTGTGACCAAATGGGTAATATATGGTATGAAATGTCCATGTGGCCCTCTTTGTGTCAGAAAAACAAAACGTGAGATCAGACAACGGATATGTGAACATCAATCTTGTTTGAAGAACCAAATACCGGAAAAACCAATGTTTGCTCATTTTAATGAAAAACATCACAAATTTACCAATATATTTTGGTTAATTATCCAGATGATAAAAGACCATGATCTGGTGTTGAGAAAAACTGAACAAAAGTGGATCCACAGATTGGACTCAGTAAATAAGGGTTTGAACACTGTGATTGAGAGGAACTTGTTTATTCATTAACCCAGTAATGAGAAAATGCATGGTGTCAGTCCCTCAGGTAGGGATTTAATGGGAATTCAATATGCTATTCAAACGCATTTGAATGACTAATTTGGCCTTGTAAAGGGAGTTGAAGCATTTTTTTGAGACAGCATGAGGAGTTAGTTTGTTCAACCTGAGCTTTCTCGACCTCCTGAGAAAATATTGCAGTTACCTTGTTCCTGAATGTAGTGCAGTCAAAAGAAGTATTGTCATCAAACAGGGGAACCTGATTAGATTTCAAATAACTCATGAAAAACACGTAATTCTTGAGAGATGCCGAAAATAGAAATTCCAATCTCCTGTCATTTATGGCGGCTCCGTGTTGACATTGAACTAACTTGTGTTTTGAAGTTGAAGCATGCGGCATGCATACTGAAAAGACAGTGACTTGTTCAGATGCTGCCTTTCAGTTGTTTGGCGGTTTCACAAGGAGCGAGTGGATCGATGCTAATAAATGTAACATGGTCCTCTGCTGCATATATTTATATCTTTTTATATTTGTATATAAACTGAAGGGCAAGTGATGAATCATATACAACACTGGTAATGCAGTATATTTACTGAGTGCCATGTCGTACAAAAGGAATAAGATGTGATAAAAAAAATGCTTATACTCGATGCGGAATGGGGTCTTAGGCTTCGGTATTGAACTATGTTAGGGTTGTTTAGTGTGCTCCAATGGGGCGGAGGAAGCCATCTGTGTTACCTCTATACGCGACTATATTAAAATGGACTATACACATAATGGAGGCAATAAATGGCCTCATCAGATGTATACATTAAAATCAACGAAACAAATTCATTTGGTATCACTAGGTTAGATGCCAATAAGCTTTGGTTTCCTTATACGAGATTCTTAATTAAAGGACCGGAAAGAGAGAATTAGGAGGTTGCTTTAACACAATGTGGAAGTTCTTGAGGTTTGGACATAGTTAAAATAAATTAAGAATAACGCAGGAAACCCCACCTTTTTTGTTTTCAAATGTGTAGGGTTGAGAGGCAGCAACACACTTTCCTCCTATTATTGAGGAGATACAAAGACTATGAGACGCTACATTTCACATACATCCAGAAGCCAGAAGGTAATAACAAGTGTTTGGATCAGAATGTGACCAATTGAGTAATTAACAAAAACTAAAAATTAACACTTAGCTTCTGTTTTCTTGAAGGAGCTAGTTTGAGCTAGTTTGAAGGGGCTAGTATCTTCCAAACTCTCTCTTATCTTCTCTCCCCACCTGCCCCTGACCCTTCAGCCTCTTCCACCCTTTCTCCCTCTGACTTTGCAAACTTCTTCTCCGCCAAGATTCTTGCCCTTCGTCAACTGCTCTTCTTACTCCCCCCTTCCCCTTCTCCCTATTCCCCTTCAATCTGCATGTCTGACTTCTCGCCTGTCTCCCCTTCTGAAGTGTCTATCCTCCTGTCCAAAGACCACCCCACGTCTCCTCCAACTGACCCTCTCCCCTGCCTTCTTATCCCTAAGATCTACCCTCTTCTTATTCCCTACTTAACTTCCTTCTTCAACACCTGCCTTTCCTCACCTACCTTCCCCTCCGCATTCAAGCATGCCACTATCCTACCGATTCTGAAGAAACCTTCTGCTGATCCCCTTCTTACCTCCTACTTCTGCCCAATCTCTCTTCTCCCATTCCTTTCTAAATTACTCAAACTCCTTGCCTATTCCCAGCTCTCAACCTTTGTCACCAATCTTTCTCTCTTGCCCCCTTCTCAATCTGGCTTCCGACCTAAACACTCTCCTGAAACGGCCCTCACCTACATCCTTAACTCCCTCCTCTCCGCTCGACACTCTAAGCAATCCTTTGTCCTTATTATTCTTGACCTCTCTGCTGCTTTCGACACTGTTGATCACCCCCTTCTTCTCAACACTCTTTCTTCCTTTGGATTCAAAGGCTCTGTTCTTATCTGGCTATCCTCTTACCTCTCCTCACCATCATTCACTGTTTGCTGGGGCGGCCGTTCCTCACAAACCCAGCCTTTGGAATACGGCGTACACCAAGGCTCGGTTCTTGGTCCTTTCCTATTCTCACTCTACACCTCCCTCCTTGACCCTATTATCTCTTCATTCGGTATTTCTCACCATTTCTATGCTGATGGCACTCAGCTCTTCCTCTCCTTCTCTCCCGATCTCCACCTTAAACTCTCTTCCTGTCTTACTGCCATTAAAAACTGGATATCATGCCGCTTTCTTCCCCTCAATACTGATAAGACTGAAGTCTTATTCTTCCCCTCCGATTCTCTTCCCCCTCCCTTTCCTCCACCTTTCATTCAGTTTCCTCCCTCTAATCTCCCTATCTCTGCCCACGCTCGCAACTTAGGCATTCACTTTGACTCCTCTCTCTCCTTTTCCCATCATATTTCTCTCACCTCTCGTGCCTGTTGCTTCCACCTCTTTAACATTCGCAAAGTCCGCTCCTCTCTCACTTTCCATGCTACTAAACTTTTAATCTCCTCCCTTATCTTCTCTCGCCTCTTCTACTGCTCCTCCTTACTCTTTGGACTACCTACTTCTCATCTCGCCCCACTCAAATCTATCTACCATTCTGCCATCCGTACCCTCTTGTCTCCTTACCTCCCGAGACTCCATTTCTGCTTCCCTTTCTTCCCTTGGCTGGCTTCCCTTTCACTCCCAACTTAAATTTAATTTCCTCTGTTTAGTCTTTAAATCTCTCCATGGTCTTGCTTCCCCTTATCTCTCCTCCCTCTTCTCTTTCTTCACTCCTTCCCGCTCCCTTCGCTCAGCTGACCACTTCCTTCTCACTGTTCCCCCTTCCCTGTGTGGCCCCTCCAGTTTCCGCTCCTTCCAGCTCCTACCCCCCCCTGCACTGGAACTCCTTACCTCTCTCAATCCGCTCTATACTTATCTTCTCCTCCTTCCGCACTTCCCTAAAATCTCTCCTTCTCCATCCCCCGCCATGAAACCCTCCCTGCTTCTTGCTCCCCCTCCTTCCTTTGTCTCTTCCCTATCATCCTCTACCTCCTCTTCCCTCCACCCACCCCATTCTCACCCTTACACCCCTTCTGTTTCCCTCCTCCGTCCCTTTCTCACCCTTCCCTCTCAGTTTAATTGCTCTACTTACTGTTTTGTTGGTTTGATTCATAATTGTAAATTGCTTCTTCTGTTATAATTTTATATGTATCCAGTTGTTAAAATGTACAGTGTTTTGGAGTAAAGTGGTATATAAACATAATACATACAATAAAATACAATACAAGTTCATGGGGAATAACTTCACTGAAAAGATAAAGAAATGTGCCCTACACATGTGGAAAACAAAGAGGTTAGTGTTGTACTATGCTCATTCTACTGTACAAGGAATATAACCAGTACTCCAGAGATCAGATTTTAATGGATTTGTTGGTATTCATTATGTCTTTTTACAGTTCTTCACATGAAAAAGTGCTGTGGCAATCAACAATCATCCACACTTATGCTAGGTTATTTTGCGTCCTGATGAAGGCCCCTTTGGTCATGAGTTTGGAATGTCTAAAATAGACAGGTCTTATAGTAGGGGCCAGAAACACAATGTGTCAACCTTTAGTCTGACTTAGGAGTTATAGAGGTTAGTTTGTTTTATCGTCTGATTAGGTCTTTCTCACAACGCACAGCCTCCTTATATGGAATAGATTATTGTATAAGAACTAGAGTAATAGCACTGTGCAGACATAGGGTTCTTGACAATTCCTTTTTAAGTACATAAAAGGTGCAACGTGAGGTTAGATATTGTTGTGTGTTTACCAGAACTTTTTTTGTGTTGTGGTACTAAAACAAAAATAAAAAGAGTCACAATGTCACAACTGTATACTAACACCACAGCGTGATTAGGTGTTTGTTTTTAAATATGTCTTGGGGCATCCAAGTACTTTTGATAATATGACACTGCCTAGTGTTTTGTAACACTTTTTGTAATGTGAACTGTTTTTATTACGAGTTATGAAATATTAAACTGTTTTTTAACAGATCACTGGTAGAGTTTCAGTGGATTCTTTCAACCATAGCACCGAGCAGAGTTTGAGGCTACTAATAGATGTGGAAAAGTGTGGGAGTAGTCTGTTTCCCTGTTTTGTTTTAGATTATTTGTCTCTTCCCCCCACGAAACAGGGCCCCGATATCAAAAAAGTGGGAAGTACCCTTGGTATACTCTATCATCATTGTAGATACCACTAGACATCCTGATGCTCTTCCTACCAGAAATAACACTAAGCAACAGATCTTGAAATATTTGGTCCAGTGCTTCTCCAGGGTGGGGTTCTGTAAGAAGATTGTTTGACAGATTAGAAACTACCTTCATGTTAAAGCATAGTTCTGACCTAAAGACTCGCCTCCCAAGAGACACCCATGTACCCACATTTGCCATCCAAAACAAATGGCTTACTAGAGAGATTTAAGCAAACCCTGAAGAATCTTCTGCAGACACTTGTTGACAAAGGCATCCGAGATTGGGAAGTGCTGTTTCCATTGGCCGTCTTCGCTGTGCAGAAAACACAACAAGCTTCAACCAGATTCTCCCTTTTTGAGCAAGTGTATGGAAGGGAACATCAACACCTCATGACCATCCTAAATGAAGATTTGGTCAGCTAAGGCAACACAGGACAGAATAGGATTGGATCTGTGGAAGATATGCACGCATACGTCCACTTGGTAAGCTCCTTGGTGAATCAACACCTACAAGAAAGCTAGGACAACCAGAAACAACTTTATGATCAAGAAGAGTGATTATGAAGATTTCAAATGAGGGACAAGGTCATGGTCCTCCTGCCAACATATGAAAACAAGCTGCTAGCTAAGTGGCACAAAACATATGCAATCAGGGAAGTGTTTGGGTACGTCAATTCACAAGCCACTCAAGAAAATCACCAAAGCTCACATGGCTTTACCAATAATAAGGTGTTTAAGGTCTGCCAGAAACCCCCAGAGGTTCCATTATAATCCCCCTGTGATGGACTGCTTACAACTGCCTTGCCCTAAATCCTCTCTTTCAGTATTCTGACTATTATCTCCATCCCCTCTTCACGTTACCCTCCTTCCTTCCTCTTTTCTTCCTCACTTTTTCTCTCTCCTTTTTATGCAATATTTGATGTGTTGATCTTTTAACATTTTTAAAGTTTTCTTTTGTATCTTTGAAACATCAAGAATTGTAAAAAAAAAGAACAAACAAATTGTGAAAAATGTCTTTCTATTGCAGTTGGAAATTGAAACACAAATAAATCAATTAAAAAAACTGCTTTGCCCTAACAACTCAGGAAGGTGATGTCAAATTTCCACTCTAGAATCTGGCATAGGAGACATCTTCCAAGACATCTTTGTCAACAAACCAGGTAGAGCAAAAGTCATCATACATCAAAATGAAACTCTCTCAAGTAAAGCTTTGAGGCTGAAGCCCTGTCGGCTACAAGAAGACTGTTTCAAGAGGAAGTTAAAAAGATGATGGATCTTTTGTGTCATTAAGCCCTCCCAGAGCTAATGACCCTCCGCAATTGAACTGGTTGACAGACAGCTTTTGAAGGGTGTGGCGTAGTCTGAAGTAGATGAACACGTCTAACGAGGAGTTGCCGCCTCTATCTTTGGCCATTTGTGGGGTCAGGAACGTGCCCCCAGGGAAGAGGTCACCAAAGGAGTGAATGTTGACCTTGACTGTCCATATTAGGAACACTTTCTCCATAGTAATGGGAATACCGGGAACGAATATAATGGGCAATAATGGGGAAAATCTTATTGTCGCCCCGTATTTATTAGCTATTTTTTTCCAAATTGCGTAGGTGGATAGGACTGTGTTTAGCGTGTTATATGGGACCAGAATTTGTCTGATAATAACAGCCCTCAGGAGGTTGGGGGATGCTAGGGCACGTTCCACTTGCACGTGGGGTCGAACAAAGTGGACCGTATACCAGTGACTGAGAAATTTGGCTTGGGCTGCCCAATAGTACTTTTCAATATCGGGGAGCGCAAGACCCCCGTTCGCCACCAGCAGCGTAAGTGTGTTGTACGCCACGCGCGCTGGTTTCCCAGCCCACACCAATTCTAGTATTAGGCTCCTGACCTTTTGGAAGAAAGACCTGGGGACCAGTAACGGAATGTTCGTAAACAAATAGAGGAGTTTGGGTAAGATTACCATTTTCGTTAAGGAGGTTCTTCCCCATATCGTTAAAGGTAGAGTTTTCCACCTGTGAATTCGTTCCTGCAACGCATTTAGTGTACAGATATAGTTATCCCTTTAAATTTCATGATGATTTCGAGACATATAGATACCCAGATAGCGAACCTTTGAGGTTTCCCATTTAAAACTGGGAATTCAGTTGTGGTTGGGGTCAGGGGGAAGATTACGGATTTTGAATAATTAGTTTTGAGACCCGACATTCGACCAAATTTTATGACTTCTCGCATCACCGGGTTGAGATTGGCCTGGGGGTTGCTGACAAATAACATAACATCATCAGCGTAGAGGGAGACAATTAATCTATGGGGACCCAGTTTGAGACCTTGTGCCAGATGGTTGGCGCAAAGCCTGGATGCCAGGGGTTCCATAATGAGGGCAAAGATAAGGGCGGAGAGTGGGCAGCCCTGTCTTGTTCCGCGTTCTAGTGTTATGCCTGCGGACTTGGAGTTTCCAAGAGTAATATATGAGCCGGGGGCACTATAAAGCAGGGACACTAATTTGATGAAGAATTTGCCTAGGCCCATTTGTGTAAGCGTTGCAAACATGAATGGCCATTCAACCGAGTCAAATGCCTTCTCGGCGTCCAGAAGGACTGCTATAGCCCGTTGTGATGGATTTAGGGCCTCTATAAAGCCAAACAGTCTACTGATCACATAGGTTGTGCTTCGCCCCGGGATAAACCCAGCTTGGTCTCCGATTACAAGTGCCGGCATAAGAGGCAGTAACCTTGCAGCAAGGATTTTAGCTAGAATTTTATTGTTCAGATTAATAAAGGAGATTGGCCTGTAGGAAGCACAATCGTCTGGGGGTTTTGCGGCTTTGTGTAGCAGCATTACGTTGGCTTCACGTGATGTGGGGGGGGGAGCCAAGCTGCGAAGATTCTTCAAAGACTCGGAGCAGAAGAGGGGCTAGGATGGATGCATGGGCCTTGTAAAACTCTCCGATGAGCCCATCGGGCCCAGGCGCCTTGGCATTTGGGAGGGATTTTATTGCCTCCAGAACCTCCTCAACTGTTATCGGAGCATTTAGGGGTTCACGTAGCTCCGATTCAACCCAGTACAGCTCTGTGTCATCGAGGAACTTTTGTATGGTTTCCAGATCGGAGGCCCCTTTAGAGCTATAAAGATCTTGATAAAAGTCTCGAAATACCTTGACAATGTTTTCTTCAGAATATACCAGTCTACCTTGGTCGTCTTTGACGCATTTGACTTGAGTCGGGGTTTTGTCTATAGATAGGAGACGGGCTAACAAGGCGCCTGGTTTCTGGCCTTCCCTATATTAGCGGACCTGATGCTTGCGGCTCGTGAACTTTATTTCTCATTCAGCTGTTTCTTTAAACTTCAGCAGTTCTTTCTTTATTTCTGCCTGAACATGTGGGTCTTGAGTAGTGGAGGCTCTCATCTCTAGTTCTTTCAAGTGTCGTTCGCTACTGGCCAATTCCTTCCTGTAACGCTCACCTGAATCCCTCGGAGGCGCAGGTCTGGGCTGGGGGTTCTCGGAGTCTTCTAGGGTCACGCGCAGGCCTCGAATGCCACCCTGGAAAGGCCCTTTCCTCACTGAGATCTTGGTCTGAAGGGTGAGGTGTCTGCAATTATGAGAGAAAGGGGTTAATAAGGATATATAAGCCTGACTGGGCAAGCTGACTCCCCTTCCTGGTACTCCCCAAGTAGTTCGTAGGCTAAATGTGCTCACCTTATGTAGGTGAAAGCGGAGCTCTCCATCCTGCGTCTGTGCAGGGGCGCCGAAGCCAGTTACTTCACTGGTTAATTGTCCAGCCTCTTGGTTGCAGAGGATGAAGATTTGGAGCTAGGCCGTCGTTAGCAGCACGAACGGCGGTTGCTTGAATATGGAGGTCCGGAGAGCGATGGAATGGCGAAGGTATTGCAGGCAAGTAAGTAGAAAATGTCAATTCGAAGTTAAAAGCACTTCTTAATGTCTCTTTTCCTTTTTCAGGTAGCAGAAGCAGCTGGGTAGAAAAATAGATGTCGAGGAATGCACCGAGGAGTGAGAAAGATGAGAGCTGCCCAAAACACGTGCGTATAGATGGAGTTTTGTATTTCTTAATGATGTCCTTTTGTTTTGCAGATGGGAGTAGCAGCGTCGGCGGAGGCGAGAAGAATGCAGCGCAGGTAAGGAAAGTTTCACGGAGGTTTACTAACCGATGTCCTTGCTTCCACAGGGTGCCGAAAAATGGAAAGCTGCAGCCCGTGGATTGAGATGCACCGATGGACTGGGTAAGTGCTGCGCTGGTTTTTATCTCGTGCTAACCTGGTGTTCTTTTCCCTTCTCAGATGCTGCAGAAGACGAAGATGGTATTTCAGAAGGTAAGATTACGGATTTCTCTTCCCTAGATGCAGAAGTTGAAGATTCTCTGGAGCTGACACGGTGAGCGTCCTGCTGCTATTGCAGAATAACGCGAAGCACGTTGCTCTGATCGGGCGTGGTTTAAATAGCCTACTGGAGTGCTTAGGTGTCTCCTTCCACAGCAGCCTCGCCCAGGTAAGAAGTCCCAGCTTCCAGAATAGTTCCAGTATCCAGTCCCAGGGAGTGGTGCTGGCCACACCGAGAAGGTAAAGTAGTTCCAGCCATGCATGGAGAGGATTTCATCCTGCAGGTGAGTGAGCAGCATGGTCTGCATCAGGTAGGTCCACCCAAGCACCATTCCTTACATCATGAGCCCGGCACATCCTGTGCCGGGACTGGGTCCCCTTATGAGCCTGGCGCCACTGGCGCCAGGACAAGGTCCATAAGGCCCCTATGGGAGCCGATGGGTACCCGGAAATGAAGTTGTGACCCAGCTTCCGAGGCAGTTGGGCTAAACCTGACTCCTTGGAGGCTGCGGTCATGACAGCACCCCCCCTCAAGGCCCCTCCCAAGCTTGTCTTTTCCGGAGGTTTTGGCTTGTTGGGAAAAGCCCGATGAAATTTTCGGACTAGACGAGGTGCATGTACATATTCTGAGGGTTCCCAAGATCTCTCCTGGCGTCCATATCCCTTCCAATCAATCAGGTAGTATAGTTTTGATTTGGAAATTTTGGAGTCCAAGATGTCTCGAATTTCAAATTCGGATTCTCCGTCAACTTGGATTGGCTCAGGAGGTTTAGTCAAACGGGTTCCGGGTTGCACAGGTTTCAGGAGAGAAACATGGAAGACAGGATGTATCTTCATTCGAGTAGGTAATTCTAGTTTGACGCCACTGGGTTAATCACGGCTGTGATCGAGTAGGGTCCTAAATATCTTGGGTTGAAGGTGCGTGGCCCTTTTAAAGATAAATGTTTAGTGGACAGCCAGACTTGATCTCCTCTTTGATATTGAGGAGCCTCTTTTCGATGTTGGTCTGCTCCTTTTTTGTATGATTCTTTAGCTCGTTGAAGATGAGCTGTGGCTTCTTTAAATGCTTGAGTTATCGTCGAATGCAGATGGTCAACAGCAGGTGTTCCGAGAGCTTGAGGTGAGTCCAGATTTGAGGTTCGAGGATGACTTCCATACAGCAGGAAAAAAGGGGTTTTTCCCGTCCCAGAATGGATTGAATTATTGTAAGCGTATTCAGCAATCCAAAGGACATCCTTCCAAGTACCCTCGGATTGATGCAACATGCAGCGCAGATATTGTTCTAGAGTTTGGTTAGTTCTCTCAGTCTGCCCATCGGTTTGAGGATGATGGCTGGTGGAAAGTCGTACATCAATTTGTGCGAAACGACAACAACTCCGCCAAAAATGGGAAATAAATTGGCTCCCTCGGTCAGAGATTAGTACTGAAGGGAAACCGTGCAACCGGACAATGTTTTCAAGAAATTCTCGGGCTAGAATGGAAGCTGTAGGTAAACCCTTCAGTGGGATAAAATGAGCCATTTTTGAAAAAAGGTCCACGATCACTAGAATTGTGTTGTATCCGGAGCAAGGGGGTAAATCCGTGATAAAATCCATCGAAAGCATGTGCCAAGGGCCTGGTGGAATGTCTATTGGACGTAATAATCCTGCTGGTTTTTCCTTCTGACTCTTGTTTTGTGCGCAGATACCACAAGAAGCCACAAACTCCTTAACATCTTTCCTCCAAGATGGCCACCAAAAATGCCTTTTAATTTTATCTGAGGTTTTGGCAACTCCAGGATGTCCTTCCATTAGAGAATCATGGTAGCAGGTGATGACCTGTTTTTGTAAGTCAGCGCAGGGTAAGAATAGTCTTCCTTGGAAATACAATAGGTTCTGATCTATTGTAAAATCCTTTCCTTTCAATTGCCAATTCGATGAATCTTCGGGAGTTATGAGTTGATTGACCCTTGCTTTAATCTCTTCGAGGGATAATGTGTTGATTACTCCTAGTATCTTTTGTTCAGGAATTATTGGCACCGGCTCCGGATTAGCTGTAAGTTTGTCTACCCCTATCCGGAAAAGGGCGTCTGCTTTTCCGTTCCTAACGCCTGGTCGAAATGTGATTACAAAATCGAATTCTGCGAAGAATAAAGCCCAGCGTAGTTGCCTCGAAGATTGAGCTTTAGCTGACTTCAGGTACTGGAGGTTACGGTGATCCATGATTACAGTTACTGTGTGCCGGGCTCCCAAAAGATAATGCCGCCAGGCCTTAAAGGCGGACTTAATTGCCAAGAGTTCTTTGTCCGTAATTGTGTAGTTGATCTCAGGAGCTGAAAATTTGCAAGACCAAAAGGCTACAGGGTGTAACTGGTGCGTTTCGGGGTCTCTTTGTGACAGCACCGCCCCCATTGCAAGACTGGAAGCGTCTGTCTCGACGATGTAGGGAAGTTCTGGACGGGGATGCCTTAAGACTGGAGCAGAGATAAATTTGGCTTTTAATTCTTGGAAGGCTTGTTCGGCTTCTGGAGTCCACTCAAATTTTTTATTCTTTTTCAGAAGAGCCGTGATAGGTTGGACTACCCGAGAGAATTCAGGAATGAACCTTCGGTAAAAATTAGCGAAGCCCAGCATGCTCTGCACACCTTTCACAGAAGTTGGGGAAGGCCATTTGGTGATAGCATCCACTTTTCTTGAGTCCATGTGAACTCCGTTGGGTGATAAAATGAACCCTAAAAATTCCACTTCCTTTGCGTGAAAGGTGCACTTCTCCAGTTTAGCAAACAAGCGGTGTTGGCGAAGTCTCTGTAAAACCGCTGTGACGTGTCTACGATGATCAGTTTCTGAGGCTGAGTATACCAGGATGTCGTCAATATAAACGACTACGCACACATCAATAAGTTCTCTGAGGACATCATTCATGAAAAACTGGAAAGCGGCCGGTGCGTTACATAGTCCGAAGGGCATTACTTGATACTCAAATAATCCATATTTAGTGCGAAAGGCCGTCTTCCATTCGTCGCCCTCCTTAATGCGTACCAAATGGTAAGCTCCTCTGAGGTCTAACTGTGTATATGCAGGCGCCTTTTACCTGGTCCAATAATTCAGGAATCAAGGGCAACGGGTATCGGTTTTTTACTGTAATCTGGTTCAGGGCACGATAATCGATACACGTTCTTAGGTCACCTTCCTTTTTCGGGACGAAGAACAAAGCTGAGGAAGCTGGGGATTTCGAGGGGCGGATGAATCCGTTAGCCAAGTACTGGTCCAAGTATTGCCTGAGATGGAGGTTTTCTGGTTCAGTGAGGGCATATATTCTACTGCACGGAGGGGTGGACCCAGGTATCAGGTCTATCTGGCAGTCGTATGACCGATGCGGAGGAAGGGTGTTGGCTTGATCTTTCTGAAAGACGTCGCTGAACTCTTGGTATTCCAGAGGTAATCGGGGGTCCTCGGAAGTGATGGCTGCTAGCTTGATTTCGGGCTGAGGATAACAGGTTGAAGCGCATTCTGGAAACCGAATTACCTTGGCTCGCCAGTTTATCTGAGGATTGTGCTTTTCCAACCAAGGCATTCCCAGAATCACCTGAAACTGCGGGGCCTTGATTACATCAAACACGATCTTCTCCCGATGTCCGCCTTGACATAACAACGTTACCTCCATGGTGGTATGAGAAACTGGTCCGGAAGCTATTTCAGTACCATCCACTGTAGTGATTACGTCCTTTACCATCTTGGGACGTAGGGGAAGATCCATCCTGGTAGCCAAGTCGTGGTCCACATAATTACCGATTGCTCCGCTATCAATATATACTTTGATAGTATGCATGCAATCTGGTCTATTGGGACTTATGAGGACCATAGGCATTACCAAATGCGAGGTCAAGGAACTGGTTTTAACGCTCGGCAAGCGGACCTCTACGCTTGTCGGGCGAGGTCGTTTCCCGATTCCAGTTTCTCAGCATTTTTATCAGAAGCTCCTACGGTCTTCTTGACCGGTTTCACTGAGCAATCACGAAGGAAATGTCCAGAATTCCCACAGTATAGGCACAGCTGTAATTGCCTTCTTCTTTCCCGTTCTTTCTGAGTTAATGGTCCTTTTACTACTCCTATTTGCATTGGTTCCACGGAGTCATTCCCTTTAGCGGAGCTCTGAGGTCTTGAAAGTACCCGGGTTTCAAATCTGGATCGATCGGTCTTCCTGTTCTGTAGCCGATGATCTAATTGGACCACTAGGTCGATATAATCTGAACAGTCTTGCGGCGGATTAACCACCTGTGCTAAAACGTCTTTAAGTTCCCCACGTAGACCTCTGTAGAAAAGCGTGATTCTCTTATCCTCAGGCCACCTGGTCTCAACCACCAGTCTATTAAAGGACGCTATGTAAGCCAGGAGATCCTGATTACCTTGTCTGAGTGACAGGAGTTCATTGTCCAAGGCCTGCCCCTGTGAATGTCTTGCGAACAACATTTCCATACTGGTCTGAAAGTCTTGAAAGTTATAGAGGAGCGGGTCATCCTGTGTCACGAGAGGAATGGACCAATCTGCAGCACTACCGCTAAGATAGGAAAGTACACACGCTACCTTGGCTTGGTCCGTTGGGAATGCGGCGGGTCTACACAGAAAGTGCAAGCGGCATTGATTGATGAATACTGCATATCGCTTTGGATCACCGGAAAAACGTTCGGGCGGGGCCAAAGGCACATTCCCTGGCAGATTAATTTGCACCGGATTACTTGAGGTTGTAGGAGTGCCGCCCCCTCCATAGGGAGGCATTGGCGTATGTCCCGCTTGAGCCTGTAGCAACTGTCTGGCCAGATCATCCGTCCGTTCCTTGGCAATGATCAACTCCCTTCGTAAAGCGTTTGTTTCTTGGCGAGATACGTATACTTCTGCCCTTAGTTCCCCAAGCAATTGAGCCAGTTGATCTGTGTCCGAGGTATCCATTGCGCCTGGGTGGGAATATTGCGGTAGGCTTCGCGTTCTGTAACACTCACCTGAATCCCTCGGAGGCGCAGGTCTGGGCTGGGGGTTCTCGGAGTCTTCTAGGGTCACGCGCAGGCCTCGAATGCCACCCTGGAAAGGCCCTTTCCTCACTGAGATCTTGATCTGAAGGGTGAGGTGTCTGCAATTATGAGAGCATGGGGTTAATAAGGATATATAAGCCTGACTGGGCAAGCTGACTCCCCTTCCTGGTACTCCCCAAGTAGTTCGTAGGCTAAATGTGCTCACCTTATGTAGGTGAAAGCGGAGCTCTCCATCCTGCGTCTGTGCAGGGGCGCCGAAGCCAGTTACTTCACTGGTTAATTGTCCAGCCTCTTGGTTGCAGAGGATGAAGATTTGGAGCTAGGCCGTCGTTAGCAGCACAAACGGCGGTTGCTTGAATATGGAGGCCCGGAGAGCGATGGAATGGCGAAGGTATTGCAGGCAAGTAAGTAGAAAATGTCAATTCGAAGTTAAAAGCACTTCTTAATGTCTCTTTTCCTTTTTCAGGTTGCAGAAGCAGCTGGGTAGAAAAATAGATGTCGAGGAATGCGCCGAGGAGGGAGAAAGATGAGAGCTGCCCAAAACACGTGCGTATAGATGGAGTTTTGTATTTCTTAATGATGTCCTTTTGTTTTGCAGATGGGAGTAGCAGCGTCGGCGGAGGCGAGAAGAATGCAGCGCAGGTAAGGAAAGTTTCACGGAGGTTTACTAACCAATGTCCTTGCTTCCACAGGGTGCCGAAAAATGGAAAGCTGCAGCCCGTGGATTGAGATGCACCGATGGACTGGGTAAGTGCTGCGCTGGTTTTTATCTCGTGCTAACCTGGTGTTCTTTTCCCTTCTCAGATGCTGCAGAAGACGAAGATGGTATTTCAGAAGGTAAGATTACGGATTTCTCTTCCCTAGATGCAGAAGTTGAAGATTCTCTGGAGCTGACACGGTGAGCGTCCTGCTGCTATTGCAGAATAACGCGAAGCACGTTGCTCTGATCGGGCGTGGTGTAAATAGCCTACTGGAGTGCTTAGGTGTCTCCTTCCACAGCAGTCTCGCCCAGGTAAGAAGTCCCAGCTTCCAGAATAGTTCCAGTATCCAGTCCCAGGGAGTGGTGCTGGCCACACCCAGAAGGTAAAGTAGTTCCAGCCATGGATGGAGAGGATTTCATCCTGCAGGTGAGTGAGCAGCATGGTCTGCATCAGGTAGGTCCACCCAAGCACCATTCCTTACATCATGAGCCCGGCATGTCCTGTGCCGGGACTGGGTCCCCTTATGAGCCTGGCGCCACTGGCGCCAGGACAAGGTCCATAAGGCCCCTATGGGAGCCAATGGGTGCCCGGAAATGAAGTTGTGACCCAGCTTCCGAGGCAGTTGGGCTAAACCTGACTCCTTGGAGGCTGCGGTCATGACACTTCCGGATCAGTTTTAATATGCCATTTTCTTTGGCCAGGCAAACTCCTCGTACAAAGCATTTGAGTGTTTCCCACATGGTGCTGGCCGAGGCGACCGAGTTTTGATTTATTTCGATATAAAGGATGTTATTTCCTTGCGAAGTTCATCCGCAAAGACAATGTTGGTGAGTGCTCTGGGTTTGAATCTCCAACGGAGTCCAGGATTGGTGGTGCCTGGAAGAGTGGCTTCTAGTGTGACCATTGAATGGTCAGAGAAGGAACGCGGCAGGATTTGACTCTCTCCCCAATCAAAAGGGCAGTGGATAGATGCTAGAATGTAATCGATCCGGGAACTAGTGTTGTGAACAGCAGAATGAAAGGTGTACTCTCTGGCGTCTCGATTGTGGCGCCTCCAAGTGTCGGCTAACTCAAACGTGTGGCAAATCTCACAGACTTGGGCACTGGCTTTAGAGGGGTGTCCCATTGTATTATGGGATTTGTCGAGTATGGGGTCAATTGGCGTGTTAAGGTCCGCTCCCCAGATAATGGTTGTTGCGTTGAACTTGCCCAGCTGAGTCATGACCCAGTTGAAGTTATTGGGCCCATCGGTATTTGGTGTGTATGAATTTACTATTACTACCTCATTCCCTGAGATCAACCCTCTCACTAATAGAGCTCTTCCTTCTGCGTCCTTCACTGAGTTGATGAGACTAAAGTTCGATTTCCTGTCTATCAAGATTGCAACACCTCTGGCGTACAAAGAATATGATGAGAAATACCTGCGACAGCCCCATGATTTAGCCCAGCGTTGTTCCAATGAAGGCAGGAGATGCGTTTCTTGTAATATAGCTATATTAATTTTGTGGCGTCTGAGATAATGGAGGATTCTCCTAGTCTTCGCAGGATGGTTACTTCCACGGATGTTCCAGGTGGCGATTTTAAGTGTTGGTCTCGCCATCTGGGTGGTCAGTTAAGCTCCGGTTTATCGGGACTGGAGGTGTTGACTGGATTCTTGCGATCTGAAGGTGGCCGGAGGGCCCGGCTTGTATTGGAGCAGCGAGGAACCTGATAGTTGTTGTAGAATAAGGGTGAGAGGTAGGTAGCGGCCCGGCTGAACTGGAATCCCACCCTTGAGTGGGCAACCCCCGACTGGCCCACAGAGAACAATCCCTTACAAACAGAACAGACAACATAGCATTGCTAGGGGCGCTGGTGGCCCTCCAAGAGGCGGCTGGCTCCCAACTCTTGTTGCAAATTACGGTCCGTGGTGAAAGAGCCGCTGTATGAGTGTTGTTAAGGCGTCATACCTGGTGCAACAACTATGGAGCTTATGTTTGCGATGGATCTCTCCTCGGTCTGTTACCCCTCTGGGGGATGTGGTTGTTTGGGGCGGGCCGGCAGCTGGCTTGGTCTAGGTATTTGCCAATCTCGTCTGGATTGTTGAAGAACTGCGTTTTTGCCTTCATGCTGAAGTCAAAGTTTCGCCGGGAAAAGCATGGAATATTGGATCTGGTTTTCTTGCAGTCTTCGTTTCAAGGCTGTGAAAGTACGTCTTTGTGCCGGGGCGGCTTGGGAGAAATCCGGGAAAAACTGAATCTTATCACCATCGCATTGGAGCTCTCCTTTGATTCTGGCTGCTCTGAGAATGGCGTCTCGGTCCTTATAATTGAGCAGCTTCGCAACGATAGGTCGGGGGTTTGCTCCGGGTATGGGTTTTGCATTAGGACCCCTATGGGCTCTTTCGACAACAAAACATTTAGACAGGATTTCTGAACCAAACAGGTCCGTGCAAATTTTCTCCACGTATTCCTCCATTTTCAAGGTGGGTTGGTGTTCTCTGATTCCGACTATCCTTATGTTATTACGGCGTGAGCGGCCTTCCAAGTCCTTGTTTTTGGCGTTTACGGCCTTCATTTGGGCCTCCAGTTGGGATACTCTGGAGGATAAGGCCGATGCCCCATCATTAAGTTTGGAAACCCTCTGTTCAACAGTGTCGAGTCTGTCAGCATGTTTATCCAACCGATGTTGGAGCAGGTCAACTTTGGAGGAAAGCAAGTCTAGTTTGTTCCCCAGGCTCCCTATCCCCACCTTGAGATCTAACAGAATTTCTCTGATGTCAAAGTGTGTGTCACCTCATCTTCGTTGGGCGGACTTGAGTTGGGTGATTGCGGTCTGCTGTTGGAAGAGGACGCTTTGACTGAGGAGCAGCTCAAAGTTCAGTTTTCGTTGCGATCTATCAATTTTCCCCATGATCACAATGGAAGAGGGTGGTGAAGAGCCGAGAAGGCGACACGGAGTGAGCTTGGAAGGGTCAGTCAAGAATCTGCTGGGTGAGTTCGTGGCGAGCTTGCCGGGGATCTCTTACGGTTTGCATTGGAGCGCACACTACAAATTTTGCTTTCGCCTCTGTCCCCTCTATTGTCTCCGAGAGGCGCCGGTGAGGGCCTTGGAGTCGCGGCTGTGGATGAAGCGCCAACGTCCCTCCTCTAGATGAGCACTCGGGCAATTCGCGGGGAGGGACGGGCTCAGCAATCAACGCCGTTTATGGCCTAGAACTGAAGCAGTGGGCTCCAGGGTGGTATCACCGTCAGCGGCCGGTGGTTGAAGTGTTTCTGCTGCAATCCAGGGCACTGTTTAATTGACTGACAACTCGCCGTGGAGTGACGCACATATCCGTAGAGACCTTCTCATTCTCGGTGTTCCGGTGCCTGCCCTGTACCCTCTAGACTATGGATCGTAGTAGGCCTCACCGCGCCGTTGCGGTCGCAGGCTATGTTGACGCGCGGGAGAGCTGGGAGACCAATCCTACTGAACGTGGGTGCTGCCGATTAAGGGGGCGCTCATCACGCTCGTACCTGGCTTTCCGCTGGCGTTTGGTCATCGGCCTCCGTCGTTCTGGCTCTTTCGCGGCTGTCCTCTGGGCCTTCTCCGAGCTCCGTGGCCTCCCAGCGATCGGCCCCTCCCCCGTCTCCCGGGAGTCTCGACTCAGCGCGGCCGGCGCTCGGGGGGGGGGGGGGCCACTGCCGCACACCGCTGCCTTGTGACTTCTCTGCTCCGACTAACGCCTCTGTGGTATGGTCGGTGCCTTTTGTTGTTGCATCTGGGCACAGCTGCCTCCCTTACGACCGCCCTGCCTCGGCCTCGCCGTGGTCACGCTGCCACCAAGATGGCGAAAGGGGGGGTGGGACCTTTCTCGGGCCGTCGTTCGTGGGCAAAAATTCACGCGACAGCCGAGCTCGCTCCAGAGTTGTGCACAGAAACGCCTTAGCTCTCGCTGGGTGTTCACAGCAGCTCTGCAAGTCACCTCGGAAGCACGCTATTTTCAGGATCTTTGGGGAGCTACACGGAGCTCACAGGAAAGCCGCCATCTTGGACGGCTCTCTAGCGCCCTCTTACGAGTCCCTTCCTTAACGCCTGGTCTTACCAGGCGTTAAGGATGGGACCCGCTAAGGGAAATCAGAGCCAATAATGGTACCGCAAATCGCGGTACCGTTATTAGCTACTTCCCCCTTCCCATTGAGCCCTATGGGGGCTCAAATGGGAATAGGAATGGTTTGGTGAATGGGGACTTACCGGTCCCGCCAAGGTCGGACTGGACCGGTAAGTCCCATCTCACCAAACCGGACACGGTACCGGTATGGGAGGTAGTCATGGCGCAAATAGCGCCATGACTACCTCCATACTCGGAATGAGGCCCATTTACTTTATGGGAGATGTCAGCGATGGCTGCAGATCCTGTACCTGAAGGTGAGGAAATGGAAGGTTCCTGAACATCATAAAGGATAGCAATGATGCGATGTGCCAGTCATTGCAGTTTGGTTTGGACTCGGCAGATAGCGTCAGTTGGACAATGACAGCAAGCACTGTCTCACAAGGATTTGTCTGGTTACATAGCTCTGGATTTGATCCAGATGTTCATGCAAGACTTCTGGATATGTCCTTTGATGGATCCCAGCTTTTTGCCTCAAACACTGATTAGAGCTTGGAAAAGCTTCAGTCGTCTAAGGCAGAAGTTAGGTTGTTGAGTGCAGTGATGCGTCAACTGCAGCAGACATAAGCGACCCCCCACAGTTGGAGGGGTTGTTCTTTTTGTTACTATTCGTCTGTTGGAAGGACAAGGGGCCAAAGCTCACGAGGCTTGAGGAGATTTTCTCGTGATGGATGATGACGTGGGGGTCAGCCCACTCTCACATCTTCAACCTCTTTGCCATCCATGACACCTGCAGCACCAAAACCTTTCTGAGGCTTTAGTCCACAGGACAGCAGTGGGGGGCAGATTAACACAGCATGTGGAACAATGGCAAAGCATTACTTCCGATGCTTGGGCGATGCATACTGTAGTCCAGGATTACTGCCTCCCATTCATAAAAAGGCCTGTGGATCACCTGCCAGGGAGTGAATCCTTTCGGAATCTGGATCCGCTCCTCTTACAAGAGATTATCAGCCTGTTGGAGAAAGGTGCAAGCAAATGGGTACCTGTAGCAGAGAGGAACCAAGGATGGTACTTCCCTTAATTTCTAATTCCCAAAAAGAACAGGGGACTGCGACCCATCTTACTCTTGAAATGCTTTAACAAGTTTCCCTGGAAGGACCAGTTCAAGATGGTCACTCTTTCGCAAATCCTTCACGCTTTTCAGCTCCAAGATTGGATTGTGCCACTCCATCTTCAGGATGCTTACTTCCATGTGCCCATACATCCCAAGCACAGGAAGTACCTGAGGTTCCTCAATGGCACTTCTCATTTTCAGTTTCGGGTTCTGCCATTCAGGCTCACCTTTTCCCTGAGGATCTTCACCAAGTTGATGGCATTGGTCGCAGCAAGTCTGGGGAGGGCAGGGATTCACTTCTACCGCTACCTAGATGATTGCCGATCAGAGCTTGTTCTCCCGAACAGGTTCTGGATCATCTCAGCATCACTTGCCACTACCTTCGCAAGCTTGGCTTCTCCCTCAATTTCAAAAAGTCGCACATGATACCTTCCCAAAAGCTTCAGTTTATTGGAGGGGTCCTGGATGCTTCCTCAGGGAGCTTTGCCAGCCGAGGTGAGGGCTCAGTGCATTGGGCAGATGACCGTGAAGTTTCAGAATGCCCAAAGTCTGCTAGGCTTTGATTTTCTGAGGTTGCTCAGTCTCATGGCATCCTGCATTTTGCTGGTGCCAGAGGCCCGTCTAAGGATGAGATCCCTTCAATGGGCACTCAGACCCCAATAGTCATAATTCTCAGGCAGGATGATGGACCTTCTTCAGGTCCCGAATAAGGTCATGCAGGATCTCTTGTGGTGGGCTTAAAAAGAGAATGCACTGAAGGGAGAGCTTTTTTGGCAACCATAACCAGAAATTACAGTAGCTACGGATTCCCCCGTCAAAGGTTGGGGAGCTGAATGATCCATCAGAGTCCAAACTACACATCAACCTTTTAGAGCTGAGGGCAATCAGACTGGCGATAATGGCCTTTCTGCCCTCTGTGTAAGGGGAGGAACATCCTGATAATGACGGACAACACAGTGGCCATGAATTACCTCAACAAGAGAGGAGGTATAAGGTCACTACCACTGTGCAGAGTGGCAGTGTAGCTCTGGTTTTGGGCACTGCTAGTAGGAATCTCTCTGTTGGCAGTACAGCTAGCCCAGAGAGGAGGATATGGCGATGAATGCTCTGAGCAGGCAGATCAAATCCCCCCACAATCTCCCACTGGGAACTAGCTCAGGAAGTCCTTCAACAGATCTTCACCCCTTGGGAAACCCTTCAAGTGGATCTGTTTACTACAAGTTTCAACCGGAAGTGGGAACTGTACTGCTACAGGGAATTTCCCCCAAGAGGAGCTCTAGGGGATGCGTTTATAGTGGACTGGGAGTTTCCACTCCTGTACACGTTTCTTCCAGTCCCCGACAATCCTCAAGTCAGCAGGGGGTTGAGAACGTTCAGGAAAACCATGATCCTAATTGCACCGGATTGGGCCAGGAGGACGTGGTACCCAAACCTTCTGGACATGTCCATCCATCTGCCCTCCAATACGTCTTCCACAAAGAGAGGACCTTCTCTCGTGAGAGGAGGTTCGGGTTCTCCATCCAGAGGTCAAGTCACTCAGCCTTCACGCTTGGTTTCTGAGAGCCTGAGGTACAAGGATTGGGATTTCCCGAATGGTGTAATGGAGATTTTGCTTTCGGCCAAAAGCCCAGCAACAAAGTTTTTGTGCCGCTGCCATTGGAACACATTCTGCAGCTGGTGCAGGGACAAGAATGCGTTATCTTTTCTGCTGTACTTGGCCAATCTTGGACTCCACATTGGGACCATTAAAGGTTATTTAGCGGCACTTTTCATCTTCAAGCACTCGTCTGAGGAAACGTCTTATTTTAAGATACCTTTGGGGATACCATTTCTGAAGGGACTCAGTAATGTGTTCCCTCCATCTACTTTTCAGGTTCCCGTTGGGGACCTTAATCTTGTTATAAAGCTTCTCATGCGTGCACCATTTGAACCGATCCATTAATGTCCCTTACGACTACTAACATTCAAACCATCTTGTTGGTAGCGCTATAATCAGCCTGTAGAGTGAGTGAGTAGCAGGCACTATCTTCTAAACCACCTTTTATAGTATTAAATAAGGAAATGGTCGTTCTTAGGGTCAAACCTTCATTCCTACTTAAGGTCATATTAGATTTTCATTTGGGGCAAAATATAGTGTTACCTACTTTCTACCCTCCACCTCACCCCGGCAAGGAAGAGGAGAGACTACACAGACTCAACGCACAAATGGGCTCTGAGTTTCTACATTTCAAGGATGTCAAAATTGCATCTGGATGACCAACTCTTTATAGGATACACAGGTCATAAGTTGGGACAGGCTGTAACCAAACAGACCTTATCCAGATGGATTATTTTAGCCATTTCCGAATGCTATAGGCTGGCCAGGAAAGAACCCCCAGATGGCTTGAGAGCCCATTCCACTAGGGGCATGGCTTCTTCTTCTGCTCTGCAAAGAGGTGTTCCTATAAAAAACATTTGTGATGCAGCCAATTGGTCTACAATTCACACTTTCACGAAGTATTACTACCTTGATGCCACCTTAAGTCAGGATGGAAGCTTTGGGAAAGCAGTCCTTGATTCCATTCATGACAATCCCTGATTGCTAAATTCGTACTCCCGCCTCCAAAACAAACACTGATTTGGGATTCTATAAAAAGATGAGGAATACGTGGGAGGACACGATGCATTCGAAGAACAAGTTGCTTACCCCTGGTAACGTTCTTTTGACTGGATCTTCCTCCCATGTATTCCTCATCGCCCCTCCCAGCCTACCCAGCAGTAAAATGTATGTTTCTTCAGAGTCTAGTATGGTTAAATCCACTTTAATGCTGGTAGTTTTACTTAAGAATGACAAGAAAAAACAGAAGAGAAGCCAACGGGTGCTGTGCCTGCTATATATACCTTCGATGACATCATCATCCTCGAGACGGAGGCCATCAAAGGACATTGAGTCGACCGCATCGGCGCACAGCGTCCTCTGCCGAAAAATCGAAAGAACATTACCCGGGATAAGTAACTTGTTCAATCCTTTCAACCATTTCATCTATGCAAGTCACATTCTATGTATCATAACATTACACAATATGATTCAAGCACAGGGGGAGGGAAGATTAGTATTGTTGTTATAAAAAATACCTCATAGTAGGCAATGCGCCTCCCAAATCCAAGGCGCAGCAAAAATGGGAAACAGCCATTCAGGAAACAGTATCGGATGAAGACTGGTCTTATATCCTCCGCCAGACGCAAAAAGTGGCAAAAAACACTCGGCATAAGTTGATTCACTTTAACTTCGTGCATCAGACGTACTACACACCAGTTAAGAGGAACAAGCATCATCCGGAACTGTCACCCCGATGTGACAGGTGTGCGGCAGCACCTAGCCTGGAATTGTCCGGGAATCCACAATTTCTGGGCCTCCGTTCTACAAGTTACCGAAGACATCATTGGTGAAAAAGTGACCCCAACACTCCTTGAAGCCCTGCTCTGCCTTACGAAATACTTGCAGCCGGCATCTCGAAAACTTGCGGCCCTGCTTCTGGTGCTGGCCCGCAGGAGAATCGCGATGTCATGGGGTCGAGGCCCGCTCCCCAAGATTGAAGACTGGAAAAAAGACATTGTTTATTGTCAAAACACTGAATGCAAATTTATAAGACTCCTACCGCTGCATGCTCGCCCCCCGGATATCTGGGGTCCATACATAAATTATTTGCTAAGAAATGCTGATCCCTCAGACTCTGATATATCTGTGAACTAGAAGATGTGCAGTGAAGTCCAGACCCACAAGAGGGCACTTGGCAATCTCGAACTGAAATAAGGAAGGAACCTACGGGATCCTGTAAGGGTGAACTTGGGGGAGGGGTGTGGGGTGGCTCGGCAGGGTTGTTTGAAGTTGGGGGTTTGTTTTTTCTTTCTAATTGTGTTGTGTTTGTCTCACTCTGATTAAGCGCCCTAGAGGTGCCTTTGTATGGTGAGAAGATTGAAAAACCAAAAATAAAATAAAATAAAGTTTTTTTAAAAAAAGGAAGGGACTCGCTAAGGGAACTCGTAGTATGGCGCAAAGGGATTACCGGCACCCATGTCCTTAACGGTGCCCAGTATCCATTTGCGCCCACCTCGGAATGAGGCCCAATGTGTACTTTGCTAAACTGCATGTTGTGTTAATAGATTCTAAAGCCACCCTGCTTGCTGAAAACACCCTATTCCCCAAAGCGTCAAATTACTTGTCGTCCCTATCCGGGGGGATCGTAGGGTAAGCCGCTGCCCTAAAGGTAGAAGTAGCTGCCTGAATCACTAGACTTTCAGGAGTAGGCTGTCTGTTTTGATAAGAAATTAGGATCCACAGCAGGGGGCCTGTACTTCTTTGTGAAGTCTTTAACATCCAGAGTAGTGCCCGGTTTCTATCAATTCTCCAGCACTCTGTTCCTCAGGATTGTATGGAACTGTAGGATAGGGTCCTTTGAAGGACCTTTACCCAATATATCTGTCAGGTCATCCTGTTCATATAGGGCAACAGGTCTTCCCCAGTCCAGATATTCCATTAGCTTACCCATAACAGACCTGTATGAAGCATCAGCATGTGTAGATGTCACATCTTTGGTTAGGCAATGGTCCCTGTGGAGAAGGTGGAAGGGGATTCATCATGTTAGCCGTGCTACCCCCAAGAAGGCGACGAGAGAGACGTTTATCATTCCAGTTCTTCCAAGTCCGGCCTGTAGCTTTGTGTCTCCGCCCCCCGCTGATCCTCGCCGTGGATATCAGCGTGAGAGGTCTATGGAGCAGCACGTCACTACTCCTTCAGTTACCAGCACTTCGTCAGCCCGCTCCCCTCCCTCTTCGTGCTCGCTTTCCAACACAGAACTGAAAAACCCCTTGCTAGGATCAAATGGCGCAGAATTCTTCATCCATACCCTCTGATCTCCTATCTCCGCCCTTGCTCCTAGACAGTTCCCGGAGTCGGCATGTAGTGGACCCAGCATGGTACGCATCCACCACAGGCTACTGCCAACAGCCCGCAAGAAGACGGTGGCAGACTCCGAGCGGGTACTTCTCTCTCCTCTGCATAATCATTCTAGCTTTTTTTGGCAACAATCTTACCTGCTTCCTTTCCTATTCTAACAGGCTGCATCAGTCCACGATTAAAGAGGCAGAGGGGGAACCGGTACAGAGAAAACAACCTCCCAGACCAGAAGGAAGATTTCCGCAGCCAGGGATTTCTTCCCCAGAGGGTTTCCCTGGGAATTCTATTCCCCTGACTCCTGTATTCAGGGCAAGGGCATAGGGTTGATCAGGGGGATTTCTCATTTAACCTTTTGCTGCATCAGGAACAGGTCAGTGTTTGCTAGTCAACTCTAATTGTATTTATCAATCTGTTTATTGTTTTCATAACAGACCAAACAATACAGAACAATAATATTACTTATGCACAGTACGTTATAATCCATACATATTATTAATGTTGACATGTGAGCGCCGCCTGCCAGGGCGCCGGTAAGGTGAGTTGGTAGGACGAGTGTTTGATGTCTGGGCAGTCCATCTTGTCGGGCCACTTAGCTGACACCTTCCCACTTCCCCCATATCTTCGTGAATTTCTTGGGGCAACCCCTAGCTCTATATATTCTTCTTTCTAGGGCCATACAGTGGTCCAGTTCTGCAGACCACTGACTTACCTTCGGGGACTCTGCTGAGCTCCAGCATGTTGCTATCAGTTTTTTAGCAAGTCCCATTGCTACAACCAGGAAGGTTTTCTCATGTTTCGTGAAATCCGTGTCCTCCCATATTCCCAGTACTGCCAGTTTCGGCTCCAAGGGAATCCGGGCCCCCATCACGGTGGAAAATTTTCGTGTGCATTTAACCCAAAAGATTCTGATTTGTGCACATTCCCAAAGTGTGTGGTAAAAAGTACCACCTTCCCTACCACATCTGAGGCATGCGTCACTGTCTATTTTGCCCCATTTGGAGAGCATTGTGCGTGAGTAGTATACCCTAAGAAGGATTTTAAATTGAATTAGCCGCATCAGTGCCGCCATTCCCACCTCCCTCAGGAACATCAATGCCTCCACCCCAGGTCCTGCTCCCACTTCTCTATCAGGCTGGTAAGTTCTACAGCCCCAAATGCTGTAAGCACTTGGTATAAAGTGGAGGTGACCTTAGCACAGATTCCCACTGTGAATAGGTTAGCTTTGAGCAGGGAACTATTGGGACTCCTCCCAGAGAGGGGAATTGGGCGGTGATGGCGTGGGATATTTGCATATATCTAAATCCATCCCATGTTGATAGGGAAAAAACCTTCTTTGGGATTAGGAGCGGGTCGTTCTGTAGGACATAGAAGAATTTGGGTAGAGTGAGGATCTTAAACAGAGCCAGCTTGCCCAGTAAAGTTGGTAGGATTGATTGCCAATGGGTAATATCTTGTGCAAATATGTTCACTACAGCGGTTAGGTTGAGCCGGACATAGTCCGCTAAGCATGAGTTATGGTGGATTCCCAGGTATTTGAAGCCTGTTTCTGCTAATGTGTATGGGCATTCCTGGGGAAGCCATACTATCTCTCCCTGCAGTGGGAAAAGGACAGATTTTTGCCCGTTTATTTTGAGACCACTAAAGCTTTGGTATTCCTGTAGTATTCCTGTCACAAGGCCTTGGGGTTGCTCATGTATATAAATAGGTCATCCGCGTAGAGTGAGACCTTGTCCCCCCACCCCAGGGCCATCTGAATCCCGCCCAGTTTGGGCTTTCCCTGAGTCTTATAGCTAGGGGTTCTATTGCGAGAATGAATAGTAGTGTCCAGAAGGGGCATCCTTGCCGCATGCCTCTCCCTAGTTTGAAGGTTTGGGAGGTGACGCCATTTACTCTTACCACCGCTTCAGGGGAGGTATACAATAGCCGGACCCATGCGAGGAAGCCTTCGCCAAACCCCATGCAGCGCATTATTTCCCAAAGCGAGTCCCACCGCACTGAACCAAACGCCTTTTCGAAATCTCTGACAAGAAGCGCAAGTGCATCAGGTATTTCTGTTGCTAGACCAATAGCGAGCTGTGCGTGGCGTAGATTCATTCACGTGGATTTAGAGGGTATGGGCCCACACTGGTTCAGGTGTATCAACAAGCTTATCACCCGCATTAGGCGGTTGGCCAATAC
This sequence comes from Ambystoma mexicanum, assembly GCF_040938575.1. NCBI lineage: Eukaryota > Metazoa > Chordata > Amphibia > Caudata > Ambystomatidae > Ambystoma > Ambystoma mexicanum. Next base: position 115,886,039 of record NC_090936.1, read on the forward strand.
GCGGACCAGAATCTTAGCCTCCCCATTTATGTTCTGGGGATCTGCCAGACTTCGGGAGAACCACTATGCTAGCCCTTCTGAGGTTGGGCGGCAATTCACCATCTAGCTTACATTTTAGAAAGAGGCGGTGCAGAGGGCCACACACCTTCTCTCACAGCCGCTTCCATATCTCTATTGGAAACCCGTTGGGCCCTGGCGCCTTCCCCGTTTGCAGTTGTGCGACTGAAGCAGAGATCTCCTCCTCCGAGATGTCTTCCTCCAAACCAGAGGCTTGTTGAGCGGAGAGCCGTGGGATCTGCACCCGGTCCATTGCGTCCGGGTCCCATGCCGCTCGGTCTCTCTTCCCCACGCAGTATAGCGCCTCATAATATTGCGCGAAGGCATCCGCTATATCTATATCCCTGGTAATTTCCTCCGCTTGGACCTCCCTTAGGGCACGCACGGCCCAGATCCTTTAGCTGTCCTTTCTAACCAGGCCAGGATTTTACCCCCTTCATCCTCGGTTTCATGGATTTGGCTTTGTCTGGCCGAGTGCGCTTCTTTGGCATTGTCTAGTGCCACGTTGCACAGTGTTTCTTGCGCCGTGACTAGCGACTGCTTGGACTTCTGCGCCCCGTAGGAGAGAAACTCCACCTCCGCCTGTTGCACTGCCCTTTCGGCCTTCTCCACCTCAACCGTATGCTGCCTGCACTTAGCTGCCACCAATGAAAGGGCCTCCCTCCGGAGCGTAGCCTTGTACCCTTCCCAAAGTATGACTGGGCTGTCGACCGTCACTGTATTTTATTTCAAAGTATTCCTCGGTCTTTGCCGCTAGGCATACCACAAATTTGAGGTCCCCTAGGTAATAGGTAATGAGGCGCAAGCTCCCTTTGGGCTTTTCCCTCCCACTCTTTAACTCCATAACTAGGGGGGAATGATCTGATATCCCCCTGGCCAGGTATATGGCGGACAGCAGCTGTTGCGTTCCCCCCCAGGAGAAAAAGGAATAGCCCCGTTCAGTAGGAGGCTTCCATCTCCATGCATGTACTCACCCCAGGGCTTCAGTGAATGAGTGCAATTTGGCACATACTGCTGGGTTCCTGGTGCCCACATATGATCTGTCCAGGCTGCCGTCCATCACTTCATTGAAATACCCCCACTAGTATCCAGGTGTCAGCATGGCATTGACGTGTGAGCCTCCGCAGTTCCACTAGGATATCTGCGCAGAGCGGACGTAAACTGCTACCATTCCCATGGGTGTCCCCCACAACTCCCCTTTTGCCAAGACGTAGTGCCCCCTAGGGTCGGACCTCACCTCCGCTAGCTGAAATGGGACCCTCTTGTGCAGTAGTATTAGCGTTCGTGTGGAGCCCTTAGCAAAGCCTGTGTGGAAAGCTACCTTGTAGTTGGATCTGAGAAAGAATTTGCATTCTGCTCCTGCCAGATGGGTCTCGGTAAGGAACACAATGTCGGGGGAGAGCTTGGCAAGAAACTGTAGGACTAGCTCTTTTGATCCCAGAACACAACCCATTTACATTCCAGTTCATCAATGTGACCTTCCCATCATGGGCCATCATCCCAAGGGAACTCTGCTGCAGACCAGGTAGTGCCCCTCCTTCCCTTTCCATCCCTACCGCCCATTGACTCTCCGTTCCACATGCCAGCCCTTGTTCGGGTGCCTTTGTGCGCTGCGTACGTTGTAAGCCCAACCCCAACAATATTCCGGCAACAACGGTTGCCCAACTATCCCATGTTCCCTGCCCGTACTCCCAAACTTGAAGCAAACTTGAAGCACCTGTAGCCCTAGCTCCACACCAACTGGCTGCGAAATAACTGTGTCAACCATTTGCTGGGTGCCTGCAGAAGCTGTCCATGCAAGCCTCTGCTTCCGATCTGTAGCCGCTGTAGTTACTTGCCCCTACACATCTTGCAAGTTGTTGTCCGGCGTCTGTATGAGCCAAGTCATCCGTTGCCCTCTGCCCCTGGAGTGGGTTCCATGCGTACTGCTAGCTCTGTTGATTGCGAGTCGAACAATGCTGGAGAGTGACCCAGGTCTGGTTCTCATGCCTCTTTCGGATTGTTGAAGAGGTGCACTGTTACCTCGTGGTAGACTTTAAGTTGTGCCGGGAAAAAGAGCGCATATTTCATGCCGAGTAAATGCATCTTCCTCTTAACGGATTGAAAGGATTGGCGTACCCTCTGAACCTCCCGGGTATACTCTGGAAAGAATCCAATCCGGTAGCCGTTGTATGTTATGGGACCGGTAGCCCTTGCCATTTGTAGTAGGGCATCCCAGTCTCTATAGTTACGCAGGTGAGCGATTGTGGTGCAGGGGGGTGCCTCGGGAACGGGTGACCTGCTGGCAGCCTGTGTGCTCTTTCCATCGAGAAGAATTTGGAGAGCTTCCTTGGGGTGAAGAGTTCAGAGAAGAGCTCTGTGCTGGGTCCCTCTTCCTTTTCTGGGACTCCGAGTATGCAAATGTTGTTTCGCCTAGCTCTTCCCTCGCTCTCCTCTGCCCTGTTTTCGGGCTGCGTGAGCTTCTGGGTGACCACCGATAATTGCCTTTCCATTTTCTTGATGGCATCCTCCGACTCAGAGATGCTCTGCTCTGCCTCTCCGACCCTTGAGGACATGTTTTGCATGTCTTGTCTGAGGAAGGTCACCTCTGTTGAGAGCCCGTCTATTTGCCTTGCATTGAGTATCTGGATTCCCGTATGGCTCCCATGACGTTGCGTAGCGTGATTTGGGAGTCTTGTGGCTCCCCTTCCATGCCTTCTGATCCTTTGGCACTAGCTGCGGGGGGCTGAGAAGCACCCACAGTATATTGGTCCATCTTGCATTGGAGTCCGGTCTTCTTTGCCCTGCCTTTGACCATGGTGCTGTGCGGTCGGCTCCCTTTCTCGCTGCACAATGTAGTTGCCGATAGCCCAACGGTGAGGGCCCAGGCTTTGTTCCGTTGAGCTGCCTGACCAGTGTGGCGCATGGTTAGTCTTAGCGCTTCCTCCTGCTCCTCCGTGATATGCATTGTCTGGGTGGGCAGGTCGTGGTCCCTGCGGCGGGGGGGTTGAATGGCCCGCTGCTGACTGTGGTGCCGGGTCTGTCCTTTTGCGTCTCACTTGTGGGGCCTTGTGTGCGTAGTATTGCCCTCTCCTGGTCATCAAGTGTCCGGCACCGAGGGTCCAAGTGTCTTTGCCCTTGTTGCTCCCCACCTCTGTCGGCTAGTATGGTCCCTGACTGGCCTCGAGTTGGTTCCTGGTTGGGCGCGCTGAATCTGTGGCATCACTAGGGGAGAATCGCTCCCCACTTGTCCCCTCTTCTTCTGCTCCCGCCCCCACTTTGTTCTGTCGCCGTCCCGCAGGCCAGGTACCTTCTTCTCTTTGTCTCAACCCCATGTCCACTATGATGTCCGCTGCTATGGGCAGGGGAGCACTGCTGTCCCTCTCCCTCTTGGGGGGGGGGGGGGGGGCACCCCTCGTTCTGCCGTGTGATGGGCAAGGCTGGTGTTAGTCACTGGCAGGTTAGGTGGTCCGCGGCCACTCGAGGTGCCACTGATGTATTTTTACAGGTGTTGTGGTGGGCGGATGCAGTCCTCACGTCCCTAGCAACTCAACAGGCAGACCGATGGGCCGCGGAACAATGATCCAGTTTCTAGCCCATGGCAAGGGGGCAGAACTCTAATAGGAGTGTGAGGTGACGGCACCTCCAGATGTAAGAGCCAGCAGTTCGGAATGCGGAATGGAAGTGGTAGGGAATCAGCCACGCCGCCCTGGGTGCCTCAGGACTGCTCCGGTCTAGCCTCACCAGTCTAGGGCACACATCGCGCCTCGCATAGCCAGAGTGGTCCAGGGTCCGTTGTGCAGGTTCCCTGTACCGGGTCCCGAGGCTCCAGGAGTGCAGAGGCCCTATTCACAGTCCACCACGGTGCAGGTGCAGGTACAGTCTGGGTGCTGACCGGGGGGGGAGTCCCCCCCACTATCAGCTGGATGCTGTCGTCAACCCCCTTCCCCGGGTTCCGCACCTCACTTAATTGCAGAGTTCACTTCGTTGTCCCGGTGCTGCCGCCCCGCTGGCGGAGAGGCACCCTGTGTCGGTTCCTCAACCTTGCCATGTGCAGTGTGGATTATGGCTGCAGTATCCGATGGGGGTGTGATGCACCCTTGTCCGGCGGGGGAGGCGTGCTTTCGGTAAGGCCGCTAGTAGCGACCAGCAGTGTTGCCACCCTCGGCTTCTGGATCCCAGTTACGCTGCGCCGAGTGGAAAGGAAGACCAAGATGGCGCCTGCTGCCCTGCTCCTCCAAAGGAGGCCCGTTCGCAGGGTTCCTTTGTGCGTTTTTTCCCAGGGCTGCAGTGTTCTGCTGCCCGGGGCTGTGCTTATAAATATGCAAATGAGTGCGAACCAGGATTAAGGCTGTAGGATATCTGCGGCTACTCGGGAGCTAAGGCTGCTCACGTCCGCATGGCTCTGCTGCTTAACAGTGCCCCCTGGTCAACTCTAATTGCTGAAATTCTTATATGTCCATGATAGCAGAAGGATCTGGAGTGGCAAAGTCAACCTCAGGAGAGGTGTCCAGCGCACTGGCATCCTTCAGGGAATCTACAAGGTGCTGTAATCTGGACTCTTCAGAGATTAACTCCTCAACTACATTGGGAGTTCCAAATTCCAGGGCAGACGGAGGACTATCTGTAACTCCCTCCTCATCCTCAAAAATCAAACCTATGGACTTAAAAAAGTCATTTCTAGGAAGAGGTCTGTAATTCGTGGAACAACTCCGTCAAAGACATCGATGGCTTCTACTCCAAAGGAGGTCATGTCGATTTCTTCGTCGACGAAACCGTCAAAGGACTTGACACAACCTCCTTTGAAGGAGTGGAGGGTGGAGTGGAGTGGCGGATTAGGCTTCCTCACGTCTCGAACCTTTGAGACTCTTGATGCTTCTTGAGGAAGCTTTGCTTTCTTGCCCAGGCTTGTAGGCACATGAGCAGAAGCCTCAACTGATTCCCTGTCAGCCTTAGGAGGCACAATGGGGTCTGAAACCTTTGTCGGCTCTTTTAAAGGGGCGGAAGGGGCTGCTTTCTCAAGCACCTTCATCATTTGGAGGCAAAAATCGTCCCATTCGGCTTTTGACTTACCTGGGAAATGTGCATGTTTTGTATTGGGTGAGGAGTCCAGAGAAAAAGTGTGGGATCTATGACGCCTCTTCTTTGACTTTTTATGGGAGGTCAACGAGGAAAAGTGGAGAGCTACTTCTCGGCTGAGAATGTTTACTATGTTTTGAGTGCTTTTTCTCTTGCTAAGGTGAAATACCTCTCGTACTTCTCTCGTGGGAAGAACTCTTCTTGGATTGAGTAGTTGAAGGGGACTTGGCAGGAGTGTGTTTCTTGTGCAGACCTCTACACGACTTCAGTGTTTTTCCAGCTTCATTGAGAAAGGCGGAGCATTTTTGCCAAAAACTCCTGCCAGACGCGGAGTGTCGCGGAGTGTAGCAGGAGTGTGTTTCTTGTGCAGACCTCTACACGACTTCAGTGTTTTTCCAGCTCCATTGAGAAAGGCAGAGCATCTTTGCCAAAAACCCCTGCCAGACGCGGAGCGTCATGGAGTGTGGCAGGAGTGTGTTTCTTATGTTCCTTGGGTGCCGTGGAGTCGTGGTAGGCGCTGAGGAAGGAACCTTGGACATGGTGGGAAAGACTGGTATCCCGCTAACTCGAGCGCAATTACGACGAGCAGTGCGCTCAGAGACTATGGCTGGGAAAAGTATCCAACCACTCATCAGCGAAGCGAGTTTTGCTTTTTCCCCTGCTGCTTCCCCCCGTCTTGCCCAGGACACCGACTCTGCCTGCACCAAACTGATTAAGAAGCCCGAAGTAAGTAAAAGCACGACGAGTAATACGGGCAATGTGAATACTGCAAGGGAGGGGGCTGAAGGAGAAGGAGTGAGGGTGGGGGCAGAAGGAGAAGGAGCGAGCTCAACACCTGCTAGCAGCCACTGTAATGCAATGCAAGGGAGCGCTGCGTCTCCTTCTGTTCACGGCTTTGAACTCGGTCTTGGACTCGGATGGGAAGTAGCCCACGAGGAAGCCATGGACGTGCACCCAAACACTCACGAACACCAACCTCAAACCCTGAGCTCGAATAAAGAAGGGCGTCTCCTACAGCCTGGGTACTGCAGTACATCATGCCTCTGTGCCTCACAATCCGAAAATGAAAATGAAAATATTAATGATCATGGAGCTCAAAGAAGGCATCACGTGTTAGGCTCTGCCAAATCATCTACCACAAGTGATGACACAAGTGAGGATATGCCCTTAATGATATGGACAAAAGGTCCTATTACACTCGTAGGTGGGGCCAATACTCTCAATGATAATGGGCAGAAGACAGGGACAGGGGCAGGGTATGAGGCACACGATGATAGAAACCCGAGGCCCCGGCCATCAAATATATTAAGTGAACCAATGTCAAATGTTGCCAGTGCACTCTCGAAACCCGTGCTATGTACAAAGGATAAGTACTTGACAGTACAAGATGTTTCTAAAAGCACAGAAAATAGCCCACATCACAATATGAATCAGCTGGCTGTGCAACCAAAGGAGAAAATAAATACGCTGAAATTGACGGCATGGAAGATCAATGAAAAAACTGGGAAAATTGCTTCAGTATCTGCAACTTTGGCTTCGCAAAAACAGCAAAGAGGTGAAGTTGGGAGCTCTTTCCCCAGGCTGAAGGAGTGCAGCATTCACCTGCCTGCCCTGCTGGCCCTACCCCACAAGCTTCAGGACTGTGACGCAATAAAAAGCCATGCGACCACAGGGTCAACTGGTGCGAAGGGTTTGGTGGCACAAGACGAATCGCACGACAAAAAACAAAGTCCGACCCCTTCACCACTGGGTACTGTTAATAGGTCGGAAGGCAATCTGGCTCAGCTCATTAGGTCTGAGACATCAGAACAATTATCACAAGAGAAAGAACAAAGTGATGGTGAAAAAAGAAGCATGTTTTCAGACTCTGATGTGAGCTGCCCGCAGGATGTATTGTTAAATGAAAAAGCAATGGATGGTCAGTGGGTGACGGCTGCATCCTTGAACTTCCAACGAAATAAGACTGATAACAGTACAAAACAATCACGTCGAAATTCTATTGCAATAGCAGATCAAGTGATTTTTGAACTGTCACAGAGGAATGCAAAGCTGGCATTTACGAGGTCAGACAAAACATCGCAACCAGTACCTCATGCGAATATGCTAATGGATTTTGAACCGAGTGAGGAGCACAAATATCCCTAGTGAGAACCAAGTGATGTTGAGATACCAAGAATCGTGAGAACATGACTTTTCGAAAAAGATACGAAAGGTCGCCAGTTCTGAGAGTGAGTTCAGCCACTCGCAAAAGCGCGCCAAACGTGCTGAGTCTGTGAGGAATCAAGCTCTTAAAGCCTGCTATAAATTACAGGCCGAAGTATCGAGATACCCCCAGTCCGAGATAACTTCAAGCTCTACTACTACTGAATCCGAATCCGAGAGATTAACTTCGCGCAAAAAGAAGGAGAAAGTCTCCTATAGCCAGCCACACAAAGCTCGTGAAAAGGTAGAAACAGGTGTTACCGTGACTGAAAAAGTGGTGGATAGCTTAAGACCAATCTTAATGTCAGCAACAACGATCGCAGTGGTGCCTCTAACAAAATTATATGAGCAGCTAAACGATTCCTTCAAAGATCAAAATACCTTGATCGCAAGCCCTGAATGTCTTAAACAAAGAACAAGATCACAAAGCGAGTGCACGCAGACTACCAGGATTCGGGGAATCAGGCGTGGCATCTCAAATACCGATCCAGATCGATCTTACAAATTCCCAACAAGCGTCAAGAATGCCAAGTAAACATTTTTAGTTTCAGTGCCCAAACCCCAAAATAAGCGAAACAATTGATCCTTTGCCAAAGGTAGCGAGCACCGATGAAGGCTCGGCTGACAGCTCTCGTATTAATGAGTCTGTTCATTCCCCTAGCCACAGTAGCACACAGTGCTAAAGCTGCTGATGAGGTTCAAGAGAACACTCATTCAATCAAAGAGGTTGGAAACGTACCAGATCCATTGCGGCCGATGACGTCGGTCAGTGAGGCAAAGAAAATCCTCCAGAGCTTTTCCTCTTCCCCTCTAAAACAAACGCCACAGGCTCAGCCTCTAACACCAAAGGATCATGAGCCAGAAAATGAAAAAGAAATCTCTCAGCTGAAGTCATCATCAAACAAGGACAAATCGAACGAGCAGGACTGGAATGAGATCTTTGATAAACCACAGACCTCAATTCGAACAAAAGATAGTAAAAAGCTAGATGAACCAGCTACCAAATCAGGTAAATGCAAACCTAAAACAAAAACATGGTTGCTCCTAAAAACAAAAACGCAAAAAAGTCATCTAACTTTTTCAGAAACATAAAAGCGTTAAATGTGACAATTAACAACACAGAGATGAGCAAGGAAGTACCCCTAAAGAGCACTCTAAAAGAGCAAAAGAAAAAAAAGCTCTCAAAAGACGAACGAAGCTCGACCAAATCCAGAAATGGGCCAAGATTGCGATGTGTGCAGTGACGATGAATCTGCCACTGCAGACTTGATGAATTTGTCGACATACAATACGCCGGAGGATAATGTAGATGAATCTAAAAAGGACAACGCCGATTCGTATGAGAAAGAGCCGAGAAAAGATTGCCTTGAATGAGACTCCAAAGGATGCAAACAGGGCAAGAAGAGTGATAAGAATAATTGAATCGCCTACCAAAGAAACTGAAGTTGCTGAAACTGATCCGACGGGCGCAAGATCAGAGGAAAAAAGATTCTACACGATGGCAGAAAAACTGAAACATAGTCTATCGAAAAAAGATCCTGAGTGTTTCACGTCCCTCATGAATCCAGCACTTGCTAAATCATCAATGAATATAAAGCCGCCAAATGAAGTCTGCCCAGAAGCGAGACTGAGAGCGCAAGGAGTGTCTCAAGGGAAAACTGACATCTGTCAACCGACTGGGAATGGAAGAAATGCGGTGGCCAGCGGCAAAGGTGCAACTCAGCGAGTCATGTCTGAAAGTCCGAGCTACAGAATTCTGATTGAAAGAATAGAGGTGAAAAAACACAACTCCCCGATAAACCGAAGTTTGATATTACAGCTCTTTAAAGTAATTCCGGCACTAAGGGCGGTGCAAAGTGCTGAAATCAAAAGAGTGGAATTTATTGACGAATCTGGTCAAGCAAGGGCATTGTTACACATCGACTTGCTGAAAATAGCTCAGCTTGTTATGATGTGTGAAAGACCACTAATGGACGAGGGGTTTCAAATATATGAAGTTGATAACACCTTAACATCCCCCTCTACATCTGTAACCAGTCCACATGCTAATCAATCAACCAGTAAAATGGTCAATGTAGAAGGAATCATCGCTCGGCATACAGAAACAGAGACCAAAAATCTAACCAGGGCAGATGCTGAATTGAGTAGTGACCAGAAAACAAAAAAGATAGAAATCACTGTTGCAAACACACTGGCAGTTTCTTTGGCAACCGGAGCTGTAAAACAAACAAACTCCAATACTGAAGAAGAAGGAAACTGGTCTTGGCTAGCAAAGGCCATAAACTCCACACATGTGAGCTAATGCCAAGACAACTGTACTCAAGTCGTTCTGGCAACTTGGAACACCACAGGATATGCCCATTTGATAACTAGGCCTGAAGAAGAGCTTCGATCCTGTGATATAATATGTCTCCAGGAGACTTGGCTCTCCAACTGCCCCTATATAGAAGGTTTTGAGGTTGCCATGAATCCAGCAGTACTACTAAAAATAGGACGTCCGATGTCAGGCCAGCTAATCTTAGTAAAGAGAACGAGTGGCTTCAGTATAAAAATAAATAGGAACCACTCTCCTAACATCCAGTATGTAAAGCTCAAAGCTGCTGGGCTGACAAATCGAATGACAAAGGAGGTACACATTTTGTAACGTGTATTTGAATCATCTAGACGTCAATCAAGGAAAACTAATGGAAGACCTGTTGGATCTTGTTGATTTGGTATTGGTGGACAACGCAGCTGCTGACATAGTGATATGTGGAGACCTCAATTTGAAAATCATTGATATCAGCCTAATCAAAAAGAACTCAACGAAGAAAGAGTCCAAATTGCAAAACTATGACTAGACGAAATGAACGATCGCTTGCTAAACATGATGAATGGGAATATAAGAGGAGATATCCCACCAGTAGACTTGGGAGAGGGGCCCCCAAAAGTCGATACTCGATTATTTCTTCATTTCGGAGTCAATGTCAACAGAGATTACCAACTTAAAAGTCGTAAAAACATCTCAAAGTGACCATAATTTAGTGAAGCTCACTTGCAACCAACCGAAGACTCAACTCAAACAAGTTTGGACGCAAGTACTGGAGATCGAGCCAAGTAGGAATCGCTTGCAAATGAACAATCAAGACATAATGTCTTTAGCAGATCAAATTAGACCCCAGTCAAACGCAGGTAGGGACCTCGTGACTGAATACAAGGAATACAAGGAACTTATGGAAATTTACAGAACCAAGGGTGCAGCCTTGGGGAAACCACAATTCAGGAAACATAAATTCAATGAACAAGTCGCTCAAAAGAAAAGAGAACTTCGTAAAATCAGTAGGAGAATAAGAAAAGATAATCAAGGAAATCAAAATCAACGAATAAAGTTTCTAAAAAACATATACAAAAATGGGTTAAAATCACACAGAATAATAATGAAGAAAAATGATGCTGAAGCTATGCTTAAGACTCTAGCATTAAGGAACTCGAGAGAATTTTGGTCCTTGATCAATGAATTTGAAAACCCGTCGGGGTCTTTGATGAAGAATACGGTTAATGAAATCCAGTGGGTCAAGCATTATGGTCAGCTCTTTGAGAAGAAATTACCAGCTTAAAGCCCGCACATCCCAATATTACAAACATGGGACTTAACTTTCGAATTTGAAGACATTAAGAAATGCATTGAAACTTGTAGTTCATCGCGGGCAGCAGGACCTGATGGTCTGTCGAATTACATGATGAAAAATAACATTGAAGAATGGTCAGAGTTCTGTTACATCTTGTTCCAAAATATAGCGCAGAAAGCAAGAATACCCACCACGTGGAAGGAAGGGATCATAGTCCCAATATTCAAAAAAGGGTGCCGAATGGAACCAACAAATTATAGGCCGATCGCCTTACTCGATGTGGTGGGAAAAATATTTGCAAGTCTACTTTTAAAACAATTATCCAACTGGATAAAAGCAGAAAAGGCTATGGACGATAGACAAACAGGATTTGTTAAAGGTGTTGGATGCAGCTTGAATTTGTTCCTGCTTAATATTCTAAAGTTAAATGCCATCAGTGCAGGTCGAAAAATATATCTGTCCTTCGTTGAGCTAGCCCATGCCTTTGATGGCGTGGACCGCGAAATACTATGGACAAAACTACTAAAAAGAGGTTGCCCAATAAGCTTAATCTTGGCTATAAAAGAACTGCACTCACAGACAAAAGGTGAGGATTCACCTAGATAATGATGGTCATCTTTCCGAGGCCATTCCAATGGCCTGCGGCGTAAAACAAGGGTGCCCTCTGGGCGCGACGCTGTTCAACTTCTATACTTCTGAAGTTGGGGAAGTGATAGATGGAATGAGATCCGTACCACCAAAGCTGAATGGCAGTTCTCTAAGCTGGATACTATATGCGGACGATATAGTCCTATTGGACTTGACCCCAATAGGGTTGCAACGCAAACTAAATGCTCTTAAAACATATATCGACGAAATAGGACTAGAAATCAACTCAGCAAAAACAGAGATTTTGGTCCTCGAGAATCTAATAGGCAGGTCAACCAAAAAGAATACATTTCAATGGACCTTGGGAGTTAACCGTTTAAGGCAAGTCGATTCCTGCAAATATCTGGGAACATACATCAATGCGAGCATAAGAGACGAACCAATGGTAACCAAAACATTAAGTAAATGTAAACAACTGACCACACAGGCAACTCTAATCCAAAGAAGATATGGGAAATTCTCGTACAAGCCCGTTATAAACTTCTATAAAAGTAAAATAATTCCAGCGTTAACTTTTGGAGCAGAATGTATGTTCGGTTGCTCAAGTCAAATCTGGACTCGCTGTGAAGGAATGTTTTGGAAACTGCATGTGTTTTATATGAAGTAAGCATGTCAACCTTGAATTCTAGAATAACATGGAACTCGTTAACACTGTTTGGTAAAATGCTGGGAAAGTCAATACCTCAATTCGACATACTAACAGAACATGGTCCTAAGGGTAATCAATTACCACTTCAAATATGGAGACAAAAATGCAGGGAAATACTGCACCACATCGGAAGCGACAAAGAGACATTGTTAACCAATCCGAATCTGGTTAAGAGGAAAGTTCTCGAATTAGATTGGATCGAGACCTACAAGAAGAGAAGATCTCACAAATGTATGGGAGACTCCCCACCTGAAGCAAACAGATTTAATGAGATACCCCAATACATGGAAGCGTTCCCATGCAAGTACCTGAGGAGGAGATACCTGAAGTTCAGGCTAAACCTATATGAGACCAGAGAAATGCAAAAATTATGGAAGAAGATTGTTAGCAAGTGACTATAAATGCCAGTTCTGCGGCAAAGATGATGAAACCTTAAAACATCTGGTTTTGCTATGCCCTGATCTTAAAACGCAAAGAACCACATTTCTGGCACAAGAACTAAGTATGGGGATGACTTACACTGCTGATGAATGTGGGCAAGAATGCATTGTAGCACAAATAAGAAACTTGTAATCGCCCTCACATTATTCTTGAAACAATTGGAAATCAGACTTTCTGAAGTGGAGTAATGGGAAAATTTCTAATTTAACTATGACATGTGACTATGTCGTTAAAAATGAATGTGGTAATAAGAGTTTTAAGTATTTGAATAGTGTGTTAAATGTAGCACTTTTTACAATTAATAGTGTAGCGACAAATGATAGTTCGCTCTTGATAAGTTGTTTCTTCTTTTTTTTTCAAAACTTTGTAATAAACTAAATGAAAAATAAAAAAAATAAAAAAATAAATAAAGAAGGGGACTTGGATGGGGGCCTACCCAAGACAAACTTCCCCTTCCTCTCTTTCAAGGACTTAATGGTCATTGACTGAAAAGAGCCGCAATCATCGACCTTGTGATTGGTGCCAAGAAACCAAAAGACATATCTTATGCGGATCAGTGATAGACATCTTTGACCAGCAATCGGTACATGTTTTAAAGCCGGTCTTTGGTATAGAGATCTTCGAATAAAGGATAAACACAATACAAAATACAAAAAAAAAATCACTCAGGTGAAGCGTGCTGCGCATGCAGAAAAACAGAACTGAAGCAACGGGCACGGTGCATTCTACTTATACCAGTGTCAATGTCATAATTGGGAGTGCAATGGAAGCCGCCGAAGGACATTGAGTCGACGACGCACTGAGCCCTCTGCTCAGAAATATTTCTGAAGCGGCAAACAGGATATCAGAGAATATCAAAGATGAGGAATATGTGGGAGGGAACAATCCATTATAATAGAAGATGTATTCCAAACTGCTCAATGCTGGCAGCACTGAAGACCCTCCAACTCAAGGGGAACAGGCTGAATCAACTCAAATAGACAACAGAAACAGAGGTGGATTATGGGAGGTTGAAGTTATCCCTTTGCCATTCGCTCCTCCTGTCCTGATAATGCCCCACATCAAGAAAACAAACTACACCCAAATGTCTCCCATGTAGGCCCTACGGTTGTCCTCTCTCAGATTATAAATAGGGTACAGTAGTTAATCCTCTTCATCAATCATACTTTGTACCACAGAGAACTCAACTATGCTACCATAGAGCTGGAATGTCTGGTCATTCAGTGGGCACTTGACGTCCTTAACCATTGCTTGAGTGGCAGAAACTTTATGCTAGCTACCAATCACGTTACTCTGGTATGGCTTGCTAGGAATAAAGAAACCAATGAACACCTTGGGCATTGGGTCTTGTCCCTCCAACTATACTCTTTCACTGTGGTTCATAGGGAAGGGCATCTGCAGGCAAATGTAGACTTCTTTAGCCGGTACCCCATCGACCATCAAGGGGAGCCTTGAAGGAAGCGGAAAGGTCTGAGACGATGTCCCCTGCTGAGTCCTAAGGGTAGGTGTGGAGGTCACTCATGAATCTGGACCCACCACCTGCTACATGTTCTTGTGCACAGGGATGGTAATGGAGAGAACCCTTTTAGTGAACTCTGAGTGTTCATCTCATGAAACAGGCATGCAACAAATTTCAAGATGGTGAACCAGCATATTAAACGGTCGGTCCACAGAGCAGAACGCCTATTGGAAAATCAATCAGACGCCTCGGAAAAGATACCACAGATCCATTCCTAAATAAGAAACAATCATCAAACTCATCTCCAATGCATAAACATTAGCCCAACCCAGGTGTGTGGTGTGAAAAATCAGAGGTTGTTTCACAACCTAGTCCCTGGGGATCCCATACTCAGGTGGCCAGGGAAAGGCCCTCGTGTTGGATCTCGTTCTTGGGGATGGACAAGCGAGGGATGATCACATGGGCAGGGATCCTTGGAGAGTGGGGTAGAAGCACGTAATGGTGTGACATGGTATCCCCCCTTTTCCACAACCCATTTAACCCTTATCCCTGCTAATTTTATGGGAAACTACAACTTCCATAATTTCTTCCCACTTTGTCATGACAAAAGGACTATATCAAGGAAAATGAGGAATAAGGTTAGAAGGATTACCTCCCTGACTTGCATTGGCCCTGTCCCTTTAATGAGGCCAAGCAGAGTCAGGCACGTAACTCTAACAATGTACACATCCTATTTATTAGCACTCCCTTTGAAGATAAAAGTGGCGCACACAGGCACACTTTGAGTGAGGCTGGGTACGAGAAGGAACAGCTCTTGTGAGGCTGATGGAACCAGGCTATAGAAGGTGGAAGGGCAAGAGGCTGATAGACAGTTGAGAGAAAGCCAGGCAAGATTTCCATGCTTTCGGGAGGCCGTGAGCATTCGAAGAGCAAAACCGAGCGAGCGGAGGAAAGAAACCTTCAAGTTGCCAGAAAGCGGCCCGCGACCCTCCCGCGTGAACAGTGGAGTTGGGGAGGAGCAGAAGAGGCGCTGGTAACAGCCTTGAGCTGCAAGAAAGAGATGAAAGAATTTCAATTAACATAGCCGGCGAGTTATCGAGGGAAACAAAAGTCTGGTTGATGTTAGAGGGAAAGTGACTGCAATTTGAAAGCTGAAGGTTGCGTGTGTGCTGATAAAATGCAGATGAAGAGAACAATTGTTAAAAGATAAAGATACAAAGTCCTGCAAGATGAAGTCACACATTCAAAAGTCTCTGTGAAACTTTATGAATTTTGAAAGACATTACCAGCGGGGATCAAAGGAAACCGTGATAAGGGACTAAAGGTGAATAACAGGAAAGTGACATTTGTGAACTGTGAAATATGCCAAGAGGTATTGGTATTACACATTGGGGCTCATTACACGGTAGGCGGTGAGCCATGGCGCTATTAGCGCCATCGCTCATGCCGGTAAAATACCGGCACCGCCTTGGCGGAAAGGGGATTTACCGCCCCATTCCAAGGTTGGAGGGGAGGTAAATCCCCCTTCCACCATTGCCCTTCCCCATTCCCATTTCTGCCCCATAGGGCTCTATGGGAATGGGGAAGGCGCTAATTACGGCACCGCAATTTTGCGGTGCCGTAATTAGCTCCGAGGTCCCTTAGCGGGTTGGATTTTAAAGCCTGCAAAAAGCAGGCGTTAAATCCCCCAACCCGCAAAGGGACCTCGTAGTAAGGCGGTAAGGATTTACCGGTACCGGTATTTTGCCGGTACCGGTAAATCCCTACCGCCATCCGTGTAATGAGGCCTAGGGCTAATAGCGCCATGGCTCACCGCCTACCGTGTAATGAGGCCCTAAGAGGGCAGACTCAAGAGAGTGAGAATCATAAATACCAAGAGGTATTGATGCCACAACCGGTTGGTGAATGTGAATTGAAGGATTGTTGAAAGGGAAGTCGAAGTGGTCATGCAGAGGTCTACGTAAATTCCTTGCAGTCTTGAAAGTCTTCGACAGTGAAAATATGTAAGAGATAAAATGTGGGGAAGGGAAAGCTCCCAAGAAAGCAAGACAGGCTCAAGCCTGGCAGAGGGAAGCCTGTATAAAATTGTGTAATAAAGTGAAATAAGACAGCCTTGAGCCCGGCAGAGGGAAGCCTGTGCAGAACTGTAAGAAATCGACATTATATGAACAGAATATTGATGGAAAGGCAGACAAACCCGAAAGAAGTGATTGAAATACCAGAAGTTAAAAGCCTAAAATTGAACTGTTGAATTGTATCAGTAAGACAAACTGTGCAAGACTGACAGAACTCTGCCAGCCACCCACACTATGTATTTGTGGGGAAGGGAGTTTCATTTTGCATTCCCTTAACACATTTTGTTATTCTAAGAAGGGGGGCAATCTTAGGTTTTTCTTAGTATAGGCCTTTTTATTTTGACCAGACTTGGGACGTATTTGTTATTGTTTAATGGTCAAAATTACTTCCACTTTACAGTTAGGAATTCTACCGTCCCAACCAAAAGTGTAAATAAACGTTTTCAAAACTTGTATCCATTGTGTCTGTGTCTACTGCTCGATAACATGCCTTTCCTAACAGTGGAAAAAAAGACATAATAGCCTGCACAGACCTTCAGAGGGTGTGCGTATTTGGTGTGGTGGAACAACAAGGCATGGAAGAGTAGGTGTAGGTAGAACTGAATGCGCAAGAGAAGGCAAAGGTGCAAAATGAGTTGAAGGTGCAGGGGGAGGTTGAGGTGCATAGATAATTAAATGTGCAGGAGCAGGTGGAGGTGGACAAGAACTGTGGGCACAGGAGGATGCACAGGTATAAAGATAGCAAAGTATATTGGAGTAGATGGAGGTGCAGCGAGAGTTGCTGTTGAAGGAGAAGAAGGGTTGAGTACTGGAGAGTTTGGAGGAGTAAAACAACAAGGCAAGAAGAGTGTAATGGAGAGTTGGGTGAAGCAGAAATACAATGAGAAGAAGAGAGCACAAGAGAGGATAGAGAAATAGAAAATCAAATAGAAAGGGGGACACACAGAGGAGGAGGAAATACATCAGACTATGTCAAAAAAGGTGAAGAGCAGGAAGAAGTAGGAGGTGAGGGAAATCAGTGAGAGAAAGAGTTGGAACACCTGAAGGTGGGAGGGGAAAAAATAGGTAAGGAAGAAAGCATCTTAGTTGGAGAAGTTGAGGAGGAATTGGAATTAAGATAGATAGGCAGTGGGAAGTTCCATGAAGATACAGGGCCAGTAAGAGTCAGACAGCAAGTCAACACCAGTTTACCCATTGTCTGGGAGCAGTGGGAGTAGGACCAAGCTTGTAGTGGCACAGTGCAGAGGACAGGTGGCAGGTAACCCCAGAGACAGAGCTGCTACTACATAGATATGCCCCCAAGCATGGGTAAGCATTTGTGGACAGTGAGTCAGGCTTGAGGAATAGGAGGCGGCCCTTAAGACAGTGACACACATTGAATATCGATTGTGTAAAAAACAGCACTTGATTGCATTGATTCAAATATTGGCAACAAATGTTGCCGCAAAATGTCGAAGTGTGTTAAATCTGGGGCCTTCGATATCAGAATTCTGATCCATGAAAGCAATTTTGATTTACACAATTGTTAATACCGACTTGGTGCTTGTGTGGTGTTATTGGAATGTGACTTAGGTCCATGATTTTTGTATCTACAATATGCTTTGAACTTTTAACATTAAGTTAAAGAGCATGTAATAAAAAATTTCCAGAAATATTATCACACCACATTGTGCACTTACATTTTGAGTATTACACACTTTCAAAAAACAAGTGAGACACATTCTATATCTTTTTTGAGTTAATTTGTGAGAGTCCTGTATATGGTTCCCTGTAAAGTTAATTATTGCTGGGGACTGGAGTCAAGCTTCAATTGGCACAGGATATGATGCAGTTAAGGATTCAAAATACAGAAGTGCCAAACAAAAATACAAATCTACATTGGAATGAATATAAGACATTATGTAAAAACTTACTTTTACATTGTGTTACATTTGTTGAGCCATCGAAATCTGTACTTGTGTTACCAGGGCAAGTCATACAATAATTCTGACCAAATTCTGGCTGGTATGTTCCGACAGGGCACCGGATACATCGGTGTGTTGTGGCGTTGTAATAATGTCCTGGAGAACAGTGAACTAAAGGAAGGTATATAATTGAAATATTTTAGATGTCTACTAAAAATGAAATAAGATTGACTCAACAGTTCAAATTCATTTTGAAAGCAAGCAATAGCAAGAACCATCACAAAATATGCAATTGGCTAACATTAGGAAGCATAGTGTTACCTATGTAATGCTGATGTAGATTGTCACAAAGCCCATTGCTGGAGGCTGAGTTATGGGACTGGGTGACTTTTGAGGACTCTGATCCACTACCCGCTCCATGATGCAGAGAGCAGAGAAGGCACAAGGAGAATTCCACTAGACTCCTCAACCCATAACTGGCTTCTGGCCAAATGATTCTTACAAAGAACCTAATGGAATCCTAGTACGCTAGGTTTAGACATAGCGGAGAAGACCAGGGAAATTATTTGACAAGGGGTACTTTGCTTAGGGCTCAAGGGAAGGGTAGAAGGGAAAGTCTCTTGTTCTTTTTGATTCATTTGTACTTATTTATTGCAGTTACAGGATTTATTTTGCACAGAAAAAAATAGAAGCAGTCAATAAGGAAATCCTGAGATAGGTACATAAGTGGGAGAGGTTAACTCATTGTTAACTGTTATTGCGTGACTGCTGTAAGGTTCACTGTAACCACAAACCACAGTCAGGCTGTCTCCCATGTTTTTCCCTGTTTTCCTTTCCACTGCTTCATTTCTGTAACTAAGTAAGAGTGCTTGTAACAGTGTCACAATACCTCTGGGCTGTTTGTGAGCTTTATAAATGTGAAAAATAATAAAATAAATTAACCGGCAAGAGGGATTCTGGAATATGTGGAATAGACCCCTGATAGGAAAGGGCAGATATATTACATAAGTTCGAAGTTGCTGAATATATCGAGGGTAGTATGCACAGTATAATTAGCTGCAAGGGAGAAAGGGAAAGGGAGTAATGTGGCAATAAATGTGTTGGTTTTCTGGTGCATATTTGAACCAGTAGATAGTAGTAGTAGTGTTTTTAACATGAGGGATAGAGGGAAGGCAGGTGTATTAGGGGAAGCAAGAAGGACAGATAAGATTAAAGAGAGTCGGTTTGGCTAGAGTGGCAGGTAGGCTGTAGATCAGGGACACAGAAGGAAAAAGGAGAGAATGTGGAGGAAAATATTATGGACAGAAAGAATGCTATGCCAAGTAATAGCAGTAAAGTGATTGAAGGTTGCATTGTAGGAAAAGTAGTGCAGACATGGAGAGGAGTGAATGCACAGAGAGTCGGGCAATACATTTTGAGAAGACAGTTGAGTAATATTGTGGAAATTAAATTATGCAGTAAAGTAGACAAAGTAAGGTAACAATAAGAAGAAAATTGCAAAGTACATTTTAGATCACAGTGTCAGGAATGCTACTCAGCATGCCCGGTTCTTGAGTCAGAGGATGTGTCATAATTTTTTTAGCCACACTGATAATAGAAGGGCCAGGACTACCTCCTATGCTGCCAGCAAGGTTCCGACCTGGACTGTCCATTGACCCTGTTTTCGTTTCAACGTTCTGCCTCCTAAACTGCTCGCAAGGTTTGGACCCGGACTGTCCATCGACACTGCTTACCTCTCAGCATTCTGTCTTCTGTTCTGCTGCATTGTCCCTGACCCCGGATTCCCGCTCTGCTCTAAAGAATTGCTCACCTCTTGAAGAACGCTGCTGTGTAGCAAGTGTTTCCTATCCATTACCATACTGCACATGGACTAGAGACTTCCACACAGTGTGCACCATCGTTAGGCGTCCTTGTTTCGGCGGGATAGTTGGCTACCTGGACTAGAAACTGAGGCACAACCCGGATTAGGCGTCCACGTGTCGTCGGCGTTAGCTCCTACACTTGCTGCATACAGGCCTGGAGACTCATTAAGCTCTTACTACTCCCACACTGGTAAGATTTCATACTTTAGTCTGGAACATTCTCCTTAGTTACTATAGATACTTATCCTGCTTCCCTTATTGTGTGTAGGTTTGGGTTTCCGTGCCAAGAGGAGTGATACCAAGGGGCTCTCCATAATCCAACTCCACCTCAAGACAGGTTAGCTGAGGTTCTGTCCTCCATTGTTATTATTTCTCTCCTGCCTTACAAACCATTGATAGTATCCTTGTTTCCTTGCAGTTCTCCTGTGTTTCGAACTGTGATGCATCCTCCGACTAAATGTTTCCTCTGCATGTCTATTCCATTCACAGGGAAACATTGGTAGGAAGAATTCTTCGGCCACGCTACATGCTCAACACGCCAGGGATTCTGACACACAGGGCCTTAGGTGACCAAAAGATGGAAGGTGCAAAGTACAATTTGAAATCTCAGTTCATTAGCCAACTAAAAGATGGCAGGTGCAATTACAATTTTAAATAACAATGCCTTAGGAGACCAAAAGATGTCACGTGCAAAATTTGAAATCCCAGGGCTTTAGGCAACCAAAGGATCAAGCACAATTTTAAATCACACAGTATAAGGTGACCAAAAGAGGCAAAGTGCAATTACAATTTTAAATCACATAGCCTTAGGAGATCAGAACATTCCAGAAGCAAAGTACAATTTTGCTAGGATTGTGCTAACCAGACACACTTCCTCATGATGGTTCCAACCAAACTTCTGGTGCCAAAAAACAACCTACAATGTCATCAGGCAAGTCCTGTACCTGAGAACTCAACCCAAGATCCTCCTCCTCTCTAAATCCAACCTCTTCCTCATTATGACTTAACCCAACCTACTCCTTCTCGCAAACTAACATCCTCCTCCTGACAAATCAACCCAACCTCTGAAAATTGACTCCAAACCGTCTCCTTTCTGTCTCAATCCAAACTCCTCCAGATGAATCAAACCAAACTCCTTCTGTCTCTACCCATTCTGTCAAGCTCCCTTCTTGCTCCCCAACCTCCTCCTCACAACACTTTCCTTGCTTTCCATCCCACTCCAAACTCTCACAGATGCCAGCTCTTACTTCAAACACCTACCCTGCCTGACTGGGACTCTGAGTTTATACAGCTCTGTGACCACTCCCCTGATGTTGGGCTTTGTGAGGAGCCAGGAATGAGACCCAGACACAAGGGAGTCATGGTTTTGGTCAAAGACTTTTATTAAAATAAAAGGAGGTGGGGAAATGCCTCTCTGTCCCTGCACTAAGAGGTGTTTCCCTACTTAAAACCAAAATGAAGGGTCTATCAGTGTCAGAAATGCGCACAGCAAAACCGTCCCATGTCCAAAGTACAGTTCTGGCCTCACACTCTAACAAAATAAACACTAAGGTGAAAAGGGTAATGCCTTTGGCCTTGACTGGTTTATACATGTCCATAAAGGAAAATGTGCAACTCCAACACTTAAGTTCCAGAAGGATAGAGTTCTTTGTTCCTGATGGTGGTTCCCATCCCCTGCATTTCTCTTCCCTCTGTTGTATAGTCAAAGATATCAGTTCCTTGAGTTTGATCCTCAATACAACCTGTACACAAAACAACTTGGCTCTTTGTCTTTATCTTGTTAGTTATGTTAGGTTATGCAGATTTATAAAGCGCAGCATACACCAAAGGCATCTTGGCGCTAGGGGGTAGCAGGTGAGAAAAGAGTATTAAAAAAGAAGAGTCTTCAGAGCGCGCTGAAGGCCAGATGATTAGCAGTAGCATGGAGAGTCAAAGGAAGTGGGTTCCATGCATTGGCTGCGGCCACCGAGAAGGCGCGGCCGCCAGTTCGAGTACGTTTGACGCGAGGAACCAGAAGAATTAGCGCAGTCTGGGAGTGCAGTGGATGGTTAGGCACATAGTGGATAAACTTCTGAAAATCTTCAGCTCCAGCCTCATAAAAGGCCCAGTGAACAAGGCACACAGATTTAAATAGGATGCGTTGTTCAATGGGGAGCCAGTGTAACTGTCGTAGGAGGGGGGACATATAGGAGCGGGTATATAGCGCGAACAGCAGCATTTTGAAGCATTTGGATACGATTGAGCAGATAGTGTGGTTGGTCGAAGTACAGCAAGTTACAATAATCCACTGTACTGAGAACCAGTGCTCCAACCATTGGGGCATGAAAATGGCCAGGGATGAAAGGAAGAACCTTTCTCAAAGTCCGCAGTTTGAAATGGCCGGCTTTGCAGATAGCGCCCACTTGCTCAGTCATCATCAGAGAAGATGAGAACTTAACTCCCAGATTTCTCACCGTAAGAGAAGGAAGAGGAAAGGGGCCAAGAGACGTGGGCCAGAAGTCCGGAGTCCAGTAGTTAAGGTAGGTGTTTATCCCTACCACCAGGACTTCTGTTTTACTACCATTGAGCTTGAGAGAGTTGGTAGCCATCCACACATCTAAATCTTCAAGACAGTTCCTAAGACGGTCTGCAGTGTCAGACCGAGAGAGATCCAGACGTACCAGAATCTGCCTGTCATCTGTGTAGGATTGTTAGGATACCTGGTTTACTCTCCTGTCTGGTTTTCACTACTCTTCTCTTTGGTTTCACACAGCCTTTTGCTGGTCCTTATATATCTTTCTCAGGACCCCTTTAGGTGATGTATTTCTTATACACTGTCCAGTTTGTCCTTGCCTGGTGTGCTTCCTAACCAGGGCTTTCTCACAAGAACACTCTTGCAATTGCCTGGTATACTCTCCTGCCAGGTATTTCTTAAATGAACAAACTTGCAACTGACTGGTATATTCTCCTGCCAGGACTTCCTTATATGCTCACAATTGCAACTGCCTGGTATACTCTCCGGCCAGGGCTTTCTTAAATGCACACACCTGCAGCTTCAATCTGCCTGGTGTACACTCCTTCCTGGGCTTTTCTTATGTGGACTCTGCACACACTTCCATACTTGATATCGTTTTATGTTTGCTTGTTCTGATACAGTATCTGCCTGGTATACTATCCTGCCACAGCTTTTCTTATATGGGTATTGCATACACTCACAAACCTGAGAGTCTCATACTTTTCTTCTGTTTTCCTTTTAACCTAAATGCTCACTGGCTTCTTCTCTTTCAAGTACTTTATTTGGTTCCTTAACAGTTATTCACATGTGACATGGCTGCCAATATGCCCAAGTGTCCCTGCTTCCATTTCAGGGACTCAAAGACTCTAGCTGGACTAATTCATTCTTCTCGCCCAAGCCGCCGGCAATGGTTCGCCATGTCTTTCCATCTTGCTGCCTTTGTTCCTCATCTTCTCTGCTTCTTGTGGTTCCTGCTGGGCTTCTCTGCTTCATGTCAGGCTCCGGTAAGGTAAACGCTGCTGCTCAACACCTGCCAACGCCCAGGAGCCCAGCGTTCCTGCAGCATGTTCCCTCTCAAGGTCAGCTTTCCTCTTCTTCCTCGTTGATGGCTCCACAGCACTCTATGCAGCTCCACAAACTCTCTGTCCGTACCGAGAGAAGCAGCTTTCTTCCTCCAGCAGCACTCGTCAGTTAGCTGTTGCTGCTGTTTACATTTTGTGGCCACATGTATGCACTCACAGCAACTACAGTGCCATCTGTACTCTTGGTCTTTTCAAGTCTGCATTAATTGGCGCATCTTCCTCGTCCTAGTATTCTTGTAGTTATGGGAATTGTGATGAATCAGCATTGATTGCCCCAGAAAACATGGCCTGGGACCCTTCTCATTTGGCCAGGGAAGGGCATATGCTTCCTGATCCCGGCCCTGGGGGTGGTGTTCTGCGGGAGGATTACATGCGTGATTTAACAGGTCAGGAAGAATGGGAATCCCCCTTGTTTAATGTTCCCTGAAATCCTAGACTTCTAATGGTGTATTACCGAATAGAAGAAGTAGGAAAACTCAATTCTGCAGTTGGGCACTTCAAGTCCCATAATTCCATAAGTACTGGGACGGGGAAGAGGGCCTAAGAGCAACATTCTAGAAGTGGTCATCGTGTTAGTGCTAATGACCCACACCTGAGTGAGGCTGAGAGGCCTAAAGAGCCCCCTCAGGTGGAAGCCATTAGATGGAGACGGAGTTGGAGCCGTAACAGCAGTAGAAGGAAAGCACGTTGTTGGCAGTCCACACAGAAGTTGGCGGTAAGACAGGGCACTGGGACCATTGTAAAGCAGATTTCAACTGTTGGTCCTGAGAGGGTCCTTTTCCCCGTAAATATGAAGTGCTGAGGTTGCGCAGCGGGAAGCATGCATGAGAACGTAGCCGGGGTCTGGTGTGCACCCAGGGGTCTCATGAGGAAGGCAAGCTCCGTACTCAGCTGGCAGGATTCAAAGGCAAATTCATCAAGAAAGTGTGTAGTTCGGAAGTTCGGAAGGAGCCAGAGTCGTGGATGCATTACAGCACGCAAAGGGATTGAAGACAGGAGCCATAAAGTGTTACCAAGCATTCTAATCCCTTCCACGAACAAACTGTGGCAACAGTGGCAAGGGAGAATCACTTGCATGTGATGGAAAGCGATGTTAACCCGACCATTGATTGTCGGACAATGACTTTAACAAATGTAGCTCTCAAATATGAGTGAAACTACCTGAATGGCACTAATTGAATATTAGATTGAATAAAACAGATGAAATACTAATCGCATGTGGCTAAAAATGATTCTGAAGTGAAGGCTAACTGAAGAGTTATTTGTAAAGCAGTAAAAAATATTGTAACACTAAAGCTAAGTGACCAGACTTTAATAATTGTGAATTCCAGAGTGGTACAAGCATTGCCCACAGCCAGGAGTTGTAAAA
Source organism: Ambystoma mexicanum (assembly GCF_040938575.1). Classification (NCBI taxonomy): domain Eukaryota; kingdom Metazoa; phylum Chordata; class Amphibia; order Caudata; family Ambystomatidae; genus Ambystoma; species Ambystoma mexicanum. The sequence goes on from NC_090936.1 coordinate 115,910,947, forward strand.
GCGTTGGCCACAGCCAAGAGGGTTATAAGTATTGCCCACTGCCAAGAGGGGGTGTAAGTATTGTCTAAAGCCTGAGATTTGTTCAGAGTCAAAAGAGACTTACATAACACTAAGCTTATAAAAGCAACAGGAAGAGAAGGGGCGAATGCAATGGCTAAAAGGGGTAAAGCTTGTTGATGTTGATTGTTTCATAAGATTGAAGATGGTAAGCTGGTATTAAAATCTCACACTGCCAAAGTCAAAAGAAGGAGAGGTATAATTACATCCTTAAAGGCATTTAGGTTACTAATGTTGCAGAAAGACAAAAGTGACAAATAAGTGGCCCTTCTGGAAGGTGAATGTTCAGAAGAAGAGTGCCTTGCTTATATGAAGGCGTTGAGAAGCACTAATGTGAATTTTGTCTTTTCTGAAAAAAGGTGTTGAAAGTCACACAATTACAAACTGCTGAAGCTGTGATAAACCTTTGTGGTGAGTAGATTCAGAACTTCAAAAGCACTGTTGATTATGGAACACTATCGGGCAGACCAGAAGACCTGCCTGGTGAATCCTTGTAGAAGTGTGCCTGGTCTGAGAGTAAACCAGGTGGAAGTAGAATTAGTGTGAAGCTATCCTGACAAACATACAAACTGTGATTTATGGTGTTGACAGAAGAGTTGACAAAAGCTGACATTAAAAAGTTCCATTTCCTTGACATTTATGAGCTGTGACAAAACCATCCTGACCAAGAATATCATTGATGCTATTTGATGAAGTGGAAAGTATTATTCAAGGAAGAAGAAGAACCTTTTCATTGTCTAATATAGGATTAACAGAACTTTCTTTTGACAGGTTCAAGGTGCAAAGAACTGTGTTGGAACTTTGTTGTAAACCCAGACTTCCTTGTTTCTTTTTGTTGAATATTGAAACTGAATCCAACTTAAAACCTGGGGAAGGGAAGTTCACCCAGGTTATCAAGAGAGACTGTGAATATATCACATATGCACTTGTTGTTGTTACAAAAGGCCACATATTTGTTTGTGTATTTTATGTATATGTGTGAGGGCCAGATATCCTTTGTTAGAGGATTTCCTTTAGTTTATCTTATGCAGGGAAATCCTCATCAGGGCAGGATAATTAGGCGTTTATTGAAACGTATGATTTAATAAAATGACATATTGTGAGAAATCATCTAAAAGTTGTCCACCTCACATTTTTGACCTCTCAGAATGGTAATGCATTCTTGATGTTTTACATGTAAATTCTGGGTAAGTGTTCTCAGTGGTCTTCAAGGGCATGCTAGCTCTAAATGACTTGTAGGTAGAGTCTGAGAAGATGTTTTCACGAGTCTAAGGGAGAAAGTTCATTTTTACAATAAGAATATCTAAGATGAGGAATACGTGGGAGGATACAATCCATTCGAAAAAGACATTTTGGAACTTAAAGGTTTGGTGGAAGTAGGAAATATTCCTGTGGTAACAAGGCCAGTGACAATAAGCCCAGCCACCCTGCTGTTAAATACCGCCAATATTGTCCCTGTGAAAGGCCAAATTGAATTGAAGCCACAGGCACCTATTCCGCCAGCTCCTGTCCACACTTACCAGAAGGTGCCTCCCACAGAGGTCTACATACGGCTAGGAATTAAGGGCCTAAGAGTTGCCTCTGCAGTGGGGTCCCATACAATCTGTAAAGGTTCTGGTCAGCTTGCACATCAAACGGTCTTTAACCTTCCCCCGGAAGCAGCACCTTTGGTGCAAGTGATTACAGTTTTGCCCCGCCTAGTTCAGGGTGTTTCAGAATCCATAATTTACCTCATAAATAAAACATCTCAATGGATAAACATGCGACTGCCAGGAATGAAGATCAACCCGAGAGGTATCCTGATGGCAAGAAGGGTAGCTTGGGTAGGGAAGGAATCAAAATGGGTTCAGGGGGACTTTGTGGTAGTCTCTATGACTGCCCCGGCCATATTGGATTATGTGTTTTTTTCTTTAAACCCAGAGTGGTGGTCTCGTAAATCCTTTGCTCAAAATAGGGCTTTTTTCCCCCCTAACTGCTTTTTATCCATCTCAACCAGCCCCTCTTGCACCACAGCATGAGTCTGAGAACTTCAATGCATGGGGGTGTCAAAGGCTTTGATAGGAAGGGGGGAGGTTAAATCAAGCGAAAGAAGGGGTGTCTTAGGTTTGGCAAACCGATTTGAGCCCTTAGTGGATATTGAGGAGTTGGACTGACTCACCGCCCTAAGGGAGGGGGGCCAAGGTGTGGTAGGGCCCCATCGGGGCTGCACAGAACAGCATAACAACAGCAACCACCTAGTTGCCACTTCGGGCACAGCTATGTTTATCCTGTGCTGGAATATTGCTGGTGCAGCAAGCAAATTGACGAAGAATAAAGTAGTGTCAGCTCTGAGGCATTATGATATAATATTCCTGCAGGAAACGTGGGCTCTTTCCCCATGGTCCTTGGATGGTTACATCTCAAAGTCTATTGCAGCCAAGAAGGGTGGGAGAGGCAGTTGCTATGGGGGCATGGCAATTTTGTTTAAGTCCTCACTCAACCTTGTGTTAACAGTTAGGGAAACTAAAATTGTGACCATACATTGTATCAGAGCACGGCCCGAGCAGGGTCGAGAACTGATTCTAGTGAATTTCTACAACAGCCCACACACCCTTAATAAAGGTTGTCTAGGGGCGTTGAGGGATATTATTGAATCAGAATGCATATCCACAGGGATCCAAACCCCGTTTTTGATACTGGGCAGGGATTTTAATGCCAAATTGGGTAGCGGGATTACCGGCGAAATGGTGGACCTGGGCGAAGATTTCGCTTATGGGCTAGCGCCGCCGCAACTGACAGATGAAATAATGTGTAACAGGGGCCTTCAAATCAATACTTGGTTTTTGGACTGGGGTATTCGCTCACTAAATGGCCGAGTTGGCTTGGACCGACTTGGTAAGCCCACATTTCACTGTACTGAAGGGACTTCTACGATAGGCTATTTTTGTATCTATGCAGAATACTGGCCTCTGATTATGGAATTCCAGGTGTTGGAAAAATTGCACAGTGATCACTACCCCTTGAGGCTGGTATTGAGGGTTGGTCATTCTGTGGCGTCACATGTTAGTTTACCGTACCTGGATTACTGCGAAATTAACCCTCTCTGCAAGCACAGAGTGAAATGGGCTGAAATGGACTCAATGGCTATCCAGACCAAGGCTGTTCATGCAAACAGGGAGCAAATCGTCTCCATCTTCTCTCAGGGTGTGGATCCAAGGGAAATCATCCTGTTCTCACAAAAAATCTGGAGATCCCTAACATCTCTTTCAGCAGGATTTTAAAACATGGAGTACTAATACTCAAGGCGGGTTTGATTAATCCTGCCGTGCAGCCCAAAATAACTTGAAGGGGCTTTTACATGTAAGGAATAGCACTACTAGAGGTGAGATAAGCAGTGCCCGTGCCCACTACAAAACCGTATTGGCGAATAAAAAAAGCTATTTTGAAGAACAGGCATAGGAAGAACTCCTCCAGGCTGTAATGGCAGGGGACTCCAAATAATTCTGGGAATTTGTGGCAGCTGGGCCTGCTTATAAAAGAGCCCAAACACATAGAGAGAACAATTTGAGTGCGAAAGCATGGTCTGACCATTTTAGCTCTCTATATAAGGCAGAAGCCCCCAGTAAATCTGACGGGGTGCGTGGTACTACACTGCGTTTAACCTTGAAGGAGGTTCAAATGGCAGCGAATAAGCAATTGCATAACCAAGCGCCGGGCCAGGACACAATTCCAGCAGACCTTTTTAGGGAAGAGGCAGTTTTGTGAGCCCCCTTGCTAACTAACTGCTCCAGTGTTAACCTTGAACTTGGCGAATATCCATCTTCATGGCGCCCAGCAATAATTTACCCCATCTTCAAAAAGAGCGACCCATGGAGTCCGTTATCTTATAGGCCAACAGTGGATCTCCGATAGTGAAGTCCTTGTAAATATCCAGTATGGCTTCCGCCCAGGCTTGGGGACCCGAGACCAAGTCCTAAATTTGTACCGGGTGGGAGCGACGTCTATTTTTTTAGGGGTGAACCACTCTACCTGGCGTTCATGGACCTGAGCACAGCATTCTACAAGGTGGATAGAGCCTTGCTGTGGGGTGTGCTCAGGTCCCTGGGATGCCCGGAGGAGTTGGTAAAGGTGCTGCAGATCATTCATGAAAACACCTCCGCTTGTGTGAGATTTGGGGAACAAGGCCAATGCACAGGTTTTTTTGAAGTGGTCCTGGGAGTCTGTCAGGGATGCGTGGTTGCCCCAGTGCTTTTTGCCCTTTATATTAACACACTCTACCGGGCACTGGTGGAAACTAACACTGGCTTCATTAGGGTGGGTGGATTTACGCTCCCAGTATTAGGCTACGCGGATGACATGGTTCTAATTGCCCGGAACCCCATAGCTCTACAACATTTGGTGGATGCCTATATCCTGTTTATGTCTAACCTTAAAGGAATGGTTCGGTCAAAATTTTGTATTGCCCCTACGGGTCGGCCATATGTTTTTAAGCTCGATTTTAGAAGAATTTCCTATGGACCTTACCCGAGTTTTCATCCATTAAATGCATGCGAAAACAGGCACCAGGGAGCTGCCATTTTGTGATAATCCTATCATTTCCCCCATCGCCATGGCTGACCTGCTTTTGCGGCACTAAATCATATCCCCCGCCCCTGAGGCTGTCATCAGCAAACGCTTACCGCCCATTTCAAAACGCCAAAGCACGTCTCCTGTCAATATTCTCTGTGCTTCAGCTAATGACGTGTCGCCATGGAAATGGCAGGACGCCTCTTTCCTCAATAAGTATAAACAGACCGTTTCACAACACACAGCAGCAGATTTCCGATTCCATTCCTCTCTCTGTGCTACTTTGAGTATTCTGTGACTCGTTTCTGTGCTCTGGTCAGCTACCTTCGTTACTTGTAGCCCGTGTGAACAGATACCAGTACCACCGCTATCAATTATTTTAGTTTGTGCAACACACAATGGATACAATAATGCCCTACATGTATGAGCCACAGGGCCATCTGCCTCACACGGTCCGTGTTGAGGATAATGATGGTGCTTATGCACGAACTTCACGCAACTGTTCGTCCTCGTAATCCGAGTAACGAGTAAGTATACTCTGCTTGTCATGCCAATCTTATTTCATGGTCTTCTACTATATCCAAAATTACATATACATATCATTGTAACGCACAAGTGTCTTTCAATAGTGTGCAGTGTCTAGATAGCATTTGTCCGAGCAGAATGCCATTAGTTACAAGAATTTTCATTGACAACAAACGTTTATTAAACGTATCTTGGTCATTTAAAAACAGTTTGTTTCATTCCTTTTCACAGGTGGTACAGGCTGGTGGCCTATCTATCGTTCCTTTACATGGTGGCTTCAGGGGATGCTTGGACACCGCGTTCGAGGAGTGATACCCGCGTTTGCCGTTCGTGCCATAAGAGAAACGTTCCCGAGTGACAGCGGTCAGAACAGGGGATTTTCTCTCGCTGTGCTGCAACCTGAACTGTACAATGTGTAAAGTTTTGTATTTTTGTGTCATCAAAATAAGCTACAAAATAAAACACCACATATATTTTAACAACGGTTGTTTCGGTTTTTTGAATCAATCAAGTGTGTCTCAATTCAAGAATGGACGTCAGACACCTGTGCTCGGAATGGGTGAAGTTCAGGTCGCTGTGAAGCGGGGTGGTTACTATCTAAGCTAACATAATATATCAATAATGCATGCACCAAATAACACTTTTTCAAAGTCTTTCAGTCGGTTATGTCTTTATAAAAGTCACACATATATCAATACTATCAATTAACATTGGATTATACAGGCCTTAGGTCAAGGGTCTTGACCACTATAATACACTGTTTGAAGTGTGGGTCTGTGCTCACAAGAATCTCCGATATGTGGCATTTTTTATTGATAGGCAACGATATACTGCAGTAGGGGTCTAATGTTAGTTGGGGATCTGCTAGGTGGGCATCATGGCGTGGTCAGTGGTCTGGCACATGAAGAGAATATCTTACAGGGACACAGGGTCAGAATGGCAGTAACTTTCCACTGGCAAGGGTGCGTGGGCAAGGACACGTTTGTGGAGATGAACGAGCCATGTGCTTGGTTCAGGCCGGTTCACATGCAGGACCGTGATCTCAGAGAGTGATGTGTTACATTTATTAGCTATTGCAAATACCTCTGGAGTTTTCCAGTCAGTGTGGGAACGAGGCTGTGGGCCATGTGCTCTGCGCGCTGTACTATCGCAGTGAGGCCTGGTTACCAAAATGGAGTGGAAAGGGGGTACAAAAATGGATGCCCCGTGTCCTGCTCAGTGTTCCTATCTACGCGAATGTCATGCAAAGTTAACATCACATAAGGGCAAGGGACGGGCGCAAACGGCCAAGGTGCCAAAAAGCATGTACACTTCAAAATGTATCCCACGCCCAGGGGCCATCGCTCACATGGCCTCCTCAGACCCTGTGTCTCCAGGCAGGCCTCCCCTGAGGCAGGCCGCCCCCCTGCAATCCACATAAGTGTGTCTCCATTCAGCAGTCTTCCTGTGCCTTATCTGCACGCCCCAGGCCCATCCATCCCACCCCCTCTATCAAAGGCGGTTCGCACCCGGGGATGAGCGCTGGCATGGGGGGCTGTGACGGGCGCAAACGGCCAAGGTGCCAAACAGCATGTACACTTCAAAATGTATCCCACGCCCAGGGGCCATCGCTCACATGGCCTCCTCAGACCCCGTGTCTCCAGGCAGGCCTCCCCTGAGGCAAGCCGCCCCCCTGCAATCCACATAAGGGTGTCTCCATTCAGCAGTCTTCCTGTGCCTTATCTGCACGCCCCAGGCCCATCCATCCCACCCCCTCTATCAAAGGCGGTTCGCACCCGGGGATGAGCGCTGGCATGGGGGGCTGAGACGGGCGCAAACGGCCAAGCCTCCAAACAGCATGTACACTTCAAAAGGTATCCCACGCCCAGGGGCCTTCGCTCACATGGCCTCCTCATACCCCGTGTCTCCAGGCAGGCCTCCCCTGAGGCAGGCCGCCCCCCTGCAATAAACATAATACCACGACATACACACATCATTCATTAAAAAACACACCCCTGTTTCTAATACTTTATATACCACTTGATATGTCTCATGAGAACATCTTTGTGCTTTGCAAGTCAACTCCTGAACCTTCTACCTGAGAAGCACTGAGATCTATGCTAATCTGCTCGTCGCCGTGCTATCTGTGACCACTTCGAGCAAACTCGTCAGTGTGCTACCTGTGGCCATCTACCTGTTCTCCTGCAACATACTGCTCGGCCTGCTGAATCCAACTGTTTGTTGGTCAAGGTAAGGCCATGTATCCTAGTCATATTTCAGTCATTTTTACATTTCAATCTATTTGCTATTACAGTACCCAATACAGCTATGGTCATTGGTCTCATTGCTATTGACTTGAGTTTCAATTGTTATGCTATCAAAAGATTTATTTATTTTCATCTGTGTCAATTGTCATCGAATTGCATGCTTCGGGGGTCCAGTCTATAATGTAAGCATGGTTCCTTTCGTGCAAGACAGAACATCCAAGGGACGAGTCACATGTTCAGAGTTTAGTCACATAATTTAAAACATTTCTGTAATTTATGCAAATACTAAGCCGCACATGATGAACTGGTATAGTTCCGGCGACCAAAACAAACCTTGCATTGAGCATGGTATGGTTCATTTACTTTTTTGTGACATTTTTATTCATCAAGGTTTTATAATAATCTTGATATTTACTTTTCAGAATTTTCAACAATGCCTGCCTGTTCGATTAGCGGTTGCCCTTCGAAGACCCGTGCTAAATCTGAAGGCACTACAATGCATGTATTCCCGAAAACTGTTGATCGAATAAGAGAATGGTTCAGACATTGCGGGTGGAACGCCCAATGGCAAGACATGGTATCCCCCCTTTCCAAACACCCGTCCCATCCAATTTTATAGGATATTACAACTTCGCAGATGTCCCCCTTTCCTATAAAAACACTGAGCCGAGGAAGAGGAGGCCTGAAGCTGAAAAGGAGTACCGCCCATGCAATACATTGGACATATCCCACGAATAAGATCAGGCAGGGTCAGGCACTTGATGCTAATTACAAACACCTGGTACCCATTAGCTCTCCCCACATGGTTCAAAGGTGGAACACTGAGACACACTTGGAGCAAGGTCGATGCACGAGAAGGAAAAGTTCTTTCAGGGCGACGGCAAACCAGGTGAAGTAGAGCGATAGGCCGAGGTACGGAGAAACCTTGGACACTCCGATGAGAGATCGTTACCTCCAAAGAGCCTTGAAGGTTGCGCAAGGAAACCCAGCCAGAGAGAAGAGACGAACCCCTTTTGTGTTTCAAGGATACCAGCCACCCTCCCAGATGAACGGCAGAGTTGGAAAGTGCAGCAGCAGTTGTATCAGACTTGACTTCAGGATCAAAGCCGTGAAAGACAAAAATGAATTAACACAGTCGGTGAGTTGATGAAAGCAAAAAGTCTTGTCTGTGTTAAATGAAACTCGACAATAACAGTATCTGAAGAATGAAAGTTGCGCGTGTGCCAATAAAACGTAACAGAAAGCAAAGCATTGTAAAGAACTGTACATTAAAGATACAAAGTAACAGAGAGGTCCGGCGAAGGAAGATTGCCCAATTGAAAGTCTCTGTGAAATGTATGATGGCATAGAAGCGTCAGGAAGAGAAAGAAACTGAAATGCAATATTTGATCTATTGTTAGATTTGATCCCGGCAGAGGGAATGCTGAATGCGAGAAATGTCTTTGAACTGTTAGGTTTGATCCCAGCAGAGGAAAACCTGGATGTGAGAGATATCTTTGAACTTTGAAATAAATACTGTGTTCGAAACTACATTTACCAAGATGCCTTGGTGTAGGAGAGGAAAAGTGACGTTTGAGGAAAGGTCGAAGTGGTCAGCCGAGGTAAGAGCAAAAGCTTTGCAGTTTCGAAGGTCTTCAACAGCGGGAGGAAAGTGAAAGAAGGCTTGAGCCTGATGGATGGAAACCTATGAAGGTGTGATTAAAGATTGGGGAACCCCCACAAATTGTGATTGAAAGGTTTGAGCCCAGCGGAGGGAAAGCTGTACTGAATTGTGGTAACCAGAAGGGAACAAACTTTTGTTGAACTGTGTTACAAGCTAAAATGTGTCCTGGGCTGGAGTGAGAGAAAGCCAAGAGGTCTAGCGGATAAACTAGTCATTTTTCATGGAAGGCCAAGTGGACGCTGGTCCGCGAAACAAACTGCATCTGGCGAGTGTGTCGGAAAGTCCAAGTGTGCCACCTTGCCCCATGCTACAAAACGTGGGGAAGGAAGTTTGCTCAGCCATACTGACATTTCTTTTGAACACTGATTTTCCTTTTTGAATTACAGATTCCCTGTACACATGTATTGTATTAGAAGGAGGGCAGGCATTAGGTTTATTTGTATAGGCTATTTTGACTAAGTACTGACTAGGGCCGTATTTTCTTTCTGTTTGATGGCCGAGGATACTCCCATTTTATTTATAGGGCACGATAGTAGTTTTCCAACCCCTTTTAAACCATCAATAAAAGGTTTTGAAACTTGCAGCTCTTGTGTCAGTGTCTACTTGTAATACCATGCCTCCGTCACAGCTCGTAATATCTTGCAGTTAGGAGAGTTCCTGTTTAGTAAGTACAAGCTATTGTAACAGCTGTGTTTCAACAATACCAGTCCTTGAATAATCAATGTTAGGTTTGATCCCAGCAGAGGAAAAACTGGATGTTAGAGATATCTTTGAACTTTGAAATAAATACTGTGTTCGAAACTACATTTACCAAGATGCCTTGGTGTAGGAGAGGAAAAGTGACGTTTGAGGAAAGGTCGAAGTGGTCAGCCGAGGTAAGAGCAAAAGCTTTGCAGTTTCGAAGGTCTTCAACAGCGGGAGGAAAGTGAAAGAAGGCTTGAGCCTGACGGATGGAAACCTATGAAGGTGTGATTAAAGATTGGGGAACCCCCACAAATTGTGATTGAAAGGTTTGAGCCCAGCGGAGGGAAAGCTGTACTGAATTGTGGTAACCAGAAGGGAACAAACTTTTGTTGAACTGTGTTACAAGCTAAAATGTGTCCTGGGCTGGAGTGAGAGAAAGCCAAGAGGTCTAGCGGATAAACTAGTCATTTTTCATGGAAGGCCAAGTGGACGCTGGTCCGCGAAACAAACTGCATCTGGCGAGTGTGTCGGAAAGTCCAAGTGTGCCACCTTGCCCCATGCTACAAAACGTGGGGAAGGAAGTTTGCTCAGCCATACTGACATTTCTTTTGAACACTGATTTTCCTTTTTGAATTACAGATTCCCTGTACACATGTATTGTATTAGAAGGAGGGCAGGCATTAGGTTTATTTGTATAGGCTATTTTGACTAAGTACTGACTAGGGCCGTATTTTCTTTCTGTTTGATGGCCAAGGATACTCCCATCTTATTTATAGGGCACGATAGTAGTTTTCCAACCCCTTTTAAACCATCAATAAAAGGTTTTGAAACTTGCAGCTCTTGTGTCAGTGTCTACTTGTAATACCATGCCTCCGTCACAGCTCGTAATATCTTGCAGTTAGGAGAGTTCCTGTTTAGTAAGTACAAGCTATTGTAACAGCTGTGTTTCAACAATACCAGTCCTTGAATAATCAAGGATTTTTGTTGAAGATCCAATGCCAGGGAGATTCTTCTCAGCTTGTGCCTTTGGAGGTGGCAACTATTAATCAGAGCAGTTATCTGGGGTATGAAAGGCAGAAGTTGGTTGAATGTGATGCCGAGGTTAAAAGGTTTGTCCATTGTGATTGGGGGAGGCTCCAAGTAAGGCAGCCAGGTTCTTCGGATGATTGAGTTCTGGTAGGACCCAGAAAGCAGGATTCCAGGTTTAGTGGTGCTCAACTAGAGCTGCCTGTCAGCAAACCAGCGCTGGGTGTTATTCCAGCTGATTGGTCTCTTCCTAAAAGGCATAGAAGGACTGACTAAAGTGAATCTAAAATGGATGTCGCCCACATAAATATTGAAACAAATAGAGAAATGGTGAATGCAACTGTTAAATAACTAGAGGGACAGGAATAAAGCATAAAGAAACAAATCAAGTGGGTATACTTGCACTTGAATGGACCAGCCTTTGAGGAACAATCTGATCCATTTCAGGCCCTTGCCCCTTTTATTCCCAAAGTGAATTTCAGCTGGGCCAGAAGAATGCCATGGTCTACCCTGTCGTAAGGTGCAGACAAATCCAAACGTATGATCACTGCTGCATGCTTATCTTTAAGTCTCTGCGTGTGTTTGCAAAGTACGCCAGCAGAGTAGATTCTGTGCTTCTGCTCAGTTGGAACCCTGACTTATTTGCAGCGGAAAAGAGACTTCTGTTCCCTGAAGACTTGAGATGTTTGGTGGCAATTCTTTCAAGGACCTTTGACTCAACAAGAAGGTTTGCAATTGGGCAACACTTAGCCATGATGGAAGGTTCTAAGTTGGGTTTCGTCAGCAGTTGGCTTATAGTTGTAACTATAAAGATGGCCGGAACACAGCTTTTTTCATAGAAAGGCTTTGCAGACAGTTGATGGGTAAGATTGTTGATCAGAGAGTTTCATAGATGGGACAAGCAAGACAGTAATTGAGATCTAAAGGTTTTGAGTTTGCCAGTGATCTTTGGAATCTCTTCTTCAGAAGCAGTGTTGAATTCTGTAAAGGAGGCATCAGAAGATCATTTAGAAAGGGTGTTACGTGGAGACTGCAACTTTGGTAAAGCCTATGTTGAGAATCTGATGTCTGCTACATCAGACTCGAAAGAATGTGCCAGCTTATTTATGAGGTGGTGTGAGGAAACATCACTTGCAGATTCAGAGCCCATTTTAGTGCATTCATTGAATATATGGAAATGTGTTTTGAGTTTGTTAGGGTCTGTAATTTGTTGCATGGCATAGGCACTGTAGTTTATCTTAAGGATCCTTGGATTTTTTGACCGCAAACATTTCAGTATGCAACCTTCTCCTTTCAAGGCTGTCAGTCGGCATTCTAGTCATATGCTCTTGGTATTTTATTTGGGGAATTTTTAGATAGTAAGACATATGTGGTGTAGGGTATTTGAGATGTACCCATAAAAGATGAAAATTATGAGGTCCATATTTCGGAGTTAATTTTAGCTTTTGGGTAGAGTTCATAAGTCACTTTATTTTACAATCTTAGTTGGCGAGCAGATGGGAGGTCCTTTGGGTTAGCGATGTTTTTTAGCTTTAAGACACATTGGGCCTCATTACGAGAATGGAGGTAATGAAAAAAGGAAGGCGGAATGGTTATAGCAGCATCGTTAACGGGTCTGGGGCATTCTGACCCGACAACCCGCCAATACCGGCACCGCCCGTACCGTGCCCCCTCATACTGGCATGGGCGCATACACGCACCCCTTCCGGGAGTAAATACCGGCATGCCGGTAATAGGAGGACATCACAACCCACGCGGGCATGCAAATACCGGCATCCCGAAGCCGGTAATCAGGGCCTCGCGGACCACCCGTGAACAGCAATCAGCAATCAAGCCAACTGCCACAGGTGCACACAATCAACACAGGTAGACTCAATGGAATCTGGCCCAGTATAAAAGGAGTACACCCACACACCTCACCCCTTCCTACACCAAAATGCTACCACTAGCTGTTGCAATCATGGCGCTGGAGGACATGCCTATACTGCTACAACTACAGCAACAACAGCAACTACAACAACTACAGCAGCAACAACAGGCAGCACAGAGGAGACACAGGAGGAGAAGGAGGGTGAGACAGGCCCAGCAATTACCACCAGTGCATCCAGTAGTACCTCGTAGGCAGCCACCAATCCCTCACATCAGACCCAGCCCACTCAATCTAACCCCTGACCAGATCCACACCCTGTACCGGTTGGACCGGGATCACCATCACCACCATAGTGGACATGATAGGCAACGACATTGCCAGCCTCATAGAAATAAGCACTGCCATCCCCCCGCTACTAAAGGTGGTGTCTGTGCTGCACTTCCTGGCCATCGGCACCTACCAACACACAGTGGGCCAGCTGCATGGCATTTCACAACCACTATTTTCACGCATGCTGACGCAAGTGCTGGATACCATCCTGAAGCACGCTAGCACCCACATATCCCCACCACGGACTGCCCAGGAGATAGCCGACACCAAAGTAAGCTTCCATGCACTGGCAGGCATGCCCATTTGTGTTGGTGCCCTGGACTGCACCCATGTAGAATTGGTAGTCCCCCATGCCGTAGAGGTGGTGTACCGCAATTGCAAGCTATACCACTCCATCAATGTGCAGATGGTATGTGACTCCAGCAAGATCATCACACATTGCTGCGCTCGATTTCCCGGATCAACACATGATGCCATGGTGCTGCGTAACTCCACGCTACCCCATCACATGGAGCGACATGCTGGACCACGTGCCTGGCTGCTTGGTGAGCTGCCCGACTGGCCCATGGCAGTGCATCGGGGTAGTGATGTGTTGGGGTGCATACTCCACCTGGGTGGGAATGGGGGGGGATGCATACTCCACCAGGGTGGAAATGGGGGGTGCATACTCCACCTGGGTGGGATGCCTAGTCCACCTGGGTGGGAATGGGGGGGATGCATACTCCACCTGGGTGGGTATGGGAGGGGATGCATACTCCATCTAGGTGGGAATGGACAGTGAGTGGAGAATGTACGCAGAGCTAATGACTCTTGACCTGAACCCCCAACCCCAACATGACACATCATTGGCACACATCTGACCATTAACGCAAATAAATGACCACATGTAAGACGCACAACCTGGCCACCATGTGTATGTCAAGTAATGCATGACTAAACAGGATCGCAACTGTGCCAATGTGGCTAGAGTGACCATGCACAGTGTAGTATACACAGCATAAATGGGAGGCTAAACATTGTCGTACAACCACAGTACATCCGCCTCAGCATGCATTATTTCACCCTCCATCATCTATTCAACGCCATCCAGACTACCACACCTCATAGCAGTATAGAATGCATCTAGATAATATTTGTGCATACGTACAGGGACATGTGCATGTCCACACCAAATAGCTGCGGGCATGACTGTGAATCCTGAAGGTGGCAGCTCAGAGTGACACACACCTATTTGTATGTGCTTGCAGGTGATGGAGGATATTCCTTGAAGCCGTGGCTACTTACCCCTGTGCGGAACCTACGGAACAGCCATGAAGAGGAGTACAATCGGGTTCACACCCGTACCCGTGTTGTGATTGAGCAGACCTTTGGCCTGTTGAAGGCGCGGTTCCGCTGCCTAAGCAGGTCTGGTGGAGCACTCATTTATAGGCCTGAGAAGGTGCCATAGATCACCATGGCCTGTGTCATGCTGCACAACATGTGCGTCCAGAGAAATGTACCACTGCCACCTGACATTGACATGCATGCACTGGGTGAGAATGATGAGGATGGAGATGGAGGTGAAGCAGCACCCCTGCCAGTACGTGATGCACAGCATGGGAATGCAGCATGCCAATCACTGATCCAGGAATACTTCTGAACCACATGGACTTTGATATATAAGTGTCAGTGACACACTGGGTCCATGTGGACATGCACACAGGGAATGTTGGGAGTTGGGCACTGAACACCGTCATACATTAAATGGATACACACGAAATGAACAATGTCCAGGCAATGAATGTTTCTTCACACAACGGGTGTATTGATTCAAACTGAAACCCCCCCCCCAAAACCCCAGTAAACTCCCAAACCCCCCAGTGAACTCCCAAACCCCCCAGTAAACTCCCAACCTCCCGCCAGTGAACTCCCAAACCCCCCCAGTGAACTCCCCCTAATGCTCCCATTCACCCCCAACACCATCTGAGCCAGTCCCATTGTTTTCCCACACTATTTGCGGGACTTCTTGCTGTCTGGGGGCAGCATATCAGTGTGCCTCTCACTCCTTCTCGTAGGACGCTCATGGCTGGGGGGTCCAGAGGAAGTGGGGACAGAGGAAGCAGGTGTGGTGGCTGGTGAGGAGTCGGTGGGGATTTCCACGCCTGCTACAAGTCGTGGCCGCTGCGTGTGCAGCAGGATGGATGTCAGGACCTGTGTTATGGCCCCCAGATAGTCTCTCATCAGCGCTGCCGAGGCATTGACTGCGGCTGTGTTGGCCGTTATGGTGGCTGTGGTCTCCGCTATGGCTGTGGCTATCTCCCACCTGCTGTCCTCGCCATCCGCAATGTATTGCTGCAGCAGGTCCAACATCGACTCCTGCCTGGCCTCCACCCTCGCCAGCCGTACCTCAAGGCTGTTGGTGGGTGCAGCAGTGGTCAAGGGTGCTGTCACGGGGCCTGCATTATCAGTGCTGTCCTCGGGGATGGGGCTCAGGTCGGAATCGTGCAGGCAGGGATCGGCATTGCTGTAGGTGGGTGAGGGCTGAGTTTGGGGCGGGGGGATGGAAACGGGGCTTGGGGAGCGTGGACATCCCACAAGCGTGACTCCTTCTTGGTCCACATACTCCTCTATGTCATCTTCGGTGGTGGCCAGTGGTTGTTGGGCCTCGCCTTCCACCGGTGTAGGTGCGGGCAGCTGGGTGTCCACAGTGTCAGGCGCACTGGGTGTAGGGGTGGGCTGCGAGGCTGCCCTGGAGGTGGTGGTGTCGGTTGACGTTTTCTGTGGCCGGGAAGTGGATGCCCTTGTGGTGGTATCCTAGCTGGCATCTTGTCCATCGGTGCTTGGACATGCAGGGCATCAGTGATTGTGTTACATGCCAGATGCCTTCTATGGTACTGTGGAGTATTTCATTTATCATGCATTCATGTCTTACAGGTGTGTCACACAGGATAGTATGAGGGGACATTTTGGCATTTGCTGCATGGCAGGTGGCCTGCCGTTGTATTGGGGTTTGTGTGATGTCTTACATGGGCAAGGTCCGTGTGTGATGGCTGTGTGTTGGTAATGGAATTGGCACTCAGCATGCATTTCAGTGTGGCAGGGTTTGGGCCTCCATCTGGACAAGAATATGTTGATGTGTGTGTTGGGACATGCATTGCCTTGCCTAGACTCTCTTCCATATCACTTGTGCTACGTCATGGTTTCCCCTACAGGGATATGCAGGGTCACTCACCTCCATCTGCTGATGTTGCCGCACCCGTCTCCATCTCCCCAAATCCCTCGATAGACTCCAGATTAATGAAGGTGCTTGCCATCTCCTCCCAAGTGGTCAGTTTGTCAGGAGAGTGGGGACCCCTGCCTGTAGCCATGGCCTCCCTCCTGTTGCTTGCAAGGATATTGCGGACCCTAAGGCGGAGGTCATCCCACCTCTTCTTGCAATCCTGCACTGTCTGTGGGGTGGTTCCAACATCAGAGACCTTGCGGGCTACCTTCTGCCAAATGACCTTCTTGCGCTGTTGCACCTCACGCTTCAGGTTCTGATCTTTAATGACATCAGCATGTGCAGCAAGGGTGTCCGCAAGCATGTTTAATTCTGCGTCAGAAAAACGTTTTTTCCATAGGCGGGGGGTGCTCTTCCGGGATGCCTTGGACATGGTGTATGTATTGCCACTGGTCTCTCCTGTAGTTAACTGTTGGTCTCGGAGGATTGCAATAGATTGTATTTTTAAAGATGGCCGCCGGCACATTTCCAGTTCCGACGCAATGACGTTACTTCTGGGTCCAGTATTACGAGCCCGGTATTTGCATGTTGGTATTACCGGGTCGGTATTAAGGGGTTCCTCGCAGCCGGTATCGGCGGGTCCCGTGATGGCGCTATCGGGGGTGTTGGAGGGCCTTTAGTGGCATGCCGGTATGGCCGTTACCGCCATGGGGATTAGCGTGTGCTCGTGCACTCGTAATCACCTGCTATTAGCGGCGTCATACAAGCACGGACACGGTCTTACCTCCAGGCCGGTAATGACCCCATTTTTACCGCGCTACTCGTAATGGGGCCCCTAAGATTAGATGTGAAGAGATAGTGCAGTTTATTGAGATGATATCCTTTGTATGATCATGTGGGTGGGTCTCTGCATACATTAGGTGAAGCCTAGGTGAGAAATGTTCTAATAGAACTATGGTGTTTTTTTGGATGGGTCCTGCAGCCACAAGGCGAGGTCGCTGGTTCTTTTTGATTCATTAGTCAGTTCTAAGCAAAATGTAGAAGAAATCACTCCTATTGATCAGAAAGAAAGAAATTGTTGGAATGTAATGAATAAAGTCTAACAAGTCCACGGTTGCTGAGAGATTTAGTTCAGTAATATTGTTATGTGAACATTTTTGTGTCAAGAGGAATCCTGTTGAAAGAAAGGGGACACATTGCTTCAAGAAGTGGTTTGAAAGTGTGAATGAAGGCCGATTATCTAACTACCAGGGGACGACTTATTACATCGAACCCTATTGAGGAAGCTGAAACACAGTGTTGCGATGGCTGAGATCTTTTTGTGGCGGCAGAACCATTTTTATGTTTTAGATGTTATAGACACAGGCATTCAAATTGAGTAGTCTCCAACACACAGCATTGACTGGATTGTGTGTTCTAAAGGAGTCTGGGTTGATGTTCAACATCTGTAGGTGAAGAGGTGATTCATTTATTTTTAAATGTTTTTATTGGCATTTGCGTAGTTACAATCTTGCATTTCAATTTCCATATCACATGCCTACATTTAATCAACAACAACAAACAACCATTAACAAACAACTTCCTACACATGCTTGTGTTACGTATGACCTCCCTTGGGGCAAGCGCTTCAATGTTTGGGGCTGTAGCTTCCGTTACTCATATCCCAATTGGGGAATGTCGCTTGTTGACGGGGAGTGATTCACTGGGCACATCCCGGGTGTTTCCTTGCCTTAATTGGTACATTCCATGGGGGCTTATCGTCGGAAGGGTGGAACATGCCCCAGAGCAGCGCTTTACTTGTCACAAATTTGTCCGTACCATCTGCTTCCGACCTGTTCGCTCCCTCCACCCACACCTTGGTCTCCGCCTCTGCCCACCTCTAAAATTCCTTGCACCACTTTTCGTATTGCGGCCCGGCAGCCGCTTTCCAGGACATGGCGATGGTTCTTTTGGCTAGTATGCATGCCAGGTCCATGAACCTAATCACATGTTTGTATTTGCTGGGAGGGGGCTGGGCGCCAAGCAGACATTCTTTCAGTGACCACTCATACCTTCGTATTCCAGCCTCCCTGCATGCTCGCTCAATGCGTGCCCAGAAACTTTGCACATGCACACACCCCCAGAACATGTGTAGCATGTCAGCATCCTCACCCCTGCACCACGGGCATTGGAAACTTGCTTACTTTTTAAACATAGAAAGTCTGTGCGGGGTCATGTATGTGCGATACAGCACATTCAATTGTATTAATTTGAAGCGCTGGTTCCTTGATACAGCCTTAGGGAATGTGACAGTTTAAGTGCCTGGTCTCCCTTTTCTCCCCCTTCTGTCGAACTCTCCTCACCTGAACCGCCGGAATCGCTGTCGGGGTCCTGCAGACGCTGTCGGAGTAGATAATCCTTCTCCTTTTTCCGATGAGCTTGCTTGTCACGGAGGGAGGCCACCGTGACCGCTGAAGAGAACAGCTGTCCGAGGACCTCCATTCCGGAACCAAGCCGAAATAGGGGAAAAAACCCCGAATGGGGAAAAACCCTTAGACTCCTCTGGTCTGTAGCCCGGAAGGCGTAGTTCCAGCAGAAAGTAGACTTTCAGATGGGTAGGAGGTAGATAGTAGACTGGATCCGTATGCGTAACTGGCAACACTGTCCTGTCGTGGGAGCCAGAACACCCACCAGACAAGGCCGCAAGCGGGGCAAGGACCGGAGGAGAGGTAAGCAAAGGAGAAAAGGCGCCAGGCAAGTAGCGGAGAGAGAAAAGAAAAACGCAGGGAAAGGGGCGGCGCCTATCCGCAGGGACGGGGCCGCAAGAGAAGAGAAACAGAAACCGCCGAGGCGCGGCGGCAGCAGAGAAAACTGGAGGGGAGAGAAAGCAAGAAGAACACTCGCTGGAGGGCGCGAGTGACTGAAGCCTGGACAGAGCGAGGCAGGAGCGAAGAAACCCGGAAGAGCGAGAGCTTCCAAAGGATAGTTGCAACGCAGGGACCGCTGGGCCGGGAGAGTAGATATACTCCCAGCGGCCCCGCGCTACAAGGAGGAAAAAGTAACAGACACAAAGGAGGGACTAGTACCTCCCGTACCTACGTCCCAAAACCCAGCGCAGAAGAAACCGCCAGTCGGAACGCCTGCGGGTGACAGTATGCCCCCTTCCAGTCCGCACCACCGCAGGTTTCCCCGGGTGCAGGCGGTGGAACCTGGCGAGCAAGCGAGGAGCATGCACCTGAGAAGCAGGTTCCCAAGAGTCCTCCGACTCTGGATAACCCTTCCAGGACAAAAGGTATTCCAACCTCCCTCGGTAGAACCTAGAGTCTCTAATGTTGGAGACCTCAAATTCTGCTTGATTGGGTGTCTGTGAGAGAGTGCGTCTGGGCACTGGTCTGTGATGAGAATCGGAATAAAAAGGTTTAAGGAGAGACAAATGAAATACAGGGTGAATGCGATTCAGGGAAGGAGGCAGCCGAAGACGGTAAGCCACAGGATTGATCTTGAGAAGAATGGGAAAGGGACCCAGAAAGCGAGGGGAGAGTTTAGAGGGCCTTGTCCATCTGAGCAAAAACCGAGTGGACAACCACACCTTGTCGCCTGGCTTCCAATCTGGACATTCTTTGCGGTGTTTATCTGCTCCGATCTTCGCTCTTCTCCTGCTGTTCTCTAAACTCCGCAATGCCGTGGCATGGGCATCCTTGATCTGATCCAATACCTCTTCGGCAACTGGGGAGTTGGTGAAACTGGGAACCTCAGGAAGAATGGACTTAGGGTGGATCCCATAAGTACAGAAGAATGGCGAGAGACCAATAGTAGCGTGCCTGGTATTATTGTACGAGAATTCTGCAGTAGGCAGTAGAGAAACCCAATTGTCTTGATGCTGAGTGACGTAACATCTCAGATATAGTTCGAGAGTAGCGTTCAGACGTTCCGTCATCCCGTTGGATTGGCGATGGAATCCCGAAGAGAGTTCTCTCTCAATCCCCAATCGGTTACACAGGGCTGTCCAGAATCTCGAGGTGTACTGACTACCCTGATCAGAGATGATCTTGTCAGGTAAACCGTGAAGTCTGAAGGTGTCTCGTGCAAACACCTCAGCCATCCTGGTGGCTGTAGGAACACCAGAAAGAGGAGAGAAATGTGCCATCCTGGAGAACGCGTCCACCGTGACCATGATGCAGGTACAGGATTCGGATACCTGTAGGTCTACAATGAAATCCGTAGAAACCAACCCCCAGGGGCGAGTAGGCATCTCAACTTGGGTGAGTAACCCCAACGGTTTCCCTGTAGGATATTTAGACCGAGCACAAATAGGACAGGTCTTCACAAAGTCCAGGGTATCTCTTCTCACGGTGGGCCAGGACAAATTCCTCGAGATGAGCTCCAGGGTGTTGATTCCCCCGCGGTGACCTGCAAGGCGAGAAGTGTGACACCAATCCAGAATCTTCTTCCGCAGCATGCCTTCCGGAACATACAGTCGTTTCTTGACGAACAGCCAGCCGTCCTTCTCCTGGTAAGGAGAGTCGTAGTGTAGCGGTAATTGGGGAAGTTCCTGAACCGCAGCGGCTTTAACCTCTTGTAGGAAAGAGCCAACAAGGGCACATATCCGGTTGCGATGAAACATGGATTCAGCGGATAACAAAGCCCTTTCCTTGCTGGAGTCCTTGCGGGATAGGGCGTCTGCCAGACGGTTTAGTGAACCAGGAATGTAAGAAATATGGTAATCATATTGCGAGAAAAGATAGGCCCAACGTGCTTGCCTGGAATTAGAACACTCCATTTCCTGGAGGGCTTTCAGGTTCTTGTGGTCAGTCCTGATAAGGAATGGATGTCGGGCCCCCATGAGCAGATGGCGCCATTCGTCGCAAGCCAATTTCATTGCCAACAGCTCCTTTTCTAGGACAGAATAATTCAATTGACTGGGTGAGAGTGTCTTGGATAAGTAAGCTACCGGATGTTCCACTCCACCGACAGCCTGAAGTAGTACCGCTCTGATGGCAATTGCAGAGGCATCGGTCTCCAGGATGAAGGGCTGAGTTTGGTCCGGGTGTCGGAGAATCGGAGCTGAGCAGAAGAGATGTTTGAGCAACTTGAAACTGTTCTCGGTATCGGTTGACCAGCGGAACGGCGAGGCCTCCTTCTTGAGTAGGCGAGTGATGGGGTACACCACTTCCGAGAAGTTGGGGATGAACCTTCGGTAATAGTTGGAGAGTCCCAGGAACCTCTGCACCTCTCGGACAGAAGTGGGGGCGGGCCATTCGAGAATGGCCTGAACCTTCCTTTGATCCATGTCTATTCCTTCTTCTGATAACTTGTAACCCAGATACTGCACAGAAGGTATCGCAAATTTGCACTTCTCTGCTTTAACCAATAGCTTGTTCTTCTGTAGACGTTCAAGAACTTGAGTGACATGAACAATGTGTTCCTGTAAGTTTGAGGAGTAGACCAAGAAATCATCCAAATAGATGATGACAGAAGTGGAAAGCATGTCGGTTAACCAGTCCAAATGGCATCACCTTATACTCGTACAGGCCGAATGGAGTGCGGAATGCCGTCTTCCATTCGCCACCCTTGGAGATTCTGAGCAGATGGTATGCGTTTCTGAGGTCGAGTTTGGTAAAAATTCTGGCTCCTGGTACAGCCTCGATGATATCGGAGATCAATGGCATGGGAATACGATCTCGGATAGTCACCTTATTTAGACCTCTGTAGTCTATACAGGGTCTAAGTTCAGTGGAATCCCTTTTCTTGATGAAAAATAAGGGAGCCCCTGCAGGGGATTTCGAAGGCTGAATCAGCCCATTCGTCATATTTGTGTCCAAATAGTTACGTAACACAAGCTTCTCCGTAAGTGTTAAAGAGAACATTCTGCCGAAGGGAACTAGTGCATTGGGTACCAGATCTATGGTACAGTCCTCGGGCCGGTGGGGTGGCAGTTTGGAGTGAAGGCTTTCTTGGAATACTTCGGAGTATTTCAAACAAAAATTGGGTAGTGCAAAAACCCCCACACAGTTGGAGGTGTGAGCTGTAATAGATTGAGGGGCCTTCTGACTCTTCGGTGGAAGACAGTGTTCGGTGCAGTATGCAGAACAGAAACTCAGCTGGTTATTTGTCCAGTCGATTTGGGGATTGTGCCTGCGAAGCCATGTGATCCCCAAAATAATTGGAAAATGTGCAGCCCGGATGATGTCGAACCTTATCACTTCCGAGTGCTGAAAAACTGTTAAGGATAGCTCTTCAGTGGTATGGGTGATCAGTCCGGATGATAGTGGAGAGCCGTCAACTCGTTCTATCTTCTGACCTTCCTTCCGGGGTATCCTGCGTAGACCGACCTTATCGGCCCATAGGGTATCAACGAAGTTTCCTGCTGCTCCGCAGTCCAATAACGCGAGAGTCTCCACCTTCTCGCCTTCTATCATGATGATAGCTGAAACTACCATGAGTCTGGAATCTTCCTTGGAGTTAGAAGAAGAAACAGTTAGAGAAACATAGGGACGAGTAGACAGAACTGGAAACCCCCGGACACTAGTCCCTATTGATGCCGAGGGTGATCGTTTCCCTGCCTCTTGTTAGGCAGTTCTGTGCAGTCTTTTAGAAGGTGTTGATCCGACCCACAGTAAGCGCAAAGTCCTTTTTCTCTTCTTCGCCGTCTTTCGGCAGCAGTCAGAGGTGCTCTTGTGAAGCCAATCTGCATCGGTTCCTCTGAAGCGGTAACGGGAGAACGACTAGGGGGAGAGTATGTCCGAGAATCCGGGAGGAATCCTGAGCCTCGTTGTTTGCGTCTTTCCATCTTCCTTTCCTGTAGGCGATACTCGATATGTAGTGCAGCAGTTAGCAGGTCCGAGAAAGTAGGTGAGCGAGTAGATCTGGCTAACTCATCCTTAATCTCCTCTTTTAGACCCCTCCTGAAAATGGCAAACTGTGCCGGTTCTGGCCAGCCTGCGCCAGAGGCTACTGTTTTGAAAGCAGAGATATACGACAGGACGTCCAAAGAACCTTGCTTTATATCCAACAACTCTTCAGAAGCAGTAAATGACAACTCTGGGCGTTCGAAAGTCTGTCTCAGAGAATTTTGGAACGCTGCGTAATCTTGGAGAATGGCATTGTTGCTTGTGACTAGGGGAGTGGCCCAGGTCAGAGCGTTGCCTGTCATGCTCAAGATTAGGAAGCCGACCTTCGCTTGGTCTGTAGAGAAAGTGCGGGGTCGGAAAGTAAAGTAGACGGTACATGCCTCTAGGAATTCCTTCACTTTCTTGGGGGCACCATCAACTTTTCCCGAGGATAGTGTTGTAGGCGGTAGTTCTGGAGGAGGAGGTTCCCGGGCGGATACCATTTGTCTAAGGAGGGCGTTCTCAGCTTTGACTCCCTGAAGTTCCTGAGACATAGCTTGAATTGCCTTCCAAAGTTCTTGCACTTGCCCTTCGGCTAACATGGTGTCTTTCTTTGGCGTTGCAATCTGTGACATTTTAAGTGCCTGGTCTCCCTTTTCTCCCCCTTCTGTCGAACTCTCCTTTCCTGAACCGCCGGAATCGCTGTCGGGGTCCTGCAGACGCCGTCGGAGTAGATAATCCTTCTCCTTTTTCCGATGAGCTTGCTTGTCACGGAGGGAGGCCACCGTGACCGCTGAAGAGAACAGCTGTCCGAGGACCTCCCTTCCGGAACCAAGCCGAAATAGGGGAAAAAACCCAGAATGGGGAAAAACCCTTAGACTCCTCGGGTCTGTAGCCGGGAAGGCGTAGTTCCAGCAGAAAGTAGATTTTCAGATGGGTAGGAGGTAGATAATAGACTGGATCCGTATGCGTAACTGGCAACACTGTCCTGTCGTGGGAGCCAGAACAACCACCAGACAAGGCCGCAAGCGGGGCAAGGACCGGAGGAGAGGTAAGCAAAGGAGAAAAGGCCCCAAGCAAGTAGCGGAGAGAGAAAAGAAAAACGCAGGGAAAGGGGCGGCGCCTATCCGCGGGGACGGGGCCGCAAGAGAAGAGAAACAGAAACCGCCGAGGCGCGGCGGCAACAGAGAAAACTGGAGGGGAGAGAAAGCAAGAAGAACACTCGCTGGAGGGCGCGAGTGACTGAAGCCTGGACAGAGCGAGGCAGGAGCGAAGAAACCCGGAAGAGCGAGAGCTTCCAAAGGATAATTGCAACGCAGGGACCGCTGGGCCGGGAGAGTAGATATACTCCCAGCGGCCCCGCGCTACAAGGAGGAAAAAGTAACAGACACAAAGGAGGGACTAGTACCTCCCGTACCTACGTCCCAAAACCCAGCGCGGAAGAAACCGCCAGTCGGAACGCCTGCGGGTGACAGGGAAGCCCAGTATTCTCTCCCATTCTTTCTCTGTAATGTTTGCACCTAGTCTCTCTCCCATTGTTCTTTCAGTACTGTGCCCTTGGGTTTGGGTGTGTCTATCAGCATGCAGTACAGCCTAGATGTCGGCCTCCAGCCAGGGCTTTAAGTGGGGTAAGAAATCGAGGGGGGGCCCTCATTTGGGGGCGTGGCTTGTGGGAGGGGCGTGGCCTAAAAAGTACGCAAATCGTAGCGTATACACACAAATATATATAAATGTTATATATTTGTGTGCATACCTTACTATGGTTTGTGTACTATGCAAGCCATCTTTTCTAAACATAGAAATATGTAACATATTTCTACGTTTATAAAGGATGGCTTGCAAAGTACACAAACCATATTAAGGTACGCACACAAATATACAACATTTATATATATTTGTGTGCATACCCTACGGTTTGCCTTGTTTTCAGGCCATCTTTTTTAAACATTTCAGGTTTATAAAAGATGGCTTTGAAAATACACAATTCAAGCCATCTTTTATAAAGCTTTGACTACGGACAAAATTGTCAGTCGGCAAAGCTTTATAAAAGATGGCTTGAAATGTGTACTTTTCAAGCCATCTTTTATAAACCTCGAAATATGTCGAGGAATCCCCAGGTTCGCCGAGGGTTAAAGACACCTCGGCGACCTGGGGAAACAAAGGGACAGTAAGTGTAACTGCCTCTCGTGACCTCTCGCGCGAGGGTTCACCAGATGCAGTTACTATGACTGACGGAAGTGGCAGCCAGTCACAGCGTCGTTGATCATGTGGTTGGGTCTCTGCATACATTAGGTGAAGCCTAGGTGAGAAATGTTCTAATAGAACTATGGTGTTTTTTTTGGGGGGGGGGGGGGTCCTGCAGCCACAAGGCGAGGTCGCTGGTTCTTTTTGATTCATTAGTCAGTTCTAAGCAAAATGTAGAAGAAATCACTCCTATTGATCAGAAAGAAAGAAATTGTTGGAATGTAATGATTAAAGTCTAACAAGTCCACGGTTGCTGAGAGATTTAGTTCAGTAATATTGTTATGTGAACATTTTTGTGTCAAGAGGAATCCTGTTGAAAGAAAAGGGACAAATTGCTTCGAGAAGTGGTTTGAAAGTGTGAATGAAGGCCGATTATCTATCTACCAGGGGACGACTTATGACATCGAACCCTATTGAGGAAGCTGAAACACAGTGTTGCGATGGCTGAGATCTTTTTGTGGTGGCAGAAACATTTTTATGTTTTAGATGTTATAGACAGGCATTCAAATTGAGTAGTCTCCAACACACAGCATTGACTGGATTGTGTGTTCTAAAGGAGTCTGGGTTGATGTTCAACATCTGTAGGTGAAGAGGTGATTCATTTATTTTTAAATGTTTTTATTGGCATTTGCGTAGTTACAATCTTGTATTTCATTTCCATATCACATGCCTACATTTAATCAACAACAACAAACAACCATTAACAAACAACTTCCTACACGTGCTTGTGTTACGTATGACCTCCCTTGGGGCAAGCGCTTCAATGTTTGGGGCTGTAGCTTCCGTTACTCATATCCCAATTGGGGAATGTCGCTTGTTGTCGGGGAGTGATTGATTGGGCACATCCCGGGTGTTTCCTTGTCTTAGTTGGTACATTCCATGGGGGCTTGTCGTCGGAAGGGTGGAACATGCCCCAGAGCAGCGCTTTACATGTCACAAATTTGTCCGTACCATCTGCTTCCGACCTGTTCGCTCCCTCCACCCACACCTTGGTCTCCGCCTCTGCCCACCTCTCAAATTCCTTGCACCACTTTTCGTATTGCGGCCCGGCAGCTGCTTTCCAGGACATGGCGATGGTTCTTTTGGCTAGTATGCATGCCAGATCCATGAACCTAACAACATGTTTGTATTTGCTGGGAGGGGGCTTGGCGCCAAGTAGACATTCTTTCAGTGATCAGTCATACCTTTGTATTCCAGCCTCCCTGCATGCTCGCTCTATGCGTGCCCAGAAACTTTGCACACGCACACACCCCCAGAACATGTGTAGCATGTCAGCATCCTCACCCCTGCACCACGGGCATTGGAAACTTGCTTCCTTTTTAAACATAGAAAGTCTGTGCGGGGTCATGTATGTGCGATAGAGCACATTCAATTGTATTAATTTGAAGCGCTGGTTCCTTGATACAGCCTCAGGGAAGCCCAGTATTCTCTCCCATTCTTTCTCCGTAATGTTTGCACCTAGTCTCTCTCCCATTGTTCTTTCAGTACTGTGCCCTTGGGGTTGGGTGTGTCTATCAGCATACAGTACAGCCTAAATGTCGGCCTCCAGCCGTCATTCAAATTATACATCAGGGTCAGTAATGGACTCACCTGTGGTTCCTCTGGCCAGCCCTCCCATCTTTCTTTGGCTGTTTCACGGACTCAGCGGTACCAGAGGAATTGCCCGCCCGGCAGCCGCTCTCTTTCTTGCAATGAATCGAATAC
The DNA here is from genome assembly GCF_040938575.1 of Ambystoma mexicanum. Taxonomy (NCBI): domain Eukaryota; kingdom Metazoa; phylum Chordata; class Amphibia; order Caudata; family Ambystomatidae; genus Ambystoma; species Ambystoma mexicanum. Next base: position 115,937,849 of record NC_090936.1, read on the forward strand.
CCGAAAGACCCCATCTTCGTACACATCACTGCATGTTTATATTCCCATGCCTTCCCATTTTCTTACTACTGCCATGTCTGTGTTGTCTTTGCAGGTGTCAACCGCTATGTGCACCTCTGGCGAGTAGGGGTTTGACAGTTTCAGTATGTTGTGCGCTCTCCTCCAGACCTTCCTGCCCAGTGTTATAATTAGTGGAGTGTGTTTCGGGCCCTCCTGTTTTACACACAGTATTTCTTTCAGTTTGATGAGAGCCACTAGGTATTGTAGTAGGTCTGTTTCTGAGGTGGACTCGTCTGCTAGTCAATTAACTACGTGGCTGAGCTCCGCTGCCAGGTAGTACCTTTCAAGGTCTGGCAGTTTCACCTTGCCCTTGTCGTACGGTAAATACAAAATTGCTAATGGAAGCCTGTGGCGATTGGTGCCCCACAAGAAGTCTCGGCACAGCCCTTCCAAGGAGCGGAAAAAGGAGGCCCCTATATAGCAGTGCACATTATTGAAGAAGTACAGGAACCGTGGCAGAATAATCATTTTGGTAATGGCTACCCTACCTAACAGTGATAGTGGCAGCTTTAGCCAGAACTTCATGGACTTCCTCAAACCCTGCACCACTTTTGCTGTATTGTGTTCGTGCATTTGCTCCGGTGTATGTCTAATGTTCACCCACAGGTACTTAAACGTGTCCACCTCCCAATTGAGTCCTATCGCAGGTAGTTCATCAACTTTCTTCCCCTTCAGCCCCGCCAACGGAAATATGCAGGATTTGGTTTTGCTGAAGTGGATCCCAGACACTTTCGCGTAGTTATCAAGTATGTCGAGGATCACCGGTACATTCAGGTACAGATCTCTCACATACAGCAGCACGTCGTCTGCGTAAAGCGACAGCAGGTGTCCCCTTCCTCCAACCCAGATGCCAGCATCCAGGTTTTGCTTCCTAAGGTATATTGCTATGTGCTCGAGTCCCAGCACGTACAACATTGGGGTTAGTGGGCACGCACCCTTTTCTCGTCCCTCTCTTGATATCCCAGATTGCTGACACCAACCTCCCAGTTTTTACCCTGGCCTTTGGGTTTGTGTATAATATTTACACCCATCGGATGAATCCTTCCCCAAATCTAAATTCCCTCAGTGTCGCCACCAGCCATTCCCAAAATATCGAATCGAACGCCTAAGTGGCGTCCAGGTAGAGTATGGCATACTGTTCTTGGGATGCCGCTGTTTGCTCAAGTATGTGTTGTAATCTGCATAAGTTCAGTGCTGTGCTGCGCCCTGGTATAAAGCCGTTTTGGTCACTATGTACCAAGCCCCCCATTATCCTGTTCAGGTGCTTTGCCAATATGGTGGTTAAGATTTTGACATCATAGTTCAGCATTGCTAGTGGGCGATACGAATCACATTCATCTATTGATTTCCCCGGTTTAGGTATTGGTATAACTAGGTTCTCCCTCATGGATTCTGGCAATTCCCCGTTGGTATATGCCTCCCGAAAAACTTCAAGCAGTACCGTTGTGAGGGTTGTCTCGTGTGTTTTATAGAACTCCGAGGGGAGTCCATCGCTTCCCGGTGTTTTACCGGAGGCGAGTGATTGTATTGCCTCTGCAATATATTCCGCTGTTATTTCGGCCACTAAGGATTCTTGTTGTGCCGGATCTATTTTGGGAAGGCATATTTAGTATTGTGTTTAGTATGTCAATTTGCGGCACCTGGTGGTCTTGACTTTTATAGGCGGGAGTAGAATTCTCGGAACATGTCATTGATTTTCTGCTGCGTTTTACGTGTTGTGCTCGTTGTGTCTTGATCTCCGTGGTCTGAGATCGTGGGTGCTCTCTCCTACACAGCCACGCCGACAGTCTGCCTGGTTTGTCGCCCTCAGCGTGTGCCTTCTTGATTTTCACTGAGTAATCGAATTTGGCAAGCCTTTCTCATGCGTCTTGGCAATCCCCTCGTATCTTTGCTAGTTCCACCTCCTTCTCCCTTGTCCCCCTTGTGTTTGACTCTTTGTGTTTTAACTCCTCCTCCGGTTTCTCAAGTTCGGCTTTCAGTGTTCTCCGTATGCCCCCCGCTCCCACGATGGTCTCGCCCCTCACCACTACCTTCATTGCTTCCCAGACTATGCCCCATCTTTCAACGCTACCTACGTTCTATTACACGTATTCTGCTATTTTATCTTGCAGCTCTTCCATAGGCCGGATCTGTTAGGGCATCTGGTGGCATGCGCAATTAAGGTATGGGCAGTCTAGGCCCCCGTGTTTTACAATTAATCAGCAGTGGTGAGTGCTCTGATATTGACCTACCTAAGTACTGTGCCGAATCTATTTGTGTTTGGTGCCCCTTGGCCACAAATTAGTAGTCAATTCTCGTGTTGAGGGGGTGTGGTGATGAGTAGTAAGAGTAACCTTTGTCTGTGGGATGCAGCTCCCTCCACACAACTACCAGATCTAGGGCTTCTACTAATGTGTTTAGCGCCCCAGTTGTGGCATCGTTTTTAGTTGCCGTTGGTTTCGAACTGTCCAGCTCCCAATCCCTGACACAATTGAGGTCCCCTCCCCATATGAAGAAACTCTCTCAGCATTGGGCTAATTTGGCCCCCAGTGTGTCTGGGTGTTTTGAAATCCTGTGGTTGGGGAAGTATGAGTTTATTTTATAGACCTCAACCAGCTCAATGCATCCTCTTACTATTAGGTACCTGCCTTCCGGGTCTGCCTCCCAACTCAATAGCTTAAATGGAATTGCCGGGCTTATCCAGATGAGTACCCCTCTGGCGTATTTGGAGTAGGGGGCACCATAGCACTGCTCGTCTCAGTGTTCTGTTACTGTGGCCATAGCTTTCTTAGTCAAGTGGGTCTCCTGCAACAATGCAATGGCCACCCTCTTCCTGTTAATGAAGGATTTCACCTGATTCCTAAGCATGTAGGTTCCCAGACCTCGAACATTCCATAATATCACTCTGATTTCATTGGCCATTTCAGTGTGTGCGTTCCCTTCGGCCCTCCGCCCCCTTGGTCTCTAGCTGCTCTCCCCAACTTCACTGATAGCTTCATTCCCTGGGTGGCCCCGCCCCTATCCCGCTGTGTAAAACCACATTCACACGTTTCTTGACACATACCTCTCTCCGTGTAGGGTTCCAACCGTAACAACTTCCAAGCCAAACTAAAGCTAACAAACTGCGCTCAGCTGCCACTTTCCAACCGTGGCGCTCGAGCGCCCCCGCATCTGCTTGGCCCATCCAGGCTTCAGCGTGTGGGCGGTGGTGCGTCAGCAACTGGCTGATGCCTACTAGTTTGTGAGGTGTGTCTGTTCGCTCTGTTCGAGAGTCCGGTCTTGCTCTTGCTCCCGCCGTTTGCTGATACAAAATGTTCCATTGTTCCGTGTCGCTCACACTCAGATTTGCTGCTGGCGAGTCCCACCTGCACCGCATTCCTCCCTTGGGCCAACTGTTTTCATGTGTTCGCCTCTTGGCCATCGTCCAGGTTGTTATGTTCCAGCCACATTGTGGCCACCGCTGGCGTCTCCAGGAAAACGGCCCGTCCTTTGTAGAGCACCTTGAGCCTGGCCGGATACATTAGCATGTACTTGAGATTCAGTTTCCTGACTTTAGCTTGATTGGCATGAATGAGTTCCTTGCCCTTTGCACTGCGGGTGTGTAGTCCGGGTATATAGCCACGCTGGCATTGTCTCGACGGATCTCCCCTCCTTCTCTGGAGGATTTCAAAATAGTCTCTCTGTCGCGAAAGTTCACTATCTTTGCTATCATGAGGCGAGGATGTGAGCCCGGTGGCGGTCTCTTTTGCAGGGATCTGTGTGCCCTTTCTACCGCAAACCCTTGTGACAATGATTCTGCACCAATTTCCTGTAAGATCATGTTTTCCACAAAGTCCGTCGGGTTGGATCCCTCCATTCCTTCCGGGATCCCCAACAGGCGTATGTTGTTGGGCCGGGCGTGCCCTTCTGCATCCTCCGCCCGGGCTTCTAGTGTTGCGTTCTTCCTTTCTAACTTGTCAGCCGCTTTTCTAGTTCTTTGGTGGTTTCTGTTGTCTCCCTCAGTTCCGTTTCGGCCGTTGTGACCCTTTCAGTGAGGTTGCAGACATCTTGCCTCATCAGCTGCACATCGGATTTGACCTTCTCTATCTTGGTGTCTATGAACGCTCTGAGTGCTGCAATTGCTTCCAGCACTTGGCCGTCATTAGTGGTGGTTTCCTTGCCTGGCTGTGTTGTTGGTGCTTCTTGATTGCTGTGCGGCTGCCCTTTCTGCTTGGCGGCATTAAAGGAGTCCATTATCGTGGCATCTTTCTTATTCTTTGTTGTAGGCATAATTTGCTACCACCTGGTTGTATTTAGAATACAATGTTGGTGGTGTGCGCGCTTCCAGTTCGCGTGCTGTCACTCGTTTGCGGGTTCTCTTAGATCTGTCCAGCACCCGTTTATGAAATATGTTGATTGTGTGTTCTTGTGCTTGTTCATGGATTCTAGTCTCAGGATTCAGGGTCTCCGTCCTGCTGCGCAGTGTCGCTGCTCGCCTTGTCTGCGTTGCGTGCGCCTCTTAACGCACTAGGTTGTTGTTGCGTAGCAGGTGCCGTAGTGTTGTGGGCCCTGTATCATTTCCTTCACCCCGAGTATGCGTCCCTGTGAGCGCCCGACTCCTCGCCTGGCCAGCCTGTCTGTGGCGTGCCCTGGTTTGCGTTGCTGTCCCTCCAGTGCGGGGTTCCCTCAGATCTGTTAAGCACCCCCTCTGACAGGCTGCAATTTGTGTGTCTTTGTATTTATGTTCTCGTCATGCTTGGTCGCAAATTGTGGGGGTTGCTATTCTCCATTTGATGTCGTGGCACATTTTTCCAGCACTGCTTATATCCTGTGCCTTGTTGGGCTGCTATTGCATCGCGAGTGGTAGCGCATTGTGTGCCTTGGTTCACCTTTTCTCCGCCCTGGTCAGCATTACCGTGAGCGCCCAGCTCTCCACCCTTCCAGGCTATGGTTGTGCAGCTAGAAAGCATTGCTGCTTCCCCCGTGTGCGGGAGCCACAGTTCTAATTTCGCCTTGCTGCCGGGTTACTCTCTTGAGTTTCTTGGGCCCGTGCTTTCTTTCTTCTGGCCGGTGGTCAGGGGGCCTCCTCCCTATTGTACTTGGTCGCACCGTGTCTGCCGGTGTTGCTTGTGTCTTGCCCAGCGCTGCACCGCTTTTAACTCGTGGGTGCCTCAGTGATGCTGGCCTTGGTACTCCTCCCCGGGCTAATTAGTGTCTCTGGGGTTGCCTAACTTCCCACCAGTTTGGCCCGTGCCTTTGTAGGGGGTGGCAGTGTGGTATTGTTGCTGTCTCGCAATCCGCCGCAGCGGTCTACATTTCAGGCCCCCTCCCGTACCTAGATTCGCCCTCTGTTGCTCCGATGGTCCAGGGTGGGCCGCTCTGCTCCAGTCGTTGCAGTCCTTCCTCGTTTCTCCTGGCTCAGCGTATTCTGCTGGCAGCCTACTCAGTCTTACGTCCGCTCGCAGTACCTTGGTGGCGCTTGCCCAGTTGGCAGCAGCCCGCACGCACTGTCACTGTCCAACGGTTGACCCGCGCTCCTTCCTTACGTCCCGCTGTGCCTCTTGCAATCTCCAGACTACCCGCTTAGGTGTTTGCGCAGACAGGTAAGTGTTCCTGCGTCCTGCTTCCTCCAGTCTCCTTGCTTCTCTGTCGGCCCCATCATACGCTGGCTAGTCTCCTTGATGTCTTGCGCACGGACCACGTTCCATGCCCTCCTTCTCCGCTTCTTGGCCCACCGTCAGGTGTGAGGCGACCGGATGATCATTTCACTGGGTCTGACGTGTGACCTTGCCTCCAGCCACCATAGTGTCTCTGCAGCAGGGTTCCCTGCTCTTTTCCTGCCCGCAGTAGCTCTTCTCTCACTGCCGGGCCGCCAGCTTGGAGTTGCAGGGGGGTCCTCTTCGGTGTCTCCTTCCTTCAGTTGTCCTTTGCCGGTTTTCAAAACGTCCTCGCTCCGGGGTCAGGGAAACGGTTCCCGCGTCTAGCGGTGTTCTTGTTTCGACTTAGATAGGCTTTATTTCTCAATTGTGAAGGATTATTTCAAGATCTCGGCAGGAGCTCAGAGCGTATGAAGCCTCAGGCCATGAGCTCAGGCCACGCCCCTCACAGGTGATAGATGATATGTAATAAGACATACAAGCTATGTATTTGGTTGAAGAAAACCAATCTCCAAAGCACTTAACATATGATGTTTAGCGCTGAGCCTCTGTTCATAAGAAAAAGGACAGTTAAACATTGATTGGAGCACATTCAAACCCCTACATATGGCAAATATTGGATGAAATAAAAATGCTTTTAAGGTTTTCTGTAAAGAGTATGAAGTATGAAATGTATACACGTGTTCATGTAACAACTGTTATCCTTAATTTGACCCTGTGACAATATTTCGTTAAAAGAGATGATTGTGAATAAGAGTGGTAGAATAGAATGTTGATCCTCCTAGCTGCTTATTTATTAATATCATTAAAGTTTCTTCATAGCTTTTAATATTGTAATCTCTACCTCTCTGATGGCCTTTCTATATTCCTACCACTCGCATGTTTTCCTTTTGGAACCAAGTGTATAATTTTTGTTATAAATTGTATTACTATTATTATTATTTTTTATTATTGTGTAGTGGTTTGCATTAAACCTTAATACAATACCAGTACATAAGAAAACAAAAAATAAAGCCACATCAAAGCGAATTATACATAAAACAACATAACATTATAAAAACATTAGAAAAAACACCATCATTTAAAAATGGACAAAGAGAAATAATCAGAGACAGGTGTGCCGCCACATCAATCTGGACCAAAACAATTCCTTAGAACATTCTGAAGCAAAACAAACCAGGTGTTTGATTAACACCTTTGTTCAAATCGGATCCAGAACCTGACAGTTCACAATGGGTCTCATTACAAGTGTGGGGGACCAGAAGCATGTAGATTGAGCATTCGGATGTTATAAGAGTTGGCAGACTTAACAGAGGAAGTAATTAGCATCTGTTGCAGATCGACATGAAGAGAATTGGGCTGAGGAGACAAGATTTTTAGATAGTTTTTAGATAGTTAGACAGCAGCCTCCAGTGATATTGAGCCTATAAGGAAACCAAATCCAATTTGTGCCGCAATATTGGGTTGGGAATGGAAGAAGTGAGTCCCAGTACGTGTTTCCAGATCTGTCCCTGTAGGGAGTCCAAAAGTGGACCAAAATCAAACAGGGACATATCTAGCCCATATAATAGGATAGGTGAGATTTTAAAGAGGTAGTATTTCAAAATCGGGACAAGGGAGAATGTACGCAACTTGTAGAGTCACTTCATGTGGCACAACAAAGGAGACAACTTTGCCTTCAAGGTCGATTTCCACATCGCAAATTATGTCGTATTGGAGAGATTGTAGCACAAATATCAAAGAGAGGCAACCAACTCCACTCTTTCGCCCCCCCAGTGGACCACCATATAGTTTGCACTTTTCTCTTATTGGAGAAAATTACAATTTTGGATTTTTGACCCATTTGCAGCAAGATTGTTCCTAAGAGCATAGGAGTGAAAGATGGGCACCTTTCTTTGAAGGCTAAGCAGAGTTGTGTCAAACAGAATATCATCCGCAAAAGGGAGTCAATGGATCCTTAATTGACCCAACCTCGCTGGAAGCATGCCATTGGCTTACCACAACTCCTTGATGTCACTGAGATATGCATTGAAGAATGTGGGGGCCAAAATGCACCCCTGACACAAACCCAAAAAAACAGGGATGGTCCTGACACCTTCCCCCGATTAACTCAGATGGACCCTTAGAGTGGAGTTCCTCTGCAGAAGAGCAATATGTTCGACCAGTTTGGGCAAAATTCCCCAATTCCAATGTTTGCTCCAGAGTTATTCACGAACAACACATTCAAATGCTGAAGACCTGTCCAAAGAAGCCATGTAGACAGAGTGCGCCTGACAATGTTTGACATTAGACAGCAAATGGATCAAAACAAAAGTGGTATTAATAGGAGTGCCCATACTTTGCCTGAAGCCCACTTGAAATCGAGAGTTGTTTTGGCTTCTATTCAGATCCCTTAGCAGGAGAATTGCAAAAACCATACACAGAGTCTCGATAAGGGCTATAGGCCTATAGTTCCTCGGAGTGGTTGCATCTCCCTTTTTAAAAATCCAGATAATGATGTACTGAGGCCACTAGGTAGGCGCTATGTGGGTTCTACAGATGTCATCAAAGTAGGGTTATAAAAAACATGTCCATGCAATTGTATCCTTTTTGAGCAAGAAAGAAGGCAGACTGTCCAGGCCTGGGGCCCTAGAAGGTTTTAGTCTAGAAATTGCCCATTCAATGTCATCAATGCCCCACGGGGACGTGCCAGGGATTGAGAATGAAGGAAACATGCCTAAACCTCTTGTGAAAAAAGTAAACCCAATTGGATTCTTGAAAACTACTGCAGACTTTTTGGACGAGGAGTTGTTAATTTGGGCATACAATTATCTCAAATATGCACTGATGATGAATACCAGCATAGTCTGATTGCCTCTAGTGAACATCTCATGCCTTAGAGATTTAACACAGTTTCTATGGCATTGGCAAATACGCTTCTTCTCAATAATGTACTCAGCCAAGAAAACTTTCTATGCTTAAGCAACCCAATGTTTATATGTTTGGCTCGTTTCGAGGTCATGATTCTAGCATCAAAGTAGTGAGGATGGTGTGGGACAATCAATGGTCTGGCCTCATGAGAAAGTTACCCAAGACATTTGACTATCAAGGTGGCCAAAGGAACAGAATTTGCTTGCTAGCTATAACCATTGGGGCCCTTTAAACCCTGAGGAACTTCAGGGTCTGACGAGCAACCGTCCCGTCAAAAAGAATTCCAACAAGTTTTAGATACAAACCTCTGTCCCACTTACACGCAAGCCGACTGGAACCACTGGGATCAGAGCCGGACAGACCTCATGCAAATTGACCTCCAAATTTCAGTTGAAAATTATCATCAAATGGTCCCCAAAAGAGGGCTAAAAAAGCACGTTTTGCCACAAGAGGAAATGAGACCAGAAGAACCAAAGAAATTATTGATCCACGAAAATGTGTTACCCCTATCCCACGTGAAAGGAGACCCCATTCCAGTCCAGGAGGGATCAAGTAGTAACACATCCCAGTCAGACATGAACAAGTCCCACCCCATAACCCATAAAAGATTGTTCTGTGCTGTGGGAGGAATCATGGATGTATTGTTGTACTTATGCCCCTCTGCACAGTTTGCACTGAAGTCCCCCCGCCACAATCAATGCATAGTGGTGAACACCCATTAGCCATGAATCATACAGATGTTTCAAAATGGACTAGAAGGAGTCAATGGAATGTCTGTCTGGGTTCCAATAGACGTTGACCAATAGAAGTTCACGGCTGGCATCCGTAGGGGCATGCATACCGCTAGGACCCCCTCCGATACAAATCATAGATCAGAGAATTATTTTATTCCAACATCGGTGGCAATGGCCAAACCCCCACTAGGTCGGCCCAAGCAAGCCCGAGTGGCTGGAGAAGTAAAAATCAAACAGCCCTTAAGTTCAATAGAGGAGAGTGTCATGGTTTCCTGAAAGAACAAAATGCTGTAATGCGTAGTAAATCAGAGCCATTCCATATTCTAGTGAGATTACTGTAGCCACATACATTCCAGGAGAGCACATTGATCATACACGGGTCAGGGTTGGATCGGGGCCTGGCTGAGAGTTGCCAAGGTTTTAAAAGCTGGTTCCAGCCAGGACCAGTCCTGTAACTCTCTCAACATAGAAATAAAGGGAGCGTTGGAGAAGGGGCGTAGGAGACACTTAAAATTTGGGGGAACAAGGGACACCTTGGGGACTCAGCTACAGACGCAATACAAACTGCCATAGCTCTAAGTGCTGAAGTGTTAAAACCACTATGAACAGATTTATTTTAAGAAAGAACACCAAATAATGGCAGTTTTAAAAACACAGATAGACTTCAAATAAGTTGTAGATTTCTTAACGATGACACAAAATGTAAAGATGATTGTAATTTTTATCAACACAGAAATAAGGTATGCGTGCACTGCTAAAACAAATGTTCAAACATTTGAAATCTAATAACAGGGATTTTAAGGAAACCAAGTTCTCTTAATCGCTTTGAAGATCTCAATGTAGTTGTAGTGAGGGGGATTTGACTTTGTTATATTGTTCAACTGATGTGTTGGACTTGAAGAATGTTTTATAGAGAGTCATAATAATTGGTTGTCTTTTATGCAAAAACAATGTAAACATCAATATTTGAATGAGATTCCTCCAAATGAAAAAATAAGGTTCAGAGATATGTTTCTGCACTGATGAACTCCTGTAACATTGGGCACAAGAGGGAGAAGCTTACGGTTGTCTACAAAAATCAATTTTAGATTCAACAATCAAATAATCCAGATGTGTTTTTGTTTTTTTAAATGTACCTTTGGAGTTTTTGCTACACAAACTTCTTTGGAGCCTTATATCACTGACAGTACATTGGTGGAGAACACTACACTGCCGGTGTCCTATAGCCCTAAGGTGGCATAGTTAGAAGGAACCCACACAATGTGATTTCTGTTGCATGGGATGCCACTTTTGGGGGAAGTTTAGAGCACTAACAGGCCACTACTGATGGAAGCTCACTCAGAATGCTGGCGATAATACATGGTGAGTGAGAAGAGATCAAGGCAGACCCATCCAGGCACCTTTCACATCTATACACCATTGACGGCAGCATTAAGAGTGTGGTGTGTGCTGATCTGCTTATTGATAAAACATCTCACCTATCCATATACATCTCACCTATCAATAACCAAAAATTGGTTACAATATATATTTTGATTTCATATATATGTACAACATAACACACACTGGTTCATTTACAAGGGTGCAAAGAAACATAAGTCAGAAATACAATTATATAAAATATATTCAATATGACAAATAGGACGCATGAAATTCCATCTAGACCGATCAGCCCTATCTCCTTGACTGCTGTTTGCCTTCTGCTTCACATCTCTCTTTGGAAGAATAGCCACATAGTAAAAAGGGCCAATTATTTCATAGTCAGTGAGTATCATGAACATTTATTGCATTTTTTGTGGCACTCAGTATGCATGACAAATTATTTTGCTATTGCTTATATTTCTTCCAGATCCATGTTATCTTTATATATGTTGCATGCAGCGACATGAATCAGTCCTTTCTGAGACATTGTTGAATGCAGCAAAGGTTCCAGTCGTTACAAAGCACTGAAGCGTCTATCAGACTATAGGAAAAAGGTGGAACAGTTAACAGGATCTGCGCTGGCTTCACCTGTGCAAAGAAAGCTCTTTCGATGGGAAGGATCCTTCCAAAAAATATCCACCAGTTCTGAGACTGACGAATACTTGTTGATGTTAGATAAGGTTGCTAATTGTCCAGACAGACAGACATATTTGATTTCTGGGTATTGAACAATCATTTTAGGGTTCTGTGTGAATAGGCCTCATTTTAAAGGTCTCAAGAGAAAAGGACTGATTTACAATGCCTGATTTTCTTTTGATCGTAAAAACAGCATTGTATAGGACTTTTTCTCTTGAGACCTTAAACATGTGTTTTTTTAATTTTTTAAAATATTTGTGGGGTTCCTGCCCCCCACTCGCTCCTGTGGGATTTCAGCCCCTGCCTCGTCCCCCAACCCCTCCGAAACCAAAGCACATACATCCACACAACACACGCACCCACACACTTAACCGTTCTCCTGGTCCTGTGCTTCCGGGTCCCGATGTGCCTGTCAGCCTTCAGCGCACTCGTGTGCGGCAGGGGCCGGACAGTTCCATTTAGAAAGACAGCTCCGATCTTTTCACTCAGAACACATTTCAGAGCCTCTCACTGGTTGGTAGAAGAGTTGAATGTAAGAGAACAGATGGTGGGGGTGAGTGAAAGAAGGGAGTAGACAGAAAACATATTAGCATGAGAGTGGTGGTAAAAGAAGAGGTCTGGGTGGAGGAGCATTTGAGAGAGGGAGAGGAGTCGCAGATACTAGGGTCGGTAAGATAGCTCAGGGGCCACACGCTGTTTGAAAGTAAGACAGCGCCGAGCAGCATGGGTTTGAAACCCGGTTCAAAACCCGGTCCCATGCTTAGAGGGTGGACTCCGGCTGGACTCCGACATGAAGCGCGATCTAAGAACCCAATTCTTTAATAATGAGCACAATAACGGTTGTCAGATCCAATTACTCATCCAATTACTCATTTGCTTATTACCATGTTTGCTGTAACATTTAAGACACAACTTAGAACCAGTATTGATGAAGCCAACAGTTTTGGCTTATCTTTGAGCATGCTATAGGCATTGGCATCATAACTCTTGGGACCAATGCTAATTGTCAGCTATTTCCATCATGAGCCCAGAGAGTAGCATAATTGGTCAGGTATTGTCATGACGTGCTCTGGTACTCACACCAGGTAGCATATCTTTCTACCGTATGCACTCACCATTTCAAGGTTTTCTTATTGAAATTCAAGGTACTAATACTGTTACCAGCTACTGCCTTGAATAAACCAGCTTCTTGCACTGTTATCATTCAATACCCAGGTACCCACACCATTGTCAAGGCTAGGCACAATTAGTCTAACAGTGCCAATGTCATGATTCAAATTAGGAGACAAAGCCAGGTTCCCTGAAGTCTAGATGGCACAGCAGTGAAATATTCCATTACACCCAACTTGGACATCAATGGCAGCTTCCATTGTGCCCACTTTGCACAGAAAGGCCAGATACCAATATGCAAAGTTATCAAAAGCCATGGTGGATTTAAATGCACCATGTTAGCACAGTGAGGCCAAATTACATTATTTGCATTTATCACAATAAGGCAAGTTGCCATTATGACCACCAGCACAATACACCCAGACCTTGGTATGCCTGTTAGCTCTCAAAGATATATCATGTAGGTGTGTATGGTGCAGTGGGATGAATATGTGTTGTGCTGTGGCAGTGTGAGCTGCAGGAAGATATGTGTAGAGTGCAATGCTGGAACATTGTTTGTTCACACAGTGCAGTTCTGAGGCTGGTGTATGCACACATCCTTGGAGGGGTGAGTGATGTTTGTGCAGTATGCGGATAGAGTGTGTGTGTGTATGTAGCGCTGGTCTTGCGGTGTGTGCATGCCGGTTATTACTGAGGCCATGTTGAAGCAGTGCTGTGTGTGCAATCAATGCTTGCACAGTTTGTGTGTGCAGTGTTGGGGCAGTGTGTGCAAAGTGCTGGGTTTAGTGTGTCTTTGTACATACACTACAATGAAGTGCTGGGTACAATGTGTGTGGGGTGAGGTTGATTTGTGTGTACAGTACAATACTGTGGCGAGTGTGAGCAGCATGTGTGCAGTAGAGTGGAAGAGCCTGTATGTGAGTGCTGGAGACAGTATGTCAGCGTGTGCAGAGCAGTTTTGGGGCTTTAAGACTGCATGCAGTTTGGGGATGGTGTGAGTGCAGAGCGGGTAGAAGTGTGTGAAGAGCATTCATTCACTGTGTAGAGGATGGAAATGTAGAGCAGTGTTGGGGCTGTGTGCATATGTGCGGTGGATGGTGTGAGTGTAGAGCAGTGTGGGTGTGCAGTGGAGTGATGTATATGAACTGTGCTTGGCAGTGGAGTGTGCAGTGCAGTGGCGAGGTGTGTATGCACAGTGCTAGGTGGTGCACATGTGCCATGGAGTAGGGTGTATGTGCAGTGCATGGCGATGTGATTGTTCAGTGCAGTGGGTGGTGTATACACAATGCTGGGAGGTTTGTGTGTGTACGTGACTAGGGGCTTGTGTTAACTGGTGTTCGTGTTTGCGAATGTGCAGTGCTATGGTCTCCCTGGTCAGTTATGGCATGCTTATTGCCAACGCAAACTTGGGGAAATGTTGTATCTGCTTCATGCTTTATAATTAAAGGAGGATCATAATGGTGAACGCATCTCAGAACACATTTCCTTTCAATTTACTTAATAAAAAGGAAAAAAAAAGCCTTTCTCCCACTTTTTAAAGAAGTTTCGCTTTGCAAACTTTTAGCCAAAATTAAAAAATAAAGTATGTATATTCAAAATATGACATTGTTTTTATCACTTTGTGACACAATCATGCAGCTTCTTAAAACTCTTGTAATCAAATGTTTCTAAGACCTACTCAGTGGCACTCATTTTATCCCTTTCAGTGGGATGAAAGTCTGAGTTGCTCTGATGGGATGGGATGCCGCTGGTGCATCAACCCACTAAGCTATTTTACCACTACATCATGTCAATGTCGTAAATGTCCAGCAAAATTGAAGAAGCACACATTTACTGAGCGTATTCACATGTGTTTATGAGCAAAGTAGCAAAACTGGGCTCTGGAGAATGTGGGTCAATCTGGCAGGGGGCTCTGGTGCAGGGCCAGCTGAAGATATATCAAGGCTGGTGTGGATTGTCAGCATGTTTGGGAGACCCCTTTGTCTTACAAATGGTAAAAACAGAGGCGCAGGTGGGGTGTTTGAATTATAATAAAGTTAAAATAATACAGAGAGTTGGTTAATAACTGCATATGATCACAGGAAAGGCAGCCAGCAGGGACCTGAAACACTAAATGCCCCCTGAAAAATTATTCAGTGCTCTTCGGCAGTAGGATGCTAATGATGGGAAATTATGAATAAAAAGTCAACGAGGTGCTAGGAACATTCCTAGAGACTGCCAGAAGGAGGTGACTGTCTGCAATGTGCACGCTGGACACATTTAATATCCCAAATTAAAGGGTTTTGTTTCTGTTTCATAAGACTTGCAATCTGCGGCACCTGCCCCCAGCCTGCAAAGATCCATGGCACATTTCTACTGAAAAAAACGTAAAGGCTTTTATGCCATCCCTGCTCTGGGCTGAGTGGCTAAGTAAGCAGTTCTCCTCCAGGGGCAAGCAAGTAGGTCCACTAGGAAATGGGACCAAGAAGTAGTGTTTCTGGTGCTGGAGAGTGAAAAGTTCCTTCAGGTCGAGGTTAGGAAACTGCAGCTCAGTCAAGACTCCTCTTGTTCAGGCAGTGAATGATGTTTTACTCAAGCATCTGTCTCTGTTCTTTCATGCTGTACCTGGGTTGTGATTTTCATAGGAAATGTTGCCCTTCCACCAAAAAATGGTTAGGAAAAGTCACCCCTCTTGTAAAAAATGTCTCTTCCGGTAACAATTGTCACATCTTCTATCTTTGGCAAACTGTGAAATATCAGTTTTGCAACAGATTTCTGGTCAGGCCCTCAGCATGAACTGCTAATAAAGCACACTCTTTCTTAAAGTGTGACGCTTTTGTATCCTGTCGGTACAAAAGCACAGGTCTCCTCTCCAACCCAGCACATACAACAAATAACCAGTATGTGTTTAACAGGAGACCAATTCTCACCTGGCTAATTCTAAATAAAGCAATTTAACTATAAATGGGGGTAGGCCAATCTGAAATAATTTGGCACTCCAAAGATGCCCCCGCCTATACTTTTGTTGCAGACCAGTGGATGTGGTAGGGGCAAGGAGGGGTTAAATGGCTTTTATTTAATTTTAATACATTACAAAATTACAGCCATTCTATTTGAATATTAATATCTTTGAAACTCTGAATCATGCAAAAAAAATATTACTTAGTGACTTTGTGAGCTTAACATTAAAATCGTTTCACTATCTTTGAAAACATGCTCTGAATAATGCCTTTGATTTTCTCGGATTTGCCCTCCAGCCTCTGACAGAAAGGTGGGAGAGGGTGCAACAGCATCCAGCTATGCGCCCACTCACCCCCTACTCTACAGAACAGTGATCTTGAGCAATTCAAAGGAAGGAATGCACAGTCTTTTTACATTTGTGGCAATTGATGATGATAGGTTTATAACGTGCTTAATACCCTGAGGTTTCTAAGCGTGGACCAGGGATTGAACCTGTGGTGCTCTGTGTTGTCTTGCTTCTAAGGCGAGCATGTTGTCCCTGAGCTATCCTCCCGAGACAAAAGAAAGGCAGTCTTCTAAACAGAAGGCCATGCTTGCCAATTGGAAAAATAAACAGCCTTTCTTTTCACTGGCTACAGATTCTGGGGGGGGATAAATCATATTGTATATCCCCCCCCTTCTCCCTCCCATTTCCCACATCCATGATTAGACAGTAACTAAGGTACTGCCTGTGATGCTGCAGAGTTTACCCTTGCATCAAGCTTGGGCTTGGATAAGGAAAATAACAAAAAAGTCTTGGTGTCATCCAAGGCCTTCGAATAGGCCATACCCCAAAGAATGCAAAATATGACGTTGACCCCAAACCAAATTTGTCCCAATTTCAGAATGGATATAAGAAACCATAGGTTGTTGTTCTCCAGGGACAGGGAGGTCAAATCGATGTCTTTTTAATGCAGAGATTTCAGGGAAGGGCTCAAGTTCAATATTTCCAGGACCATGGTTCTCTTAAAACAAGTAGAATCATGGGCCTGGAAAATAGCCTCCCATCCTATGATCTTTGAAGGGCATGGGTCGTTTAGGTCATTTAGGATCAATTTAGATTGAACGCCCATCGCTGGGACAGAGTGGATGGCAGGGACTACAAGATCCTCCTATGCCACGTGGTTGGGAGTATGCCCCACACCCACGAGCCCGTCCTCCCATTGCAGATTAATTATTGCCCAAACCTTGGACCTGTGCAGGGGCAATTGTGATCGGGAAGGAAGTGGTAATGGATTTCCTAGAAGCTGGGCATGGAAACAAAGTGAAGGGATAAGATGACCTAGTGGGACACAAATCTCGAACAACCACATCAGTTGAGTGGAGATCAAAACCTGCGTCCTTATGCCACGGCATCTGGCTAGTAGATTGATCAACTGCTGTGGTCTTACTGGCCACCAATGCACTTAAAGTGCCTGATCTTTTAAGACTTGTCCCCCAACCTTTTTCCTCACCCGACTGACCATCTCCTAGAGCAGGGTCCCTCAATTCCACCGGCTGAGTGTTTAAGTCAATAATAGCATCCACTGAAGACATTAGTTTGATATGTTTTACAGAGGAATTGGAGGATTTGTGTTTTCTTTTGTAATTGTTTTTCTTTGGATTTTTTTAGGGAGAATGAAACCTGGAGGAGGGCCAGGAGGGCTCCTCCTCACTCCCACTTATCTCTGCAATTCTGATGGGGGCATAAGGGGGCTCAAAAAGCAGCGGGACACACTTAAACAAGACATACAGGCTACCAATGGTGAGGGTGAATTGGGAGTGTTAGAGTTATTAATATCTTGTACAATTTCCAACCTGGCAGAGCCATACTGGTCACTCACATCAACACCTTGTCCCACCACATTGGAGTTAGCATTGGTAATAGGGTCACCCTCTTGGTTACCAAACACATGTTGGGGAAATGACCCTGTATTGGGGCCGCAACCGAGATCCTGTAAAGTGGATTCTATCATAGGCAATTTTGTTACATTAGTCTAAACAATGTATTTTATGTTATCACAAAGCCTTAAAATAGACTCCAAAACCAAATGCAAGACCATAATGGAATGTGTGCCCAGGGAGTCCGAATTCTAGAATCAAACGTGCCTACAGGAGTGAAGCAAGGCCCATTCGGAGGCAACTGTTCATGGATAGCCGAGTTATCCGACCCTTGATTGGGCTTTAAATAACCAGTCTTGGATTCCACAACAAGCTGCGCTAGTAGATCCTTGGTAGGATAAGTAAGTTGCATATCTTTACACAGCTGCAAGAATGAATCGTCCAGAATGATGGAGTCCTCTAAGGTAGGACACACAATCATGGCTGTGGGAGCTATACCTTTGCCCCTTTTTGCTAAATCTTTACCTTGGGAGTTGGAAAAGTCCGCTTGTGTGGAACTTGAAGCAGAACGCAGAGTGCCCACAGTAGAGATCTCTGAGTGAAGCACTTGGGGATACGTGATTGTGGTCACTGTTGCAGCGTGCAAAGGGCTCAAGGAAGTGTTGCATAACTCTGAGAAAAGACGAATAGTAGGGAGCGACAGGGAGGGATACATTGGGGACAGATCTGCCTCTTGTAGCTCACAGGGAGTGGACGGTAAAACAGAAGCACCATCGGTAGGAGCCATCGTGATGACAAACGGACCGGAAGGCAAGACCAGCCCAGGACCGTTGAAACAGTCAATAGTCAGTGATTTACTGTGCAATGCCACAGCCATGTAGTACTATGGCGTATCAACTTGAGAATAAAGCTGGCTAAGAAACAGACAGCTCAAGACAAAAAGTTAAATCTCATCAAAGACAAAGGTGCACAAGGAAGTGATAGGAGCGACCGGCTGAATTAAAGAAAGCAGTGGTTGGTAAAATCAGGCAAAATTGGAGCACCAACTCATCAACTCTCCGGTAATTTGTAGGATAGAAGAAGATTAATCCTGCCAGTGCTGAGCTCCCAGGCGGGTTAGTCAATTTCAGTCAATTGAAGAAGTACCTGGCACAGACCAGTAGATGTCGAGGAGCCATGCAGCAATTCTATTACTATTAATCACAGAAACATTACTGCACTGGCAAATGAGGTGGTGGACTTGCACTTGTACACAAAGACTCTGTCAATGCTAACATATCAACACCAGACACATCGCAGATAGTGGATCGCCCGTTCTATGACGCAGCACCTTGAACACATTTATGCTCAGATTATTTTTATATACAGAAAAAACCTTTATAAGACCTATCATTGACGGATAACTTGGGGGACCTCACAGTACACTACCAACATTTTAACATATTGAGAAATGTTAATATTTGGCTACATACACAAATGGTCAACATTACTGCCAAGTCCCTAGCAGTGAACCGCGACACCATATACCACATGCAAATAATATGAGAACCCACTCACACAGTTGGATACTTGGTGGATGGATTCTTCTAAATTAAAACACATCACCACTGTGAAATGCCCACTGCTCATACGTTGGAGCAACATCATTGACATCCTGTTCACCAACCATATACACCTTAGCAATGCCTCTGCCAGAATGTATCATAGTTCAATTGATATTGATCGGATTATGGAAGGACAATAAACTAGACGTGCTTCTCAACAAACTAGAAACTTTAAACTCCCATCCCACTTATGCTAAACAGATGGGATCAACACATGAACAACTCCATCACCTCCCCAAATCGATCTCACTAACCCTTGTTGCACAAATGTTCCAAAAAGGTAACATTAGTAGTAGTAAATTAACTGAAGATCCCACGCAACATTTGTTGGACACAATAGAGATGAAAGTAGCTAAAGCATCAGATCGTGGAAGGATCTCTAAACAAGAGGTGACCTTTCGGATAAATAAAAAGTCTAATATTCCGACATGGGGTTATTATCTCAGACTCCTCTTTTGTTAAGAAAAATAATGAATTGCTTACCTGTAACTAGTTCTCCAACATTGCACAGGCTACTTTCCATGTAAGAAACCTCATGTGTCACCCGTGTACTGGTTTGTATGGTGTGTTCATTAGAACTGCGTTCAGCTGACAATGTGGAGTGGGCTGCCACACCGGTGAGAAAGTTCTCAGCATTCCTGTAAGGAAAACCTTGACTGTTTGGTCACTGAAGAGGGATGGAGCATGAGGGCCACTTGTGTAGAAAGTGATGGCCGAAAGGTGAACTTTCAGGACGCTTATTAGAGCCCCACTTCAGTGAGTTTCAGGCAAACAGGATGCAGGCATAAGGCACCATACACAACAATATAAAAACCTCATTGTCATGCAATACCTAACACAAACAGTAGTAGAGCCAAAAAATAAAACCCCGGAAGCTGCGGGGCTTGCCTTACTGGAACAGGCGTTGGAGGACTGCTCGCCCCACCTGCATGTCCTTAGCATGTTGTTGAGTCAGACAGTAGTGCTTGGTGAACTTGTGGGCCACTGCCCACGTCACTGCCTGGCAAATGTCGCCTAGCGGTATGCCCAACCATAGCGCTGCCATGGACCTTGTAGAGTGCGCTCTGTAAAGGCTTGTTAGCCTTAGTGTGGCAAAAAGAAATCATCGCCGCTACCCATCGGGAGATGCCCTGTTTCGAGATCGACTTCCCCTTACTGGAGGGTCCAAAAGCCACAAAGAGTTGTTTGGATGTTCTCTATGACTTGGTGTGGTCCAGATAGTACTTCAAAGCCCTTTTGACATCCAGGGAATGCAAGGCCTTTTTCAACTGGAGTAGAAGCCTTAGGGAAAAAAGTTGGTAGGGCTATTGTCACGTTCCTGTGAAAGTCAGACGGAATCTTCGGAATGAAGTGTGGTTTAGTAGAGAGAAGAACTTTGTCCTTCATGAAGCATAGGTATGGAAGATGAAGGACTAGAGCCTGCAGCTCCGACACACGCCTGGAGGACGTAATGGCCACTAGAAAAATCACCTTCCAAGTCAGAAACTTTATGGCAGCTGCCGACATCGGCTCAAACGGTGGTTTCATGAGGGCTGACAGCACCAGGTTGAGACTCGACACTGGAGCAAACAACTTTAAATTTGCCAATGGGCATCTAACCTGACACAATCCGCAGGCACTCACTCATTAAGCAGCACCTCTGGTAATCACTCTTAAAATCGGCCTCTCAAAAAGACACATTTCATATCTATATGCTACCTGAAAAGATTGATCCAACCAAAAAATGTCATCCATTAATAGATGGGAGGAAGAGTGTCATGATCTCTGCTTCCAAAAGATCAGGACTTGCCCGACTCCCTTGGAAGCAGACCCATAACCCTGGTTCCGAGTGCCAGCCAGTCCCAATTGGGACGTTTTGGACCCTGTCCTGGCGCCAGTGGCACCAGGCTCATAAAGATGCCCAGTCCCAGCGCTGGAAGTGCAGGGCTCATAATGCTTGGGTGAACTTACCTGCAGCAGACCATGCTGCTTACTTACCTGCCAGTTGAACCCCTGATCCTCTTCTGTTTGGGACTACTTTTCCTGTTGGGTGGGGCAGGAGCCACTCCCTAGGTTCAGAACACTGGAACTCTTCTGGAAAGCAGGAACTCTTTTCTTACCTAGGCGTGGCTGTGGAAGGAGACACCTAAGCACTACAGGAGGCTATTTAAACCACACCCGATGGATGAATCTTGCTTTGCGTTATTCTGCATTCTCTGCAGCAGAACGCTCATCGTGTCTTCTGCTTCTGATCCTGGGCCTAAGGGAACAAAGGTTTACCATCCTGGAATCCAGTCTTCAGCAGCACCTGTAAAGACAAAGAAAGAACACGTTAGCACTACGGTCTTCAGTGGCAGCGCATCTCTTACCTGGTCCATCGGCTGTCACCAACGCCTCGCGCTGCATCCCGGCATCTGAAAGACAAAGGCTTACCTACTCTTCGCATGCTCCGGAGGTCTTCGCACTGCATTCTGGCATCTGAAAGACAAAAGCTTACCAGCTCTTTGCACGCTCCGGAGGCCTTCGGCGCTGCATCCCGCATCTGAAAGACAAAAGAAGGTGCGTTTAAAGACATTGGGCAACTTTATTACTCGCGTGCCATTACTCCTTCCCACGCCGAATCCAGTGGGTATTCCAGCACCCTTCAGCTTCTCTAAAGCTCCGAACTTGTACCTGCAAGATAAAAGGGACAGTTAGTGCGCATCGTGAAGCAGGCTACAAGCGCTTACTTACGTGCTTCCAGGCGCTTCTATTCCTCACGCGGGTTCGATCCTCAACTCTTATCAGCCCGCCATCCGCCATCGCCGGAACCCTGCAAAACAAGAGATATCATTACAAAAGACTTTTAGGACATTTGAAGTGCCCAGAACTTACCGTTCGTGCAGTTAACGACAGACAGCAGTCCTCTGAGGTCAAGAGGCCTTCACCCTTATCCAGTGAAGAAACTGGTTATGGCACCCTGCCCCGAGGCAGATGGAGAGCTCGGCGTTCACTTACCTAAGGTGAGGGCGTTAACCTTTGGCGTTCTACAGGAGAAGAGAAAGGGACGAGGAGAGAGGCACCCAATAACCCCAGTTCATTAATCCCATATTTTCTATCTGCAGACATCTTAACTCTTCGAGTCAGACATACAGTGCACAGAGGTCCAGCCCAAAGAGTCAACCGTGTGTTACACATCACCTTTGAAGATACGGCATTCACCCAGTCAAGACCGGCGCCTCTACGGGAATCAGGTGAGCGTTACAGAACGCAAAGCCTACCACAAAACTCCCACCCAGGCGCTATGGAAACCTCGGATACCGACCAGCTAGCCCAGTTACTTGGGGAACTAAGAGCAGAAGTGCATGCAGCCCGTCTGGGAACGAATGCTCTAAGGTGGGAACTGATTATTTCCAAGGAGCGAACAGACGATCTCGCTAGACAATTGCTACAGTCACAAGCCGGACAAACTCCGTTACCCGCATCAGGGGCAAATCTTCCTTCAACATCCTCTACAAACTCAGTGCAGATCAACCTACTGGGAATGTACCTCTGGCTCCGCCCGAACGATTTTCTGGTGACCGAAAGAGGTTTGCAGTATTTATTAATCAGTGCCGGTTGCACTTCTTATGCCGGCCAGCAGCCTTTCCAACTGATCAAGCTAAGGTAGCTTTCGTGCTTTCGTACCTTAGTGGCAATGCGGCAGACTGGTCGATCCCTCTAGTTAATCAAGATGATCCGGTTCTCCATGATTTTCAAGATTTTCAGCTCAGTATAGAAAAACTGTTTGCAAGACATTCACAGGGGCAGGCCTTGGACAATGAGCTCCTTTCATTGCGACAGGGTAATCAAGACCTTTTGGCTTATATTGCGTCTTTCAACAGACTGATAGTGGAAACTCGATGGCCTGAGGACAAAAGGATTACGCTGTTTTATAGAGGTCTACGTGGAGAGCTCAAAGATGTGTTAGCCCAAGTAGTGAATCCCCCGCAAGACTGTTCGGACTATATTGACTTAGTCGTTCAAATTGACCACAGACTGCAGAACAGGAAGGCCGATCGTTCCAAGTTTGATGCTCGAGTATTTTCCAAACCACCAACTCCTACCAAAGGAGTAGACTCCGGGGAACCCATGCAAATAGGGGGCCTGAAAGGACCACTAACACAAAAGGAGCGGGAAAGGAGAAAACAGCTGCAATTATGCCTCTATTGCGGAAACTCGGGGCACTTTCTTCGAGACTGTCCGGTGAAACCAGCCAAGAAGGCAGTAGGAGCTGCAGTTACCAGGGTCACAAACTCTGAGCAGGGAAACAACCTCGCCCGACAAGAATAGAGGTCCTCTTGCCGAGCGTTAAAACCAGTTCCGTGACCTTGCATTTCGTGATACCTATGGTCCTCATTAGCCCTGAACATCCGGATCGATTACATGCGATTGAAGCTTACGTCGACAGCGGTGCCATCGGCAATTATGTGGATCATGAAATGGTTTTGAGGATGAATCTGACTCTTTGCCCAAAGGCTGTAAAGGACGTCATTACTACGGTGGATGGTACGGAGATAGCCTCCGGACCAGTAACGCATACCACCCAAGAAGTGACGCTAGTAAGTCAAGATGGACACCATGAGAAGATCGTGTTCGATGTGATCAAGGCCCCTCAGTTCCAGATTATTCTAGGAATTCCTTGGTTAGAGAAGCACAATCCTCAGATCGATTGGCGAGCAAGAACGGTTCAGTTTCCAGAATGTGTCTCTACTTGTCACCCTCGACCTGGTGTTGCACTGGCAGCAATTTCCTCGGAGGCTCCCCAGTTACCTCCTGAATACCTAGAATTCCAAGATGTTTTCCGGAAGGATCAGGCTAACTCTCTACCTCCTCATAGGTCTTATGACTGCCAGATAGACCTGATACCTGGATCTACTCCTCCTTGTAGTAGAATTTATGCCCTCACCGAGCCTGAGAATCTTCACCTCCGACAATACCTGGATCAATACCTAGCGAATGGGTTTATTCGTCCTTCCAAGTCCCCTGCTTCCTCAGCTTTGTTCTTCGTTCCAAAAAAAGAAGGGGACCTTAGAACTTGTATAGATTATCGCGCCCTGAACCAGATCACCGTTAAGAATAGATATCCGTTACCTTTGATCCCTGAACTCCTGGACTAAGTCAGAAAAGCATGCATACATACAAAGCTGGATCTTAGAGGAGCCTACCACTTGGTACGAGTAAAAGAGGGCGATGAGTGGAAGACGGCCTTCCGCACCAAGTATGGGCTATTTGAATATCAGGTCATGCCCTTCGGACTTTGCAATGCCCCGGCCGCCTTTCAATATTTTATGAACGATGTCCTCAGAGAGCTCATAGATGTGTGTGTTGTTGTTTACATTGACGACATCCTCGTTTATTCTTCATCGGAAACTGAACATCGGAAACACGTGAAAATGGTCCTCGAGAGATTGCGTCAACACAAACTTTTCGCTAAGTTGGAAAAATGTGTTTTCAACGTGACTGAAGTTGAATTCTTGGGATTCATATTATCACCTAGCGGAGTGCGTATGGATTCGAAGAAGGTCGATGCAATTCTCAAATGGCCATCGCCATCCTCCGTAAAAGGTGTTCAAAGCATGTTAGGCTTCGCTAACTTTTACCGCAGGTTTATCCCTGAATTCTCTCGAATAGTCCAGCCCATCACCGCCTTGTTAAAGAAAAACAAACGTTTTGAATGGTCTACCGAGGCGGAACAAGCTTTCCAGAATTTGAAGACTAGATTTATCTCTGCACCGATCTTAAAACATCCTCGCCCAGAACTCCCCTACATCGTTGAAACTGATGCTTCGAGCCTTGCCATGGGGGCAGTTCTATCACAAAAGGACCCAGTAACCAATCAGTTGCATCCCGTGGCATTTTGGTCCCGCAAATTCTCGCCTCCTGAAATCAATTACACTATTACTGATAAGGAACTTCTAGCTATCAAGTCCGCCTTTAAGGCTTGGCGGCATTATCTTCTGGGGGCCCGACACACCGTTACTGTGATTACAGATCACCGAAACCTGCAATATTTGAAAACCGCAAAAGCTCAATCCTCTAGGCAACTCCGTTGGGCACTATTCTTTGCCGAGTTTGACTTCATAATCACCTATCGACCTGGTACAAAAAATGGTAAAGCTGATGCCCTTTCTCGGATGGGAGTGGAAGAACATTTGATCAATCCTAAACCTGTACCTATTATTCCCGAACAAAGAATTCCAGGTGTAATCGCCACACAATCCATAGAGGAAGTTAAGGATAAAGCCAGGCTACTGGTAACTCCAGCAGACATACAGAATTGGCATCTGCAGGGAAAGGACTTTACGGTGAAGGCCAACCTATTATATTTCCAAGAACGGTTATACCTGCCCAGCACAGATTTACAGAAAAAGGTAATCTCTTGTTATCACGATTCTTTAATGGAAGGACATCCCCGTATGACCAAGACCTCGGAAAAGATCAAGCGCTACTTCTGGTGGCCGTCTTGGAAAAAAGATATCAGAGACTTTATAATGTCCTGTGGAGTATGCGCCCAAAACAAGAGTCAAAAGGAAAAACCAGCCGGCCTCTTACGCCCTATTGACATCCTGCCTCGCCCTTGGCATTCGCTTTCTATGGACTTCATCACAGATCTACCTCCATGCTCCGGATACAATACGATCCTAGTAATCGTGGACCTATTCTCCAAGATGGCGCATTTTATTCCACTCAAAGGCTTACCAACAGCAGCAACTCTGGCCCGAGAATTTCTCGAAAACATCGTCCGACTGCACGGTTTTCCTTCAGTTCTAATTTTGGATCGAGGTAGTCAATTTATTTCTCATTTTTGGCGAAGTTGCTGTCGGTCGGCTCAAATTGATGTGAGACTTTCGACCAGCCACCACCCTCAAACCGACGGACAAACCGAAAGGACCAATCAAACTCTGGAACAGTATTTGCGCTGCATGCTACAACAAACTGAGAAAACTTGGAAAGATATCCTTTGGATAGCCGAATATGCCTACAATAACTCTGTCCACTCGGGAACTGGGAAGACCCTGTTTTTTCTTTTATACGGTAGTCACCCTCGAACCTCGGAGTTGGATCCACTCCAAGATCTTGGAACACCAGCAGTAGACCACCTGCATTCTACAATCACCCAAGCCTTTAAGGAAGCCGTTTCTCACCTTCAAAGGGCTAAAGAACAATACAAGAAAGGAGCAGACCAACATCGGAAGGAAGCCCCCCAATATCAAGTAGGAGATCAAGTCTGGTTATCCACCAAATATCTACCTCTAAAAGGACCACGCACATTCAACCCAAGATACCTTGGTCCCTATTCCATCACTACCATAGTAAATCCAGTAGCGGTCAAGTTGGACTTGCCCCCTCACACGAAGATACATCCGGTCTTCCACGTCTCTCTATTAAAACCCGTGCAACCTCAAACCCGACTAACTACATCTCCAAAACCTATTCTAGTTGATGGAGAACTCGAGTTTGAAGTCAAAAGCATCCTGGATTCCAAGATCTCCAAATCTAAACTATTTTACCTGATTGACTGGAAAGGCTACGGTCCCCAAGAAGGATCCTGGGAACCTGCAGAATATGTCCACGCGCCTCGTCTAATCAAAAGATTTCATCAAACATTTCCTAACAAGCCCAAACCCCCGGAGAAGCCCGGTTTGGGAGGGGCCTTGAGGGGGGGTGCTGTCATGATCTCTGCTTCCAAAAGATCAGGACTTGCCCGACTCCCTTGGAAGCAGACCCATAACCCCGGTTCCGAGTGCCAGCCAGTCCCAATTGGGACGTTTTGGACCCTGTCCTGGCGCCAGTGGCACCAGGCTCATAAAGATGCCCAGTCCCAGCGCTGGAAGCGCCGGGCTCATAATGCTTGGGTGGACTTACCTGCAGCAGACCATGCTGCTTACTTAGCTGCCAGTTGAACCCCTGATCCTCTTCTGTTTGGGACTACTTTTCCTGTTGTGTGGGGCAGGAGCCACTCCCTAGGTTCAGAACACTGGAACTCTTCTGGAAAGCAGGAACTCTTTTCTTACCTAGGCGTGGCTGTGGAAGGAGACACCTAAGCACTCAGGAGGCTATTTAAACCACACCCGATGGATGAATCTTGCTTTGCGTTATTCTGCATTCTCTGCACCAGAACGCTCATCGTGTCTTCTGCTTCTGATCCTGGGCCTAAGGGAACAAAGGCTTACCATCCTGGAATCCAGTCTTCAGCAGCACCTGTAAAGACAAAGAAAGAACAGGTTAGCACTACGGTCTTCAGTGGGAGTTCCGGAGGTCTTCGCACTGCATTCCGGCATCTGAAAGACAAAAGCTTACCAGCTCTTCGCACGCTCCGGAGGCCTTCGGCGCTGCATCCCGCATCTGAAAGACAAAAGAAGGTGCGTTTAAAGACATTGGGCAACTTTATTACTCACGTGCCATTACTCCTTCCCACGCCGAATCCAGTGGGTATTCCAGCACCCTACAGCTTCTCTAAAGCTCCGAACTTGTACCTGCAAGATAAAAGGGACAGTTAGTGCGCATCGTGAAGCAGGCTACAAGCGCTTACTTACGTGCTTCCAGGCGCTTCTATTTCTCACGCGGGTTCGATCCTCAACTCTCATCAGCCCGCCATCCGCCATCGCCGGAACCCTGCAAAACAAGAGATATCATTACAAAAGACTTTTAAGACATTTGAAGTGCCCAGAACTTACCGTTCGTGCAGTTAACGACGGACAGCAGTCCTCTGAGGTCAAGAGGCCTGCACCCTTATCCAGTGAAGAAACTGGTTACGGCACCCTGCCCCGAGGCAGATGGAGAGCTCGGCGTTCACTTACCTAAGGTGATGGTGTTAACCTTTGGGGTTCTACAGGAGAAGAGAAAGGGAAGAGGAGAGAGGCACCCAATAACCCCAGTTCATTAATCCCATATTTTCTATCTGCAGACATCTTACTCTTCGAGTCAGACATACAGTGCACAGAGGTCCAGCCCAAAGAGCCAACCGTGTGTTACACATCACCTTTGAAGATACGGCATTCACCCAGTCAAGACCGGCGCCTCTGCGGGAATCAGGTGAGCGTTACAAAGAGTTGGGATTCCCTTTTGCTCCAGATACCTGGGCCAATATATGGGCCAGAGCACACAGGTCATCGTACTGTATTACCAAGAGCGAGTGTTCCTATAAGGTTATGTTTCCCATGGTACTTTCCGCCTTCATACATTCACACAACTATGCCTTTTTTTCACTATCTTGGAGGGAGTGCAAAGAGGAGGGTACACCGGTCAACTGGTGATTTTCTGGAAGGAATTCTCTTGAAAATAAAATACATCATTGGAACTACCTTACACATGGACCCGTTAGTGGTGGTATTAGTAGATGTAGTTTGAACAAGTTACTTACCTGTAACTGTTGTTCTCCAGTATGGGTCTGGCATGGATTCACATGCTCATGAATATTCCCCTTCGTCAGACTGGGAATCCTCGGTAAAGAAAAAAAACAGTTTCAATTTCACTTCTGAACTGTCTTTCTTCTAACAACCAATCACTGGTCTCTGGGACATATTGCCCCCACCCAATGACGGCCCTCTACCTAAGCCCCTCCTCTGGTAGCCATCTTCAGATTTGGTAGGACGTAAAGTGGCAGTAGGATCAAGAGACGAGCCGCAGAGGGGTAAGCGGGAGGGTTCGCATGTGAATCCATGCCAGACCCATGCTGGAGAACAACAGTAACAGGTAAGTAACTTGTTCCTTCTCCAGCATGGGGTCTGGCATGGATTCACATGCTCATGAATAAAGAATACATAGCAGTACACATGCACAACCACGGGAGGTGCCAAGGCTCAATATTAAGCATCTCAACATTAAGCATCTCTTACCTCCTCACCAGGCTCCCCTTCAAGCGGACAGGCTGCGCAGCAATGCTTGGCCGACTCTGGACTCCTCCCTGGAATCCCGGTCGACGCAGTAGAATTTTGTGAAGGTGTTTGTCGACCTCCACGTTGCAGCCCTACAGATGTGAAGCAGGGGCACACCAGACAGGAACGCAGTAGTTGCAGCAATCACTCTGGTCGAATGGGCTCTCGGACGGCCAGGCAACGGCTGGTTTGCCAACCGGTGACAATGAGTGATGCAGCCAGAGAGCCACGTGGAAATAGAAGCATTGGAGAAGACCTTCCCATGGTTCACAGGGCCAAAGTTCACAAAAAGTTGCAACATCTTCTGAAAACTCTTCGTGCGGACCACATAGAACTTCAGTGCTCTAGTCACATCCAGCAATTGCAAAGTCCTCTCCGCCGGTGACAAAGAATACAGTTAACACCTGCCCTCCAGATAAGGTGCGTATCTGGCCTTTTTATGCATGTAATTGTAGCCAATACAGATAATTTTATTTTCTACTGTGTACCGTTTACGCTGTATTTATTCAATTATATCAATTAAAGAACATACTTTCCACCACTAGATGGCACTGTAGCATTTCTTTTGTCATCAGCAGCATAAAATGTGTTCATACCCATAACGTCTAATAGCTTCATATGCTCAAAAGTAAACTTTACTTCGATGTCTTTGGTTGTATGTCCTTTAACCATACATAACAACACGGTGGAGGTTTGTGACGAATCTCCAAACCTAAGTGAGTTTATGGCAGAACTTATTTTTTGTGTTTTTAAAGCGCTGAAAATAAAGTGGGTAAATCAGGATGTTTTACCTTTTGCATCTTCTAGTTTTCCATTCAGGATGTGGAAAATAAAGATACAGTGATATTATTTCGGCCCAACATGCTGCTATAAGGATTTACATATTGTCATGATGCTTTGCTATGCAATTTGTTTATTTTGCAAGTAAACTCTATAGGACAGTATTATTGTAGGTCTTGACACCCAAAACTTAAATGTTTGTTCCAGGTAAAACGCAGAGTGCCCAAATTGAAGAGTGGGTTAAAATCAAAGATTCACTGTTTAGCGTAAGTGTGTGATCCTGGGCAAATAATGTAATCCCACCCTAACTTCACTTGCAAAAATTGGAGTGCGTACAAATGATTAAGTTTACTTCCTCTCGGGCAAGTGGCACAGTGAGTAGAGCACTCGCTTTGACATCTATGCAGAGCTTGCTAACACAGGTTCGAATCCCGGCTGGGCCAAACTCAGCCTTTCATCCTTCCAAGCTCGATAAATGAGCACCACACACCGTGGGTAATAATAAGCAGCGCTCAGATACCTGAGGGTTCGTAGCGATAAATGCCAAATTATTATTACAATAGGACCATTTTAATAAGTGTAGGGACACATTGGTGTATCCTGGTGCTCCTCTGCTAGTGGCTCGAATACTGCTGCATAGAATTACATTATTGCTGCACTGCCCCCCACCCCAGTCTTGTAACACTGGATTTGACAAGCAGACATAGTCTGACCAGCCAGTCAGTGCACCAGAGATTCTACTATAGCGGACTGTGGTACAACCAACATTACATTTTCTCCCCTTTTGCTCCCAGCCACTGAAGTTGCTTGGCCCGTCCAGAGTACTGCCCCAGACTCTGCAATGTCCTGTTTTGCTTTGATATTGAGTTTTTCATTGCACAGCATCTGCCATTTTCACACTTTCTAGGACCTTCAGGATCGGCAAGAAGTGGGTTTTTCAGATTCTAAGGAGAGAGAAGTTAACTGTAACATTGAAGCTACACTAGAATAGTCTTATTACAATGGTTAACAAAGCTAGATGCCCCTACTCAAGTAGGTTTGCCACTCCTCCAGTCTCTGAAGTTAGTGCCCCTCCCAACATTTGAAGGGTTAGCCCACGCCTACATTTTAGCCTAGGTGCACCCCTGGATGTGCGCACTTGTATTTTGTTAGGCAGAGAGGTGAGGGAAGCCTTTCCCCGAAACTGGTGGCGTTAAGTTTTACTGTGTTTGATCAGAAAAATGTACTTGAACAAACGCAGTAAACATTGAAAGCTGTTACTTTCAAGAAAGTCCTCCATCACCACTCTGCATATTGCGCTTTAAAATATACTAATCGATAGTTGGTCCCCACACCAGACCATGGGGGGAGGTGGGTAGAACAGTGTGGGCACAGCCTCCACGTTTGCCCTGCCTATTTTCTGAAGTGGCCCCTCCTATCGTGACTTAATTCCACCCACCCCCGAAATGTAGGTTTTGTTGTGCCACTGCAAGGCAGGGAGGTCAGGTAGGTCGGCTCACTCTCACAAGCCACCAGCCACCCCCACTGCTCCCCTCACAGTGCTGAAATGAAGGGGCGGGAGCCAACACATCTGCAATAATTCCTTTACTTGCTGCACCATGGTCCGTTGTAAACCTGTTCTGTAATGTATAATTTATAAAGTTATGCTGGCTGTAGTAAGACGTGCGCTTGCTGTTAGGCTATACCATGAGGGATGGGCTGTTACCCCATGCAGGGATGAATGGTTCCATTACTCTGCACGAGAGATGCGGGGCAGCCCGGGAACTGAATATATTTGCCATTAGCACAGGCAGGGAGGCCATGTGCCACTGGCCCATGCAGAAAAGAGATGCTCAGTTAGCATGTGCAGAGAGGAGATATGCTGCTGCATGTTTACGGAGGCTATGCCAATAAAATGTGGAAAGGGAGTATGTGTTCTTACATAGCACTTTCAGCCAAATTCCTTCAGCCTTTAAGCACTGTGGTAACAGTTTTTATCCCATTTCGAATGGGACTTGATTGATTACAGCAAAATCAAGCAGAATGCCAGGGGAGCACTGTTGGGCATTGTGGTGGGGGTTGGAGAGGACGTGTTCGAGTCAGGCTGAATAAGGAAAGGGGAGGGGGAAAATCGGGTACACATTTGGCCCCAGTACATTTTGTCCATTTCCAGCACTGATAGTAACTTGTGTGAACGGTCATTCTTCATTATTGCATTTCTTGTAAGAAAGAAGCGACTCCTCTGCGGTCTTCCCTCTGCGCCACACCCATCTATCAGGTCTGTGTCAGCCCTCCACATAATTGGAACTTGGGAAGTGCAGGCCGCCCTCCTGCCCGGTAGCTTTCCACCCTTTCTTTGGATGCAACGTTAGCATGTGCTTTGCCAACATTAGCATGTGCAGATGGGAGCCCTGCCGTTAAGAATGGCAGAGAGGAGATGTGCCATTATAGCATGGGCAGAGGAGATGCTACGTTAGCACTCGCAGAGAAGAAATGTCCCCTAGTACGTACTTAGTAAAGATGTGTCATTGGCACGTGCCAAGAAGAGATGTGCCATTAGTATGGAACAGAAGTGCAATTAGCATGCATAGCCGAGATGTGCTGTTAGCATGTGTAGAGACAGGATGTGGAGTTTGCACATGCGAACTGCACAGCCCGTTGCTGCACAGGATGTGCAGTTAGTACGTACAGGGATGGGATGTGCAGTTAGCATGTGCAGAGAGGGTATGTCCCATTAGCATGTGCATTGAGAAGGTGTGTTATTAGCATGCACATCTCCTCTGTGCACATGCACGCAGTTAGCACGCATGTACAGAGAGCTATCCCACTAGTATGTGTTTAGAGAAGATGCACCATTAGCAGACGAGAAGAGATGTGCCAATAGCATGCGCAGAGAAGAGATTTTAGGTCACTATGGGTAGAGATATGTCCTGTCAACGTGTGCAAATATCAGGCTGGCTAAACAGAACGTGTTCTATCAAAACGTGAAAAAAATGTCTGACATTAGCATATGCATAGAGATGTGCTGTCAGCATGCACACAGTTTAAAGGTGCAATTTACACATGCAAATGACACAAATTTGCTCTTCAAGTGCTAACAGCACATCTCTGAAAATGCTGAAAGGAGATGTGCCTTTACCATGTGCACAGAGTACGTGTCGTACTCGTTAGTATGTGTCAAAAGGAGATGTGTAGCTAGCATGTTCAGGGAGGATATATACCATTATCAAGTGGAGTGATGTGCTGTTACTATGTGCTCAGACGGGATGTGCCGTTTGCTTGTGGAGTTAAGGGCTCTGCGCAAGCCAGACAACTTTGATCTACAACTCTTTTGGTCTACGGGACTGATTTTACGTATGCATTGGGTATATGTGTTGGATATGTTTTACTCTCTTGCAGAGGAGAAAACTCATTTTTACTCACTTGAAATTGCATTTACTCTCTAATTTGAAAAATCAAGCGTAAAATACTCCCACCTCAAAATCTTAAATGGATAAGTGCATATGAGGTACCGTTTTCGTCAGGACACCTCTGGGACCACGGGAAAGTAGGACATGTGTTGTTGGCGGTGTGTTTCGGTGGGTTGGCGGGGTGAAATGTCTAAAAATGTTTTTTTTGCCAAATTTCAGACTTTGCTGGGTTCTGTGGGTAATACATTTCGGGGGCGATTTGCGCAAGTCAGAAAACTCATTTTTACACACTTGAAATTGCATTTACTCTCTAATTTGACAAATCATGCGTAAAATACTCACACCTCAAAATTTAATTTGGAGCAATGGGTAACACCAAGGGCTTGTTTAGATGAAAGTCCAACAGCACCTTGGGCATGAAGGAGTGATGCGTCCGTAGCACTACCCTTGTCTTGTGGAATGTCAAACAAAGTGTTTTACAAGAGAGGGCCTGGATCTCTCCCACTCTTCGTGCAGAGGTGATGGCCACAAGAAAAGCTGTTTTCCACGACAAGAAATGTCAGTGGCGCCGAAGGCATAGGCTGGAACGGGGGACCCATGGGCCTAGTCAGCACCACATTGGGCTCCCACGCCGGGGCCAGTGCCTTTACCGGCGGGAATAAGCAAAATAGTCCTTTGACGAACTCCTTGACCAATCGATGCAACCATAAGGATGATCGTCCAGGAGATCTGGTGTAGCGGGAGAAAGCCACCAGATGAACTTTGATTGAAGCGTGGGCCAGTCCTGCCTTGGCCGACGACAAAAAATACGGAAGCACCTGCAGATTAGTGACTCGTAGAGGGTCGATCTTCTGAGCATGGCACCAAACGGCGAACCTCTTCCATTTGTGCCTGTAGCTTTTGAGAGTAGACAAAGCTCTGACATTGGCGGGCACCTCCTTACAATCCGCTGCAAGATAGTTCCCCCCAAATTCTAGCGCTGCAGGATCCAGGTCTTCAGGTTCAGCAATCCTGGGCTGTGGTGCAGAATCGCCCCGCCTTCCCTGGCGAGAAGATCTGCGACCGCCGGAAGCTTGACCTGAGGTGACGCTGATATGTCCAGAAGGTCCGGGTATCATATCTGCCTTGGCCATGCCGGT
This sequence comes from Ambystoma mexicanum, assembly GCF_040938575.1. NCBI lineage: Eukaryota > Metazoa > Chordata > Amphibia > Caudata > Ambystomatidae > Ambystoma > Ambystoma mexicanum. The sequence goes on from NC_090936.1 coordinate 115,971,926, forward strand.
GCAACGAGGATCATCCTGCACCAGGACCGTCTGGGTTGATTGACTAATCGAAGAAGCAACGGCAACGGAGGGAACGCATACAGAAACAGGCCGTCCCAAGGGAAGGAGAACGCGCCCCCATGCTCCCTGGCTGGGGAAACCTGCTGGCCAATCTCCGGCACTTGGTGTTCATCACTGTCGCAAACAGATCGATCTGGGGATTGCCCCATCCGCGGAACAGTTGATCCACTTGGTCCTGCCAAAGTTCCCACTTGTGGCAAGAGCGCAGCTCCCTGCTGAGAGAGTCGGCGACGGTGTTCTTCACTCCTGCCAGATGAAACGGGATGAGGAACATTCCCTGGGCTACGGCCCAATGCTAAAGGTCCTGCGCCTCTTTGGAGAGCACCGGGGTTCCCCCCTGCTTCCAGATGCAGAACATCGTGGTGGTGTTGTCCACGAAGACCGTACCATCTTTCCCTTGAGGGACAGAAGAAAGGACTTGAGGGCCCCAAACACTGCCCGCAGCTCCAACACATTGATGTGCAAGGTCTTCTCCTCCAGTAGCCACAGGCCTCTTGCATGAAGATCTCTGGTGTGCGCTCACCATCCTTCCACGGAGGCGTTCGTCGTGACCGTCTCCTGATGAAATGGGGTCTGGAAATCTGCGCCTGTGGACAGATGCGCACGCACTCCCCACCAGCGTCTCGCTCGACGGAAACTCTCGTCGAGCATGATCTTGTCCTCAAAGCTTTCCGACACTTGTATCCAATGGGCGTCGAGGAACTCCTGCAGCGGGCGCATCCGTAGCCTGCACAGCCGAATGAGGTATGTGCATGACGACATCATGCCGAGTAGGGACTTGATGGCTCTCACCCTTGGGACCTACAAGGCCAACAGCCGTTGTACCTTGCCTATGATGGCTGCGATCCTCTCCTCCGACTGAGACGCCAGGCATGACACTGTGTTGAACGGGGCTCCCAGAAACAGAGCGTACTGCGATGGAGTCAAGCAGGACTTTGCAAAGTTTATCGAGAACCCCAGTTCCGTTAGGTGTTGGACTGTCTTCATAATGTGGTCACCTGCAATGTCTTTTGAGTTCACCCGGATGAGCCAGTCATCCAGGTACGGGTACATGTGGATGCCTCGTAGACGCAGCTGCACCGCCACCGGGGCCAGGCACCTGGTGAACACTTGTGGCGCCGACTTCAACCCTAAGGGAAGGGTCTTGAACTGGTAGTGTTGCCCTTGAACCACGAAGTGTAGGTACCTGCGGTGTCCCTTGTGAATGGGGATGTGAAAATAGGCATCTTCCAAGTACAGTGACAATGGAAAATCCCCCTCTTCCAGCTGTCCTAGCAAGTGCTGAAGAGTCACCATCCCAAACTTTTGGAACTTGATGTACTTGTTCAGACGCGGAGGTCCAGAATGGGCCTCCAACCACCGGTCTTCTTTCTGACGAGGAAATAACGAGAGTAAACTCCCGAGCCCCGGAGCCTCTTTGGGACGAGCTTGATCGCCCCTTTCTGATCATGGCCCGTACCTCCAGCAGCATCTGAGGGACGTGGTTTTCCTGATGGGCCACTGGTGTTATCCGTGGACACTTCCATTGGCACTCTAAGGTGTGTCCGTGGGCAAGAGCGTCCAGCACCCAACGGTCGGAGGAGATGGTCTTCCACACGCTGATGAAGTTCGTCAGCCGGCTCCCACCGGGGTTCACGGGTGGGGGCCCGACTCCACGGCCGGTTCAATCTTGTTTCCCCTTAGGGGCCTTGGCGACGACGACGTCCACCTCCAGACTTAGCGCAGCCCCTGTAGGTCTCCTGGGCCGAAGAGCGGGAGGGCTGGCGGTAGGACGAGACACCTCCTCTGAGTCCTTTGGAGGAAACCTAGGATTTCCCTCCAGAAATCCAAAAGGACGGTCGTCGTTGCTGAAGCATGCCCAAGGCACGAGCTGTCTCAGTGTCCGCTTCGATGGCCTGGAGAGACTCGTCCACAGTCTTTCCAAACAAATTGTCCCCGTCGAAGGGCATTTCCAACACCCTCAACTGAACATAGTGGTGAAAATTGGTGGCCCTGAGCCAGCCTCGCCGACGAAGGCAAAGGCTGTTGCCCATTTGGCAGAATCCTGTATCGGCAATGTCCATGGCCACTGTAATGGTGTGGTCCGAAGCCACCTCGCCTTCATGTAGAATCTGCAACGCCTCAGCCCTCTTCTTGTTGGGAAGGAAGTCCAGGAGGGGGGCCATCTTGAACCAAAGTTCCCCGTCGTAACGTGCCGCCGACGTGATCACACTTCGCTCCATGGCATCCAACTTCTTCCCCTCACCGGCGGAGGAAGGGGTGGGGGGCGCCGACGAGGATGAGCCCGAAGACTTCTTCTTGGCCACCGCCGAAACCACAGAGTCTGGAGACGGCTGGGACCGTAAAACACTTGGGCGCAGAGTCCAGCACTCTGTATTTCTTCTTGTAGTGATCCCTCTTCTTCGGAGCCGACGAAGAATTCTTCATGAGGGACAACTCCTCGTCCCAAATGTCATCCAATAAGGGGATCGACAGCACGGTCTTCCTCTTCGCCTCCCGGCGCTGGTAAAGGAAAATCTCTTTCTCTCCTCCAGAACGAGCTGGAACAGCTCTGATGCCCTGGAGATCATGGAGTGGAACAAGCCAATCTCGTCGGGTGGTGACAATCTGGCCGGCGGAGACGGGAGATCCCCCAGGCCGCTGTCATCGTCCATGCCAGTGCCTGTCGTCAGCGGGTCCGGTTCTGTGTCATCCCTCGGTGGGGGAGAGGGAGACGAGGGGTAAAAAGGCAGAGGTGTGTGAACTCTCCTCCTCTTGGATGGTGGTTCCTCCGATGACCTCGGCGCCGTAAGGGGGCCGCCGGCGCAAGGGGCATCCTTGTCTGATTTCTGAGCACAGGGTATGCAGAGCCGTCAGAATGTCCGCCGAGATATCCCCAGGAGGATGCTGGGGTGGAGGCGAAGGGGCCGGGGTGTTTGCGGCTTGGGCTGGTCCACTCTGTCATCACTGCCCTGTTGCTCATCGGTCTCCTTGTCATCACCTTCGTTGTCACCCTCGTCGGAATCCACCACGTAGGGCCTGCTCTCAAACATCTCCCCTCCTGGAGGACTGGGAGGCTGGTGAGCTCTTCCTCTGAGGAAATGTCTGTGCCCTGGAGGACTACCGTACTCCCTCCTTCTCTGCGACCAAGGGGGACGGTTTCAGAGAAATGATGGGCATCACTTTCTGCTGTGTATTCTCTATAGGCTGGAAGGAGAACTCCCTCCTGGCAGGCAGGGATACTCTCACCTTTGTGGTGGTGCCCTGTGAATCCGCTCCGGCGGCCTTCGCGAGGGATGCTGCTACCACCTCGATAGAAGTGTGGGCCTTCGGTTGGTGCACCTGGGCCTTCGCAGTCCTGGCAGCGTCCACGTCCTTCACCTTAGGGGGAGGGTTGGGCCCCCGCTCTTCCTTGGCCTTCTCCAAAAGCTTAGCCGGATGGTCTGACTTCCCGTTCTTTGAAGAACTTGAGCGTTGGCTCGTAGAGAAGGTACTGGAGATGCTGAACTCGCCCTGGTCGTTGAGGAGCCTGTCGCAACAGCATAACTGGAGGCAGTGGACTCGCAGTGCTTAACCTTATGTTGTGCCCCAGCGGGGGATGCACCCTCAAAGGTCTTAGAAGACTGCTTAGCTTTCTTCTTCTGGGCAGGGAAGGCATGCTGCCGGGACTCACCCAGAGCAGGGACCTTGACCTTCAACCTCTCGTTGAGGCGCTTGCGTCCGTCGGCCCGCGTGCACGGCTCCATCTCCCGACAAGCCACATAGTCGTCCTCCACATGCGTCTTGTCCGAATGCAGGCAGTAGAGGCACAGGGAATGTCCATCATTCGAAAAGACGTTCCGTAGGTTGCAGTCGGTGCAAACCTTGAAGAGAGGCGCCGAGTCCTTCTTCTCCTCCGCCATGACATGCGGTGTAGGCCTTGAAGAAGCTTCTGGAATCCGCCAAGAAGAAACTCAATGAAAATCCGCCCTTGAGGAGCGCTAAAGAATCTGAAAACGGGTCCCCTTTATTGGAAGGTTGATCGGTGGAGCTTGAGGCTGGACTTACCGAAGAAATAGAGCAAAACTCTTAGGCAAATCGCAGAACACAGTAAAAGCTTAAGAGCTATAGCACGAGGACTCCCAACACTTGAATGTGCGGTAAAAATCTGAAGATGGCTGCCAGAGGAGGGGCTTAGGTAGAGGGCAATCATTGGCTGGGGGCAGTATGACCCAGAGACCAGTGATTTGTTGTTAGGAGAAAGAAAGTTCAGAAGTGAAACTGAAACTGATTTTTTTCTTTACTGAGGATTCCCAGCCTGACGACAGGGAATATTCATGAGCATGTGAATCCATGCCAGACCCCATGTAGGAGAAGAGGAGATATACCCTATCACCTGGGGCACCTGCTGATTTATTCACACATGTACTAACTGCTGCTAAATTAACCTTAGCCAAATGTTTGAAAGACCGAGAGGGCACGGTAACAAATGTGATGGAATTAGATCTGGAAAATCATGGCACTGTAAAAACAGCACTTTTCAGTAATTCTTGTCAAAATATGTACAGATAAGGTCCCCATTCATTGCACATTACAGAGAAAAAAAACAATATGTGTTTAAGTCCTCTTTAGACGCTCACTATTCCTGGTTTTGAAAGCCAGCTTTCTTTTTTCCCCTCAATGATTGCCTTTCTCTAGATCAAAGATTGTTTTTCTTGAGTGAACTCTTCTTGAATTAGACCATGAACAATGTAGATTAATTGAGCTTAGACACCCTTACTCTATCATCATCATACTGTGTCCTCTGTTAACCTTTTTAACTTTTGGTTCCCCAAGTGTGATTCCGCTGCTTTTTAAAAAGGTTATTACCCTTATCCTTGGCCTCAACCCTAGGGACTGTATCTCTCCAGCCCTGAAATCTCTCCGCTGGCCCCTGGTGGCTGCAAGGATCAAGTTCAAGACCCTCTGAATCGTCCACAAGTCTTTCTGGTGCCGTGGTCCACACTGTTCGGCAGAAACCTGCGCAGTTCCCTTAGGGACCACTGCAAAATATTTAGGACTACAGGTGTTTGGCAGTAAACCCAACTGGTAGCAGTCTGTACCACCCAGATTTACCTGGTAGCTTTGGCTGAGCAGTCAGACCTCTCTCAAGATGAGTTAGGCAGTATATAAAGTATACACAATAGGTACAGAGATACAGTAGCACAAGCAAGCACTGACCAGAGCTTTGGTGTAAAAGTATATAATTATTTATTTAAAGACACAATTGTAAATTACACTAGCACAAAGAGGGGTTAGTAAATTCAACACACAGTCACTATTATATATATATACAACCCTGATTACTTATTAGACAAGTCTAAATGAGAAACACCACTTATTTTCAGACAGACGGGAGAGCTTAACATAAGATGGCACTCTAATAAGTTATTAAAAAGGGAGGGAAAAGGCAGAGTTATGAAAGCACACAAATTTCAATACTTTTCAAAGAACCACAGTGAGGCAGGTCAGGCAAAGTCTACTCGAGAGCAAGGAAGTTCAAATGCCAGGCCCACTCTTAGAGAGAGCAAGCGAAATGTTTCCAGGATCACACAGTGGGGTTATGCCCAAAGAGTCTTTGTAAATAGTTCACAAAAAGATTGAGACCAAGTCAGGAAAAGTTAGTTAACAGGTTCCAGACTAACCCAAGTTAGAAAGTTGAGGATTTACTGTCACCCGAACGATCTGTCGCAAGGGAAGCCAGGCGGGACACAGTACCTGAAAGTGGGAAGAATGCTTCAGCGGGGGCAGTTGTTCCTGGCAGCGGGTGCAAGTTGGTGTTTTGTCCAGAGGAAGAGGAGGTCTCGACGTGGAGGAAAGCTGAGGGTCGTTGCACTGCCAGGGAAGAAAGCAGCCGTGGAGTTTCCCGGTTAAAAGGTACCACCCTTTTCTTCGTGGTAGTGGTAAACCGTGGTATTCCGGTTGCCGGGGTGCTTGGCACGGGCAAGGCGGCCACGAGACGGTCCAGGAAGGCGAAAAGACGGGCAAACTGGTTATCTCCACCAGTCAAAGGAAGAAGACTCTCTGGACTCTCCTCTTTTGTCGGGAAAAGTGGTGAGACGGTTCATCAGGGCTCCACCGGTGGTGTCATCGTTGCAGGTCGACTCAGCTTCTCCCTCCTCGGATTCTTTGGGTCCTGTGGCGACTTCTGAAGTCCCAGTCCCCAAAGCCCTGCTTTTATGCAGAAAACCCCCATTCATTCAGCCTAGCTGTCACTCAAACATGCTAAGTGGGGCGGCTCACCACTTGGGCCAATCACACAAGAGTGCGACTTGAGTTGCCGAGGCAACTCAGTCCAGGGTGCCTAAACCCCCTCCCACACCCACTGTGGTACCCAGACAGAGAGGCACCACTTTTGGAGGCTTCTGTGGAGAAGCCCGCCAAAAAGTGGAACAAAGGGCTCGACTTGGGTTGCAGTCACAGAAGCGAACACAAACGCCATTTTGGAACCAAGTTTCAGCAAAAAATACCAACCAGTGAATTTATATTAATTTAATAAACCGGCGGTATGTTCGAGGCTATATTAAAAAGTGGTAGCCTCGAACAATGGGAAAATCCCATAGGAATATATTCGCGATCGAATATAAAAAGCAGTATCCACTGCCACCAGCCAAAACTCGGTTGGGGGGACTGGACAGTGCCCCCTCGAACAAAAGACCCCGGGGCAATCGAATTGCCCCAACCAGTACGTCCACAATAGGATGGTTTGTACGGGTTCTGTTCACAATTTGAGACTGGTAAAGCCAATGGTGACTTTACATGCCCTGGGAGACAGTAGTCAGTCCCAGGGTATGGAGTCTATGTTTGGGGGTTGCTTCGACACCCCGGGGTTACTGTACGGAGGGTGCTGTGTAACCCACATATCAAAAACACATGAAACCCTATGGGGAAAAGGACCCCATAGCCCATAGAACACATACAAAGTCAAAGGAACACCTCAAATCAGTTTTAGAGTGGGAGGAAAAGAGTCTCACTCTTAGCAGGAGAAGAAAGTAAGCCCCAAAAAATCCAGCAAAGCTGCTGAGGGACTCACTAGGTTTGGGAAATTAGCCTTTACAGAGAATTCTCCCTAACACACTCAAAATCCAACTCTAACTTCCATAATACCTTGTTCTAGAGCCCTTTGCTCAGCTAGCTCCAACTCACTGAGGGTCAGACACTTCTCCAGGCTGAGAGTGGGGGTAGATCTCTCTCCTCTGCAGGTGCCTCCCTCTGGATTGGTCTCCTTGGCCCTCTCAAACTTGAGCCGGACCACCTGAAGTTCCGAAAGCTGCTCAAGACCTTCCTTTTCTTCTCTGCTTTCTCTCTCCCCCCTGCTGACCTACCTGTATGCTGCGCCGACTGGTTTCTTGGCTACCCCCAGAGTCTCACTGCGTATCTGGCTCCTCCTTGATCAGTCTCCCCTGCACTGCATCCGGGCCTTCTGCGCACTTAGGGGCTGTAACTGTAACCTCTACAGTCACCTGCCTCCTTGCACTTACCCAGAGCTGTGCAGCCCTGGCTGAACTCACTGAGAGCAATGCTGCCCTGATTGCACTTCCCCTTTCCCTCTCCCTGGCACATCCCCATCTCCCTTCCCCCTGCACTTTTTTGCGCTGTCACACTTGCACGATCTGACTGACACAAGGCCTAGTAAGATTGTTTGGCTTGTCCTCCCTCTGTCTCCCGCCCCCCTGTCTTGTCGTCCCTAGAAACACTTGTGTACTGGCGCGCTATGAATGACTTATATCATATCATATTAAATAAAAGTTAATAAAGTAGACATTTTCCTGAAAAAGTTCCCACAGATTGTCTTGTAATTTCAGAATAGTCCTGGACTCCTCAGTTTGTGCCTAGAAATACGTTGTACATCAACATGCATCTATGGGACTTTGTGTACTACAAGAAGATTGTTGTTGACAACTTTTGAAACCATCCAGATATGGTTTCCTTTTTAAATTGGTACATTTAAAAACAAATAGTAACTGTCATTCTATTAGCACAAGGGGACACGAAAGAGTGATCAACAAACAACTAGAGGGAACAACTCTGTTACAAAGGGCAACTGGCTTTCTAAGGAATCTCTTAAAAGCGTTTAATGTTGCCTGGCCAGCCATTCAGAAAACAGTCTGATGAGATCACAAGAAGCCTGGGCTTTCTTCCAAAGGACAAATCTTATGCAAGAAATGTTGCCATAATCCAACTGAACTTGCCTGAAACGTTCAGATGTGACATGCCATAAATGTGCTTGCTTAGCTCAACCAGTCAAGAATCAAAGGCCTAACAAGGTAGACAACCATTTCAGATATACGCTATCTGAGCCTACTCCCGAAAGACAATGGGCTTCATTACAAGTTTGGTGTTTTTTTTCGGGAGTAAATCAGCTGAAATATCACCAAACGCATTTGCCGTTAATGCCACTTGGTGTGGCGGATTTACCACCGGATTACAGGTGGTGTTAGGTCCCATTTATTGGGGACTTTGGAGTCCATATTACTCCATGGGGACTTCCATCTGCAGCAGTAACTGCTGGCAGCAGCTATTCCAATGATTTACGGCAGTAAAGCAGTGGATTTACAGTAAGGTAAGTCCTCTACTTCACCCACCTAACAACGCTATACCGGATTCACTATTCAGTGTAAAACCTTGATAAAAAATCTTTTTACACTCTATGGCCTTAGTGTTTTAGTCCCCGAATTAGTTTAGTGCGTATTAAATAGTTTAGCATTCCTTGTTATGGTGAGCTCAGCTGGGTTTGACATAGCGAACTTACAATTATGAAGTTGTTTTATAGTCTCCTTTAATCATTATTCTCTTTAACTGCCTCTCTTCTGTATTCTTGCATTTTCTATCCTTATTGTTTTAAAGAGGGTACACAGAGTGAACTCCAAGCACACAGGTGCCAGAATGACAGGAGAAGGAGTCTAGAGTAGAGTTTCCATAAGGATAGAAATAGCTCTTTTTACATGCAGAAATAATACTCTAAATGTGGATTGTAAAAATAAATGTAAAAAAATTCACAAAGCAAACAATTAAGAACAAATGAATGTTCACCTTTAGTTTCACAGTCTTGAAATGAAACTGCCCCTTCATATTTTGTTTGAAGTCCACCGCCACATGGGAAGCAGAAGGTCCGTCCTGGTTCAGGCTGGTATGTGCCAAGTGTGCAATATTGACAAGGTTTAAAGCCATCATTCGAAAAATATCCTGGCGAACACTGCCCTAAATCAGACAAAAATCATTATCTGAATGTTCAGTACCTTACTTAAGAAAAGTTGTTTATTGAGTTTATATCATTCTATTAATTATCTTCATCAAAATGACGACAAAACCCTTCAAAAACAATCGAAAACGTAGACTTTAAAAACATGCAATTCCTTAAAATATTAAAACTCTTTTCACTACTACATCTTGCTATACATATCATTTAATTGGTTATAATATCTCATCATCAAGCTAATGCAAACTGGCACATAGATTGCATTATAAACCTCCATTCAGCCAAGTAGAATGTTCATAATGCAGTGCACCTTATTACAGATACTTGGATTTCAGCAGCAGCCGGAAAAAGTATCACAGGCACAATAGTCTACATCTGTGTAAAGACAGAGAGGAGCAAGTGCAGTTTAGTTACCAAAATTAACAAACAGTAATGGAATACAAAAAGTGAAATCTTTATTGTCACTAATTCCATGTTCGTTAAATTAACTATATAAGTTATCTGTGCCCTCTATTTTGTCCTCACGTTAAAAATGCATTCCTTTTTAGTTACACAACTCCATGTGACTTATAGGCATTGGGAAGAGTCATTATTGTGTGAGCTAATGACTCCCCCAACATACAGCCTTTTGAGAAGGGGGCGGGTATTATCATGTGATAATGACCCCTTCCTCGCTCTATAAGGCTTAATTAAATACAGTTATTTAGATTGGCAACTCATATACCACATCTCCAACAATAGAATGGTATTCAGTTTATTTAAGTGTCAGAAATTGTGTGTGAACCAGTAAATCCACCTTTGCCATTACATTTAATGACACAAAGCTAGGGTCAACTCCATTATCATTTATTACAGGTCTAGGCCAATTCTTCCTTGACATATAATATATTAGGCACAGGAACAAACAGTGCTCAACATGTTATTTACTCTTGTTATTGGAAAGACATTTCATTTTGTCAATATTTTCTCACACTTGCCCATGACTTAGTGCAGTTAATCAATAGGAGAAGGGCAATCTAGATTTAACATACAGGGTACTCAAGGAAGGGGACATTACTTTGGGATATGACTTGTGTTCTGGAATTATTAGCTACATGAATTATGTTTAAACTGAGATGGAACCCAAGGCAAAATTTCACTAATGGCAGATCCAGTGAGGGAAGTGGACACCAGCAGCATTTTGGATTTGGATTGCCAATCACATACTAGTGTTAAGCCAGGTTTGATATTGTGCTTTTTGTACATAATTACATTAGTTTGGGAGTGAGAAAAGATTGTGTTAAATAATATAGATTTATTTATTGGCCAATTGGAGACTCTAGGAAGGAGCACAACTGTTTGAATTAAGGATCCTGCTCACATTGATCCATTGTGTAATAATGTGAGTTTTTACGCCTACACTTCTTCAGTAAATTCTCTATTTGTGTAACAATTTAATGGTATATGTTGTGATAAATGATATATTAAAGCATATACAGAAATATGTTTTGTACAGCCAATCAAATTAAATTGTTGATTTTAAAATAATAAGTGATGTTCAAGCCATTGTAGAGGCACAACTTAACAAGTGAAACAGGGAAAAGGGTAAACCAATAAAAACCGTTGTTGTTTCACCCCCACAATATTCTTTAACATTATTGTAACAAAAGCTGCACTGAAATGTGGGCATGTTTTGCCTCAGAAATGTAAGGGGTAAGTTTCTTACATGTAACTCCATTTCTCCAGCATTGATATCTTTCATAAATTCACATGCTATGAATAATTCCCTGTCGTCGGGCTGGGAATCCTCGGTTAACTTTTTTACAATAGTAAATAAAGAAAAACGGTAGGTGTTTATTTTGTATCCCATTGCCCTCCTTTTGGGTGCTTTTGGTCCCCACCAATGGGACGTTGAGTATATAGTTCCTCCCCTGCAGCCTCCCTTCAGATTCTACCCAGTACATGCTTGATTTAGCTGTATCTGAGACTGACTTTTTACCGTAGGGGATGGCTGGAGGGCGCATGTAAATCTATGAAAGATACCAATATTGGAGAAATTGAGTTACAGGTAAGAAACATGCCCCTTCTCCAGCATTGTATCTTTAATAGATTCACATGCTATGAACAGATTTGAAAGCAGTATGAACTTAGATGGTAGGATAATGGCGAAAAGCCTACCTTATTTGAATAGATGCTGCAGGACTTCCTTTCCTGTTCTTGCATCAGCAGCGTTTTGTTCTTGGAGGCAGTAATTACTAGTGAAGGTGTGCGGCACGGCTCATGTGGTTGCTTGACAAATGTCTTTTAGTGACACCCCGGACCACATTGCCACTAATGCCACTGTTGCTCTTGCTGAATGAGCTTGAGCGGGGCCAGTCAGCGTTTTTTTAGCTTTGGTGTGACAGAAGGATATGGAAGAGGATATCCACCTTGCATTTCCTTGCTTGCAGATGGCCTTTCCTTTGTTTGGATTCCCGTAGGCAAGAAACAGCTGAGTGGAATTTTTTGAGGATTGCATCCTGTGCAGGTAGTATTTTAGCACTCTTTAAGGGGTGCAGCGCACTCTCCACTGGGGTCTCTGGTTCTTGGAAGAAAACAGGCAGTGTAAGTGATGAATGTTTATGGAATGTCAATGGCACTTTTGGTATAAACCCCAGGTTGGTTGTAAGGTTGTCTTTATAAAAACGTAAGCATGGCTCCGCGACCATCATCGCTTGAATTTACGAAACTCTTCTTACTGAAGTAATGGCTATGAAGAACGCCACCTTCCAGGAAAGGAATTTTAGGTGCACTGTCACTAACGGTTCAAATGGCACTCTCATGAGTCCCGCCAGTACACTATTTAGACTCCATTGTGGTGGAAACCTTTTCACTGGGGGAAAGCTTCTGAATAACCTCCTGAGGAAACATTTGACCAGTCGATCACTGAAAAGTGGCATTGTCCCCCTTTTCCTGGTGTACCTGGAGATGGCCGCCAGATGTACTTTTATGGAGGTGTACGAGAGTCCTCCTTGAGCTAACAACAGGAGGCAAGGTAGGATGATTTCCGGGCTCATTGAAAACGGTTGAACGTTTTCTTGCTCCGCGCACCAGGCACAGAATCTCTTTCACTTGCTCTGATAGGAACGATTTGTAGCCGGGGCCCGTGCTGAGGTTAGGATGTCCGCACATTCCTGTGCCAAATTTAGTTACCCAAATTCTATCCAAAATATGGGCTCCTGGTTACAGCCCTGTTCTACCCAGGTGGGTTCATAATTAACACAAACAAATGAACAGGATTAATGAACCCAATGCAATTCAACAGTGGTATGTTTGGTGGTTGTTTGGTGAATTCTAGCAGGTGGCCTGATTCGACTACTTACAATACCCTCTTGTCCATTGTTATTTGTCGCCACTATGAGAAACCAGAGGGTGTCTCACCCACTAGTCCCCGGGGATCTCTGTCTCGCGAGGACAGGGAACGGCCATCGCCTTTGGTTCCAGACCCTTGGTTCCAGACACGTGGAGAAGGCTAAATCCCACAAGTGAAGATTGCATTGTGTTTCAAGGACACCAGCGACCCTCAGAGTTGAACTGCAGAGTTGGGAGGCAAGGCCAAGCCTGTGGTACTAGTCTTGACTTGCGAATTGGAAATAGCAAAACAAGAAAGAAGCACACAGAACCGGTGAGTTGGAAAGCAACCTGAGAGACTGGTATGCGTTAAAACGAATGAAGTAGCAACATTGTATCATAAGTGAAGGCTGCACGTGTGTGGATGAGACACGAAGAAAGGCAGACCTTTGAATGAACTGTGAAGTAAAAGGTAGCTGGGAGATCAACAATACTAAGTAACAAAGTGGTCCGGCGAAAGAAAGTCTCAGTGAAAGGTACACTGTTTGAGGTTAAAAAGCAAACAGACTGTAAAAGTGAAATTGAATGAGAGTGAACGTAAACTATTGAGTCCAAGTGGTCCTGCGGTGGTCTGTGAAGAGAACCATGCACATATGAAAGAATTCCGACATGCGAAAGTGGTCCGAGCCCGACTGAGGGACACGCAAAGTACAATAAGCTTGGGGAAGGGAGCCCATGGCAACTTTGTGTTGAACTGTGAGGTAAAAGGGCTGAGGTCGGCAGAGGGGGACCTTTGTGAAATTTACCTGGAGGCTATAAGTTCTGAGCCTGGCAGAGAGGGACCTTTGTGAACCTTTGCTGGGTGCTGTAAGGTCTGAGCCCAGCACAGGGGGACCTTTGTGAACTTTAGGTTGGAATACAATTTTGAAAGCGAACAAAGAGACTTTAACGTGGAAGGCCAGGCAAGTCTCAATCCACGGTTTGGAACTGCTAAAAGTGTTCGAAACCGAGCCAGAGTGTGTCATCCTGCCAACAAGGAAAGACTTACTCCTCAAGGTTTACCGTGAGCAGGAGAGCTGGTACAACTACCTTTATTCTTCTGAACACTGATTTTGCCTTTGAATACATTTCTCCTTTTTACACTTGTTGTACAAGAGATAGTGTAGGCCATTTTGATTTGACTGACTCCAATAGGGCGGTTTGTTTATTGTTTGATGGTCGAGACTACTCCCATCTTAGCTACAGGGCAAATTAGGAGTTCCTCCGACCCCAACATTTTCAATACAAGTTTTACAAATTATATCCATTGTGTCAGTGTCATACTTGTGATACCATGCCTTCCCTACACCACTGATGTAAATGGTGTGCCACTTTCCCCCTACAGGTGCTATCTGGGCTGCACAATCAGGCCTGAGGTTTTGCTCTACCCCTCTGGGAGTTATTCCGTCGACGAGTGGTCTCTGTCTGTCTTTGAGCAGTATTTGTCCATCGACGAGCGGTCTCTGTAAACGAGCGGTTCTTGTCCAATGACGGACTGTTTTTTGTCCCTTGAGGAGTGTTTCATCGACGAGTGCTTTTCCGTTGTCGAGCTCATCAATGGGGGAGACCCCTTTTTGATGTGCTTCATCGTCGTCGGCCGTTCGGTCGTCGACTGTTCCTTCGTGGACGGACCCCCTTTCGGAGTCATCGACAAAGACTTTGGCTGTACCGCCTCCTCCTCTACTGATGACAACGAGGCCTGGCCCTTGATAGTGATTCGGTTTATAACTAATTTAGGCTGTTTTGCTCGTTTTTCTTCAGATTTTGCCCTTTTTGAGCCAGATTCCCTTTTTCTGGGCGTCTTGGGACTGCTAGGCTTCCTGCGGACTCTGCCTCTGAAGGGGGTGATGGCCTTCATTCAGCCAGCATACCAGGAGTCTCTATCTGTGTTTCAGCGTTTTAGAGCTGAAGGTTTTACATATTTCACCCTTCAGCAGAGTGGTGTGGGTGAAGACAATAAATTAATTCTTCATAACTGTATCGCTCAAAAACATTTTTTAGGCCACAGTTAGAGCAAGCTCTAATGAGGGACTCCTTTCCCTCCATATTCACTGCTCCCCACCCCTTTTCACTTATCTGACAGAAAAAGGTGAAGCTCCTGAAGACAGGTTTTGATGTTTTGAAAAGATGTGGAGATTTCTCTCTGGAGAAACACACAAGGACTCCTTCCAGCATGGCATGCATTTAGAATCTGAAGTGAGGCTGCAAGGGAGCTACATACGCAACGTCCCATTGATTCAACCAAAAGCACCAAAAAGGAGGGCAATAAGATACAAAATAAACACCTAAAGTTTTTCTTTATTTACTGTTGTAAAAAGATAACCGAGGATTCCCAGCCTGACCTCAGGGAATTGTCCATAGCATGTGGATCTATGAAAGGTCCAATGCTGGAGAAGAATAGTGTTGTAATTTATTGTTTTTTTAATATTCAATATGTTTTTCCAATTAATCTTTTGAAGCAGTCAGTAGTATGGTCTATAATAAGAATAGTTTTCTGAATTATATATTTTATGATGGTGTGTATGATGTATGTATTCTTGTCATTGTCCAATGTATTGTCTGTATGTAGATTTGTTCAGTTAATATTTCTGTGCTGTACTGCCCATATGGGCGGGACAAAGACTGATATGCAAATGGTTCTTTCCCATCTGTGAAAGGTACATTGAGCTAAAGTTTGGCTGCGAACTCTCGAGTGGGTAACTTCCCAAAGAACGGGTCAATGGGCCGTGTTCGTTCTCAGAGAAGGGCGCCTGTGGACTATTTTTTTATATTTATTACTGTTTCAATTGGTCAAATTAAAGAAAAAGGATGATTTTTTTGATAATATGGAATTTTTGCTTTTGTGGGTTCAACTTGTTTATGCTTTGTTTTAAAAACATGGGATTAAATTGCAGTATGGATTGAATATATATTTTATTTATAGGAATTGGTCTCACCCAAAATAAAAACCAATGTTTAGCTTTGGTAGTTTCTTTTCTCTGTGTGAGAAATAGGGGTGGAGTATTATTCTTGCGAGTTCAAGATGAAGATTTAGCATAATTCTCTCAGAGAGCTTTTCATAACTCCAAGTTCAGTATCAACCTTCAGGTCATTCAAGTTTAAGCCGGGTGGTCCAAATTTAGTAGTCAGTACAAATTAACAAGGGAAATAGGGAAAGGGGTGAACCAATACAAATAGTTGTTGTTTCATCCCCACAATATTCTTTAACATTATTGCAACAAAAGCTGCAGCATTGGGCAATGGCCCCGTTTTGCCTGAGATATGATTAATGGCATCCAGCTATTGATTATTTTAATTCCCAATTTTAAGTGTGGAAGAATTGTAGGGTTACTTAATATTGGAAGTACTGTCACAGTGATAGTGTCATCCCGTACTTTACTTAATGGGCCTTATTCACAGAACGTTTTCCTATGGGATTGTGCCATTATAAAACACTTCTATGAATCAGGTCCAATGTATTCATGCTCAGATCTAGTAGTTAACATTGTTTTGCAAACCAAAATAGTATACTTGCTGGCTTTCCACATTCACATGATGAAGTGAAATAATTGCAAACATATTGTTAACCGGGCACCAAGGAAAATTCCAAACAAATGGAAACATTTGTCATGATTATGCTCAATCAGACACATGTCCTAAAACATCAACTCTAAATCCAAGATTGCCAACTATTACATTCACTTGCCTCCACATTCTGAAACATTGCGTGCTCCTATTATCCCCTGCCCGTCATTACTTGGGCAAAGTTCACAGGAGAGTTGGCCTTCTGTATCTTGGTATGTTCCCGGTGGGCAAGGAGTGCATTGGTTATGGTGTCCACTGAAATACGTGCCCATGCTGCAAGTAACTGTAAAAACACAATTGTTAAGGTTTTGATTTTGGTTGCATATTTGTTAAATACAATACATTTTATGTAAAAGCAATCGGGGATACTGTTACTGGAATATGATATAAGGGCTTGAATAGTGACATGTGACTTGCTGAGCAGTAGCCTCCTTTTGAATCTCTAATATGTTGGCCACACATCTGGCCCGGTCAATAAAACATGCAGTTGCTCAAATATGTGACTACTGAATTAGTGATGCTGTGTCAGAATACAAGCATATAAATTATTTCCTGGACAAATACTGATTCGAGAAACATTGAAATCCACCTGTGATTAAAAAGTAATCACCAGAAACCCGAGGTCAAGGGTCATGCAACTACCAACTCATCAACATAACAACATCCGCAGTCCAATACAATTATGGCAATTCAACAAATAGAATGCACAACACAATTAGAAAACACTCAACTTTGGCTCCCATACTTGGTACAAACCTAATCCAAAAACCTAATTGTGCCTAAAGGATGCTTAGAAAATGAACAGCTACATGGAAAACACCCCCAAATGCAAATTCAAACACATTCTTGACTCAGGTCAGACTCAAGTTTATTTCGGAATAAAGAATATTCCCTAAAACACATCAAAAAATATACATATAAAATCAACAATAAAATAGTAAAAAATAGAAAAAAGCAGGAGGTTTACTTGCCTGTAGTTCACTCACTCTGCAAGCAAATGTGAAGGCCACTAGAAAGATTGTCTTGAAGGTTAATAACCTGAGTGGACAGGAATGAAGAGTTTCAAATGGAGCTCCCATCCAAAATGTTAACACCAAGTTCAGATCCCAATCCAGGACTATGAAACGGTCCAGTGGGAACTTCAGTTCCTTGAGGAACTATATGACAATGGGTATTTTAAAATAAAAGCCTTGCTCTTGCATGCATTTGAAAATGAATAACGCCGCCAAGTAGCCCCTGGTGGGCAAAAAAGACAGCACTACAGGTGTATGGCAAGTGAAAGGATCAATATCTTTCGCTCTAGACCAGCTTCAAAACGTGTTCCAACGGCAGAGGTATTGTGCTTTTGTTGCTGGTCTCCTGGCCGGAAGCAACACCTCCATAACATTTTACGGGAGACCCCAATCTTTGTATCTTAACTAACCTCTTAGAAACCAGGCATGAAGGTTCAGAGTTCTGATTTCTGAGTGAAGAAGCCATCCTCTTGCTTGAGAGAGCAGGTTCGCTTCTCTGGGGAAGACTGAATGGGGGCAGTTGGACATGCCTAGAAGTTCCAGGTACCACATTCACCTGGCCCAATCGGGAGTAATCAGGATCAAGGACTTCCTGAACTTCCTCAACCTCCTGATGACATGAGGAATGACGGGGACTGGCTGGAATGCGTACAGGTGCGGAAATTCCCATCCCACTACGAACACACCCCCCTACAGCCCCTCTTTAAGGAAATTCCCTGGAACAGAACAGGTCGCATTTCCTCTTGATACTGGACACAAGCAGATCCACTTGAGGGGTTCCCCAAAGGGCAAAGATTTCTAAAAAGACTTCCTGAGCCAACTCCCACTCGTGGGAGACTGTGCTCTGCCTGCTCAGAGTGTTCGCCTTCATGCTCTCTCTCTTCTTTATGTGAACAGCCGATAAAGAGATCCTGTTTTCAAGTGCCCGAAATCAGAGGTGCATTGCATCCCTGTACAGTGGTAGTGACCCTACACCTGTTCTTCTTTTTAGGTAATGCATGACCACTGTGTTGTCCATCATCATCAGGACATTTTTCCCTTGTATGGACAGCAAAAATCAGCACTAGTATGATTGCCCTCAGCTCCAAAAGGGTTATATGTAGTGTGAAGAGCCAGGAATAAGACGCTGACACAGGAGACATTGTTGTGGTTACTTTTATTAACAAACATGGGGTTTGGAAAATACCTCACTATCCCTAATCTAGGGAGGAATTTTCCTACCTCAACCAAAACCAATCAATCTGCCCTGTGTCAAGATGTCCAAACAAAAGGTCTGTCCAGTGTCCGTAATCCTATTCTGGCCCTCACACTCTAAATAAACTCCGAAAAACCAGAGGGTGTTTCACATCTTAGTTCCTGGGTATTCCGTACTTAGGTGGCCAGGGATAGGCCATCGCTTTTGGATCCTGACCCTGGAGGTGGACAAGTGAAAGATCACCTGGGTAGAGGGTACACGGGGAGTGGGGTGAAGCACCTGATGGTGAGACATGGTATCCCCCTTTTTCCCTAACCCATTTAACCTCTATCCCTGCTTATTTGTTGGGAAACTACAACTCTCATAATTCCTCCCCACTTCACATTGACCAACCTACTGAGCCTGGGAAGATTACCTATACTGACCTGAAAATGCTCTGTCACTCTAATGAGGTCAGGCAGAGTCACGCATGTAAACCAAATCACCTGCCACTTGTTAACACTCCTTGTCAGGTTAAAAGGTGGCACGAAGAGGCACACTCTAAGTGAGGCTGTGTACGGGAAGGAACAGCTCTTTCGGGGCTGATGCAAACCAGGCAATGGAAGTTGGAAGGCTAAGGGGCTGCTCGGCTCCTGCAGTGAATGAGAGAAAGCCAAGTGATAATTCCATCCTTTTGGGAAGCCGTAAGGGTTCCACACCGGAAACGATTGAGCAGAAAAGGGAAACCTTCAAAGTGCTTCCAGGTGGCCCGCTAACCTCCCAGGTGAATGACGGAGTTGGGGAGGAGCAGAGGAGGCATTGGTAACAGCCTTGACTGCTACACGAACAGCATTGAAGACAGAAGCCTAATTAACACGGCCAGTGATTTATAGAGAGCAACAAAAGCCTGGTTTGTGTTAAAAGTGAAACAAAGCATGTAGCAAGAGTTGAGGGTTGCGTGTGTGACGATAAAATGCGTATTGAAGAGAACGATGATTGAATGATGAGAAAAGCATACAAAGTAACAAAGTCGTTCTGCCAAGCGGAATCGCACAATCGACAGTCTCTGTAAAATGTTCTGAGTTATGGAAAGCGGGAAACAAAGGCAAGAATGTAACCCCAATCCCGAACGAGAGTTGATTGAGAGAAAGCAATCTGTTGAACTTTGAAAGATGCCAAGAGGGCACATCAAAACTACAAGTACCAAGAAGCATTGGTGTTGTGTATGGACTTTGAAAAGGTGCCAAGAGGGCCAAGGTGAAACTACAAGTATCAAGGAGCATTGGTGTTGTGAAGTTTGTTAATGGTCAAATTGTCTAAAAGGAAGTTGAAGTGGTCATGTAGAGGACTAAGTTAAATCCTTGCAGTTTCAAAAGTCTTCAATAGTAAAAATTGTGAGGATAAAATTGTCGGGAAGGGGACTGCCACAAAGAGAAAAGACAGGCTTGAGCCCGGCAGAGGGAAACCTGTGTTGAACTGTGATAAGGTGAAAAGTTGAATGTGGAAAAAAGATACAGGCTTAAGCACGGCAGAGGGAAGCCTGTGTTGAATTGTGGCAAAGTGAAAGCCAGGACCAGAACTATGTATTTGTGGTAAGGCGGATAACACCTAAAGAATTGATTAGATTGTCAAAGCTTGGAGCCAAAGCCTGAACTATTGAATTGACCAGCAAGCCAGAGTGTGCAAGACTGATAGAACTCTGCCATCCACCTATCCCTTTTAAGGAACTCTCAAGAACATGTGCTGCTGACATGGGGAAGGGAGTTGTTACATTATGTTCGCAGTGCCAAGGACGAGATACCTTGTCCTTTTTAGCACTGCACTTTATGTGATCCAACCCCCGGGCTATGTGAGGAGGAGGTTCCTCCTCACATGGCCCGGGGGGTTGGATTTCTTTCAGTAACGCACGCTGACATGAAACTGAAAGTAATATTTCACTGCGGCAGCCATTTTCAGCTGCCGCAGTGAGAAGAGAAGGTGAGTCTTCACTTTTCTCTCCCTCGATCTGCTGCATTATTGTGCCGTTCACATCGAGGGAGGTTTTCTTTGTAAAGGGGAGACTCTCCCCTTTCTAACGACACCTTATTTGAAGCATTGCTTGCGTGGATCGGGCGCAGATCGCTCGGTCGGCACCCAGCACTGCCATTAGACCACCAGGGATCTGTTTGTGAAGTGGGGGCAGAGAGGGCTGCTTACTATGTAAGCGGCCCTCTCCCCCCGAACCCCCAAAGAATGGGGCAGCATGTTTTGCCCCACCCTCCTGGGGGTGGATAGGCACAGTAATGTGCCCATCTGCCGCTAGGAAAGGGGCAAACGAAAAAAGAAATGTTTTGGGTGGGGGGGCACTAGACCACCAGGCATTTTATATAACGAAAGGGTGGTGGCCCTCTCCCCCCCACCGTAAGTGGATGGGGAGCACCTCATGTAGCCCTCAAGGGGTACATGAGATGCCCCCCTTCCATTTAGGGTGGGGGGGAGAGAGCCACCAGAAATCTTGTTACAGGCCCCCCAAGCATGGGGCAGCACATTTTGCCCACCCTTGGGCAGATGGGCACAATAATGTGGCCATCTGGCCCTAGGGTAGAGGCAAAATAAAAATATCCAAAAAAGAAAAAATTGTTGGTGGGGAGCACTCTAAACCACTAGCGACTTACGTAATGAAAAGGGGGTGGCCCACCACCCTAAATGGATGGGGGGCTCTTATGTAGCCCTCCCTGTTGGCAGATATCTAGTGCAATCTTGCAATCTGCCCCTAGGAAGGGGAAAATGTGTTTTTACTGGGGGTTGAGGGCCAGTAGACCACCAGGGATGGCTTGAAAGGGGGGACGTGATCGGAGAGTAGTAGTTATGACTTGTTTTTGCTGCGGTGACCCTAGGTAACAAATGTTTTTTGTTTCATTTACAGCTTTTTCTACGTGAGCAGCTGCAACTGTTTTTTATTATTCTATGGTTAGGGCCCATTGACAGTGGGGTGAGTGGGACTGGGGCTGAATTGTTGGTGGTGAGGGGAGGAGTGAGCCATCTGGGGAGGTATTTTGGTAGGCTGGGACACAACTGCAGGGTCAGGCCACAAATTGCGCCTCATGCCAGCATAACATTGGTTTTCCCCTGGGAGCATCTGTCTCCCATGTGGGTTGACCGCCTGCAAACCCAGGCTGCACCTCTGGCTGTGCTGCGTTACAGATGTCACCTCCGGGGAGGAATGGGGATCCTGCCGGGGCTCCCTGGAACTGTTGCTGCACTTGGGGATGGTCAACCCACATGGGAGACAGCCGCCCAAGTTCTGGGACATAACCCCCCCAACTATCCGGGAGATCTGGCGGGCCTGCTGTACAGCTTCTCCCTCCAGGAAAAGATGGGGACCTTGCCGGGGCTCTCTGGAAATACAGCTGTGATTGGAGACGGTAGACCCACATGGGGGACGGATGCCCAAGACCGGGGACATCACCTCCAACCGTCCTGGCTGTGCTGCGTTGCAGCTTTTCCCATCGGGGAAGTATTGGCACACTGCTGGGTCTCCCTGGTGTGGCAAAGGTGCAACACAGGCCAAAAAGAACTCAAGGACAGTTGGAGGTAATGTCCCTGGCCGTGGGCATCTGTTTGCCATGTGGGTATACCATCGCCAAGCACAGCGGCAGTTCCAGGGAGCCCCTGGCAGAGTCCCTTTCCCTCCCCAGGGGGAAATTCTGTATCACAGCACAGCCAGCCCTCCAGGATGGGCGGGGGTGATATCCCTGGCATTGGGCAGCTGTCTCCCATGTGGTTTGACCATTCCCAAGCCCAGCAGCGGTTCCAGGGAACCCCGGCAGGGTCCCTAACCTTTCCCAGAGGGAGAAGCTCTAACGCAGGCCATCCAGAGGTCCAGGAAAGTCAGGGGTAATGGCCCTGGACTTGGGCAGCTGTCTCCCATGTGGGTTGACCATCCCCAAGCCCAGCAGTGGTTCCAGGGAACCCCGGCAGGGTCCCTAACCTTTCCCAGAGGGAGAAGCTGTAACGCAACCCAGCCAGAGATCCAGGGTGGTATGGGGTCATATCTCTGGCCTTGGGTGGCTGACTCCCATGTGGGTTGAACATCCCCAAGCCCAGCGGTGATTCCCGGGAGGTACAGGACATTCCCTGTCCTTTCCCGGAGGAAGAAGCTGAAACAAACGCCATGTACCTGGCCTTCGGCACGCATCTCGCATCTGAGTTGACCATTCCCAAGTGCAGCGGCAGTCCCATGGAGCCCAGGCAGGGTCCCCCTCCCTTCCCGGAGGTACATTATGTAACACAGCTGAGCCAGCACTCCAGGATGCTCGGGGGTGATGTCCCTGGCCTTGGGCGGCTGTCTCCCATGGGGTTTGACCATACCCAAGCCCAGCAGCGGTTCCAGGGAGCCCCAGCAGGGTCCCTGACCTTTCCTGGAGGGAGAAGCTGTAACGCAGTACAGCCAGAGCTCCAGGCTGGCCTTGCAGATTTTCGAATCGTATGGGTGAGGGGTGCCCAAGGCCTGGGACATCACCCTCTACCATCCTTGAGCTTTGGCTGGGTTGCGTTACACCTTCTCCCTATGGATGGGGAGCCTGCCGAGACTCCCTGAAACTACCACTGGACTTGTGGACGGTCAATTCACACGAGGGACAGCCACCCAGGCCAGGGACATCACCCCCGACCAGCCTGGAGCTCTGGCTAGGCAGCATTACAGAATTTCCTTCGGGGAACGAACAGGGATGCTGCCGGGATTCCCTGGGACTGCTGTTGGACTTGTGGACGGTCGACACTTTTTCTTTTCCAGCCAGGTAGGCGCACCCCCCATGCGAGGTACTGTTTTCATCCGGACACCTGTGGGAATGTGGGAAGGTAAGACATGTGTTGTTGGTGGCATGTTTCAGTAGTATCCAGATGGGAAATGTCTGAAAATTGAGTTTTTTCTCCTAAATTTGAGACTTTTACAGGGATTGTGGGTAATACATTCTAAGGTGATTCTCCCAAGTCAGACCTCTGTGGATTCCCACGGCTGTCTTCTTTTTGGAAATGCATGGGGTTTCCTATTTTCCTTGGTGGCTGCGACACCCTAGGCCCAAACCTGTAGGTTGTCCACAAGAGCAAAATCCTGCAAAATCTGCTCTGCCGAAAGCTTGGAGTTACCAGTGGTTTAGCCTTTTTCCCTTTGTGCCCAGGTAGGTGCACCCACACATATGAGCATGAGCAGTCCTCCAGATAAGGTGCATATCGTGCCTTTTTACGCATGTAATTGTAGCCAATACGGATGATTTTATTTTCTACTGCGTACCGTTTACGCTGTATTTAGTCATTTAAAAAACATACTTTCCGCCACTAGATGGCACTGTAGTATTTCTTTTGTCATCAGCAGCATAAAATGTGTTCATACATACCCATACCGTCTAATACCTTCATATGCTAAAAAGTAAAGTTTACTGCGATGTCTTTAGTTGAAGGTTCTTTAATCATACATAACAACACAGTGGAGGTTTGTGACGAATCTCCAAACCTAAGTGAGTTTATGGCAGAACTTATTTTTTTGTGTTTTTAAAGCGCTGAAAATGAAGTGGGTAAATCAGGATGTTTTGCCTTTTGCATCTTATAGTTTTCCATTCAGGATGTGGAAAATAAATATACAGTGATATTATTTCGGCCCAATATGCTGCTACAAGGATATACATGTTGTCATGATGCTTT
Organism: Ambystoma mexicanum; assembly: GCF_040938575.1. Classification (NCBI taxonomy): domain Eukaryota; kingdom Metazoa; phylum Chordata; class Amphibia; order Caudata; family Ambystomatidae; genus Ambystoma; species Ambystoma mexicanum. The sequence continues at coordinate 115,995,960 of NC_090936.1, forward strand.
TCTGTGCAATTTGTTTATTTTGCAAGTAAACTCTATAGGACAGTATTATTGTAGGTCTTGACACGCAAAACTTATTTTTGTTCCAAGTAAAACGCGGAAGAAGGTGGCTGTGCCCAAATTGAAGAGTGGTTTAAAATCAAAGATTTGCTATTTAGTATAAGGAACAAGTTACTTACCTGAAACTGTTGTCCTCCAGCATGGGTCTGGCATCGATTCACATGTGCATGAATATTCCCCGTCATCAGGCCGGGAATCCTCAGTAAAGAAAAAATCAGTATCAGCTTAGTTTCTGATCTGTCTTTCTCAGTAGTAACCAATCACTGGTCTCTGGGTCATACTGTCCCCAGCCAATGACTGCCGCCCTCTCCTTAAGCCCCGCCTCTGGCAGCCATCATCAGATTTGGTAGCACGTGAAGTGGCAGTATGACCAAGTGAAGAGCCGCAGAGGGGTAGGAGGGAGGGTTCGCATGTGAATCCATGATAGACCCATGCTTGAGAACAACAGTTACAGGTAAGTAACTTGTTCCTTCTCCAGCATGGGGTCTGGCATGGATTCACATGCTCATGAATATAAGAATACATAGCAGTACACACATGCATAATAACGGGAGGTGGCAAAGGCTCAACATTAAGCATTACATCAAAACTCAACATTAAGCATTTCTTACCTCCTCACCAGGCTCACCTTAGGCGAACAGGTCGCGCAGCACTGACTCCTCCCTGGAATCCTAGTCAACGCAGTTGAATCTTGTGAAGGTGTGTGTCGACCTCCACGTAGCAGCCCTGCAGATGTCCAGCAGCGGCACACCAGACAAGAACGCTGTGATAGCAGCGATAGCTCTGGTCGAATGGGCTCTCGGACGGCTGGGCAACGGTCAGTTTGCCAACCGATGACAGTGCATGATGCAGCCAGAGAGCCATCTTGAAATGGAAGCCTTCGAGAGAGCCTTCCCTTGGTTCACAGATCCAAAGTTCACAAACAGCTGTGATGTCCTCCGAAAACTCTTTGTTCGGTCCACGTAGAACTTCAGCGCTCGGCCGGTGATGAAGGCGATGGGAAAAAAATAGGTAACACCAAGGGCTTGTTGAGATGGAAGTCCGACGCCACCTTGGGCATGAAGGAGGGGTGCGTACTCAGCACTACCCTCATATCGTGAAAGGTCAGGTATGGAGGCTTGCAGGATAGCGCCTGGATCTCTCCCACGCGTCGTGCGGAGGTGATGGCCACCAGGAACGCTGTTTTCCATGACAGAAATTTCAACAGGGCCGAATGCAACGGCTCGAATGGTGGACCCATGAGCCTGGTCAGCACCACGTTGAGCTCCCACGCCGGGGCTGGTGCCTTCACCGGTGGGAATGATCGAAACAGTCCTTTCATAAATTACTTAACCAGGCGATGAGACCACAGGGATGACCGCCCTGTAGTCCTGGTGTATCGGGAAATCGCTGCCAGGTGTATCTTGATTGAAGCGTGAGATAGTCCAGCTTTGGCTAGTGACAGTAGGTACGGCAAAACTTGAGGGGCCGTAATCCGCAGAGGGTTAATCTTCTGTGCCCAGCACCAGATAGAGAACCTCTTCCACTTATGTCAGTAGCACTTGAGAGTTGAGGACTCCCTGGCCTTCGCAAGAACCTCTCTGCAGTCGGCCGGGATATCGTACCCTCCAAGCTCTAGTGCTGCAGGAGCCAGGCCTAAAAGTTCAGCGACTCTGGGTCGTGATGAAGAATGGCGCCTCCTTCTCTGGAGAGAAGATCTGCATCCGCCGACAGCTTGACTGGTGGGGACGCTGACAAGTCCAGATGGTCCGGGAACCAGATCTGTCTCGGCCACGCCAGTGCGACGAGGATCATCCTGCACCTGGACTTCTTGAGCTGGTTGACGAGTCGGAGAAGCAACGGCAAAGGAGGGAACGCATATAGGAACAGGCCGTCCCAGGAGAAAGAGAAAGCATCGCCCATGCTAATCGTTTGGGGAAACCTGCTGGCGAACCTCTGGCACTTGGTCGCCGTCGCAAACAGTTCGATTTGGAGTTTGCCCCATCGCTGAAAGAGTCGGTCCACTTGGTGCTGGCGTAGTTCCCACTCGTGGCACGAGCGCAGCTCTCTGCTGAGTGAGTCAGTTATGGTGTTATTTATCCCTGTCAGATGAAACGGCACCAGAAACATCCCTTGAGCAACGGCCCAATGCCACAGATCCTGGGCTTCCTTGGATAGGGCTGGGGACCTAGTTCCGCCCTATTTCCGGATGTAAAACATCGTGGTGGTGTTGTGTGTGAGGATCCTCACAACCTTGCTCTTGAGGGATGGAGAAAGGACCTAAGAGCCCAGAACACTGCCCGGAGCTCCAGGATGGTGAAAACCCTGGGTGCCGATTTCAGTCCGAACGGGAGGGCCTTGAACTGGTAGTGCCGCCCTTGGACCACGAACCTGAGGAACTTTCGGTGTCCTTTTAAAATGGGGATGTGAAAGTATGCATCCTCCAAATCCAACGACGACAGGAAATCGCCCTCCTCCAGCTGTCCCAGCACGTGCTGGAGGGTGACCATCCAGAACTTCAGTGCCTTGATGTACTTGTTCAGTCGTCGCAGGTCCATGATGGGTCGCCATCCTCCTGTCTTCTTTTTCACAAGGAAGTACCTTGAGTATACTCCGGAGCCCTGCAGCCTCTTCAGGACGAGCTCGATGGCACCTTTTTTGAGCATCGCCCTTATCTCCAATAGCAGTTGAGGGACGTGATTTTCCTTCCTGGCCACGGGTGGAATGCGGGGGCACTTTTTTAGAAATTCAAGGGCGTGCCCCTGGGCCAGGGCGTCCAGCACCCAACGGTCGGTGGAGATGGACTCCCACACGCTGATGAACTTCGCCAGCCGGCCTACCACCGTGGTGCTTCGGTGGGGGCCCGACACCACGGTCGGTTGAATCTTGCTTGGAGGACACCTTGCCGCCTTGGCCTCCCTGGCAACGACGGCGGGGTCCACCCGACTTGCCTCGTCCTCTATAGGCTTCCAGCGACGAGGAGCGGGCCACTTGGTGGTATGTAGAGGAGCCACCGCCGAATCCTTTAGAGGCACCCTGCTTGCCTCTGGTACTCCGAAAGGATGGCCTTCATTGCCGGAGGACGTCTAGGGCCTTAGCTGTCTTTGTGTCTGCCTTGATGGCTTGGAGGGACTCATCCACTGTTTTCGAAAACAGATTGTTCCCGTCGAATGGCACGTCCAAAACCTTGGCTTGTACGTCCTGGCGGAAATCCGTCGCTTTGAGCCACCCTCGTCGTCTAAGGCAAACGCTGTTGCCTAGCTGGCGGAAACCGGTGTCGGCAATGTCCGTTGCCACCGTAATGGCGTGGTCCGACGCCACTTCACCTTCTTGCAAGATCTCCAGGGCCTCGGCCCTCTTGTCGTCCGGTAGGAAGTCCAACAGGGGGGCAATCTTGTACCATAACTCCCTGTCGTAGCAGGCCACGATCGTGAGGGCGTTGGCCGCCTTAATCGTTGTTGCCGCCGACACGATAACTCGTCGACCCATTGCGTCCAGTTTCTTTACTTCGCCGTCCGGCGGGGAGGTTGACGTTGAGGTCGATGCCCCCCGCTTTCTTCTTGGCCGCCGCTGAGACGACCGAGTCAGGCGTCGGTTGTGCCCTAAGGCACAAAGAGGCCGCGTCGGGGACCCGGTACTTCTTCTCGTACCGAACCCTCTTGGCAGGCGTCGTAGACGGGTTCTTGAGGAGGGTGAGACCCTCATCCCAGATGTCATCCAGCAGAGGCACGGCGAGGACTGTTTTCCTCTTGGCCTCGCGCCGTTGGTAAAGGAAACCTTCCTTCTTCTTCTCTTTGGGGCAGAGCTGAAAAAGCTTGGATGCCCTGGCGACCATTGCATGGAAAGATCCGATCTCGTTGGGCGGGGAGGCCCGGGCTGGGGGCGATGGGAGCTCTGTCTTGTGTCACCGCCATCGTCGTCGGTACCCGTCGTGGCCATGTCCGTTCCCGTGTCATCCCCAGGGACGGGGGACGTGGGCAAAGGTTGAGTAGGCCGTGAGGGCTGAAAAGGCGGGGCAGGATGGATCCGTCTTCTCTTGTTTGGGGGGGCTTCCCGGCGGGCCTGGGTCTGGCTCCTCCTTCGAGCCTGGTTCCGGTTCCTCCGTTGGTGGTAATCTTGTCCTTATCTCCGAACATAAGGATTGTATTGCCAACAAAATGGCCGCCGAGTTGTCCTGCCGCTCAGGAAGCGACGGGCGACTAGGACCCTCGCCGGTGCCGCCGTCGCTCTCGTTGTCACCTTCGTCAGGATCCCTCCCGTGGGAACGGGCCTCTTCGACGCCCTCTAGGACTTCTACCAGCTCCTCCTTGGATGCTGTGTCCGTGTCCACAATGGCCACCGCCCCCCTCTTTTTCCGCCGGGGTCTTCACGGGGGTCTTTTCGATGGGTCTGAAAGAGGCTTCCCTCCGCAGAGGCAGGGAGACTCTGGGCCCCGAGGTCGCCTCCACTGTTGTAGCCTCCACAGGCTGCACGACGGCCGCCGCGACTTCCTCGATAGAGGCCTTGGCCGGGTGAATCAAGACCTTTACCACCTTATGTGGACATGTGGCCTTCACCTTGGGGGGAGGGTCACTGCCTCGCTCCCCCTCTGCCGGATACTTCGAGCTCAGCCGGGGCCTCTCCATAAGCTTCGCCGGGTTCTCGGCCTTCCTCTTCCCTGAGCCTGAGCATTGGCTCGTGGTTGATGGCGCTGGAGAGGATGCGTCCTTCCTGGCAGCCGAGGAGCCCGACCGTTCGGTGCTCCCGGTGCCCGCAGACTCACGGTGCTTTGCCTTCTGTTGGGCCCCCGTCGCCGGGGCGCCCTCACAGGACTTAGAAGACCGCTCGGACTTCTTCTTCTTCTTCTCACCTGACGGGCTCTTTCCGTCCAGCCAGTTGGAGAGACGAAGGTGTCGGTCCCCGATGGTCCGTTCCGACATGTTCCTGCAAAATGCACAGTCCTTCTCCACGTGCGTTTTGTCCTCATGAAGGCAGTAGAGACATTTCGAGTGCTCGTCCTTCTTGAATACATTCTGCAGCTGGCATCCAGGGCAAACCCTGAACAGCTTTCCAGGCGTCGAGCTTCCTTTCTCCTCGGCCATGTTCGGGTAGGCCGCAGAAACTCCTGGACTCCTCCAAAAAGCGTAACTCGACGTAATCTTCCCCCTTGAGGGGCGTATAAAAATCCAACACGGATCCCTGTTAATTGGATGTAGACACGGTGTCGCTTAAGGCACTATTTGACCGAAAAATGAGAAATTCTCTTTGAAAAAAGCGTGAAAATGCAGCAAAAGCTCAAGAGCTAAACACGAGGACTACCAACACTTGAGCGTGCGGTAAAAATCTGAGGATGGCTGCCAGAGGCGGGGCTTAGGGAGAGGGAAGTCATTGGCTGGGGGCAGTATGACCCAGAGACCAGTTACTACTGAGAAAGACAGATCAGAAACGAAACTGATACTGATTTTTTCTTTACACCGAGGATTCCCAGTCTGACGACGGGGAATATTCATGAGCATGTGAATCTATGCCAGACCCCATGCTGGAGAAGTGTGTGATCCTGGGCAAATAATGTAATCTCACCCCGACTTCAATTGCAAAAATTGGAGTGCTTATAAATGATTAAGTTTACACCCTTACAATAGGACCGTTTTAACAAGTGTCGGAACACATTGGTGTATCCTGGTGCTCCTCTGTTAGTGGCTTGAACACTGCTGCATAGAATGTCATTATTGCTGCACTGGCCCTCCCCCAGTCTTGTAACACTGGATTTGACAGGCAGACATAGTCTCACCAGCCAGTCAGTGCACCAGAGATTCTACTATAGCGGACGGTGGTAGAACCAACATTACATTTTCTCCCCTGTTGCTCCCAGCCACTGAAGTTGCTTGGGCCATCCAGAGTACTGCCCCACACTCTGCAATGTCCTGTTTTGCTATGATATTGAGTCTTTCATTGCACACATCTGCCATTTTGACACTTTCTAGGACCTTCAGGATCTGCAAGAAGTGGGTGTTTCAGACTCAAAGGAGAGAGCGGTTAACTGATTGTAACATTGAAGCTGCACTAGAATAGTCTTATTATAATGGTTAATGAAGTTAGATGCCCCTACACAAGTATGTTTGCCACTCCTCCACAGTCTCTGAAGTAAGTGCCCCTCCCAACATTTGAAGGGTTAGCCAATGTCTACATTTTAGCCTAGGTCCACCCCTGGATGTGCGCACTTGCATTTTGTTAGGCAGAGAGGTGAGGGAAGCCTTTCCCCGAAACTAGCAGCGTTAAAGTTTTACTGTGTTTGTTCAGAAAAATGTACTCGAATAAACGCAGTAAAACTTTAAAGCTGTTACTTCCAAGAAAGTCCTCCATCACCTCTCTGCATATTGCGCTTTAAAATATACTAATCGATAGTTGGTCCCCACACCAGACAATGGGGGAGGTGGGTAAAACAGTGGGGCCGAGCCTCCATGTTTCCCATTTTCTCAAATGGACCCTCCCATCAGGACTTAATTCCCTCCCCCCGAAATGTAGGTTTTGTTGCGCCCCTGCATGGGAGGGAGCTCAAGTAGGTCGGCTCACTCTCACAAGCCACCAGCCACCCCCACTGCCCCCCTCACAGTGCTGAAATAAAGGGGGGAGCCAACACATCTGCAATAATTCCTTTACTTGCTGCACCATGGCCCGTTGCAAACCTGCTCTGTAATGTATAATGTATAAAGTTATGCTGGCTGTAGTAAGACGTGAGCTTGCTGTTGGGCTATACCATGAGGGATGGGCTGTTACCCCATGCAGGGATGAACGGTTCCATTACCCTTCACGAGAGATGCGGGGCAGCCCGGGAACTGAATATGTTTGCCATTAGCACACGCAGGGAGGCCATGTGCCACTGGCACATGCAGAAAAGAGATGCTCAGTTAGCATGTGCAGAAAGGAGCCGTGCTGCTGCATGTGTACGGAGGCTATGCCAATAACATATGGAAAGGGAGTATGTGTTCTTACATAGCACTTTTAGCCAAATTCCTTCAACCTTTAAGCACTGTGGTAACAGATATTATCCCATTTCGAATGGTACTTGATTTATTAAGCAGAAGCAAGCAAGATGCCAGGGGAGCACTGTTGGGCATTGTGGTGGGGGCTGGTGAGGACATGTTCGAACAAGGAAAGGGGAGGGGGAAAATCGGGTACACATTTGGCCCCATTACATTTTGTCCATTTCCAGCACTGATAGTAACTTGTGTGAACGGTGATTCTTCATTATTGCATTTCTTGTAAGAAAGAAGCGACTCCTCTCTGGTCTAACCTCTGCGCCACACCCATCAAGGCTGCGTCAGCCCTCCATGTAATTGGAACTTGGGAAGTTTAAGCCGCCCTCCTGCCCAGTAGCTTTCCACCCTTTCTTTGGATGCAACGTTAGGATGTGCTTTGCCAACATTAGCCTGTGCAGAAGGGAGCCCTGCTGTTAAGACAGGCAGAGAGGAGATGTGCCATTATAGCATGGTCAGAGGAGATGCTACGTTAGCACTCGCAAAGAGGAAATGTCCCCTAGTACGTACTTAGTAAAGATGTGTCATTTGCACGTGCCAAGAAGAGATGTGCCATTAGTATGGAACAGAAGTGCAATTAGCATGCAGAGCCGAGATGTGCCATAGCATGTGCAGAGACAGGATGTGGAGTTTGCACATGCTAACTGCACATCCCGTTGCTGCACAGGATTTGCAGTTAGTACGTGGAGGGATGGGATGTGCAGTTAGCATGTGCAGAGAGGGTATGTCCCATTAGCATATGCGTTGAGAAGGCGTGTCGTTAGCATCTACATCTCCTCTGTCCACATGCGTGCAGTTAGCACGCATGTAGAGAGCTGTTCCACTAGTATGTGTTTAGAGACGATGCACCATTAGCAGACGAGAAGAGCTGTGCCAATAGCATGCGCAGAGAAGAGATTTGAGGTCCCTATGGGTAGAGATATGTCCTGTCCACGTGTGCAAATGTCAGGCTGGCTAAACAGAACGTGTTCTATCAAAACGTGAAAACAATGTCTGCCATTAGCATATGCATAGAGATGTGCTGTCAGCATGCGCACAGTTTAAAGGTGCAATTTACACATGCAAATGACACAAATTTGCTCTTCAAGTGCTAACACCACATCTCTGAAAATGCTGAAAGGAGATGTGCCTTTACCATGTGCACAGTGTACGTGTTGTACTCGTTAGTATGTGTCAAGAGGAGAAGTGTAGCTAGCATGTTCAGGGAGGATATATACCATTATCAAGTGGAGTGATGTGCTGTTACTATGTGCTCAGACTGGATGTGCCGTTTGCTTTTGGAGTGAAGGGCTCTGCGAAGCCAGACAACTTTGATCTATAACTCTTTTGGTCTACGGGTCTGATTTTACGTATGCATTGGGTATATGTGTTGGATATGTTTTACTCTCTTGCAGAGGAGAAAACTCATTTTTACTCACTTGAAATTGCATTTACTCTCTAATTTGAAAAACCATGCGTAAAATACTCCCACCTCAAAATCTTATCTGGAGAAGTGCATATGAGGTATCGTTTTCATCAGGACACCTCTGGGACCACGGGAAGGTAGGACATGTGTTGTTGGCAGTGTGTTTCGGTGGGTTGGCAGGGGGAAATGTCAAAAAAGGTTGGGTTTTTTGCCAAATTTCAGACTTTGCTGGGTTCTGTGGGCAATACATTTTGGGGGCGATTTACGCAAGTCAGACCTCTGTGTATTCCCACGGGTGTTTTCTTTTCGGAAATGCATGGGGTTCCCTGTGTTCCTTGGTGGCTTCGACACCCTAGGCCCAAATCTGTAGGTTGCCCACAAGAGCAAAATCCCCCAAAATCTGCTCTGCCGAAAGACTGGTTTACCAGTGGTTTAGCCTTTTCCTTTTGCGCCCAGGTAGATGCACCCACACATGTGAGGTACCATTTGTGCCAGGACACCTGTGGGAACGTAGGGAGGTAGAACATGTTTTGTTGGCGACGTGTTTCCGACGTGTTTCAGTGGGTTGGCAGGGGGAAATATCTGAAAATGTTTTTTTTGACAACTTTCAGACTTTGCCAGGGATTGTGGGTAATATATTCTGGGGCGATTCGCGCAAGTCAGACCTCTGTGGATTCCCACGGGTGTTTACTTTTTGGAAATGCACGGGAGTCCCTGTTTTCCTTGGTGGCTGCGATACCCTAGGCCCAAATATGTAGGTTGTCCACAAGAGCAAAATCCTTCAAAATCTGCTCAGCTGAAAGACTTGGCGTTACCACTGTTTTAGCCTTTTCCCTTTGCGCCCAGGTAGGTGCACCCACACATGTGACATACCGTTCCTGTCGGGACACCTGTGGGAATGCAGGAAGGTAGGACATGTGTCGTTGGTGACGTGTTTCGGTAGGTTGGCAGGGAGAATTGTCTGAAAATTGTGCTTTTTTGCAAAATTTCAGACTTTGCCAGGGATTGTAGGTAATACATTCTGGGGTAATTCACGCAAGTCAGACCTCTGTGGATTCCCATGGATGTCTTATTTTCGGAAATGCATGGGGTTGCCTGTTTTCCTTGGTGACTGCGACACCCTGGGCCCAAATCTGTAGGTTGTCCACAAGAGCAAATTCCCTCAGAATCTCCTCTGCCGAAAGACTTGGGGTTAGCAGTGGTTTAGCCTTTTCCCTTTGCGCCCAGGTAGGTGTACCCACACGTGAGGTACCGTTGTCTTCGGGACACCTGTGGAAACGCAGGAAGGTAGGACATTTGTTGTGTTTGCTTGGTTTTCATAACATTTTCATACATTTGCTGCTGTACTTTGTCACACAACCCTTTCAATTCCCAAATGTGACCTACATTTCGTCGCTGCTTTAGGCACTATACACTTTTGTAACTGCACAAGTCACCTACCCTTCAAAAGAGCTGCCTATGCTTTTTCAAAAAATATATGCTTGCCATTCCTCGCCACATTTGTTTTCCTTAATTACAAATGCTAAGTACGTCTGTTTAGGCCTTAAGCATAAAAATCCTATGTACCATGGCTCTGTTTTTTGCTTGTGGTATTGCTTGTTTTGTGAAACGTTACAAAAAATGTGTGATTTCCTAATTGGAAGAGTCGGGGGAATGTAGCAGAGCATTGCTTTTCTCAGTATTCACAGAAGCCATTGCCTTACCGGGCCAACTATGTCCACCACATACCTTTTTCTGTTTTCCAGTTTTTTCACAAACTATGGAAATATTCCCTACATAGTTGTTGCCTGACCTGCACAAATCACCCCTTTCTGAATTTGGAATTTTGTTTACTTTTCAGAAATGTATGCCTTTCTGTCTTCCCATTCAGCTTTCCTACCCTCCTCTTCCATTCCGTCCACACATGTCCTATTGAAAAAAAGGGCAAAATCGCCTACCTCTCACAAAACGGATGGTAACCATATAAAAATATGTTTTTGGTTTCCAGTCAACCTGTTTTTGAAAGCCTGGGAAATGGCAAATTCAGCAGAGCAAACCATTTGTTCCTAGCTCTTACAAAGAAAGAACCACAGGCTTCTTCGTACATAATTTTATTGGCATTTTCAGAATAAACCCAAAATGTTCTCCCTTTTTGGTTATTTTCTCTCACCGCCATATAGCAGACTAGGATTCCTTGATGGTGTTATGACCTCCTACATGCGGGAAGAAAAGGGGCTAAATTTGGCCGAGATATCTCATGTAACAAATCCATTACAAGGGAAAACCCCTGGCAGTTAAGGGGTTAATGGTTGAGAGTACTGCCATTTTAGAAATCCTACCAACCCCAGTAAACTATAAAGGTTTTTGAAACTTGCATCTATTATGTCTGTGTCTACTGTTGATGTCATGCATCACAGGGTAATGACTCTTGAGTTTTCCAAATGCTCAAATGTTCAAGTTCAACACAAACGTTCCAATCCAACAAAAAGGTTTTCAACTAACAATGTTCACAGTTCTGGGGATCAGCTTCCTTCCACAGATTCCTTGTATCAATTTTCACCAACTCAAAAGAATACTCAGATTGCAAGAGGATTACTCTCTTCCGTGTGTGTTTTTACTTCTCTTGGGGTCTGAGTTCCCTTCCCCAAACTTTCTCTTGAGCTTATACACGTTGCAAATCGCAAGGGTATGTTTCTTCCCAAGGACTCTTCTTCTCATTGTACAATTTCACAATAGTTTGTTAGTTCAAGGGCATGGCCTTCTTTGCAGTTATTTACAATTGGTATTTTTGATCTTCACCTGGGATACTCGCCCGCAAGGCCTTGTCACACAAATGCGTAACTTTCACTTCACCTGCTGCACATTCCTAACAGGACTTTCTTCATATAAACATCAATCTTCACCTGCAATACTTTCCTGCCAGGACATTGTTACACAAACACTTTGTTATGCAGATACTTAACTTCACCTGGTATAATTGTTTGTCAAGACTTAACTATACAAGTCTTTCTTTCAGCTTGGGGTTTAATAACCCATGAATAACTTGCTTTCCTAATACTCTCACTTCTTCCGTAACAGTGCTGTTTCCCTAGCGCTGTGTTCTCAAGAAAGGATTCACTTTATTTGGTCCCCCGACGACCCATCTCTTCCTTTTGGGTCCACCGGTTGTTCTTGTTGCTTTTGCAGAGAGAAATATACTTGCCGGCAACCTGGTAACCTTTTTCCCTTCTCAGGGTTTACCGGTTGTCTTCACTGTTTCTCCGCTCTCCTCTACTTCGGCGTACTGGATTCGCGTACGCCCCGTCAAGTGCTGCACTTTCATTGTGTCAGCTTTCCCCAGTGTCTGGTTCCTGCTGCCCTCTCGCTTTCTGCAGCAGGCCGCCCACACTGTGGTTTCACTGTTCCCGTATCGGATTCACCTTCAGGTCGCCTGCCACAGCATTCTTACCTTCAGCGTGGTGCCCAGTGGTGTTACGGGTTGCGAGGTAGTTTTGTTTAGTTTAATTTTTATAAAGCACCACTAACTCGTAGGCCTTAGAGCGCTAGACAAACAATACAACATATTCAATAACAAAGAAAAACAGCACAATAAATAGAAACATATCATCATTCACATGGGACGGATTACAAGAATACAAACTAACAACCAGGGCTTCAGCCACCCCGTCAAAAAAAGGAGAATTCTCTAAAAAAAAAAAAGTTTCAACATATCTGTTCGGCGTCTGCAGCTCTCCTCTCTCCTTCATTGGCCATATTTGAACTTTCTGACTTGCCTACTCATTTGCCAACAACTAGACCGCAGAGTTGGTCGCCCGGTCTTCATGATCCTTATTACTCTGTTGTTCTTCCTCGTGGCAGTCATTATGTAGTTGTCTTCTGAAGGACTTGAAGGACGTGGATATTGAGCCTCCTGGAAAGTGATCCTCACTACTCCCTGCCTCTTCCTCATCCTACCTGTCAACATATTCTCCCTAAGGGGAGTTTGGGGGTTAATCACAATAGATCTATTAGTAAGTGGAGGATGAGTGTAAGAATATGCCATTAAGGCATTGGGGACTCAGGAAACATCTCTGAAGTGAAAAGGGGGATATGTGTTTTCCTCCAACGTTATCATCGGGTCTCACAGAGAGTCGCCTCCCCCAGGTGGTCTTCTTTCCTCATATATCTGCCCCAAGGGTCAGGATCAGGTAGCGGCTGCCGTCCCTTGGCCACATAGAGGGACGTCATCTCAGGGAAAGGAATGATGATATCATCAGATTCATCACAGTAGTCTGGATTCTGATGGGGACCAAAGACCGCTGATCATGCAATCGTTCATGAGGACTTCCACCCTGTGAGGGGAGAATCTTTGACTGTCATCTCCAGCCAGGGATGCCAATAGGGTTCCCTTATCTCACATTCTCTTTGTAGGCCCACTACAGCAAATCCTGAGCGGCTTTGTTCACACCTGAAGAAGATCCATCATCGTGCTTGAGAATTGTGACCAATGGGATCTGAGGGCCCACTGGAGGGACCTCATTCATAGATGAGAATCTAGCACTGGGAAAATGCAGTATTCCATGAGACCGAGCAACCTCAGAAAATCGAAAGCCAGTAGATGTTGGGAGTTTTGAAATCTTGTCACCATCTGCAAGATATGTTGAGCACTCAACTAGGGAGGCAAAGCCTTCCCCGAGGAAAAGCCCAGGACTGTTCATTGCAGTTTTTGGGAAGGTGTCAACTGGGACTTCTTGAAGTTAAGGGAAAAGCCCAGTTTATGGAGAGAATAGCAGGTGCGTTTTAGATGTTACAGAGCCTGTTCAGGAGAACAAGCTCTGATCAGCCAGGCCCAGGTGTCGAAATCGGATCCATGGAGCAGGAGCTGAAAGTAGCTCCTGGGTATCAGGATTTTATTCTGACTAGGAGCTATCTCCTCCGACCAGGAGCTATTAAATATAGTTTTGAAAATGCGTTTGTAGGTGTCTTCGAGGGATGAGTACTTTCTGAATGCCAACAGTTTCTGCACGCCTTAACAGAAACCATAAAGATTTGTTTTCTAGGTCTGTACGTCAGTGCCCATAGTGCACATATGTTGTATTATGCCCTGTGAGCAAAAGTAATCATGGTTTTGGACAGACGCACCCTATTGGATGTCTAAGGAGCTGAATGCGTACCCCCAGTTCTGTGGGCTGTGGAAATAGGTTACTGTGTCATCACATTTTGAATACAAATTCACAAAATATATATTTGCATTGAAAAGTGTCAAAATCAAGTTTAGCAAGTATTTTACAATAGTATGATGACAGTTATGAAAAATGTATTTGATAGGTGCCATACAATTTGTGTACATATTCCATGGATTTCAATCAAGCAGCATCTATCTTCACTGTAGTTGACATGGTTCAGGCATATGTGTGGTTGCATCATGATTTGTGTTATACTGTGTACTATTCGCATTGAATTAAAAACACACTTTTTAATTCAATTAGCTTCATAATTGTTTATTTTTTATTTTTTTTATTTGAAATAAACTACAGTTCATACACAAGGCACAAACCTTTGTTTCAAAGAGTTTAGTCATTCTCTCCCTCATTTTTTTACACCAGGAGCAACAATATTCCATAATTCGACCATTCCATGCACTGCATTAGACATCTGCTGCCAAAATCATGTCCAGATAATTCACAATTGCACAGACACATTTTAAATTGTTCCCAGTAATGCTTCTGGACCACCACTCATCCATGTTGTTGTTGAGTGGGGCAAACTTTCCGAGATGTAAAGAACGTTGTTTTATTGTCTGGGTGCATTCAATAAGCAGATGTTTTGAGGATTCGACACATAGACCACAAAAACGACAAAGATTATCTTTAATAGATTTGTCCTTTCTTAACCAGAGTATTTCTTTTGTTTTTAGAAGGTTTATCCGAAACCTCAGAAATTGTTCGCGATGATGGCGAGATGGGCAATGCAGTAGATATCGTGCTTGAATATTTAATTTTTTTGGATCGCTTCCCAGGAATGTTATTGGGTGCATCAATTGACGATTTTGGTGTTTTGCGATCCAAGCCCAATTGTCGAATTTCTTTTTTGCGCATTGCGGCCGGTTTAAGATCTATTGATTATTTATGTCAGCTGCAGCCAAAAATGCCAATAGTTTACGGAACCATAAGTTAAGTATTGGATAACAGGCCGCTGTTGTTCAGTCGCACTCTGATAGAAGTTTGATCGTGCAAGGCAATTATTGGTTCGAGAATAGATTTCGGACATCGCCATTTAGCCAGTTTTTCCCACAACAGGCCACGGTTCATGCTGTCGAATGCCTGTTTCATGTCGATAAAGGCAAAATGAATTTTTCTATTTTCCCTTAAAGATTCCAATTTCAGAATGGTCAAAATTAGCAGATTTGCATCCACTCTGACTCCTTTCGTGAAGTCGGTTTGGCTTCATAATGCTGTTCTGTTATACATGTTTATTTTTGTGCTATCCAGACGCAGCATAAGCCTCATGGGTTAACCGCAATTTGTAACTTTGGGATTCAACTGAAAATACTTTCCTGTCGATAACGTGGCTAGGCAGCCGCTTAGAGTCTCCCTCAGTCCGATTTGGTGCGAGAGACCCTGCTTTTGTTCACCTGCAGGTAATTCACTGTAGTTCAAAAGCAACAATCGAAATCTGTATGTCAAGAATATTTTGAAATGGTTGTTGCAAGCCTTTAACTAAGCACGAAGACAACAATTAGGACATCCTCTCCAATGACTTATGTGTTGTATCTTGCATTTTACGGCGTATAGGTTCACCTTAAAAGACCGGACCGTTTAGATTACGGAAGGGTGATGTTTGTGATGTAACGCATGCTCTGTGGATTTTCTCCATAATCCAACTGATTAGCAACAGGAAAGCACAAATACACAGTAGGCTTCCAGGTAAGCTTTGTTTATGCCAATCAAGTACACGTTGTCGAGAAACCCCATTAAAAAGACCGGAGGTACATTAAGGTTCACTAAGAGAGTGCATTATGTGTTTTGTTTCTTGTAGGATTTCTACCACGTGATCCTGCGAAGAAAAATTTGGCCAATTCGTTTTGTGTGCTAGTTCCCCGCTCATACAGAAACGTCCTCGACGTACATATTGACAAAGACTGAAAATTAACTTATCTATTTTGGTAAGCCTGACACTTTATATTTGATTAGAGAATAATCAGCGTAGAAGACTGGAGTTTTGTTCACCTTGTTCATTCATTTTTTGTCACAGACCAAAGGTGTGAAAACTGATATAGTGGACAACTGTGTTTAGTAGCCTGGTAGGCACCCTCAATCAATCATAGATTAGAATCCTGCAATGTTCTATAGCCAAGTAGTGTAACTAATATACACAGTCACCCTTCATTTAGGTCTATAAGTCGACAATGTAGGGTAATACTATACTATACCAATGTTTACTCTGTTTTAGGGGAAGTTTCATCATTCTGACCAAGAAGAGATGGTACTATTGGACCAGTATTCAAGACTCCAATAGAACTGCTTTCGCATATAAAAAAAAATGCAAATTCACATGTGCCCATTATATACGTATTGAACAGTGCATTCTTTCCAGACAGGCAACCCCTGATGAATTTCCTGAAATCCCTCTGAAAAGTGAAAATAGGAAAGAAACATGTTGGAATTTAGAATGCTTTTATGAATTGTAATGAGTGGACTGTTGTGAGTATGAATGGTGTGCCTGATATGAGTTTTAGATAACCGATTTTGTTTGCACAGCACAAAACACTTTATTGAGACTAGTGCAAGATTAAAGGAATGGTTCGGTCAAAAAATTTTATTGCCCCTACGGGTCGGCCATGTGTTTTTAAGCCTAAATCGCTCGATTTTAGAAAACTTTCCTATGGACCTTACCCGAGTTTTCGTCCATTAAACGCATGCGAAAACAGGCACCAGGGAGCTGCCATTTTGTGATAATCCTATCATTTCCCCCATCGCCCTGGCTGACCTGCTTTTGCAGCACTAAATCATATCCCCCGCCCCTGAGCCTGTCATCAGCAGACGCGTACCGCCCATTTGATAACGCCAAAGCACGTCTCATGTCAACATTCGCTGCGCTTCAGCTAATGACGTGTCGCCATGGAAATGGCAGGACGCCTCTTTCCTCAATAAGTATAAACAGACCGTTTCACAACACACAGCAGCAGATTTTCGATTCCATTCCTCTCTCTGTGTTATTTTGAGTATTCTGTGACTCGTTTCTGTGCTCTGGTCAGCTACCTTCGTTGCTTGTAGCCTGTGTGGACAGATACCAGTACCACCGCTATCAATTATTTTAGTTTGTGCAACACACAATGGATAAAATAATGCCCTACATGTACGAGCCCGAGTATACCGAGGAGGAACTACTGGAAAGGGAAACACGCAAAAACGATGGGGCTTCGGACAGCAGTTGGCAGGACGAATCAACGGATGAAGACACTGGACCTAGTCGCATGGACGGTGTTTCCACCTGGTGCACATGCAATCAGTGTGAGCTAATGCCGACCGAGGAGGAGAACTGCTGCTGCTGTGAAAACTCGGGATGCGTGGCCTACATTTCGGAAGGCGAGCCACGACCGCAATGCATCTCCGAGCTGCCAGACTTCAGGGCAGCCTGCCTCACACGGTCCGTGTTGAGGATAATGATGGTGCTTATGCACGAACTTCGCGCAACTGTTCGTCCTCGTAATCCGAGTAACGAGAAAGTATACTCTGCTTGTCATGCCACTCCCATTTCATGGTCTTCTACTATATCCAAAATTACATATACATATCATTGTAACGCATGAAAGTCTTTCAATAGTGTGCAGTGTCTAGATAGCATTTGTCCGAGCAGAATGCCATTAGTTACAAGAATTGTCATTGACAACAAACGTTTATTAAACTTATCTTGGTCATTTAAAAACAGTTTGTTTCATTCCTTTTCACAGATGGTACAGGCTGGTGACCTATCATTCCTTTACATGGTGGCTTGACGGGAGGCTTGGACACCGCGTTCGAAGAGTGATACCCGCCTGTGCCGTTCGTGCCATAAGAGAAACGTTCCCGAGTGACAGCCGTCACTACAGGGGATTTTCTCTCGCTGTGCTGCAACCTGAACTGTACAATGTGTAAACTTTTGTATTTTTGTGTCATCAAAATAAGCTACAAAATAAAACACCACATATATTTTAACAACGGTTGTTTCGATTTTTTAAATCAATCAAGTGTGTCTCCATTCAAGGATGGACGTCAGACACCTGTGCTCGGAATGGGTGAAGTTCAGGTCGCTGTGAAGCGGGGTGGTCACTATCTAAGCTAACATAATATATTATCAATAATGCATGCACTAAATAACACTTGTTCAAAGTCTTTCAGTCGGTTATGTCTCTATAAAAGTCACACATATATCAATACTATCAATGAACATTGGATTATACAGGTCTTAGGTCAAGGGTCTTGACCACTATAATACAGTGTTTGAAGTGTGGGTATGTGCTCACAAGAATCTCCAATATGTGGCATTTGTTATTGATAGGCAACGATATACTGCAGTAGGGGTCTAATGTTAGTTGGGGATCTGCTAGGTGGCCATCATGGCGTGGTCAGTGGTCTGGCACATGAAGAGAATACCTTGCAGGGACACAGGGTCAGAATGGCAGTAACTTTCCACTGGCGAGGGTGCGTGGGCAAGGACACGTTTGTGGAGATGAACGAGCTATGTGCTTGGTTCAGGCCTGTTCACATGCAGGACCGTGATCTCAGAGAGTGATGTGTTACATTAGCTGTTGCAAATACCTCTGGAGTTTTCCAGTCAGAGTGGGAACGAGGCTGTGGGCCATGTGCTGTGCGCGCTGTACTATCGCAGTGAGGCCTGGTCACCAAAATGGAGTGGAAAGGGGGTACAAAAATGGATGCCCCGTGTCCTGCTCAGTGTTCCCATCTATGCGCGTGTCATGTAAAGTTAACATCACATAAGGGCAAGGGACGGGCGCAAACGGCCAAGGTGCCAAACAGCATGTACACTTCAAAAGGTATCCCACGCCCAGGGGCCATCGCTCACATGGCCTCCTCAGACCCTGTGTCTCCAGGTAGGCCTCCCCTGAGGCAGGCCGCCCCCCTGCAATCCACATAAGTGTGTCTCCATTCAGCAGTCTTCCTGTGCCTTATCTGCACGCCCACCGGCCCATCCATCCCACCCCCCTCTATCAAAGGCGGTTTGCACCCGAGGATGAGCGCTGGCATGGGGGGCTGTGAGGGGCGCAAACAGCCAAGGTGCCAAACAGCATGTACACTTCAAAAGGTATCCCACGCCCAGGGGCCATCGCTCACATGGCCTCCTCAGACCCCGTGTCTCCAGGCAGGCCTCCCCTGAGGCAGGCCGTCCCCCTGCAATCCACATAAGTGTGTCTCCATTCAGCAGTCTTCCTGTGCCTTATCTGCACGCCCACCGGCCCATCCGTCCCACCCCCCTCTATCAAAGGCGGTTCGCACCCAGGGATGAGCGCTGGCATGGGGGGCTGTGACGGGTGCAAACGGCCAAGGTGCCAAACAGCATGTACACTTCAAAAGGTATCCCACGCCCAGGGGCCATCGCTCACATGGCCTCCTCAGACCCCGTGTCTCCAGGCAGGCCTCCCCTGAGGCAGGCCGCCCCCCTGCAATCCACATAAGTGTGTCTCCATTCAGCAGTCTTCCTGTGCCTTATCTGCACGCCCACCGGCCCATCCGTCCCACCCCCTCTATCAAAGGCGGTTCGCACCCGGGGATGAGCGCTGGCATGGGGGGCTGTGACGGGGGCAAACGGCCAAGGTACCAAACAGCATGTACACTTCAAAAGGCATCCCATGCCCAGGGGCCATCCCTCACATGGCCTCCTCAGACCCCGTGTCTCCAGGCAGGCCTCCCCTGAGGCAGGCCGCCCCCCTGCAATAAACAAGAACATCTTTGTGCTTTGCAAGTCAACTCCTGAACATTCTACCTGAGAAGCACTGAGATCTATGCTAATCTGCTCGTCGCCGTGCTATCTGTGACCGCTTCGAGCAAACTCGTCAGTGTGCTACCTGTGGCCATCTACCTGTTCTCCTGCAACATACTGCTCTGCCTGCTGAATCCAACTGTTTGTTGGTCAAGGTAAGGCCATGTATCCTAGTCATATTTCGGTCATTTTTACATTTCAATCTATTTGCTATTATAGTACCCAATAGAGCTATGGTCATTGGTCTCATTGTTATTGACTTGAGTTTGTTATGCTATCATTAGATCTATTTATTTTGATCTGTGTCAATTGTCATCGAATTGCATCCTTCGGGGGTCCAGTCTATAATGTAAGCATGGTTCCTTTTCGTGGAAGACAGAACATCCAAGGGACGAGTCACATGTTCAGAGTTTAGTCACATAATTTAAAAAATGTCTGTAAGTTATGCAAATACTAAGCCGCACATGATGAACTGGTATAGTTCCGGCGACCAAAACAAACCTTGCATTGAGCATGGTATGGTTCATTTACTTTTTTATGACATTTTTATTCATCAAGGTTTTATAATAATCTTGATATTTACTTTTCAGAATTTTCAACAATGCCTGCCTGTTCGATTAGCGGTTGCCCTTCGAAGACCCATGCTAAATCTGAAGGCACTACAATGCATGTGTTCCCGAAAACTGTTGATCGAATAAGAGAATGGGAACTGTTGATCGAATAAGAGAATGGGTCAGACATTGCGGATATCCACTGGATGGGCTGGAAAGTAGAGTCCAACAAGTCTTTGAGGACAAGAGGGGTGATCGATACCGCATCTGGAGCCGGCACTTTCCCTACAACATGTACACCACATCTTGGGTAACAAAGAAGAATAAACGGCGATCGACACGAAAATTGCTCGCAAACGCTATTCCCACTCTATTCGTCCACAATCCGCCACTGGTGAGTCAAGTGTCCGTTTTTAGCTTTAGGCCTTGCGGTAGTGTGTAGGTAGCCGAATGGATTCATTTATATTTTAGGTGTTGTTTCCAATTTGTAATACTTTCGACATTGATATGAGTGTATAGCTTTTTGAATAATGCATTTATCAATATATTATTTTTAGATTTCATAACCCACAAACGAAATCTATATATGGGCACAGGGAACTGTGCTATATTGCACATTACTTAAGTATTCTGTCTCCTTACATGGCAATTTTAAATATTGCCATTTCATTATCAAACAATAATTTACCTTTACAACTTCTTGACTATCCCTTGAATCTGAAGCAAGAACATTCTACTTCCGTCACATGCTCGCAGTTATCAACCACTTCGAGCGCGTATCAGGTAATCATACTTGGCTATTCCGCTACTGACTTGTTTTATGCATGTCAAGTAATAGTTTGTATGTATCGTGTGATTATTTACCAATTGTTTGGTTAGTGCTTTCCAATTGATATACACCTTAGTTGTCGTCCCCTGGTGTTTGTTTTCAGTTATAATTAGTGCTATCCATACTAATGCAAGTACTGTCTTTCAGGGAGATGCTGAAGCGTCCACCACATTGACAACAGCCCTAGATGTTCTTCAGCAGCCCAAGGTATGGATACTGAGAGCTCAACTGACTGTGATCATCAGGACTGGAACACTTGTCGTTTGATTGTTCTACACTATGTTTCATTTGTGGTTAGCCGTTGATATGTACCTGTGCGGTCGACCCCAAGCGTGTGTTGTGTTTTCAATATTGTAATCCTTACTAATGCAAATACTATGTTTCAGGCAGTTGTTGAATCGTCAA
Organism: Ambystoma mexicanum; assembly: GCF_040938575.1. NCBI lineage: Eukaryota > Metazoa > Chordata > Amphibia > Caudata > Ambystomatidae > Ambystoma > Ambystoma mexicanum. The sequence goes on from NC_090936.1 coordinate 116,017,140, forward strand.
CCCACGCACTTGATGCAGAGCCTGACATTCAAGTAATTCCGGTGGAAGCGGGACCATGCGGATAGGAATCGGCGCAACAGCTTTCGGAAGTGCGCACCACATTGACAACAGCCCTAGATATTCTTCAGCAGCATGAGGTATGTATACTGACAGCTCCATCGAGCGTGATCATATAACGTGATTCCATTTGCTATACTTTCTTCCCTATTAACGCAAGTACTGTGTTTCGGGGAGATGATGGTGCTTCCACTACAATCACAAGATCCCATTTAGATGATGCAGATGTAAAGAAATCAGAGAAATAAGTCGATTAAATCTGATCATTTTTAAATATTCCTTGATTCTTTTAGACAATGCAACATTTGTGGTTATCTCTTTATATGTACCTGTGCCGTTGACCCCAAGTGTGTGTTATGTTTACGATATTGAAAACCATACTAACGCAAGTACCGTGTTTCAGGGAGTTGCTGATGCCTCCTCTTCAATACAATCATTTGTGGCAGTCCATGCAGAGCCAGAGGTATGGATACTGACAGCTCCATCGAACTAGGTCATCAGAGCTCGAATACTTGTCGTTTGATTGTTCCACACAATGTTTAAATCGTGTTTGGCTATTGAGATGTACATGTGTGTTCGTCCTCACGTACGTTTTATGCTAACAATATTTTGATACACAGTAATGAAAATACTATGTTTCAGGGAGTCGATCGAGCCTCATTCCGTGCTGTCTATGCGGATACAGAAAATATAGTCGTTGAAGCGCAAGAGGAAGGTGAGACATGCGGATACGTATCGGAGCAACAGCGTGCAGATGTTGGAGGTCGAGTCAAAAAAGTTGCAAAGAAAAGAAACCAAAATAAGGTTAGTTACAAACAGTTCATAACTTTAGAATTTTTTTTGTGCTGGGGACTATTTTATGTTTTTTTCTAGTCAATTGTACTATACTTTATCTTGTGTTTAAACTGAACATCCCTTTCCAATCTGTCCTCTAGTTACACGTGGGTCTACGAACTATACATACACAGACAGTGAAGCGAATGAGAGATGTTGCTTGCCAGACCATTTACACTATGGAGGACCTATTAATTCAGACGCGGCATGTTGAGACTCGGGATGCTCATGTCCAATGGCCAGAACATGAAATGAATGTCTCCGGAGAATCCAGCAAAGTTTTATCGGACCATTGCTACAGTACGACCGCACCGCCGCAACATGATACTGGATATATTGAAGATAGCTCTGAAGTAGTCGCAGATCAATTCACACAATCTACACCCGCCAAAAAATTGCCACCAAAAAAGCTGTCGACATTGTTGTGTTCTCCCATCAATGTTGAGGTAGCAGATGTTGAAATGACAGAGAATGAACCAGCAGCAGCATTCACCAACGCATCAGAACTTGATAGCAGCGATATTTCTTTCAAATGTGGTGATATGTCCTCAACGTCACAGGCCGAAACAACTTTGACGCAGGATGACAGTCTAATGAAAGAGGGCAAATACATAGTATTCGATAGTTGTTTGATGGATATTATAAGTATGCTGAAATGTGGGCATTCCGTCAGAGGGAAAGTATGTGGGAAGCCATTGATTCATGTGACTCGTCAAAAACAAGGCAGTAACGTCACAATACATGCTGCCTGTAGATTACATCATACATTCTCAGGGTCTGCACAACCGATGCTGGGGAAACTGCCAGCAGGCAATCTACTGTGTGCAGCTGCATCACTTTTTAGTGGCTCCAGTTTTAGAAAGTTAGAGTCTTTCTTTTAGTTTGTGGGACTCCATTTCATTTAAAAAACGCAGTACTACAAATACCAGCATGATTATCTGTTTCCGGCCATTAGTGATGCTTGGAAAATTGAACAATTGTCTCTAGCAAGTACATTCGAAGGCAGACGATTCAGGCTAGCTGGCGATGGACAGTGCGACAGCCCTGGATTTTCTGCCAAGTACTGCACCTACCACTTTGAGGACATGGATAGTAAGAAGATTGTGAGTTTGGTGGTCGTGCAGGTAACACAATGTACATCCTCAGTGGCCATGGAGAAACTAGGATTTATAAAATCAGTGGAATATCTACAATCGAGGGGAATGCACACCGACCTCATAGCCACGGACAGACACGTTTCAATTGCCAAGACAATGAGAGAGCAGTTCCCACATATTAAACATCAATTTGACGTATGGCATCTTGCTAAATCAATCAATAAGAAAATCTCGGCTGCAGGGAAAAAAAAAAGGATTGGAAAGTATTTCAGAGTGGTCCCAATCTATCAGCAACCATCTTTGGTGGAGCTCCAAAACTTGTGAAGGGTCAGTGGAAATACTACTTAAAAAATGGCGGTAACTGATGCACCACTGTACCAACGTGCACCGCTGGTCAGAAAACCTACATTTCCACCAATGTGAACATGGCCCTTTATCCCCAGTGGAGGCACGGAAGAAGAAGTGGTTGAATCCATCTTCACCGACACACAAAGCCATTGAGAAGATTGTTTTCGATAAAACTCTATCAAGAGATTTGACGGGACTGACAGAATTCTGTCACACAGGAGGTTTGGAGGTGTTCCACAATATGTGTCTAAAGTACAGGCCAAAGCGCTTGCATTTCAGCATACAGGGCATGAGACATAGGACTCTACTTGCCACGTTGGCCCATAACGAGAATCTCGGCCGTGAACAATCTAGGACTAAGGGTAATGTAAGGATGCCTTGCTAAACTAAGGCCTTTTCAAAAAGAAGTAAGCAATGGGTGATCAAACCAGTCTATAAGGAGATGGAGTTCAACTTTGTCAAAAGCCTTATTGTTGCTGTATTAGAGAAGCACAGATATGGAATTTTGAACGTTTCTGTGCAGAGCACTGATCCATTGCCACCCAACATTGCCACTGTGCCATGTCCACCCAAAGGAGAGCTGGTTGTGAAGTACAAATCCTGGTTCAAATAATTGTAATACGATTGCCTTTTTGTAAATACATTTTATTGTACAGTGTGCATACAAAGTATGCTAACCATAACCCCTACCTTCACCATCCTGGGTGCCGAAATACCTCGGTGTCATCTTTGAATTCTCTCTCTATTCACCTCATATTGCTGACCGTGTCTATATGTGTATGTATATATTTTTGTTGATGTAACTAATTTTCGCAATCTCTTATAAATGCTGGGCACTGTTAACCGAGGGGAGGCTTGCGCATTGCAAATAATAAAACAAACAAACAATAAATCTCACTTTCAACTCAACTCCTCGGGCACTTTCCCTGACCTTCCCCAAAAAATTAAAAGCCTTAATAGTTATGGTTCTTCGGGGCTTCAAAGCTCGCAGACAACGAGGACAAAATTGGGGCCTTAGAACGCGCCAAGCGAGCTGTTGCAGATGGGAGAGAAGCCAGTTCGCATTTGCACATTGAGGCGCACTACATAGATGGATTCGAAACTTCAAGTTCTCACAGATGGCTTTACTACGGGATGTTGCAAAGAAAGAATGTATGCTAATTTCTAGTGAAGGTCAGCGGCTTTGATTTTCAGCTCGCGCCCTGAAGAGGACCACAACTCACACTGGCAGTATAAGGTTCTATTGTTTTTTGACCTTGAGAGACAGGGACCATGCAGAAAGAACTTCATTTGAAGGGGGGGTTAGGTGGTGCAATAACGTTTGAGACGATAAGGCAGAAAATTCTTAAACTAGACCGAGTTTCATGTTAGTTCAGTATACGAAAAATCGTTGTCAAGAGCACAGTGGGATTTACGGACTGCATTACGCAGAGACACAATGGAAATTGCAAATATAATGTAAGTATCTCTTTAGACGCTTTTATACCGGAATGAAAAATTAATGAATGGATGCATGAATAAATGAATGAATGAAGAGCTTTGAAAAGGTTTGTGGGATCGTCCTTGTAGCGGGCACATGGGCATGCAGGTCCACATTCCACACGCATGTAGACAAAAAGTCGTTTCTCATTGTGTACCAACCTCGATTTATTTCGTTAGTTTTCGCATTGATTTTAGAGCCGAACATACTCCATTGCACTATCCTTGAAAGCAAATAGTTTCAGCTCGGCCGTAATAAATAAAATGAATAATATTAATAAAGATCAGCTGGCGAGACTAATCATAAATTTTATGTTTTCAAAATAGGCACATCCTTCCCTTTTGCCCCTGCCGCCAGTTTCAGACACCAGCAGATGGTTACTTCAGCCGCCAGCTGCAGCTTAATGTAAACAACTGCACCATTCTGATGATCTTATGGGACGATCGCTAAGGGCCCAAATGCCCTTATGCGGCACTAGCGGCTAGAAGCAACATATCAACCTTTACGCTGGCCTAGTGCCTACTTGATGGAACAGCCTTGCGGTTCAACGTGCAACAAAAGTGCTTCTTTGAACGAAAACCAACACCCTGTGTACCATAAAGGAACAGCGCGTGTCTCATGATGAAATTTTACGGATTTGCGAATAGAGATAAAAGAAAATAAATGACTTTCGGAGTTCATATGGCAATTGCAGAATATTCTATAAACATTTAATGTCAAATAAACGTACTTTACCAAATTTACTGTGTTGCTGTTTGATTTTAAAGTACAGTTTCATATTCTGAATTGTGGCGCGCTGTGTTGTGAGCTGATCTGTGTTGGTTTCCGGGTTCTGTGTGAAGTCGCGTAGAAGACGACTGGGCGCGTTTGCCTACGCAGCACAGTAACGTCACGGAGAGAGACGGGGAATATGAATGTTTTGATAATGCCAGGCTCAGGGGCGGGGGATATGATTTAGTGCCGCAAAAGCAGGTCAGCCAGGGCGATGGGGGAAATGATAGGATTATCACAAAATGGCAGCTCCCTGGTGCCTGTTTCGCGTGCGTTTAATGGACGAAAACTCAGGTAAGGTCCATAGGAAATTCTTCTAAAATCTAGCGACTTAGGCTTAAAAACACATGGCCGACCCGTAGGGGCAATACAGCATTTAGACTGAACCATTCCTTTAAGTTTTTGCACTTTGTCATTGACTGTCTGTTCCTTTGCACTGTCAATTGCCAATAACTGAATTGTATGATGCTAGAAAAGTTTTATGCTTTTCTGTTTTTTTAATGCAATATGTTAATAAATAAAAAATGTATTTTTTGATAATATAGAAACCAGACTGACGTATTTCTTTTGCCAGTGTTGGAAGACGAACCCCCCCCCCCCAGACAAGGTTTTTGCCCACAAACGCTTTGTTGTCTGCTTCCAAAGGTTCTAGAACCTGTCAGAGGATTTGTTTGTGGTTAGTTCCCTCATGCCTCTTGTGGTTGTTATTTGTTATAAATTTCATGCTAAATTTTCACACTTTAAACGTATATCAACTACAGCTATGTAGTGCCCTGTGATGCAAGATCTTGCAATTGCTGAATGGTGAATGCACAAATAGAAGTAGCTTTCAGGCAGGAGACATTGAGTGAAATGTTATACCGATAGCCATGAGTGGTGTCCATGGGGGGAGGCTGCCGCCTTTCTCAACATCTCAGGTAGTCGAAACAGCAAGCAGAGTTGATTTGGGCAAGCCGCTCATGATGTGTTTGAAGCAAAGCAGCTGTGGCCCTTCTAATTAGCACCATAAGTGCCAGAGAATGTGCAAACAAACCACAACCACAACAGTGAGGGGAAAGGGTAATTCGGTTTTGTAGTTTGAGTATTGCCATTTTACTTCTAATCATTATTTCAAATGTAGGTTATACCATCGGAATTATAAGCACATTTCCATAACAGTATAGACAGGATTAAGAATAAAACAGTTATGAATGTGCCGACCACAGTTTGCAAAAGTAATAAAACTTTGAAAGACAGAGGAATAAGAAACAATTGAATGGCATGCTTTTCAACATAGAGAGGTCAGTTTTGTAAATGTATGCCAAACTGCAATCAGCTTTTCTACAAGACGAAATGTATTTACATTCTGCAAACGCACCATATTTTGCTTTAATTAAGGGAAAATAAAGTCTTTTGCCAAACGATATTTTTTAGTGCCCAATTAATCATTTGTCACATAATTGTATTTTTAAAATTGCCTTGAGTTTTTTTTTTTTTACTGGGTGTTCTGTAGGGGGTACATATCTTGATGAGGATTTCAGGCATGCAGCTGCACTTTGGTGCAGGGCAATTTGGTTCACGAGCAGTGTCTTGGTCGCAACATCCCATGGCCCCAGATCGCCAAACCTATTAGCATAGGAAGATTAAGAAGAACAGGCAAGCATGGTTTCAGGAACCAGCAGCCTTCCACAGATGCATGGCAAGCCTATGCTCTCAAGTGCTCTCGTAACTTTTCTGCCATCTAGTGGCAAATTATATAAAATGTATTGCAATACACCAGGCGCAGCTAATTGTGCCTGCAATCACTGAAAAAAAGATTGGTAGGCGCTAATTAAGTGCCAGCAGGAGCTAATTAGCGCTCAGCACCCAGCAAATTCAAACCCTGCAGTCCTCTAGGTAGACAAAGATGTGAATCCCTGCCCTCCTTAAATTCGTACTCGAAACTGAAAGTGAGTGCTGCCAATGGCGAACCTCAGGTACTTCCTGGGCTTGGGATGTATAGGAACAAGACAGTAAGCATCCTGAAGACCAAGCAACACCATCCTTCCTGGGGAACCTGTTCAAGCATCTTAGAGTCAATATGGGTCGCAGTCCTCGGTCTTACTTGGGAATCTGAAAATAAGTTGAGTATCCACCCTGGTTGCTCCACTACACCTCTGCTTTCCACTGCCCCTTTCTCCAGCAGGGATAGAATCTCCTGCAGAAGCAGTGGCTCTGGTTCCCAAAGAGATTGCTTGCTTAGGGGACAATCTGGGGGCCAATTAAAAAATGGGAGACAGTACCCTTGAGTTACTCCTGCAGTGCCCAAGCATCCAAAGTAATGTATTGTCATTCTTTGAGATGCTGTGTTAACCTGCAAGTCACCAGTCTTGTGAGTGAAGCAATCAGAGTGGTTTTGGGGCTGCAGCAGAGGGTAATGAGGAGGTGACTGCATGAGCTGTTTCTCCTCCACAGCCTCTAGTGCCACGTGGAAATCTTCTTTGCCCTCTTTGGGCAGACTGTCCTCTACCTCTATGCCCAAAAAAAGAGTAGAACCGAAAAGAATGCCCTCTCCAAACCTGGGAAGAAGAATGTTGCGGTTGAGGTTGACGGATTGCTGAACCCAAGGATTTTGGAGCCACCTTAGAATCTTGCAGCTTCTCTATGACTGCGCTCACTCCCATAGAGCAACCAATGCAGTCTGATGCATTCAATCCTGACTGGAGAGTCTGGAATGCAGCCTCCTTACCATCATTGAAGATGTTGATGAAGCCATCCCTCATTTCCCCCTCAGGAACATTTTTATCCACTTCGGAGACCACATTCTACAAAGCGGATATATATTCAGCTAATGCACAAGATCTTTAATGGCCTTAAGCGCCATAGTCCCAGCAGAGAACACCCTTTTCCCTAGCATTTCATATTTTTTGTCATCCCTATCAGGTGGGATGGATGGATATGCAGCTGCTTTAGATGTGGAAGTAGCCACGTGCACCACCAAGCTCTCAGGAATAGGGTGCCTGGAGAGAAAATCAGGATCAATAGCTGATGGTTTATATTTCCGTACCAATTCCTTGTTGACAACCGCAGTGGTATTGGGCTTCTGACAATTTTCCAAGATAGTGTTTCTAAGTACAGAAAGGAACGGCAGTACAGGTTCCTTTGAGGGGCCTTTGTCCAGAATATCTAAATGGTCATCCTGTACTATATCCTTTGCAGGACGTCCCCAGTCCAAATACTCAGTAACCCTGTTCATCAGTGTCCTGTATGAAGCACTTGGATGAGCAGAGTCTGGTAAAGAAAACTCCACTTCTCTAATTCCAAGTCATCTAATGAAGATTCCCGAGAAATGAGTTCCTCAGGGACAATGGGAGGGCCAAAACGTTCGTACCCGAAGGAAACAACGTCTTCATCCTCTTCTTCCTCCTCAGAAAATGATCCAAAGGACTTCAAAAAGTCCTTCTTAAACCAAGATTTAAAACTCAAAGAGTGATGTTGATGGATTCAACATCTGGTCCATCGAGAGTGAAGATGTGAAAGCCTTCCCTTGCGGTCGAGTAGCTCAAGTGGACATCTCAGAGAGCTTCTAAACCGGGCTCTTGGGTGTGGGAGTCAGGCCTTCGAGGACTATCTGCGGGCTTTAGAAGGTGCAGTGGGATTGTAAGCCTTCTTTGGCTCTTTTGAGGGACCAGGAAGGGTCACCTTCGCAAAAACATCCATAATCTTTTGACGGAACGCATCCCAATCTGCTGCCAAGGCAGACTTGTCTGTCAAACGTACCTGTCTCTTGTCAGGCAAGGAGTCGGATGACAAAGAACAATGGCGTTTCTTCTTGGATTTTCTTTGATTACAGTGTTTGGAGCGTTTCGTAGGCCTTTGAGGTGACTTATCCCTTAAATTCCTGTCTTTGTGGGATTTCCTCTTCGAGGGAGTAGAGGACAGGGATCTTGATACCGACCAGCCTGGTGCGAGTGCAGACTTCCTCTTCTAGCTAAAATTGAACTAGCTAATGTACCTCTACTTAAAACCCTATGAAAGTGAATGAAATCCCTTTTTCAAAAGGACTGAACAAAACAAATATCGTAATGAGAAGACTATAAATACACACTAGCTACTGAATCCTAGACAAGCCGTTAAGAGTTTGACCACAATATCTAGAGAAGTTTCCTAACTCCTTCTATATAGAGCAATTTTTGTGGGTCAGACTAAACATCCTCCCGACCAGGCAAATTCAATATATCAGGGATAAAACAAAGATTTTACCCCAATTTTGTATTCTATGTGAAGAAAATGCAGAGCAGTCATTGGACATATGTGTCATGCGTTCGCCCCTTTGGAGGACCTGGGATCTATGGAGGATGTGGCGCCATTAAAATGTTCCATTGTTTATGCCTGCCTTTCTCTATCTCCAGTCTAGTCTTTTTCCGATATGGCTGCCGCCGGGAGCTTTTAGCCCTCCCACTCCCGCCTGCCGCTGAGTTGCAACTGTGTGTGTTTTTCCTTTCCACTGTGTTGTGTATGCTCTAAACTTTTCCTCTTGGCATTACGCTGCCTTTTCCCTCTCTTTCTCTCCGCGGCTCTCTGCCGCCGTTGCCAGCTCATTTTTCCCTCTTGCTCTGTTTTTCCTCGTTTTCGCCCTCTCGTGTCCTTTTTTGTCCGCTCTGTTTCTTTCCCTTTCAGCAGACTCCCGCTTGCTCTTCCCAGTACTCTCCCCCTTCCTTTGGGTCCAAGGTCCCGCTCTTCGGATCCGCCTTTCCCTCTCACTTACCACACTCAGGTGCTTGTTCCTCTTCGCAGCTTCTCTGTTAGCAGTCCTCCTCCATTCTGGTCCCTCCTCTCGCGGACCACGGCTACTTCACTTCACGGTGTTCCGGGACCTTAGCTGTTTCTCTTCACTGGATACACTCCATCCTACGGAACTAACTGAAACCACTTCAACTCTGCAACTCCCGCCTCGCAAACTTCCACTGGATCTTCATCAAAGGGTTTTTTTGTGTGCCACAAAGGCTTTTTCCCCTTCTGGGCTGTCGCGAAACAAGGGGCCATTGGTTGTCTGATACCTCACAGACCACTGTGGCGTCGTCCCGTGGCAGACCCTATCTCTACACAAAGAAAACAAACATCAAAGGCCAAGAAAGAAAGGAACCGAAGGTCCAACTCTCCACTAACTCAGGTGAGGAATCTGAGTTAACCCCTGAGTCAGAGTGTGAGTCTGACAGCTTACAACGCCACCCCACACCCACGATGGCTACAGCTGAACAAATTGAAGAGTTGGTTGTGACAGTCCAGTCATTAAACCTTGAAGTACAAAACCTTAAGGCAGAAGACACGGTATTACACCAAATGTGTCTAAAAGGGACCCCCACTCAACCGACCTGCCCCCCATGGCACTTTCTTCAGGGAAGTATGATGGGTCACCTAAACGCCTTAAAGAATGAATCAAAGCCTGCATGGTTCACTTTGCCTTTCGTCCCACAACTTACGCTTCAGGCCTGAGTAAAGTGGGGTTCATTATCTCCAACCTGATTCGCAACGCTCTGGCTTGGGCAACGCCACTAGTTACCAGCAACAATCAGGTGCTAAGGGACTAAGACTCTTTCTTGGCACTTTTGAAGCGGACGTTTGAACGACCCGAAGTAACTTTTGTAGCTTGCGAAGACTTGCTGGACATCTCCCAAGGACAGATGGATATGTTGTCCTATATTACACTGTTTAAACTTCTGGCCACCGAAGCTGGATGGCAAGAACAAACCCAATTTTCGATCTTCAGAAGAGGTCTTAAAGAGGAACTCAAAGATGAGTTGGCTAGGATTCCTCGTCCCTCCTCTTTTTCTGAGTTACTATCTACGGTCCTGCAGATTGAATTCCGGCTAGCAGAATGCAAGCAAGAAAGAAAGAAGAGTACACCACCCACCTGGACACAAGCACCTACGAGCGGAGGTTCTTCCACATCTCCACGACAGAGTAAAGACAAACCCATGCAAATAGGTGCGACCAGAGCTCCGCTCACTCCCGAAGAAAGGAAGCGCCAACGAGACACTGGTCTGTGTATGTACTGTGGTTCATCCGCTCACTTACTACAGAACTGTCCGGAGGTGCCTCTCAGGCAGTCGGGAAACGGATGGCCTCGGGCCTAGAAGGGATGAAGGTTAAAGGGGTTAAGCAAAGTCCATACGTCACTCTGGCCATTGCACCCAACAATGTCTCTGAGGATTCCCGTCTCATGGTAGTATCTCTTACCCTAACATGGAAGGAGAAAAGTGTGGACTCCCTAGCTCTAATCGACTGTGGGGCAGCCGGAAACTTCATCGACACAGTATACTTCATCGACACAGTATGGACAAGCAAGTTTGGCATCCAAAGAATACTCAACGAAGAAAAACAGAAGGTAGAAGGAGTGGACGGTACACCCTTGAGTTCTGGGCCCATCACCCATTCCACTGAGAAGTTACAAATCCAGGTACTACAGAATACGAGGAAATATCCTTCCACATTATCAGAGCTGCGCACTTTCACGGTATTCTGGGGATAGCGTGGTTTAGGAGGCATAACCTGTTGATCAACTGGGCTAGCAACACTCTCAGCTTCCACTCCCCGTTCTGTAAACAGAATTGCCTCTGCACACTGCACTATGAACCTGCTATCTTTTTCTGTGGACGTCACCAAGATCCGCAGAGTACATTGTATCCCTCCTGAATGCAGAGATTACGAGGATGTCTTTCTAGAGAAGAAAATTCATGATCTCCCCCCTCATCGACCCGAGGACTGTGCCATTGCCCTTATGCCTGATGCTTTGATACGCTTTGGTCGTATGTTTTCATTATCACTCCGTGAGAAGGCGGTATTAAAGGAATACCTAGACGCTAACCTACAAAATGGGCTCATTCAGCTTTCCCGGTCCCCAGCAGAGAATTGTTTGTTCTTCATAGCCAAGCAAGACTCGGCCGAATTAAGGCCATGTATTGACTATCGGGGCCTCAATCAGCAGGTCAACATCCGGATTAGGTACCCGATGCTCTTGATTACAGACATAATGGAAGCGGTCCAAGGCGCTTCGGTTTTTTCCAAGCTAGACCTACGGAATGCATACCACCTCCTTCGCATCCGCAGCGGTGATGAAAGGAAGACCGTCTTTAGGACACCTTACGGGCATTTTGAATATCGGGTGATGCCCTTCGGTCTGGTGAATGCTCCCGTTATCTTTCAACAGTTCATGGACTGTACCTTCTCAGACCTCCTGTTTCATTCTGTAATCATTTACCTGGATGACATCTTGGTTTTTTATTCATCTTTACAAGAACACACTGAACATCTTGGCAAGGTTCTCCAGCGTTTACAGGAAAACCATCTTTTGGTCAAATCTAGTAAATGTACCTTTCAGCTGCATCCGTTCCTTAATTGGGTTTCATTATATCCAAGGAGGAATCAAGATGGATCCAAAGAGGGTTTCTTCCATATTGGATTGGCCCTCTCCTACTTCAATGTTCTGTCCTACTACAACCATGATAAGTCCAGCTATCGTGGCTTTCGAGAATAAAATCATCGAAGAAACCAGAAAATTAATATCTAGGAATAACTTCTCTAAAGATAACTTATGCCCGACCGAAAGACAAGCTTTAAAAGATCTACAAACAAACACATTGTTTGTGATTAAACCTGCAGACAAGGGAGGGGGCGATCGTCTTATGGAATAATGATGCATATGATGAAGAAGCAAAGTCCCAACTCTCTAATCAGAAATTTTACAAACAACTGCAAGGAGACCCGACACTGAGACTGAAAGAAGAAATATCAAGTCTGATGTCACATGTCCAAGAAGAAGGGTGGATAGACCATGACGAAAAAATGGTCCTCACAAAAAGCAATCCCACCATTCCAGCCTTCTACCTGTTCCAAAAGTGCACAAAAATAGTGTAAAACCACCAGGGAGACCCATAGTCTCCGCCATAGATTGAATTTTGAAACCTCTATCCATATACGTCGATTGGTTTCTAAGACCTTATGTGTTGAAAATAAAATCTTACATAAAGGACACTATTTGTATGATCAATATTTTGGACAACATTCGGATTGAACAAGGCGACATCCTACTCACCTTGGATGTGGTGGCCCTATATACTAGTATCCCTCAATTAGAATGTCTGCAAGTCCTCGAACAGTATCTTAACCAACGGACCATGAACAACAAAACTGTTCCCAGTGCCTTCATCCTTGAATGTGCAAGACTGGCTTTAATGGAAAATTATTTCCTTTATAAAGAGGTATTCTACAACCAAAGACACGGTACAAGTATGGGTGCCACCTTCACACCGGATATTGCCAATCTGTATATGGATTCGGTGGAAACAAACTCGATCTACCATCTCAATAACCCGTACAAACAGAACATAAAAGCTTGGCACAGGTATATAGATGACTGCTTTATGGTATGGAGAGGCCCATCCACCCTTTTAGAAGAATTCCACCAATGGTTTAATCAATGCAATAGTAACATCAGTTTTACAATACTGCATGACACCATCATTTAGATGATGACTTGGAAATCAGAACACAAAATGATGGGACATTAACAATTAATCTCTTCAGGAAAGAAACGGATAAAAACACCCTTTTGGAGTACCAAAGCTACCACCCAGCGAGCCTGAAAGTGAACCTACCGATAGGTCTATTCTTAAGAGTTCTGAGAAATTGTACCCACCTAGAGGACTATGAAATCCATGGAAAACAATTGAAACAACGCCTAAAACAAAGAGGGTACCCTAAAAAACAAATCAATATAGCATACAAAAGAGACAAAAACAGAAATCGAGAAACATGTCTACATCCAGTGGAGAGAACAAAAGCAGAAAAAATAACATGTGTCACTACCTTCAGCCCCATTAGTCACAATTTACGCAAAGTGGTTTTGAAAAATTGGCACATCATAAAAACGGCAGCACCACCCAGATTTGCCTTCAAAAGACAATACAATTTGAGAGACAATTTAGTCCACACGTATCCAAGAGTAACCAAAAACACGGAGATACAGCGAACACTTTGGGACCTGCCCCCTGTCACCGGACATTTTAAATGTGGCAAAAGCTCAGTATGTCCCCTAACCAAAAATCTAAAAAACATAATGCTGAAAGGGAAACCTTGGCACTTGAAAACTTTCACCAATTGTGCTTCACAATGGGTCGTGTATGCCATCCAGTGTGCATGTCACCTTTTATACATCGGAAAAACTAAAAGACAAATTAAAACTCGGAGAGCATAGATGTAATATCAGGAATCAAACTCCTAACAAACCACTGGTGGCCCATTACAAACGTCTCAAACACAAACCATGCAAAATGTTCTGGTTCATAATCCAAGTAGTGCAAATATCAAAAAGAGGTGGTGATCGTGATTTGGCACTTCGAAAATGCAAACAGAAGTGGATTTATGATCTTGATACAGTAAAAAATTGTTTAAATTCCGCAGTGGAATGGGGAATTTTCTTCTAAAGCATCCTCCTCTGAAGCACTTTCTTTCCTTTTGAAGCATTGTTTCTCCTTTGTCAGTAAACTGCTTCTTATGTAAGCACCATGGAAAATGATTGTACATATACCATGAAATGACTGTGGAGGACCACAAGTGGCCCCCCCACACTTCGAAGAAAGACGATATACTGGTATATCGATGGTACACAATTGTGCACATAATTAATCAGGAATATCCAACACCATGGCCTAACGCATCGGGTATATAAACAGAAAGTAAGAAATATACATAAAAACATGAATGCTGAATGGATGCCAGTTGGTCCACGTTTTAACGCACCAAAAAAAGTAAAATTTCAAAACATCAATAAACACCATACTGCTAATATCATCCCTTTGGACAAGATGGATGAGACTCCAATAAACTTGAAGAAAAATGAACTAAGTACGGCCTCACAGCCGGGTATAAACCAATCCGCTTTTGATTTACCCATCCAACATGGTGGACGGAAGAATAGCTCCTCTCTAGTTAACCAAGCACGCTAACATGTGCCCACGTCATCACTAAACGCCCGTAATACACACCAACAACTCTGGGCTTCTACACTGCATCCCGGAGATTTAGAAGCGCGGACATCGGAAGATTGTACGTTTTTTGTCTGCTTTGTCTCTTTCCCTTTCAGCTGACTCTTGCTTGCTCTTCCCAGTACTCTCCCCCTTCCTTTGGGTCCCGGGTCCCGCTCTTCGGATCCGCCTTTCCCTCTCACTTACCGCACTCCGGTGCTTGTTCCTCTTCGCCGCTTCTCTGTTAGCGGTCCTCCTCCATGTGTACTTGGCGTCTTCAGCTGGAGACTAAACCAGAAGATATTTTGCCTCAGGTAAAACTACAGAACCATTCTAAGTTCCTCATTGGTCATGAAATCAGTAGATTTGTTGTGCATAAACTCAATGCATTGTCATTTGATTTTCTTTGTAGCTTTAACTCTGAAAACAGTATTAAGTGAGCCCAGTGAAACAGAACTGGAGGTGAGCCCAGTCAAACTGAATTGGAGGTAACAAATTATAATATCTCACTGTATTCATTTTGGTCATATATTTGGAGATACTCCGAGAGATCCAACCAATGCCCCTACCTTTATTAGGCTTTCTTTGCTACTTCATTACTAAAGCATACTGCCTCAAATTGCATGATCACATACTAAACAAACAATCATAGAAACAAGTACCCATGTACGCCTTTGAGAAACTATATTTAGAGTAAGATCTGCCAGTACTGATAATAAGCACTCAGTAAATGGTGCTTTATTCCTCTTTGTCTGTAGCCCTATTTCAAATAAAATCTGAAGTTTGGTACTTCAGCTGCTTGCACCCCACCCCGCATCCTCCCTGAAGAAGACGATCTAAATGTGCATGGAGTCAAAACATTGTGTTTCATGAACACACTTTCAACTGTGATGAACTGTTATGAATTCAGGGCCACGCATCTGTGACAGACTTTGTGCCATCTATAGAATGGACTGATTAGTTACACAATTTATACATTGTTGTATGATACCTTCAAATGGTAAATTTCACTAGGGGCATATCACATTTGGACTATTGGATTCCAAACTTTGAACTGATGTTTGAAATTGAAATGTTGTCATATTTGTATGTGCTTGGGCACAATATATGTGTTTCTAAAGGTAGTTTGTTACAGTAGGGCTCTGTATTTACTTTAGTTTGTACGTGTTAATTCAATAAAACATGTGTCTGATCAAATATTTAATATTTTTCTAAATCGTTATACATATGTTGTAGGGAAGCATTCGTTTGTTTTGACCTTGTTATCTATCATTCTCATTTCAACACTGCCTAACCTAGGGGTTGCAAGGATCAAGCCAAGGGTATGTGCAACTTGCCCTGCTATGATTTTCGGGTATCTAGCAGGGAGTCCGTTAAACCCTGCAGATCACCTTCGCATCACCCTCTCCTCATTTATGGTGGCAGTCTCGTGGCTCACCAAATAGCAACCACCCCAAATCAAGTCACCTAGCATATTTCCATGGTGCAGGAAGGGAAGGACCACAACTCCCATAATCCTTGTGGATTACACATTGAGAACCCAGACCAGACCACCAAAATCCCTGGCATAGGGATGGGAGGACCAAGTGAGCTAACCTGCAGAAGATTCCAAAACCCATGGAAAGATAACACAAGGGGAATCATACGCGTTTGGCACTCTTTGTGTTGACAGGACACAAGTACTACCAGCTGGCCTATTCACGACATGATCGCGGTGCGTACCAACTATGCCATTGCATGACCCATGGCAAGAGTGGAAGGTAGAGTCTGAGGTAAATTGAGTTTTACTATGTCTCAGCTATTTTACACAGTCTAAGATTGCATTCATGAGATCTGATTTGTCAGCCAGCTCGTTCCTTGCTAAGTCACTTAGCCGAGATTGCCACTTTAAAGAGGATTCCGCTTCCCCATTCAATCTTTGCTGCACTTACATTGTAAACATTTCCAAGTTTGTACATTTCGAATGTAAGGCGGCCAGCGCAAATCCTTGTTCTTTCAGTGTCTCATTCATAGACTCGTATAGTTTCACAAAAGGATTAAGGACAATCGTTGCGGCCGTCAACACCTTATTATGAATTTGAATTCCGGCGGCCACAGATAAATTGCTTATATTAGCAATTTCAATGTCGCCATCAGTATGCTTCAAGGGCATTTAGGACTGTTTTGCATCATCTTTAGCAACGCAACCTGTCTGCTGGTCATTTGGGCATAATGGTGTTTTGGTTAAGGCTGACTTCTCAAGGGAAGTTCTTCTTTTGAATAGCCACCATGGGATGTACTGAGGTTCTGGCATATGGTGTACTAGTCAGATCATTGTATGTGGACTCACAATCCGACACCCTTATATTTGGCAAAACTCGGCTATCCACATTTATTCCTAGGGTTTTTCATTGCGTAGAGTCCTGGCTTAATGAACTGCTTTCATTAAGCCTTTCTCGTAATATATAAAAATCACTTTTCAATTGTTCCGTTAGACGGGCTTCACGCGCTGCAGGGTCAAAGCCAAGGTGGCTTGTAAAGGACTTTTACAGGCCACATGATAGCTTCCATCGCCTTGACAAAACTCTCTCTCCACGTTCTTTAATAGCTGCGACCTATCATTTTTGGCAAGGATTGTTAAAGAGTGTTGGTCATTATTCAAAAAACGACCAGCAAAACTCACTGCAGAGGCTGTTTTCAATTGAGTGCTTGAGCCATTAATAACATCGGTATCGTTGTCATTTTTTACCTCACTTTTGCTCTAAGAAAGCTGGCTGTGTAATGGCTAGATGTTGTAATGTTTTTGGACTAGAGTCAGTGCCGCATTTAAAGGGGGGGGGGAGTTATCAGAAGATGCACTATTTGAGCTAACTTCGCACTGTGTGTCTGCGTGCGCATATGTCGTATAGAAACTTTGTCAGCTTCAAGGTGCGCTGTGTACATACTGGGGAGACGCAGTTCCAACAGTTCTGTGTCCGTAATGTCAAATCGTGATTTAGACAGAGCAGACTTTGCTTCGTCCGCTTGTGTTGGAGCCTTTTTTTTCCGAACGTTCCATACACAAGGCAGTCTCTTTCACATAGCAGGCCTGCTCTCCAACTCGGTAGTCTGTTATATTAGCAAAGCTAGTGCTTGCCACCCGGGCTGCAGACACTGCAGAGAGCGATAGTACGAACACAATTACGGGGGCATTTTCAGCTGCCACCGTGTCAAGTATCACTCACCTTGCGTGACAGTCGTGCTGCTGTTCCGTGTCCATATGGCGTCGCTTTAGGAGTGATTTATGCCTCGTTAATGGACCGGCAGCCTCAGGCAGTTCGAGCTGTCCAGGCATCGCTTCCTGAGGCATTGCAGTCTCCGCTACCGGTAAATACACACAGCAGCTTGCTCACCTCCTTCACGTCCGGGAGCGGAATGGAGCAGACTGGACTCTCCTCAGGACTCACGCGTGGCGCTACGTGCTGGGAGTCAGTTTATGAAGGAGGGATTTCTAATTAAAGGAGTAGTGTTCCCAATAGTATTCACAGTAACAGTATTCACCGTAGCTCGTGGCTGCAGCTCCTCGTAGCACAAAAATACAAAGGGACTGGAGCAGACTGGACTCTCCTCCGGACTCACGCGATTCTTGATTTTGTTCACGGTTTGATTTGTTTTTCTATTGTCGCCACCTTTGTTGCTTATAATTGTCTAACAGCCCTTTCCATTAAGCCTCCCTCAGCCTTTGTGAACTCAGCTGCTAAGGGCATGGCGAAGGACTTATATTCTTTAAAATCAGGCATGCCTCCTGCTTTAAGTATGTTGAAGGCGTTGCTATCAAACAAACGTAATATGCAATGTTCTAATTCAACCAGTGCGCTTGTGAGTAGATCCCCCTCTGCCGTGCTCGCCCTCTCGAGCTCGCAAAATGCCTGTTTTGACACTCGACATTAGGCAGTTCTGACGCAAAGAGGTAAGACCTTCCATCTCTTCCTCTGCTATCACTGCTACTGCAATCACCCTGCCCTGCTCAGTAGATGATAACATAATTACAATTACTGATTCCACAATGTTAGCCGGCTTAACTGGTACCCCAGCTGACTGCTCCTGTGAACCAACTGTAAATAATTAAAACAGCAGTCTTCTTGTTACGGAATCGAATACAGTAGCTCTGAAGAACCCTCCATCTTTGTCAACAAGGAATATTCATTTTAACCCTTTCCTTGTCTTCTCTGACCAACATGAAATTGTACACTCTGCATTGCCCACCCGGAATGCATATCTTTCACTAGTCACTGCTAGAGCAGTACCGGTTCTGCTTAGTCGTGCTCATTCATTTGAGAGCGACTCTCAAGAGATCAATATTCAATCTAATTCCGCAGCTGGTTCTGTTTCAGATTCAATAGCGGAACCTAATGCTCACATACAATTAGCTGAACACTCCTCTCCAATATTGGGAACGAATAATAATCTGCCACAGTCCATCAACATGTTCGATAATTCGATTCACAACTCCTCTGCTTTGCCACTTTCCTTTGCTCGTCCACCCCGCAAGCCTACTGTCTTCACTGAATCAGCTACAGTTCCATCTACACTATCGCCTTCTCCCACACTAGTAGACATGACACTGCGTGCCATGAACACAACCATACTGTCCTTAGTTAAACTTTTTGAAACTTTAGATGCAAAAATATCTAGGCAGTCACTCCTTATCTCTACACTCTTAAAACGAGATTCTCTCATTCTATCCACGTTATCTAATAATAAACCTTTGCACCCACTAGTAACAACAACATCAAATAAAAAAAGTTAATTATGCCCTCTAATCTTAACTCTGATCTTCCGCATTTAGATCCTAAAACATTGACCCTTGTTAGTGTGTCTCTGCCGATCATTGACCAAATAATCTGCCCAGTGGAGGAACACAAACTTAATTTAGCAGCCGATGAGGACTTACCCACGCCGTCTCAGGCTGCCGCAGATTCATGCTCATCTGATTGTGCTATTAAACCGTGCAAGCTTTCTTACACCATATTCTCAGCTGAACAGGTCAAACAGGTGGAAAAAAAATCCGAAGGACCACAAAAGCAGGAGAAGAAAATAAAAAATATGCAAAAAACGTTCCAGCCTGCAAGTCCTAATATCAAGCAATTAATTAAACAAATCACTCTTCCCAAGAAACAAAATATGAAAGCCACATCAGCAGTTATCAAAAAATATGCTAAGATTGGGTAATCTAAGCACAGTATCACATCTTGCAATATTGCGAGTGCAGAGCCGTATGCTCCCTTGGACGAGTTGATAGAAGCAGCTACGGAATATCAGCTTGTGAACTCTACTAGCACTACACACCCAACCCCTTTGAGCAAACAGCAAAACAATTTGGACTCAAGACGAACTGATATTCGCAAAGAAGTGGATCGCTATATATCCACTAAGTGCTCCTCTGCTACTGATGCGGAAGGTTCTGTTGTAGTTGATCACATTGTCGATTCTTCTAATACAGACCATGAATTCAATCATAAACACTCACTTCCACTAACCGAGCCCAACTTGACTCAGACATCAGTTATTAACATCAATGATGCTTCCTCTGCTCTCCCTTCTGTTTCTGCTCAAGATATCACTGACTTAAGATGGGCAGCAATTCGGAAAGAAATAGATCAATACACATCTTCTCACTGCAGCTTCAGTCCTAGCACTCTGACTTCCATACCTGCTACAGAATTCCACAACTGCGGTGTATCTACACTACCCCAATTGAAGCCCAATCAGCGGATGTCAAATGCGTCTCAATCCTGGGCCAAAAACCATACTAATCCTCTCCCAACTATCCCCTCTAATCACACTTCTAAATTAGACAGATGGATTGATAATCGCCTTTCATAGTTTCACTGTATGTTTCTAAACTGTCAGTCTGCCCCGTACCCAGTTTACGATCTTTACAGAACATCTATGCTGGCCGTATTTGCGGAAGTCCTGAGTTTAGAGGACATCACTTCATGTGATCTTGATCAAGTCGAGTTCCTTAATAAACTTGACCTCACATCAGCGAGGCTTTGGATCACATCAGGAGTGGTGCTTAACACCATCTGGAAGGCCAAGTCTGAACTCTATGAACTTGGTTTCATCCTAACTTGCGATTCTTCTTCTTCTAGATCATTGGCCAATACCTCAAAACAGACTAAAACTTGGTGCGATAATGCCATGTTACCCTCCAGACCAATTAATCTTACCCCCACTCTTCCCTTGCTCGGATCCACCTGCTTAATCAGAACTTCTTTGTGAACTTGTTATTGCCAGACTTACCCTGCATAACAACTCCCTGCTCTAACTACAACTGAATTCTCATTAACCAGCTAGAATATGCTGGGTTTTACACAACTTTTGACAAACCTTAGTAATAAGTTAACTGATTATGACATTGTCGCTTTACAAGAAACATGGCTTTCGCAAACTCCCCTATGGGATTACCATATTGTTGCCCTCTTACCTGCTAGTCATCCTGCCAAGGGCAGACCAATGTCTGCTCTGCTTGTGGCTGTAAAGATAAGCTCCGGACTCTCCCTTTCCTCGTCCTCACCTAATAATTATATTCAGTTAGTTAGGATTCAATCTACTAATTGGGCCTCATTACGACGCTGGCGGTACGGTATGGACGGTGCCGATATGGCGCCGGCACCGTCCATACCGTACTGCCTTATTCCAAGTTTCTCACGCGGGTCCCTGACAGCCCGGGCTGAGCGGCACCCGCAAGAAGAACTCGTGATTGCACCAGCAGCGTTATCAACGGTGTCGGTGCAACCATGCTCCCGACCCCCATCGTGCCCTATGGGGCAGAATGGGGATCGGGGACCCGGCATTACCGCCTCCCACGAATGGGCAATTACCGGCCCCTTCATCTCGTAAAGGGCCTGTTATTGGCCCATCGCGGGAGGTATGCCGGTAGCGAGCATGGCGGTAGCCGTGCCTGCCATACAGGCACGGCTACCGCCATGCTCGTAATGAGGCCCATTGTCTGATCAATGTGTACTGGAATCCGGCTAGTATATACACTGACTCCTTTCTTTCAGATATGGAGAACATCTTTGAGCTTATTTTCCAAACCCCTTCAATTACTAATCTGATCCTTGTTGATGATTTAAATTTACACTGCCGGTCCTATTTCTGAAGTTTTGCAGTATCGTACAATACTCCAAATCTTCAACTCCAATCCTTCCAGATTGGGTAACAAACCCACTCAAATCTACAAATTTATGATGCTCAAGTGCAAATCAGAAAGATGTCATATCGACGTGTGAAGAGATAAGCTTTCTTGCTTCCGTATGCCCTACAAAGTAGTGATCTAGTAAATATTAAAACTAGATATAAAAACTGACTATGTAGCCGGAGAGCCCACCTATAACAAAATGATGGCGAGTCAATGCTAAAAGCCATTGCCCAAATAAATTCCGGCCAAACATGGTTGCTACTTAATCAGGCAAACTGCATATCTCAGGACTCTATACAAATTAATGGAGTTTTTGAGGCACAGTGGGTTATGCATTTCACAGAACTCTATGTACCCACTTGAGTTTGCGGCCTGTTCTTACACCATTGCTTCATAATTTTCATTAGCAGTTTTCTGAGAGTGACATCTCCCACTTTATTCAGAAACTGAGCCAGTCAAGAGCTCCCGGGCCCAATGGTTTGTCAAACATAATGTTTAAACAGCATCCCCAAACCTGGTCTAAGATTCTTCTCAATATTTTTAATCACGTTGTGCAGACTCGGTGCTTGCCGTCCTCCTGGAGACACTCTGTCAACATCCTGATCTACAAGAAGGGTGATCAGCAATCACCCACGATCTATAGGCCGATAGCACGGCTTGATGCTCCGGGCAAAATATTTGCCAGAATCATTCTTGCAGACTTTACTAACTGGACCATAAAAACACAACATCGTGATCCGTTCCAGACAGGTTTTACTCAAGGGCTGGGCACAAATATCAATCTTCTGACTATAACAGCTATAAAAACACATTGCATTCAAACTAGACAGTCATTATATCTCTCTTTCGTATGATTTCAAAACTGCCTTGGATTCTTTGTCAAGGGAATTGTTAATGGACAAATTGAAACAAGAAGTGTGTCCATCTTCCATTGTGATGCTGATCACACTCCTGAAACAAGAAGTGTGTCCATCTTCCATTGTGATGCTGATCACACTCCTTCACACATCTACGACAATTCAAATTCGGCTGACTTTTGCTGGTCTTCTTTCAAAATGCATTTCCACTCACAGAGGCCTTAAACAGGGATTTATGTTGGCCTCAGCCCTTTTTAACTTTTTCATTCTTGACATGCAAGAGAGATTTAATCAAACCATCTTGGATGCCCCTAGATTAGGTACACATCCAATCGCATGGTTGTTATACGTGGACGAGATTGTCCTTCTTTCAAGAACTCCTAAAGGTCTCCAGAGACTGCTTAATCAATTAAGCTCTTACACTCAAGACAATCAATTACAAATAAACGTATCAAAATACGAAAGTCATGCATTGTGTTAAACCAAGCCGTTCAAACAAGATCATGACCTGGACATTACAAACTGAATGTCTTGACTTAGTGCATCACTACATCTATTTAGGTGTTAACATTAATGATCATCCTATTGACGAACAGTATCGTGACAGCATCAAGATAAAACTAACTACCACCGTCTCACGAAATCTATACTATTTAAATATGGCAAATTCACATGCCAACCTGCCATTACTTAATATACTCCGAGAGATCCAACCAATGCCCCTACCTTTATTAGGCTTTCTTTGCTACTTCATTACTAAAGCATACTGCCTCAAATTGCATGATCACATACTAAACAAACAATCATAGAAACAAGTACCCATGTACGCCTTTGAGAAACTATATTTAGAGTAAGATCTGCCAGTACTGATAATAAGCACTCAGTAAATGGTGCTTTATTCTTCTTTGTCTGTAGCCCTATTTCAAATAAAATCTGAAGTTTGGTACTTCAGCTGCTTGCACCCCACCCCGCATCCTCCCTGAAGAAGACGATCTAAATGTGCATGGAGTCAAAACATTGTGTTTCATGAACACACTTTCAACTGTGATGAACTGTTATGAATTCAGGGCCACACATCTGTGACAGACTTTGTGCCATCTATAGAATGGACTGATTAGTTACACAATTTATACATTGTTGTATGATACCTTCAAATGGTAAATTTCACTAGGGGCATATCACATTTGGACTATTGGATTCCAAACTTTGAACTGATGTTTGAAATTGAAATGTTGTCATATTTGTATGTGCTTGGGCACAATATATGTGTTTCTAAAGGTAGTTTGTTACAGTAGGGCTCTGTATTTACTTTAGTTTGTACGTGTTAATTCAATAAAACATGTGTCTGATCAAATATTTAATATTTTTCTAAATCGTTATACATATGTTGTAGGGAAGCATTCGTTTGTTTTGACCTTGTTATCTATCATTCTCATTTCAACACTGCCTAACCTAGGGGTTGCAAGGATCAAGCCAAGGGTATGTGCAACTTGCCCTGCTATGATTTTCGGGTATCTAGCAGGGAGTCCGTTAAACCCTGCAGATCACCTTCGCATCACCCTCTCCTCATTTATGGTGGCAGTCTCGTGGCTCACCAAATAGCAACCACCCCAAATCAAGTCACCTAGCATATTTCCATGGTGCAGGAAGGGAAGGACCACAACTCCCATAATCCTTGTGGATTACACATTGAGAACCCAGACCAGACCACCAAAATCCCTGGCATAGGGATGGGAGGACCAAGTGAGCTAACCTGCAGAAGATTCCAAAACCCATGGAAAGATAACACAAGGGGAATCATACGCGTTTGGCACTCTTTGTGTTGACAGGACACAAGTACTACCAGCTGGCCTATTCACGACATGATCGCGGTGCGTACCAACTATGCCATTGCATGACCCATGGCAAGAGTGGAAGGTAGAGTCTGAGGTAAATTGAGTTTTACTATGTCTCAGCTATTTTACACAGTCTAAGATTGCATTCATGAGATCTGATTTGTCAGCCAGCTCGTTCCTTGCTAAGTCACTTAGCCGAGATTGCCACTTTAAAGAGGATTCCGCTTCCCCATTCAATCTTTGCTGCACTTACATTGTAAACATTTCCAAGTTTGTACATTTCGAATGTAAGGCGGCCAGCGCAAATCCTTGTTCTTTCAGTGTCTCATTCATAGACTCGTATAGTTTCACAAAAGGATTAAGGACAATCGTTGCGGCCGTCAACACCTTATTATGAATTTGAATTCCGGCGGCCACAGATAAATTGCTTATATTAGCAATTTCAATGTCGCCATCAGTATGCTTCAAGGGCATTTAGGACTGTTTTGCATCATCTTTAGCAACGCAACCTGTCTGCTGGTCATTTGGGCATAATGGTGTTTTGGTTAAGGCTGACTTCTCAAGGGAAGTTCTTCTTTTGAATAGCCACCATGGGATGTACTGAGGTTCTGGCATATGGTGTACTAGTCAGATCATTGTATGTGGACTCACAATCCGACACCCTTATATTTGGCAAAACTCGGCTATCCACATTTATTCCTAGGGTTTTTCATTGCGTAGAGTCCTGGCTTAATGAACTGCTTTCATTAAGCCTTTCTCGTAATATATAAAAATCACTTTTCAATTGTTCCGTTAGACGGGCTTCACGCGCTGCAGGGTCAAAGCCAAGGTGGCTTGTAAAGGACTTTTACAGGCCACATGATAGCTTCCATCGCCTTGACAAAACTCTCTCTCCACGTTCTTTAATAGCTGCGACCTATCATTTTTGGCAAGGATTGTTAAAGAGTGTTGGTCATTATTCAAAAAACGACCAGCAAAACTCACTGCAGAGGCTGTTTTCAATTGAGTGCTTGAGCCATTAATAACATCGGTATCGTTGTCATTTTTTACCTCACTTTTGCTCTAAGAAAGCTGGCTGTGTAATGGCTAGATGTTGTAATGTTTTTGGACTAGAGTCAGTGCCGCATTTAAAGGGGGGGGGGAGTTATCAGAAGATGCACTATTTGAGCTAACTTCGCACTGTGTGTCTGCGTGCGCATATGTCGTATAGAAATTTTGTCAGCTTCAAGGTGCGCTGTGTACATACTGGGGAGACGCAGTTCCAACAGTTCTGTGTCCGTAATGTCAAATCGTGATTTAGACAGAGCAGACTTTGCTTCGTCCGCTTGTGTTGGAGCCTTTTTTTTCCGAACGTTCCATACACAAGGCAGTCTCTTTCACATAGCAGGCCTGCTCTCCAACTCGGTAGTCTGTTATATTAGCAAAGCTAGTGCTTGCCACCCGGGCTGCAGACACTGCAGAGAGCGATAGTACGAACACAATTACGGGGGCATTTTCAGCTGCCACCGTGTCAAGTATCACTCACCTTGCGTGACAGTCGTGCTGCTGTTCCGTGTCCATATGGCGTCGCTTTAGGAGTGATTTATGCCTCGTTAATGGACCGGCAGCCTCAGGCAGTTCGAGCTGTCCAGGCATCGCTTCCTGAGGCATTGCAGTCTCCGCTACCGGTAAATACACACAGCAGCTTGCTCACCTCCTTCACGTCCGGGAGCGGAATGGAGCAGACTGGACTCTCCTCAGGACTCACGCGTGGCGCTACGTGCTGGGAGTCAGTTTATGAAGGAGGGATTTCTAATTAAAGGAGTAGTGTTCCCAATAGTATTCACAGTAACAGTATTCACCGTAGCTCGTGGCTGCAGCTCCTCGTAGCACAAAAATACAAAGGGACTGGAGCAGACTGGACTCTCCTCCGGACTCACGCGATTCTTGATTTTGTTCACGGTTTGATTTGTTTTTCTATTGTCGCCACCTTTGTTGCTTATAATTGTCTAACAGCCCTTTCCATTAAGCCTCCCTCAGCCTTTGTGAACTCAGCTGCTAAGGGCATGGCGAAGGACTTATATTCTTTAAAATCAGGCATGCCTCCTGCTTTAAGTATGTTGAAGGCGTTGCTATCAAACAAACGTAATATGCAATGTTCTAATTCAACCAGTGCGCTTGTGAGTAGATCCCCCTCTGCCGTGCTCGCCCTCTCGAGCTCGCAAAATGCCTGTTTTGACACTCGACATTAGGCAGTTCTGACGCAAAGAGGTAAGACCTTCCATCTCTTCCTCTGCTATCACTGCTACTGCAATCACCCTGCCCTGCTCAGTAGATGATAACATAATTACAATTACTGATTCCACAATGTTAGCCGGCTTAACTGGTACCCCAGCTGACTGCTCCTGTGAACCAACTGTAAATAATTAAAACAGCAGTCTTCTTGTTACGGAATCGAATACAGTAGCTCTGAAGAACCCTCCATCTTTGTCAACAAGGAATATTCATTTTAACCCTTTCCTTGTCTTCTCTGACCAACATGAAATTGTACACTCTGCATTGCCCACCCGGAATGCATATCTTTCACTAGTCACTGCTAGAGCAGTACCGGTTCTGCTTAGTCGTGCTCATTCATTTGAGAGCGACTCTCAAGAGATCAATATTCAATCTAATTCCGCAGCTGGTTCTGTTTCAGATTCAATAGCGGAACCTAATGCTCACATACAATTAGCTGAACACTCCTCTCCAATATTGGGAACGAATAATAATCTGCCACAGTCCATCAACATGTTCGATAATTCGATTCACAACTCCTCTGCTTTGCCACTTTCCTTTGCTCGTCCACCCCGCAAGCCTACTGTCTTCACTGAATCAGCTACAGTTCCATCTACACTATCGCCTTCTCCCACACTAGTAGACATGACACTGCGTGCCATGAACACAACCATACTGTCCTTAGTTAAACTTTTTGAAACTTTAGATGCAAAAATATCTAGGCAGTCACTCCTTATCTCTACACTCTTAAAACGAGATTCTCTCATTCTATCCACGTTATCTAATAATAAACCTTTGCACCCACTAGTAACAACAACATCAAATAAAAAAAGTTAATTATGCCCTCTAATCTTAACTCTGATCTTCCGCATTT
The DNA here is from genome assembly GCF_040938575.1 of Ambystoma mexicanum. Lineage (NCBI taxonomy): Eukaryota > Metazoa > Chordata > Amphibia > Caudata > Ambystomatidae > Ambystoma > Ambystoma mexicanum. Next base: position 116,044,694 of record NC_090936.1, read on the forward strand.
AGATCCTAAAACATTGACCCTTGTTAGTGTGTCTCTGCCGATCATTGACCAAATAATCTGCCCAGTGGAGGAACACAAACTTAATTTAGCAGCCGATGAGGACTTACCCACGCCGTCTCAGGCTGCCGCAGATTCATGCTCATCTGATTGTGCTATTAAACCGTGCAAGCTTTCTTACACCATTTTCTCAGCTGAACAGGTCAAACAGGTGGAAAAAAAATCCGAAGGACCACAAAAGCAGGAGAAGAAAATAAAAAATATGCAAAAAACGTTCCAGCCTGCAAGTCCTAATATCAAGCAATTAATTAAACAAATCACTCTTCCCAAGAAACAAAATATGAAAGCCACATCAGCAGTTATCAAAAAATATGCTAAGATTGGGTAATCTAAGCACAGTATCACATCTTGCAATATTGCGAGTGCAGAGCCGTATGCTCCCTTGGACGAGTTGATAGAAGCAGCTACGGAATATCAGCTTGTGAACTCTACTAGCACTACACACCCAACCCCTTTGAGCAAACAGCAAAACAATTTGGACTCAAGACGAACTGATATTCGCAAAGAAGTGGATCGCTATATATCCACTAAGTGCTCCTCTGCTACTGATGCGGAAGGTTCTGTTGTAGTTGATCACATTGTCGATTCTTCTAATACAGACCATGAATTCAATCATAAACACTCACTTCCACTAACCGAGCCCAACTTGACTCAGACATCAGTTATTAACATCAATGATGCTTCCTCTGCTCTCCCTTCTGTTTCTGCTCAAGATATCACTGACTTAAGATGGGCAGCAATTCGGAAAGAAATAGATCAATACACATCTTCTCACTGCAGCTTCAGTCCTAGCACTCTGACTTCCATACCTGCTACAGAATTCCACAACTGCGGTGTATCTACACTACCCCAATTGAAGCCCAATCAGCGGATGTCAAATGCGTCTCAATCCTGGGCCAAAAACCATACTAATCCTCTCCCAACTATCCCCTCTAATCACACTTCTAAATTAGACAGATGGATTGATAATCGCCTTTCATAGTTTCACTGTATGTTTCTAAACTGTCAGTCTGCCCCGTACCCAGTTTACGATCTTTACAGAACATCTATGCTGGCCGTATTTGCGGAAGTGCTGAGTTTAGAGGACATCACTTCATGTGATCTTGATCAAGTCGAGTTCCTTAATAAACTTGACCTCACATCAGCGAGGCTTTGGATCACATCAGGAGTGGTGCTTAACACCATCTGGAAGGCCAAGTCTGAACTCTATGAACTTGGTTTCATCCTAACTTGCGATTCTTCTTCTTCTAGATCATTGGCCAATACCTCAAAACAGACTAAAACTTGGTGCGATAATGCCATGTTACCCTCCAGACCAATTAATCTTACCCCCACTCTTCCCTTGCTCGGATCCACCTGCTTAATCAGAACTTCTTTGTGAACTTGTTATTGCCAGACTTACCCTGCATAACAACTCCCTGCTCTAACTACAACTGAATTCTCATTAACCAGCTAGAATATGCTGGGTTTTACACAACTTTTGACAAACCTTAGTAATAAGTTAACTGATTATGACATTGTCGCTTTACAAGAAACATGGCTTTCGCAAACTCCCCTATGGGATTACCATATTGTTGCCCTCTTACCTGCTAGTCATCCTGCCAAGGGCAGACCAATGTCTGCTCTGCTTGTGGCTGTAAAGATAAGCTCCGGACTCTCCCTTTCCTCGTCCTCACCTAATAATTATATTCAGTTAGTTAGGATTCAATCTACTAATTGGGCCTCATTACGACGCTGGCGGTACGGTATGGACGGTGCCGATATGGCGCCGGCACCGTCCATACCGTACTGCCTTATTCCAAGTTTCTCACGCGGGTCCCTGACAGCCCAGGCTGAGCGGCACCCGCAAGAAGAACTCGTGATTGCACCAGCAGCGTTATCAACGGTGTCGGTGCAACCATGCTCCCGACCCCCATCGTGCCCTATGGGGCAGAATGGGGATCGGGGACCCGGCATTACCGCCTCCCACGAATGGGCAATTACCGGCCCCTTCATCTCGTAAAGGGCCTGTTATTGGCCCATCGCGGGAGGTATGCCGGTAGCGAGCATGGCGGTAGCCGTGCCTGCCATACAGGCACGGCTACCGCCATGCTCGTAATGAGGCCCATTGTCTGATCAATGTGTACTGGAATCCGGCTAGTATATACACTGACTCCTTTCTTTCAGATATGGAGAACATCTTTGAGCTTATTTTCCAAACCCCTTCAATTACTAATCTGATCCTTGTTGATGATTTAAATTTACACTGCCGGTCCTATTTCTGAAGTTTTGCAGTATCGTACAATACTCCAAATCTTCAACTCCAATCCTTCCAGATTGGGTAACAAACCCACTCAAATCTACAAATTTATGATGCTCAAGTGCAAATCAGAAAGATGTCATATCGACGTGTGAAGAGATAAGCTTTCTTGCTTCCGTATGCCCTACAAAGTAGTGATCTAGTAAATATTAAAACTAGATATAAAAACTGACTATGTAGCCGGAGAGCCCACCTATAACAAAATGATGGCGAGTCAATGCTAAAAGCCATTGCCCAAATAAATTCCGGCCAAACATGGTTGCTACTTAATCAGGCAAACTGCATATCTCAGGACTCTATACAAATTAATGGAGTTTTTGAGGCACAGTGGGTTATGCATTTCACAGAACTCTATGTACCCACTTGAGTTTGCGGCCTGTTCTTACACCATTGCTTCATAATTTTCATTAGCAGTTTTCTGAGAGTGACATCTCCCACTTTATTCAGAAACTGAGCCAGTCAAGAGCTCCCGGGCCCAATGGTTTGTCAAACATAATGTTTAAACAGCATCCCCAAACCTGGTCTAAGATTCTTCTCAATATTTTTAATCACGTTGTGCAGACTCGGTGCTTGCCGTCCTCCTGCAGACACTCTGTCAACATCCTGATCTACAAGAAGGGTGATCAGCAATCACCCACGATCTATAGGCCGATAGCACGGCTTGATGCTCCGGGCAAAATATTTGCCAGAATCATTCTTGCAGACTTTACTAACTGGACCATAAAAACACAACATCGTGATCCGTTCCAGACAGGTTTTACTCAAGGGCTGGGCACAAATATCAATCTTCTGACTATAACAGCTATAAAAACACATTGCATTCAAACTAGACAGTCATTATATCTCTCTTTCGTATGATTTCAAAACTGCCTTGGATTCTTTGTCAAGGGAATTGTTAATGGACAAATTGAAACAAGAAGTGTGTCCATCTTCCATTGTGATGCTGATCACACTCCTGAAACAAGAAGTGTGTCCACCTTCCATTGTGATGCTGATCACACTCCTTCACACATCTACGACAATTCAAATTTGGCTGACTTTTGCTGGTCTTCTTTCAAAATGCATTTCCACTCACAGAGGCCTTAAACAGGGATTTATGTTGGCCTCAGCCCTTTTTAACTTTTTCATTCTTGACATGCAAGAGAGATTTAATCAAACCATCTTGGATGCCCCTAGATTAGGTACACATCCAATCGCATGGTTGTTATACGTGGACGAGATTGTCCTTCTTTCAAGAACTCCTAAAGGTCTCCAGAGACTGCTTAATCAATTAAGCTCTTACACTCAAGACAATCAATTACAAATAAACGTATCAAAATACGAAAGTCATGCATTGTGTTAAACCAAGCCGTTCAAACAAGATCATGACCTGGACATTACAAACTGAATGTCTTGACTTAGTGCATCACTACATCTATTTAGGTGTTAACATTAATGATCATCCTATTGACGAACAGTATCGTGACAGCATCAAGATAAAACTAACTACCACCGTCTCACGAAATCTATACTATTTAAATATGGCAAATTCACATGCCAACCTGCCATTACTTAATATACTCAGAAAGTTGAGCCAATTCTTCTATATGGCTCAGAGACAAAAGGAATACTCCCAGTCATGTACTGGGATAAAATGGAGGGGACATTTTGGGGGAAGGTTCTACACCTACCTAATTGCGTTCCAGTAGCAGTAATTTTCTTTGAGCTGGGTTTAGCATCTTTGGAAGTAGAATACGAATGGAAAGTATGTGCACTTTTTAGAAAATGTTTGCTAGCTTTGAACAACAAGGCATTGTTTGGGGTTTTGGCAACCTTTATGCTGAATTCTCCCTGGAAATGTCCTACTTCTTGGCGGTTGACAGCCCTGAACTTGTTAGCTAATGCAGACATCACCATAGATCTCTTGATAACTAATCCAGTGAAAGCTAAACTAAAACTACATCAACTTGACTGGATCAAGACACAGCAGAAATGTGATACATATGTTGATTTTAAATAGAATCCGTTTGGTACTACAACATTGTGCATTTTGGCTGATTACCTGATCAAGAGTCCTTTTGCCAAGTTCAGGAACTCATATATTAAGTTTAGGTTCAATTTATGGCCAACAAACGAAGTATTAGCAATATGAGGCCTTTTTAACAAGAATAATGATAGGTGCAGGTTCTGCAAAATCGACAATTGTGTTGAGTCCCTGAAATATCTACTTACGGAATGTTGCATGCTTAAAGACAGGCGATGTTTTTATCTTAAGTCTTGTTTTAAAGACTTTAGAATACTGGATTCCACTACATTATGGAAACCTATATTCACCTCCACTCGAATAACTGTCAAAATAGCAACTGTTAGATTTTTAGGAGCACTAAATATAGATAACCAACATATTTAAGGGAGCTGAATTAATAAGTCAACAATTGCGTAGCAAATGATTATGAATTGAATTGTTTCTTATATCAATTGATGGGAAAGATTTTATCCTTTTGTGTATTTACAGAGCGTTTTAATAATTCTGAGGATATATTGATGATCATTCATTACTTTACTATAACAATTTGCAGCTAACTCGATATGCTGACATGAATTGCTATCTTTTTGCCATTAAGTGGCACTTTTAATGTGAAGTGCTAATTGCTAATTTAATTAACTCAACTATTTGTCTATTTCCTCCTGCTCTTTCTTTCCCTCCCTCCAGGTGTTGATTTATTTATTTGATTTGTTGTTGGATCGCTTTGTTCATTTTGTTGATTTTAATTTGTAACCATCAAAGTTGGTGAATATAATGTGTGTTGCTCTCTTTTTCTTACGTGTTGTAAAAAGATTAAATTGAAAGGATGAATTTACATCAAGCAAATCAATAATAAAAAAAATAAAGAAATATGGGGGTACATGACCAGTTGAATACTCTGAAAGATGAAATCTATATAGCTCTGTTTATGCCCCGTTACACAAAAACAAAAAAGCAGGCAGACTACAGTGCAACATCTCTGGTTACACTGGAAAGGGAACATTAGCGGGTCAAAGGGCAAGAAAGCAGGCTAATACAAGTCTAGCATAACAGGGACGCAGTAGCAAATTAGTTGGAGCATTTGAGGTGTTAGCTAAAAGGGTTCAGTTAAATCACTGTACAATAGAATGTTTTCAGTTAGCCAGACAGGAATCCCCCAGGGCAAGCCAATAGTAGTTTAATACAAGACCAGTTTGATATTCCACATCCTCTCAAACAATGATCCTCGTTCCACCAGGAACTTTGCAAACTCCTCCTTCTAGTCTTTCCCACCTGCTCCAACCACTTCTTCCTCTCTATCCCCTGACCCTTTCTCCTCCACCACACTTTGCTCCTTCAGTCTGCTCCTCTGGTCTCCACTTTCCTTCTTCCTTCTGTTTACCAACGCTCTCCAAACACCATCCTTCTTCTGTTCCAACAACCTACACCTTGACTAAAGTTGTAGGTCTTTTTATAATCCTCTGCTCCTCGCATTGACTGCATCGCTGACTATTAGCCTGCACCGGAATTCTATGGAGAGGGTCAGACTGGGATTAGCTGGCTGCTGGTCACTCCCCCTCTGGTGTGCCTGATGAGGCAGAAGGTGTAGGAAGGGGGTAGCCATTTTATATTGTACTGAGCCAGTCTGCTTTGCTCTGCTTGAGTACTGTTGTTAGTCCTCTACGTTCTGGTGCACTAGTGAGTTTTTTTTTAGCAAGGGTGATTTCAAGGTTATGGGCTTCCTCCTTTGGTTGTTCTGGCTGCTGTTGGAGAGTGAAAACTCTCTCTCTTGGGCAGCAGTAATGCTCTTAACGTGCTGCACGTTTCACAAGCCCATACAGGACCTAACGGCACAGCACTAGTCTGCAAGCCGCAACGGTTGGCATCTTGCAAGCTCTCGCCACCCGAGCCTGCACCGTGGACTGCCTTGGACAATTGAGGCCCCTGCTCATAATTGCGTCTTGACAGGCGTTTCTTCCCAGCCTGATCGGCACACTGACCTGGGTCACCTGCTCCTGAGTTCTAACACAGTGTAGCACATCTGCGTTCCTCTCCTCCTGGGACACACATCCAAGCCCATACAGGACCTAACAGCACGGCGCTAGTCTGCGAGCTGCGACGGTTGGCACCTTGCATGCTCCCGCCACCCAAACTTGCACCGTGGACTGCCTTGGACAATTGAGCCCCCTGCTCATAATCACGTTTTGACAGGCATTTCTCACAAGTGGACTGGGACAGCCAACGCGTCAACTTGCACATCTACTGCCGACCCTTCCCCTTACGGCTCCTCGGCCGGAGCATTTCACCCAGCTACGTCAGAACGTGCCACCTGCCAAGGCCTGCCACCGGCTGAGCTCCTTCCGTGGTGCTGTGCTCACCTGCCACCCACCTTTGGAGCTGTGCTTTGGAGCTCCTCAGACTTCACCTCCCCCCTGTCTTCAGCAGCGGACTGACGTCTCTACCACATGTGACCTCAGTTGACTCTCCTCCGGTAGCCTCCTGACTAAGCTACTCACTCTGGATCACTTTTGTGGACCGCAATGATTACCCCTGCGCATTAACTTGTGACGCTGCAGGCAGTAACTGAGGTAGGATCACCTCGCCCGTCACTTGGAGCCCCATCGCTACCTGGCTGCACCTTCTGGAACAGCTCCTTGTCCCTACTCTCTTCACCACCACCACCCCGCTTTGCTCCACCGTGACTTGAAAACGCCAATACCCCACCTGTGCAACTAACTGGAAGCAGTGTTCCCATTTCATACCAGTAACTTCATCTTTGTCACCACTGTGAAACCTGTATAACCTTATTTACCTGGCTGAATCCTCTGGGAAAGTTCCTAGTCCCTGCTTTCTCCGCCACCACCAACGCGCTTTGCTCCACTGTGTCTCTTTAGAGCCAATACTCCTTCTGAACCTCCAACTGGAAGCTCTGTGCCCATATCTCCCCAGTAACTTCATCTGTATCACTATTGGGATACCTGTAAGACCTTATCTATTTGCCATCGCTGCTCTCCTCTTCCCACCTGCTCCTCCTGGTCAGCTCCATCCTACTGTCACTATCAAGGGCACTGTAGCTTTCTAAGTGCTCATTGGCGTACTCCGCAGCGACCTCTGCTCCTACTCCCCCTGTTCCATCCCTTCAGCAGCTACCAGTTGGATCCATCTGTCACGCCTATATCTTGACTCAGAACTCTCTCCGTAGGATATCCGCCTACACTCCCACTCAGCATCCTCCATAACTACCACTGCAGCGTTACTTTGCCCAAATCCCCTCAACCTCACATGTTTGACCTGCTTCCTCGCTCCCCTCTGCCACTATCTCCTGCCAGCACCTTTCCTGCCACTGCCTGGTCCCACTAGGCCCTGATCCCCAACTCTCCCACACTCCCTCTGCTTCCCCCTTCATGCATTATTCCTTAAAGTCTCCCTTGCGCACTCCATTGCCCATACTGCAAGTGCCACCTCACTTCTCTCGCCAGCCCAAGCTTCCACCATGTCAACTCAGCATCAAACTCCTGCTCTTCTACTACGCCTCCTCCTGCTCCTACAACTCCGTCAGACATGCATGACCCCAACTACCACTTCCCTCCACTTTCTCATCCTACGCTTCCTCATCCCACTCCCCATTCCACTTCATGGCCCTTCCTCAAAACCCTCTGCCTCATCATCATGACCATCTCCACATTCAACCTCCACTCCCCTACCCACCCCTGATAGACCCAACTCCCATCTACCCCAACTCGCCACCCCAAACTCATCTATCCCCCTACCGTTGAACCCTCCAGCATCATCAACATCGCCCTGTGGAATGCTGGATCTCTCTGTAACAAAACTGCCGCTGTTCTGGACCTGTTTCTACGGCTAAAGCTTCATTTCTTATGTATCACTATAATCTGGATCCCCCCTTTCAACTCTCCAGTACCTGCTTCTCTCACTTCCCCCTCCTCCTCCTTTACTCATGTCTCCCGCTCTTCTGGCCATGGTGGCAGCATTGGTCTTCTATTTCACCCCCAAATGCCTGTATACCCCCTGTTCTACTTCTCTCCCTGTATTCCCCTCTTTTGAATACCTGTTCAAAACCTTGACCTCCCCCCACACAATATCCTTTCTAATTATTTACCGCCCACCTGGCCCCCTCACCTCCTTCTATGATGACATTGACCATCTACTCTCCATCATCTCCCCCACCCCAACACCTCTAACTGTACTTGGCGACTTTAACCTTCACCTTTCTACCTCCCACCAATCCTCCCCCCTTTTATCTATTCTTGACTCCTATCTTCTTAACCCCCTCCCTACTTCACCTAAACACTCTTCTGGCTCCACTCTCGATCTTATCTTTGTCTCTTCCTTCTCCCCCTTCTCGGTGTCCACCCTCCCCAACTATCTATCCGACCATGCTCTATTCTCCTTCTCCCTCACCCCCCCCTGCCTCTCCGCTCCCACTACCCTCTTCCTCCATCTCTTTCTCTCGACTGGACCTCCGTTACTTTAGCCGCTCTCACTTCTATGATATCTGCACCCCATCCCATCCCCCTCTCACTCACCTTTCTTCTCTCTCTGCAAATGAAGCTTTATCCACTCTATACTCCTCCCTCTTCTCCAGTCTTGACCAACTATACCCTCTCTCCCCCTTCCGCCCCTCCCGCAAACCTGCCCAACCATGGCTTTCCCCTCATCTTCTGTCAATCCGCCGCTTTCTCCGACACCTCAAAAGACGCTGGCTCAAACACTGCTCAGTAGCCAACCAAACCTCCTACTTCTCTTACCACTCCATTTATGATACCTGCATCAGCTCAGCCAAACGATCCTACTTCTCTAACCTGCTCCACTCTTAATCTTCCCACCACCGACAAATCTTCCAAACCCTTACTCGTCTTCTCCCGCCTCCAACCCCTGACCACTCTACCTCCTCTCCTCTTTCACCCTCTGAATTCGCAGACATCTTCCCCTCTAAGATACTCACCTTACACCAAAACATTCTTTGCTCCCCCTCTTACTTTCCCCTTCCCCTTCTCACTCCACCCAATCCTCCTACATGTCGAACTTCACCCCTGTTTCTCACTCCAATGTTTCCCTCCTCCTGTCCAAAAATCACCCTACTGCAGCCCCCTCTGATCCTCTACCCACCCCGATTCCCAAAATCTACCCTCTTCTTATACCTTTCCTCACCTCTTTCTTCAACATCTGTCTCACTACCGCTACCTTTCCATCAGCCTTCAAACATGTTACTATCATCCCCATTTTGAAAAAAAAAAACAACAAACCCCCTCCTGGCTTCCAACTTTCGTCCCATCTCTCTTTTACCATTCCTCTCTAAGCTCCTTGAACGCCTAGTCTACTCCCAACTCTCAGCATTTGTCTCCAATCTTTCTCTCCTCCCACCTACTCAATCCGTATTTTGCCCCAAACATACCACTGAAACTGCTGTCACATCCGTTCTTAACTCTCCCCTCAATGCTCGCAACTCCAAACACTCTTCCGTTTTCATTCTCCTCGACCTCTCTGCCACCCTTGACACCGTCGATCACCCCTTACTCCTCGACACTCTTGCCTCCTTTGGTCTCAAAGGCTCTGTCCTCAAATGGTTTTCCTCCTACCTTTCCAATCGCTCCTTTGCCGTCTCTTGGGGCGGCCACTCCTCCCCCACCCACTCTCTCGCCTTTGGTGTTCCCCAAGGTTCCGTACTCGGCCCTTTCCTCTTCTCACTTTACACCTTCTTTCTAGCCTCTATCATCTCCTCCTTTGGTATCTTTCACCACTTCTACGCGGATGACACCCAACTCTTCCTCTCCTTCTCTTCCTTCACTCCTGACATCCATCTCAAACTCTCTTCCTGTCTCACCACGATCAAAACCTGGATGGTGTCCCATTTTCTAACCCTAAACAATGACAAAACAGAAATCTTATTCCTTCCCGCCCACCCAATTCCTCCTCCCTCCCCGCCTCCTTCCATCCTATTTCCCCCTGCTCTTCTCTCCATCTCTGCCACTGTCCGCAACCTCAGCCTCCACTTCGATTCTAACCTCTCCTTTACTCACCATTTCTCTCTCACCTCCCGTGCTTGTCGCTACCATCTCTAATCATCATCGCTACCGTTCGCAAAATCCGATCCTCCCTCACCTTCCACGCCGCCAAACTCTTAATTTCTTCCCTTACCTTTTCACGTCTCTTCTACTGTTCAGCTCTTCTCTTTGGCCTCCCCGCCTCTCATGATTAATTGACTCATGTCTTGTATTTTATTGCTTCTAATGTATTCATGTTGTTTTATGTAAAGCGCTTTGGCATAAAGCGCTATATAAAATTTAATAAACACAAATACAATGAAAAGATGGCCCACACAGTCACTGCTGGTCTCAACTCCAGTCTTTATTAAACTGACTTAACTTCCCCGTCCTTCCCGCATCCCTGTCACATCCTTTCCCTAGGGTCCCACCCACACCCTAACCCCGCCTTCCACATAACGATGTGGACTGGAACATGAACATGACAGCTGCTTACTTCCCGGGTGACGATTCTGTTTTTTTGAGATCTGCAAACCTGGCGTGACATCTGCTGATTCCATGGTGTTCTGCGCACACCGTTTCTTCTCCCTGGAGCTTTGCAAACCCAACAACGGATTATCAGAGCCTGGGCGAACTAAAAACCCCTTTCGGAAGCTAGCCTGCAGGATTTAACTGCTTCTGCAGTATTTCTGTATAGATTGGTCCTAGATTTAAAAGGCCCTCTATGAATTTGCTGTTGAGTAGGGGCTTGCCCTTGAGGTCCACTAATCTGATCTTCTCTGGGGACGTGCCTATAGTTGGCTGCACCCCCATGTACTGCAAAGGATTCTTGGTGTGTGAGGAATTATGGGACCTGCACTTTCCTTATGACAATCACCTGCTAAGTCAATGGGCTGTGGTGCCATGTCCCAGGGGACTCACCCTTATGCTTCCTCGGTGGCCACCATCCTGGAGCTTAGAGGAGACCATGGCGCCAACTTGTACAACTTTAACGTGCCCTTCTCCATGCCCATTCCTATGCACCTAACCTATTGAAATGTTTCCAAAGCCTGTGGAAGATTGGTATTCCCTTCCCCCTTGCCTTTGCTTTGGATTAGCTACAAAGTAGCTTGCTGCGGTTTGCACCTTATAGAAACCTAATCAATAACGTTGTGCGTCCCAACTTCTTTTCTACCACTGCTCTTGTTACAACGCACGTAGAAGCATATACATGAATTTACAAAGAACACGGCAAGTCAGTTTGCACAGGCCCCTATCGTAACAAGGGCATTCAATGGCTAGACTGCAGGATAGTAGAAATGGTAACATTTTGGATTTAGCTCAACAGTCACACATGCATTGGGATTTCTGTCTAGTTGTTCTGCAGTTGGATTTTTTAGTCATGTCCACAATAGTAAAAAAAGAAGTAAATGATTAACAGGTGGCATGTTGAGGTAACGCATCATTCAAGAGTACAAATTGTGCATGGCGTGTTTTACAGTACATCGACAGATCAGTTCAAAATGACTGCTTTTAGCAACAAGAAATAGATTCATCTTATACATTTTCCACTTCATGAACATTAAGGTTCCACGAAAGCCTGAGGACAAACATATTTTAAATGCTCTTTGTTAGGTTAGGGTTGGGTTCAGCACCCACAGGTAGTTTGAACTTTATTGTTGTGCTACATAAATCATTCACTTACAACTAATAAATAAGTGTGCTTCAAACCGTTATGCACTCAATGACAGAGTTTGGGCTATTTGGCTATTTCTCATGGTAACAGAGGGGATACTCATAGAAAAAAACATGTGCATAACAAATGGAAAAAGTAGTTTGAAAACCGTCAATAAATATGTGAAGCCGCCTATAATTCAAGCAGAAAAACCTTTAACTTTAATGCCATGATCGTTTAGAAATCTGTAATTAGAAAGGACTTAACTTAGCACAACATACCGCACTTTGCATCCCGGAACACTTGCCCTGTACTGCATGCCTCGTGACCCTCGGATCCTTTAGCTGGCTTCTGGGCGACTTCGTAATCTGTCCCAGAAAACTGAATGTAAAACTGCTGCTTGTTAATGGACTTCCTCAGCGTTTTGATTGAAGTTTGCAGCTTCTGCTCCATCCTTTTTCTCACACAATCCACGTTACAGACATCTAGTTCAGAAACGAGGAAGAGTCATTTTAAGTAGTCTGGTCTCATACCACTTACTGCTGCTGCATGTTTGCAACTTCAACGCTCTGTACATTCAGTAACACTTTAAATAATAGTTTTCATGATTAACCCAACTAAATATTACAATGAAGAGCCAAGAGGACCCAGAGAGATGTTAGAGCATGATTTTCAGGATGCACACAGATATCAGAGTGCAATGTGAAGTCACCTTTGGGGACACTTCGGCTACTCTTAATTATGAGCCCATGGGTTGGGGCAGGGACTCTAATGGAATATGCATTCACACCATTGGTCTATTTCACCCAGATTCTGACAATTTGTCTGCATATTGCTGTGACAGACACAGGAAACCGAGAACCACCCATGTTTCTATACCTTCCAATGCAACTATTCGTAAGCGAGCAGTGATTTCTTTCATGGCGACACATGATTTCAACTGACTTCGTCTGCTCGTTCCTTTTGCTGGGCAACCAGGCACAGTCAGTGGAAATCAAGTTGGTACATGAGGATCAGAAACTGATCACCCTAATACTGACCTGAGGTTTTACCGGATGGTGTGGGAATCCATGCGGAATCTTCGGTTTATAGTTTCCATATGGGGTCCTCGCACCATGTGGCAAATTCACTGCACCTCATCAAAATGGGGAGATGCCGGGAAAGGCTACTTTTCCATTGTGATTGCCTCATTGTTTGTTTGTTTATTGGATATACATATAGCAACAAGGCTTTTTATAACATCTAAAATATGATTCATATAATTTATAACAAGATGAGTATATGAGTCTAACAAAAATACAAAAGGTACAACATGATAAAACTATCGTAGACATTTAAAAATTTCAGCAACATGAAGATAGAATCGTGCAATAAAATATATTAGATTTATGTCATTTCCTTGCATAAAAACAGACCATAAAAAGGGAGTATCTTTCATGATGATAGCATTGTTATACGCTTTAAAGTACTTTGTTCGCAGTAAGACAAGAGATTCACATTCAATAATTAAGTGATAAATGGTCTCTTTCACTAAATTTACACATAGCCGACAAAAGGTGTGACGATGAGTCGCATATGTATCACCGTACCCAGGCAATAAAACCACTATTACATTAAATTTCATTAATAGATAAATACGGAGAATATGTGGACTCGGGTAGGCAGTGATATAAAGCGGAGGGAAATTTCGAGATATTCTCTCATTGCAATAATCACGAGTAGAAGACATTCCCAATATGGAGCATATTCTCCATGAATGCAACATGGCATAGCTTAGTTTTCAACCATAGCTTGACATCACCAGAAATGTAATTGTCAGTTTCCTCATGTAACCACTTAGTGTGCAACAGTTTTAGTAGGCCAATTGTGCCTATGGGAATCTTATCGTCAAGGCGTAGAAAGGCCAACATGTAAGGAGTGATGATAGTTTCCATTGAAACAGTAGATAGGCGCTGAAACAGCAATACGCATTGGGCTATATAAACATTCCAGATGCCTCGGATGTTAAATTCGAGATAAAAGTATTGCACACTGACGCATTGAGGAAGACAGAATAACTTCCTTAATAGTTTGGCTTCAAAGGTAATAAGCTGTCTCTTAAATCCATGACCCCAGCATTCGATACTGTGTGCAGGAATTGCCTCATTAGAATGACTCTGTAATGGGATGCTTCAATTAGACCAATAGTCAAATCTTCAAACTCAATAAAACTGTGAAAATGTATAACTTAAAAGGCAAGAAGGGATATGTCAAGCATGATAGGAGATATTCACGAAGGTAAAATACTTGTGAACTGTAAAGAAGTGCCCTGCATTGTTCTTTGGATGGGAGTGTGTTTTTTCGAAGGGGCCAGGTGTCACTAGCCACTATGTGATGCAGAGCACAAAGCCGGCATTGGGAAAACTCCAACCCCATCTTTCAGCTGGAAACAACTTAGCACAAGGATACCATGGTCACACGGCCACTTTAGGGGGGTAAGGCTGCCATAAGAAGTATATGATATGATATGCTATGATATGATATGTTTTTTATATAGCGCCTATACACAATGTGTTTCAAAGTGCTTCAAGGCAAGGGAGGGAACAAGGGAAAATACAATGACATTCTTACAGGACATGAACAGTAAGGATGTGAAATTAACTATCGCACTTGGCCTGACGACATTTTAGATAGTGCAAGAGCTAAAGGAAATGGAAACAGACAGTCGACTACCGTACTAGGCCTGACGACATTTCTGGTAGAGCCGGAGAAAAATAAAAGGTGAGGGAGAAGGGTGCAGAAAGGGAGGGGAGGAACAAAACAAGCGACTATCATACTAGGCCTGACGACATTTCAGATAGTGCTTGAGGGTGGGTGGGGAGGAAAAAAACAGTAATGGGAGGGTGGAGGAAATAGATGAGGTTGTTATCATACTCGGTCCAGGGACAATTCTGATAGAGTAAGTGCATAGAAGAAAGTAAGGGGATGAGATAGGAAAAGGGAGAAGGGAAAGGAGAAGAGAACAGAGAAAGCAAGCAGTCAAAAAGAGCGGCGCAGCAAGAGTGGAGAGCGAATACAATTGCAGAAGTCAGTAGTAACACATAATGTTGCAAGCCAGGATACAAGATGAAGATGGGAACAGCATGATTCAGGGCCACCATGAGTACAAGATGCAAAGGAAGTCCAGCATGAGAGTTGAGAAAGGGTAACGCATCGTGAATGAATGAAGTCCATAAAAGTCAAATCCAGCGTTGGCCAAAAGACCGTGATGGTGAAACCAGAATGTATCAGGACAGACTCCTGCAGAAGTAGGCTGGAGTGGGTTGAGGGGGAGCAGGGTAGAAGAATCAAGCAAAACAGTCAACACCTGTGTGCGAGAAAGGGGGTGCACAAGGGAACATCACAGGGGGGACACGAGGGGGTGGCGATGGCCAGTGGGGACAGAGGGGGTAACACATGTTGGTGCATGCTTAACTGCTGTCTGAGCAGGGGGGTCAGGCCCTGGGTTCTCCTGGTCCGCACAGGTCTAAAACAAGAATTGCCCTTTTCTTTGTCTGCCCTTCACTTCGGACGCCCAGGCGAGAGACGCTCTTGGGCTAATAGTTAAGAGCAGGAAGGAAGAGGCAGGGCTAAGAAGGTGGGTGGTGCTTAGGCCAGGTGACCTAGATCCACTTGCACCTGCTCCCCATCTGCAAAGGAAAGAGGCTGGAGGACTCCTTAAGTAGGGAAAAAGAGCGGCAAGCAGGAAGGCACCAGGTGGGCGGGGCTTACTAAGTGGTGAAAAAGAGTGCCTTGAGGCCTGCAGGCGATTTGGCGTGTTAGGAAGAATTAAAATAAATAAATAAATACAACTCTTTAAGCCTGTGCTTAAACCAACTTTTTTACAGGCATGGAATCCCACAAACTCATAAGCTTTGTTCGCCCATACATTAACACGTGGCTTAAGAAAGATTCAGAGAAGAATATGTGGTGCTTGTTAACTGATACACGCTCCATCTAAACATTTGCAAACAGTGAGAAACCATAGAGAAAAAGCCTCAGTCCGCGGAGTAAGAGCGGGTGGACCAGAAATAAAAAGTGTCAAGAAACACAGCCCAGAAAGAAACAGACCAATCAACACTCCAAGCATCAAACTCGGCACACCTGTAGGCCTAATCCTGTGGGTGGTGTATGGAGAGTAAAGAAAAGGAAAAGCAGTAGTGTGGTAGTTTGGAGACAGTGAAGAGAAGGAGAAAGAGTGGACTGGAGAAGAGGAAGAGGGAGCTTTGGAGGTGGATTGAGGAGAGGAGGTGACTGGGAGAAGGAGGAAGGAAGAGTGCTGGAGGAGAGGAAGCTGTTTGGAGAGTTAAGGAGGAGGAGAGTTGTAGAGGAGCAAAGGATACATTATGGAAGCAGAAAGGAAGGGGAAGAACATCAACAGAAGGCAGAGGTGATGGGCACTGCTAGGGTTGGGAAGAGAGATACCTTGCGAGTGATACAACCCAGAGATTGTGCCGCGGTGCACCACTAATAATTGTTATTGAGATATCACTAGATTTGAACTGAGATGCACTCCAGAGGTTGGAGAGAGCATGTGTCTCTAGGATTGGGGAGAGATACACTTTAGAAGTTGGAAAGAACTATACTCCTGGAATTGTGGAGCGAGGCAGCCCTAAAATTGGGGAGAGATACGCCCCTGAAGTTGGGGAGAGGTAAAACCTGGAGGTTGAGGAGGGATACGCCCAAGAGATTAGGTAGTAATACAACCGAGAGGTTGTTCAGAGGTATTCCCCAGTTATTGGGGAGGGAGAGAATGCTAGGATTGGAGAAAGAAGTACTGCTAGTATTTGGGGTTGAGTCAGAGAGAAAAAGAGGGTGATATACTACCTACGCTTGGGGCAAGAGATACTCTTAGGATTATAGAGACACCCCTAGGAACATGAAGGGATACATGCCTAGGAATGGGGAGAGACAAATTCCTAGGACTGGGGAGAGCGATATTCCCAGAATTGGAGAGAGAAACACACCTAAGATTAGGGAGCTAGAGAGAGAGAGAGAGAGAGACCATTTGGATTAGTGAGAGAAGTACCTGGAAAGGGGAGACAGAGGCTGCACGGGTCAACGAAAGGACAGATCAGAGAAGAAAGGTTGACAGGCAGAGACAGAGAGAGAGATGGTCCTGCCAGTGTACCCTAACCCTGGGGACCAATGGGGGCGGGGGAGTTACAAGAAAAATGCAAACTGTTGAGGAGGTGCCATAAGTTAGGAAGGTAGGTAGCCAAACAGGAAGTCTAAGGAGAGAGCAGCAAACTCCAAGAAGCGGTAAAGGTCCCACCCTCTGACGCCCTAACCTTCCTACCAGAAGCAAGGCAGAAGTAATCAAGGCTGCCCTGGGCAATCAAGGCCCTGCAAACTGTGGAGAAAAGTTGGGTGCAGCCCTTTAATCCATCATCTAGGTGAAGGGGGAAACAGTCACATTAACAGGACTGGTGAAATGGTGCGCAAAGACAACCTAGGACTATCCAAAGATTATCATGCCTCATGGATTGCCGTGCCAGGGACCCAGTCAAAGAGACTTTAAGGAGAGTTATTTTTTAGCCAGTTGTTTAAACTGATGGAGAAAACCCTACACACATGTGCTTGCCCATCTAAGGAGAAGACATGCTATGCTATAACTGAGTTAGATTGTTTGTTAATCAGGAATAAAACCCATTTAAACATTGTCACAAAGTTTTGGGAGCATCCACTGTGCTACCAAGGAGGCTAGATGCCTCCAAGAGCTAGAGGACGAAGCCTGCTGGGGGGGCGCTATGGGGATGATCCCCTGGTCACCTCCACTTAATCCCCATTAGCACGAGGGGACAGCCACATACCTGAACAAAAAACTTCTGCCTCTGCATATGGACAAGAGCATTCACTGACTCGCATGTGGCTCGGGTTATTCCTGAAAGCATATTTGCATGACAAACACCATTCCTACAATGCATTCTATAGGTAGCTTGAAATGGGAGTGCTCCCCCGACCGCTCCCATGACATACTGGCAGTCACAAACAGGGAAGAGGCATAGGGAAGCAAGGCAGTGGCGCTGTATGTGAGTACCAGACAGAATGATCAGATTCCAGGGTAAAGACAATCAAATATGGTGGACAGGGTAGTTAATACCACAGTCCGCGGCTACACACATGGAAGTACCATTTAATTGCTCAAACCGGACACATGTGTAGTTCTAGTCCCAAATAGTCCATCACAACCACTCCTTCATAAACATGCCCAGGTGAAACAAATGGCAGAAACAAGTCTCCAGTTGTTCAGGGAATAAAAAAGGGTCTGGTCCCATAGAGAGAGAGTGACTGTTTGGAGTCAGTGAAAGTCAGTGTTTAAAGCGGGTTTGTGATTCAGACGAGAAGCATGTGTACCTTTCCTCTCTTCTGCCCCTTCCACTTAAACACAAAAAAGGCGGCTTATTCTGGCTCCAAAAGCACAGAATGAGTTCAGGTGATCCAGTGAGAGAGAACAAATCTCAGCCCTTCACTAATTGTAGGGGGAAAGTACCTAACCTCACAAGGTGCCTAGCCAAGGGGAAGGAACACAGGGCTACAAAGACACACAAGTTCAATCTGTTGGTGTGGGGGATTGGAGACAGATGTTGAAGTAGGCGGTTGGAGAGAGTTGGAGGGAATAAGAAAAAGTTACTGTCGTAACTACTGTACTCATAGTCCATAGTCCCTTTTCCTCCATATTGCATGGACGTCCCTGCATGGGGATGGGACCAGGGCCTGTTGCACTCCAAAATATGCACTTCCCCCTTATATCTTTTTATTTAAGCACACATAGGCGCGTGGATAGGTGTGATGGCACACGCTGACCCCACCCTCTGCCGCTATATTTGCCACCCTATACGTGCATCGGGAACGACTACCCTAAGTATGCATTTTGAATGAGGGAGATGTTGGGTGGGGCATATGGAGGAAAGTGGACTATCGACTAGGAATACCGTAGCCACTATGGTGAGTAACTGTTTCTTACTCCTACGCCCTGTGCCCTTTTCTCCATGCTGTATGGGCGATTCGAGCGCAACAGATATTCAAGGGAGGTGATGATCTAACTAGTTTTGAGCAAATACATTTCTGAGCACGGCCTGGCCAAATGCAGCATCTTCTCACAAGCTGACATCCAGACAGTATAAGATGACAGAAAGCTGATGGTGTTTCCCAAGTGGCTGCTTTGCTGATGGCATTCTGTGACATGTGATGCTGAAATACAACTGCTGTTGCTTTAGCTCTTAATAAATGTGATTGAATACTCTTAGGAGGTGCATTGCCCTGCACTATATATGTAATAGATGCCTTGGGTTCTTGATTGCCCAGCAAATTTCCGCCAAATGTTCAAAAACAGCCTTAGAACATCTGAATGGCTTGGTCCTGCATAAGTACAACTTTAAAACTTGTTTGACACCCAAACAGTGCAAGACTTTGTCCACTTGTGATTGTGGATTAGGAAAGGATGTGGGTAATACAATCTCTTAGTTTATGTGAAACTCAGACACAAACTTTGGTAAAAAGGACAGATGCATGCGTAAAATGACTTTGCCCTTGTGAAATGTTGTATACAGCTCAGATGCCGCCAGAGCTTGAATTTCATTAACTCATCTTGTTGATGTTAATGTCACTAGCAGAAATTATTTAAGTGTTCCCAATTTAATGCTATTGATGCCATCAGAACAAATGGCTTATGTGCAAGTGATATTAGAACAATATTGAGATCACAGGAGGCACAAAGTCTCCTGATAGGAGGAAATAATCTTGCTAGCCCTTACAGGTGTTTTTAACAATAGGATTTGATGAAGAAAAGGTCATCTGTTCTTAATTCCTATATGTCATATAGCAGCTAGATACGTCCTACACGTGTCTACATGTACTCCTGAATGAGCAAACTAGGCTGAAAAAGATAAGACATTGGCCAGTGTACAAGTCAGAGGGTCAATACCTTTCTGTTGTGACCAATGACAAAACCTTGTCCACCTGCTTTTGTATTCACATCTAGTGGAGTCCTTTCTAGCTCTCTGAATTATGTCCAAGTTGTCTTCAGACAGCTTAAGATGGGCTTATGTTAGTTTCTCGGGCACCAAGCCGCTAGGACCATCACTTGCGGATTTAGGTGAATCGATAAGTCTCCTTGTTGATACAACATCCATCTGGATATTTCCAGCTTCAGTCGTGCCTGGTTCTTTGTGAGGTCCGAGAACCAAGCTCTGGAGGGCCTATTAAAATTAACTTGCAATTCCTGGATACTCTGAACTTGTTGTGAACCCTCTGCATCAGTGGAGTCGAAGGGAATGCATAACAATTCATTTTTGACCAATCTATTTGACAGGCAACTCCTTCCCAGTTCTCACAAATAAGTAGATCCCTCGGAGACCCAAAATAAACAATTACTGAAGAATGTCCCCCGCTATCTCCCATTTGTAGGACCTCACTCAGAGTCTGCTGAGTCTGTGTGGTTCCGCATTGTTCTGACCCGGCACATGAGCTGTTTGAAGCCATAACCTTACTGTATTGCACATTGCCACAACTGCAGCGCTCGTTTGCATAGGATCAGGGATTTGGTCCCATCCTGTTTGTTGAAGTAGAAGATGAATGTCGTACTGTTCGTTAGAATTAGTGCCACCCTGTACTGCAGCAGAGGTTTGAAGGACTTCAATGCCAGAAATGTGGCTTTCAACTCAATATGAGCTCTGTGATTTCCTAATGTCACACCTCATCCCTCTGGTGTAAGAGCCAATCGTTACTACTGCAACATATGATATAGGGTGAAATGGAGTCCGTCCCCCACTACAGAAGATCCTCCTTGAGTGACACAGGGATCATTACTCTCTCGATAGAGTTCCTTGCTCCGGATCCCATGAGGTTGCTAAATTAAGTTGTATCCTCCTCATCTTGAGTCTTGCTAACAGTACTGAGAGGGTGCAAGTGGCAATGAGGCCCAACAGATGTTGATAGCAACCCACTATTGTGCATTCCATCGACAAGAAATGCTTCACTGCTTCCAAACATACCTTCCGTCTATCTGGTGTAGGGAACATACTAGCCTAGACTGTGTCCCATTGGAAATATCTGAAGGTAATCCTCTGAGTGGGTGTAAGTTCTGATATATTTGTATTGTTCAAGAATCCCAGATCGAATAGTATGTTGATTAGGACTTGTAGAGTTTGAGTCGCTTCTTGCAGAGACTCAGCTCTGTTAAGCCAGTCGTCGAGATTAACAAAGTTACTCACTGTAGTGACTACCTTACTCATAGTATGCAAAAAACTGGTGGCCAAAGTCACTGGGTTGCTAATTAAGAGTTAGTATAGTATGACACTGTGCATATATTTTCTCATGTTTTATTCTAGTTTCCGCTTATCCTATGGGACACCAGCTAGTAACTTTACCAGACTGGACTCATTTGTCAGTTGGAATCCTAGATAACTGCCATAAGGTATTTCCAATTTATTTGGGTACGTTTGAGCTGGAGCGCCCTGGCGCCTCGTTGGTTATTGGATTAGGCAATGCATATATATATGTATCCCATATATATATATGGGATACATTACTCACCGTAATCGTATTTCTGATGCTTGTATCTGCTTAGATTCACATGCTGTGCATAGGCCGACATCTAGTGGAAGCTGCGGAGTATTACAGTTTGTTTTTCGAAACTCGAAAATGGCCGTTGACACAGGGCGTGCCAGTAATACTATCCCTAGTATGACGTCGACTGTACCCAAGATCCCTCACGCGTCTAGGATCCTCAGATTGTATTTTTCTGACATGAGGAAGCATGAGGAGTAGCGTGAGTACAGATAATCCAAGCAGATAGACAGAAAGGTAAGACTACAAGCAATCATGCACCTTCACTCAGAGGGGAGGAAGGGTGGGTTGCATGTGAATCTAAGCAGATAGAAGCATCAGAAATACGATTACGGTGAGTAATGTATCCCTTCTGAGGCTTGTGGAATCTGCTTAGAACACATGCTGTGCATAGATTAGCGAGTAGTACCTGAAGAAGGAGGTGCGATGTGAGAAGGGTCAGGAGCAAATAAGTGTCTTAGAACCACTTGTTCCACTTGTGTATCTGACTTGGAATGGGTGTCAATGCAGTAATGCTGAGTAAAAGTGTGAATAGAGCTCCAAGTAGCTGCTTTGCAAATGGTGTCAAGGGGTACATTTGCAATGAAAGCCAGTGTGGCCCCAATGCCTCTAGTAGAGTGGGCTCTTGGCGTGAAAGGCAGAGTTCTTTCAGAGAGTAACACAGCTGGATACAGTTAATAATCCACTTCGAGATGGCACCTTTAGAGACGCGATCCCCCTCTCTGCCTGTAGCTACGGAGACAAACAGTTGATCTGTCTTTCTTAGCGGTCTGGTTTTATTTACATAGTAGAGGACCGCCCTACGCACATCTAGGGTGTGTAGTTTCACCTCAGCCAAGCTTTGCGGGTCCTGGAAGAAAGCCAGAAGCTCGATGGACTGGTTTACATGGAATTTTGAAATAAATTTAGGTGAGAACCTAGGGTGTGTGCCTAAAACCAGTTTGTCTTTATGGACAGTAAAGAAGGGATCCTGCACTGACAGAGCCTGAATTTCACTGACCCTTCTTATAGAAGTAATAGCTACTAAGAAGGCCGTTTTAAAAGTCAGGTGTTTGAGACTGCTTTTATGCATGGGTTCGAAAGGGGGGCCCATGAGCTTGGCTAGCACCACATTAAGGTCCTACCCTGGTGGTGGGTTAGAAATAGGAGGGTGAAGTCTCTTTACTCCTTCCATGAAGGCTTTAACTACTGGTACTTTCCACCACGAAACCTTGCTATGGGAAGTGGTGTATGCCGACAGGGCTGCCAGGTCTACTTTCAGTGAGTTAAAAACCAATCCTGCATCTAGCAGGTGGAGCATGTATGTAACAGTAGTGGAAGGAGTGCAATCAACCGGGTTGATTTGTCTACTCTGGCACCAGATAACGAACCTCTTCCACTTGTCAAAGTAACAGTGCCTTGTGTTTGGTTTCCTAGATTCCTTTAGGATGTCCATACACCTCTGTGGCACATTGAGATG
Organism: Ambystoma mexicanum; assembly: GCF_040938575.1. Lineage (NCBI taxonomy): Eukaryota > Metazoa > Chordata > Amphibia > Caudata > Ambystomatidae > Ambystoma > Ambystoma mexicanum. The sequence goes on from NC_090936.1 coordinate 116,067,740, forward strand.
TCCAAACTCTATGACCTCAGGAGCCATGCTGCCAGGTTCATTGAGTTGGGTTGCTGGTGCACTGTTTGACCTTGGTGCTGGGACAGTAGGTTGTACCAGGCTGGAAGTTTGATGGGCTCGCACACCGCCATCCTGCGTAGGTGTGGGAACCAAGGTTGTCTTGCCCACATGGGAGCAACTAGGACGAGCGTCATCGACTCTCTGTTCATCTTGTTCACCACTTTCCTGATGAGAGGAGTTGGTGGAAAAGCGTACGCAAACATCCCTGACCAGTTCATCCACAGGGCGTTCCCCTGGGAGTCTGGTTGGGGGAACCTGGATGCAAATCCTGGGCATTGTCTGTTTTCGCTTGTGGCGAATAAGTCTATAGTGGGGAAACCCCACTGAGAGAAGATATCTTCTACGACCTCTCTGTGTAGAACCCATTCGTGTTCCTCTGGGAGGGAATCTCTGCTCAGAGCATCCGCTAGGGAATTGAGCTCCCCTGCAACATGTTGTGATGACAGGAAGATGTTCCGTCTGAGTGCCCATATCCAGATTTTCTGGGCAAGCTTGGACAGATTTGGCGAACGAGTCCCTCCTTGCTTGTTCAGGTAGAACATGGCTGTTGTGCTGTCCGTCCGGATTTGCACTGACAGGTTTAGTAGGTGGGGCTCGAACGCTTGAAGCGCTCTGAATACTGCCAGAAGCTCTAGCAGGTTGATGTGGTTCTTGGCCACTGAGTGAGACCAGAGACCCTGAGCTGTGTGGTGGAGATGGTGAGCTCCCCACCCTGTCAGGCATGCATCGGTAGTGACTACTGCCTGTACTTCCGGATCGTAAAAGGGTTTCCCCTGTGCGAGTTTCTCTCTTGTCCACCAGTGAAGGCTTTGTGCTAGTGTTGGCGAAACGACCACTAGATCGTCCCACTGACCACTTGCCTGAGACCACTGTTTCGCCAACCATTCCTGCATGGGACGCATGCGCAGGCGCGCGTGGGCGACCAGGTAAATACATGACGCCATCATGCCCAGTAAACGCATTGCTTTGCGTACCGTTATTTGGTGACCGGACTGATAATGCGGAATTTGCAGTAGTATATTCCGAATTATTTCCTCTGAGGGAAAGGTCAACCCCTCTTGAGTATCTAGGATTGCTCCTAGGAACTGTTTGGAGGTGCTTGGCACCAGGCTTGACTTTGTCTCGTTGATTGAGAAGCCTAACTCGTGGAGGAGGTCGATAGTCCTTTGAATGTTTGTCCTGAAAATTACTGGGGTTTCCCCCATTATGAGCCAGTCGTCCAGATAAGGGTACACCGGGATTGCCTCCCTGCGCAGGTGTGCAGCCGCCACCGCCAGTACCTTGGTGAATACCCTTGGTGCTGAAGCTATCCCGAAGGGCAGTACCTTCAATTGCTAGTGTCGACTGTCCACCTTGAAGCGCAAGTACCTTCTGTGCGCTGGGAACATGGAAATATGAAAATAAGCATCTTTCATATCCAAGGTTGCCATGTAATCCCCCTTTTTTAGGAGGGGGATTACCTCTTGTAGCATAATCATACGAAACTTTTGGGGCTTGACATACTTGTTGGCAGGCCGTAAGTCCAATACTGGGCGCATTGTCAAATCTTTTTTTGGCACAAGGAAGTAAGTTGAATAAATACCCTTGTTTATCTGGTGTCCCGGGACGAGTTCTATCGCGTCCTTTTCTAGCAGAATGGCGATCTCCTCGAGGAGAATCTTCTGATGTTCTAAAGAGTGTACTCTTTGTCGTGGAGGATGGTTCCGGGGACGCTGCAGTAGTTCTATACAGTACCCTGTGGATACTGTTGACAGCACCCATCTGTCTGATGTGATCCCTTCCCAAGCTTGGGCGAAGTTGGAAATGCGTCCCCCTACTGCGGTTGCGTGAGAAGGGACCTTGAACTGAGCGTCACTGCTTTGGTGGAGGCGTGCCGCCTCCTTTGCTGGGGCTGCCTCTGCCTTTACCGCGACCTCTCCTATTACCCCTGCCGTAACCCTGGGTAGACTGTTGGCTGTTGTTCCACTGTGTACCCTGCCCCTGGGAATAGTTAGATCCCCTCTGGGAATTTTGGCCGCGTGGGCGACGAAAATTACTATTCCCTCTCTGGTTAGGGGGTTTATTGGTTAACTGGCCAAGGGACTTGAGTGTCTCGTATTCGTCCTTGGCATTCTTCAGTGCGTCTTTGACCGCCTTACCAAACAACAGATCGGCTTCCACCGGTTTGTCCAACAATGATGCCTGGGTTTCTGCCTTAAAACCAGACTGCCGCAACCACACATGTCTCTTGATAACAGTGCCTTCTGCTATCAATCTGCCTGCGTTGTCCGCGGCCTCAAAGGTTGCTTTCAAAATGCAACCAGACACGGCTCTACCCTCTGCGGAAATCCGAGCTAACTGGCCCTTTAAAGGTTCAGGAGCAGAGGCTATAAATGCCGCGACTTCTTCCCACTGATGGCAGTTGTAGCTGGCCAACAGGGTGGTGGAGTTTGCAATCCTTGCTTGATAGGCGGACATTAAGGCTACTTTCCTGCCAAAACCATATAGTTTTTTGCTCTCCTTGTTGGGAGGGGCTTCAGACGATGACAAGGGTGTTCCAGCCCTCTTACGAGTGTTAGTGACAACTAGGGAGTCTGGCTTCAGATGTCTTCTTATATAGAGAGGGTCCGACTGGGCTGCCCTGAAAAGTTTTTCAACCCTGGGATTGACTGCTCTGGTGAGGTTTGGGTTCACCAGGGACGGGTCTATTCTCCGCTGAATAGACTTGAGGATAGGGATGGTCTGGGCAACAGGCCTCCTTTCTCCCACTAACTCCTCTGCGAAGTCCCTCTCCTCCTGGACACCGTGGGTGTCAATATGGAAATGTTCTGCTGCACGTGCGAGAACCTCGTTTAGGAGGGGTTGGTTATCGACAGGGGAGTCGGTAACAGGGGCTTCGTTTCCTACCGGGGAATCTACTCTGTAGGTTTCAGGGTCTTCCTCTTCCTCTTCTTGGTCCTCAACATCCCCATAGTAGCCCGTCCCGGTTTGTTCTTCTACCATGCCAAATTCTTGTTCCTCACCAAAGGAAGCCTCTCCTTGATACAGTGAGTATGGTCTTGAGTATGGTAGTACCTCGAAGGGGTCAGTAGACCTCATTGGTGTTTCAAACCGGGGCTTCTTACTCGGGGGATAGGATCATTAGAGCCTGAGGGTGTCGCCCCTTGTGGATCATACGAAAGGAAATGTTCTGGATTTTTATCGTAAAAATCAGCCAAAGAAGACATCCTTGACATGACCCTATCTATGTCTTCAATCAACCATTTTTTGGAACTGGGAATGACTCTCTCAGCAAGTCTCGGGGCTTTATCTTGAGTAGATTTGCTGGTTTTAGACATATCAGCAGACCTGGTTTTGTCTGTCTGTTTAGGGGGAGTGGTGTGTTTCACAGGTGTGGAAGAGTGCAAAGGCTGTTTCTTCTGCTGTTTTCCCCCCCTCCCCGTGAGTGGAAAAATGTTTTCCCTGTCCTTTTGTGGCTCCGGAGGTTTTCGACGCCTGGCATCGAGGATCGGGGGTAGGGTCCCTGTCCTTCGAGCGTGGGGCCTCGCTGATTTTAACTGCGGGCTCCGACTCCTGGAGCGCGGCCTGGGGGTGGAAGTCGTCTTCGTCCTCCGACGATCGAACTTCTGTTAGCCTAGGGAGCGAGGCACTCTTGGCAAGAGTGGATGATTGCCTGAGTCATGCGGTGATCCCGATCGAGAACGCCCAGAGGACACCGAATCGGACCGTTCTGTTTGTGCCTCTTTCCGAGAACTCGATGTCGTTGAGTCTCGGTTGGACTTTGTGTGTTTAGTGTGTGTGATCTATGAAGCGCTTGTGTCGCCGGGGGTCTTCCCCATAGCCGCCCTGCCGGACGACCTTCCGAGGTCGGGGACTTGCGCTCGGCTGTCTTTCGATGCCATAATGCCCTCGCCGTCCGAAAGTACGGCGTTGCTGCCGTCGCTGAATGCGCCCTCCGCTGCCATGGCCGCCTGCCTGGCGTGGTGGGCCCAACGCTTCGTCGAACGGTCCTTAAGTGTCTTAGGTTTAAACCTACTACAAGCTCTGCAGTTCGCTTCGGGGTGGTCCCTCGGCAAGCAGGGATTGCACGTGGCGTGCCTGTCGACCCAAGGGTATTTGCGATTGTACTTGGGGCAGAATTGAAAAGGGGTACCCTCCATACGCACCTTGAGGCAGCGGGCTGTTAAGTGTAGGAAATGTATAAGGTGTACCTATATACCAAGAGTGTGGAGTATGTCCAACCCCCCACTCTCCCTACTTGCAGGGCCGAGGCCAGAGGCCTTCCAAGGCCCGGGCCGACATAATGGGAAAAAACTTTGCGCACCGCTACAGCCCGAACCGCTGGACGGATTTACACCAAATTTGCGGCAGGAGCGGCGGCTTGGTCCCGAAAGCGTGCTTTTGCAAATTTGGTGTAAATCCGTCCAGTAGTTTTTAAAAAAATGACCGAAATGTAAGGCAAACAATTAGTGATATCTGTGTTCGCTTCACGGACAGAATTCCCTGGTTGCTGCGCGGACAGCACCCCGATTGGCCCATGGGCTTGCGTCATGTCCGCGGACATGCAACGTGTTCGCTGATTGGACGGTGTGGGGCGTGGAGCGCGTCAGATTTTCTGTGGCGCACGCCATCTTGTATTCGCCGTCGACTGCGTGCAGCGCGGTGAAACTTGGATTAAAAATTGTATTTAGTGGATGTGTTGGTGTGTAAGAGTGTTTGGGGAGGGTGGAGGAGTATGAGATAGGTTCAATGTTTTTTTTTTATGTGCTATACACTTTTGTTGTGTTCGATTAGTCTGCGGAGAACACGGCTGTTCTGACATTTTGTAAATAAACTAAATGGTGGGGTGTTCAGAGGACGGAGTATGTGTCCTTTTTGTTCGCAAGGAAGGTAAAATTGAGCTAAAAACACTTGCTGTGTATTTAAATGTTCGTAAATACACAAACTGGGGGTGTCCTGAGGACGCTGTCTTTATTGTAATCTGTCAAGTTGAATGTGTTCTAAGAACACTCGCGGTGTCCCGAAATAGTTGCAATTACACAAAATGGGGGTGTTCTGAGAACGTTGTTTGTATTGTTCGTTGTCAGGTTGAAAGTGTTCTACGAACCCTCCTTTTGTCCGCTGATAGTACAATTTCCGATGGGCCTCAGCCGACTTTTTGTCCACTAAAGAAACGATAAATCAGGCTGGTGTGTGCCAACATTATGTGATAATCCTATGACTGGCGCTATTGACCTGGCTGACTTGCTTTTGCGACACTAAATCATATCTCCCGCCCCTAAGCCTGACATTATGAAAGCATTCATATTCCCCGCCTCTCTTCGTGACGTTACAGGGTGCGTCATCCAACGCGCCCAGTCGTCTCCAGTCCTACGAGACTTTACACAGAACCCGGAAGACAACACACATTATGTCACAACAGAGCGCGCCACAATTCGGTTATGAAACTGTGATTTAAAAGCAAACAGCAAGATTGTAAATTTTGTAAAGTACATTTATTTGACATCAAATGTTTAGAGAATATTCAGCGATTTGCATTTGTCTTTGTTGTCGTTCCGCAAAAGTTCATGTTGAGCCACGCGATGTTCCTTTGCGGTACAGAGGGTGTTAGATCAGCTTAGAACACAGTGCGCCACAATTCGGAATATGAAACTGTGGTTTAAAAGTAAAGAGCAGGATTGTACATTTGGTAAAGTACATTTATTTCACATGGCCGCGAGAAAAAAATGGAAGCAGCTGACCTTCACTGTGAATGAGCATAAATGCTTACTTTGCAACATTCTGTGTAAAGCCATCTGTGAGAACTTGCTGTTTACACTACATCTTTGTATATTGTTTGCGTGCTAATAAAAAAAGTTTGTTTAAGGGACGTTATGGTTCCAAGTAAAGCCGAAAACCCCTGAAATTCGCCAGTTATGGTAAGCTAAGCAACCATAATTCGCGCCACCACCGTGCACTGCTAAGACTAAAACCCAGGACATCAAAGATAACATCGCAAATGTCATTGATGACATCACTGATGACATCACATGTGCATTTACTTTTCATGAAATTTGTGTACTAGGGATTTTTATTATAATGTTGCGAAAAAAAGATCTTTTACGGGCAATGCCTTTTTATTTTGGAATGTAAGGGTTGCTTTGGAGAAGGTTATGTGAAGATTTTAGGAGTAAAGTAAGAAAAAAAAACAAGAAAAAAAATACAAAATAACAGCTGTCTGTCAAGCATCTGTAACAAAAACAAAAAAAACGGCTCTTTTCAGAGCCAACTTCAAAGGGGAAATGGGGCACACTATTTAAATTTACATTCACCACGCTCAGATTATCGATATGTCCGCGGACATGGCGGTAGTCCACGGACATCAAAATCACTACGTGGGGGTTCAGTATGTTCTATGTTAAATGTATATGAAGTCAGGGATATTATGGTTAAGTTGTGCTACTAAAAACCTATGAAATTCAGTGAAAAAACTTTGTTAAAGGGACGTTATGGTTAAGTTGCGCTACCAAAAACCTATGAAATTCAGTGAAAAAACTTTGTTAAAGGGATGTTATGGTTAAGTTGCGCTACTAAAAACCTATGAAATTCAGTGAAAAAACTTTGTCAAAGGGACGTTATGGTTCCAAGTAAAACCGAAAAACCCTTGAAATTCGCCAGTTATGGTAAGCTAAGCAACCATAACTCGCGCCACCACCGTGCACTGCTAAGACTAACACCCAGGACATCAAAGATGACATCACAAATGTCATTGATGACATCACTGATGACATCACATGTGTATGTACTTTTCAATTGTAATCTTTCATTTTGGATCACTCAAACATTGGAGATTCACTAACATATTGTCTTACAATGTCTTTTTCACCCCTTACCCTTCTCTTGTCTTTGATTTTAATTTCTATTGTCTAATTGGATGGGTATGTATTACGATTGGAATATTCTTTATTGCTGCGATGATGTGATGACGTTCACATTGGTTTATGCTTTATTTATAATGTGTTGTTTTGGAAAATATTTCAAATGTTATTTTTGTAATATATCCAACTACGGTTTGTGCATATTATTCTGCATTTTTCCATATTACACATGTACTATGTGACTTGTCCCACCTGGCTGGGCGCTTGGATGTTAACATTATCATTTGGCACACAACTGCATTTTGCACAAAAATATCACATTATTTTAATTTGCCAACAGCCTCTGAAGAAGGGCAAGGACATGCTCGAAACACGTGTTAGGCTGTAATGATCAATTATTTTCTAATAAAATAAAACTCATTTGTGCAATTCAAGCACAAGTTGATACTTCACATTTGGCGCTGTGTGAATGTTCTTTTATCAAATACCTTACTCATAGTCCACAGTCCCCTTTCCTCCATACTTGTGGGACATTCCATGCTTTAAGATGGGACTGGAGCACTTTTATTAAAAAACATCAAAAATGAGAAATGTTTGTCCTTCTTTTCTTTTTACGCAGGGTACCACACACGGCCGTAACCCCGCCCTCCTGAGCTCCGCCCCGCGTTTCGCCCTTCAGTCCTTTTCTATTACCAGGTCTGCAACCATTTAAGCAATAATAGAGGATACTTATTAGAGGCGACGTGCGGGCAGGCGTATGGAGGAAAGGGGACTATGTACTAGGAGTAAGGTAGTCACTACGGTGAGTAACTTTGTTGTACTCCTACGTCCCGTCCCCTTTCTTCCATACTTGTGGGAGATTCCAAAACACTCCTCACAGGTAATACGGGTGGATGGAACCCCCTTACTGAAAAAAGGTTTTTAAGAACAGCTTGACCGAATTGAGCATCGGCCCTGGATCTCAGGTCCAAGCAGTAATGCTCAGAAAAAGCTGATGGGGAAGCCCACATAGCTGCCTTGGCAATGGTCTCCCAGGGAACATACTTTTGGAAGGCAACAGCAGCCGCTTTCCCAAGTACAAGATGGGCATGAATGCCTTTCGGGGGTTGAAGGCCCTGAATGGTATACGCTTCTGAAATACAGGAGGCAATCCATCGGGAGATAGTAGTCTTTGAAGCAGGTTTCCCTTTCGGGTCTCCGAACGTAACAAAGAGTTGAGAGGAGCCCCTGAGTTCAGTTGTTCTGTCCAGATAGAACTACAGAGCTCATCTGACATCTAAATTGTGTAATACTATCTCAGCATCTGAGGCCGGGTTTGGAAAAAAGACAGGTAATGAGATATATTGATTCAAATGAAAATCAGTCACTACTTTAGGGAAGAAAGAAGGATGAGTGCAGAGCACAACCTTATCCTTATTGAAGGTAAGGAATGGATTTTCCACGGACAAAGCTTGAAGCTCACTTACTCACCTTGCCGAAGTCACTGCAATCAAAAAGGCAACCTTCCATGAAAGGTACTTTAGATCCGCCGTCGCCAAGGGTTCAAAAGGCTTATGGCATAAGGCGGTCAGGACCACATTTAAATCTCACTTTGGATGAGGATTGGGTACAGGTGGAAAAAGATGTAATAAACCTGCGAAATGCCTTTTAATGACAGGGTTCGTCAAAGAAAATGAACAGGAGTCTGTGGACAGGTAGGCGGCAACAGCCAACAAGTAAGTCCTACAAGACAAGACATGAATGCCCGAAGCTGCCAGATGAGAAATGAATGAAAGGACAGTGTCAGTCGTAGCACCTCTAGGGTCCAGCTGCTTAGCTAAACACCAGTGACAAAAACGGAGCCACTTGCTCCTATAGTGAGACCTCATAGATGGCTTCCGGGCCGCTTGGATAATGCGCATATTGTCCTCGGACAGGTTAAATTGAGCTAAGGATTTGAATTCAGGCACTAGGCCACCAAGCTGATTGATTGTGGGGAGGGGTGCCACATCTGCTGATCACACTGGTGAAGCAGGTTGGGAATCAACAGCAGTCTGATCGGAGGACAAATCGACAGATGCTGAAGTTACGAAAAACAGAATCTGGCTGGCCACCAAGGAGCTATAAACAGGAGAGTGCAATTTGATATATTCCTGAGCTTGCAGAGTGACCGATGAATCAGAGGAAGTGGCGGGAAGGCATATGCCTTCATTTTGTGCCACAGGATCTCGAGAGCATCCCCTAGAGAGGAGGCTCTGAGACCGTTCCTGGATGCATAAAGAGGAAGTTTCCTGTTTGTGGCAGTCACAAAAAGGTCCACTTCTGGAGTGCCCCATTGGCGAAAGATGGTGGAGAGGAACTCATCTTCAGTTCCCACTCGTAGCTGCCCGCTGTCTGTCGGCTGAGTGAGTCTGCCGTCACATTGAATTGACCCAGAATGTGTACCGCCAGTAGACAAATGCCATGCTGGATGGCCCATTCCCAAACCTGAATGGCAAGGTCCACAAGAGGTGGTGACTTGGCACCGTCCTGCTTGTTGATATAAAACATCGACACTGAGTTGTCTGTGTGGATGCAGACCACCCGGTTCGTGATGGATGGTTGGAAAACTTCCAGCACCAGAAAAACAGCCAGGTGTTCCAAATAATTTATATGAAACTGCCTGTCCGGCGGTGTCCATAGATCGAAAACCTGTAGATGATCCAGAGTCGCACCCCACCCCAGAAGGGAGGGGTCCGTGATAATCGCCACTTGTGGGCAAGGCTCCTGAAAAGAGACACCCACTGTAAGATTGTTGGTCGAAGACCACCATAGAAGGTCCGTCATCATGCAGGAATCTGTGTCCGAATTCTGACACCAAGAGCTCCGAAGAGCCAGCTGCGTACGTCTCATCTTGAGATGTGCAAGAGGAAGAGCCAGTACGCACGAGGCCATGAGGCCCAGAAGCCTCTGGAAGCACCAAGCTGTCATGTGCTCTGACTGGATGAAGAGCTGACACGTGGCGAACAGATCTGCAATCCTGTCCGCCGTCAAATACACCCTGGAGTCGATCATGTTCCAACGGAAACCCAAGAAGATCAGGTTTTGGGAGACTGTCATGGAAGATTATTGACAGCCCAAGATGGAAAAGGAGCTGGAGGAGAAACTGGAGATTGCTCAAAGCCATCAGTGGACAAGGGCTGAGTAGGAGCCAGTCGTCCAAATATGGATATGCATAAACACCCTGTAGCCGAAGGAAAGCTGCGATGACCGACATCATCATCGTAAAGACACGCTGCGCTGAGCTGAGACCAAAAGGGAGCGCACAGAACTGGAAGTGCTCCCCTCCTAGGGAGAACCGCAGATATTTTCAATGCAGCCTCCATATCAGGATGTGCATATACGCGTCCTGAAGGTCCACTACACTGAGCCAGTCACCCTTCCAAAGAGATGACTTTATTTGGCAAGGTGTTATCATCTTGAATTTCTCTTGGGAAAGAGAAAGGTTGAACTGGGAAAGTCCGACGATGATGCGCAGGCCAGCCTGGTTGAGTTTGGGTACTGTGAACAGACGAGAGTAGAATCCCTCCCCTTGTTCCCCAAGAGGAACAGGTTCCACCGCCCTGAGGTCTAGAAGCTTCTGAACCTCGGCTCTGAGGGAGGGTTTCCTGATCTGTTGGAAGGGAGGGTTGAAGGGTGGGGTAGGGAGGAGTGGCAAGCGAAAGCCCGCCCGATGTAAAAAACCCACCGGTCTTCGATGATGGTCTGCCAAGCCTCCAGATGAGACAAGAATCGTCCTCCCACCGGAGTCTCGTGCAACCGATAAAAAATATAATTTTGCAGACTTGTCGGCAGGGAGACTACTTGCCCCTGGAGAGGAGGCCAATGGGTGAGAGAAAAAACGACCACGCTGCTGTTTTTGACGGGTGCTGCCAACAGGAGGTTCAGCCCTGCACGTCCGGCAGTCCTGGAACCCCCTGAAGCCAGAGAAGGATCGAGACTGAGACCCTGACCTCTGTGTATAAGGGGCCTTAACTGGGACCTTTGCCAGAACAGGCAACGATTTGGTGGTTTGGGTGCTCGCCTTGGTCTTTGTAAATTCGTCATCCATAGAGGAATGGAACAATTCCTTGCCATAGAAGGGAAGGTCCAGAACTTTATTTTGCACCTCCTTCGAAAACTTCACGCTTGGCGGGGGGTGTCAATTCCCACCATCAGGCCTCGAGCGGAGGTATCCACATGCTGTGCCGCAGCTTCCAGGAGATCTTGTGCCAACACCCTGGCATCCGACAAACCGGTTTTGAAGTCGTCTAGCCTATCTGCAGGAATACACTCCTGGAAATCAGCCAACTCCTTCCACAGCTTCTTATTAGCTGCCGCCAGGATCAGCTTGGTATTTGCTTGGTGAAGTTGCAGTGCTGAGTTGGCAAATACTTTCTTGCCCAAGGAGTCCAGAATTGTGTCTTCCTTGGAGAGAATTTGAGCCACACAGGTCGCAGAGGCCGGTTCGGATTGAAGCGTGGCCGCAGCTACCACTGTCGAGGAAGGGAGCGGACAAGACGCCAATGCTATCTCCTCGGAGGTGTGAAGCCTGTAATGGGTGTTGATTCTCTTATTGATATGCAGCTCGGTGTGGGGCTTATCCCAGACCTTACGGGCCTCAGCCAAAACGTTCTTCTGGAGGAACCGGCCGGTACGCTCTTGTGGTGACAAGGGTAACGCTCCCAAAAGCACCCCTTCCTGCGGAGCGGGGCCCTCGAGACTGGAATGTTGAGGAGGGCCATCATATTCAGAACCCGGTCATGGAATGCTCTGACAGAGCGGCATTGCTCATCGCTATCCTGATCTGCTTGAGGGTCATCCAGCGAATTGGGAGCAGACGGCTGGGCCGCCACAGGTTGTAAAGTGCTATCCCGTTCTACCAGTGTATTCTCTATGGGAGACAGCATGGGTAAGGGAGGAATCACTGCAGGCGGACCAATAGGAAGAGGTGGTACAACCGCAGGAGCCACTGGACCCACTGGGGTGGAAGGTGGAACCGGAGGGTATATTTCCGTGAAAAGCCCCTTAAAATACTCTTTTGTAGGGTCAGAATACATGAGCCTCTGACATTTCCCGAACAATGCATCCTCTGAGGAAGGCTTAGGCGCTGGGGTAAGCATAGGCCTATCATATGGGGCATACCCCACACACACTATGAGGATGGTTGCCTGGAAGGCCTACCACCAATCGGGTCCACATAGACCAGTGGTGCAGAAGTAAGCGGAAGCGAGACAGTATGTGGCATCGACATCCAAGCACGCCAGTCATAAGAAGGGCGGAACAGATTTTTACGTTCCACCTGAGATGAAAAAGGCTGCTCAGCCACAAAATTAAGATTCTCAGCACCCGCCATTGAGAATGTTAGTGTAAGGGAAGAATCCAAAATGGCTGCCGTGGACTTTGAGTGGTGGGCCGCCATTTTGTCGATGCCTGAAGAGAACTCTGTCACATGTTTAGATGAGGCAATCATCTCCTCAGGCTGGTCAGGTGACTCAAGTAACACCTTAGCCTTGATACAAGGATTCTCAGCAGAGCCGGTACTGGGGGGTCTCGGATGTTTACTGGACATGTTGGAGGTGGACCCAAAATTAGCCTCCAAAGGAGGAACCTCGGCAGAGCCGGTAACAGAGGTTTTACGGTCTATGATCGCCCTCTTTGTACCCTCGACAGAACCAAAATCCCCGCAAACCCGAGCGCGGGAATGCTGAGGAATCAATCTTACAGACAAGACCTTAGGAGCAGGTCTCTTTGTTTTGTCTGTACAGACCTTAGCCTCAAAAAGAGGAAACTCGGGTTTTGTCCCGGTATGTGTAGCTCCCTCGTGAGGGGCCTCAAGCCTTGGCTTGGTACAGAAAGCTCCAGAAAAGGAGGCCTCAGGGCGTGCCTCGGTGTCTGTGTGGAAAGCTCCAGAAACAGAGTTTGGAGCGAACCCCGGTGTCCAAAGCCACAGATGAACTGGGCTGAAGTTTAGCACCTGACAGGTGAACCTAAGAATGTGGTCCGGTCTTGGCAGGTCTGACGTGGGAACCCTCAGAGAAAACTCTGGTACGCCTATTAGGCCTACAAGACACCTAAGGGGAAACCCTGGTGGTAGAGCTGCTCAAGCCCCTCCCGGACGAGAAGACCCCGGGAAGGAGTCTCCCGGCCGGGGCACCCTAAAAAATAAGGGAGTTACTGGGCGTCTCGTCTTTTCGTCGATGTAAAGTTGAAGGTGAGGTGGGGGAACACGCTGAAAAACGCCCTCCTGCCGAAGAAGACGGCGCTGGAGTGCCCGGACGGAAAGGGATTCACAGTAGAAGCACGAATCCCAGCGGTGGTCCGGCCCGAGACACTTCAAGCAGAGAGAATGGGTATCAGCCCTAGCGAAGCGATGTTCGCATGAAGAACAGGACACAAATACAAGACGCGGCGGCATAGACGGAGGACTAAGCGACAGCAGAACCGGGGCAGGAGAGAAGGACAACGGGAACAAGAAAAACTGACCTGACCGCGCGGAGAAAAAGACGGAGGGGCGATGCACGGGGCGGAGCTCAGGAGTGCAGGGATACGGCTGCATGCGGTACCCCACGTAAAAAGAGAAGAAGGACAAACATTTCTCATTTTTTATGCTTTTGAACAAAAGTGCTCCGGTCCCGTCCCGAAAGACAGAATGTCCTACAAGTATGGAGGAAAGGGGACGGGACGCAGGAGTAAGGGGTAGACGTGCTGACCCCTGCTCCTTAGAAAGTAGGCTACTGGATTAATTATCTTTGTGAGGATGCTTGCCGCTGAATTTAGTACAAACATAATATCTCTGTAATGCAAATGTTTCCCCATAACTGAAAATCTGAGGAATCGACGATGGGGATACCATATTGGTTATGTGCAGATAAGCGTTCTTCAGGTCCAAGGCACACAGACTCTCCCGCACAGACTGCAATCTGAGCAGGTGTCACCATGTCACATTTTTCTAGGGGAAAAAATAGGTTGAGGTATTACTCTAACACCACTCTCAGGCCAGCCTGGTTCTTTCTGTGGATAGCAAAGATTCTGGAATACAATCTATTGCCTTTGTCTTCCAACAGGACAGTCTCAACCGCTCGGAATTCCATGAAGCTCTCCACTTTCTTGAGAAGTGTTGGGGATCTTATCTGTATCAGTGGTTAAATCTTGGGGAAAGAAAGGACACGGATACGCGAAAACCTCTGGAAACCATTGAAATTAACCAGCACACTGTAAAATGGTGACAGCACCGCTCCTTGTACAAAGCCACTTTGCCCCCCACAAGAAATCTGTGGACTCTGAAATTTACATCATTGTTCTAGGGTTCTAAAGCTGATGCCGAGTAGGGGGGCAAGTAGACAACTTTAGGGTTAGTTCTCTCTGCTTGTACCTGCGAGTACTAGGTGATCTAACTAGTTGCCTAGCACTCTTATCTTGGAAGCCTCTAAAACCTGCTAATGATCTTGATCTGACATCAAACCTGGTTTGAGCCTGTGTAAATGTCTTTGATGTTGGCTTTGTAATGACAGACAAAGATTTAGCTGTTCGCTCGCAGGGTCTTTTCTTTGTCAATTCATCATCGGCGGACGAATGAAAAATATCAGTGCCTTCACATCAAAGCTCAAAGATCCTGTCATGTACATCATTGGTGAACTTAGTGGCGTGCATCCAGGCTGATCTCCTCATATCAACCCCTAAACACATGCCCCTACTGGCGGTATCTATGTGACCTAAAGATTACTCTTGGGAGACCATCTTTGTCTCCAACAGACCAGATCTAAATGCTGCTTGCCTCTTAATAGTGAGACCCTGAGCAAAGCCAGCAATTTTTCTCCGTAGTTGCTGATTAGCAGCTGACAATAATGCATCTGCATTTCCCTGGCATATATAAAGAGATGAGTTTGAATACACCTTTCTTCCAAATGACTCCAAAAGATTGTCCTCTCTGAAGAACAACAGAGGATGTTGCTGATTGCCTAGAGGAGTCCGCGGTAGTGGGCATTTTTTTTTTAAATTAACATTTTATTAAAGTGATAATGAACAAAAACACACTTACATATGCATCGCATTATAAAGCATAGAGAGTACAGAAGCTTGGCCACAGCTGAAAATAAGATAGAACGCGCAGAGCACACTCTACCCTTCCCACAGCCAGACCAATGTGTCAGCCTTGAAGCCAACGGGTTAGAGGAGGTCTCCTGGTAAGGGCAGGGAATTGATCTGTGTATTCCATGAAAGGCGCCCAGGTCGTTAGAAAGGCGTTCAGGTTTCCTGTTTGGATGGCTGTTACTTTTTCCGCCACTGCGATCTCCCAACATTTGGACCACCACAGGGGGAAAGAGGGACCGTCCACATGCTTCCAAAGTCTAGCCATTGCCACCTTCGCCGCAAGTAGGAGGTGTGTGCGGAGTCGAGAGAGCCGACCAGTAATTGGGAATTCCCCACCCCCCGTCTCCCTCAGAAGTATGATGCCGGGATCCCATGGGAAAGTGAGCCCCGTAATTGCATTTATGTGGTTTGTCACCTCTCTCCAGTAAGACTCCGCCATAGGGCAGGTCCATAGCAGGTGAAACAGATTTCCCTCAACCGCACACCCACGCCAGCAATTTGAGGATATTTCAGGGTTAGATTTATGAAGTTGTGCGGGGGTGATGTAGTACCTGTAGCATAGTTTGTATCTGCCTTCCCTATTGGTGATACATTGTGTGTTTTTGTGTAACCAATCCCAGATCTTTCCCCACTCAATTTCCCGGCCCAGGTCCCTCTTCCAGTCAAGCATATACTTGTCTTTTTTCTCCGGGTCGTGCCAGTCCAGGAGGTGATAGAGAGTCGAGACCCTGCCCCTGGGTGCCGCTGTAGTCAGGGAGAGTTCCAATGCGGTTAGGTCTCTGGCCCCACTTTCTTTGATCGACCTATGGGAAACCCAGTGTCGGAGCTGGACATAATGGAATCGCTCTGCCTCCCACACCCCAAATTTCTCCTTGCACCTCTCGAATGTGATGGGGGATCCCCATTCTAGGAGGTCTGACAGCTTTTCTAACCCATCTTCCTTCCATGCCGGGGATTCCCGGGAGAGAAGTCAGGGTTATACCAGATAGGAGTGAGCGGGCCCCTAGAACCTCCGATGCCCCATTTTCTCGCCACCACTTTCCAGGTGTTGACAGTGACCCTTGTAGCCGTGAGTGGGCCCAGGCCGGGTCGCATTTTGATAGTGGGTAGGTGGGGCAAGTCTGATGGGGGGAGGGGCACCATTCCTACTCTAGCTGTCTCCATAATGGCTAGTTGGCGGACAGAGTCCAGGTGTATGCATGGGAAAGTTGTGATGCAAGTGCGTATTTAGCTACATCCGGGACCCCCAGTCCTCCGGAGCCCCTACCTCGGAGCAAAATGGACTTTGAAATTCTAGGCTTCTTTCCTCCCCAGACAAATTTTAATATATTTCTCTGAAGGACTAGGGGTTCACTCGATGGGATGATGACCGGGAGAGACAGGCATTGGTATAGCAGTCTTGGGAGCAAGTTCATTTTCACGGCAGCAATTCACCCGAACCAGGAGATTTCTTGGTTTTCCCACTGCCTTAAGTCTTTCCGAAAATCATCCCACAGACGAGGGAAATTACACCGGTAGAGAAGGGAGATGTCACTGGGGATCTGCACCCCAAGGTTTTTGATTGCCGACCCCGCCCCGGGGTGTTGGTAAACAAGGCTCCAGCTCTGTCTGCTGGGCTTTGGAGAGGTTGTCTGCTAGAGCTGATAACTTGCCCAGGTTAACCTGGAACCCGGAGACCCGGCCGAATTCCTCATTTCCTCACACAGGGGGTCAAGGGAAGAGAGGGGAGCAGTTAGGGTAAGTAACACATCATCTGCGTATAAAGCAATCTTATATTCATGCTTTCCAATTGTGAGCCCTTTTATCCCCGGGTAGCGTCGGATCCGCGTCGCAAAGGGCTCCATTGACAAGGCAAAGACCAGTGGCGAGAGGGGGCAGCCCTGCCTAGTACCCCTAGTAATACTGATGGACTCAGACCTGGTGCCATTAACTCAGGGTTGGGTAGAGAGGTATTAATAATTAGCCAAAGTCCATTTGATAAAGTTTGGTCCAAACCCCAGGTGTACGAGCGTCGCTTTGAGATAGCCCCAGTCCACCAGGTCGAAAGCTTTATTCGCGTCTAGGGACAGGATCACCATGCTCTCCCCCCTTCTTTGGGCACATTCTATAATATCAATGGTTCGCCGGGTGTTATCTTGCGTTCCCCTTCCAGGGATGAACCCTGTCTGATCGCAGAAGACAAGATCAGGAAGATAGGCTCTCAGTGGAGTTGCTAGGATTTTTTAAACTATTTTCCCGTCATTATTCATGATGGCGATTGGTCTATAGGAGGAGGCAAGTTCTGGGTTCTTCCCCGGTTTATGGATAAGAACTGTTAGCGATTCCGAAATGGACCTGGTGAGGAAGGAGTTAAACAAGGTGACAAGCTGGGGGGACAAGATTTGCGCAAAGGTCTTATAGAATTTTGCGGTGAGGCCATCTGGCCCTGGAGCGGTGTGCTTTAAAGATTTAATGGCGTCAATTATTTCCTCCACTGTGATTGGGTTTTCGAGGTCAGATAGGTGAGAGTCCGGGCGAGAGTCGCAAGGAACGAAAAAGGAGGGCAGGTGCCTGGGATCAGTGGGCGGTCCGGTCATTATGGTTTTGTGGTGGTCCACCAACATGCCAGCTTCTCCGCCTTTGTGTACCAAGCTCTACCATCAGCATCGAGAAGGCGGGAGATGTTATTCCTGCAGTGAGTTTTTTTTAGTTTGTATGCAAGTATACGGTTCGCTTTATTATCTTTACTGTAGTAGAATTGCTTTGTGAAAGCTAAAGAACTGGCAGAGCGATCAGCCCAGTGCATTTCGAGAGCGATCCTGGCTTTCATTAAGGCCCAGTGTGTTTTCCGAGACCAGGCAGAATGTAGTTCTTTCTCCAAGGAAGCCACTTCCTTCTCTAATTTTGCCCCCTCTAAGCGCGATAATCGGCTCCATTCCGCCCCTGCGCTGATTAGCGCCCCCCTCACCACAGCCTTCATTGCGTCCCATGTGATAGCAAACTTCGTCTCGCCAATCTCTCTTCGGACAAGCTCATCAGGTAAAATAGAGTTTCCAGAACCGTTGGGGTGGTGGAGGGTGGCCTGAGATGATCAGGCTAGCAGACATAGGGGCATGGTCCGAGAGAGTCTGGGTGAGAATCTCCACACTATCCAGGGCTGGGTAGCCATCGCTTGAGATAAGTAATAGGTCAATGCGTGAGAAACCCCTATGCGCATGCGAGTAAGGGGTGTAATCCAGCGCCCCAGCATTGAACAGTCTCCAGGCATCCACTGTTCCCGTTTCCCTAAGAAGCCTAGCAAAGGACAGAGCCTGGGCGAAATCTGATTTAATTGGGGGACGAGTTTTGTCTAACAAGGGGTCCGGGACCAGGTTAAAATCCCCACCCAGGAAGAGGACCCCTTCTGTAAATGCGAGGATAGTTGGGATGAGGTCAGCAATTAATTTATCCTGGGCAGAGTTAGGGCAGAAGACAGTGGCTATGGTAATAGGGCGTTCAACCTGCAGTCCCTTGATCAGGGGATATCTCCCATTGGGTTCCCTTTTTATAGTAATTCTGGATAGGGGGACCTTTGCACTCAGCAGAATAGCTACACCCCTTTTTTTCACCCCAGAGGAGGCGAAGAATGCTTTTTGGAATCTCTTAAATCTAATGCGCTTTTCGTCTGGTTGCAATAAATGAGTCTCTTGGAGAAGAACTATGTCCCCCAATAACAGATCAAGCCTATGCTCCACGGATCTGCGCTTCCCTGGAAAATTAAGACTCTGAACATTCCAGGGGATGAGTTTGAGTGTGCTACTATCGTCTTGCCCCATGTAGAGAGAGGGAAATATTGGATGCAAGGAGTGAACCCTCGGGCACAAGCATCGTTGCAGCGGAGTGCATGCAGTGACAGTGTGTTTCAAAAAAGAAAATGAAGAGCAACATGAAATATTTATCCCTAACTTGAGAGAGGAGAGGGCAGGCGGCACTCAACCAACCAGAGATAGCTCGCGGGCCCTCCCCCTCCCACCACCCCCCAATCCAGTGAACCATCATACCCAACGGGGCAACTGGAGAAACTCTAGCAACGAGCACAGTGGCCTATTGGGCCCAGCGCGGCAACGGAGGAGCAAATCAGATGTAGTAGGGCCCAGAACAGAATAGACTCGGCAAGCAGTGAAGAGCCCATGGAATTAAGAGTACCAGCCCATGGGAGCCTTAATTCAAACTGTGTCTGGCTTTTTGCGGGGAGGGCCCGGATTCTGCGTTTTCTGCTGACCCTTGACCAGAACGCTGTGGGGTGCTTCTTGTTGAGTTCTTGGGAGTGTACCTCTGGATCCGATACTTCGGCCTCCTCTGCTATGCCCATGAGCTCTGCGGCCTCCTTCAGGTTGAAAATTTGGCGCTGCGTTCCCTCCCAGGAACATTTTACCGATGTAGGAAAGCCCCACCGGTAGGGAGTCTTCCTTTCACATAGCCAGGTAGTAAGTGGTTTGAGGGCCTTCCTTTTCTGGAGGGTGGAGGCTGCAAGGTCCTGCTATAATAGAGTGTTGGACCCTCTGAAGGAGATTTGCTGCATTAATCGTGCTTCCCGCATAATTTCTTCCTTTCATTTAAAGAATTGAACCCTGGCAAGGACATCCGGAGGAGCGGAGTTGGGTTGTCTCAGTGCCGTTCTATGGACCCGGTCTAACTCCAATGGGGAGTCATCGGGAAGAGTGATAATGAATTGAAACAGGTCTCGCACATAACCCTCCAAGTCGGCATCGGGGATGGATGATTCAATACCTCTAAGGCGGATGTTGTTCCTTCTCGCCCTGTTTTCCGCGTCCTCCTGCTTCGCTTCGAGAGCCTCACAGCGCGCCTCTAGGGCAAGCAGTCTTTCCTGGCCCTTCTCCCATTCATAGGATTGCTCACATAGAGCGTTCTCCACCTCCGCCATCTGATTTTCCAGTGCTTCCGCACGCTTGACGCGGGAGTCGATCTTCTTTGTTACATTCTTAGTTCCTTTCTGAATTTCTTTGGTTAGGGCAGCAAGTAGGTCTCTCAGATCTGTTTTCGTGGCTAGTTTCTCAGATTCCAGGGTCTCCCGGGCCGGGCTGGGGCCCCCCGGCTGCTCTCCCGGAGAGTCGGCCTTTCGAGACTTATCCAGGGTGTTGTTCCCCAGCAGCATGGCAATGTCTGTTTGTTTGGTGGACTTGTTGCTTTTTGCCATAGCAGCGGGCTGCTTGTAAGGAGGTGGGATACCGAAGGGGGGATACTGGCCGCTCCACTTACCTCCTTCCTCTGGGGACCAGGACACCCCCGAAGCCCCAACCAATCCACGGGGAGCTGGCGCCTGCGCCAGGGAGGGGATCCCAAGAGAACCCAGGCACCGGTGGTCAGGGGGTGCTGGTGGGTAGTGCCTCTGGATGTGGTTTGGAGGCAATTTTAGAGGCAAGGGGAAGCCACTGATGAAAGGGCCTCCGATTCGGGGAGAGAGCGAGAGAGCGCTGGGGGGAGCCCAGTCCAGTGAGGGCCCCCTCTATGCAGAAGGCGAAAGCAGGGCACCGGGAACCCCCGGGGGGGGGAGTACAGGGGTGCTGGCAGCAGGAAAGGAAGCAGGTGCTCAGTAGAATGCAGTTCAGCAGAAGAGAAGGGAATTACCAGAAGGAAGCACCAGAGAAATGTCAGTTCAGAGAGTGAATTCGGGGGAGGAGGCCGCTAGAGCACCCAAGTAGGCCAAACAGAAGGAGCGGGGGGTCCCGAGAGCACGCCCATTGAGAGTGCCAAGATCCAGCACCCCCGAGGCAGTGGTGGAGTGTTTGCAGTGCAGCAGTGGGCTGAGCAGCCTCTTGGATCCGGCTCAGCGTAACCCCGAGTCAGCGAGCCGGGAGCTCGGGCTGAGGCGTGAAGGAGCAGCGTGGGACCTCTCCACGAAGGGGCCTCCGAGGTCAGGTGAGTGGAGGAGCAGGACAAGCCAGCGATGTCTGGATAGGAAGGCCGGCAGCAGTATCCAGGGGCTCGGCATCATGAAGGGAAAGGAGCTGCAAGAGAGGACGGGGTCCGGGTCAGCAGGGAGAGAGTCCAACATCCACAGAAGAGTGCAGAGGGCGCCGAGCGAGAGAGCCCCACACCGGAGCGTTGCTCGTTCCAGGGGCAGCAGCGAGGCTGAAGAGGCGGTGATGGAAAGACCAGCCAGGGATCAGGGCCCCCAATGATGGTGTCTCCGGACATGAAGGAGCCAGGTAGCAGATGCAGTTGGGAGGGTGGGGGAAGCCAGCCACCTACTTGGGTAGCTCCCTCTGGCAGGAGCAATGCCGCGCCCCAAGATCACCAGAGGGGTTGCCGGACAGGCAGCAGATGGAAAGCTGCCTGTTGCGAGGGGCTGCGGCTACACTGCAGAGGATGATGGGTCCAGCAGAGCGGGGCTGGGAGCACCCGCCTCAGAGTCGGTCACAGGATCGCAGAATTATGTGAGGCTGTTTGATATGAACGCCACTACATCAGAGGATCAGGTGTTCCGGGCTCATGCTGTGTCAATGCCGGGACCAGAGGGCTGCTTACAGACGGCGGCTCCCCCTCCGTACGGGCTTCATGGAACTCCAGAAAGTCGCGGCCGCCATTTTCTCTACGAGGGTTTCAGGGCCGCTAACTTCAATTTGGAGGTACTCCGAAGTGCCAATGATGACGGATATGGCCCTTGTGCGAAGTTAGCTCGTTTCCTTCCTCATTCAAGCCATATGGTTTATGTAACTTAACAGAGCGGGGAACCGGGAAATTTGCGCTTGTTGCTTAGAGTTAGCCAGGAGCTTCTAGGCAGCCATGCCACACGCGGCAGCACCAAGCCACGCCCCCCGGCAGTGGGCTTTTTTTTATAAAGAAGCTGCTGCAACAGTGGATGAATGTGGTTATGGATGTGAGCCAAGTAATGGCCCTTCTGTAACATGTATTTTGCAACCTCCAATACATACTTCTCCATTGGATGCCTGATCTGGATGACGTTTGAAGCGCTAACATCTCTGCTAAAACTCCTGATTCTGGCTGCTCTTGTTGGGGCACGAAAACATCAAAGAACTCTGCTAATCATTCTAGCCTCTCATGAAAAGCCTTGGCTGAAGAAGGAAATTCAGCTTCCCCCTCTGTGCTCTGGCTTTTGCTCCCCAGGCTTAAAGCAGACTTATCCTCAGCTTCCTGGTTCTTGGGGCCTTCTGATGGCAAGTTATCATGCTTGCCTGCAGGCTGCTGAAGTTCAATATTTTGTACCACCCTGGATATCACATTTGGTGGTGGAGGTGGAGAAGGTGGAAGGGCAGCTGCAAAATCGGCAGTGGAGTCGCTACTGGTGGAGATTGTGGTGGCAGTACTGGAGGAGGAACTTGTGGTTGTTGGAGTTCTTGAGGGTGAACATTATCAATGAGACCTTTCAGTATGTCTGACATTTGAGGGGACTTCATGAGGTTTAGAGACCTCTCAAAACAAATCCGTCCTTGCGTGCCAGAGGACTCTGCACCGAAGTGCAAGGGACCGCTAAAATTGTAGTACAAGTGGATTATTATAATTATAACTGCTCTTTTATAATGCGCTCAATACTGGGGACCAGGTTCGACGCGCAGGCCCCGATTCGAACCTTTGCTGCTATGCGATGTCTTGCTTCCAAGACAAACACGTTGCCCCTGAGCTATCCTCTGAACCCTGTGACTGGAACCCAGGAAAATTGTGTTGGCTGCTGCATCAATGACTCCAAGTACCTCAGAGCATTAGAGGGTGAGGGGCATGAGGTGCACTAGGACACATCCCTGCTCGACCATTCAACACTTGTCATAGGCTCATTTGCCATGGTCTCTTTGGCAACTGTAGTCTTCCCGCACTGTGCTTTCAACATGGGTCTTGAAGAGCTCTCTGTGGCTCTATCTGAAGGAAAAGAGTCCCTGAAGGTGGTGCCTTATCTGAGGAGGCTCAGCACACTAGTGAGCTTTCCCGCCTTGCTGCCATCTTGCGCACCCTCAGTATGCTGAGATAGATTGGAAATGCATGGCTAAACTGAGCCCGGTGTAACACCCTTCAGAGCAGGTCTTGCTGGGCCCTCAGTAGTCTTACCGGTTCTCTTTTGGACCTCGGAGCGATCTTCGATAAGATCTCTCCCCATCTCGCAAGCCTGTTCCAAATGGACTTGGGCATCAAACAGTTACACCAGTGGTCGGGCCCAAACACTAGAAACAGAGTAAATGAGGATCCATGACCAAGAAGGGAGTGTAACACGACACACCTACCAAAGCCAGCAGATTTCGACATGCCCCAGAGGCCCGGGGGCACTTAAGGCCACAGCAATGATAGAAAAAATAAGGGAAAAGTACTTGTTTACAGCGTTGAAGCAAAAGATTACGCTGTCGATGTGCAAGTATCAGTCCCCACATTGCACAGATGGACTGAGGTGGGGTGTCGGAGGGCAGGGTCTGCTTGTACAGTCATGCCTATCCTTGCACCTAAGCAGGCCTACATTAAAAATGTAAAGGGGAAGTGCAAATTTTGTGGCGCAAAAGACTCCGGTCCTGTCCCCATGTGGACGTAGGAGTAACAAGGGTTATATAGGCGTCTGGAGAGGAGGTTGGAGGCAAATGGGGATAAGCAGTCGTTGGACAAAGTAAGAAGGAGGTAGTTACATCAGAAGGTGATTGGAGGGAAGGTATGGAGGAGGTAGAAACATTAGCAGGTGGCTGGAGGGAAAGTACAGAGGAGGTGGTAACATCAAGATGGGTTGGGAAACAGCAAGGAGAAAGTTGGGAAACAACAGGATGAGAACTGGAAACACAGACAGGAGGTGGAGCCTAGAGATCTGGTAGACAAATTAGGAAGGCACAAGGTGGCGCAGTTGGCCAAAGGCAGGCTGTAGAGGTGGGAAGAGGAATGCGTTTAGGACAGGAAGGCCAGAAGAGAGAAAGACAGTTCAGGGGTGGGAGGGCATCAGGATCCCATGAGGGGTAAGTTATGAAGCCCCAGTCAGAGACCATCAGGATAAGAGGTTAGGGGCGAGGCTTTTAGCTTCAGCTATCTCTTACAGAGAAAGTTCTTTTATATCCACTGCTGACTGAGGGAATCAGGAGGTGTGCCCAGGAAATTCAATGCAGAGGAGGACTAGCAGAAAGGGTTAACCCCTGTAAATCCACAAAGGATGGAGGTGAGACTTTACCTCAACAGAGACATTTTACAGTGTTTTTCTTTGTTTTTCTCAAGTTGACTTCTTTATGTGTTGTGTGATTGAAAGCCTTTTGTAATAGAGCATCAGTGTCTCGCATGTTTGTACCTCTGACTCGACTATATCACAATGTCTGTTTCTGTTTGATCCCCACTTTGTAGCAGGATATAACATGAAAAGTAGGTGCACCTTCTAAAGCCCCTTCATTTTATTGTGGTTGGTGGTTCTTCGGGAACATTAAGTCTTAGTTACTTACCTGTAACTGTATTTCTACAGCATTGCTATCTTTCATAGATTCTCATGCTTGGGGGGTGGGAGCACTCAAGAGTCAGCCAATATGGCTGCTGTGCTTTGAGCTCTGCAGAATCTCTGACAAAATCCTGCTATAATATCCTGCTATCGGAGCAACTTCCCCGGAACGGAAGACTGAGCGCACAGAGCTCGACACTGTCATGAGACGCAGTCCCGCTTGATCTTTGTGGCATAGATGGAAGGCAACATTACATCAAACCCTTCCAAAGAATCCAGCATGGTGCAGTTTTGTTCTGATGAAACGCATCACCAACAGAGCTCTAGCTGTTTTCAAAATGGCACCCACACTAACTTGCATTCCCATGAACTCAACAGCCTACATAGTGCCAGCTAGCGGAGAGTGCAGCGCATCACTTCATTTTTTTGCACGGACACTTTGTTTGAGCTCACCTTGTAATTTTCTTTGCTGTTCCGATGGCTCCTTTCCTTTTCCTTCCCAGAATTCTTCAGTCCTGTGCATCTTTTCTCCACACTGCCTCCTCGAAGCTTCATTGCCTTTCTCATCCTGTGCATTTTTCTCTGCACTGCTGCCTTTCTCGCTCTGAGCATCTATTCCCTATGCTGCTTCCCTTGGATCTCCATCATCCTTCTTATGATAGTCTACCTGACATTACCTTACTTCAGTTCATCCGACTTCTATTTTTCAAGTGTACACTGCAGAAACTCCAGGATTTTCTCCCCATTGAGGGTTTCCCTGAGGGTACACAGCTCCCTGTTTCTACACTCAGTGATCTTTAGAAACATAATTTGGCAGCTGCAAATAAACATGTTAGTGTTTGCTTTATTGACAAAGTTGACAGACACAGTTGACAGACACAGTCTCTGTGGCCTAGAGAGATGCAGGGCTGCGCTCTGATTCTGGCGCGTACTGTCTCCTCATGGCACACGGACAGAGCAGGCGGTAGAGGAGCCATGTGGTGCTGACTGGGCTTGAGGGCTGGCGGAAAAGACTTCCAGCAGGCCTAATGCAATTGGCACAGACATTCCCTGCAGCGGCTGCCTGATGGCAGTCAAGTCCCTGGTAGGAGGGGGACCCCAACGAACCGGACATGGGGTGCAGCGTCCCAACATGGCGGACACTGTGTGATCGATGCCCTGTTGAGGGCAAGAGAGTGAGGCGGCCTCTGTGGACAACAGGTGGTCTGTCCTGTAGCTACATTCAGGCTAGAAATTGCGGCCTGTGGCAGCCTAAACTGCGCAGGGGATTCAGCCTATAAACCTAGTCAAGCGGAGCGGTCAGCGGGGCAGGAGGGCCACCCAGTGAGTCATGCTGGGCTGGCTGGGGCCACATGTCAATATCCCAGGCCTCATTGGTAGAACGGCTACGCCAAAGGCGGAGTGGCCTACTATCAGCTCTTCCCTGTGACGGGTTGAAACCGAAGCACCACAGGCCACAGTATAATATATAGTGCGTGTCCTGGCTGGCAAACCGTAAGATAAATAACACGCCGTGCCAAACGGAGAGCCAGACACCACAGGGGATGATAGCAGGCCGGTGGTAGAGGGGGCCCGTGGAACTTGAAAGACCCATTGGAATCCTGGGACCGGCATTGTGACCTAGTGGATAATCTGATAGGCCTTGGTGGAAGCCAAATTGTGACGTTTACTGCAAAGTGACACTGGGTGAGCCCCCAGTGGGCAGGGCAACCAGCAGTCATATTGCACAGGCAACTGGGAAACACCTTTGTGCCAGGGCTGGAGGGATTCATCCGGATGACCAACTGTGTGTCATGGACATATTCTGAGCCAAGATGTGAAAAACTGACAAGCAGCTAGCTAAACCTATCTTCGATGTCAACAGCTCTGGGAAGAAGGGTAAAGTGACGAGTTTGGGTCAATGAAAGCCCACGACAGACCAGCTGGGTTAGTTGGGATGTTACTTACCAGCAGGTTGAGATTTCTGTTGGGGTGGGTGCGACATAGGAGTTTGGTTTACACAGTTTTGCTTCTACTGATTATAATGGTTTTGACAGCTAGCATGATAGGTAATCTGCAGAGGAAATGGAGCTGAAACGCCCAGTTGTATAGATATGACAGGTACTAAAGGGGATCATCTCCTCACATGGAATACGTAAGGTCTTAATAACTTCTCGAAGGCAAGGAATGTGTTATTATACCTAGCCAGGCATCATGTAAATATAGCTTTCCTGCAAGAGACACATTTTACGTTAGAAACTGAGGCATGATTTGCGAGGCAGTGGGGTTGTCACCTATACTACTCTTCTTACACCCCATTCTCTAGAGGGCTGTGTACCATGATCCATACATTTCTGGGGTTTCGGCTCACAGAGGTATGATATGATATATGAAGAGTCATTTATAACGCTCCTCTACACAAGTGTTTCTAGGCGCGGCAAGACAATGGAGGTAAGACAGAGGGAGGAAAACAAACGATCTTACCAGGCCTTGTGTCATTCAGATCGTGCATATGCGATAACGCACACTGCAGGGGGGTTGGGCGGTGGGGGAGAAGGAGGAAAGTGCCAGGGAGAGGGAAGGGGACAGTGCAATCAGGGCAGCATTGCTTCGAGTATGTGCAACCACGGCAGTGCGGCTCTGGGTAAGTGCAAGGAGGCTGAGGACTGTAGGGTTACAGCCCCTAACTGTGCGGTAGGCCCAGAGGCAGTGCAGGGACGACTGTTCATGGTGGAGCCTGGTACCCAGTGTGACTCTGAGGGTAGCAAGGCAACCAGTCAGTGCAGCAGACAGGTAGGTCAGCAGGGGAGAGAGAGACAGCAGAGGCGAAAAGGAAGGTCTTGAGCTGTTTCCGAAACTTCAGGTGGTCGAGCTGAAGTTTGAGACTGGCAGGGAGGCCATTCCAGAGGAAGGAATCTGCAGAGGAGACAGGTCTACCCCGCACTCTCTGCCTGGAGAAGCGTCTGACTCTCAGAGCGTTGGAGGTAGCAGAGGGAAGGGCTTGAGAAGGAAGGTATTTTGGAAGAGAGAGTTGGATGTAGTGCGGGCCCCAGCCCCAGAAAGCCTTGTGGACAATGCAGAGGGTCTTGAAATTGAACCTTGCAGCGACCGGGAGTCAGTCGGGAGATTTAAGGGCTGGGGAGATATGGTTCCTGGTCTTGAGACCAAGGACAATTCTCACAGTCCTGTTCTGGATTAGTTGCAGAGGGCGGAGAGTAGAGGAAGGCTGACTGACAAATTATAAGTTACTCACAGTACTGACTAACGAACTCTTAGTCCATAGTCCCCTTTCCTCCATACTGCCTGGGCGTCCCTCGCGAGGGACGGGAGACGCAACCTTTTTCACCAGAAAAATCTTCTTCCCCTCTAAATTTAGAGGCGTGCGGAGGCGCGGCCCTGGGAGCATGCGCTGTCCTGACTCCACCCTCCGGCGCCACACCTCAGTCCCCAAAGACGCGCAGACAATAGATTTACCATTGCCTAATGACTCCAGATTATTAGGGGGGAGGATGGTGGGACGTATGGAGGAAAGGGGACTATGGACTAAGAGTACATTAGTCACTACGGTGAGTAACTTATAATTACTCTTACGTCCCGTCCCCTTTCCTCCATACTGCATGGGCGGTTACAACTGAATGCAGCCCCAGGGTGGACAGGAGACCCTCCTTAAGCAAACAGGTTCCGGAGAACAGCCTGTCCGAAAGTCGCATCTGACCTGGAGCCAACATCCAAACAGTAATGCTTGCAGAAAGCCGATGGAGTGGCCCATGTGGCCGCTCTGCTTATGACCTGCCAGGGGACATGGCGCTGAAAGGCGATGGCGTTGCCTTGGCCCTGATCGCGTGGGCATGCATGTTCACCGCAAGGGGTCTATGCTGGTCCTCGTACCCTTACTTGATGGACAAGACCATGCAGCAGGAAATTGAGGCTTTGGAGGCCTGATAGCCTGGCCTGGCATCTCCAAAAGTAATGAACAGGGCATCTGACTTGCAGAAGCCCTCGGTCCTGTCCAGGTAGAATTTCAGGGCACGCCTGACATCTAGGCGGTGCAGAACTCTCTGAGGCTCGTCCTTCGGGTCCGCAAAGAATGTAGGAAGGACGATCTCCTTGTTTAAGTGAAAGGCTGATGGCACTTTAGGTAGAAATGCCGGATGGGTCCACAAGACCTCCTTATCCTTGTGAAAGGTAGTGTACGGCTCTGAGGCGACTAGGGCCTGGATCTCGCTGACCCTGTGCGCCGAGGTGAGGCCGACTAGCAGGGCCGTCATGATGGTGAACAGCCTGATGTACACGGATGCCATAGGCTCAAATGGCTTTTGCGCAAGGGCGCCCAAGACTAGGTTCAAATCACACATGGGGTGTATGTTTCCTGATGGGCGGGTAGAGTCTAGGGAGTCTGGCCAAATGTCTCCTGACGATCGGGTTGGAGGAGGATAAGACCCCTTCCTCCGTATTCCTGTAGGCCCCAATGGCTGAGAGGTATGTGCGGCAGGTTTCTACATGCATGCCAGAGTTGGCGAGGTGTGCTGAGAATGACAGCATGCCGTCCAATGAACAAGCCAGTGGGTCGATATCCTTGGAGTGTGCCCAGTGGCAGAACCTGGTCCATTTACTTTTATACTGGGCTCTGGTAGCCTTGCTCCTAGCCCCCTGTATGATTTCCAGATAGGCCTGGGATAGGTTGAGGTGTCTGAGCATCACTTGCTCAGGAACCACACTGTGAGGGCCAGCTTCCGAGGGGCGGGGTGGACGACCTTGCCCCCCTGCTGTGTCAGAAGATGTGCTGGGCCCGTCGGGAGGTGGATTGGAGGGACCTCCGAGAGGCTGAGCAGCTCCGAGAACCATGGCCTGGCTGGCCACCACTGAGCTATCAGAATGATGCTGAGCTGGAGAGACTCCTTGAACTTGCAAATCACACTGTGAATCAGTGGAGTGGGCGGGAAGGCGTATGCTAACATGCCGTTCCACTGGATCCATAAGGCATCGCCCACGGAGCCTAGGCCCTGCCCCTGCCAGGAGGTGAACTGGGAGCACTTCTTGTTGTGCCTGGTGGCAAAGAGATCCACCTGGGGGAGGCCCCATCTGTGGAAGATCTCCTGTGCAACAAGGTTGTTCAGCTGCCACTCGTAGTTGTCTGCTCCCAACCTGCTGAGCCTGTCCGCTTCGAGGTTGGATTCCCCCAAAAGGTGGACTGCGGTGAGGAAAATATCGTTCTCCAAGACCCATTCCCACATGTTGATCGCCAGTCTGCACAGGGAAGGGGACCTGGTCCCCCCTTGCTTGTTGATGTAGTACATACTGGTCGAGTTGTCTGTCTGGATGAGGACAACCCTTCCCTTGAGACATGGGAGGAAGGTTCTGAGCGCTAACCAGATGGCGTTCAGTTCCAGCCAATTGATGTGGTATTCTTGTTCTTGATGGGTCTACGTGCCATGGACCGAGAGGTCCTCCAGGGTGGCACCCCAGCCCTCTAGGGAGGAGTCTGTGGTAATCGTTACCTGTGGGACGGGGGGCCTGAAGGGCTTGCCCGTCCGCAGGTTGCAGTCCCTGGACCACCATGTGAGGTCCGGGTGGAGAGATATGGGATCTTGATAATCTCGGCCTGAGAGCCCCTCTCCTGGTTCCACAATGCTGCAAAGTGGAGTTGGATCTTCCTCATCATAAGTCTTGTGTGGGGACGGCCAACAGTACCGCTGCAAAAAGGCCCAGTAGATGCTGGTACCACCAAGCCGAAGTAGCACCTCGGCTGAGGAATTGGGACGTGGCCCTCCTGATGGCCGCGATCTTGCCCTCCGAGGGGAAGACCCTCTCAGAACACGTGTCCCAGATGAGGCCCAGGAAGGTCAACGACTGCGTGGGTTGCAGTTGTGACTTCTTGAGATTGAGCGAAAACCCCAGGTCGTGTAGCGTGTTCATCAGTGCATGGGAGGAGTGGTGAACTGCTTCTTGAGATGTAGCCCTGACGAGCCAGTCGTCTAGGTAGGGGTATATATGGAGGCCCTGAGTCCGGAGGAGGGCTGCCACCGCATTCATGAGTCTGGTGAACAACCTGGGGGCCGAGTTGAAGCCAAAAGGGAGGACCTTGTACTGAAAATGGCAGCCCATGATCCTGAACCGGAGGAAAGACAGTGGGGTTGCCAGATTGGGACGTGCAGATAGGCGTCCTCCAGATCCAGGGAGCAAATCCAGTTTCCCCTGCATAATGTCTCCGCAATAAAAGCTGGTGTCACCATCTTGAACCTCTGGAGAGGTAAGGAGAGGTTGAGGGTGGAAAGGTCCAGTACAACTCTCAGGTTTTCTGAATGGCAAAGATCGTGGAGTAGAAGCCAGATCCTTGCTGGGAGGCTGGAACTACCTCCACAGCCTGGCTCAGGACGAGCGACCGAATCTCTGCCAAAAGAGTTGCTGTCCCAACTTGCGGAAGAGGAGGAGAGGAGGGAGGGGAGGCAGGAATAGGTATACAGTACCTCGAGGATACTACTGACAGAATCCAGGGGTCGGCAAAGTTCTGTCGCCAAAAGTGTGCATGAAGAGCAAGCCTGCCCCCCACTGGTAACATGTGGACCCGAGTGGGCCTGTCAGGACTTCTTACCCTGGAAAAAGCCCCCCACCCCCTTTTTGATGCTTGCGCGGACTAGGGGTCGGTGAGCGTTCCAGGTGTCTAGAGCTTCGTTCCTGGAAGCCGCGGAAGCCTCCAGAGGAGCGACCCTTATCAGAGCGTTGCTGAGACTGGGAGTACGCTTTGGGCGTGGTCTTTGTCAGAATGGATAAAGACTTCTTGTCCAGCTCTTCGTCTGTGCTGGAGTGAAAGAGGTCACTGCCCTCGAAGGGCAGGTCTAGAATATGTTCCTGGACATTCGGGTTGAACTTGGTTGCCCGGAGCCAGGCCATCCTTCTCATGAACGTGGCAATACAGATGGCACGTCCAGAGGTATCAATGTGTGCCAGAGTGGACTCCATGATATCCTGAGCCACAAGCTTGGTTTCGGCAAGCCCCGCCTTGTAACGTGATTGGCTGTGGGTGTGGAGTTCCAGGAGGAAGTCAGCAATTTCCCGCCTTAATCTCTGGTTAGCAGCTGCCAGCATGGCATCTGCGTTGGCCTGTCGCAGGTGCAAGGAAGCATTGGAATACAACTTCTTACTGTATGCCTCCAAGGTTTTCTCCTCCTTGCCTAACAGCGCCAGTGGAGGAGGAGGAGTATCCGGAGCCAGAGGCTGGGGCACAGGGACCGCCGTCGGAAGTTGAGGAAGAGGGGGAGGCTGGTATGGAACCGCCTGCGTAGAAGGCTGAGGAGCCAGAGGAGGCAGCTGTGCCGGGGCCAGAGGCATCGGCGGAGGCGTCTGGGGTGCCGCTAGCATAGCGGGAAGGACTTCCTTGACTGCGTCCTTGATGATAGCCCTCTGGAGACTTCATGAGGCCGAGGAACCTCTCAAAGATCCGGTCCTCGCTGGCCGAAGAGGCAGAGGGCACTGACGGGGTAGCTAGAGGCAGCTGAGGCTGCTGCCGACCCTGAACATATGGATGCAAGGGAAAACAGCCTTGCGCATAAGAAGGGTAGGCCGTAGGCCACGTATCTGGTTGATGCCAGTCCCACCTGGATACTCGTTCTTCGCCTAAGTCCTGCAGAGCCGTCGAACAGGTGTCCTTTTCTGGCACATCGCCAATTTGTTGAGCTGCCTACGACGTGGCTGCGACATGTTGCTCGGCTCATTGGTGCGAGCCTCTGCCAAGTCTCTTATGTGAGCGGCGTGCGACTTGCCCCATTCCTCGGGCCCGTGCCTGGTAGGTATAGGCACCTTGACCCGGCGGTCGTTAGAGCTGCATTCAGGCACCCCCTCGGACGTGCTGCCGGGTAACAGGGTGTTGCCCCTCGGCCATGATGCCGGTACAAGGGCAGAGCCCATCGAGCGCAAGCCCGGTAACAGAGCCTAGCAACCCCTCAACCTTGGCACCTGGAGGATCCGATGACCCCTCAGCCCGAAGGCCGGTAGCTGTGACAGCCTCAATGCGTGTGTTGGTATAAGGACCAGACCAGTTCCTCCGGCGTAGGAAAGTCCCTGGGAAGGAGTCACCCTTACGAGGTGCGGATGAAAATGTAGGCCCCACCTGAGGCCTGGATCGATGTTTCACGAAACTCTTGAGATCCTCAGAAGGAGAAAGAGCTCCCTCCACGTGGCTAGTCTGTTCTTCAGCGCTTCCAAGGACAGTGAGCTGCACGCCGAACAGGCTTGCGAACCGTGGTCTGGGTCAAGGCAACGTAGGCAGAGGGTGTGGGGGTGGTGTCTGAGGACCGAGTACCTATTGAAAAAAGACAAAAGAAGAAACAGAGGAAGAATCCGCGCGTGGAATTACATGGCCAAAGCCAAACCGAGGAGCGCTGGTGAATTCACCCCGTTCTTGTCGACGCAGAAAAGGGGACTGAGGTGTGGCGCCGGAGGGCGCAGTCAGGGCAGCGCATACTCCCAGGGCCGCGCCTATGCACACTTTGAAATTTAGAGGGGAAGAAGATTTTTCGGGTGAAAAAGGTTCCGTCTCCCATCCCTTGTGAGGGACAAAGAGGCTTTTGCTGTAGTCCAGCCTAGAGAGAATCAGGGCTCTGGAGAAAGTGAGCTTCTGGGGGAAAATGAGAAAAGTAAGAATACCTCTGAGGAGGTGCAGGTGATAGTGGGTCTTCTTGGACAGGCCCATGATGTGAGAAGAGAAGGAGAGAGTGAAGTCGAAGATGACACCAAGGTTGTTTGCCTCACAGGAAGGCGAAGGAAGAGGGCCAAGGAGGGCAGCTGGAGTGAAAGAGGGAAAGACGGAGCAGAAGTAACAATGAGAAGGATATCAGTCTCAGTGGCAATAATGCAGAGATTGTTGGAAGCACACCACTCGCGGATACACAGTCAGGAATGTGCGAGAGAGGAAAGGAGGCTGAGGGGAGCCTGAAGGAAAGCCGAGTGTCATCCGCATAACACTCAATCTTAGACGAGAAGATAGAGATCAGGTGGGCCAAAGGGGCCAAATAGACATTGAAGAGCCAGGGCCAGAGGTTGGAGCACTGGGGATCACCACATGTGGATAGAAAGGTGGTGGAGAGAAAGGACCCAAGTTGAACCTGGGAGGGTCGCTCGATGAGGAAGGATGTCAACCACTCCAGGGCCTGATCAGTGAGGCCCGGTTCTCATGGAGTTGATTGATCAGGATGGCATGATTGACGGTGTCAAAAGCAGAGGAAAGGTCATGGAGGATGTGGACAGAAGGATGCTTTGAATCAAGATTAGTGAGCAGATCTTCACGGGTGTTCAGGAGAGCAGTTTCTGTGCCTCGGGCTGCTCTGAAGCCAGGCTGATTGTCATGGAGACAACCAACAGATTCAGTGTGGAGAGTAAGCTGGGAGATGGCCAGCTTTTCCAGGAGTATGCGCAGGAAAGGAGTGAAAAATGCAATTAAGAGGCTATCTCTGGGCAAGGCTCCTGGGGAAGATGGCTATACCGCTGGATTTTACAAATCCTTTCTCTCTTCCCTCCTCCCTTTTAAGGCCGAACTCTTCAATGAGATCCTTGACACTGGGAGAGCCCCAGACTCCTTCGTTCGGGCCCTTGTCCCGGTAATCCCCAAAGATGGAAGGGACCCCAAACAATGTGGGTCTTACCGCCTGTGATGTTGGAAATGCATCAGAGGGACAGGGCATCCATATCCTTTTCCTTTACTGCCTTTTATTGTGTGTTCTGTTGTGTTTTCCATGCAAGAGTTCATGTGGGACTCCTGGCGGTGCAGCTCTCTCTTTTGGTTTGGTGTACAGACCCATGGGATACCCTTATGGCACCCATGGGAGGGAGTACAACCCTGTGCCCCCAGTGTATGGTTTTGGGCATCTGTGTGTGGCCCACACAGCAGTGTATGGGCTGGTGGCAGCTCCATTCTTAATTTGACAGGTCCTCTGAGTATCCTCCATTTTGGGATACCCAGGCCCTGCCATTGGAATCAGCTGATTCCTGATAGGAAACAAGTTGCCCCCTGTGGCCTCTTGCTATCTATTGCCTGTTACCTTGTTTTCCCAAAGTCCTGGGAAGCCCTGACTCTGTCCTTTCCCCCTGACTGGCTGTTGGGTGGAAGTTCCATATATGGTGTTGTTGTGAAGTCCAGGCCAGACTGGCTGGAGCCTTCCCAGTGACTGTAAATTGTGGCAACACCCTGTGGGTGGGACTTGGGTGAATGGAGTGTGTGACAAATACGCATTCTGTGTTGTGGATGTCTAGTATCTGGTGTTTGACACAATGACTGAGACAGCCCTGCCCGAAACTGGTATGAATGCAGTGTGGAGTGTTGAATGGCTGGGTACTTGTCCCACTACACATACATTGTTGTGAGTGTCTGGAGAGAAGCGAATGGCCTGAATGCACTATGCACCTGATTGGACGCCTGCCTGCATGAATGCCCTTCTGACCGATTGGTTGCCTGAGTGTGACCCAGCAGAATGAATTGGAGATCAACTAGTATATCTGGGGGCCTCTCACTGCTAGAATTCGTGTTCAGAAGCTGAAGAGAAACTGGAGTTGAAACTGAAGCTTAACTTTGAAGCCCTGCTGGAAGAGAAGTCTTGATGCTGCTCTACTTAATCAATCTGAAAGCTGCTTTGTCTCCAAGGACTGACCCAGAGAGGACCTGGTAAGGCACCCTCTTCCCGAGCTATGAGGGACCATCGTGCACCAGCTGATCTTTGCCAAAGCTCCCTGGTAGACAGGCCTACGAAAGGTTGCTGACCAGAGACGGGGACCACTGCGGAATCACAAGGAGAAGCGCCCCAACACTGTTGTCCATCATCGTCGACGACTGCCATCGCCGACCGGAGCAGCTGTGCTCCCTTTGCCTAAGTAACATTTGATCCAAGGACGCTCTCGCCTGCACCGTTGACCACTTTGTCCCGCCTGAGAAAGTTGAGGTCGCCGGTGGGTTTCCTGCCACCTGACGACCGTAGAAACGCTGGACGACTCGCCGCCCTTACTGGGCCACAGTTCTTCACAATCTCTTTGAGGTCCTGAACTATCGTCATCGAGGTGCCCTACACGCCTCTTCTTTGCAGGACGTTTACGCTTCCCCATCGACGAGCACCGCTAGGAAAGAAGCTGCCACTTCACCGTCATAGTTCACCCTGTTCTCGGTCGCACGTTCGACGACCCGTGACTCCTGCCTTAAAGGGAGGGCACTCAAGAAGGGCCGTCGATTCCCCGACGAGGAACGCTACAACGCCAGGTACTTTGGGGTTGCAGAACTATTGGAAAGTCTCTTGTGAACAATATATGGACTGGCCTTGTGATATATATTTATTCTCCAGGTTGCCCAGGTGGGGGGATCTCCACACAGAACTGTGTCCAGGTATCGGGGCCAGTATTCTGCCACTTTTTCTAACCAACTGCTTTCCTCTTATATCTATTGTTGGTTTCCGTTACAAACTGATTTGTGTGCCATTTAACCGTACAGTTGATGCACTTTAAAGAGATCTAATAGTAATTGTGGTACCACGTAGAACTGTATATTTGCCATTATAGATAACCGAGTACAAAGTGAGTTATCGTGATATTGGGCCTCATTACAAATATGGAGGTAATGAAAAAAGGAAGTCGGAATGGTATTACCAGCATCGTTAACGGGTCCGGGCCATTACGAGCCGACAACCCGGCAATATCGCCACCGCCCATACTGTGCCCCTTCTTACCGGCATGCGCGCGTACATGCACCCCTTCGCTGCGGAAATACCGGCATGCCGCTAACAGGAGGACATCACAAGTTATGTGGGCATGCACTTACTGGCATCCCGAAGGTGGTAATTAGGGCCTGCACGATGGCGGCAATACAGGCATCGCGGACCACGCACAAATAGCAACCTGCAGTGAAGTCAAATGCCACGGGTGCACATAATCACCAAAGGTGGAGTCAATGGAGCATGTCCCAGTACAAAAGGAGAACACCCACACACCACACCCCTTCCCACTCCAAAATGATCCCACTAGCTGTTGCAATCCTGGGGCTGGAGGACATGCCTCTACTGCTACAACAGCAACAACAACAACAACAACATCAACAACAGGCAGCACAGAGGAGACGCAGGAGGAGAAGGAGGGAGAGACAGGCCCAGCAACTCCCACCAGTGCAGCCAGTGGTACCACATAGGCAGCCACCAATCCCTTGCATCAGAGCCAGTCCATTCAATCTAACCCCTGAGCAGATCCACACCCTGTACCGGTTGGACCGGGACACCATCACCCACATAGTGGACATGATACACGACGACATCATCAGCCTGAGAGAAATCCGCACTGCCCTCCCCCCTCTACTGAAGGTAGTGACTGTGCTCCACTTCCTGGCCATAGGCACCAACCAGCACACAGTGGGCCAGCTGCATGGCATATCACAACCTCTTTTTTCACGCATGCTGACCCAAGTGCTGGATGCCCTCCTGAAGCACACAAGCACACACATATCCCTCCCACGGACTTCCCAGGAGCTTGCCGACACTAAAATAGGCTTCCACGCACTGGCAGGCATGCCCAATTGCATTGGTGCCCTCGACTGCACCCATGTCGAATTGGTTGTCCCTCATGCCATAGCAATACCACTCCATCAATGTGCAGATGGTATGAGACTCCAGCAAGATCATCACACATAGTTGTGCCCGATATCCCGGATCCACACATGATGCCATGGTGTTGCGGAACTCCACGCTACCCCGCTACATGGAGCGACATGCTGGATGACGTGCCTGGCTGCTTGGTAAGTTGCCTGACTGGGCCATAGCAGTGCATCTCCACCTGGGTGGGATTGGGGGGGATATGCATACTCCACCTAGGTGGGATTGGGGGGGATATGCATACTCCACCTGGGTGGGATGGGGGGGGGGGACATGCATACTCCACCTGGGTGGGATTGGGTGGTATGCATACTCCACCTGGGTGGGATTGGGGGGTGAGTGGACAATGCACTCAGAGCTAAACAATGTTGTCCTAAACATCCCAACCTGAACATGACACATCAATGCCATACATAAGACCAATGCCGCACATCAATGACAACATGCCAGACGCACAAGCAGGCCACCATGGGTATGTCAAGCGATGCATGACTAAACATGATAACATGATTACAACTGTGCCAATGCTGCAAGTGTGATTAGGTAAAGAGTAGCATACACTGCAATAATGGGTGGGAAGACATAGTTCCGCATCCACAGTACATCCACATCAGCATGCAAGTGGACACTCTGCATCATCTGTACAATGCAATCCACACCAGTAGACCATTGTGCAGTACACAATGCATCAAATGAACCTGTGTGCATACATCCTGGGAGGTGTGCATGTCAACGCCAAATAGCTGCAGCCATGGCCGTTATTCCTAAAGGTGTCAGGTTAGATATTGACTCACACATACCTCTTTGTGCTCCCATGCTGGTGATGGAGGCTATCCCTTGAAGCTGTGGCTACTTACCCCTGTATGGAACCCGCAGAACAGGCATGAAGAGGAGTACAATCGGGTTCATACCCGTACCCTTGTTGTGATTGAGCAGACCTTTGGCCTGTTGAAGGCACGGTTCCGCTGCCTAAGCAGGTCTGGTGGAGCACTCCTCTATGGGCCTGAGAAGGTGGCAAAGATTACCATGGTCTGTGTCATGCTGCACAACATGTGCATCCTGAGAAATGTACCACTGCCACCTGACATTGACATGCATGCACCGGGTGAGGGTGATGAGGATGATGATGGAGGAGAAGCAGCACCCCTTGCAGTACGTGATGCACAAGATGGCCATGCTGTACGCCAATCACTGATTGACAAATACTTCTGAACCACAGGGACGTCGATGGTTATGTGTCAGTACTACACTGAGCACTGGAACCGTGTGGACATGGACACAGGGTGTGTGGAGAGTTTGGCACTGTGCGCTGTCATGAATAAAATGTACACACACAAAATGAACAATGTCCAGTCATGAAATGATTATGAACACAACGGGTGATTAAGAAAAATAACAACATAGTGCTTCCTCCCTCTGCCACTCACACGCCCTCCCCCCAAAACACCCATACCCCCCCAAACAACCCATACCCTGCAAACAACCCATACCTCCCAAACAACCCATACCCCCAATAAACACCCCCATAATCCCCTCAACACCACCTCCCCCCTCACCCATTGTCATCCCCCACATGATGTGGTTGGACCGGCTAGTTCTGGACTTTTTTGTGTCGGGGGACAGCATTTCAGTGTGCCTTGCACTGCGCCTCGTCATCCGCACAGGGTTTGAGAGTGTTGAGCTCGCAGGTGTGGTCGATGGGTTGGAGGCGGATGGATTCTGCACCGTCAGTGCAGGTTGCTGATGCTGCATATGTTCCAGCATCCTGCTAAGGACCTGTGTGACGGCCCCTAAACTGTCACGTATCATTATGGCACTGGAATTGATGGCCACAATGGTTCCAGCATTCGCCTCCCGTATCTCACGGCGTGTTTCCTCACCCTCGGCCACATACTGGCGCACCAGTTCGATCAGTGAGTCCTGGCGGGCCTCTACCATCAACAGTCGTGCCTCCATGTCAGTGGGGGCTGTGGAGGTTGAGGGTGCTTCGGCTGGGTGGGCAATTGCAGGGCTGGCCTCTGGGGTGCTTGACAGTTGCGGATCCGCAGTTGAACCGCTGATTCCTGCATGGTGCTGGAAGGTGTGCCCTGTGTGGAGTGGTGAGGGGTGGACGGGGGACTTGGTGTGCAGGGACATTCGACATGGATGTTGCCGTCAATGTCCTCGTATTCCTCCGCTTGCACTTCAACGTCACTGAGGGGGGCTGTGGCTGCTGCCTCATCCACGGAATTGGTGGCAGTGGACTGCGTGCCATCAGGCTCGTCTTCAGCAGTTGTTGCTGAGTACTTGCAGTCTCGTCCGCTGCTGTTGTCTTCTCCTCAGCCGGCCTGGCCTGTATAGGTGCCCTGGGTTGCACTCTGGGTCCTTCCCTTCACCTTCTGCATCAGTGCCTGTGGGGGAACAAGAGATGCAGGGCATCAGTGATGGTGTTACATGCAGGATGAGTTGGTGCGGTACAGTATTTGATTTTTCATGCATTGCATTCTTGTAGGTGTGTCACACAGGGTACTTTCAAGGGGGCTGGGGGCATATTGGCATAAGCCGTGGCCTCTCCATTTGGTACTGATGTGTACCAGGTGGCATTCCATTGTATTGCGGTTTGTGTGATGTGTGACATGCGATTGGTCCAAGTTTGTTGGGTGTCTGTTGTTAATGGGATTGGCACGCAGCATGCATTTCATTGTGCCAGGGTTTGGGCCTCCATCTGGACATGGATCTGCATATGTTTGTATGATGGGCCATGCATTGGCTTGGCTCACTTTCATATCTATTGTACTACGTCATGGTTTGGCCTAATGGGGTTTGCGTTGTCACTCACCTCCATCTCCCGATGTAGTCGCACCTATCTCCATTTCGCCAAAGCCCTCTATGGACTCCATTTGTATGGTGCTGCTGCAGGTCTCTTCCGAGCGCATCAATTTAACTGGTGAGTGGGCACCCCCACCTGTGGCCATGGCCTCCCTGCGATTGGATGCCAGGATATTACGGACCCGGAGACGTAGGTCACCCGATCATTTTTTACAGTCTTTGACTATGCGGGGGGTGGTGCCAACCGCTGACACCTTACGTGCAACCTCCTCTCATATTTCTTTTTTTCTCTTTTGTACTTCCCTGTTGAGGTTGTTTGCAAAAACCTCATCTGCATGGGCTGCAAGATTATCAGCCAGCATGTTTAGCTCCTCATCGGAGAAGCGTTTCTTGCGCAGGCGGCGGGTAGTTTTGCGGGTAGCCTTGGACATGCTGGATGGTACGGCCCTGCGCTCCACTCTGTAGCACTTCTGGAATGAGAGGATTGCAATGGATTGTGTTTTTATAGATGGCCGCAGGCACATTTCCCGTTCCGACGCAATGACGTTACTTCCGGTTCCGGTATTACGAGCCCGCAATTAGCATGATGTTATTAGCAGGTCGGTATTAAGGGGTTGCTCCTTGGCAGAGGCGGTACAGGCGGGTCCCGTGATGGTGCTATCGGGGGGTTGGAGGGCCTTTACCGGCATGGCGGTGCAGCCATTACCGGCATGGGGGTTGGCGCGTGCTCGCGCACTCGTAATCAGCAGCTATTAGCGGCGTCAAGGGTGCACGGAGGCGCTATTACCTCCATGCCGGTAATGACTCTGTTTTTAGCGGGCTTCTTGTAATGAAGCCCATTGTACATAACCTTGAATATTGATTATATAAAGACTGTGTTTTAACTAATACAGTGTGCGGACATTCCTTTGTGGGTGCTTAGGGACTACATTGTACTTAAGAACCAGCCTGCATCACCTCCTGAGAAGCTAGGCCTTGATTGCTCGACCAGCGCTACCCTATAGAGAATCTTGGCTGGGGTCCTCTGTGCCTCTCCTCTGCCATACAGAGAGCAGGAGTACAGACACCCCCCTTCAGTCTTTACACCGCCCCATATCATTGCTAAATGTGGATGCTAAAATATATACTAGAATCCTTGTGGCCCGACTGGAGGCATTCATGCCACGCCTGGTTCACGCTTATCAGGTTGCTTTCATTCTGGGTAGACAGGGAGCTGATACTATGAGGAAGACCCTACACCTAATCTACGCATTCCATAATATGTCTCATGACCATGCCCTTCTGTCGGTTGATGCAGAGAAGGCCTTTGATAGGGTTGAATGGGGCTTCCTGGTGGCGGTCCTCCGCAAAGTGGGAATAGGTCAGAGATTCAGGGGAGGAATCCAAGCAGTGTACACATCCCCTAAAGCCTCTATCTTTGTAAATGGGGAATACTCCTGCTGGTTTCAGCTAGGCAGGGGAACACAACAGGGGTGTCCTCTCTCGGCCATACTCTTTGCGCTCTCATTAGAACCCCTGGCCCAAAAATGAAGGGATGATTTTTTGATGGAGGGACTTCGATTGGGAGCATCTGAATACAAGTTAGCTCTGTACGCAGACAACCTACTTCTGCACATATCAAACCCCACATCCTCTATACCTAGAGCAATTCAACTAAACAAAGAATATGGAAACCTTTCAGGTTTTAAAATTATTGAGGCCAAATCAATATTTCTTCCACTACACAAAACTAAACAGGCAGATGTGGATAGATGTGGATAGACTTTCCCCGCTAGGCCTCATATTAGAAAATGTTAAGCTTAAATATCTGGGCATACAGGTCACGAGAGATAACAACAAACTCTATGAGGCCAATTCCCCCCCCCCCTGCTCCTCCTGAGGTTTCATGCCGATCTTGCCAAGTGGGAGAAACTGACAATATCTTGGTTGGGTAGGCTTAATGCGATAAAAATGGTATGCCTCCCCCGCTTCCTGTATCCCTTTCAGATGCTCCCTATTCGAATGCCGGAGCTTTTATTTGACAAGGTTAAAAGGGCCATTACAAAGTTCCTTTGGCAAGGAAAGAGAGCGAGGGTAGCCTATGACACACTGACACTACCTAAAGAAGTGGGCGGAATAGGGCTTCCGGACCTGAAGAAGTATTACCAAGCAGCCCAACTGCGAATCTTGATCCCCCACTTGCGAAATCATACAGAACATCAATAGATTGCGATGGATTATAACTATCTTGCCCCGGCAACTGTCTTTGAATGGCTATGGGTACCGAAAGACATTGTTAAAGAGACTGAGGGACCACCCGATACTGGGGACCATCTGGGAAAAATGGAGGGAGGGAAGTGACATGCGTAAAATAACTTCATGGCCGTCCCCATGAGTCATTTGTGGGCCCCCGGCATCAGAGAACACATTCCTAATCTAGAAAGGTACCAATCCTGGTTTGAGGCCAGCCTGGAGAGGATGGGTCAGCTGTGGAAGAATGGCTCCTTCATAACAATCTCCAAAAAGCGCGACAACCTGGGTCTGGGCCCCCGGTCTCTCTTTCAATTTTTGCAGATCAAGGGTGTTCTAACAAGGGATGTATGGAAAGATAACGTGAGTAGAGAACTTAACCTCTTTGAAAAATTGTTGAATTCCATAACAGAAATGAAAGGATTGATATCCGCCATGTATAGGGAACTAATCGAAGCTGGGAAGGGCTCCACGTTGTCCCTGAAGGATAGATGGGAGAGAGATTTGGGTGAAGTGGTTGATCTGGACATGTGTTGAAGTATGTGCGAGGCCGCCCCCCAGGTTTCTATATCCAGCCAACACAAACTCCATGCAATAAAGCTGCTGCATAGGTGGCAGTATGACCCCCACAGGTTATCCAAAATGTGTCAAGTCACTGAGCCCATTGTGTTGGCGTACATGTTGCGAAATTGCCGATTATTGGCACATGTGGTGGGGATACCAGCAGATCAGGGTCTATTGGGACAAAGTCCTGGGGTGGATCAAAGACCTTGATGGAGTTCAGAGAACTGCAGTTCCTTTTCTTATCCTCTTCAGGTTTGAACTATGTGACGATGAAAGAAATAGAATTAAGGGTCTAACAGCTCATCTCTTGTTGGCAGCCCGTGCCGCCCTGGTGATCAAGTGGAAATCTGTAAACACACCATGTAAGGGTGAATGGGTTAATGTAGCAATGAACGTTTGAGTTATGGAAAAAATAACCTCAGCCTTGCATGCAAAATCTGTTCAATGTGACATGCTTTGGGAAGACTTTGTATCAAAATATATGCCAGATCCCAATCGCTAGGACGTGGAATGGGAGGGGATAGACACATATGCTCCCCTGATGGAGGCATATTGAACTTACCGTACTGGAAAAAACTGCATTAATGCCCTGAAGACACCAGAGACAACCAACCTAAGTAGGATTGCACAGAAATTGTAATGTGCGCCAACCAAGTCATTTTCAAATACAGTGCATATGTGATGGGGGGGACGAGAGAGTGTTCCAGGGAGGGTTGGGGAGGGGGACGAAAATTAGTTTGAATAGGTTAGGACGTTTTTTGAAGGCTGAAAGTTTCAACTGTTGGTACACAACTTTGTTAGACCTTGATTAATGCTTTGTAATGCCTTTCTCTTTGTTGTTGAAATTCTTAATAAACTCAAATTTAAAAAAAAAAGAGATTGGGCAATAGTTAGCCTGATAGTTAGGATAGGCAGAAGGCTTTTTAAGGAGGGGGTGCACAAGGGAGTGCTTGAGGAGAGAGGGTAAAGTTCCAGTGCCAAAAGAGTGATTGCAGAAATCGGCCAAGGCTGGAGCGAGTGCGTCAATATAGTCCTTGATGTTTCTGGAGGAATAGGGGAGCACCTGTTTGAACTATACTTTCATTGATGGACTTGCCTAGAGACATCATCAGGTGTAGTCTGAGAAAAAGAGGAGAACGGTGGAGGAGAGGAAGAGGCGGCCAGAGGGGTGCCGAGAGAGGCAGTGGGAGATGAAGAGGAGAAACACCCTTATCAACTACTATGCACCCAACAGCGTAAACATTTTTAATATTTATTATTTTTTACTGTGTTTGAGTTAAAAACAAACTTTTCACACATTTTACACATTCAATTCATCATGACAAGTAAAAACTTTGTTACAAAACGCACAATTAAAACTATCTAAGCACTCCATTCTCCCTAATTATAAAATGTCATTTGATTTGTATTAAAATAATTCATAACATTACAAAAGAAATGAAAAAAGAAACTCCATATAACTCCGATCTCTAACCTTATCACACTTTTCAAATTATCAAAGTTAAAACACCATCATTATACAAAAATCAAAACATTTAAAAAGAAAATCATCAAGTGCCCAATTATTCATAAAAATAAAAAAAACTAAAGTTTCATCCTCAGAATAAGATCCGACTGTGCTAAAATGTTAACACTCGTCACCAAATACCAGATTTAAGAAATTAATTGCTGCCATGGCCAGTGCCGCTGATGGCTCACAAAGTAATAAATGCCGCAGCCTCTCCATGCTGCCTCCTCTGAAGGTAGCAGAAATTTTCCCAGGAATGATCCGCGCTCGGTATTGGAGTATGTACACTTCACAAACAGGTCATGGAGTGATTCCACACCCACATTACAGAATCGCCAAATTCTTTCTACCCTGGAGATCTGCTATCTTGCACTCAACACTTGTTTACTTTAGTGGGGTATAGA
Source organism: Ambystoma mexicanum (assembly GCF_040938575.1). Classification (NCBI taxonomy): domain Eukaryota; kingdom Metazoa; phylum Chordata; class Amphibia; order Caudata; family Ambystomatidae; genus Ambystoma; species Ambystoma mexicanum. Next base: position 116,112,217 of record NC_090936.1, read on the forward strand.
TTTAATTTAATTTAAGGTCAAGCATTGTTCTTTTTTTGAGGGGTGTTTTTGCATAATGGCGGCTATCGAGTTATAACTCTTCACATCGTAAATAAAATGACTAGAAATGTTATAACTCAACAGCCTTGCTCTATTCTCTATCCAGTCATGGTCATACAGACACCTCTTCACTTTGTTGGGGCAAGAAGTCAGGTCCTCATCAGTTACACCTATTCGGTTCATGATTTGTACACATACATCTTCTACCCAAGATGATAAGGATTTACATTCTCCCGTAAGCATCTGCCCTTAATTTTCGTAAACAGGGTACCATTTGGTGGAGCTATGAGCCTTTTGTAGAGCTGCAGACGCTTCCAGTCTATGTCAGCTTATAATGAAGTCATCCCCATAATGTGTCTTATGGCAACAAACGGGGTTCCCTGAGGGAAAGTTCAAAACCCTGCGCCATAAGTTTCCCTCAAACCTTGGCCAGTTTCCCTTCTCCTCCAATGTTTATGCACCATGAATGATCGTAGGGACGATCCTCTGATGATAGTACTGGCAAACTGGTTTCAGTGAAAAACGTCCACTTTTTTATCCAGTTGCCGCATTTGGGCAGCAGAGGTCAAGACAACAGTTTTGCTCATTGAATTCAGTGTTTAGTGTTTTGTATTCACACAAATGCCTCCAGATATTTAAAAGATTGAACCAACTCAATTATCTGTCCGTTGACGGCCCATTTACACTTTTTACCTAACGTTTTTCTTAATGAGTTCAATATTAAGTTCTTTTATTTTTCAACACTGAGTCCAGGTCTAATTTCCCAAAGTATTCATTTACACCTGTCAATGACCTCTGCAAGCACACAGGTGTATAGTCAAACAATACTAGATTGTCTGCATATAGCAGATAAGGTGTAGGCACAGATCCTAGTTTAGGTGGACTTCAAATCACTTCTTTAAGGTAACGCCCCAGGTCGGAAATGTACACATTAAAGAGGAACGGGCCAAAACGCAACCCTGACGCAGGCACTTTTCAAACAGTCTGATCCGTTACCTCTCCCATCGAGTCTTATTTTCGACCTCGTCTCAGTATGTAAGAATACCAACATGTTAACCAAAGCTTCAGGGCATCCCTGTGCTCTTAATTTAGATCAGAGCACACTTCGTCTTACACAGTCAAATGCCCTGCTAATGTCAAGAAAGACCACGAAGAATTGTCTTTTCAACCATCGGCCTTGGCTAGTAAGGAGACCTATAATCAAACAGTTTATGGAACTACTGGTCCATCTCTTAAAGCAAGATTGATATATGTCTTGACACCAGGCCACAATAGCCCTGTTTTGAAGATTCCTCAAAGTAAACAACGAGAATATTTAGTAAGAGGACGTCCAAAAGGGACATCAGCAGTAATTACTAGGCTTTGTCCTGTCCCCTGCTTTCTGTTGTTGTAAGAGTTTATACAAATAATAAAATATTCATTAAACACATACATATAAAATATCACATTAAAACATGAATCATTAGTGCATTTAAAATACAAAGATATTCAATATATTTTAAATCAATTGCTAAAAAAAAGTGTTGCTGTTGAATATGCATATGTTTAAAATGTTGCCACTTGCCTTCTCAAAAACCCCCTTCTATGAGACATGGCAGCCTTCAAGTATAACAACAGGGCCCAAGCTGACACTTTCGTTTCTGTCCTGTATTGTCGCAAATCTGTGCGTCTCAGTACCTGCAGTATAGCCCGCTCTCTGATGACCCCATACCCTGGACAGAACAAAAATAAAGTGGGTAAAATGTTCAACCGGTGCACCAGAGACAGGGCAGTTTGGATTGTCCAGGTATCCGGCCCATTTTGCCATATTGCCCCTCAAGTGTAAGCAATCAAAACAAGCCCTAGTAATGAGCCAGCTTTGATGGCCTACCCTGGCCCAGACAAGGTACGGCTGTAGAATAAACGACCCACTTATATGCTGATGGTGACCATCTGCCTGAGACACCCGTGTTACATTGGAGCACATGGCCACAAATTCCCTGGTTGCTGCTTCCTTGGAAGATCTTACTTCCTTGGTTTGTAACATCCTAGTGGCAGGAGGCACGACCAAAAATTCACCTTGCACATCAACTCTTTGACTGATTTTAGCCAAGGCATTTTGTGCCACTGAACCCTACTGAGGGTTGCCTTTATTATAAAGTGGCACAGCGAGGCATTGGTGTTGCCCCAAATTCTTAACCATAACATAGTTGGGGCAGCCACCCAATCGTCCTCCAAAAAGGTCCTCCCCAATTCTCTGTGCACTGAGGCGCAAGAAGAGGAACTAGGGAGTCCAAATAACCTTTTGAAGTAGCGATTTTTCTTGGCCTGCGTGTCACCAGGCTTTTGATACCCCAAAAGAGCTGCTCCATATAAAGAGGCTGCCTTGACTTGCATGGTGTACACCTTAAGTGCCGATTCCAGATGTTGTCCCTTACATTTGTTGGAAAAACAGGCGAGACACCCCCAGGTATTGGCACATTTTCAGGGACTGTTTTGTGACATGTGCCTTACTTGTAAGAGACTCTGAGAATCTGACACACAAATAGTCAAATTCCGTCACCCTCAGGATCACATCCCCCTTGCAGATTATGGTGCGCATTTTGAGGGACTTCGCACCTCCACTACAACTCATGACCACTGATTTTACAGAGTTGATTTTAAGACCTACGCCGATCATAAAGGAGGTATAGGCGTCCACCAAGACCTGTAATGCCCTGGGAGTTCTGGCCATAAGCACTGTATCATCGGCGTAGGACAGGACCGGGAATGGCCTACCCCCCAGTTGCAGAAGGTCTGCAGTAGTGTTCAGCCGCACCTGTAACAGCCCATTTTTGTACAAAGTGAAGAGTTTGGGGGCCAATACACACCCATGACGTACACCCAATATGATGTCAAACCACTCAGTGCTCCTCTCCCCTCGTCCAAACTGAAAATTGGCTTTGGTGTTCGAGTGGATGTCCCATGCTTTAAAAGTCAGTACAATCACTGTGTCCCTCGAAGAAGGCGGGACCTTTTTTAGGTTCAAGATTTTCCTGAACAACTCCAATAGAATTCTAGCCAACAGGTCTGTGTCAGATTTCAGGGTCAAGTTGGACATACCATCACGCATCCGGGGCGTATGATTTTTTACATTTCCCAATAGTCCTCCAGATCTATTTCCAAAGTATTCCAGTTAAGGTGTTCCTGTCTCTCATCCCAGGGCTGCACTCTGATTTCAGTGGTAGGATTAGCATACAATTTAGAGAAAAACTCTACCTTTGCACTACCTGGGATTGGCTTGGCCTGCAAGGATATCTGCTTATCAGCAGATATGATCAGAGACCAGAACTGTGAACCATTAGTGAGGTTCAGAAAAAGAGCATATTCTCAGCATCTCTTTGATATTTCTGATGTCTCTGGGCTTTTGACCAATTAGAGTATTCCTGATTCAGTCTTCTCAATAGGCAGATACCCAGGAATCCCATTTTCCTTGCAGCCCTAATTTGATGAATATAGATTTTAATCCTATTATATGTCAGCTTGTCAAAATTGTGCAGATGAAGATGTATTTTTGCTGGTTGGTCTAGCTGTTTAATTGAGGACAAGCCCTCGAGGATACTTTGTGCCAACGGCACGAAACCCCTAGGAGTGAGGGTCGCAGAACCTCGTTCTACGAAACATTCCACAATCTTATGATTGAATTGCTGCGCCATTCGTGGTCTCCAACTCACTGCATGATCCCTCTCCCTTACCTCTATGCTCATGTTAGCAAAGGGCAATGCATTTTCAATTTTCATTGCCTGAGTAAGCAGTCGGGGTCTATGTTCCGTGCCTTCCTGGTCCAACACACTCAAACGATCGAAATATTGCAATATTTCATTTGATACAAAAATATAGTCTAGGATTGAACTAGACAGGTTACATATCCAGATATCACTTGGGGGAATATCTCCCGCTATGTTAGCATTTAAGAGTCTCATGTCCCAGGCTTTCAATGTTTCTCTAATCATTGTGTCTCTTTCGCATGCACTTGACACATCTACTTGTCGGGTCCTAGAATAATCCTCATCAAAACACTCACTGTTTAGATCCCCCATAACCATACAGCTAGAGTCCTCAGTCATAAGGCTATCCAAAGCTCCTGGTATTTCATTAAACAATGTTAACAAATCCCCAACACTGGGGTTAAAATAAACATTCAATACAAGACAAGTGTCAAACCAGAGTTTACCAGGAACCTTTGATGACAATTCTATTCCCAAGATGTTACTGGCATCTAGAGGTAATGTCTCTATCAACAGCGAGCAGTCTTGTACATAATGCGCACAGGAGCCCACCGTGTGGCCAACCTTTGTCCCCCCTTTTAGCAGGTTAATAACAAATCGTATATCATTCAAGTAAAGGGGTATCGGTGAGCCATGTCTCCTGGAGTGAAATTAAATCATTCTCCACTCAAACGTCATAGGCAGTAGCTAAGTGAATAACGCCCTGCTTGTTCCACGAAGCCATCTTAAAGTTATGTTTTCAGCTCACATAATTAAGCGAACCACTTTTAGCATGCAGGGAATTTAGGATGCAGTGCCAGTCATATGACACAGATCAATCCACCCCAGAGAAACCCGACCCGGTCCTGCATCTCAACAACTTTCACCTTTATGACCAAGTGGTCACGCGGGGTGGGGGCCAGCTCACTTAATCTTGTGAATTTCTGTAAGACGAGGCTGGGTTCCACTTGAGTGGTTGTTACCTTGTATCCTAGCTGTTCTAACATCAGGGCTTCAGCTGAAGTTAAATGTCTAATAAGTTCAGACGCAAAGTCCAGTTTCACAATGTCTACTCGTGATTGGCCTATAAACTCAGCCTTAGTCACGTCTGATGACCTGATCGAGCTCAACCGCAGAATTTCCCCAAAAAGAGCTCAAATGAATTGCCTATTTAGGGGAAACAACCTGCTTACTCTAAAGTTACGCTCGAGATGAATATAGAACATATCATTTTCCAATATGCCTTTCATCTCCAATGTGGGACCTACTATGCCCTGCAAAAGGTCATCACCCCTTTTGGGTAATCTGAATGATTGCTTTACCACCCCCCAGGGTGTGTTATTTTCCTTTAGAGATTTTAGAAATGGTTCAAGCTCCTGTGCCATGATCTTTTTTCGCCTTTCCTCTAGAGATAAGAATCCTGGAAATAATAAAATCTACAGGAATACTAAAGCCCATAGGCATCAACTCTTGAACCGTTGGGGCTAAACAGGACACATCTGCCACTCCAGGTAACCTCCCCCCAACCCAACTGCTGTGACAAACACTTATTACGCCCTTCTTCATTCTTATTCTCGCAAGCCCTATTCAAATCACCTTTAACCAGTGTGTCTATATGGTATGCACCATCAGAATGGACTGTAAAAATACTCCAAAATCCACTGAGCTATTTAAGACATAGAAGGGTTTTAAAAAGTTTGTAATTGCGCTCTCCCCTTCACTGGCAAAATATGTTTAATCTTGGCTCCTTTTGTTTAACAACCTTTCCTACTTGGTGCACCTCTGGAATCTGGGGACCTTGGTTCTGATCTTCTCTAGGGGATGAGTCCCAGTTTGAGACCTGTGACTCTGCTTCGCCCAAAATCTTGCGTGTCTCCGCCCCTGCTGCTCTTCCCTCTTTACTAGACTGTAACTTAAGTGTACGAAAAAACGTGCGCAAGCCTTTTGACCCTTTCTTTGCAGCAATCTTTTGATTTTTTGACTTTTTCTGATAAACAATGTCCCTACCGGATACATCTAGGCTACCACCTATGTCACATACAGGGTGGGCTTCGATGTTTACTCTTTTTTTTTGAAAATATGTTTTTATTGACATTTTGTGGGTTATTACTACAAACGTTGCATCAGAGAAACAAACATTACATTTCAAGAAGAAAAAGGAACATTCCTACCAATAGCCCTTTTTACCCCCCCCCCCCCCCCACCCCCCTAGCCGTATGGTCAAAGTAGAGTCTAAATTCAACACTGCGGAGTCCAATACACATTCACAGAGCACAGGCGTTAAGCACATCTTGCACATTTGTCCTTGGGCTCAACCCTTCAGGGCCCCCTTGTGGGGGGGAGAGAACATGTCCCAATCAGTGGGTGTCTATGGGGTCCCCCCCTGAACATTATCGCCCTGTCCAAGGGGCGGAGCCGGGCCCGTCCTGAGGGCTGGACCCCTCACGCATTGCTCTCGTATCTCTCAAAGAACGGAAGCCAAAGTTCTCCGATGTTAGTTCTGGATTCATCAAGGACATGCGTGAGGAACTCCATATCGTAAATCGCTCGGACCTTGGCTACCCATTCCTTTTCCTGTGGCATGTTTGGGTTTTTCCATTTTTGGGCCAGGAAACTCCAGGCCGCCACAAGCATGACCTGGAGCATGTGGCCCTGGGTGTCCTCCTGGTCGTCCCCGACCTCGATCCCAAAGAGGAGCAGCCAGGGACAGAGGGGTCTATCTATCCCATCCACTCCCTTGATCCAGGATAGGACCTCTCCCCAATACATCTGTACCCTGGGGCACGACCACCACATGTGTATGTAATCTCCAGTGGTGTTGCGACATTTCCAGAAGTGTGGGTCATAGCCCGGGAGCATTCTAGATAATCTCTGGGGGGGATAGTGCCACCTGTGTAGAACCTTTAATGCCTGGTGTCTGTATTGGAGGGATGTGGTTGAGTGATGAGCTCGGATACACATCTTGGACCATCTCCTATCATCTATTGCATTTCCCAGGTCTCTTTCCCATTGCGTTTGTGCCGGGGGGGGGTCCCTTGGAATTGAAAACAGGAGGAGTCTGTACAACCGGGCTATCACCCCCCTGGAGCCCCGGGTGGAGATGATTGTTTTCTCAAAGTCCGTGAGGTCTCTCCTAAGAGTGTCCCCCCATGAGGGTTCTGAAAGAACTCCTTTAAGCTGAAGGTAGCGGAATGGGGACAGTTTACCCAGACCTAGCGCCTCCTCGAGGTCTGGAAGGGGCATGAAGGATCCCCCCACCCATAGGTGGCAGGCCCTAACCAGGCCCGCCTCATACCAACTCTGGAATGCCGCTGGTTCTGCTATTTTGGCCAGGAATGGAGGTGCCCAGATGCAACTCAGCGGTGAGGGCCACATCGTGAGCCACCTGAAATAACTCCCCTCCTTCCAGATCGACCAGAGGACCCCCAGTACTGGGTGTTCGTGTACCCTCTTCGGGATGCGTCGTCTTGGGACCCATAACTGCTCATCAATCGTGACTGGGGCGAGAAGTCTATTGTCCAGGGCCACCCACTGTTTCTCCGTCTCTGGGTTAAAATGGTCAACCAAGATCCTTAGCTGAGATGCCCTGTAGTATGCATCGAAATCGGGGAACCCCACTCCTCCATCCTCCTTCAATCTTGTCAGGACATCGTAAGAGATTCTATGTTTCTTGCCCGCCCAGAGGAATCTAAGCAGTACTCGCTTCAATGAGTTAAGAAAGGGCCTCGGCACCTGGGTGGGGAGCATTTGGAAAAGGAACAGAAATTTGGGGAGTATTACCATCTTAATCAGGTTGAGCCGAGCCATCCATGAGAACCCCGCCGCCGCCCACCTCTCTATATCTCTCTTCACCGCTGTCCATAGTGGGGTAAAGTTACGCTCAAAGAGGTCGCCCGGGGTAGATGGAATTTGGATCCCCAAGTATCGGAACCCCTCTCTCTGCATTTGGAAGGGGAGACTTTGTACATATTGTACCTCAGGTTCCGGCAACTGGCCCCCCACGAAGGCCACCGACTTGTTTAGGTTGACCTTATACCCAGAGAGGTTGCCATAGCGCGTCAGGGCCTGAAGTACATGAGGGATCGTCCGTGATGGCTTAGTGATATACAGGAGGACGTCATCTGCGAACAAACTAATCTTACAGTGGGAGTCGCCCAGTCGGACCCCTGTGATGGTTTCGTTCTTGCGTACTGAGATTGCCCAGGGTTCCATAACTAGGGCGTATATCAGGGGGGACAGTGGGCATCCCTGTCTTGTACCCCGCCCCAGGGGGAAAGATTCCGATTTCGTCCCGTTGGCTACTACCCTGGCTGTTGGGGAGGAGTACAGTGCCGCCAGCCAGCCCATCCACCTCCGTCCCATCCCCACCGCCGAGAGGACCTCCCCCATGAACTCCCAGCTCACCCTGTCGAAGGCCTTCTCTGCGTCTAAGGATAGGAGCAGGGCTCCTTCGCTTCGGATCTCCCTCGAGTACAGCACATGAAGAGTCTTACACATGCTGTCCGAGGCTTGTCTATTGAGTATAAAACCCGCCTGGTCGGGGTGGACTAGTCGAGGAAGGTACCTCTCTAGGCGGGAGGCCAGGATCCTAGTGAATATCTTGGCATCCAGATTTAGGAGGGAAATGGGCCTATAGGAGCCACATTCCCTCAGGTCCTTCCCTGGCTTCGGAATAACCGTGATTAGGGCCTGGAGGAAGGAGGGCGGGAGCGTCTCCTCATTGCGAATTTGGTTAAAGAGCTTGGCCAGGGGCTCCACCAGCGAGGGTGCGAACTGTTTATAAAAGTCGGCTGTGTAGCCATCTCCCCCCGGGGCCTTGCCCACCCTCAGCCTTTTGATGGCTGCCTCGACCTCGTCAACAGTTATGTCAGATTCTAGTTCCTGTACTTCCGCCTCAGATAGGTGGGGCGGGGGGTATTCCTCCAAATATGCTCTCATCTCCTCTGGTGATGTCCCCTCCTGTTTTGTGTACAGTTCCTTATAATAATCTGCGAAGGAGCCCACGACCTCCGCCTTATTGTTGAGCATGGAACCCTCCCGGCCTCGAATGGGACCAACCCTCCTCTCCAGTCGGCATCCCCTGGCTCTGCGAGCAAGCAGCGTTCCCACCCTGTCTCCCCTCTCGTAGTACCTCTGTCGTGTGTATCTCAGCTTCTTAACCACCTCTCCTATGAGAACCGTGTGTAGGGCCTGTCTCTTCTCCCTCATTTCCGTTAAGATGGATTCCCTGTCTGTCCCCTCCCGATTGAGCCTACTCCGCAGGGTTCCAAGGTCCGCCCGTATCCTGGCTTCGATGAGCCCTCTTTCCCGTTTGCGTCTGGCTCCCTCTGCTATTAGGAGGCCGCGAAAGGTGGCCTTTGCCGCCTCCCACACCGTCGACATGTCTGTTTCCCCATTGTCGTTAGTTTCAAAGTATGCCGCCATTTCGTCTTTCAGGAAGTCCCTAAAGACTGGGTCTCTGAGAAGCACATCATTGCACCTCCAGTGTGATGACCGGGGGGAGACGGGGAGAGACCAGCGTGCCACCAGAAGCTCGTGGTCGGACCAGGTTATTGCCTCAACTCGTGGGTCTGTGGCTACTCCTCCGCCCTCTCTGGAGACCAGGAGCAGGTCAATTCTAGTGTATGTAAAGTGTGGGGGGGAGAAAAATGTGTAGCCCCCCGGTTCTGGGTGGGCTGTCCGCCAGACGTCCTCCCAATAATGTTCCCTCAGGAGAGTCTGGAGCGAGATGTTATCCCTAGATGTCGCCTTGGGTTCAACCCCTCGGGCCGTCCACCAGTCCAGTTTGGGGTCCATTACAAGATTAAAATCACCCCCAAGGATCATGGCCCCTTACGCCCATTCATCGATCGTCCCCATGATTTGGGTGAGGAATCCAATCTGGCCGGAGTTGGGTGCATAAAGAGTGGCCAGGGTGATGCGTTCGCCTTCGTGGGTGCCCTTAATTGCCAGGAACCGCCCCCCATAGCCCCTCTTGGTTTCAATATTGGAGAGGTGGAACGCTTTATTCAAGAGGATCCCTACCCCCTCCTTCTTTGAGCTTCTGTGGGAGGCCCAGTAGTTGGATCCGATGTCCCTTCCCTTTATGGGTGATTCCTTGCCCTGTCTATAGTGAGTTTCTTGGAGGAAGAGTACCATTAGTTGTTGTTTGCGAAACATGTTGCTCGTCAGTGATCTCTTGTTCTGTGAGTTGAGACCCTTGACATTGAGTGTGCCTATCTTGCCCTCAACCATTGTCGTGTGGGGAAACCCCTTCTATTTGTCCTGTGTCGCAGTGTTGCCCTGTGGTCTGTTTCTGGGTTGTGAACCCTAGTTTGACCCGGCTATTCCCCCCTCCCATCCCCTGTGTCCCCCACCCAACTTCCCCCTCCCTGTCCTCCCCCCTCCCTCCCCCCCCTTCCCTACTCCCTTTCATTGTAAGGCGTCCGTCCACGCCCCCCAACCGGTGTCGGGGTTGGTCAACGAACCACCAAGGACTCTTACCCCAGCCCCGGGTATTTCTTTTGTTAGGGATCCCCATCTCTTGTTTCTCCCCAATTTGTATCGACCCCAGCCATTGCCTCGATGTGGGTGGTCGGGACGGGAACCAACGAGCTCCCCCACCCCCCCACCCACCCCAAGGTTCAAACTTAGCCCCTCATCGGGGAAAACACAACCCAAACATTAACATTGCCTTCAACTGTTTCCCGCCCCTCAATCCGGCGGTTTAAACCTCGCGCCAACGCGGCACCCGGCCTCGGCCCCGTGCAGCCCGGCCTTCATTTCCAGCTCCGCCAAGGCTCAGAGCACAGGAGCATCGGTAGGGTTCCTCAACCCCCCGGAGAGTGATATAGTCATGGATCCGGGCGGTCCTCGGAAGCCGTTGGTGGGTGTCTCGTTTTCTGAAATTTACGAGTGCTTTTGACCTTTGACTTGCCGCTGAGCTTACCCGGACCAACCGGGCCTCTGGAGGGGTCTTGGGCGCCACCCTCCCCGCCGCCCGAGGGAGCGGGCAGGTCACCAAGCAGGTCGTCCGTGGCCCTCTGGATGTCCTCCCCCGAGGCCAAGTGATATTTCTCTCCCTGCCATTCGAACGATAGGGAGAAGGGGTGGCCCCAGCGGTATCTGACCCCCTTCCCCTGTAGCCATTTTGTGAGGGCACCGCATTTCTTCCTCATTAGTAAGGTGAGGGCTGAGAGGTCCTGGAAGACTGACACCCTGGAATCTCCATATTGGATATTGCCTAGGTTCTTTGCCTTCTCGAGGATCCTGGCTTTATCTTTGTAGTGATGCAACCGAGCCAGCACCGAACGCGGGCCTCTGCCTCCTTCGCCCGCCCGGTGGACCCTGTCAAATTTGATCTCGTCTCCAGCATTATCACCCAAGACAATTCTTATGATGTCCAGTACTTTGCCCTCCAGACCTTGTGTGGTCTCTCCCTCGGATTCCACCAGCCCAAAAATGCGCAAATTGTTCCTCCTTTCTCTGTTCTCCATATCATCCACTTTGAACCGAAGTTCCTCCTCCCGCCGTAGCATGTCCTGAAATCTGACCTCCATCTGGGTCTCGAGAAGCGCCGTGGAGAGCTGGTTATTCTCGACCCCTTCCATCCGGTCCTCGAGGGTGGTGACTTTGGTGGTAAGGTCCGCCAATTTAGCCCCCATGTCCGTTCTCATCCCGCGTATTTCCTCCAGGATTGTCTGGATATTGTTCTGTATCGCCCCCAGGTCGGAGGGGGGGGTAGAGGCACTCCCCGCCGCCATTTCGCCCTCAGGAGCCGCGAATTGGTATTTGGCGAGGGTCTCCCTCCAGCTCATGGGAAGAGCGCTCTGATGGGTGATGCGGCCTGTCTATTCCACAGTTTCGTGGGAGGGAGCCGTGTGTAGTTCGTAGCTCTGCAGGTGGGGCGGGTGAGCTCCTGGTGTGCGGGGGTCCCCCCGTTGATGATCCCGAAAGACACCGGTTTTGTGTGTGGAGCGGGGCCCGGTCGGGACGCCGGAGGTCTGGTGTCTATGTGGTCCCTTGGTATGCCTCCCAGGGTATATGCGCGGCGTCGTGCTCTGGTGGAGTGCTCACCACCTTTTGCCGTGGATCTCCCCACCAGGGGTCCTCCCGGACTCCACTGGCGTAGTGGCGGGTCCCGTTTGTCCCCCCGTCGTGGGATTCCAAGGCCTGAGTTCATGGGGGTGTCAAGGGTTGTTGCCCCACGTCGTGTCCCTGGAGGGGATTGAGGTCGAAGGGGGGGGGGCCCGCTCCTGCGTCGCCCCTCTATGTCCTGGGTGTGCTGGGAACGCTCTCACCTCTCGCGACGGGCCGACGCGCCACTCTACGGGTCCCGGCCTCGGATTGTCTCCTCGTTCGGCCGCTGCTCCCGCATCCAGTCCCCGTCTCGGCTTTTCGCGCTCTCTGCGTCTACCCTTCTTCCGATCCGGCGCGGCCGCCGCGGCCTGCAGTCGAGTCCCACGCCGCGGTGTGGGGGGAGGGGCCAGCGGCTCCCTCGGATGGCCGAACTCGGCGTAGCCTTCACAGCCGAGGACCGGAGTTGGACCCAGCTGGGGGCCGAGGGTTCCTACGGTCTCGTGGGGGGGTCTCGAGATGAGTGGGGGCCCCACTCCACTGCGTTATCAGCGATTGCCCGGGGCTGGGTACGGAGCTCTCGGCTCAGGCAGCCATGTTGCCTGCGCCCCCTGGTGGCCTTTTCCGATGTTTACTCTTAATGTTTTCCCCTTAGGGGCATAGACAAGCACATTTGTTGATAGTTCATTCACTACTTCAGGCTCCTCTGTGGCCCTATCACCTGACTGCTGGTATCCCACCTCATCATCCATTCCTACTCCTCCCAATTCACCCTCTATTACTTGAGATGCCCATGTGGTGAATATTTGGACCTTTTTTACGCATTTCTTGAGTAGGTGCCCCATCCGGGAAGATGTGATTTACAGGTCTATATGAGGCCATAATAAAACCCTCCAAAAAGCTCATTTTCAAACTCAAGTGCTTTAGTGTCTGTCGCCCTTCCCGCAGCTCATATTCAAGGGTCTCATGACCTTTGTCCATTGAGTTTAGAATCTGAGATAGCAAGGTAAAAGATAAGGCGTCCACCACCTGTTCCCCAGCAAGGGGTCAAAGTTACATGAATATTATGATGTTTTACTTCCAGGCCAGGGGACACTCACTCAACACGAATGGGAATATGCGTGGAACTATTTATGCATCCCTTAGTGCCTCAGGTTGCTCCCTCCTCGGTCCCCAGTTTTTTGGGGACGTTTCACCAATAAGAGGAGCTAGAGTCTGAAATAAGCAAACAATCTCCCTTCTATCCCACAGGGACGTATGAGCCACCCCGAACCAAGGGAAAGTTGCACCTGTTTTGCTAATTCCTTTTGAGACCGCTGGTGCCAAAATTGAAATGTCAGAAATCTAATCTTTCTGTGCGCAATTCTCCAAGTCAACCAAATCCAAACGTTCCAATGAGCATGAGGGCCTATTAATGTTTGAGACTGTACCAACCAAGCACTAGATCAGCCTCCTCTAATCGATTGAGGGTTACTGGCATAAGATTTTTATTAAGGGTGGGGAACTGCTGACTTCCTGCATCTGATTTCCTCACCCTCGCTACCACCTGAGCTAGGGTGCACAACGGCGTGAGGCGGGGTTTGATTGTTCCGAGTTTTTATAGTGATCAGTGTTTCATCCAAATTTATTACATCTTCAGCTTTCGCAGACACTGGATCACAATCACAATTTCAGGTCCACACAGCATGCCATTGTCATTGTTCAAACCCTTCATTATAGGAGATGCTTTCTGCTATGGCATGGGGACTTACATTTTACCGGCAACCAACTTGCCAGGCCGCCAGAGTTGTAATCTCCCGGTGGCATCAGGAAGTCAGGTGCCGGTAAAATATCACAGGTCTGGTGGCAACCTGCCGGTATCACCGGCAGGGTTACCGCCAGACCCGTTAGAGACCCAAGGTGTTTGTAATCTTTGTTAAATAGTGTGCCTGTTAATACGAACTATTAAGGGCACATTGGAGTAAGAGTACATAATTAGCAGCTATCAAATGATTGGTTTGAAATCTGGTATTTACACAGTTTTTCACAGTATTTAGCAGATCCCGTTGTCAAAAAAAATACAACGAAAACGTTTTTCTGTTTGTCAGTAGACTTCACTCACCAACATTGAAGTCCGCGAATAGCAGCGATATCCAAAGCTAGAGCATGCTTCTTAATTTACTTGAATTCCTACATGAACATGCTCAAGCTTTGATCCTTGAGCCACTGCCCATAGGGCACACACCAAACACAAGACATTCAGACAGCACAACACGCGGGCTCCAGGACCGGCTGGTGTTTTTTAGGGCTCAGCACTCTTCCCGATCAAATGCCAGCGAGGACAGACTCCAAGAAAAAACAGACTCCCAGGTTTCACCGGAGCTGTGAAAGACGTATTGTAGAGCTTTCTCCGTCAGTAACGTTGCCACAAAACACACAGACCGCACACTGCAGTAAAAATTTTAAAATGTATCCGACCTCATGGAAAGCTGACCCAGCCACAACAAATGTGACATCCCACTAAAATATTTATGGAGAACCTGGGCATATGTAATTCTGTGGCTAGGCCAGGGCAACATTAGTTCAGATACGTTTACGTGTAGGCCGCGGTCAGTACAAAAATGGGGACTTCAACATATTTTCAAGTTACGGAGGACTAGGACCTACTGGCAGAGATAACCAACCAAGGGCACCATGAAGTTGGAAACATTTACTGGTAGGTCATAGTCTTACATTGCATGAAAACATTTAAAAGTCCAAAAACTAGAAAGTACTTCGAAATGTTTTCAAGTTATGGAGGACTGTGATCTACAAGCAGTGGTATCCAATCTCATCTAGCCCTTGCCCATCAAGCTTCATTTCAAATTCCCAAAGTCAAATTTTCAGGGAGACCTTTGGCCCAGTGGCCACTTTAGCCCTTTCCTGCTTAGTGTGTGTATATATATTTACTCTCTCGCGCTCTCTCTCTCTCTCTCTCTTTCTCTCTCTCTGTCTCGCATATAATATATAGATACAGATACATTTAAATACATATAGATCTTTATAGTCACAGATGGCCTCGGGAATACACCAACTTTCAGATAATGTTCAAGATTCTTTATTGACAAATTAAATTGTGAGGAATAAAAGTCGTGAGATGGAGAAGAACAAGTGAGGCTTGGGTGCTTGGAAGATACCCATTACTGGTTCAAAGACCATTACAAATCATCTAGGACCCCAGGTGTGGATCCACTAGAAGATCCTGCAGGCTGTCAGATAGATAATCCCTGTTGCCTTTAGGTCCTCAACACTAGCCAGTTAGACTTTAGATAATACGGGTTGCCAATCTATAGTGACCAAATCAGGGACCCACTTTAATTTGTTAATAAATACTCTTGAACCTTTTCTGATAGTTGTTGTATTCTTGAGTGCATCTGTGACACATGGTGTCATTGTGGGATTCCTCA
The DNA here is from genome assembly GCF_040938575.1 of Ambystoma mexicanum. Classification (NCBI taxonomy): domain Eukaryota; kingdom Metazoa; phylum Chordata; class Amphibia; order Caudata; family Ambystomatidae; genus Ambystoma; species Ambystoma mexicanum. The sequence continues at coordinate 116,127,461 of NC_090936.1, forward strand.
AGCCCTGATACAGAGACTGCCCACACAAGAGAAAAACAGACAGGAAATCAGAGGCAGAAGACACCTGGGTGACTGCATGCACTGAGCCCATCGACCGAGAGATCTGGCAAGTGGGGGTAGAAGAACAAGTTACTTAACAACTGATAACATTCTTTAGATTGGATGTTCCACCAACGTATTCCTCATCTTAGATGTATTCCATCCAGCTTTAGCGGCTTCGGAAATAAATTTCGGCAGAGGGCGCCGTGCATCGATGTCATCGAGTCGATGGTCCCTCGAAGGCCTCCGTCGAGGGTGACGTCATCGGGTGTATAAGTAGCACACGCGGTGCCCGTTGGCCTCAGTTCTGTTTTTCCCCCTCCATTATTGATTTTTCACTGTGTAGACTGTGCCGGCAGACAGGTATTTGCCTTGTTGGAGTGGCAATAGCCCAGAAAAATCTACAGAGGGGTAGGATGGGAGGGCGATGAGGAATACGTTGGAGGAACATCCAATCGAAAGAAGGTTACCAGTTGGTAAGTAACTTGTTCTTCGAGTGGATTTTGTCCCCCAATGTATTCCTCATCTTAGATAGACTCCCAAAGCAGTATGGACAATTTCTCTGGAGGAGGGGTTAGATTTTTCGATACCCTTAGATGGCTAGTATGGTACTGCATTACCAAAATTAAGCTCCTTAGACTGGGAAGCATCCAGGCTATAGAATTTTGAAAATGTATGCAGCGAGGACCAAGTTGCTGCTTCACAAATGGACCTTATAGGAACACCTCTTTGTAGGGCTGTTGAAGAAGCGATGTCTCTGGTGGAATGAGCCCTTAGACCTTCTGGTGGGTCTTTTTGTGCTTATCTGTAGCATTCTGAAATACAAAGCACAATCCAGCGTGATATTGTTTGCTTTGTCACTGACTGACCCAATTTCTTTCCTGTGTAGCCAATAAACAGTTGATTATCCACTCTAAGCTTAGAAAGCCTAGAGATGTAAAAGCTTAAAGCTCTTTTCGGATCCAACCTGTATGATCTTTCCTCCCCCTTACTAGGATGAGGTTGAGGATAGAATGCGGGTAAGACAATTCTCTGACTTAAATGGAAATCAGATACCACTTTTGGTAAAAATGAGGGTTTAACCCTCAACACAACTCTGTCCTTATGGAACACAGTATACGGGGGCCCAGAAGACAGTGCCTGCAATTCGCTCACTGTTCTTGCAGATGTTAAAGCAACTAGGAAAGCAGTTTTCCATGTCAGTAATCTTAATAGACAAGTGTGCAAAGGCTCAAAAGGAGCGCACATTAAGAATTTTAGGACCAAAATGAGATCCTGAATTGGAACTTGAAATGGGTAAGGAGGAAACACTTTAGTGAGTCCTTTTAAGAATTGTACTATCAAAGGAATTTTGATGTAGGAGAATTCTTCCGACGAGCGCTTGAAGATGGAAAGCGCCGCAAGATAACCTTTAATGGTTCCAAAATGTAGACCTCTATGTGCTAGGGTCAGGAGGATGGACAGTACTTCCGGTTTAGAACATAAAAAAGGATCGACATTCTTTTCTCTGCACCAGTTGCAAAACTTTTTCCAACAGCAACGGTATAGAGACTTTGGGCCTCATTACAACTTGTGCGGAATGGGTTTAATGGTGCCGGTAATTTTGCCGGCGCCGTTAAACCCACTCCGCACTATTACAAGGTCCCCTCGCGGGACCCGCTCTGGACGTCTGTTTTTTCCAGAAGTCCATAGCGGGTCCCGGGATGGGACCAGGGAGCCAACAACGGACCCGTTCGTAATGGGGCCGTTGTTAGCTCCCTCCCCATTCCCATTGAGCCCTATAAGGGCTCAAATGGGAATGGGGAAGGACCGGGCTCGGGTTCCCTGAAGGAGGAAATACCGGGCCGTCCATACTTGGAATGGCCTGGTATTTCCCCATTCAGGGAACCCAGACCTGGACACGATTTTAGAGGCAGCCATGCCCTTGTTAAGGGTCCTTTGTTGCTGGCCTTCTTGCCGAAAGCAACACCTCCATGACGTCATCTGGAAGATTCCAATCCTTGTATCTCAGCCTTTCAGATACCAAGCGTGAAGGTTGAGGGTTTTGATCTCTGGATGGAGAACCTGACCCTCCATTTGAGAGAGAAGGTTCTCTCTCTGAGGAAGACGAACTGGGGAACAAATGGACATGTCTAGAAGGTCCAGGTACCACGTTCTTCTGGCCCAATCCGGGGGAATTAGGATCATGCTGCTCCAGAAGCGTCTCAGTCTCCTGATGACCTGAGGAATGACGGGAATCGGAGGGAACGCATACAATAGTGGGAAATTCCACTCCACCACGAACACGTCCCCCAGGGCTCCTCTCGGGGGAAATTCCCTTGAGCAATACCTTTTGCACTTCTGGTTAATTCCAGTGCAAATAGGTCCACTTGAGGGGTTCCCCAAACGGCGAAGATCTCTTGAATGACTTCCTGAGCCAGTTCCCATTCGTGGGACACCGTGCACTGCCTGCTCAGAGCATCTGCCGTCATATTCACTTCCCCGGCTAGGTGAACTGCCGTTAAAGAGATTCCTTCTTGAATTGCCCAATACCAGAGTTGCATTGCCTCTCTGTGCAGAGGTAGTGACCCTACACCTCCTCTTTTGTTTAGATAATGCATGGCCACTGTGTTGTCCGTCATTATCAGGACATTCTTTCCTCTGACAGATGGCAGGAAAGCTTTCAGCGCTAGTCTGATTGCTCTCAGCTCCAGAAGGTTGATGTGTAGTTTGGACTCCGATGGAGACCAACGCCGCTGATTGTCATATCGTTGGCATGAGCTCCCCACCCCTTAAGTGAGGCGTCCGTCACTACTGTGATCTCCGGCCATGGTTGCCAAAAAAGTTCTCCTTTCAGGATATTCTCTGAACAAGTCCACCATAGGAGATCTTGACGAACCTTGTTCGGAATCTGGAGAAGATCCGTCATTCGACCTGAGAACCAGGACCATTGAGTCTTTAGAGCCCAATGAAGGGATCTCATTCTCAGACGTGCCTCTGGTACCAGAAAGATGCATGATGCCATGAGGCCGAGTAACCTTAAGAAGTCGTAGGCCTGAAGATTCTGGGCATTTTGAAATTTGGAAACCATATGAAGAATGCCTTGAGCCCTCGACCTGGGAGGCTAGCTCTTTCCCAGGGATGTGTCTATACAACTGCTATACATAGGAGCCGTTGAGAAGGTGTCATTTGTGACTTATTGAAATTGAGGGAGAAGCCCAGTATGTGGAGGAAGTGGCAGGTGACTTTCAGGTGATCGGGTGCCTGTTCGGCAGAACGTGCTCTGATCAGCCAATCGTCCAGGTAGGGGTAGACGTGAATCTCCGCTCTCCTGAGGTGTGCTGCCACCACTACCATCAGTTTGGTGAAGACCCTCGGGCGGAGGTCAATCCGAATGGCAGGACTCGAAACTGATAGTGTGAGTCACTAACTATGGACCTCAGGTATTTTCTGTGCTTGAGATGAATCAGCACATGAAAATAAGCATCCTCACCAACCAATCCTGAAGTTGAAGGGCCTGAAGGATCTGAGAAAGGGCAACCATCTTGAACTTGTCCTTCCTTAGGAACTTGTTCAAGTTTCTTAAGTACAGGATGGGTCTCAGTCCTCTGTCCTTTTTGGGGTTAAAAAAATACAGGCAGTACCATCCCTTGTTCCTCTCCGCTGCAGGTACCGGTTCTATAGCACCTTTCTCCAGCAGGGTTAAAACTTCCTGCTGTAGGAGCGGGTCTGAAAACTTCAAAGGGTGTCTCCTTGGTGGATTGCTTTGAGGTTGCGTTAGAAAAGGAAGGCAGTAACCTTGAGCTATTATTTCTAGAGCCCAAACATCTGAGGTAATGGCTCACCATTCTTGCAGATGCTGTGACAGCCTTCCTCCTACAGGTGTCTTGTGATGCAAGTCCTCAAAGTGGTTTTGAGGCGGTTGCTGCAGCCGCTGATGGCAGAGAGGCTGGAGCTGGCTTTGCACGTTTTCCTTGTCCACCGCGAGTGGCCTTTCTCTGGCCCCTTTGACTGGCCATTCCTCTCGCCTTTCCATATGAGGAGTAGTAACGATAGGATCGTCCCCTCCAAGATTGATCTGGTGCACGAAAAGGCTGAGGTTGCCTGATGGAAGCTCCCAAAGACTTGGCAGCTGATTTTGAGGTCTGCAACCTCTCAAGGCTCTCGTCAGCCTTGCTGCCAAAAAGGTGAGACCCGTCAAAGGACATGTTCAGGAGACAGTTCTGCACGTCTGGTGCGAAACCCGACTTCCGTAACCATGCAAATCTGCGCATTACCGTGCTAGTGCCCATGGACCTGCTCACACTATCTACAGTGTCCAATCCAGATTCAAGGGATTCTTGCATGGCCTCCTTTCCATCTCTAACGATGGCTAGGAATCCTTCCCTTTCATCCCCTTCTGGTATGTGCTCCGCCGCCATCGCAATGCACTCCCACAGAGTGTACGAAAACTTTGCCAAGGCACATGTGGAGTTGGCTGATTTTAATGCCATACTCCCAGCTGAAAATACCTTCCGTGCCCAGCCATCCACACACTTATCGACCCTGTCCGGAGGGATAGAAGAGTATGCCAGTTTGTTAGAAGCTGTGGCTGCCTGTATGTCCAAACTCTCGGGAGTGGGATGTTTTGACAGATAGCCGGGGTCGCTACTGGCAGGGCGGTATTTTGAAGTAAGGGATTTATTCACTGGCGGAATAGAATCCGGAGTCTCCCAATTTTTGGTCACCCTATTTTGCAAGGCTACGTGAAAAGGTAGTATTGGGTCTTCAGTAGGACCATGATCCAATATGTCTGTTAGATCATCTTGGATGAATTGGGCTGGAGGTCTGGCCCATCCTACATAATCAATTACCTTTGTCATTAGCTGACGGTATGATGGACTGGTATGTTCCCCTGGTTCTGGTCTACCAAAGACATTTTCAGGAGATGTATCACTACCACTTGCCTTGTGCAGTAATTCAACCAAATCCCTCATCTGCTTTCTTATGAAATCAGGCATTCCGGGACATTTGGGGTGCCATATTCTAGCCCAAAAGGTACATTCTCCTCATCAGATTTCTCCTGTTCCTCAAAAATTGAGGTCAGAAACTTGAAGAACTCTTTCCTAGGAAGAGGTTTGAAAATCTTTTCTGGGAGAGGTGGAGGAGTATTAATGGGCCCTGAAGGGATTACAGCTCTTGTAGCCTTCTCTTCCCTTTTTTCTGGCTGTTTCTGCCTAACTGGGGGTTTCGGCATCAAGGGCTTCGGGGTCGACGTTGACAAAGGTGTTGATGGCGTCGATAGCGTTTATAGCGTCGGCGCAATACCCGTCTTCGATGGCTTCGAGGTGTTCTTCAAAGAGTTGCCCTTCGAGGTGTGTTCGGTCTCGGACGGCATTGGTGACCTCGAGCGGTCGACTCGACTCGAGCATTTTTTCTCACTAAGCGTCCTAGAAGGTTCTCTATCCTTCCTCTTTCGATCACCCGGGCTCGAGGCCGCACAAGTGTCGGAGCAATGACGCTCCCGGCCGGCTTCCGAGGAAGGCACAGACCGAGGCTTCGCTTTCTTGGACACCTCCATCATTTTGACCCTGAATGCATCCCATACTTTGGATGATGAATGTTTAGTGGGACATTTCATCCTTTTTGGGGATTCATCCGAGGACGAGGTGGAGGGGGACCTGTGGCGTCATTTCTTCAATTTTTTCGGCGAAGACGACGAGCGATGGGAATCGCTTCAGGACCTGGACCGATGCCTTTCGCGTTGAGGAGATTTCTCCTCACGGGACCTTGACTCGACGCTAGATCCTTTGCGTTCGGATTTGCGACCTACCTGTAGTTTTCCCCTCCTTTCTCGCAAGGCCTTCCCCGTCATCCCCTGACACTTCATACAGGCCTCCATGTCGTGGCCTTCTCCGAGGCACCACAAACACTCTCGGTGCGGGTCTGTGATCGACATTTCTGAATCGCACGACTTGCACTTTTTGAAACCCGATTATGGGGTTGTGGTCGGCGTCGATGACAAGGACATATTCGATATTATTTGCTATTCTCACAGAACTCGAGGCGTGCCGAATCGCCGAAGCAACGTATATTGCGGAAAAACAGAACTGAAGCCAACGGGCGCCGCGTGTGCTACTTATACACCCGATGATGTCACCCTCGACGGAGTCCTTCGAGGGACCATCGACTCGACGACATCGACGCACGACACCCTCTGCCAAATTTTTTTCCCGAAGCAGCTAAAGCTGGATGGAATACATCTAAGATGAGGAATACATTGGAGGACACAATCCACTCGAACTGGCATTTCTAAGTCTACTCGATGAGACTAAAATTACATGATAGGGGACATATCCAGGAGGGGGGCTCTGGGTTAAGAGGGTCATAAATTCTCACACACACTAATTTCATGGGTTTTGTTGCAATATATGGGATCACCTTTGTTCTACATTAACTTAAGTTTTTTCACTGAATATATATATATATCCAACACACTTGTAACAATCACCTCCTCACCTCTGTACACAATAAGTGGAATAGGTAGGTAAGGAAACACAAAACGAGGGCACTCGATCAGTGCTATTTAAAAAACATTCAAAATGTATTCAGTTTCAGTGAAAAAAGTACCATAGTTACAGTCATGGACTTACTGAGAGAATCAAGGTTCAATGAGGCAGCACTCCTAAAGTCAGCATGCATGTTCCGCCATAGCCTCAGGGTTTCATCAGGTGTAATTTCACTGTAAACAGTTCAGACTCCATTTTTATAGTGTTTACTTAAGGCACACCCAGATCACCTGACCAATCCTATCTGTGGTCACATGATCGCAATTTAAAGTTGGCGCTCAAGTTCCTGCTAAAACGAGCACCATCTTAGAATGAACTTGTCATAATGTAAATCAGTCAAAAAGATCTTTCCTCCCAAGGTCTCTAAATGTAAACACTACTCTAAGGGTAAATACCAAAATACGGGGATAGGGTTGTTGAAAGGTACCATACTATTCATTTAAAAAAAAAAAATTGTTTGCCTGAAAAGAAATGTACAATCATTTCATAGGGCTGCATAACGGCAGCCATTAATATAAGCATGCTAGTACAAATGAAATTCAGGTGAATGGCTCCTAGACTATGGTTATATGATTCGTAGATCGTAATGATCCATTAAACGTACCACCAGCTCTTCGCCTGTGTATTTTTAGGCTTTTGGGTATTACATTTTATGATTAATTTAGATTCTAGATTTCTTAAGTGCCTTTCTCTATTTCCTTTTCTCTGGTGTTAATATGGATTAATGCCCAAGGCAGTATATCTTAACAGAGAAGCATCACTGCAATGTTTATCTTCGAAATGTATAGCCAGAGGATAAGTCACATCTTTGTTCTTAATGGCTCTGAAATGTTGCAGAATTCTTATCTTTAATGGACAAATCGTACAGGAATTACAGGAACAGAGTATTGCATAGACCACAAACCTCATTGTACATGTGATCAACTCTTTAATTTCCCAAATTTGTTTGTTATCTTTGCCAAAACTAATCTTAGTCCCTGTTATCGCCCGAGTACAGATTTTGCATTTATGACACTTGTGGATTCCTTTTTTACCTTTCAACTAACTGTCTCAATTGTTCTTAAAGGAATCACTAGGTGCAATTAATTGTTCAATGGACTTGGCCTTAGAAAAAGTCAAATTAGGATGTTATCCCATGTATCTAGTTAGATCTTTGTCTGCTTGTAATATAGGCCAATGTTTATTCAAAATGGATCTGAGATTGCCTGCTTTTCTGGAAAATGGCGTGAAAAACCTCACTATGTCCTCTTCAGCTTTCATCTTGCTTTTCTTAGTTTTTAGAAGTAGCTGTCCTCTATCAATGTTGCATGCTTTTTTAAAGTAATGTTGATATCTCTGTCTTGATAGCCTCTTGCTTTAAATCTGGAGGCAATATTTATAGATTCTTCATCAAAATCTGATTTCAGGAACTCAGGAGTTCCCCATTAGGAATGCTTTTGATTGAGGTGGTGGCTCTACGCATGTACAGTGGAATTTGAAGCTGTTGGTTTTCTATAAAGTTTGCTATGTAACTGCACTTTCGAATGGATTGAAACGCTTTGAAACAGTTGTGTATCGGCACGTTATAAATGCCATATTATATCATATCTTTGTGTCCTCCCACGTATTCCTCATCTTTAGCTGCTTCCGAAAATAAATTCCACAGAGTGCTCTGTGCATTGATGCAGTTGATTCAATGTCCCTCAGGGGCTTCCATCTCAGGGTCAATGTCATTGTAGGTATATATAGCACGCGCAGCACCCGTTAGCTTCAGTTCTGTTTTTCCGCATTAGTTAATACTTTGAGAAATATGGCACGCTTTGTTTTTTGATTAAAACTGCTTCATCATTGAAATCGAAGGCCTCATCATCGACACCGTCCACCCCCGAAGACCGGGTTCAAAAAGTGTCACGATTGCAGTGCCAAAATGTCACTCACGGACCCTCATCGGGTGTATCTGTGGTGCCTTAGCGTAGACCACAATATGGCAGACTTTGCGTCCTGTCAGTCCATGTCAGGTGAGGCTCTGAAAGAGCATCAAGGGAAATAAGCAGAGGGTAGACCTCCTAGTAAATCACCCTCAATGACACTGTTGAATAAACAATCATCCGACAAGTCGAGAGGTGACTCTCCTCGAAGTAAAAGGTCAAAAAAGCAGTACGCTCTCGGAGTGGGTCTCTCCATTCCTCGTCATCTTCCAAGAAGGCAAAGAAAAGGTGCTATAGGTCACCTTCAAGCTCCTCTGATTCTTCTCCAGAGAAAAGTATAGTCTGTCCAACAAAATCTTCTCCTGCACAATGGGAGGAGTTCAGGCAGGAAATGCTGAACATTTTCGAGAAGGAGACACTGTGTCCCTCGAAAGAAAAAGAAGAAAGCCATGCTACTGTTGCGCTGCATAAAGCAGACAAGGAAAGTGCTAAGGCTAATAAATTGCTAAAGAAATTTACGGCATCAACGTCGAAGTCATCGACACTGTTGTATTCAATGCCTTCTGTGTCCAAAACGTTAACGCCATCGGCATCAAAATCATTGATGTATTCGGGCTCAAAACTATCTTTGCCCTTACCCACTAAAGAAGTGGAAAAATCCTATAAACCCTTGCCTAGAAAGGATTTCTTCAAATACTTACCCTCTATTTATGAGGAGCATGAGCCATCGGACAAAGACACCCGACCTTTTGGTTTGAAGTTTGGCACTCCCAATGGTCCTGAAGCCCTTATTTCAGAAGAATTTAGGTTAAGAGACCTATATAAAAACGTTCAGTCTGCAAGTGGCATTGGCACCTCTCAAGAACTTGAGTTTGGCAGACCAGACCCAGCAGTCCATGCAGATGCATCTTACAGGCAACTTATGACTAGAATCATTGATTTTCTGGGATGGGGCAGACCTGCTCGTCCATTCGACAAGACCACCTGACATACATTCTCGACAAAGGTCCACAGAAGGATCCTGTACTTCCTTTGGATGTGGCCCTCCAAAAAAAGGTTAAGGTGAATTTGGAGGCTCCTGAGTCAAGTCCTGCGGTGAATAATAATCTCACAAAAAAGTACAGGCCTTCGAGTAGCAACCCTGACTTCTTATAGAAGCACCCTACACCAGAAAGCATGGTAGTTAAGGCAGCAACGTCTACATTCAAACAGGCTGCATACCCAACCATCCCACCTGACATGGATGATAAGTGTTTTGACGGTTGTGCAAGGAAGTTATTTTCTGCCGGGAGCATGGCTCTTAAGTCTGTAAATGCCACTTGTGCCTTAGCAGAATGTACATCACCCTGTGGGACTGCACAGCTATGTAGGCTGATGATATTCCTGAAGGGAAAGAAAGAGACGGCTTCCTGAATATTGTACGAGATGGAAAGGAGGCCATTTGTGAGTCTCTGAAATCAGGACTGGACTCTGCTGATAGCAACAATAGAGCAATGGCGGCGACCACTGTGATGCACAGGTTTGAATGGTTGAGGAAGTCGGGATTTGCACTGGACGTGCAGTCTAGACTCCTCAACATGCCCTTTGACGGCACTCACCTGTTTGCCAGCAAGGCTGACAAAAGCTTGGAGAAGCTGCAGACCTCTAAGGTGACAGCCAAATCCCTTGGTGCTGCTATCAGTCAGCCACAACCATCTCACCCCAGTCAATCATCTCGGAGGGTTAAGTCCTTTTGATTCTCCTCCTCAGTTGGAAGTGTGAGAACACTTGGTAGTCAAAAGGGCCAAAGAAAATTCCCTTGTGGTGGACGAGGCAGGGGTGCCAAGTCTGCCCAAGCAACAGCTACTTTACCTTCAGCCGCTGCTTCATCCACCTCAAAACCTCTCTAAGGCCTTAACCCACAAGACCCCGGTGGGAGGCAGACTTCCACAGCAGCTGCAAGAATGGTGGGGCATTGCTTCAGATTTGTGGGCGTTGCAAACAGTAGCCCACAGTTACTGCCTGCCCTTTCTAAAGAGGCCTCAGGACCATATAACCCGCAGTCAATCGTTCAAAGGTACGCATACGTTCCTTGTGTAGGACATTTTCAGCCTGCTAGAGAAAGGTGCTATAGAACCAGTACCTGTAACGGAGATGAACGAAAGGTGGTACTCTCCTTATTTCATAATCCCAACAAAGACAGAGGATTGAGACCCATCTTAGACTTGAGATGCTTCAACAAGTTCCTCAGGAAGGACAAGTTCAAGATGGTTACCCTTTCTCAGATGCTTCAGGCCCTCTAGCTTCAGGATTGGATGGTGACATTGGACATTTAGGATGCTTACTTCCATGTGACAATCCATCACAAGTACAGAAGGTACCCGAGGTTCGCCGTTGGCGGTTCTCATTATTAGTTTCTAGTTCTGCAATTCGGGCTGACCTCCGACCAAGGGTTTTCACTGAGTTAATGGTGGTGGTGGAAGCAAGTCTCAGGAGTGGGGGAATTCATGTCTATCCCGACTTGGACGATTGGCTGATTAGGGCATGTTCTCCTGATTGGGCCTTGGAACATCTCAGCATAACCTGACGCTCTCTCCGCAGACTGGGCTTCTTACAAGAAGTCCCGCATGATACCATCTGAATGTACATCAGGAGGCCATTTGTGCTGTTAGGAAGTCTAATCTATCCTCTAGGGAAGACATCCTGGTCACTGGGTTCAATGTGAGACCTGCACCAGTCCCCAAGGTTAATGAGTGTACCCTCTTTCTTTGCTCCGAGGATGACATACTGAAAATAATAAGCTCCCTGAAACCCACTGTCTGCCTTAGGGACATTTGTCCCTCAAGGGTGTTTAAAGACTACTCAGTAATCCTAGTTCCATGGGTTACAAGGCGGGTGAACCTTTCATTCTCCGAGAGCCTACTACCTCAGTTCTTGAAGGAGGCCTGGATCACACAACTTTTGAAAAAGGGTAGTCTTGACCCTTGTAAGGCGGGGAGTTATCGTTCCATCATGAATGTGCCATTTTTGCTTAAAGTGCTGGACCGAGCAGCCTTCTTACAATTTCAGGGTCACATTGAGAGAAACAACAGTCTTGGTCCATGCCAGTCTGGCTTTAGAGCCATACATGGCACCGAGGCGGCTCTTCTCGATTTGAAGTCCAATCGTTCCTTAATGGATAACGGTTACCCACCCTATTGATGCTGCTGGACCTCTCTGCGGTCTTTGACCTTGTGGACCATTCCCTCTTGGTTGATAGGCTGCCGGAGGTAGCAGGTTGTTCTGAGGCTGCTATTCCATGGGTTGCTTCTTTTCTGGGACCTCGCAATGCCAGAGTAGCAGTGGGTGAGGCTGGATACACCCCTTAGGCCATTTCTTGTGGGGTGCCGCAGGGGTCCTGCATCTCGCCTACGCCCTTCAATATTTACATTCTGCCTTTCATGATGCTCCTTGACAACCTGGGTGTCCAGTATGCTAATTATGCTGATAACATCCAGGTTGTCCTGAAACTCTCGGGCACCAACACACAAGATAAGGCAACCATTAATATGGTCTACGGCGCTATCCAGGCTTGGATGACAGCCAATGCGTTGGTCCTGAACAAAGAAAAGACTGAGCTTCTGATTATGGCTTTAGGGCCACGGCTAAGGAAGCTACCTGCAGATTTTCAAAGCTTTAATATTGCAGGTTCTATAATCCCAGAGGGAAAGACCGTTAAGACACTTGGGGTCATTCTCGATGCCGAACTAACCATGAAGCCTGAGGTCTTCCTCCTCCGAGAGTCCTGTGGTCACATTAACAAACTCCTCAGCCACATCTTCCATTTTTGGTCGCCAGGGAACATGTCCCTTCTGGCCTCGCCCTGGTTAACTCATGCCTGGACTATTGTAATAGTCTGTTTTTGGGCACCTCCCAGACTAATCTGGCAGCACTTCAGGTTATTCAGAACGTGGCAGCTCGGCCACCAAATGTCTAGCAAGACTTGCTTACATCACTCATGCGAGGCGTGAGCTCCATTGGCTCCCTGTGAAACATCGGGTCACCCACAAGGCCCTGACACAGTCATAAATTCCTGCATCTTCAGGCTCCCTCATATCTTGGAAAGCGTACCAAAGTTTATCTACCCTGCCATTCGCTTCGCTCAGCCTTCATCAACCCAAATTCAAGCTTAAAGGGTTTGGTGGCACCTCCTTCAATGTTCAGGCCCCCCTGGCCTGGAATGCACTTCTTCCCGAAATAAGAAAGATAATGGGCCTCATAACGAGAGTCCCGCTAAAAACGGAGTTATTAGCGGCATGGAGGAAGTATCGGGTCGGTGCTCCCTTGACGCTGCTATAGCGGCTGATTACTAGTGCGCGAGCACGCGCGAACCCCAATGCCGGTAATGGCCGTACCGCCATGCCGCTAAAGGCCCTCCAACCCCCCGATAACGGCATCACGGGACCCGCCGATAGCGCCTCCGTGAAGGAGCAACCCCTTAATAACGACCCGGTAATAACATCATGGTAATACCGGGCTCGTAATGCCAGACCCGGAAGTAACGTCATTGCTTCGGAACGGGAAATGCGCCTGCGGCCATCATTAAAAACACAATCCGTTGCCATCCTCCCAATCTGGCATTGATACAGAGGAGAGAGCAGTGCCATGCCACCAAGCATGTCGAAGGCTACCTGCAAAACTACCCCCCGCCTGCGCAAGAAGCGCTTATTCGATGAGAAGCTAAACATGCTGGCCAACTCCCTTGCAGCCAATGCAGAAGAGGTTTTTGCTAATAACCTCAAAAGGGAGGTCCAGCTGAGGAAGAAGGAAATATGGGAGGAGGTTGCACACAAGGTGTCAGCGGTCGGCACCACCCTCGCACAGTCAAAGACTGTAAAAAAAGATGGGACGACCTCTGTCTCAGGGTCCGGAACATCTTGGCCAGCAATCACAGGGAGGCCATGGCCACAGATGGAGGTGCCCACTCACCAGTGAAACTGATACACTGGGAGGAAACCTGCAGCACAACCATCCAAATGGAGTCAATGGAGGGCTTTGGCGAAATGGAGACAGGTGCAGCGACATCGGGAGTTGGAGGTGAGTGACCCTGCAAACCCCAGTAGGCCATACCATGACGTAGTACAACTGATGTGAAAGTGAGCCAAGCCAAGCCAATGCATGGCCCATCATACACACATATACAGATCCATGTCCAGTTGGAGGCCCAAACCCTGCCACAATGAAATGCATGCTGTGTGCCAATCCCAATACCAACAGACACCCAACACACAGGGACCATTTGCACGTCATACATCACAAAAACCTCAATACAATGGCATGTCACCTGGTACGCATCAGTGCCGAATGGAGACACCACGGCTCATGCCAATATGCCCCCCCCCCCTGAAACTACCCTGTGTGACACACCTATAAGGTTGCAATGCATGAGAAATGATATACTGTGCAGCACCAACTCATGCATTTTGCATGTAACACCATCACTGATGCCCTGCATCTCTTCTTCCCCCACAGGCACTGATGCAGAAGGTGAAAGTCAGGACCCTGCCCCAAGGCCAACTACATCCAGGGCCAGACCACAGGGCACTGGCCATTCCACCTCCGGGGTAGGACCGCAGACCACAGTTCAACCCAGGGCACGTGCACAGGCCAGGCAGGCACATGAGGAAACCACAGCAGCGGACGAGACTGCGAAGACTGAGCTGCCAACAACAGCTGAAGGGGAGGCTGATGTCACCCAGTCCGCTGCCACAAGTTCAGTGGGTGAGGCAGCAGCCAGAGACACCACTCAGTGATGTGGATGTGGAAGCGGAGGAGTACGCGGACCTTGATGGAACAATCCACGTGGAATGTCCCCACACGCCAAGCCCCCCGTCCACCCCCCAACACACAACTCAGGGCACACTGTTCAGCCCCATGCTGGATTCTGCAGTTCAACTGCACAGTCCAGATCTCACATCCACCCCAGAGGTTAGCCCTGCAATGGCTCACCCAGCCGCAGCACCCTCTACCTCCACAGCTCCCACTGACATTGAGGCACGCCTGTCAAGAGTAGAGGCCCGGCAGGACTCGATGATCGATCTGGTGCACCAATATGTGGCTGACGGCGAGGAAACACACCGAGAGATCCGTGAGGCCAATGCTGGGACCATTGCGGCTATAAATTCTAGTGCAGTCATGATCCGTGACAGTTTGGGGGCCGTCACACAGGTCCTAACCAGCATGCTCCAACACATGCAGCGCCAACAACCTGCACCGGCGGTCCAAATCCCATCCGCATCCACCCCATCATCCACACCTGCAAGCTCCGCTCCCTCCAGCCCTGTGCGGATGACGAGGCGCAGTGCTAGGCAGACTGAAATGTTGCCCCCGGACATAAAAAAAACCCGGAAACCGTGTGGGGTGACAATGGGTGAGGAGAGAGGTGGTGTTAGTGGTGTAGAGGGCATTAAGGGGGTGTTCATTGATGGGTATGTGGTGTTTATTGGGGGTATGAGGTGTTTGGGGGGTATGGGGTGTTTGGGGGGGTATGGGGTGTTTGGGAGGTATGGGGTGTTTGGGTGTTTTGGGGGGAAGAGGAGGGCGTGTGAGTGGTGGAGGTGGGAAGCACTTTTTTTGTAAATAATCATAATACACCTGTTGTGTTCAAAATCATTTAAAGCCTGGTCATTGTTCATTTCGTGTGTGTCCATTCAATTCACTACAGTGCACAGTGCCCAACTCCCCACACACCCTGTGTCCATGTCCACACGGTCCCAGTGCTCAGTGTAGCACTGACACATAACCATCAACGTCCCTGTGGTTCAGAAGTAATCGTCAATCAGTGATTGGCGTACAGCACGGCCATCTCGTGCATCACGTACTGTTAGCGGTGCTGCTTCTCCTCCATCAACATCCTCATCATCCTCACCCGGTGCATGCATGTCAATGTCAGGTGGCAGTGGTACATTTCTCCAGATTTACATGTTGTGCAGCATTACACAGATCATGGTGATCTTTGCCACCTTCTCAGGGCCATAAAGGCGTGCTCCACCAGATCTGCTTAGGCAGCGGAACCGTGCCTTCAACAGGTCAAAGGTCTGCTCAATCCCGACACGGGTACGGGTATGTACCCGATTGTACTCCTCTTCGTGCCTGTACCATGGGTTCCGCACAGGTGTAAGTAGCCACGGCTTCAAGGGATAGCCTCCATCACCTGCACGGGAGCACAAAGAGGTATGTGTGAGTCAATCTGAGCTGACACATTTAGGATTCACAGACATGGCTGCAGCTATTTGGTGTTGACATGCACATGTACCTGTATGTATGTACACAGGTTAATTTGATGTGTTGTGTGCTGCACTATGGTCTGCTAGTGTGGATTGCGTTGTACAGATGATGCAGGGTGTTCTCTTGCATGCTGATGCGGATGTACTGTGGATGCGGAACAATGTCTTGCCACCCATAATTGAGTGTATACTACTCTGTGCCTAATCACACTAGTGGCATTGGCACAGTTGTAATCATGTTCAGTCATTCATCGCTTGACATACCCACGGTGGCCTGCTTGTGCGTCTTGCATGTTGTCATTGATGTAGCATGCGTGAAAAGAGTGGTTGTGATATACCATGCAGCTGGCTCACTGTGTGCTGGTAGGTGCCTGTGGCCAGGAAGTGGAGCACAGACACCACATTTAGTAGCGGGGGATGGCAGTGCGTATTTCTATGAGGCTGACAATGTCGTCGTGTATCATGTCCACTATGGTGGTGATGGTGTCCCGGTCCAACCGGTACAGGGTGTGGATCTGCTCAGGGGTTAGATTGAATGGACTGGGTCTGATGCGAGGGATTGGTGGCTGCCTAGGTGGTACCACTGGCTGCACTGGTGGAACTTGCTGGGCCTGTCTCACCCTCCTTCTCCTCCTTTGTCCCCTCTGTGCTGCCTATTGTTGTAGCTGTAGTTGTTGTTGTTGCTGCTGTTGTTGTTGCTGTAGTTGTAACAGTAGAGGCATGTCCTCCAGCCCCATGATTGCAACAGCTAGTGGTATCATTTTGGTGTAGGAAGGGGTGTGGTGTGTGGGTGTACTCCTTTTGTACTGGGACAGGCTCCATTGACTCCACCTGTGGTGATTGTGTGCACCTGTGGCAGTTGCCTACACTGCAGGTTGCTATTTACGGGTGGTCCGCGATGCCTGTATTGCCACCGTCGTGCAGGCCCTGATTACCACCTTCGGGATGCCGGTAAGTGCAACTTGTGATGTCCTCCTATTAGCGGCATCCCGGTATTTCCGCCGCGAAGGGGTGCGTGTATGCGCACATGCCGGAAAGAAGGGGAACGGTACGGGCGGTGCCGGTATTGGCGGGTTGTCGGGTCGTAATGGCCCGGACCCGTTAACGATGACGGTAATACCATTCCGCCTTCCTTTTTTCATTACCTCCATGCTCGTAATGAGGCCCAATATCTCTGCCGGACTTCAAGTAAAAAATGAATACTCACCTTTTCAACTTGGCTTAACTGTACCTTCTATTTGCTCCTCCTGAAATCAGTTGTCTATCTGTAAGTGTATCCTGTTATATGTTGCGCCCTGAAAACCATGGATGTGTGGCGCATTATAAAGATTAAAATAATTAAATAAATAAATAAATCTCAAAGACTCCAGTTCATCAGAGCAGTCATGCATGCATCCCTGGGAAAAGCATTTGCACCGGAGGTGAGAGCTCAACACATTCTGCAGATGGTCTCCAAATTCCAGAGTGCCCAGCATCTTTCAGCCTTTGACTTTGTGAGGTTGCTTGGCCTCATGGCATCTTGCATTTTTCTAGTGCCAGAGGCTCATCTGAGAATGAGATCCCTGCAATGGGCCCTCAGAACTCAGTGGTCTCAATTCTCAGGCAAGATATCAGACCTTCTTCATGTTCTGAGGAGAGTCGCGCAGTATCTCCTGTGGTGGGACTGCAAGGACAACATTCTGAAGAGAGAACCTTTTTGGCAACCATGGCTGGGGATAACAGTAGTGACGGATGCCTCACTCACGGGGTGGGGAGCCCTCGTCAACAATCTGACAGGAAGCAGTCGCTGGTCTCCCTCGGAGTCCGAAATATACATCAATCTTTTGGAGCTAAGGGAAGTCAAGACTAGCCCTGAAGGCCTTTCACTACCCTCTGTATGGAGAAGGAATGTCCTGATAATGACAGACAATACAGTGGCCATGTACTACCTCAACAAAAGAGGAGGTGTAGGTTTACTACCACTGTGCCGAGAGGCGATGCAGCACTGGTTCTGGGCAATTCGAAAGGGAATCTCTCTATGGGCCGTTCACCTAGACTGAGTGGAGAACAACACAGCAGACGCTCTGTGCAGGCAGAGCGCAGTCTCCCACGAATGGGAACTAGCTCAGGAACTCCTTCAAGAGATCTTCACCCTTTGGGGAACCCCTCAAGTGGATCTGTTTGCGACCAGTGTCAACCGGAAAGTGCAAGCTGTTCTGCTCCAGGGAATTTCCCCCAAGAAGACCTCTAGGAAATGCATTCATAGTGGATTGGGAATTACCACTCCTATACGCGTTTCCTCCAGTCCCCGTCATTCCTCACGTGATCAGGAGGTTGAGAAAGTTTGGGAAATCTGTGATCCTAATTGCTCCTGACTGGGCCAGGAGGACGTGTTACCCGGACCTTCTGGACATGTCCATCTGCCTTCCAATGTGTTTCCCACAAAGAGAGGACCTTCTCTCGCGAGAGGAAGGTCGGGTTCTCTATCCAGAAGTCAAGACACTCAATCTTCACGCCTGGTTTCTGAGAGGTTGAAATTTAAGGATTGGGACCTCCCGGATGATGTTATGGAGATTTTGCTTTCGGACAGAAGGCCAGCAACGAAATCCTTGTACCGGTGCCCTTGGAATAAATTTTGCAGCTGGTATAGGGAAAAGGATGTGGACCCTTTTCAGAGCAATACATTGTGTTATCTTTTTTGTTGCATTTAGCAAATCTGGGGCTCCAGATTGGAACTATTAAAGGCTATTTGGCAGCACTTTCAATCTTCAAGCGCACATCGGAGGAGGTATGATATTCTAGGATACCTCTAATTATAATGTCTTAAAGGGTTCACTAACGTGTTCCCTCCTACACCTTTTGAAGTGCCTATTTGGGACCTAAATCTTGTCTTACAATTTCTAATGTGTGCTCCTTTTGAGCCTTTACTTGTCCACTGAGATTACTAACATTTAAAACCATCTTGTTAGTAGCTTTGACATCAGCCTGCAGGGTGAGTGAGTTGCAGGCTTCTTTATCTAGTAAACCTCCATTTACTATTTTCTAAAAGGACAAGGTTGTCCTTAAGGTTAAACCTTCTTTTTTGCCAGGAATTGCATCAGATTTTCACTTATCCCAGAAAATTGCACTACCAACATTTTATCCGCCCCCTCATCCTGGCAAGAGAGAGGAAAGGCTACATAGCATTGATCCCAGAAGGACTCTGAGCTTTTACATTTCACGGATGGCAAAGATACGTCAACATGACCAACTTTTCATAGGTTACACTGGACACAGACTGGGACTTCCAATTACAAAACAAACATTGTCCAGATGGATCATTCTTGCCATTACGGAATGCTACAGATTGGCCAGGAAAGATCCCCCAGAAGGCCTGAGAGCTCACTCCACAAGGGGCATGGGACATCTTCTGCTCTGCAAACAGGGGTGCCTACAAAGAACATTTGTGCAGCAGCCACTTGGTCTACCATTCATACATTTACAAAGCATTACTGTCTGTACTCATCCTCTGGCCAGCAAGGAGGATTTGGGAATGCTGTCCTACATTCAGACCATGACAAATTTTTAATCTGCAAATTATTACTCCTCCAAAACCTAACACTGCTTTGGGAGTCTATTGAAAGATGAGGAATACGCGGGAGGACACAGTCATCCATTCGAAGATCAAATTACTTACCCCTGGTAACGTTCTTTCGACTGGATGTTCCTCCCACATATTCCTCATCGCCCCCTCCCAGCCTACCCCACTGTAGAATTTCCAGTTATTACACGTTAAGCTCTTTCAAAGTCTTTACTGTCTGGGACTCACTGACTCTGGTATTTGTGCAAATGGAAGGCGTAAAAACACAACTGAAGCCAACGGGCGCTGTGCATTCTATATTTGACTAGGATGACGTTGACCACGAGATGAAGCCCTTGAGGGACATCGAATTGACTCCACCTGGACAATATGGCAGAAAGGAAACCCAGAAGGCATCCGACAGGAAGAGGAAGAGGAGAAAGCAGAGGACAACGAGGAGAGGCAACAAAATCTAGGAACAACCTCTGGCCAAAGCATGATAACGTGCTTGGGCAGAGGTCAGAGGTCCCGGGGCAAGGGATGTGGAATGAGGAGTTAAAATTGAAAGTCTTCAATGTCTCTGAGAAATGATTGACTCCCATGGAATTATCTGTTTTAGAGTTAGGTCTCTCCGTCTGTCCAGACCAGGAATTTGATCTAGTATAAACTAAAACTGATCTATTCAAATTACAACAAAAAATAAAACTGAAGAAATGTTTCCTTTTAAAATAAGGGGATCATGAAAAAATAGATGATAAAGACCATTCTGCACCTAGCCTTTATCAGTGAAAGATCTAGAAGCACTATTCGCACTGGATTCCATAACAAATGAAGATCTCACTGTCACTATCATGGAAAATACAGACATTTTTCAGAGATATGGGATAGAAACTGAGAGAGTGGTTTCAAATTAAAATCTACTTTCTGTCCCAACATCAATGCAACCGATATAGAACTTTTTGAAGAACTTGTCATTAAAGACCTTAGAAAACTATTGACTACTAACAACAGAGGCAATATGTTGAATCTTTCCAAAGAACAGAAAGCAGAATTAGAAAATCTTCAAACTGGCACCTCCATCATAATACGACAAGCGGATAAAGATGGAGGTATAGTTCTTTGGGATTGAGATCTATATCTGAAAGAAGCAGAATGGCATTTGAGCGACAATGTTATGAAAAATGTGAAGCCTCATTGCTGTTGGAGACTAAGAGAATTTGATGAATTGCTTATTAACTGGAACTATCTCAATTTGATTGACTGGGAGGAATTGATGTTTTTAAAAAACAGGTTCCCCACCACGCCGATCTTGTATTTTGTCCCAAAGGTACACAATAATACCACTGATCCACCTGCAACATCCATCAAGTCCTCCAAAGGGTCCCTCTTGAAAAATGATTCAAACATATTGACTTTTCCCTCCAACCTTTTGTGAAAGACATCAGTACGTATATCAAAGATACAGGAGAACTACTGAATAAAATCAAAGGAATGCTTTGGGATGATGATTACGTACTGGCATCATTAGATGTGACCTCCCTATATATTATTATCAGACATCAGGAAAGTCTCAAAGTATGTAAATATTTTCTAGAAAGCAAATCAGTGAGTTTCAAACAGCACAATGAACAAATTCATACATTACTTCAGTTCTACCTTGAACCTAACATCTTTCTGTTTGAAGAACAATTATACAGACATAAATGTGGGACTGCTATGGGGTCCTGTCCTGCTATCGTAAACCAACTGAGGTTAATTTGGTACTGTTTGCCAAAAGTAGCCATAAAAGGGCAACAATAGACAATATTCCCAGTGGAGAATTTCACAGGGCTAGAAGAAATTGCAGCAGGACTGTTGACTATGCTAAGGAATGTGATATTCTCAAACAAAGATTCCTTAACAGAGGCCATAGAGAACATATCATCGATAAAGCAGCGTCCAAATTTGCAGATCTAAATCAGGATGACTTATTGGTGGCACGTGGTTCATCTAAGGGTTTCTGTGGTGGCAAATCCTATTGGGCTCTTTACCCCTATCATAAGGTGTTTTTTCACATAAATCACTTTTGTGGAGCATATTGCATTTTACACCTCTTTACACTGACTTTATGTACTCCGGTCTAATCTTAGCTACATAATGGGTTCTCTAACAGAGCAGTTTTGTAACTATTTATTCTTGTGGATCTTGTTTTTTGCTATGGTTTCATGGCACTTACATATATACATATTATCTTGTTTTTCTAATGTTTTTTGTATGTGATCATCACTTACTTGAACACCACCATCTGCAACTGGACTGTGGTATGTGTTTTTGTATTTTAATGCATTGATTGTTTATTTCATTTATAAAATATTGGACTTATACAGCCTTGAGGATGACCCGTAGGTCGAAACACGTGTCGGCTGTCCGAAATTTTGAATAAATCCAAGTTCTCCATATGAGATCCTAACTAATGCGTGGAAACCTTTGTTTTTTTTATTTCTGTACATTACTTGTTTAGACGTGAGCGCATGTTCCCTATCCGCAACCCCCAATCTTGCTTATATTAATGGCTGCCGTTATGTAGCCCTATGAAATGATTGTACATTTCTTTTCAGGCAATTTTTAATGAATAATATGGTGCCTTTCAACACCCTGATCCCTGTATTTTGGTATGTACCAACAGTTCCCCTCCTGGCAGAGGCAGGACCCCGGCTCCCTGGGCAACGCATTTCAGATTCCGTGGAACAGCATGACAGTATATAACAGTATATGCTTTCCCACCCACGCCACTGATACACAGGGTGATAGGCAAGATCAAGGAGTCTCACCAACTCAGCACCATTCTGATAGCGCCATGGTGGCCAGCCAGGCTTTGGTTCTCACAGCTGCTCAGCCTCTCGGAGAGACCTCCCATTCGCCTTCCAACGGGCCCAGCACATCTTCTGGCACTGCAGGGGGGGAGGGTCATTCACAGAAACTAGCCCTTACAGCGTGGTTCCTGAGCAGGTCACTTTAGGACACCTCAGCCTGTCTCAGGCTAATCTAGAGATCATACAGGGCACCAGGAGCAAACCTACCAGGGTCCAGTATAAGAGCTAGCGGACCAGGTTCTGCCACTGGGCAGACTCCAAGGATATCAACCCCCTTGCATGTATATTGGACGAAGTGCTCTCCTTTTCGGTGCACCTCACCCACTCGGGTGTGCAGGTAGACATTTGCCACACTTACTTGGCAGTCATTGGGCCTACAGAAACTCGGAGGAGGAAGTCTTCTCCTCTTCCAACCTGATTGTCAAGAAGCAGCTAATGGGACTCGCCATACTCTAACCGCCCATCAACAGGCCCACCCTGTGTGGGACCTCAATATAGTGTTGGGTGCCCTGGCGCACAAACCGTTTGGGCCAATGGCATCTGCGGACATCAGACTGGTCACCATTAAGATGTCCTTGCTAGTCGGTCTCACCTCGCCTCGCAGGATAAGCGAAATCCAGGCGCTGGTCACCTCAGAGCCCTACACTACGTTTCACAGAGATGAGGTAGTCCTACGGACACACCCAGCATTCCTGCCTAAGGTGCCTTCCGCATTCCATCAAAACGAGGAGATAGTGCTGCCTATGTTTTTTGCTGAGCCCAAAGAAATTCTACTTGGACAGGACCAAGGGCTTCTGCAAGTCAGAACCACTTTTCATCACTTTATGCGGATCACAACCGGGATATCAGGCCTCCAAGGCTTCCATAGCCCGTTGGATGATCTTGGCCATCAAAGAAGCTTACGAGGGACAGCATAAGGCACTGCCGGCCAACATGCAGGCCCACGCATTCAGAGCCAAGGCCACGGCCATCGTATTCCAGCGACATGTCCCCTGGCAAGTCATAAGGAGGGCGGCCACATGGGCCACCCCTTCGGGTTTCTGCAAGCACTACTGTTTGGATGCCAGCTCTAGATCAGATGCGGCTTCCGGACATGCTGCTCTTAGAGACCTGCTTGCTTAAGGAGGGTCTGCTCTCCACCCCCGGACTACATTCAGTTGTAATCGCCCATGCAATATGAAGGAAAGGGGACGGGACATAAGAGTAATTATAAGTTACTCACCGTAGTGACTAACATACTCTTAGTCCCCTTTCTTCCATAAGTCCCACGATCCTCCCCCTAATAAACATGGTGTCATTAGGCAATGTTAATCTATTGTCGACGCGTTTATGGGGACTAAAGTGTTGTGCCGCAGGGCGGGGTCAGGGCAGCACATGCTCCCAGGGCCGCTCTGCCGTGTGCCTCTAAATTTAAAGGGGAAGAAGGTTTTTTCTGGTCAAAAAGGTTCTGTTTCCCGTCCCTTGGAAGGGACGCCCATGCAGTATGGAGGAAAGGGGACTAAGGACTAAGAGTATGTTAGTCACTACGGTGAGTAACTTATAATTTATACAGTATTGTTTATATGTCTAGACCTAGAGAGGAAAGAACGTTTTGACTGATTTACATTATGAAAAGTTCATTCCAAGATGGCGCTTGTTTTAGCAGTAACTTGAGCGCCATCTTTAAATTGCGATCATGTGACTGCAACTGGGATTGGTCAGGTGATCTGGGTGTGCCTTAAGGAAACACTGTAAAAATTGAGTCTTAACTGGCTACAGTGAAATTTCACCTGACAAAGCCCTGAGGCTAGGGTGAAACGTGTGGTGACTTTAGGAGTGCTGACTCCTTTACCCTTGATTCTCACAGTAAGTGGGGCCTCATTACAACCCTGGCGTTGGACCATGGTGCTATTAGCACCATGGTCCATGCCGGATTCCGCCATGTTGGATGGCGGATTTACTGCCCCATTCCAAGGTTGGCGGGGCGGTAAATCCCCATTCACCATGGCCCCTTCCCCATTCCCATTTTTGGCTCATAGGGCTCAATGGGAATGGGGAAGGCGCTAATTACGGCACCGTAAATTACGGTGCCATAATTAGCACCAAGGTCCCTTAGCGGGTTGGACTTTAACGCCTGCAAAAAGCAGGCGTTAAAGTGTGAATCTGACGTTAAGGGTTTAACGGCGCTGCAGCCTTTTACGGCGCTGTTAACCCCTTAACGCCAGGTTTGTAATGAGGCCCCATGTCTGTAACTATGGTACTTTTGTACTGAAACTGAATACATTTTGAATGTTTTTCAAATAGCACAGATCGAAAGCACTGGTTTTGTGTTTCAAATCCTACCTATTCTGACTTATTGTATAGAGAGGTGAGGAGGTAATTGTTACAATTGTGTTGATTTTGCAGTGGCTAGTTTCTGAAGCCACCTACGAGGCACCCACTTATAGAGGCTGAGCACCATTTTTTATTTCAAATTAATTTAGGTATTGTGCATTTTATAAACATATTTGTGACAAACATGAGATTAAGCAGTTTGGTATTATTTTTGCTGAAACACTATTAGCATATTCCGGGGGCACTTTCCGCACAGTTCATATAAAAGCCATAGCAGAGTAAAGGAGACTAGTGTTACACAAACCTGAAAATTCCTCCTCTTTCATTTCCACTTCAAATTCTGCAGTAATATGTGACACTTCCTTGGATGGGGACTTCCGGCCTCTACGCTTTTTCTTAGAAGAGTCACACTTTAAGTTCACAAATGTGACCTGACAGTTATCTGTACAAAGGAATTGCCCTCCTTTGTGTGAGAGAAGAAACAAAAATGTGAGGTTGCAATATAAATGTGGCAAGCACTTTAACATTAATGATGATACCATTTTACAGTCAGTTAATTCTAAATGTTATTTGCCTGCATTTTAGCCTTCATTTGTATAAAATAGAAAGATCACAATAAAAAGAAAAATATTGAATGAAAAAATATGATGTAAAATATCAAGTACATTAATATGCTTGATTAATTATAAAAAGCACATTGATGCATAAGACGAATGTGCACCTTTATATTACGCAAAACGCATTTTATGCTTTTTGAAATGTGAACTGACCACTGAGCTAAATAAGCAAGAATTTAATTTTTACTACTATGTCATTTGAACTTCCAGCATTTTGACATGTTCCTAATGCAAAGAAACGGGAATGCTGTACAGCATTCAGGTCATGTCACCTTCAGTATTTTTACTTTTTCCTAATGCAAAGTGAGATGGATGCTGCAGGACATTCATTTACTTCTCCTTCCCACTTCGAGCACATGTCTGGATAAACTGTGGTGTGAGTTGATAAATAGGCCAACACATACTAATTCTAATAAACTTCAACCCACCTTCATTTGCAGAAGTCAACCTTGTCAAACGTAATTTGAGGATCAGGCAAACACCTGATGGCGCAAGTTTGACCTCGACCTATAAATGGTCCATAAAAGTAGCAGTAATAATCTTTATTTCGGGAGATACATTTCCGTAAATGAAATTATGTTTAAAAATTACATTTACAATATTAAAACAATCACTCCTTCAACCTGTTGTACCGTCACCATAATACAATACACATTTAGAATATTTAAATAAATATTTAAAATGCAGTCCCGTCCCTGTCCCATGTTAGTTTCCAGAGAGATACTATCACATTGACATCTTGTATCCTCTATGTGCTTTCATTTCTGTCTATTGGCTGCAAATGGCAGCTGAACCTCAATTTCGTAATCAGTTTTCTTGCCCTTATATTTCATACACATGATACATAAAACTCCTCATTAAAATGAATATGCATAAATGATAGGTTACCGTTGTTTTTGTACCCTCTGACCATACTACATACAACTGTTGCTTCCTCTTAAACAAGTCCACAATTTTCATTTGCATCAGGATCTCATTTTGCAGTTCAGTGCAGTCACAATTTGGAATCAGTATATTTTCAATTCGAAAGTCAGGGGAAACTACCTGTTTTTAAGTGCATTTTGTCTCTTTAGTACTAAATTCTCTGGGCAGGACAGAGGGTTTTCAAACTGCCAAGGAAGGGCCATCCATGTCTTGGGCTAGCCATCTCTGTTGTCCAGGATATTGACTGGCACATCCACACAGCTTCCACTTTAATTGCACGTACCACAGTGCAAGGATACACTTCTCCTGCAGTAAAATTATTTTGGAAATACCCATGATGAACAATTAGGCTTATAAGTAAGTGCATTTCTTTTTTATCATTCCATTCAGGGTACTTCATTAATATTCATAAATATGGAATACCATAGACAGTCCATTGAAAAAAAACCCGGAAGGAGGGGAACAAAACACAGTAAGAGCAAACCATACTCACAGCCTATATTTGATCACATATTGGAGGAGCTGGGCATATATGGGCATCTACCAAAGCATCTGCATCCAAGCAGTAATATCTAACGTAAGTATGCAATGATTTCCAAGTTGCAACTTTACACATATCAGGAATTTGAATGATCATGAGAAACCCAAGTGAATATACGTTTCCTCCTGTTTCCTGTTGCGCTCTTGGTTTACAGTTACCAGGAAGTGATTTGTTAGTTTTATGATATAATGCTGAGTTGTAAAATACTGTAGATCTTGATATGGATAATGCATTCTTTTCAAGTTGGGGGGGGGAGTGGTCCCCAGAGCCAACCACTGGATGGCGGACTATGCATAGCATGCGACTCTTAGCAGAGAGAAGCTGCATAAAGACTATTACTGGGTAAGTAATATTTGTCTTTCTGTTTATGGGTTTTATAATTAAGGCGAACAGTGTTTTTAATTGGTATGAAGGGAATTGCAAAGTGCTGTGATTGGTGTAAAGTGGAGCTGTTCAACGTTTCCTAGTCAGCAAGAGTCACAGGTTGCTTGGCGTTTGTCCAATGATTTCCTATTGGCCAGTGTTACTCAATTTAATAAAGACTAGCAGAAAATGTCCAGTTGTCACAGCCCAGCACAGGTGGCAGCCTTCAGCCAAGTAGAAAGACACAAGGACCTTGAATGATCTGGCTGGAGTAAAAAACATTAAACCTGATGCTGTAGCACTGTGCAGATATTCTGGATTGAACCAATTGTAGTCTCAGTGATTAAAGTGATGTAGGTGGTGGTCTTACATGTTAAGGAAGGTAGGTTACTGGGCCGTAATAGGTTATAGACCACAGCCCCTTTGCAGAAGAGTCCAAGGTCCAAGACACTAAATTTGCTATGCAAGGACCAGCAAGTCCTGCTCAAAGAAATCCAGATGTCAAATGAGTCAAGGAAATTGTTGTGGTTCCCCACTGGTTGTGTGAAGAAGTCCGAGTTGTGCAAATCCCAGCAGTACTTAGCTGTCAGTTGCAGGTCCGTGAGAATGCAGTCATCAGCTCCCTTAGTTGATCTTGGTTAAGTCTGCAGCTGTTCACTGAAACATTCAAACATTTGGCAGCTGCCCATTCATGAACTGTCGCACATTCACACAATCCGGGGAAAGCCCTTGGATGTATGTTCAGCTCTGAAGCCCAGAGAGCCCATTTAGACATCTGCCAGATCTGCTCTAGGCTCCCAATCTGGGTGCTTGGAAGGCTGTGACCATATATGGCATATACTAGCTTCATGCTTAAAGGGCAAATATAACCTGGTCGTGGTGGGTTCCATGTAAAAATGTCGCCACAAAAATCTCGACATACAAAAATATCGCCGATTTTTGTGGCGACATTATTGCATGGAACATGCGGGGGACACCCCCGCAACTCCCAAACTTTTTTATTTTTTTGCTCTTTTTTTTTTTAAAATTGTTTTTTTTTTGCCCCTGTCCCTATATATATGGTCACCCAAATAATATCGCCACAACATTTTCCCGGCGATATTATTTACGGCGACCATATATATGGCGATATTATTACCTGATACCGTCGTGGTGTCTCCCTGGACTTCTAAATCTAAGTTACTGTTTTATTAGGATACATCAGGATTCACCCTTCTAAAATAGAGATGCCAGAAACCTTTGAGTTACACGTATGGGGGTGGGATCATGGGGAATCAAGTAGAGCAACCTCTGGGAAACTGACTACAGGTGAGTCTTTTATTACCTGAAGATCTTGGGATACTTTCTTATCCATAGGGTATGCCCAAGCACTCCTAGCACAGAGGTATATGGGTGTTGCGCCCCTAACTGTGGTCTTACTGGAGGGACAGGTGAGGTTGAACTCTTGATTTGCAGATTCAGACTTTTGCTTACACCACCCTCAAATGCGGAATAGGTGGCCTATTGGTTTACAAAACAGCATACATCATCATAAATAAAAGCTTCACATCATTATTATACATAAAAAAGGTCATAGCCCACACGCATGTCATTATGTTATTCCTAACAGAGTGAGGCTTAAGCCACTGCTTCCTTCTATTGATTGAATAAAACCTACAGATTGTAAAAAAAATTATGGAGTGGGGTGGAAGAGGTGAGCTTTGACAATTTTCCGGATGTAGTGTCGGAGAAGGAAGGCCGGTTTTTGTGTACTGGTTTGCTTACAGAGTGGAATGGGAAGGAGATTTTAGTTGGTTTGTCAGGTCTTTGTGTGGTTGATGGGTTCCAATTTGTGAAAGTAGGATGGGGTTTTGAGGTAGTTCTCTTGGGTATGGCGAGTCAGTGGAGCTGGGTTGGTGTTTCAAAGTGCATACTGAGTCTTGCTACTGCTTCAGTAGTCCAGCTTCCAGAGGATGTCCAGACCAGCGTACGGAAGTATGCCAGGTATGTCTTACCTCTTGCGTAGGAGGTATAGCTATAGGTTGCATGCTTTAGTAACAGCAACTTTGTGGTCTATGAGAGATAGTCTATGTGATGGTGAAGCCTAAGGACTTTTCATGTATGGATAGGGAAATGTGTGGGCTGTCAGTGAGTACTTTGATCCAGGGGATGAGGGCAGGGTTGTGCTTGGTGGGGTAGATGAGTAGGTATTTCATTTTGGATGTGTTTTCTTTTAAGAAGTGGTTGGGCATACCAGGTGGTGAGACTTTTTCCATATATCTATTTGGTGTTATGAGGTTGGATGACATTTTGAAGTGAGTGGATGTTGTGGCAGCGAATAGTTACTCCCAAGAGATTCAACATACAGGTTAAATAGCAGAGGAGATGGGGAAGATCCAAGGGGGGAATTGACTGGTGGTAGATTTGTTAGCGCTGGCTTCAAAGGTGAATGAGGTGGCATTTTTAAGAGTGTTCGAACCAGGGAGAGGTTAGAGGCCTCTAGGGGTCATCATATACCTCCACCAAGGGTTGCCCCACTGAGGTGGGTTATTATTGCCCCCAGCTCTCCCTTATCTTCCCTGGCTGCTCTGAAATAGGTGACTCCCTCACACAGCTCAGAGAGAAATGGAATGTTCAAATTGGAGAATGTCTTGTTATTTGGACAAAACGTCCAATGGCCAAAACGTCTTAGATTAGACCAAAACAGCTGACATCAAAGCCTGTGATAACTGTCAGTGCATTCCTTGAGTGCATCATGTTTAACAAAAATGAAAAATATTACATTCCAATTGTTTATATTCAGCCCATGAAATTATCACTAAATCGGTAACCATGCGTGTAAAAATAAAATGTCAGAACTAACAGCATCTAGAGAGCGACCGCAATCGCAAACTAAGGAATCATTTTCATGAAGTTGTTTCAGCAGGAAGAAAGAAAAGGTTGCTCATCGTAGTGACTTATGTACTCCTAGTCCACAGTCCCCTTTTCTCCATATTACTGGGTGTCCGTAATTGGGGAAAGGACCAGTGCACTTTTTGCACAGCACAAAAAAACAATTTCCCTTTACAAATGTTGCATTGCATGGGAGGTGCAGCAGCGTGGGCATGGCCAGCCCTGCTGACTACACCTATCAGCAACAACTGTCAGTCCTTGGCTCCCATAGACAGGATACCTGACTAACTACTTATTTACTGGGGTACGGCAGACAGGAAGTATGGTGGAAAGGGGACTATGGACTAGGAGTACAGAAGTCACTATGGTGAGTAACTTTTTATTGCTCCTACGTCCCATTCCCTTTACTCCATACTTATCGGAGATTACAAAGCAAGAATCCCTCTAGGTGGCTGGAAGCTAATGTTTAAGCAAAAATGTTTTGGAGAACCGCCTGACTGAACTTAGCATCTGATCTGGCTGCTGTGTCCAAATATTAGTGTTTGCAAAAGGAAGACGGGATGAATGAGAAAACGAAACTGAGAAAAACGAAACCTGGTGTAACAATATCCAACACGCCATGCTAAACAAAATTAAAACACTCCAGAACAAAATTAAGAACCAATTTGACAACCTGCCCAAAGCTACTCTACCCACCCATAAGCCATCCCCCACCCCACCAGCTACAGACCGTCAACAGGGCACTAACAAACCCACACCATTTTCATTCAGGGAAGTAACTATCCCAGAAGTCCTACTAATCATGAAGCGCATCAAACCGTCACTATGTAAAGGGGACACATGCCCAGCCAACATCGTCAAAGACTGCGCCACAGCCTTAGCCTCATTCATCACCACCTTTATCAATGCCTCCTTCACCAACAGTACCGTCCCACTCACCCTTAAGGAAGCGTGGGTGCGCCCATTACTAAAGAAACCCACCCTTGACCCAGACTCCCCCATCAACTACCGTCCAATTACTACAGTGCCCTTCCTGTTGAAAATCCTGGATAAGGCTGCATACCTACAGATTCAGTCTTACCTAGAAACCCACAATATCCTAGGAAAAAGACAATCCTGTTTTCGCCCTCGTCATGGCACAGAATCAGCCCTCTTGGACCTTAAGAATGAATTACTTGAAGCCATGGACAAAGGCAAATCCTCACTCCTCTTACTCTTGGATCTCTCTGCGGCCTTTGATTTGGTTGACCATAAGATCCTGTGCAAACATCTCAAGGACACCGGCCACTTCTCCCATGAAGCCACCGCCTGGATAACCTCCTTCCTGGAAGGCCGAACGATGAGGGTCTTCTCCGATCATGCCTCAGCCACCCCTTCCCCCATTGAGTGTGGAGTACCACAAGGGTCCTGTACCTCCCCCACTCTATACAATCTCTTCACCCTCCCACTGTTCAGCGACCTAAAAGAATTCGACATAGCCTTTACGAACTATGCTGACGACACACAAATTCTTCTGCCCCTTACTGGGAACTATGAACAAGACCTTAAGACACTCCAAAAGACTTACGCACGCACCCAGGCTTGGATAGCAGCCACAGGTCTCTGCCTAAACGGGGAAAAAAATGAAATCCTACTGATAGGCCCCAAAGAGTCCCTAAAAAAATTGAATGACAAGTATAATTCCTTCAACATTGAGAATACGGTTATCACAGCTTCCACTGCAGTGAAAACTCTTGGGATATACCTTAACGCCACCCTATCAATGGACAGGCAAGTCAGCGCCATCTCATCCTCAGCTGCACTCACTACAAAAATCATAATCGCAGTAAAACCACACCTATCACCAACCAACTGCCTCAACATCGCCAGAGCCACCATTGGCGCAGAACTTGACTACTGCAACATCCTGCTCCTAGGCACCTCCACCAAAAACATTATCAAACTGCAAACGGCACAAAACAACGCCCTCAGAGCGGCCCTCAGCATACCTAGGAGAGAGCACATCTCACAGACAAGAAAAGATGCCCACTGGCTACCCATAAAAGAACGCATAACATTTAAAGCCCTCACGATCATTCACAAATGCATTGCCCAGACAGCCCCTGCCTACCTGTCTGAAAGAATAAACCTTGCTCCAGCCCACAGACCAAGGTGGGACCAACACTCCCAGCTATTATCAGTTCCAGTTTTCAATAGAGCCAAAGCGGGCGGTACGAGCTTTGACGTACTAGCCCCAAAGCTTAGAACGCACTCGCTCCCAACCAACGCCATGAAAAATATCTCACAGTCTTCAGAAAGGTGCTAAAAACGAATCTATTCAACTAACCTAGTATTCCTAACCTGTACGACTGCCTACGTAAAGATTTTTTCTCAAATCTCTACAACTGCTATTTAATGCACCTGTACTAAGTGAATAAGCTGTAACAGCGCCACGATGCCTACGGGCCGCTGGACGCTTTATAAATTAAAATAAATGAATAAATAAAAAATAAATAAATGAGCAAGTTCTGCTTTACTGATTACTTCCCATGGAATGTTTCTCTGAAACATAGCTTTTATATGTATTTTGTATGCTTCTGCAATGTAGGAGATGATCCATCGCTTTGTTGACCTTTGATGCTTGAAGGCCAGCCTGTTGACTGCCAAAAGACATGAACAAGCTGTCTGATTTTCTTTATGGCTTAGAGTTCTCTAGGTAGAAATTAAGTGCCCACCGAACATCCAGAAAATGCAAAACTCCTTCTACTTCTGTAGGGGAAAAATGTTGACAGGATGATTTCTTGATTTAGATGAAAAGCCAATACAACCTTAGGTTAAAAGTTGGGATGGGTTCCAAGAACCGCCTTATCCCTGTGAAAAACCATGTAAGGCTCCGCCGAAGAAAGCTTCTGAAATTCTCTAATCCTTCCAAAGGAAGTGACAGCTACTAAAAAAGCTTTCTCTCATGACACTAGGTTCATGTCAGCCGTAGACATAGCCTCTAATGGTTTATGAGATATTGCAGTCAAAAATGATATTTAGATCCCAAATCGGTGGAGTTTAGCCAATGGAGGGTAAAGCTGAAGAAGACCGTCAAAATGTCTTTTGATAATAGGGTTTGACGTAAACATGCTCCAACCGCTGATAAGTATGTATGACAACATGTGCTGTTGACACCTGTAGAGGCCATGTAAGCCAAAAAGGATAATATGTTATTCAATGATAGATGAGGTGTATTCTGGGATTTTCCAGCATCCAAAAGCAGAATCGGGTCTATTTGGTCTAGTACTGGGACCTCGTGGACTGTTTTCTGGCTGCTTTCATGATAGTCATATTGTGATCTGACAGACCTAGACCAACAAACTTTAATTGCTCAGGAAGCAAGCTGCTAAGTTCAGTGACACCAGGGAGGGGTAAAACCCCCCGCCTTCCTGTTGAGACAGAAGATCTTGTGTCACTGGAAGTGGCCACGACCCTTGCGTAGCAATAGGTCTGAGTACCAAATTCGGGTTGGCCAGTTTGTTGCTATCAAACTCAGAATGCAATGACTGGAGTTGCTGAATTTGAAGAGGATTCTTGGAATTAGAGGCAAAGGGGAAACCTCGTAACATGCTTCTCCCTCCCAGGGGATCTGTTGAGCATCTTCTAGGGCTTCATTTATCTTATCCCAGGAGTGCTGCAAAGTATGCGCATTTATGATT
This sequence comes from Ambystoma mexicanum, assembly GCF_040938575.1. Lineage (NCBI taxonomy): Eukaryota > Metazoa > Chordata > Amphibia > Caudata > Ambystomatidae > Ambystoma > Ambystoma mexicanum. The sequence continues at coordinate 116,160,877 of NC_090936.1, forward strand.
CTTTGATGTCACAAAATGGTCTACCTGGGGAAAACGTGACCTCAGAAAAATCTGTTGAAGAACACAATCCATCAGCTCCCATTCCTGGTTGCAGTGTGAAAGACTGCTCAGAATGTCCACTCTCATGTGCTTATATGTCATTGGTGCTCCGTTGTGGGCCATAGAGCACGAGTTTGAAACTGACCCAGAGTGCTTCCAGAACCTGTTAAGAGACAAATCTGGTGTTATGGTAAGAGGGTGAGGTGGTTCTTGAAAGGGAACTCTTTTAAGAAGATTTCAATCGTCTTTTCACCAAAGCAGGCATGGCTGTAATTCCAAAATAATTGCTTTAATTTTTGATTGAGGTTTCTCCTCCTGATCCCTGGAATCCGCTAGATATAACTGAAGCCCTCTAATTTTGAGGAGGACCAAGTGAAGTGCCAGGATTAATGCTACCATAAGCCGCAGTAGGTGCTGGAATCAACACACTGAGGTGGTCTTTCGCTCTAGAAAGTGCAAAATGGACTGCTTTATGTCCTATACCCTTTAATGAGTGAGGTTAGCTAGTATTTGCGTTGGCGGGTGCATTACAAAGGGTATTATGAGGTGGTTGCTTTAGATAATCAGCATCGGGGGTGTAGTTGTGACCAGGCTTCTTTTGTAAAAACATGGCATCTAGGGTGTGCCCGGCTGTGTGTTTTGCTCTCTTGACCAATTGCTGTAGATGCATCATTGCTAGTTTTAGTGAGTTGGTGTTTTCTTCAAACCAAATGTTGAAATCTCCTAATATGATCAGGTGGTCAGATTTTATGGCTATGTTGGTGATGGTGTCCATAAAAGTGTCAATGAAAGTAGGGTTATATGTCGGTGGTCTGTAGATGAGTAGGAATGACAGGTTGCTTTGGTGGTCTAAAGCTAAGTGCAGAAGGAGTGATTTGCAGTTTGGAATGTTCAGTGGTGGTGTTGTTCTAATCTTTAGGTGATCAACAGCAAGACCTCCACCTCTTTTTCCTTCTCTGTTGGCTCGTGTCAATTTGAAGTTGTTGGGTAGACTACCTTGAGGTTTTGCATTAACCAGGTTTTGATGAGGCAAAGAATGTCTGTTTCTTCATCACTTAGGAGTTTGTTTGTTTGTCAAGTGCGACGGACCCTTAGGTAACTGGGCGCCACAGCATACAAGGTTACTTCAAGCTTAGTTACAGAGTGAGGACAGATACAAATATGGAGACAATACATAATCAACAGATCTAACTGGTGGATATACAAAAATAGTACATAAATATACATAGGGGTGGGTTCGGAAGGGAGCAGGAATCAGATAATCACAGGTGCAATGTGTATATCTCTTCGGTGTGTCTTGACATTGACAGTGTCTTGACAGGTGTCAGTGTATCTATTTGTTTTCTGCATTTTCTTTGCCTTTTGAGGGTGACAGATTTGAGTTCAAATTGATTCATTTTTCCCTTAAATTCTGCATTCGAAAAAACATTGCATTTTGGATTGATGGCTTCTTTGTGGTCGTCTTCCTGCTTGTGTTGATGATTCTTTATGTATCAACAGTTTTTTGTGATGAACAGTGAGTTCATATTGTTTGGTTATGCTTTTATGGATTTCATGTATGTCCGCTGTGTTAGAGTATTGCTCCTTATGTGTTTAGGATGTTTGTGGGCGGTTGGTTGTGCGGGGGGGGGGCTAGTATGTTGACAGGCAGTGCAATACGTAGAGTGATTTTGTTCTTGTTCTGGAAAAGGGGCTCTCCTTCTAGTGGGCAGTTGGGTGTGTTGTTTACTGGGGTTGGTTGGCTCTCAGGTGTGGTGGTTTGAGATGAGTGGCCTCCTTCCGTTTGCTTTGTTCTATTTTGGCTCCTTCTTGTGCGTCAGTCTTTCCTGGTACAATGCATTTTTTTGGTGTGGGCTTGTTGATTAGAGGCTAGGTTCCTTGTCAGATTATGGGTCTGTTTTTCCAGTTATGTTGGTTGTTCAGGTCTTTTCCTGGTGGGTTGTCTGGTTGTCCACATGTGTTTTTCTCTTTTACCTCCTTGATGTCCAGTCACACAGATTTTGTGGGTGGTGGCTACTTTTCCTTGGTCAGTGTTCCTCCTTTGTTGGCGTTTCAGTGGCAATATTTTCTTGAGCTGTGTGTGTTCGTGCTATTCCAGCATAGAGCGGGGGATGTAGTCGGTAGGATTATATTAAAGTTTGGAATATCCCAGGGGCAAACTATCCCAGGAGCCAAACTATCCCAGGGGCCAAACTATCCCAGGGGCCAAACTATCACAGCGGCCAAACTATCCCATGGGCCGAACTATCCCAGGGGTCAAACGTTCTCAGGGGAAGATTTATCCCAGGGGCAGACTTATCCCAGAGTCAGACCTATCCTAGGGGCTGCCCTAGCCCAGGGGCAAGATCTAGCCCAGGGGCAAGACCTATCCAAGGAGCAAGAACTATCCAAGGGGCAGGACTGTCCCAGTGGGCAACTATCCCAGGGGCATAAGTATCCCAGGGGTAAACAATCTTAGGACAAACTCTCCCAGGGGCAAACTTGTCCCCTTATCCAAGTTTTGTTGGTGTGGCTTTCCTGTGGTGGAGGCCTCGTAGTGTTAGAAGCTTGTGATGGCGAGGGACTTGCAATGGCATATTCTGAGAGTGGTAAGTCCTCACTGTGTTAGGGCCTAATAGGCATGAGCCCCAAAGCAATGATGCCTTTCAGTGGAGAGTGGCTCAATGTGGCGTTAGCCTCCTGATGTTTGGGACCCACTTGGTTTGTGGTGGAAGCAGATTCACAGGAGCGAAGGCCCCTTTTGGTGGTTGTCTCTCAGAGGCAATGTCTTGTGGTGTGGTAACCTCAGTTTCACAGTGGCAGAGTTTGAAGCAGGAAGTTCAAAGTGGGAGGTTCAGAGTCTTAGAGTTCAAAACGGCTGGGTGGCAAAGTGACGAACGTCAGAAGTGGCAAACTCAAGTGACGTGGTCTAAAAGTGTCAAAGACTCACAGTGACGAGTGGCAGGGCCCTACTATGGCACAATTGAAAGTGTGTCAAACCTTGCAGTGGCAGAATTCTGAGAGACAGAGCCCACAGCATCTAAATTCAAAATGACAAAGTCACGCAGTGCAACATTAAAATGTAAGAAAGTCCCACTGTGTCAAGATTCAGAGTTAGGAAGCTCACAGCAGCTAACTTTAAAGTGACACAATTTAACAGCAGCAAAAACCAATGTTAACTTAAGGATGTCTAACAGGGGCAGCATCGTGGTGGAGAAAATGGAAACCCACAAGAGACAAATTGAGTATATCACGTAGTCCCTTACCTTTTTTTCACTGATCCCGTGAGCTGGTGGGAATTGCCCTTATCAACTGCTCTTCTTCAGCTGTCTGGGCAAGGCTGCACTAAGCAAACAGTAGAAAAATAACTGGGGGAGTGCACATGTGACTTACTGCGCCTATTGGATGCCTGGATTTCTTCAAATGATTGGCGGGTAAAAAACACGAATCCAGCAAAAAGCACACTAAGGGCTTTTTGAAAAGGCATAGAAAAGGGAAGGAAAATCGGATTTCAGGTCAAACTAATCATAAATACCTTAAGCAGGACAGCAAGGGTGTGCTCGTATAGAAAGGGTTTTTTTCAAAAAGCTTAGAAAATGGAGGGAAAATCAGATCTCAGCTAAAACTAATAAAAATAAATGATAAGTTACTCACCATTGTGATTAACATACTCCTAGTCCATAGTCCCCTTTCCTCCATACCGTATGGGCGTTCCTCGCTAGGGATGGGACACAGAACCTTTTGTTACCCGAAAAATTAACTTCCCCTTTAAATTTAGATACACATGGGGGCGTGGCCCTGGGAGCGTGTGCTCCCCTGACTCAGCCCCCCAGCGCCATTCCTCAGCCCCCTTAGACGCATCGACAATATTATGACACTAGTTATATTAGGTGGGAGTATGGTGGGACGTATGGAGGAAAGGGGACTATGGACTAGGAGTACTGTATTGGCGATTACAACTGAATGTAGCCCCAGTGTGAAGAGCTGCCCCTTCTAGAAAAACAAGTTCCTTAACACTGCCTGACCAAATGCCACGTCCGATTTGGAAGCAGTAGTGCTTGCAGAAGACCAAGGGTGTAGCCCATGTAGCTGCCTTGCTGATGGCTTGCCACGTGACGTGCCTTTGGAAAGCAACCACTGTGGCCTTAGCTCTGATAGTGTGGGCATGCATATTTCCTGGGAGAGGTTTGTGCTGCCCCTCATAGGCCTCCTTGATGGCCACAACCATCCACCTTGCTATGGAGGCCTTGGAACCCTGATAGCCAGGCTTAGACCCACTGATGGTGACCAAGAGAGACTCTGCTTTGCGGACGCACCTGGTTTTGTCCAGGTAGAATTTTAGAGAACGCCTGACATCTAGACAGTCAGGAACCCTCTGAGCGTCATCCTTAGGGTCTGCGAAGAAAGCAGTTAGCAATATCTCCTCATTCAGGTGAAAAGAGGAGACCACATTAGGTAAGAATGCTGGGTGAGTTCTAAGCACCACCTTGTCCTTATGAAAAGTAGTATACGGCACTGAAGCCACCAGTGCCTGCATTTCACTGACCCTGATTTCACCAGGAGGGCTGTCTTAATGTTGACTACCCTGATGTCCGCGGATGTCATAGGTTCGAATGGTTTATGCGCCAGGGCGTCCAATACCACGTCGAGGTCCCACAACGGGTGTGGCTTCTTTGATAGGCGGGTAGAGCCTGGTGAGGCCCGCCAGGTGTCTTTTAACCACTGGATTAGAGGATAGGCTCCTATTGCTGCTAGATAGGTGCGACATGTGGCCACCTGTACCCGGAGTGTGCGAGCTGTACAGAGAAGGATGGCACATCATCCAACATGCAGGTCAATGGATCAACCTCCTTTGATTCAGCCCAGTGGCAAAACCTGGTCCACTTGCTTTTGTACTGGCTCCTGGTAGCATCGCTCCTAGCGCCTTGTATAATGTCTAGGTTAGCCTGTGACAGATGTAGATGCCTTAGTGTGACCTGTTCAGGAACCACGCTGCAAGGGCTAACTTCTGGCGGGGTGGATGACTGCGCCTCCCTGCTGTGAGAGTAGCTGAGCTGGGCCCAGCGGAAGGTGTACCGGGCCTGATCCAACACGCTAAGAAGTTCCGAGAACCATGGCCCTGCTGGCCACCACGGAACTATCAGGATGACACAGAGGTGCCGGGCTTCCCGGATCTTGCAGATTACCCTGTGTACCAGGGGAGTGGGAGGGAAGGCATACACGTTCATGTTGTTGCATTGGATCTGCATCGCATCACCCAGAGAACCCTAGCCCTGTCCCTGCCAGGACGCAAACTGGGGGCACCTCCTGTTGGACAAGGTGGCAAAGAGATCCACCTGAGGATTACCCTATCTGTCAAAGATCCCCCGAAGGACCTGTTTGTTCAACTGCCTTTCATAGTTGTCTGCACCGAGCCTGATGAGCATGTCCTTCTCCAGGTTGGACTCCCCCGGGAAATTAATTGCTGTTACGTGCATGTTGTTTGTGTATCTGAAAGGCACAGGGAACTCCACTCTCTAGATTAGGGTATTAGCACAGTATTTCGTCTCAGAGAGAAAATCCAGAGGATACAATTTGAAAATGCTGTATTAAGGGTTTTATTATACCTAATACATTTATTCTAGTGTGAGTTTAATCGCAAATTAATCCGCACTCGGGAAATGATTTATTTAAAATAGCAGGAATAAATTTAAAACCATCAAAATTACATAAAATTCATACTATTAAATGCATTCATCCACATCCATACAACATACATCAATCCACTCATGCAAACCACCAATGGGTACAAGATAAAAACATATAAAAATATAACTGTTCAACAATCCAATTATTGTACAAAAAGTTTCTTGTGTAAAACAAAGTGCATGGCCACAGTAGATTTTATAAGTGATCAACAGTAGGGATAGGCCAAAGCTAGAAGATCTTCATAAGTGGCCTTATCCAACATTTCTCTACCAGTTTCGATGTATTAACGTTGTTTGGGTTACGTCTTCATCAGGAGATAACAATTGGCTTTCTATAAACAAAGCAAGCATAAAACCATAAATTCCCAATTTAAATAAATAAAGGGACAATCGGAGAGGAAAGAAGAAGAAAGGAAGTGCGGATATAGATTTGGAATAGAAAAATCTACTCTTGTCCTGCTCATGCCCCCAAACTTTTATATTTCTGGGGTAAACCATGGGTATCATGCAGGGAGTGCTACCATAGAAAATCAGTGTCCCCGAGCAAGGCGGAAGTGAATCACGGCTATATACAGATCCGTTGTGAAGGAAAATTATCACAAACCATACGTGAAACCGAAAAATTTGATATTTAGGCGACTCTTGAAAAACTACAAACTAACCTTGGCACAACCAACTGGAATCAATCCGTTGTATATATGGAACTGGAAACACTGTCATACAGATTGGCAGTATTCAAGTAAAAGGATCCTGCGTAGCAGATGGCTCGCCTTAGTGCTCCAATCTATAAAAGATTTTAAGCAGTAAAAGATTTTTACAGCTGCCATGCCTAAGGGACAAAGTGTATTTTACAAGTGAAGCTGTATAGTTGGACATTTAAATTAGAGGGTTCCATGGTTGTCAGATCAAAGGCCAAATATTTTTTCCTCTTACCCAGATTAGCCGGGTGATAGAGAGATGCAGGTAAAGATAGTCGTACACCTCAGCAGATGTTTTTGCAATGCCCGTGGTTCAGGATGAATGGAACCTGAATCTTTCAAGTCTAAGACGCCAAGACCAAGAAAGAAAAAAGAAACTAATGAATAATTGTACTCTGTCACAGAGGCAGTTTTGAAAAAGAGAACCATATAATGAATGGCAAGCTAGTATCCAATCTAGCTAACACTAGTAGTATTAATGTGTTGATCAGCGGATGGCAACTTCCGTATGCCCCCGCCCAGAGATGTTTATAATCTGGGATAGAACCAATAAAGACTACAAACATTAAATGAATAGCATTTTGTTTGCCAGAGCCTACTCCCAAATGCGGACTGCTAGAGTGCAAAGGGGAGGGGACCTGGTGCCACCCTGCTTGTTGATGTAATAAATGCTGGTGGAGCTGTTCGTTTGAATGAGGATCGTTTTGCCACGGATCATCGGCAGCAAGGATTTGGGGGCGAGCCAGATGGCCATCAACTCAAGCCAGTTAATGTAGGCTTCCTGCTCCTGACGGGACTAAGCCCCATGGACACGGTGGCTGTCCAAGGTAGCTCCCCAGCCCTCTTGGGATGAGTCTGTGATGATGGTAACCTGCGGTGCTGACAGACAAAATGGCCTGCCTATCCGCAAGTTATAGTCTGTGCTCCACCAGACTACGTCCTGGTGGAGATGAAGTGGGATGCTGATCCCATTATGTTCTGCCTGGGAACCCTTCTCCTGACTACAGGAGGCTGCGAAGTGCAACTGCAATCACCTCATTTTGAGCCTTGTGTGTGGTACTGCCAGGAGACATGCCGCCATGATGCCCAAGACTTGTTGATACCACCATGCCGAGGTCACTGCTCTGCTGAGAAAATGCCCCATGGCCCTCTTGATGGCTGTGATCTTGTCCTCCGAGGAGAGAATTCTCTCGGAGCTCATATCCCAGATGAGGCTCTGGAATGTTAGATTCTGCATAGGCTCCAGCTGTGACTTCTTGAGATTGATGGAAAATCCCAACTCGTGTAGAGTATTCATGAGGGCGGAGGCGGTGTGGTGAACTGCCCTTACAAGCCAGTTGTCTAGGTATGGATAGACGTGATGACCTTGGGCCCTGAGAAGGGCTGCCACTGCGTTCATCAGTCTTGTAAAGACCCTGGGCCTAATTGAGGCCGAAGGGTAAAACCTTGTATTGGAAATGGAAACCCATGATCCTGAACCTCAGAAACGACCGATGGGGTTGCCATATCGGGACACGCAGCTAAGTATCCGTCAGATCCAGGGAGCACATCCAGTCTCCTGTGCACAATGTCTCCGCTATATGCGCTGGGGTAACCATCTTGAACTTTTGAGGAGGAAGGGAAAGGTTGAGGGCGGAAAGGTTCAACACAACTCTCAAGCCCGCCTGGTTCTTCTTGTGTATGGTGAACATTTGTGAATAGAAGCCCAGACCCCGCTGGGAGGCAGGGACTTGCTCCACTGCCTGACTCTCTACAAGCGAGCAAATTTCCACCAACAGAGTTGCTGTACCAATCTGTGGGAGCGGAGGGGAGGAGAGAGGAGAAGGAGGGAGAGGTAGATGGAAGCCCATGGATACAACAGATAGGATCCTGCATTCCGTGAACCTTACACGCCAGCTTTGAGATTGAAGGGCAAGCCTGCCCCTCACCGGAGACTTGTGGATCCGGATGGGCGGGTCACGCCTTTTTGCCATCTGAGGCTGGGGCTCAGGAGGGGGACTGGGAAAAGCCCTTGTGCGCTGCCTTCTGCTGCTTGAGCCGGTGCTAGCTCGGGGATCTGTCCGGTTGCCTGGACCATCTTTCCTGAAAGCCCCAGAACCCTCAGAAAGAATGACCCTTGCCAGAACCCTGGTGCATCTGGCTATATGCCTTAGGAGTGGCCTTAGTGAGGATGGATAAAGATTTGTCAGCCTGGGAACTGTTCTTCTTCTTATCAAGTTCCTCGGCCGTAATGGAAAGGAACAGATCGCCACCCTCAAATGCCGGTCTAGTATATACTGCTGGACGTCCGGCTTGAACTTGGTCACCCGTAGCCAGGCTGTTATTCTCATGTCCATAGCAATGCAAATGGCACGAACTGTGGTTTCAATGTGAGCCACGATGGACTCCATTATGTCCTGAGCTACAATCTTGGCTCCGCCAGCCCATCTTTGAAGCGTGCCTGGCTCTGTACCTGAAGTTCCTGAAGGAAGTCTGCGATTTCCCACCAGAGCCTTTGGTTGACAGCAGCGAGCATAGCGTCTGCATAGGACTGACGAATGAAGTGAAGCGTTGGAATAGATTTTCTTTCCATATGCTTCCAGGATCTTGTCCTGTGTCTCACAAAGACATGGTTCACGGCCAGCTCTGTCACAAGCTTTGGCACTCTCCTCGCTGATGGTTACAAGATCCTCTCCGTGCCCAGATCCAACCATTCGGAGTGGGTGTAGCCATGATCTTGCCTGAGTGGATTCCTGCCTCTGTCATTCCTACACAGGCCTACTCCTCTTTCAAATGCCTCGTCTGCAGGCTCTCTCTCTCTGCTGGCCATTCCCTCACTGAGGCTACCATCTATTTGCCACCTGGTCAGATCTCCTCCTTCCTCTCTGAGTGGGTGGACCTCTCCTCTTCCCTCCTGGTCTCATCCAATGAACTCCTCCTTCTTGGAGACTTCAACATCCACATGGATGCTTCCTGTCCTTCCACTGGACTCTTTCGTGACCTCTGTGATTCTCTCTCTCTCTATTCTCCTCTCTGGCCCGAATCACTCTGCAGTGCACACTCTGGATGTTCTGATCTCTTCAGACCTTCCCCTTTCTATCCCTCTCACCACTCCTCTCTCCTGGAGTGATCACTTCCTCCTTTCCTCCCATCTCACCCTCTGTACCCCTCAGGCCAAGTCAACTCCAGCACTGCCACTTACCTTCTCAGTTATCTGACCCATGAAGCGTGTGTCAGTTGAGGCTTTCGCCGTCACCTTTCTCACCCCCTACTCCTCCTCTGGCTGACTGACATCCTGACACAGCCCTTTCCATGCTCCACTCTGCTACATTTGATACTCTGGATGTTCTTGCCGCTGTCATGAGGATCCGCTTGAAACCCAAAGACAAGTGAAACTCTTGGTACGACTCAGACATAGTCACCCTTAAACGCAAGTGCAGGGTGGCAGAGAGGAAATGGCGTGCTTCTGGTACATCCTCTGACAAACTGTCCTGCCGCCTGTGCCATAGGCAATACCGGCTCTCTGTCCACACCAAGAAGACAGCCCACATCCAAGCCTGCGTCTCCGAGGCATCTAACAACTCGGCCGAACTCTTTGAAATCTGCAAGGAGCTGGCCAATCCTGCTGCAGTCTTTACCTCTCCTGTCCCCTCCCAGTCCCTCTGCACGTCCCTGGCATCTCATTTCATCTCTAAAACTCAGGACATCATGTCCTCTCTCTCTTCCTCTCCCCCTCCTACCTCTACTCCCTGCTCTTTCTCTGGCCCTTCGTCAGCCACCTCTCTTCCCTCCTTCTCTGCCTTTCCGCTGTTCTCCCCAGACGAGATTTCTAGACAAGTCTGATCTATGAAAGTCTCATCGAAATAGGTTCACCCCTGTTCCTCCAAACCCATCAAGGACCACATTGACACCCTGGCTCCTGCTCTGACTCCGTTGCCAATGCAGTACCCCCCCCCCCCCCCGAAGCACTCAGTTGTGCACCCTATTCTTAAGAAACCATCTGCCGACCCTTCCTGCCCAGCTGACTATCGCCCAATCTCCATCAATCCTTTCCTGGGCAAACCCCTGGAAAAGCTGGCCATCTCCCAGCTTAATCTTCACACTGAATCTGTTGGTTGTGTCCATGACCATCAGTATGGCTTCAGAGCTGCCAGAAACATGGAAACTGCACTCCTGAACATCCGTGAAGACCTGCTCTCCAACCTTGAATCCAACACCCCGTGACCTCATCTTTCTTGATCTCTCTTCTGCCTTTGACACGGTCAACCATGCCATCCTGCTCAACCGTCTCCGTGATAACCTGGGTATCACCGATCAGGCCTTGGCTTAGCTGACCTCCTTCTTCTCCGATCGACCCTCCCAGGTCTAACTTGGGTCCTTCCTCTCCGCTATCTCTATCTCTACCTGTTGTGTTCCCCAGGGGTCTAACCTCTCTCCCTGGCTGTCCAACCAATACCTGGCACTTCTTGCCCTCCGCATTGCCGCTCTATGTCCCAATTTTCAGTGCTATGCAGATGACACTCAACTCATTTTCAGGCTCCCTTTCGCCACCTCTTCTCCATCTCTCATCTCTAACTGTCGGTCCGCCATCCAGTAATTGGTGCGCCGCCAATGATCTCTACCTCAATGCCAGTAAGACTGAGATTCTTCTCATCGGCACACCTTCTCCCTCCTTTCCTGTCGGTCTCTGGCCGGCATCTCTTGGCCCTCTTCCTGCTCCCACCTGCGAGGCTAAAAACCTCAGGGTCATATTCGACTCCATACTTTCCTTCTCTCCTCACATTTCTGACATCTCTAAGAAGTCACACTACCAGCTTCACCTCTTCAGAGGCATTCTTCCTTCCCTCTCCTTCCCCCAGAAGCTCACGGTCTCCAGAGCTCTGGTTCTCTCTAGGCGGGACTACTGCAACAGCCTCTTTCTAAATTTTCCTGCCTCCACTCTCCGCCCCCTGCAACTCATCCAAAACAGGACTGCGAGACTTGTCCTTGCGCGCAAGACCAGGGATCGTATCTCTCTAGGACTGAAATCTCTTCACTGACTCCCAGTGGCGGTGAGGATTAAGTTCAAAACCCTCTGCATCGTCCACAAGGCCTTCTGGGGACTGGGACCTCAATACCTTCAACTCTCTCTTCTTAAATATCTTCCCTCTCGAGCTCTTCGCTCATCCGCCTCCAACTCCCTCAGAGTCAGTCGCTTCCCCAAGCAGCAAGCTGGTGCTAGATCTCTTTCTTCTGCTGGGGCCTCGCTCTGGAACAGCCTCCCTGCCTCTCTGAACTTTGAGGAGAACCATCTCTGGTTCCGGAAGCACCTCAAGACCTTCCTCTTTGCTTCTGCTTTCTCTCCTCCTCTCCCCTGCTGATCTCCTGGCTGAATCTAAAACGGCACTTGTTACCTAGCTACCCTCTGATTTCGGGCCCAGCTCCCCTCTCCGCCAGTTGCACACCTAAACTGCCCACTGACAACCCTTGCATTTGGGGGCTGATTCTGTATCCCTACAGCCCCTACTAGCACTTGACCTCTGATGTCTGTTCTTACCCTTGCACTTGTCACCAGTTGGCCGCACTTTTATTTATTGTCTTATTTATTTACTTTTATCCTATGTACTGCACTGGCCCTGCTGCTTTCCCCCTGCACTTTTCCCTGTCCCTTCCCCCTGCACTTGCGCGATCTCAATGTCACCTGGCCTAGTAGGATTGTTGTCTGTCTTACCCGTTTCCCCTCACTTGCCTCGTTACGCCTTAAAACACTTGTGTATAGGCAAGTTATAAATGCCATATCATATCTTCTCCTCCTTACAGAGGAGTGCAGAGGCTTTCCTGAAATTCCTAGAACCCTCCGAAAGACCAACCCTTGTATGAACGCTGGTGCGTCTGGCTATATGCCTAAGGAGTGGCCTTAGTGAGGATAGATAAGGATTTGGCAGTCTGGGAACTGTTATTCTTTTTATCAAGTTCCTCGTCCCTAGTGGAATGGAACAGATTACCACCCTCGAATGGAAAGTCCAGTATACGCTCCTGGATGTCCGAGTTGAACTTGGTCACCCGTAGCCAGGCTGTTCTTCTCATGTCCGTAGCAATGCAAATGACACGACCTGAGATGTCAATGTGAGCCACGGTGGACTCCATTACGTCCTGCGCTATAATCTTGGCTTCCGCCAGCCCCGCCTTGAAGCACGTCTGGCTCTGTACCGGAAGTTCTGGAAGGACGTCAGCAATTTCCTGCCAGGGCCATTGGTTAACCGCAGCGAGCAAAGCGTCTGCATTGGTCTGACGAAGATGAAGTGAAGCGTTGGAATAGATTTTCGTTCCATATGTTTCCAGGATCTTCTCCGGAGGCTGAAGTAGACGAGGACGATTGTGGCTTGGAGTAGATTGAGGCTTTGATGATCACCGAGGAGTGTGGCTGGGGATGTGCCGACAGCAAGAGTGGATCCACCTGCATCTGCCTGTATTTGGTTTTGAGGCGCCTGTTGGTAGGCTGTGTCGAATGAGGTTTAAGCCTTCCTTTTTTGGCAAGTGCCACCACTTCCTTTTGCATTGGAATCCCCCTTCTAGCTGTGGGGCATAGAGTGAGGACTTCCCCCAAGACCCCCACCTCTGGTTGTTCCACCTCGGGCTGTGGAAAGACCAAGTGTTCGGCTAGGCTCGCCAGCCGCTCATGAAAGGCCTTGGCCGACGAAGGTGTGTTGGGGTCCTCCTCCTCATCCGTGTCCACCAATGTGTCCTGTTGGTCAGATGCAGCTGGTGGATTGCTGGGATCCGGGGATTGTGGTGTACTGACAGGAGCCGGTGGCTGGTGTGGAGCTGCCAGGACCGTTGGAGGCATGGGGGCCGGTGTAGTGGGAACTGGCGTGGGCAGCTGGGGCTGCATCAGAGCCAGAGGTGCTGGAACCAAGGGCGGAGTGGCCGTGGGTGCTAACGGCAGAACCGGAGGGAGCATGTCCCTGATCACATCCTTGAGGATGATGCCCATCTGTGGAGACCTAATAAGCATCAGGAATCTTTCAAAAAACCTGTCCTCACAGGCCGGTGGAGCACTTGGTGGCGCGGGTGTGGGCACAGGGCCCTGAGGGTGCTGAGACATGGGCACACTCTGCCTTGCTACATGCGGGGTGTATCTGCCCTGCGACGCAGAAGGGTATGCCGTAGGCCACGTGCCCGGTGAAGACCAGTCCCACCTGGAAACTCGTTCCCCTACCTGGTCCCGAAGGGGGATGTGTCAGGCGATCCACCATTTATGTCTGGCCTGGTGGCCATTTTGTCGGCCAGCCATTGTCGGGGCCAAGGCAGCAAAGACAAAGAGCATGGGGTCGGACGTAGGGAAGAGCCTCTCGCATGCTGGACACCTGCTGAAGCCTGCTGACGTCGACATGCGCCGGGGAGGAGCGTGGCGCCAGAGGACAGAGGTATCTGAATAAAGACAAGAAAAAAATAAGACAAAAATACTTCTCTGGGGAAGAGCGCATGGAACTACTAGGCCGGAGGCCTAACCCAGGAGTGATGGTGAAAGCGGTCTGTTCCTGTCGACGCGGAAAAGAGGACTGCAGAGTGGCGCCAGGGGGCAGAGTCAGGGGAGCGCATGCTCCCAGGGCCGCCACCCAGCGGGCATCTAAATCTAAAGGGGAAGTTGATTTTTCTGGTGAAAAAGGTTCAGTCTCCCGTCGGTAGCAAGGGACGCCCATACGGTATGGAGGAAAGGGGACGGGGCGTAGGAGTACTTAAGCAGGACAAAAAGGGAGGGTTCGTAAAACCTCTTCGCCTGCTCGCATAGGCATGCAGTGAGTAATAAAGCAAGGACTGGCTCGAGGAGTCCTGCATGGAACTGGGAAACCTGACAGCTATGCTCTACTGAGCAGCACCCGATGCGCACCTGAGGAGGGACCCCACCACTGCAAAGCTCTAATGCACTTAGCAGTTGCCTGCCTTGCCAAGGGCCCCGCATCCACCTCCCAACCAAAATCTCCCTGGGCCACGCAGAGGGGGAGGCAAGTCTTTGCCAGCCGGCCAGGGGCCCTGCCCACACAGTAGGCCCATTGGAAAAGCTCTATCGCTCCCTGGCCAGAGCTCTAGGAGTGCCAGGGGTGCTGCCCCCACCCTTCGGCGGGTGCTCGCACAAGGGTCAGCTGCGTCCTTTCCTAGCAGAGGTAGCTGTGTGCTCTGGCGGGGTCTCATGTCCTCCCTGGAGAGAAAAGCTCTATCCATATTCAAGGCAGGTGCCCAAGGGAGGGGGCCAGCACCCCCGGCTGTTCTGGAGCTCTGGCCATGGAGCAATAAAGCTTTTCCCTCCAGGGAGAGACTGGGACCCCAAAAGGGCAACCTGGATCTACTGCTGTGCAGGCAGTCATTTGACCCACATTTGCGGCAGGTGCCAAAGGGAGGGAGCAACCCTCTCGGCCATCCTGGAGCTCTTGCCAGGGCTAAATAGAAAGCACCAGGACCCCACTGGGGCACCCCTGATCCACCACTGGGCAGGCGGATGGCCGACCTACGTGCGAGTCAGGGACCCAAGGGAGGGAGGCCTGCACCCCCAGCCATCCTGAAGCTCTGGCTGAGGAGTGATAGAGCCTTTCTCTCCAGGGAGGGGCCGGGACCCCATCGGGGTGCCCTGGGTTCATCGCTGGGCAGGCGGACGGTCGAGCCACGTTCAAGGCTGGTGCCCAAGGGAGGTGGCGAGGAATTCCCAGTAAGTGCGGGTCATATGCATGCATTGATTAAGTCCCTCCCCTTTGTACACACCGCCCGTCGCTACTACCAATTGGATGGTTTAGTGAAGTCCTCTGATATTTGGCTTGTGGTGGCCAAGAGTTCACAGTGACATCAGTTTTTGATCCTTCGATGTGGGCTCTTCCTATAATTTTGAAGCAGAATTCACCAAATGTTGGATTGTTCACCCACTAATAAGAAACGTGAGCTGAGTTTAGACTGTTGTAAGACAGGTTACTTTTACCAAACTGATGATGTGTTGTTGTAATAGTAACCTGCTCAGTACAAGTGAAACCACAGGTTCAGACATTTGGTGTATGTGCTTGGCTGAGGAGCCAATGGGACGAGGCTACCATATCTGTGGGATTATGACTGAATGTCTCTGAGCCAGAATCCTCCCTAAACCGTAATGATACCGCACCTCTGTGGGGCCTCGGTTGGCCTAGGATAGCCGGTCTCTGGGCAGGTGGGCAGAGCCGCTCGCCTCAGCACTCAAATCTGGACAGAAAAGAGACACCTCTCTCGCCAGTAAAGCAGTGCATGCTTGTGGGGAACCTGCTGCTAAATCATTTATAGATGACCTGATTCTGTGTCATGTTTTCTTAAGTAGCAGAGCAGCTACCCCGCTGCGATCTATTAAAGTAATCCTCTATGCCAAGCTTTTTTCGAAGGCGGTGTCGCAAGGGTCTCCATCCTTCTTCCTTCTGCTGCATGGCGGGGCGCACAGGAAACTCCAGTGGGTGTGTGGGCTGGGTGGGGAACGGTCTACTCCCTTTCCGGTCAGCCTAGCAGACCAGATACCCTTGGCCCAGCCAACGGCAGAGAGGCAGGACCCTGCCTGTGAGAGGTAGGGAACAGAGGCTTGGCCTAGGTAGTGGATGGTGGCTTAAGCCCCGGACCCTGGGTGGTGGCCTTAAGGCAGGCACAACCTCATGGCTGTCCAGCCATCTGGTCAGGGCGGACCGTCCTGAGCCAACTGGTCCTTTAGCTGGGCCGACTAGCCATCTGGCCAGGTAGTCAGACCAGATGGCCCAAGTTGTGGCTGACCTGGCTTACTCCTAAATTTGACTCTGGCCCGTCTCCATAAACCCCTACTTTGTGGGGGCATAAGAGTTGATGGGAAGTGTCTTTCTGCAGGGCGGCTTTGTGGCGCAGACAGCAGATGCCTCCTCTGCACCCGAACCAAGGCATGGAAGAGAGGCTGGGCCCTGGTTGTGGATGGCAGCTTAAGCCCCGTCCCTGGAAGTGGAGCTGGAGGCTTAAGCCCTGGATGGTGGCCATAGGCAGCAATGACCTTGTGGCCGCCCAGGCATTTGGTCGGGGCATGCCGTCTTGGGTCATCTGGTCCTAATGGCCGAGCCAGACTGACCACCTGGCTGGGAGGACGGACTAGATGGCCTGAGTCACGGCTGCCCCGGCTGGCTCCTACATTTGTTGCGTCCAGGCTCGTGGGGGCTCAATAATTAGTGGGAAGTGTCTCCCTGTGGGGCAGACAAGTGGCGGGCGAGCCAGATGTGATCCTCCCCGCTCAGACTAGGCACCAGGAGCACATAGGGACCAAAGGCCTTTGCCACAGAGGGAGAGGCCAAGCAGGTCTGGCAGCAGAAGGCCCAGGTGTGACCCAGGATCCAGTAGGAGTGGCAGGGAAGTGCTACTGGAGATCTGCGAGGCGGTAGGGGGCTTTGGTCTCTCCAGAGGGCAAAGCTCTAAGGGGTCCCAGGTACTGCCCTGGCCATTTGGCGCCAGCCTCCAATGCGGAGCGGAGGCCCGTTAACTCAGCGGCAGCCCTTTATGTGCCCCAGGCCTCTCAGGAGGGCAAAGCTCTAAGGTTTCAGTGGCAGAGTCCCGGACGGCTGGGGGTGCCGACCTGGTCATGGGGCGCCAGCCTCCAATGCAAGGCAGAGGCCTCCTAACTCAGCAAAGGTCCATGTGTGCCTCAGCGGGGGCCCCCCCTCTATCAGGAGGGCAAAGCTCTTAGGCGTTGGGGGGAAAAGTCCCAGAGGCTGGGTGTGACGCCACACCATTGGGTGTCACTGGGTAGACCATAGCTGTCATGTTTCCCTGTTCCATGCGGGACTCCTCGAGCCAGCCTTGTCTTTTCTTTCTTTCCCGCACTGCGAGTTTGTGAGGAGATTTTGCAAGCCCTGAATGGGCTTTTTCAAAAGTCTTAGAAAAGGGAAGTATGATGAATCTGAGGATGTTGTTCCTTCTCCTCTAGGGGGAGAGCTTTCGCATGGGGCCAGGGCGTTGCATCCATAGTACAATAATCCCTCAGGGGGTGGTGGCAATAGGAGGGAGGATCACATGGGGAGGGAGTACTCTTATGGACTTGGGGACTATATTCCAGAGAGAACATGGTATCCCATCTTATCCATCTGAGGTTGACCCTCCATATCCGACTGTCATGTTGAAAGGGACCATCCTTGTATGACAAATAGGAAAATTCCTAAATACCCCCCTTTGACTCTGACTCAGAGTATTGGGACGAGGAAGAGGGCCAGAGCAATGAAGAATCCCTGGAGGATCTATGCTATGCACTCTTGTTGTTGTACCAATCCTATTGGTTCCAGGACATTAAAAACCACTGAGCGTAGAAAAACATGGAGTTTTATCCTCTCGACGCGGCTCGGGGAACCGGAGAGCTGCAGGCAGAGCCACAGAGCAGAAAGGCTCAGGGATACGGCGTCCCAACGAGAGGCACTTCTGAAAGGGTTCTGCTGTACCACGATCGAGGCCGAAGGAAGGACTGAGCCTTGTCGCAGACTAGGAAGTGGGCGAAACACTACACAAGTCCAGCCCAAAGCC
Organism: Ambystoma mexicanum; assembly: GCF_040938575.1. NCBI lineage: Eukaryota > Metazoa > Chordata > Amphibia > Caudata > Ambystomatidae > Ambystoma > Ambystoma mexicanum. The sequence goes on from NC_090936.1 coordinate 116,178,767, forward strand.
ACAGAGCCGAACGGAGACCACGAGAGACCCGAAAGCTGCCAGGAGAAGCTGGTGAGCACATAGAAGGACATTGGAGCACCGGCACGCTGCAAGTGGGACCGCAGGGATTGAGAAGCTGAGTTGGAAATCCAATCCCTCACTGAGAAAAGAAGATATTTTCTTTGTGGCAGTACTTATATGAGAAAGCAAACTGTTAGGAAAAGCAAGGTACCAAAAAGCCACTAAGGCAAGATATTGAACTTGTATGAGACTGGAAATCTTGGTAAAGTCCTGGCAGGAGACTATACCAGGCAGGAAGATTGTGAGTCTAAGACCTGCAACCAAATGTGTGAAAGAGAGTAACCAAAGTCCTGGCAGGAGAGTATAGCAGGCGGGAAGATTGCAAGTCTGGGACCCGCACCCAAATGGATGAAAGAGAGTAGCCAAAGTCCTGGCAGGAGAATATACCAGGAAGGAAGATTGTGAGTCTGGGACCCGCACCCAAATGTATGAAAGAAGGTAAACCAAGTCATGGCAGGAGAGCATACCAGGCAAGAAGATTGTGAGTCTTGGACTCACCCATTTTTGTTTGAACTGTCATATGCATGGTGACAACAAGAAGAGGGAGTCACCTCTTGATCATATAAAAACCACGGGAAGGGGGTCATTCTGCCTAGTCCTGTGGAGAACATGGAAAGGTCAGGACAAGATTAACTACCTCTTAGCGTTGTGAACATTTGTGCATCTGGTATCCAGGGGAAGGGAGGCAGTACCCTGGTATTGACTGTGAGTTTTCAAACATTAAGAACGCCAAGACAACCTCTTGATTTGGTGAACATTTGTGCCAACGGTAACCAGGGCCAGGGAGACAGTACTTTGGGGTTGACTAGGACTTGGAATAACCAAGAGAAGAACTACCTCTTGTTTTTTTGTGAACAATGTGACAAAGTGAAGAACTCCTTTCTTCTGCTACTTGTTGAAGAATCTTTCTGTTTTGAAACTGTGAACTTTACTTTTCCTCTTTTTGCTGCATCTGTAGCAGTGGGACGAACACTGGATATTACTCAGAGGAAGGGAGTCATTGCTTTGCAGTTAGGAGTCCCAGTTTCCCCTTTGTATACTAGTTTAAATGTAAAGGTCAGAAATTGCTGTTTTGGGCACAGGACGGTGGACTATTGTTTTGACTGACATTCTGACAGTTTCCTTAGTTTTGTTTGAAGCAGGGAAATTCCTCTTAGATTTAGGGAAAGGATTCTTCTTAGATTCTTCTGACTCCTTACAGAAGGCAAATTGGATTTCAAGTAAAACTAATCACAAATAACTTAAGCAGGGAACTGAGATAGTTCCTTCCACAAGGCAACACTCCTCTCCACACAAAGGGCAGTGTTCTGTCTTCCCTGCCTCTGCTTCAAAGGACTGGAGGACAGGGGTCTCAGGTGACTTCCCAGGCATATTGGATGCCTGGATTTCTTCAAGGGATTGTGGGGTGGGGAGTGCAAAATGGCTCCTTGAAAAGTGAACTCTGTTGTTGCACAAACCAAGCCAAAAAGGGAGCAAAAACACCAATCCGACTGAAAGCACATGAAGGGTGTTTTCAAATGGCTTAGAAAAGGGATGGAAAATCAGATTTCAGGTAACACTAATCACAAATACCTTAAGCAGGACACTGAGACATCTCCTTCCACACAGCAACATTCCTCTCTACACAAAGGGCAGTGCTCTGTCTTTCCTGTCCGTGTCCTTCTTCTGACTCCTTACAGAAGGCAAATTGGATTTCAAGTAAAACTAATCACAAATAACTTAAGCAGGGAACTGAGATAGTTCCTTCCACAAGGCAACACTCCTCTCCACACAAAGGGCAGTGTTCTGTCTTCCCTGCCTCTGCTTCAAAGGACTGGAGGACAGGGGGCTCAGGTGACTTCCCGGGCATATTGGATGCCTGGATTTCTTCAAGGGATTGTGGGGTGGGGAGTGCAAAATGGCTCCTTGAAAAGTGAACTCTGTTGTTGCACAAACCAAGCCAAAAAGGGAGAAAAAACACCAATCCGACTGAAAGCACATGAAGGGTGTTTTCAAAAGGCTTAGAAAAGGGATGGAAAATCAGATTTCAGGTAACACTAATCACAAATACCTTAAGCAGGACACTGAGACATCTCCTTCCACACAGCAACATTCCTCTCCACACAAAGGGCAGTGCTCTGTCTTTCCTGCCTCTGCTTCAGAGGACTGGGGCTGGGAGGGCTCTATACGCCCAATAGTAATATGTGACATTTTAAGTTAAGAAGCTGGAGAGCGCTGGATAGTAACACAATGAGTACTAAAAGGAAATCAAAATATGGCAAATGAAAAAGTCGGTATTCTACCAACACATCAAATCCCATTTTTTCGAATGCCATAACAGGATTTTTTAAGGCATTTCACTGAAATAATGTTGTGGGGCTTGGGTTAGGGTAATAATTAAGGTAGATGGGTGTGGGGGCGGGGGGCTGCGTGGGGTCTCCCCCTCATTAAATTGTGGTGAAATGCATTTAGAAGAAGAACATAAATTAGATGTTTTGGGTTTCGAAAAAAAATATATATTTGTAATCACGTAGATCTAAAACATCTATGGTGCATTCCATAGTCTGAAAATATGACATTCTGATTAAATTGCCTACCTGTTTGTTTGTTTCCATCTTTCACTTTATCCCTGTTACGTGGACGTAAGTGACACTTTGCATCCTTGATTTTAAAACGAGCTTTTTGTGTCACTGGTGGAGCCAAGGAATCTGCATCAAAAATATATTTTCGTTTGTTACTTTAATATATTGAGTAATTCAGGCATATTTATTTAATTATTAACCATTTGCAAAACATTCACTATTGATTATTCAGTTTCCCGAAACTCTTGTTTATTGTTATAAGAATCTACATGACATACTAAAGCAGAGCAGAGAGGTAAAGGTCCACATTCAGTTTGCTTTTTCTTTAGCTATTGCTAATCTGAATGTGGATACATGGTTAACACATTTATATATGAAATATGGTTATTTCCCGTTGTTTCATCTTTTGAATTAAAAGTTTCAATAGCATTTTCAAATTTGAGAAACAGCTTTTATGTTTGACTCATTCCAAGCAGAGATAAAAGCTTATATACTTGACTCCTTCCAAGCAGAGATAATGGCTTTTATTTTCGACTCCTTCCAAGCAGAGATAAAATACAATGTAATATATGTACTAATATTAAATCTCTGGTGCTCATATCTCTTGATGGTAGAGCAGAACTCCATGCCTTACAATTTTATAATTACTTACCTATAATATTAATACAGAAGTGCAGTTTTTGATCTTGACTCCCTTTTTTGTATTTATATTTTTATTTAATTATTAACAAATAGAATTCCAATTACAAAATATGAACAAAACAGTTTTCAGATAATTGGATAAAGCCAAGAAGCTACAGGGCTCCCTAATAAAAAAAAATACTGTAATAATTGTAGTGATTCATGCTATGTCCATGGTTTATGGCAGACCTTCCTCAGATGGTTACATTGAGGTAATTACCTTTACCATAATTAAATAAACTAACACTGCCCCCACACTGTTTAAACCCTAGAAGTTTCAATGCAAGAAGTAAAGTGCATGTTTTGGTACATCCTTATACACAGGGCATTAAAAAGGGGCAAATCTGTTTCCACATGAGTAGGAAGAAAGGGATTTTCATGTACCTTGACATTTCCAAGTTGACCCCATTAATAGGTAAGTAATTACACCGTAATCTAGTAACTGGAAAACAGGACTCTCAGAGTTCATGTTAAGTATGGTTGAATTTTACTTAAGGATTGGTCATGGAATCCATTACACATGTTCATTTTAACTTCGGGATCACTCACCTTGCCCAAGGGATCTCCATTTTACGATGATGAGGCCATATGTATACCAAAATAGTCTTGCCAAACTAGCTTTTACTTCAATAGTACATTCAGTCATAATGCTGTTGGCTTCAATCTAGATGTGTCCTCACAGTGTGCAATAACTATCTCCTGCTGACATGCATATATTGGCGCACTGGGAGAAAGAGACGGAATTGTACATAAAAACGTATTTTTAAGTACTTGTGCCTGAAGTTCCATGCCATATGGACCCTAGCATTATGAACCTTCAATAGGGCCTCAATCAGTTGAGTTTGACACATGTAAACAAATAATCTATTGATTTTTCCTAAGGCTTGGGAAAATATGACTGTTTAACAAATGCGGCTTACCAGATGTTTATGACAAGACTTAACTCCCAGATAGTCATGCGGTTTGGCTCTGTTAATGAGAGTTGCATTTGTAGTATAAACAACCAATTTTTATTTTTCTCTACCTCTTCAGAACATCATCATTGCCAATTTCTAAGGATTAACTTTCAGCCCAAGATTTTTCATGTACAGTGTATATCCTGAAATGATGCTTTGAAGGGTTTGCAGGGTCTTGCCAGAGTTCTGAATCATCGTCATAAGTCAACATTTGAATTCATAATTTCGCTATTAACGGAATATCAGCATTTATTTTAACTAAATCCTCAAAAATAGCATTAGCAAATAAGTTGAAAGAAATGATGGCATTATACATCCTTGTCACATCCCTCAAGCCTCCGTTGTTATATGATCTTTCTTAAAGAAGACCTTCACCCTATTGTCCATATGAAGACTCATCAAGATTCTCACAAGGTCCAAAGCAACGACAAATTCCTTACAGAAAGCCAAAACTTACTCTTGCCCACTGATTCAAAAGCAGTGGATAGGTCCACATTGGCTACATTCAGGATGGTCAAGCCTTCTGCGAGGCTCGAATCATCTATAGAGATGACTTGTGAGTCGAATCAGGATGAGTCACTAAATGTCCAATTAATCTCGAACTGGCTCAAAGAAATGTGTGCAATTGGCCACTATGCCTCAAAACCCTTTTTCACAAGTGATAAAATGCACTTGTGTATCCATTTACTTGCACCCCAAAAAAAACATGTGCCCTATTCTCAAGGGGTATCCAAATGTGTGAATCACAGATGCCCACACTCAGACACCATTTTTCAAAGCTGTTGTGCCAATAAGGGGTGCCTCTAATGGAGTTCTCTTTCAAATATGCAGGAAAGAGTCACAGTCCCCTGGGCCTATTTGGAATTGGTTAAGAGATGAGCAATGCATGACTGGGTCATTGCCAACCCTATAGTTCATTTTCTTTTCCGACTTGCATTTCTATCCCTCAAACAGGGAGAGAAATTCTTTTGATCATTTTTAACATTTTCACCTCCTTAGGAAATGTACACAAAAATGGGCATTTCTCTACTTTTAAAAGTACATCCCAAATCCATAGAAAGAATGTTCTTTCAAATAAAAAGGAAAAAATCTGCATTCCCTTGTGCTTAGTTCGAAAAGGCACATGGGGGATGTGCAATGCTTAACAGGGTCATTGCCAACTCTGTCATTCATTTCCTTTCAAATGGAAGAGCAGCAGCATTTATCGCTGTCCTACTTGCATTTCTATCCCTCAAACGGGCTAGAAACATTTCACAGACAGGTCCTTTTAGTTCTATCATTGTGAGACCCTGTCAAACAATAATGTCGGGAGAAAACTTTTCTATGCCTGTTTGGTGGTACATACTGCTAATGCTTTCAAATGCCACGCTCCCGAAACCAATGTAGGCAAGCCGGCTGGCCAACGCATTTTTTGCTTTGTGACACAGCCCCCCTTTGTGGATAAGATGACCTGTGCATTTCTGAAATGGGCACAAATTAAATAAAGTGCACCCTCTGCACTTTTTTAATTTACGTTAATTTTTCTGTGCCCATTGTATAATCTCCTTGGCCACCAGTAAAACTTAATTTTAGGATACTGGTCTAGTATCCTAGAAGAACAAATGGCTTACCCCTCGGTAATCTTCTTTCTCATGGATGTTCCTGCCATGGAGTCCTCATCTTTGATATCTATTTCCCAGCGCATCTCCTCTTCATAAAGCCTTTTGCGAGGCATGCAGCGCTGCTCCGCGTCGGCTCTGCCCAACACCTCTACACGCCCTGCACCGAATATGATGCCGGGGGCAATATATATTGAAGCGCCGGGCCCTGTGATATTAGTTCCATCCTTTTGTCCCTAACACGCTGATGCTAAGGGACAGCAGAACCAAGGTGTAAAAGCTATCCGCCAAGTAGGGCAGGTAGGGAGGGTGATAAGGAACCTGTGAGTGGAACCTCCATCAGAAAGAATATTACAGAGAGGTAAGTCATTTGTTCTTTTAATGGAATCCTTCCCCCCATGGATTCCTCATCTTTCATAAACTCCCAAAGCAGTACATATATCTAGAGGGGGGAGGAGAGCAAAGACCATTAAACCAGAATACTCTGTGGGACAGCCCTGCCAAAACAAGTGTTCTAACCAGGGCTCAAGTTGAAGGACCACGTAGCTGGATGGAGTCCACCCACTTTTTTGAAAGGGCAGTTGCCGCCCCCGCTGTGTGTGTAAGGAATTGTAAAAACAAGCATTGGCAATGCCAACAGTTTGGGCTTTAGTGCAAGCATGGGAAAGACATTTTCTAGGCAACTCCATAGTGGTATTAACTGGCCATAGATGGTAGCAGCTGCAAAAGGGTTCAAGTACCTGTGCATCTAATAGCAGTGCTTGGCAAAAGCTTAAAACCTACGCACAAGCCAAAAATGTTGGCTTTGCCAATGCTTGTTTCTAACAGGGCTTCAGTGAAGTACAAGCTTAGTGCTTATATATCGAATGCCTTTGGCAGACCTGGTTAAGGCATCTTTATTACTCCAGTACCCTATTTACTGCCCCAATTAAATCTACCACTCAGAAGATTGCTTTGAAAAAACACTGACAGGCACTTCAAGCACAAAGTTTGATGGTAAGAACAGGGACGTCTGGGGTCGCCAGAGGTCGCACCTGTGACTCCTGAGGTCTCCCTTGCTACCCCTGTGGTCTCCCTGGCTACCCCTAAAACAAACAGACTTTTTTTCTTTACAAATTGAAGCTCTTGAGCTGGGGCCAGTGCCATGTAGTGCTTTGTTTCTAGAGTGTCCGGCTTTCTTGTTCAGATTTTTTTTTAAACAGGGGGGGTTCCACAAGTGTAACACTTTGAGCAGTGACCCTAAATAAGAAAGAATAGGAATAACAAATAATTTGGCTTTCTGGAATGCTATACAGTAATTGCTAGACTCATTGAAGGTTTATTTCAGGAACACTTCAGGGGGTGAGTCACTGATTTAGTCTGTTCTTAAACACCTCAAATTCACAATGCAGACAAAAAAACTCAAAAAAACATTTAGAGTAGAATAAGCATCCATTTCAGACTATATATTTTGCTTTACGCAAGTTGCAGTTGTAGCATGATTTTTCTGCAGTTGTCTCTATTAGGATCATCACAAGACATACAATCTCGGTGTTGCTGATATCAACAGTTCGACTCTGCCATCGCCTGGCGTACGTGAACGCCAGACGATGGCAGGGTCAGAAGCAGGAAAGACCCAAAATGACTGTTGATATCGGCAACCTATTTTGTCAATGAGGGAAACCGCGTCTCTTTCAGTTTAAACAATCGCAACTAGCTACATTAGAGCCATGGTATCACAAGATGTCTGCATCCTAACAGCAGCAAGAATATGATTTATATCCGTGTATTTTAGAAAGGATACATTTAAGAAGCGGATTTAATAATTTGCTTTGAAAAAGACCAATGAGGTCGAAACACGTGTCAGCATAGATACTGTCTACTAATAACCTTGGAATAAACTTTGAAAATTCAACTCATATATGTTGATCTGTATTGTTACAATATCGGCTTTGCTAATATCAGTGCATGAACATGGAACAATTGTTACTAATTTTAGCAACTGAACACATCTTCCCAGGTCTAGTTGATATAGATACTTATTAAGGTTTATAATACTTTATTTATAGCAATGTCTTTGAAGGAAACCACATTACATAATAAATACGTGTTTCATAATGAACTTTACACTATATATATCATCATAGAAATATGTTGAGCAATAAGAGCATGGCTTTAGTTTTATCGTCCCCTTCCTGCATGCAAAATTACAATTGCATCATGCAGATTAATAAATACCCCTTGGGTTTCAAAGCAATAGTAATTATTTCATAAAGCATGCAGCATTATGCACCCTTCTCACTTCTGTTCACCCCCATTCACATTTCTTAAGTGACAAAAGTCCAGGCTAACAGTATCCCCTCCATCCCATCAGTGCCTAATGGCTCTCAGTGTAATGCTCTGTTGACAAAGAGCAATGTGCCAGGCCCCTGGAAGAGCTGCTCAGCTGCCCAGAGCTCGAACAAAGAACATGTCAAACGAGAAGTGTGCTGTTGCCAGGACTAGGAAGGTGCTAAACAAAAACTCCTGCTCGGCACCCTCATTGTCCTGTGAAGGTCCCGATCTGGCTATGAAAAGAGCCACTGGTGGTGTAAGGTGCCCTCCCAAACCCCCAGCATGGTACGCCACTGGGTCCGGGTACCACGCCCTCCGGCACCACTCGGAGCAATCAGGATCAAGGATTTCCTGAACTTTGTCAGCCTTCTTAGGAAATGAGGGATGACAGGGATTGGTGGGAAAGCATATGAAAACTACTACGAACGTGTCCCCCAGGGCTCCTGTCTGGGGATATTCACAGCAGAAAAGATTGCGTTTCCAGTTTAGTTTAGTTTATATCTTATATAGCGCAACACACCCGTAGGCCTCAGTGTGCTAACAAAAAAAAATACAAACATAACATAAAATAGACAACATAATCAGTCAATATACAATGCAGCGGAGAAATAAAAATATATGGTTCTTGCGAATATCATGCAAATATCAAATCAAAATGATTCTTAAATTGGTTTGATGGTTTGAGAGGACATGTTCTGCAAATTTGTACTTTTGTTCAAAAACAAGGGTAAACTGCTTAGTCCACATCCTATGACAATACAATCTGTGTTGTCTACGAAACACCAATCACTAATCTCCACCCGCCGGAGGACTCTTAAGTCTTGAGTTCTAACACCATTTTAGCCCACTCTTTGATGTAGCCAGGCTAGAATTGTATTTTAGAACACCACCCTTAACTCAGGTTTATTGCATTTCTTAACGGGTAAGATCAGCTATTCTTACCATGCAAGAATTCTTTGAAAGAATATCCTTCGAAGTTGAAAAGTTAGATATAATAGCAGACTTGGCGAATGTTGGAATACCATGAGAGACTTCTCCAACTGATCTGGGGTCAGGAGTGGCTGGTTCTACCTTCTGAGTCCCCATATCTACAGTTTCCAATAAATGCATTACTGTACTAGGAGACTCTTCTGAGCTTGTTTGACAGCCTTGATGGACCCCATTCTGGATATCCTCACTTATCCTCACTATCAGGGTCAACTTTGCAAGACAAATGAACCGCAGGAGTTTGAAAGACCAAAGAATCAGCCCAAGCTCCTTAATATGCAGTCAGTTCCTTTAATTCATTAAGTCACCATCCACCCCCTTCATAACCTTCGAGGACTTCTCTAGAACTTCAGAGGTAGCGCCTTCTATCTTTTTCATGGGAGATTGAGTTACTGCGACCACAGCAAGCTCAGAACTTTTGGGACTGCCAGCGCCCTTGCCCTCTGACAGTTCCCCGGTAGCACTCATGTAAACTGCCTGAGCGGATACTGCCTCGTTCTCCGACTCCATGCACACAGGAGCAATACTGTAAGTTGGACCCAAATCTCCTTTAACATCTTCATTGACAGAATGATGTGAATTATCCTGAAGTCACTGACTCCTCCTTAGTGCCAAAACTTCAGTCAATCCACTATGGGTCCCACAGGGGGCTGGAGATTAAGACAGTGGGGTAAATGTTCCTTTTGATGTTTCCATGCTTACCCCAAATATAAGGGGGTTAAACTTAGACAACATATCAGATGCCGCTTTTGGAAGGGGATTATGAGTGTTTTCTCTAGTAACAGGCATTCTTAATGACTAAGGGTCAAACCAGATTAAACATTTGTAAATCAAATATGTGCCGAACCCAGCAGCCACTAATGCTGCACCAGAAGGCCACAAATCAAGTAAGAACAAAAAGTGCCACGGGCAAAATAACGCAGCAATAAGCTTATCAGAGCTTGCTGCTATAATAAAAAGGCAAATGATAGCAGGCAACCGACTGCCGACTGTCAGCCGAACAGTCATAGCAACCCATGGGGCATCCACAGCGAACTCACAATGGCATAAGGGATTCCCAGTGCCTTTCCCGTTGGCAATCGCTGCAAACTTGAGATGCCCGAACTCCAAGCATTCTCTTCGTTCTGCATGTTCTTGAGAGGGTGAACATCTGTAGAAGAACTTCCTGAGCCAACTCCCACTTGTGCGAGATTGAGGACTGCCTGCTCAGAGCATCCACCATCGTAGTCTCTGTTCTGGTTAAATTGCCTCCTTTCACAGTGGTAGTAACCCTACACCTCCACTCTTGTTGAGGTAATGCATGGCTACCGTCTAGTCCGTGGTTATCAAGACATTCTTCCCCTGGATAAAAGTCAGGAAGGCCATCATAGCCAGTCTGATCGCCCTCAGCTTAACATGTTTATATGTAGTCTTGATTCCGCTGGAGACGATAGTCCACTCATTGTCAAATTGCTCATGTGTGCTCCCCAGCCCTTGAGGGAGGCATCCGTGACTAGAGTGATCTCCAGTCATGTTTGCCAAAAAGGTTCTCCAGCCAGCATGTTCTCTTTGCGGGTCAACCACAGGAGGTCCTGTTCTACACGTGCCCGTCATCCAGCCTGAGAACTGAGCCAATGAGATGTGAGAGCCCACTAAAATTATCTTATCCTTAAACACGGTTCCAGCACAAGAAAAAGGCAGGATGCCATAAGGCCCAGTAACCTTACAAAGTCAAAGGCCGTTAGATATTGGGCATTCTGAAATCTCATAACCATCTGCAGGATATGTCGAGCCCTTAACTCGGGAGGGAAAGCCTTCCCTAAAGATGAGTCCAGGACAGCTCCAATAAATTGAAGCGTTTGAGAAGGAGTCACCTGCGACTTCTAGAAGTTGAGGGAGAGGCCCAGTTTGTGAAGGAAGTGGCTGGAGATGTTGAGATGCTCCAGAGCCTGTCCCAGAGAACGTGCCCTAATCAGGCAATCGTCTAGGTAAATGAATATGTGAATTGCCCCTGTACTCAGACTCGCTGCCACCACCACCACCACCATCAACTTCGTGACCTCCCGCGGGCGGGGAGGTAAGTCCTGAATGTTGTTAAGAAAAGCGTCTCGAGGGTGCTCAGTACCTGCGAAGTGAGGTAGCCAGGCTGTCCGAGGAACTGCTGATTATTGAGTGACGTGAGAAACCGGCCCAACACCCACTCGTGAGATCACCGAGTGGGAGGTGAACCGACTCCCAACGCCACAGGTGAGCACTTCCCTGATTTACGTGGCGTCAGGACAGTGCAAGCACTGACAGGGAAAGAGAATCTTGACTGAAGCGATGATCTGTATTTGGGAGCCGGTGAGCCCAGTAGACTATAGGATCTTCAGGAAGGGAGCAGACTGGAGATGCAGACAAAGTCCACAAGGCAGAGTACCCAGGCAGAGGCAAGCTGCCAGGCACCAGAACCCAAAAGGCTGAAGGCTAGCCATGAACAAGGACCCAATAGACTAGTGGATCAAATGGAGTGGCAGGTGAGATCCCCAAGACAGGGCACCAAGGCAGGGGCAGGCGGCCAGGCACTAGACCCCAGATGGTCAAGAGGAGAACCAGGGAGCAGGAGGCCCAGAGGGAAACCAGGAAGGGGAATCCCTGCCCAAGGAACAGGAGAGCCAGCGGAAGAGGCCAGCCCAAGGCCAGGGAACAGCCAAGGAAGTTGAAGCCAGGAGCCAGGGAGCCAGAAACCAGGTCAGGATCAAAGGGTAAAAACAAAGAAGTGATGGCTGGAAGGTTTAGAATGAATCTTAACCACTGGCATTGCTCTGGGCAACCCTGCAGACCACCGTTCTTCGCCTGCCAAGCCATTACAGAAGGGGAAAGACCATATGCAAATCAGGCTTGGCCCCACCCCAAAAGGGGCAGTCCAGCCCGAAATGCTAGGCCACATCCCTTCTGCACGAGACCACAAGCATCCCCAAACATGTTTCACCCTTGTTGGGGCTCATCAGTGAGGAGTAGCTTGGGTCTCTAGGCCAGGGAACAACCAAGGAAGGTGAAACCAGGAGCCAGGGAGCCAGAAACCAGGTCAGGATCAAAGGGTAGCAAGAGGCAGTTCAAAGGAGCAATTCAGACGAGGACACGATCTGGAGACAAACCGTACTGAGACGCGGTTTGTTCTCGTAGACCGCCCTTAATAAAGGGAAACCAGCACCCGGGAGGCTCGGAACGCAAGCTGCGCTGTTCCTGGGTTCTGGCGTCCCCAGAACGAGGCGTGAACAGCAAGCCCGTGTTTCCCCGAGCGCCCTATGGACTGCGCATGCGCGGAAGGTGAAACTGGGCCGCCCGCGCATGCGCAGTCCCCCGCGAACGGGAAACCTGGAAGCGGCAGGGACCACCGAGAGCCGGGACCCCCCAGCCCGAGCCATGGGTAAATCCGCCAAGACGGGGCGCCGGAATCGGCCGGTGTGCCCCAGACCCCAGGTAGGTGGCGTGACAATATGCCCCCTCCCAGAAAGACCCGGGGCCCCAGGCTTCCAGGGAAGCTAAGATCGAAGTTGCAAAGCAGACGGGGAGCAGGCACATTACTGTGCGGTTCCCAAGTGCGATTAGAAGCAGGGTAACCCTTCCAGTCCACCAGGAACTGGAGCACCCCCTGCCATATGCGTGAATCACATATCTCCTGGACTTCGAATTCGGGGACTCCCTGTACATTAATGGAGGTAGGACGGGAAAAGGAGCGCCCATAGGTGTCAGCCACGTATGGCTTCAGGAGGGATATGTGAAAGACCGTGTGTACTCGCCAGAACTGGGGCAACTGTAAGCGAAAGGCAACTGAGGACAAGCGTTTAATGATTTTGAATGGCCCGAAATAGCGAGGAGCCAGTTTAGTGGGCATGTTACGTACTGGCAGGTTTTTAGAGGATAACCAGACCAGATTCCCTTCTTCAAAATCAGGTTCAGAGGTCTGCACTTTGTCAGCCTGTTTTTTCATACTCTTCTGTGCCTCTGCGAGGGTACTGCATGTCAAGTCGTGTTGTTTCGGGATGGCAATGACCAACTGATCGGCAGACAGGACAGCACTGGGCTGCACAGGATGAAAAGGTTCCACTTTAGGATGTTGTCCGGATGAACATTAGAATGGGCTGAGACCGGTGGCGGTATGGACCGTGTTGTTATAGGATGTTTCTGTTAGTACTAGATTTGCTTTCCAGTTGAATTGAGTGGCATTGGCATAGGACCGTAGGTAATGTTCCAAGGTCTGGTTTCTTCTTTCGTCTGGCCGTTGGTGTGAGGGTGATAACCCGAACTCAGGGCTCTGTGGATGCCAAGATGACTACACAACTGATGCAAAAAGGAGGACAATAACTGGGAACCAGGGTCGGATATGATCTTCTCCGGTAGGCCATGTAGCCAGTAAATGTTGTGCAAAAATGCCAAGGCCATCTGGGATGCTGTGGGAATCGTGGGAAACGGAATACAATGGGCTGTCTTTGCGAAACAGTCCACAACCACCATGATACAGGTATATCCGTTCGATGGAGGAAGTTCAACAATGAAATGGGTGGCGATGGTATGCCATGGGTAAGGTGGTACTTCAGTGAGTTGAAGTAACCCCAGAGGCCTCCTCCTCTGTGTCTTGGTTTGGGCACACATGGGACAACTTTCAGCGTATCAGCGTATCGCTTTATTTCCTCTGCCCTACCCGGCCACCAAAACTGTCTGGATATTAATTCCTGGGTAGCCTTAACGCCTCTATGACCGCCGACTTGAGAATCATGGAATCCATGTAGGATGTTCATCCGAAGGGCACCTATGGGGATGTATAGCCTGTTCTGATAGAAGAGTAGTCCATTGAGTTCCGTGATCTGTGAATGTTTCTGGAGGTCCGTACGACCGGGGTCTGCTAGGGTTTCCTGTAGAATAGCCTGGAGATGGGGTGAGAGCGTGAGCAAAAAATGCGTGGGGGAAATCAGTGGTGTATCTGCACAGTTGCCCTCATTGTCATTCCCCAAGGAACGTGATAGAGCATCGGCTTTCAGGTTCTGTGTGCTGGGAAAGTATGTTATATGGAAATCATAGTTCGAAGAGAAGAAAGCCCATCGGGGTTGGCCAGAGGTAGGGCACTTTAAAGAACGCAGATACTGTAGATTGCGATGGTCCGTGCGAACTTCCACAGAAAAACGACCTCCAAGCAGATGGTGCCTCTATTCATCGAACGCAGCTTTTATGGCCAATAGTTCTCTTTCGATTATGGAGTAATTCCGTTAGCTGGAAGAGAGTTTGCAGGAGAAATACGCCACGGGATGTTCAATGCCGGATCCAGGTTCTTTCTGCAGAAGAACAGCACCAACAGCAAAATTGGAAGCGACAGCTTCTATGATGTATGGCATCTCGTCGTTAGAATGATGTAAAATGGGGGACGTACTGAAAGCCGTCTTGAAGGTGTCAAAAGCCGAGGCAGCTTGTGAGTCCCAGAGGAAAGGTACCTTGCTGCAGGTCAATCGGGTCATAACCTGTGAAAAATGGGGAATGAAACGCCGATAAAAATTGGCAAACCCCAAGAATATTTGGAGGGGCTTTAGTTCGTGAGGTTGTGTCCAGTCCTGAATGGCTTGAACCTTAGCGGAATCCATGAGGATGCCAGCACTGCTGATCACATAGCCCAAAAACTCCATACTCTCCCGATGAAAGGAACACTTCTCGGCTTTAGCGAACAGTTGGTTCTGAGACAATCCTTGAAGCACCTCTCGGACGTGTATCACATATTCTTCCTGGGTGTTGGAAAATATGAGAATGTCATTGAGATACACCCAAACCGAGATGCCGATCAGATCACCGAAGATGTTGTCACTGAACTGTTGGAAGACGGCCGGGGCATTGATAGGCCAAATGGCATGACCCGGTATTCATAATGCCCGAATGGAGTCTTGAAGGCCGTCTTCCACTCATCACCTTCTTTTATCCGGATCAGATGGTAGGCTCCATGGAGATCCAACTTAGTGAAGATTCTAGCCGATTGGAGAGATTCCATGATATTCCGAATCAAGGGAAGCGGATATCTGTCTTTTCGTGTGATGTCGTTCAGCTGACGGTAATCAATGGATGGGCGTAAGGTGCCCTCCTTCTTCTTCCCGAAAAACAGAGAGAAACCAGCAGGGGATTTCGAGGGCGCAATGTACCCCTTCTTGAGGCAGTCAGCCAGGTAGTCCTGTAGGACCTTTTTTTTTAGGATTGAGTCAGGGCATACACCTTCCCGTGAGGTACCAGGTCAATAGAACAATTGAAAATTCTGTGAGGTGGGAGAGGTATACCGCCAGGCTCAGAAAACACAGTCTGGTAATTGGCATAGACCTGCGGGACTTGTGACAAAGAACAAAGACCAGGCGAGTCCTTCCCAAATGCGTAGTGGTGAGGAAGAAGGGGAGTCCTGGGGCATGCCGGACAGACAACAGTTCCGAAGGCAGTGGGCGGAAACAAACACCAGATTATGTGTCTCCCAACTGATAGTGGGATTGTGTCGGCGAAGCCAAGGTAACCCCAAAACCACCTGGTATGAGGGTGACTTGATTATGTCCAGGGCGATCGTTAGGAAAGATTTCATATGTGTATGTAATTTTCCCTCCATGTGTCAACCCCCAAACTTTTTGCTGCTGTTTAGACACCACTGACTGACTTTGCCAGAGAAGCACAGCCCTCAGCTTTACTCCTCTGGGCTTGCGCTCACTTTTTATGGGGAAACTGACATGCCCTTAAGACAGTCAGTACTGGGAGACTTTGTTTCCCTTAGTCCTTTTCTCATGTTGCAACTTTTGTGCAACATGTGACAAGTGTGCAATGTATCTTACCATACAGTACACTTGGGTCTATGGTAATTTCCAAAGGCCCTAGATACTCTCGCTGGACTTTTTATGAACTGTGTAGATGTGTCATGGACAGGACTGGTGGTAGCTATCGTTTTGCATTATTTTTAACCCTCTCCTGCCATGTTAACCGTATTTGGCACAAATAGGTGGCCTGGCTCCAAGATGGCCATGCCACAAGGTTCTTTGTCCTGTCCTTTAGCCATCTTGCCCCCTCACCTTCGCCAGGTCGAGTCAACCCAGGCCAGTCCTTATTTGGTCATGCACTTTCCCACGAATCCCAATGCTTACGCAGGCTTCTGCATGCCTTATGTGTATGCCTTCAGGATGTGGGCTGGGATGTCTGGTCCCAATACACATCCTGGGTGCCAGAGAGTCTGGAGTGTCCTGAATGCCTGAGACCACCGTGGTCTGTGATTGGTCCACGTATTGAGTGTATGTTTGTGAGCAGATCTCCCAATGGGTCCTCTCCATTTTGGCACGAAGGAAACTTTGGATAAGAGGAGGCTGAAAACACCACTACCAGGTCGATCTCCTGAGTTCTCACTGAACAAAGGATAGGATCCAAGTATCCTGCAACTACGAAGCTGAGTTGAGGAACCGGTGGTGACCCGCTGGAAGGTTTGGCACCCTAAGCCCGCTGTCGTCCCCTGGGACCCCTCTGCATCGGGTTGTCCTAGAAGGTCTGCGAAGACGCTTCAACCCATTGGAATAGTGGGACCAACTATTCTCGGCACCTTCACCAAAACCTGCAAGTAAGCTTTCTCGGAAGTGTCCCTGGGCCAACCAGTGGGCTGACCAGTTTACGCAGGACCTTTGCTCTGTCTCTGCCGTCGTTTTCGAGGAGGCCCTCAAAACTTGGTATACTGCTAGCTCTGTGTCCAAGGCACCGTCACACCGAATTTCGTACACTTGGCATTGCCAGGTCTGAGTTAGAGGAGAGCGCCCGGACCGGAGTAAACGCGGGTACCGTGTTGCCCTGCTGCGGCAACATCCTTTGCAAGTCCGCTGCATTTGTGACCCTCTTGCCCCTGAAGCCTGCTGTAGTGAAACTGGGGCGATTCATCCACTCGGGCAGAGAAATCGCCACTGTCCCGTTTGAGAATCCTCGCTGGATCTCAGGAACTAAAAGGTGCCGAGACGTCAGTTTTGCCACACTCGAACCTGCAAGCGAATTGGACTGACCTGCCAAAGTTTGGGTCTCCTCGCTCAGGGACCGGTGAGTAATCAATACCTCAACCGGTGGCCCCTAGCGCAAGAGCCCATTTTTACGCATGAGTGGCCCCTGGGGGCCCCTCTCCTGTCCACCACTATTGCGCAATAGCAATTCCATCCCGAACTCTCGAACTGCCTCTGCCTTCAAGTGGAGGTCCTTCTTGAATAGGGGGAACTTATTCTTCATCGCCTCATCCACCTTCCCGAGCTGCTAGAGACCCCTAAAGAGACCCTGTTTTGCCCATTGGAACAACCGCATGCGTTTGCATTACATGTACTATTGAGCACAAGGCTCCCCTCTTCTTAGGGCTTGGACTGCCTCTTAGTTAGGTGAATAACTGATGTTGAACTGGGCCTAAAGATTAACTGCACTGCCTGTTTCCTTCCCATCTAGGTTGTCGACATATTTCGTGCAGTCACCCCTTTACACCCCCTGGTCTTTTATATATATTGTATTGAGTGTGATGTATTGATTTACTTAGTTTTACTGTGATTCTTTGCTATGGTCCATGTTACAAAGGCCTTGTAAAAATGTGTCTCTATTTTTGATATAACACCTGTGGAGTAATTTGTAAGTGTCCTTGCTCTGTGTGCTCATTGAGGTCCTTCAATCACTCTCACCCCTCCTGAGACTTAGTCTTGACCGCCTGCCGTAGCTACCCTGATTGGTCTGGCTTGTCCAGAGGTTACCCTGTTCCGATTAACTAGGTTGGCCTTCTGAACCTCTGCCACTCTTGGTCAAAGTTCAGAAATCCTTCTTAACAAATTGGTGTACAGCGGTGGGATAGGACTGAAGGTATCCAGTGTTGCACACTAGTGAAGGCATTTCGAGCTATTACTTCCAGGACATATAGTGAATTGTTGTAGTATAACTGAAAAAGACCATAGTCCTATCAAACAGTATGGAAACAAGTACCTTGTTAATTTTAAATGCTTCTAAATCTGAAACATTGAGAAAGATGCGTGCTGAGAGAGGTGTCTCTGCTCAAGGCACAAACATGGAAATGATCCAAAGAATCATGGACTGGCAAGAAGCTCAGCTTAGTGCCATAGCTCCTGTGGACAGTACAGAAGGAGGTGGGGCTGCTCCCACTGGAAGAATGACAGTTCTATCACTGCACTTGTTCATGGGACCCATGAGGATTTGGAGGATGTAATGTCTAGTGTTTCCTCTGCCAGTACTGAAGGTGAGGCCATGCTTGAATTCAAGAAGCAAGAGCTGCTATTTAGGCAGAAGGAGCTTGAATTTAACATGACCAAACTGAAAATAGAACAGGCAGAAAAACAGAAAGACAGGGATCACCAGTTGGAACTGGCCAAGCTTCAGGTTGCCAATGGATCCAAGGGTCCTGGACATGGGTCTGCGCCCTCCTCTCTTCAAAGGTTTCCTAAGGATCTGCTCAGTATGTATGAAGAAAAGAATGACATTATGGACTTGCTGAATACATTTGAATATGCATGTGAAGTTCAACAAGTTGACAATGCTGATAGAATTGCCTGGTTACTTAGCAGACTGCCCCATTCTGGCTGTAGTGCCATTATGGAAATGTCAAAAGCTGAGAGAGCAGATTTTGCATTGTTGAAGCAAACTCTCATCTTAAAGTTTGGAAAGACTCCTGCCCAATACTTAAGAAGATTCAGAGAGTACAAAAAGAAAGAAGGTGGTACTTGGGTATCTTATGTAACTGAATCCTTAAAAAACTTGACTGGCTGGGTTGAAGGTTATACGGTCTCTACTGTTGAAGGTATGATATGTCTTGTCATGCTGGAACACATTTTTGCATCTTCTTCCCTTCAGCTTAAGCAGCAATTGGCAGATTCAAAGGAGATAGATCCTAAGAAACTTGCCATAGCAGCAGACTTGTGGGTGTCACATAGAGTGTCCCATAAGGACAAGACTCATCCTGGTAAGCAGGGGGAGGGAACAAGTCCAAAGATAAGGAGGGTGGAGAAACTGATAAAACTTCCTCCCATAAGGGCCACAAAAGAAAAAATAAGGGTAAAACACAAGAGAACTCACAGGGTAGTGGAGGTCAGCCTCCAAAACAGAGCTCTGGTTATTGTAAGCCTCCCTATGTAAACAGACCCAGTGGATCTTGTTTTGCTTGTGGAGCCACTGACCATGTGAAGGGGGATCCAAGATCAAGGTCAAAACCTTGGCGGTCCACTCTGCTAATCTGGCCTTTTCCTCCTATGAGGAAGAAGAGATTACAGGGGCACCCTTCTCCTCAGACTCCTTCCCCAGTGGGATAGAAGCTGAGGTAGTTTTCATTTCCCTGGGTTCCTGGGAGCATAAAGCCTCAGAGGAGTTGATACTCCAGCTCTTAGGGGTAGTGGGTGCAGTCGAACTGTAGTGGATTCTACTTTGGTAGATCGAGAGGAAGTTGCCAGAGCTCCTCTGGCCCCCACTAAATTGACTGATGGCCCACCTCTCATGTTCCCAGTAATACATGTTACTCTTACTATCAATGGTACAGTAGTCAGAATTCCAGTGAGCATACAGAGGAATGTCCCAGGAAAGGTCTTGCTGGGAAATGATCTCAGAGCTTTAGGGGTTGTGGGAGATACAGCTGAAAGACCCTGCACAAGGTCTCAAACAAGGGCAGCACTGGCCAAGATGAATGCCATGCCCCAACCAAAGGGGAAACCCAAGGCTAAAGGAGTAAGAAAATCTAAAAGAGGGAAAGAAAACATTCCCCATAACTCACCTACAACTGAGGTTGGTCAATCACCAGGACCTGACGAAGAGGTGATGATACCTGAAATAATTGACCCACATGACCATCCGGAACTAAATGATTTGTTAGTAGAAGGTGGTCCTGATAGGGAAGAATTTAGTAAGGGCCAACGTGAGTGCCCATCTCTGGAAGGCCTAAGGAGACAGGTCTGCTCCCAGCTTGAGGGTGAACCTCCTGGGAAGCACAGGATTTACTGGGAAGGTGGGCTGCTGTTTATTGAGCCCACAGAGTCTACAGAAGGAGACCATAGGAGGTTGGTGGTTCCCCTTGCTGTAAGACCCTTCCCCCTGCAGCTGGCGTATGAAGTGCCCCTTGCTGGTCACCTTGGAATCAAGAGAACCAAGCAAAGGCTATCCATGCACTTCTACTGGCCCAAAATCGGGGTGCAAGTAGAAAGTCACTGCAGGAGTTGTGCCTCCTGCCAGTTATCTGGTAAGAGTGGCTCAACAATCAACGCTCCATTGGTACCACTCCCAGTTGTGGGGGTACCATTTGAGAGGGTAGGAATCGACATTGTTGGTCCCCTTAACCCCCAAACAGCCTCAGGCATTAGGTTTATCCTGGTGCTGGTCGACCATGCCACCAGGTATCCTGAAGCCATCCCATTGAAAACTGTGACTGCCAAGTCAGCTGGAAAAGCTTTGCTGGGCATATTTACTAGGGTTGGCTTCCTTAAAGAAGTTGTGTCTGACAGAGGCAGCAACTTTATCTCCAAGTATATGCAGGCCATGTGGAAGGAATATGGGGTCACCTATAAGTTTTCCTCTGCATATCACCCACAGACCAATGGCCTGGTTGAACGGTTTAACAGGACCTGGAAGAGCATGATTGGGGCTCTGGAAGAACCCCAAAGAAGAAAATGGGATCTTCTGTTACCATGCTTACTGTTTGCCTACAGAGAGGTACAACAAGAGGATGTTGGCTTAAGCCACTTTGAACTTCTGTTTGGTCACCCTGTAAGGGGACCCTTAGCCATAGTCAAGGAGGGATGGGAGATGCCCACTCCCCCATAACTACCAACGTAGTGGACTATGTGCTGGGGCTCAGAAAAAGGATGGTACTCCTGACGGGCCTGGCTTGTGAAAAGTTGAAAGCAGGAGCAGCCCTGGTGAAACACTGGTATGACCAGAAGGCTTCCCTCATCAATTTCACCCTTGGTCAGCAAGTCCTGACCATGAATCCTATAAGGCCTAGAGCTTTACAGGAGAAGTGGTCAGGCCCTTACACAGTGGTCGAGTCACTGGGTGAGGTCAACTATTTAGTGGACCTTGGAAGGGCTGGTCAGGCTCCAAAAGTGTTCCATGTAAATGGACCGAAGGCTTTCATCCCAAGAGTTGAATCACTGCACTGCTGTTAGCTTCAGATGTTGAGGAAGAGGAGTCAGAACCTCTCCCTAACCTGTTACAAAGCAGTCCTTCAGACAGCTCCATTGAGGGTGTCCAAGTGGCCCCTCACCTGACTTCTGATCAACAGGCTGAGGTGAAAACCTTTCCCCCTTGTTTTCACAGTCCCCTGGTTTGACACCTTGGTGCAAACATAACATTGACACAGGAGACAGTGTACCTACCAAAAGTAGGTGACAGAATGTCAGACAAAGTAAGGTCTTGCATTAAGACAGAGGTCAACAAAATGTTGGATCTTCGGGTGATTGAACCCTCCAGTAGTCCTTGGTCCAGCCCAGTGGTTTTGGTTCCAAAAGCAGGTACTTCTGAACTGAGGTTCTGTGTGGATTACAGGGCTCTGAATGCTGTCACCAAGACAGATGCAGACCCCTTGCCTAGAACAGATGAGCTGGTGGATACTTTGGGTGCCTCCATGTACCTCAGCACGTTTGACCTCACTGCAGGCTATTGGCAAATAGCCCTTGCAGAACATGCCAAGGAGAAGGAACAAGTTACTTACCTGTAACTGTTGTTCTCCAGCATGGGTCTGGCATGGATTCACATGCTCATGAATATTCCCCGTTGTCAGGCTGGGAATCCTCGGTAAAGAAAAAAATCAGTATCAGTTTTGTTTCTGATCTGTCTTTCTTAGTAGTAACCAATCACTGGTCTCTGGGTCACGCTGCCCCCAGCCAATGACTGCCCGCTCCATAAGCCCCGCCCTCGGCAGCCATCCTCAGATTTGGTAGCACTTAAAGTGGCAGTATGACCAAGTGAAGAGCCGCAGAGGGGACGGAGGGAGGGTTC
This sequence comes from Ambystoma mexicanum, assembly GCF_040938575.1. Taxonomy (NCBI): domain Eukaryota; kingdom Metazoa; phylum Chordata; class Amphibia; order Caudata; family Ambystomatidae; genus Ambystoma; species Ambystoma mexicanum. The sequence goes on from NC_090936.1 coordinate 116,200,886, forward strand.
GCATGTGAATCCATGCCAGACCCATGCTGGAGAACAACAGTTACAGGTAAGTAACTTGTTCCTTCTCCAGCATGGGGTCTAGCATGGATTCACATGCTCATGAATATAAGAATACATAGCAGTACACCCATGCACAACCACAGGAGGTGGCAAGGCTCAACATTAAGCATTACATAAAACTCAACATTAAGCATTTCTTACCTCCTCACCAGGCTCACCTTAAGCGAACAGGTTGCACAGCACTGCCTGGCTGACTCTGGACTCTTCCCTGGAATCCCGGCCGATCCAGTAGAATCTCGTGAAGGTGTGCGTCGACCTCCATGTAGCAGCCCTGCAGATGTCCAGCAGGGGCACACCAGACAAGAACGCCGTGGTAGCAGCGATCGCTCTGGTCGAATGGGCTCTCGGATGGCCGGGCAATGGTCGGTTTGCCAACCGATGACAGTGCATGATGCAGCCGGAGAGCCATCTGGAAATGGAAGCCTTCGAGAGCCTTCCCTTGGTTCACAGGTCCAAATTTCACAAACAGGTGTGATGTCTTCCGAAAACTCTTTGTTCGGTCCACGTAGAACTTCAGCGCTCTAGCTACATCCAGCGAGTGCAAAGTCCTCTCGGCCGGCGACGAAGGCGACGGGAAAAAGACTGGTAACACCAAGGGCTTGTTGAGATTGAAGTCCGATGGCACCTTGGGCATGAAGGAGGGGTGCGTCCTCAGCACCACCCTCGTCTCGTGGAAAGTCAAGTATGGAGGCTTGCAGGAAAGGGACTGAATCTCTCCCACGTGCCGTGCAGAGGTGATGGCCACAAGGAACGCTGTCTTCCATGACAGAAACTTAACACAGAGCCGAATGCAAGGGCTCGAATGGCGGGCCCATGAGCCTTGTCAGCACCACGTTGAGTTCCCACGCCCAAGCTGGTGCCTTCACTGGTGGGAACGATCGGAACAGTCCTTTCATAAACTCCTTCACCAGGCGATGAGACCACAGGGACGACCGTCCTGCAGTGCTGGTGTATCGGGAAATCGCTGCCAGATGTATCTTGATGGAAGCGTGAGCTAGTCCAGCTTTGGCCAGCGACAGTAAGTACGGTAGCACTTGAGGGGCTGTAATCCGTAGAGGGTTAATCTTCTGACTTGTGTCCGTAGCACTTGAGAGTTGAGGACGCCCTTGCCTTTGCAAGAACCTCTCTGCAGTCAGCCGGGATATCGTACCCTCCAAACTCTAGTGCTGCAGGAGCCAGGCGTGCAAGTTCAGCGACTCCGGGTCATGATGAAGAATGGCGCCTCCTTCTCTGGAGAGAAGATCTTCGTCCGTCGACAGTTTGACTGGAGGGGACGCTCACAAGTCCAGAAGGTCCGGGAACCATATCTGTCTCAGCCACCTCAGTGTGACGAGGATCATCCTGCACCGGGACCTCTTGAGTTGGTTGATGAGCCTGAGCAGCAACAGCAACGGCGGGAATGCATACAGGAACAGGCTGTCCCAGGGGAACGAGAAAGCATCGCCCATGCTCCTCGGCTGGAGGAACCTGCTGGCGAACCTCTGGCCCCTGGAGTTCGTCGCCGTCGCACACAGGTCGATTTGGGGTTTGCCCCATCGCCGGAAGAGTTGATCCACTTGATCCTGGCGTAGTTCCCACTCGTGGCAACAGTGCAGCTCCCTGCTGGGCGAGTCGGCGATGGTGTTTTTTTTATCCCTGCTAGATGAAAAGGCACCAGAAACACACACAGATCCTGGGCCTCCTTGGATAGGGCTGGGGATCTGGTTGCTCCCTGCTTCCGGATGTAGAACATTGTGGTGGTGTTGTCGGTGAAGATCCTCACCACCTTGACCTTGAGGGACGGGAGGAATGACTTGGGGGCCCAGAACACTGCTCGGAGCTCCAGTATGTTGATGTGGAGCGGCTTCTCCTCCGGGAGCCACAGGCCTCTCGTGTGAAGATCTCTGGTGTGCGCTCCCCACACCTCCAGGGAGGCATCCGTCGTCACCGTCACCTGGTATGCTGGGGTCTGAAAGTCTGTGCTCACGGCGAGATGCGCGCGGGCGCACCACCATCGAATTGCCTGGCGGAATACTTCATTGAGCGAGATCTTGTCCTCAAAGCTGTCCGTCGCTTGTGTCCAACGGGCGTCGAGGAACTCCTGCAGAGGACGCATCCGAAGCCTGCACAGGCGCACCAGATAGATGCAAGAGGACATCATCCCGAGAAGGGACGTGATGGACCTCACTCTGGCCATGTCTGTGGCCAGCAGACGCTGTACCTTGCCCAGGATGGCCTGCGTCCTTTCCTCCGATGGCGAGGCCAACTGCACTACTGTATCGAGCTTGGCTCCCAGAAACAGTGCGACCTGTGACGGAACCAGGTGGGATTTGGGGAAGTTGATGGAGAATCCCAGGTCTGTGAGCAGCCGGACAGTCTTTGCTGTGTGTTCGACGGCGAGTTCCCTTGTCCCTGCTCGGATGAGCCAGTCGTCCAGGTAGGGGTAGACGTGGATCCCCTGCAGGCGCAGCCACGCCACCACTGGTGCTAGGCACTTGGTGAATACCCTGGGCACCGACTTCAATCCGAATGGAAGGGCCTTGAACTGGTAGTGCCGCCCTTGGACTACGAACCTGAGAAACATTCGGTGTCCTTTTAAGATGGGGATGTGAAAGTACGCATCCTCCAGATCCAACGATGCTAGGAAGTCGCCTTCCTCCAGCTGTCCCAGCACGTGCTGGAGGGTGACCATCCGGAACTTCTGTGCCTTGATGTATCTGTTTTGCCGACGCAAGTCCAGGATGGGATGCCAACCTCCTGTCCTCTTTCTGACATGGAAGCATTTTAGAAATTCCAGTGTGTGCCCGTGGGCCAGGGCATCCAGCACCCAACTGTCGGTGGAGATGGACTCCCACACGCTGATGAACTTTGTCAGCCGGCCTCCCACCAGGGTGCTTTGGTGGGGGCCCGACGCGGCAGCCGGTTCAGTCTTGCTTGGAAGCAGCCTTGCCGCCTTGGCCTCCCTGGCAACGACGGCGAGATCCACCTGACTTGCCTCGTCCCTTATAGCCTTCTTGCGACGAGGAGCGGGCCGCCTGACAGTAGGTCGAGGAGCCGCTGCCGAATCCTTTGGAGGCACCTTGCTTGCCTCCGGAGATCCGAAAGGGCGGCCGTCTCTGTGTCGGTCTTGATGGCCTGTAGCGACTCATCCACAGTCTTTCCAAACAGATTGTTCCCGTCGAAGGGCATGTCCAAAACCTTGGCTTGCACGTCCTGGCGGAAATCCGTCGCCATGAGCCACCCCCGCAGTCGAAGGCAAACGCTGTTGCCCAACTGGCAGAAACCGGTGTCGGCAATGTCCGTGGCCACAGTTATGGCCACCTCATCCTCCTGTAGGATCGCCAAGGCCTCTGCCCTCTTGTCGTCAGGGAGGAAGTCCAACAGGGGGGCGATCTTGTACCACAATTCCCTGTCGTAGCGGGAGAAGCAAACCCATGGTATGTTGTTGTATGGGACCCGACTAGAGGAGTACCGTCTATGACCTCCAAAGGCAGGGCATTGCTCCTGGAATACAATGGTATACTATTGTTTGCGGCAAAGACTTCATCAATATAATTACCAGAGGCTCCGCAATCCAATAGACCATAGACCTCTGTCGTTCTGTCAAGCCAGGCCAACTCGATCTTCAAAACCAACAAGACAGCCGGTTGAATGGGTTGGAGCATGGGGCTTGACACGGAAAGGACTGGAAGCGATGGAGGACCTGTCATTGCCTTTCCTGTGCACGACAGGCCCTCTAGTTTTCAGACTTCCTGGGAGGGCGTAGAGGATAGGTACCCAGGTAATGGCCAGCGCCCCCACAGTATAAGCTCAATCGCAAAGTCCTCCTACGTTTCTTTTCATTTTCAGATAATGGGCCCCTCACTGCGCCCAATTGCATGCGTTCTGGACAGGAATACGAAGACCCAGGAAATCCGGTTGGTGCATTGGGTGGTCTGAAGAACATCCTCTCTGCCCGACATCTCTACCTTCTTCGTTCCGCCAGTCTGTGATCTATCCGCAGAACCTGTTCTATGAGTTGCTGGAGGGTTTCGGGCTCTGGGATGTGTAGCAACTCATCTTTATACTCTTCTCTTAACCCCAGACGGAACAGGGTCTTCTGGGTTATTTCAGGCCATTGGGAATCAGTTGCCAATTGACGGAAACAACCAATGTAGGCTATTATATTGTTGCTTCCTTGTTTGATGTCCATCAATTGGTTTTGTGCTGCTGAGGCCAGATTGGGTGACTGAAAGACCTCCAAACACGCTTTTTCCAAGGCCACAAAGTCATAGAGGATGGGACTATTGGCTGCAACCAAGGGAGCTGCCCTAGCAAGATCATTTCTGGTTAGATTGCCCAAAATGAACCTGATCTTGGCCTTATCCTGATTGAAATAGGAAGATCTGAAGAGGCAGTGTATCCTGCAATGATCAGCCACACGTCTGGGATCCCCATCGTTCTTGATCGGTGCAGTATGAGCCATTGCGCCTTCGGCCTGAGAAGCGGCTCCGGTACCTTGTGCCACCATCAGTCGTAATGTTATGTTTTCCTGATGAAGCGTGGTCATCTCGGCACGAAGAGCCCGTATCTCATCCCGCAGTTCCTGGGCTTCATCCATCTCGGAATCGGAAGGCAGATGTCACAATCTGTTAAGAAAAGCGTCTTGAGGGCGCTGAGTACCTGAACTCACAGTCGATGGTCGCGGTGAGGTAGCCAGGCTGTCCGAGGAACTGCTGATGATTGAGTGATGCGAGAAACCGACCCAACACCCACCCGTGAGAACACCGGGTGGGAGTTGAACCGACTCCCAACGCCACGGGTGCGCACTTCCCTGATTTACGTAGTGTCAGGACAGTGCAAGCACTGACAGGGAAGGCAAGTCTTGAGTGAAGCGATGATCTGTATGTGGGAGCAGGTGAGCCCGGTAGACTGTAGGATCTTCAGGAAGGGAGCAGACTTGAGGTGCAGACAAAGTGCACAAGGCAGAGTACCCAGGCAGAGGCAGGCAGCCAGGCACCTGAACCCAAAAGGCTGAGGGCTAGCCAGGAACAAGGACCCAATAGACTAGTGGATCAAATTGAGTGGCAGGTGAGTTCCCCAAGACAGGGCACCATGGCAGGGGCAGGAGGCCAGGCACTAGACCCCAGATGGTCAAGGGGAGGCCCAGAGGAAAACCAGGAAGGGGAATCCCTGCCCAAGGAACAGGAGAGCCAGGGGAAGAGGCCAGCCAAAGGCCAGGGAACAGCAAAGGAAGGTGAAGCCAGGAGCCAGGGAACAGGGAGCAAGAAACCAGGTCAGGATCAGAGGGTAGCAAGAGGCAGCTCAAAGAAGCAATTCAGGCGAGGACACGATCTGGAGACAAACCGCATTGAGACACGGTTTGTTTTCGTAGACCGGCCCTTAATAAAGGGCAACCAGCAACCTGTGGTCCCCAGAACAAGGCTTAAACAGCAAGCCTGTGTTTCCCCAGGCGCCCTATGGACTGCGCATGCGCGGAGGGCGAAACACGGAAGCGGCAGGGACCGCCGAGAGCCAGGACCCCCCCCAGCCTGAACTGCCGGTAAATCCGCCAACACGGGATGCGCCGGAATCGGCCGGCGCGCCCCGGATCCCAGGTAAGTGGCGTGACAAATGTAGCTCTGAAAACTTATAGTGAATACTGCCAATCACAAATCTCAGGCACTTCCTGTGCTTGGGATGGATAGGCACATGAAAGTAAGCATCCTGAAGATCGAGTGACACAAATCCTGTCCTTGAGCTTAAGGGCCTGGAAAATCTGCGAAAGAGTAACCATCTTGATGTTGTCCTTCCTGAGGAACTTGTTCAAGCGCCACAGGTCGAAGGTGGATTGCAGTCTTCCACTATTTCGGGGCACCAGGAAGTAAGTAGAGTACCAACCCTGGTTCAGCTCTGCTAAAGGTACCTTCTCTATTGCACATTTCTCCAGTAGGAAGATATGCACTGCAGAAGAAGTGATCTGGAGCCTGAAAAGGATGTATACTCAGAGCTCCTCTTTAGGAATGGGAGACAGTATCCCTGGGGTATTGTTTGTAGTACACATGCATCTGAAATAATGGAGCACCATTCTTCTAATGCCGTGCCAGCCTCCCTCCCACTGAAGTTGTGTGGACAAAGTGCTCAGCGTGGTTTTGGGTCTGCAGTAGCAGTTGAGGGCAGGGATGAAGCGATTACTTGGGGACGGTTTCCTCCATGGCCTCTAACTGGATGGGAACATCTTCTTGGGCCCCACCTCTTTGGTTTATGGAGGAATAGTAATAAGAGGATCTTCCCCTCCAAATTTGTGAGGTTGTCTGCTGTTGCTGTTGGCGAATTGCAGCTCCCAGAGATTTTTTTGCGGCTTTGGAAGCTTGGAGCTTTTCCAAACTGTTATCTGCCATAGGGCCAAATAAATGTGACCCGTCTAAAGGCATATCTACCATTCTGGCCTGAACATCAGGAGCAAAGTCTGACTTTTATAGCCATGCAAACCATCTAGCCACTGAGCTGGACCCCAACAATCTGCCCACACAGTCAGCTCCGTACAAAATTGAGACTAGGGAGTGGCACAATGCTTCTTTTCCATCATTAATCATCGCTCTCTCAGGGATGTTATCTGCTGCCTCTGCCACAATGGTCCAAAGTGTATACAAATATTAAGCCAGAGCACAAGAGTGGGATGTCTATACAAGAAATCTGGATCCACAGAGAATGGCGTGCATTTTATAACAAGGTCTTTTTGACAAGCTGAACCAGTATCTAGTTCCTTCCCTTAACTTTAGGAGAGGATACCTTAGGGCTGTGTGGAAAGGTAAGACAGGTTCCATTTTCAGCCTAAAATCTTCCCACTCTCCCGCAGAAGTGGTTTTCGAGGAAAATACATACCTGGCGATTGTCGGGTGAGTAATCCGTCAAAGTAGAGGGGTGACTTTGCTTCTTTTATTTTTTGATAGTGGAGTGGAGTGGGCTGGAACACCCCTGGACCGCAATCTCTTGGAATAGTTTCTGAACCGCTCTTTAGGTCTCTCACTGGATTTCTCACCCGTGCAACTACGACCCTTAGAGGATTTCCTCTTGGAAGGTGTGGAGGTGGGAGATTTTGAAATGAAGCGACCTCGGGCGAGCTTTGATTTTCACTCTTTCAAGGCATTGGAAGTCATCAACTGGCAGAAGCCGCACTGAACAACAACATCCGGTCCTGTACCAAGGCACCAGAGACAAATCTAGTAAGGATCTGTGGTCGAAATCTTTGAATCACAATCTTCACATCTTTTGGAACCTGTTGGTTTTGGAGTAGACATTTTCTGAAGAAAAACTCAAAGAAAGTAAACAACGGGCATCAAAAATATCAGAGACGTAGCTGAAACGTTCCAAGATCATGCTGAGCATGCAGAAAAATTTAACTAAGGCAACTGACATGTTGCAAGCAATTTATATCGCCATCAACGTCACTTCCAGACATGAGTAGAGAAAGTGTCCAATGATCTCGGCACAATAGTCGCATGGTGCCCTCCTGCTATCAGTTTATTTTGCTGAGATCCTGCTAAACAGGAAATGATATCTAAAATGAGGAATCCTTCGGAGGACACAACATAGCCGAATGTTTAATTTAAATGTTGATGTAATACAGATCTTTCCTTTTGCTTCCTGGCACCAATTTATGTTCCTGGTTTGTTGAGTTTTCTGATTTATATGCAAGAAATATGTTTGCTTTATTAGAATTGTTAAAGTAGAACTGTTTGGTTTTAAGTAATATGAATGCAGTGTCAGTCACCTTTAGAGCTTTTAGTCCTGCCATAACCATTTGTAGATGTCTATACGTTTTGGGGTAGGCATGCAATAATAATGGCTAATCAGGTTTCTTGTTTTTTTTGCAAGAGCTCCCTTGTGCATTTTGATTTATTTTCCTGTTGGAAGCTACACTAATATTCTTACCTCTAATAATGTGTTTGAAGGCTTACATATGGAATCCGAGTGCATGCCTTGACTCATTTTAAGTATTGTGTGTAGTGGAGCTGTGGGTGGGGAGGATAACCACAGATCAAATCATCTTCATAATAGGTGGCTCGGTCAATCAAAGAATAACTGGATTAGGCTCCTTTGCTTGCTCGCTCCAATGCCATTCACAGAACATTCTGCTTCAAGCCGTTGTAAGATTGTAGGACTCGTTAAAATCACAGGAGCACCATGAGTATCAGGGGATCACATCTTCATCAAGCCCCGGCTAGGCCCCCCCCATTGGTACCTTTTAATAATGAGCATGGGTCAAAAGTATTGAGACACAATGCCTGGAAAGTACATAATGACATGCTAGAGAGCCTTTAGTGTGATACCTAAAAGAATCAAGTCTCATCTCACTGATGAGGACCAAAGAAGAAACAAGCCTGGCATTGCTTGTTATCTGCCATGGCAATTATGAACAAATGCTACTTTTTGACAGGGTTGGGCTGATTTGCATAACATGTATTTCCTCTCTGCAATGGCACATGCAAGCTAAATAAACAAGCATTGACAAAACAAATAGGTCTGGCTTTATTAAATGGCACTGGCAGACTAGCAAGCCCAGCTATACATCTTATCCCCAGGGACAGGCTCACAAATCTAGCAATTCCCATCATATTCAAGGTACAGTTGCACATTTGTGAATAGGTTTAATATTTGACAGAGACAAAAGAGTAGATGCAAACCAATCTACAGCCAACATGTGACCAGAAGGCCTAAATTAAGATACATTTCTCACTCCCATGCCTCATACTATTCAGCTGAAAACTGGCAGGACAACTTTAGAACATGGGGTTATATCCATCCAGTGTGATGACATCTCAATGCACAAAGAGGTCTGCAAGCACTCAGAAATGGGTCAGTGATTTGTAATGTGACCATACTTGAGGGTGCCACGGAGGGTAAGATTCGGGCCAATGGAAAAGGACTAACAAAGAAGGTAGGAAAAAACTATTCTGGTTCTGCTAGTAGGAGCAGGGTTTAAAATGTCAGGTAGTAACCTGGCTGATAATCCACAAATGACAGGAAACATAGATTTTAAAAGCATGCACAAAGAGACAGAATGTTGCTGTTTTTTCAAATATTAAAGTCCAGTTTGAATAGTTTGGTTTAGGAGTTGCCTGAAGTTCCTGTGATGATCTTCTCAACTCAGAGGCAGGGGTAAATCATTTCAAAGGTTAGGACCACATACTACATGGCAAACTCTGTTGAAAGCTGCTGGTTGTAGTTCCATTGTTTTCCTGACCCTAGGTTACACTTTGGGCAAATGGATAGTCATCATATGCTAGATACAGCCTCATGTGGATGGAAAAACCTCATATTCATTGTTTATTTACTAGACATTTGTAGCACGAAATAACACGAGGCAGGACGATCATAATTGGGGTTAGCATGGTAGTGAGAGTAGGGCAATGGTCATTTGGCAAGGCGGTCTTTCCCCCTCCAAAAGGGGCTTTCCCCCTCCAAAGGTGCTGGGAGCAACAAAGAGTGCACCCCAACACCACCAGAAGCCATCTTTCCATATGCTTGAGGCTGCCTGCAGAGGTCAGGAGGCACAAAAGAAGCATCCAGGATTGATCTAGGGACCGCCCCTGTGACCTCTGACAAAGTTACTTCCGAGTTACTTTGGGTATATAAGCACTGTCCTTTGAGCATCCATTCGCCTGGGTGTCCAGAGCAAAGAGAAGACAGAGCTAATGATTGCTACTATATCCTTCTCTATTTCATTCTGTGTTCCCTGTTAGCCCTTGTTAAAGGAAGACAGAGCTATTGGTTGCTACTATATCCTTCGCTATTTCATTCTGTGTTCCCTGTTAGCCCCTGTTTGCCACAGGTTGCCACAACAACGCCTTGCATACAGCACACATACAACATTCAAATCTAACTCCAACACTCTGCTAAAACTATTTGCATACATCTGCAAGTAACCCTAGCTACCTAAATACTGTACTGTTCCTCCACACTGCGGTACTCATCTATAATGCATTCACTCCTGCTTCTCCTGCTGCTCCTCCTACTCACCTCGTCCTACACTTTCTCCAGTCACGCTACAACTACCTAAGTTCCTATCCCTATTATAAAACTCACAACTCGAAACTCCCACTACTCCATCTCTCTTCCACGTCCTTCATACAAACAAAGCTGACAAGCTAACCATACCTCCACTAACACCTATCCACGTCGCCTCTAATCCTTTGAGACACAACTTCTATATTCTTCCTTACCTCATCAACTGAACATTGCACTCTGGAATGCTCAGTCTGTATGCAACAAAAATGATAAGATACTCACTGTAGTGACTAACTTACTCCTAGTCCATAGTCCCCGTTCTTCCACACTGCATGCGCGTCCCTCGCTAGGGACGGGAAACTGAACAATTTTCACCATAAAAATGTCTATACCCCTTTAAATGTATGCATGTGGGGTCATGGCCCCCGGGAGCATGTGCTCCCTTGACTCTGCCCTCCAGCACCACGCCTCAGCCCCTTTGATGCATCAGCCAGATTAACCTGCTAAACTATGTATCTTATTAATGGGGGAAGGATGGAGGGACGTATGGAGGAAAGGGGACCATGGACTAGGAGTACGTTAGTCACTACAGTGACCAACCTATAATTACTCCTACATCCCGTCCCCTTTCCTCCATACTGCATGGGTGATTACCACTGAATGATGCCCAAGGGAGGTGAAATGCTTTGGATCTTAAGAAAACAGGTTCCTCAGGACCGCTTGCCTAAATGCTGGTCAGATATTGCGCTGCTATCCAGGCAGTAATGCTGGAAGAAGGGTGATGGAGCGGCCCACGTAGTGGTTCTGCTAATGATTTGCCATGGCACATGCCTCTGGAAGGCGACCGCCGTCGCTTTGGCCCTAACTGCATGAGCATGTATGTTTTGTGGAACTTCCGTCTGCTGAGACTTAGGAGGCCTCCTGAATGGCCGCGATCATCCACCTGGCTATGGAGGCCTTATAGGCTTGGTCCCCTGGCGTAGAGCCACCAAAGGTGTCAAATAAAGCCTCTGTTTTGTGCAACCCTTTGGTCCTGTGTAGATATAATTTGAGAGCTCTTCCAAAGTCCAGACATTGCAGAACTCTCTGCTTCGTCCTTTGTGTTAGGAAAAAGGTTGGCAACACTACTTCTTTGTTCAAGTGGAATGAGGAGAACAGCTTCGGAAGAAATACCGGATGGGTGCGAAGCACCACCTAGTCTATATGGAACATGGTATACAGTTTTGTGGCCATGAGGGCCTGCATTTCGCTCACTCGCCTAGCTGAGGTAAGACCCACCAGCAGGGCTGTTTTGATCGTCACCAATGCAATGGGCTCAAAGGGCCTTTGTGCCAGTCTCGCGAGCACTACATTGAAGTCCCACTACGGATGCAGTATCTTGGCAGTAGGATATAGCCTTGTTAGCCCCGTCAGATGTCCTTTAACTATGGGTTGGAGGAAGAACATGACTCGCAGTCAGAATTTCTGTAAGAGCTTATGGTGGCCAGGTAGGCCTCTGTGTAGCGTCCCTGTCCGCAAGCAGGTATGCCGTGCACAAGGAGACCTGAGGGGTGACCATAGGGGACAAGGCCCCCTAGAAGTGGGCTCTGTCCCTTGCCGCCCTTCCGACAGGCATGCAGGTTCACATGCCACGATTTTGTCTTGTTGTGCCACCAATTTGCCCTGCCCCCCACATGCCTGGTGTAGGATTAGGCCTATGTATGTAAGAAAAAAAGTGAGCTTTTTTTATACTCTACTGTCACAGCTTGGCGACTCGGTGGTCACATTGTCATGTATGATCCAGAAGTCGCGTCTTGTTGGAGCATGACAGTAAAAAAACAATAAAACGCTTCAACAAGTAAATGTCACATTACTCCATTGAAGATAAGCACCAAATTATATTTAATTATCACTATTTTATTTTTGATAGAGTAGTGCCCTTTGTGATGACACGTGTTTTGGCCACTGTCCTTTTTCAAATCAGGGCAATGTCTGATAGTCCTTTAGTTAATTTGTCACTGCTGAAACAACGATGCACAAGTACATTGGTAATTGCGTGATCTTGTACATTGAAGCAATTAACATAAATTGTATGAAGAACAAAAAGAAAAAAGGGGGTTAGAGAGCGTTGGAGGTTGACTCATATAGACAAAGGGAAACAAATAAATATATAACCATTGACAGAAGAAAGTAAAAAATGGTATGAAAATAAATTTGTTTGATACAATAACCACAGGAGGGAGCGTGGAGAAGGAAAGAGAGATTGCGTAGAACACTGTGTATTTGCTTTGTGTTATCCAATTAAATTAAACAGTTCTTATACATAGGTGCAAATCATATTTACACCTGTCTCATTAGCAATCATGATATATGAATCTTTGTTTGATTATATATTAAACTAGTTATAGTTTGGTCAATTTGGTCACAAATTTACAAATATACACTATCTATGGTGTATTCACTATATATTCAGGCCAATCTAGTCTTTTTAGCTCTCCTTTGATGGTTGATTTAATTTAAAGATGCTGATGAGGTTGACTCTGAAACGCACGAAAGTAAATAAGAGTTTAAATCAGTGAGATGAAAAAAGTCTTACCAGTGGTCTTTAGTGATTCAATTAACTTTGATGAATTGAAGGGTTAAATCTCTGCAATAAAGGGGGTAATTCATAGAATTTCGCGCACAAGTGGCGCACGCAGCTAGCGCACAGTGTGCACGTGCGAATGTCTGCGCCAGCCGCGTGCGCTAAAATCGATTTCCGCGCACAGCGTATTCATGGATTTTAGCCTCCGAAACCAGCCGTGGCGCAGAGTGGCGCAGCGACCCTGCAGCAGCGCCAGTTACGCCCCCAAGAACGCCCTCGCGCAAGGAAAAGCCATCAAAATCCCCAATCCAGCGCAAAGGGCTGCGCTAACCCTGGACCGGTTTACAGGGCTGCCAAACAGCAAACGGCAAGCGGGGAACGTGTATTACTGGTGTTTGCGTGAAGTTTCACACGCGAAAGGGCCTGTGCGAGTGGGGTACGTGTATAACTGGGGTTCGCGTGAAGTTTCACACGCGATTGGAGCAGGGTACGTGTATTACAGGGTTCGCGGGAAGTTTCACACGCGAAAGGGCCTGTGCGAGTGGGGTACGTGTATAACTGGGGTTCGCGGGAAGTTTCACACGCAATTGGAGCAGGGTACGTGTATTACGGGGGTTCGCGGGAAGTCTCACACGTGATTAGAGCAGGGTACATGTATTACGGGGATTCGCGGGAAGATTCACACGCGAAAGGGCCTGTGCGAATGGAGTATGTGTATAACTGGGGTTCGCGGGAAGTCTCACACGCGATTGGAGCAGGGTATGTGTATAACTGGGGTGCGCGGGAAGTTTCACACGTGAAAGGGCCTGTGCGAGTGGGGTACGTGTATTCCTGGGGTGCGCGGGAAGTTTCACACCCGAAAGGGCCTGTGCGAGTGGGGTACGTGTATTCCTGGGGTGCGCGGGAAGTTTCACGCGCGAAAGGGCCTGTGCGATTGGGGTACGTGTATTCCTGGGGTGCGCGGGAAGTTTCACACACGAAAGGGCCTGTGCGAGTGGGGTACGTGATTTCCTGGGGTTCGCGGGAAGTTTCACACGCGAAAGGGCCTGTGCGAGTGGGATACGTGTATTCCTGGGGTTTACGCGAAGTCTCACACCCGATTTCAGCAGGGTACGTGTATTTCCGGGGTGCCGGGGAGTCCTACACGTGAATTGGCAGTGTGGGTCCTCCCAGGTGTTCCCTCTACACCCTCCACGGCCCCTGCAGGCAGCCCACACCACAGGGGACTACCCTGCACCCCTGGTCATGTCCCGCAGGCAGCCTATCCACCATGGGCATGCTCCCCAGCCAAGCCACATGTCAGCTTGCACTACTGATCACCAACTCATGTCCCCTTGAGCCCCCACCCCCCAGCACTGAGGGGCACCTGCCAGCAGGCCCCCACTCATGTCCCCCTGCACCCCCACCCCCCAGCACTGTGGGGCACCTGCCAGCAGGCCCCCACTCATGTCCCACTCATGTCCCCCTGCATCCCCACCCCACAGCAGTGAAATGCCGATCTCATGACACAAACCAAAAGTCAACTATGTACATCAACACATGTCCGTCACACACATACACTGGTTGGCATTGCTTGTGTAAACCCCCATGTTCACATGCATCAACCCAATGAGCGAATCCCACACATGGAACTAAAAAATGAAAATGTTTTATGTACATAAAATCAAAAATGAAATGAAAGCATACCAAAATATGAAACATGAAATGAAAAGCATGTGAAAAACATGATTGAATGAAAATGATAACCAATCCAAAAAAATTAGAAAGAAAAACAGTCCAAAGTCACCCTCCAACAACGCGAATCCAAAGGAAATGTAAAAAAAAATCTCCATTGCTTCATGTTCATAATTTAAAAAAAAGAGAAATCAATCCATAGTCCTACTATTTACAATCTATTGTCTGGAAAAAATAAATCCATTGCTCCATGTCCATAATGCAAAAAAAAAAAAAAAAATGAATACATGATGAAACTATATACAATCCATTGTCCAAGGATGTAAAGGGTCCATGATCCCAACCAAACAAATGAAACCTACCTAACAAACTACCTAAAAATATAACTATATACAAATTTGTGTGGCATTGTCCATTGACCACAAATAAAAGGAAAACGAAAAGGAAACCTAACTCTAAAAACTATTTACAAGGGCAGCGGGCTAGTCCGACGGCTCGCTTTTGGATGTCCCGGGCCAGGACATCATCGAACTCCTGCTCAATGTCCTGGAGGCGGTCCTCTTCCATGGCCCCGAGGGTTCGCAGGGACGACGACATGTTCTCCTCCAACATCCTGCGAATTGCCTCGAGGCACTTGGCCCGCCTCAGGGCCCTCCGCATGGAGTTCTCTGCCCTGACCATCGTGAGCCGTGCCTCTTCTGCCCGCTGCCGCTCCGCATCTATAGCATGGCCTAACCGCTGCCACACGGAAGACACTTCCAGTCCTGGGTCCTCCTGCCCTCTGGCCGATGCCTGCCCCTCCGATGTCGAAGGCCCCGAGCCATGATGGCTCCCACCTTGGTGCTGCTGCTGTGCCTCTGCCTGTGCCCTGGCTCTTGCTGTCTGCACATTCTGGACCCAGAGCGCTGGCTGGGGTGCAGTAGTTGAGGTGGCCACCCCTGCTGGACGTCCGACTCCCGACTGTGGCCCGGATGTGTCCTCCACCAGCCTGGCCGCAGGGTCAGAGGCAGCTGCACAGGGTACCCAGGTGATACATGGGTGGGAAGATGGCATGTAGGACGACTGGCGCGTAGGGGGTTCAGGTGAGGAGGGGGTCGCAAGGAGGTCCAGCACACGGAGGAATCCAGCACTGGTGAGCCGTTCCAGCAGGTCAACGCGGTCAAAGAGGCACCCGAGATGACGTGCAGTCTCTTCACAAAAAAACTGCACGTCACCTCGCATGCCCCGTTGACGCACTGCTATCCCGGCCAGGACAGGCTCAACACGGTCCAGGATAGCCACGTCCGCAGGGAGAGGAAGGCCAGTTGTTGTGCGCTCATCCCCTCCCTGAAAACGGGTCTGGACGTAGGCATCCCTGCTGGTGCCCGATGATGCAGTGACAGGATCAGGGACATTGCACACAGGCACCTCTGCGGCGGCCTCTATTGCCTCCTGTCCCTGGTCCTGCACTGAACCACTTGCACCAGTGGAATTCCCACCTCCAGACCCCGTGTGTGTCCCTTCCACGGCCTCCTCCTCCACCAAACCCCCCACCAACCTGGATGACTCCATGCCATCTTCCTCCGTCGGACCCTGTGGGGTCTCAGCTGCCCCTTCTGTTGCCGAGGAGTCCACCTCCAACCTCCGCCTCTTGGACCTACCCTCGGCAGCTGCAGCCTGGGACGCGGCACCAGACTCCTCACTCCCCGATGAGATGACAATCTGGGAGGGGAGCCGGGCTTTGCGTCTCCGTCTGGCGGGACGATCCCTGCCGCTGTGCTCCACAGCACCCTCTCCGCCCTCTTCTTCAGTTGACACTGCAGACAGGGAGAGATAAAACACAGGCATCAGGGCACTGTACAATGGACTGATACACACATGACAGTTGCACATGAGTGGCAATGTTTAACTTCAGACACAACATCACACTCCATGAAACACATGTCATTTTAACTCACACACATGAACATTTCAACAGCAATATTGCACCAGGCAGCACCATCCATACACATACAACAGCATGAACAGCCAAAGGTGAGCCTGACATCACATGAAACACAAGGAGTGCACTAGACATGCACACACACCACCACACTTACCTGCATGTCTACATCTCCTACAACTGTTGCAGTGATAAGATCGCCATACATGTCACATCTGCCATTCATCCTTCTACATATCAGTGTCACGTGCATCCATGTTGCATCACAGTTGCACACTTGTCAGATACACATACATGCACATGTACACAGTGCAGATACATGCATTATGAACCACCATCCATGCCACAACCATGCCGATGTATATACACAGAAATTCAGACATGTGTGCTCCCACACCTGCATTTGCCCAGCATGCTTACCAACACATACACCATCAATGTGTCTCACAACTGAGAGGACTCACATGTGGCAGCCTCACGCCCATGTTCATACACATCCCTACATGGCCCTACATAAACACATGTGCAACCTACACACTACTGGCACACCACGACACGCACAGCGTACTATCAACATGCATGTACACTTACAGCTCGACTCCACACGGGTCTGCTTCTCAAGGATCTGGACGTAGAGCGCTGGGCATATGCGTTCCAGGACCCTCATTTTTTTTGATCAAAGATTTTATTGATTTTAAACATAATACAACATTACACTTATCTCTCTGCAGTACCGGGTAGGGACGTGGGGAAGGAGGGGACATTTTGGGGTAATAACATAAGGGAAGGAAAGGGGTGGACAGGAGGGGAGAGGAACATATGCAACATCTACATTCCAGGTACATGTGATAGAATGCAGAGAGCGAAAGACAATCAATCAAAAAACAGAAAAAAAAAACATTCCAAAAAAATTCAATAAACTCAACTTCCGGGACCATGGTCCGACAGACTGTCAACTTGACAACAGATGATCCCGTGGCAAAGGGTATTCTCGGTAGAGGCATCTCCCCCCCACTCCCGGGGCAACTCTCAGTCACGGAGGCTGTGGAGCCAATCTTGTCCTTTAGCTAGCCTCTTCCCATCTTCTCCATATTTTGTCCGCTTTCTGCGGGCAGCCCCTCGCCGCGTACAGTTGTGCAATGTTCCGCCTGAGAACTGCTACCGCAGTTGACCAGAGCAACTTCTCATAACGGTAAAAGTCAGTGTCACTGGAGATCCCCAGGAGAAGGAGTTTTGGGCATCTCTGTATCTCTTTACCTATAACACTAGACAGTTTATCACAGCATCTCTACCAGAGCCTTTGTATCCTACTACATTCCCACAAAATATGGAAAAAGGTACCTTCTTCACTTCTGCAGCGTAGGCATCGTGCGTCCGAGGATTTGCCCCAGCGGAAGAGAGCCTCTCTTGGGTAATAGGTGCGGTGCAGGATCTTCAGTTGGACCAGTCTAAGTCTGGAGGAAATGGTTGTTTCTCGCAGGTACATCAGGGCCTCCACCCAGTCCTCCAGTTGAAGGGGACCCACATCCCGTTCCCACTTTGCCTTCAGGCTGGTTAGTTCCGGTGTCGCGAAGGATGTTATCACATTGTACATGGTAGAGGTGACTTTCCGGTCCACCCGGTCCAAAACTATGTTTCTCTACAATGGGGAGCTTTCCGGCATGTCTCGTGTTAAGAGTCTGTGGCAGCAAATGGCAGGGCACGTGGGAAGCAGGCAGTCAGGCAGCAGCAGATGGCAGGTGGGAGCGTGCTCAGGGCTCTGGGGGGCAGTAATTCGGCCTTCTGGGCAGGGGCGTGGTTTTCCGTGTGTTTTCGCGTGGCCAGCTTGATACGGAGTGATTTGGCACGTGAAAAAATTGCACGTCAGCATGTAATTCGAGGAAAGGGCCTTAGCGCGTAAGCGCGTCAGCACACGCAGGTGATTTCATTGGACCAAAGGCCCTTAGCGGGTAAGTTACACTACGCGCGCGGGCGTTTCCCTCATAGCACGTGATGACAGAGCACACGTGGAAAAACTGCACGTCCGAGTGTCATCTCGTGTAATTGGAGGAAAGCGCCCGCGTACACGCGTATCTGACATGTACGTGTGGGCCAGTTTAAAAGCTACGTGTAGGACGCCATTTCCTTGTAAGTGCTTTTCGTGGAGAGCGAGTGGGTGAAATCTGTACTTCTTGTCGGTTCACACGCGATTACTTCACAGCATTTCTAGTTCATACTCCCTGTTACCTCTGACAGCTCTTTTCTGAAATTTTGTTGGGCCTGTTTCCTCAAACAGAGTTCACTTCTCCTTTTGTCCTGTCTCCTCAGACAGCGTACAATTCTTCTTTTGGCGGGGGTGTTGCCAACGCGCACACGCATGTATTTTTCACATTCTTTTTCCAGGCATATGGTGCGTTCCGCACGTACTTAGCAACTGTGCTTGCCCCGTGTGTCGCGTTCCCCTTCAGAGGTCATTGTAGGCTGCGTGTATTACGCGTACGCTTAGTTTTGTGTTTCTGGGTGCCACAGCGTAGTGCGGGTTCATTTTTTTACGCACGTGGTCTATGAGGGGTTGCATGCACGTTAATTTTTTATTCTGGGCTGCCTGTGTGTTGCGTGACCCGTCATCTTCCCCCAGGGGTCACAGACAGCCTTGTTAGAGCACTAGGGTACGAATTCCATCTGGTATCCTACCCCTTTGTCCCCCAATTGCCCAGGACAATAATTTACTGCAACTGCCATACGCACAACAACATCAGTGCCATGGTTGGGAGGCGACCAAGCGGTAAGGGAGGCAAAGGTGGCCGACCTTCAAAAGGTGGACGTGGTGGGCACAGTAGGGGACGTGGCCGGGATTTGCAGGGTGCCCCTATACCCCCATGTGTGGAGGAACAATCAGGGACACCCATGCCCCCCCATGGTTGAGGGAAACATGGCTGGCACCATCCCAGCTCAGCCCCTGTTGGATCAGCCCAATGTGGCACCTGACCTGGCACAGGATGACTCCCTGGCTCACTTCCAGGTCAGCAAGTCTAGGCCACGTGTGGCAGTGCAAGTTGTTGTCACCAAGCCACGTGGATCTGGGGCAGCTATGTCATCTGCTGCCCAAAGTATGCAGGGTGGGGAGGCTGCAGGGGCAGCTGCAGCTCCCTCCGCCCCAGCTCTGACTCTCCCAGCCAGGACAGTGTCAGTCCAGGTCCATCAAACTGACGTTCCCCCTGCCAACATTACCCTGCAACCAATGCCTGCATCAAGACCTATGGTCATTGTGCATTCCCACACTCCTGCCACCCAATCCACCAGTGATTCTGCCCCTACTGACCAGAGCGGCGTAAGCCACTCTGGCTCTGCTCCACCTTTAAAGAAGAGGAAGAAGGGTGCTCTGGCACGACAGGCTGAGACCCCAGACACGGCTACACACTCCGGTACCTCAAGGAAGCCTTGCTTTAATGATCCGGAACTTGATGTACTTGTGGCCTATGTGTCAGCACATAGCCGCGAAATGGTGGTGACTGCAGGGTGCAAGACCACACCTGGTCAACGTAGGGCACACTGGCAGACCATCGCGGACCGCATAAGTGCCCTTGGATTTGTGAGGCGCACAGCTGATGATTGCTACAAGCGGTGGAATGACCTGAAACGCAGAGCAAAGAACAAGCTGGCCTCAAATCATGCGGCTATTCTGGTGACTGGCGGTGGGTCTTCACAAGAGGACAACAAACTCACATAACATGAGTCTGTTGCTGGGGCCTTCGTCACAGAGGAACAGATCCAAGGTGTGGGAGAACTACGTGATTATAATGCATTGTCCGGTGAGTGGCCATGCATGTGTGTGTAATGCATGTGTATGTTGTTTGGGTGACGGGTTCTGATTGAGTGCCAGGTGAGGGTGTGTGTGCCTGAGTGGTATGGGTCACCCATGTGCTTCATCCAAAACATTCAGCGGCCTTGGATTTGGGTGTGACAGTATCCCTTCTGCCCACAGTAGTAATTTAGCGCAACATTACGGCAGTTGCCCTTGAAGTGGCATCTTGCAACAACATTGTGTGTATTTTTCAGTGTTCATTCAGGCTGATTGTTTCAATTCTCCCACTTTTGCTATGCATTCCTCAGCCCTATTGTCACATTTGTGACATGCTTCTGTCATTGATGAACCCCACATTGGCCCACATGTGTTACCTTGTTAGGTGAATGATTTGACCATTCAGGCTGATTGAGTATTGGCCTGATCTCATACATTTTTGGGGCCTGTTTGAATGTGGAACATGATAGTTGTTCCCTGTCATGTTGAAGTGCACAACCATTGATGTGTACATCGGCCTGCAATCACTGTATTTTTGTACACTGGATGTGTTGCAGTGTGTGGCACATGCCTATTTTGTGACACTATGTAGCATTTTTCATCTCATCATGTCCATCTCACATGGATGGCTGACAGTATTCATTCACTGACATATGGATGTACTTGTGGAATGTACCATGGCTATGGTACATGCCATCTGTGTGATGGCATGTGTCATGTATGTGTATTGGACATGCCACTCACAGGCCAATGTGTGATGGTAGTGCTACCCAGCATGCAGCAAATGTGTTGCTCTTCCATCTTGGTGTCATCAGTGTCTGCCTTTTTCCTCCCCTTCCAACTCAGTGACAGTGCATGCATGGGAGGGTTATAGTCATATGGGACATGTGTAAATCATGTACTGGTTCTGTAGCTTGTCAGGCCTATTTGTGTGCTATGTTGCTAATGCCTGTTTCCATTTTTTGTCTTTCATGTTTTTGCAGGGGATGACGCACTTGATGCTGTTGAGGTTGAGGAGATGGTGCAGACACAGGAGGGATCTCAGGCACGACCGGGCACCAGTGGGGGAAGTGGTGTGGTGGTGGGTGAGAACCCAATCATGCTGCAGACCATTCTGTCCAGGGGTGTCTCTGGGTGCACCTCCCCAGACCTCTATTCAGGTGCTGATTCGGATGACGAAACCTATGTGGCATCGCAGGTAAGTGTTTCTGGCAGGGATTCTGTTCTGTCCAACCCACCTGCACCAGGGGTAGAACCCTCTATGGGGATGTCAGTGTTGGTAAGTCCGCCTTTGGCGGTTACGGATGCAGGGTCACACTCCACAACATCTGATCCTGTTCCTGGGCCAGCAGATCAGAGGGGGAATGCAGTCCTGCAGCCTCAGGCAGTGCCGGCACAGCGAGGCGCAGATCGCCTTGCCCCAATCAGGTGTGGTGCCCGCCGACGCGGTGGACGTACGCCACAAGGCAATACCGCATGGGAACAATCCGTGTACGGTATGGCAACGCAATAGGCAGCATCAGTTGAGATGATGGCTCAAGCAATGGAGAGGGTGGCCACTTCCATTGTCCCCCCTGAAAGGCAGATGGAGCAACTACAGCAGGCAACAGACTCCATTTGCAAATCACACAGGGAGGACATGTTGGCGTCCAACAGGGACAGACAGGTGGCACTGGAGACTCTACGCCAATCGATATCAATAGAGTCCCAGGGCCAAAGGGAAGCCCTGAGGGTAGAACTCCATCACCTCAGGGAGATTCTTGATGACCTTGAGGCTTCCACTAACTTGAGTTGAGGACAGAACAGCAGCTGGAGCGGCTCACAGGTTCGCTCTCAGCTGAGATGCAGGCAACTCGGGAGGGTATACGGGCATCACGTCAGGTGGTGCATGGGGATCTCTGCACTATAATCCTCCAGAACGAGACCTTCCACACCCGCATGCTTGCTGCCATGGAGGACCATACCAGGGCTTTGCGTGGGCTGCCTCCCATAGCACCACCACCTCCTATGGCAGCAGCAGAGGGTGATGAGAGCGACAGCAGCAGTTCTCCCACATTGGCATAGCCGTGCAGGCTTTGAGCCCATGGAGGTGTTTTTTTTCCCCAACATCCACACAGGTGGCTGTTGGTGCGCACCCTGTCCTTGGACCTCCTGGGTGGCCTCCCCCCCCCAACCCCCACTTGGCCATTTTTGATTTTTGATTTTTTTTTTTTTTTACAGTGTGTTGCCTTGTGTAGCTCCCGTGGGCATCCACTGTATTCCGGCTGGGCACATGCAGGCTTGTCCTGAGTTTGGGTTAGATGCTTGGGTTCGTGAGACACACACCCCTCCTGCTTCCCGTTTCCATGGGCTTGCAAAGGTTGTGCCCAAGTGACAGTGACTTACACAGTGTCGTTGGACTCCCATGAGCTGTGTGGGCAGTCTGTAGTCAATACTGTGTATACATTCCTAGTGGATATTGTTGTTGTATTGTACACTGCCTGGTGTATTGATATGTGCTTGTGCATCCATGTCTTCCTCCTAATTTGCAGGTTCATTCCTCATGTCTTCACAAGGCCGTCTACTTTGGAGATGGAGTTCATGTTGTGAGCAGTGCACTTACACATTTGCGTGGCAGCAGCACTGTACAGTTGGAAGTGGTCGATGTGCTGGCATAATCAGGTTGTAAGACTACCACTACTTTAACTTAGTACTGTCATGTTTATGCTATGTTTGAGGTTGTGTAGCTGCATTGTATTGTTTCTAAGTATTTGGTCATGTGTGTTAGTTCTACATTACTGGGAGCATATTGTGTGTGGCCAGTTGCCATTAGGGACACTGTACTTTGTGACACTTGTGTCATGTTTTGGGGATTGCTTTGTTTGCTCTCACATAGCATGACATGCCATGGTGTGTTGGGTGGCGGTGCTGGGGAGGGGTTGGGTGACATGGCACTGTTGTCATGTTGTATTTTGCAAGGGGGTAATGAATTTAGCAGCATAGAAGTGTGTCTTTTGATGACATAGCATTGGTGGTGTTTGTGTAGGTAGGGATGCACACAATGTAACACTTCCAGGTGACCAATCTCAGGCTGGTATGGTTGTGACAGTTGACTGTCCCTTATGTCATCATCATTGATTGTCAGATGGTATGTGCCAGGGCTGTGTGCACTTCTCAGGGGTGTGATTTTAGGTGAAGTAATTAGCCACCAGCTGCGTACGGGCTGCCTCACCACGTGCCCTTTCCCCTCCCATGTGCAGCGGGCGTTCATGTGGTTGGTGATGTGGGGGCACCACTATGTCCACGGGCAGGCCCCGGCGTGTTGCAACGTTGTGCAGGACACATGCTGCCACTATGATCCTGCACACTACTGGGGGAGCGTATAACAGCTGCCCGCCAGAACGGTCAAGGGAGCGAAAGCGTGACTTGAGCATTCCGAATGTGCGCTCCACTATGCCCCGGGTTGCAATGTGGGCTGTGTTGTATCTTACCTCGGGTGGCGTGGTGGGGTTCCGAATTGGCGTCATCATGTGGGTGCTCAGAGGGTAGGCACTGTCCCCTGGGGAGGTGGTGATGGGTATCATTAGTGGGGTTGTGACATTACTCAGTATCTGACATGCATGCATGTGCTGTGGCATTTATACTCACCGAGCAGCCATGTATCGCCATGCCGCCCAGCTTCTAGGTCCCGGTTTAGGGTTGACATTCTGTAAATAAAACTGTTGTGGGTGGACCCTGGATAGTTGGCATATACTGAGGTGATGATTCCCTTGGCATCACATACTACCTGGTCGTTGATGGAATGCCAGTGCTTGCGGTTTCTATAGATGTGCTCTGCTGCCCTGGGGGGACGTAGAGCCACAGGGGTGCAATCAATGGCACCGAGGACTTTGGGGAATTGTGCCACCCCGTAGAAATCCTGGACGGCAGCCTGCCTTTCTGCAGGTGTTCTGGGCAGGTATATGTGCCTGCGGACTGATAGGCATGCAGTCATGATGGCCAAGACCTGGTGTAGGCAGCATGACTGCGTGGCCTGTGACACCCCCCCACTATAGCACTTGTCCGCTGAAATGATCCAGTGGCCAAGAAGTGCAGTACATTGAGGTCCTTTTCCAGGGGGCTGAGTGCTTGGGAGCACAGGGTGGGTGATGTGAGGTCATCCTCCCACTCACTCACCAGGTCGAGTATTATGTCAGGTGGAAACCTGTACCTCCCATACACCTGGTCATCAGGCATCCCAAAAAGGCTGGTTCTGGGTGTGAAAATTCTGGGCCTGATTATCCTCCTCCTCCTCCTGCGGTATCCCACGACCACTGCTGCTAGGAACGGTATATTCATCCTGTCGTCTGAGCTTGTTTGTTGTTTGCGCGCACTTTTATGCTGCGCGGGTCCACGTACGCCTGCTTCCTGCTGGCGTACGTGTTTCAGGATTAGCGCGTCTTTTTTGGCGCACGCATTAGCCCGTTTGAATCCATAAATTCGTGTTTTGAACGTGCGTGTGGGCGTTCCGCGCATTTGCCTCCTGTACTTCCCCTGTGACGCCCACAATTTCACGCGTTGTTCCCCATTCCACATGTCACGCCCTCTGTTCCTCCTACTTTTGTTGTGTGCGCTGCGGTATGTGCGATTTCGCTGTGCGCGTAGCGCACGCTGTTTGGAGACGTGTGCGCCAGCGTGCGTCACGCAGAATTTTGGCGCACATCCTGGGATTTACACACGCACAGACTTCCATGAATCACTGTGAGCGGGTTTCGCTGTGATTTTCGCACTGGCACTGCGATTCACACGCTTGCGCTGAAAATTTCAGCGCACATTAATTCCATGAATCGCCCTAAAAATTGTTTACAAAAAAATTGCATTCGGTTGTACTGATACCGCATTTCTGCAAAAATTAGAACAGCATGGTTTTTCTGAGCTTGGCACTGCGTACATTAGCTCTCTTCGGTTCTTGTGTTAACTATTATTAAAATTCTGTATAGCCTGAAATATATTGCCACATTATTTCCCTTTGAGGAATGTTAAATAGACACTCAATTGTTGGGGGCTGCATAAGTTCAGCCTGGATGAGGTGGATATTGGCACACTTCACTGAAGCGGTACTCTAATTTGCATGTGCGCTTCCCTCATGTGCTTATTGCGGGGCTCGCTACTTTTTCTAATATAGACTATTCTGTCCCAAAATTCTAAGGTATTCTTACTTGTGACATAGTGCATCTAGTTATGATCACAATATGTTTCTTATTTGTGTAGATGCTGCGATTGCGCTTACCTATTTTACTGGAGCTGGTCTGTCTTACGCGTCGGCCCTCTGCTGGTAACGCGAGGCTCCGGTGCCATTGAACTTATTGTTTAGATGTGTTGTCAAGGCAACCACCTAGACGTTGCCATCTTCTATTACGGTTGCTTGATTAGAGCGCCATGTTTTGGGATCCATGCACATATTTCTATGCGTGGACATACGTGTGCACCAGACTGATGATTCATTTAACAGTATTGCACAAGTTTGTAGTAAATATTTAATGTTGGATATAGTATTCCTTTACAAATGCATTCCACAAAAGTAGTAACTGATTATTCAAGAACATATTAAGAAATATAAAGTCTTCAATTGTAAAATAGTGACAAGAGTCTGTGTTGTTCTAACCATTACATAAAATCATGCGCACAATTTGCCATTGATTCTACAATCTTGTCTCTGGTTCTGGTGTCTGTAATTAGATCCCTTTATAGCTCCTCAGTGAAATTGATACTCCCATTATAGAAGTTATCCTGGATTATTTAACGTATGCTAACTAACAGCATGTCGCATGTGTGTCCATTGACTGCTTCTAGTGTATAATAATAATAATACGCACTATTGACCATTAGCTCTGTGACCTTACCTCTGATTTTTTATACGTGGCTGGATTTGTTTAAAATAATAATATGCACGATTGACCATTAGTTCTAGGGACGCCCATGCAGTAAGGAGTAACAGGGACGGGACATAGTAGTAATTCCTTTATCACCGACGACTTTCACTCCAGATGTCCTCCCCTACACCTTCTTGCTACCACTGAAACCTGGATTTTTCCATCTGACACTGCCACTCTGGCGGTCCTACACAACGCCAAACTATCCTTAATTTACTTTGCTCAACTGACTGGCAGCGGTGGAGGAGTCAGACACCTACTCACTTCCCGCCTAAATGCCTCACAAATCCCCAATGCCACGTCCTCTCCTACCTCTTTTGAATTCACTATTGCTACTATTGCACTGCCTTATCGGTAACACCATCTCCATCTATCAGCCTCCTGGTCTCACTGGACCGTTCTTTGATTATCTTGGCCAGCTCCTTGGTTCTCTTTCCACTAAACAGCACCTCATTCTCTTAGGTGACTTCAACCTTCCTTCTCCAACTACTTCTAAGAAATCTGAACTTCAGTCTTTTCTTAGTGACCATGCTCTCCACTCTATCCATAACCTTCATATCCACACAGGGGGTAATGCTTTGTATCCTTTATTCATCTCTACCTCTCTCTCAGCCACTAATGCTACTGTTACGTCATCCATATCTGACGACTCAATTATTTCCACCACCATCTCCTTTCCACCCTCTGAATTTTCCTCACCACTTGCTTCACCTTTTGGTAAAAGGAAATGTAAACCTTGTGCCATTCCCCCTTTCTATCTGACCTACAGTTCACTCTCCTCCTTCACACCCAATGCCTCTTCCACCAACACTGCTTTCTCCAGCTTTCAATCTTGTTTTATTAATCAATCTCCTCTCACTTCCTACTGCTTACTTTCACCCCTAGGTCTCAGCATCCTAAGCAATGGGCCACCCCATTCATACACTCCATCCGCACAGAGATACATTGGCTGCAGTGCAAATGGAGGGAAACAAGGTTTCCCAGTACTGACAACCTGAAGGACATGTCAGTTTCCCCATGATATATGAGCAAATGCCAGTGCAGTGAAGCTTAAGGCTTCAATGCACTGTAAAAAGTACAGGTCAGATTCAAACATAAAAGCAAAATGTTTGGGGGTTTCATATAGATGGAAGGAAAGATGCAATAAAGAGGAATCTTTTCTAACACTAGTCAAGCCCATTGCCCCTTCTGGGGCATCTCACATAGCTGAACTCTTCAGCCTGTCCTTCAACTCTGCTTGCTTGCCCTCTATTTTCAAAACAGCCACAGCCATCCCACTCCTAAAAAAGCAAGACACTGACCCGAACCTACCGGCTAACTTTTGCTCTGTGGTTCTCCTACCACACTACTCTGAAGTGCTTGAAAGTGTTGTGTTCAACCATCGTACCAATTTCGTAGACATTTACAACCTTCGAGATCCACTAAAAGCAGGTTTCCGCTCTTGTCACTCCACTGAAACTGCTCTCATGAATGTGTCCAATTTCATTGCCTCTGCTAGGCACTCCAACATATCCTCTATCCTAATTCTCTTTGACATGTCTGCTACCTTGACACTGTCAATCACTCTTATCTCCTTAATATTCTCTTTCTTTCTTCTTGGGATTCATGATCAAGCTCTTGCCTGGATTGAATTTCACTGTGCACGTCACCAATTCTCTGCCTCCTGCAGCAACAACATCTCTTAACTCACTCCTCTATCTGTTGGTGTTCCAAAAGGCACTGTATTAGAGCCTTCCTTTGGGTTCTCATAGCAATTCTTCACGGACAACACCAAAATCTGGTTCCTGAACTTTCCTCTGATCTCTCTATCAACATTTCAAACTGTCTCTCTGCCATTAAAAATGGTATGTCTTTGCACTCTCTGAGGTTAAACTCTACCAAAACAGACATGCTCTACTTCACTGCCAAAAGCT
The DNA here is from genome assembly GCF_040938575.1 of Ambystoma mexicanum. Classification (NCBI taxonomy): domain Eukaryota; kingdom Metazoa; phylum Chordata; class Amphibia; order Caudata; family Ambystomatidae; genus Ambystoma; species Ambystoma mexicanum. The sequence goes on from NC_090936.1 coordinate 116,228,658, forward strand.
CTCTCTCATTGTTTCCTCTGCCTATCTAGTTCCCAAGTGACCCTCTCCCCTACTCTTCTTCAGCTAGAAACCTCAGCGTCATCTATGAACCTTCTCACACCTTCTCTACTTTTATCTCAAAAGCTGAAACAGCAGCTTGCCTCAACCGCCTAAATATTTGAAAAACCAGGCCCCTCCTTCCTTTCAACACCACCAGGCATCTCTTAACCACTCTTGTCTTCTCTAAACTGGACTACTGTGCAAGCATTCTCTTTGGTCTCCCAACTATGCTTTCAGTCCTCTCGACAAGATCATTGTTATGCTTGAGCTAAAACATGGCGCTGGTGCGCAGTGTATTCTGGGAGCACTCAGAGCCATACTGGATATTTACTTCATACCGCAGTGAAAAGCTGTACTTATTTCGCTGAGAGCTGAATTTACTTTGCTGAAGAAAACATGCTTTCCAAACCTGGTATGCAGTCAAGGACATGCTGCTGGGAAAGCTTGCTTTGTTATGTCTTGTTATGAGTTATGGGACTGTTTTCCGTGGCGCTTGTTCTTAGAGGCGGGAAGCGCTTTGCTCCTTGAGGTTACCGTCGGTTGACCCAGCTGGCAACCAACGGTTGCCCATCAATGTGCAAGTGCATTTGCCAGAAGGTTCGAGAAATTACCACCCCTTTTTGAGGAGTGCATATATGCAGAACCCCTCAACGGTCAGACGGGACAAGTACAAAGACCTCAGTCGGAGAGGGGACGCTTCCGTCCAGCACACCTGTGGGCTGTTGTGCTCTCGGCCTGGCTGTTATCGGGGTCTTCCAGCCGCTTCTGGCGAGATGAGGGATTCAGTTACGCCCACGGTGATGTATTTTCTTTTGAATTCTCTGTCTTTTCTGTGATTTATTTCTGTGTTATCACTTGTTGCTTCCAAGCTTTGAATAAATAGCCGTATAAGTGCTCATTATTTTCTAAGCGTGCGTGTGGTTGTAAGTCATTGCGTCATCTACCTGCGTTTAAAGTATTGGCTCTGCAATTGCATTGGTGATTAATGACTGTCCGTGCACTCTGGGTGAGCAATACAATTATTAACTTCGCTACCATGACTCTCTTTAAACTCCCTCACTTCACATCTACTTCCTCGTACCGTCACCAGGCTGGATGGTAGACAATGCAAAACGGGGCCAGATTTAAATTTGTTGTCTTGGTTCACAAATCTATCCACGGTAGGGCACCACTATATCTATCCTTTTCTATCCAACTGTACAAGTCTTCTCCTAATCTCTGCTCTGACTCCTTGACTACCCTTGTGGCTTCTCACCCTCCCTATGCTTCCTCTTGCTTCTGTTCCTCTTGCTTCCGATCCTTCTCTTTTCTTGCTCCAATTGCACAGAATTCTCTTCCCCTTGACATCCGAGAAACAGTCCACATGGATTTGTTAAAAAGCAAACTAAAAGCCTACCTCCTCGCCTCTGAGTTCCCCTCTTAATCTATCTCTCATCTGCCTGCTAGCTGACATATTTCCCTCGCCTATAACCTGCCTCTGTTCCTCACTTCCTCTGCCTCCACTCTGGCACTTATCCCATCATTGTCACATCCCGAGCACAGCTGGCTTTACCGCCTACCTGCACTTAAAAAAGTCCAATGCTCATTGTCCTTAATCTATGTATGTCTACTTATATATTGTCCCTGGTGAATTGTTCCTATTACTCCACTCTACAACCAGGTCAGAATGTCCCTCAAACTCACCCCATTGTAAAAATCTCACTGCTTTTCATCAATTCTGATTTCTTATCTATTGTACGTTCTTTTGTGATCAAAAGAACATTGGTCCTTCTGTATGTAAATAAATAAAAATCATTTTTTATATTGGAAGCTGAAGTAGCTCTTTTTGTAGATGATGTAGGAAGAGTGTTATAAAGGACTAAAGCATGCCTTCAAATCAATGATGTCTTAGGTACCATTTATGAAACCTTGGTATGGCTAGGAGTAGGAATCAGGATAACCAGATAGTTCTTGAGGGCTAGTATCTCTTGAATCAAGTTTGAGATTAGGAGGGGCTTTGAAAGACAAGGGCCCTCATTCCGAGTTTGGAGGTAAGTACCGTCCCTTACCGGCATGGCGCAAATAGCGTGTCCGAGCTGGCAGTAGCCCGCTAAAAGCGCACTATTACGAGTTTGCGGGCATGAGCTTTGCGCCATGCCGGTAAGGGACCTAGCGCCATGCCGCAAAAGGGCCTGAAAAACCCCCTACCACCATGAATCGCACTGTAAACAACACTACCGCCATAGACCAATGCGGCATTAGCAGTGACCATAAATAGCGGTCACCGTTATTTACGGTCACCGTTAAATTGTGGAACCGGAAATAGCATCATCGCACAGGAACACGAAGGAGCACAGCGGCCATCTTTAAAAACACAATCCATTACCATCCTCACCACACAGGACCCCTGGCACACTGGTGATCGACCGGAAAGTTTCTACAACCACCCAGGAATGCCCAAAACACCAAAGAAGGGATCTGCCTGCCTCCGAAAGGAGCGGTTCAGCCCAGATGAGCTACAAATGCTCGTGGACAACCTCCACAAGCATGCTGGGACTGTGTTTAGCAGCAACATGAGGAGGGAGGCGGTGTTAAAAAAAAAAAAGAAATCTGGGCACTAGTATGCCAGAAGGTGAGCGCAGTGGGCAACACCCCACGCACGGTAAAGGATTGCCGCAAAAGGTGGGATGACCTGCGGCTGAGGGTGCGGAGCATCCTTTCTGCAAACCGAACCCAGGCCTTGGAGACCGGAGGAGGACCTAGTTCCCCAATAAAGCTCATGCCGTAGGAGGAGACATGTGCGGGCATGATAGGGGCAGAATCCATTGAAGGGGTCGGAGAAATGGAGTGTGGCGCCACGTCATCCAATGATGGAGGTGAGTGTCCAAAGTAAATACTGCTAAGGCAAATGTTTTGAAAGCCACTGCTAACGTCTGGCCAAAGAGTGACGCCATGGTCAACCGCACACACACCCCCTATAAATTATGCCGAAGCAAGTGAGACCCAAGCCAGTGCCTGGTGCAAGGCCGTAACGTACATGACACATACCACACAAAGCTGCAAATTCCATGAGGCACACAGGGTCGTTGATGTAAACAGTGTTCATGTTAGACAGCACAGTACCTGGCCAATATGAGTGACACTGACATATGCCTGCATTTACCACCAATGTATGGAATGACCTGCCGTTCCCTACACAAATGCTGATTGCCCACAATTGTGTGGATGTGCAATCTTACCAATGTATGTATGCTGGCTATCCAAACATCACTCATGCCGTCCCTCTCTTTCATCCCCACAGGCAGTGAGCATGACAGTGAGGACCAGGACAGCAACCGTCCCACCACTTCCAAGAACCACGGCAGGGGCCGCCGTGCCCCAGTGAGGAATCCACCACTTGTACATACACCACCAGCAAGGCCCGTGGCGGGCGCACCAAACCCACCCCCACCCCACCCCTCCCTGCACTGCCTGTACACACCTGCCCAATGCCACGCTCCGAGGAGTCCAGTGTGGCTGAGGAGGTGGCAGCCATGGCCCCCCTCGAAGTTGAGGACTGCCCCAATGACATCTGGGGAATAATTGAGGACGACACTGTGGAAGTTGGGCACACCCGTGAAGATTTGTCAAACCCCCAGGTACCCTTCAGTGACTCTGGTCATAACGACACACTGGAGCAGTCTGGCCAAGAAGAGACACAGGGACACGGCAGTCCCGTGCACAGACCCCGTGAGGAAGCGCCGGCAGGACATGTCAGCCCGATCCCCAGCAGGGCCACTGGTTCATCGGCCAGTGCACAGCGGGCTGACCAGCTCTCTGCCCTGATATTAGAATTCGTGCAGGACAATCGCCAGGCCCGGGAGGAGTGGCGTGCTGATTTGAGGGCACTGGCCCAGTCCATAACCGAAAACACTAACCGCCTCTGCGAGGTGCTCGGCCGCATAGCCGATGCTTTGGAGGCTGCTCATCCTGGCCAACAGCCCCAGCATGAGGACACACCGTCCACGAGGAACTCCAACCAGACCAGCCCGCTCCGTTGGTCACTCCGTGCGCTGCGCCAACGGCACATGCCTCCACCTGGCTCCGGGAGCGCAGAGTGACTATACTGTCAGCCTCATTTGGTTACGTGGACCCTATGAGACTAGTGTGTGGTTGTTGTGCTGGGAGGGATAGGGGGGTGAGGGTGTGTGGGGTTGTTGTGGTGGGAGGGGTAGGGGGTGAGGGTGTGCGGGGTTGTTGTGGTGGGAGGGGGGTGATGGTGTGTGGGGTTGTTGTGGTGGGAGGGGGGAGGGGTGAGAGTGTGTGGGATTGTTGTGGTGGGAGGGGGAGGAGGTGAGGGTGGTGGAGGGTTTGTTTTTCACGTTCATATATTCACTTTCAATACACCAGTTGTGTTACAAAAAAATAGCCAGAGTGGACATTCATCATTGCGCATGTGTCATTTAATCTTGCACAGTGCATAGTGTACATGTATCCACACACCCAGTGCCCTATGTCCTAACATTATGTCACCCTCTGCTGACTTGTGTGTTAGAAATATTGTGCGATCAATGACTGCCGCACAGCACGTCCCTCCTGTGCATCGGCACCGTGACGATGTCCTGCCACATCTTCATCCTCCCCTTCATCATCATCAGGTGGCAGCAGTTCCATGTCAGGGGGCAGGGGCACGTTCCGACGGATGCACATACTGTGTAGCATTACACATGCCATGGTGATCTTGGCCACCTTCTCTTGGCTGTAGAGGAGTGCCCCACCCGACCGGCTGAGGCAGCGAAATCGTGCCTTCAACAGGCCAAAGGTCTGCTCAATCACCACACGTGTACGGGTATGGGAATGATTGTAGTCCTCCTCGTGCCTGTTCTGTGGGTTTCGGACAGGGGTCATGAGCCACGGCTTCAAGGGATAGCCACCATCACCTGCATGAGAAGGGAATGAAGGTAAATGTTCGCACATTCATGTTGGACAACTGTACTAGTCTCACATGGCAGCAGGTAATTTGTGCCCACATGCACATGTCCCTGGATGCATTGACCCCATTTCTGGTCCCGCTATGTGTCCTGTGCAATGGACTAATGGTGGGGGTTGCATCTTCAAGATAGGTCATGGTGTGCACTCACATCTTGTTGCACGTGCATCGTATATGCATACAGCACTGTTGGTGTAAAATCAGTGATGAGTTGTATTCTGTGGGATTTGGTTGTAGGGAGCGTTGGCTGTGGTCAGTACTATGTTGGGCATTCTGCACTGATCAGTTCCATGGTGACATGCAGCACTCCTATGGGTGTGCCGAACCAGTGACACACTGTGGCATCCCTGGTTGACTCAGTTCAATGCACTCCCAGGGATGACTGTCCTGTGTGGTGATATGCTGGAGACAGCAACCTAGTGCATATGCAGTGCATAGTGCAGGATGACCTTACGATGTGTGAGGGCCGCTGATGAGTGGTGCATGTGTTGTGGGATGTGGGCTGGTTACCTGTTAGTCATGTAGTGATAGGTGCCGGCCTTACTTCATCACTATGGGATTTGGTTGTCATGTACTGTTGCAGTTGTTTTGGGGCACAGTGTTCGGTGATGTGCACATCGTGCACTGACGTCAACATTCCCAGCCAGGTGGGGTATGCATCCCCACCTTCCCAGCCAGGTGGAGTGACGTCAACATTCCCAGCCAGGTGGGGTATGCATCCCCACCTTCCCAGCCAGGTGGAGTATGCATATCCCCCCATTCCCAGCCAGGTGGAGTATGCACCCCCCCCCCTTCCCAGCCAGGTGGAGTATGCATCCCCTCCCTTTCCAGCCAGGTGGAGTATGCATATCCCCCCATTCCCAGCCAGGTGGAGTATGCACCCCCCCTTCCCAGCCAGGTGGAGTATGCATCCCCCTCCCCTTCCCAGCCAGGTGGAGTATGCATCCCCCCCCATTCACATCCGGTTGGAGTATGCAGCCACCCACCTCACAACCCCGATGCACTACCATGGCCCAGTCAGGCAACTCACCAAGCAGCCAGGCATGTCGTCCTGCATGTCTCTCCATGTAGCATGGTAGCGTGGAGTTCCGCAGTACCGAAGAGTCATGAGTTGATCCGGGATATCGGGCACAGCAATGTGTGATGATCTTGCTGGCTTCACATACCATCTGCACATTGATGGAGTGGTATTGCTTGCGGTTGCGATACAGCACCTCCATGGCATGCGGGACCACCAACTCCACGTGGGTGCAGTCGAGGGCACCTACACAATTTGGCATGCCTGCCAGTGCATGGAAGGCAACTTTTGTGTATCGAATATCTCCTGGGGAGTCCCTGGGAGGGATATGTAGTCCCTTGTGTGCTTGAGGAGGGCATCCAACACTTGGTTCAGTATCCGGGAAAATAAGGGTTGTGATATGCCATGCATGTGCCCCACTGTGTGCTGGTAGGTGCATGTGGCAAGGAAGTGGAGCACAGACACTACCTTCAATAGAGGGGGAATGGCGGTGCGTATTTCTATGAGGCTCACTATGTTGCTGTGTATCAGGTCCACTGTGGTGGTGATGGTGTCACGGTCAAGCCGGTAAAGGGTATGGATCTGCTCAGGTGTTAGGTTGAAGGGGGTGGCTCTGATGCCAGGGATTGGGGGCTGCCGGCGTGGTAACGGTGGCTGCACTGGTGGGGCATGCTGGGCCTGTCTCACCCTCCTTCTCCTCCTGCGTCTCCTCTGTGGTGGCGACTGTTGTTGTTGAGGCATTGCAAGAAGGGCCTCCAGCTCCAGTAATGCTACTACTATTGGTATCATCTTGGTGTGGGAGGGGGTGTGGTGTGTGGGTGTGCTCCTTTTGTACTTGCCCTGACTCCATTGCCTCCACCCGTGCTGATTGTGTGCACCTGTGGCACTTGGAAACACTGTTCAGGGTTCTTAACGCCTGGTCGGCGATGCCGCTATGTACACCATGCCGGTATGCACTTTTTTGGCCTTCAGCAGGCCGTTATTTGAATGTCCGCATCACTTGTTCTCCGGTTTACGGCACGCCGCTAATGCCGGCATGGTGTGTCGCGTGCACGCGCCACGACCGCTATTTACGGCATCGTATTTTATGTTGCCGTAAATAGCGGTCTGGTTGGTCAGAATAGCCTGTAGTGGTAAGCGATGCCGGTAATCCTTTATCGGCATAGTTTTTTCCTTACCTCCAAACTCGGAATGAGGGCCAAGGACTCCAATGCCACAATGACTATGACCTCACTGTTAAAGAAGCCCTCACAGGAGTAAACGTCCTAGAATGCCTTCTGCTTTGCTCTGGAAAGATGCCCCCTGGCATTACATGACCACAATGTATTCTGCATAACTTACCACACTTTTCACTACGGTACCAAACATTTCAAAATGTATGTCATTTTGGATCAATGACTCATAGCCTGCCATCAACTAACTTGTTTAACAACATAGCACTGAACCATAGCAATTGTAATCTCTTTAATATTCCCAATCTTGCTCCTCTATCCATATGTATATCTGCCAAGTTGCCTAATCTTTCTTGCCGCCAGTCATTGTTTTGCACATTGCATGCTGAGCCTTGTGATTTAATTTGACATTTTAAAAGTATGGGCCTACAAGTCATGACCTGGGACCTTTTGACAGGTATGCACCCATTCAGAATCATATACAATGGGATTGGGGCAAATGAGCAGGCTTAGGGAGAGGACTGGGAAGGTCAAAGAGGAGCTCAATCACTCTGGCAAGTCAGAAGTAGGCCAGCAATTTGTAAGACCAACAGACTGGCATGATGTTCATCATACTATGCATTCCAGAGCCTAACCCTGACTTCCAAAAGACAGTCTAAATTCCCACCTGGGTTTGTTATAATTTGTGCAGCAGAGCACAGTACTGTGCCCAATGCAGGGCTCCAGGGTGGTGTAAGATCTCCGTGCTTTATGCAAGATAAACCACTACCCCTGATCTCCCTGACAGATGTACTACAGGACAGCCATCTTGGTGTGGGTCTACCACTAGAGTATCTATGTTCCAATGGTTATTACCCTTCTGAATATGATAAACATTATATGTTACCAATAACATCCCTACACTACACAGTTTTATCACTAAACCAACAAGTATACCTATTGACAATAATGTAACTTTTATATTCATAAATAGAAACACATATAGAATTCTCTCATTCTTGTTTTTCGCATTTGTGTATATTCACTTGTAAAGCTACCTTCAACCATTAAACAATGTGTGTGTGGCCATTGTGGCATAGTAAAACCTAAAATCATACTCACAATTGTGGTGCTGTATAGAATGGAAAGGGGGCATAAGAGGATATACAGGCCAACCCCTGAATAACCCATTAGGAGAAACGAGTTAAAAACTCAAGGACCAAGGCGTTTATGTGCAGATAACAAAGAACAACCTGAAAGCAATATACAGCCATGGATAGAAAATTATGGATAACGCATTGGAAATGCCCCTGCAAGGATTCCCCTTAGCCTCCCTCTGTGCTTTGATGGATCCTCCTATCCTGGCCAAAGACGTATGAGGGCAGCACAGGCTATCTTTGGATACTGTGCCGCAATTCAATACACAATAAATTCAGTGTTTCCCCAGCACAGGAAAAGTTTAAATGCTTACCTAACAAAAATACATCATGATGTCTCTTAATGTTGTAACCGTGGAAAATAAAAATATATGCCGCAGAAAAAGGGTACAGATGGCTTATTTCAGTGCCCAAAATATTGAAATAAGTCAAACATTAGAAGCTGGAGAAATTGCAAAGTGGAAAGTTTTAGCCCCGATGAGCTGTTTACAACTCAAGGGAAGGCATCTGAAAGCTTTTTGCTACGTTTCCAAAGCAGTTCTCTATAATTTAGTTTTGACTCGAAAGTATTGAATCAAGGATTACAAAACAGAATTAAATGAACTTCTTGATCTCTTTACCCAGGCAGTCAAGTCTTGTGGGATCAAGCTCTTCTCTGATCTGGATGTGGAGTGACATGGCCTCCAGTGACTTCTGAAGAATAGGACCTTGCTGCCTTGTACAGCTGGTTTATAAATATTTAGGACCTCTGTTCATCTAATTTGTTGTGCCTATTTTCCTCCTGTTAGCCTGTCATATCCTCTCAAGTGGGTGCAATTCATTTAATCAGCTGCACTGGACTTCCTGTTTGTTTCCATTGAAATGATTCCACCATAACTTTGTCAGTGGTACACATATAAACTGGTGCTTGGCTGAGAAAACTAGGCAAGTGTGTCTCCTAATGGAGAAATGCAAGATAAGTGCTACCCATATGAGCCTATTAGTGACTGTCCTTGACAAAGAGAAAAGAACATCAGCGTCGCCTACTGAAAAATCATTAATAACAGCATCAGCCCATTTGTAAAGCTGTGTGCGCCTGTTCACTTTTACTTCTCGTTAAATGTCATGAAAGTGCCCCATATGTTTACATAAGCAATTTCAGATTAGGACACGTATAACCCAAATTTTAAATGCAAACTAACGGCTTGTATTTGACTGCTACTGCTTGAGTGAACATTTTCTCAGTGCATGACATCACATTTGAATATGGCAGTCTTCTCAGATTTTTTTGTTATCTGGATCTTATTTAAATTAAGCATCTTTAAACTAACCATTTTACAATGTATAAAGCTGTGCTATGCCTCAAAATGTAAATACATTTCTATTACAGTGGGCAACAAAGCCCGTCAAAATGTAACAAATATCTGTGCTATGTTTTGGAGTCACTGCGTTCTTCTGTGTTCAAAATCTTCACAATAAAGCGAGAGCAATAACAGATAATACAGCACAAGTACTGTTGGCAGAGAATGAAGCATTGCTTTAACAAAGTGATTTGTGTTAAAATAAAAGACAGAAATGATGTTATCGAATAGAAAACAAAGAATGCATTTTTAAACGAACCCAAAACATCTATAAAAAAAAAATAACACATTTTAGAAAACTATATATATGTGATTGGTAATGGGAATAGTAGTTTTTGGGGGAAAAGTATTCTTTTTAAAGGGGGACTTAAATATCGGAAACAAAATTAGTTATTTTCTGGTAGATGTTTTTTCTTCATTCAAAATTAATTCTTTGTTTTATAATTTGATAAAATGACACGTAACCAAGCAAACATGTCAACGTCACTACTTAAGCTACAGGCATATATTGCTTGGCTTGGATTGAAAGCGGTTCAAATCACAGGTATATTTATTTAGATTATAACACCCCAGACAAACAGTAAAATACTCCAAGGAAAGCTATAAATGTCCCGCACCAGTGAAGATTTTCAGGAAAACATGAAATAGCATCTCTCTTTTGGACTGCTTGCAGAATTGTCTCCATAGAAACTAGGCAGGAGTGTATTTCCTCTTTGTAGCCCTTGCAGTAGTGTCCTTGTTTGGAATCCTTGCAAAGGAGGATGAATACAAAATGTACTGTGTTTATGACGGTGGCAAGTAGAACCTGCAATGTGATCGCCACAGCATTCACTTGTTAAGATGATCCTGATGATTGTCCAGTCTCAGACTTGCTAGGGCAGTCACAAGCACCAAGATATCTCGTTCACGACACTGTTGTGAATCCAGGCATGCAGTCATACAGGGCACTTTCTCATTTGCAGAAAAGTGGAGAGTGGGAAAAATCCTTACCCCTTGGATCAATGGATGGTGTCCTACTGAATCATCCAATGTGAATAATTATGTAGCATCTTCTCCTACAGGTATTTAGTCCAAAAGCATGCACCAAAAATATCCTTAACTGCCATACCCTCCACTTACTGGCAAGTTATTTTTTACCGATTTTGTCATGAATATATCTCCATCATAAGGATACACCACTATCATGATAACCATTGACTCATTTACCAACAAGCTCACTTTACTCACCTTGATAGCATCCGAAATGGCTGAAATCTCCATTCCTGAGATCCTCTGACTATATGGGAGGTCCTATACCATTGTGTCTGACCAAGGTCCTCAGTACATTGCAAAGCTCCTACACAACTATGTATATTTATGGATATCAAATGCGGTATGGCCACAAGATTAAGGGTGTACCGAACTTTGTCTTCGAGTAACTACTCGGCTGATTTCCTGCTAAAAAAAGGTATTCACCTCCGGCTGAAAAGTTTCTAATATTCGACTCCAGCTGAATACTTTAGGCCTCATTATGAATTTAGTGGTGTTGCCAAAATCGGTGGTAGTTCAGTGGTAAATGCATTATGCAGCATTACCACACCATTGAACTATGGGGTTGGAGGCAAGGTGGAGGAAAAAGCTCAAGAAAAATGCTGGAGGTAATTTCGTCACCTTACGGCCAAAAAATGGCAATTTCAGCAGACTAGCCGCCAGCGGAATTACTGCCTGCTGCAATTCTGCTGAAATCCCCATGGAGTCCTATGGGGACCAAAACCGCTATGCTTCTACTTGTAATCCAGCGGTAATTCCGCTGTACCAAGTGGTGGTAAAGGTAAATCCATTTGGTGGTATTCTGGCAGATTTACCATCGAGCTACCACTACACTTGTAATGAGGCCCTTTGTCTTCTCAATTGAATGTAATGTAACATCTCAAAGAGGTAAATATGAAGTGCAGATTACAAAAGGAAATAGAAATAAACAATGACAGCATCCCTGATTAAATATAAGGCTTTTGGCATATGTCTGTGTATTAGACGGGAGGGGAGAGGGTGTGTTGGCGGTAACCATGGTTTGTTCCCATTGGAAATGCCTATGAATAAACTTAACAAATTCACAACAGGTGCTGAAGATCAGGCAGAGTGACTGGCCCCCACCTATGAGGCATCTAAGAGAGACTTCACGTTGGAAAATCCAACATGTTCCCTTGTGGGCCAGTCTGCTAAAGGGAGCATAAATAACTAGTATTGAGGAATCAGAGCTGCTTCTTCTAGGTCATTAGACCACTTATCATTAGATGATTCCATGAAAAGTTATTGAGGTACTCCTGTGGTTTTATGTCTGATTGGGTTGCAATACACATTGTGCTGAAAACCTAGTCAAATAGAATGTGTAAACTTGTTCTTTTATCTTCATTCTGTGTTTAGGGTCACAACATGACTACTATTATTGTCTGAATGACACCTTGTATATGCGATTTATTGTATATGTAGTATTATATCCATTATAATTGATGTGTTATGTTTATGATACGTATATATGGAATATTTAATATACAAAATAAACATATAACAAATAAGAAAAATATAAATATATAAATATATGTATATTAGACTTTATATGAATTATTAAATGTATTCACATGTATTAAATATATACTTATCATATTATGCTTGCCATCACCAATTTAATATAGTTATTATATGTATTTATCATTCCATTTATATATGCGCATTTACAAATAATAACTTAATTGCATACACATGATCAATAATACAAATATGAAATAATACATATATATATATTACATACAAAATATATAATATTTATATTTAGTATTTTATTTATCTAACATGATTATGGTTTACTTATATTTTTTTAAATATACATTGTAGGAAAAGATTTTCTTTTTGGAACTTTCCCTTTATAGTTTTACATAGAACCCCATTCTTTTCGCTCTGTTTTTGATCCTGTCCTGTCTTTTTGAAGGAAAGTAAAGCCTTCAGCTTCACTTCCCTCTGGCTTATTTATCTACAGACTACATAGTACAGACTATCAGTACTCTGAAACTTTGTTTCCCTTTTGAATTCTTGTGTTTTTAAATTGCATGCAGCACCTTACAGGGCAGTGCAATGGGGATACTTTTGTTTCACCCTAATGTTTTACACATAGGATTTTAGGTTACTTTTATATGTGGCTAAAGACAAGCTGGTTGCAGCAGTTACATTTTGCATTATTTTTGGTGTGCACATTCACGTTTACCAACTATGGATAATAAGCATGGCTAGTGCCCAAAAATGGCCATGCCACGAGATGTTGTGTTTCTTCTTTGGCCAAATTGTAGTTTGACCACCTTCCTAGGTCAAGAAATCTCTTATACGGTCATGCACTTGCCAGGGAAAGCTGCTGCTTTCGCGGGCTAATGAGCTTTTGTCTGTGTGTGTGGCCCAAGTAGGGGGCTGGGACTGTCTAGCCAAGGACGACTTCTGCAGTGGACCAAAATCCCATCCAGCGATTGGCCCGGTGAAGCCCTAATCCTCTGCCTGTTCTCCGTCGCTGCTTCAGCGCTGGACTAATGGGACCGACTAATCTTGATGGTTTCTCAAGTTTGCATGCCCATGGAGTCTTTGGCAGTGTCCCAGGACTACCTGATGGACTGACCAGCTTTTTCATGGACTACCTCGCCACAATCGTTGCCGTTCCACATTCAAGCCCAGAACATTGGTGGTCACATTGTACACGATTAGTCGCTTCCTCCTGAATGTTCCGCTTCCTAGCAACAAAGCAATCTGTCCTGTAGCTGCTTCTTTAACTACGACTGGAAGAACGCCTGTCGTCACCTGTAAACGGTATTACCCAAATTGTTCGTTTACAATTGTTCGAATGCACAATTGACCGAGTTTAAAGGGTCACAATTGACCTTTTCACAATTGACCGCATATATATATATATATATATATATATATATATATATATATATATATATATATATATATATATATATGGGGTTTTGGGCAGGTTTGGGTTGGGTGGGGGGTTGCGGGGGGTTTCCCCCGCATATATGTTACAATTGACCTTCAGAATTCGGTCAATTGTAAAAAGGTCAATTGTCATTCGAACAGTTGTAATACGAACAATTCGTATACAACCCCTGTAAACTATGATCGTCGCTGGAACTTGCCTTCCTCCAACCCATTTAGAAGTGTGGAGGAGGGATTAGAAGTGTGGAGGGAGGAAAAACAACCTCAAAGGGTGGAAGCAAGAGGAGTGAGAACATCAATGGGACATATAATTGGTGGCAGGAGGTAGGCAGAGTGGGAAATGTGAGGGGTCAGAAATGTGAGGCGGACAACTTGTAAAGAGTTTTCAACTTTAGCTATTTATAAACAAGATTGGATAAACGCCTCACTGTCCCTACCCTGATATGGATTTCCCTGCCTAAAACAAACTAAAGGAAATACTTTAATAAAAGGATATCGGACCTCACACTTGTACAACAGATAAAGCAATAAGGACATATCTGGCAATTCAATTCATCAACATTGTATAAAATATGATTTGCTTTGCAATACAGTCAATGTTTTTTCTCAGAACCTGGGTAAATTTCCCGTCCCCAAATATAAACAAGGACATCCGTTATAAAACAAAGTTACAATACACTTTCAAGGGTTTGTATAAAGTTCCATTGCTTTAATAAATTATCTCCAGAAATCAGAAGTTCTCACACCTCCAGGAATAAGAACTGTCTAACTTTGGTTTTCTTTCCATAAGCAACAAAAAATATCTTGGTCAGGATAATGTCACAATCTTTGGATTCAAAAGAAATAAAGAATGCCAACTCCTCCTGGTGTAAGACCAAGTTTCACCTTTGTAGAAACAATACATGTCTTTGTCAGGATGGTTTGCTTCAAACTTAACTTTTCGTCAACAAGATTTCACAAGTCTTCTTTAAATGGCACAGTTAAAAATTAGTTGCTTATGTTAGGACCACAGTTTAACACTTGTATCAACTACTACCTGGTTTATGCCTCTGGCAAGCTCTTTGGGCAATACCTCTTGACCTATGTGTTTACTCGTCTGCCCGTCTACTTTCTTCAACAAGTGTTTCAGTGGTAACTTCAAACTTAGTGCAACAACAACTTCATTAGACTTCTTCAGCATCAAACTTTAAACATACTGGGGAGCGCGGGGGGTTAGAAACCACATTAGTTATCTTCAAGACTTCTTGGCAACTATGGTCCTCGCCCTATAATTGGCCACCTTTATTTCCTATTGTACCAACAACAGAATTCTGATTACAATATAGTCTCTCTTTTCTATTACCTTGGCTTTGGCAATGTAGGATGTCATTACCTCAAGATTTATATTTTATAGCACATAAGCAGTAAGATCTATAGACATTAAGCCTCTCAATATTCCCCTTTTGCCTTGAGTACTGTTTGTTACACTGATTTTGCTGGTGTGTTATAAACTCTTAGCTGGGTATTGCCTGTAAGCTTTTGGAACAATTATAGCTTTCCCATGAGAGCTTGTGGCATTTCATTTGCTCGAACAGTGCTGAGTCTGTTCATACTGTTTGACACCAGCTGATTGGAGCAAGGAGGAGGAGCGTAATCATACAAACACAGAGTCTTTGGCACAGAGGCTCACAGCGTTGCGTTTGCTTGAACAGTGCTGAGTCTGTTCATACTGTTTGACACCAGCTGATTGGAGCAAGGAGGAGGAGCGTAATCATACAAACACAGAGTCTTTGGCACAGAGGCTCACGGCGTTGCGTTTGCTTGAACAATGCTGAGTCTGTTCATACTGTTTGACATCAGCTGATCGGAACAAGGAGGAGGAGCCTAATCATACAAATTCCCCAACCCTCTGCAGCGCGTAGTGCAGTCGGTGCAGTGTCTTTGGGGGTCTTTGGAGGTGGCACAACATACAACTCTGCAGGTAACTCAACTCCACCTCTACAACTCTTGCTACCCTGCACGGCATTGGCACTTTTCAGCTAACTTAAATCCAAGTCGGGCAGTCATTTGCTTGTTGGTAACATTAAGGCTTGCATCGCACTGACTCTGAATTGATGTTCACTTCTACCTCTAGTTCCAATCAAAGAACAAATTGAAGTGTATCCAGCTATTTTTCATTTGCCTTTTCTTTTTTTACCCACTGGCAACTGCGGGGCTGGGTCCCTTTGAACCAGTGATAGTAAGAGAAACCAACATTGCACAAAAAAATCAAGGCTTTCTGTATGAGGCTGAGAAACCAATCTACTACAGACAATATCATACAACCTACTCCACAAATAGCTGGCCCATCATCGAAGATTAGTTTGGGGATTAGTGGCTCCTTAGACTTTGAAGACACTCGAAGGGACACCTAGGTAAACGCGATCCACTGTCTTGATGATGGTAGTCATGGCACTCCGATGAAGGTCATTACATTGAAAGACCCTAGGAAGGGCTATACCATCTGTGTTCAAGAAGCGCAGCCCTATCTGCTCAAGACCCAAAGGAGGAAAAATGTGAAAAGGATCCAAGGATCTTCAGCGATGCACCTAGTCACCGACAGCAGGCCAAAAAATAACAGATTTCTATCCTAAACCAGTGGGCTCCAGTACTGAAATTCGCGCCATAAAGTCAATGCGATGTGCAACTATTCTTGATTGTACACGGATGGATGCTCTAACAGACATGAACATTATCGAACATGCAGATGAGGTCATTAGAATGGACACCACTGTAGCTCAAAGTGGTGAGAATCAACAGTTCCCTGAACCATTGCATCCAGGTACTTCAACAGAGTTGACAGACTATATGGCATGGAAGGAAGCGGGTGGTTACAAAGCAGACTTTACAGAGCATACAGATGATGCCTCTATCCACAATACGCTTCGAGAGGCAGACAACATGATTACACTAACTTCTCCGAGTTTGTATGCCCTCAATATGGTGTTGAGTTCTTTTGTATGTCTCTATGACAATATGTGGGAAGAAGTAAAAGAATCACACGACAATGCTTAACTCTATCAGCATAAAGGTTGAAGATCTGGAGGTATTTTTGGGACATATAGTGCCCTTTGGCCCTACGGCAATACTGGAAAACCTTTGACTATTTTTACAAATGAGCCTAATGAAGATAGAGTGATTCTGATTGAGGAGTCTGTCTTGGGGGATTCCAAATGCCCCTTCAATTCATCTAACAAGGACGCCAGTGAAATTGATGATCCTGGCTCAGTGGGTTTCAAAATGGTGGAAGATCCAAGATCCATGGAGGACATTCCAGTAGTCCAGATAGTAAGGTGGAAGAAATCTAAAAAGCAGAAAGGATCTTCAAAGAAAAACGTATCTTCGAGGACATTTTTGCAAAATCTCTACCTACCAGGAGTGAAATTAAAAATAGGTGCTTCGAAAAAAGAATTTACTTCAGGCTTTGACACCACTGCTGGAGGAAGAGGAGTTTCTCCTTGCGTTGCAGAAGAAAAAGGCGACTTCCCAAATAGTCTTTATATATCAACTGACTCCGCTGAAAGGTGCTCTTCAGATCGAAAGTACCTCGGATATAGATGAAAAAGTGGCACACCCTTTTTTCCTGCCCTCACAAGGAAATGGAAAGGGTTCAACATCTGAAAAGACGGTCTTAACATCAATAGCACCTAGACTCCAAGGTTGAATGGGGGGAGCCTTACATTCTGATGGTACTCTCCCATTAACTGTCACATAAAAAGGGGGTGGTGTTAGGCAGAAACCTGTGCAGTTCCCTTTGGGAACACTGCAAAAGATTTAGGACTACAGGTGTTAGCAGTAAACCCACTTGGTAGCAGTCTGTACCAACCAGATTTACCTGGTAGCTGTGGCTGAGCAGTCAGACTTCCCTCAAGAAGAGTTAGGCAGTATGCAGAGTATACACAATAGGCACCCAGATACAATAACACAAGCAAACACTGACCAGAGCTTTGGTATCAAAGTATATAATTATTTATTTAAAAACACACTGTTTGAAACACTCTTTTTGTAAAACACTCTAAACACAGTTATTATTATAATATATACAACCCTTATTCCTTATCAGATAAGTCTTAGTTAACACCACTTATTTCCATACAGAGGTGAGCGCTTAACTATAGATGGCACTCCAATAAGTTCATGAAGAAGGGAGGGAAAAAGACAGAATATGGAAAGATACACCACTCTAAGATTTAGGAACACTATTAGCAAGGCAGAAGAGCCAAAGTCCATAGGCTGGGCCCACTCTTAAGAGAGAGCAGAGCACAAATGCGCCCAAGATCACACAGTTACACTAGGCTTAGAAGGTCTTGCAGAGAGTTCGAAAAGAGTTTAGAGAGGCTCAGAAAAGTTTAGCCAGGGTGTCCCAGGCTAAACCAGGTTCGAAAGCCGAGGGCTAAATCTACCCCGTACAGTCGGTGGCAAGGGAAGCCAGGCGGGACACGGTACCTTAAGTGGGAAGGATCCTCCAGCTGTGGCAGTTGTTCCTGGCAGCAGGTGCAAGTCTCGTAGTCGTCCAGGGGAAGAGAAGATCTCGACTTGGAGGAAAGATTAAGGTCGTTGCACTGCCAGGGAAGTAACCAGCCGCTGAGTTTTCCAGTTAAAGTTATTACCCTTTATTTCGGGGTCGTGGTAAAACGTGGTATTCCGGTTGCCGGGGTGCTTGGCATAGGCAAGGCAGCCACGAGATGCGTCGGGAAGGCGAAAAGACGGTGAAATTGGTTATCCCCACCAGTCAAAGGAAGAAGACTCTCCGGCGGGAGATCTCCTCTGTCGTTGGGAAAGTGGTGAGACGGTCCAGCAGGGCTCCACCTGTGGTGTCGTCGTGGCAGGTCGGCTCAGCTTCTCCCTCTTCGGATTCTTAGGTCCTGTGGCGACTTCTGAAGTTCCAGTCCCCAAAGCCCTGCTTTTATGCAGAAAACCCCCATTCACTCAGCCTAGCTGTCACTCAAACATGCTAAGTGGTGAGCCGGCCGGCTCACCACTTGGGCCAATCAGGATGGAGTGCGACTTGAGTTGCCTAGGCAATTCAGTCCAGGGTGCCTAAATCCCCCTCCACCCCTCTTAAGTACCCCAGACAGAGTGGCACCACTTTGGAGGGCTTCTGTGGAGAAGCCTGCCAAAAAGTGGAACAAAGGGCTCGACTTGGGTTGGAGTCACAGAAGAGAACACATACGCCATTTTAGAACCGAGTTTTGGCAAAAAATACCAACCGGAGAATTAATAATAATTGAATAAACCGGCGGTATGTTCGAGGCTATCGTTATTAAATAAATAAAGATAGTAGCCTCGAACAATGGGAAAATCCCATAGAGAAATATTTGCGGTTGAATATAACAAGTAGTATCTACTGCCACCAGCCAAAACTCGATCAGGGGGGACGGAGAAGTGCCCCCTCGACTAACAGACCCCGGGGCAATCGAATTGCCCCAGCCAGTACGTCCACAATATGATGGTTTGTACTGGCTCTGTTCAGAATTTAAGACTAGTAAAGTCAATGGTGACTTTACATGCCCTGGGAGACAGTAGTCAGTCCCAGGGTATGGAGTCTATATTGGGGGGTCACTATGACACCCCTGCGATACTGCATTGAGGGTGCTGTGTAACACACATCACAAAAACACATGAAGCCCTATGGAGTAAAAGACCCCATAGCCCATTAAACACATCTAGAGTCAAAGAAACACACTCAAATCATGCCCAAGAGTGAGGATAAAAGAGTCTCACTCTTGGCAGGAGAAAAAAATAAACCCCAAAAATCCAGCAAAGCTTCTGGGGGACTCACTAGGTTAGGAAATTCAGCCTAAACAGATAATTCTCCCTAACAGGGGGTCTCCTAAATGAACAAATTCACAATTTTATTCTATGGAACCACATCGCTACTAGAACATGTGGCTATCGTCAATTCAATTTGAATAAATCTGCTGTAAAGGCACACAATTGAATATAAAATACATTATATATTCAGTAGGTCCTCTAATGCGATGCTAAATCCAGCAGCTTTGCTTAACATTCCAGTAAGGCGGCTGAAGTCTGATGCACTTCCAGCTACTTGCGTGGCCCCGATGGCTATATCTAGAGGTTCTTTACAGGTAAATGTTGTTAAACCTGCACTTAACTTTCTATCGAAGGTTGACCACTCTTCCCCTGCTCTCTGCTTCCCGGGATCTAATCCTGGTGCTCCACGATTGGAGGGAGCTAACTCTAACTTGGGGAACTTACTTGGTAAACTCTATATCCCTGATAATCAAGAGGAGAGCTACCCAATCTGGAAACTTCACCCGATATGGACCAGGTTGGCAAATCTCTAAAAGGAAGGACGAGTCTTTCAAAATTAAATCCAAATCATGGGAATGAAGCATGGAGAAACCGTATAGTGCTCACCCTTTACCAAGGGGTGGAACCCTTGGCGTTTTTTTCCTCTAACCTACCTAACTTCTCTGCCTCTTTGAGAGATCCAAATGCTAGACCTATATTTGGCCCTGGTCTGACCAGGATGACGCAACTGGGCAAAAATGTCCTTGATCTATCCAGTCTTCTCAGAGATTCAGTGCCTGTATGTTTAAATCGTTCAAACATTCTTACGATTTTTGCTGAACTTGGCCTTTTAAGATCACTAGCATCAGAAAATATCGATAGAGTGTTTTTTCCGGTAAGAGGGGAGACAAAGTTTGCTCGACTAATTACTTTTTGGTTCGAGAGTGGTCATGGATTTGATTTTATCACAGAGGGAAAACCTACAGAGGCTGGGTTTTGATGTGGCCCTCTGAAGTGAAATTGATTCTAAACCCTACCCCACATCTACAAAAGCATAGATAGGGCTGTTCATTGCCAACAAGGATACAGAGTGGACGGTCCATAGATGGGGAAACAAAGGGTCACGAGGGCCAGCCACACAGGATGTAGCTCCCACATGGCTTCGGAAGATGGCTTCGGAAGATGGGACAATAACGACAATAACGACAGTGAGGCTGAGGGCACCACACCGGGTGCTAAAGAATTAAAGCTAGCGTCCTGGAATTCCTGGGGAAATACCTACCTGTTAACCAAAGGGGCAACTATGGAGATTATGAGGAAGGTTTTTTTAATCTTCTTTCAGGAAAGTTGGCTCACCACCCCCCTGTGTTAGATGGGTACTGTACTTTTTTTCAGAATGCTAAACCTAGCACCTGTGAACGACCAGCAGGCGTACTGGTGATAGCTATCCGCATTGGATTGGGCCTAACAGCTAGTGCGATCTTGATTTACACATACAGTATATTAGCTGTCGGAGTGGTAGACTCTGAGGAAAAAATAAGGATACTATTTAATATATTCAGTGGTCGAAGTGAGCGGGAGCGGCTAGGAGCCGTGCTCCTCTACTTTTTTAAATTAAATTTGACTGTTCCTATATTTTTAATTTTTAAATAAACTGTTCCGGAATGGTTTAGTTTTAAAATAAAAGTGTAGGGACGAGTTGAAACTTGCACTTTCATTGCACTACACTGAACGTTCCCTTAAACAGCAGGTGCATGTGTTTTGGGGTTTGTATTGTGTGCGGGAGGGGGCGTGCTGATGTGGTTTGTGGGGAGTGGGTGCAGGGAACATAGTTCCACTACTACATTTCATACGCTTCAACCACAGTATATATTGGCACATGGGAATGGGAGCTCTGGATCAGTTTATTTCTAAGAAGGGCTTTCGCCAGGTGGCGTTGGGGGGGGGGAGTTTTGAATGCAGAATGTATGGTGCCGTTTTCTGAAAAGCTACCCACTAAGTGGGAACAGTTTTGGATATTGGCTAAGCCAGATAAAAAGTCTCAGGCAGGGCTGAAATGGCTAAATGCTGTGCTCTAATTGGGGTTGGAGCTCTTAAACTGACAGACTCAAAAACAGAAGAGGGGAAAATTCCACATGGTGTAGGGGTTTGGGTGAGTCTACTTCAGACTACATCTTTGCGAGTCATTACCTCTAAGATCTCTGCTTAGATTTTCGTATAGAAACAAATTCTTGGAGTGATCATAGCACTATGAGTGCCACATTTAAAATCACCCTTGACTATAAACCGTTAAAGTATTTTGAAGGACCGCAGACAGAGCTTACTGTAATAGCAGCGCGCAATGGAATTAGATGGTCCCCATGCAAAATAGACTCTCTAAATGACTCACTTAAGCAGGTCATGTCGGCCTCTACTTTGGAATGGAAGTTGAGGGTCTTTAATGATCAAACATTCGACTTTACTATAGAGGAGTTAATGATGAGTTTAGTAAAAGGAGGGAGTATCAGGGGAAGTCGTTGTCCGAGGCAACACTTACAATTACATGATGAAACTTTAGCTCATAAGAAATTAATGATAAGGTGTGAAATCAAAGCACTGAGGGGAGAAGGGTGAGCCAATCCTCTGCAAGTCAGAAGAGTTAGGCTATTAAAACAAAGGTACAAGAACTTTTGTAAACAAAAGAAAGCAGATCTTGCTAAAAGAGATGCAGAAAGCATATTGATATTGATCAGTAAAGATGATAGTGCGTTCTGGTAATCGATTAATGTTCTAGATGTATCACTACTTCTCTCTCAAACTAATACAGTTTTGGAGAAGGATTGGGTCGCTCACTTCTTTGAAATGTATTCCTTAGGGAACGCAAAACAGGAAGCCTCAGAGATTTTATTTTTGCCTGAATCATCAGTAGGATTTGAGATGAGGGTAGCTGAATTAATTAAATCTTGTAAGCCATCAAGGGAGGCACGTCTGAACGGTTTAACTAACAGTACATTGAGGGATGACCCCTTTAATTGGACTAACGCCTGGGTAATACTATTCAACAGCATAATTGAATCACAAGCTCTCTCTCCCTCTTGGCATACAGCTACAGCGGTTCCCAAATTCAAGAGGGATACACAAATGGATCCAAAGAACTACAGTTGTCGCACAGTAAGATCTCTTGCGATGTTTCATCTAGAGGCCTGGCCCTTCTCTGCAAACAGGTTTTCTATTTTTCAGACAGGCTTCAGAAGCAGTCACTCGACCAATATAAACGGGTTGGTGGTAAGAGCAATTCAAGAAACTTCTTGGTTTGATAAATCTCTTACTACCCATGTGGCTTCCATAGATCTTTCTGTGGCCTTTGACTGAGTGGATCGTTGGCATTTTGTGGTGGAAACTGAATTTCTGGTTTATGCAGAGTGCTTTGTTGAAACTGATCATGGCCTTTCACGAGAATTTGGGGGTGAAGGTCTGCCTGACTAGAGATGGTATGATGTCAGACCGTATTTCAACTCCGTCCGGTCTAAAACAAGGCTGTAAAATCACCCCTTTTCTCTTCAACTTATATGTATCAGACATACTGTTGTCGTAACCTAAGTAAGGCATCATTGGCCTCTCCTAAGGAGGGTGATGCAAAAATGACAGGGTTAGCTTACGCAGATGATTTTTTGTTGTTCAATCATACCCGCGTGGGCATAAGCAGATTACTAACTGCCTTTTCTAGATTTGCTGCAGATAACAGTTCCAGATATGCAGATCCTAACTGCCTTTTCTAGATTTGCTGCAGATAACAGATATGCAGATCCTCCCGCCTTCCAGTGCTTCGAGCGACGGCGGACGCTTCCTTCTGCGGTTCCAGCCAACCTGCGGGAGCCTCCTGCATTTTAATCATCCTGGGCGGCGCCTCCAGTGGGTCGAGCGACAGCGGACCCATCCGCTCTCCACTGGGCCAGCCGACCTGTGCAGTCCTCTCGCCTTCCGGTGGCCCGGTGCGGCGGTGGCCTCTTTCTCCCTGCCGCTGCCTGCTGTGTTAGCCGAACTACAGAGCCCTCCTGCCTTCCTGTCACCCTGGGCAACGGTCGCCTCCACCTCCTTAGTGCGGCCGATACCAGCGAATCCCACACAGATCGGGTGCCGGAGCCCTCATCGATTGCCTTCTTTGCTGCGGTCAACGCCCGCGGATCCCACGTGGACCAGATGCTACAACCACCCGCCTTTCAATCATCCAGGGCGGCGGTCGCCTTTTCCTCCTTCTGATCTTTGCTGGGCCGGCCGGCCAACCTTCTCGGTCCTCCCGCCTTCTGGTGGTCCAGAGCAGCGGTGACCTCTTCCTCCCTGCCGCTACCTGCTGCGGTAGCCAACGTGCTGAGCCCCCCTGCCTCCCAGTCACCCTGAACAGCGTTTGCCTCTTCCTCCTTGCTGCGATCGACACCAACAAATCCCGCACAGGTCAGGTGCCAGAACCCTTATCGCCGGAACCTACTGACATTAAATAGAGCACAACACCAGTTCAGACTATCACTATCTACTGGGCTAGCTCCGGTCCCCCCCCCTTTGGATTCATCCGACTGTCGAGCACCCTGTGGCCTTCGGAGTCCACTCCTTCTTTCAGTGATTCCTGAGGCCCCCTCCACGCTGCAGCCGCCTCACAGCTCTCCATATCCTTTTCTCTTAACTCTCCCATCACTTCATACGGACTGGGGTTCATTCCTGATGGACTCACTTTACTTGAATCCCGCAGCTCCCTCCACTTAGCTGCCTCCACTCAGCTCTCTGTGCCCCCTCTTCCTCCCACAGGGCCTGAGTCCCCACCTCCAACGAACTACCCTGACGGATTTGCCTCACTGCTTCCTAGGCCCCTGTACTTCACTCAACCTCAGAACTCTGTCTGCACTACTTGGTTCCGGCTGATCGATATTTCTGCCATCGGGAGTCGCTTTACCATACTAGTTGCACTTGTTTAATTGTCACTCCACTGCCTGTGCTCCAACTTTCCTCCCTCAGTTCCTGGCTTGCCCTAATCTGATCTTGAGTTATATGCTTCTTCTCCCCCCTCTCCATTGTTTCCTCCCACACCTTCTCAGTTCTACCCTGTCACCACCTTCAGCGGTGCAGATCTAACTCTAGACTACTACTCTGTTTTACATCAAGCACCACTTGACCCCTCCTATATCATCCTGTCTCTTGCAGCTCTGGTCCCTTCTTTCCACAGTATTGAGTTCCTGAACCTCTGACTCATTTTGACTCCAGTTGGGCTTTCAACTTGACTCCTCCTATCCTCACCCTTTCTGATCTTCACCCTCTACATTCTCGTTACTACCATTCTGCCCTTACCTACCTATCTGCACCTAAGCCCTTGGTATGCGATCCCCTTTTCTCCTTCTCACCCCACTCTCTCCCCCCTCAACTCCTCATTCCACCTCCTCCTCTCCCTCCTGCTATACTTGCTCCTCCTGATGCCTAGTCCTCTTCACTATTTTCCACCCCATATTCTTCTACTCATCCTCCTTCCTTTTTTCATCGCCCTAACCTTCTTTACCCCCCCCCCCCACTGCCAACCAATCTGCCCTCATAAACACTGCTCTCTGGAACGCCAGATCCATCCGTAACAAGACCGCTGCTACCCTTGATCTTTTCTTCCGCCTCAATCTTCATTTCCTTTGTCTAACTGAGACATGGATTCCACCTCAAAACACCTCTGTCCCTGCTTCCTTAACAACCTCGTCTTCATCTTTCATCCATACCCCTCGTGCCTCCGGACGAGGTGGCGGCGTAGGTCTCTTATTCCACCCGAAATTCACTTCCTCCTCTTCTTCTCCAACTCTCCCCTCTTTCTCTACTTTTGAATTCCTCTACAAGTCCTTCTCTTCTCCCTACTCTATTTCCTTCCTGATCATCTATCGACCCCCTGGTCCTCTCTCCTCTTTCCTGGATGATCTGGATCACCTCCTCTCACTTATTCCTCCATCTACCTCTCCTTAAGTGGTACTTGGAGACTTTAACATCCATCTGCCTTCTCCCCCACAATCTTCTCCTCTCCTCTCCATCCTTGACTCCTACCTCCTCTCCCTCCTCCCTTTGCCCTCTACTCACTCCTCTGGCTCTACTATTGATCTCATCTTCTCCTCCTCCCACTCCTCATCCCCTGTCTCCTCTCTCCCTGTCTATCTCTCTGATCATGCTCTACTCTCTTTCTCCCTTTCTCCTCTATCTACACCTATTACCACTAATCCTTCTCCCCCTATATACTCGCGTCGTGACCTCCGGGACTTCGACGCTACCCTCTTCTTTGACACCTGCTCATCTTCTCTTCCATCTCACCAAGACTTTGCATTACTGTCTCCCGATGATGCTCTCTCTTCCCTCTCATCCTCTATCTTCACGACCCTTGACCAACTTTACCCCCTTTCTCTCTTTCGCCCTACACGCAAGCCTTCTCAACCTTGGCTTACCCCCATCTCCACTCTATGCGTCGCCTCCTCAGGCGGTTAGAGAGACTCTGGCTCAAAACTCCCTCGCTTTCTAATCGAACCTCTTACTTTTCTTATCACGCTCTTTACAACTCCTGTCTTGCAACCACTAAGTCCTCCTACTACTCTAACCTCCTCCAGTCTCAAGCATCTCATCCTCTGCAAATTTTTCAAACTGTTACCCATCTTCTCACTCCTCCTACTCCTGATCCTTCATCCAATTCCACGCTCTCTCCCTCTGATTTTGCGAACTTCTTCTCCTCCAAAAAATCAACTCCCTCTCTAAGCCCCTCTCTTCTCCTCCCCCCTCTCCTCCCTCTTCCGACATGTCTGTATTCTCACCCGTCTCTACGTCGGATGTCTCCTCCCTCCTGTCCAAAGCTCACCCCACATCCGCTCCCTCTGACCCTGTCCCCTCTGTTCTCATCCCCAAAATCTACCCTCTTCTTATCCCATACCTTACCACTTTCTTTAACTCCTGCCTCTCCTCTTCTACATTTCCCTTAGCCTTCAAACATGCAACGATTATTCCTATCCTAAAAAAACCCTCGGCTGACCCACTCCTTACCTCTAACTACAGACCTATCTCCCTTCTACCTTTCCTTTCTAAACTCCTTGAGCGTCTTGCTTATTCTCAACTCTCTTCTTTTGTCTCCTCCTCCTCTCTCCTTCCTCCCTTTCAATCTGGCTTCCGACCTAAACATTCCACTGAAACAGCTCTCACTTCCATCCTCAACTCTCTCCTCTCTGCTCGGCATGCCAAGCAATCATCCATCCTTATTCTCCTTGACCTCTCTGCCGCCTTTGACACTGTTGATCACCCACTCCTCCTACACACTCTCTCCTCCTTTGGTTTCAAGGGCCCTGATCTGAATTTGCTATCTGCCTACCTTTCTTCTCGTTCCTTTTCCGTCTCATGGGGAGATCACACCTCTTCTTCCTTCCCTCTAACATACGGTGTTCCACAAGGCTCTGTACTTGGTCCTTTCCTCTTCTCTCTTTATACCTCACTCATCGCCCCCGTTATCTCTTCCTTTGATGTCTCCCATCACTTTTATGCTGATGATAGTCAGCTCTTTCTCTCTTTCTCCTCCTTCACACCTGACCTCTATCTCAAACTCTCCTCCTGTCTCACAGCTATCAAGAACTGGATGTCCTCACGCTTCCTCTCTCTTAACACGGATAAGACAGAAGTCCTTTTCTTCCCTTCTAACTCACTTCCTCCTCCCTCTCCTCCCTCCATTCATCCACTTCCCTCCCCCCCCAACCTCCCTGTCTCCTCCCATGCTTGTAATCTAGGCGTTATATTTGACTCCTCTCTCTCCTTCTCACAACACATTTCACTTACCTCTCGCTCCTGCCGCTACCATCTATACAACATTCGTAAAATCCGTCCTTCCCTCACATTCGATGCGACCAAACTCCTTATCTCCTCTCTCATCTTTTCCCGGCTATTCTACTGCTCCCCTTTATTCTTTGGACTTCCTGCATCCCAGCTTACCCCCCTTAAATCCATTTACCACTCTGCCGTTCGTACTCTTTGTCTCCTTACCTCTTGTGATTCCATCTCCTACTCGCTCTCTCATCTTCGTTGGCTACCTTTCCACTTTTAGTTAAAATTCTGTTTTCTCTGCCTTGTTTTTAAATCCTTACATGGTCTATCTCCTCCTTATCTCTCCTCCCTTCTCACCTTTTACTCCCCCTCACACTCTCTTCGTTCTGCTGACCGTTTCCTCCTCACTGTACCTCCTTCCCCTTGTGCTTCTTCCAGGTTCCGCTCCTTTCAACTCCTCGCTCCTCTTCACTGGAACGCACTCCCTCTCTCAATCCGCTCTTCCAATACTCTTGCCTCATTTCGCACGTCCCTTAAATCCCTTCTCCTCCACTCTCCTCCTTGAAGATCTGATTATTCTCTCATCCTCCCCCCTCTCTCCCTCTTCTAACTCCTTAACCCCCACTCCCTACTCATTCTCCCACCTTCCTATTCTTCACTTGTTCTATCCTTCTCTTTTCCCCCACACCAATCCTACTTCCTCTCCACTTCCCCTTCTCCACAGTTAATTGCTTTTTGCACTGTTTTTGCTGTTGAATGATTCATCATGTAATTTTGTTCACATTGTTCTTTGTTTATTGTTGTTCACTGTACGAGTTGTTCCATTGTACAGCGCCTTGGTATAAAGCGCTCTTTAAATAAACAAATCAATCAATCAATCAATAACAGCCTATTAATTAATGCCAGAAAAACTAAAATTCTAAATTTTAGAAGAGGGAGTAAAACGACTCGACTTGTATGGCCTGCTGAGGGGGCAATTTTGACTCCATCACCTAGTACGATCTACCTGGGCTTTTTTTTTCCTCGGCTAGGCAATCTACATTTATGCTCCATCAAATCTTGAAACAAAAAGCTCTACTGCTCGCAAACCAATTAGCAATTGTGAACCAAAGATTTGGCCGATTTTCGATTAAACCAGCTTTAAAATGTTATTACTATCGACTTGAATTGTATTTCACTGAGGTACCTGAATGGTTGGATCAAACTTTGATTGAGAAACCCTAATTGTGTACCTGTGACAGCTATTCAATTTGAGCTGGGGCTAACTTCCTTAAAAGCCCAAGTAAAATGGAACTGCCTGCAACTGTATTTGAATTGTTATCTCCTATGGAATCCTCGCTTTAAGAATATTTGGGTAATGCCATGTTTGTCAAGCAAAGTGGTAATAGAGCCCACTTCTTGTCTGACTTTCGGACACATTGTAACCAAATGTTTCAAGAGTTGAATGTGGACATTTATTTCCTTATTGTAAATTCTCCAAAGGTTAAAAAACATTTGTACAACCTTCATTGGGTTGAGACAGTCGAAAAATTCCACCGTTATTGAAGATTTTGTAAAGATCATGATAATATGGAAACAACAAAACATTTAATTTTAGTATGTCCGGCAGTAAATGTTGAGCGAATAAGTTTCCCAGGGAAGATGTCCCTTTCAGCAAATTGGATAGACACAGACTCTTTGTGGCAAAGATGCTTAAACTCACCAAATGTATCTGATGTGTTAGCGGTTACATGTTTTTGTAAATCTATATTTTTACAATCTAAAAGTGAAAATTCTCTTCCTTTTTAAATTGATCTTTTTTGCTAATTCATAAATAAAAGCAAATAATTATGTTGAACCATGATTACTATTTATATAATTATTTTCCTTGTACTTCTATGTTTTTTACTAATGTTTATAAATGTATGAATTTAGAGTAATTTTTATGATGCAATAGGATGTTGTAAAGGTTTCTTTTTAAACGATATACAATAATATTTTTTTTTCAAATACCTTTCCCATGAGGTTTTGGGGCTTTCCGCACTCTCATGCGCTTATTTATACAGTCACTTGCTTTTAACATGCATAACATTTGTTGGTTTCGTATAGTTCAGTTTTCAAAATCACTTCTATCCTCGCTTTCACTCACTCGCGAGTGAAGCAGCCTGCTGTGAACACGCAAGCAGCATTGGAGCGCTCCGGAGTCACTTACAAGCTGTGAACTCACTGGCTAAGTCGCTCGTGTATGCTCTGCTTGGTGTTCGCAGGTCTTCAGGGCTTGTGGCTTTTCGTGGTAAGGTGGACAGCTTCCGCTGGTCTTCCTCTGCTTTCTGCTTACACCACCAACAAATGGGGCCTCCTCTGCTCCAGAGAGGGTCAGGTGCAACCCAGCCATCTTGGTCCTTACACGAGGGAACACTTCCCTCGGTGCTGCTGCTTCCTGCTGCTTTAACTCGGTACAACGAAATATTAGCATGCAAGCGTCTTGTCCACACGCTTCCCGCTGCGCAGTCTCTGCAATTGGTAGAGTCACAAGCTAAGACTGCCTCAGGACCCAGCACGGCTCTTGGTGATTCAGTGCTCCCAGCGCCTTCTCTGGCCTCAGGCTTCCCTCTCAGGTGCAGCCATGGCTCGCACTGTTTCTTCCTCTTCCCTAGTTCGGCTTCTCCTCTCAATGCCTGTACCTGAGGTTGTTTTTAAGCCACCCAGTCCCCTTCAGGTGTAGGTCATTTACACTAACTAAGAGATCACTCCCACTGCAGTGTTCCTCTGAATTCCTCTTCCCCGTCCTAGTACAGAGGGAATTATGGGACTTGAAGTCCAAGGCAACAAAGTTAGCTTTTCTAACTCGTTTTACTTGGCAATGAGCCATTAAAATACTAGGGCTTTGGGGAAAGGTGAAAGAGCAATATCCCGGTCTTCATGATCTGTTTCCTCCCCCATGTGATCCTCGCCCTGAACACCACCCCCAGGGTTAGGATCAGGAAGCGTCTGCCTTTCCTTGGCCACATGTGGAAGGTTCCAGGTTGAGGTTTTGGGGGGAATCATTACTGATTCATCACAGAGAGCAGTAGGAGTAGGGTGAGATCAGAATGTGTGTTATAAACAGGCCCCCGATTCGATAAGTATATTTAAAGGTACTATCCCAATTCCCATTGAACAGAGTTGAGACAATTAGAAAGTCCCTGAGGCAGCATAGTCAAGCAACCTTTTAGAGTGTCGGCACAAGTACAAGTCAGCTCTTAAGACAGTAGGGAGTCAATAAAATCAGTAGGAGTAACCTGTGGTTATGGATGCCTAGATTAGGCAGCAGGGTCATACTGAGATGAAAAAGAGAGGGACAGCCCTAGGGCCCATTAAAGATTCAATATAAACTCTTGAACCATCTCAGGGGGTTGGAGGTATTTTTGTGCCATTTGTGGCAACTGTGAAAGAGGGAACAGTTGAGAGAGGCAAATATCTGCAATAAGAAACTACACCAGAAAGATCTTACTTAACATTTAATATCCTCCTGCTAAGAATACTTTTTTTATTCTATTTAATTATGCAAAACAATTATTTCAGAAATCTTTACAATTAGTATAAAAAAGGTTTTTGAGTGTTCAGGGAACCTTGATGTCTAGAGCAGAAATAGTAACGGTTCATTGTCTTTCTCAGGAGCAGTGCAGTGTGGGACTCTGTGCAGGTTCCATCTGATTTTATACTTTGCAGAATGTTTTATTTTTTAGTGTCACCGATTTTAAATACAGTGCAGCAGCAAAATACAGAGGGAACACCACACAAAACAACTCATTAACCCTCAGCACCAACTGCCACCCCACGAAAAACATTATCCACATTGTCAAATGTACTATATGTACCATTGTTCAATTATACATTGAAGTTGCATTTCTTTGCAATTCATATTTTGTATGGAAAAATGGGCATGGTGAACATTCTGAATTGAAATCAGTGGATACCAGTTGGGGGGTTCCATGTGTTAAAATCATGGCAAAAATTGCTGTTTACACAAAAAATTGCGGCAAACAGGCTGTGGTTTTGCTGACGCAATCCATGTAATGGATGCGGGGGACACCCCCGCAATCCCCAGAACCATTAATCGTATAATGGGGTATGCTTTTACTGGGTCAAACCACAGCATTTATTCCGCAATTTTTTGTACAGACGACTTTTTTGCCGCAATTTTATTACTGCATACCAGTTGGGGAAATCTTCATAGGATATGCACTTTTTTAATGATGTTGCTTTGGTTACCTATCATCCTAAATTACTTTGATTTGCTCTTCCTCTTTTTAGACAAAGAAGAATTTGAATGTAGACAAATAGCCTAATGCTTTTTTAGCTTAGGTTTTTAATTCCTGATAGGAAAAAAGAAGACAAGAAGCACATGCCAGAACAGATAGAGTTTGAAAATCTTTTGTTTTGAAAAAGAGATTTGAACGATATATAGGTGTCGCAAATGGTTGCCTGTTTATGAATATTAATGAAGAGTCCATGATGGAGAAAGTATCCCCTTTACAGTGGTATCTGTAATCCTGAAAGCCCATTGGTTCAAGTGACCTAAACATGTAAAAAAGTCAAAATTTCAAAGCTATCCCCCACGAAGAACATTGTGCTCTTTAACCTCAAGGAAATCCTATGATTCCCAGATCTAAAAATATAACAGTAAGAGGTTAAATATTTTGGATTCACTTGCTATTGATCGGAATGGGCAAAAAATATCGGATACATTTCCAACACAATTTGAAGGCAGTTTTGAATCTCTCTCTGCTATTGAAATTTTTCAATGAAAACCTCCACAATGCTTCAATACCTTATGAGATTTTAGCTATTTAGAATTGAACAAACTCACATTTCTACATTCATTTGTTTTGTGTGTCTGAAATGTTCATGCCTGTTATTGCTCATACAGAGTTCTATATTAAGAGCATCTTCTGTCTCCTGTACCTCTAGTTGAAATATAACATTTGGTGGCATGCAGACAGATTCGGGTAAAAGAAGACACCTGTTAGTGTGCCATTGCCATTTAGCTTTGTTATGATTTTGTTTTGGGATCCTGCTCTTCTATACACACAGGTTGTTAACATTGTTCCATTTCCATGAATTATTGTCTCCTGTGCTATCAAGGACAAGTCTTGAAAATTGCTGTGATAGCCTGCATTTTGTTTCTTTTGTAAATATTTCAGTTTTGCACTATACTGGCTGCAAATATGTTTTAATGTTTCTTTTTTGCTAACAGGCAACTTGGTATGTAGCATCCTAGCCATCAAAAGCTATGTGTGGAATCTATTCACTGCAACAACTGAAGGTTTTGTGATTGGTCTATATTATCCCTGTGTACTTTTAGTGGCTATTTTCATTGCATGCAATATGGGAGCATGGGGACAATACATCACCATCAGAGAGCACCTTGTAGAAATACAAATGCAGACTAATGGAGACGTAGGGCATCAGTATGAGGATGGCAGTGCATTAAAAAAACGTTTTAGGCTGTAACAGAATAACTGCTGCTTTTACGGTACAGCTGAATTCTGAGTTTGACCTTAAAGCGGGGGACTTCAGAAATGGGGATTTACTCCACCACACCTCAACCCGTAATCTAATAGTAATGCCATGGGACCTAGAGGTGATATTGCTAAACAATTTCTGATGTAAATGGTAGATTTACTGCTGGTTTACCGCCAAAATCCTAATGAGGCCCAAAGACTCCTTCAATACAGGCAGGATCCCCACCCTGTACCTGGACTACCCTAAGTCACAGGGCACTAAGGAGTACCCTGTGACTACTCAGTACACGTGTGGACCATCCAATATGATGGAGAGCCAGAGGAGCATAAATATGTATGGACCATACTGACACTTCACAAATCATGAAGTAGGCACGAGACTCACAAACAAATTAGCTATAAGGATTATTTTATTAGTGAAACATTTCTAGACAATAAAGACTTATTATTAAGAATTGAAAATCCATTATTCTTCAAGACAAATGTCGATCGTAAAATAAGAAGAGGTTGTGGAATAAAGTGTATTGAAACTGGTAACTGCCTTTGATTTGGAATATTTATGGAATGCTAAAGTATAGCAAATGCACATGTTTTGAAACAATGACAACTGATTGCTTAACAGATCTATTAATGTTTTATGTTACCCTTCTCAAATGTTGTATTATACCCTAAATCTATTAAATATTCTTTACTTAATATCTCTTAGTTGAATAAAAGCCTGGACAAGAAACAACCATTTCACAAATAGCCTGTGAAGGCTAGGTAGAACCAGGGCAATAATTTTCACAATGACGGAAAAAGATTTTTTTTTATAATGTGTGAATAATGGGGAATCCAGCATACCATAAACTGCATAACTGTACTGAAATTCTCGAAACATGACGTAGTTTGCTCTGCGACTCAAAACACCAATAACTGACTGCATTAATACATATTAGGCTCACCATAGCGATCTATATACTATATATACTATTCCTACTCTCATTATATATACTACTCCTGCTCTCATTTTTCACGGGACCCTGTGCTTTCTTATTTATGACATTGGCCTCCTCCCCAGCAACAAACCAACCCTTAATGTAGAGTGTCACATATTCCTCTTATGGGCTACATGTGTCTAATCAATGAATAATGAAACAATATATTTACTCTAACAATTGTTCTTGTCACATTCTCCGCATGAAATACGATAGGCCTTTCTGACTTACATGTGCAGGTACCCCCAACCACCTGTGCCACCTTCGGATTCTTCGACCCAGTTATGACCCACGTGATATTGTTAAAAGCATTTATTTGGAGGAGGGGTGAGTAAAGTCTTATCCAAAGATTCATTGTCATTTAGGCTGTAATGGTCACACACAAAGAGTACATTTCCTAATGTCATTCTTGCATGATTTCCAGTGGCATGTAGGGCACTCTTTAGAACAGATAGGAAGGCGCAAAAAAATATATCAACAAAAGAAAAACAGGTGCAAAATCATGTACATATTGTATGGACATACATTCAATAAATGCTTTTTAATACAGCTACAATTATGAACTAATAAAAGATCCTAGTGTATCTATCATAAGCCAACTCCCCCTGTGACATACGGTTCTAACTGCCCATTCACTGACCAAAACCAGGATATGTAGCACAAGATGGGATGAAGCTGTGGACAGAAATATTTTCTAAAAGATGTAAAAGTTTAAAAAAATGTCTACGTCCAAATGTATGAACTACAGTTACCATGGGGAATGGAGGAGAGCATGTCTGCTAGTCAATGCATGCTTATTAAGTCTAAGTCTTACAATCATTCAGAAATCTGACAAACGATTGCATCATTCTCATGTTGCCCATTACCTACAACCCAAAAGTCAGCTTGGCTGTCAATTTGCTAGCTGTATAGGCTGTACAATACTGTTCACCATGCAACATTGCGTATTGGTATTGACAGGTGGACTATATGCCAGCGGGCCATACAAGAATGTAATAGGTACATATAAGAGTTTGTTTGGTTCAATGAAAATGGACGTTCACGAAAACTATGAATTATTAATCATGTTCTAATTTTGTACAAAAATGTTAGGAGTCGTCGTCTAATGCCCAGGGATAAGGGGCTGTGCCTTTATTGGCAAAGCAACCGTAAGCCGTAGATGTGCATTAGCACAGGGCCAAAAAGCAGAGTCCGCGCAGAGTCCTTCTCGTCCTTCGTGTGCCGTGGGTGCCTTACATCAGATTGTCTGCTGTGGGAGGAGTGCCTGATAGCGGAATATTATTGCTGCTTCCGTCCTTCGTCTCCATCTCCTGTTTCCAGCTGTACACGGTGAGAGCTGGACTTCAGTGGGTGGTGAGGGTGGGGGGGGGGAGGGAGTAGGACTCTGGCAGCTCCTTGAGCTGTCTGTCGGGTGTCCCCACCTCACACCCGTACTCCGCTGCAACGTGCACTTTCATATTATATAATTAGTTTTCCAGCTTGCCAGCCCGGACTGTTTTTACCTTCACAAGTCATTTCACGAACTGGGCCAGCTAGGGATGGATTTTTGTGAAATTTACCAGCCTGTTGTGACGCTGTGTCCTTAAGCGTGTTGGAAACCTGCTGGAAACTTCTGTAGGGGAGTTTGGTTGGTGGCAGCATGACTTATTAGTGACTATTTTGCATTTTCTTTTCTTTTGTTCTGCTGCTTAGCTCCAACCTTTTGTTCCACTATTGAGCCTCCCTTGCATAGATGTACTGATTTTACCCGCAAGGGAGCTCCTTTGCTTTATGGATCTGGGGTACGCCCACACCTGTATGCGTAGCTTGACCTGTGGCTTTCTGTGGCCTTTGGTGGAAGAGTCCATTTACTGACTATTGCGGACTAATGTTCCTTTTTTTTAAATTTGTTGTTAATTCATTTTAACCACTCTCATTGGGGTCCTACCCACAAGTTCAACTAAAACGCAACCTTCATCAGTCTGGTTTTACACACCATTTCTATTTCTTTTCTTTTTTTGGTTTTAATCACCAGTTGGGGCTGCGAGTTGTTATTACACCCCAACCTGTGTCTACTAGGGGGTTGCGAGGGCAGTGAGGCCTCCCGCTTCTCTCTTTTAGGGTCTATTGTTCTGTTTTTATTTTCCTTTTAATCTATTTCTAATCGCCAAATAGTGTAATATTCCCCTTCTTCTACACCCCTTGTGAATTATTCCCTGTGTATTATTGGACCTTCTTTAAGTGAGGGGCTGAGAGGTAATTTTAATTTGGTTTTCTTTCTCTTACTCTACCTTCATAAGGTTTATTTAAGGGTTACTTCATTTTCCTTTTTCCATTTTTTTCCCTTTCTATAATTTTGCGTCTGCCTGACCTCGTTTGAGAGCCCGTGAAGATGGACAGGGTAATCTACTTTGAGGATGAGAAAGCGCAAACTAGGTGAGGTGGGGGACACGGCCATTAGTGCTAAAAAGCACAAACATAATCAAAACCCCAAAGACCACCATTAAGCAAGTAGCGGGGGCATTTAAAGCAAAATCTAGGGCCAATAACTCTCACTTGACTCTTATCTTAAGACCATGGCCGAAAATCTGGCTGAGAGAATTCAAGTAACTGAGAAAGCGATATGGGATGCTGCCTCTTCACATAGGGATTGTTGGTAGGGAATCGGGACTAGGTGTTGCTGATCCCGATATCCCACATATTGAGAATCCTTGTGGGGATTTGAGGCAGGATTCCTCTGCTGTCCCCCTGTTGGATGAGGACACTGAAATATTTAGCACCCCTATTGCAAGAGACTCACCAGTGGTTTTTCCTTTACCTATTGTGGAGCCCCCAGGTGCCCACGGTTCTCATTTGTCATTTGGCGATGATTCTTTAGTATCATCGACCAAAGATGATGAGAAAACCTGGTTGGAGGCATTATTGGATCGGAAATTGAGACCCCTCTTTTCTCTGTTGGAGGCAGGGGGCGGTCATCCGATAGCGCCAGCTCCGTTGGCCTTCCAGGAGCAGACCAAGTTGGATGCCACCTTTGCGTTGTTGCAAACCTTCAAAAAGGGGGTTATGGAAACTCTTTTGATCATGGACGATTCGATTAGAAACCTTAAAACACAGGTTAACCTCATTATCCACAATAGTTCTGGTGTTGGATCTTCTTTAGCACAGACCTACACCAGACCCATAGGCCAGTTGGGGAATGGGGTAAGGGACGGTTTGGCTTTTAGTAATACTGTTCCACGGCTTAACATTGTGTGGCCCCTATTAATCACACCAGCCCAGGGATCACAATGGACAGGCTTGGTGAAACCGAGGTTGGGGTGGTTCTTAATCTTCCTCCTGAGGTGGTTTGCTTTGTAAGTGTGATCACTGGAGTCTGGAGCCTAACAGTGGGAGCTTTTGAAACCACGTCATCTCTGATGAATAAAGCAACCCACTGGCTCAACTCAAACTTAATGGGCCCTAGTATAAATCCGAAATCGGTACTGATGGCTAGAAGAGTGGGAAGGGTGGGTTCCACTAGGAAGTCCATCATGGGAGATTGTATTGTGGTCGCATTTTCTAATCCCATACTAGTGAACCACCTCCTTAGCTCTAACCTGACCATAGGCTAGAGGGCAAATGGCTCCAGACTAGAGAGATGATTGGTGGGATTAGATTACTTCTATCCTGAAGCGAGAATGTTGGAAGCTGCACCGGCTGGGCAAGGAAAAGGAACTCCACTTAGGGACTTATCTCAAGGTAACGCTGTCCCTCTGGGTGATCCTGGCAGGGGCCATGACTCCTCCTGGACTATGGTGGGAAGGAGAGGCATTAATCACCAGGAGGGTGAGGGGGCAGTTGTAACCGGAAAATGTGCGGTATCTAATAGTTTTGAGCCTTTGGTGTCAATGGACGATCAGGACTGACAGAAGGCGTCTTTGGGCTCAACATTGGTCTTGGAGCCAGATCTGATTGCTATCCCTGCTTTAGAGGTAGTTTGTGGTACCTCCCACGTGGGAGTACTTTCTAATATTCCCGGTTCTGTACTTCGTGGGAGGGAGAAGTATATTAAACTAGTCTCCTGGAATATAGCGAGCTCGAGGAACAAGTTGCAGCTGGTCGAGAACATGGACTTTATTAAGCTTCATGAGATGGTCCTGCTGCAAGAAACCTGGGACCTTGCACTGCCTCGCCTTGATGGTTATTTGACGCAGGGTATACCTGGTAAAAAGAATAGAAGAGTGCAGAACTCAGGGGTTTTGGCAGTGTTGATCTCAGCTTCCCTTGACTGTGGGTTTGAGGTGGTAAATACTGGGCTCGAATTTATACAACTGTTGAAGTTTAAGTACCAAGGGGCTGAGGGGTTTGATCTCCTGAACCTGTATAATAGTCCTAGTGGGGTAGCTGGGGAAGTCTGGTGCAAAATCAAAGAATTTGTTGATCAGTATCTAGATGATCCCCTGAATTCGCAGAAAAGGTTCATTTTGGGAGGGGACCTCAACCTCAAAATGGGTAGTGGCCTTTCCGCAGACCTTTACGAGCCCACGGAGGAACAATTGTTTGGGGTTAAGGAACCAATAATGGCCGACGAGAGGGTTTGCTCAAGGGGCCTTCAGGTGAGCACCAGGCTTGTCGAGTGGGGCATGCGCTCTGTTAATGGGCGATTCAGTCCTGATATCCCCGGCAAACATACTTTCAGTAATCATGTGGGGTCCTCTACGATAGATTATTTTTGCCTGACACTTAACCTTAGGGTTATTGGGAATTCGTGTCAAGGGAACCTAGAGACAGTCCTCTGGGGACACACGTAGGGGCATCAGATTGGGTGACCTATTTTGGTACCCTATATGACGACGGCAGAGCCAGAGTAGAGACCACGAGCGGGGGAGTAAAGTTACGTTTCTCTCTGGAGGAAGTAACCAAGGCCATCAGGGCACAATAATGTAACCGAGCTCCTGGGCCAGATGCTGTACCCGCGGATCTCTTTATAAGCCAGCTTGATTTTTGGGCTCTGTTATTAATGCATGTTTAAGTTTGGGCCGATATCCCCGTCATTGAAGACAGCTACTATCTTCCCTATTTTCAAAAAAGGGGATATCACCAAACCTCCTTCTTTTTTTTCAAATCTTTATTTTAATTTTCCAAAAAGTGATAACCTGTCAACACAGAGAACATATATTAAAATAATTATCAGAATACCAATAAAACATTACAGTGTGAAATAAAATGGTACAGGTAAAATAGAAACAATTTGAAGATTACTAATATACAGCCAATAAAATTCAAACTATTCTACTGTGAAATGACAGTGAATCAAAATAAGCAAATATATTATATACAAATACACAAGACACAAAACACAACAAACAAGTAACACCCCATTGAATCATTCGCTCCAATACAAATTTAAATCAAAGTAAAACCCGCTCTGCCAAAAATTCATGCCTAGAACTCATTAAACACACTTAATTGCTCTTTGTAAGATTCTTTCTTATTAAATGCCTTAAATTGAATTTTTTTCAAATCGTGAAAGCAGCTGCACTTGTACTATCCATTCCTCAACACATGGTTTTTTCCTTATTTTCCAAAGGCGTAGAATTTGCCGTGTTGCCACCAAAAGGACCTTGTTAACCCAACATAGAGTCGCATAACTCAGATGGCGTGTTCCAATTGAAGATTTCAAAAGTACAGTTAACGATGTTCTTGGGAAAGTCAAATTCCAAACTAAGTCAATCCTATCCAGAATATCATTCCAGAAACCTCTAACCCTTGTACAGTCCCACAACATATGAAGTATAATGCCTTTTTCCTTAGAGCAACTCCAGCATTTTTTATCAGCTCTTAATCCTAATCTGTACATCTTATCAGGGGTCCAAAAGAGATGCCCCAAGATCCTCTGCTGAATATAACGTAGATTCAAATCAATTTTCACCCTAACCGGGACTTTCCATAAACTTTCCGTCCAGTTTCTCTTTTGGATACAGCATTCAGAATTTTGGGACATGTGTTGTTGGGGCACTTGGAGTGCTGGCTGACCAAGAATAATGACGTTACTGACTTTCAATTTGACTTTTGTCCAGGCTTGGGGACTATGGAGCAGACACTTAATCTGTACTCGCTAATATCAAAAGTTGTTTTTTGCAGGGGAGAAGCGTTTTCCCTCGCTTTCATGGACTTAAGTACGGCCTTTGACAAGGTGGATTCCACCAAGTTGTGGGCAGTGCTTGAGTCCATGGGCTGTCCGGCCGATTTTGTGACAGTTTTGCGGAGATTCATGCAAACACTAAGGCCAATGTTCGGTTTGGGCCGGGGGGGGTACACTGAATGGTTTGAAGTTATATTGGGAGTACGCCATGGGTGTGTACTGGCACCCCTCCTCTTTACCCTATATATTAACAGGCTATTGCAGGCACTTTTAAACACTGCCACAGATTTTTTACGTGTAGAGGCAGACCATTCCACGTTTTGGCGTACGCTGATGACACAGTGCTCATGGCCAGGACACCTTAGGCACTGCAGGTACTGGTCAATGCGTACGCCTTATTCATGATAAGCCTAGGTTAAAAATACATTCAGTCAAATCAGCGGTCATGAGTTGCAGTGCCAGCAAAAAGTT
Source organism: Ambystoma mexicanum (assembly GCF_040938575.1). NCBI lineage: Eukaryota > Metazoa > Chordata > Amphibia > Caudata > Ambystomatidae > Ambystoma > Ambystoma mexicanum. Next base: position 116,268,862 of record NC_090936.1, read on the forward strand.
GATCAAGATGCGCCCCATTGTCTGTGTGGGGAAATAATGCTGGGGGTACATGAGTACGATTATTTGGGTGTGCGGTTCTCTGAGTGTTTCACAAGTAAGGAACATGTTACTAAACAATCTGTGAAAATGTGCCAATACCTGGGTGGCCTTAACCGTTTCTCCTCCAGATGTAAGTGTCAACACCTTGAATCCACACTCATGGTTAACTGCATGCAGGTTAAGGCAGCTTCTTTATATGGAGCAGCCATTTAGGGGTTCCAATAACCGGGCGATATGCGGGCGAGGGAAAATCGCTATTTCAAAAGGCTTTTGGGACTCCCTTGCTCATCATCCTGTGCATCAGTACACATAGCAACTGGGAATGCAATTCTTGGAGGACGAGTGGGCGATAGCACCTAGTTTATTGTGGCTTAGAATTTGGGGAAATCCGAAGGCTGAGTTGTGCCATTTTATAATTAAATCAACTATGAGCATGTATCTGTGGCAGAAGATATCCTGGCTCAAATTTGTCTATAAGCACATGTCCAGGGTTAACCTGACGGCTATGCCACCTGTAACTAGCTTGCTTCAAACAAGTGAAGTCAATTCTTTCAAGAGGATGGTAACCAGGGAACAAGCGGCAACTTGTATCAGTGCAGCACGGCCCTCGCAGGCTGATGCGCATCATTTATCAATTTGTGGCTCGCTTGTTATTCAGCCGTACCTCATTTGGGCAAGGGTGGGTCATCATAGCTGGATTATCACTAGGGCCCGCTTTGATTGCCTGCGGTTGAGGGGGAATACAGCAAAGTGGACTGGCTACTCGTACGATTCAAGCTGTCCGGTTTGTGGTGCCCCCTTTGAAGATTTGGCTAATTTTATCTTGTTTTGTCCTGGTTACTTAATCATTAGAGAGCGAACCATCTTGCAAGTTTTGAGAGGTACTGGCCTGCGTTTATATCGGCCAGCGCTGATGCTGTTATTAAAGGCAGAATCAATATATATATTGCGTGGGCCTTGCTCTCATATCTGAAGGCAGAAATGTCTTTGAGAAGGTGTTTTAAGAAGATGTATTTTGGTACCCTAAATTATATTGTAATCCCTGGTTTTGTACTGTACTATTTTTCTATTTTTAGATTGATTGATGAATTGTTTTGTTGTGATACTTGACTTGTGATTATGAATTACATTGTAAACTGTTTCACTTTATGGACCAATGTTTTATTAGTGGTGATCAATGTATTTGTTTTGTTGTTATCATGAAATCTTTGTCTTGTGTTTAATGGACATTGTTTTTGTCCGAATAAACTTATCAAATTCAAAATTCAAAAAAGCATTAGTATGATTTCTTTTCACAGTTCTGTAAAGGCCTGTAGGATTTATAGCCTATAAATAAAGGATCAAACATTTTCATTCTATTCAATACAATGACACATTAAACAGACTCTTTCTTTTTGGTAAGATTTGAGGACATTTCAATTGAATTAAATTCAATTCAAATGCTTTATTTTGACGCAAAGTCATAAAAGCCACAGCACATACAACAATTCAGCATAAAACAAAAACATCAGTTGATCGGGTCAAGGATCATTATAAGAACAATTAAAACACAGTACATGCCTTCATCCCAAGGCAACCACCAATTAATAGATAAGAAGCAGAGCTACAGGAGGGCTCTCATTTTCTTTGCACAGATCGTCCATACCCACTTAAGCCATATACTGGTTAAAAAGACTACTTAAACATCAGAAGAGTCTGAGCACATGCTCATAGCCTCACTAATAGTCCCGCAGCCACGGCTTGCAAAAAGCGGATTAAGCAAGAGTTTCCTCAGCGGCTTTGTTACAGGACATAACAACATTAAATGGGGAAGATCCTCATCTGAGTCACCACATAAAATACACTTAGCAGATTCTCCAGAGATCCATTTGTGTAATAATACTGCAGTTGGTAGGATTCCTAGATGGAACTTTATATACATTGATTTTTCATGTTTAAGAGTAATATAGTTCACGTAGTCTTCACAGCCCGCACCTTTTTTCATAATGAGGTAGCGGGCCACGGATTCCGAGCCCTGAGCTTTCAAATCTATGTCCCGGCCCCCTTTACTCAGCATGACCCATTCACCACGAGGAGGACTTTTTAATATAACAAAAATCAAACTTCGTCAGGTACAAATATTGCAATACTGTTGTTTCAGACCCTTACAGATATAGTTCCGTAACTGAGGTAATTATAAATCCTAATAAAAAAGGGTGAAAGGCATGCGTTTCATAAATCATATGGCCATAACATCAAAGCCATATACAAAACTATACTTAATAATCAGACAGTCCAATTAATAAGGTAGTTATAATACACTTCAAAAGAAAAATTCCAGATGATTTAAAGAACTTAATTTCATGATTCAGTTATAATATAATATGTCATAGAATATATGTAACCTGAAGTTCAAACACTGTAATGAGGCAGTCGCAAATAATACAATGTAGCAAAGAACTAATAGTTAAATAAATTGCATCTTAAACATTGCTGAACAGTCATGTATGCCATACTCTGACGTCAGCGCTGCTCTTTAATTTCCCATTTGAGTTCTAAACCCATCATTTCCTACCACATATGATCGTTTGTACAAGTCAGCTAGGAGTTGTATGAATACTTCCCAACCTAGGTAGTTCCTCACTAGAAAAGGTGTGGAACTGTGTTGCACCTCTGACTAAGTCATGCATATTTGATGCATGTATAGCAGTACTTCTGTAAACTAGTTCCCCTTTCTCTTTCCATGTAGATACATTTGTATTCTTATTTTGATGAATTTTACTTAGTAGCAATTTAGCATTCTTTTTGTAACAGGGCTTAACATTTTCTATGATTTCAACACCTAGACAATTGGGAGATGATGATGTTCCTTGAGCTGTGGCGCAGTTTCCCCGACATCCTTGCATTGATAATGTTAGGACGTCTATATTCATTGTGCCCTGGAGTACAAAGATGAGATACTTTTAGAGAATAGCAGACTAAAGCTTTTCCTTCTCCGTGATGGGTAAATCATTCTTATGTAGAACTTCTCTCATCCCAGTGTCGAATAGATCTGTAGAAGTTTTTCTGATGTCTGGTTCATCACCTGAAATATGGGTTCTATGTCATATTTTCGATTTTTGTAGGTCGCCTAACAAAAAGCCAGATTTTTTTTCAGCTAATTTTAGGTTGCCTGCGAAAAAACGACATTGTTTCGCCCCCCACCCTCTCTTGCGGGATTTCATCAAAAACAGGGGTTGCACCCCCGAACTCTCCTCCCTCAGTCACCGCCGCCTCCCACCCCACCCAAGGCTCCCCCGTAAACAAAACGCGCACAAACCCAAACATGCAACACACACACGAACACAAACATGTATCCGTTGTCCCCCAACGGTCCTTATGGATCCTGGCATGCCTGTCAGGCCCTGCGCGCACTCAAGTGCGGCAGGGGCCAGACAATCTGATTTAGAAAGTCTGCTCTGTGCAGTTACAGAGCTGTCTTTCTAAATTGGTCTTTTTTAAATCTTTAAAAAAAATATTTTTTTTATCTTAAAACCAAAATATGCTGTATTTGACTGAGGTGGTCCTTAGGACGAAAGTACATCTTCTCTGCATAGTTCATCACCAGTTTCCAATTACGGCAGTGAGAATGGGGATGTCACAGGTCAGTAAGGATCCTATAAACCCCCCAGAATGCTTGACTAGTCTCCTTTGTATTACTGGATATTCATTTTTTGCTCAGCTTCTTTTTAAACAGAGCCCAATTGAACATTACTCCTTAAGGTGTTCAGGGTAATCTCAGTTATGGATGCTATTAAATCATCAGAGGCAGACTTCTCTTTGGTAGAGCTTTCCTTTAGTGAGTGGGGAAAAGAGACCAATAACCTTAAAGGAGTCAGATTTCTACACACCTTGGTGGACATGAACACCACCAGCTGTAGCACTAGACTGGGCAAGCACATTCATCAGCATTTTTTTTTATAAGCAGCAGGGAGTTTTTTTTAGCATATTCTCCAGTCAAATCAGGAGGGAAAAGTCCAGCCCTCAATCTGTACTCCTCAGACGTTCAGGCATTCTGAATACATCTACAGTGATGCATTTAATTCTAAGAGTTATTGACAGTTTCTTCTTATTTGAACCGAGCGCACAGGAACAATGCAGAGCTGCAGGAGTAACTTCCAGAGATCTGATAGTGTTATCCTCCCCACGGGTGTCTATTACCATCTTTTGCTGGTGAAAAGAAAAAATAAGACATTTTTACCCTGAATTGTAATTTAACTCAAATCAACATACAACAATTTTTTTAAAGCAAAACCCCTTACCCTCTGTTCCACCCCACGACACTTAAAAACCTGTAGTATATTCACTTTTGGTTTAGCTCCTTTGTTTTCTTCTGCATCTATGTCGGTCGACTTCACTGTGTCACTTTCGTTTTCATCGACAGATTCAACCTCCATATCATCGCTTAAATCAATCTTAGGTGCCTCATCCTCCTCATCATCACGATTATTGCCCAGCTCTGAGTTCTCCACAGGCCATCGGTGGTGGCAAAGTCATTTTGTTTGTTTTTTACATTTTGTTAAATATCTGCAAAACCTTCTTTATGGTGAAAGTTTTAAGTTTTACTTAACACGCTTTGGCCGGTAAAGCCTTTGGTGCATCAAAATTACAAACAACAAAACTTAAAACCATTAAAACAAATGCAGGAAAAAGACATTGATAATGGATCGACATATAAATAGACACTATTGTAATTTTGTTCCTTCACTATTTACACTCTTTTCAATAGAACAATACCAATGCTAAAGTACTTCTGTGCCTAAGGAGGTTGTAGGTGAAAGTATCTAAAACAAAAGGATCGAATGCCTTTTTTTCGACACCAAAAGTGTGGGAAAAAACGTTTCGAATGCTTTTTTTTATGGGGGGGTTCCCCCTCCATCCCCCCGTTTTCCTTTGTAAAAAACGTTTTTTTGCACACTAAACTAAAAAATATATAAATAAATATAAACGCATTCGAAACTTTTTTTTGTTGATCCTTTTGGTTTCGAAAAATATGGCATTCGATCCTTTTTTTCGATCCTTTTACCGGACATCGGCTAAGGACACTAAAGGAAAAAGTGTAATAATGATACATGAAAAACATAGCAGCGTAGCTGCTTTCTCAATGAAATCGATGAGTGGCCTTCAGATTTAAAATGCATTAGTCTGATGGCTGATGTCACAGGTTAGATAACGCAAAACCTACCCTCCCTAAATTGGCTATGTATCCTCTGCATAGTCAACCACAATTTTCAAGTTTGACGACACATTTGACATGCTGTTACAAATACTCCAAAAATTGTGAAGATTGCTTTAGCCACATCCCAAAACTATGCAGTCTCCATTACTGGGGGACCACCATTCATCAATCCATAACCCAGAGGACTTTCAAGTCATACGATCTTATGATCCGTACCCTACTTTCTGGTGTAGCCAGGCTAGAACTTTGTTTCTTAGAGCGTCTCTTGGTTCGTTCCTCACTGGCTTCTCCACCTTGGTGAGAATTATGCTCCTCTTATCCAGGATTAGTCCTCTTAAATTCCTGTTTGTGATCACTGGCATTTGAGTTGTGCCTATGCAGAGGTCTCTTGGGGTAGAAGTTCTTTGTGTCGCACTAGCAGATCTGGTTAGACATAAATGAGGCTGTGCAGGTCCACATGGATTTTCTGCTAAAACTGGCAATGAAGTTGATGAAGGAGATGGGTATGGCGGAACAGGCGCACCCTGCCATTTATCACCGGTTTCTTCTCTAACCAAATTTTTGCTACTGACTTCTATTGAGATAGTTTGACAGTGTTTATCCGCTGTTCTCAGAGGAGACTTATTCACTCCCTGTTCCACAGGTTCAAGCCATTGCCGAAACTCTTTTAGATGATCTATCTGGTTGAGTTTAGATATAATACACTCCTCTATAAGTTGCTAATCTGAAGGATCATTCAATTTAAAGTCTGTCTTTGCCTGCATTGATATAACACAACACCGGAAGGTCTGTGATAGGGACTGTGATAAGGCTTTCCTTGCCACCCTCGTTAAAGGCTGCAGAGGGGTGTTCACTGTTGATAGTATAACAGCTGTAGTTCCTACTGGGATTCCCAATGATGAGTCCCCCATAGGCAAATTTGTTCCACTGAACTATCTGCTTCCCCACTGGAGTTATTCTTCATGTTTGCTTTCCTGGGGCGCTTGATATTACAGGTTCAGCGAGTGAAGTCGAAATCTGCTGGTGGAATACTAATGGGCATGCAAAGTTTTCACACATGGGGCTAGGTGTGAATCATGAGAAGTGGAGACACCTCCAAAGTTTGTGCCCCAAAACCTCTCTGCAGCTCTCTGTTACTTACTGCCATGGATGCCGCTGAAACCTCGGGAGGCCTAACAGCAGCCCTCGGAAGGTACGACCATTGCATTTTCTCATATAAATGGCTTTGCTGCTGCAGGCTCTCACATAATAAAGCTGCATTGCCCGCCCAACACCATGCTGCCCGCTCCCACAGAATTCCTACCCACTGCGTCCTTCCCAGCTACGCCCCTGCAACTGCTGCGCTGCCCGAAACCACTTGCACTCAGCAATCACAACGCGACGCTCTGCGATCCCTTCACCTCCCAATCGACATCAGAAGTAAAACCTCCAGGTCACACTGGCTCACCACCATACTCATTTGACCCTCACAAGTTCCAATGCCCCCATGAACCAGACAACTCACTCAAACTTCCAGATCCACACCAACCCCGAATTCGGCAAGCCCCCATGTTAAATAGGCGACATTACCTCTAAATCATGCACATCCAGCAGCTCCCGACCAGTCATTGATGATAGAAACCAGACGCAAACCCCCCTCGAACTCTGCCACAATAACCAGCGAAACCACGCTATTCCCTGGCCCAGGCCCAAGTGCATCCTGCCTCCAGCCAAATGCCTCCACCCCCTCCAATCTTTACCAGTTCCTCCTCCCAATTCCAACTACATTAGAGCCACGCCATGTTATCTTAAACCACTGCAGCCAGCTTCTACCTACAACAGTGCACAATTACTATCGTCCACTTTGAACTGCACTAACCTGCGACACGCCTCCTCACCACCTGAAGCACCCTCCAGGAATAAAAGATTGGCCACAAGACTCATTAACCCTATCCCACACTACCAGCTGCCTACGTCCACCCACTTTAGAAATAGCCACCTAGGCTCCAGAACTCACCACAAACACTACCTGCACCCTACCCGCCTCAGACACCTCTGACTGGGGTCCTCCCTCGCACAAACAACCCACTCACTACCAGTCCACTAGAGCCACCACGAGCAGACCTTACCCAGGTCACCCTGATCTAGTTACCAACTGTAGCCCTTCCACCACAAAAAATATCAAAGATCACAACATGGTGCCCATCCTGAATACCACCTGGATTACAACCCCCAGCTCATCACCCAGCCGACATGTCAGGAAAACTGGAGTCCACGGCCTCACCATGCAGCCCCACCTCAATGCAAACTACGTTAACCCCCCCACTAAAGGGAGCCCTCATCAATGCCAGATCTCTTCCCGGCCACGCCCTATACATACATGACCTTATCATAGCCCAAGGCCTAGTCCTGCTAGCCATAACAGAGACCTGGCTCTGTAAAGCCTCAGGCCCCGCTCTCTCCATAGCCCTACCCAATGGCTTTGCCATACATAAACATGAAGAGAGGACGCCAGAGGTGGAGGCATCTGTCTTATATTCAGAGACACTCTAAATATCAGACTCACCGTGAGCCCAAAGGAAGTAAACTTAGAGCTCCTCACGGTCAAACTAGCCACCTCGCTGACTGACACTATGACCGTCCACGTCATCTACCAGCCCCACGGCCTATTCACCTCCATCGAGGAAGACATCATTCAAATTCTTGGGAACCCACCACCAGGACTATAATTCTAGGAGACCTAAATCTAGGTCTTAACGGTCCCGCCTACAACTCTGCCACTGCTGTAGTGAACGCCCTCTCCAATCGTGGCTTCATGCGTAGGGTCTCTATCCCAACACATGCTAAAGGCTGAATCCTGGACTGGGTAGCGGATCTGAATAACCAAATCACTATCACCTCCATACTACCCTGCCCCTGGTCTGACCATTGCATCATGTCCTTCTCCTTCCAGCCGCTGAAACAACTTACGCCTGCCCTTCCTGCCCTGTCGCCCACCCCCTCATGCTGCTCCCACAAATTGACTAAAGATTCCATCTCTCCTCTCCTCACACCACTCCTACTGGAAGATCTTGACACAACAGATCCAGATACACTTTCACACATCTATTCCAACACCCTAACCAATGCCGTTATCTTGGCAGCCCCCTTACTGCATAGGAAAGCCAAATCAGTGAGTCACCTCCACCCATGGTTTACCCCAGATCTACATGCCCTGGTTAAAAAAAAAGACAGGCAGAAACCATCTGCAGAAAGAACGCATCCGATAAATTGAAAGCTTCTTTCAACAATATCACCCAAGAATATAAACGGGCCATCATAACAGCCAAAGCAACTGCTTACAACACTAGAATCTCTAATGCCAGCTCGAACTCCAAAGACATCAGAGAACTGGAAACACCGTCCACACCCCTTCTACCATCACCAAAGATGAGTCCTGGTACATAAACATCCAAAGAGCTTTGTGTGCCAAAATCACAACCCTTCAACAGAAAATAAAAATGAAACAAACCCTCATCACTCCCGCCCTCCTTGCTCCCCCCTCTAAAATCATACCCTCGCCTCCCTTCCACTTTAGGGAAGTGTCAGAAGAAGAACCAGCCAATATAATCAGTACGTTGAAACTCTCTAAATGCAAAGGAGACATATGCCCCCTGAACATCAAAGATTGCTTGGAAACCCTGGACCCGCTCATCACAAATTCATAATTTCCACCTTCTCTATTTGCAAAGTCCCAACCAACCTAAAAAAATCATGGATTCTCCCCCTACTAAAAAAGCCTTTGCTTGACCCCTCAGCTCCTAACAACTACCGAACCATCACTACGGTCACCTTCTTACTTACGATCCTGGATAGGGCAGCCTATGAACAAATCCAAGCCTTCCTAGAATCCAACCACATCCTAGGAATGCGCCAATCAGGTTTGCGGCCAGAACATGGAAACTGAATCGGCACTACTAGACCTAATAAAAAAACCGCTTGATGTCTACACAGATGAAAGCAAGCCAGCCCTGCTAGTCCTCCTGTACTTGTCTAACGCCTTTGACCTGGTGGGCCGTAACACCCTTTGCCACCACCTCATGACAGCTGCCAACTTCTCACAGAAGGCCAAAACCTGGGTAGCCTCCTTCCTGGAAGGAAGAACAATGAGAGTCTTCTCAGACATTGCCAGCACCCCCTCACCCCCATACCATGTGGGGTCCCACAAGGATCATGTGTCTCCCTCTCCCTCTACAACAACATTTTCACCAAACTCCTCTTTGACCCCCTAGACTCCATCGGCATAGCCTACACCAACTACGCCGATGACACCCAGCCCCCATCTTTGGCCAATAAAAGTAGAGTGAGATCCTTTCCTTGGTCTTCTTGAAACTCAAGTGACCAGCCAAAGGAATCTCATAGGCCAGTTGCAAGAACTGTTGTCTGTTTCCTTGAGGTACTACAAGCCGCTTGTAGTCTCCAGGTGCAGACTCGGTCGGTTCACGGTAGAAGAGGCCATCTTCCCAGTGCAACCTATACTTCCCGGGCTCTTACCCATCAGCCTGAGAAGCTGCCTTTTGGCAAAGACCTTCCAGAGTTGGACATTCTCTCTGTCCCTTACTGAAGTCTGCCCTGTTGGGTCCACCTTCTGCCAGTAAAGACTGCAGCTCAGGATGGTCAACAGGATCCAGATCTCCAATGAGTTCTTGGCCTTGCACTAGCTCCTCTTCAGAGTCTAGCTCAACCACACAGGGTTGTACCTCCCTCTCAGCCTCAGCTGGAGGTGGAGTTACAGGTGTAATTTTGGACAACCTAGGGGAAGTCCTTGTTGGAAGCACTGGAGTGCTTGCTGCTGGCTGTTTCCTGGAAGTCTTGGGTTTCACCTTTGCTTCTTGTTGTTCAGAGATAGCAAGTTGTAACTTCAGTGGAGTAGGAGTGATTCTTCATCATCTCCTTGGGAGTACCTCTGATGGTTCTCTCCCTTGCAGGTCTGGTGAGCTCCTGTAACCTTCTACTAGGAGGTCTGTGGGTGTGTGACACTACTCCAAGAGTCATCAGGTCATTTCCCAACATAACCCTTCCTGGAACCTCACTTTGTAGGCTTACAGGTATCTTCACAGTCATGTCATTACACTCGATGAGAACTGGTAATTGGGGAAGCATCTGCACAGGCCCTCCAGCTAACTTGGTGAGGCCTTTGGGTGCCTTAGCAACATCTTCTGCCTGAAAAAATGATTTATCCACCACAGTTATGCTGGCCCCAGTGTCCCTAATGGCAGGAGTCTCCTGGCCATTCACCTGTACACTGTCCTTATAATACTCTTTAGTATTATCTGGGATAGAATTATATACATCTAAATTCTGTTGTTCCCACAACTCCAGAGACACTAAAGAAACACTAGCTGAGACTCCAATGGGTTCATCAGCTAATAACAGAAAGTTTCCACTGGCAACATGTACTTCCTCCTCTGGAGCGAAGGCTAAGGAGACAGTATGGACCCCTGAAGGTTTACCCTTTCCTCTGGGATCCCCTTTAACATGGTCAGGCGAGCTACAAACATAGCATTTACCAAATGCTTTCTGGAATGGTGGCTTGCTCTGACCTCCTTCTGGTTTGGCACCAGAAGGTACACTAGCCTGATTCGGTTTCCCTTGTGGCTTACCCTTATTGTTTTGTTTGGGGCCCTCTTTGGGATTGGAATTATTAGAATTTTCTTTGGAGTCCTTTTTAGGCTGTTTCCCCTCATCCTTTTTCTGAGTTACCCCAGAGTCCTTGTGAGTAGCCCTGTTGGCAACCCACAAGTCAGCAGCCTTAGCTAGTTTTCTGGAATCTAATTCCTTTGAATCAGCCAAGTGCTGTCTGAGCTCAGGAGAGCAGGCATCATAAATTGACTCCAACATCACAAGATTCTTCATTCCCTCATAAGTGTTCACCTTGTAACCCTTAATCCATCCCTCTAACTTCTTCAAACTTTCACTCACGCAGGTAGCCCAAGGGGTACCATCATGCTTTTTGAGGGTCCTAAACCTCTTAAGGTACCGGGAAGGGGTCTTCCCAAATCTAGCTATCAAAGCTAGCTTCACACATTCATAATCCTTCTTATCCACCTCCCCCAACTCCATTACCACATCAGATGCCACAGGGGGGAGCCTAGAGAACAACCAGGGAAGTAACTCATTCCCTGAGATGTCCTGGAGCCCATGATTATACTCGAACATAGCCAACCAATCCAACACATTCAACTTAGGCTCATACATACCCTTAATCTCTTTAGGCATCCGGGGTCTTTTGGGACTGGAACTCCTAGAGGATCCGGAGAGAGAAGCATTTCCAACAGACAATTTCTTCATCTCTAGCTCATGCTTAAGATCCATTTCTCTGAGCCTTAGTTCTTGATTCAGTTCTTGGTGTCTTTGTTCTGCTTGAGTATTAAGTCTCTTAAACTCCAATTCAAGTTTCATTTTCTCTAGTTCCAGATATTGAGGACTAAATGTGGGACCTGGCAAAGGTCCAGTAGGTACAGCTGGTAGAGCAGGCAGTGGCCTAGGGGGGACAACTTCATCATCCTCACCCTCCTCTTCTGGTTCTGACCCAAGATTATCAATACTTTGATCAATATCAATATTATTACTGTTATCTACATTTGCTGGAGTGGTAGGTTCCTCTGAACCACCATCCAGACTTTGGTTTGCTAACAACCTTTCTATTAGCTCCATTTTCTTGGCTTTAGTCAGGAGATTCTTATGCTTACAGAGAACTCTTAAACAATCAGCAGTTTTTGTAGCAAAGGACTCTTGACTATAACTTTCCATAGTTGACAGGTTAGAAAATAAACTCTTTAGTGCTAATCTTTGTGGTTATTTGCACTAAGGTATCTATAAGCACACTAAAATGTATACTCAATACAAATCCCACCGCTGTACACCAGTGTTAGGCAGAAACCTGTGCAGTTCCCTTAGGGATCACTGCAAAAGGCTTAGGACTACAGGTGTTGGCAGTAAACCCAATTGGTAGCAGTCTGTACCACCCAGATTTACCTGGTAGCTGTGGCTGAGCAGCCAGACTTCTCTCAAGAAGAGTTAGACAGTATATAGAGTATACAAAATAGGTACAAAGATACAGTAGCACAAGCAAACACTGACCAGAGCTTTGGTATAAGGAACAAGTTACTTACCTGTAACTGTTGTTCTCCAGCATGGGTCTGGCATGGATTCACATGCTCATGAATATTCCCCGTCGTCAGGCTGGGAATCCTCGGTAAAGAAAAAACCAGTATCAGTTTCGTTTCTGATCTGTCTTTCGTAGTAATAACCAATCACTGGTCTCTGCGTCATACTGACCACAGCCAATGACTGCCCTCTACCTAAGCACCGCCTCTGGCAGCCATCTTCAGATTTGGAAGCACGTGAAGTGGCAGTATGACCAAGTGAAGAGCCGCAGAGGGGTAGGCGGGAGGGTTCGCATGTGAATCCATGCCAGACCCCTGCTGGAGAACAACAGTTACATGTAAGTAACTTGTTCCTTCTCCAGCATGGGGTCTGGCATGGATTCACATGCTCATGAATAAAGAATACATAGCAGTACACACATGCACAACCACGGGAGGTGGCAAAGGCTCAACATTAAGCATCACATCAACTCAACATTAAGCATCTTACCTCCTCACCAGGCTCACCTCAGGCGAACAGGTTGCGCAGCACTGCTTGGCCGACCCTGGACTCCTCCCTGGAATCCCGGTCGACGCAGTAGAATTTCGTGAAGGTGTGCGTCGACCTCCACGTAGCAGCCCTGCATATGTCCAGCAGGGGCACACCAGATAGGAACGCCGTGGTAGCTGCGATCGCTCTGGTGGAATGGGCTCTCGGACGGCCAGGCAGCGGTCGGTTTGCCAACCGGTGACAGCACATGATACAGCCGGAGAGCCATCTGGAGATGGAAGCCTTCGAGAGAGCCTTCCCCTGATTGACAGGTCCAAAGTTCACAAAGAGTTGTGACGTCTTCCGAAAACCCTTCGTGCGGTCCACGTAGAACTTCAGCGCTCTAGCTACATCCAGCGAGTGCAAAGTCCTCTCAGCCGGCGACGAAGGCGACGGGAAGAACACAGGTAACACCAAGGGTTTGTTGACATGGAAGTCCGACGGTACCTTGGGCATGAAGGAGGGGTGCGTCCTGAGCACTACCCTCGTGTCGTGGAAAGTCAAGTACGGGGCCTTGCAGGAAAGGGCCTGGATCTCTCCCACTCGTCGTGCGGAGGTGATGGCCACAAGAAAAGCTGTTTTCCACGATAGAAACTTCAACGGGGCCGAGTGCAGAGGCTCGAACGGAGGTCCCATGAGCTTGGTCAGCACCACGTTGAGCTCCCACGCCGGGGCCGGAGCCTTCACCGGCGGGAACGATCTGAACAGTCCCTTCATGAACTCTTTCACCAGACGATGAGACCACAAGGACGTCCGCCCCGTGGTTCTGGTGTATCGGGAGATCGCAGCAAGATGAATCTTGATGGACGCGTGTGCCAGTCCAGCTTTGGCCAGCGTCAGCAGGTACGGCAGTACTTGGGGGGCCGTAATCCGTAGAGGGTTAATCTTCTGTGCGTGGCACCAGACAGAGAACCTCTTCCATTTGTGTCCGTAGCATTTAAGAGTCGAGGACGCCCTGGCCTTTGCAAGAACCTCTCTGCAATCGGCCGGTATGTCGTATCCTCCAAACTCTAGCGCTGCAGGAGCCAGGCCTGCAAGTTCAGCGCCTTCGGGTCGTGGTGGAGGATGGCGCCACCTTCCCTGGAGAGTAGATCCGCGTCCGCCGGCAGCTTGATTGGCGGGGACGCTGACAAGTCCAGCAAGTCCGGGAACCATATCTGCCTCGGCCACGCAGGTGCGACGAGGATCATCCTGCACCGTGACCTCTTGAGCTGGTTGACGAGCCGGATTAGCAGAGGCAAGGGAGGGAACGCGTAGAGGAACAGGCCCTCCCAGGGGAACGAGAAAGCATCGCCCATGCTCCTCGTCTGGGGAAACCTGCTGGCGAACCTCCGGCACTTGGTGTTCGTCGCCGTCGCGAACAGGTCGATCTGGGGTGTGCCCCACCGTCGGAAGAGGCGATCCACCAGATCCTGCCGTAGTTCCTACTCGTGGCACGAGCGCAGCTCCCTGCTGAGTGAGTCGGCGATGGTGTTTTTTATCCCTGCCAGATGAAACGGCACCAGAAAAATCCCTTGGGCGACGGCCCAATGCCACAGGTCCTGCGCCTCCTTGGACAGCGCTGGGGACCTGGTTCCGCCCTGTTTCCTGATGTAAAACATGGTGGTGGTGTTGTCGGTGAAGATCCTCACCACCTTGCCCTTGAGGGACGGAAGGAAGGACCTGAGGGCCCAAAACACTGCACGGAGCTCCAGGACGTTGATATGCACGGACTTCTCCGTCGGGAGCCAGAGTCCCCTTGCGTGCAGATTTTCGGTGTGCGCTCCCCACCCTTCCAGGGAGGCATCCGTGGTCACAGTCTCCTGGTGGGCTGGGGTCTGGAAGTCCATGCCCGCCGTCAGATGCGCGCGGGTGCCCCACCACCGTATCGCTCGTCGGAAGCTCTCGTCGAGCTTGATCCTTTCCTCGAAGCTGCCCGTCGTCTGGATCCAGCGCGCATCCAGGAATTCTTGCAACGGGCGCATCCGGAGCCTGCACATGGGAATGAGGTAGATGCAGGAAGACATCATCCCGAGGAGGGACTTGATGGACCTCACTTTGGCCGCGTCGGCCACCAACCTCTGTTGCACCTTGCCCAAGATGGTCCTGGTCCTCTCCTCCGACGGGGAGGCCAGAAGGGACACTGTGTCGAGCCTCGCTCCCAGAAACAGTGCGACTTGCGCGGGCACCAGGTGGGATTTGGCGTAGTTCACGGAGAATCCCAGGTCCGTGAGGAGTTGGACGGTCCTTGCCGTGTGGACCACGGCGAGCTCCCTCGTCTTGGCGCGGATGAGCCAGTCGTCCAGGTAGGGGTAGACGTGAATCCCCTCGCGGCGCAGCTGCGCCGCCACCGGTGCGAGGCACTTGGTGAATACCCTGTGTGCCGACCGTAGTCCGAAGGGAAGGGCTTTGAACTGGTAATGACGCCCTTAACCTGAGGAATTTTCGGTGCCCCTTTAGGATGGGAATGTGGAAGTAGGCATCCTCCAAATCCAACGACGATAGGAAGTCTCCTTCCTCCAGCTGACCCAGGACGTGCTGGAGGGTGACCATCCGGAACTTCTGCGCCTTGATGAACTTGTTCAGACGTCGCAGGTCTAGGATGGGGCGCCATCCTCCCGTCTTCTTCTTCACGAGGAAGTATCTCGAGTAGACTCCGGAGCCCCGAAGCCTCTTTGGGACGAGTTCGATGGCGCCCTTCCTGAGCATCGCCTTTACCTCCAGGAGAAGTTGAGGGACGTGAAGTTCTTTCCTGGCCACGGGGGGGACGCGCGGGCACCTTCTTTGAAACTCGAGCGCGTGGCCCCGGGCCAGGGCGTCCAGCACCCAACGGTCGGTGGAGATGGACTCCCACACGCTGACGAAGCCCGCCAGCCGGCCTCCCACCGGGGTGCTTCGGTGGGGGCCCGACCCCACGGCCGGTTCAATCCTGCTTGGACGCGGCCTTGCCGCCTTGACCTCCTTGGCGACGACGGCGGGGTCCGCTAGACTTGCCTCGTCCTCTGTAGGCCTCTTGCGACGACGAGCGGGCCGCTTGACGGTAGGAAGCGAAACCGCCGCCGGAACCTTTGGAGGCGCCCTTGCCTCCGCTGCTCCGAAAGGGCGTCCGTCGTTGCTGCAGAACTCCAAGGGCCCGGGCCGTCTCAGTATCCGCCTTGATGGCCTGAAGGGAATCGTCCACTGTCTTCCCAAACAGGTTGTTCCCGTCGAAGGGCATGTCCAGGACTCTGGTCTGGACGTCCTGCCGGAAGTCCGTAGCTTTGAGCCATCCACGACGTCGAAGGCAAACGCCGTTGCCCAGCTGGCGGAACCCAGTGTCGGCGATGTCCGTCGCCACGGTGATGGTGTGGTCCGAGGCCACCTCACCTTCCTGCAGGATCTCCAGGGCCTCCGCCCTCTTGTCGTCCGGCAGAAAATCCAGCAGGGGAGCTATCTTGTACCAGAGCTCCCTGTCGTAGCGAGCCACGATAGCCAAGGCGTTGGCCGCTTTAATCGTCATCGCTGCCGACGAGATGACTCTACGTCCCATAGCATCCAATTTCTTTCCCTCGCCGTCCGGCGGGGAAGTCGATGTGGAGGCCGCACCCCCCCCCACTTTCTTCCTGGCTGCCGCGGAGACGACGGAATCCGGGGTAGGCTGCGCCCGGAGGCACAGGGGGGCCGTGTCCGGGACCCGGTACTTTTTCTCGTACCGGTCTCTTCTAGCTGGCGTCGTGGAAGGGTTCTTGAGGAGGGAAAGGCCCTCATCCCAAATGTCGTCCAACAGAGGCACTGCGAGGACCGTCTTCCTCTTGGCCTCGCGCCGCTGATAAAGGAAGCCTTCCTTTTTCTTCTCCTCAGGGCAGAGTTGGAAAAGCTCGGAAGCCCTGGAGATCATGGAGTGGAAAGATCCGATCTCGTCGGGCGGAGAAGCCCTGGCGGGAGGCGACGACGGAATATCCTCGTCGTATGCCTCGTCGTCCGTACCCGTCGCTGCCGTGTCAGTCCCCGTATCATCCCCTCGGGTGGACGGGGAGGAGGGCTGGACGGGGCGCGACGGTTGAAAAGGAGGTGGTGGATGGATCCTTCTTTTCTTGGTAGGGGGAACACCAGAAGGTCCCGGTTCTGGATCCCCCGACGGGAGAGGTTCCTCCGTCGGTAACGGTAGCCTCGTCCTTATCTCGGAGCATAAGGGCTGTATGGCCAACAAAATGGCCGCCGAGTTGTCTTGCGGCGCTGGCAGAGGGGAATCCGACGGGCGAGCAGGGGCCCCGTCGGTATCCTCGACGATGTCGTCGTCGTCACCTGCGTCGGGGTCCATTCCGACGGGCTGGCCTTCTTCCACGCCTAGGCCGTGGCTTAAGACCTCGATCAGCTCCTCTTCTGAGGTTGAGGCCGAATCTACGACGACGCCCTGCCCCCCCTTCTTCTTCCCCACGGAGGGTTTCACGCGGGTCCTATCGATGGGCACAAAAGAAGACTCCCTCCGAGGAGGCAGGGAGATTCTGGGCCCCGAGGTCGCCACCACTGGTGCAGCCTCCACAGGCTGAGCCAGGGCCGCCGCGACCGTTTCGATAGAGGGCTTGGTCGGATGGATCAAGGCCTTCACCACCTTAGGTGCGCTCACCGCCTTATCCTTGAGGGAGGGGGCACTGCCACGCTCCTCCTCTGCCTTAGAGCTCGACCGGGGCCTCTCCAGGAGCTTCGCCGGGTGCTCGGCCTTCCTCTTACCCGACCCAGAGCGTTGGCTCGTGGTTGATGGTGCCGGGGAGGGTGCGCCCTGCCTGGCGCCCGTAGAGCCCGACCGTTCGGCGCTCCCGGTGCCAGCGGACTCGCGGTGCTTAGCCTTATGTTGGGCCCCCGTCACCGGGGCGCCCTCAAAGGTCTTAGAAGACCGCTCGGATTTCTTCTTCTTCTCGCCAGACGGGCTCTTACCCTCCAGCCAGTTGGCGAGACGTTGATGGCGGTCCTTCATGGTCCGTTCCGACATGTTGCCGCAAAACGCACAGTCCTTCTCCACGTGCGTCTTGTCCTCATGAAGGCAGTAAAGGCAGAAAGAGTGTTCGTCCTCCTTAAAGACGTTCTGCAGCTGGCATCCAGGGCAGACCCTGAACAGCTTTCCGGGCGTCGAGCTTCCCTTCTCCTGGGCCATCTCCGAGACCGGGCCTGAGAAGCTTCTGGAGTCCTCTGAAGTGTAGCTCGACGAAATCTTCACCCTTGAGGGGTGCAGACGAATCCGACACGGGTCCCCGTTGATCGGATGTAGGATCGGTGGAGCTTGAGGCTCTTTTGACCGAAAGAATCGAAGTTTTTTGTGAAAAAGCGCGAAAAATAGCACTAACGCTCGAGAGCAATAGCACGAGGATCCCAACACATGAACGTGCGGTAAAAATCTGAAGATGGCTGCCAGAGGCGGTGCTTAGGTAGAGGGCAGTCATTGGCTGTGGTCAGTATGACGCAGAGACCAGTGATTGGTTATTACTACGAAAGACAGATCAGAAACGAAACTGATACTGGTTTTTTCTTTACCGAGGATTCCCAGCCTGACGACGGGGAATATTCATGAGCATGTGAATCCATGCCAGACCCCATGCTGGAGAAAAGTATATAATTATTTATTTAAAAACACACTTGTAAAATACACTAACACTAATATGGCAAGAAAGTTCAAACACAGTCACTATCAATATATGTACATCCCTGATTACTTATTGAACAAGTCTTAGTTAAAACACCACTTATTTGCAGACAGAGGTGAGCGCTTAACCTAAGATGGCACTCCAATACGTTAGTTGAAAAGGGAGGGAAAAGGCAGAATTAGGAAAGCACACAATACCAACACTTTTAAAAGAACCACAGCAAGTCAGGAAAGGCAGAGTCTACTGTAGAGCAAGAAAGTTCATAGGCCAGGCCCACTCTTGGAGAGAGCAAGGCGGAATGTGTCCAAGATCACACAGTTGAATTATACTTAAAAAGTCTTTGCAGATAGTTCAAAAAGAGTTGAATCAGTTCAGAGAAAGTTAGTTAACAGGTCCCAGGTCACCCCAGGATAGAGAGTCAAGGATTTACAGGACACCTTGAACAGTCTGTTTGCAAGGGAGACCAGGCGGGAAACAGTACCTGAAATGGTGGAAAAGCTCCAGCGGGGGCAGTTGTTCCTGGCAGCGGGTGCAAGTCGGTGCTTTATCCTGGGGAAGAGAAGATCTCGGCGTGGAGGAAAGCTGGATGTCGTTGCACTGCCAGGGAAGAAACCAGCCGCGGAGTTTCCCGGTTAAAGGGTACTACCCTTTTACTCGCGGTAGTGGTGAAGTGTGGCTATCAGGCCGCCGGGGTGCTTGGCACGGGCGATTCGACCACGAGATGATCCAGGAAGGCGAAAAGAGGGCGAACTGGTTATCCCCACCAGTTCAAAGGAAGAAGACTCTCCGGGATGAAGATCTTCTCTGTCATCGGGAATTGGTGAGGCGGTTCAGCAGGGCTCCACCGGTGGTGTCGTCGTTGCAGGTTGGCTCAGCTTCTCCCTCTTCGGATTCTTTGGTCCTGTGGCGACTTCTGAAGTTCCAGTCCCCAAAGCCCTGCTTTTATGCAGAAAACCCCCATTCATCAGTCCTAGCTGTCACTCAAACATGCTAAGTGGTGAGCCGTGCGGCTCACCACTGGGCCAATCACACAAGAGTGCGACTTGAGTTGCAGAGGCAACTCAGTCCAGGGTGCCTAATCTCCCCTCCCACACATCCTGTAGACCCAGACAGAGTGGCGCCACTTTTGGTGGCTTCTGTGCAGAAGCCCACCAAAAGTGGAACAAAGGGCTCGACTTGGGTTGGAGTTACAGAGGCGAACACAAACGCCATTTTAAAACCGAGTCCTGGCAAAAAGACCTAACCGGTGAATAAATATTAAATAAATAACCTGGCGGTATCTTTAACATTGCACCAAAAAAGTGGTGCGTTTAAAATGAATGGGAAAATCCCATAGGAAATATTCTGGTGGAATATTTTGCGTGGTAACCACTGCAACCAGCCAGAAACTCGACGAGGGGGGACTGCACAGTGCCCCCTCGAAAAACAGACCCAGGGGCAATCTAATTACCCCTATCAGTACTTCCACAATATGATGGTTTGTACTGGTTCTGTTCACAATTTAAGACTAGAAAAGTCAATGGTGACTTTACATGCCCTGGGAGACAGTAGTCAGTCCCAGGGTGTGGAGTCTATGTTTGGGGGTCACTATGACACCCCTGTGTTACTGCACTGAGGGTGCTGTGTAACACACTTACCAAAAACACATGAAACCCTATGGAGTAAAAGAACCCATAGCCTATAAAACACATTACAAAAGTCAAAGGATATCTCAAATTATGTCTAAGAGCGGGAGAAAAAGAGTCTCACACTTAGCAGGAGAAACAAATAAACCCCAAAAATCCAGCAAAGCTGCATGGGGACTCACTAGGTTTGGGAAATTAGCCTATACAGAGAATTCTCCCTAACATATGGACCGCTGGACCACAACTAAAAACTACCCTCTGGGTGTTGCTAGGTCTGGAAAAAGACCTGGGGCTACGTTAATTTTGGGACTGTCGGGACTGGGGGCTAACCCCTCAGCTTCTATCCTGGGCTACAACAAAAAGACCCAGGGCTATAGCCCCCTCAGCCGTCCCCTAGCAACACCTCTGCCTCTGGGCACGATCTGTCAAAGCCAGGTGGAGGTATTGCATGGTGAAAAGTATCATACAACCTACTTTTGTTGCCTGCTTATTCTTACATTAGTATTAATCCTTTAGTGAACAACTCCACGTAGTCCCATTTTGATTATTGTCTTTCCGTGTCCCAAATTCTTTTGTCCGAAGTCAGGGTCAGGCCAGTATTTATTTATTGGACATTTGTATGGTGCCTATACACAAGTGTTTCCAGGCATCACAAGACAAAAAATGGGGGCAGGCGGACATAGGAAAAAGTAACGACAGTAACAAAGTAACAACAGTGATGGTTATAGTGGTCTTGTGACAATCCTACTGTGTAAGTGCAAAAGAACAAAGGTGATAAAAGTGCTGGGGGAAGTGGAGTAGGGGGGGAGTGCAGGAATGGGGTAAAGGGGGCATGGGCAAGTGCTAAGGCGGGGGGGCATGAGGGCCAGTACCAGGGGACAGGTGAAAAGAAGGGAAGACAATTGCAATGGACAAGGTTGACCAGATTCGGGCTAGTCTGGGGAAGGATGCCAAAGGGCAAGTGCTAGTAAGGGATGCTGGGAGAGACTAGTCGGTGAAGGTCTGGCCCCTGTATGACTCAGAAGAGACCAGACAGCAGTCACAGCGGCAAAGGGATGATTAACAAGGGAAGGGAGGGGGAAGGAAGAGGAGAAAATGAAGGTCTTGAGCAGTTTCCGGAACTAAGATAATCCGGCTCAAGTCTGAGGGAGGTAGGCAGGCCATTCCAGAGGGAGGTGCCTACCGAGGAAAGGGGTCTACCTCCCACTCTCTGCTTAGAGAAACATCTGACCTGCAGAGAGTTAGAGCTAAAGGGCCGAAGAACTCTAGCAGAGAGGTATTTGGGGAAAGAAAGCTGGATGTAGAGAGGTCCCGGGCCCCAGACTGCCTTGTGGATTATGCAAAGAGTTTTGAATTTGATCCTTGAAGTCACCGGAGCCGGTTGTGCAGCGCTATTCTGGATTAATTAAAGGGGGCGAAGGGATGAAAGAGGCAGATTGAGGAAGAGGCTGTTGCAGTAGTCCAGCCTAGAGAGGCCCTTCCTTAATAATGGGACGGCCATAACAAACAAAATTAAAATCAAAATCACCTTTAAGTTATGTCTATCGAGTCAAATTGAATCAAATTGTTGATGTTTTGTGTGAGAACACTCGAGTATTAAATAGAAACTTCACCTTCCCGATATATTTGAACTATGAGGACAGTTGCCTGACTTCCGGGTCATGTGACTGCACGTTTTTAACAACACGTGACGCACGTAGCAGACATCACGTGACTCCCGATTCATTAAACAACGGGCTTCCACACCGGCACCGTGAAACACACAGGAGCTGGGACGAAGCCGCTGCAGACTAAGCAGAAAGGTAAGACCCTTGTAATCGCGCCATGGAAAAGACACTTAGCGTGTGGCACACGCAACACGGTCTGGGACTTGGCTCAAGTAGCCACACCACCCCGTGTTGTGGGAACATAGACACTCTTCTTGGACAGGCAATTTTGGCATTAACAAACGTAACGGATGCCTGTTTATGTCTTGCCCCACCCTCCTTTTCCATCTCCCATCAGGACCAGGGATCACCACCCTTCGATCTGGGATATCATTCTCTGAACCCAGATGATCCATATGGGATTGTAACAAGGACAACCAACTTTCCATATCCAGGTTAGTTGGTACACTTCTCTGGTCAAAATGGCGTGCAATGTACTGTAGAAATCCGGTAATCTTGTACTATCATGAGAATGAGACACTGGAGAATTTATGCCCAAACTAGTAAACAAGTTTTGGATATACATAAAAACGAGTGGATCCTAGGTAGAAATGTATGACATTGTATCTGCATTTATGATAGAGGAGATAATCACACCATCAGTTGTGTTTTTAGAAAATGAATGGCATTAACAGAACTGCTTATTCAAAAGCCATATACTGGCCGTTAACAGCCAAATGGTGACTACTGTGCATTTTGTTTTGCACACACAGGTTCACTCGTCTGTTCCAGCCCCAAGACATATAAAGGAGGTGGTAAAGTGCAATCCCGCCTTCTTTTTAGATTCTGACACCTGGTAGGTTCTGATTAGACCGACCCTGTTGTAGAATACCAAAAGACTGTCCTGAAGAAAGTGGCCATAACACACACGATGCCACTGAAACCGGTAGACAGTAATTGCTACACTATATAGACACCAACTTAACTTTCTGTATGTGAGCAATTTTTTACTTCACCCCACTTGATGCTTTAATACCAATATCTTGAACAACGCCAAGTGGAGTGTGTATTGTCTTTATGTTGGTTTGTGACACAAACTTGGAGTGTTTGTATTTTGTGTCTTTTTTTTTTTTAACTCCGGTGCACGTGGTTTACACACAATCCCTTGGTCATTAAAGTCACGTATAACCCAGTGGATGTTTGTCCATCAAACCATTAATGCACCGATCTATTGTCTGGCTATTTGTCTCTTCCAATACAGACACATAGTGGAAGAGAGTGGATGTTGGGCATGATTGGAACAAGGCTGAATGCTTTCCAATGAATAGAAGTAAGTAGTTTATTTCTTATCCTTTTCCCTGTTTGTAGGCGGCACATAGCGCATCATAGGTTGAGATGTGGATGGGAGGAAGGGACAGTCAGAACTACACCATATCTTTCGCTGTCTTACTCCACAGCCTTGTTACAGCTGTTGTCTTCAACAGCAGCTCTCCTTTCTCTTGGAAAATATTTATGCCCTCAACCATAGTGGTTTTATCCAAAAAACAGGTTGTTGTATTCTCCTGTATTATTGGAAATCAAACATTTTAGGCTGTAACCAAATCACACCGCAGTTGTGTTTTGCCCTAATTCCTCGTGTTACAAAGTATATAGAGTAAGGGCATCTCCCTGCCAACTCGCACTTTGCCCCCCCATTTTTGTGAATTCCAGCCTAGAGATGACCAGAGCTCTGGAAACGTTGAGCTTCTGGGGGAAGGTGAGGAAAGTGAGAATGCCTCTGAGGAGGTGAAGCTGAAAGTTGGACTTCTTGGAAAGGTCTGTGATGTGTGGCGAGAAAGAGAGGGAGTAATCAAAGATGACCCCAAGGTTTTTTTTTTCCTCACAGGAGGGTAAGGGATTGGGCCTAAGGAAGGTGGCTAGAGAGTGGGGGAAGACAGGGAGCAGGCGTCCTAATGCGAAGGATCTCTGTCTTACTGGCATTAAGACAGAGATCATTGGCAGATTACCATGCCAGAATAGCTGTCAGACATTCAGGTATGAGAGAAGAAGGAGAGGAGGTAGAAGATGGAAGCTTAAAGGAAAGTTGTGTGTCATCAGCATAACACAGGAAGTGAGGAGCGTAGGTGAAGATCAACTGGGCCTGAGGGGCTAGGTAGATGTTGAAGAGCCATGGCGATAAGATAGAGCCCTGAGGGCTGCCACAGGTAAAGAGTGAGGTGGAGGAGAGGAAAGGGCCCAATTGCACTTGGGAGGGACGGTTTGAAAGGAAAGAGGCCAGCCACGCCAGTGCAAGGTCCGTGATGCCTATTGTATCATGGAGACGATTTAAGAGGATGGAGTGGCTGACCTTGTCAAAGGCAGAAGAAAGATCGAGGAGGATCAGAACCGAGGGGGAGTTAGAATCCAGCTTTGAAAGCAGGTCTTCATGGGTGTTCAGAAGAGCAGTTTCCGTGCCCCTGTATGCGCTGGAACCAGACTGGTGGTCATGGAGGCAAGCCAGTCGCTTCAGTGTGAAGGGTCATTTGGGGGAGGACCATCTTCTCCATGAGTTTGCCCAAGAAAGGGGTGAGAGAGATAGGGTGATAGTTAGCCAGGCAAGAGGGGTCGGCAGACTCCTTTTTTTAGGAGAGGGTGCGCAAGGGAGTGCTTGAGGGGTTGAGGGAAGGATCCAGTGGCAAAGGATTGGTTACAGAAGTAAGCCAAGACTGGGGCGAGAGAGGCAATGCTGTCCTTGATGGTTCTGGAGGAACAGGTGAGATCCTGTTTAAGAGGAGACTTTTATATAGTGGACTACACTAAAGGCCTCGTCCGGTGCAATGGGAAAGGAGGAGGAGAGTATGTGGGAAGGGATAGCAAGGCCAAGGGAGGCAACATAGGACGGGGGGGTGGATGACAGAGGGCAGAATGTCTTGAATTTTGGAGGAGAAGTGAGAGGCCAGTGCAGTGCAGAGGGAGGAGGAGCAGGGGTTGGGGGGGCTGCAGTAGGATTGTCAATTTCCTTGCAGATTTGAAAAAGTTAAGCCATGTTATTGGTAGCCCCAGTTATGCTGGCCTGGAGATGAGCCCTCTTCTTGGAACAGATGGTGAGACGATATTGCCTTTGGAACAGACAGCAGGCCAGTTTGTCAGAGGATGAACCTGAGGCCTGCCACTTCCGTTCAGAAGCTTTGTACCTGTGTTTCAAAGCTACCAAGTTGGAGTCATGCCCAGAGTTGCATTTGGAGGCAGCCTTCATGCGGATCCTCATGATAGGTGCAAAGATGTCCAAGGTGTTTGAGATAGAGAGATGGAGGTTAGCCAGAGCAGAGTCTGTAGGAGAGTCAAAGGCAGGGGCAGGAGGAGGAATGAAGGTATCGGTGAACACATCATTGGTGGAATGACGGAGAAAGAGACTGGTAGTGCGGGCACTCAACAGCGGACCGGGGAGCATAAGGTGAGAGGAGAGGAGAGAGTGGTCAGACCAGGAGAGAGGGGTAGATTCCTGGTGTCTTGTACTGTAGTCCTAGATTAGTTGTGAAGTTCGGGCTACAAAAATTCTACAATAACATTGAACACACAATGAACCATCAAACACTACTAAACTACAGTGCAGTACAGACAGGGGAGGTATTTACACTTCACACCCTTAATTAGTCCTAATTAGTTCTTACATAAAATGAAAATACATATAGAAAATAAAACATCACAATAGGTGTTGCACTTAAGTAAGGCTGTTTACCTCCACAGCTGAGAACGGTTGTGTTCCTTTTCATATGTGATTTGCCATGCTGTACCGGAACCCCACAACTTAATGTGTAACTGTTTTCTGAACCTAAGGAAAAGTTGGGAGAAAAAGGGTTGAATATAAAACTGCTTTGTACACTACTGTACTTAACGACATATGTATGCAAGAATTTAAATGAACTGCTCTATAAATCATCAATGAAACCTCATTTACACTATGGGGTGCAGTTTAGACTACATTTACAGAAAGATGTGAACACACTGCAGATAATATAGAAATTGGTTGCCCAGAGTGTTAATTTTTTGACCCATATGTTAGTAGTTAACTTAGGCAAGATTTCAAGACCTGAATATATGTAGCAGGAAAAAACGATAGTGAGATGGTAAAAATCACATTACCTTTATTACGGTGACACCAATACTGCAAGGTGACACCAACATTGCTAGCTCTTGACTTTCTGCTATTATCAACTAAGGGGCGAGTTACACTACCGTTTCGTAGGGCAGTCTTCTATGCCTTGATAGTACCATATATGTTTCTGTTTTGAGTGTATGAAAACAGCCAGCTATGCTCACAATTTGCACACCCACCTCATTTGACTTCAAGAGCCTGTTCGAAAGGTGGACAAGTGATGGGTGCTGGGAGAGGAAGCATGCTTGGTGTGTACAATTAGAGAAAGCATATTTGTTGGAGTGCCGTAATCACTAAAAACATGCCCTTACCTCGCTCGTAGGTCTGGCTGTCTCCTATTTAAACTTTTTGGAGCAGATGTAGAGCAAGGAAACAAGTATTGGTAAGGCCAATAGGTTTAGCTGGGTAAACGTATGTGTGTGTTAGGTGAAAGGGGAGGGTAAAGGTGCACATGAAAAAATTACACTGTGGAAGTGCAGGAAGCCTGGTTATCTTCAACATGCCTCAAGAAAAAGGGTAGGATGAGCGTGAAATACTGGACTGTAGCGAATGTTGGATCAATGAGAAAAGTTGCATGGAGTGGGAAGGGAAGGAGCATCAGGGGATGGATGAAGTAACATTTGGAGAGGCAAATAATAAGGTTACTCACCGCAGTGACCACCTTACTCCTATATCCATAGTCCCATTTCCTCCATACTTATGGGACATTCCTCCGTCCTGTGGGACGGGAACGGAGCACTTTGTAAAAAGCATCACATTTAAAAAAAAAATGTGTCCTTCCTCTCTTTTTACCCGGGTACGCAATGCGGCCGTAACCCCGCCCTCCTTAGCGCCACCTAGTGCATCGCCCATCAGTCCTTTTCTATCGTTAGGTCAGAGACCTTTAAGCAATAATAGAGGAACCTTATTAGAGGGGACGGCGGGCTGGCGTATGGAGGAAAGGGGACTATGGACTAGGAGTAAGGTGGTCACTGTGGTGAGTAACCTTATTATACTCCTACGTCCCGTCCCCTTTCCTCCATACTTCTGGGAGATTCCCAAGCACTCCTCACAGGAAATACGGGTGGATGGAAACCCCCTACTGAAAATGGTTTTTCAGCACAGCCTGGCCAAACTGAGCATCAGATCTGGAGCTCAGGTCTAAACAGTAATGTTTATAAATAGCCGATGGGGAGGCCCAAGTAGCCGCTTTCGTGATGGTCTACCAGGAGACATACTTTTGAAAGGCAACAGCAGCTGCCTTGCCCCATACCAGATGTGCATGAATCCCTTTAGGAGGCTGGAGACCCTGAACAGTGTAAGACTCTATAATACAGGCGCCAATACATCTGGAGATAGTCACTTTGGAGGCCTGCTTACCTTGTGGATTACCAAAGGTCACCAATAGTTGAGAAGAACTCCTAAATGCAGATGTTCTGTCCAGATAGAACTTAAGAGCTCTTCTAACATCCAGGCAATGCAAAACCCTCTCAACTTCCGAAGCCGGTTTTGGAAGGAAGACAGGCAGGGAGATTGACTGATTTAGATGGAAATCAGAAACCACCTTTGGTAGGAAATAAGGATTTGTTCTTAGGACAACCTTATCCTTGTGGAAAACCAAGAAGGGATGCTCCAACGACAAAGCTTGGAGCTCACTCACACGCCTTGCCGAAGTAACGGCGACCAAGAAAGACACCTTCCACGAAAGGTGCTTAAGATCTACCGTAGCCATTGGTTCAAAAGTCTTATGGCACAAGGCCGTAAGGGCCACGTTCAGATCCCACTTCGGATGCGGTTTGTGAACAGGAGGGTAAAGACGCATTAGACTCGCAAAGTGCCTTTTAACCACTGGATTTGACAGTGAAAAAGAGCACTGGTCCGTGGATAGGTAGTCGGCCACAGCCGAAAGATAAGTCCTGCATGACAGGACATGAATGCCCGATTCTGCTAGATGAGAGACGAAGGACAGCACCATGTCAATCGTAGCCACCCTGGGGTCCAGCTGTTTGGCTAAGCACCAGTGACAGAAACAAAGCCATTTGCTTCTGTACTGAGACCTTGTCGAGGGCTTCCTGGCTGCCTGAATAATGCACATGTTGTCAGCAGACAGGTTGAGATGTTCTAAAGATCTGAACTCAGGCACCATGCCACCAAGCTGAACGATTGTGGGAAGGGGTGCCACAGCTGCCGATCTCTCTGGTGAACCAGATCGGGAACCAACAGATGCCTGATCGGTGCACACACTGACAGATGTTAAAGCTCTGAAAACCAGAACCTGGCCGGCCACCACAGAGCTATGAGCAGAAGAGAACAGTTCACTGTGTTCCTCAGCTTGCAAATCATCCCATGAATCAGAGGCACAGGCGGAAAAGCATAGGCCCTCATGTTGTGCCAGGGAATCTCGAGAGCATCTCCCAGAGAGGAGGCTCCCAGCCCATTTCTGGAGGCATACAGAGGAAGTTTCTTGTTTGCCGATGTTGCGAAGAGGTCCACTTCTCGAGTGCCCCAACACAGGAATATCTGTAAGAGGACCTCCGCTTTCAATTCCCACTCGTAGCTGACCATTGTTCGTCGGCTGAGGGCATCTGCCGTAACGTTCAGCTGGCCCGGGATGTGTACTGCAAACAGCCAGACACCATGCTGAACCGCCCATTCCCAAATCTGAATGGCAAGATCCACAAGAGATGGGGACTTGGTGCCCCCCCTGCTTGCTGATGTAAAACATGGACACCACATTGTCCGTGCGGACACGAACCACTTTGTTGGCAATGACCGGCCTGAACGCCTTGATCGCCAGGTAGATCTCCAGAAGCTCCAGATGATTTATATGAAGGAACTTGTCTTGGGGTGACCAGAGGTCGGAGACCTGAAGAAGATCCAACGTCGCCCCCCACCCCAGAAGGGAGGAGTCCGTTGTGATTGTCACCATCGGAGCGGGGTCCTGAAAACCTGCGCCCACCGACAGGTTACTGAGAGACGACCAACACACAAGCTCCATTCTCTTGAAAGCCGGAATCGAATCCACAGCCTGATGCCAAGAACTCCAAAGAGCAATCTGCGTCCGCCTCATCTTGAGCCGAGCAAGAGGAAGAGCCAATATGCACGAGGCCATGAGGCCCAAAAGCCTCTGGAACCACCAGGCCGATATGCTCTCCGACTGCGCAAACATCTAACACGTGGCCAACAGATCTGCTATTTTGTCCCCGGTCAGGTAAACTCTGCAGTCAATCGTGTTCCAACAAAAACCCAGGAAAGTCGAGACCTGAGAGACCATCATGGAAGATTTCTGCCAGTTCACCGACAGCCCAAGGTGGAACAGGAGCTGGAGGAGAGTTTGAAGATTGCTCGAGGCTTTCAGCGGGCAAGGACTGCGCAACAGCCAATCGTCCAAATACGGATACACATGGATACCCTGAAGCCAAAGATAAGCTGCGATAACCGACATCATCTTTGTAAAGACACGCAGTGCCGAGCTGAGGCCAACGGGGAGCAGTCGGAACTGGAAGTGCTCCTCCCCTACGGAAAACCGTAGGTATCTCCAGTCTTCAGATCAGAATATGCATATACGCATCCTGAAGGTCCACCACGTTGAGCCAATCGCCCTTCTGCAGAGGACTTTATTTGACAAGGCGTGATCATCTTGAATTTCTCTTGGGGTAGAGAAAGATTGAACTGGGAAAGGTCTAGAATGGTGCACAGGCCAGCCTGGTTGGGTTTGGGCACTGTAAACAGCCGGGAGTAGAAGCCCTCCCCTCGCTCCCCTAGGGGAACAGGTTCCACCGCTCTGAGATCAAGTAATTTCTGAATTTCGGCTTTGAGGGAGGGCGACCCTGACTGCTGGAAGGGAAGATTGATGGGTGGGGTAGGGAGAAGGGGTAAGCGGAAGCCTGCCCGAGCGAGTGACAAGACCCACCGGTCCTCGGTGATGGTCTGCCATGCCTCCCAATGAGACACAATTCGATCTAAAAAAAACCTGAAACCAGAGGAAGGCCGAGGCTGCGACAATGATCTCTGCGTCCTGAAAGGTGGTTTTACCAGGACAGACAAGGAATTGGCGGTCTGAGATTGGTCAGCTCCACGTCTGTTGTAGAATAAAAGAGCTCCTTGCCATCAAAAGACAGGTCCAAAACCTTATCCTGCACCTGCTTAGAGAACTTGGTGGCGTGCAGCCAAGCCTGACGAGGTATGCACGCCAAGCATAAGGCCCCGGGCTGAGGTGTGGACATGATGCACCGCTGCCTCCAGCAAATCCTGCGCCAGGACCCTGGCATCTGACAATCCTGCTTTGAAATCTTCTAGCTTTTCAGCGGGAATAAACTCCCCAAACTCCGACAGACCTTTCAACATTTTCATATTCGCCCCCGCTAACACCAGTTCTGCATTGGCTTGATACAGCTGCAGGGCTGAATTAGTGAAAATCTTCCTCCCAGGGGAGTCAAGACGCTTGTCCTCTTTGGCTAGAACCTGTGTAGCCATCGTAGAAGAGGATGCCGCAGGTCTGGATTGCAAAGTGGCCGCAGCCACTACCGTGGTGGAGGGGGGCGGACACGAAGCTAAGGCCACCTCTTCCAAAGAAAGAGCCTGAAACGTGCGTCAATTTTCTTGTTGACAAACAGTCCAGAGTGTGGTTTCTCCCAGACTTTGCAGACCTCGGCCAAAACGTCCTTCTGCAAGAACAAGCCGGTACGCTCCGAAGGAGACAAGGTGAATGCCCCCGAAAGAATGCACTCCTGCGGAGAGGGTGCCTCGGGTACTGGAACATCCAACAGACACATCATGTCCAACACCCGGGCGTGAAAGGCTCTGACAGAGCGGGACTGGTCTTCGCTGTTCTGATCGCCCTGTGCGTCGTCCGACAGGTCTGGATAAGGCTGAGTCGCATCAGGCTCCACAATAGACTTGTCCACTGGGGACAACGGAGGCAGGGGTGGAAGAGTTGTAGGAGGCCCAGCCGGTAAAGGCGGCGCCGGCGGAACCACAGGAACCGCAGCTGGGACCGTCGGCGCAGGCAGGGCATATCTCCCTAAACAAGCCTCGAAAGTACTCCTTCATGGGGTCGGAATGCATAAATCTTTGAAACTTGCCGAAAAAGACGTCCTCCGCTGACAATTTAGGCACGACTGGAGGAGGCCTCTCATGAGCGGAGTAATTCCAGGGACGCAAGGGAGAGGGTTGCCAAGAGGGCCCTTCCCCACTGGTGTCCACATAAATCAAGGGTGCCGATGCCGCAGGAAGTGCGACATTGTGCAGTAGGGGCATCCGAGCGTTCCAGTCATAAACTGGACAAAACAGATGTGCACAAGGAAACCGATGTTCACTTGAAAAACCACTCCCTACACCTAGGGCCGATGGCGTAGTTGTAAGGGAGGTATCTTAAATGGCTGCCGTGGACTTGGCGGGAACGGCCGCCATTTTTTCGGCACCTGAGTAGAACTGCGACACGTGTGGAAGTGAAGCAGGGGTCCCCACAGGTGGGTCAGGGGTCTTCATCTTAGCCTTAACGCAAGGAACCTCGGCTGAGTCGGTACTGTTTGGCCTAGGATGATTCTGTGACATGCTATCAGCCAAACTAGCCTTCAAAGGAAGGACCTTGGCACTGCCGGTAACGGAGCGATTACTGTCGAAGACCTCACTCCGTGCCCCCTCAACAGATTTGGAGTCACCGCTAGAATGGGAACGATGAGGAACACATCTCACCAACAATACCTTAACAGGCCTCTCAGAACTGTTGGTCACCTTAGCCTCTAAACGAGCGACCTCAGACCGGAGTCCGGTAAAAGCCCCTTCACGACGGGCCTCAAACTTCCGTTCGGTATCAACAGCCTCAACTGAGGCCTCAGGGCGTACCCCGGTGTTTTTACGGGAAGCTCCAGTCAAGGAGACCTCGAAGCAAGCTCTGGTACCCGACGCCTCAGTAGAACGGGGCCCACAAATAGCTGCCACAGGAGGGGCCTCGGATTGTAATCCGGTGTCAATAGGCCCCTTGCGTAGGGCCCTCAGAGAAAACTCGGGTACACATTTTAGGCCTAGAAGACACCTCAGGGCAAGCCCCGGTAATAGAGCTTTTGACGCTCCTCCCAGACCGGGAAGACCCCGGGAAGGAGATCTCCGGCCGGGGTAATCTAAAAAGTAAAGAACTCACCGGACGTTTCCTCTTCTCGTCGATGAAAGTTTGAAAGTGCGCCAGGGAAGTACGACCGAAAGGGAGTCACAATAAAAACACGAGTCCCACCGGTGGTCCGGACCCAAACACTCTAAACAAAGAGAATGGGGATGCGCCCTAGTGAAGCATCACTGACAAGAAAAACAATTTGGAATGTCTAGCTGAAACGGCATAGACGGACTACCACGCGACCCGCTAAGCCAGAGCAAGAGAGGAGGAAACTGGAAGGAAAAAATCTTCCGAAGATGCAAGTGCGTCCAGTCCCGAACGAGCGGAGAAAAGGACTGATGGCCGATGCGCTGGGTGGAGCTAAGGAGGGCGGGGTTACGGCCGCATGAGGTATCCCACGTAAAAAGAGAGGAAGGGCACATTTTTTTTTTTTTAAATGTGATGCATTTTACAAAGTGCTCCAGTCCTGTCCCACGGGACAGAGGGATGTCGCATAAGTATGGAGCAAAGGGGACGGGATGTAGGAGTAAGGAGCTTTATTAAAAATGGGAACTAGTCAGCAGAATTAACGCTGGGTGTATGAAAGGAGTATTAGCAGGAAAACGAAACACCAGCGAAAAAGAAGCACTCGATTTAGGGGCAGAGGATATGAACTGGGACAAGAAGGACTATGTGGAAACAATGCCTGGTGTGCCAGTGTTGTATGTGCTCTCAGCATTTCCAACATGCCCAGAGGTAAACTTGAAATGGGGACTGAACTAGTAGGGAATGGTGCATGCGTGGGAAGAAGGAGAACTGCAGGGGGTGGCCATATGAGCACAGGAAACAAAGAAGCACTGTGGTAGCCAATAGAGCACTTAGAGTGAGAATCCAAAGGAGCAGGGTAGATGGGTGTCAAGGTGGAAGTGCTAAACATAAAAAACAATGGGAGAACTGGGAGTGGCAGGGTAAGAGGGACCTAAGGGACACCAGGGAAGGGGCCTAACGAGCATTGATGGACCTGGGGAACCTGGAAAGCAATATGTCCATGGGAGAGGAGATGGAAGGAGCCTATGGGAGGAATTGCAAAGGAGCAATTATAGGAAAAAGGGGCACTGGGGACCCTAGCAGTCCGGGTGTTGAAGAAGTGATTAAAAACATGCAACAGCTGGGACGAGGCTCCAATGCTCTAATTAGGATTCAGGGGTTCACCACCTAAGACAATTTAAAAGAATCAGTCCAAATCGTAAATTTTTAAGCACATTCGTCCCTGTATAGGGATTAAAAAGTAGTTAACCATAATGGAAGAACAGACATAAAAGATGTGGTTACAGTGAGAAACAACAAACTAGAAGCTTTACAACTCATTTTTTGCTTTTCCAAAGGGTTGTGGAGCATGAGGGGAGATGAAAAGAAGGGGAAGGGATGACTGGGAGAGAGGGTAAGCAAAGCAGAAAACCAGGGTACTAACACAAAAGAGGCCCATGGTGCAAGAATTCCCTGTTGGCCAGTCCGCCGGTGCTAGTCCTTTGTTTACCTGTAGGTGTAGCCATTTGTTCGGTTAGCCTCCAAAAGTTTTCAGTTCAGAAAATCTGTTCACCCTTCTCTAGTGCATTCGGGGATGGAGGAGAATAGAGGTGCACATAGATATTCCCCACAGTACTTTGAAGAAATAAAGTCTATCCTGCAGACTACCTCTCAGCAGCCTAAGCTCACCCCTCCACTAGTTCATCCCCTTGCTCCCTACTGGCTGATTTATGTATTTCTAAAAATGAATTTTCCCCAATGTGCCAAAGTATTTGCTCTGATCCCAGCTCTGTGAACGGCATTATGTACAATAAACTGAAAATTGTTCTGTGACTAGAACAGCAATTCCCATTAATAAAGTAAGCAGCCATCTTGTAATGGCAATGGTTTGCATGTCACACAACAAAATCCATCGGGGGGGCAATAGGGAGCCCAACTAAGATGGCTGCAGGCTCGTGAGCATCTGATCTAAATCCGGAATCATATCCGGTGGTTCTCCCAGTTGGAAGCTTCACTATATAGCGGTATCGTGGAAAGCGAAGTTCACACAGTAAGAGGAAGTGATTTCGGTGAATATCAGAGCCCTATAGCCCTTGAACATCGATTGCACGCAGGCCCGTGGCTACTTTGGGAGGAACGCGAGAGATGGAGAGCCAACGCCGGCGCACGATTGAAGTCCTCCCCCGCCGCTGTGCAGGCTGGCGGGCTGTGCGGAGGCGATCGTGGTGAGAAGGTGAATCTCAGAGAAATGCTACAGTGCGCCAGCAACCCCGGTCGGCCCGTTGGGTTGTCGCTGCCCCAGCCTGTGGGGAGAGGCAACCGGAGGCAGATGACGCTGTGTTGATCCGTGGTTCCTGGCCATTGCGGACCGCGGCAGTGCATCCACCATCTCCGCTGACCAAGACTACACATCAGCGACCGAACCCAGAGAAAACGACGAGCACCTGCGCTGCCCGCTTCCCAGCGGGGGAGAGTAGATCCGGCCCGGTGCAGCAGGTATCAGGGCACTGCACCGGTAAGAGGATCGGTAAGAAGTGACCCGGAGGCCCTTACCTGGCCGAGGAGGGCCCTTTTACATCTAATCCCTGTCAGAATGACACCACCATAGTCACAGAATACAAAGGGGGGCCGCTGCGGGGCCTGGAGCGTTCTGGGCAGAATACATGAGTACACGCCAGACCCTACCCCGTGGGGGAACCACTGATGGCTGAACGCCAGCAGAAGGCCCCCCCCTCTGACAAACCTGCTTCCACGGAGGTACTGGACATGCTACAGGGCCCTGGCACCAGTGACAATTGGCCCACCTAACAAACGGCGAACTGGATAGCACCACGTGGAGTGGAGGAAGTGCAGCTCCATTTGTGCGCACCATTGGAGAGACCAGGAAGTAAGCACACGCCCTGACCCTCTGGGAATCCGGAGCGGAGGGGAGGCAAAACAGGGCAAATCCGTCCAGGCCTGGCGGTAACAGCAGGACCCAGTGTCAGGCAGGAACACCCGGAAACGGGGAATGTGTCCAAACGTGGTGCGACAAACATTGTGTATCCCCCCGACCTACACCATACCGCAGGACCTTGCAGAGAACCTGTTCAGACTGCTGGGCATTGCTGGGCCGGCAGCCGAACAGGTGCAACCTGGGGGCGGCAAATAGTCTGGCTGCCGCTGCGCTGTGCGCCATATAGAGGAAGGCACCCCACATAACAGTGACAATACGTGTGCGTACCAATCAAATGCACGCAGTGATAAATACTGCTGGGGACAGAAAAACTGCTGCTGCATCCCCGGCGACATATAGCAGTTGAGGACACTGCGTATGGAGTGCTTTGCCCCACCTTAGACACCGGGACCTTACTACAGACATCAACGCTGTTGGGATCTTCGTTCTAGGGCGTGTACAGCCCAGTCATCCCCCGCCACCCCATGGGGAAACACAACAGTGTGACGCTTGCCAACGGGGGCATGGGGAGATAGTCCATAAAGGTTTAGCCCATATCGTCCGCACCTCCGCCTAGACTGCCGCAGGCAAGGGTTGGTAACATTGGTCACAAGGCACTACTATCCTTCTGCCCTAAGATTATCCTCAGCCCACACGATCAGACAGCCCTTTATAGGGATCATCGGCTCTCACGACCCCACCAACTATACCAAAGAAATCCACTGTGAATAGTCACCAACGGCAGCAGGGGGGTAAACGCTGGACTCGATCACACATCAAATGCTCCTGACCTGGGTACCGCGAGCAGAAAAGACATCATAATTCCGGCAGAGAGCGTCAAAGGGCCACCATAGATCTTCCCCCCCACGAACATCATCTGGACATACCGCCAGGGGCTAGGAAAATACGTTGCCTGGACCCGAGATCAACGGCAATGTCCAGATCTGAGAAAGGGGGAAAACACCAAGCGAAATTACAATTTGACGCACCAGCACACGTCAAAATCAGTAAAGTAATGGAGGCCTCTCTTGAGGCACAATCTCCGGCACCATCCCAAGATCTGGCCGGGGCATTTCAGGACATTAAAGAGATGTTCTCCCAACTGGAATCCAGTATCCAATCCCTGGATGGGAAGCTTGACTCACTTACCTGCAAGGTAGAAGCACATGTAGGTCCGGCAGGACAAACACAGTGAAAGATTGGACGAAGCAGAGAGAAGAGTCTCGGAGGTGGAGGACATGTCCACCTCTACGGCCAGGGAGATGTCGGGTCTGAAGAGGGCGTTGAAAGAACTCATTGATAAGCAGGATGACCTGAAATATAGCTCAAGGAGGAACAACCTCAGGATTGTCTGTATCCCAGAATCAGCAGACCAGAAGAACATGGAATCTCTCCTGGAGGGGATACTACAGGAAGCACTGGTCCAAGAGGGGTTCTCTGCAGTGTGCACAGTTGAACGGGCGCATTGAATCCCTAGCGGCAGACGGCCGATACCAGGTGCACCTCCTCACCCAATTATTGCTTGTCTATTAAACTTTTGGGACAGAGATGTAGCTCTCCGGAAAGCCAGAGAAAAGGGGACAGTCATCTACAAGGGTGACACGATCAGACTGTTCCTGGACTTCTCAGATAAAGTGCAGGCATTAAGGAAGACGTTTATTGGAGTCAAAAGGCAGCTACGTGATCAGGGGATACGATACGCAATGATGTTCCTGGCCAGACTACGAGTTGAGCATGACAGTCGAGCGCTCTTCTTCAACACCCCGGAAGATGCTACAACCTTCTTAGAGATGCAGCCCAGACCTCCTCGACAGAGGGGGAACAACAACTGACATTAATGTGTCACGGTACTAACGATAAGGAAGCCTAAGTGTGCACACGGTTGGGGAAAAGGGGATGCTGAAAAGTTGGGGCAATCAGCGGGGGTCCAAGTTTCAAGGTTGGGGAAACCCAAGTTTGGGAGACTATGGGACATGGGGCGGGAAAGGGGGAGGGGCTATGCATCACTGACGGATTGGGGTTGTCGGTGGGGGAGGGGGGTAAGACATGGTACACTCCAACTTATAACCTTACCACACTATCCATTCAGGCGGCGCCTACAGAGGGCCGTCACTTCAAGGGACGCCATACGTTTAAACGAAACACTTAACCTTTGCACCTGGAATCTCAGGGGACTAAAGTGTCCCACTAAATGCCGGAAGGTCCCACTAAATGCCGGAAGGTCTTGCTCTATATGCAGCGTCACCAGATTGGGATAGCATTCCTGCAAGAGACCCACCTAACACCTTAGTTTGATTCAAAATTTGGGAAACCTGGGGATGTCACAGATATTTTTCTTCATATTCGTCATGAGCACCCTAATTTGCAACGCGATTGGCTTTCAACAAACAAAGGTGGTAAAGGACGGGGAGGAGGGGAGAGGCCTCATAGTTCAGGGTACCATCCAGGGAAAATTCTACACATTAATCAACTACTACGGTCCTAACCAGGATACGATAGAGACACTGGAATAGGTGTACTGCCAGCTAGGGGAATTAGCACCTGGAGAAGTAATCTGGGCCGGCGACTTCAATGCAGTAATTCAGCCTGAACTCGACCGAACTGGAGGGAACCATGGGTCCGGGAATAAGGGGACTAACCGGCTGCAGGGTATGACTACCGCATGGGAGGTTGCAGATGCATGGCGGGTGAGAAACCAGACAGCGCAGTAGTATGCCTACCACTCGATGCCACATAACTCGGCGTCGAGGCTGGACTTCTTTTTGATATCCCACTCGCTGCTGGGGCAGGTGCAGGAAGTGGAGATCCTGGCCTGCACCTTGTCAGACCACGCCCCTGTGATGCTGACATTGCGAGGCCGGGAGAGAGGGAGACCCCCATGGCGGTTCAAGAGTGACGGCCTCACAGATTTAGTTTTACGAGAAAGACTAACACTGGCGGTAGACACCTTTTACGAGACGAATGTGGGATCAGTGCAGTCCGCTGGGGTACTGTGGGAAAACATTAAGTGTGTTATAAGGGGGGAATGTATATCCAGCGAGGCAGGGATACTCTGGCAGATCAGGAGGGAGCTGGTGGCCAAGGAGAGCAGCATACGCACTCTGCAAATGGCAAATCCAACTCTGACAAACAGGGAACAAGCTGGAATTCTAAAACAACTACAGGAATACCAAGCCCTAGCACTCGGAGAGGTCAAATAAGTAGGAAACCTGAGCAATATTCGCCAATACGGGGAGGGGAATGCACCAGACCGGACATTATCGAAGGCAACCAGGATAGATAATCTGGGGGGGCAGGGTCCAGGCAATAGCAGACGAACAGGGACAAGATTGGTTCGAAGATACAAAGATAGCACATCAATTCTTTAAATTCCATAGTAATTTATATTCCTCCCAATTCCAAGCCACCCGAGCGGACATTGAGGAATACTTAGACCAAGTTGCCTTACATTGGTGCACTGATGACCAGAAGGAATACCTGAACCGGCCTCTATCGCTATCTGAGGTGCTAGATGCTATAAAATCCCTACCAAACGGGATGTCGCCGGGGCCCGATGGGTTCACGGCAGAATTTTATAAACACTATGCAGATAAATTAGGCCCCCATCTGCTGGAAATGTTCCAGCACCGTCTAGAGGCAGGATATGTACCGGAAATGCTGATGGAAGCAGTGGTGGCAGTGCTACTGAAACAGGATAAACCTAGCAATGATTGTTCCGCTTACCGCCTAATCTCGCTGATTAATATAGACAATAAAATCTTTGCTAAGATCCTAGCATCTCGCTTATCGCCCATGATGCCAGTAATGGTAAAGGCAGACCAGGCGGGCTTCATCCCCGGTCGGTCCACATCATATGGTCTTCGGAGAATGTTCGGGCTGATCACGGTGGTGACACCCGGGGACTCTGTTGTGGCCGCTATATTGGAGTCCACTAAGGCGTTTGATTCGGTCGAAAGAGCATTCATATTTGCCGCACTGAGGCGGGTGGGGATGGGCGAACAATACATTGCCATGGTCAAATTGCTATACACAGCCAGTGGCCCGGGTGAGGGTGAATGCTCAACTGACACCAATCATAGCGCTGGAAAGAGGAACGTGACAGGGGTGCCCTCTTTTACCGCTACTCTTTGCACTGGTGATCGAGCCATTCACCGAAAGGGTGAGAGAGTTGCACCTACATCGTGGGGTTAGACTACACACCCACAGGATGGTGATATTCATCAAAGACTCCAAGGATAACCTAGACCCAATCATGAGGGATGTCCAGTGCTTCAGGGATGTATTGGGGCTAAAGATCAATGCCTCCAAAACTGTAATCTTCCCATTAACAGAGAAGGTAGAACTAACCAGAGCTCTTCCTTATAAAAGCCTTCTCCTTAAGAAGATTAAGAATAAAACCATTCAAGGAGGTGCCCGTGCCTATGACAAAGCCTGTTTGAAACTTGTCCAGGCAGTTCTGCCCAATTGCTGAAGAAGAAAGGCTCTTTACTAGGCTAGAAGGAAAGGTTTTGCTGGGCATGTCCGGAAGTGCTATAGGGCAATATTTTGCAAGCTAAGGTCGGTCTCCCTTCTTAAAGATTGGAACCTGTATGGACTCACATCAGGAAGTTGGGATAACTTTAGTGTCAGGCACTTCAGTATAAAGCGAGTTCGCCCATAGCAAAGGGTCCCCTTTTAGGGTGAAATTAGAGGGCCCTAGGGCTCTAGAAAATTACGGATTAATAACTAGGGCCTCATTACAAGTATGGCGGAGTGGGAAAATACTGGTGGCAATGGATCGCCAATGTTCCTGCTTCCCCATACTACGAGCATGGCCCTGGAGTGGATGATTTACCTCCAGCAGCATGCTGGAGGTGAATCCTCAAAACTCTCTGTTGAAAAATTGTCAAAATCGGCAGAATTACCGCGGCAGAATTACTGCTGCAGTAATTCTGCCAACAAGCCCCATAGAGTCCTGTGGACTCATAAAGAAATGGGATTTATACCGCCACCACCACTTGCAAACCAGTACTAATTCCGCCAGCCAAAGTGGCGGTAACGGTAATTCAGCTCGGTGGTATTCTGCGGATTTATCGCTGGAATACCGCCCAGTTCGTAATGAGGCCCAAATGTCATCCCTATCAAAAAGTAAAGACCAGAAGCTGTACGAATATTAAAAGACAGGGGTGGTGAATAAATTGCTTGGTAGTGACCAATCCAGTTCACTTCTATTATCAAATTAAGTTGTGCACTTTCTTGGTGCTCAGTGTTAAAGTTAATCAAATACAAACATTCTCTAACAGTATTTCCAGTAATTTACTTCAGTATACATTGTGCATCCCTCAGTAAGATAACACTACAATATTGACGCAGCCAGTTTCTATATCGGCATTTTAGCGTTTTGAGCAGGATAATATTATCCACGCGACGTGCAAAGGTTTGTATGTAGTTCCCATTTGCGAGCATGAATAGCTGGATGGTAACAGTAGTCATTATTACAGCACCCTTTCTGGGACCTTGGAATTTGGTTATATTAACACATTCACTATCTCTGCATAAGGAGTATCTTCTATATTATTTTCAATATGCATAGTCATAACCAAATACATTAAGTTAGAGTTAAAGATTGACACATTACCGGGATTACAAGCACATTTCGTACCAGCATTATTATTTTTTAAATCATAAATACATATTGACATTGATCATTATACAGAGCTGCAATACTCCAAGACATAACTAACAGAAAATGATCACTCTGTGAGGATTCCACGATTGTAAGGCAGTGGACATTATGAAAAATGTTGCCTGTGACAAAGAAATAATCCAAGGTGCTTTTTTGTCGACCCCTGGACCTCGCTACTTCGACTGCAATGTCTCCACTCATGTTGTCATTCACTATAGAGATGCCCCACGACTAATTAGTGAGAGCAAGGCATCCCCTCTACATTTAGCATGCCTGTCAGAACCACCCATAGTCGCAGGGTAATGCAATGAGGGCACACAAATAGAGATCAAATCACCATATACTATAATACTATTATAACATCTGGCACTCGCCACTTGAGCAAGATTTTTTCAATTTCATTGAACATTTCCAATTGGATGATGTCAGAGGGATTCCAATAGATATTAATGAGAAGGGAATACTCCAGTCAACTCCACCGCCAAAATAAAGGCGTTGGGTTGATCCCAGAGAGCCGGCGAAGCACCAAGATAATTGTGAATCCCAATAGGTAAGCCTGCATAAAACCGCCCTTTAGCTCCTGTCAGTGCTGGATTAATAAGAATGTCAAAACCATCTATGACCGGTGTGCTTCACAGCCAAGTTTCCTGCAAGCCAAAAATATCTGAGCACTTCAAATAATAAAAATGTTTCTAAAATAGATGGTTAAAGCCTCTGCGATTCCAGGAAGTGAGGACAATCTCTTTTCTGGCCTCTTGTTTTACTGGTTATAAAGCTAAAGCTAAAGAGGGGGGCGGCTGTAGCATGCAAGGTAGCCAATTCCAATTATCCTCATCAGAAGCTCTCACCAAATTGGAGTGATGATTATGGATTTGCTGTTGCATCATCAAATCTATGAAGCATCTAATTTGGAGTGCGGGAAAGGATTTTGTTGGGTCTACTTCCGATCTTTGAATCAAATTAGAATCAGCATCTCCAGAGAGTGTTTCTTTGGAACAATTACTGAATTTTTGTAACCAAAGTGAAGGAAAAAATCACCTGGCTCAAGTAGTCGATCCGCCACAAACTTGGATTTCACATGAAATCATGCATGCCCTGAAATGTGGCTGCATTAACCCTCATTGGCTGGCCTTTTCTGAAAATCGTGGGATGCCACCAAGCACACAGCAGCACCTAAGGCCATTTGGGCTGATGATGCATTTCAGTGCTTTATCCACATGAAGATGGGCGCCGCCTTTGTCGGCAGTAGACTGACTTGCCTGTGTCCTCTGT
Organism: Ambystoma mexicanum; assembly: GCF_040938575.1. NCBI lineage: Eukaryota > Metazoa > Chordata > Amphibia > Caudata > Ambystomatidae > Ambystoma > Ambystoma mexicanum. The sequence goes on from NC_090936.1 coordinate 116,310,726, forward strand.
AAGGAACTCATGGTGGCAACAGTAAAGACAGACACAAGTGATCACAGTTCAAGGCTGTTTATTAAACTGTAAATGCAGGGTGGATAAACGCCAAATCTAAACCTAAATCTAAGATGGGAGCAAGCTTCGACCATCAAACGAAAATGAAGGCAGTCCTTGTGGCGTTGTGTCAAAATGAAAAAGGGCCTATACAAAAAAAACTATTACCAATTCCTTAGAACTAATTACAGAAAGAGTGTGGCATAGGGTTCCAATAAAGAAGTGTTCAAAATAATAAGTCAGGATGTGTTTGCAGGGGTCTATCTTCCCCACATTTTCAGCACAGGACAAGGTGGGACCTTGGAGCACAGCACATGCTGGAGCTTTCCAAGCATGAGCCGACAGTTCCGTTCCAGCTGTCAGGTTCTTCGATGGTTAAGTCTCTTTTCAATAAAAAGTCTCTTGCCTTCAAGGGCCTGATGTATTCAACAACAAACAAGAAGTTCCTTTCCAAATGGACTTTGGGTGAGCACTTTTCACCCCTGGAGTTCACTCTCACCAACTTTTACAGACACTTCACTGTGGACACTCCTTGGTCGGGTTCATTTCGATCAATACACTATTCTAGTTGTCGGCTTCCCTCTGCCGGGTTCACTCTCGCCAACTTCTACAGACAGTTCACTGTATTTCGGGACTTTAGACTTTGTCCTTTCTCGTTAGCATCCCTCCGCCGGGTTCACTCTTACCAACTTTTGCAAAACACTGTTCAAGCGCTCAATTCACTAAGTGGGATTCATCTCCCTTTCTTTCACAATCATCTGTCAGCCAAAGAATTTCGATGATAAAGAGGATTTTACAGGACCCCTGTATGACCACTTTGACCTATTCTCACCTTTTTCCAAGCCCTTCTGGTTATGGTAGTCTGTACCATCGGGTAATCGGCCAGAGTTTCCTGTGTTTGCACCCATGTGGTGCCGGACTCCTCTATTGCTGGTTTTCCCTCTCTTTTCTCAATAATTTATTTAACCTTTCAAAGTTCAAATTAGTCGCTTGCTACTATCCTTTCAACACAATTCGGTTTCTTATCGACTCTTCCTCGACTCACTGGCTGGGGATAACTTTTTAGGGCAGGAGAGATGCAGTCCCTGGACTTAAGGTAAAGGATAAGTCTTGCTGCCCTAGTCTGGATTAGCTGGAGAGGTCGCAGAATGGAAGAAGCAAGATTCAGGAAGAGGCTATTGCAATAGTGAAGCCTAGAGAGAACCAGGGCTTGGGTAACATAGCAGAGGAGAGAAGATGGGAAGGAGGAGGTAAACAGGAAATTCTTGAGGAGCTTCCAGAATTTAAGGAAGTCCTGCCCAAGGCGCAGAGGGATGGGGAGGCTGTTCATAGTAGGGAGTCCGATGAGGAAAGCGATCAACCTCCTGCCCTTGGTTTAGTAAAGTGTTTTACACACAAAGAGTTGGTGCCAGAGGAATGTAGAGGTATGGAGGGAGAGTATTTAGTGAGATAAAGTTGAAGATAGTGAAATCCCCGGGCCCAGGCAGCCTTGTGGATGATGCAGAGGGATTTGAATTTGATCAGTGCAGCAACCGGGAGACAGTGAATACTTTTTAGGGCAGGAGAGATGCAGTCTCTGGACTTAAGGCCAAAGATAAGTCTTGTTGCACTAGTCTGAATTAGCTGGAGAGGTCGCAGAATGGAAGAAGCAAGATTCAGGAAGAGGCTATTGCAATAGTGAAGCCTAGAGAGAACCAGGGCTCGGGTAACATTGAGCCTCTGGGGGAAAGTGAGAAAAGGGAGAATTCCCTTGAGAAGAAATAGCTGAAAGTGGGACTTCTTGGCAATGTCCTAAGTGTGAGAAAGGAGTTGAAGATGACTCCAAGGTTTCTTGCTTCAGAAGAAGGAGCACGGGAGAGCCCCTGGAGTAAGGCCCGAGTGAAGGGAAGAAAGAGGGTGCAGGGGGTCCTGATCGGAAGGATCTAAGTTTTACAGGCCTTGAGGGACAATGGGAAGAAGGATTGAATGTACAGGGGGGATAGTGGAGATCCAAGGAAGAGGCATGTCATAATCAGCAAAGGTCTGTTCCATTGACGAGACCAGGGTTTTATATAGAGGATAAGGCCCTAAGCTTAAGGTATCTGTGTTTGTATGCGCAGAAATCACATATACAACTACAGAGAGAAAGAGCAGGACCTGAATTAGGATAGGAAATTAGAGAGGTAGTCAGCCATTCATCTCACAAGGCCTCCAGTTAAGACCAGATAAGCTAAGGGAGTCCACCTAGAAATCAGAGCCAGGGTGTGACAACCCGAGAAAGGACCATTGAAATGGATGAAAGAGCCAACCCAAAGTCCCACATCAGAACTGGATGCCAAAAGCAGGGGTAAGACTCATCAGCCAATCCCACCCCTGCTACCTAAAGAGATATAGCTGTGTTCCCTTACATTAGAGAGTAAGGGGGAGCCTTAAAAAATGAAGGGTCTGTGGCAGAAGGCTGTGGAAGTCTGGAGGAGGAGGTTATCTAAAAAGATCTGGAAAAATAAGCTGTCAAGCACAGCCTTACCTTTGTGGTCTTGGTCTTGTTGCCTTCTTTCTGCAAAGCCACCATGTTGTGGAATGAACCAACAAGGTGGGCTGCCTCAGCAATTCACACAAAATAAGAGGGAAAAACCATATCGGGAAAAAACCTTGTTTCCCTGGAGACTCATTGCTTCAGGCTTATTTTACCTCAACGTTGGACCTGCAGAGGAGGTTGGAAGAAGTCCCAGGTCACAAGCACTGGAGTAGGTAAGTGATGGCAACTCACAAGTAGCGTCATAAAAGCAAGCAGGAGAAAGGAACCCAAGACAAAGTAAAAAGTAATAAAGCAGAAGAAATCCAACAAGGGATCATGGCAGGGGCATACATAGGAGCACATGCAGATTAAGGCACAAATGCGAACGTCGACTTTATTGATCCACATTCCAGGCATGGAACAAACCTGAAATTCCGCCATATTGGTGTGGCATTAATGATGTGGGATGTCCTAGATACTGGCATCCATCCTTGGTAGGCTCTACAAAGAGGTCAACTCCGCCAGGTTCTACACCTACCCAGGTATGTCCAAAAACAAGCTTTAGGGGCAGAAGACAGGAGGACAGAGAGAGACCTAGGAGGCTGGGCAAGAAAGACCCAGTAGGCATGGCAAATGAGGAGACTGGAGATTGTGGAAAATTGACCCAGGTGACTAGTGAAACATAGACCCAGGAAAATCCAAGAGCCTATAAGGAGAGGAAGTAAAAGACTCTGAAGGCTGGGGTAAGGAGGTTATAGAAAGCTTGAGGATAGACCCTGGAGATTGGAGAACGGTAGTTCCAGGGACTGTATAAATGCAGACCCAAACGTTTGGAGAAGGAAAGACCCAAAAGCCCAGGAGAAGAAAGACCCTGAAGAACAGCAAATAGAGAACTAGAGGGCTGGAGCGAGAAAGAAACAGATGGTTAAGAACAGGGGACCCAGACAGGTGGAGAGAGAGAATGTCCCAGTAGAAGGGGAAGAGAGCAATCCTGAAGGCTGGGACCAGAAAGCTCCAAAGGTTGGGAGGAGAAGAACCCAGATGGCTGGGAAAGGAGAGACTAAGGTCCTCATCATTCATGAGTTGGGCGGCAGTGTCACGCCCCTGCGGAGACCATGGTCATTGTGGCATAGATGGTCTATTAGACGGATTGCGGCCATCTTTACTCCCAAGATGGCCGCCGCTACAGATGGTGTGGGTCTAGACTTACACAATGGCCGCGCGGAGGTAGGACCGCCCCCCGACTCCGGAGCCGGTTCATCAGATCCTGCGGACAACGCGCGGATGCGTTGCTACTCTTCAACAACAACGCTTCGTGAGTTCGATACTAGGATCTATTTACTTACTCATTTGTTTGTTATTCCTTCTATGTAACTCTACCCATTTCACTCACCTGTTTCCAGACTTGAATCCTTCTCTCAACTCTTGCACGACATCCAAGACTCGAGTGGATTTCCCCTGCCCCACTCGTTACGAGCTTAACCTCACTGATCGGTTCGCTAGTGAGACTCCCTCCCTGGCGTGCGGTACGTGAGAATAGATATTCAGTCCCTAGTATATCCGGGGGTTAGAAAGAGACCAGAATTGACACCGGATATTATCTTACCTATACAGAAGCAGGGATATGCAGGTTCCGATCCGCAGCATGGAGATATGAGAACCATTCTCTTACTGGGACGTCCTCGAAGTTACTCCTGTCCGCGTCTCATCAGAAGACCTGCGATATAGCTTGATAGGTGGTACCCCCCTTCCAATCAGGTACTCCCCTTTTCCTCAACCCATATTCTGCCTTCTAGTTTCCCTGCTTCAACTTACCACTTTCCTCTGTCTTTATTCAGACGGCTTCGCTTCAGCGGATATTATGGGTACCAAGAACCTCTCCGGACAGACGACATCTATCCAGTAGCCTTCGACACAGGGTTTTCTTCCCCAGAGGGTTTCCCTGGAGTCCTTCCCCTCCTTAATATTTGTATTTGAGGCGGAGGAAGGGTCTCAGGGAGGCACTCATTCTCTACCCCTGTGGGAAACCATTTCCGAAGAGGGAAACGAAGGAGGGAGAACAACTGGTGTTTCTTTAAGGTAACCTTTCGGATATTCAACCTTCTCGTGATTAGTCTAATTATTACAGGCAGTCCTTAAATGCAGCGGTAACAGGGATACCGCTGTATTTACCGCTACACCCAATCTCGAGCCCAATCTCCCAGCGAATATGCATGCCCAGGCTATCAGAGCTAATGCCATGGAGGTTGCTTTCCAGAGGCATGTCCCATGGCAAGTCATCAGCAAGGCAGCAACATGGGCTACACCCTCGGCCTTCTGCAAGCACTACTGCTTGGATGCCAGTTCCAGGTCGGAGGTGGCATTTGGTCAGGCACTGTTAAGGAACTTGTTTTCCTAGGAGGGGCCGCTCTTAACCCTGGGGCTACATTCAGTTGTAATCGCCCATACAGTATGGAGGAAAGGGGACAGGACGTAGGAGTAATTATAAATTACTCACCGTAGTGACTAACATACTCCTAGTCCATAGTCCCCTTTCCTCCATGCGTCCCACCATCATCCCCCCTAATAAAACTAGTCTCATTAGGCAATGGTAATATTGTCAACACGTCAAAGGGGACTGAGGAGTGGCACCGGTGGGCAGAGTCAGGGGAGCGCATGCTCCCAGGGCTGCACCCCTGCATGCATCTAAATTTAAAGGGGAAGTTGATTTTTCTGGTGAAAAAGGTTCTGTCTCCCGTCCCTAGCGAGGGACGCCCATACATTATGGAGGAACGGGGACTATGGATTAGGAGTGTGTTGGTCACTACGGTGAGTAACTTATAATTTCTCATTTGTGGGTCTGCCGGGGTTTAGCAATGACAGCCCGTGGTGGTGATTCATGCTGTTCAAGATCCAGTTTGGGGAAGGGCCCTGGATGCCTCTCATCCCAAAAGAGTGGATGGGAGCCTTTCTGAGGCACTCTCACAGGTGAATGTAATGTCTTTGGAGCTTTCCACAATGTTAACGATATTCCTCCTCTCTTAAAATCATTATCATTATCATTAACTATGGCCCTGTGTCGTGAATCAGGCTTCAGTATACAGGCTCACTCCCGGCCACTCGGTGGAGCTTCGGGCTTCGGTTTAGCTGGCCGCTTGATTTACTCTCACTGTATCTGCTGGGATATGTATTTTCTCTGGAAGAAATAGAGAAAAACGGTCCATCTTCATGTGAGATAGGTATGGGGTGGCTGACAGTGACACTGTGTGCAAACAAAGTGGAGGTATAAGTAGGTGCAGGGATTAGGGCTGTCCCAACTGGCACCTTTTGCGGTCTGGGATATGCAAGGGTGCAAAAGTATGACTCTGACACAGTGGTGGCATGGTGGTTGAAAGAAACCTTTATTAATATGGAAAAAAGAAAAGAAAACCCTATCTTACCCCAGCTCTAAGATGGGTTTCCCTGCCGCAATAAAAACTAAGGAATCTGCCAGACTATCCACAAACTAAAAGAGTCCACCATCCTGTATGAAAAACCTATTTACATCCCTTACACTTGCAACTAACCTAAAAGGGGCTTGCTGTCCTCTTGGTTCAGAAGAATGACAACCTTTCTTCTGAACAAGCACAGTTCCATGTTTTAAAGAAACTAGTTGTTGAGGGGATGGTTCTCTTCCCTAGGTCGCAATCCTTTTCCCAAAAGTTAAAGCAAAGTGCCAAAGTAACAAATGTTCTCTGGTTCAGAAAGAAACAAAAGTTCCAACTCATAAAGTTCCGGTATCAAGAGAATGGCTTCCTTTTCCTGACTCTTCCTCTTCACAATATTCACAAACACACCAGGTCAACTGACTCCCCTTTTCTGGTTCTCTCTCGGCTCCTTGAACTGCCAAGAAAATGCCTCTCTTCTCGTAGCTTTCCTGGTTCTCTCAAGGCTTCTCGCAATGCCAAGAGATTGCTTCTCTTCTCTTGGTTTTTACAATATTCACAAACACAGCAGGGGAAATGACTCCCTTACCTTGACTGTCTCAGCTCCGCATCCTGTCTGGTTTTACAGCCAACTTGGTTCACTACCCTGTCAGGTGCTGTAACTATGAAGATCAAAGATGCGGCTTTTGTTCCTACGGGTGCGAATCCCAGACTTGCTTTTCTTCTTTTTACATTTTCTGATAGATTTAGTTTATTTTCCCGCCAAGACCTATGTGGCCTGATGTATATAACTGCCTATTCACTCTGGTAGTTAGGGTCCCAACCCTGTATTCTGGCTTTTCTTGAACCTTCTAACTTGACACCAGCTTTCTATGCCCTCTCTGCGTACGTTATCTTATGGTCCGGGAGGTTTCTGGCTCCCTCTGGATGCCTGCAGTCATCCGCCTGAATTGTGGTGCTCTACTGGACTTCCTTCGGTCTGCAGCGGCTCTGCCATTGCAGTCTTCCCCCCGGCAGCGCTCCCTGCACTTGGCACACTTTCCGGGCTTCAGGGACACCTGGAGCCTCTCTTCACCAGCTTGCGTCTCTCTCTCGGCCAAGGTCGGCTCTCTTCCTTTCGGCTCCCTTCTCAGTCTCCCAATCCTCTTTCGCCTCCAACTCTGTTCTCTGCACGCTCTCGCGGTTCCGCCAGGGAGGACTCGAACACACAATCCTTCCCTTTTTATTGTCTGTTTGAATTTGTCTGGTTCAGGTTGTCTAATCTTTTCATGTTGGTTCCGCTGGGTATTCCACATTGCTCTGCACTTCCTCCCCGTCTTAGTGGTGATACACTTACTCTCCACTGGGTTGTCAGTGTTCTTCTTCGTGCCAATTTCTGAGTGTGTCTTCCCTACGTAAACCATACTCTTCCTCTTCTCACAATTTCCAGAGGGAATGATGCTACCTACCCTACAGAGACATATGGAAGTGTGTGCGGAAGGTAGAGTCAGGATAGGGTTAGTGGGTGAGATAAGGGGTACTGTATGGTGGACATACCGCTTTTTCTCAGAATATTCGTCACTTGTCCCATAGAGGGCTTCCCTCCCCCATGAGATCCTATTGTTGTGTACCACCCCCAGGGGGACTATCAGGAAGTGGCCTCACCTCCCTTGCCTCATGTGAAGGGGCCCCCCCATGGAAGTAGTGACAACATCCTGGGATTCCTCACAGGTAGACTGGCTATGGCATACACCCTGGTAGGTATTCAATCCGAATTTGAAATGGGTTCCCATCCCATCTTGACATGGTCAGCTTGTGAACCCTGTCACACGTGATATTAGCAGAAGTTGCTGAACTGCTTGCACTGACACGTACCAGCAAACTGGCAGATCGACAAACAGTAAACATATACACATATTCCAATTATGCATCTGGGGTTGCACATGATTTGGGTCATTTGTTGAAACAGCGTGGCTTCCTGACATCATCTGGTTCACTCATCAAGAATCACGCCTATGTAGAAGACTTGCTGGGTGCTATTATGTTACCCAAACAGATAGCCATAATCAAATGTGCAAAACATCAGCCATTGATAGTGAGGTCACTTCTAGAAATACCTTAGCGGACTCAACAGCTAAACTGGCAGCCATATCCGGTTCTCAGATTCAATATATGTTAAGACTGAAAGGGACCTCAGAGTCACCTCACTTCAGTACACTTGACGAGGTTGCCCACATCCACAAAGCATCTCTTGCAATAGAGAGAGACTCTGGGGAAAGAAAGGGATGTCGACTACATGTCAACTCTTTGTGGCAGGACAAACATGGCTGCCTTGCTAAAAACTAATATTCTCTTTTATTCCTTGACTAGAATATATCACAGACTTGCATACATGGGAAAAAATGGCATGATCTCCACCTTAAATCAGGATTGGAATGCACCAGACTTTCCAGCTATGGCCCGGGCTTATTGCAGACAATATGTTATCTACAGGCAAAATAATATTGAGAAGGCAGTGCCCACTGCACAAGGAGCACACTCACCCCCTTATGGTCCTTTTATCAACATCAAGTTATCCCAATCTATTATCTCTAATATGTACTGGTTGCTATTGACGTATTTCCTGGCTTGGTTGAAGCATATCCATGCAGCTGAGCAGACACCATCTATGTCACTATGGTGTTGTTGAAGGATTTTAGACCTACCAACTTGCTTTGCCTTTCCTCTATCTCAATTTCCTTTTTACACTTTTCATGCTGTTGGCCAGCTACTCATCAATCTGTTCTTCCTTCTCTCCTCTCCCTCATACTTTGGGCCTCATCAAGAGTTGGGCAGTATCCCGACTGAGATACCACCCAACTTTATTTTTTGTTAGCACCCACCCGTCCGGCGGTATTGCCTCTGTATCACGGGTTGGGCACTAAACGTTACTCCCCATTGGACCCAATGCCAATGAGGATTTTTTGGTGTAATTACCATGCAGTAATACCGCTGGCAATAATTGCGCCGGTGGTAATTGTGCCGAAAATTGTCATTTTTCTGCTGCCCCTAGTAGGCCTTCTTGATGGCCTTAACCATCCACCTTGCTATGGAGGCCTTGAAGCCAGATAGCCGGGCTAAGACCCCCCGAAGGTGACAAGGAGAGCCTCTGATTTGCAGAAGCTCCTGGTTCTGTCCAGGTAGAATTTTAGAGCACGCCTGACATCTAGACAGTTTAGAACCCTCTGAACGTCCTCCTTAGGGTCCTCAAAGAAAGTAGGTAACACCATCTCCACATTCAAGTGAAACGAGGAGACCACCTTACGTAAGAATGTGGGGTGAGTTCTAAGCACCACCTTGTCCTTAAGAAAAGTAGTATAGGGCTCTGAAGCCACCAGTGCCTGGATTTCGCTGACCCTGCGCGCAGATGTAAGGACCACTAGGAGGGCTGTCTTAATGGTGACTGGCCTGATGTCCGCAGACGCCATAGGCTCTAATGGTTTATGTGCCTGGGCGCCCAAGACCACGTTGAGGTCCCACACTGGGTGTGGCTTCTTGATAGGCGGCTAAAGACTGGTGAGGCCCGCCAGGTGTCTTTCAACCACCGGATTGGAGGATGAGAATACCTCCTCCTCCGAGTTCCGGTATGCTCTGATTGCCGCCAGATAGGTGCGACATGTGTCAAAACCTAGTCCATTTGCTTTTGTACTAGCTCCTGGTAGCATCGCTCCTAGAGCCCTGTATAATGTCTAGGATAGCCTGTGACAGACGCAGATGCCTTAGTGTGACCTGCTCAGGAACCACGCAGCAAGGGCTAACTTTCAGGGGGGCGGGGCGGATGACTGTGCCTCCCTGCTGTGAGAGTAGGAGAGATGGACCAAGCGGAAGGTGTTCCGGGGTCTGATCCGACAGGTTGAGAAGTTACGAGAACCATGGCCTTGCTGGCCACCACAGAGCTAATAGGATGATACAGAGGTGCCGGGTCTCCCGGATCTTGCAGATTACCCTGCAGACCAGGGGAGTGGGAGGGAAGGCATACACGTTCATGGTGTTCCATTGGATCTTCATCGCATCGCCCAGAGAGGCCCAGCCCTGAACCTGCCAGGACGCAAACTGGGGGCACCTACTGTTGGCCCAGGTGGCAACGAGATCCACCTGAGGATGACCCCATCTGTCGAAGATCCCCTGAAGGAACTGTTCATTCAACTGCCATTCTTAGTTGTCTGCACCCAGCCCGCTGAGCCTGTCCTCCTGGAGGTTGGACTCCCCTGGGAAGTGAATTGCTGTCAGGTGCAACTCTTCGATGTTCGCCAGAGCCAACTCTCAAATGTTTACTGCTAGAGTGCAGACGGGAGGGGACCTAGGGCCACCCTGCTTGTTGATATAATACATGCTGGTGGAGCTGTCCGTTTGAATGAGGATCATCTTGCCACTGATCATCGATAGGAAGGCTTTGAGAGCGAGTCAGATGGCCACCACCTCGAGCAAGTTGATGTGGGCCTCCTGCTCCTGAAGGGACCAAACCCCATGGATACCGTGGCTGTTCAAGGTAGCTCCCAAGCACTCTAAGGATGAGTCCGTGGTGATGGTAACCTGCGGTGCTGGTTGCCGGAAGGGCCTGCCTATCCGCAAGTTGTAGTCTGTGCTCCACCAGACTAGGTCCTGGTGGAGATGAAATGGGATGCTGACCAGCTTTTCCTGGGAACCCTTCTCTCTACTCCAGGAGGTTGGAAGTGCAACTGCAATCACCTCATTTTGAGCTTTGTGTATGGCACTGCCAGGAGACATTCCGCCATGATGCCCAGGGAGTGTTGATACCACCATGCTGAAGTCACTGCTCTGCTGAGAAAATGGCCCTCTTGATGGCTGTGATCTTGTCCTGCGAGGGAAAAAATCTCTTAGAGCTCGTATCCAAGAAGAGGCCAAGGAAGGAACAAGTTACTTACCTGTAACTGTTGTTCTCCAGCATGGGTCTGGCATGGATTCACATGCTCATGAATATTCCCCGTCGTCAGGCTGGGAATCCTCGGTAAAGAAAAAACCAGTATCAGTTTCGTTTCTGATCTGTCTTTCGTAGTAATAACCAATCACTGGTCTCTGCGTCATACCGACCACAGCCAATGACTGCCCTCTACCTAAGCACCGCCTCTGGCAGCCATCTTCAGATTTGGAAGCACGTGAAGTGGCAGTATGACCAAGTGAAGAGCCGCAGAGGGGTAGGCGGGAGGGTTCGCATGTGAATCCATGCCAGACCCATGCTGGAGAACAACAGTTACAGGTAAGTAACTTGTTCCTTCTCCAGCATGGGGTCTGGCATGGATTCACATGCTCATGAATAAAGAATACATAGCAGTACACACATGCACAACCACGGGAGGTGGCAAAGGCTCAACATTAAGCATTACATCAAACTCAACATTAAGCATCTTACCTCCTCACCAGGCTCACCTCAGGCGAAAAGGTTGCGCAGCACTGCTTGGCCGACCCGGGACTCCTCCCTGGAATCCCGATCGACGCAGTAGAACTTCGTGAAGGTGTGCGTCGACCTCCACGTAGCAGCCCTGCATATGTCCAGCAGGGGCACACCAGAAAGGAACGCCGTGGCAGCTGCGATCGCTCTGTGGAATGGGCTCTCGGACGGCCGGGCAGCGGTCGGTTTGCCAACCGATGACAGTACATGATACAGCCGGAGAGCCATCTGGAAATGGAAGCCTTCGAGAGAGCCTTCCCCTGATTGACAGGTCCAAAGTTCACAAAGAGTTGTGACGTCTTCCGAAAACACTTCGTGCGGTCCACGTAGAACTTCAGCGCTCTAGCCACATCCAGCGAGTGCAAAGGCCTCTCAGCCGGCGACGAAGGCGACGGGAAGAACACAGGCAACACCAAGGGTTCGTTGAGATGGAAGTCCGACGGTACCTTGGGCATGAAGGAGGGGTGTGTCCTGAGCACTACCCTTGTGTCGTGAAAAGTCAAGTACGGGGCCTTGCAGGAAAGGGCCTGGATCTCTCCCACCCGTCGTGCGGAGGTGATGGCCACAAGAAACGCTGTTTTCCACGACAGAAACTTCAATGGGGCCGAGTGCAGAGGCTCGAACGGAGGTCCCATGAGCTTGGTCAGCACCACGTTGAGCTCCCACGCCGGGGCCGGAGCCTTCACCGGCGGGAACGATCTGAACAGTCCCTTCATGAACTCTTTCACCAGACGATGAGACCACAAGGACGTCCGTCCCGTGGTTCTGGTGTATCGGGAGATCACAGCAAGATGAATCTTGATGGACGCGTGTGCCAGTCCAGCTTTGGCCAGCGTCAGCAGGTACGGCAGAACTTGGGGAGCCGTAATCCGTAGAGGGTTAATCTTCTGTGCGTGGCACCAGACAGAGAACCTCTTCCATTTGTGTCCGTAGCATTTAAGAGTCGAGGACGCCCTGGCCTTTGCAAGAACCTCTCTGCAGTCGGCCGGTATGTCGTATCCTCCAAACTCTAGCGCTGCAGGAGCCAGGCGATTTCGGGTCGTGGTGGAGGATGGCGCCTCCTTCCCTGGAGAGCAGATCCGCGTCCACCGGCAGCTTGATTGGCGGGGACGCTGACAAGTCCAGAAGGTCCGGGAACCATATCTGCCTCGGCCACGCAGGTGCGACGAGGGTCATCCTGCACCGTGACCTCTTGAGCTGGTTGACGAGCCGGATTAGCAGTGGCAAAGGAGGGAACGCGCAGAGGAACAGGCCCTCCCAGGGGAACGAGAAAGCATCGCCCATGCTACTCGCCTGGGGGAACCTGCTGGCGAACCTCCGGCACTTGGAGTTCGTCGCCGTCGCGAACAGGTCGATCTGGGGTGTGCCCCACCGTCGGAAGAGGCGATCCACCAGATCCTGCCGTAGTTCCTACTCGTGGCACGAGCGCAGCTCCCTGCTGAGTGAGTCGGCGATGGTGTTTTTTATCCCTGCCAGATGAAACGGCACCAGAAACATCCCTTGGGTGACGGCCCAATGCCACAGGTCCTGCGCCTCCTTGGACAGTGCTGGGGACCTGGTTCCGCCCTGTTTTCTGATGTAAAACATGGTGGTGGTGTTGTCGGTGAAGATCCTCACCACCTTGCCCTTGAGGGACGGAAGGAAGGACCTGAGGGCCCAAAACACTGCACGGAGCTCCAGGACGTTGATATGTAAGGATTTCTCTGTCGGGAGCCAAAGGCCCCTTGCGTGCAGATTTTCGGTGTGCGCTCCCCACCCTTCCAGGGAGGCATCCGTGGTCACTGTCTCCTGGTGGGCTGGGGTCTGGAAGGCCATGCCCGCCGTCAGATGCGCGCAGGTGCCCCACCACCGGATCGCTCGTCGGAAACTCTCGTCGAATGTGATCCTTTCCTCGAAGTTGCCCGTCGTTTGGATCCAGCGCGCGTCCAGGAACTCCTGCAACGGGCGCATCCGGAGCCTGCACATGGGAATGAGGTAGATGCAGGAAGACATCATTCCGAGGAGGGACTTGATGGACCTCACCTTGGCCGCGTCGGCCACCAACATCCGCTGTACCTTGCCCAGGAGAGTCCTGGTCCTCTCCTCCGACGGGGAGGCCCGAAGGGACACTGTGTTGAGCCTCGCTCCCAGAAACAGAGTGTTTTGCGCGGGTACCAGGTGGGATTTGGCGTAGTTCACGGAGAATCCCAGGTCCGTGAGGAGTTGGACGGTCCTTGCCGTGTGGACCACGGCGAGCTCCCTTGTCTTGGCTCGGATGAGCCAGTCGTCCAGGTAGGGATAGACGTGGATCCCTTCGCGGCGCAGCTGAGCCGCCACCGGTGCGAGGCACTTGGTGAACACCCTGGGTGCCGACCGTAGACCGAAGGGGAGGGCTTTGAACTGGTAATGCCGCCCTTGGACCACAAACCTGAGGAATTTTCGGTGCCCCTTCAAGATGGGAATATGGAAGTAGGCATCCTCCAAATCCAACGACGACAGGAAGTCTGCTTCCTCCAGCTGACCCAGGACGTGCTGGAGGGTGACCATCCGGAACTTTTGCGCCTTGATGAACTTGTTCAGACGTCGCAGGTCCAGGATGGGGCGCCATCCCCCCGTCTTCTTCTTCACGAGGAAGTATCTCGAGTAGACTCCGGAGCCCCGCAGCCTCTTTGGGACGAGTTCGATGGCGCCCTTCTTGAGCATCGCTTTCACCTCCAGGAGGAGTTGAGGGACGTGAAGTTCTTTCCTGGCCACGGGGGGGGCGCGTGGACACTTTCCTTGAAACTCGAGCGCGTGCCCCCGGGCCAAGGCGTCCAGCACCCAACGGTCGGTGGAGATGGACTCCCACACGCTGACGAAGCTCGCCAGCCGGCCTCCCACCGGGGTGCTTCGGTGGGGGCCCGACCCCCCGGCCGGTTCAATCCTGCTTCGACGAGGCTTTAGCGCCTTGTCCTTGGCGACGACGGCGGGGTCCGCCAGGCTTGCCTCGTCCTCTGTAGGCCTCCGGAGATGACGAGCGGGCCGCTTGACGGTAGGAGGAGAAACCACCGCCGGAACCTTTGGAGGCGCCCTTGCCTCCGCTGCTCCGAAAGGGCGTCCGTCGTTGTTGCAGAACTCCAAGGGCCCGGGCCGTCTCGGTGTCCGCTTTAATAGCCTGAAGGGAATCGTCCACCGTTTTCCCAAACAGGTTGTTCCCGTCGAAGGGCATGTCCAGGACTCTGGTCTGAACGTCTTGACGGAAGTCCGTAGCCTTGAGCCATCCACGCCGCCTAAGGCAAACGCCGTTGCCCAACTGGCGGAACCCAGTGTCGGCGATGTCCGTCGCAACGGTAATGGCGTGGTCCGAAGCCACCTCACCTTCCTGCAGGATCTCCAGGGCCTCCGCCCTCTTGTCGTCCGGCAAGAAGTCCAGCAGGGGAGCCAGTTTGTACCAGAGCTCCCTGTCGTATCGGGCCACGATAGTCAAGGCGTTGGCAGCTTTAATCGTCGTCGCTGCAGACGAGATGACTCTGCGTCCCATAGCGTCCAATTTCTTTCCCTCGCCGTCCGGTGGGGAAGTCGAAGTGGAGGCCGCACCCCCCCCCGCTTTCTTCCTGGCCGCCGCGGAGACGACGGAGTCCGGGGTAGGCTGCGCCCGGAGGCACAGGGGGGCTGTGTCCGGGACCCGGTACTTTTTCTCGTACCGGTCTCTTCTAGCTGGCGTTGTGGACGGGATCTTGAGGAGGGTGAGGCCCTCATCCCAAATGTCGTCCAATAGAGGCACCGCGAGGACCGTCTTCCTCTTGGCCTCGCGCCGCTGATAAAGGAAACCTTCCTTCTTCTTCTCCTCAGGGCAGAGTTGGAAAAGCTCGGATGCCCTGGCGATCATTGAGTGGAACGATCCAATCTCGTCGGGCGGAGAAGCCCTGGTGGGAGGCGACGACGGTAAATCCTCGTCGTATACCTCGTCGTCCGTACCCGTCGCTGCCGTGTCAGTCCCCGTATCATCCCCTCGGGTGGACGGGGAGGAGGGCTGGGAGGGGCGCGACGGCTGAAAAGGAGGTGGAGGGTGGATCCTTCTTTTCTTGGTAGGGGGAAAACCAGAAGGTCCCGGTTCTGGGTCCCCCGACGGGAGAGGTTCCGTCGGCAACGGTAGTCTCGTCCTTATCTCAGAGCATAAGGACTGTATAGCCAACAAAATGGCCGCTGAGTTGTCTCGCGGCGCTGGCAGAGGGGAATCCGACGGGCGATCAGGGGCCCCGTCGGTACCCTCGACGATGTCGTCGTCACCTGCGTCGGGATCCATCCCGACGGGCCGGTCTTCTTCCACGCCGAAGCCGTGGCTTAAGACCTCGACCAGCTCCTCCTCCGAGGTTGGGGCCGAATCTACGACGACGCCCTGCCCCCCCTTTTTCTTCCCCACGGGGGATTTCACGGGGGTCCTATCGATGGGCACAAAAGAGGACTCCCTCCGAGGTGGCAGGGAGACTCTGAGCCCCGAGGTCGCCACCACTGGTGTAGCCTCCACAGGCTGAGCCAGGGCCGCCGCGACAGTTTCGATAGAGGGCTTGTCCGGATGGATTAAGGCCTACACCACCTTAGGTGCGCTCACCGCCTTATCCTTGAGGGGGGGGACACTGCCTCGCTCCCCCTCCGCCTTCGAGCTCGACCGGGGCCTCTCCAGGAGCTTCGCCGGGTGCTCGGCCTTCCTCTTACCCGACCCAGAGCGTTGGCTCGTAGTTGATGGTGCCGGGGAGGGTGCGCCCTGCCTGGCGCCCGTAGAGCCCGACCGTTCGGCGCTCCCGGTGCCAGCGGACTCGCGGTGCTTGGCCTTATGTTGGACCCCCGTCGCCGGGGCGTCCTCAAAGGTCTTAGAAGACCGCTCGGATTTCTTCCTCTTCTTCTCGCCGGACGGGCTCTTCCCTTCTAGCCAGTTGGCGAGACGTTGATGGCGGTCCTTCATGGTCCGCTCCGACATGTTGCCGCAAAACGCACAGTCCTTCTCCACGTGCGTCTTGTCCTCATGTAGGCAGTAAAGACAAAAAGAGTGTTCGTCCTCCTTGAAGACGTTCTGCAGCTGGCATCCAGGGCAGACCCTGAACAGCTTTCCGGGCGTCGAGCCTCCCTTCTCCTGGGCCATAGCCGGGCCTGAGAAACTTCTGGAGTCCTCCAAAAGCGTAGCTCGACGAAATCTTCACCCTTGAGGGGCGCAGACGAATCCGAAACGGGTCCCCGTTGATCGGATGGAAAGTCGGTGGAGCTTGAGGCTCTTTTGACCGAAAAAAACGAAGTTTTTGAGAAAAAACGTGAAAAAATAGCACTAACGCTCGAGAGCAAAAGCACGAGGATCCCAACACATGAACGTGCGGTAAAAATCTGAAGATGGCTGCCAGAGGCGGTGCTTAGGTAGAGGGCAGTCATTGGCTGTGGTCAGTATGACGCAGAGACCAGTGATTGGTTATTACTACGAAAGACAGATCAGAAACGAAACTGATACTGGTTTTTTCTTTACCGAGGATTCCCAGCCTGACGACGGGGAATATTCATGAGCATGTGAATCCATGCCAGACCCCATGCTGGAGAACGTTAGATTCTGCATAGGCTCCAGCTGTGACTTCTTGAGATTGATGGAAAATACCAACTCGTGTAGAGTATTCATGAGGGTGGAGGCAGTGTGGTGGACTGCCTCCAGGGTCCTTGCCTTGACAAGCCAGTCGTCTAGGTATGGATAGACGTGGTGACCTTGGGCCCTGACAAGGGCTGCCACGGCGTTCATCAGTCTTGTAAAGACCCTGAAGGCCGAATTAAGGCCAAAAGGTAGAACCTTGTATTGGAAATGGAAATCCATGATCCTGAACCTCAGGAAGGACTGATGGGGATGCCACATCGGGATGTGTAAGTATGCATCCTTGAGATCCAGGGAGCACATCCAGTCTCGCCTGCACAATGTCTATGCAATAAGCGCTGGAGTAACCCTCTTGAACTTTTGAAGAAGAAGGGAGAGGTTCAGGGTGGACAGGTCCAACACAGCTCTCAGGCCTGCCTGGTTCTTCTTGTGTATGGTGAAAATCTGTGAATAGAAGTCCAGACCCCGCTGGGAGGCTGGGACTTCCTTCACTGCCTGACTCTCTACGAGCAAGCAGATTTTCGCCAACAGAGTTGCTGTCCCAATCTGTGGGAGCAGAGGGGTGGAGAGCAAGGTCGGCGGAAGCCCGTGGACACTACGGATAGGATCCAGGCGTCCGTGAACCTTGCACACCACCGTTGGGAGTGAATGGCAAGCTTGCCCCCACCGGAGACTCATGGATCTGGATAGGCCAGTCATGCCTTTTTTCCATCTGAGGCTGGGGCTGAGGAGGGGAACTGAAAAAAGCCCTTATGCTCCGCCATGTGCTGCTTGCAGCGGTGCTGCGTCGGAGATCGTTCCGACTGCCTGGACCGTCTTTCCTGGATGCTCCCGAACCCTCCAAAGTATCGACCCTTGTCGGAACGCTGGTGCATCTGGCTGTAGGCTTTAGGCGTGGACTTCGCGAGGATGGATAAGGATTTGGCTGTCTGAGAACTGTTCTTCTTCTTATCAAGTTCCTCGCCCGTAGTGGAATGGAACAGGTCTCCACCCTCGAATGGAAGCTCCAGTATACACTCCTGGACGTCTGGGTTGAACATGGTCGCCCGTAGCCAGGCCGTTTTTCTCATGTCCGTAGCAATGCAGATAGCACGTCCTGAGGTGTCAATGTGAGCGACTGTGGACTCCATTATGTCCTGCGATACAATCTTGGCTTCCGCCAGCACTGCCTTGATGCATGCCTGACTCTGTACCGGACGTTCCGGGAAGGAAGTCAGCTATTTCCTGCCAGAGCCTTTGGTTGACAGCAGCGAGCATAGCGTCCACATTGGACTGACAAAGAAGAAGCGAAGCGTTGGAATAGATGTTCTTTCAATATGCTTCCAAGATCTTCTCTTCCTTACCCAGGAGTGCCGAGGCTGATGTAGCCGAAGACAATTGTGGCTTGGAGTAGATTGAGGCTGCAGCAATGACAGAGGAGTGTGGCTGAGGGTGTGCTGACAGCAAGAGTGGATCCCCCTCCATCTGACTATACTTGGCGTTGAGGCACCTGTTTGTAGGCTGTGCCGAATGAGGCTTAAGCCTTCCTTTTTTTGCCTGTGTCACCACGTCCTTTTGCATTGGAATCCCGGTTCTAGCAGTGGGGCATAGAGTGAGGACCTCTGCCAAGATCTCCACGTCCAGTTGTTCCACCTCGGGCTTTGGGAGCCCCAGGTATTCTGCCAGGACTGTGAGCCACTCATAAAATGCCTTGGCCGTCAACAGTGTGTCGGGGTCCTCATCCTCATCAATGTCCACCAATGTGTCCAGCTGGTGAGGTGCAGCTGGAGGAGTGCTGGGAGGCAGGGGCTGCAGTGTAGTGATAGGAGCCGTCGGCTGCTGTGGCGGCTGATAGGGAGCTGCTGAGACTACTGGAGGCATGGCCGGTGAAGTGGGAGATGGCGTGGACCGCTGGGGCTGCATAGGAGACGGAGGAACCAAGGGCGGAGTGGCTGTGGGTACTAGCAGCAAGACTGGAAGGAGCATGTCCCTGATCACATCCTTGAGGTTGACGCCCATCTGTGGAGACCTCACAATCATCAAGAATTTTTCAAAAAACCTGTCCTCACAGGCCGGTGGAGCGCTGGGTGGGGCGGGCAGTGGACCCTGAGGGTGCTGGAACCTGGGCACATTCTGCCTTGCTGCATGCGGGGTGTATCTGCTCTGCGACGTTGAAGGGTATGCTGTAGGCCACATGCCCGGCAAAGACCAGCCCCACCTGGAAACTCGCTCCCCTACCTGGTCCCCGAAGGGGGTTGATGTCAGGCGAGCTGCCATTTTGTCTGGCAAGGTGGCCATTTTGTCATGCTGCATGCCACAGGCCTGTGTCAAGGCGCTTGCCGCGCTGGGCCCGGCCTCTTCCTGGACTGTTGGCGGTGGAGTTTGAGGCCGACCCTGCACCTCAGGATGGGGCCTGGTAGGTGGATTGCCCTCGGCTGTGTCGCTGGTAGTGCTGCTTACAAGCGCTCTTTCACACATCTGTCCAGTACTAGGGCGTAGCCCCTCAGGCGGAAACCCGGTAATAGAACCTTGTGGTCCCTCAGAGACGTCACCGATAGGATCTCTCGACCCCTCAGCCTGGCGGCCGGTAGCTGAGGCACCCTTGGTACCTGCGCTGGTACTAGAACCAGATAGGTTTCCCCCGCTCAGGTGCTTCCTGGGGAAGGAGTCACCTTTGCCGGGTGCTGATGAAAACAGGGCTCCTACCGTGGGCCTGGACTTGTGCTTGACAAATTCCTTCAAGTCCTCTGGAGACGGCCTTCAGAAGAGCTCCCTCCACCAAGCTAGCCTGTTCTTCAGAGCGTGTGGTGTGAGCGAGTCACACACGGTACAACTCTCACAGCTGTGGTCGAGCCAAGGCAGCCGTGGCAAAGAGCGTGGGGGTCGGACGTAGGGGCTGGACACCTGCTGAAGCCGGCTGACACTGACATGCGCCGGGGAGGAGCATGGTGCCAGAGAACAGAGGAACCTGAATTAAAGACAAGAAAAAAGAAGACAAAAGTACTTCTCCGGGGAAGAACCATGGAATTACTAGGCATGAGGCATAACCCAGGAGAGCCGGTGAAAGCGGTCCATCGTAAAAGAGGACTGGGCAGTGGCACCGGTGGGTGGAGTCAGGGAGTGCATGCTCCCAGGGCCGCATCTCCTCACGCATCTAAATTTGGAAGTTGATTTTTCTGGTGAAAACGGTTCTGTCTCCCGTCCCTAGCGAGGGATGCCCATACAGTATGGAGGAAAGGGGATGGGACGTAGGAGTAAGGTAGGGGATAGACCACATTTTATATCTTTTGATGCTTGTACCACCTCCTGGGAGGAGAGAACAGTGAAAGATTGACCTGGTGAACCAGTGCGGAAGGATATCGATGGGGAGGAAAGGGACAGGATAAAATGAGACCTCAGAGACAGGAAGTTGTGAGTTGTTTGGGTAAGGTCAGAGGATACAGAGGCAGACCAAGAGACCAGACGGAGGAAGAATGGTACAGATGAGCGTAGTGGAGGGTTATTCAGGCGGTGCTCCAGGAAGTGGTACTGAAAGTGAATAAACATTTGTGAGTGAAGCAGTACGACAGAGTAGGGAGTGAGTGAGAAGATGACTAAGCGAGTGAAAGATGGGTGATTGAGGGAGAAGATGTGGGAGCAGTAGTACTGGTTTGGAGAGGGGAGAGTAGAGTGGTGAGGAGAGGGGAGTAGTAGTGTGGATTGGAGAGAGTATTAGTGAGTAAGATCGATGGGTGGAAGTAAGCAGTAAGGAGAGAGGGGGAGATAGGACCAACCGAGGGACAGCAGGGGGAGCGCGAGGGAGAGAGATGATGGATGGAGTAAGAGGGAGGAGGGCAGAAGGATAGAAGGGTGTATAATAGAGAGAATTGGGAAGAGGAATATCACAGTACAGAAGGACCATAAAGGGTGAAGATCTTAGTGTCTGAAGAGTACCCATTCTTTTGGGGAATTTGGGGAAATTATTGGATAGGAACCCTATAGGTTGTTCCCTGAGGAGTAGATAACTAGAAGGCAGACAGCTTATAGATAGCAGAGGGTGCCAATCTGCAGTATCATTCTGGGATTGAGAGACACCTGGGTTAGGGTGTAAGTGCCCCTTCCTTGGTTAGAGAGAAAGGGTCAACCATTAAGGCCTTTGCTGAATAGAAAATAAAAACCCTTGAACTGTCCCTGGGAGTTAGTGTGTTCTGGAGACCATCTGTGACACACGATGGACAATTTCCCCCTTTAAAAATATCTCTCAGTGTACATACTGCGTACACTGCCACAGTTGATCGTATTTGTCCTTATAACAAGAACCATCTATAAAATATATCAGTTCAGCGTTGTGTATTGGATCACAGGACCATACTTATTTGTACAAAGCTGCACTGCAATAGCTGTAGCGGCTACTGAGCAGAGACATGGAGGCATTCTTGCAGCTACTGGTCCAAATTCCTTGCAATGGTATGCAGTGGGTCTCTGATACTGACCCTGTGTTTGTGATAATACTGCTGATGCAACTCCATGCCTCTCATGATATAAAGTACATTTTCTCTTGTAATCTCGGAGACCTAAATCTGGAGCTTCAAATAATTCTTTCTTGATGGTGTCAAATTCCTCATCTGCCTCCTGTGTCCATTGAAGCAGTTCTAGCGTGTTAACCTTTGTATAGTGTATTAGTGGTTTGACTATCTCCACATAATCTAGTACACTTTTTCTAATAATCTAGTACACATTTTCTAAAGAGTAATGGGTTATGAAGAGTTAGTAGCAGGACATGGATTCTTAGAAGACATGGTTCACAATATTTGATTAAAGTAATAATGATAAGGCCTAACTGTACCTATTGCTATGGGTGGAACCTACCTATCTTACTAATTAAGGTGCTGGTACATCTATCATGAAATCCCAAAATAAAGAAGTCCACTTTCCAAACCATCCTAACTGACCCTACCACTATATAAACTAATTAAGGCTCTGAGAATGGCTCCCTTCTCCTTAGGATACTTCTAGTATCAGTCTACAACGTCTGGATTAATACAGGATCTTTAAATAGCCTCTCTTAATTCCTTGGATCAGTCTCTGTAACTCTTCAAATGGGTTGGTGAGCTTTCCTTCTCCTTTGGGAACCCCCTTTTGGGCTTTCTTACAAGTTTTATACTCCTTACTGTTATTCTCAGCGTATCCCTAAATACGCTTGTTGTTCAGATGGACTATCCCACCTGGACTATTATAGCTGAGTCCACTTTTACCTTGTATCTACTGTATTAGTTTCCCCTATTCCCAGGGTATTATGACCACTGAATCTGGTCTTCCTTTAGTCAGCTTTTCAATAACATATTCTTTCGTATTATGACTTTTTAAGTTAATTGGATTCAAGTGAAACTTTGTCTATTCTCCCTTTTCCCAGGATATTGTGATCGCTGGTTCTTCTCTCTCTTTATTCTCATTTTCAATAACCCATTCTTTGGTGTTATCACATTTTAGGTTTGCTTGTTTCAAGGTTAACTTTGTCTCATATGTGAGAAAGGGTAAGCCCAGACATGGGACCCTTGCTCGCTGCACCATAGGGAACTAAGCTGCACCTCACTGAGGAGGCCCAACAAGGCTGAAACATGTCTTGCGTTGCTTGTGTTTCCGTGCAGAGGGAACCTGGCCTAGCAGTTCGGGCAGGGCTGCTCCCATTGGTGGCAGTGCCTGACTGATTGGCATATGGCTGGACGCCTTTTCCAATGGCGCAGACGGTCTAAAAAACAGTGGTGTGGAAGGTTGCCCAGAGCATTGCAAGTGGTTCAGATTAATTTGAAACCTTCCACTCATCACTTTTTTGGTTTAACTTTGTGTCATAAAACTGAGATGAGGTTGCTGTACAGTATAATGGTTCGCTTCTTCGAGTCCTTCGGTAACTCCCATCCTCCCGGTTACCTTCGGCTTTGAAGGAGAACTGCTTCAGGAGTCGCGTTCTTCTGAATCCTTCTCGTTCATCCTGGACCACCAGCACCTTCTCGTCGCTGGCGTCTGCTTCCTCGTGGTTTCTCATCTCCTTGTGGTTTCTCGTCTCTTTGTGGTGTACCAGTGCTCGGATGGGTAACTGGACACCCCGTGGCTTTATGCTGTTGGAGGTTTCGGCAAAGTTCTGCAGACCCACAGAACATCGTAGCTCCTCTTCCGTGGTCTCGCCACCAGCTATTTGCGGGCTTCTGCCCTGCTGGCTTCTCACATTTCGGGATTGCCGTTGCTCTGGCATCCCATCTGGCAATCTTGAGCCAGTTGGAAACTCACAGGCTTACTGGTTTCTGCTTTCTACAGGTGTCACGCAGTTCAGGGCCTCCACGGGTTGACGTCTGCGTGCTTCTCCCTTCCTCCTCTGGCTCATTGGTGATTCTGATTTAAATGGGCATTGCTTTTCCCTATAAGATCAAGGCATCTCTGAAAGTTTCTTCATCACAGTCTTGATGTTTAGCAGTTTCTGCTATTTGAGAGCATG
Source organism: Ambystoma mexicanum (assembly GCF_040938575.1). Lineage (NCBI taxonomy): Eukaryota > Metazoa > Chordata > Amphibia > Caudata > Ambystomatidae > Ambystoma > Ambystoma mexicanum. The sequence goes on from NC_090936.1 coordinate 116,334,126, forward strand.
CCATCTAGGTCACAGAGCACAGGGGGCGGCGGGGGGCTCCTTGGGGAGAAGGGAAAAATGGCCTTGATTCATCACAATGCCTAGAAACACTCTTGTCTTTGTGATGGTATGAGGTTTAGGGATCTTGCATACTGCTTCTTTCCTAGAGGACGTTATACATTTGCATTTTAAGGTGGTGTAATGTTCAAAATAATTTACTTTTTCTCTACAAAGCTGTGACCTCTGCTTAGATGCTTTGTACCCTTTTTTTGCTAATGCAGTCATTAAAGGATAGCTCCGGGACTTTTTTTTTATTGTCCCTACGGTTCGGCCATGTGTTTTTAAGCATAACTCGGTAGATTGTAGAAAACTTTCCTATGGACCTTACCCGACTTTTCATCCATTAACGCACTCGAAATCAGCCGCCATTTTCTGATAATCCTATCATTTCCCCCCCATCGCCATGGCTCACCTGCTTTTGCGGCACTAAATCAAATCCCCCGCCCCTGAGCCTGACATCAGCAGACGCGTACCGCCCATTTCCCAACGCCAAAGCACGTTTCGTGTCAACAATTGCTGTGCCTCAGCTAATGAAGTGTCGCCATGGAAATGGCAGGACGCCTCTTTCCTCAATAAGTATAAACACACCGTTTCACAACACACAGCAGCAGATTTTCGATTCCATTACTCTCTCTGTGTTACTTTGAGTATTCTGTGACTCGTTTCTGTGCTCTGGTCAGCTACCTTCGCCGCTTCTAGGCCTTGTGAACACCTGTACCATCTCTGTAAATTATTTTACTTTCTTTACCACACAATGGCTACAATAATGCCGTATATGTACGAGCCCGAGTACACCGAGCAAGAACTACTGGAAAGGCAAGCACGCGAAAACGATGGGGATTCGGACGGCAGTTGGGAGGACCAGTCAACGGATGAAGAGCCTGGACCATGTCGCATGGACGGCGTCTCCACCTGGTGCACGTGCAATCGGTGCGAGCTAATGCCAACTGAGGAGGAGAACTGCTGCTGCCGTGAAAATTCCGGGTGCGTGGCCTACATTTCGGAAGGCGAGCCAAGTCTGCAATGCATCACCGAGCTGCCAGAGTTCAGGGAAGCCTGCCTCTCACGTACCGTGTTGAGGATGATGATGGTGCTTATGCACGAACTTCGCGGCACTGTTCGTCCGCGTAATCCGAGTAACGAGTAAGTATACTCTGGTTTTGATGTCAGTGATACCACTACTATGTCATGGTCGTCTCCCACATATAAAATGACATCTACATATCATTCGAATACATGTAAATTGGTTCCATATTGTGCATTTTCTAGATAGAATTTTTTTCAAAGCAGAATGACATTTTTTACCTGAATCGACAGTGATAAGAAAGTTTTGTCATTTTAATACAGTTTGCATCTTTCGTTTTCACAGGTGGTACAGGCTGGTGGCCTATCGTTGCTTCACTTGGTGGCTTCACGGGAGGCTCGGACACCGCGTTCGGAGAGTAATACCTGCCTGTGCGGTACTTGCCATTAGACAACATTTCCCCAGCGACAGTGGACAATACTGCGGATTTTCCCTGGATGTGCTGCAACCGGAACTTTACAATGTGTAATGTTTATTATTTATGTTCAATTGAAATTAAGATCTAAAATAAAACCCAACATATATTTTAACAATGGTTGTTTTGATTTTTTAAATGAATCTAGTGTGTCTCCATTGAATAGTCTTCCTGTGCCTTGTCTTGTCACACCACATGTCTCCGGCCAGCATCCTCCCTCACGCTGGCCGCCCACCTTCAATCCACATAACCGTTGAACTCATATGCAGCAGACATACATATGTTATTTTGCGGGTTGGCATCAAGCCTCCCGGCCTTGCCTCCTCCCCCAAAAATACTTACCACACCACTTTGTTCAAGCGTTGGCAATAAAAGGAAGGCCGTTGGATTTTATTGATACAAAACATGGTTATAGGTAAATAATCAATATGGTTGATCATAATAAATCATCCTTTTGGGCACCGGGTACAGAGATGACCCCCTCTGGCCCGTGCCGCCTTGCCACCACAGGCCAGCCTGCTGCTGACTAACTGCCTAGGCATCCAGGGTCTCCAGGGTGAACTGCACCCATATATTCTCCTGGGAGGGTGAGGTATTTATAAACTCACCCCCCTGCCTTCCATGTACTAGATCCTGCAGCCTGCCTCTTACATGCAGTTAGATGGCCTCTCCTTGGTGAGGCCCTGCAGCAAACGAGTCTTGACTGCACGACCACCGCCCTAATCCACCCCCCCCCGCCCTATCAAAGGCAGTTCGCACCGGGGTACTTGTGCTGCCAAGTGGAGCTGTCAGGGAGCGATAAAGGCCAAGAGGTGCCAAAGACCATGTACACTTCAAAGTGGTCTATAGAGCATGGGTTGTTGTTCCCATGTCTACCTCCAGACCCCGTGTCTCCTGCCAAGCATCCCCCCTCACGCTGGACGGCCCCCTGCAATCCACATAAGTGTGTCTCCATTCACGAGTCTTCCTGTGTCTTGTCTGCACGACCACCGCCCCAATCCACCCCCCCCCCGCCCTATCAAAGGCAGTTCGCACCGGGGTACTTGTGCTGCCAAGTGGAGCTGTCAGGGAGCGTTAAAGGCCAAGAGGTGCCAAAGACCATGTACACTTCAAAGTGGTCTATAGAGCATGGGTTGTTGTTCCCATGTCTACCTCCAGACCCCGTGTCTCCTGCCAAGTATCCCCCCTCACGCTGGACGGCCCCCTGCAATCCACATAAGTGTGTCTCCATTCACGAGTCTTCCTGTGTCTTGTCTGCACAACCACCGCCCCAATCCACCCCCCCCCCGCCCTATCAAAGGCAGTTCGCACTGGGGTACTTGTGCTGCCAAGTGGAGCTGTCAGGGAGCGATAAAGGCCAAGAGGTGCCAAAGACCATGTACACTTCAAAGTGGTCTATAGAGCATGGGTTGTTGTTCCCATGTCTACCTCCAGACCCCGTGTCTCCTGCCAAGCATCCCCCTTCACGCTGGACGGCCCCCTGCAAACCGCATAATGCCACGACATATACACGTCATTCATTCACAAACACACCCCTGTTTCGAATTCTTTATAACCCACTTCATATTTCTAATGAGAACTTCTTTGCGCTTTGCTAGTCAACCCGTGAAGGTGCTGGTTATCTGCTCTTCGTCTCTGTGAACTTCCGTGACCACTTCGAGGAAACTCGTCAGTTTGCAACCTGTGAACTGCTCCCTCTTCTATGACAAGAAACTACTCTGATCCCTGCATCTAACTGTTTGTTCGTCAAGGTAAGGCCATGTACCATAATCATTTTGCGTCCAATTTCTTTTCATTCAAGACAGTACATGCAAGGAACTAGTCACATGTTCTGAGTTTAGTCAAATTATCTTTCTATTTTTTTAAAGTTATTCAAATAATTATCCGCATGTGAATAACGTGTATAGTTCCAAGAACCAAAACGAACCTTGCATTGAACCTTTTATGTGTCATTTAATTTTTTAACACATTGGTATTCATAGAGAATTGTTGATCTTTACTTTTCAGAACTTTCCACAATGCCTGCCTGTTCCATTGGCGGTTGCCCTTCGAAGACCCATAATAAATCTGAAGGTACTATAATGCATGTTTTCCCTAAGTCAATAGATCAGGTAAGAGAATGGGTCCGATATTGCGGATATCCACCGTCTGAGCTTGAAAGTAGAGTCCTAGAAGTCTTTGCGGACAAGAGGGGTGATCGATACCGCATCTGCAGCAGGCACTTTAGCTCAGACATGTACTCCACATCATTGCTAATAAAGAAGAACACACCGCGAGCGAGGCGAAAATTGCTCTCAACCGCTATTCCCACTCTATTCGTCCACATCCCTCCACTGGTGAGTCAAGTTTACGTATTTATCTCTCGGCCTTGCGGTAGTGTGTAGCATTAGCTAACAATAATTTCCCCATTTATGTATCCACTCAATATGAAGGCGGAAGATTCTCCATCCGTGTCGTTATTGCAGTCATCAGCCACTTCAAGCGCCTATCGGGTAATCTTACTTAGCTATTCTGCCACTGACATGTTTTAGGCATGTAAATCAATAGTTTTAATTTATTGTGTAATTATTTTACCTAATGGTACACCCTTGTACTCGTCCTCTAGTCTTTGTTTTCAGTTATAATTATTGTTATCCAAAATAATGCAAGTACTGTCTTTCAGGGAGATGCTGAGGAGTCCAACGCATTGACGACAACCGTTGATGTCACTCAGATGCTCGAGGTACGTTTCCGGACAGTTCCATCGATGGAGATCATCAGATCTTGCATTCTTGTAGCGTGATTGTTACACACAATGTTTCTTTCGTTTTTAGCCATTGATATGTCCTTCTGTCGTCGCCCTCCTATGTGTCTTCTTTTTTCAATATTGTGTTGATTACTAATGAAAGTCCTATGTTTCAGGGAGTCGATGGAGCATTAGTCCAAGACGAAGGGGGAGCATGCAGTTACGGGTCGGCGCAACAGCTTGCAGAAGTGTGCACCGCAGTTACATCGTCCCTTGATGTTCTTATGCATTTCGAGGTATGGATACTGACAGTTCGATCAAGCGAAATCAAATGACGTGATTACATCCGCTATACTTCCTTCTTTATTAACGCAAGTACTATGTTTCAGGGAGATGACGGAGCTTCTTCTACAAGAACATCGCCCCTAGTAGTTGATGCAGATCTCTGGGTGGTGACACTTCCAACGATCGAGCAAATCGAATCATATTTACATATCCATTATTTATTTTAGACAACTGATCATTTGTGCAGGTCTATTTAGATGAGCCGTTGACGCCTGCACAAAGTTTATGTTCTTTTTAACAAAATAGAAAACCATACTAATGCAATTACTGTGTTTCACGGAGTTACTGAAGCATCATCTTCAATAATATCATCAATGGAAGTCTATGAGGAGCCCGAGGTATGGATCTTGACAGTTCCATCTAACTAGATCAACAATGCGTGAATAATTGTCGTTTGAATGTTCTACACAAAGCGTTCACTTGTGTTTTGCTATTGAGATGTACGTGGGTATTGGTCCCCAAGTACATTTTGTGTTTTCGATATTATTATACATACTAATGAAAGTTCTATGTTTCAGGGAGTTGATGGAGCGTCAGTGCGTAATGGATGTGCTTATCATGAAAATATAGTCGTTGCAGCGCAAGAGGAAGTGGAGACATGCACACACGAGTCGGAGCAACAGCGTCCTGATGTTGAAGTTCGAGGCAAGAAAGTTTCAAAGAAAAGAAAGCAAAAGAAGGTTAGTGTCCTGGTCACTATATTATGTTGTTTTTCACTGTTAATAGTTCAATACTGTAAGTTGTGTTTAAACTGAACATCCCTTTTCCAATCTGTCCTCTAGTTGCGAGTGGGTGTACGAACTAGATCTACACAGACAATGAAGCGAACGAGAGATGTTGCTTGTCAAACCTTTTGGCAGGGACTTGAGACTGGAGATGCATCGTGCCAATGGGAAGAATATGAAGTGATTGACAACAGAGCTATACCAAATCCAGCCATTGATAGTGAATGTCCTCCTGGTAGTTCGGATGCAGTCGGAGATCAATTCACAGAATCCACACCCGCAAAAACTAAGACCGCGAGAAAGTTGAAGAAATTGTTTTATTCACCCATCGCCGGAGAAGGAACAGATGTTGCAATGGAAGAGAATGAAGTGGACGACAATGAAACACCATCAATATCACTGAACATAGCGGAAGACGATATCAGAGATTCTACCTTTCATGTGAGTGACATGTCCTCAACGTTACAGGCCTAACCAGCTGGGATGCAGAGTGACAGTATAAGGAAAGAGGCCAATTTCATTGTTTTCGATAGTTGTTTGATTGATATTATTATTCGGATGAAATGTGGGAATTCGGTTGGTGGGGAAGTATGTGGGGAGCCATTGATTAATGTGACTCGTGCAATTTGAGGCACTAACCTTAAAATACATGCCACCTGTACAAAATATCATCCTTTCTCATGGTCTGCACAACCCATGCTGGGGCAACTGCCAGCAGGCAATCTACTTTGTGCAGTGGCTGCACTTTTTAGTGGTTCAAGTTTTAAAAAGTTAGAGTCTTTCTTTCAGTTTGTGGGAATCCATTTAATTGCGAAAACTCAGTTCTACAAATACCAAACCGATTATCTATTTCCAGCCATTAGCGAAGCTTGGAGAATGGAAAAAATGTCTATTGATAGTACATTCGCGGGCAAACGGTTCAGGCTAGCCGGTGATGGACAGTGCGACAGCCCAGGATTTTCAGCCAAGTACTGCACCTACCACTTTCAGGACATGGAAAGTAAGAAAATTGTGAGTTCGGTGGTCGTTCAGGTGTCACAAAGTACATCCTCAGTGGCCATGGAGAAAGTTGGCTTTGTAGCATCATTGCAAGAACTACAATCGCGGGGAATGGTGATCGACCTGATAGCCACGGACAGACACGTTTCAATTGCCAAGACAATGAGAGAAGAGTACAAAAATATAAATCACCAATTTGACGTTTGGCATCTTGCAAAAACAATCAATAAAAAAATGTCGGCTGCAGGTAAAAAAAAAGATATGCAAGGTATTTCACAGTGGTCCAAGTCAATCAGCAACCATCTTTGGTGGAGCTCAAAAACATGTGGAGGGTCGTTGGAAATTCTACTGGAAAAATGGCGGTCAGTAATGCTACACTGTAGCAACGTTCACCGCTGGAACACAAACCAACATTTCCACAATTGTGAACATGGCCATTTGTCCACAGAGGAGGCACGGAAGAAGAAGTGGTTGATTCCTTCATCACCCACTCACAAAGCCATTGAAAAGATTGTATTTGATAAAAATATAACAAGAGATTTGAGGGGACTCACGGAATTCTGCCAGACAGGAGATTTGGAGGTGTTCCACAATATGTGCCTAAAGTACAGGCCAAAACGATTGCATTTTGGCATGGGGGGCATGATAAATCGGACTCTTCTAGCGGTCTTGGCACATAACCATAATGTCGGCCGTCAACAAAGTAGGACGACCGGAACTTTAGGGACGCTTCGCTACAATAAGGCCTTCACTAAAAGAAGTAAACAATGGGTTATCAAACCAGTGTTTGAGGATATGCAATATGACTTTATTGAGAGACTTATTGTTGATGTCCTAGATAGGCACATACATGGAGTTGTGAACGAACCTGTGCAGGGGACAACTGCATTGCCACCCAACATTGCCTCTGTTCCATGTCCACCTAAAGAAGAGCTCATTGAGAAATACACATCACGGTTTAAATGTTTGTAATTTGATTGTCTGTTCTCTCGAGTCTCCTCATGTCGCAGGCCCATTGAATATGTGTATCTATGTAATGTGTAAATAAAAGTGATTGCTCAGTGTACATGCAATGTGTCTCTCCGCCGTTGCCCATCCCTTCACCGTGCAGTTGTGCGAACCACCCGGGTGCCACCTGTGACTTTGCTCTGGAGTCTCCTCATGTTGCAGGCCCATTGAATATGTGTAACTATGTATTGTGTAAATAAAAGGGATTGCTCAATGTACATGCAATGTGTCTATCCAACCTTGTTCATTTGCGCATTAAATTAAAACAAACAGTAATATAAATCATTTTTCAAAAAATATAGAATGTCTCCGTATTTATGGTTCTCTGGGGCTGCAAATGCACGCAGACAAAATGCAAAGATGGAGTGTAAATTTCAAGTCCTGTGAGATGGCCTTACACTGAATGTAGCTAACTAGGAATGTGTGCTCGTTCAAAGTGAAGGTCAGCTGCTTTGATTTTTTGCTCGGGTGCCGGAATCGCCCACGACTCAGTATAAGGTTCTATTGTTATTTGACCTTGACAGGCCGGGACCATCCCGAAAGACTTCTTTTTGGGGGTGTGGGGCAATAACGTAAGAAACGATAATGAATATAATTTCAGAAACAAAAGCCATTTCATGTTCGTTCATTAGAAGAAATAACGTCGGCATAGAAGGAGTGGTATTTCGGGGCTGCCCTACGCACAGACACAATGGAAAATGCAAATATAATGTAAGTAACTCTTTAGATGAGTTTATACCACAATTTAATTACTATACAGTAGCTTTAAAGACGGGTTAAGTTGTACTTGTTCGTTCTACGTGGCATATTGTTTTGTACCGCGCACTATCTTGAGGAGAACCATCTCCTTTTACGGAAGCACCTCAAAACCTTCCTCTTTGCTTCTGCTTTCTCTCTCCCTCTCCCCTGCTACAACTGGTCCACTGTCTGCGACCTCGGTCCTGGGCCCTTCCACTCTCCACATGCACTGCCTCCCTGTCAACCCCTGCACTGGGGGACTGTCTCAGTATCCTACAGCCCCCCCTTGACGTATAATACCCAGTTGCACTGTCTTAGCTATGAAATAATTTCCCGACCTAATATATAAAATTAATAATTTTAATAAAGATCTGATGGTGAGACTAATTTCATTTTTTATGTTTTTAAAACAGGTACATCCTTCATTATTGTATGTGTCACGAGTACCAGACACCGGCGGATGGCTTTTATAACCGCCAGTTGCTTCTCCGCGTGAACAACGTTACCACCCTGACCATTTTATGGGACGATCGCCAAGTACAAGTATGCCCTTACGCGGTACTAACGGCTAGATGCAACATACAGACCGTTGTGGTGGCCTAGTGCCTAGTTGTTGGAACAGCCATGCGATTATCAGTGCGACCGAAGAGCTTATTTTATCGTAAACCAACACCCTGTGTACTGCACATGAACATCGCTTGCCTCAAGACGAACTATTTTGGATCGAGAGCAAAGAAAAATGCAAATCGCTGAATATTCTCAAAACATTTGATGTCAAATAAATGTACTTTGCCAAATGTACAATCTTGCCGTTTGCTTTTAAACCACAGTTTCATATTCCGAATTGTGGTGCTGTATTGTGAGATGATCTAAGACCCTGTGTACAGCAAAGGAACATCGCGTGCCTCAAAACAAACTTTTTGGAACGTGAGCAAATAAAAATGAAAATCGCTGAATATTCTCAAAACATTTGATGTCAAATAAATGTACTTTACCAAATTTACAATCTTGCGGTTTAATTTAAAAGTACAGTTTCATATTCCCAATTGTGGCGCGCTGTGTTGTGTGAGCTCATCTGTGTTGATTTCCAGGTTCTGTGTGGAGTCGCGTAGAAGACGCCTGGGCGCGTTTGCCTATGCAGCTCAGTCACGTCACGGATAGAGGCGGGGAATATGAAAGTCTGTTTCAGGGGTGGGGGATTTGATTTAGTGCCGCAAAAGCAGGTGAGCCAGGGCGATGGGGGGAAATGATCGGATTATCAGAAAATGGCGGCTGATTTCGAGTGCGTTAATGGACGAAAAGTCGGGTAAGGTCCATAGGAAAGTTTTCTACGATCTACCGAGTTATGCTTAAAAACACATGGCCGAACCGTAGGGACAATAAAAAAAAAGTCCCTGAACTATCCTTTAACACCTGGGTATCTTGCTTGCATGCATATTAATATGGGAGGCAAACAACAAATCATCCACCTACTGTACCAACACTGACTTTCCTGGAAGAGCTTAGGTGGTTCTGTGAACCCCTTGGAACTGTGTTAATCAAGTCTTGCCAATCAGGGGACCAATCCTTGTCTGTGCCCTGCTCCTGTTCCTCTTGTAGGACATGTAAGGTGGCTAGTGCCGCCTCTGCATTCTAGCTGGGTACATTCAGAAACTCTCCACTGGGGACAGTAAATGGTACTGCTCAATTTACACATCAGGTCTCTGTCGAATTGGTAAACAAGTGCTTAAAGGCTACAGAGGAAAGCATGTGTGCCAGTGGTTATGTTATGTTATGTATATTTATTGAGCTCCAAAGAAACAGAAACACACAGGAGACAGACATCTGCCGAAACGGCCAAACAAAGAACTAGGTGGATCTAAGAAAATAAAAGAGTTTTTAATCTATTCCTAAAAGTGAGATGGTCATTTTCTTTACGCAAGGTGCTCAGGAGCTTGTTCCAAGACTGTGCAATCAATACATGAAAGGAACAACCATTTCCTCTAACTCTCCTAAACTGTGGTATGGTGAGACATGGTGTGTCGCATGACCGTAGGATGCTGCCAGGTTTATAGATTTTCAGTCTCTCCTTCAAATAAGAGGGAGCATTTCCAAATAGACACTGTGGCCCATGGTAAGGATCTTAAATTGTCTTCTTGCTGTAACAGGGAGACAATGTAGCTCTTTCCGGGCCCTCGATATTGGATCTCTCCTTGGGATGTTACAAACCACACGTACAGCATCATTTTGAACCCTCTGCAGGCATCCCAGGCACTTCTTACTGGCCGCACCCAGCAATGAGTTGCAGTAGTCAAGTCTTGATAAGATAACCGCTCGAACAAGCTTCTCACAGTTTTTCTGGGTAATCAGGGAGCTAATCTGCCTCAAGACCCTAAGGTAGTAATTAGAGTTTTTGGCTATGTAGTTTACACAGGCTTCAGCATTTGACGATGCTTCCATGTATATCCCAAGTGTTTTTTACATTGTCCTGGACAAGGATGCTGCTTCCCTCTATGTCAAAACTCTTATAGTCGTGATTCAGCAAACCTCTTGTATGCTTGGACCCATAGATCACCAACTCAGTTTTAGAAGAGTTTAAACATAACCAATTCATGGACATCCAGTCTTTCACAATCCTGTATACTTGGTTCAGTTTTTGCTGATCTATTTCATGATTCCCACTGAGTTGCATAATAAGATGAAAATTATCAGCATAATTGGTCAACTGTAAGCTAAGCTTCTCCATATCCACGCACAAAGATTTAATGTAATTGGTAAACAGTGACGGGGACAGGCATGCGCTTTGTGGAACCCCGTAGATAATCTCAGTAGGCTCTGATACAGCCTCTACCCAGCTGATTCTGGATTTCCTACCACCAAGAAGAAAGCCCATCTACTTGATCACCTTTTCCGAGCAGTGACCTGTGACTGCCAATGAATTAAGTAACCTTTTGTGATCAAGCAGATCAAAGGCTGCTGATAAATCTAATAGAATCAGCAGCCCTGTGCCGCTGTTCTCTAAAGCTGATAACATCTGGGTCCGAAGATCCATGAGTGCGCTCTCAATTCCATAGTGACTTCAAAACCCAGACTGTTTCTAGTGAAGGACTTCTGTGACTTCCATATGGTGCTGCAAATGAATAGTAGCCATTTATTACTTTGAGCAAGAAAGTAGCGTTTGTTATGGGCCTGTGGTTGATGGTTCCTTTAGATCCAATCCAGGTTTCGTAACTAGAGTTTGTACCACTGCCTTAATTACCCCTAAAACAGAGCCTGTTGCAAGACGCATTCACAAATCGTCTAGAAAAAGAGGCAAAGATTTTCCTGTTCTCCAAAATAATTTTTGGGGGTAAAAGATTCCCGAGGCAACTAGTTGGATGCATTTCCTTTAGAAGGTTTTCTATGTCATAGGTCTAAAGTTAAATAAGATTTGAAGGTCCTGGCGGTCATTAGTCCCGTCAGTATCCACTGGCCCTCGGGCGACCAGTGTGTCAAGATCTTGGCTGATTTTATTTTGTGCCAGTGTGATTTTATCTTCAACAGCTTTCTGTACTTTAATACAATCTTCTCTGTTAGGCACAAACAATCTATCCAGAGCCCCGGGCTTCTCCTTGTTTTTCAATATTTGGAACAACACCTTAGTTTCATTTTCTGCCTTATTTATTTGTTCATTGTAGTAATTCTTCTTTGTCTCCATGATTTTTAATTTTTATTATTTCTCAATTACTTTCCAGGCTTCTTTATTTTTCTCTATTTTATCTTTGACCCAGGTGCGCTGCGCCTGTCTCTTGGCCTGCTTGAGCAGTGTTTGATCGGGGGGAACAAACTATGATGATTAGGGCGATATGTTAAAGTTTTTAATTTAAACATGACAGTGCTGTTCAGGAAAGCTTCCACATGCGCACTATATTTCTCTAGCTTGTCCTCAGGGGAATCATGGTCTGTTGTTGTGGTCATAAGTACATCAAGACAACTAATTAATTCTGGGAGCTTCATTTTCTGAAAATTCCTACTACAAGTTTGATGTGACGTGCTATGGCTGTGCTGCTGAGGTACTGGCAACTGCAGCCTACATGTAATAAAGGAGTAGTCAGACCATATACAAGATGGTTTTTTTATAAAACTTTATTTGTTTTTAGTACAAAGACCTTTACAAATAATTTGTAAATAAAATACAATTAAAAACTGTAAAAACACACAACCTATAGAAACAATTGTTAAACTATAACATCAATATAAACATTTCAACTTATAATAGTCCTGACACATAAATCAGCTGATAAGAACTCTCTAGTTAGCTCTTTCGATTTCACTAGCAATAACATTTGCCAACCTAGTTGTTTTAATTACGGAGGTGTTTGTAGCTCCCCATATACATGTTAGCCAGATCCAATTTCTAGCTAGGATCGTGTTTGCTTGCAAAAATACATTCATTATTTTACACCAATCATTCTCAAAATACTGACAATAAATAAAAAGGTGTTTTAAAGATTCCTTTGCTGGATTACAGAATCTGCATATTTCCGTGTTATTTTCAGATATATTTTTGTGCCAATATTTCATTCTGACCCTTGTATGAAATAAATCTAATCGGAATAACATGAAAGTTCTGCATACATTAGAGCAAGGACACTATGTTAAATAAGTCATACGTTGTAATTGTTTGTATAGAAATTTGGAGTATTCAGCAAATGAGGAATAACTTTGCATCTTTGAGCAATTATCCGCCCAATCACATTCAAACTGTTTTTTTCTTAATTGTCATTCGAAATAACTCTAGATCTCCAAAAGGAATGTTAATTTTCTCAAGTAGCGAAAACTTTCTTGCTTTATATTGTACCATAGATGGAGGGTTATTACTAGTTAACATCTTATTTAACCCAATATACAAGGAGTTTTTGGGTGGAACCATCATTTTGGCAAAGTTCAAAAGTAAACGCCAGTTATATCTAGCTGATAAAGAGATGAGGCCTAATTCATGTATAACAACAGCGTTAGGCATCGAAGCTGGTAAGCCCAAAGTATATTTTCACATAACACCTTGCAATTGATCCAGGAGGGGCCGCAAATCGGAAAGGAATAATTCAACACCACATAACATGATTGCCTCGACTTTTTTCAGATAGAATTCGAAAAGTGGAGTTAACAAAAATGTACAGATTTTATTGAGTAAAACTTTCATTTGGCACTTTAAATGAAGGACCTTTACCATTAGGAGTTCTTGAATTCTTTTGTATGACATTTTATTTGTCAAGATAAGTCCTAAATAAGATAAGTTAATAGAAATTGCAATGGGAGAGGCACCAATCTTCCAAGTAAAATGACATACTTTTTTCTTGTTAGAGAATATGATTATGTTAGATTTTTGGGGATTTACGGTTAAGTTGTTAATATTACAGTATTGCAGAAAGCTTTCTAACTTCATTTGAAGTCTTGATTGCGTACGATCAAACAGCAGGATATCATCTGCGTACGCTAGCCATGATAGAGAGAAGGCTCCAATACGAACTGCAAAAGATTTGTCAATATTCCATATTTCTTCAATGTCGGCCAAGTAGAGGTTAAAAAGGATAGCTGCAAGGTTGCATCCTTGTTTAACCCCCGTCCAACTCAGTGAGAGAACCTTCCCGATTAATTCTTACCTTAAAGTTCGTTTTATAGTGCAGCATTTCTATTAAAGTAATCAGGTATTGTGGAAAAATTAGCTTTGTACAATTTTTCCCAAAGCCTGCTTCTTATCACACAATCAAAGGCTGCTTTTAAGTCAAGAGAGGCAACAAAGATGGGACTATTGGCAGGACAAGTAGCATGCGCAATGATGTGTCCAAGAATGCAAGCATTGAGGGGGGTCACCATACCTTTGCGAAACCCTACTTGGGCTTGGCATAAACAGTTATTTTTTCGGCAAAACATTTCTAGTTCTTGTAAAATAAGGGAGGCACATTTTTTTGCTGCAACGTCAACGTTATTAGGATCTGAAATAGACCCTTGTTTGTGAAGTGGAATAATAATTGACGTAAGCCAAGATTTTGGAATCATTTTTGATCGAAAGATTTCTAGAAACATGGGGCCTCATTACGACCCAGGCGGTAAGTTACCGCCTGGGTCGTACCCTTACCACCATGGTGTAAACTATGTTTACACCATGGTGGATGGCGGATTTACCGCCCAATTCCAAGGTGAGTGGGGCGGTAAATCCCCATTTCCCATTTACCCTTCCCCATTCCCATTTTTGCCCCATAGGGCATAATGGGAGTGGGGAAGGCGCTAATTACGCCACCGTAAATTACGGTGGCGTAGTTAGCAACATGGTCCCTTAGCGCCATGGATTTTAACGCCTGCAAAAAGCAGGCGTTAAACTCACCATGGCGCAAAGGGACCTCGGAATCAGGCGTAAAGGGTCGGCGCCGTTTATGGCGCCGTTAACCTCTTAACGCCTGACTCGTAATGAGGCCCATGGTCTCAAAGATAGGTGTCCAAAAGAGTGGATCATCCTTAATCAGACAAGGCGGGAGACCATCAGGACCTGCACATTTGGATCCCTTTAATTTTTGTATTGAATTGAGTATATCGGTCTGTCCCCAAGGACAACGATTCGGAATTAGTTGACACTTGGGGGCGAGTTCAAAAGGTCTATATTCATCAGGAAGAGCAAACCTAGATAGAAAGAAGAGGTCCAAGTTAAGCCATCAATTCCTGAGTCAAATTCACGTGTTTCTTCTTTATCTATCGATCTTATAGATTTCCAGATATCTTTGGTTTTGCGATTACGTAGAAGATTAACCATTGTTTGATTTTGCTTTATTTTGTATAGTACACGCATCTGTCTTAATGCGCCTTTATTGATAGTTATAATCCTCTTTTTTCATGGTTTATACTCAGAATTGAGGAAAGTCAACCTCGACCTCCTTGCCTCACGAAGATCCGCATTTTTCTTCCTTTTAAGTGAGGCTACCTCAACACTAAATTGTACTCCCTGATATTTACTCATGTTGTGAGAACCATTCGACAGAGACATTTTTAGCAGATGAGATGCTATCATCTTTAAGTTCCAGTTAAGTTAGAATTACAACGTTATCTAGATGATTACTCCCAAAACCTTTCCAGAGATCTCGATTTACTAGCGCAGTACATTTCCTACAAGTAGTTGGAGACCAATTGATTGAATTACACGGTCTATCACATTGAATTAGCGTTAGGTGGGGTTCAGGAGGGCAAAGTTTAAAGTATTGAAATATCGATAATGCTATCATTACATGATATCCCAAGAAGGTCTCAATAGTAGTGACAGCAGAAACCCCCCCCACAGATAACCACTTGGAAGAAAACATGTGATCGTTCCATGATTTTGCACCTCCACGTTTCCATGTGAAATTCATGTGATCACTTGCAGGTGTTATCAAATGCAAATCCCAACATTTGAAAACATTTCTCCAAACATTGCCCTTTTGAAGTGATGACTGGAAGTATAATGAGTTTTGAACCAAACTACTACTATTGGTCCAAAATGATGCGCTAAAATCACCACCAATGATGATTTCCGTCAAAAATGTCTTCATGAAAGCCTCAATGAGAGCGTCATTCAAGATTTTGCAAGCTCTTTCAATAGGGTATTGACCAGGGTTCCAATACAGAGAAATTAGGAACAAATGTCCGTTCGATAATACATCAAATGTGAGATCCACCAAGATGAAAAGATCTGATTCATATACATTATTGATCTTAAAATTCAACTTAGTATCAATCAAAACAGCTAATCTGGCCCTTTGGTCGCGGGGTGAAAACAGGAAACAAAGCCATCAAGTTCTAGCTTATTTATAGCCATAGTCTCCTGTACCAGCAAAATGTGTGGAAAGGACTCCGCCAATGCCCATCCCCATTTTAGCAGGTTCAGGAAGCCACAGCAATTCCACGATGCGATCCTAAGGTCATGAATTTATGACGATGCAGGTGGTAAAGTTGTATTAGGGACTGTTTTGATCAAGGGTTCAAGCCATTTGAGCCCATTTAATGCATTTGTGAGTGCGGAAAGTTGTTCCATCATGTTTTTATTGGAGTCATTAGAACAGGTTGAATTTTCATTAATGTTAGTAACAGGTTTCACAGGAAGTGGTTGGAATTCTAAGAAGTCCATTGCTTCTTTAATTTGCGGGAATCCTACCATTTCCAGCCCTGAGATTGCTAGATCACTCTGGTGTTCCCAAATCAGTTTCGCTATTATAGGGGATAGCATTCTGGGCAACATGCGGTTGTTATTTTCATTAGGAAGTCTGATCCACTCGATGTCATTAGTTACTAGACTTCTAAGCGATGGAATCTTGAAAAGCGCGTTCATTAGAAAAGAGCGATTAATGCGCACAGCTCCATTTATCTTGATGTCGCTCTTCCATCCAATGATATTTTTCATTTCATTAGGAATCTTTTGATATTGAAGGAGAGGTTGGCGGGAGGCATCTCCGAACGGTATCTCAAGCTTGTTTTCGTCCATGGAATTCTCTTTCTTTGGAAGGATTAAATTCCAGAGGGATTTATGTGGAGCTTTTCTTTGGTCATCTTCTTCGTGATAAATCTTTGCGATTTGTGATTTCTCTGCCAATCCCATGCCATCAATTGGAACTATAGGCACTAACGGAGGCTGGATTTGATGGGATTCAATCAAGTTCTCACTGTGATCAGTAGATTGTGCTAGCTTTACGTGAAGCTCTATCTGTCTCTGTCACAATTGGAGCTTGCTTCCAACATCGGGGTCCTTTTTTTAACCACTTCTTTAGGGAGTTGAGTGTTTACACATTTCTCCTCTAATCCCTTTAGCACTGAAGTCAACCTCTCTGTTCTATCTTTGAGTTTGACTTTTTCATTTCTCATGAGACCATCGCTTTTTTTTCGTTGTGATGTCTTTAAAAAACGCGGTTAAATGTGGCTGGGACATGCAGGTAGGGTTTACTGTCAAGTCTACTTTCTTTGTTAATTTCACTTCTGTCTCAACACATTCCACATTTGAAAATGTTAGGTTATCATTTTTTTTCCAATTTACCAGCTGTTTCTTGGTAATTTCCTGTTCAACAACTGAGTTAAGCTGCAAGGCTTTTTTACTTTCCTCGTTCAGCTCGCTCAGATTCAGATTTTGTTCAGAGGGAACCGCATTAGTAGACTCTTTACTAATGCTTGTTTGTGTTTTAGTATTGTTGGAACCTTCAGGCGAAAATTCTGTCATTTTTTTCTCCACCCTGACAGCGACTACTTTATTTTTATGCCTTCTTTTTAAGGCTTTCAGATGGTTCTTTTTTGCCCTTCTTGATGTAAAGTAAAAGTTCTCTTTTGGATTTGGGTCATCTTTTTGTGGGTTAATGTTTTTATCTTTTTTCCATGAGATTGATCAGAGTTGATGGACTATCAGGAGTAGCCTCTATGACGCTCGTGCTGGAACAAATTACTTCTTCTGCTGCTAGCATCTCCAAAATGTTATCTTTAGAGTTCATCTCTACAAGGATTTTTTTCGACCTGGAGAAGTCTATTGTGTTGAATTTTTGCCATCTCCAGATAATCATTTTTTTTTACATGGGGAAGTGTTCTTATTCTCTAATGTTGGTTCTTCTTTATGCTGGATTATTTGTGCAAACTTCATCGGGATTCCCTTTGATAAAAATGGATCATCCGTTGTTTGTGAGCCTACATGTTTTTTCTCAACCTGGGCATTAAGGTTTGGCAATTCATTTTTTACAGTTGATGCTGCTCTTAGATGGCAATCCAAATGGTATTTATGGCATGCTTCCTGCGCCAGGATGTATCCTTCAATTTTTGCCAATCGTGAGGTATTTGTAGTCAAGTCCTTTTTTATCTCTTATAGCAAGAGATGGGAATATTCATGACCTCGATCAAGGGGTTGAGTATTCTTGTGAATATCGGTAGATCTTTAATATTGTGATCAAGAAGTTCATCTTCAAGGTTTTCTTGTGAAAGGGGTAATTCAGGCAAATTAGAAAAGTTAAACACTGGGACAGATGTGTTTAAATTCGAGCGTACAGAAGTTGGTTTTTGTGGTTTTGGATCGTGGGAGAATTTCGCAGAAGGCGAGCTAGTCGAGAGGAATTGTAACTTTTGTGCAAAGTGTTGCTCTTTTTGTTCGTGGTCAGAGCGGGGACTCTTTGCCTCCTTAACACTAGGTTTGTGAAAGTGTACATGTTCTCTACAGATCCTGTGAATGGAAACTGGAGTAGAGGGACCAAGAGATAAGCGTACTCTTTTATCCAGTTCGGCCATAATTACAGGAGCAAGCATAGATATATCTGATATGGGAAAATATTTATCTTCATGTATTTCTGCTGTTATTTTATGTTCCTTGAATAAATTGACATCTGCAGCAAATGGGTCATTTGTAATGTTCCCGTTCGCTTTTTTTAATGAACATATTTCTTTTACACCTAAATTAGTATCTTGACTATCAGGTGGCAAACTTTTCTCGATGGTGGGAATGATTTCCTCAGAATGAGATGACATCGATAGAAAAGAAGGTTTCCAATTGAGGGAAAAAGAGGGACTATTCTTTTTTTTTAATTTACATTTTTTGGGGATTCAGTTGTGGGCTGTGTTTTGGAAGAGCAGTCCTTCCGCTTTTTGCCATTTCTCAGAACCGACTCCATAAAAAGTATGTAAAGATGAGGTTTGTTACAGAAAACACCTAGAACAAATTTTCGGTCAATGCAAGTGGTTATTGGTTTCCTACTCTATCCACTTCCCGAACACGATTTGTTCATACCTATTTTTACAACAGAATAGAGAAGGTCCCCTTCAAATTATGAAAAATGAACTCTCCAGGAAAATTCCATCTATTTCCAGGACTTCAGAGGACCCCGCTCCCGACACCGCAAACCGTGAACAGTAAACAGTACTTAAAGTACTTACACGGTGCGCGCGCGGGTGTGCAGACCTCTGGGTAAATAAAGGGTCACAGGGGGGCATGACCACCACAAGGGAGGGGTCAACAAACACTGGTCCTTGAAAGGAAACAAGAAAAAGAAAAAAAAACAACGTTTCAGAAAATTGTCGTAGTAGCACAGGTGAAAAATTCTCTGTACTAATGTGCACAACGTGCACTATAAGCACAACGTGCACAACAGGCACATCATGCACCACAGGCACAGCGTGCCGAGTCAGTCACCTTTTTTCCTTTTTGGTGGGCCAGGCAATCAGTGGTGTCTCTTCCAAAGACGTCCTCCAGACGGGCGTATACGTACGCCGTAACGAAGGCTCAGCAATGCAAAATCCTGGCAGTGAAGAGGTCCACCTGCAGTATCGTGCCAGTAAACAGTACTTAAAGTACTTACACAGTGCGCGCGCGGGTGCGCAGACCTCTGGGTAAATAAAGGGTCACAGGGGGGCGTGACCACCACAGTGGAGGGATCAACAAACACTGGTCCTTGAAAGGAAACAAGAAAAAGAAAAAAAAAACTTTTCAGAAATTGACGTAATAGCACAGGTGAAAAATTCTCTGTACTAACGTGCACAACAGGCACAACATGCACCACAGGCACAGCGTGCCGAGTCAGTCACCTCTTTTCCTTTTTGGTGGGCCAGGCAATCAGTGGTGTCTCTTCCAAAGACGTCCTCCAGACAGGCGTATACAAACGCTGTAACGAGGGCTCGGCAATGCAAAATCCTGGCAGTGAAGAGGTCCACCCGTAGTATCGTGCCAGTAAACAGTACTTAAAGTACTTACACGGGGCGCGCGCGGGTGCCTAGACCTCTGGGTAAATAAAGGGTCACAGGGGGGCGTGACCACCACAGGGGAGGGATCAACAAACACTGGTCCTTTTTTTCCTTTTTGGTGGGCCAGGCAATCAGTGGTGTCTCTTCCAAAGACGTCCTCCAGACGGGCGTATACGAACGCCGTAACGAGGGCTCAGCAATGCAAAATCCTGGCAGTGAAGAGGTCCACCCGCAATATCGTGCCAGTAAACAGTACTTAAAGTACTTACACGGTGCGCCAAGATGTTGTTTCCACAGTGGTCCCCCCCACATTCCTGACTGATAACCAATCTAGGGTATGACCCTTTATGTGCGAGGGATCCGAGTTTTGTATATGGATGTCCATATTCTACAACATGAGTTCTAATTCCATGGCTAGTTTATCCTTAGGATCTCCCTTCCAACGGCTGAAATCACCCAACGGTGCAGTGGTGTAGTTTATTTAGCAGGGATAGCAGCTGGCCAATGTGTCTATTGAAAGCGGGCACATCTCTATGGCCGGTCTGTATACTAAGACAAAGTTCACACTGTTATTGTGCATGGGGGTGATTTTTA
Source organism: Ambystoma mexicanum (assembly GCF_040938575.1). NCBI lineage: Eukaryota > Metazoa > Chordata > Amphibia > Caudata > Ambystomatidae > Ambystoma > Ambystoma mexicanum. Next base: position 116,354,483 of record NC_090936.1, read on the forward strand.
GATGTAAGACATCACACCCCTTGTAATAAATCTTAATTTTATACATCCCTAGATTTTTCCTACAGATTATAGCCACTCCTCCCCCAATGCCCCCATCTGGTTTTCCAAAAGAAAAATGCAATATGGAGGAGTTGCTTGATCGATCTTCGGCCCATATGAGTCCAACAACCATGTCTCCGTCAGACACATAATGTCTATGTGGTTATCAACAATGTAATCGGCGATGCCCTCTACGTGTTTCAGAAGTGACCTTGTGTTTAAAGGGGAGAGTTTTACCAGTTTAGGGTCTAAAGACCTGCTCCCTCACTCATACCTGGCATACTACAAAACGCCTTAAACTTCCCAGCCTGTGGCCCGTTGCCAACATGGTTGAGAGGGATATTTCCCACCTCAAAACCACTAACAGTCTGTATTTGGCCATTTCAGCCCTTTCTAGGGGGAATAGGGGATTAGGTAAATGAACAGTGGGTGAAGATGACTTCACTGGTCCGCTATCACTGGCGAAGTTGGGCATAGTCACAGATTCCTTACTCACCGGCTGCTTATCGAGACAGCAATGTGTATGCAAGAATCAGACCCTGTGTACCGGGAGCGGCGAGCTGTTAAGCTCGGCCCAGCGCGGACTTGCGCAGACTTGTTGAACCCTGACGTGCCGGCGCTGACGCGCCTGACCCAACCCAATATCCACACACAGAACTACAATCCCAAAAGGGATTAGTAGTTCCTTTAGCGTGAGTCGAGTAACGGTCGCAGGGAGGCTCAGAAAAGCCTTCCTGGCGTCTTAAATACAACAATTGGGCAGATACAGGAGTACTAACAATTATTCAAGTGTTTACAGTCAAATCACGTTATTTTTAAAAACGGAACAAAATTCCGTCAATAAAATTGCAATAAAGCCTCAACAGTCCCTCTAATAGCAGCAATGTACAGATTAAAATGCGTAATGCAGAAGAGAAGAAGAAAGGTAAGCACGAGAGCAGCATGTTTTGTTTAAATGGACCAGACTTGCTTAACCCTGACGCGCTGGCGCTAACGCGCCTGACCCGACCCAAATGTACGTTGGTCCTACAGCGGCAGGTACTGGTTCAGAAATGGGGTGTGTGGCTGGGGTATTTGAAATTCCCACTGCCTTAACTATTTCAGGAAACAAATGGATGTCTGGAAATCAGTCAGACTGAATGGAGGACTGACAATCACCTGTGTCAACTAAACTAGAGATTGCTAGTCCATCAATCTTGCCCTGCACATACAGCCTATCCTGATCTATGGTTACCAATGGATGTATAGTGAGGTTTCCTCTTAGGTTGTCTCACTATCATTATCATTATTATTACTGAGTCTGGTGTGTTTTATTCAGGGTGACATTCGGTACAGCGGGTTCAGGAAAAGTGCTGTACCCGGGAGGGGTAAGAGGATTGGTACACTGGAGACTGTACAGCACTCAGTGCCGTACCTGCTTCTAATAATTACACAACATCTGTCCTATAGATTTCCCAGGCTGTCCCAGTTGATTCCTATTTGGTGTTCCTCTTTACCTCCCTCTCGCTCTACCTCCGAAACCAGCCTCCCCTCCTGACTTGTGGTTCCTTGCTCCTGCAGATTCTGTAACAATAGCTGCACGAGCTTACATTTATTTATTTTATGTTATTGTTTATTTATACAGGGCTTATACACAGGTGGCGCGCTTCAAAACGCTTCAAGGCGGGAAGGGAACAAGGGAGTACAGTAATCATTCTTAGGCCTTGAAGTTTCTGAATTATCTAACTGAAAAACTAGCACACTAGGCCTGACGGCATTTCTCCTAGTGCAAGTGTATGAAGGTTTACAGTAGCGACCAAGCTAGGAAGGGGGGACAGGACAGACACACGTACTGGTCCTAATACATTTAGGTCATGCATGTGTACAGACGGAAGTGTGAGGAAGGGGAGGGGATGGGGGGATCTAACGCGTCCACTCTAGTAGGGCCCTGGGTTAAGTGCAGAGAGGAAGCCCCGCTCATTGAGTGTAAGCTGAAAGTGAAGTAATGCTGAACATAGTGCAGTGGCCCGGAGCAAGTGCAAAAGACTGACAGGGGAGACTGGGACCTGTAAGGCTCTGGAGGTGAATCAGGCAACCAGTCAGAAAAAAACTGAAGAGTTAGGGAGGAGAAAGAGGAAGGAAGGTGGAGAGAAGGAGGAAGAGAAAAGGAAGGTCTTGAGGAGTTTCCGGAACTTAAGGTGCTCTGGCTCAAGACAGCGAGAGCCAGGGAGGCTGTTACAGAGGGAGGCACCTGCAGAGGATAAAGATTTACCCCCAAATCTCTGTTTGTGAAAGTGGCTCACCCGCAGAGAGTTGTAGGAGGTCGAGCGGAGGTCTCTAGAGGGAGAGTATGTAAGAAGAGAGCGTTGTAGATTGTACGGGCCCAGCCCCAGAAAGCCTTGTGGACTATGCAGAGGGTCTTGAACTTGATCCTTGCAGCCACAGTGAGCCAGTGGAGGTATTTCAGCGCCGGAGAGATGTGGTCCCTGACTTGAGGCCAAGGATAAGTCTTGCGGTTCTGTTCTGGATGAGTTGTAGAGGACGGAGAGTAGAAGTAGGAAGATTGAGAAAGAGGCTGTTGCAATAGTCCAGTCTAGAGAGAACCAGGGCTCTAGAGGTGGTGAGCCTCTGGGTGAAAGCGAGAAATGTAGAATACCTCTGAGGAGGTGCAGTTGGTAGTGGGAGATTTTGGAGATGTCTGAGATGTGAGAAAAGAAGGAGAGAGTGGAGTCTAAAGATTACCCCTACATTTCTTGCCTCATTGGTAGGTGAGGGCGCAGCACACCAAGACTGAATTGCAGATAGATAGGGATGAGCGAGGAGGAGGAGGAGGCTGAGGGTAGCCTGAAAGAGAGCAGCGTGTTATCCGCATAACACTGAAAGTTACTAGTAAAGGTAGACATCCTGTGGGCCAAGGGGGCCATGTAGATATTGAAGAACCAGGGGATAGGTTACATCCCTGGGGGACACCACAAGTTGAGAGAGTGATAGAGAAGAAAAAGGACCCAAGTGCCACCTGGGAGGGCTGGTCAGAGAGAAAGGAGGCGAGCCACGCCAGGGCCTGATCTGTGATGCTCAGGGTATCCCGGAGATGGGTGATCAGGATGTTGTGGTTTACCGTATCGAAAGCAGAAGAGAGCTTGTGAAGAATGAGGACAGAGGGAGAGTTAGAGTCAAGATTTGAGAGCAGGTCTTCACGGGTGTTCAGAAGAGCAGTTTCCGCATAGCTCTCAACAGTTTGTATCGCAAAGGCGGGTGAAAACACCCGATTTTATTTTTGGCGTGTGAGAGGCCCATTGAAATGACTGGGCGTGCTGGAGGCTTGGCGGGTGAATCGGCTGTTTACAAGGCGGGTGACACCCGCCAAAAGCGTGTGAGTTGAGAGCTATGGTTTCCGTGCCTCTGGATGCTCTAAAGCCAGAATGATGGTCATGGAGACAACCAACAGATTCAGTGTGGAGGGTAAATTGACTTATACCGAGCTTCTCCAGGAGTTTTCCTAGGAAAGGGGTGATGGAGATTGGGCGATAATTTGTGGGAATAGACGGGTCAGCGGAGGGTTTGTTGAGGAGAGGGTGCACAAGAGAGTGCTTGAGAGGAGAGGGGAAAAACTACAGTGGCGAAAGAGAGGTTGCAGAGGTCGGCCAAGGCTGGAGTGAGAGTGTCAATATTGTCCTTGATGGTTTTGGAGGGGCAGGGGTCCAGCTGTTTGGAAGAGGCTTTCATAGGCCAGACTTGTCTAGTGACCTCATCAGGTGTGACAGGGGAGCCGGAGGAGAGACAAGGGGCAGGGGTAGATGTGGCTGAGGGGGGCCCAAGAGATGTTGGTGCAGGAGGAGGAGCAGAAGAGAGAGAGAACACGATGGCCTGTGTTTTGGTGGTGAAATGTACAGCCAGGGCCGAGCAAAGGGCCTATGTGGGTGCACTAGAGGATGTGGCTGCAGTAGGGTTGGCCAGTTCCTTGCAGACTTTGAAAAGTTTGGCCGTCAATATTCTTTTTCTTCTGTTCTTGGCACTCTACACAGTGATTCACCAGTGGCATTAATTCTGATAAGGTTATTTTTTGCTACCCTATACAAACGTTTAAGTGAGTTTGGAACTTGGGTTGCAGACCAGAGACAAAATAGTTGGCTATCACCTCTCGGGCATTTCATCCAATTTTGTGATGCCTGACTGCTGCGTGGATACTACTTTCATTTGGTCTAAATAATCAGCTGGGCATTTCCCCTTATTTTGTCAGCACTTACTTGTCTTACCCTAATGGGTCTTTCTGGGACATACCTCAGAGATAGCAGCTATGATTTCATTCCAAGCCTATTGCAAGGTATCTCCTATTCCAATATTCCAGGATCTGCTGCTGGCCATTGGGCTTGTAAAGTGAGCCCCAGTCTGACCTCTGCAGGAATAATTATTTTCATGAGCTGGTTCATGTCAGCTTGGTAGGATTGTAGCATTGGATAACGATTTAGAGCTCTGCAGTAAAACGCGGAAGCTCCTTTCAGATAATCAGGAAATCTTTGGCCATGCTTCTCAAGTCATCCAGAGTCCATGAGACATGCACGACATGAATAGTTTTACGTCTGTATCACCTCCCTCCTCCCCAAGATCCTGCCCCAGAATACTGTCCCATCCATAATTTGTACCGCCTCTACTCAGCGATGTGGTGAAAGGGGAAGCAACAGAAATGTGTGTGAATCTCAGGCCTTTGCCCCTCCACCCCCCCGAAACTAGGGACAGAGGTTCATTAGCATTTGCTGTGGATTGACTGACTGCCAGTATTGGAGGTGGTTTGGGTTGTTGAACAACTGACTGTACACCCTGCGGAGCCAGCGTGCATACATGACCCTGAAAGGAGTCAACATCATGCGTTGTCCTTGCACTGGATGTAACGCTCACCTGACTCCCACGGAGGCGCTGCCTGGTTCGCGCTGCTGTGACCTCTTCTAAGGTGATGCGCAGGGTTCGGAAGACGGACAGTACCGGGCCCCCAAATCTGGCTTGTCTGGCTCGCAGAAGTATCCTTCTGTAGGCGAAAATAGGGGATTAACTGTCTGCTGGGTAATGCAATCAGCCTCCCACTTTCCCCTCTCACCCTCCTCGAAACCCTTCTGTGATTCCTCGTAGTGTCTCACCTTAGGGTCTGGAAGGACGAGCTCTCCATCCTGCTTTTGATGCAGGGGCGCGTTGGTATCCAGTTACTTCACTGGATTTTCAGATTGGTGAGAACCAAACTTGCTTGGCTTCCAGGTAAGTTTTTTGATAAGAGGTTCCCCTTGTGTCCATGCATTAATGTACTAATGCTAATGTCTTTTTCCCCATAGGGGCCGGGGTACGGAATGCCGGGGAACAGGCACCGACCCGAGATGAGAGGTGAAATCCTTGTAGAAATCAGTTAAGTCTTTAATGAGCGTTTTTTGGTAATGTCTTTTCATTCGCTCATTAACGCTGATGTCTCTTTTCCCCTTAGAGGCCGGGGTCCGTAAATGCCAGGATGCGGCGCGGACCCGAAATGAAGAGAGAATGAATCAACAGGTAAGTCTTAACATGGAGATTTAGCTTTCCTTATTCCCTTCTCTCTCTCACCTTTTGTTCTGGTCTTTTTCTCCCTAGGCGCTGGGGCGTGACTGCGAATCCGGATGATCGCTGCTGAACATGGAGGCGCCCTGTAATGGTGAGTGGAATGCGGCGCTGCAGCGATCGACGCGATGAGCTTTTAAATAAAAGTCTTCCTTTTCAGGATTGTCGGCGAGATGTCTCCGGGATGCGGATTTAGCAGGTAAGGACTTTTCCTTCTTCTGTTCTCTTCTTCTCTTCCTTTGCAGGTGATCCAGGATGCTGGCAGGCGTGGCAGAAGTCAGGATGCAGGAGCAGACACGGTGAGCGTCCAGCTGCTAGATGCAGAACAATGCGAAGCACGTGTGGCTGTTCGGGTGGGGTTTAAATAGCCTTGGAAGAAGTTCCAGGTATGTATCCTTCCTCCAATCAGGTATGTATCCTTCCCCGGCCACGCCCGGATGGTAAATTAGTCCCACAGGCAAAGTAGTTCCTTTCAGGCCTCAAGGAGGCCGGGATCCTGCAGCATGGTCTGCATCAGGTAAGCGCACCCAAGCACTTCCATAATGAGCCTGGCGCCTATGGAGCCAGGACTGATGTCTTTTATGAGCCTGGCATCATAGGCGCCAGGACACTGTCCAAAGGGCCCCTATATGGGGTTGCTGGGTCCTTCCTTGGGGACTGGATGTCCACTTTCGGGGACGCAGGGCTTGAACCGGCTCCCCGGGAGCGGGCATCATGACAGCACTCCCCCCTAAGGCCCCTCCCAAGGTTGTTCCCTCCGGGGGTTTTGGTTTGTCTGGGAAGAGTCGGTGGAATTTCCTGACTAATCGAGGTGCATGCACATGGTCGCTGGGTTCCCACGACCTCTCCTGAGGTCTGTACCCCTTCCAATCAATTAGGTAGAACAGTTTTGGCCTAAACATTTTTGAGTCTAAAATGTTCTTCACTTCGAATTCGGGCTTGAACCGGCTCCCCGGGAGCGGGCATCATGACACTGGAGGAATTCAATAGGAAGTGGTCCACAAGTTGTCAGTACTCCCAGGTTGCACAATAGATAGCCCACAGCGGCAGAATGGTCAGGGAAATCAGACTCACGCATCAATTTTGGGTGATGAGAAACAGAGACAGGAGGAGTACGTTACTTACCTGTAACTCCTGTTCTCCAGCATTGGTATCGTTAATTGATTCACATGCTGTGAATATTCCCTGGTGTCATGCTGGGAATCCTCGGTTACCTTATATTTGCCTTGATGAAAGCAAAGAACATTTTCCATTTTGTAGGCTGTCACCCTCTTTATGGGTGCTTTTGGTCCCTACCAATGGGACCTCAAGTAGATAGTACACTAGTCCCTCCTCCTTTTAGATTATGACCCGTGATGCTGAATAGCTCAATGAGGATCAATGGTTTTCTTGTAGGGGAGAACGCAGGGTGCATGCAAATCTTTTAAAGATACCAATGCTAGAGAAGAGGAGTTACAGGTAAGCAACTTACTCCTTCTGCAGCATTGACTCTTTCATATATTCAAATGCTGTGAAAAGACTTAGTAGAAATATGTAGTAGTTGGACGAAGCACAAAGATAAAAAGCATACATTATAACTGAAAATGCGAAAGCGTACCTTATTGAAACAGACGCAGCAGGACTGGTCAACCTGTCTGAACATCTGCAGAGTGCTGCCTATCCGATTTCTGGGATGGATACGCCAGCCCACCAGGCAGCCGATGTTGTGGCCCTTGTTGAGTGAGCATGAGGAGGAGCGCTTAGAGGTTTCCCTGCTGAAACATGGCAGAAGGAAATGACCGAAGAAATCCACCATGAGATTCCCTGTTTTGAAAGTGCTTTCCCTTTATTAGCTGGCCCATAAGCGAGTAAGAGTTATGTTGAACTCCTGAAGGGCTTGGTTCTGTCGATATAATATTTAAGCATACTTTGACATCCAACAAATGTAGGGCTATCTTTACTGGAGATGCCGGTTTCTAGGAAAAGAACTGGCAAGGCCACAGTAGTATTTTTGTCAAAGTCTGTAGGGACCTTAGAAACAAAATGCTGATTAGTCATGAGGAGTACTTTAACTTTTTTTAACCTTAAACACGGGTCGCTGATTGCCAGAGCCTGGATTTCTGACACTCGCCTGACTGAAGTGATGGCCACCAGGAATGCCACCTTTCAGGAGAGGTACTTAAATTGGGCCGTGGCCACTGGCTCGAACAGATTTTTCATGAGGCCTGCTAAAACAGTGTTCAAACTCCATTCCGGAGGAATTCATTTTGTCGAGGGAAAGGTTCGGAAGAGCCCTTTAAGAAAGTGTTTCACCACTCTATTGCTATACAGCGGGCTGGTGTTACTGCATCTGGTATACCTGGAGATGGCCACCAGGAGCACTTCTATAGATGTGTGTGCCAGCACCTGCTTGGCCAAGGAGAGCAGGTATGGCAGCAGCTGTTCTGGACGGACCCGAAGTGGGTTGATGCTTTGCTGGTTGATGCTTTGCACACCAGACACAGAACCTTTTCCACTTTAAGTTGTAGGACCGGGATGTGAAAGTACATGTCCTGAAGATATAGGGATGCCATATAGTCATGGTGCTGCACCGCTTTTATGGCTTTTTGTAGGGTCACCATGGAGAATGTTTGCCTCTTTATGAATTTGTTTAATTTGCAGAGATCCAGGATGGGTCGCCACTTGCCGTCGGGTTTTCAAATGACGAAGTATCAGGAGTAAACTTCCTTTCCCCTGAATCTTTTTGGAACTCTTTCTATGGACCTTTTTAGCAGCATGTGTCGTACTTCTTTTATCAACACTTTTTTGTGGGCCGGTGCCTGGTGACTTGGGGTAATTTGAGGGATGAGCCGGGTGAACTTTAGAAGGTGGCCGTGGGTTACCACTTCTAGAACCCATTTGTCCAATGTTATGTGTCTCCAGTTGTGGGCATACTGCAAGTCCTTTCCCCCACCTGACTGTATTTTGGGTAGTAGTCATTGCTGTTGCTTCCTCTGATGGCCCCTTTGGAAGCCAGAAGGCTGTTTTCGCTGTTGTGCCTGCTTTAAGTCCTTCAATCTTTGATGCCCCTGATACAACCTTTTATACCCTTGTGAGTAGTACAATGAACCCTGGCATACAATCTGCCCCCTTTGGAGGATGAGCCCGCTCTTCCTGCGGCTCAGCTGAAGGGCCGAAAAGACCAGAGGTTTTGTAGAGACATCAGAGAGCGTACTGTATCCGAGTGTGACTTTATGGCCTTTGAGGTCCTCATCTATTTTGAAGCTGAAGACGTTGTCCCCCTCAAATGTCATGTCTACTACCTTGTGCTGGACGTTTTGGCAAACATCTGTGCACCTAAGCCAAGCTTGGCACCGTAAAACCACTCCATTGCCTACCTGCTTAGACCCTGTTTCAGCAAGGTCCACTGCCATGTTTATGCTGTGGTTGGAAGCCTCTTCGCCATCCTTGAGGATTGCTCTGGCTTCCTTACTCTTGTCCTCCAGGAGATGTTAGAGTATGGGTGTATGCCACATCTCCCGATCATAGCGGCGATAATAGCTAGGCTTCAGGGCTTTTATGATGGTCGCCCCAATTGCTAAAACCTTTTCTGCCAAAAGTATCCTGTTTGTGGTCCTTGTTGTCAGGGGGCACTGCACGGTTTTGCTTGTTTGACTTGGCCATGGGGCCTATTCTGCAGACACCACCGATTCGGGTGATGGGTGTGAGGTAAGACACTTTGGTGTGGAGTCTGGAGGGTTATACTTTTTATCTAACCGTTTTAGCCTTCCTGCCATACGTGACTGAGGATCGGTATGGAGACTACCTCCTTTCTTCTTTTTCCCATATGATTGTATAGGAAACACTCTTTTCTGTCCTCAGAAGCAATGAGGCCAAATTCCTGGCAGGCTCTTGTGACCATGGTCTGGAATGCCAAGATGTCATCTGAAGGGGAGGGCTTTGAGGCCTCCTCCTTTGTTGGGTTTTCCAGAGGGGAGTCGGTATCCCAGTTGTCATCCCTTTGCGGCGTCTGCTTGAAGGTTGACGATGTGTACTGGGGGTTGTCCCCGTCATGATCCGTCAGTTGACCTTCTTCTTGTGCCTGTCATAGAGGAGGCGAAGCCCTTGTTGCTGTGATCTGGGTGACTTGCTCCTACCCCTTGTACCCTGAAGAGATCTTGGTGTCCAATGGAATCTGGATCTGGACCATAACTAGTTCTGGGAAGACCGTGTGGTAGACCGGGATGGGAGAGGGTAAGTGTTGTGCCGGTGGTACTCAGATTAGTGGCTGCACCGATGCTTGGATTGGTGGGTGCAGCGCGGGAAGCACTGGCTTTGTCAAAGCAGAGTCCAGCTGTGTAATGACCCTTGGCAGAGAAGACAGCACCTGCAAAGACAACAGGGCATGTGGATTGGTTACAGGGCTCGCATATCCATGTGGTGTGCGCCCAAGTTTCTTGGTCCTGGTGTAGGATGGAACACAGTCTCCAGCTCTTGCTGTCGTATCTGGTGTTCTGACACCTAGAGGAATGTGTCTCCCTGGAGTGGTACTTCTCTCGAAAGGGATGTGTTGCCCTCGAGAGGTAGGCCTGTCAGGCGATGCTAGAGGCTCCTGCTGCTCCTGCATTATTACACAATCCTCTGAGTCTGAGCATTACATCTGCTGCTTGTGCTGTGTCTCAAAGTGAGTATCTATATCAGGTTGTAGTATGTCAGTAGATTTTTAAATAAACAATAAGTATAGTAGATTTAATGAGGAGAAAATGCGAGGACTCCCATCAGCTTTAACACACGGTTAGAATCTGAAGGGAGGAGGAGGAGGAACTACTGGAGGTCCCATTGGTGGGGACCAAGAACACCCATAAGGAGGGTGACAGCCTCAACACAGAAAGGTTTCTTTGCTTTCAGCAAGGGAAACTCAAGGTAACCGAGGATTCCCAGCCTGATGTCCGGGAATATGCACACCATGTGAATCTATGAAAGATCCATTGTTAGAGAATTATTGTCGTCTTGCAAGACAAGAAAACCAGAGTCCTGCATCTATCAGGAATGTAACCTGTCCCACCCTCTACACCCTTCACCTTGATAGGTCACTAGTCACCTGATCGATTCAAAACCTAAGAGTATTCTGGAAATCACCACTAGGCCTTCTGCCAGAAGCATCCCGTCTGCTGCTAATACAACACATCCTTTCATTCATATTTTGTCCTTCCTTGATATAGACTTCTGGTTACTGTGTCACATGAGTTCTTCTTAGATACATCCTGCCGAGAGGCGTTTACACCCGTCCTATCATGTCATAATTTGAGCTTTCTAAGCGATCCTATGTGTAGACATGCATGTGTAGATATGTGCCCAGATTCACAATAGCATAAAAACAAAACTGAATAATTGAGTACTGAAAATGCACAACAAAACCCAGCTTTATTCAAAACACAGAATATCGGCAGGGACAGCATACAAGCAGCTCTCAACATTACAATGAGTGGGAGTGGATTTTGTACTAAAAATACATCAGCAATGACGTCATAATATGATATCAGTTACAAAACATATAGGTGGTTAGGATTGGTTAATCTATTAAGCTACATATGGATTACATAGGTGGTACTTTTCTCGTTGTTGTTTACATTTCTAATGGCTCCTCTTGAGCCCAGCACATCATAGATAATATGTCCTTAATTGGGTTGGGGTTGGTGCAAAGAGAGATCTCTTAGTGCTAAACGATGTCCCGAGTTGCATGGGGAGCAGAGGTTGTTAGCCAGGGCTCCTGGTGGTCATCACAGGTTGGTACTTGCTGTCTGATGTATGCCGCGTTCACTATCCTGATCCGATGCCATACTTCGTGCCATCCACATGCTGATTCGACCCATTGCTGTGGATCACCTCATTGAACCTGATCACTGGCTCGGCCTTCATGGGAGCAACTGACTCAAGGGCTGATTCGACATGCAGGTGGCCATCAACTCACCATCGAGAATGCCCCCTCAACCCAGCAGAAGCATAATTTCAGCAGCGACTTGACCAGGTCCCCAACTGTTGGAAAAAATGGTTGAATGCTGACTCCCAATGGGAGCCTACACCTTCGAACCGGTTCAACTCTGACCACCAGTGAGATCACATGAACTTGAACATCTCGAAATCAGTTTGGTTGCAGGTAAAGTACAGAGACTCAAAGCCCGATGGTGTGGAGCATGCAAGACAATAATTAAAGGTACTGTGAAGAGGCCCTCTCCCCTGGTTCTCTTTTAGGACCATGGTAACTTTAAAGCCCCACCCCCGTCTTTACCTGCCTCTACAAAACTATATACTTGAACATTAAAATTGTTACCAAACTATTGCTGAACACACCCTGCTCATCAACCTAGAGTGCCCTTACACGAAAGTCTGCATTATCTGTTTCCTTTACCGGTGTATGTGTTTGTAGCATTTTCTAATGAGTTACTTTCATTTTATTTTTTATTTCAAAGTCAATATTTATATGGAACCTTGATTGTGCATTCTTTTATTTTTTAATCACAGTACTGCAGTTGTTTGGTTTGCTATTGCTATTAGCTTGCACCCGTACTGAAGATATAGCCGCCCTCTTCCCACATTATCAAAAGAGGGGCTAGCGGTACCTTCCAAGCTGTGCCTGATTTACTGCTGGTTTAGTAGTAGTGTAGGTCTGATTAGACGGTTTAGCCTCTACTCACTCTGTACTCCTGCAGAGCAGTAGTCATTTTGTCACATCTATACTCAAGTGCACAATCTTATTAAGTTAACATCACGTGACCTCTGAGGGTTACTTTGCACAAAGCTTTAATCAGCAGCTCTCATGTTGCAATTACCCAGCAAAAATAGATGCAGAAAGAAAGTGAATGGTTATGGAGAAATAAATGCCATTTAATCACTTAACAGTTCATGTATATTAGCTGAAAGGGAAAGGTTATCCGTTTATGTACAAAATGTTATACATTATTAGAAATAAATAATCACATGATAAGGGTTAACTCTTCATAACGAATGTGCTCCTACAGTTGTGATGCAAGTGAGCCATACAGTTTAATAATTATCATTTACATTTTATATTCTTTAACTCTTAAAAATTAGTAATATTAAATATACTGCCCTGTACCCACCAGGAACAAAGAGTGACTTGGAAAGGCATGACAAAAAGCAGCTCTCAGTTCCTCCAGACTTGCTGCATACTAGCTGAGCTTTGGGAAATGCTTTAGAATCATCAAGGCATTTCATCATGTCTGAGAAAAAAAGAAAAATGAAAAATAACACATGCTACTGAGTTGGGAGCTTTGATGTTCTTAATTTATTTACACATACCTTTAAGTAACAAAGGCTAAAAAAGCCAAAAATAATTATCAAGAGAATAATTATCTGTTGAGCATAATGATGTTGCAAATTCCACACAATGCAGCGAGACCAATGACTTTTGATTAACATATTCTAAAATACATCTTTAACAGCAGATTTCTGAGCTTGTATCTTTCACCACCTAATGTGGGAATCTGGCAGTTTTGAATTCAATCTTTTTAGAAAGCTTTTCAGATTAGCATTACAATGCAAGGATTGGGAAAATAAATTCCCTTCACAAATATCACATTTAGGTCTTCTTTATTCTCTTTAGAGTGTGTCATAAATCCCAGGGTTCTGTCACTGCTTCCATGGGGGATGCCCCTTCCCATGAGGCCAGGGAGGTGAGGCCGATACCCGATAGTCCCACTGTGGGTGGTACTCAGTGGGTGGATCTCATGGGGAGGAAACCCTCAATGGGACCAGTGCATATCTCCATGGGAGAACGCAGTATTCCCCTCCCTCATTTGTGACCCCTCCTTCCCTGCACACCACTCAGCAACCTGTAGTTCCTCACACCTATATTTTTCTATGTAGAGTGGAGGAAACTAAGTCTCAGGAAAATATTGAGACAAGGAAGAGTGCCACGGGACTCTATAGTGATCATCAGTTCAGTACTGTAACAAGGAGGAGGGCTGGAGCAATGACAAAACCAAGTAAAACGACCACAACTTCTGCAGTCTAGTTGCAGGAACCTGTCTATTGGCTACATTAAGTACAACATAGAGGAAGGACTGTGCTATTCGTCACGCTTACCCCCAAGGAGCCGAGAGCGAAGTTTGAACACTGCAGAAGGGGAGATGCAGGAAGAAGCTGGGGACCGGGATGAGAAACCGGACAGTGTCCAAGTGCACATAAGACTTGGAACGCCTCCTGGATAAAAGCCGTGCAGCCCAATTTGCAAAAGCAGAAGCTGACAAATGGGCAACAGCGGGAGCCACGAGAGGAGGATCAAAAGGCTGCCCAGAGAGTCAGAAGAGCCTGAGAAGGACGCCACGCATCGGGAGCCCATAAAGAAGGTAGAGGTGCTGCCTGGGTCTGTAAGAGTGGTTGGGGACCGAGCAAGAGAAGCTTAAGTGTCATGTCTCGCTTACAGCGGCACTAGGGAGGGCACCGCTGGAAACACACGTTTCCTTTGGTTCTGTTCCTTCTCAAGATGGCCGACGATGTGCCGTGTGACGGCTCAGACATCTTTCACAGTGCGGTCTCTTCTACGTCCTTTTCCGGTCCGGGTATGCTGATGTATCCTGGTTGCCAAGGCAATGGTGGGTCGCTACTCTGCTCAGACGCTTCGTAAGTTCGTTCCTACTCTACTGAATCTCTTTGCATCTTCATTCCCTTTCCTCTTTGTTCTACCTGCTCTAACAATCACTTTCTTGTTATACCACAGAAACCTCACCTCGGATCGTCCCCTCTCTTTCACGCAGCTTGCGCTCCTGCCTCTGTGAGATGTTAAGCCCTGCTTGCATCTACTTCATAGCAAGGAGGCCACAGAGTTGCGATTACCTACCTCCCGTATCTTACCTTCTGTGCACAGGCTCCGTCCCGGACCTTCAGGCTCGTGGCAATCGAGTAGTCGGACCACAGCACAGCAGTCAGTGTTCAGAGCAGCTCTCTCAAGCAGTGACCATCAGCCTCAGCATTCAGCGCAGCACTCTCATCTTCAATCTTGAACATCTGTAAAGATTCTTTTTCCCCGGAGGATTCCCCTAGGGTTCCTGCAGTCCTCCTTTTTGTTCTCGGAGGAGGGCTGGCAGGAACAAAGGGGGAGTCCTCTCTGTCGTTCAACTACCTGAAGCGGAGCAGGTCCGTGTAGTGAACCAATCTTTAGGCAGTATTAATATAAAGAGGATTGGGGCCCGATGCCAACTGAAGTTGATAATATATGGGTCAAGAAACCCACAAGAAATATAAAGACCAAGATATTTGCCAAATCAGTAGACTCTTGGCAGAGGCATAAACCAAGTGTCCCCGAAGATCAAAGCAAAGAGGTCTAGTACCCAAGTGAACCACAGAGGCATGGTCAAAGTAAACAGGTCAGAGATCCAAAAAAAATACAAGAGCAAAGAAAAGCTGAAACAAACAGTGTAAAACACCCTATGTGGAATAGTACCTGGCAGGAGAGTACACCAGGTCTGTTCCACTGTGCCTTGAGAAACAAGTACAGAGAACGAGAGAAAACAATACACCAGGGTCTGGAACCCATACTAAAAAGCTGAAACAAACTGTATAAAATATCCTATGTGGAACAGTACATGGCATGAGAGTACACCAGGCCTGTTTGGTTGGAGATTGAGTGAAACAAGTGTAGAAATCCAGAGGAAGCAATACCCTAGAGCCTGGGGCACGTATGAAAAAGCTGCAACAAGCTGTATGAAATATCCTAAGTGGAATAGTACCTGGCAGGAGAGTACACCAGATCTGCTCAGTTGGACATTGAGTGAAACAAGTATAGACAACCAGCGAAAGCAGAAGACGAGGGTCTGAGACACATATGAAGTTGGGCGAGGGGCACAAGAGCAAAACACGCGGGTCAGTGACCCATACAAGAGTAAAGAAGGAAATTGTCAAGTTTTGCAGGATAGTGCACTAGACCTGGCACAACAGTTTTGGAATTGAAGAAAAGAACAAGGGGAAGAGAGTTTCCCCCATTTTTGATACTTGGGAACTATGTTCGAAGAGTCATTCATTGTGTTTTGTATTACAAACTGAACTTTATAAAGGGTACTGTGACCAGAATGAGAGAAGCCTCCTTTGGGATCTAGGAGACGCTCAGTTTTCCATAGTTAGTATAGTGCAAGGGATGGAAATAGGTTTCAATACAGGACAGTGGAAATTATACTTTTGATTGACATCCAGGCAATCATTAGTGCTTGGTTTGAGGCTGGAAAACCCCTCTTTGTAACATGGCTCGATAGGGTTTTTCCTTTTTGCTTTATTTTTATAATAAAAGTACTTGCCAACAAGCATGCCACCACTGTGTCAGACTCATACATTTGCACCCTTACAACAGTTAAAATATATTAAAAACATCTGCTGGGGTAAATTAAGAAGGACTTGGAGAGGTGGATTCGGAATCCACTCGCGATTTCCTGGTGGGGACGGATTACTTCGGTGAAGATGACTATTCCTCCAAAACAGGTATACTACTTTCAGGTTATCCTTATAAGGGTCCCCGAATCTTTTTTCAGAGCACTTACAAAAGCAATATCCTCATTCATCTGGAAGAACAAACCACCAAGGGTAGCTAGGGCGTACTAACAGCTCCAATTCAGGAGGGGGCATGGCACTTCCACATTTTTACAGGTACTACCAGGTAGCACAACTCTGGGTCCTAAAAGAATGGATGGGGGAGGAATCGCTAAAAGTCTGGGCAGAGCAAGACAGAGCGGTGGCAAGATCCCCACTGGGGGAGATGTTGTGGAAAGGGAAACGATCCAGGCACCCAAACTTGCGCATTAGCGAAGTCATGAGGGCTCCACTGGAAGTATGGGGCGACCAAACGCGGAAGGGCACCTTGACAGATATGCCGGCCTCATTTACTCCAATGTTCGGGAATCCAGAATTCCCACCGTGAATGGAAAAGGGGGCGTTCAGAAGTTGGGAAAAGGCAGGGTGCACTAAAATAGGAGAAATGATACAGGACCAAGAGGTAAAATCGTTCGAGGCATGCAAAATGCACCTACATCTCAAGGAATCGGACAGATATAAATACAAGCAGCTGAGGCACTGGCTCGCAACTCCATCCATTAAATAGGTGGCCTTGAGGGATCTCACACCATTCTAAAAATTCACTCTGACCAACTCAGGGACCAAGAAACTTGTGTCGGCACTATATAAGTTTATCAATGTGCAGAAGGAGTACGTCAAGTGGAATTACATGTTGAAGTGGGAACTAACTCTGGGGGAACCCATCAGCAAACCACAGTGGGAAGAACTCTGGGGAAACATCCCAAAATTGACCCGCTGGGTTCAAATGAGGGAAATGTGTGTAAAGGTTGTGACTCAATGGTACTACACCGCGGTGAGGTTAAACACAAGGTTCCCAAACATGTCTAAACTCTGCTGGAGAGGATGTGGGGTGGAGGGTACATGGAGGCATATTTGATGGGACTATAAGGGGATTCAGGGCTTCTGGGCAGAAGTGAAGGCGCCGTTGCAGGGGGTGTTCCCAAACGTGGCCCAATTGGGAGAGTGGGTATGGCTGTGTGGGATTAAGGACCCAGTAGCAAAGAAGTACACGAAAGCACAATGGAGGAACTTTATGGGCCTGGTCATTGCGGCATGGGCAGCTATAGCCCAGATTTGGAAACAACGGGACCCCCCATTGGTTTTCGACTGGCTACAGAAGGTTTGGACACTAGTGACAATGCAAAAGCTAACTCATACCTTGCAGGGCACAAAGGGATCCTTCGTGAAAGAATGGGGGGAGGTGCTGGAATATCTTCAATCGGACTATATGGAACAGTGGTGCCCGCATAAAATAAGAATCTTGGACATTGAGCGGATCCCCACAGATGTAGAGAAACCGATCTTCCGGAGGGAGAGGGGGGGAGGGAGTTGGGGGGAGAGTTAATGTTTGCCTTTTATGCATTTGAAAATAATAAAACCTATTAAAGAAAATATATATATATATTAAAAACATCAAAGACTTGCATTTATATAACTCCTTGGAGGGAGTAGGCTGAGAAAGCTATAGGCAAATGTCCATTATCCGCTTCACACATTAAATATCACCTTCAGAGTCAGCTGTTCGAGTAGACCGGTTAAAGAACTTGCACCAACCGTTTAGAAAACTAACTGTACTGCAACTTGAGAGCAATCACTGTTTTAAATTTCAGGCAAGGAGAGTTCTAGCATGTCTCATCTTTAGAGTGCTTATTCATGAAGTTCCTTGCAGGGTCAACTTGCGGGAAGAGATGCACCCTCCTTAGGAGTTGGTCCTTACTTTACCTGGTTGCCATACTGATGCCATTAAAATGTAGTATCTCCTTTTGAAATAGCCAAATGTCTTTTCTCTTTTGGAGGTTTCCTGGACTCAAATTGGAGAAGAGGAGAATAGGAATATGTTCTTCCCTTTCTAAATTGTATTCTGAATTGCTAGAGTAAGCAAAGATAACTTACCATAATAGCTACTGCACCCCTAGTACGGATCTATGCGATTATTGCGCCCAAATTACTGTGACCCCCTAAAATGTTTACTTTTTTTATTTTGACCCCCTTTTCACCCACATATATGTGGGGGGAGACGCCTGCTGCTCCCCCTACATGTATTACATACTTTACCCATCCCCCCACATATATATGGGGTGTAAAGGAGGTTGAAATTTTTTAAAAAACTGGTGCCCCAACCGTCTCCCACTAACCACAGAGACTTCATTACACCGCGGATCCGGCTCGCGCCTTCAGTGCTGGACCAGCTGGTGAGCTGACAGGCTGCGACCCCGCTGGGGCCCCCGTTACCTCCTACGTGGGAGGGGCTAGCCCAGAGACTGTAAGTTTGGTGGGCGGGTGTAGGCCACGTGGTCTTGGAACTCACCCCCATACTCAGGCTTGACACCTGTGCCCATCACATCAGCAGCATACCTCTCCTGCTGCTACCGGGACGGAGGCTTGCATCTTCCAAGCGTGCATTCTGTAGGTGCACCTATCCGCAACAAGATGACATACATTACTTACCGTAATAGCATTTCTGATGATTGTATCTACTTAAATTCACATGCTGTGCATATGTTCCGACATCCAGTGGTAACCGCAGAGTATTGCATCTTGTCTTTCGGGGACCGAAAGGGGACGTCGGCATAGGTGTGTTTGTAACACTATCCCTATCGTGACGTGGAGTGTACCCAAAATCCGTCACGCGCTGAGATCCCTCCGATTGTATTTATTCTGCCTTGAGGGAGCCCAAGGCTAATGTGAGTGAGTACATGAAGAAGAGGGAAAGTAGTAAGACGTCTATGTTCCTTCCACCTCGAGCGGGGAGGTAGGGAGGGTGCAGGTGAATCTAAGCAGATACAATCATCAGAAATGCTATTACGGTAAGTAATGCATGTCTTCTGATGCTTGTTAATCTGCTTAGAATCACATGTTGTGCATAGACTAGCTAGCAGTACCCGGAGTTGGAGGTGGGTTGTGAGAAGGAACAGTAGAGAAAAGATGTCTTAGTACTGCTTGTCCCACGTGAGAATCATACCTAGAATGAGTGTCTAGGCAATAGTGTTTTGTAAAGGTGTGTACAGAACTCCAGGTTGCCGCTTTGCAAATGGACTCTAGGGGAATATTTGCAATGAATGCTATAGAAGCCCCAGTGCCCCAAGTAGAGGTAGAACATGACTGCCCTGCGCACATCTAGTGTGTGTAGGCTTCTTTCGGCCATGTTAGTGGGATTCTGAAACAAGGTAGGTAGTTCAATTGATTGGTTCACATGGAACTTCGAGATGAATTTAGGCACGAATCTGGGATGCGTGCGCAGAACTACCTTATCCCTGTGCACTGTAACAAAGGGGTCTAGAAACGAAAGGGTCTGTAGTTCACTAACCCTTCTGATAGAAGTGATAGCCACTAGGAAGGCCGTCTTATAAGTAAGGTCTTTTAGACTTACTTTATGCATTGGCTCAAAGGGAGACCCCATGAGCCTGGTTAAAACCACATTTAGATCCCATCCATAAGCAGGCTGAGAAATGGGAGTATACATTCTTTTAACCTCTTCCGTAAAGGCCTTAATCACCGGTATCTTCCACCACAAAACATTTTGTTGTGACGCGGTGTATGCTGAAAGAGCAGCCAGATGAACATTCAGGGAATTGAAGACCAACCCTGTGTCCAACAAATTGGTTAGGTATAGCACAATGGGCCTCATTACAACCCTGGCGTTAAGGGGTTAACGCCGCCGTAAAAGGCTGCGGCGCCGTTAAACCCTTAACGCCAGATTCACACTTTAACGCCTGCTTTTTGCAGGCGTTAAAGTACAACTCGCTAAGGGACCTTGGTGCTAATTACGGCACCGTAATTTACGGTGCCGTAATTAGCGCCTTCCCCATTCCCATTGAGCCCTATGGGCCAAAAATGGGAATGGGGAAGGGGCCATGGTGAATGGGGATTTACCGCCCCGCCAACTTTGGAATGGGGCGGTAAATCCACCATCCACCATGGCGGAATCCGGCATGGACCATGGTGCTAATAGCACCATGGTCCAACGCCAGGGTCGTAATGAGGCCAAATGTGTGTGGGTGAGCAATCGATGGGATTGACCCCCTTGGTATTACACCAGGTAACAAAACGTTTCCATTTGCTGGCATTGCAATAACGGGTGTTAGGTTTCCTAGCTTCCCTGAGTATGTCCATGCACCTCTGAGGGAGCTGTAGGTGTCCAAACTCTATGACCTCAGGAGCCAGGCTGCTAACTTCAGAGTTTGTGGGCATGGGTGTAGGGTCTCCCCCTTGTCCTGAGACAACATGTTGTACGGCCGGGTAGTTTTACATGTGGGGAGAGGGACATTTCCATCAGATGAGCGAACCAGGGTTAGCGGGCCCACATGGGGGCCACCAGTATCATGGTAACTGGTTCCTGGTGCATCTTGTGCACTATCTAAGAAGGGGAGTCGGGGGGAAAAGCATAGACAAATTTCCCTGACCATGTTATCCAGAGACCGTTCCCCCTTGGAGCGGTTCTGGGCGTACCTGGAGGCGTAGTCTGGGCATTGGGCGTTCTCCTGGGTTGCAAACAGGTTGATCTCTGGTACGCCCCATTCTGCGAAGACGTTGGACACAATGTCATCGTGCAGACGCCATTCATATTCCATGGGCAGAGGGAAATTTCTGCTGAGCACGTCTGCCAGAAGATTGAGTTCCCCTGGAACATGTTGGGACAACAGAAACATCTTGTGTTTGAGAACCCATATCCAAATGTTATGGGACAGCTTGGATAGCCCTGGAGAGTGAGTGCCCCCTTGTTTGTTCAGGTAATACATGGCTGTAGTGCTGTCTATTAGAATTAGCATTGTCTTCCCTTGTAGTTGCATCTGAAAAGCCTTTAATGCCTTGAACACTGCTAATAGCTGGACGCTACTTGTGGGGACCACACTCCATGCGCTGTCTGCTGAAGCAGGTGAGCCCCCCATCCCGTGAGAGATGTGTCTGTCTTGAGAGTGGCTTCCACTGCAGGGGTGGTGAAGGTTTTCCCCTTCAGAAGGGTTTACCTTGACCACCACTGCAGGGAGAGAACGAGGGCTGGCGAGACAACTACCAGATCTTCCCATTGTCCGTTGACCTGACACCACTGGCTGTTTAGCCACTCTTGCATGGGACGCATGCGCAGGCGGGCGTGGGAAACCAAGTATATGCATGACGCCATCATCCCTAGCAAACACATTGCTTTGCGCACCGTCACCTCCCAACTGGCTACATATTGTGGGATCTGAAAAAGCATGTTCTGAACCCTCTCGTTGGAGGGGAAGACAAGGCTGTCTTTCGTCTGGATTAGAGCCCCCAGAAATAGTTTTACTTGACTGGGGACTAGACTAGATTTGTTCTCGTTGATGGAGAATCCCAGACTGAACAGAAGGTCTACGGTGTTCAAAAAACATGTGTCGTACGAGTCCCCTGTTATGAGCCAGTCGTCGAGGTAAGGGTAAACCGGGACGGATAGTCTGCGCAGGTGTGCTGCTGCCACTGCCAGTCCCTTGGTAAACACCCTTGCCGCTGAGGCAACGCCAAAGGGGAGTACTTTGAATTGGTAATGCCTGTCCTCTATCATGAACCTTAGATATTTCCTGTGCGCTGGCAACATTGGAATATGAAAGTATGCATCTTTCATGTCCAATGTTGCCATGTAGCCCCCCTGTTTCAACAATGGGATCACCTCCTGTAGTTTTACAATGCGAAACTTCTGAGGTTTTATGAATTTGTTCGCTGGGTGCAGATCTAGCACAGGGCGCATGGTGAGGTCCTTTTTGGGTACAAGGAAGTACACTGAATAAATACCCTTGTTTACCTGAGGAATAGGGACGGCTTCTAGGGCGTCCTTTCCCAGCAGCACTTCCACCTCTTGATTCAGGATCTCCAGATAGGCTGATGAGAGGCGCTGTGATCGCGGTGGTCTGAATTGTGGAGGTTGGGCGAATTCCACGCAGTACCCGTGGGCAACCGTCTTTATGACGCAGTAGTCTCAAGTTATCCCCTCCCAAGCCATGAGCAAAGATGTTAAGCACCCCCCCGACAGGGGTGGCATGGGATGGGACCAAGATCTGATGGTCATTTCTGACCTCTAGGATCGGGGCCTCTACCTCTGGCTTTGCCGTGTCACTGATCCCTTGGTGGGTAGTATGCAGGGCTTCCTGATGTTTGTCCAGCATTAAAGTTTCCTGTGCCATAGTTGTTCTGAGTCTCATGCTCTTTTTTGGCTGTTTCTAGGGCTTCATCGACCGCCTTTCCGAAAAGGTGAGTTTCTTCAATGGGTTTATTGATGAGAGCGGCCTGTGTCTCAGGCTTAAACCCAGAGGTACGAAGCCAAGCGTGCCTCTTAAGTAAGGTTCCCTTGGCCAGAAACCTGCCTGCTGTTTCAGCCGTGTCCAGAGTATTCTTTATCACATTCTGGTTCACTTGCCTGCCTTCAGCCACAATAGTTAGAAGCTTGGACCTGATGGGCTCTGGGACCTCCTGGAGACCTTCCTGTACTAGGTTCCATTTGAGCGTCAGCATAACTCGCCAGCAGCGTAGTGTTATTCGCTATGCGTGTGGTGTATGTGGTAGCCGAGGTAACCCGCTTACCCAAGGCATATAACCTCTTGGATTCTCTATCTGGAGGTGCCTCCCCCGTAGCAAGGGGTACTCCTGCCCGTTTCCAGGTGGTAGTCCCTACCAGGGAATCGGGGGTGGCGTGCCCTTTAATGTATTGAGGCTCTGAAGGAGCTGGCCAAAATAACTTTTCTACTCTTGGGTTCACTCCCCGGGTCTGAGCTGGTGACACCAGGGAGGGGGCCAATCTTCTCTTAATAGAATTAAGGAGGGGAATGGCCTGCTAGAGGGGGGTTTCTCCTTAAGAATGTCTTCTACAAAGTCCTGCTCAGGCACTGCCTCTTGAGTAGTGTTTTGAAAGTGGTCTGCTGCCTTCCTTAACATAGCATTGAAGGCCATTTGGTTGTCTAGAGGTGAGGCCTGGCGAGCCGGGGTGGACGGAGGAGAATCCAGGCACACAACATCAGTGTCCTGATCTTGTTGGGTGAGCGTCCATGGGTCCGACCCCACTTGGTGTGTCTCTTCCCAATTGTCTGTGGCATCCGCCTGGTCCTCATTGTAGCCCTGCAGGAAGGAAGGTTCTTCATCTTCACTGTAAATGTCCTGATAAGTATCCATTTAAATGATGTCTTCATGATGGACGGGGACTGAGGGCTGATCCTCTTGTAACTATCTAAGATAGTTACAAGAGGTAAGGTAGCAGATCTAAGATAAGGTTCTCCACGAGATCTTTTCGGGGAAGGATGTTCAGGAAAATAAATAATTTTCTCAAGACGATCCATGCACCCTTCAAATTTCTCCCTTGTCCACTTAGAGGAACTAGAAGGGCCTAAGGGTGGGAAAATGTCGTCTCCCGCCCTTTGACGCTGAAATTTGTCACTCAGGGTGTTGGCAAGAGCCTCTTGACTGTCCTCGTAGTTAACGCGAGAATCGGGGCACCATGGCATATCTAGAGATTTGTCCGCGGCCTGCCCCATGTCTTTCGACTGAATAGGAATAAGCCCAACCGCAGAAGTAATTCTAGCGATACTGTGTTCGATTTATGCCGAATCCGCGTGAGATAGTGGTTCCGAAGGTCTATCAGTAGATTTACCGGCTACCGCGGCGTTAGAGGGCCAAGCGGTAGGTTTTTCGCCTTGATGCCTGGTTGTAGTTTTTGGGCGTACCGGGCCTTTCGGGACCGTTGGAGCAGCGAAATTCCACGCTTCGACGTGGAAACTTGATTTAGGGGTAGCGTCCTTGTTTGTCTTGGGATGCGCAGTCGTCATACGCTGCTGGGGATGCGGGGAAGGCTTTGGATCTGAACGATCAGAGGAATCTGCTGAAATCTTCGACGGCCCTGCTGGCGCTTTCACCTTTTTCGACATATCCGTCAAAATAGGTAGAGGGGTTGTGTGTTTAGTGTAATGTCTTTGTACGCCCCTGTCGTCGGTTGTTGTCGCTGAGGCGAGACCAGAGTCAGGCCTTGATGGGTCGGGGATGGGCGTGGCGGACCTAGAAGTGTCCGCCTCGTGGTCTATCACATCCGCAACGGATGTTTGGTCATCGGAGGTGCCCCCGTCACTTTCGGCGGGTGTGGCGGTAGGGGAAGAGGGTTCCGCCCACGACATACCGTATGCGGCTCACCGCTTTACACAGCGCTCCTTAAGGGTTTTAGGCCGAAGGAGTTTACAAGCTGCACACCGCTTCTCGTCGTGATCTAAGGGGAGACAGGAGTTACATGTCCTGTGCTCGTCCTTCCACGTGTATCTGACCCTACACTTAGGGCAGAACCTAAAAGGAGTCCTTTCCATAGCAAAAGAGAAAGATGACCAGACCTAGAGGAAAGACATAACTGAAATATGGCCACTCCGACCCCACTCTTCCTACCGTAAAGGCCGATGAGAGGGCCTAGCCACGTGGATGTTTCAGCCGCCGGATCTTAGGCGCCAAAAATCCACCACCGTAGACAAGTCCACCGTAGTCTTCGTCGAAGTTGTTCTTGCTGTCGAAATGACTTAAGGGGGAATAACCGACAAGTCGGTTTAGGATAAACAATGTCTCTTATGTAAGAGCTCTGCTATAGGGCGACCGGTTATTTGGGCAGAAAAAGCAATCTGAGGGACCTCGGAGCATGAGGGATTTTGGGTGCACTACACGTCACGGTAGAGATAGTGTTACAAACACGCCTATGTCGACGTCCCCTTTCGGTCCCCGAAAGAAAAGATGCAATACTCTGCAGTTACCACTGGATGTCGGACCATATGCACAGCATTTGTTTCTAAGCAGATTAACAAGCATCAGAAACCAATCCGCTCTGCTGCTCAAAATCTCACTGCCCTTACCTGCAAATAGGAAGATTCATCAATGCACTGACCTCAGCGGGCAAAGCTAGCTCAAGCAGGGTGAGGCGTACCCTCGAAAGAGGGATTGAGAGTTCTAACTGACATAAGTAGGTAGCCAAACTCCACACAACCTCTGTGTTACCCTAGCTGAGACTCCAGCCGGATACACTCGCCCAAGATACTTATTTCTACCAGTGCTGGTTACTGCAGGCACTGTACCTTCGTATGTGGTAATCCAGGTTGGGGCTCCCTCCCGACAGTTCCTCCTGGATGGACACATAACAGCCTTTCCACTCGTCTACACTCCACTGGCATCAACAATGACCAAGGGCTCTGGAAGTGGGAAAAGAAGAGGAGCAATGGACAAATTTGTGACAACAAACCCATGCAAAGAACCAAATCCGCAATACCAGGCCCTACCAGGCCAATCCACCGGCGCCGCCACCCCCACTACCTCCCCTTTACCTGACCTGTCGAGCATCATGGAGGCTATGGCCAAGGGATTTGCTGCTGTACACGAAAAATTAGATGACATCAATGCAACTGTGGCCTCAATCGAAACCCAACTGGCCCACAAAGGTGCCCACATTACCGAAGCCGAGAATAGAATAGGCACCAATGAGGACAACATCCGCACACTTCAGGATGCAGTGACAATGCTCTCAAATGATATGAAAATAACAAAGAACAAATGTGACGATTTAGAATCACGCGCCAGCAGTAATAAGAAACGTATTGTGGGAGTAAATGAAAATGCACTTAGAGGTAAAATGGAGCTGGCAGTTGAAAATCTGCTTAAAGACCTCATAGATCAGCACAGACTCTCTCCGTTCTTAACTGTCGAGAGGCCCACAGAGCACTGTTGCCTAAGCCAAAGCCGGGAGACTTTCCCAGACACATAATAGCCAAAATTCTAAGTTATCGGGACAGGGACGCTATTCTCCGACTTGCCCGATATAAGGGGGAGTCGAGATCGGACTCACAAATAATCTCAGTCTTCCCCGACTTCTCAGTCCAGGTGCAGATGGCGCGCCACCAATTAATCGGGTGAAGAAGTTACTCCGTGAAAGGAATGTTCAGTATGCCACGTTGTTTCCAGCACGATTGAAGTTACAATTCTCCAGCAAACTTTACTTCTTCACTATCCCGAGTGAAGCCATCAAATTCATTGAGGCGCAAATTCCAGATGCTAATCCACCAGAAGACTTCCTGAATCAGAATAAATGGCACCCTTCACTATACAAACTTTATACGAATCCAGTGATGTCAACTGAATTATGAGGGGATCGTAATCTAAGACGGCCAGTCACCTGGATATTAGTTTCAAGAAAAAGTGGGTCATCCCCCTCAACGAATCAGGCCGTACGGTAACAGGGCTCCCTTAGCAGCTGCTATATGAATGTATTCAAGTTGTGGACCCCATTGCCCGGTTGGCTAAATGGGGCTGTTAGGCTGAGGAATGGGGAAGGGGTTTACACTGCTGGGTTGGGGGTGGCAGTGGGGGAGGTGGGTGGAACAATATTTGTTAAGTCTCACTTGGCACTGGGATGTAACCTATGCGCTAGTTGCGCTACACACGGGAGACGTTGGGTGGAAATCATTAAAACACTGACAGGCACGGCAGGTACGGATCACATGCAACTATGAAATTGGTACACATTTCAGGATCTTATCCCACCATGCATGGATGGCACAACAGGTGACGATCCTGAGCTGGAACATCAGAGGGCTAGTTAACTACACTAAATCTCGTAAAGTCATTGCATATGCGCAAAGACAGAAGGCCAATGTCCTCTTCCATCAGGAGACGCATGCTAAGGAGCACACATGCCGTAATATAGCCTCCACATGGGGAGCGTACAGATTCTCCACCTCATTTTCCACACAATCAAGAGGGGTCGCCATACTTATTCATAAATCCCTAAAATTTTCTGTGAAACGCTCCCATATTGACACGGAGGGTCGTTACATTATTATACATTGTGTCCTGGAAGGGTCTGATACTTTATTAATAAACACATATTGCCCGAACATAGATGACCCTCTTTTTTTTTGTGAACGCACAAAACATTTTGGCGGGATATTACGGGATACCCAGAATCTGGGGAGGCAATATAAATCTCATATTAGATCATACACTGAATAGAACCAACAAAGCCCTAAGTCCCCCAACCAGTGCGGCCCGCCAACTATTCACAGTGATGCAGACGCTGGATCTCAGTAACGCTTGGAGAACCATTTAACCCAATGCCAGAGAATTCACGTTCTATTCCTCGGTCCACGAAATGGCCTCTCGAATTTACATTTTCTTACTCTCTAACTCACTAATGGGTAAGGTATTAAAAGTGGAAATCAAACCTTGCACACTGTCTGACCACTCCCCGGTGCTATTAACACTACAATACAACCAGGGCCCTGAACACCGCACATGGAGATTTAAATCTGAAGCCTTACAAGATATAGTATTCCAGGCTGACACCAAAAAGATACAGACACTTTCTTTGCAACTAATACATCAGAGGCCACGTCTCAGGAAGCTAGATGGCAGGCCTTCAAAGTATTTATATGGGGAATGTCAATATCAAGGGAGGCCGGGGTTTTTAAGGCTATCAGGAGAGACTAAGAGCAGTCAGAAAGTATACTTAAAAAACTTGAACAAGCATACTCTTCACAACCTAACCCCTCATTACTGGCCCAGATCCAAGCCAAAATGGAGAGGTTCGACTCTCACGCCTCTAGAGACCCGATACTTTGCCTTTCCTGCTGCAGCTAGGCAATATGGTGAAGGGGACAGGCCCGGTAGGACCCTATCGAGAGTGGTGCGATCCGAGGGAGGAGAGGAGCAGGTGGACTGTATACAAGACGTGCAGACAACAGATGGGCTGATCTGGAGGTGGTGGCGGTCTTCAGGGACTTCTATCATAAGCTATATACAGCATCCCCGTCTAAAGGAGAAGCAAATGTACAAGCTCTACTCCATAAAATCAAATTACCATCCCTGAACCCCCAGGCCAGGGAAAAATTTTAACTCCCACTCACACTAGAGGAGATAGCAGAAGTCATACCTACACTCCCTAAATGCAAAGCACCTGGCAGAGACAGCCTAACGGCAGCATTCTTCTGAGAATTCACCACTATACTTGCACCAATTCTCCTAAGTCTGGGAGAGTCCCTCCAGCACCATATCCTCCCTGAATCTCTTAGAGAGGCCATGATTACAGTATTGCCGAAGCCAGGGAAGCCCAAGAATGACTGTGGCTCATATAGGCCGCTCTCCCTCATAAATTGTGACACCAAAATATACACTAAAATACTGGCCAATAGACTCCTCCCTTTAAACCCACAACTGGTCCGTTCCGAACAGTCGGGCTTTGTTCCTGAGAAGATCCACCTTACTCAATATTCAACGCCTGTTTAACGTTTTGGCCAGGTTGGACCAGGACGCCCATGCGGTAGTGGTCACGATCGACGCCCAAAAGGCGTTTGACATGGTCGCCTGGGACTACAGGTTTTTAACTCTTGAAGGGATTGGTATAGGGCCTAACATGCATCAATATATCAAACTACTATACACAAAGCCGTTAGCCAAAGTCCAGGTGAACTCCCACATATCCACCCAATTCCAATTAGAAAGAGGTTCCCGACAGGGCTGCCCCTTTTCCCCCATTCTATTCGGCCTAGCCATAGAGCCTATGGCAGAATTTATCAGGGAATATCATGGACACCGAGGTATCCCACTGTCGGGACCCCCTGAAATCATCTCTCTGTATAACAATGATGTCATGCTCATCATTAGGGACCCTCTAACCAACTTATCCCCAATCATACAGATAAGTGAACTGTCCGATTTCAGGAAAAAAGCTTCGAAATCGGAGATATTCCCCTTTACTAATAGCACTCCTGACTGCCGGGGGCTGTCCTCTCTCTGTTGGGCGCCAGATTACATCAAATATCTGGGGGTCACAGTCTCAAGATCTCATGACACATTACAGAGAGACAACTACGGCGTACTTAGGACATACTCGGAGTCCAAAATGAACAAATGGCCCATTATCTCCAGCCGCCAAACTATCGCTAATCAAAATGATACTACTTCCCAAAATGCTATATGTGTACGCCAACGTCCCGATATGGCCCAGGAGAGAGTATTTCACCCAACTGCATGGTCAATTAGCCCAATTCCTCTGGCACGCTGGTGGCGGTCCGCAACAAATGCTTGAACATGACACTAGCATGTGAGAAAGGGGGTATCACAGTGCCAATCCTGGAAGTATACTGGACAGTATCCCAAGCCCAGTTCGCAACATATTGATACCCCAAGACCCCCCCCCACCCCCACTCATCAAACTTGAGGCCCTAGCGGCAGGTGACTCCAATCTTAAAACCCTGATATTGAACCAGAGAAATAAGCAGTTGTTCCCTGGATGATGCGCTGCCTGATGTGCTTAGTTAGGAAAGAGAGCAAATTACACAGTATAGCAATCTCATGTTGAGTAAAAATACTCAGTTTTAATTAGTAAATTCTTTGCCTTTGCCGACACGTGTCTCGACCGCTTTTTGGGTCTTTTTCAAGGCACGGCCTGTTACAAAAATCACTCAATTAAATGTCCATAGATGATCTTTGCCATATTGGGGTGTCGAGTCATTGTGCTAATTGTGAGGATGCAATGACCTATTTTTGGGGCTGAACCTCAGTTGAGTTGGATTAGGTCCTGCGTAAATCTTGTGCGTACAAATGCCTTCTTGATGTCTGTTTTAATAATTGAACATCCAGATTAGTAAATAAGTCACGTCACAGAGTTCTGTGTCAGAGTTTTGGAGTCCGCTGGCGATCTTGCTGCCGCACTGCTTCTGTTAGCAGCTTGCGAACCATTCAATGCTGGTTACCGCATGTTATCACAGATGTTCGCAAATTGGGCGTAAATATTCTAGGGATGAGTTCCCATGCGATGTCCCAAAATTACCAAGTACCTTGCGACATGGTCGCCGCACCGCTAACTTACAACTGTGGTCCGTTGTTGCTAAGTAACTTAGGTTGTTGCTAAGTAAGGGGTGTTGCCATCTTGACAGGGCGGGCTCTAGACTTTAAAAGATGACAACTCTGCAGAGACAGTGAGGGGAGATATCTTGGGCTCATGGGGTTGATAAAGGGCAGAATACACACAATACTAGCCATATATGCCCCCAATGAACGGCAGGATGTGTTCATAACAGGCTTACTGGGTAAACTGGGCAGCTGGTGTGAGGGCCAACTGATTATAGGTGGGGACTTTAATTGTGTTATGGACCCATTGCTGGATAAAACTCTCCCTCCCACAATAGCAGACCAGAAAGAACTTTTGGGAACTGGGGGTCATTGAAATTTGGCGATTCTTTCAAGAGGATAATAGAGAGTACACCCATTACTCGGCCGTCCATCTCAGCTACTCCAGAATAGACATGATCCTGATCTCTGCCACCTTATCCCCCAGATAACAAAGGTGGAAATTGGGGTGGAATACTTCTCGCACCATGCGCCGGTGCTGGTTGGTGTGGACTGGGGAAAGGTAGAGTGCAAGCAAAAACCGCCATAGAGGCTAAACAAAATACTTCTGAAGGATATAGCATTAAGAGCCCACAATAAGCATTAAGAGCTCCATCAATAACTTCTTCAAAGAAAATCACAATAGGGAGACAGGTTGGGGGGTGATATGGGAAGCGGGAAAGGCGGTGATCAGGGGTGAATTTATGTCACAGATGGCGGCATACTACAGGGAAAGGGCACTGGTAACGCATCAGCTGGAAAAGGAGGTGAAGGATTCAGAAGTTCAACACAAATCCCACCGCTCAAGAAAGTCCCTTCGAGAGCTCCAGAAAATCAGAGCCCAACTTGAGAACCACACGGCAGTCCGGATGAACCAGACCCTACTAAACACAAAACAGTTCTACTACATCCATGGGGGTAAGGCAAATAGATTCCTTGCCGCAAAATTGAGAAAACAAAAGGCCCGGAATGACACATCACAACTGAAACGACGAACAAGGGAAACCACACATGGCAGAACTCGAAAAAATGGAAATCATGGAGCGCTTCCACAAGGAAATCCTATGCAGCGTGAACCTTGACCCAGCGCAGCAACTCTTGTATGTAAGCTCTCTCCCCCTAACCCAGATCAAAGAACAAGACAGAATAAATCTAGGGGGTCCAATCTCTGAACAGGAGGTCAGTGATGCCATCTCAGCACTGCCGGCAAATAAGGCACCAGGTCCAGATGGCATCGGTAACTGCTACTACAAGACTTTCCGCACGCAGTTATTGGCCCCGCTGACCAGGCTGTTTAACACAATTAGAGAAGAGGGGCGGGTAACGCTTGACACGGGGAGGTCCACAACCATATTGCCCTTGAAACCGGCAAAGGACAACCATGAATGCTCCAATTACCGCCCCACTGCGTTGCTGAACACAGATCTATGCAAAAATCCTTGCTACTCGACTGATGAAGGTCCTCCTGAGCATAATACATGATGACCAGGCAGGGTTCATCACAGGCCGGCACACACAGGACAACGTAAGGAGAGCAATAGATGTAATAGACGTGAGGCAACGAACACGACAAACGTTTGCAGTGGCCGCTCTGGATCAATGTGGGCCTTTGACAGTATGTACTGGCGATAACTGAAACTGATCCTGGAAAGCTTCGGTTGCGGCCCAGAATTCACAAAGATGGTACTAGCCAACTACCAAATCCCGTCGGCAAACCCTTCAAATCAACGCTCAAAGCACAGAATTCATCAAGATAAAACGAGGCACACGACAGGGGTGCTCACTCTCCCCCATGTTCTTCGCGATGGCAATGGAACTGTGTGCAATGCAGTTCAGACAAGAAGCCAACATCAAGGGAGTGACATATGGCCAAGAGACCCATAAAATCATGCTAAACGCGGATAACATCATGCTCTTCATGGGGGATCCGGAAGCCACAATGGCCAGAGCTATGACACTGCTGCAGGACATCAGACAGGTCTCGGGATTCTTCATTAACTTATCTAAATCAAAAGCTATGAATATCACAGTGAGGAGGAAAGTGATCGAGATGCTGGAGAAGACGTTTCCGGTGATCTGGGTGGGGGAATCACTAGAATATCTGGGGATTCATCTGACAAGAGATCTAAGCAAGCTATACCGGAGATAGCTGATTTAGAGACAGGAACCCCTTCTCTACCAGCTGCCACTGAAATGAAACACTGGTTTGTCTTCCGCAGCGGTTTCCTTCTTTCCAGGTAAAACGTGACTGCCCTGCGCACATCTAGGGCCTCATTACGAGTATGGAGATAGCCATGGTGCTATTAGCGCCATGGCTGCCTCCATACCGGGCTCCAATACCGGGTTCCTTCAATGAGGAATAACCGGGTCATTCCAACATTGGAGGACACGGTAATTCCTCCTTGAAGGAACCATTCCGCATTCCTATTTGAGCCCCCGTAGGGCTCAATGGGAATGGGGATGGAGATAATAACGGGCACGTAAATAACGGCCCGTTATTAGCTCCCTGTTCCTCTCGTGGGACCCGGAAAGGACGTCTGGTTTTACCAGACATCTGTTCTGAGTCCCGCAAAGGGAACCTCGTAATAGGCGCTCCCGTAATGAAGGATGCCGGTCCCGTACCGGAACCCTTCATTACGGGAGCGCCAGGGTCGTAATGAGGCCCCTAGTGTGTGTAGGCTTCTTTCGGCCATGTTAGTGGGATTCTGGAAGAAAGTGGGTAGTTCAATTGATTGGTTCACATGGAACTTCGAGATGAACTTAGGCGCAAATCTGGGATGAGTGCGCAGAACCACCTTATCCCTGTGGACAGTAACAAAAGGGTCTAGAACTGAAAGGGCCTGTAGTTCACTAGCCCTTCTATAGAAGTGATAGCCACTAGGAAGGCCGTTTTATAAGTAAGATCTTTTAGACTTGATTTATGCATTGGTTCAAAGGGAGACCCCATGAGTCTGGTCAAAACCACATCTGGATCCCATCCGGGAGCTGGGTTAGAAATGGAGGAGTGAAATCTCTTAACCCCTTCCATAAAAGCCTTAATAACAGGTATTTTCCACCACAACACTTTCTGTTGTGACATAGTGTAGGCTGATAGAGCAGCTAGATGAACCTTTAGGGAATTAAAAACCAAACCTGAATCTAACAAATGAGTTAGGTACAACACAAGTGAGTGTGTTGTGAGTAGGCGAGCAGTCAATGGGATTGACGCCCTTGGTTTTACACCAGATGACAAAGCGTTTTCACATACTGGATTAGCAATAACGAGTGTTAGGCTTTCTAGCCTCCCTGAGTAGGTCCATACATATCTGAGGGAGTTGGAGGTGTCCAAACTCTATGACCTCAGGAGCCAGGCTAAGTTCAGAGTTTGCGGGCATGGGTGTAGTGTCTCCCCTCAGTCGCGAGACAACATGTTGTACGGGCAAGGTAGTTTCACGGGGGAGGGAAGCATTTCCATTAGATGAGCGAACCATGGTTGGCGGCCCACCAAAATCATGGTAACTGGTTCCTGGTACATCTTGTGCTCTATCTTGGCGGAAAAGCGTAGCCAAATATCCCTGACCATGTTATCCACAGTCCGTTCCCCTTGGAGCAGTTCTGGGGGTACCTGGAGGCGTAGTCTTGGCATTGGGCGTTCT
The DNA here is from genome assembly GCF_040938575.1 of Ambystoma mexicanum. NCBI lineage: Eukaryota > Metazoa > Chordata > Amphibia > Caudata > Ambystomatidae > Ambystoma > Ambystoma mexicanum. The sequence continues at coordinate 116,388,103 of NC_090936.1, forward strand.
CCTGAGTTGTGAACAGGTCGATCTCTGGGAAGCCCCATTCTGCAAAGACGTTGGAGATGATGTCTTCGTGCAGACGCCGTTCGTATTCTACGGGCAGTGGGAAATCTATGCTGAGCACGTCTGCTAGAAGATTGAGTTCTTCTTGGACGTTTTGTGATAGTAGGAACATCTTGTGTCTGAGAGCCCACATCCAAATGTACTGGGAAAGCTTGGATAGCCCTGGAGAGTGTGTGCCCACCTGTTTGTTTAGGTAATACACGGCTTTGGTGCTGTCTATCAGGATCAGGACTGTCTTCCCCTGTAGCGGATTCTGAATGGCCTTCTGTGCTTTGAATACCACTAGCAGCTCGAACAGATTTATAGGGTTGGGCGCTACTTGTGGGGACCACACTCCATGCACTGTCTGTTGATGCAGGTGAGGCCCCCACCCCGTGAGAGATGTGTCTGTCGCGAGAGTGGCTTCTACTGCAGGAGTGGTGAAGGTCTTTCCCTTCAAGAGGATTTCCCTCGACCACCACTGCAGAGAGAGAACGAGGGCTGGCGAGACAACTACCAGATCTTCCCATTGTCCGCTGGCCTGACACCACTGGCTGTTGAGCCACTCATGCATGGGATGCATGCGCAACTGCGTGTGGGGGACTAAGTAAATGCATGACACCATCATACCTAGCAAGCGCAAGGCCTTGCGTAACGTCACTTCCCGACTGGCTACATATTGATGAATCTGAGAAAGCATGTTCTGAACCCTCTCGTTGGAGAGGAAGATGAGGCCGTCCTTTGTCTGAATCAGAGCCCCTAGAAATGGCTTGACTTGACTGGGGTCTAAGCTGGATTCCTTCTCGTTGATGGAGAATCCCAAACTGAACAGGAGGTCTATTGTCTTCTGAGTTTTCACTGTTAGGCAGAATCCAGGGCAGTTCCCTTAGGGAGCACTACCCCAGATTAGGACTACAGGTGAGAGCAATAAATCAGTCTGTACCACAAAGATTTAGTTGGTAGCTGTGGCTAAGCAGTCAGACCTATCTCAAGAGGGAGATGAGCAGTATTCAGGGTTGACACAATAGGTAATACAGCACTATGGAGCAAGGAAACACTGACCAAAGTTGTGTATTAAAAGAGAATATATATTTATTTTATACACTTCTTAGTCAAGACATAGATCACAGTTAATAAAGTAAGTTAAGTTTAGTCAAAAGAAAAGCATATACAACTCCCTATTCAATTGTAGACAAGTTTGCGGTCTAGTGAAAACTGAGCAAAAAGGCACAGTGAAAACCAACTACAAATGGCACTCTACCAATTCAACGAAAGGGATGGAAAGTACAAGTTAAACCGAAATATCTTCAGACAAGAGCTTAGGAGCAAAAATGTTCTTGTAGCTGCAGTCAAGTCTTTAGTAGAAAACTTTTGAAGAGGTAGATGCAAGGCGAAAGACAATGTTAAGAGAGAGGGCGGCCGACCCCACAAGTAGTTAAAGGATTTAAAATGCCTTTAGGGCTACCACGGAGAAAGGGCGGCCTGGCGGAACAATGTACCTTAAACGTGGAGAAGTGGCTCTTGCGGTGGCGATTGTTCCTGGTAGTTCCTGCAGGTCGAGGGGTCCAACAGAGGAAGAGAGGCTCTCATCGTGGAGGAAGGTTTGAGTCGCTGCTCTACCCAGGGATGAAACCAGCCGTGGTGCTGCCAAACGAAGTTTAAAAGGTACGCTCCTTTTAATCGCGGTCCGGGTCGATATCTGCCTGTCTATCCGGTCTTCAAGTGCGGGGCACTGTCGAGTCGACCAAGGCAGGTTCGAGGATGCGATAGGTGAACTGGTTGACCCCACCAGCTCAAGGGAAGTGGGCTCCTCCGCTGAAGATCTCCTTTAGTCGTGTGGAAGAAAAGTGGTGAGACGATCCGGCAGGGCTTCTCCGGTGGTGTAGATGCTGAAGATGTCTTTGGCTTCTCTTCCTTTTGGTTCCGTAGTTCCAGTGGCGACGTCTTGCTCTTCCAGTCCTCAGGACCCTGCTTTTATGCAGAAAGAGACCCATTCATACAGCCTAGCTGTCACTCACACAGTGGAGTGGTCTTCTTGGCGGGAGACCCTCCAGCTTCTCAGGTTAGAGTGCGACCTGAGTTGCTGTGACAACTCTGTCCGGGGGTTCTACTCCCCCTCCCAAACAACAGACCCACCCCAGACTCAGTGGCGCCGAAAGGAGGGCTTCTTGGCAGAAGCCCGCCAAAAGGACGAACAAAGGATCCACGACCTGGGTTAGGAAAATGGAGTAAGACTTGAGAAAGAAGTTTTATCAAAGTTCTGGCAAATAAAACCTACCGGAGTAAAGTTAATTAAAAAATAGACCGGCGGTATGTTAGAGGCTGTCAGTAAAAGTGGTAGCCTCGAACAATGGGAAAATCCCATAGAGAAATATTTGCGGTCGAATATAAAAGGTAGTAACCACTGCCACCATCCAGAAACTTTGTAGAGGGGGACTTTAAGGTACCCTCTCGAAAATGAACATAGGGGAAAAACTATTAACCCCTTCCAGTACTTCCATTTTAAGATGGGTTGTACTGGTTTAGTTCATAGAGATTGACTAGTAAAGTCAATGGGGACTTTACATGCCCTGGGAGACAGTAGTCAGTGCCAGGGTATGGAGTCTATGTTTGGGGGTCGCTACGACACCCCTGTGCCACTGCACGGAGGGTGTTGTGTGACACATGTGCATAAAGATGGTTCCTATGGGTGAGAGAAAAGATCCCATAGGCATTAAACACACAAATAACCTAGAACACATATAGCAAAAATGCCTAAGAGTGGGAAAAAGAGCCTCACTCTTAGCAGGTAAAAAGAAACAAACCCTTCAAATCAAGCAAAGCTACTGGGGGACTCTATAGGTAAGGGAAATTAGCCATGAAATGAGAATTCTCCCTAACATTCACAAGCCACGTTTCGTAAGAGTCCCCTGTTATGAGCCAGTCGTCGAGGTAAGGGTAATCAGGGACGAATAGTCTGTGCAGGTGTGCTGCTGATACTGCCAGGACGTTTGTAAACACCCTTGGTGCCGAGGCAATGCCAAAGGGGAGTACTTTGAATTGGTAATGCCTGTCCTCTATCATGAACCTTAGATATTTTCTGTGAGCTGGCAACATTGAAATATGAAAGTATGCATCTTTCATGTCCAATATTGCCATGTAATGCCCGTTTCAACAGTGGGATTACTTCCTGCAGGGTTACCATACGAAACCTTTGAGGTTTGACATATTTGTTCGCTGGGTGCAAGTCTAACACAGGGCACATGGTAAGGTCCTTTCTGGGTACAAGGAAGTACACTGAATAAATACCCTTGTTTACCTGAAGAATAGGGACGGCTTCTATGGCATCCTTTCCCAGATGTGCCTCTACTTCTTGTATTATGATTCGCAGATGGTCTGGCGTCAAGAGTCGTGCTCTGGGCGGTATGAATTGACCGGGGTGACATGGGAGGGGACCTGGATCCGAAGGTCATTTCTGACCAGAGGCTGTGGCTCTCCTGGAGTTGGGGCCTCTGCCTTTCCCGCGCCGCTGACCCCTAGGTGGATAGTTGGCAGGGGTGCTGGACGCTTGTCCCGAGTTCCAGTTGATTCCCGTATTGTACATGTTTTGTGCGGAACGGGATTGGCCTTGAAAGGACGGGCGGGAACCGTTTCCCCTCTGGGGGAAGGGTTTCTGTGTGATTTGCTGAAGGGACTTCAGAGTTTCCTGCTCTTTTTTGGCAGTCTCTAGAGTATCGTTGACTGCTTTACCAAAGAGATTCGACTCCTCAATAGGTTTATTAATAAGGGCAGCTTGGGTCTCCGGCTTGAAGCCCGAGTTTCGGAGCCAAGCGTGCTGTTTGAGCAGGGTGCCCTGAGCTAGGGATCTTCCTGCCGTTGCTGCAGTATCCAGAGTGTTTTTAAGTACATTCTGGTTGACCTGCCTGCCCTCAGCCACGACGGCGAGTAATCTGGTTTTTGCGGGTTCGGGCACCTCCTGGAGACCTTCTTGTATAAAGTTCCACTGTGCATCGGCATAACTGGCAAGCAACATAGTGTTGTTTGCTATGCGCGTGGTAAAAGCAGCTGCCGTGGTAATTCGCTTACCCAAGGCATACAATGTTTTTGACTCCTTTTTGGGAGGTGCCGCTCCCTTAACAAGGGGTACTCCCGCCCGTTTCCGGGTGGTGGTAACCACTAGGGAATCGGGGGTGGCGTGGCCTTTAATATATGTAGGGTCAGTAGGTGATGGCTGAAATAATTTCTCCACTCTTGGATTTAGTGCCCTAGTCTGGGCTGGTGTGACCAGGGAATGAGCCAAACTCCTTTTAAGGAGAAGTATGGGTTGGCTGGAGGGGGTTTTTTCTTTAAGAATATCCTCCACGAAATCTTGTTCAGGTAGGGCCTCCTGGGTGGCTATTTTAAAATAATCTGCTGCCTTTCTTAAGATGTGTTTACAACAAAGCAAAGTCCTGGTGTATCTAAGGTTGGCCCGTATGGGGTGTGAATAAATTAAAGTTATTCATCCGGTCCCAAAACCTTTATATCTAGTATAATTCATAGATATTGCATGCAGTCAGAAATTAAAGTCATTCCTTCAAAATGAGACATAAACATTATGGAAATTGCAAATTAAAAAGCTTTATATCAAAGGAACAGAAAATGATATACAAAAGTAAGGTCCAACATGTAACAGCATGTAAAAACAATGGTTTAAATGGTACATACACGAATTAGGTGTAGAATCATTAAAAAATTGAGAATACGTAATGAAAAAAAAAATTTTTTTTAACATAAGTTAGTTAACAGTCACAGTTGGTTGACAAATGAACTCTTAACAAGTGAAAGTGTGAAATTGAAGAAAAAGAAATAAAAAAACAGTAATATTCATCGTAAGCTGTAACCTTATTGAGGAAAACACGTGCCCCTTGTTGTGGGGCAATTGTGAAGAAACAAATAAGTTAATTATTTTTCGTATCCCAAAATCGAAAATTATTATGTATTGGGAATGGGTCTGCCTACGCATCAGGGGGACAAAGTAAAGGAGACAATGCAAAAAAGGGGGAGAGAGCTAATGGGTAAGGTGTCCTTGTCCTTTGGTTAATTGTTTCAGAAAGGAAGGGATCCTAAATGTTGCACTGTAATGTGATGAACCTTGTGTCCCCTCTGGTTAGCACTGCGTTTCGGCGGTACAGACTCCAAAGAATAATGATCTTCGTATCTGAAAAGAATACTCCGCCTTCATCAGGGCAATAAGTAGCAGGACCCTGTAATTGTGAAAAAAAGGGGGAGAACCAGTTAGGTGGAAAAAGAGAGATAAACTCTAGTAGTGTTATGCAAAGTTCTAAGGGTAGATGAAGGGTGACAATTATATATCAAAAATCTGCATGCAAACTAGAGTGTCATGCTAGGATAAGGGCAGATCAGAGGACATTAGTCTTGTCTGCCTGGGGTCTCATATTACCAAGTCTACATGTTTGTAGGGGTGAGGAGCCTTCAGATCGTGCTGATAGTACACACCCTCCCCGGAAACATAAAAAGATAGTGGTATTGGGTCCCCTTCGGAAGCGCAAATACACGGGTCTCTGTCTGCCCTGTCGGTCCGGCGGTCCACACGTGGGGGGAAGAGAAGGGAGACAGAGAAACAAAAATAAACAGTTTGAAACTCACCACAAGAGTCTGCCATCGAGTGAGAGTGAAGCCAGGTGGCTATTTAGTTTGATGTAGTATCTTTGTAGAGTCCGTGAAGGTAGTTATTTGTTTTGAATCACGAGAAAGGGTGTTATTGGAAAAATTTGTGATGTTCGTAGGTTCTCGTCATCGGACCGGTGAACCGGCTGAGATCTAGAATGAAAGTATGCCTGGATTAGAAACCGGGGCCCGGGGGGTGTGGAAAAGCGGGAAAACCGGAAGGCATCAGATGTCATAAGTATTTTCCTACATATAGGAGCATAGAGGGCACATAACCGGTTACCTATGTAGGTGTCTAGTCTGGCAAAAAGATTTTGTAAAGAACTGTGGCCATAGAGGAGCCGTGTGGTGAAACCCACCTAGTTACCTGTATAGGGTAAACAGGAAAGGTCAAATCCAGATGGCATACATGCAGAGTGAGGGCGAGCGAAGTCGTCCCTGAATGTCTGTCCTCGCTGACATCGGCAACACAAATGCGGGCTGAAGCTATAAAATAGAGGCAAGTAATTGGTTGTCAGAGCAAACGAACTGAGCGTCAAGCCTCGACGTGGAGGGAAAAGTTCCCACAGGAAGTAGGATGTCCAATAGAAAGCGCCGATCACAGTGAGTGACGGCTACGTCCGGCCAATGGTATGGTCAGAGGCCGGGGGAGTGTCAAAAGGCGGAGCCACAGTGGGTTGTCAAATATGTTCTTATGCCAAGAAACGAGTGATTGTTGGTGTGTTCCAGTTGTCTGCAGTTCCCGCGGGTGCCCAGAATTGATTCTGTCCCGTGTTCGAGGACCAAAAATGGGGCCGGCTGTTGGACGCGTGAGTGTTCATGGGTAGCACCGTGTGTCCCTGTGAATACATGGAAAATGGATGTCTGTGCCTGTAAGCCCGATTTCTGGGAAATGAAGGGAGAATGTGGGGGTGAGGGGTGGTGGGGCGGGAAGAAAGGGGAGTGCAACCAGTGCATCTCGGAAAGTGATGTGAAAGTGAAGCGGAGTTATAGTGTGGCCCACGGTGTGTGGTAGTAGGAAGAAAGAATAGAGGGGGGAAGGGGGGTTAGTTTGTTGTATTTAGAATGGAGATTGTTCATTCAATCCGTGTTCCAAAGAATCCAATCTATAGATCCATCTTTTTTCAAGTTCCAACAGTCTGGTCTGTATGTTCTGACCTGTATTGATCCGGTCCAAAACCCACCAAAAGATGTCATCAGGTGTATGGTGGTTGGCCAGAAAGTGAGAGACTAGTGGGGAAGTAGTATTCTTACATCGGATTCTCGATCGATGTTCAGAGATGCGGGTACCCACACTACGTGTGGTTTGTCCCACATATCGAAGCCCACAAGGGCATTCGATGCAGTAAATGGCTTGATTAGTCTTGCAGTTAGTCAGATTATTCAAGACCCATTGTTTGGTGCCTATCTTGAATGTTTGTAGTTTTCTAGTGAATTTACATACTGTGCATGACCCACATGGGTAGTGTCCGGTCACTTTGCGTAGATTCCACAGACCTGTACGTGGTGTGGTTTTGGTAAATGATGAATGGACCACATATTCCCTGATATTTTTCGCTCTTTTGAAGGCGAATCTCGGTATGGGTTCCTCAACTAGTTGTAGTCTCACAATGGGCCAATATTTCCTAATGACTTTCTTGAGGTCAAAAGTGTTTGGCCCGTAAGTGATTACACATGTGAGTCTTTCATTCTCAGGTATGTCTTGTTCTAATCTTGGTATTAGAAGGCATTCTCTATCTGTGAACCTGGCTCTCTTGGTGGCGGTATTAATCAGCCTTTTGGGGTAGCCACGTGAGCATAGTCTAGTGCTGAGTGATTCGGCATTAGTATAGAAATCCTCCAAATGAGTACAGTTCCTTCTGATTCTCAGGAATTGACCGTATGGAAGATTCTGTTTGATGTGATGCGGGTGGTCACTCCGGTAATGCAGAAGTGTATTCCGATCAGTTGGTTTCCTGAAGAGATTACAGGCAAGTTTATTATTGAGACTCGAGATCTCAAGGTCCAGGAAATGTATCTTGGTGATGCTGTACTCCATAGTGAATTGTATGTTAATATTGCAGGCATTAAGCCATATTAAAAATTGTTGGAGTGATGTAGCATCCCCTGTCCAAATGAAAATAATGTCGTCAATGTAGCGATGCCAGTGGGAGATGTTGGCTTCCCATTGGTTGATCGAATTGTAAATGTACTGGTCCTCAAAAGTGGCCATGAATAAGATGGCTAGGCTTGGTGCAAAAGTTGCACCCATTGCCGTGCCTTTAGTCTGGAGAAAGAACTGATTATCGAAGGTGAAAAAATTCTTGTTAAGGGCAAAAGTTAATAACTCAATGATGAACTCAGGTGGCACTCGATAGGATCCTGGTTCAGCATATTCTCTGGTGAGGTGTTCATATACGCAATTAATGGCTGCGTCTTGGGGTATGGACGTGTATAGAGCTTTAATGTCCATCGTCACCAGAAATTGTTGTGAACTGGTGAAAGGTAAATTTTCGAATACCTGGATGGTATGCATGGTATCCCTCAGGAATGATCTGGTCTTATTGCTCAAAGGCTTAAGAAAATAATCGATAAACTGCCCCAGAGGTTCCAAAATGGATCCACATCCTGAGACAATAGGTCTCCCCGGTGGGTTTAGTAAGTTTTTGTGAATTTTGGGGAGAGCATATAAACATGGTGTACGATTTGATGACGTAGTTAAAAACTTAGCTTCTTTTTCGGTTATCCAATTCCTGTCCTGGGCAAAAGAGACCATTTCAGAGATTTCAATTTTCATATCTCCAGATGGGTCTTTCTTAAGTGGGCGATAACTGATTCCATCATTAAGTAAGGTCATAGTCATATTGGTGTATTGCTCGGTTGTCATAAGAACAATACCACCACCTTTGTCGGCAGGTTTGATTATCATTTCCCTGTTTTTAGATAGATCTTTTAGGGCTTTTTTCTCACCCTTAGTTAAATTATGTTGCCTTGTGTGTTTTTTCTTTTTCAACTTCCTAATATCTTTGAGGACACATTTCTCAAATGTTAGAAGGTCGTCCGGTGTTTGACTATCAGTAGGTGTAAATAGTGATTGAGGGTGTAGACCTGTATCTGGGTCTGACTCTTGTTCAATTTGGTCCTGGAAGAAAACCCGGAGTCTTAATTTTCGAAAAAACTGGCGAATCTCTATTTCTGTTTTATACCAGTCAGTATCGTTGGTAGGCACAAAGGAAAGGCCTTTAGTTAGAAGGGAAGTCTGGCATGTAGTTAAATGGAAATTGCCCAGATTGTAAATTGGTAGTTGATTGGTGTCAAATGTTTGGTCTATTGTCGACGCCTCCTCGGTCGTCTCCGTGTTCCTTGGTACGGTATGTTCCAAGGTGGGGGACCCCATCCTCCTCCTTGTCCTCCTCTGCCTAAAAAAGGGAAAGGTGGTGGATATGGGCCCGGATATTGTAGTGGACCAAAGTTATACGGCTGGAAGGGTGGGAAGTTCTGGTGTGGACTTCCACTTGAGGAGCCTGAGCTGCTGGAGCCCGAAAATGTGACTCGGCCTCTTCTCCCACCTGATGGAGGCTGGGATCCTCCTCCTTGCTTCCTAAGCGAATCAATATACCCTTCTGCTGTGTATGGGTAGACAATTTCAATTTTGAAGTCTTTAATATCTTTGTTCAATTTATTTGTTTTCTTGGTCAACGTGTTGGCCTTGAACTGTTCAAATTGCTTATTAATGTTGGAAAGTTGGGCTTCTATTTCAGTCAGTAAGGTATTATCCTTAAATTTAGTTACTTCTGTGTCTAGAGTTTTTTGTAAGGTAATGCTGATCCGTTGAGCAGTAGTGATGGTTAGTACCATAAGGTCACGACTGCATTTAGTAGCAATCTGGCTGAAACTAGTAGTGTATTCCTTGTCTTCTAGGAATAATCTGGGTTCATTCCGTACTATCAACCCATTCGGTATGATGTTGTTTTTCAAATATTCCCTAAGGAAGTGGCCATGTAGTTCCGTGCGGAAAGTTTTCTTTTTGAGTTTTAATAAATCGTCTGAGGTACTAGATGAGGTAGATGGTTGATTGGAATCTGGTGGATCAAAGAAGGAAGGACCTCGAGTCAATTCAATGGTTTCTTCCTCGGAATAACTTAAAGTTGCATTCTCGGCCATATCCGACTATCCCCCACTGGGAGCCTACGGACATAAACAGGTGACAGAGCCCATGCAAAGCTGTAGCCCATCGGGGTGGGAAGAGAGAGAGTAATTCTAAAGTAGACAGAACTAAGAAGGGAATGAAGCGATGTTTGTCTGAGGGGGAGCCTGAGTGTGGCTAATTTTGAATAATTTAATGGTATCCCAAAACCCGAAAGTGATGGGGAACTCGACCACTAAACAACCTAGGTTGTCCAAAAATCTATATACAAAAAAGCGTGCCACCATCTAGCAGCAGTGGTTTGACCCAGGAGTGACACACCAGGGGGGTCAAAAGACATATGTGTTTACAACAAAGCAAAGTCCTGGTGTATCTAAGGTTGGCCCGTATGGGGTGTGAATAAATTAAAGTTATTCATCCGGTCCCAAAACCTTTATATCTAGTATAATTCATAGATATTGCATGCAGTCAGAAATTAAAGTCATTCCTTCAAAATGAGACATAAACATTATGGAAATTGCAAATTAAAAAGCTTTATATCAAAGGAACAGAAAATGATATACAAAAGTAAGGTCCAACATGTAACAGCATGTAAAAACAATGGTTTAAATGGTACATACACGAATTAGGTGTAGAATCATTAATAAATTGAGAATACGTAATGAAAAAAACATTTTTTTTTTAACATAAGTTAGTTAACAGTCACAGTTGGTTGACAAATGAACTCTTAACAAGTGAAAGTGTGAAATTGAAGAAAAAGAAATAAAAAAACAGTAATATTCATCGTAAGCTGTAACCTTATTGAGGAAAACACGTGCCCCTTGTTGTGGGGCAATTGTGAAGAAACAAATAAGTTAATTATTTTTCGTATCCCAAAATCGAAAATTATTATGTATTGGGAATGGGTCTGCCTACGCATCAGGGGGACAAAGTAAAAGAGACAATGCAAAAAAGGGGGAGAGAGCTAATGGGTAAGGTGTCCTTGTCCTTTGGTTAATTGTTTCAGAAAGGAAGGGATCCTAAATGTTGCACTGTAATGTGATGAACCTTGTGTCCCCTCTGGTTAGCACTGCGATTCGGCGGTACAGACTCCAAAGAATAATGATCTTCGTATCTGAAAAGAATACTCCGCCTTCATCAGGGCAATAAGTAGCAGGACCCTGTAATTGTGAAAAAAAGGGGGAGAACCAGTTAGGTGGAAAAAGAGAGATAAACTCTAGTAGTGTTATGCAAAGTTCTAAGGGTAGATGAAGGGTGACAATTATATATCAAAAATCTGCATGCAAACTAGAGTGTCATGCTAGGATAAGGGCAGATCAGAGGACATTAGTCTTGTCTGCCTGGGGTCTCATATTACCAAGTCTACATGTTTGTAGGGGTGAGGAGCCTTCAGATCGTGCTGATAGTACACACCCTGCCCGGAAACATAAAAAGATAGTGGTATTGGGTCCCCTTCGGAAGCGCAAATACACGGGTCTCTGTCTGCCCTGTCGGTCCGGCGGTCCACACGTGGGGGGAAGAGAAGGGAGACAGAGAAACAAAAATAAACAGTTTGAAACTCACCACAAGAGTCTGCCATCGAGTGAGAGTGAAGCCAGGTGGCTATTTAGTTTGATGTAGTATCTTTGTAGAGTCCGTGAAGGTAGTTATTTGTTTTGAATCACGAGAAAGGGTGTTATTGGAAAAATTCGTGATGTTCGTAGGTTCTCGTCATCGGACCGGTGAACCGGCTGAGATCTAGAATGAAAGTATGCCTGGATTAGAAACCGGGGCCCGGGGGGTGTGGAAAAGCGGGAAAACCGGAAGGCATCAGATGTCATAAGTATTTTCCTACATATAGGAGCATAGAGGGCACATAACCGGTTACCTATGTAGGTGTCTAGTCTGGCAAAAAGATTTTGTAAAGAACTGTGGCCATAGAGGAGCCGTGTGGTGAAACCCACCTAGTTACCTGTATAGGGTAAACAGGAAAGGTCAAATCCAGATGGCATACATGCAGAGTGAGGGCGAGCGAAGTCGTCCCTGAATGTCTGTCCTCGCTGACATCGGCAACACAAATGCGGGCTGAAGCTATAAAATAGAGGCAAGTAATTGGTTGTCAGAGCAACCGAACTGAGCGTCAAGCCTCGACATGGAGGGAAAAGTTCCCACAGGAAGTAGGATGTCCAATAGAAAGCGCCGATCACAGTGAGTGACGGCTACGTCCGGCCAATGGTATGGTCAGAGGCCGGGGGAGTGTCAAAAGGCGGAGCCACAGTGGGTTGTCAAATATGTTCTTATGCCAAGAAACGAGTGATTGTTGGTGTGTTCCAGTTGTCTGCAGTTCCCGCGGGTGCCCAGAATTGATTCTGTCCCGTGTTCGAGGACCAAAAATGGGGCCGGCTGTTGGACGCGTGAGTGTTCATGGGTAGCACCGTGTGTCCCTGTGAATACATGGAAAATGGATGTCTGTGCCTGTAAGCCCGATTTCTGGGAAATGAAGGGAGAATGTGGGGGTGAGGGGTGGTGGGGCGGGAAGAAAGGGGAGTGCAACCAGTGCATCTCGGAAAGTGATGTGAAAGTGAAGCGGAGTTATAGTGTGGCCCACGGTGTGTGGTAGTAGGAAGAAAGAATAGAGGGGGGGAAGGGGGGATTAGTTTGTTGTATTTAGAATGGAGATTGTTCATTCAATCCGTGTTCCAAAGAATCCAATCTATAGATCCATCTTTTTTCAAGTTCCAACAGTCTGGTCTGTATGTTCTGACCTGTATTGATCCGGTCCAAAACCCACCAAAAGATGTCATCAGGTGTATGGTGGTTGGCCAGAAAGTGAGAGACTAGTGGGGAAGTAGTATTCTTACATCGGATTCTCGATCGATGTTCAGAGATGCGGGTACCCACACTACGTGTGGTTTGTCCCACATATCGAAGCCCACAAGGGCATTCGATGCAGTAAATGGCTTGATTAGTCTTGCAGTTAGTCAGATTATTCAAGACCCATTGTTTGGTGCCTATCTTGAATGTTTGTAGTTTTCTAGTGAATTTACATACTGTGCATGACCCACATGGGTAGTGTCCGGTCACTTTGCGTAGATTCCACAGACCTGTACGTGGTGTGGTTTTGGTAAATGATGAATGGACCACATATTCCCTGATATTTTTCGCTCTTTTGAAGGCGAATCTCGGTATGGGTTCCTCAACTAGTTGTAGTCTCACAATGGGCCAATATTTCCTAATGACTTTCTTGAGGTCAAAAGTGTTTGGCCCGTAAGTGATTACACATGTGAGTCTTTCATTCTCAGGTATGTCTTGTTCTAATCTTGGTATTAGAAGGCATTCTCTATCTGTGAACCTGGCTCTCTTGGTGGCGGTATTAATCAGCCTTTTGGGGTATTGAATGCCATCTGATCGTCCACTGGGGAAGCTTGGCGGGCCGGAATGGAGGGAGGGGAATCCAAACATAGGCCCTCTGTGTCCTGGTCGTGAGTATGGAATGCCCATGGTTTCGTCTCAACCTGGTGAGAGTCCTCCCAGCCTTTTGTGGGATCCGACTGGTCATCCACAGTGTAGTCTTGTAGGAAGGTAGTCTCCTCTTCCTCATCATAAATGTCTTGATAAGTGCCAATCTGGATCTAATCTTCTGGATGGATAGAAATGAACTGTTCTTGAGAAGGTCCAACATTTCTAGGAAATTTAGAAACAGGTACGAATGGAGGGTCCTCTCAAGGTCTCATGGGGGTAGGCTGCTCTGAAAGTGAGATAAACTTTTCCAAACGGTCCATGCACCCTTCACATTTTTCTTTGGTCCATTTAGATGGACCCAGAAGGGTCAAAGGGTGGACAATTTTCATTTTCCTCTCGATGGCACCGAAATGTGTTTCCCATAGAGCTAGCTATAGGCTCCTGACTCTCCTTGTAATCTTCTTGTGCCTCGGGGAGTTGCGGCGCGTCTTTCGACGTGTCCGCGGCCCTCTACTTGTGCTTCGTTGCGTCTTTAGGCTTCAGCCCTACTGCCGAAGCAATCCTAGCAATGCTTTTGGCGATGTTCGGTGAGGTGGGGCGTGCCGTATGACTAGGAGGCCTAGCAGTAGATTTTTCTACTAGCGGGCGAATAGGAGGCCTAGCAGTAGATTTTTCCACTGCTGGGGCCTTAGAGGGCGTCGGAGCGTCAGACGAGCTTGCTTAGACGGCCGAATGTGGTTTGGAGGGAGAGCCTTTATTTTTTGAAGGCCCAGTTGCAAGACGCTGCTGGGGATGCAGGGAATGCTGTCGAAACTTTCAGCGGTCCTGTCGACACTTTCGCCCATTTCAATGGTACCGTCGAAACCGGGGCTGGGGTTGTGTGTTTAGTGTGTTTTTTATCTTGTACGCCCTTGTCGCCGGATGTTTTCCCCATAGTGTGACTAGCGTCAGGCCTAGCGGGGTCGGGGATGGACGTGGCGGACCTAAAGGTGTCCGTCGTGAGGTCGATGGCATCCGACACGGATGCCTGGTCATCTCTAGTGCCCCTGTCACTTTCTGTGGGTGCGGCGGTGGGGGAACAAGATCCAGCCCACGGCATGCTGTGGGCAGCCCACCGCTTAACGCAGAGCTCCTTAAGCGTTTTAGGACGAAGGAGTCTACAGGCCGCGCACCGCCTTTCATCGTGGTCAAGGGGTAGACAATTATTGCACTTATCATGCTCGTCCTTACAAGGGTATCTGGCCCTGCAAGAGGGGCAAAACCTAAATGGTGTCCTTTCCATAGCGAAAGGTAATAAAGGCGATGATCAGACCTAGAGGGCAAAGAGGGGGAAAGAGGAGAGACATAGCTGAAAGGCTATGACCACCCCGACCCCACTCTCCCTACTGTGTAGGCCGGCCAGAGGGCCTGGCCACGTGGACGGCTCCGCAGCGTCGAAGTCCACCGCAGTCTTAGGCGTTGAAAGTGCCCCATTGTCTTCGGCGTAGCACGGGAAGCACCGTCGAAGTTAATATCGGGATAATCGACAAGGTATAACAATGTCTCTTATGAAAGAGCTCCACAATAGGGCAACCAGTTACCAGGGCGGAAAAAAACAATCTGAGGGACATCGGCACGTGAGGGATTTTGGGTACACTACACATCACAATAGGGATAGTGTTACAGACACGCCTATGCCGACGTCCCCTTTCGGTCACCGAAAGACAAGATGCAATACTCTGCGGTTACCACTGGATGTCGAACCATATGCACAGCATGTGATTCCAAGCAGATTAACAAGCATCATAAATTTCCTTCCCATGTGAGTCCAGTAGTTTTTCCTCTTTTGAAAGTGGCGCTGGTGACTGTGGGCCTCATCACAAGTTGGGCATTATCCATTAAATCTGGCGGTAATGGAATTTGTGTCTCCAATACCGCTCCACCAGATCAGGAGTTGTAGCAAATACTGCTGGCCACAAAATGAGCCAGTGCTATTACAGCCGGTGCTAATAGCGCAAACAACTAAAAGCATAATTACAGCTGTATCCCAAGTCCATGTCCGGCAGTATTGGCACCGAAAACCAGCGCTAATAGAGCAGAGATTTACATCTAGCTTCCAGCTGGAGGTAAATGAACACAGGAGCCAGTAATGAAGCCACAGGTGCACACAATGCACACCAGAGAGCTACATAAGGCACACCCCTACCCCAAACACTGTTTCCAAAAACCATGATGCCATTATTCGCTGCAAGCTGAGACAGACAGCTGCTCATGCTGCGCCTGGATCTTCAGAGGCAGGACAACCAGGCTAGGGCACAGGGAGCACAGGGTGGGATAGGAGATGGAGGAGGAGGAGGAAGACGGGTCAAGAAAGGCGAGCACCCATCCCCAGGGTCAGGCTATCACCCTGGGCCCTCACCGATACCAAGTTGGTCACCCTGTACCGCCTCAACAGGGAGACCATCACTGTGCTGCTGGTCACAATCCAGGTAGGCATAGGGAGAATGATCAACATCCGGACAGCTGTGCCCCCACTGGTCAAGCTGGTGGCAGTCCTGCAGTTCCTGGGAGCAGGCACCTTCTAGCACTCTGTGGCTATGATGCATGGTATGGCACAGCCCATATTCTGTGTGGTCCTGGCCCAGGTGCTGGATGCCCTCCTGCAGCATCTGAACCACCAAATTGCACTGCCCACCACCCCGACCCGGGTCAACGACATGAAGGCATGGTTTTATGCCACCGCACAACTGCCTAATATCATTGCACCCATTGACTGCACCCATGTGGCGTTGGTGGCACCCCAGGACCATGAGGCTGTATACAGGAACCGGTAGCACTACCACTCCCTCAACATGCAGGTGACCTGTGACCCTGACCTCATCATCATCCACTGCTGTGCCCGCTACCCAGGTTTCACCCATGACTCCATGGTCCTACATGCCAGCACACCGCCAGGATACATGAGGAGGTACAGAGGACAACGGACGTGGTTAGTGGGTGAGTACAATCACTGTCACATATGCATAGTGAAGAACCTGACCTAAATTGAGGGGGAGGGGGTGTTAACACTGACACAAAGGATGGCATGACAAATTAATGCACTAGCAGCACCCGGCCAGCACCCGCACCAATGTGAGGGGACAACCAAGGGAGCATACACTTGTTGGACACACCTGGACACACACGCTGATGTACACATACTGCAGCAATTACAACACACATGACCACATGTACCACAATGCATCAGGAATGCGGCACACGAAGAACCACGCTGCAGCAACCAACAGCAGGCCAGCCAGTGCCACAGCCAAGTGCCCACGTGCAGCCACCTGGCAATCGTGACCCACCGCCCCTAGGAGGGTAGAATAGGACACCACGCAAACCAGCATATCCCATGCACGAGAGCAGCACACAGCTGCAAGACATCCACCAGGGACACATCACTGAAGAACCACCACAACGCCACAGGATGCATGTGCATGCAAAGGAATGCATGACAACATTGAAAAAGGTTGAATGGACATCACACATACACATGGCAAGGGTGGGATGCAAACATGCATGCATACGATGACCATTGTCCCGATACTGTGTTAGACACCCCCAAGTATGACACAGGGACTAATGTCTGTGCATCGCCCCAAGTAGGTGACTCTGGATATCCGTAGCAGGCGTGGCTGATGACCCCCGTGCGTGACCCACATACACTGCACGAGACTGCCTGCAACAATGCCCACAGCCGGACTTGTGTGTGCATTGAGTGCACCTTTGGAACCCTCAAGGCACATTTCAGGTTCCTCGATCGCACTGGCGGAGCCCTAATGTACGCCCCTGACAAAGTTGGCATAATCATGCTGGTGTGTGCAATTCTATATAACATCTGCCCGAGGAGGAATGTGCCACTACCCACAGACGCGGACATGCCAAACACAAAGGAAGACGTAGAGCAAGTAGCCAGAGCAGTCACTCCCAGGGATGACGTGAGGGATGAGAGACTAGCCCGGCAGGCACTAATGGAAAAGAACAGTACACTGGCTCAAGCCACTTACACCACTGTGAATAAACTGCACACAAACACCATCAGGAATGTCCTTGCATTGATGTAGTTCAACAGCTTTAATGAAATATTGTGCACTAGCTATCCCCCTCCCCAACTCAAACCACCATTCCCCAGCACACTATGCCCCCTTCCCTCATACCACCAATTTCCCAGCACACTATCCCCCTTCCCCCTACCACTGCATGGACACTCAGGGCAATTGGTGTTACCTCATTTACTATGTTCGTGGCCTCTTCCCACGCTGCTGGGAGTCTCCTGTTGGTTTTCTTGAACTTGAGGGGATGCAGCTGGTCCCCAGGAGCTGTTGGCGTACCAACTCATTGCTTTGGCACATGGCCTCTGCAAGTGCAGAGATGCCTTCTGTCATCTCCCTGACTCTCTGGCCGAATGGTTTCAGTGCGGCCGTACTGAAAGAAGTTGTCCTTGCGTTGTCCCGTGCAATCCTGTGTGTGGCCCCTTGGATACCGTCGCGTATTGCCTACAGGTGTTCTGAGTGGGTGCGCCAAATAGCCACCATCTCCCTCTGTCTCTGCTCCATGTCGCCCAGCCTCTGCAGCAGCATGCCAAGTGTTACTGAAGGCTGTGGTGGCGAGAGGGGTGCACTGCCGGTGTGGGCTGTTGACAGGAGAGCCATATGAAGGTGTGTCTGTGTCCGGCTCACGTGTATGCATGCGCCGATGATGGAGTGGCCTCTCAGGATTCTTTCTGTGCTGTTGCAGTGGGGTGGGCTCTCAGGGGTCTCTCTGTGCTGTTGCCGGTGGGGTGGGCCATCAGAGATCTCTCTGCACTGTTCCCAGTGTGGTGGGCTCTCACAGGTCTTTCCGCGCTGTTGCCGGCTGGATGGGCTCTCAGGTGTAGAGTAGGGCTGCTGGCAGATGTTTCACCCAGGGGTTGGTGGGACTTCTGCATGTGCTGTGACCGGGCTGCTGTCTACCTGTGTTTCCAGGGTCACTCTGCTAGAGTGGCGGGGCCTCCGTGGAGGAGTCCACAGCTGAGACGCAGTATTCTACCTGGAACGAAGTCCCTGAAGCTTTTTTTGGTTATTCTGCATCCACCTCCCTTCCAACCAAAGAAGCTCTCTTAATAAAATCCTGCCACCCCGACCACTCTGGTAGACCAACTAGGAACACTTTTACCCTCAAAAACCACAACTCCCAGAATCATTGTTTTCCTGTCTTCCGCCCGAATACTCCCAACCATTCTTCTCCACGTCCCTACTATTATTCTTTCCCGAACACCCAATCTACCTTGACAAAACCCTAACAATCCTGTCCCTCTGACTGTCATTTTCTGAAATCTCAAACGGCATTGACATAATACTACCATCCCCAAAATGTCCCCCTGCAGGATACTCAGATACTATAATCTCCCCCTTTTCAAATATGAACACTCTCACACACCACGGAAGACAACAGACTAAGTTCAAACCTAATTACCTGACATGTCCCAAGGCAAAGGCCAGGCAGAGTCAGGCAATCGACCAGAATCACATACACCTGAAGGCCCTTTCCTTTCCCCACAGGGATAAAAGGTGGACAAAGACAGACCACACGACGTAAGAGCTGTTGAAGAGGAGGAGAAAGATGGCACAGACCGAGAGGGTGACAAGGAGAAAGTTGACCTTACCCTTTCCGACCAAGGCCTGTGGAACCTCCATGGAGGGAATGATGACAATAGCCAACGTATGTTGCAGCAGATGTCAACGGTACTCAAGACCCACCTCCGCTGATTACCAAGCCAGGGAGAGACACTTGTCGTTATGGTACCAACCTTGACTCCAAAAAGGAAGAAAGCCAAGCGGTTCATCACAGCAGGTGAGTCGAGGGGAGTGTCGATAAGAAACTGAACTGTGTTGAACGAAAAGTAGCCAAAAGCTAAATTGAACTTTGAAAAGCAAGTGATACTAGCAACGAAGGAGGGGAAAACCAGTAACAGAGCAGTCCGGCACCACGTAGGTGCTCACTCAGAAACCTTTGGGCGATTACCCAACGGGTAAAGACTACTGTAACCAGAAGGCCTTGGGAAGAGGCGATGAAGGGTCAAAGTTGTCATAGAGAGGTCTTGTAAAATCCTCTGAACTGTCGAAAGTCTTTGAGCAGCAGATGATTGGGAAAGCTAAGGGAAGTGAATCCCGTATGGTGACAATTAGTACATGAGCTGTATTTTGTAAAGATTAGCAAGAGTGAACCCGGCAGAGGGATGCTAATGAGAAGGGGCGAAGTCTAATGTCCTGTGATGAATTGGCTATAACCATTGACGAGAGTGACCCCGACAGAGGGAAGCCGATAACCAAAGGTCGGTGAGAGTGAACCCGGCAGAGGGAAACCGGTAACTAGGGGCAAAGCCCTTAACCTTTTTAAAAAGACATTAAGATTCCTGAAAGCAAGAAGTATTGCAAGACAAGGGGAAGGAAAGTGCCTCCCATCTCATTTGGGATCCGAGTCCGGCCGAGGGAGATCCAGGGGTGGAAAACTATTAAAGTTCTCTGAGAAGAGAACTGTCTTATGATTTTGTTGAATACAATTTCTGACGAGTCTGCGTCCAGCAGAGGGAGACCCAGACGTGAAGCTATTTCCCAACGTGTTCGTAGAACAGAACTTTTGTGTTTGTTTGGTGAGAGCATCGGGCCTCAAAGGCGAGAGACTTTAATTGAAAAGAGACCTACCCATCGAAGAACCCGATAGCTGATACGGAACTGTTAGCCCATGCTGGAAAGGTTCGAGCGTGTGCTGTGCTCCAAAGTCCCACCTTGTCCTATGTTAAAAACGTGCAGAAGGGAGACCTCAAGGCAATCACATCCTGACTTATTATTTCAACACTGTTTCCTTTATTTGAATACCCTACCCCACACTATTTCTGTAATTAGTTGTAGGGAAATGGCAATCGTTTTTTTTTAGTATAAGCTTTTTATTTTGACAAGACGAAACAAGGACTGTCTTACTTTTCCTTTGATTGTCAACGCTTGCTCCCATCTTAGATTTCGGTTTAGGTTAGCCGTTTTTCCATCCTGCACTTACAGTTTAATAAACACCCTTGAACTGTGTCTGTCTTTACTGTTGTCACCATGAGTTCCTTATACATGGCGTCAGTAGTGGGATATGATTCAATTGATCCTAACTGAAGAGCCCACGTAACTTATGAAGAAAGACAGAGTATGGATTCCCTTGCTCACCCCACAGTATTAGAGAGAGAAAAGCAAACCCTATTCAACCCCTTTTCCCCTCAATGGCGAGAAATCGATGGAGAGCATGTTAATGTTAAAGGATATTTATACTGCGCACTATCACCACCGGAGTGGTCCCCTGGCGCTCTGACGGCTCGGCTCTGAAAAAGGGTAGGAGGGGGGGTGAGTTGGTGGGAATAAGCTGGAAAAGTGCAAGAGAGCAGTGATGTGCTGTTGGCGGCCTCAGCCCGGTGGGTCCGTTGGCTGAGCTTGGGGTGCTCTCCGTTTGGTAGCCGTTGTGTAC
The DNA here is from genome assembly GCF_040938575.1 of Ambystoma mexicanum. Taxonomy (NCBI): domain Eukaryota; kingdom Metazoa; phylum Chordata; class Amphibia; order Caudata; family Ambystomatidae; genus Ambystoma; species Ambystoma mexicanum. The sequence continues at coordinate 116,408,861 of NC_090936.1, forward strand.
CGTTGTGCGATTCTATGTGTGTTTTGTTTTGTTGTTGCATTGTAGTGAAGTTGTGCGGTTTGTTGTGCTATAGAGTCGTGGTTGTGTTTGTTTAGAGTTTGAGAAGTGTATGCAGAGGGATAAGATTGTTAGTGAGTTGGTTATTGATTCATGATTGTACGCTTGGTACAGGCTCGGCAGGTGAATCGTATGTCAATCACTGAATCACATTTCTATCTAGGTGTGGTGCAGACTAAACTTAAGAATTCCATCTACGTGCGGCATATGCTAACAATCACATTTAATCCAGATGAGACGCAGGCTAAATTTAAGAATTCTATCCAAGTGTGGCATGTGCTAGCAATCACATTTCCATCTAGATGTGGTGCAGGCCAAACTTAAGGATTCCGTCTAAGTGCGGTACATGTTGGCATTCACAATCTTGTCTAGATGCGACGCAGGCTAAACTTAAGGATTCCGTCTAAGTGCGGCGCAAGTTAGCATTTATAATTCTATCTAGATGCGACGCAGGCTAATCTTCGTTGTTCACTCTGGGTATGGTACTAGTTAACATTGTGATGCAGGCAATATTGCTGTCCAGCCATGAATAGGTTTAGGCTTGTGGTCACATGTCTCTCTAAGAATGTATGGCTTAAGTCTAGGTTATGGAAAGGTACGTTAGAGTGGCAGGAGCTTTCTGGAGTAGAGTAATTGCTCTACACCCCACCCATGCCACACTCACAGTTTTTGTCAGTGTCTCTTGCCTCCTGGCTTCATTGGCTTCCCCTACAGACACTTTCTTTCACTGCCTCTGTTGGAATCGCCCTTTGCCTTGGGGCCCTTGGGCAGCCCCCTGGCCAGCAGCCCCAGCGGCTGCCCTGGGAGTGTTGGTTATGACCTTTGCGCCAACCAATCAGGGGAGGGTTGGCGAGCAGGGGGTCCACAACCACACGCTCACCTGGTGCCAAGCTGGAAAATGGCCCAGGGAGTGGTGTGCAGAGGGTTAGCTCCACGCTAACATACACAGAGGAATTGGCCTATGAGGGCCGGGGGGGTGGGCGCGGGAGGCAGGAACATGGGGAGGAGGTTGCAACGCGGCTATGGGGCCTGCAAGGGCCCCGCTAGGGAAGCTTGCACTATGATGGTAAAAAGGGGGGACATGGGGCTCACAACCACATGCTCACCTGGTGCCAAGCCGGAAAATGGCCCAGGGAGGGGTGTGCAGAGGGTTAGCTCCACGCTAACATATACAGAGGAATTGGCCCATGAAGGCCGGGGGAGGGCGCGGGAGTTAGGAACATGGGGAGGCTGCAACGTGGCTACGGGGCTTGCGAGGGACCCGCTAGGGAAGCCGGCGCTATGATGGTAAAAAGGGGGTCAGGGGGCTCACAATCACACGCTCACCTGGTGCCAAGCTGGAAAGCATGACGCCTCCCTTCCAACCCTTGGAACACAGAATGGCAATCCAACTTCTTCCCCTAACCTTTCAAGCCATTGCACCTGTCCGAAAGAATATTGAGGGCAACACTTATTATCTTGTTTGCCCTCAAGATTACATGCTACAGGGAAGGGACAAATAATTTGTTTCATTACACCTAAGAGTAAGATGTCCCTTAGGAAGGTCCTTCTACATTCTACCCTGTAAGGAAGGACAAATAAAAATGTTACCCCTTTTTTCCTGCAAGGTCGAATTCACCTTTATTCCCCTGAACTTTTCATCAAACCCCATAAAAATTCATAGGAGCGACAGAGTCTGGGGGTGTGGGGGATGGTGGTTCTAGTACATTAAACTCCTTGGAAAGCACCCAGAAACAATCCAACATGTGAGACCTTGGGGGACATATTTTCACCTAAAACATCAGGAGGAGACCTAAAAATCCCTTCTACCAAATAAAAGATCCTAGAAACCCTTCCTTATTATTCAAAGGAAAAGGTAGGGGGGGACAAAGGAGAGGGGAGATGCAAGAGGGACCCTATGTTAACCAGGAGGGGCAAAACCTAGAGAAACATAACACCCTGGAAAAAAATGTCAGCCCCCTGAATAAGAGTAAGACAGCAACATCCATTATGACTTTGGATACATTGAAAACCTCACAGTTAGAATCATGCCTATTTTGTGGGGAGAATGGCCATGGTGTAGATCTCTGTCCCCAAGCTATAGAGGAGGAGTTGATGATAGCACAAGAAGGGGGTAAGAAAGATTGAAAGGGCCAGAGAAGTGAGAGAACACTTGAACCCACCCTTTAGGCAAGACTTGATTCACCAAGAGGGGGTTAAAAGTCCTGACAATCCCAGTTACATGCTGAAAGGCTTGGAACAGCAGTCTGTGTGTTTTATGGTGGAATCATAGAACACACAGTTCTATGTCTGGGTGTCTGGGTGTTCCATGGTGGAATCTCCCCATGAAATACTGTAGTCCAACCAGCATGGGGGTAAGGCATGTAAGAAACCTGAGGGTATTCTTCCAGCTAGACCTCAAGAATCCCTTATTCAGATGGCCAGGGAAGTGCTGGCGCTCTCAGATCCCAACCCTGGGGGCGGACAAGCCAGGGAGGATCACCTAGGTAGGGCAGCCCGGGGTTATGCTTGGAGAAATACCCCAGGAGAGACGAGGTATTCTACCAGGGATGAAGTCCGTAAAGCTTTTTTTGGTTATTCTGCACCCACCTCCCTTCCAACCAAAGAAGCTCCCTTAATAATATCCTGCCACCCTGACAACTCTGGTAGACTATGAACCTTTTACCCTCAAAAACCACAACTCCCAGAATCATTGTTATCCTTGTTTTCTGCCCGAATACTTCCAACCATTCTTCTCCACGTCCCTGCATTATTCTTTCCCGAACACCCAATCTACCTTGACAAAACCCTACCAAACCCGCCCCGCTGATTGTGATTTTCCGAACTCGCAAACGGCATTGACAAACACTACCATTGCCACAATTTCTCCTATTCCTTTCATTTATTTATGTATGTACGTATGTATGTATGTATGTATGTATGTATGTATGTATGTATGTATGTATGTATGTATGTGTTCATATTTTTAAAGCACACATCACCCCTTAGGCATCGTGGCACTGTTACAGATACCATTGCTGGTTACACAGGGAAAGATCATAGCAGTTAACATAGGGTTATACATTTGGCTCTTGCTTGTAGTTACGTAAAGAATGCATTTGCTTTTTGGCGTGAAATTTCAAACGTTATGTGGCTGGGTGGAGTGAGGTGGTAAGCGAGATGTTTAGATGAAAAGTGTGGTTTTGAGGGACATGCGGAAGGAGAGTAGAGAAGGTTCTGCTCCGAGAGTGTTGGGTAGGGCATTCCAAAGTTTCAGAATTTCAGGATAATAATCTAGGTCAGTCCCGTATGTTTCATAAACCCTATACATCTCATCCTTCCGAGTTAACCAACCAACCCCAGTCTTATAATACCTTTTTTCCATCTTACCATGTAGGATACTCAAATCTCTCCCTTTTACGACACAAACACTCTCACACACCACAGAAGACAAAAGGACTAAGACCATACCTGTTTACCTGACATGTCCCAAGCCAAGGGCCAGGCAGAGTCAGGCAATTGACCAGAATCACACACACCTGACGGCCCTTTCTTGTCCCCGCAGGGTTAAAAGGCAGAGCAAGGTAGACCACACGACGTAAGAGCTAACTCAGCACAGCAGTTCAAGAGGAGGAGAAAGACGGCGCAGACCGAGAGGGTGACAAATAGAGAGTCCAGCTTGCCCTTTCCAACCAAGTTCCGTGGAACCTCTGCAGATGGAATGATAAGTCCGCAAAAAATAGCCAACATGTGTTGCAGCAGATGTCAACGGTACATGAGACCCTCCTCCGCTGATTACCAAACCGGGGAGAGACGCTTGTGTCTGTGGTACCCACCTTGACTCCAAAGAGGAAGAAAGCCAAGCGGTTCATCGCAGCCGGTGAGTCGAGGGGTGTTTTGATATAAAACGATCTGTTTTGAAACAAAAAGTAGCCAAAGGCTAAATTGAATTTTGAAAAGCAAGGAATACTAGCAACGAAGGAGGGGGAAAACCAGGAACAAAGGAGTGCAGCAACACTTGGGTGCTCACTCAGAAACCTCAGGGCAATTACCCAAAGGTAAAGACTACCGTATCCAGAAGGCCTTGGGAAGAGGCGAAGAAGGGTAAAAGTAGTCATACAGAGGTCTTGTAAAATCCTCTGTACCGTTGAAAGTCTTTGACCGGCAGATGATTGCGAAAGCTAAGGGAAGTGAATCCTGCATGGCGACATGAAATGTATTTTGTAAAAAATTAGCAAGAGTGAACCCGGCAGAGGGATGCAAATGAGAAGGGGTGAAGTCTAAAGTCCCCTGATGAATTGGCTATAACCATCTGCGAGAGAGAAACCCGACTGAGGGAAGCCGATAACCAAAGGGTGGCGAGAGTGAACCCGGCCGAGGGAAACCAACAACGAGGGGTAAAGCCCTCAACCTAATTAAAAAGACACTAAGATTTGTGAAAGCAAGAAGTATTGCAAGACAATGGGAAGGGAAGTGCCTCACTTCTCATTTGGGATCCGAGCCTGGCCGAGGGAGATCCCGGGGTGGAAAGCTATCGCCCAACGTTCACTGAGAAGAGAACTGTCTTGTGAATTTGTTGAATATAATTTCTGAGGGTTCTGTGCCCAGAAGAGGTAGACCCAGAGGTGAAGCCATCACCCAACGTGTCCGTAGAACAGACCTTTTTTGTTTGTTGAGAGCATTAGACCTCCAAGCCGAGAGACTTTTATTGAAAAGAGACAGCACAGAGTCCTTCTTGTCCTTTGGCCCACACGTTCTGCTTCCCTGTATGCCTGCCTGCCTGGAGCGAAGGGGTTAACCCTATTGGAGTTGGAGCCTGGAGGTGGGGCTAACTGCAGAAAAGGGCTTTCCTTCGCAGAGCGCGCAGAGTCCACGGAGTGTCCTTTGGCGCACACGTTCTGCTTCAGTGTATGCCTGCCTGGAGCAAAGGGGTTAGACCTATTGGAGTTGGAGCCTGGAGGTGAGGCTAACTGCAGAAAAGGGCTTTCCTTCGCGGAGCACGCGGAGTCCGCGCAGAGTCCTACTTGTCCTTTGGCCCACACGTTCTGCTTCCCTGTATGCCTGCCTGCCTGGAGCAAAGGAGTTAACCCTATTGGAGTTGGAGCCTGGAGATGGGGCTAACTGCAGAAAAGGGCTTTCCTTCGCGGAGCGCGCAGAGTCGACGCAGAGTCCTACTTGTCCTTCGCGCACCGGTGCGCACAGGTAGCAGTCAGTGGATATTGGGGTCTTTCCGGCCGTTAAGGAGATAGTAGCTTTGGTTGGACCAAGCATTTGAAGAGAGCGCCTCAGGAAGCACAGAGGAGCTAGTGACCAATGCGGAGCTATTGGAGCTGAAGTACGACCGGCGTGTAAGGAGTGCAACTAACTGTGTCAGATACTGTTAGGTATTGCAAGCGGGCTCACGGCTGCGAGCTTAATCTCTCCCCCTTCCTTTCACCTGCTCTTCTTTATTCATTTTGCTACATATTTATAGAACTGGCTTTGGGCACTTTCACTTTTTGTATTTTTTTACTTTTGCACATTGTTCATTGCTTTTTGTATACTGTTTTGTCCATGGCTCTGTACAGGGCTTTATAGTAGCCGTTAAGGCATTGTTTGTCAATTGTCAGTTAATGAATGGTGCGGAATAGTTTTATTTGTAGGTTTTATTTATGCTCCATTGTTCCACCTTTTTATTGCTCATCTGCTCTAAACTGTGGTAAAACTTTCTTTTTTCTGTGTGTTTTTATAGGCTTACTCTGATTGATCAGCTAAATCTTGCCCATTAAAATTTGAATTATGGGGGAAAGAAAAGCTGGGGATGAGAGGAGATCAGGGGGCCCAGGGAGAGGGGTGAAAAAACCTAAAAATGCTAAAACCACCAAAGTTGGAAACCCCCAAAGCCTGCAACCATTTCTTCCTCTCAAAGATCCCTTGATTCCTATATGGATGTAATGGCCAATAAGATTGTAAGCTGTATGAATGCTGCTGAGCAAGCATCTAGAGAGGTAGCTCCCCTGCTTGAGGGCCCTTGTAAAGGAAATAATGGGGCTGACGGCCCTGGACTCTTGCATCCTGAGAAGAGGTCTGGGGATGGGGAAGGGGTGGGGTTATTGAAGGTATGGGGGTAGTTCAGGAGCATGACCAGGCTCTAACTATGTTGGGCATCTCGAGGGGGAGTAGACCAGCGTTTGAGGATCCTGATAGTCTGGCCCTGGAATCTTTGTTAGCTTGTGAGGGGGATAAGGTGTGGCTGGAATCCCTTCTTGATGACAAATGTGAAACCTCTTCAGTGTTAGGAAAGATTTCATATGTGTATGTAATTTTCCCTCCATGTGTCAACCCCCAAACCTTTTGCTGCTGTTTAGACACCAATGACTGACTTTGCCAGAGAAGCACAGCCCTCAGCTTTACTCCTCTGGGATTGCGCTCACTTTTTATGGGGAAACTGACATGCCCTTAAGACAGTCAGTACTGGGAGTCTTTGTTTCCCTTAGTCCTTTTCTCATGTTGCAACTTTTGTGCAACATGTAACAAGTGTGCAATGTATCTTACTATACAGCCCACTTGGGTCTACAGTCATTTCCCAAGGCACTAAATACTCTCACTGGACTTTTTATGAACTGTGTAGATGTGTCATGGGCAGGACTCGAGGTTCTTTGTCCTGTCCTTTGGCCATCTTGCCCCTTCACCTTCCCCAGGTCGAGTCGACCCGGGCCAGTCCTTATTTGGTCATGCATTTTCCCGCGAATCCCAATTCTTTCAGGGGCTTCTGCATGCCTTGTGTGTGTGCCTCCAGGATGTGAGCTGGGATGTCTGGTCCCAATACACATCCTGGTTGCCAGAGAGTCTGGAGTGTCCTGAACGCCTGAGACCACCATGGTATGTGATTGGTCCACGTATGGAGTGAGTGTTTGTGAGCAGATCTCCCATTGGGTCCTCTCCGTTTTGACACGAAGGCCACTTTGGATAAGAGGAGGCTGGAAACACCACTACCAAGTCGATCTCCTGAGTTCTCACTGAACAAGGGATAGGATCCAAGTATCCTGCAACTACGAAGCTGAATCGAGGAACCGCTGGAAGGTTTGGCACCCTGAGCCCGCTGTCGTCCCGTGGGACCCCTCTGCATCTGGTCATCCTAGAAGGTCTGCGAAGACGCTTCGACCCATTGGAATAGTGGGACCAACTATTCTCGCCATCTTCACCAAAATCTGCAAGTAAGCTTTCTCTGAAGTGTCCCTGGGCCAACCAGTGGGCTGACCAGCTTACGCAGGACCTTTCCTCTGTCTCCGCAGGCCCTCGAAACTTGGTGTGCTGCTAGCTCTGTGTCCACGGCAACCTCACACCGAATTTCGTACACTTGGCATTCCCAGGTCAGAAGTGAGACGAGTGCGTCCAAACCGGAGTAAACTCGGTTACTGTGTTGCCTGCTGTGGCAACGTCCTTTGCAAGTCCGCTGCATTGGTGACTCTCTTGCCCCTGAAGCCTGCTGCAGTGAAACTGGGGTGATTCACCCCCCCCCCCCCGGAGCAGAGAAATCGCCACTGTCCCATTTGGGAATCCTTGCTGGATCTCAGGAACTAAAAGGTGCCGAGGCGTCCTTTTTGCCGCTGTTGAACCTGCAACCGAATTGGACTAACCTGACAAAGTTTGTGTCTACTTTCCTCAGGGACTGGTGAGTAATCATTACCCCAACCGGTGGCCCCTAGTGCCAGAGCACAACTGTATGCACGAGTGGACCCTGGGGGGCCCTCTCCTGTCCACTGCTATTGCGAAATAGCGACTCTATCCCGAACTCGCGAACTGCCTCTGCCTTCAAGTGGAGGTCCTTCTTGAATAGTGGGAACTTATTCTTCATCGCCTTATCCACCTTCCCGAGCTGCTAGAGACCCCTAAAGAGACCCTGCTTCGTCCATTGGAACAACCGCATGCTTTGGCACACATGTACTATTGAGCACAAGGCTCCACTCTTCTTAGGGCTTGGGCTGTCTCTTAGTTAGGTGAATAACTGATGTTGATTTAGGTCTAAAGATAAACTGGACTGCCTGTTTGCGTCCTCCTCTAGGTTGTCAACATATTTCGTGCAGTCATCCCTTTTGACCCTCCTGGTCTTGTATATATATTGTATTGAGTGTGATGTATAATTTTACTTAATGTTACTGTGATTCTTTGCTATAAGTCTTTGTTACAAAGGCCTTGTAATAAATGTGTCTATATTTTTAATATAACACCTGTCTGGAGTAATGTGTAAGTGTCCTTGCTCTGTGTGCTCATTGAGGTCCTTCAGTCACCCTCACCCCTCCTGAGACTTAGTCTTGACCGCCTGCCATAGCTGCCCTGATTGGTCTGGCTTGTCCAGAAGTTACCCTGTTCCAAGAAACTAGGTTGGCCTTCTGAACCTCTGCCCCTCCTGGACAGAGTTCAGAAATCCTTCTTAACATTCAGTTGATATTGAAATCCCTACGAGGAATGAAGGAGGGGGTCTTAAATACCCTAGCGATCATGGATGACTCCATAAGAGCAATCTCTATGAAGTTGTGTGATCTGGCAAAAGGTGGGTCGGAAGGGGTGGTTGATGCCGGGTCCTGTGCTGTGTGTGAATCAATAAAGGGAGGTTACTCTTCGAGTTGTGACATGGCTGTGGAAAAGCAAAGTTAGCAACTTTCTGTTGCTGTCATAGTGGATGTGGAAGAAGGGCTAGCCGCTAAAAAGGTGTGGGGGGGGTGTCTATCTGTAGCCCAGAGAGGGACAAAGCCATCAAGGTGACAGCTTCCTCACAAGGGGTAGGGGAATCAGACAATTCTAAACCTTCCTCCTGAAGCGGTTCTATACGTAGGGATCATCACTGGCTTGCCTGGGCTACCAAAGGGTAGTTTTGAATCAACCCTCTCCTTAATTAATAAGGCATTGAATTGGTTCAATTCTAACCTGATGGGGCCCAGGATAGATCCTGCCATCATTCGTATGGCTAGAAGAGTGGGTTGGGTGGGCAGCAGGCCTAAAAATCTGTCTGGTGTCTGCGTAGTGGTGACCTTTTCGGATGCAATAATGGCTAATTACCTCTTAACCTCCAACTTAGCACGAGGTCTTAAGCCAGACGGAAGTAGACTCTTTAGTAAGCTTCTTCCGTTGGACTATTTTTATGTGAGGGTAGGGGGGCAGGAGGTATGGGGTCAGTCCCAGGAGAGTAGGGTGGGGGTGCATGGGGAAAGGAAACATTTCAGTCCATCCGGTTTCTGACTGCGAGATAGTGGGCGGCTGGAGCCGGATCCCTAAGAAGGGAGGGCACATCACGGAGAAGGTAAAGGTCCCCCCTGGTGCTCTGGAACTGGCTAATCAATTCGAGATCCTCACTTCGTGTGAGGATCTGGATTGACAGCTGGTTGCCCCGGGGGGTATCCACGCCACGGTGAGTAGTGTGGGAGAGCAGCCAATAGCCCCCATTCTAACCTGCAGCCTTTTGGTAAGCAAACCTCCAGAGTTTCGTTTGCTTTCATGGAATATTGCAGGCTCATCAAGGAAGATGAATAATGGGCCCGTTGTGGAGTTACTTCAAACAAAAGAAAAATGGTACTCTTACAGAAAACCTGGGCGATGAACACCCCTCAACTAGATGGTTTTATTTCTTATGGTATCCGGGCTAAGAAAAAATGGAGGGGCAGATGATATGGGTGTTTGTGTATCCTGATCAAGTCCTCTTTAGACTGTAGGATTAAGGTGATCGATACAGGTATGGACTTCCTGCAGGTCGTTTTCCTATCTACAGCAAAGGGGGAATCGATACGCATCATCCATTTTTATAACAGCCCACACATCTCGGAGGCGTAAAGATTAACAAAAGTGAAGGGGTTCATTGAGGACCTACTGCACGCGGGCAGGAATAAAAATGAACTATATATATGGGGAGGTGATTTTAACATTAAAATGGGAATTGGTGTGGCCAAGGATGCATTAGATCCCTTGGAGGATTTGTCAGTGAACATCCCGGTTCCATGTATGAGGGATGAGAGAGAATGCTCCAAGGGCTTACAGATGTGCTCATGGTTGATGGAATGGGGATTACGCACCGTTAATGGTCGCCTAGCTCCGGATATTCCGGGAAACTTGCCCTTTAACAACCATGTGGGCTGCTCAACAATTGATTACTTTTGTATTTCTGTTGGCCTTTAGCAGCGCACCTCAAGTTTTGAGGTGATCCCCAATGTGAACAGCGATCACCACCCCATACGTTTGTCCTTTATGGGTCTGTTGGGGGTTGGAGTATCTCTGGGCATTGCACGCTGCCCAATGAAGGGGATGAATATCGGATCTAGAAGAATTAAATGGGGGACTATTTTAGAGGAGGAATTGCATTATAAATCGATTATGGAGAAAGAACCCCACTTTGGTGGATATATTGGGGGATAGTCTACCCGCGAAGGCAATTGTAGATCCATTAGTGAAACTATTGGGGGCTCTTACTAGCAAATTTACTAAAGCAATTAAGGCCAAGGGGAGAGTATTGCAGAAGGGTTGGTTTGATGAGGCCTGTAAAGGGGCTAAGAGAGTCCTATTGCTGACTCTCAAGGACCCAGCATCCAGTAGAAGAGCGCTAACCCAGGCTAGAGCACATTATCAGAGGGAGCTCAAGAGAAGAAAACAGGAAATTGAAGGGATGGCCTGTGAAGGCTTTCTGGATGCTGCCAAAAGAAGAGAGCAGAAGGCATTTTTAGAGTTTGCGAAGGGCGGACCCGTTGGGTGTTGGGACAATGTGGGTAGTGGGACCCATGTGGAGGAAGGGGCATGAATAAAGTATTTTGGGAGCCTGTTTGGGGCAGTGACAACTGAGGGTTGTGTAGATCTAGTCGTATCATGTTTAAAATTTGAAGTGAAGTAAGTTAAGAAGGCCATCAACCAACAATCCCATAATCGGGCGCCGGGCCCGGACATGATTCCTTCAGACATGTTCCAGAACCCCTTGGACATGTGGGCACCACTTTTAACGGTGGTGCTCAATGCCTGTATGAAATCTGGTAACTACCCCCCCTCGTGGAAAAGGGCCAATATCTTCCCTATTTTTAAAAAGGGGGACATGGCCAGCCCCAGCGCTTATAGGCCAATCTCACTGCTGGATTCTTCCTTTAAAATTTTAGGGAGTATTGTTAGTATGCATTGAAACATGGGTGGCGGAACAATCGGTTTTATCAGATATCCAGTTTGGGTTTTGCCCAGGAGTTGGCACTATGGAGCAAGGTCTTACTTTATATCTCCTAGAGGCCAATGTTTTTTTGTAGAGGTGAGGCGGTGTACTTAGCTTTCATGGACCTGAGTACGGCCTTTGATAAGGTAGACAGGACAAAGTTCTTGGCCGTGCTCAGGTCCCTGGACTGCCAGGGGTACATTTTGAGGGTGTTGGTTGATATACACACAGACAATGAGGCGTGTATGCGCAGCGGTCCGGGGGACACTGCACGGCATGCTTCAGGGTTGGATGCAGTGTGCCGTAGGGCTGTGTGTTGGCCCCCATTTGCTTCTTTTTATGTATCAATGGTCTCTCTAGGGATCTTATTAACATCTTGGCTGATTTTTTGGTCTTGGGGGGACGGGCTTTTCCTGTCCTAGCGTACGCTGACGACACAGTATTGATAGCTAGAACACCGAGAGCATTACATACTCTGATAAATGCCTATACAACCTTTATGTGTGAATTGGGGTTAAAAATCAACACCAAAAAATCGGCTGTGATGGCGTGTGTGGGCAGAAAACGGCCAGTGGCAATGAGACCAATGCTTTGTGTCAGAGAAGGCATACCCAGGGTAAAGGTTTTTGATTATCTGGGGATAAGTTTCTCGGAAGCTTTAACTGGGAAGGCCCACCTGGCCAAACAATCGGCCAAAATGAGCCAGCAAATGTTTTCCGTTTTATGGTGCGAGGGCCAGCCTCTGGAAGTGATCTCTAAGATCTACGGCACGCAAACAATGGCAGTCACAATGTATGGTGCCCCATTATGGGGTTTTCAGAGGGCAAATAAAGGAGAATAAATTCATCAGGAGACTGTTGGGGCTCCCGAATTCCGCGGCATGTATTGCAATCCATCGTGAAATGTGGATGGAGTTCTGGGAAGATCAGTGGGCGATGGCCCCGATTTTATTTTGAGTCCGGTTATGGGCAAATGAATATGCCTCCCTTTGCCACTTCATCATTCGGTCTGTACTGGGAAGGGTGAGGTGGCAAAGAATTCCATGGCTCGACTATATTTCCAAAGCCCTCTGGGAGGCCAATCTCAGTGCTCTTTTTCCACCTGTTCTATTAGTAACGAAGGCTGAGGGGAATAGTTATAAACCTGTGCTGGGTGAGGCTGTTATGAGGAAAATAATACTTTTAGAGTATGGAAATAAATCTGGCCAATTCCATACAAAGATCAGCAGGCCTTCTGTGATTCAACCATATTTAACCTCGGGTTCCTGGAAAAAAGATTGGTGGTTAATAACTAGGGCAAGGTTCGATTGCCTCCTTCTCCAAGGGAAAACAGTAAATTGGAAAGGGTTTCCCGACTCCGCTAGTTGTCCAGTGTGTGGACATCAGCATGAATACTTCTCATGGATTGCTGTTTTTTATTGGTTATGCAGAGATATGGAGAGTAACATTGTTACCAGCCCTAAAGAAGGCAGAGATCTGCCATTATAAAGTAGCACTCATCTTTCTTTTGAGTGCAGACTCTGTTTTTACGGCCTGGGCACTGCTCTCCATTCTGAAGAGAGCAATGTACTTCAGAAAGGGGCTGATGAGGCTTCAGGGAGATGGAGGAATATAGGGGGAATTGCTTTTACAGTGTCAAACATTTTTAGGTAATGGAACAAATGGAACAGTGGTTTTGTAGTATCATTTAATGTTATGTTATCATGATAAGATTTATTGATGTATGATATGGGTTTTTTGCACATGATTTTAAGGAAAATTTTATATGAATTTGGGTATTTTTGGATGTATGCTATGTTGTCTTTTTTGTGTGTTTGATGGATCTTTGCATCCGAAATAAACTTTTTTGACTGACTGAAAAGAGACTTAACCATCCAAGAACCTGATAGATGATACAGAACTGTTAGGTTGTGCTGGGAAGGCTCGAGTGTGTGCTGTGCTCCAAAGTCCCACCTTGTCCCATGCTAAAAACGCAGGGAAGGCAGACCTCAAGGCAATCATATCCTGACTTATTATTTGAACACTGTTTCCTTTCTTTGAATACCCTATCCAACACTCTTTGTGTAATTAGTTGTAAGGAATTGGCAATAGATTTTTTTTTAGTGTAGGCTTTTTACTTTGACAAGACGAAACAAGGACTGTCTTATTTTTCCTTTGATGGTGGACATTTGCTCCCATCTTAGATTTAGGTCTAGATTAGGTGTCTTTCCATCCTGCACTTACAGTTAAATAAACACCCTTGAACTGTGATCACTTGTGTATGTCTTTACTGTTGTCACCATGAGTTCCTTACAGTTCACAATAATGGGGACGGAAGAAGATATGGGTGTCTGTCACATGGCCAGATGGTCTTTGGCCTATGTGTGGGGATGGCAAAGGGTCCCTGCTGGGCTGTGCCAGCTGTTGTCTAGCATGCATGCTTCTGGTATCCATGAGGTCCAACAAGGCCGAAACATGTCTGGGGTTGCTTAGTTTTCTGTGTAGAGGGGACCTGGCTTAGCAGTTCGGGCTGGGCTGCTACCTTCGGTGGCGGCAGCTGCTGACTGGTTTGCACATGGCTGGTCCCCTTTTGCAATGGCGCAGACGGGCTAAAAAACGGTGGTGTGGAAGGTTGCCCAGAGCAATTGCCAGTGGTTTAGATTAATTTGAAACCTTCCACCCATCACTTTTGTGGTCAGTCTGGTACCCATGCACCCACGGGTGCCACTCAATTGGGGGGCAGGGGTGGCTTGATACATGGCACTGGCAGGTCCCTATGGGGCACTGCTGTGCTACCAGCATGAGTGTGTAGTGCCTGGCACTTGGATGGGTCACTTGGCTCCCCTCCCCACTGCTCTGACTCAAAGGGGTGACCTTGGTGCACTGGCACATTGCTGCTATGGTAGGTGGCTGATGTGGCACTCACTCGCTGCACCACGTCGCCATGCCCGGCTCCTGGGTATGTGCACTGGAGCATCTTGTGCTAGGCGGTCATTGATGCATGCACATGTGCTGGGTGGGGGGGTTGACTCACCTCCTGCCTCCTGGCTGCTGGCACCCGCCGATGCCCTCCGCGTCCAGCAACATGCTGCACTTCTCCTCCAATGCTGTGAGGACCAGTGACTCCACAGTTCCTCCTCCGGTATCCATGCTCTCCTGCCGGTGTTGGGACAGCAGTCTGCGCACCCTGACCATCAGGTCATTCCAGCGCTTACAGCAGTCCTCCCCATCACAGAGGACACTTGCCACCACTGTCGCCTTCTGGCTGATTGAATGCCATCTGGCTGTCCTGCACTGGGCTGATGTTTTATGTTGCCTGGGCCCATACAGTTCATCATGGTGTGCAGCCACCTCATCCTTGCTGAACTTTGGTGTTCTTAGGAAATCTTGGGCACCCTTGCCTCTGACCCTCTCCTGGGACATTCTGTCGAGTTTGCAGGTCTGAATGGTTACAGGAAGTGGAGGTATTTGATGGAATGTGATTTTCAAAATGGCCACTGTAATGCTTCCCGTTCCGGCGGGTGACGCAATTTTCACTGCCGCGAATAGCACCGGCCACGGACGATAACGCTACTTGTGCGACGATTTTCGGCAATAGCTATTGATTTGGTGCTTTCCAGAGGGCACAAATAGTGTTACCACCGGAGTCGGATGAACGTGCTTGCAATGCTGTGATAAGGGCGATATTTGCGCCGCGGGTCACAGCGGTAATGCTATTTCCACTCTGCGATAACAGCGCCTGCTTACCGCCCAATTTGTGATGAGGCCCTGTTTCTCAAAGGAGGTTCAATCAGAGGGCCTCGTGAATAAAGGTAGCAGGTTCTACCACTGATTATTGGGTTTGAGAGTTGGTTGCCAGACAGGATGAATCAGAATGTAGCTGATGGTACCTAGCCTCAATCATTTTGCTGGTTGGTAAGACAGAGTGTGAGTCTTTCCACAACTTTGCTTCAGGCAGCAAATCCTTTTGAATTGGCACACCTGACTTGTCTGCGTTGTGCAGTGAAAGCACTCCTGAAAGTTCTCCCATTCTGAGGAGTCTTCCTCTGGTACTGGCAATCTCAGGAAATCCTGAACGCTCCACATGCAGCTGTGGAAGTCCTTTGCTGGCAGCAGGGATACATCTTCCTCCCCTGCATCTTAGTCGTCTATATCCTGGCTAGGAGATTCTGTACATCAGGCACCCATGATAGAGTAGGTGCTGCTGGAGTCCCAGAGCCGGGATTGAAGCTGGGGCAAAAACAGTGCAGAAGGTTCCACTGTCGATGTGGGTGATGGAGGGCATCCTATTGGCGCAATTGCCACGAAACTGGTGGAGGCATGGTAGGCGTGTTTGACAGCATGGGCTAAACAGGGATCGTTAGTCGTATAACCCCTTCGATAAAGTCTAAAAATACAACTGAAGAAATATCACAACAAAATCTCCCTATTAGTGACAGTAGTAAAAGCATTTCAGTGCTGTTACTAGCAATACCAAAAAACAACATAAAAAAAATATAACTTACCATTTGGTAAATTTAGTTCTTGGATTGAAACTCCTGAACCAGATGATGTGTGAAATGTTACTCAAGTGATTTGTACCATCCACAATTCACAATTAAAAAGGGGTAACGCTCAAAAATATAATTTGAGAAATGTAGCAATTTTAGCACATATGCAAAATAAACATTAGCAAATATATTTTTTAAAAGTTTATGAAAATAAACCAACCGAACAAACCTCAATTAAAAAAAGTTCCACTGTAGTTAATACATCTAGAAAACTAAATACTAAAAGAACGCATACAGAAACGGTAACTGTAAAAAAAGGACGTGTACCTGTACCGTACCTTCTAAAGTTCCCAAAACATATCCAGTTGGTTATTCAGTATGTGAGAAACCTGAAGGTGTCTCACTTCCTAGTACCCGGGGATCTGTCATCCAGGTGGCCAGGACACGGCCA
The DNA here is from genome assembly GCF_040938575.1 of Ambystoma mexicanum. NCBI lineage: Eukaryota > Metazoa > Chordata > Amphibia > Caudata > Ambystomatidae > Ambystoma > Ambystoma mexicanum. The sequence goes on from NC_090936.1 coordinate 116,424,974, forward strand.
TCGCTATTGGATCCAATTCCTGGGGGTGGACCAGTGCGGGAGGATCACCTGGGTGAAGGGTCTTCAGGGAGTGGAAGTGGGACACTGAAGGATGACTCGTGGTACCCCCTTCCGTATGACAATTTTTCCCCATCCTGCCCGTAGAATATCTAGAAAACTCAACCCCCCTTGACACTAACACTTTCTCACAGACCGATTACCACGAAAGACGATGGACTAACACCAGAGCCGTATACATGACATATCCCAACACAAGGGTCAGGCAGAGTCAGGCAATTGCTGGGAATTACGCACACCTGCCTTCCATTCCCTTTCCCATTTCCCCTTAGGGATAAAAGGCGGAGCACAAAAGCACACTCTGAGTAAGGCCAAATGCATGAGGAAGCAGTTATTCCAGGACAGCAGTTCAAACAGAGGAGAAAGGCGGTGAGATCTGAAAGGACGACGAGGAGGGAGTTACCCTTGCCCTTTTCAACCCAGACCTGCAGAGCCTCCAAGAAGGGAAACGTAAGACCGGGAATTGCAGCTGGTGAATGGTGCAAAAGGATGTCAGCAGTACATGGGACCCTACTGCATTGATAGACAGGGCGGGTCGAAGCAGTTGCCATCATGGTACCGTCCTTGACTCAAGAGGCAGGAGACGCCAACGGAGTTCTGCACAGCCAGTGAGTCGGAAAGAGCTGATAATAGATCGGACTGTGTTGGGCTCAAGTTTGTGAAGAGCAACATTGTATGAAGAAAGAAGACTAAAGTACAAAAGTCTTTTGTAAGCAAAATAGGTATCAGTTAGAGTGGTCCGGCACCACGTGGGTGCTCAATCGAAGGACTCTGACTGATACCCCACTCCTGAACAAGGAGAATGTTTTGAACTGAGATATGAAAGTGGTAATACGAGGGTCAAGCCAAACCCCTTGTACAGTCGAAAGTCTTAGGTTGTTGTTGAAACTACAAGTACCTAGAGGCCCTAGGGGAGGCCGGAGTGAGGTGTCGAGGTGGTCATACAAGGGTCAAGCCAAAACCCTTGTACAATCGAAAGTCATTGGCACGTTGCAGGACTCTTTGAGGAATATGAAAGTGTAAACCCGATCAAGGGAAATGTGAAACTGGCGTTTGAGCCCGGATGAGGGGAACGCTGTGCGACTACATGATTGTGATTTTGTGGGCTCACCCAATTCAGCGTTTATCATACATGAATACATTCACCCATCCTTATTGCCATTATGTCACCCTTAACGCCTCAGACATCCAATCAAAAGATATGTGTTCTCGTCAAATGTGTTACGATATTCAAGGATGTCTACATGAAGGATCGCAAATAGGGACTGCATACTATGAGTGCCACTAAATCGCCAATGCTAATCACGTCAATGTCTAAAGTACCGTTGTACCGGGACAGTCCACCTTAGTTTGTAACACATCAATGGATCTTACATCAATTGGTGTCAGTCGTACGGACATTGCAGAGGCCAAGTTGACTGTGATTGGTCCATGTGATAGCAACTGCTCTACACCCTCTCCCCCCATTCCCCTACACACATCCTGCCTAAGTTCCCTTGGGGTACTCTGGAAAGAAGATATGCTATGTTCTTGTGCAGGTGATGCCGGGTGTACCCTGATGCCATGGCTTCTGACCCCCATCAGGAAACCACACAACAGACACGAACAGGCATACAACCGTGCCCATGTACGCACTCACTGCACCATTGAGTAGACGTTTGGCCTGTTGAAAGCCAGGTTTCTGCTGCCTCAGCAGATCTGGGGCAGCCCTCATGTACCAGCCAGAAAAGGTGGGCAAAATTATGCTGGTATGTGCCATGTTGCACAATATGTGCATCCGGCGCAACGTCCCCCTGCCACCCGACATGGACATGCTGCCACCAGAGGCAAAGGACGATAATGATGAGGAGGAGGATAATGCACAATGCCACGATGCCGATGATGGATGCCACACGGCGAGAACTAAATCACCACTACTTTTGAGCAGCTATAACAGACATGGCCCTGGGCATGGATCACACTGGGCACTAGACATGGATCACATTGGGCATGTGGCACTGTACATGAATTATTGGACAAAGAGCAATGTCCATTAAGGTTTGTTTGCTACACCAGATTTATTGTGAGAAGATTAACTACGTCATAACCTAACATTACCATCCCGTCCTACTAACCCCACACCGCCTCCCCAACTATCACTCCCCAGACCCCTTCCCCAACTGTCTCTCCCAACACCCCACCAACTATCCCTCCCCAGACCCCCTCCCAACTATCTCTCCCCACAGCCACTCCTTAACCATCCCTCCCCACATGCACCACATCCCTGTCCTATTTACGCCCCCTTTTTGTTGGAGGTGTGTGTCCCTCTGCCGGGCGAGTGAGCCGCTGCGATTGACGCAAAGGGCTGCTTTGCCAGGAGCTAGTGGGTGTTGTGCTGGAGGATGGCCCCAGTGGCGTTGTAATGTGCCGTTGTTCGGCTATTGCCTGGACCAACACAGCTATGGACTTCACAAGGGATGAGATGCTGCCATTGCCCTCCCTCACACTCCGTGCAAGATGGTACACACCCCCCAGCATGCGTGCAGTGTTCCGGGAAGTGTCCTGCATTCTCTGGCACATGAGCAGCGCCTCTGCAAGGTATTGCTGCACCATCGTGTGCATTGCTTGTTGATGCTCCTCCATCCTTGAGAGGTGGCCCTCAATGTCGCATATGTTACGAATTGGTGGATATTGGATGGGTTGTGGGCTATGAGGGCCCATGGGACTAAAGCCAACAGCATCCACGTAGCTCTGGACACTAGGTATGTCCTCCACACCACCTTCGTCCCCCAATGTGTCCCATTCACCCAATCGTGGAAGTGGTGCAGGTTCACCCTGCTGGTGTGGTGGCTGGCCAACAAGTACATCCTGTTGGAGGGGTGGCTGGCCAACAAGTACATCCTGCTGGCGGGGTGGCTGGCCAACAAGTACATCCTGCTGGCGGGGTGCCTTGGACACAGGTGCTTCCTGCTGGCGGGGTGCCTTGGACGCAGGTGCCTCCTGCTGGCGGGGTGCCTTGGACGCAGTTGCCTCCTGCTGGCGGGGTGCCATGGACGCGGGTGCCGGCTGCTGGCGGGGAGCCTTGGATGCAGGGGCCTCGTGCTGGCTGTGGGGCTGGGACGCTGGTGCCTCCTGCTGGCTGGGGGGCTGGGATGCAGGTGGTGTTTGCTGCTCCGCTCTGCTGGCAGATGTGCTGGTCTCCTGGCTGGAGGTGGTGGTAGGCCTGCGTTGGGTCCATGCCCCGGTGCCCCTGGATGTGGTCGGCAGTTCCCCATCATTGCCAGATGATGTGCCGGTGGGGGACAGTAAGGCAGGGCATCAGTGATGGGTGTGTATCTATTAGACAGACATCAATACTAGTACTTTCTGAATCATGTGCATTGTCATGGACTTGGTGGAGGGCATGGCATGGTGCACACATGCATGTGTGGTGTGGGTACATGGTGTGAGCAGTGTCTGTTGCCTGGGGTACTGCTGATTATCTGTTTGTGTGTTGGGGGTGTGCCACACAAGCTCTGTGACATGTTTGATTGTGAGACTGATGTGTTTCACATGTAAGTGCTGCCTATGGCAGTTGCTTCGTTGATGGTGATTTTTCATGATGTGACATGGTGTTTGGGACAATTGTGCTGCATGTGTCATTGATGTGTGCATCTTGTCATGTGCTGTTGCTGGGGGTACGTGACACTTACATCACTTTGGTCATGTGGTAGCACGTCGGTGACTACAGAGTAGTGCATTGTCGGGGGATGTGAGTCTGAGTGCATGTAGATGGAATTAGTGGGTGCAATACAGGGGACCTGTGTGATGTGTGAGTGATGTATGGGTGGGGTTGGCGGGCAAGTGCAATGTGCATGTGTGCAACAAGGTTGACAGTGGGTGAAATACCAGCAGGGCATCGGGTTCTACATACTTGACAGATTGGCTTAGCCATTTTCACTGGGGTTACAGAGTGTGTAATCAGACTTTGGCCTTACGGGTGCTAACCAGCATCATCGAAGGACACATCTCCAGCCTCTGCATCTCCCACTCCCTCTATTGCCTCCATGTGCATTACACTGCTGCACTTTTCCTCCCATGCCTGCAGTTTGATAGGGGATGGTGGTCCTCCTCCAGTGGCCGTGGCCTGGGCGTGCTGTGCGGCAAGGATGTTGCGCATACAGAGACGTAGATCGTCCCACCTCTTTTTACAGTCCCGCACTGTCGTGGGTTTTATCCCCACTGCCGACACCCTATGGGCAACCTCCTCCCATATGGCCTTCTTCCGGATATGTGTTTGTCGGCGTCGATCTGTGCAGAACACTTCGTCTGAGTGTTCTACAAGTGTGTCGGCAAGCATGTTAAGTTCGGGTTCACTGAACCTGGGCTTGCGCTTTCGGACAGAAGGTTGCCATGTAGATATGTCTGAGTAAATGAGTGGTCACTCAAGTTTAGCCTCACACTCCTGTGTACTCTGGATTGCAATGAATTGTGTTTTTATAATGGCAGCCGGTGCGTTTCCTGTTCCAGCGATTACGTTATTTCCAGTGCCGGTAGTACGGGTGCCGGTAACAGCGGCATGCGCGAAGTCGGGTTCAGAGTCAGCAAGAATGCAGGTATGGGGGCGTTTGGGCCCGTTGCCAGCATGCCGGTGATACTGTTTCCGGCATGCCGGGATGCGCATGCACGCTGACTCGGAATCACCCGTTGAATCTGGCAGCAGTGCTACACGGACACGGTAGCACCGGCATACCGGTATTTCTTTTTTTTTTCGGAGAACTAGTAATGAGTCCCATTGTCTCTGAATTCCTATAAACTCCTATGGATGCTTAATACAAGTGGCAGGTGTCTAAGTACGCTGAGAAGGACAGCCCCTGATCCAGTGAGCACATGGCCGAATCCACGTTGTTGTCTTTTGCCCAAAAGAAAAAACATGGCCATTTGCTCTGTACTGGCCCCTGGTTGAATCCTTTCTTGCTTTTTGGATTATTTTAAGATTATGGTCTGATAGTCCCAGATGCCCCAGTGTAAATTCTTCAGGAACCAAGCCGCTAGGGCTAGCGTGCCTGGTGCTGGGTGTACAACTGCATCTCCTTACTGTGTGAGTAGGTGAGGCCTTTTATCCATGGAGGAACTGAGCCGGGACTGGCCACGTGGGTCAGATCGGAGTACCACACCCTGGATTGCCACTGAAGTACCATCAGGATCATGATGTATTGTGTTGATTTCCTGAATTTGCACAGTACTAGTTAAATTAGCGGGGTTGGAGGGAAGGCATTACACCACAGTTTGTTCCATGGGATGTGGAGCACATCCCCAAAGGATTGAGTGCCTACCACCATCCACAAAGCAAAGTGATGACATTTTGAGTTAACCTTCATGGCAAAGAGTTCCACCTCTGGGAAACCGCAGGATTTGAGCAGCTGGAACAGGGCTTCTGAACACAGTTCACATTCATAATGTCCCATACCTAGATTGCTCAGCCTATCTGCTTCCTAATTGTTTTCGCCCGTAAGGTGTATCACTGGCAGGTGAGTGTTGTGGGCCATAGCCCAGCCCCAAATCTGCATAGACAGTGTGCATAGAGGAGGAGACCTCGCCCCATCCTGCTTGTTTACATAGAACATGGACGTGGAACTATCTGTTGTAATCAGGACTCTCCTGTCGCTGATGAGTGGTAAAACGGCTTTGAGCCTTAGTCCGATAGCGTTGAGTTCTAGGAAGTTTATGTGTTGCCCTCTGACTGGGGTACACTAAAATCTGTGTACAGAGAAACTGTCCAGGGTGGCTCCAAGCCCTCTAACAACGAGTCTGTCATGATCATAGCCCAGGTTTCGCCCCACTCATCAAATTTCCTTCAATGTTCCACCACCGTAGATCGTGGCTCAACCCTTGTAGTGTGGAGATCCTGTCTGACTGTGATCCTCCTTCCTGATACCATCTGTTTGCTAGATTGAGCTGCAATCTCCTCATGCTGAGTGTGACATTTAGCACTGCAAGTAAACATGCCGCCATGAGCCTCAGTATATGTTGGTACCACCAAACAGATGAACACATTACTTACCAACTGCAACGTTCTTTCGATTGGATGTTCCTCCCATGTATTCCTCATCTTAGATATTTCCTTACCTTCAGCTTTGCTGCTTTGGAAAAAAATGTTTCTCTCTCTCTCCACCAGAGGGCGCTCCTCTCGAGGCTGCGGCATCGATGTTCCTCGGAGGCATCTGTCGAGCACTGATGTCATCCGCTATATAAATGCCTCGAGCACGCGCGTTGGCCTCCGTTCGGTTTTTTCATATATTGTAACCAATGTATTGTAGTTAATGCCGTGCCTCTTTTGACACAAGCCGAGTGTAAATCACGTAAACTGTACTGTGGGGTTGGCTGGGAGGGTCGATGAGGAATATATGCGAGGAACATCCAATCGAAAGAACATTACAGTTGGTAAGTAACTTGTTCTTCAAATGGATTGTGTCCTCCTACGTATTCCTCATTTTAGATAGACTCCCAAAGCAGTTTGTATTGGAGGTGGGAGTACAGAAATGTTCTAGTCATGTACAGAATGGAGTACAGATTTAGCAAACAGACCTCCTTGATAAGAAGTTGAGTCTAGAGCATAATGTTTTATAAATGTATGCATGGATGACCATGTGGCTGCTGCACAAATATCCTGTATGCTGTCGAAGTTGCCATGCCCCTGGTCGAATGAGCCCTCAGCCCATCTGGTGGTTATTTCCCAGCCAATCTATAACATCCTGGTATAGCCAAAATTATCCATCTAGATCATGTTTGTTTAGTTACAGCAAGTCCTAATTTGCGGCCAGTGTACCCCACAAAAAGTTGATCACACTGACGTAATCTTGAAATATAGGAGCTAAGAGCTCTACTGGGATCTAGTCTATGTAGCCGTTCCTCTTCCTTACTTGCGTGAGGAAGGTCAAAAGTAGGCAATGTTATTTTTTGCGACAGGTGAAAATCAGAAACAATTTTTGGCAAAAATGATGGTTTAACTTTAAGCACTACTTTGTCTTTATAAAAGATGGTGTGAGGAGGACCGCTAGAAAGCGCCTGTAACTCACTTACCCTGCGGGCTGATGTCAATGCTACAAAAAGTATTGTTTTCAAAGTAAGGAGCCTTAGTGGACAAGAGTATAAAGGCTCAAATGGAATGCATGTGAGGAATTTCAGAACTAAGTTTAAATCCCACAAAGGAACCTGAAAAGGTATTGGTGGAAAAACACATTATTTAGACCTTTTAAGAATTGAATTATTATGTCACGCCGCGCGCTCGCTCGCGGGCGCCACTTACCTGTCCTGGGGTCCCGGGTCCACGGCCGCAGCGGTCTCCTCCTTCATGGAGGCTGTATCCGCGGTGGCGTCTCTCCTCACGCCGACCCGCGGTTCGGATGGGCGCCGTGGACGCCGCCATCTTGCGAGGATCTGCGCATGCGTGGATCGTCAGTATTCGACGTCCCGCGCATGCGCAGTGTCGGAACATGCGTTCCAAGCGTCGCTTTGACCCCGGACCATAAAAGGGACCGCATACACAGGGACAACGCGTCTCAACGCGGTTGTTACTGTGTATGCGCTGCTGGAGTCCTGGCGCTGTTTTCCAGCCCTCCAGTTCCCTGTTCTACCTGTTTCTGCCTAGTCCTGCCTCATCTCCTTATTTCCTTCTTGCTTCCTGGTCCTCCTACCCTTTCTTCCCTTTATTGCTGATACTTTGCCTGTCCCTGGTTTAGGGTAGAGGAGGTCCTGTCTGGGTTCCTAGTTGTAGTGGGGACTCTCCTGTCAGTACTGCTTTTTCTTGCAGTTTGCTTTCCTTTGCCTGTCTTGTGCCCTGCCGGTACCTGTGCCTAACTGCCTTTTGGAAGTTCCTGAGTTCAGCCCTGTTATCATCGTTGATTTCATCAAGCCTTCTCAGCCAGTGGAAACACTGTCCCGACGTCACGCAAATTCTGAGAAGTGCCACCCGTGGCGTTGGGAGTTGGTTCAGTGCCGTCCTGTCTTATATCGTCAGGAGGGGTTTGGGCTAATTTCTCGCGTTACCCATTCATCGGCCATCAATACATCGACATACTGGCAACCTCAACTCCACGGTCTACAGGAAGAAGAGGTAACCCACGATCTCGTGAAGATTCGTTTAACAGATTGAGACGCCTCACCCCCAGTCCCGACATGGACGACATGCAGGAACTACGTGAAGAAATGCGTGCCATGCGTCTTGAAATGACCACTCTCCGCCAGGAGAACAACACCCTCAGACAAGCATTGGATCGGTGTTTGGCTAATCCCGCACAACCTGTCACACCGCCTGAGAACTCCATGGCTTACACTACTTCGATGAAGTATGATGGTGATCCGCGTCGAGTGGCAGAGTTCTGTACTCATTGTCGGATCCATTTCCAATTCAGGTCTACTCATTTTGCTCAAGACAAGGCTAAGATCGGGTATATCCTTGGAAATCTAACCGGCAATGCACTCGCCTGGGCCGCACCTTTGGTCTCTACCAACAGTCCTCTGTTGGGTGATTTCGCTGCCTTCGAGAAAGCCTTTTTGGACGTCTTTAAACTGCCCAATTTGGCAGCCATGGCCCAGAATCAATTAATGGAGATCAAGCAAGGGTCAGGTGACATAATCCACTACATCAGTCGGTTTCGACAATTAGCAACCGATTCACAATGGCCCGAAATCACTCAAAAAACCTTGTTTCGTCGGGGACTACGAGAGGAGTACAAAGAAGAACTGCTGCACATTCCGGAGCCAGAAACGTTGCCTGCATTGGTGGAACAAGTCTTACGCATTGACCACAGGTTAACCGAACGACGGAGTGAACGCCGCAGATCTGACAGGTATCAACCAATTCTTCCAGCACAGAACCCCGGACCGGCTGTTTCTACCGATGTAGGTCCAGAACCCATGCAGTTGGGTGCCATCCGAGGTCCGTTGTCCGAGACTGAAAAGAAAAGAAGACGACAGAAGAACTTATGCATGTATTGCGGTGGTTCTGGCCATTTTCTAGGCACCTGTCCGCTACGTCCTCTGAAGAAACAGGAAAACTAACAGGCCCGTTGTTTGAGGCGAAGGCAGCAGCGGGCCGCCCTTCTGAATCTGTCCTTCCTCCCATGAACTCAGTACCCTTGTTGATCCTGAAAGTCGGTGTTGCCTGGCTTGGAAAATGTGTGAAGACCTGGGCCCTTCTGGATTGCGGAGCATCTGGCAACTACATCGATGCCTCGTTCGCGATTGCCAATGGGATCCGTTTACATAATAAGGAACGACCAACAGTGGGCGAGGTGATCGATGGTTCTACTTTGTCTTCTGGTCCGGTTTGCCAACACTCCGATCCCTTGTGGCTCTCTGTGGAAGGGCATCTCGAACGTATCTCATTGGACGTCATCAAGTCTCCCTCATTTCCGGTGGTGCTGGGTTTACCATGGCTGTTGTATCACAATCCCCAGGTCGATCGGACCGTTCGCTCCCTGGTGTTCTCTTCGACACGTTGTCCTCGTGACTGTGTACTTCACGAAACCTTTCCTGCTATTTTGGAGTCCCTCAATCCTGCTGACGTATCTGCTAGTTTATGTGCCACTCAATCGGTTCCTCATGAATATGCTGGATACCACAAGGCGTTCTCCAAGCCTGAGGACATACCACTACCACCCCATCGGCACTTTCATTGTTCCATTGATGTCCTGCCTGGTGCGATCATTCCCCACGGCAAGATCTATTCGTTGACTCAACTCGAGAAAGGCATCCTGCAGGAGTACATTACGGATTGCCTCAACAAGGGCTACATAGTGCCGTCCAAATCCCCTGCAGGATTCCCGTTATTCTTCGTCAAGAAGAAAGAGGGCACTTTGCGCCCTTGTATCGACTACCGTCAACTAAACGAGATCACGAGGAAAGACAGGTACCCGTTACCACTCATCCGGGACATCATTGAATCCCTGAAATCAGCACAGATCTTCACCAAGCTGGATCTAAGAGGGGCCTATCACTTGGTGCGGATTAAGAAGGGAGATGGGTGGAAGACGGCCTTCAAAACACCTATTGGTCACTTCGAATACAGGGTGATGCCGTTTGGACTCTGCAACGCCCCGGCAGTCTTCCAACGGTTCATGGACGATGTCTTTTTTGACCTTATTAGAATATTTGTCTGGGTTTACCTTGACGACATTCTGTTTTTTTCTGACACTCGTACTGCACACGTGGCGCATGTTCAGGAAGTCCTCCGTAGATTAATACACAACGGCCTGTATGCCAAAATTGAAAAATGCCAATTTCATAGGGAAAGCATGGAGTTTCTGGGTTATGTGATCAGCAACACAGGAGTACAGATGGATCCCGCAAAACTGCAAGCTATACAAGAATGGAAATCGCCACATGGCGTGAAGTCACTTCAAAGGTTCTTGGGCTTTGCCAACTTTTATCAGCGTTTCATTCCACGTTTTTCTCAACTGGCCAACAGTCTAACCCGCCTGACCAGTACCAAGGTGCCGTTTCTCTGGGACACGCAGGCCGAGGAGGCATTCCTGGAATTAAAAAGATCTTTCATGTCGGCTCCTGTTCTTAGACATCCAGATGATGTAAAACCATTTGTGGTTGAAACAGACGCTTCGGACTACGCAATTGGTGCGGTCTTACTACAGCAAGATGCAGTCACGGGAATTGAGCACCCGGTGGCATATTACTCGAGGAAATTGTCAGTGAGCGAGAGAAACTATGCAGTGATAGAAAAAGAATTACTGGCGATAAAGGCTGCCTTCGAGGAATGGCGACATCACTTGCTGGGTGGGAGGTACCCGGTGATGGTTCGCACGGATCACCGTAATCTACAGTTCCTGCGCTCTTTGCAATGCAGAACCTCCCGTCATGCTCGTTGGGCCTTTTTCTTTTCACAGTTCGATTTCACCGTCACGTACATTCCTTGTTCCCAGAACACTAAGGCTGATGCCTTGTCTCGTTCTCTGGAAAATAACATTGAAGGTGTCAAGGAACCGGAACCTCTGATAGCGTCCAAACATTTTCTATCGATGGTGACTCCCCAGCTCCAACAGTTGATTGAGGCCACACGAACGGATCCCTCAAGAACACAGATACTACAACGTGCTGACATCAGGGAACGTGAAGGCTTGTTGTTCTTCAAGGATCGTCTGTACGTTCCCACATTGGAACTCCAGAAAATCGTTCTACAGAATTGCCATGATTCCGTCGTTTGCGGTCACCGTGGAGTCCGCACAACACAAGAACTGGTTGCACGACAGTACTGGTGGCCTGGATGGGCTACACTGGTAAAGCACTACGTGGACTCCTGCCCTGTATGTGCCCAGACCAAGATTCCTCGCAAAAGGCCCATTGGTCTTCTGAAACCCACGCCTATGCCTCCGTACCCTTGGCATACCATCGCCACGGATTTCATCGTTGACCTGCCCCTGTCTGGTGGTTTCACGTGTATAATGGTGGTGGTGGATTGTTTCACCAAGACTGCTCATTTCTTGCCCTTTCCTAAGCTGCCCACTGCATCCCAGATGGCACGATGTTTTCTACACGAGGTGTATCGTCTTCATGGTCTTCCGGAGAAGATTTTGTCAGACCGTGGGTCTCAATACATCTCTTCCTTTTGGGGCCAACTGTGTCGGCATTTGGACATTCAGCGAGCCCTGAGTTCCGGCTATCATCTGCAGACTAATGGACAGACGGAACGTACCAATCAGACCCTTGAGCAATACCTACGTTGTTATGCCAATGCTACCCAAGACATCTGGTCGGAATGGTTGGACACCGCAGCAGCAGCTTACAACAACGCTGTTCATTCCGCTACCGGACTCAGCCCTTTTTTTTTGCTCTACTGGTCTTCATCCCAGACTGCTGCCTGTTCATCCAACATCTTCCAGTGCCGTTCCATTTGCAGATGCCCTGGTGTCCCTTATCCGCGATCAACATCGTCTGGCGACCGGTACCTTGGCAGCAGCACAAGCACATATGAAGGAGCAGGCTGACAAGAGACGGAGCCCTGAGCCTGTCCTTCATGTTGGGGACATGGTTTGGCTGTCCTCCAAGAATCTACCGGTACGCAACTTACCTGTGAAACTAGCCCCCCGCTTTTTTGGTCCCTTTCGCATCACAGAGCGTATTTCGTCTGTTGCCTTTCGTTTGTCTTTACCTCGCTCTTGGAGGATCCATCCTGTCTTTCATGTTTCCCTTTTGAAGCCCAATGTGCCCGATGTTATGGGTCGTACCTGTTCCCGTCCTGCCCCGGTCTTGGTTCTGGGGGTCCCTGAATTTGAGGTGCAGGAGATATGTGATTCACAGATTTGGCGAGGTGCTCTGCAGCTCCTGGTCAGCTGGAAGGGTTATCCTGCTTGTGACCGCACTTGGGAACCACGCTACTTCGTGCATGCACCGCGCCTGGTTCGGGACTTCTATCTCCGCTATCCTTGGAAACCCGGTGCTCCGGGGTTGTCCGGGAGGGGGTATGGTGTCACGCCGTGCGCTCGCTCGCGGGCGCCACTTACCTGTCCTGGGGTCCCTGGTCCACGGCCGCAGCGGTCTCCTCCTTCATGGAGGCTGTACCCGCGGTGGCGTCTCTCCTCACGCCGACCCGCGGTTCGGATGGGCGCCGTGCACGCCGCCATCTTGCGAGGATCTGCGCATGCGCGGATCGTCAGTATTCGACGTCCCACGCATGCGCAGTGTCGGAACATGCGTTCCAAGCCTCGCTTTGACCCCGGACCATAAAAGGGCACCGCATACACAGGGACAACGCATCTCAACGCGGTTGTTACTGTGTATGCGCTGCTGGAGTCCTGGCGCTGTTTTCCAGCCCTCCAGTTCCCTGTTCTACCTTTTTCTGCCTAGTCCTGCCTCATCTCCTTATTTCCTTCTTGCTTCCTGGTCCTCCTACCCTTTCTTCCCTTTATTGCTGATACTTTGCCTGTCCCTGGTTTAGGGTAGAGGAGGTCCTGTCTGGGTTCCTAGTTGTAGTGGGGACTCTCCTGTCAGTACTGCTTTTTCTTGCAGTTTGCTTTCCTTTGCCTGTCTTGTGCCCTGCCGGTACCTGTGCCTAACTGCCTTTTGGAAGTTCCTGAGTTCAGCCCTGTTATCATCGGTGATTTCATCAAGCCTTCTCAGCCAGTGGAAACACTGTCCCGACGTCACGCAAATTCTGAGAAGTGCCACCCGTGGCGTTGGGAGTTGGTTCAGTGCCGTCCTGTCTTATATCGTCAGGAGGGGATTGGGCTAATTTCTCGCGTTACCCATTCATCGGCCATCAATACATCGACATACTGGCAACCTCAACTCCACGGTCTACAGGAAGAAGAGGTAACCCACGATCTCGTGAAGATTTGTTTAACATATTAAAGGTATCTTAAAATAAGATACTTCCTCTGTGGAGCGCTTGAAAATGGACAGCGCTGCTAAGTATCCCTTTATTGTGCCAACCTGGAGCCCCAGATTAGCTAAGTGTAATAGAAAAGATAAAATTGTGGGAATATTCCATTGAAACGGGTCCACATTCTTTTCCCTGTACCAGTTACTGAACTTGTTCCAACGACACCGATACAGAGATTTGGTTGCTGTCCTTCAGGCCGAAAGCAAAATCTCCATCACGTCATCCGGAAGGTCCCAATCCTTATATCTCAACCTCTCAGAAGCCATGCGTGAAGGTTGGGTGTGTTGACCTCTGAATGGAGAACATGACCTTCCTCTCGCTAGAGAAGATCCTCTCTTTTTGGAAGACATATTGGAGGGCAGATGGACATGTCCAGAAGGTCCGGGTACCACGTTCTCCTGGCACAATCCGGGGCAATTAGGATCATGGTTTTCCTGAACTGTCTCAACCTCCTTATTACTTGAGGGATCACAGGGACTGGAGGGAATGCATACAGAAGTGGAAACTCCCAATCCACCACAAACACATCCCCTAGAGCTCCTCTCGGGGGAAATTCTCATGAGCAGAACAGTTCGCACTTCCGGTTGATACCGGTCACAAACAGATCCACTTGGGGGGTTCCCCAAAGGGTGAAGATCTCTTGAATGACTTCCTGAGCTAGCTCCCACTCGTAGGAGACTGTGTTCTGCCTGCTCAGAGCGTCCGCCGCTGTGTTTTGTTCTCCGGCTAGATGAACTGCCGATAGAGAGATCCCTTCTTGTATTGCCCAGAACCAGAGCTGCCTTGCCTTTCTGCACAGTGGCAGTGACCCCACTTCCTCCTCTCTTGTTGAGGTAGTACATGGCCACCGTGTTTTCCATCATTATCAGGACATTCTTTCCCCGTACAGAGGGCAGGAAGGCCTTCAGCGCTAGTCTGATTGCCCTTTGATCCAAAAGGTTGATGTGTAGTTTGGACTCCGATGGAGACCAGCGAACGCTGATTCTCAACCCGCTGGTGTGAGCTCCCTACCCTGTGAGTGAGGCGTCCATTACTACTGTTATCTCTGGCCATGGTTGCCAAAAAGATTCTCCTCCGAGGATATGATGTCTGCAAGCCCACCATTGTAGATCCTGTGCTACTTTGGCTGGAACCTGCAACAGATCTGACATTACCCCTGAGAATAGGGACCATTGAGTCCTGAGAGCCCATTGAAGGGATCTCATTCTCAATCTGGCTTCTGGCACCAGAAAAATGCAGGATGCCATCAGGCCGAGCAACCTGAGAAAATCGAAGGCCAGAAGATACTGGGCATTCTGGAATTTTGTTACCATCTGAAGAATGTGGTGAGCTCTCTCTTCGGGAGGCGAGGCTTTGCCTGAGCAAGTATCCAGAACTGCTCAAATAAACTCGAGCTTCTGTGATGGTATCATGTTTGACTTTTTTTTAATTCAGAGAAAACTCTAGTTTGTGAAGGAAGTGACAAGTCTTGGACAGGTGATCCTAGGCTTGTTCTGGAGAACGTGCACTGATCATCCAATTGTCCAGATAGGGGTATATAATGAATCCCTCCTCTCCTGAGACTCGCTGCCACTACCTCCATCAACTTGGTGAAAACTCTTGGGGCGGAGGTTAACCCAAATGGCAGAACTGGAAACTGATAGTGAGAATTGCCAATCGTAAACCTCGGGTACTTCCTGTGCTTGAGATGGATTGGCACATGAAAGTAAGCATCCTGAAGGTCCAATGATACAAACCAATCCTGGAGTTAGAGAGCCTGAAGGATCTAAGAAAGTGTGACCATCTTGAACTTGTCCTTCCTTAGGAACTTGTTCAAGTTTCTCAAGTCCAAGATGGGTCTCAGTCCTCCGTCTTTCTTTGGGATGAGGAAATATGGGGAATACCAACCCTTGTTCCTCTCTGCTACAGGTACATTTTCTATTGCACCTTTCTGTTGCAGGGTTAAGACTTCCTGCAGCAGGAGCGGATCCAGATGTTTGACAGGGCTGTATCCCGGTGGGTGATTCTGAGGTTTCTTTTGAAAAGGAAGGCAGTAACCTTGGGATACTGTTTCCAGTGCCCAAGAATCTGAAGTAATGCCCCACCATTCTTCCAGATGCTGTGAGATCGTTCCTCCCACTGGGGTCTTGTGGGTCAAAACCTCAGAGTGGTTTTGCAGCAGCTGCAGCAGCGGCTGAAGGAACAGATGCCGCTGCTAGGGCAGATCTAGCACCTTTTCCTCGCCCCTGAGGACATTTTCCTTGGCCTCTCTGACTGGCCTGTCCTCTTCCTCTTCCAATTGAGGAATAAAATCGAAAAGGACGACCCCTCCAGGAAGATGGGCCTGTGTAGGGGTGTTGTTGAGGTTATCTTATAGCGACACTGAGTGATTTTGCCGCCGCTTTGGAGGTCTGCAGCTTCTCCAAACTTTCATCCGCCTTGCTGCCAAACAACCTTGAGCCGTCAAATGGCATATTAAGAAGCCTGGATTGCACATCTGGTGCAAACCCCGACTTTCTTAGCCACGCATATCTACGTAGCACCATGCTAGACGCCATGGACCTACTGATACTGTCAGCTGTGTCCAAACCTGATTGAAGGCATTCTCCCCAAGCCTCCTTTCCATCCCTTATTATGGCTAGAAACCCATCATGTTCCTCACCTTCTGGGATGTGTTCAGCTGCCGCTGACATGCAGTCCCACAGGGTATATGTAAACCTTGCCAGTGTGCAAGTTATATTAGTGGATTTTAAAGCCATGCTCCTTGACGTAAAAATCTTCCTGGACCATGCATCAACCTTTTTATCATCCCTATCCGGGGGGATTGTGGAGTATGCAGCATTTCTAGTAGAGGTAGCTGCTTGAACTACCAGACTTTCTGGAGATGGGTGTTTGCTTAAGTACTCTGGGTCAGAATTACAGGGTCTATATTTCGACACAAACTTTTTATTATCTGCTGGAATGGCTTCAGGATGTTACCATGCAGAATTTACCCTCCTTCGTAAGGCAATATGAAAGGGAAGTATGGGGTCTTGCTGAAGTCCTCCTGAAAGGATATCAGTCATGTCATCATCTTGATAGACCAGTGAATTTCTACCCCATCCCATAAATTCTGTGACTCTACTCATTAATTTTCTGTAGCTCGCCTCAGCATGTTCTGCTGGGTCTGGTTTATCAAATTCGTACTCTGGCGAGGTATCCAGACCACTTGCTGATTGCAAGCATTCATGTAAATCTTGTATCTTAGATTGAGGGTCAGCTAACTCCTCAGAGACAGGTCTTGTGCTGAATTTAACACCAGCAACAGTAACTTCTTCATCTGCTGATGACTCTCCCTCATATATTGATGGCATGGTCCTAAAAAAATCATGTCTACTTTCAGGATGAAAAACCTTTTCAGGTAATGCAGGTTTTTCCATTGGTATAGGCGTGGGCGTCGACAAAAATGTCGATGGCGTTGATGCTGTCACAACAACCTTTGATATTGTCAAGGTAGCTTTCGATGTCCTCGAAGGAATCACCGAGGGAATTGTGGAATCCATCAAGACTGTCGAAGGAGCCTTCGAAGATGTCGACTGTATAGTCAACGTGACTTTTTTATGATAAGTCGTCGGTGCCTTGTACTCGATTACATTCGATGACTTTGAGGACGTTTTCGATGTCGACCTTGATGACGCATGAGAGCCTGACGCCACCTTGTTTCCTTCTACCTCCGGTTTATGCACCGGTAGGTTATTTTCATGAGGTGACCGGGAAGAGCCCCTGGGTGACACCCTCGACAACTTTTTGTCGGACTTTCTTGTTTTAGATCTTCCCCTGTCACGTTTCTCGTGAGCAGGGGCATGGTCTTCTTTAGACTTTTTGAGGGGGTCTGGGCCGCATTCTCAACATTTTTTAACATAGAAACTCTAAATGCGTTCCATTTCCTCTGGAAGTCATGTTTTGAAGAGCATGTTATCACTTCCTCAGATGACGTCGAGGAAGAAGAGGAAGAGGGAGATCGGTGCCGTCTTTTCTTCGTCTTTTTGGAGGACGAAGAAGACTTCCCGGGTCTGCTCCTCGACCTATATTTTTTATGGTGTTTCACCGAAGGCTCGGCCGAGTCTTTCCTCCCCTTCGAAAAAGATTTCGATGAACCCTCCCCATCGCCAGTTTATCTCTACATTCTTTTAAGGCCTTATGGGTCATCGACTGGCAAGAACCGCTGTCATCAATACGGTGGCCGGAACTGAGGCACCAGAGGCAATTTTTGTGTGATTCAGCCCAAGACATTTTCTTTCCACATTTCTTGAATCTCGTCTTCGGTGTCGAAGGGTTTGATGAAGACGACATTTTTCTCACGAAAAACTGAAGCGCCGTTTGTAACGATCCGAAGTGAAGCTAACGGAAAAACGGATCTCAGGCCAATGGGCGCGCTCAAGGCATTTATACAGCGGATGACATCAGTGCTCGACGGATGCTGCCGAGGAACATCGACGCTGCGGCCTCGAGAGGAGCGCCCTCTGGTGGAGAGAGAGAGAGAATGTTTTTCTCCGAAGCAGCAAAGCTGAAGGTAAGGATAAAACCATTCGAAGTTGTCGATCTGTTGAGGAAATGACAGATTGCTATTTGAAAGTCCCGGACTCTCTTTTGAGTCGGATAAATCTTCTGTCTCAACGTGTCTCATCTGATTCCCAGGAAAATTAAAGGGAAGGGATGAGATATGACTTTTCCAGGTTGATTGAAAACCTCAGATCATAGAACATGTTTGTGAGATACTGCATCGTCTCCTGGGCTCCCTCTGGAGAACTGGCCCTGACAAGCCAGTCGTCTGAGCAGGGATAGCTGTGGTGACCCTTTGCCCAGAGAACTGCCACCACCACGTTCACGATTTTTGTGAAAACACGAGGAGCTGAGTTTAAACCAAACGGTACGACTTTGTACTAACGGTGACATCCCATGACTTTGAATCTCAAAAACATTCTGTCTGGTTGCCATATGGGGATGTGCAGGTATGAATCCTTCAAGTCCAGGGATCACATCCAATCCCCATCGTAGAGAGCTTCCAAAATATGCATGGGCTTCACCATCTTGAACTTTTCCAAGTGGGGGAAAAGGTTGAGGAAAGACAGGTCCAACACAACTCTAAGGCCATCCTAATTCTTCTTCTGTATGACAAAAATCCTGGAGTAAAACCCTGATCCCCTCTGTCAGGTTTGTACTTGGTCTACCGCTTAATTCTGTATGTGAAAAGCAATCTCTGCCAATAGTACTGGTGCGCCTATCTGGAGGGGAGGAGGAGGTGAAGAAGCTGGTTGTCGAGGAACCAGGAGTTGAAAACCTGTTGAAACTATGGATAGGACCCAAAGGTCTTTGAAGGTTGGATGCCAGTGTTGACTGTGGAGGGCTAGTCTGCCCCCAACCGGGGTGCTGTGCCGCCCTCATTGCTTCTTGGACTCAGCGGCTAGTGCAGAGGATGGGGATGAGAAATATCCCTTAGGAGCTGTGCACTGCTGTAAGTGTCTGCAGAGGCTGGGAGAGCTGTCTGTTTGCCTAGACCCCGTCTCCTGGAAGCCTCTAAAACCTCTGAATGACTTAGTTCTTTGGTCTGTCCTTCTAAGCGCCTGCCCTAAACTCTTAGGTGTAGGTTTAGCTAAAATAGGTAACAATTTGGTCATCTGAGAGCTTGCCTTATTTTTGGTAAATTTCTCGTCGGTAGATGAATGGAACAAATCTGCACATCTGCACTCAATTTTGTAGCATGTATCCACGCAGTGTGACATAGGTCTGTTGCAATACATACCCCTCTGCCTGAGAATTTCACTTCTGTTAGCCCCGCTTTGAAGGCAACTTGCCTGTGGGTAGGGAGATCTGGTAAAAAATCAGATATCCCCCTCCATAATTTCTGGTCAGTCGCAGCTAGTATTGCGTTCAGGTTGGCCTGCTGTAGATGTAGTCCAGCGTTAAGGTAAATCTTTTTCCAAAGGTTTCCAAGACCGTGTCCTCCTTTGAGAGGATGGATACTATGGAAGACGCTGATGATACTGCAGTGGAAGCCGGTTTAGCATACATAGATAACGCTGCTACCACTGATGAGTGAGGGATGTTGGTGGGAAGATAACAAGATGGTCTCCCTTTCCGCTTGCATGTATCTGGCATCCAATGTTTTGTTAATGGGTTGCATAAAGCGAGGTTTGAGCCAACCTTGTTTTGCTTCAGTTTCTACATCCTTCTGCAGAGGGATACCAGATTTATTGGAACATTAGGATCTCTGCCAGGATGCCTGTTTCTCCAAGAAATTCAGCAACGGCCTCCCTCCTGTCAAGGAATGATCTAGCAGATGCTGACATATCCATGTCGTCTTTCTCATCTGTGTCACTTGCTTTTCAAACCAAGTAGATTGCTGATCTTCACCTAGAGGAGGACCTTCCGGGGGAGATGTTGGCTGAGGTTGTGCAGTATCGACTGGCAACATAGGCCCTGTTGGTACTGTAGGCAGAATGCCAAGTGCAGGTAACGGAGCTAATAGGATAATGGCCATAATTATCTGAATCATTGGGAGAATCTGCGTAACAGGTGGAGGAGGTTCCGATGGATGGGCTGGCAGCGGTTGTTGGGGCTGCATTGGCGTTTGTGGGATTATCTCCTTCATAAAATGTTTTAAAATCCCTGTCATCTGTTCAGATTTCATTAACCCCATGAAACGGTTGATGAATCTTTCTTCACAGGCTGTCTTTGACAATGCCTGAGCAGCCGCCGTTGGCATCCAAGAAGCCACTGGAGGCCTGCTTGACCCCTGCCTTGGTTGGTTGTATGTACCCCACCTCTGAGTAACTTAGAGAAGTGGAGGATGTGGTGTAGGCCCATGCACAATGGTTTCTGGGCTGTGGACGATTCAACCCTGGGGGTGAAATCTTGCCTTGTTGGTAGTTGGATATTTTGCCTCTGTCTGGTAGATGGTTGCGCCACTTCAGGTGAGGAGCCTCATGAAGAATTAGTTTCTTTGTCCTGTTCCGTGGCCGTACACTCTTGATGAGGCGCCATTTTGTCTTCTGATGCTGGGAGTTTAGACTATTGCTTGGCACATAGCCTTGCGGTAAAGACTTTTGACAGCTCTCAAGTGTGTCCTCATTGCTATTGGGGACTTCGGGTATGGACCCGGGAAGCTTAGTGCCCTCGGGCTTGGGCCCGGTAGTCTGAGTGTGTGTACATGCCCCCTGGTGCATGGTACTAGAACAGTGATGCCCCTCAGGAGTCACCCTGGTGTTAGAGCTGTGACGCCCCTCGGTCCTGGTTCCGGTAGGGCAAGAGTGCCCCCAAGCCTGTGGGCCGTTAGCTCTAGGGGCCTTGGAACGAGAACCGGGGACATGATCTGGTAAACCCCTCCCACAAGGTAAACTCCTCGGAAAGGAGTTCCCCCTGATGGAGTGCTCTAGAAAACAAATAACTTACCATCTCTCGTCTTGATTTCCTCCGAACAAAGTCCTTCAGGTGGGCAGAGGCAACCTAGAAAAGATCTCTCCACCTTGCTAACCAATTATTCAGCGAACGAGGAGTTAAGGTGATGCACGCTGTGCAGCCATTCCACCGGTGGTCGGAGCCCAGGCACACCAGACAGAGCGCGTGAGGATCTGAGACCGGAAAAGAGCCATCGCAGGGCGTACACATGCTGAATCTAGCTGAGCCCGACATGCGCCTGGGAAAGAGGCATCGAAGGCCAGTGAAGTTGAAGAAAAATAGAAAATGCTTAAGGGAAAGTGCTGCAGAACACTAAAAAAGATTTCATGAGCTCAATCGAGAAAGGTCTGATCCCGTCGGTGAGGAAAAGAGGACTGAGGTGATGTGCCACAGGACGGGGCTAGCTAAGGTTGGCCATGGCCACAGCCGTGCATCCGTGCGCCTTAAATTTAAAGTGGAAATGCCCTTTTTTATGAGAGAAAAGGTTACAGTCTTGTCACTATGCAGGGACGCCCATACAGTGTGGAGGAAAGAGGACGGGACGTAGGAATATCATATTTTTCAAAACTCTTAAAAAATATATCTATGCGTTTCACAGAATAACTTATATTAATACATAATTAAAATTATCCTCTTATGAAATAAAAACATGCATATATTCAGTCAGTCAGTTCATCTTTATTTCAGAGTGAAAAACGCTCCATAAAAGTACAAATATTAAAAACGACATTTGCAATTGAAAATAATCTTCTTTAGCAAAATGATTTAATCATATTACGAATAGATCGTACAAACAAAATATGTTATAGTTAAAAAAGAAACAATATATTACATTATACGAGGCGATGTCCCGCCACGCTGATTAGAACCATTAACACAAAAGCCCCACACTGCTGCCCCCTATTTTATTGACGGGCGACTTTCAAGGACATGTGCATTACACACAGCGCCCTCCACAAGACAGGCCCTGAATTCCTCCAACGGAAACTTACTCTGTACCGACCCATCAGAAACCTTAGTTATGGCTCTGCAATCCTTGTGACACCTCCTGCAATTCTACCAGAGATATGGATCCTCCTTCTGGGTCCAAGGTCCCACCCTCTTGAGTTCCCTTTCTCTCAGCATCTGTCGCAATGAGGACTACCTCTCCTTCAGGAAAGCCCTCAATCTAGGCCTTGCCGCTTTATTTATTTCATTTATAAAAAGCGTGCAAACAACCTGAGGGCATCGAGGCGCAGGTTGCAGACAACATGTTCATTACATACAACATTTTGATAATTGTGCAAGCACAGCAGGTACGAGTACAGGGAAGGCAATGGCAGAGAGCGAGCAAGGCAGTCTATTCAAACAGCTGGGTCTTTAGAGCACTGCAGAATACCCAGTATGATTGTTCTGCTCTGAGTGAGGGTGGGAGGGCATTCCAGGGTTTGACTGCGATGTAAGGGAAACTTGAGCCCCTTGCTTTTGCTCTTCTGACTTTAGGTAAGAGACGACGGTGAGCATATGGCATCCTGGAGGGTCTAGAGGTAGATTGTGCTTTGCTAAGTGTTCTGGCAAGTTATGGGGGCGGTGTTGGAAAGGCACTTATTGGTGATTGAGAGAGCTTTGAACATGATGCATTCGTGGATAGGTAGCCAGTTGGCGGCTTTTCTGGTGGCTGAAATGTCTTCTTTTTTGGGCTATTAAGTGCTGCTCACAGGGCATTATTTTGTATCCCTTGTAGTTTCTGCAGGTTTGTGGAAGAGGTGCCTGCGAATAGGGCGTTACAGTAGCCTAGCCTCGAGCCTATGATTACTTGGGCGATAGTTAGGCAGCTGCCTTTGGAGAGGAAAGGTCTTGAAGCATTTAAGACTTTAGTGGCGTAGGCTGCTGAGGATGCAATAGCGTTCACTTGGCAGAACATGGAGAGAGTGGTGCTGAGGCAAACCGCCAGGGTCTTTACTGACGATGGGACCGGGATCAGGATGTGATCAATGAGGAAGGCTGTGTATTGACTACTAAGTTTTTTTTAGTACTCCAGGGAGTCAGCTAGAAGGATTTCGGTTTTGTCCCCATTAAGGCACAGGTGGTTAGCTGCCATCCAAGTCTGAATCGTGGAATAGGTGTCAGTTAGGGTGTTAGAGTCATCCTTGTAGTTACACATGAGTGGGAGTAGAATCCGGGTTTTGTCTGCATAGTTGTGTAGGCTATGCCGGGGAAATCCAGGATGTGTAAAACGTGCCCAGTGAAGATGTTGTAAAGTGTCAGGGATATGCCTGAGCCATGAGGTACTCGCATGGAACGGGGGCTGGAGACACACTGGCATTTTCTGCAAATACCCTCATGACTCTTCCTTCCAGAAATGAGGTGATCCAGGTGGTAGCCATCGGGGAGAAGCTGGCAGCGGTAGCGAGGTGGTGGCACAGGATTTTGTGATTGACCAGGTTGAAAGCAGCGTACAGGTCCAGGAGAAGGAGGTGTATAGGCATTCTCTTATCCCTGATCTTATCCATCTGTTTTTTCAGGCCCAGCAATGCTGATTCAGTGCCATGGCCTGGGCGGAACCCGGATTGCCTCACGCCGAGGATGTGGTTGGTTTCTAGGAAATGTTGAACTTGCAGATAGGCTGCCCTATCTACAAATTTTAGCAAGAAGGGGACAATGATGGACCTGTAGTTGGTGGGAATAGTAGGGTCTAAGTAGGTTTTTTGTAGAAGGGGGAGTACCCAGGCTTCCTTGAAGCTGGCAGGCACTATACTTGTTGAGAAGGAGGAAGCATTTATGAATGAGGTGATGAGCAGGGCTAGAGATTCTGAGCAATCTTCGCTAATGGAGGCAGTACATACATCTCCTTTGCACCTAGATGGTTTTAGGCTTTTAATGATGGCTAGGACTTCTTGTAACGAGGTCCCTTTAAAGTGTAACTGGTGGGTCACGTGGTTTGGGAGGTCAGGGGAGGGGGTGGGGCTGAGGTGATGGGGTGGGTGTGGAGGTTGGCTTGATTGCACCAAACTTCATCCTTGGTGTGGTTGGGGAGCAGGGGTCTCAAGTTCTTATAGATGAAGATCTCTCGTGTCTGAGGTAGCATTGGCAATTCTAGTGTTGTATGACTGGGATTTGGCTGATATAATTGCTAGCTTATAGAGCTTTGCACTTTTGGTGAAATAACCATTCAGGCTGTGTGAAGGGTTATTTTGCCACAATAGTTCTGCCTGGTGTTTCTTGTTGCGCAAGTCTGGGGTACACCAGGAATTAGAGTGTCTGACTGGTTTGGCTTTGCGTCGGACTATTGGGGCAATCAAGTTGACTGCCATAGATAAAGTTGAGGTATATATGTCTGCTAGAACGGTAGGGTCATTTGAGAAAGCAGATTTGAGGCTAGGTGTATCCAACCACGGCAAGATGCTCTCTTTTGTAAGCTTCCGCAAGCTATGCATGAGAGCCAGTGGTAGAGGTACGGCAGTAAGCTTAGTTTTCTTGGGTTGAGGGATGGAAAAATCGATAATATGGAGGTCTGACCATGGGCAGGCAGCGTTAGCATTGATTGCAGCGTTGCAATTAAGGTCAGCAATCCAGTCCAGGGTGCAGCCTTTTGTATGGGTGGGCTTGTTGATGCAATGTTTGAAGCCTAGGGTGTCGAGGACCTTAGCCAGTGAGGCTGAATGGGGGTCTTCAAGGTCGTTGAGGCCCAGGTTTAGGTCTGGATGATTTTTGAAGAGGCTTTGATGTTATCCTCCAAAATGTGGAGGAGATTAATTTCGAAGGTAAGTGTAGGACACACTGTCATTGGCTCCCCAATATATTCCCCGGAGCAAGGTAAAGTATGAATTCAGAGCTGACCAGGTAAACTGATTACACGGTTACATAAAAAGCAAAACTCCTACTCAGGCGCAAGTTATGTATTTATGCACCCTTCGGTGCACACCAGCCGCAGGCACAGCTACCCACCCACACCTATGTGTCCACATACACCAGACCAAAACACAAATCACAACACCTCTGCGATCAGAATGCAGCTACGTCCTACGCCAGTAAATTTGGTCTAGCTGGACATATATCAAGTCTCTTGTACTCGCAAACTCTCCTGACGTCCTCTCAGCACCCATCCACATGCCTGACCATCATGGGATGCTTACCAGGACTCGGCCATCTCACCCAAATCCCTATCTAGGCCAAATGCAAGCACACATTATAATTCCCTTCCTACAATTTTCCCATATCTTAGACTTTGGTTCCTCGAGGGCGTTCCCCCCACAAGCGCGTTGAGGCCATACTAATGGGATAAAAGCACTATATAAATGGCAAACTACTACTACTAATACTACGTGCTTCTACTTTGGTCTGTGTGATATAAATATTCTTGATTATGTTACGTGGATGTTGTTTGTGTTGCCTCATAAAACAGGAAATACCACCTATGTATTGTCTCATTCTCAGCACTTGCTTTTCACTATGTACATCCGAAGTAAAAGATTTTGCGAAGAAAATGCCTAAATAGTCACAATTATCTATATTGGGAATGGGTTTGGTGTTAATGATAATGATGTGTTATTTATATAGCGCCTTTATCCAAAGCGCTTTACAGAGTACATATTTACATACAATATCACTCAACTGAAATTGGTACTCATTTATCAACCTTGGAAGGATGAAAGGCTGGGTTGGCCTTGCCGGGATTCGAACCTGCGACCTGCAGATCACGCTCAGATCACAGCAGCAAGCGCTCAACACGCTGAGGTATCTTACTGGTTTTACACCACACTTTCCTTCATCCATGCACACACACCATTACTGCTGATTTTTCCGAATTCACTTGTAGCTCTAAACCATTCATGTAATGCAAACACTTATTAAGTAAAGTCTGGTGAGCTCCAGGTGTGAGAGCTGTAAGCACTGTGTAATCCGCACACAAGAGTGCTGGTACCAGTGTATCGCCTATTTTTGGGACGTTCCGCTTTACATTCTTAAATGTCCTCCTCGAGCTTGTTGATATATAGGGAAAACAATAATGGGGCTAAAACACATCCTTGCCTAACCCCTGAGGATATTGCAAACCAGGGTGTCTAGTGGCCATTTGTGTGACTTCTCAAACAGGCCTCGTTGTTGGCATGTATAACCCTTAGTATATCCAATACAGGTTTAGGACAGTTATAGGAGCCACACACATGCCATAGGGCCTCATTACGAGTAGCCTGGTAAAAACGGGTTCATTACCGGCATGCCGGTAAGAGCGGGTCGTGCTCATATGAACCCGCTAATAGCGGGTGATTATACGAGTGCACGAGCACGCGCGAAACCCCATGCCGGTAATGGCCATACCGGCATGCCGCTAAAGGCTCTCCCACCCCCTGATAGCGGCATCACGGGACCCGCCAATACCGGCACCGCCTAGGAGGAACCCCTAAATACCGATCCGGTAATACCAGCATGCTAATACCGGGTTCGTAAAACCGGACCCGGAAATAACGTCATCGCGCAGGAACGGCAAATTAGCCGGCGGCCATCTTTAAAAACACAATCCTTTTCCATCCTCCCTATCCACCAATCTATTCGTGTTGTGCTGTGTTGGAAAACCCCGAGGATGTCCAAAGCCACCCGGAAGTCGACCCCCCAGCAGCCATGGAAACAGCGTTTCTCAGACGCAGAGCTAAATATGCTGGCGGACACTCTGGCTGCACATGCAGACATAATGAAAGCCAATGACATGAAGCGTGATGCCCAGATGAGGAAAAAGGAAATCTGGCAGGAGGTTGCCCGGAAGGTGTCGACCGTGGGGACCACCCCACATACTGTGCGTGACTGCCGCAAGAGGTGGGATGACCTCCGCTTGAGGGTGAGAAATATCCTGTCAAGCAACAGGAGGGCGGCCATGGCGACAGGCGGGGGTCCCCACTCACCTGCAAAGCTGATGCCCTGGGAGGAGACTGCCAGTCCATTTATCGATCCTGAGTCAATTGAGGGATTTGGAGAGATGGAGATGGGTGCCGCATCATCCACAGAAGGAGGTGAGTGACCCTGCACATCCCTGTAGGGGAAACCATGACGTAGCACAAGTGACTTGGAAGTGAGACTAGGCAAAGCAATGCATGTCCCTACACCCACATCAACATATCCAAGTCAAGATTGCGGCCCAAACCCTCCCACACAGAAATGCATGCTGAGGCCCATAACCAACACATGGGCAACATACCAGGACCGTGCCCATGTAACCCAACACACAAACCCAATATCAACGGCATGCCACCTGCCATGCATTGATTGCCAAAATGCCCCCTCAGAACACCAAGTGCCACACACCTGTAAGAAATGGATGCATGCATGGATGAATATTGAACAGCACAATTGTATGCTGATGACCTGCATCTCTTCTAACCCCCAGGCATCGATGAGGAAGATGCCAGTCAGGAGAGGAGCGCAAGGGCATCCACATCACGCCATATGACAAGGGCCACCGCCATCAACACCCCCCAGCCAGACAAACAGGCCCGACCCACAGGCAGTGTGCCTGACCGGGTGGAAAGCCAGCCAACAACACCTGCTGCCAGTGTGGCCGACGCACATCAGGACCATCAGAACACACCCACAACAGTCAGAGGGGAATCCCTTCCTGCGCCACCAACCACCGATGACGTTGTGGATGCCAATGTGGACCCCGAGGGTGTCTCAGTTGTGACTTCTACACCCACCCCAAGCCCCCTGCCCACCCCCCCACCCCATATGGAGGCCTACAGCAGTGATGATCCCTGCCTCCATGACTCCGACCTCAGGGATTCAGACGTGTGCCCCTTCGTGGAGCACATCACCCAGGATGTAGGTCCCGTGCATGCACCATCCACCACTCCAGCTCCCACCACTCCAGCTACCATCAACACCCTGGAGTCACACCTGTCGAGGGTGGAGGCACACCAGGAAGCAATGCTGGATCTCATGCGGCAGTATATTGCCGATGGGGAGGACACTAGGAGGGCCATTGCAACAGCCATTGCGGGGACCACAGCGGCCATTGGGCAGACCACAGCGGCCATAGCAGCGAACACAGCTACCGTGAATGCGTCGGCTGTGTTCATGAGGGACTGCCTGGGGGCAGTAACCCAAGTCCTAACTTCCATCCTGCTCCATATGCTGCGGCCACGCCTTGGAGCAGGCGTGGAACCTGCCTCGGACACATCCACTGCCACAACACCTGCATCCTCAGTCCCTGCAAGCCCTGTGAGGAGTTCACGGCACTCAGAGATGCCACCCCCAGACAACAAAAAGTCCAGGAAGTAGAGTGCCCAGACAATGGGAGTGGGACACATGGTTGTGGGTGAAGGAAACCATTTCATGGAGTAAATTTGGGGACTTTTGGGGTTTGTAGGGTGGGTTAGGGAGTTCACTGGGGGTTTTTGATGTTTGCAGGGTGGGTTAGGGAGTTCACTGGGGGTTTTTGGGGTTTGTAGGGTGGGTTAGGGAGTTCACTGGGGGTTGGGGGGTGTGTGCACATTTTTCCCTGTTTGAAAGAATACACCCGTTGTGTGCCAAAAAATGTAATGGCTGCACATTGTTCATTTTGTGTGTATCCATTTAATGTGTGATGGTGTTCAATTGCCAACTCCCAACAATCCAAGTGTGCATGTCCACATGGAGCCAGTGTGTCACTGACACATGTCTATCATAGTCCATGTGGTTCAGGAGCATTTGTGAATCAGTGCTTGGCGTACAGCATGGCCATCCCGTGCATCACGTACTGGCAGGGGGGCTACTTCACCTCCGTCTCCATCCTCATCATCCTCACCCGGGGCATGCATGTCAATGTCAGGTGGCACTGGTACATTTCTCCGGACGCACATGTGCAGCATGACACAGGCCATGGTGATCTTTGCCACCTTCTCAGGACTATGTAGGAGTACCCAACCAGACCTGCTTAGGCAGAGGAAACGCGCCTTCAACAGGCCAGAGGTCTGCTCAATCACAACACGGGTACGGGTGTGCACACGATTGTACTACTCTTCATGGCTGTTCTGCGGGTTCCGCACAGGGATAAGGAGCCACGGCCTCAAGGGATATCCTCCATCCCCTGCAAGCAAATACAAATAGGTGTGTGTCACTCTGAGCTGCCACCTTCAGGAAGCACAGTCATGGCCACAGCTATTTGGTGTGGGCATGCACATGTCCCTGTACGTATGTAAAATTGTTACCTAGGTGCATACTATACTGTTATGTGGTGTGGTAGTCTGGATGGTGTTCAATAGACGGTGCAGGGTGTGATAATGCATGCTGAAGTGGATGTACTGTGGTAGTATGACAATGTTTAGCCTCCCATTCATGCTGTGTATTCTACACCATGCATGGTCACACTAGCCACATTAGCACAGTTGCAATCCTATTCAGTCATGCATTGCTTGCCATCACCATGGTGGCCTGGTTCTGCCTCTTACTTGTTGTCATCGATATGCATAATTGGTAAAATGTGTGCCAATGATGTGTCATGTTCCGTTTCATAGATTCAGTTAAGGAGTGTTTAGCTCTGCATGCATTTTGCAATCACCAACAATTGCCGCCCAGGTTGAGTATGCATCCCCCCCTTTCCAACCCAGGTGGAGTATGCACCCCCCCCTTTCCCACCCAGGTGGAGTATGCATCCCTCCCCCCCTTTCCCACCCACGTGGAGTATGCATCCCCCCCTTTCCCACCCAGGTGGAGTATGCATCCCTACACATCAGTACCCCAAAGCACTGCCATGGGCCAGTTGGGCAACTGACCGAGCAGCCAGGCACGTGGTTCAGCATGTCGCTCCATGTGACGGGGTAGCGTGGAGTTGCGCAGCACCATGGCATCATGTGTTGATCCAGGAAATCGGGCGCAGCAATGTGTGATTATCTTGCTGGAGTCACATACCATTTGCACATTGATGGAGTGGAATTGATTGCGATTGCGATACACTGCCTCTATGGCGTGGGGGACTACCAATTCCACATGGATGCAGTCCAGGGCACCAACACAATTGGGCATGCCTGCCAGTGCATGGAAGCCTACTTAGGTGTCGGCTATCTCCTGGGCAGTCCGTGGTAGGGATATATGGGTGCTTGTGTGCTTCAGGAGGGCATCCAGCACTTAGTTCAACATGCGTGAAAATAGTGGTTGTGAAATGCCAGGCAGCTGGCCCACTGTGTGTTGATAGGTGCCTGTGGCCAGGAAGTGGAGCACAAACACCACCTTTAGTAGTGGGGGGATGACCGTTCGTATTTCTATAGGCTGGCAATGTTGTTGTGTATCATGTCCACTATGGTGGTGATGGTGTCCCGGTCCAACCGGCACAGGGTGTGGATCTGCTCAGGGGTTAGGTTGAATGGCCTGGGTCTGGTGCGTGGGATTGATGGCTGCCTACGAGGCACTGATGGCTGCACTGGTGGTAATTGCTGGGCCTGTCTCACCCTCCTTCTCCTCCTGAGTCTCCTCTGTGCTGCCTGTTGTTGCTGCTGTAGTTGTTGTTGTAGTTGGTGTTGTTGCTGTAGTTGTAGCAGTATAGGCATGTCCTCCAGCGCCATGATTGCAACAGCTAGTGGTAGCATTTTGGTGTTGGAATGGGTGTGGTGTGTCGGTGTGCTCATTTAATACTGGCCCAGCCTCCATTGACTCCACCTGTAGTGATTGTGTGCACATGTGGCAGTTGGCTTGATTGCTGATTGCTGTTTGCGGGTTGTCTGCGATGCCTGTATGGCCGGCATCGTGCAGGCCGTGATTACCGGCTTCTGGATGCCGTTATTTGCATGTCCGCGTGGGTTGGGATGTCCTCCTATTACAGGCATGCCGGTATTTGCTCCCCAAAGGGGCGTGTGCACACGCCCGTGCTGCTATTAGCGGGTTGCCGGGTCAGAATACACCAGAGCAGTAAGCGATGCCGGTAATCCTTTACCAGCATTGTTTTTCCATTACCTCCAACCTCGTAATGAGGCCCATAGTGTTTCTCTGTTAACCTTATCAAATGCTATGCTTAGGCCCATAAATGACAAATATACTGCTTCCTTTTTTACAAATAAAAGTGAGTGACCGCTAGATAGAGATTTATCCCTTGTTCCATTGTTCCCAGGGATGGGGAGAAAGCCCAATTGTATGGGTGCTAAGATTGAATTAGCAGTGACCCATTGCTCGATAATGTACAAAAGAAATCTTACAAAGATATTAAAACTGGTGTTTAGGAGTGTAATGGGTCTGTATGCCTTGGGACTGCCTCTGCTACCCTTTTTGAATATCAGTATTATTATTGCTCTTTGCCATATTATCAGGGATCAAGTTTGTCTTTATTATAGCAATAAAGACTACTGTTAAGTGTGGCCCCCATACTTGTATTAAATCTTGATAAAAATCTGCTGGATACCATCTGTACCCGTAGATCTAATATGTGTCTGTGTCACAATAGCCATAGAGATCTCTTTAATAGTAAGAAACAAGTTACTTACCTGTAACTGTTGTTCTCCAGCATGGGTCTGGCATGGATTCACATGCTCATGAATATTCCCCGTCGTCAGGCTGGGAATCCTCGGTAAAGAAAAAACCAGTATCAGTTTCGTTTCTGATCTGTCTTTCGTAGTAATAACCAATCACTGGTCTCTGCGTCATACTGACCACAGCCAATGACTGCCCTCTACCTAAGCACCGCCTCTGGCAGCCATCTTCAGATTTGGAAGCACGTGAAGTGGCAGTATGACCAAGTGAAGAGCCGCAGAGGGGTAGGAGGGAGGGTTCGCATGTGAATCCATGCCAGACCCATGCTGGAGAACAACAGTTACAGGTAAGTAACTTGTTCCTTCTCCAGCATGGGGTCTGGCATGGATTCACATGCTCATGAATAAAGAATACATAGCAGTACACACATGCACAACCACGGGAGGTGGCAAAGGCTCAACATTAAGCATCACATCAACTCAACATTAAGCATCTTACCTCCTCACCAGGCTCACCTCAGGCGAACAGGTTGCGCAGCACTGCTTGGCCGACCCTGGACTCCTCCCTGGAATCCCGGTCGACGCAGTAGAATTTCGTGAAGGTGTGCGTCGACCTCCACGTAGCAGCCCTGCATATGTCCAGCAGGGGCACACCAGATAGGAACGCCGTGGTAGCTGCGATCGCTCTGGTGGAATGGGCTCTCGGACGGCCAGACAGCGGTCGGTTTGCCAACCGGTGACAGCACATGATACAGCCGGAGAGCCATCTGGAGATGGAAGCCTTCGAGAGAGCCTTCCCCTGATTGACAGGTCCAAAGTTCACAAAGAGTTGTGACATCTTCCGAAAACCCTTCGTGCGGTCCACGTAGAACTTCAGCGCTCTAGCTACATCCAGCGAGTGCAAAGTCCTCTCACCTGGCGACGAAGGCGACGGGAAGAACACAGGTAACACCAAGGGTTCGTTGAGATGGAAGTCCGACGGTACCTTGGGCATGAAGGAGGGGTGCGTCCTGAGCACTACCCTCGTGTCGTGGAAAGTCAAGTACGGGGCCTTGCAGGAAAGGGCCTGGATCTCTCCCACTCGTCGTGCGGAGGTGATGGCCACAAGAAAAGCTGTTTTCCACGATAGAAACTTCAACGGGGCCGAGTGCAGAGGCTCGAACGGAGGTCCCATGAGGTTGGTCAGCACCACGTTGAGCTCCCACGCCGGGGCCGGAGCCTTCACCGGCGGGAACGATCTGAACAGTCCCTTCATGAACTCCTTCACCAGACGATGAGACCACAAGGACGTCCGCCCCGTGGTTCTGGTGTATCGGGAGATCGCAGCAAGATGAATCTTGATGGACGCGTGTGCCAGACCAGCTTTGGCCAGCGTCAGCAGGTACGGCAGTACTTGGGGAGCCGTAATCCGTAGAGGGTTAATCTTCTGTGCGTGGCACCAGACAGAGAACCTCTTCCATTTGTGTCCGTAGCATTTAAGAGTCGAGGACGCCCTGGCCTTTGCAAGAACCTCTCTGCAATCGGCCGGTATGTCGTATCCTCCAAACTCTAGCGCTGCAGGAGCCAGGCCTGCAAGTTCAGCGACTTCGGGTCGTGGTGGAGGATGGCGCCTCCTTCCCTGGAGAGCAGACCCGCGTCCGCCGGCAGCTTGATCGGCGGGGACGCTGACAAGTCCAGAAGGTCCGGGAACCATATCTGCCTCGGCCACGCAGGTGCGACGAGGATCATCCTGCACCGTGACCTCTTGAGCTGGTTGACGAGCCGGATTAGCAGAGGCAAGGGAGGGAACGCGTAGAGGAACAGGCCCTCCCAGGGGAACGAGAAGGCATCGCCCATGCTCCTCGTCTGGGGAAACCTGCTGGCGAACCTCCGGCACTTGGTGTTCGTCGCCGTCGCGAACAGGTCGATCTGGGGTGTGCCCCACCGTCGGAAGAGGCGATCCACCAGATCCTGCCGTAGTTCCCACTCGTGGCACGAGCGCAGCTCCCTGCTGAGTGAGTCGGCGATGGTGTTTTTTATCCCTGCCAGATGAAACGGCACCAGAAAGATCCCTTGGGCGACGGCCCAATGCCACAGGTCCTGCGCCTCCTTGGACAGCGCTGGGGACCTGGTTCCGCCCTGTTTCCTGATGTAAAATATGGTGGTGGTGTTGTCGGTGAAGATCCTCACCACCTTGCCCTTGAGGGATGGAAGGAAGGACCTGAGGGCCCAAAACACTGCACGGAGCTCCAGGACGTTGATATGCAGGGACTTCTCCGTCGGGAGCCAGAGTCCGCTTGCGTGCAGATTTTCGGTGTGCGCTCCCCACCCTTCCAGGGAGGCATCCGTGGTCACAGTCTCCTGGTGGGCTGGGGTCTGGAAGTCCATGCCCGCCGTCAGATGCGCGCGGGTGCCCCACCACCGTATCGCTCGTCGGAAACTCTCGTCGAGCTTGATCCTTTCCTCGAAGCTGCCCGTCGTCTGGATCCAGCGCGCATCCAGGAATTCTTGCAACGGGCGCATCCGGAGCCTGCACATGGGGATGAGGTAGATGCAGGAAGACATCATCCCGAGGAGGGACTTGATGGACCTCACTTTGGCCGCGTCGGCCACCAACATCCGTTGCACCTTGCCCAAGATGGTCCTGGTCCTCTCCTCCGACGGGGAGGCCAGAAGGGACACTGTGTCGAGCCTCGCTCCCAGAAACAGTGCGACTTGCGCGGGCACCAGGTGGGATTTGGCGTAGTTCACGGAGAATCCCAGGTCCGTGAGGAGTTGGACGGTCCTTGCCGTGTGGACCACGGCGAGATCCCTCGTCTTGGCGCGGATGAGCCAGTCGTCCAGGTAGGGGTAGACGTGAATCCCCTCGCGGCGCAGCTGCGCCGCCACCGGTGCGAGGCACTTGGTGAATACCCTGGGTGCCGACCGTAGTCCGAAGGGAAGGGCTTTGAACTGGTAATGACGCCCTTGGACCACGAACCTGAGGAATTTTCGGTGCCCCTTTAGGATGGGAATGTGGAAGTAGGCATCCTCCAAATCCAACGACGATAGGAAGTCTCCTTCCTCCAGTTGACCCAGGACGTGCTGGAGGGTGACCATCCGAAACTTCTGCGCCTTGATGAACTTGTTCAGCCGTCGCAGGTCTAGGATGGGGCGCCATCCTCCCGTCTTCTTCTTCACGAGGAAGTATCGCGAGTAGACTCCGGAGCCCCGAAGCCTCTTTGGGACGAGTTCGATGGCGCCCTTTCTGAGCATCGCCTTTACCTCCAGGAGAAGCTGAGGGACGTGAAGTTCTTTCCTGGCCACGGGGGGGACGCGCGGGCACCTTCTTTGAAACTCGAGCGCGTGGCCCCGGGCCAGGGCGTCCAGCACCCAACGGTCGGTGGAGATGGACTCCCACACGCTGTCGAAGCCCGCCAGCCGGCCTCCCACCGGGGTGCTTCGGTGGGGGCCCGACCCCACGGCCGGTTCAATCCTGCTTGGATGCGGCCTTGCCGCCTTGACCTCCTTGGCGACGACGGCGGGGTCCGCTAGACTTGCCTCGTCCTCTGTAGGCCTCTTGCGACGACGAGCGGGCCGCTTGACGGTAGGAAGCGAAACCGCCGCCGGAACCTTTCGAGGCGCCCTTGCCTCCGCCGCTCCGAAAGGGCGTCCGTCGCTGCTGCAGGACTCCAAGGGCCCGGGCCGTTTCAGTATCCGCCTTGATGGCCTGAAGGGAATCGTCCACTGTCTTCCCAAACAGGTTGTTCCCGTCGAAGGGCATGTCCAGGACTCTGGTCTGGACGTCCTGCCGAAAGTCCGTAGCTTTGAGCCATCCACGACGTCGAAGGCAAACGCCGTTGCCCAGCTGGCGGAACCCAGTGTCGGCGATGTCCGTCGCCACGGTGATGGCGTGGTCCGAAGCCACCTCACCTTCCTGCAGGATCTCAAGGGCCTCCGCCCTCTTGTCGTCCGGCAGAAAATCCAGCAGGGGAGCTATCTTGTACCAGAGCTCCCTGTCGTAGCGGGCCACGATAGCAAAGGCGTTGGCCGCTTTAATCGTCGTCGCTGCCGACGAGATGACTCTACGTCCCATAGCATCCAATTTCTTTCCCTCGCCGTCCGGCAGGGAAGTCGATGTGGAGGCCGCACCCCCCCCCCCCGCTTTCTTCCTGGCTGCCGCGGAGACGACGGAGTCCGGGGTAGGCTGCGCCCGGAGGCATAGGGGGGCCGTATCCGGGACCCGGTACTTCTTCTCGTACCGGTCTCTTCTAGCTGGCGTCGTGGAAGGGTTCTTGAGGAGGGAAAGGCCCTCATCCCAAATGTCGTCCAACAGAGGCACTGCGAGGACCGTCTTCCTCTTGGCCTCGCGCCGCTGGTAAAGGAAGCCTTCCTTTTTCTTCTCCTCAGGGCAGAGTTGGAAAAGCTCGGAAGCCCTGGAGATCATGGAGTGGAAAGATCCGATCTCGTCGGGCGGAGAAGCCCTGGTGGGAGGCGACGACGGAAAATCCTCGTCGTATGCCTCGTCGTCCGTACCCGTCGCTGCCGTGTCAGTCCCCGTATCATCCCCTCGGGTGGACGGGGAGGAGGGCTGGACGGGGCGCGACGGTTGAAAAGGAGGTGGTGGATGGATCCTTCTTTTCTTGGTAGGGGGAACACCAGAAGGTCCCGGTTCTGGATCCCCCGACGGGAGAGGTTCCTCCGTCGGTAACGGTAGCCTCGTCCTTATCTCGGAGCATAAGGACTGTATGGCCAACAAAATGGCCGCCGAGTTGTCTTGCGGCGCTGGCAGAGGGGAATCCGACGGGCGAGCAGGGGCCCCGTCGGTATCCTCGACGATGTCGTCGTCGTCACCTGCGTCGGGGTCCATTCCGACGGGCTGGCCTTCTTCCACGCCTAGGCCGTGGCTTAAGACCTCGATCAGCTCCTCTTCTGAGGTTGAGGCCGAATCTACGACGACGCCCTGCCCCCCTTCTTCTTCCCCACGGAGGGTTTCACGGGGGTCCTATCGATGGGCACAAAGGAAGACTCCCTCCGAGGAGGCAGGGAGATTCTGGGCCCTGAGGCCGCCACCACTGGCGTAGCCACCACAGGCTGAGCCAGGGCCGCCGCGACCGTTTCGATAGAGGGCTTGGTCGGATGGATCAAGGCCTTCACCACCTTAGGTGCGCTCACCGCCTTATCCTTGAGGGAGGGGGCACTGCCACGCTCCTCCTCTGCCTTAGAGCTCGACCGGGGCCTCTCCAGGAGCTTCGCCGGGTGCTCGGCCTTCCTCTTACCCGACCCAGAGCGTTGGCTCGTGGTTGATGGTGCCGGGGAGGGTGCGCCCTGCCTGGCGCCCGTAGAGCCCGACCGTTCGGCGCTCCCGGTGCCAGAGGACTCGCGGTGCTTGGCCTTATGTTGGGCCCCCGTCGCCGGGGCGCCCTGAAAGGTCTTAGAAGACCGCTCGGATTTCTTCTTCTTCTCGCCAGACGGGCTCTTACCCT
Organism: Ambystoma mexicanum; assembly: GCF_040938575.1. Taxonomy (NCBI): domain Eukaryota; kingdom Metazoa; phylum Chordata; class Amphibia; order Caudata; family Ambystomatidae; genus Ambystoma; species Ambystoma mexicanum. The sequence goes on from NC_090936.1 coordinate 116,461,648, forward strand.
CCAGCCAGTTGGCGAGACGTTGATGGCGGTCCTTCATGGTCCGTTCCGACATGTTGCCGCAAAACGCACAGTCCTTCTCCACGTGCGTCTTGTCCTCATGAAGGCAGTAAAGGCAGAAAGAGTGTTCGTCCTCCTTGAAGACGTTCTGCAGCTGGCATCCAGGGCAGACCCTGAACAGCTTTCCGGGCGTCGAGCTTCCCTTCTCCTGGGCCATCTCCGAGACCGGGCCTGAGAAGCTTCCGGAGTCCTCCGAAGTGTAGCTCGACGAAATCTTCACCCTTGAGGGGGCACAGATGAATCCGACACGGGTCCCCGTTGATCGGATGTAGGATCGGTGGAGCTTGAGGCTCTTTTGACCGAAGAATCGAAGTTTTTGTGAAAAAAGCGCGAAAAATAGCACTAACGCTCGAGAGCAATAGCACGAGGATCCCAACACATGAACGTGCGGTAAAAATCTGAAGATGGCTGCCAGAGGCGGTGCTTAGGTAGAGGGCAGTCATTGGCTGTGGTCAGTATGACGCAGAGACCAGTGATTGGTTATTACTACGAAAGACAGATCAGAAACGAAACTGATACTGGTTTTTTCTTTACCGAGGATTCCCAGCCTGACGACGGGGAATATTCATGAGCATGTGAATCCATGCCAGACCCCATGCTGGAGAAATGTTAATTCCATGGAGGATACCAAACTTGAGATCCCTGTACCAAGCTGTAGTATCTGGAGTATTGGCCTGCACTGGGTGCACACCGTGCAGACAGTAGATTGTAGTGATGTCATATAGAACCTGATGGGACATCAAGGTTCCAATTGTTACAGTTCAGATCTTCAAGATGGGAGAGCTTACTGAGAAGATGTGTTATACCTAGCTTGTGTCTCATTTAACCAAGCTTAACCTGAAACTTACAATAAAGCTTATTCCTTTTATATGCTTCCATTCTCCTACCCGATTCCTGATGCTTCGCCAGTGCCTTGAATACTACAAGTGGCGATGAGGATGGGATCAGAAGGTGCTTGCTGGTCCCAGAAAAATGTGTCGATGAAGCCTCCTGATCCCAAAATATGAAGGACCCAATGGAGAATGCTGCTCGTCCTATGTATATATATATGTATGCATATTTATTGAATGGTGGTCACTAAAAAGACTTTCAAGTACCCAAAATTGCTTCATATTTTTCAAAAAGTTCAACCACTTTTCAAAAAGTTAATCATGACAAGGAAATAATCAATGGTTTCGGCAATTGGATTGGGATTGTTTGATGTTTAATTTCTTCAGTGCTAACCAGGGTAATCACATCAATCTGTACCCTATTCCATTCCCAATGATTTAACAACTCCTTCACCATGGTGGTATCCTTTTTTTGTTTGCCTATCAAGTCATCCATCACATTTAAAAAATTGAATAGGGTAATTTTAAAATTCTTTAATATAAATCCCATATGGGTTGCAATCTATCCTTTAAAATTACTGCTTTAGAATCAATGTAATACCCCATCATTTAATTTAAAAGAAATCTCTATGCTTTCGCTATATTCTCTCCCCAGCCCAATAACCCTTCCCATTTTGTTAGAGTTGTCATTAGGGTTAAGATGAACTTTCCCATTCGGAATAATTAATTCAATCAGCTGGGGTTCGTCAGTGAGATCCATGGTCATTTGTACATCCCTCGGGTCGCTCGTATCTGCTACCTTTGAGGCTAATATGGCTGGATTTCGATCCAGGGATGGGTTCAGTTTACTGTACAAATTACTGGGTGTGACTTGATGTGAAGTGTCCAACCCAGCTACTGTGGTGCCAGTTTCCCTGATATCCAGTGCTAGCCTTACTGGGCTAGGGAGGTTTATGTCCTTAGTTTTTTTCAGTTCTTCTTTAATAAGTGCCAGACTATTATGTAAGTCTATGCAAAAGGACAAGCATACTCGTCCTTGGAACTTAAGAGGTTAAAAGAAACAACGACTCCACTATTGTTCTGGGTAAGGGTGTTGCAATACATTGCCTTGTGACCTTCATTTCTTTCTGAACATCCATTATCTTTTAATCTAACTTCCTGGAAATCTCTTGAAGATACAAATCAAGAAAGGACTAGATTTGCTTATTTTGGGTAGGAATACTGCTTTTTGCCCTTTTGCTCCAAATCACTTCCACCTTGTGTTGGCTATTCTATTTACCATAATGATATGATATGATAGGTTATTTATAATGCGCTTAATACCCAGAGGTTTCTAAGCGCGGACCCGGGGATCGAAGCTGTGGTGGTCTGTGTCGTCTTGCTTCCAAGGCAAGCGCATTGCCCCTGAGCTATCCTCCCGAGACCAATCTGACCATTTGCCTCCAGATGGAAATTTACTATGGTTTATGGACTTTTGGCAATATAATCTAGCCTAATTTATTGACCTCCAATGATGATTCTTTCGGACCCAACACTGCTCCGCAGCAGACACAACATCAAGCTAGTAAACCAATTTAGCATTGAGGCATTCTTATTAAGCAGTGCTGCAAACTAATCAGGAGGTTGGAGCAGGGCACGCCTCGACAGCTCAATGATCAATCTTAGTATGTCTCACCCCCCTGCTCATTCTCTATCGCCCAACCAGTCCCAATGGGGCTGAGGCTCTATTCTCAAGTGTTCCAGCACTTTGTTAGGCTGCAAGGCTATATGTATCTTTGTTCGTTGTGAAATCAGTCAAAGTCCACCCTTTATGAGTTTTGAAATAGCTAGAGTTAGGCAGGTATGATAGCTAATACAGGGAATGCTTGATTGCTATGGGGGCACCCTTAGTCCACCCCCCGATATCTAGCCATTGTAGATCAAATAATGCCTGAGGAGCAAAGGCCAAATGGACCACTACACTGGCAGGCTTTCAGGGCACGAGCTAATAAGGGTAAGCAGAAGCTATCTTCAGACTGCTTTTCTAAACCCTGAATAGTTCAATCTTACCAAATCGGGCGTGCTCACAAAAATACAGGGGTACCTCAGCCCCAAACAGCACACAACAGAGTCGCTCTTTGCTGCATCAGGCATCACCGCAAGCATCACCCGATCCAGAATGTATACTAGTGCCCCTACGCTTCTGTGTGAAGGAGGCAGGGCCAGCAGCACTGGCGACAGCAGGGCGACAGAGCACCTCATCAATGCAGCCTTTGCCGCAAGGGTCTCTCAACCAGGCACCCCAGCAGTGCGGGCTTCGCCACAAGGGTCACGCGACCCAGAACTTATACTAGCGCTCCTACGCTTCCGTGTGAAGGGGGGTGGACCAGCAACACCGGTGACAGCAGGGCAACACGCCCCCCCCATGATTCCACAAGCTCATGCTACAAAGGTCCAATCCTGTCTGTGCGAAAAAGAGGATTGAGGTGAGACGCCAGAGGGCGGGTGCTAGTTAAACATGACCACGGCCAGAGCCGCACCTCTGAACCACCTTGAATTAAAGGGGAAATGTGTTTTTTGGATGGCCATACAGTATGGAGGAAAGAGGACGGGACGTAGGAGTATCATATTTTTTTAAACTCTTAAAGCACATATGTATGCATTTTGCATAATAGCTTATATTAATAAGTACTTAAAATGATCTATTAAAAAATAAAAAACGTACATATATTAACATATATTAAATATATTAATAATATAGAACTATAAAATACATTCCAGCATGTTTTGTACATGCTTACGTTTACTATATATAAAACAATTATAGTAAACAAATACAACCAAAACAAAATGATATTTTCTAAAAATGTAAATCTAACATATGTACCTTTTTAATATAATTAATTATAATACACAAGTAAGTTTAAACATTAATTGAAAAATACAGCAAAAATAAGTTTTGAAGTGCTGGTGTGGCAGCAAATAAAGAAAGAATAAGCATAATGCTTGCCTCCTTGTCTTTAATAGAATGAAGACTTCCTGAGCTGTCAGCGTGGGCAATCTTTATTCTATGGCAAGACAGGAGGCTTGCATTATGCTTGCTCAACGCTTGCAACCACCCTACGCGGTATTCCTTATACAGGCTTAAAATAGAATGTCTTAAAGGTCAATTCAGAGGACCAATCTGCTGATTTCATAATGTCCTGAAGAGACACCCCTGCCGTAAAGGCTTTAGAAGCCATCGCCCCTCTAGCAGAGTGCGCACCAAAAAGAGACAAGTCAATTCCTGCCCATTGCATCACTTCTCTTACCCATCTAGCAATGGTTGCTGACGATTCTGCGTGATAGGGCTTCATGAGCACTATAAGCAACTGGGACACCCCCCGCGGCCTAAGATGCGCTGTTGCTGTTTCATAATCCTTGATACACTACGCCACGCAAAGCTTCTTAATCTCTGTGAAGTATGGGTATTCGATCACTCTCGAATCTGTCTTAGTTCTTTTTGTAATGGTAAACGATACTCCATCCGGATAGAATATCTTCTTATCAATCTCTAGAGCTTTGACGTCAGAGACTCTTCTACAGCTGTAAGGCAAAGCAGCATGGCCAGTTTGCCTGATAACTGTGATCGCAATAGGTTTGCATTATCTGGCCATCCAAGAAAAAGACAAAACATGCCTCTGGCATCGCATAACACTGTGTACCTGGGTTCTGGTGGTCTTCTGAGCTTCATCCCCTTCAGCAACCGTAAAACCGGCGGTGCTACCCTCTATCTTATCATGTCCCGCTGAGATAGCTGACCTATAAACTCCCCCAGTTCTGAAGGCGCTTCCTTCTTGAAATCTAAATGCTAAGAAGTTGAGAACATGCACTACAGGGACTCAAACGGGATCCAACTTTCGTTCTGAACACCATCTAGCCCACCCGTTCCATGTGGCACTATAGCTCCTAAGGGTGGAAGGCGCCCAGGAGTCTCTGATGTACTCTGAAGCGAGTTGTGAAATTCCTGGCAACTCCCATCTTTTCCTGAAACCCTGCAGGCTATCAAGGGCAATGTGTCCCCTGCTACGAGCGGGTGAACCTGCCCGGACGGGTCGAGAAGAAGGTCTGACCGATGCAGAACTATCCTCAGAAAATCCATAGAAAGTTCCATCGCTACTGGAAACCAGGGCTGTGCCTTCCATAGGGGTAGCATGATCACGATCTCTTCTTGGTCCCTGCAAATCTTCGGCAGCGCTCTCGTGATCATGATGAACGGAGGGAAGGCATAATGGACTGCTCCTGTCCATGACTGCAGGAAAGCAACCGTGCCAGTTGCACCTGGGTCTATTCTCCAGCTCAAGTACTTTTGAGTCTGGGCGTTCAGTCTGGACACAAACAGATCTATGTGCGGGGTCCCCCAGAGATCTTGCAATCGCTGGAACACTTGGGGGTGAAGTTTCCAATCGCTGGAATCCACAAGATAATGTGAATTCCAGTCTGCTACTTTGTTCTGAGCCCCTGGCATATATTCTGCTGATACGGAGATCCTGTTCTCGACGCAGTAATGCTAGAAATTCTTCACTAATTCGGCTAACATTCTGGACCTTCTCCCTCCTAACTTGTTAATATATCGTAATGCTGAGATGTTGTCCATCATGAGCAGAACGCAACATTTTATCCTGTCTTTCGTAAACGCGCGCACTGTGAAGGAGCCCGCCAGCAATTCGAGACAGTTTATATGGAGGCGCAACTCTTCTTCTGACCATTTCCCTCCTGTCTGCACGTGTTCGCACCTGGCCCCCCAGCCTGATCTGCTTGCATCTAACTCTATTATCAGATCTGGGGCATCGCAGAAGATGGCGCGACCGTTCCAGGCTTCTATATTCTATAACCAATGGAACTCTGTGAGGCCTTTGTGATCTAAGGTCACTAGCTGATGATAACATAGGCCTCCCTGCAGATGTCTTATCTTGAGTTGCTGGAGCGCTCGATAGTGAAGCGGACCAGGGAATATCACCTGAATGGAAGCAGCTAGTAGGCCTACTTCTCTGGCTAGATCGCAAAAAGAGAGAGTATCCTTCGCAATCACTGCCCTGAGCTCTTTCTTGATCGCTCTCACTTTGTGTCCTGGGAGCTCGGGAGTTGCTTTCACGGTATCTATTGTAAAACCTAGGAACTCTATTCTCTGAACTGGCAGTAACCAGAAACCCTAGCGAGGTCAGGAGCGTGAAAACCCATTGTACGTTCTTGGTGAGCGTCGCTCTGCTTGGTCCTAAAACGAGGATGTCATCTAGGTAAATAATTATACGATACCCCTTTCTCTCATGGCCGCCGCCACTGGCTTCATGAGCTTGGTGAAAGCCCAAGGAGCGAAGGACAGGCCAAATGGTAGGCAAGAGAACCACCATATCTCCTTGTTCCACCGGAAACGTAGATACTTCTGAAATGCTGTCACCATCGGGATCGTAAGGTACGTGTCCTTGAGATCCAGCGTGCTAGCCAGTCCATAATAAATGGTCTCGGACGAAATGAATCCCCTACATCTTAAAATGGTTGTATACTAACCATTCGTTTAGGTCTTTTAAATTTATTATTGGCCTTTTCTTCTCTCCTCCGTGGACTAGAAACATGTTGCTGAGGAACCCGGGACCCCCTTGGTAATCGCGCTCTATTGCGTTCTTGTTCGCTAATTTGCGCAGTTCGCTGTGTGAGAGCGCCGCTTCTTCTTGCACCATGCATATGGGGATGGGGTCTGCTCTTTGCACGGGTACTCCTATAAATTCTAACAGCAGGCCCGCTACCGCTTGCAGCACCCATGCATTGCTTGATAAGGCTTGCCATTCGCTCCAGTATTGGAGAGTTCTCCCCCACTTGCAAGCTTGCAGTACTCACCTGCTGTGGCCCCGGTTTGCCGGTAGGAACCTCTTCCTCTGCGGCCTCTGGAGAACCTTGTTCTGGCTGGGAAGAAGGTATCTTGCTGCCTAGCCTCCCAGTATTGGGCGCGCGGCCCCTGCGGTCTCTGCTGGAAATTATAATGACCAGACAAGCGACCCCTATGTCGCCGGTCCCGGCAAAACTCGCCCAGGGAAAATCTTCCTTATGGAACTTTGGGCTTTTTCTAGCTCGGAATATGTTCCAACAAATTGTGACATATCCATCGCAAATGCCTCTCCGAACAACAATCCTTTGGCGCCTTCACCTGCTTCGCAGGAGGCCAGGTCGCTCAATTTGTTGTCGATTTTCAAGAGGACTCTCCTCCTTTCCGAGGAGAGGGTACAGTTTGCATTACCCAAGAGGCAAACAGCTCGTTGCGCCCAGTTACCTAGAGCGGTAGCATCCACAGGAGTACCGGTATCTTTCGACTTCTCCGCCAAATCCATGATTTTGCCCAATGGACCGGAAATGTCTAGGAGCTTGTACTGACACCCCCTCCAAGCGCGGTCTACTCCTTTCCTGACATCTCAAACTGCTTTTGTCACAAAGGTGACCATCTTGGGGTCTAGGACTGACATGTCCGCCAGTTTATTTGGCAGCTGAGGCCTCGGGCATTCAGATTTCATTTGTGACCGCACTTCCCTATCCAGGGTTTCCTAATGTGTTGGGCCATGTATATCGCAACCCTGGGCGATGGCACCCACTCAGACAATTTGGGGTGCCGGATGGCTTCCGGATCGAACATGTCTGAGGTGTTCTCGAGGTCTTGGTGGTCCTCCACTTCTTTACTGATTTCTTCTTCCTCCTCACCCCCTCCATAATCGGGCGAATAGCCCTCATCCATTTCCCCTGAATTGTATGAATTGTACACCCCTGGGGCAGGGGGTCTGTCCTGTGCATCTCTCTTCTTTGCCAGGAAGGCTTCCTTAAGCCTGGCGACACGGTTGCTTTCCATTTGGGGAACAGAGTTAACCCTTTCCATATTGCCCGGTGGGGTCAAAGAGTGCTTGCTGTTCCGGGCCACTTTACACCCCTTTTTCTCAAACCCTTTCTGGGGGTGTCCTGCTGAAATTCCTTCCTCCGGGCTGCTAGCCTGTCTTTTTTTGGCTGTCAGTTGTTTCTGCTGCTTAGCCATAATCATCTCCAGCGTTTCTAGCTTTTGTGCTATAGGCTGCACGTCCTGTGAGACAGCCTGTTTCAAGGAGTCTCCCAGAACATTCTTAAAGCTCAATGACAATTCTGATTCTTGTTGGGAAGGATCCTCTTCCCACTGTTCTTGGCTCCATTTTGGTGAAGTGGATGGAGTACTTGTGGGGGTGACAAATTGAGCCATGATTGTAGTGTTGGCAGGGCCAACTGTGAGGAAGTCAGCAGCTGGAACTGCTCTCTAGTGATTGCTAACACGTGCCCTTGACGCTGGCAGCGTGTGTGTAAAAGCAGATTCTTCCATTTTTTATAATGCTTCTTTTTTTATTTATTTTGTATTGAAGCTGGAGCTCTGTTCTTCGTGTCTTTCACTCGTTCGCAATTAATTTGCACTACGAACGTTACTTAAGACTCCCAAGGGAAGCCGGGAAACCTGGAAGGTTCTGGCTCCCCTAGGTCCTAACGGCTGCTGTGTTCGCCGGCGCCGTAATGTTTTGACAGGGAGCTGGGCTCGGCAGCCTGAGGCGGGTGGAATTGCTCGCGGCTCCGGCCCCAGCTCCCTCCACAAAACTTTGCTTTGTGCAGTACGATGTGGCCGGATACACTCCTGCTGAGATACACTTGCGCCCTCTGCAGCATGAATCATACGTCTCAAGCTTACGGTAAGAATCTGAGGAAACTTGCGTGGGAGATTCTCGCTACTAAGATAACGCTGCGCTTATCTACTGTCGATTTTCGGGTTAACGAAATAACCTAAGACTTATCTACCCACTGAGGTATTAAACCATGCATCTTTATGTAATATAAAACATAATATAGAATTGTTGGACTTATCTGATTCCAGCAGCAAAAAGAAAGAGGAAGGGTCCTGGTCAGAACGGTTCTTATACATGAGGCTGCCCTCTGATAGATGGAGAGGAGAGAGGTCAGGACTACCGGGGCCCTAGGGCTCATGGGGCTAGTAGTTCCCTGGTGTTTGGGCTAGTCGGATGATGTTGGCTTAACAAAGAACTTTAAACTTCTCCATTTCTTTTCCCTGATGTTTCGATTGGAAACACAAATGTTCAGTGTTAAAGTTAAAGTTTAGAAGTGCTGGTGTGGCAGCAAATAAAGAAAGAATAAGCATAATGCGAGCCTCCTGTCTTGTCATAGAATTTAAAATGTTGCTTTACGCTGTTCAACACAGACTAACACTAAAAATAGTTTTTACTAATTAAAACAATGTAAAAAATACCATCAATAAATCTAAATACAAGTTCAAAATGCATATTATTTTAATAGTAATAACATCTAAGTCTACTTTTACATCCTTCCCTAATTTTTGGCAATTTTCATAATGATACCCAGAAACAAATGAACTAGTACATAAAAGTATTTATTTTCTAACTTGGAGAACCTTTAACTGGTATTTTTCAAAAAGCTATGATACATAATTAAAATGTAACTGCCACTTTTCTAATTTAAAATTTTATATTTTTAATTTGACTCTTATTAATACTGGAGGAAAGGGATGGGGTAATGTGGAGGCTATCAAAAAAATGATGTTACTCATTGTAGTGACTGACGTACTCCTAGTACATAGTCCCCTTACCTCCATACTGTATGGGGCGTCTTACGCTATGGACGGAAACAGAACTTTTTCACCAGAAAAAATTGTCTTCCCCTTTAAATTTAGATTTGTGCGGGGGCGCGGCCCTGGGAGCATGCCCTTCCCTGGCTCGGCCTACTGTCGTCACTCCTCAGTCCCATTTGCTGCATCGACAATATTATTATTGCCTAGTGACACTGAAATGTTATGGGGAGATGATGGTGGGACGTATGGAGGAAAGGGGACTATTGTCATGATGCCTACCCCCGGGCAGCTGGACCAAGCCCATTCGCCCCGGAGGCAGGCATCCAGACATCTGTTTAAACCTCAGAAGCCCCAGCTAGGGGCTATCTGGGTTCAGTCATGGCGCCTTAGGCGCCAGGCTCATAGTAGAAATCAGTCCTGGCGCCTAAGGCACCCGGCTCATAGTCATCACTTACCTCAGACAGACCATGCTGCACATGCATCCAGGCCAACGTGAGACCTGAGGGACTATTTTTCCACACAGACTACTTTTCACTCGGGTGTGGTTCTAGGGACTTCTTACCTGGGACTACTTTCAAAGCTATTTAAACCACGCATGATCTTCAACACACGCTTTGCGTTATTCTGCATTTAGCAGCGTGACGCTCCCTGTGTCAGCAAACTTGCTTCCAGCCTTCTGCCACGCCCGCCTCGAACATGGAGCCCCTAGGAGAGAAAGGAAAATAGAAGAAGAGGTTAGATTACTGACTTTAATCTGATTCCTCACCTGATTTCGGATTCTGCATCACTCCAAGCCTGAAGGGACATTCTTACGGCACGCGTCGCATCCCAGCTACAGCGCTGCTCCATTTTCATCAGCCCACAGCATCTCTGACTCGGCGCTGCCTGTCACTTTTTTCTGTGATTTTCAACACCTGGGGAAAAGACAAAAAAAGCAAGGTGAGCCTAAAGAGACTAAAAAGACAATCACTTATTCTACAAGACTTACCTGATTATCACCGGAGGCTTTATCCTTCAAGACGCCACATCTAGGAAAAAAGGAAAAGATAGTGAGCAATAGTCACACACCTTTACAGGACAGTTTGGGTAATACAGACTCTTACCTGAACGCCGCTAGCAACCTCCAGACAGAATTTGCTGCCACAAATCAACAGGGAGTGCAAGAGTGAACTTTGGACATTTTGAACTCTTTAAAAAACTTGGCAAACTCAGGACTCAATAATCGTCCAGGACCTCAACACCTCAAACCAGTGAAGTAACTGGTATCTACGCGCCCCTGCATGCCACGCAGGATGGAGAGCTCACCAATCAAAAATATAAGGTGAGAACACTGACCAGGAATATCGGAGGTAGCAAGTGGGGAGAACGGGAGCAGGGAGGGGGGGTCTGCATTCACATCCACGGGGCTAAATACCTTTCTCCATCTACAGGAGAATATTTCTACGAGTCAAGCTTACAAGACTGAGGGGGTCCGTCCAGACGGTCATCTTTGCCCTACGCTTCACGCTGGTGGAGGCCGCAGCTGTCCGGGTTCGATCTACGCCCCTGTGGGAACCAGGTGAGGGTAACAACTATGGACTAGGAGTATGTTAGTCACTAGGGTGAGTAACTTATAATAACAAAATTACTCACCGTAGTGACTACCTTACTCCTAGTCCATAGTCCCCTTTCCTCCATACTTCTGGGACATTCTGTCCTGTGGGATGGGACCGGAGCACTTTTTGTAAAAAAGCATCAAATTGAAAAATGTGTCCTTCTTCTCTTTTTACACAGGGTACCCCGTGACCCCACCCTCCTTAGCTCTGCCCCACGCATCGCCCTTCAGTCCTTTTCTATCACCAGGTCTGAGACCATTTAAGCAATAATAGAGGATACTTATTAGGGGGGACGGCAGGCGGGCGCATGGAGGAAACGGGACTATGGACTAGGAGTAAGGTACTCACTACAGTGAGTAACTTTGTTATACTCCTAAGTCCTGTCCCCTTTCCTCCATACTTTTGGGAGATTACCAAGCACTCCTCACAGGAAAACGGGTGGATGGAACTCCTTAACTGAAAGAGTTTTTTAAGAACCACCTGCCCGAACTCAGCATCGGCTCTGGAGCTCAGGTCTAAACAGTAATGCTTACAAAAGGCTGATGGGGAAGCCCACGAAGTTGATCTGGCAATGGCTTCCCAGGGAACATATTTCTGGAAGGCAACGGCAGCTGCCTTGCCCCGCACAAGATGGGCATGAATTCCCTTTGGAGGCTGAAGGGCCTGAACGGTATACACCTTCGAAATACAGGAAGCGATCCATCGAGAGATAGTTGCTTTCGAGGTCGGCTTTCCTTTCGGGTCTCTGAAGCTCACAAAAAGCTGGGAAGAGCTCCTCAGTTTAGATGTTCTGTCCAAATAAAACTTTAGAGCTCGTCTGACATCCAAATTATGCAATACTCTCTTGGCATCTGAGGCCAGGTCTGGAAAGAAAACGGGTAAGGAAATAGACTGGTTCAGATGAAAATCGGATAACACCTTTGGAAGGAAAGAAGGATTGATTCGGAGGACAACCTTATTCTTGTGAAAGTGAGGAATGGATGTTCTACAGACAAGGCCTGAAGCTCGCTTGCACACCTTGCCGAAGTCACGGCAATCAGAAAAGCCATTTTCCACGAAAGGAACTTCAAGTCCACCGTAGCCATGGGCTCAAAAGATTTATGGCATAAGGCAGTGAGGGCCACATTCAATTCCCACTTTGGATGCGGGTTGCGCGCAGGTGGAGAAAGATGCATTCAACCTGCAATGTGTCTTTTAATGACAGGGTTTGTCAATGAAAAAGAGTAAGAGTCCGTGGACAGGTAAGCGGCGATAGCCGACAAATAAGTCCTACAAGACAAGACATGTATGCCTGAAGTTGCCAGATGAGAAACGAATGACAGGATCTTGTCGATGGTAGCTTCTCTGGGGTCCAGCTGCTTTGCTAAACACCAGTGACAGAAACAGAGCCATTTGCTCCTATACTGAGACCTCATCAAAGGTTTTCTAGCCGCATGGATAATACGCATATTATCCGCGGACAAGATGAAACTTTCTAAAGATTTGAACTCAGGCACTAGGCCGCCAAGCTGAATGATTGTGGGGAGGGTGCCACATCTGCTGATCGCTCTGGTGAAGCAGGTCGTGAATCAGCGGAAGCCTGATCAGTGAGCAGACTGACAGATGCTGAAGCTCAGAAAACTTGAATCTGGCTGGCCACAATGGGGCTATGAACAGGAGAGTGCAATTTGTAGTGTTCCTGAGGTTGCATAGCACCCTGTGAATCAGAGGAAGCGGCGGGAAGGCGTAGGCCCTCATGTTGTGCCACGAAATCTCGAAAGCATCCCCCAGGGAAGAAGCTCCGAGCCCGTTTCTGGAAGCATAAAGAAGAAGTTTCCTGTTTGATGACGTTGCAAAGAGGTCCACTTCTGGAGTGCACCAATGGCGAAAAAGGTTGGAGAGGATCTCTGTGTTCAGCTTCCACTCGTAGCTGACCACCGCTCGTCGGCTGAGAGAGTCTGCAGTCACATTCAGCTGGCCCGGAATGTGCACTGCCAGCAGCCAAACATCGTGCTGAATGGCCCATTCCCAAATCTGAATGGCTAAATCTACAAGGGGAGAAGACCTGGTACCCCCCTGCTTGTTGATGTAAAACATGGATACTGCATTGTCTGTGCGGATGCGGACTACTTTGTTCACAATCGCTGGCTTGAAAGCTTTGGGCGCCAGGAAAATCGCCAGAAGCTCCAGATAATTTATGTGAAATTGTCTATCCTGTGGCGACCATAGTTCGAAAACCTGAAGAAGATCCATCGGCGCGCCCCACCCGATAAGGGAGGAGTCCTTCATTATGGTAGTTTGAGGGGAGAGCTCCTGAAAAGGAGCACCCACCAACAGATTGCTGGAAGGTGATCACAATAGAAGATCTGTCATCATGCAGGGTGGAACCGGAATCATTTTGGTGTCGGGGTCCACTGCCTGAAGCCAGGAGCTCCGAAGAGCCATCTGCGTGAGTCGCATTTTGAGACGAGCCAGGGGAAGGGGAAGCACACACGAGGCCATAAGCCTAGAAGCCTCTAGAACCACCAGGCTGACATGCTCTCTGACTGAATGAAAACTTGACATATGGTTAACAGAACCGCCATCCTGTCCACAGTCGGGTAATCTCTGCAGTCGATCGTGTTCCAATGGAAACCCAGGAATATAAGGTCCTGAGAGTTCGTCATGGAGGATTTCTGCCAGTTCACTGACAGCCCTAGACCGAACAGGAGCTGAAGGAGAGACTGAAGATTGCTCGAGGCTTTCACTGGACAAAGACTGTGCAGAAGCCAGTCATCCAAATATGGATAAACATGAATACCCTGTAGAAAAGCCGCGATGACTGACATCATCTTCGTGAAGACACGCAGCGCTGAGCTGAGACCAAAAGAGAGCACTCAGAATTGGAAGTGCTCCTCTCCCAGGGAGAACCGCAGATATTTCTGATGCGGGCTCCAGATCAGGATAAGCATATATATGCGTCCTGAAGGTCCACAACGCTGAGCCAGTCACCCTTCTGAAGAGAGGACCTTATTTGGCAGGGCGTGATCATCTTGAATTTCTCCTGGGAGAGATAAAGGTTCAACTGGGGAAGGTCTAGAATGATGCGCAGGCCTGCCTGGTTGGGTTTGGGCACCGTAAACAGACAAGAGTAGAAGCCCTCCACTCGTTCCACTAGGGGAACGGGTTCCACAGTCTTGAGGTCTAGAAGCTTCTGGACCTCGGCTCTGATGGAGGACATCCCTGACTGCTGAAAGGGAGGATTGAAGGCAGGTGTAGGGGGAGGGGCAAGCGGAAGCTCGCCCAAGCGATGAACAAAACCCACCAGTCTTCGGTGATGGTTTGCCACGCCTCCAGATGTGACAAGATTCGTCCTCCCACTGGAGTCTCGTGCAAGCACCAAAAAATATCATATTGCAGACTTTTCGGCAGAGAGACTACCTGTCCCTGAACAGGAGGCTGAAGACCGAGAGAAAAACCGACCTTGTTGCTGTCTCCGACGGGAGTTACCTCTCGGCGGATCAGCCCTTCAGCCGGCAGACCTGCAGTCCTGGAACCCTCTGAAACCTGGGGAGGACCGAGACTGGGATCCAGATCTCTGAGCGTTGACTGGGGGCTTCACTAGCACCGACAGAGACTTGGCAGTTTGCGTGCTCGACTTAGTCTTTGTACACTTGTCATCCGTTGAAGAATGAAACAACTCTTTGCCGTCAAAAGGCAGGTCCAGAACTTTATCTTGGATCTCCTTCGAAAGCTTTGTTGCATGAAGCCAAGCATGATGAGAGGTGTCCACCCCCAACATGAGGCCTCGGGCTGAGGTGTCGACATGGTGCGAAGCAGCCTCCAGCATATCCTGCGCCAATACCCTGGTGTTTGACAAACCGTCTTTAAAGTCTTCCAGCCTGTCCCCAGGAATGAACTCCTGGAAGTCCGCCAAATCCCTCCACAGTTTCATATTCGCTGCCGCCAAAATGAGCTTCGCGTTAGCCTGACGCAATTGCAGCGCTCAGTTGGCAAAACCTTTCTTAGCCAAAGAGTCGAGCAACTTGTCTTTCTTGGTCAGAACTTGAGCTGCGGCAGCAGAGGTCGCAGAGGCCGGCTTGAATTGCAGAGTGGCGGCCGCAACCACCAGGAGGAAGGGAGCGGACATGACGGCAAGGCTACATCCTCGGAGGTTTGAAGCCTGTAACAAGTGTCAATTCTCTTATTTATATGTAGCCAGTGTGGGTTTATCCCAGACTTTGCGGGCCTCGGCCAGAACATCCTTCTGAAGGAACAGGCCGGTGCGCTCCTGTGGAGACAAGGTGAGCGCCCCTGAAAGCACCCCTTCCTGCGGAGTGGGTGCCTCAGGTACTGCTTTGTCAAGGAGTGACATCATGTCCAAAACCCAGTTGTGGAATGCTCTGACAGAGCGGGGCTGGTCGTTACTATTCCGGTCTGCCTGAGGGTCGTCCAAAATATCAGGATCCGCCGGTTGCGATGTAACCGGCGTCAAATTGACGTCTCGTTCTGCTGGAGTCTTGTCAACCGGAGGCAACGGAGGCAGAGGCGGAAGAGGTGACGGCGGGCCGGCGGTAGAGGTGGTACCGCTGCCGGGGCGACAGGTGCCGTGACTGGAACTGCCGGGGCAGGATGCGGCACCAGAGGACAGATCTCCCTAAAAAGGCCTTTAAAGTGCTCCCTCATGGGCTCAGTGTTCATGAGACTCTGAAACTTCCCAAAAAAGGCATCCTTTGCCGAAACTTTAGGAACCAGGATGGGCAGAGGCCGCTCATGAGCGGCATACCCCCACAAGTGTAGTGAGGAAGGCTGCCAAGTGGGCCCGCCACCAACAGGGTCTACATAGACCAGTGGGGCAGAAGTAGGAGGAAGCGAGACCATACGCGGTAGTGGTATCCGAGCGCGCCAGTCATAGGAAGGGCGGAACAGATTCACACCGTCCTGTGGACAAGGTTGTCAACCAAAAAGAAGGCTGCCAGCACCCGCCATCGATAGCGTGGGTCTGAGGGAAGAATCCAAAATGGCCGCCATAGACCACATGGGAAGGCCCGCCATTTTGTGAGCATCTGAGGAGAACTGCGTCACATGTGTGGATGAGGCAGGTGACTCCACAGACTGGTCAGCGGACTTGATCGAAACTTTAGCTTTGACACAAGCATCCTCGGCAGAGCCGGTACTATGGGGCCTGGGATGTTTACTGGACAACCTGTTGTGACCCTTTGAGTTAGCCTCAAGAGAGGAACCTCAGCTTTTTTCAATCCAGTAACAGAGGAGAAACAGTCAGCGACTTCTCCATGTGCCCCATCAACAGAACTGGTAACAGACGTGAGCGTGGGAAAGTTGAGGAATCCACCTCACAGACAAGACCTTAACAGGTCTCTCAGTTCTGTCGGTACACACCTTACCCTCGCTAAGAGGAACCTCAGAACAGAGTCCGGTCTTTATAGCTCCCCCAAGAGGGGCCTCAAACCGTCATTCGGTACAGAAAGCCCCAACGAAGGCCTCAGGGCGAACCCCGCTGTCTGTATGGGAAGCTCCAGGGAAGGAGACCTTGGAGCGAACTCTGGTACTCAACGCCTCAGCACGACTAGACTGGCTATTAGCACCTGACTGGTGAACCTCGGATCGTGATCCGGTATCGGCAGGCCCCTCGGGGGAACCCTGAGAGAAAACCCCAGTATACCTATTAGGCCTGCGAGACACCTCAGGAGAAACCCTGGTAGCAGAGCTTTTGAAGCCCCTCCCGAACCTGGAGGACCCCGGGAAGGAGTCCACCGGCCGGGGTGCCCTGAAAAGTAAGGAACTTACCGGGCGTCTCTTCTTTCCTTCGATGAAGAGTTGAAAATGCGATGGAGGAACTCTCTGGAAGATCTCCTCCCACCAACAAAGACGACGCAGAAGTGCCCGGACCGAAAGGGAATCGCGGTAGAAACATGAGTCCCAATGATGATCCGGTCCCAGACACTCCAAACAGAGAGAATGGGGATCCGCCATAGCAAAGCGACGTTCACAAGAGGAACAAGCGATAAATCCCAAACGATCCGGCATAGACGGAGGACTACACGACCGCAGACCCGGAGCAGGAGAGGACAACCGGAAAAGAAAAAGGTCTTCCCGGTGATGCAAGTGCGTCCAGCCCCAACAGTGCAGAGAAAAGGGCTGAAGGGCGATGCACAGGGTGGAGCTAAGGAGGGTGGGGTTATGGCTGCATGCGGTATCCCGCGTAAAAAGATAAGAAGGACACATTTTTCAATTTGATGCTTTTTTACAAAAAGTGCTCCGGTCCCGTCCCACAGGACGGAATGTCCCAGAAGTATGGAGGAAAGGGGACAGGATGTAGACGTATTGCTCCTACGTGCCGCGCCCCTTTCCTCCATACTGCATGGGCGATTACAACTGAATGCAGCCCTGGGGAGGAGTGTTGCCCCACTAAGAAAACAAGTTTGTCAAAACTGCCTGGCCAAATGCTGCTTCCGACCTGGCGCTAGCATCCAAGCAGTAGTGCTTGCAAAAGGCCGATGGGGATCCGTAAGTAGCCGCTTTGCTGATCGTCTGCCATGGGACGTGTCTTTGGAAAGCCACATCCGTGGCCTTGGCTCTAATGGCGTGGGCGTGCATGTTTGCTGGCAAAGCCCTGTGCTGCCCCTCATATACCTCCTTGATGGTCATCACCATGCATCTTGCTATGGAAGTCTTGGAGGCTTGGCAACCTGGTTTTGACCCGCCAAAAGTAATGATAAGCACCGGATTTACAGAAGCTCTTTGCACTGTCCAGATAAAATCTTAGAGCACGTCTGATCCAGACAGTGCAATAACTTCTGAGCGTCATCCTTTGGATCTGCAAAGAATGTTGGGCGTACTATCTTCTCGTTAATGTAAAAGGAGGAAACGACCTTAGGGAGAAAGGCAGGAGGCGTCCTGAGCACCACCATGTCCCGTTGAAATGTGGTATTGGGCTCTAAAGCCACCAGGGCCTGAATCTCGCTGATCCGTCGTGCTGATGTAAGGCCGACTAGTAGGGCCGCCTTAATAGTAACCAGCCTGATGTCTGCTGATACCATGGGTTCAAAGGGTTTGTGTGTCAGGGCACCCAGCACCACTTTAAGGTCCCAGACCGGATGTGGACGTTTGACAGGAGGGTATAATCTGGTCAGACCAGCCAAGTGCCTTTTAACCACCGGATTGGAGAAGGAGGAGATATTGGAGGTCATTAAGATCCTGCCGGTCCGGTAAAAACTGTGCCGGTAGGCTTACCGGCACTGTTGTTGCCGGACCGGCAGAGTACAAGTTTGTGGGCCGGATGCCCTCCCGCCACCACGCCTGACCTGGCCGGTGGAACGGCACCCGGCCACAGACTTTCACGGTAGTAAGGGTGCCGGTGCTACAGGCATCCCCATTCCCATTGAGTCCTATCAGACTCAAATGGGGATTTACCATTTGCCGGTGCCTGACTTCCAGGAACAGCGGGGCGTAATCCCTGTGTGTTTCCGGAAAGCCAGGTGCTGGTAAATATTGCAAGTCCGACGGCAACCTGCTGGTTTTACCGGCATGATTACCGCCGGACTTATAATGAGCCCCATTGTCTCCAGAGTTCTTGTAGGCCCCTATGGCCGCCAGATACATACGGCAGGTGTCTACCTGCACACCTGAGTGAGTTAGATGTGCAGAGAAAAATAGCATATCATCCAGTGAGTATGTCAGCAAATCGATCTTGTTTCTCTTGGCCCAGTGAGAGAACCTCATCCACTTGCTCCTGTATTGACTCCTGGTGGAGTCGCTTGTTGCCCCCTTTATGATAGCCAGGATGTCCTGTGACAAGTGTAGATGCTTCAGGGTGACCTGTTCAGGGACCAAGCTACCAGGGCTAACTTCTGCGGTGCGGGTTGAACCACTGTGCCCCCCTGCTGGGAGACTAAGTGGGCTGGACCCAAGGGGAGGTAAACTGGAGGCTGATCTGGCAGTCGGAGGAGTTCTGAGAACCAATGTCTTGGTAGCCAATATGGCGCTATCAAGATGAGTCGATGGCTCTGTGACTCCTTAACCTTGCAGATGAACCAGAGAATCAGCGGAGTCGGTGGTAAAGCGTATGCATTCATGTCGTTCCACTGAATCTGCAATGCATCCTGCAGAGATCCCCTGCCTTGCTCCAGCCAGGAAGAGAACTGGTGGCATCTCCCGTTGCTCATGGTGGTGATTTGGTCTACCTGAGGGTGGCCCCACCTGTCAAAGATCCCCTTCAGAACCTCTTTGTTGAACTGCCACTTGTAGTTGTCTATCCCCACCCTGCAAAGCCTGTCCTCCTCAAAGTTGGATTCCCCCGGAAGGTGGACAGCTGACAAGTAAATGTTGGTCGTCAGTGCCCGCTCTCAAATGTCGATGGACAGCCTGCAGAGTGAAGGGCACCTGGTACTCTCCTGCTTGTTTATGTAATACATGCAAGTGGAGCTGTCGTCTGGATGCAGACCAACTTGCTGTTGAAAATGGGGAGGAACGCTTTGAGGGCCAGCCAGATGCCCATCATCTCTAGCCAGTTGATGTGTTCCAGCTGTTCCTGTCATGACCATACTCCAAGGACACTGTGGTTGTCCAGTGTAGCCCCCATCCCTCTAGGGTTGAGTCTGTGGTAATGGTGATCTCCGGAGAGGGCTGCCTGAACAGTCTGCCCGCTAACAGGTTGGTCTGTGCACTCCACCACTCCAAGTCCGGGTGTAGGTGCTGTGGTATGCTGACTAGAACTGCCTGGGAGCCTGTCTCCTGATTCCAAGAGGCTGAGAAATACAGCTGCAGCCTCCTCATTTTGAGTCTTGTGTGCGGCACAGCCAGGAGACAAGCGACCATTATTCCAAGCCAATGCTGGTACCACCATGCTGAGGTCACTGGTCTGCTGAAAAAATGCCTGGTGTCCTTCCTGATTGCCATGATCTTGTCTGCGGAGGGGAAGATCCTCTCCACCCTCGTATCCCAAATTAGCCCCACGAATGTTAAGGACTGAGTGGGGAGTAACTGCGACTTCTTGAGGTTGATAGAGAACCCCAGATCATATAGCATGTGCATAAGTGCTGAGGCTGTGCACTCTACAGCCTCAGGTGACTCTTCTCCGACTAGCCAGTCGTCGAGGTATGGATTTAAAGGTGGTGGCCTTCCACCCTGAGCAGGGCCGCTACTGAGTTAATTAACCTTGTACAGACCGTCGGCCCGAAATGAGGCCAAAAGGGAGGACCTTGTATTGAAAATGAAAGCCCATGATATTGAACCTCAGGAAGGAACGATGGGGCTCCCAAATCGGGACATGCACGTAAGTATCTTTCAGATCCAGGGAGCACATCCAATCTCCACCACACATAGTCTCTGCAGTGAGTGCTGGAGTAACCATCTTGAACTTTTGAAGGGGTAGGGAAAGGTTCAAGGAAGAGAGGTTGAGAACAACTCTCAGGCCAGCCTGGCTCTTTTTCTGAATAGTGAATATCCAGGAATAAAAGCCCATGTCTCGGTGTGAAACTGGAAAATCCTCCATTGCCTGACTCAAAAGGAGCGAGCGGATTTCCGTCAAATGAGTTGCCATCCCAATCTGTGGGAGTGGAGAGGAGGAAAGAGGAAATGGAGGGATTGGCAGACGGAAGCCCATGGAAACTAGGCAAAGGATCCATGGGTCCGCAAACCTTGCCAGCCAGGAATGGAAGTGAAGGGCAAACCTGCTCCCACCGGAGACATGTGGATCTGGATGAGGTTGTCACAACTTTTTACCCTCTGAGGCTGGTGTTTGGGAGGGGGACTGGAAAACCCCTTGTGGGAGGATTTGTGCTGCTTGCCCCTGTGCTGGCTAGGAGAACGGTCGGGTTGTCAAGTGCGCCGCTCCTGAAAGCCCCTGAAGCCACCGAGGGTACGTGCGTTGGTGACCCTGGCCATAGGCCTTGGGTGCTGACTTTGTCAGGATTGACAAGGACATAGCTGTTTTAGAGCTATTTTTCTTTTTGTCAGGTTCCTTGTCCGTGGTTGAGTGGAACAATTCCCCACCCTCAAATGGCAGGTCTAGAATGCACTCCTGCACATCCGGATTAAACTTGAGCCAAGCTACCCTCCTCATATTTGTGGCGATACAAATCGCTCTACCTACGGTGTCGATGTGAGCGACTGTGGATTCCATGATATCTTGGGCCATGATTTTGGCCTCTGCCAATCCGGCCCTGAAGCACGTCTGACTATGAGCAGGGAGTTCTGGGAGGAAGTCTGCAATCTCCCGCCAAAGCTTCTGATTCACTGCTGCCAGCATAGTGAGTGGCATTAGAGTGAACCTTTTTGCCTTAGGATTCCAACAGCTTTTCCTACTTGCCTAGGAGTGTAGTGGGTGCAGATGATGAAGACTGTGGCCTGGAATAAAGGGAGGCCGCAGCTATAGCTGATGAATGCGGTTGAGGATGCACCGACAGAATGAGGGAGTCCCCCTCCGCCTGCCTATACTTGGCATCAAGGTGTTTGTTGGTAGGTTGTGTCGAGTGCGGCTTCACCCATCCCTTCTTAACCAGGTCTTCTACATCCTTTTGAAGAGGGATGCCAGTTTGTGTGGCAGGGCGAATGGTCATACCTCGGCTAGATCCCCTACCTCAGGTTGCTCAACTTGTGGTTGCGGAATACCCAAGTATTCTGCACCTGCCAGATGCTCGTGGAAGGCCTTACCTGACAAGGGAGTATCCTAACCCTTTTCCTCGTCAGTGTCGCCCCCTGTGTCTTACAGGTCGGAAGCTGTCAGAGATGTGCTGGGTGCGGGCAGCTGTGGCGTCCTGACTGGCAGTGCTGGGGGATGCTGAGGAGGCTGTGCCTGAGGCAGAGCCACCATGACTGGTGTGAGAACGGGGACCAAGGGCTGAAATGGGACCGGGGTCTGTATCACGGCCGGAGCCGGAGGAGGTCCTGGAGGGAGCATGTCCTTGATGACCCCCCTGAGGATGGAGCCCATCTGCAGTGATTTCATGAGGGTAAGGAACTTATCGAAAAACCTATCTTCGCATGCAGGCGAAGGGCCTGGGGGTGTGGGAGCCGATCCCTGCGGTTGCTGAGGACTTGGCGGTCCTTGTCGCACCACGCTGGGAGCTGCATACTGCCTCTGTGATGATGTGGTCGAGTATGACGTGGACCAGGTCACTGGATTGGTCCAGTCCCATCTAGATGTGTATTCGCATGCCTGCTCTCTAGAAGGAGGAGGCTGTGGGCGAGCTACCATTGTGTCTGGCCTGGTGGCCATTTTGTCATGCCCCGTGCCACGTGCCTGCTGCGTGGTGCCTGAAGAGCCGGGCCCAGTCTCCTCATGCACGCTTAAAAGCAAAGGCTCGGACCTTCCCTGCACCTCAGGAAGTGATCTGGGTGGTGGAGTGCCCTCTACCATGACGCCGGTAGTGCTGTGTACAGGTGTCCCCTCAGGTGCGAGCCCGGAAGTAGAGCAAATCCCCTGGGGATGTCCCCGGTATCAGAGCATTGCGGCTCCTCAGCGGTGGAATTGGGAGGATCTTGCGACCTCGCTGTCTGTTGGCCGGTAGCTCTGAGAACCTCAGTCTCTTTGCTGGTCTTAGGAACTGGATGGCCCCACCCACTTGGGCGCTTCCCTGGGAATGAGTTTCCCTTGCGGGGTGCGGAGGAGAGCAGTGTACCTTCCTTTGGCCTCGTCTTTCTCCTCACGTAAGTCTTGATGTCCTCTGAAGGTGATCTTTCCAACAGCTCCCTCCACCCGGCCAAAGGATTCCTGAGAGCTCACGGGGTCAATGCGTTGCACACAGAACAGCCGTGGAAGCTGTGGTAGGGGCCAAGGCACCGGGGGCAGAGCGCTTGGAGATCTGACATGGGCAAGGAACCCTTGTCGCAGACTAGACACCTGCTGAAATCTACCGTTGTCGACATGCGCCGGGGAGGAGCCTGGCACCAGAGGACAGAGTCTTCCCTGACAATTGCTAGGAGAAAAAACAAAAAGAGAAGAAAACAGAAAGCCTTTGGGGGAAAAGCATGTGGAAAATTACAAGGACGGAGGCCTAACCCAGGAACGCTGGTGAAGCGGTCCCTTCCAGTCGATGCGTAAAAGAGGACTGGGGAGTGGCGCTGGTGGGCGGAGTCAGGAAAGTGCATGCTCCCAGGGACGCGCCCCAGCTCGCATCTAAATTTAAAGGTGAAGACAATTTTTTCTGGTGAAAAAGGTTCCATTTCCCGTCCGTAGCGAGGCACGGTCCATACAGTATGGAGGAAAGGGGAGGGGACGTAGGAGTTATTATATTTATATTTTCACAAATATTAATTTACATTTTACACAACTACATTAAAAACACAATTAACACAAACATTCATACATTTGAATTAAATACATTATAACACATGATAATTTACAAAACATAATAATACTTTAAAACATTTTACAAACAGTTAAAAAAAACTTAAAAAACACAGAATCATTTGAAAAAAATACTATTTCACCAAAGAGTTCAGGTTAAACATCTACACGCATTAGAAATAACACTGTTAAAGTAACAACATTAAAATATATTATCAAAACATTAAAAAAATATATTGAAATCAATCATCATGGTAACTTTAACTCACCCACAAACCTAAATACATCAAATATTATTCAATAATAAAGAAAAAAGAAAACGTTACTCACCCTAATGACTTCTACACTCCCAGTCCATAGTCTCCTTTCCTCCACACTTATGGGAGTCCATCCCAGGAGACGGGACTAAAGCCATTTTTAGCAAAGCCAAAAAAAAAGAATATTTCCTTTTAAATATTGATTGTGTGTTGATGCCCAGCAGAGTGACCGGGGCTAGCACACATTTACCCAGCCCACCGGTAACACCCGTCAGTCCTTGTCTTACTAAGGGGGACGACGGGCTGGGCATATGGAGGAAAGGGTACTATGGACTAGGAGTACCGAAGTCAGTACGGTGAGTAACTTTTTTACTCCAACGTCCCATCCCCTTTCCTCCATACTCATGGGAGATTAAGTGGCACTAACCAAACCGGGAGGAGGTTAGCCTATTCACAACTAAAAAGGTTTTGCAAGACTTCTTGACCAAAGCACACATCTGTTCTGGAAGCAAAGTCCATGCAGTAGCTGCTCTGCTTATAACATCCCTGGGGATGTTCCTTTAGTAAGCCACAGCTGTAGACTTGGGCCTAATGGCATGTACATGCAGACCGTTAACTGGCTGCTTGTTCTGACGTGTGCAAGCCTGAATAATTCAAGCAAAAATCCATCTGGCTATTGTTGTTTCGTAGCCTGGGAACGTGGATTCTGTCCAGCAAAGGTTATAAAAATCTGCTTTTCTGAAAGATTTAGAACGATCAAGGTAATATTTTAGAGTTCTTCCCATATCTAAAGTATGAAGAGTTCTTTCTCCTTCCGACTGAGGAGAGGGAAAATAGTAGGAATCACAATTTCCTGGTTGATATTAAAAGATTAAACAACCTTGGGAATAAAGGTAGGGTGTGTTCTGAGAACAACTTTGTCTTCAGGAAAAACAGTGTAGGGTTCTGAAGCAAATAACGCTTGAATCTGGGTAACTCTTGTAGCTGATGTAATAGCTACTAGAAACATGGATTTCCACGTTACTAGCTTAATATCTGATGTAGCCATGGGTTTCAAAGGCTTATGAGCGAAGGCTGCTAAAACCACATTTAGATCCCAAGATGGTTGTGGCTTAGCTACCGGAGGATATAGATAGAGAAGACCATCAAAATGTCTTTTGATTACTGGACTAGACATGTAGAAGGAAATGTGTTGAGAGCTTAAGTAAGCATCAATGGCTGATAAGAGATTTCTACAGGAATCCACTTTGACTCCTGAGACAGCTAAGCTGGAAATGAATGAAAGTACATCACCCAGAGATGAAGTTTGTGGGTCTGAACCACGCCTTAGCATCTAGTACCAAATAACATCCATTTGCTGTTGTATTGGAGGGTTGTAGGTCAAAGGATCGACAGTGAAAGGGTCGACAGGTCAAAGTATCAACACCAAAGGGTCGACAGGTCAAAGGATCTAATTATTATTTTATTTTTTTCACATTTTGGGGGGGGGGGGTAGGCCCCAACCCCCTTTTTTTTGCCAAAATCCACTTTTTTTCCCTAAACGAAAACCTAAAAAAATATATATTAAAAAGAAATTCGATCCTTTGACCTGTCGACAACTTTGGTGTCGATCCTTTGACCTGTCAACCCTTTGGATTCGATCCTTTGACTAGACACCGTATTGGAGGTGTGTAGAGAATTTCCTATCTGTCTAAATGATCGATAAATTTTCTTCTGACAGACCAAGCTCCCCATAGACTAGCACCTCAGGAACTAGGCTGGTAAATTCGCCAATAGAGTGGAGGAATGGAGCACTCATCACTCCAACTGGATTAACAACTCTGGAAATACCGAAGAGGACGGGGGACTTCCTATTTCAATCTCATAAGATCTGAGTACCAAATCTTTGTTGGCCAGTTCGGTGCTATTAGCATGAGCAAAAAATGAGGGGATACCCAAAACCTCGCCAGCACCTGCCTTATCAGAGGGCCTGGAGGCTTCTGTAGTTCCATAAAATCTGCAGACTGTCTCCCACTGAGTCATGACCCTGGCTCATTAGAGAAGAATAGTGGTTGCACTTGCGATTTTGCAAAGTCACAAACAGATCTATCTCTGGTGTCCCCCATATTTCTAACACTGCCGATTAGTTCAACTCCCACTCATGGTTGGCATGCGAAAGACGGCTGAGTTTGACTGCTTCTACTTTTAGCTCCCCTGCTAAATGAACAGCTTGGAGTACTGTCTGGTGCTGACTTGCCCATCGCCCTCATGTGAACTGCCCTGGTGGCACTAAATCATATCCCCCACCCCTGAGGCTGACATCACTAGACGCGTACCGCCCATTTCGCCAATGCACGTCTCGTGTCAACATTCTCTGTGCTTCTGACGTATCTCCATGGAAATGGCAGGACGTCTCTTTCCTCAATAAGTATAAACAGACCGCTTCTCATCATACAACATCAGATTAACTTTTCCAATCGTTTCACTGTCTTTTTTTGTGTATCCTGTGGCTAGTTTCTGCTCTGTTCAGCTATCTTCGTTGCTCGTAGTCTGTGCGAACAGATACTAGTACTATTGTTACTATCTATTTTTATTTTGTCGCATAATGGCAACAATACAGCCCTACCAGTAGGAGCCGGAGTATTCCGAGGCGGAATTACTCGAAAGGGAAAGATGCAGAGACGATGGGGCTTCGGACGACAGTTGGGAGGACGAATCACCAGATCAAGAGCCTGAGCCTAGTCGCATGGACGACGTCTCCACCTGGTGTACCTGCAATCGGTGCGCGGTAATGACAACCAAGGAGGAGAACTGCTGCTGCCGAGAAAACTCTGGATGCTTGTCCTACATATCGGAATACAAGACACGCCGCAATGTGTTACCGAGCTGCATGACTTCAGTGCAGCCTGCCTCAAATGGTCCATGTTGAGGATTATGATGGTGCTTATGCACAAACTTCGTGCAACAGTTCGCCCTCGCAATCCAAGTAACGAGTAAGTGTACTCTAGATGCAATGTCACTTAGGCCACTAACATTTAATGTTTGTCTCCTAAATTGTCGTAACGCTGATCTATCACTGCCAAATGAAGGTAGTCTTGCAATTCTATACATCTCTTGCGATTTTGGGAAATCATAGTGCTCATCTTATGTTTATTTCATGTACAACCATGCACAATATTTCTTTGTGTCCCAAATGTAATGGAATGCATAGTCGTTCAATATTCTGCTTCTTCTTCTTCGAATTATCGAAATGTGTGGGCGGACTCACGCAGGCGCTTCCCCATCCAAAAGGATGATGTGCACCTAACCCTCCATTCATACACACAGCCCTCACATTCTCACAACTCCTCCCACCGCCCCGTCTGCCCCACAAAATCCAGCAGCACACTGCTCCTCTCCCTGCCTCTCACCCCGACTCCTCCCAGCAAAGTCTTCCCACTCATTTCAGCCACTCCCAGCGCAGACAACCGAACCCTCATCAACTCTCTCTCCTCAACATGCCTCTCACACGCAAGCAGAAAATGTCCCACAGTCTCAGGCACCCTACACACCGCACAATCCCTCGACTCACGCTTCCCCACTCGAAACAGACTGTCATTCAGCCCCATATGCCCTATCCTCAACCGGTTCAGCATCACCTCCTCCCTCCTCCTCCATTCATTCGAGTTTCCCTGCATCCACCTTCACAGACACTTTCTCTCGGACACCAAACATCCACCTGCCCTTCACCCCACTCTCCCACCTCTCCTGCCACTCATCCATAACCCGCTTCACCACCACAGCCTTCACCTCATCCACGCTCAAAGGTATCATCACATCAACCGCTCCTCTCCTCATGCCTTCACCCGCTGCCAAATCCATTGTAATATGTCTACACTTTAAAGCCTAGGTGGATGGATCTGTGAAGTAACATTTATACTGGCAACAATGCCATAGGATACAAGATTGCATTTTCAGCTAAGGGTTTATACACTTATCTTATTCATTTAAAAACTGTTTCTATCTGTCTCTTCCACAGGTGGTACAGGCTGGTGACCTATCGTTCGTTTACATGGTGGCTTCATGGGAGGCTTGGAAACCGCGTTCAACGAGTAATACTCGCCTGTGTCGTTGGTGCCATTAGAGACACATTCCCCAGTGACCGCGGGCAGTACAGGGGATTTTCCCACACTGTGCTGCAACCCGAAATATATAATGTGTAGTACATTTGTGCCATCAACATCAGCACCAAAATAAAATACAACAGAACCTTTATGAATGGTTGTTTCAATTTTTCAGTGAATCAAGTGTGTCTCCATTCAGCAGTGATCCGGACCTTTTCTGCATGCCTCATGCCCCTCCATCCCCCCCTCCAGAATCAATGACTGTTAGCACCTGTGGCCGTGCCCTCCCAAGGGGGCTGGCAGGGGTGGGAACGGCCAAGGTGCCAAACACCATGTACACTTCAAAGACATTTTACGTGCAGGGGCCATTGTTCACATGCCCACCCCAGACCCAGTGTCTCCAGACTGGCTCCCCTTAAGCAGTCTGCGCCCCTGCAATCCACATAAGTGTGTCTCCAGTCAGCAGTGTTCTGGCCCTTTTCTGCATGCCTCATTCCCCTCCATCCCCCCTCCCGAATCAATGACTTTTAGCACCTGTGGCCATGCCCTCCCAAGGGGGCTGGCAGGGTGGGACTGGCCAAGGTACCAAACACCATGTACACTTCAAAGGCATCTTACACGCAGGGACCATTGTTCACATGCCCTCCCCAGACCCAGTGTCTCCAGGAAGGCTCCCCTGAAGCAGGCCGTGCCCCTGCAATCCACATAAGTGTGTCTCCAGTCAGCAGTGTTCAGGGCCTTGTCTGCACGCCTCATGCCAATCCATCCCCTCTCCATTTTCAACGGCAGTTCGCACGAGTGGATGTGCACTGCCAAAGGGGGCTGGCAGGGGTGGGAACGGCCAAGGTGCCAAACACCATGTACACTTCAAAGGTATTTTACGCGGAGGGGCCATTGTTCACATGCCCTCACCAGACGCAGTGTCTCCAGGCAGGCTCCCCTGAAGCAGGCTGTGCCTCCGCTATCCACATAAGACCATGCCATATACACGTCACTCATTCACATACACACCTACTTTTCTAATTCTTTATAAACCCCTTGATATTTATCATGAGAACATCTGTGAGCACTGCAAGTCAACTCGGGAACGTGCTACCTGAACCGGCGTGGGAGCTCAACGTGGTGCTGACCAAGCTCATGGGACCTCCGTTCGAGCCTATGCACTGAGCTTCGTTGAAATTCTTGTCGTGGAAAACGGCGTTTCTTGTGGCCATCACCTCCGCACGACGAGTGGGAGAGATCCAGGCCCTTTCCTGCAAGCCCCCGTACTTGACTTTTCACGACACAAGGGTAGTGCTCAGGACGCACCCCTCCTTCATACCCAAGGTGCCGATCTGAACAGTCCCTTCATGAATTCTTTCACCAGACGATGAGACCACAAAGACGTCCGTCCCGTGGTTCTGGTGTATCGGGAGATCGCAGCAAGATGAATCTTGATGGAAGCGTGCGCTAGTCCAGCCTTGGCCAGCGTCAGTAGGAACGGTAGTACTTGCGGAGCCGTAATCGGTAGAGGGTTAATCTTCTGTGCGTGGCACCCGACAGAAAACCTCTTCCATTTGTGCCCGTAGCATTTAAGAGTTGAGGATGCCCTGGCCTATGCAAGGACCTCTCTGCAGTCAGCCGGTATGTCGTAACCTCCAAACTCTAGCGCTGCAGGAGCCAGGCCTGCAAGTTCAGCGACTTCGGGTCGTGATGGAGGATGGCGCCTCCTTCCCTCGAGAGAAGATCCGCGTCCCCTGGCAGCTTGATCGACGGGGACGCTGACAAGTCCAGAAGGTCCGGGAACCATATCTGCCTTGGCCACGCAGGTGCGACGAGGATCATCCTACACCGTGACCTCGAGCTGGTTGATGAGCCGGATCAGCAACGGCAAAGGAGGGAACGCATATAGAAACAGGCCCTCCCAGGGGAACGAGAAAGCATCGCCCATGCTCCTCGGCTGGGGAAACCTGCTGGCGAACTTCCGGCACTTGGAGTTCGTCGCCGTCACAAACAGATCGATCTGGGGTGTGCCCCACCGTCGGAAGAGGCGGTCCACTAGATCCTTTCGTAGTTCCCACTCGTGGCACGAGCGTAGCTCTCTGCTGAGCGAGTCGGCGATGGTGTTTTTTATTCCTGCCAGATGAAACGGCACCAGAAACATCCCTTGGGCGATGGCCCAATGCCACAGATCCTGCGCCTCCTTGGACAGGTCTGGGGATCTGGTACCGCCCTGCTTCCTGATGTAGAACATGGTGGTGGTGTTGTCGGTGAAGATCCTCACCACCTTGCCCTTGAGGGACGGAAGAAAGGACCTGAGGGCCCAAAACACTGCACGGAGCTCCAGGACGTTGATATGGAGGGATTTCTCCGTCGGAAGCCAAAGGCCTCTCGCGTGCAAATTTTCGGTGTGCGCTCCCCACCCTTCCAGGGAGGCATCCATGGTCACTGTCTTCTGTTGGCCCGGGGTCTGGAAGTCCATGCCCGCTGTCAGATGCCCGCGGGTGCCCCACCACTGGATCGCTCGTCGGAAACTCTCGTCGAGTGTGATCCTGTCCTCGAAGGTGCCCGTCGTTTGGATCAAGCGAGCGTCCAGGAACTCCTGCAACGGGCGCATCCGAAGCCTGCACAGGCAGATGAGATAAATGCAAGAAGACATCATTCCTAGGAGGGATTTCATAGCCCTCACCTTGGCCGCATCCGCAACCAGCATCCGCTGCACCTTGCCCAAGATGGCCCTCGTCCTTTCCTCCGACGGCGAAGCCAGAAGCACCACTGTGTCGAGTTTCGCTCCCAGAAACAGTGCGTCTTGCGCGGGTACCAGGTGGGACTTGGCGTAGTTTATGGAGAATCCACGGCGAGCTCCCTTGTCTTTGCTCGGATGAGCCAGTCGTCCAGGTAGGGGTAGACGTGGATCCCCTGCAGGCGCAGCCACGCTGCCAACGGTGCGAGGCACTTGGTGAACACCCTGGGTGCTGACCTCAATCCGAAGGGGAGGGCTCTGAACTGGTAGTGCCGCCCTTGGACCACGAATCTGAGAAACTTTTGGTGTCCCTTTAGGATGGGGATATGGAAGTAAGCATCCTCCAAATCCAACAACGACAGGAAATCGCCCTGCTCCAGCTGACCCAGGACGTGCTGGAGGGTGACCATCCGGAATTTCTGCGCCTTGATGAATTTGTTCAGTCGTCGTAGGTCCAGGATGGGACGCCATCCTCCTGTCTTCTTCTTCACGAGGAAGTATCTTGAGTAAACTCCGGAGCCCCGAAGCCTCTTTGGGACGAGCTTGATGGCGCCTTTCTTGAGCATCGCCTTTACCTCCAAGAGAAGTTGAGGGAAGTGATTTTCCTTCCTGGCCACGGTGGGGGGACGCGCGGGCACTTCTTTAGAAACTCGAGTGCGTGACCCTGGCCCAGGGCGTCCAGCACCCAACGGTCGGTGGAGATGGACTCCCACACGCCGATGAAGTTTGCCAGCCGGCCTCCCACCGGGGTGCTTCGGTGGGGGCCCGACCCCACGGCCGGTTCAGTCCTGCTTCGACGAGGCTTTGCCACCTTGTCCTCCCTGGCGACGACGGCGGGGTCCGCCAGCCTTGCCTCGTCCCCTGTAGGCTTCCTGTGACGACGAACGGGCCACTTGACGGTAGGTGGAATATCCGCCGCCGGATCCTTTGGAGGCACCCTGCATGCCTCCGGTGCTCCGAAAGGGCGGCCGTCGTTGCTGGAGAACACCAGGAGCCCGGGCCGTCTCCGTGTCCGCCTTGATGGCTTGCAGGGAATCGTCCACTGTTTTCCCAAACTGGTTGTTCCCATCGAACGGCATGTCCAAAACTCTGGTCTGCACGTCCTGCCGGAAGTCCTTTGCCTTGAGCCATCCACGCCGTCTAAGGCACACGCCGTTGCCTAACTGGCGAAAACCAGTATCAGTGATGTCCGTCGCTACCGTAATGGCGTGGTCTGGCGCCACTTCTCCTTCCTGCAAGATCTCTAGGGCCTCCGCCCTCTTGTCGTCCGGTAGGAAGTCCAGCAGTGGGCCGATCTTGTACCACAACTCCCTGTCATAGCGGCCTACGATAGCCAAGGTGTTGGCAGCCTTAATCGTCGTCGCTGCCGATGAGATGACTCTGCGTCCCATCGTGTCCAATTTCTTTCCCTCGTCGTCCGGGGGTGAAGTTGACATGGAGGCCGATGCCCCCCCGCTTTCTTCCTGGCCGCCGCGTCATCCCAGATATCGTCCAGTAGAGGTACAGCGAGGACCGTCTTCCTCTTGGTCTCGCGCCGTTGATACAGGAAGCCTTCCTTCTTCTTCTCTTCCGGGCAGAGCTGGAAAAGCTTGGATGCCCTGGCGATCATGGCATGAAACGATCCAATCTCATTGGGCGGGGAAGCCCGGGGAGGAGGTGACGACGGAAGATCCTCGCCGTAAACTTCCTCGTCTGTACCCGTCGCGGCCGTGTCCGTCCCCGTGTCATCCCCCCGGGTCATGGACGGGGAGGAGGGCTGAGAAGGGCGCAATGGTTGAAAAGGAGGTGGAGGATGAATCCTTCTTCTCTTAGGAGGAGGGCTCCCAGAAGGGCCTGGCTCCGGGTCCCCTGTCGGGAGCGGTTCCTCCGGTGGTGGTAGCGGCAATCTCGTCCTTATCTCCGAGCATAAGGACTGTATAGCCAACAAAATGGCCGCCGAGTTGTCTTGCAGCACTGGTTGAGGGGGTTCCGACGGGTGGACAGGAACCTCGTCGGTACCCTCGACGTTCTCGTCGTCTCCCTCGTCGGGGTCCCTCCTGACAGGCTGGCCTTCCTCCACGCCAATGCCGTGGCTTAAGACTTCGATCAGCTCCTCTTCAGAGGTTGAGGCCGAATCCACGATGGCCTCCTGCCCCCCCTTTTTCTTCTCCGTCAGAGGTTTCACGGGGGTCCGGTCGATGGGCTTGAAAGAGGACTCCCTCCGCGGTGGCAGGGAGACTCTGGGCCCCAAGGTCGCCTCCACTGGTGTAGCCCCCACAGGCTGAGCCAGGGCCGTCGCGACTGTCTCGATAGAGGCCTTGGCAGGATGGATCAAGGCTTTCGCCACCTTAGGTGCGCTCACCGCCTTCTTGGGGGGGTCACCGCCCTGCTCCCCCTCCGATGGGGCCTTCGAGCTCGACCGGGCCCTCTCCAGGAGCTTCGCCGGGTGCTCGGACTTCCCCTTACCCGAACCAGAGCGTTGGCTCGTGGTCGATGGCGCCGGGGAGGTTGCGCCCTGTCTGGCAACCGAAGAGCCCGACCGTTCGGCGCTCCCGGTGCCCACGGACTCGCGGTGCTTGGCCTTCTGTTGGGCCCCCTTCGCCGGGGCACCCTCAAAGGTCTTAGAAGACCACTCAGACTTCTTCTTCTTTTTCTCGCCTGACGGGCTCTTCCCTTCCAGCCAGTTGGCGAGACGCAGATGGCGGTCCTTCATGGTCCGCTCTGACATGTTCCCGCAAAACACACAGTCCTTCTCCACGTGCGTCTTGTCCTCATGCAGGCAGTAGAGGCAAAGGGAGTGTTCGTCCTCCTTGAAGACATTCTGAAGCTGGCATGCAGGGCAGACCCTGAACAGCTTTCCGGGCATCGAGCTTCCCTTCTCCTGGGCCATGTCCGAGATGGGCCTGAGAAACTTCTGGAGTCCTCCAAAAGCGTGGCTCGACGAAATCTTCACCCTTGAGGGGCGTAGAAGAATCCGACACGGGTCCCCGTTGATCGGATATAGAAATGGTGGAGCTTGAGGCTCTTTTGATCGAAAAAAGAGAGCATTTTCCTATGAAAAAGCGCGAAAACGCACTAAAGCTCGAGAGCAATAGCACGAGGATCCCAACACTTGAACGTGCGGTAAAAATCTGAAGATGGCTGCCAGGGGCGGGGCTTAGGGAGAGGGCAGTCATTGGCTGTGGTCAGTATGACTCAGAGATCAGTGATTGGTTACTACTACGAAAGTCAGATCAGAAACGAAACTGATACTGATTTTTCTTTACCGAGGATTCCCAGCCTGACGACGGGGAATATTCATGAGCATGTGAATCCATGCCAGATCCCATGCTGGAGAAAAATGTATGATATAATTATCTCACGCATTCATGCAAAATCATTTTTTAACGATGTGGACTTTTTTTTTTACAGAATTTCCAACAATGTCTGCTTGTATGGTTTACGGTTGCCGTTGTAAGACCCATACCAAACTTAAAGGGACAATAATACGTATATTCCCGAGGAATATAGATCTTATAAGAGAATGGGTCAGATATTGCAGATTTGCGCCGGAAGAACTTGAAAGTAGAGCCCAGGTTGTGTTGGGGGAGTTGAGGGGGGATCGATTCCGCATCTGCAGCCTGCACTTTACCCCGAATATGCACGACCAAACGCAGTACACAAAGAAGCATCGACTCAGAACATCTCGTAAATTGCTTCCAAATGCAATTCCAACTCTATTCAAGCACACGCTGTCTCAGGTGAGTCACGGTTCATGATTTAGCTGTAGGTCTTGGGGTACTGAACAGGTAACTACATGGACGGATTGGTGTTTTTGGTTTAAATGTTCCTTATAATACTTTGCATATTGACAAGATTGTATTGCTTTATAACTACACCCCATTTTGCTATACATCTGTCCCTGGTTTTAGGAGCATCATAGAAAACTATTTATGGACACAGAAAACTATGCTCAAGTGCGCTTGGAAATAAGCATACTCTTTTTGTAATTGGTTGTTTTACATGTCAATTTTTTTTTTTACGTTAGCATGTTGATTGAAGCACAGTCTATCGGTAGTGATGACATCACTGACACTGACACATCCAGTATACCAATGGTGAGCCATACAGACTTCCTTTAAGTTCATAATGTTCAGAGGTGGATCTTCCTACATTTCTAATTAAAATCAAATTTTCCCTTTACAACTCCATGACAATGCACTGAAATTAAAGGAGCAAGATTCTGCATCCATTTCTTTCCCGAAGTCAACAAAAACATTGAGTGCTTGTCAGGTAGTTTTATTTCGCTATTCAATTCTGGAAATGTATTATGCATGGAATGATAGATAATATGAAAAAGTTTACGTACCCTGTCTTTTGTTTACATAACGTTTCATTTATGGGTTTTTATTGATATGTACCATTGTCTGCATCCCATTGCATGTGTTCAATTTCACCTTTTTTCATCCATACTAAAACAAGTACTGTGTTACAGGGTGATGCTGGTACTTCGACTACAATTACATCATCCTTTGGAGCTGATCCAGAGCCTGAGGTATGAGTACTGACAGTTCCCTTGAATGAAAGAAAGTATATCTTACATCTGATACTATTAGACAGTGACATTATTATAAACGATCATCTTTTGCAAAATGCTTGAGTGCAACAGGACTATCAGTGGGTTTCGAACAGTGATCTCTGATCGAGTACACTAGCCATCAATCAGGTGAAATCGAAATGTATATTTTGACTAAATGACGTACACAGTGTATGAGGGTATCTATGTAAGCCATGTGTGCGAGCAAAGAATTTGATTTCAAATTCGATTTACTTTTTTTAAATGAATATTATATTCAAGGGATGTATACAAGATCGGGAAATAGAAGAGGAGGCACGTGGATCTGAGGTCGTTACAGTGAAGAACACGGTTTCACAGAAAATCAAGGAAGCAAGTGTAACTAACAAAACAGTGTTTTGGGCTGATGTCTTCATGAAATGCTTTTTTAAAATCTAAAGTGCTATATACTGTATGTTGGATTTACATTGAACATGTTTTTACAACCCATCTCCTAGAGGCCCAGAAGTAAACAAACTTTGATGACACAGACAGCTAATGTGACCAGAGATGCTGCTTGCCAAACTGATTTCACCATGGAGCAACTATTATTTGATGCGCAACGTGTTCAAATCAATAAGCAGACTCGAGATGCTGATGCCCAATGGCCAGAAAATGAATTGAATGTGACCGGCGAAGCCCGCAAAGTGTTGTTGGACCATTGCTACAATGTGAGAACTCCACAAGAAGATGAAACTGAATATAATGAAGATGCTTTCGAATTACACGCTGACCATTTGATACAATCTACACTCGCAAAAAAAGGGCCACCCAACAAACAATCGACATTGATGTTTTCTCCAATTTGTGTTCAAATAACAGAAGCTGAAATAACAGAGACTGAAGCCTCAATGCAATTGACAGAGGAAATAGCCAAAGATCTCAAATACAGTTTGTCCTGTTCGGCTGATATGTCCACCACACTTGAGTCACAAACCACATTCATGCAGGACGATAGTCTAATAAAGGAGCCCAAATACATTGTATTCAACAGCTGCTTGAAAGAGATTATACTGATGCTGAAATGTGTCCATCCAGTGAGGGGGAAGTATGTGGGAAGCCGTTGTTGAATGTGACTCGTGTATCACACAGCACTAACTTGAAAATGCAAGCCACGTGTGATCTGCTCCATGCTAAATTTTCATGGTCCACTCAACCGATGCTGGGGAAAGTGCCAGCTGGAAATCTTCTGTGTGCATCTGGTTTACTTTTCAGTGGCTCTACTTTTAGTTAGTTGTCCAGCTTCTGTCAATTTGCGGGACTTCAGTTCCTTGCTAAAATTCAGTACTATAAATATCAAAGAGAACTTTTATTCCCCACTATTAGTGAAGCCTGGAAAACTGAACAAATGTCAATTGAAAGGACATTCTCTGACAAACGGTTTAGGCTAACTGGCGATGGACAGTATGACACCCCCAGATTTTCAACAACGTACTGCAGATACCACTTTCAGGACATGGAAACTAAACTAATTGTGAGTTCAGTGGTAGTGCAGGTGTCCAAATGTAAATCTGCAGTGGCCATGGAGAACCATGGTTCTATCAAATCACTGGAAGATCTCAAATCGAGGGGAATGCAAATAGACCTCATAGCCACCGACAGACATGTTTCAATAGCCAAGACCATGAGAGAGCAGTTTCCAAATATTCCCCATCAATTTGATGTATGGCACATTGCCAAATTAATCAATAAATAAATCTCAGCTGCTGCAAAAAAAGGTTTTGAAAATATTTTACAGTGGTCCCAGTCTTTCAGCAACCATCTTTGGTGGAGCTCCAAAACTTGTGTTGGATATGTGGAAATTCCACTTGAAAAATGAAGCTGTTCCAACGTTCACACTTGGACAGAAAACCTACATTTTCACCAATGTGCACATGGACCTTTGTCAGAGGAGCAGGAACGCAAGAAGAAGTGGTTGATTCCATCTTCACCTCCACACAAAGCTCTTGAGAAGATCGTGTTTGATTTGAGATCTGAAGGGACTCACAGAATTCAAAGGAGATTTGGAGGTGTTCCACAATATGTGCCTAAAGTACAGGCCCAGGAGATGGCATTTCGGCATAGAAGGGATGCAATATAGGACATTACTATCGGTCTTAGCGCATAACAAGAACGTAAGGCGTGAACAATCGAGGACTGCAGGAAACTTTGGGATGCTTCGTTACACAATGGCCTTTACGAAAAGAAGCAAAAAAATGGGTGAATCGCGCATGATTTTGTTCCGAGGAGAAATACATTGCCAGAAAACATTGCAAACGTACACCGAAAGCAGACCTTGTGGAACAGTTCACTTCCCGGCTATTTATTTGTTCAACAATGTTTATATAAAGTGCCCAAATAAGTATTCAAATAAAGCATCCAAAATTGTCTTTTGAAATGTATCATCTTTGTCAATCTATTTTAGATAGAAGTGTCTTATGGAGGATGCCATATAGTTTAACGCTGTGCTTTCACACTCCCTGGTTTCGTCGAGCTCTTGTGGGTCCTTCACTGATGGGGGAGGGTCAAATGGATAACAGCATGAAAGCAACTTTGGGATTCTGCAGTTGCCTTACCAAACACTTGTCCAAATAGCTGAATAAATACAAGTCCCACAAAAGAAATGAGACCTAAGCTAGCTAAGATACTTGGCATGCAAGATCTACTGACTGTAATCAAAACAGTGCATCAAAGGGGGTTGTTGGTGAGAAATAGGTGCATTCTGACCTATATTGTTAGGGGGGCATGTGTTAGGGCTCGTTGCTATCGGATGCCTTATCACAGGGGCCGACCTTTGATTTGCAGCCCTCAGAGTCTTACGATTTCAAACGCAGTTGGGGTAGGTGTCAGGGTTACCAGAATATATGACCAATCCAGAATAGGTATATGGGAGGTGAGGTTGAGGTGGTGCAGGGTTAGGGTCTGGCGACCAGATGCGTAAAAAGGGAACTGGGGTCATGGGTTCAGGGGACCGCAGCCTGGCAGGAGAGGGTTGCAGCAGGGCTTGCTCTGACATTCTCGTACACGCACATTTTGTCAGGGCTAGAGAACTGCTCCTTCTGAAATATGTTTACGTGATTTGCCGTGTGAACTGGAGATGGGCTGAACTGACAAGTGGTGTGGTCTGGCTGTGGGAGTCGCTGGGAGAGTGTGAAGTTCTCCAGAGGGACATTATAAGTAAGGCATTTGGAAGTAAACTAACTGTAATTGTTTTCATAAATAAAAGTAAATCACTAGAAATTCCGCGTGGCATTGGTGTATGGCAGCAAACAATTTATTTGTTTTTCAAAAATGTTTCAAATGCCACTATGGTCTGAAGGGCTATTCCCTCCCATTCGGAGTGAAGGTCAGCGCCTTTGAATTTTGCTTGTGAGCTGAGCAAACCTGTGCATCGTACACAGTATAAGATTCAATTGTTTTTCGACCTTTGAACAAAGGGAGGATTCCGAAAGACCGTCAAATATGATAAGGTTAACCATTCCAAAACTGGATAAAGGAACATGTATTTTCATTTTATGAAAATGTGTTGATCTTTTTTTTAAAAACTTTTACTTTTGTTGGCAGAGGCAAACAACATACACACACAACAGAGCAGCTATTAAATGACAATCTCGACAATCAACAGAATACAGTGGCACATACAAATATTGAGAGGTAGGTACATGAAGATTTGCAGCATTAAGGAGAATCTGGCAACAAAGCACATGACAATAATAATTACGGTGAGTTATCCACCGAGGAGGTGGCGTCAAGGCCATTAAGATAACTGTTAAAGGCAGTGCAAATGTTTTTAGGCCGGGATCGGGCCGGGAGGGTGCTAATGTATTCCTCCTTGCAATTCCGGGACCAAGTCAATAAATTCAGCCATTTCCGGAAGGTGGGAGGATCGGAGCACTTCCAGTTCTGAAAAACACACCTTTTGGCTATTATACAGCACACATTTAAGAATTTAGCCGCCCCTCTGGCTCCCTCATCCCCCCATTCCCCAAATAGTACACCCAGAGGATCGGGCGCAATAACAGTATCGCAGATTTCTGACAAAGTTTTCAGGATCTCCTCCCAGAATGGGGTTAGCTGCGGGCAGTCCCAGAACACCCAGAACATGTGTAAGTGGCCTGCATCCACTGCACCACAGCGAGGGCAGAGCCTTGGGTCGAAGCGGGCGATCTTGGAGAGCCTGCGTGGGGTGTAGTATAGCCTATTCAATAGTTTATACTGTATAGTTCGGTATCGAAAATTCAGGGAGACCCTATTATTGTGGGAGCACATTTTCCCCCATATTTGGTCCGTGAGTTCTACCGCTAGTTCGGAAGCCCAATCGTCACGCACCCTGGAGAGCTGCAGTGTGGCAGTCGTGAGAAAGAGTTTGTATAATGAAGATACTACCCCGCGGGCCCCACCCGAGTTGGCGATGTAGGAAATCCCAGGGGAGTCGGGGGGGCTCGTTTGGGAACTCGGGCCACGTGTCGCGGAATGCAGCGCAAAGTCTGTAGTATTGTAGCAGTTCCATCGGTGATCCCGAGTGACCAGGTTTCCAAGTCTGTGGTGTTATGAATAGCCCATCCGGGTAGAAGTCCATTAGGGCTAGGTATCCCAGGGACCGCCAGTGTCGTGCGAAGGCTATGTCGTTCGTGGGTTCCAACCCGGGGAACTGCCAGGCGGGGAGCCACTTGTAGTATGGGCGTTCTTCAACGCCTGCCGCAAATATCCGCCTCCAGGCCGATATGGTGGTTCAGACCGGGTCTATGGGTGAGTCTGGCACATATTGTCGGTGTAAAAGTAAGGTCATTATATTGGTGCCGGAGGCAGCAAGGGTTTCTAGCTTGACATGCGGGCGATGGGGGGCCCCGGGTACCAAGAGGTGACGAACTGTGCCTGCGCTGCGATCCAGTACCGCATCAGATCAGGGGCAGTGAACCCACCCTTCTCGTAAGGAAGAGTCATGGCAACCCATTTTTTGCGCTCTGCTCCAGAATGCCACAGGAACTGCGCGCACAGCTTGTGTAAATCTGCAAAGTACTTCTTGCCGGGCCATATGGGGACATTCGTGAATGTGTACAGCAGTTTGGGGAGCAAAATCATTTTTACCAGTGATAGTCTCCCCGCCAGTGACAGCGGGAGAGAGCGCCAGCGTGCTATCTTGGTCTCCATTAATTCCGCCACGGCCAGGTAATTGCTAGTTAAGAGAGCTTCTTTGGTCAGGGACACCTGAATTCCCAGATATCTAATCCCGCCAGGGGACCACCGGAGCGGGTACTCCGTGGCAGGTTGAGTCATGGAGCCCGTGAGGGGGAAGAGTTGGGATTTGGTATAATTGATGGTGAAGCCTGAGTATGTGCCAATACGGGTGATGTCACGCAGAATGGGGTCAAGGTGAAGGTCTGGGTCTCTGACAAACAATAGTACGTCGTCAGCATATAATGAAATGATTTTGGGGGTACCCTGTAGTCGTATCCCTTTGCGTGAGTGGCGCTCCCTGACAAAGTCTGCCATAGGCTCAATGGCCAGTGCGAACAGGATTGGGGAGAACGGGCATCCCTGACGGGTGCCTCTGAAGAGAGGGAACAAGGTGGACGTTTGAGAATTGACACGGACCCTGGCCACCGGGGAGGTGTACAGCAGTTTGATGTATGCAATCATCCTAGGCCCAATGCCCATGGTCTCCAGGACCAACCACATGTACTTCCAGGACATCATATCAAAGGCCTTCTAGGCATCTACGGTGACCGCGACTGCACTCACATCTTGATTGATACGAGCCATAACATTAAGAAGCCTCCTAATATTATGTGACATGGATCTCCTGGGTACGAAACCTGACTGGTCATCGTGCACCATGTATGGCATAACAGGTAGGAAGTGGTTAGCGATCACCTTGGCAAAGATTTTGGTATCCAAGTTCATGAGTGAAAGGGGCCGGTATGATCCACAGTCATCGCTGGGCTTGCCAGGCTTGAGCAGGACCGTGATAACGGCCTCGCGTAATGAGGGGGGAAGGGATCCCAACCGGAGTGACTCATTCCACACACCGAGCAACTCAGGGGCCAGTATAGCCACATGCTCCTGATAGAATTCTGCCGTTAGCCCGTCGGGGCCTGGTGCCTTTCCTTTTGGGAGACTAGAGATAGCTTCCACTATTTCATCTAATGAAACGGGGGAGTCTAGTTGTTCTCTCATCGCTGGGGAGACGATAGTGGTGGAGATCTGTTCTAGGAGCTCCCGTATCTGGGATTCACTGTGTTCGGGGGGCTGAGAGTATAGTTCAGAGTAGAAGCCTGTGCAGACCTTGAGGATATGCTGATCGAACCATTGTATCGTCCCCTGACCGTCCTTAACACAGGTAATTTGGGATTGGCCCCACTCCCCCCTCCCCAAAGCGGCCCGGGTTTTTCTCAGGTTTTTCCCCCTCACTGTATTTCCGTGCAGCCTGTGGCAGCTGAAGTACTGTACTTCCCTATTGGCCTGCTCATTGAAAGTCTCGAGCTCCTCACTAATCTGGGAGAGGACACCAGGGTCAACAGAGGCTGGATGGGCTAGCTCAAGGTCCCATAGTTTAGTTTCGTTGCGGGACAGGGTGGCTCTAATGGTTTTGAGGACTCCCGACTCCCTAGAGATGGACGCCCCCCTAATGAAGGCTTTGAAGGCATCCCAGCAGACCCCCAGGGTGGTGGTCTGTGGCAAATTATGCTCAAAGTAGGACTGAATGTCAGCAAGGATGTCTGCCCTGAACACAATGTCCTGCAGAGCGGCCGATTTGAAGCGCCATGTATTGATGGTGGGAGCCGGAATTCCTAGTTCTAGGAATATCGAGATCGGTGAGTGGTCAGACAGTGTGCGTGCAAGTATACGTGTTTCCAACACCCTGCACAGCATAGGGCCGGATAATAGGAACAGATTGATCCTGGAAGAGCTGTCATGCACTGTTGAATAGTAGGTGAACTCCCGCGCTTGCGGATGTAATGCCCTCCATGCATCATGGATGTCGAGTGTCGCGCAGTGGGTCAGGAGTCTACGTGCTGCGCCTGGCAGGGGTCTGGAGACTGTGCTAGTCCTATCCATCATGGTATTAAGAATGAAGTTCATGTCCCCGCCCCAGATGATCTGGACTCCCAAGTACCCTAGCAATATGAATACCACCTGATCAACAAATTCGGGAGAATCAACATTAGGGCCATAGGTATTCACCAGCAAATAGTCCCTGTTGGCAATGGTGCAATACAACACAATGTATCTCCCCTCAGGGTCTATGTAACTCTTGTGGAGCACAAACTTAAGCGACTTATGGATCAATGTCAACACTCCTCTGGCACGCGTGGAATATGAGGTGAAATATCTGTGAGGCCCCCAGGTTGGCGCTATGCTTTTAGCCAGTGGGCCCGTAGAATGTGTCTCCTGCAGGAGCAGAATTTTGCAGCCGTGCCTGCTGGCATATGCCATAATCTTGCGACCCTTGGTGTAATTGCTTAGGCCCCGCACATTCCAGGACATTATTGTTACCGGTATTTTAATAATCTAAATAACATGCACGTAAACAAAGAGCCCACAGGGTGCATTCCATGCATAGGTAGTATTTGCGCCCATGACTTTTGACATGTGCCATAACCTCTGGAGCCCTACCACAGTTGTCCAACCTCCAAGAGTTTATAGCCATTGCAGTTGTAGGCATCACAGAAGTCTAATGTACATCCCACCACTGCTGGCGCAATCCAGATGCGAAACGGAGCCATTTCCAATGCGGGTGCCCCAATGTGATACGGTCTGCCAGTCCGCCTCCGTCTTTTATTGTAACATTTCTCCAATCCCCAACCGTACCCCCCCCAGCCCTCACTGCCCACCCCCAACTTGCAGTGTAAATCCCCCCTCCCCCAATGCAGGTGAAACAAAAGACATCAACCAACGGTGATGTGCCCCTGACACGGCCCAACTGGGGCCAACCATCAGTACCACCCAACCAAACATTGATGTTGCCATTGCAGAGGGGTGTGCTGTTGCCGTGGGGACGGCCGCTTAAGCATCATGTAGGACAGCGGAAGCCGTACGGTGCAGGTTCTGCGGTGAACGGGTCTTGTGTCAGGTCCCAGGGTCCACCGGCCATTGAAAACAGGATGGGAACTAGGGAATACCAGGTGGTCATGGTCAGTTCCATGCTCCGAGACGCACAGAGAGCAGTGTCCAAAGTACCAGCGGTGAACCTGAGGCCGGATGCCTATAGTTGGGGCCAAGCATGTTGAGCTTGCAGTACATTATTGCTATTTACACATTTACGTCAATTAGGAAAAAGGGGATTTGCTAGATAGGTTGAGCCTCACTGAATTTCACCGCCTCGTCAGGCACAGTAAAGAAATATAATTTGCCATTGTGTGTGAATTTAAGTCGTGCGGGGAACAGGATGGCATATGGAACATTACGCTCCCTGAGCAGTTTCTTTACCCCGAGGAATTGGCGTCTCTCCTGCTGTACAGCTATCGAAAAGTCTGGGAAAATCCTGATGGTATTGGCCTCAAGTCGTAGGTCACCCTTCGCCCTTGCCAGGCGGACGATATATGGTCTCTGTCGCGGTAGTTTAGATTTCTGGCGATGATGGGCCTCGGAATGTCGCCTGGTTTGGGGGGCGGTGAGAGGGCTCGATGGGCGCGTTCCACTGTAAAGTAGGGCGAGAGGGCCGGATTGCTGAGGAGATCTTTGAGCAATGCTTCAATGGCGTCTTCCATGCGCCCTTTCAGGGTGTTTTCGGGGACCCCGATAATTCGCAGGTTGTTTCTCCGAGAGCGTGATTCCAAGTCATCACACTTAGCTTTCACACATTTCATGTCACGTGATAAGGAGGTGACTGTGTCCTGCAAGGCTTGAATTTCATCCTCGTTTGTAGACATTTTGCTCTCAGCGTCGGTGATCCTGGTGGCCGCCTGGTCCACTCGTGTCTTTAGGGAGGCCACATTGGCGTTAATGTCATCCAGTTTCTCGTGGACTGAAGCAAAGTTTTTAGCCATAGTTTTCATGAGTGTAGTCAGGTCTGGGGTGGCTGTGCAGGGATGACGGTCCGACTCTGGTTCCTCCTGCAGGGATGATGGGCGGGCGGATTCCGTCTGCGGGACAGATTTGGTGAATTTGTCCATGGCTCCCCCGTTCGAGTTCCCTCTGGATTTGTTAGGCATTGCCGGTGTAATTTCCGATAAGACACAGTTCGCAATTGGAGCAAGTAGAGCAGGGTGAAAGTGCAGGGCTCAGAGCGAAGGTAGGTGGCAGACGCTGCGCACGAGGCAGTGGCATGTGCAAGTTGCGGCAGCCGTGAGGGCAAGGAGGCTGCAGCAAGGTGGAGAGCGTGAAGCTATTTAGGGGCCAGATTGAGAAGGCTGATAAACCATAAAGGAGTAGCTTTCCTGGTGTAGAGATGCAGCGGTTGCTGTGTGAGGATTCACTCCTCAATCAGAGGGCTCTGTGCGTGTACTGGTTATTGGTGTGCCTCCAGTGGGGTCAGGGGGAGTAGTGAGGGCTAAATACTCAGCTAGGCCAAGGTCCCCCCAGTTCCAAGTCTCTCGTGCAAGTGGGGAGCCCAGGTGTAACCAGGAGCCCCAATGAAAGGTGGTGTAGGAATGTCCAACAAGCAGGCTCCTCCGATGCCCCCCGCAGGTGCAGGCGATCTAAGTATGGTGCCCCCTTCCAGAGCAGGGCCAGAGGCTCCAGGCCTCACAGGCAGCAGGATGAGATGATGAAGGCCAGCTCAG
Organism: Ambystoma mexicanum; assembly: GCF_040938575.1. Classification (NCBI taxonomy): domain Eukaryota; kingdom Metazoa; phylum Chordata; class Amphibia; order Caudata; family Ambystomatidae; genus Ambystoma; species Ambystoma mexicanum. The sequence goes on from NC_090936.1 coordinate 116,506,350, forward strand.
AGGAGCCACAAGCACCCCAGCTCGGGCCCCCCACGCTCCTCACCTGGATGTCGATGATCGGATTGTGGGCCGCAGATTTCAGGCAGGCAGCCAGGCTCCCGCCCAGCCGCCCCACGGCACCGTGATGGAAGCGCTCAGTGCTATCGTGAGGGAGAGAAGTGGGGGCGCGCTCCAACGCAGGCCCCCCGGCGGCCACCCGCGTGATGGTCCACCTCCGGGAGCGGCGTAGGATGAGCACTACGGCACTGTTGAGAAGGAGAGGGGGGGCGCGCACTGGTGCCGGCCCCCTGAAGCCGATAACAGAGTCTCTCTTCCCCGGGGGGGCGCAAGGCGAACGCTCGGGTGCCGGCCCGTTGATGAGAAGCACGGGCGCGCTCCGGCGCAGGCCCCCGCAGGCCCCTGCAGCGGCCGCTCGCGCAACAGCGCACTCCAGGGGGGGCAGCCGCAGGCGACGGCAGAGTGAACCCGGTGCAGGCCGTGAGCCGGCGGCCCCCAGATGGCGGTCAGGGCCCACGGACACTGCGGCCGGCGGCGATTGCCTGCCCCAGCGAGATCCGGCAGGAAGGAGAAGGTGGGAGGCAGGCGCGCGCGAAGGCCCGGGCGGCAGACCGCCAGCCGGCTGAGATGCTCAGATCGTCAGGCTCCCGTGACCGATTCGGGCCGGGATTTCTGTGGGGCATGCAAGAAAGACGCAAAGGCAGATCCACGAAGTGTTGGGCTCCAGGATCATGAAACACCGCAGTTGATGGCAGATTTCGGCCGGAGCCCCACGGAGCTCAAGAACTAGGCAGCCATCTTGGGCTACTCAACAGCGCCCCCCGAAAGTGTGATGATCTGAACGGACACTCTGCGTTACGCCGAGAGAATGGAAATGCCGAATATTATGTAAGTTTTACTGTACACGATTTTACAGATGAACGAGTCAAGGTTTCATTTTCTGACCGTTATTGCTGGCTTACATTGTAGTGGGTTGTTGTTTGTGGCATATTGCAACGACACGCAAAAACAACCTGTGTGCACTTGTCTTTGTCCCTTGCACCTGGGCAGTCCAGCATTGAAATGCAGCTAGTCCATATCTGCGTTCCCCCAGAGATCATCAACTACAAATTCTAAGCTTATAGTTAGTTAAAATGCCATATATGTGTTCTTCGAGTTGTAGCGTCCGCTTCTGCATCCCATTGCTAGCTAAACATACTCCATGGCACTAACCTCTCAAACAAATTGTAGACTACTTTCCACAATGTTTTCTCTGTGTTCCCATTATTTCACATTTGTGTTCATCATAAATTTTCACTCGGTGCAGAATTAATGGATGAATTGATCAATTATGATAAAGAACGGCTACTGAGACACATTTCTGTTATGTTTTCCACACAGCTACATCTTGCCTTTCTGCGAATGTCATCTACTCCAGTTACAAATTGATGGCTTCTTTAGCCGGCAGCTGTAGATACACTTACATGGCTGGATAACTATGACGCTGTTTTGGGACGATTGCCACGGACCGATATGCCCTTACGCGGTACCAGCGTCATTACCCTGTCTATATCTTCACTGCTCCATTTCCTGGAGCTGGGAATGACAATTCCATGAGAGGGTTCCCCTTCTATTCCCATATCGTGAGGAGTAGGAGGAACCAGTTTGGATTTAGGGGCAGAGGTTTGTTTGTTTGTTTGTTTGTTTGTTTATTTATTTATATTGCGCACCAGACCCTTAGGTTACCGGGCGCAGCAACAAGTATATGCGAAGCTTACAATGTTACAATGTTATATAAATGAATTTACAATATTACACCATATTGCACAAATTACAAGAATGTACAGATAAAGATTTGCCGTATTTACATGAATGTACAGTTAGCAATATACAGGATTTGCGGTAATAAGCATAAAGGTTGATGTCACGTCAGGGTGCATTGGGTCGAACTACACTTGTGAGTGTTCGGGTGTTAAGTCGTTGTTGGCGATAATGTGTTTGATAAGGTTCCTTCTGAAATGGGGGAAGGGTTGGTCAGCTCTTAGGTTAGGTGGCAGGGCGTTCCACAGGTTAGCAGCTTTCACAGGGAAGCAGGCGCCACCAATTTTGGCGAGTCTGAATCTAGGTACTGCCAAACAATTGGAATTGGCGACTCTCATGGGTCTATTAGAAGTTTTTCTTTTTATTTTGTCCATTAAGTAGCTGGGAGCTGCATTATTTAAGGCCTTATGGGTTAATGAGATCATTTTTAGCTGGATTTTATTCTCCGTAGAGAGCCATTTATGTTGCCGTCTAGTCGAGGAGATATGCTCCCTCTTTTTTATTCCTAATGCAGCTCTGAGAGCATTATTTTGTAGAATTTGAAGTCTTAGGGTGGTGGCTTTATTGGCGCTACTGTATAGGGCATTACAGTAGTCTAGTCGGGAAAGAATTAAGGCTCTAGCCAGGATTAGGCAGCTGGTATTGGACAGGAAGGGCTTGCCTGCTCTGATCAATTTACAAGTGTAGGCAGTAGTGGAGGCTAGGGAGTTTACCTGTTTAGTGAAGGACAGGGTAGAGTCGAGATAGAAACCAAGTGTTTTTACTTCCCTCGAGACTTTAATGGCATTTCCGTCTATGCTGAAGGCTGAGTAATCCGGGCCCAATTTGTTAATATTAGCTTGTGTGCCCAGAATGATCAACTCTGTCTTATCATCATTCAGGCAAAGACCGTGAGTGGCCATCCATGCCTGAATGATGAGATACACTCTATTCACCAACTCCCCATCCCTGCTGTGATCCCCAGAAAGTGGGAAGAGAATCTGTGTATCATCTGCATAGTTAGTGTAGGTGATACCGAGATTGTCCAGATCGTCGAACAGAGGTTTGGTGAATATATTGTAGAGGGTCGGAGAGACGCAGGATCCCTGAGGGACTCCACAAGTAATAGGTATAGGGTCAGCTGCTGCCGAAGGGGAAAAGACTCTCATAGTTCTCTCACTTAGAAAGGATTCTATCCAACTGATGGCTTGGGTGGAGAAGTGAGCGGCAACGTCCAGGTGTTTGCAGAGGACTTTGTGGTCCACAAGATCAAACGCAGCTGAGAGATCTAGTAGGAGGAGGAGGGCTGTCTTGCCCTGATCTCTCAGTTCGTCTATTTGGGCCTTTAAGTCAATCAGGGCTGTTTCCGTTCCGTGTAGTGGGCGGAAGCCAGATTGTCTAGTTCCTAGTAGTTTGTGCAGTTCAAGGTAGTTTTGAATCTGTATATAGGCCACTTTGTCCAGGATCTTTAGCAGAAACGGAACTGTAGTGATTGGGCGGTAATTGGTGGGGATAAGAGGATCTAGAGTTTGCTTTTTAAGCAACGGGAGCACCCAGGATTGTTTTAGATTAGCTGGGATGATGCCTGTAGAGAAGGATGCATTGACCAGTTTGGAGATAAATGGTGATAGGTCTCTGGCAGCGTCTTTTATTAGCTGTGCTGGGCAGATGTCACCTTTGCAGTTAGATGGTTTGAGGGTGAGGATAATTTTTTCAATCTCAAGTGTGGAAGTTTTGGTGAAGGAAAATTTGGTATGTTGAGGCATGTGGATCGCCTTAGGTGGTGACAGTGTGGGGAGTTTAAGCGAGTCTTTTTTCAGTTGAATTTTGTTTTGGAGGGTAGTGATTTTATTAGATAGAGCATATTGGATGTCAGAACACCAGGTCTGATCTTTAGTGCAAGTGTCTGGTATGGCAATAGGTGACTCAAGTTCCTTTAGGATGGAGAAGAGTTCCTTCATGCTTGATTTAGAATTGGCGATACGATCGTTGTATGAGTTTTTCTTAGCCAGACAGACTGCGTTTTTGTATTGACGGGAGATAGATATTAGGTTAGCCTTGTTCTCAGCAGTTGCACATATTTTCCAGTTGGATTCATATTTTCTCTTGGTGAGGCGTAAGGCCTTGAGTTCGGGCGTGAACCATTTATTTAGGTGGGCTTTGGGTTTACTTGTGCGCATTTTAAGTGGGGCAATTTTGTCCAAGGTATCGGTCATAATTTTGTTATACTCGTGAACTAAGGTGCCGGGGTCTAGATTGTCAGGCAAGGCGTTTAAGGTTGGAAGAATAGCGGGTATGACATTATGTATTGTCATAATCTTTTTATTTCTTGTGGGGCATGAAGGTGCCATGGGGACGACTGTAGAGGATGGTTGGGAGGTTAGGAGGTCAAAGGACACTAATGAGTGGTCAGACCATGATAAAGGCGAGATAGAGGAGATGACTGTAGTACAGTTAGAGTCAGCGATCCAGTCTAATATTCTACCTTTCGTATGGGTAGGGTTGTTGACTTTTTGGGAGAAGCCTAGGGAATTAATAGCTTGGGCGATGGTCGCGGCATGCACATCTGTTTTGTCGTTAAATCCTAAGTTAAAATCCCCTAATACCAGCAATTGAGAGGTGGTTTTAGTATTGAGGGTTAGTAACTTGTGTAGATCCTCTTCGAAGGTCCCAAGCGGGCCTGGAGGTCTATAGATTAGGTGAATAGTTAGGGATTGATTATTATTTATAAGGAGTTTAGCAGTGAGGGCTTCACAGGATTGTAGCGTTGGTGCAGGGGCTAGTCTTAGTGAGAGGCTTGATTTAGAGATAATGGCAATTCCGCCTCCGCGGGTGCCCTCTCGGTCTTGTCTGCATATAGTGTAGCCGTCAGGTATGGCTAACATAAGTGATGGGCCTGCTGCCTGGTGTAGCCAGGTTTCAGTTATAGCAATGAAGTCCAGGTTATTCTCAGTGATTAAATCAGCTATCTCAAGGGCATGTGCAACTAGTGACCTGGCATTGAGAAGTGCTCCTTTATAGGAATGGTCCTTAGTTTCCTCTTTGGTAAGTGTAGGATTAGGAGTGTTTTTAGCACTGGATTTAGTCTTGGGCACAGGTATTTGGGTGAGCGTTGAAGCTCGGGTGCGGTTGGAGGCGTAGCCTGTATTGCCAATTTGGTGTTTCATATCAGAATTTGTAAGAAGGAGGAGTCGTCTAGGTATATCATGGAGTTTGTTAAGTCTAGCGCGTAGTTTGCTATTTCTATCGCGGGTGGAGCTAGGCTTGGAAGTGTAAGCTAGAGGTTCTGGCAGAGCTTGGTGTTTGGAGTCAGTATATGCATGCGTGTTAGTCATAATATCTGGTGATATATGTAATAGAGGTGCAAGTAAGTGTAGTGGGGTCTCTGTGTAGCTGCCCAGCTTGCTAGTAGCAGGAAGTGTAGCAATAGCCATGATGCAGTAGAAGCTTAGTAGGCTGGACATTGTGCGTAGCTAGTACTTGGATTGGTGGGTAGGTGGTTTACAACACAATAGTCTCTGGGCGACCATAAGGCACTACACAGTATCACAGTGGTCTCTGGGCGACCATAAGGCACTACACAGTATCACAGTGGTCTCTGGGCGACCATAAGGCACTACACAATATTACAATGGTCTCTGGGCGACCATAAGGCACTACACAGTATTACAGTGGTCTCTGGGCGACCATAAGGCACTACGCAGTAATACAGTGGTCTCTAGGCGACTATAAGGCACTACGCAGTAATACAGTGGTCTCTAGGCGACTATAAGGCACTACGCAGTAATACAGTGGTCTCTAGGCGACTATAAGGCACTACGCAGTAATACAGTGGTCTCTAGGCGACCATAAGGCACTACGCAGTAATACAGTGGTCTCTAGGCGACTATAAGGCACTACGCAGTAATACAGTGGTCTCTAGGCGACTATAAGGCACTACGCAGTAATACAGTGGTCTCTAGGCGACCATAAGGCACTACACAGTAATACAGTGGTCTCTAGGCGACCATAAGGCACTACGCAGTAATACAGTGGTCTCTAGGCGACTATAAGGCACTACGCAGTAATACAGTGGTCTCTAGGCGACCATAAGGCACTACACAGTAATACAGTGGTCTCTAGGCGACCATAAGGCACTACGCAGTAATACAGTGGTCTCTAGGCGACCATAAGGCACTACGCAGTAATACAGTGGTCTCTAGGCGACTATAAGGCACTACGCAGTAATACAGTGGTCTCTAGGCGACCATAAGGCACTACACAGTAATACAACGGTCTCTTGGCGACCATAAGGCACTACACAGTGGATTGTGCATTAAATGTTTCGTTACAGTTCAGGAGCACAACGGTGCATGTGGGACCTTGGGCGTAGCAATGTTGGGAGGTGCTAGGTCAGGGCTCTAGCTCGATGGTCGGGAGTGGATATTGGAAGAGGGGGGCAGTATGCTTACCCTGTAGGTGGACGGCAGGGGTCCTGGCTCTAGGCTCGACGGTGCACTCCGCCTGGAACAGCACGGGCAGAGTTTGTAGCCCCTGGCTCCTGATGCTCCAACTTTGCGCTGGCCGCCGGCGTGATCCGCCTGCCGGCGGTTACAGCTGATTTTTACGAGGCTCAGCCTCGGTTTCATCCCGCGCTGCGCCCGGCATGCGTGAGTCAGGCGGCGTGTGGGGACAGGGTCAGGCAGGCCCTGTCCGTGTTCCTCGTGGTCTCGTGGTTTCTCTGCTGGGCTGGGGTGCTGGGGGGGCTCCTGCCCTCGCCCCACGGTGATGAAGAGTGAATGAGGGGGTGAGCAGGCTCTCAACAGGCCTTAGAGTGGCCTTTGCGCTGGCCGCCGGCGTGATCCGCCTGCCGGCGGTTACAGCTGATTTTTACGAGGCTCAGCCTCGGTTTCATCCCGCGCTGCGCCCGGCATGCGTGAGTCAGGCGGCGTGTGGGGACAGGGTCAGGCAGGCCCTGTCCGTGTTCCTCGTGGTCTCGTGGTTTCTCTGCTGGGCTGGGGTGCTGGGGGGGCTCCTGCCCTCGCCCCACGGTGATGAAGAGTGAATGAGGGGGTGAGCAGGCTCTCAACAGGCCTTAGAGTGGCCTTTGCGCTGGCCGCCGGCGTGATCCGCCTGCCGGCGGTTACAGCTGATTTTTACGAGGCTCAGCCTCGGTTTCATCCCGCGCTGCGCCCGGCATGCGTGAGTCAGGCGGCGTGTGGGGACAGGGTCAGGCAGGCCCTGTCCGTGTTCCTCGTGGTCTCGTGGTTTCTCTGCTGGGCTGGGGTGCTGGGGGGGCTCCTGCCCTCGCCCCACGGTGATGAAGAGTGAATGAGGGGGTGAGCAGGCTCTCAACAGGCCTTAGAGTGGCCTTTGCTTTTTGCTTATCTGAAGACTTTTGGCTGTCCTTAAGTGTCTGTGGTGCAGAAGAAGAGAGAGATGGCTTCTTCTGCTGTTTACCCCATTCCCCATGAGTAGAAGAGGGTTTCCCTGGTGTTTTCACCTTCTCTGAGCTATCCGACGCCTGGCGTCGAGATTCGGGGGTACTGTCTATTTCTTTAGAGTGTGCACATCAGGACTCGGAGGCAGACGCCGAATGGGCTGCCGGAGCCGACTTCTGGTGTGCGGGCTGGGGTTGGAGGTCGGATCTGTCTTCTGACGAGCGTACCTCCATGACTTTGGTGAGTGAGGCACCTTTGGCAACTGTGGACGGTTGCCTGGTGTCATGCGGCGATCTTGACCGAGAAAGCCCAGAGGACACCGATTCGGTTGACTGCTCTCTGCGTGCCTCTTTCCGAGAACTCGACATGCGCGTCGAGTCTCGGTTGGACTTAGAGTGTTTAGGTGTAGAAATGGTACGGGTAACGCTCGTGTTGCCGGGTGTGTTCTCCATAACTGCCCTGCCGGACAGCCTTCTAAGGTCGGGGACTTGCGTCTCGTTGCCCTCGCCGCCCGAAAGTATGGCGTCGCTGCCATCACTGAAGGTGCCCTCCGCTTCCATGGCCTCGCGTTGCCTGGTGTGGTGGGCCCAACGTTTGGTCGAGCGGTCCTAAAGTGTCTTAGCCTTGAACCGGCTACACGCTCTGCAGTTCACCTCGGGGTGGTCCCTCGGCAAGCAGAGGTTACAGGTGGCGTGTTCGTCAACCCAAGGATACTTGCGGTTGAACTTGGGGCAGAATTTGAAAGGGGTACCCTCCATACGCACCCTGTGGCAGCGGGCTTGTGTGTGTAGGAAAATATATACGAGTGTAGAGTATGTTACCACCCCCCACTCTCCCTACTTACAGGGCCGAGGCCAGCGGCCTTCCTAGGCCCAAAGTCCATCGTGCAGCTCTCGACGGTTGTTTCTTCTCCAGGCTGGCGTCGAACTTTGAACCTCAAACCTCGATGATTCGACGTGGGAGTGGAAGAAACGGGGGAATAATTATTGATTTTTAGCAAAATATGGCTGAAAGCCAGGGAACTCAGCGGAATGCTTCCATCAAGTGTGGCGGAAAAAAACAATCTGAGGGTCCTACACGCGTGAGGGATCATGGGTACAGTGGACATCACACTAGGGATAGTATTACTGGCACGTCCTGTGTCGACGCCCATTTTCGAGTTTTGAAAAAAAAACTGTAATACTCCGCAGCTTCCACAAGATGTCGGCCTATGCACAACATGTGATCTAAGCAGATTCCACAAGCCTCAGAAATAGAGTTATGTACACAGGTATTTGTACACAGAGGTGTATACACAGTATACATTGGCAGTCAAAAAGCAAGGTGGAGTAAGCGGGGGAGATGAGCATGTAAGTATGCGTTCAGCTAGAGGTTAACAGATGGGTAAGACGTAGGTAGTCCTGGTGTCGGTCAGTTATAGGTCATTTTCTTTGAGCCATTTAATACAGTTAAGTCTGAAGTGTGGATAGGATTGGTCAGACCTTAAAGAGGATGCGAGAGTTCCACAACTGGGCTGCTTTGACAGGGAAGCTGTTGCCTCCGGCAGTGCTCAGTTTAAATGGGGGCACAACTAGCTGGTTGGTATATGCTTCTCTGGTAGGTCTATTGGAAGTTCTCCTTTTGAACCTTTCTGTTAGGTATTTGGATGATAAATCATTAATACTTTTGAATGTTAGTGATACTGTTTTGAGTTTAATTTTGTCCGCTGTAGAGAGCCAATTAGATTGTCTTCCGACATCTGAGATATGCTCTCTTGTTGGGATTCCTAAGGCGGCTCTGAGGGCATTGTTCTGCAAGGTTTGGATTTTTTGCAGCGTGTTTTTATTAGACCCTATGTATAATGCGTTACAGTAGTCCAATTTGGATAATACCAGAGCTCTTGATAGGGTGAGGCAGCTGGTAGAAGACAGGTATAGTTTTGCTGCTCTAATCAATTTACAGGTGTATGCGGTACTAGAGGCCATCGCACTCACCTGCTTTGTTAGAGAGAGGCAAGAGTCGAGGTAAAAACCTAATGTTTTTACCTCTTTTGCTACTTTAATGGTGTTGCCATCTATAACAAATGATGAATAGTCATTGTTCAGTCTTTTGATATTTTGTGTGAGGTTGAGGCGTCCCTCCTTGGCCGCCGTGACTTTTTCCGCACACACCATGTCCCAAACCTTCACCCACCATAGGGGCAGGGCTGGGCCTCTGGAGTTTTCCAACATTTGGCAATTGTAATCCGGGCCTCCAAAAAAAGCTGGGATATAAGGTGGGCGGTGCGGTTGGATTTTGGGTAGACCTCAGCCACTGGCGCCCCCAGGAGAAGCACCTCTGGCAGCATGGGGAGTTTGGTGTGAGTAACCTTGTCTATCAGGGCCTCTATCTCTTCCCAGAATGAGTTGATGAGGGGACAGATCCACCACATATGCATATATGAGCCCCGAGCCCCACATTTCCGCCAGCATAGGGGGTCACGGGCCACCCAGAAGTGATACAACTATTCTGGGGAGTAATACCATCGAAGCATGCGTTTCAGGGCACATTCATTGTTAGTGACGCATCTGGAGGCCGAGTAGTTCCTGATCCAAATGTTCAGCCGCTCCTGATCGTCCATAGGTGGTTCAAAATCCACCTCCCACCTGCGCATATACGATGGCCAATTTGTCAACATTTCCCCCTGCAGGAGTTTGTAGATCCTCAAGACCCCTCTGAGTTGAATCCCCTCCTGGACTGTTAGCTCAAGAGCGCTTAGATTGCGGGTGGACCCTGCCGTACCGAGGGGAGCATTATCCAGTGTCTCAGTTGGCCATAGAAAAATATATCCAGCTTCGATCACCGGAAGGACCCCCTGCATGTTCAAAGGTAAGTGGGTGCTCCCCCTCATAAAGTTATGATATGGCATTTATATCGCGCCTACATACAAGTGTTTCTTCACAAGTTGCGCTAAGATTTGAAGGCCTCCTGTCCTCCATCATCTAAAGGCCCTGGTTGCATCCCGGATGCAAAGCCTGGGTTATGAAAGATTGGGGAGCTGGGATTTAGGCCCCTAGGGACCTTTTTCATTTTGAGGGCCCAATCCCACGTCTGTAGGGATACTCTGGTTGAGGTGAGGAGCATCGGGTGCCAGAGTTTCTGTGCCGGGGGGGGGGGGGGTGAACGGCAGGGCCTCCAGAGAGGGAGATAGGCCATCCTGTTCAATGGAAACCCATTTGGGGGTAAGAGGGGGCAAGAGAGGACCATGGAAGTAGGTGTAAAATCTAGGCCGCTAGATAGTATTTATAGAGATCCGGAACTACCAAACCTCCCCAACGGGCGCCCCCAACACCACCCTTCTGGGGATCCTGGCCTGTTTTCCCAGCCAGACAAACCCTAGAACCTTTCGTTGCAACCAATCCAGATGCTTTTTAGGGGCTTCCACTGGCATTGCCGTACGTATGTACAGAAAGCGGGGGAGAAGGTTAATCTTTAATGACGTTATGCAGCCTAGTAATGAGATCTCCTGAGTGGCCCATTTGATCAGGACTTTCTCCAGCATTTTAAAAAGCGGAGGGAAGTTAGCCCCAAACAGGTCCTTAGGGGAGGTCGATCCGCACAACCAGGTAATCCATTGACTTAGGCTCCGATCTAATAGGGCAGAGGGGGCTGATGGAGTCCACCTCCTCGCTAGAGAGGCCCACCCTAACGCCACTGATTTGCCATAGTTAATCTCGAAGCCGGCTACATTGCCAAAGAGCCTTAACTCCTCCAGAGCCTGTGGGTGGGATGCCTGGGTGTCCGTTAGAGTGACTTCATCGGCATAAAGGGACATGTTATGTTGGGTGTCCTGGATAGTAAGCCCCTTGACAGTAGGATTAAGTCTGTGGCACTGAGCTAGCAGTGGGCAACCCTGCCTCGTCCCACACGTGACGGGGAATGAGGGGGCGTGAGTCACTGGCTCACCCTTTACTAAGTAGAGGGGGAGGCATAGTTGGCCATGACCAATGACCTAAACAGAGGGCCAAACCGGAAGGTATACAGGGTCGATTCCATGAAGGCCCAATCGAATTGATCAAAAGCCTTCGTGGCATTGAGTGCCAGGACCGCTTATTTCCAATTACCTGAGCCAGTTTTTTCTATCAGGTTTAAGAACCGGCAGATGTTGTCCCCCGTTTTCCTTCCCATCACAAATCCTGTTTGGTCTGTGTCTATAAGACCAGGAAGGATTGGTGTCAGGCGATCAGCCGAAACCTTTGAGTATATGCTTGCACCTACGTTCAAAAGGGAAATTGGCCTATACGATGCACAATCCCTGCAGTCTTTATTAGGTTTTAAAAGTAGTATGGTGGTCGAGGCCTGCATGGTAGGGGTGGTGGATTCTGTTACCCTAAATGAGTTGAAGATGGTCGTGAGGGGGCCAGCCAGCTGGGGTCTAAAGACTCTGTAAAACTTAGTGGAATACCCGCCCTTCAGGGCCTAAATGACCGCCTGTACCTCCTCCACATCTATCGGGGCTTCAAGAGTGGCACTTTTTTCCGCTGAGAGCTTGGGCAGAGCGGCGCCCTCCACATATTGCTTTTGTTCCTCTAAGGGGCGGGCAGGTCCCTGCATGGATTCCCTGAAATGAGTTTCTGCCAGCTGCTTCTTCTCCCCTTCCCCATAAAGAACTGAGCCCTGCTGGTCTCGTAGCCCTATAATTGTGTTCCGCCTTCGTGACTCGGCCAGTTTCCTCACCAAGAGCTGATTGGCTTTATTGCCCTTGGCGTAATACCCCTGCTTAGTGGTCAAGAGTGAATGCGCTGTCTCTTCAGCGTAGAGGGCTTCCAGCTTATTCCTTGCGATTTGCAGGGAACGATGAAGCTTCGGTGTCCACCATTTTTTGCTTTCCCCCTCCAGGACTTGGATATATTTTTCCAATTAGGCCATTAAGAGCCACTTAAGTTTGTAAAATGCCATTGAATGGGCTATTACCTCCCCTCTCACCACCCCCTTCATGGCGTTCCATGTAATGGCAGCTGATGTTTGCTCGTTGGGGTTCTCCCGGAAATAGTTCTGGATGGTGTTCGCTATTTTGTCCCTCACGGCCATATCATACAGTCTCCTTGAGGGTTTGGAATCAGGTGGGGAGGGGTAAATTCTGACGCTGAATTGGACCGGGGCATGATCGGATTGGACCCTGGTACCTATGGATACTTCATCTACATACGATAGAACCGGGGGAGAGGCCAACATAGGGCCTCATTACGACTCAGGCGGTAAGGGGTTTACGGCGGCGTAAACAGCGCCGACCCTTACCGCCTGATTCCGAGGTCCCTTAGCGGCATGGAGGTTTTAACACCTGCTTTTAGCAGGTGTTAAAATCCATGGCGCTAAGGGACCTTGATGTTAATTATGCCACCGTAAGTTACGGTGGCGCAATTAACGCCTTCCCCGCTCCCATTATGCCCTATGGGGCAAAAATGGGGAAGGGTAAATGGGGATTGGGGACTTACCGCCCCGCCAACCTCAGAATGGGGCGGTAAGTCTGCCAACCACCATGGCGTAAACGTAGTTTACGCCATGGTGGTAAAGGTACGACCCAGGCGGTAACTTACCGCCTGGGTCGTAATGAGGCCCATAGTGTCTATACGTGAGGATGTGAGATGGACGAGTGAAAAAAGGTGAAATCCCGTTCCCCTGAATGCAACACCCTCCAAGCGTCCACCACCCCAGGGTCTTAAAGAAATGGGAGGATCCCAGTTGCTAACATAAAATCCTTCGTAGAAGGGGGGTGAGTCCTATCCATTACTGGGTCTGGGACCCCATTGAAGTTCCCTCCTATCAAAATCTGGCCTTCCAGGAAGGGGGGAGTAATGGACACCAGGTGGTGGAAGTATCCCTCCTGCCCCTCGTTGGGGGCGTAAATGGAGATCAGGGAATACACTTGTCCAAAGAGAAGCCCCTTGACCCCCACGTACCTCCCATTGGGGTCCACCAGGGTGTCCACCTACACAAACGGGAAATTCCTTGCCACCAGGATTGCTGTTCCCCATTGCCTTTGGAAGTCTCTACTTCTAAGCCGCTTGTCCGGGGGCAGGGGGTGAATTTACTGTAAGACTACTACCCCCGTTCAGATCTTTCAGCCGGTAGAGAATCGACTTCCGCTTACCGGGGGAATTTAGACCCTTTCCGTTTAGTGAGATGAACCTCAACCTCTGATGGGGCGGAAGGAGGGGGATGTCCTCAGATTTCATTGTGTTGGCGGCAGGGGCCTGTCGAGGGGGCTCAGCCATGGCATGTCCAGCCGACCTTTACTCCATGTGACAACCAACATTTTCTTTTTTTTAACCAACCCATCACACAACTGAACCTGTAACTGTAGAACAAAGGGCCGTACGCCCTTGTGGCCCCCGAATGAGTTCCCACTCAGGGATGGGCATGGACTGCCCAAGGACAAAAACCAACGTAAGCGTCTTTAGACGCTTCCATCCATCAATCGTCTGACTCCTCGCGGTGGAGCAATCACCTCCCTATTTTGGTATATCAGGTGTTAGGCAAGGAGCGTCCCGGCCAGCCCCCTTTAACCACCTTCACCCAAGCTTTCCCTTTTGCCCTGGGTACTGTCCCGTTCCCATACATCTGGAGGTCTGGCAATGCTGTTTTCTTTTCTTGGAGAGGAGAGACCCAGGATCTCCTCCGCCTCTTCTATTTTTCTGATTAGCCAGAAGGTGAGCTTGAAGGTGAATGCAGGGAGGCCGGTAACATCCAGCGGTATTTGACATTATGCTCTCGAAGAAAGTTTGTGAGGGGCCGGAGGATCTTTGTTGGGTTTTCGGTTTTACTTGTAACCATAATGTCCCTATAACATTTTTTCACTGAATTTGATAGGTTTTTAGTTGCGTGTTTTAACCATAATGTCCCTTATACACATTTATTTCACTGAATATAGATCATGAATTTCATAGGTTTTTACCAGGATACCCTTAGTTTATATAGATATACCATACAACATACTGAACCCTCTGCCCCATGAAAATTGCTGCAGTGTCTGAGGACTATGCGACTGTCCACGGACTTGGGCAACATCAACACTGTCCAAAAGCTCAGGGGGTATCTTACATTATTGTATCATACAACAAACACACTGAACATGTTCAAAGAGCAGCATATAAATGAATTACATTCAAAAATAAATAAGAACTACAAACTGCATACGTAAGACACCAACATTGTAATTACATAGGATATGAAACATAATGGAACACACCAAAAACAAAAATAACATATGCCTGCAGCAGAATTACCTCACTGATGCTTTATACAGAAACTACAAACCAACTATCAACAGCACACCTACAAAGCAGTAACAGCAAAACTGAAAAACAAACTGGTAAGTACACTACATTAATTCCTATAGTTATCAATGTGCTTTAGAAGGTACACTAAAAAAAATTTATCTTTTTTACACAGAAATGTCTAGCACCCTGGAGTGGCTGGAAGACATTTTTCCCTGGGATGAAATGAGTGAAGACAGTGATACTACTGGAAGACACTGCAGTTTTCAAAGTAAGCCATGCAATACACATTATTTCACATGTACCTAACACATTCTTTTTCTTTAACAGTACATACAGAAAATAAGAATAATACTCCCAAAACAGTACATCATGTAGTGTCACGATTGTCGGTTAGGTCTTCTTCTTCTGATGAGATGACAAGTTCTCCCCCTTCCCCCAACTCCTCACCTTCCTCTTTCTGCTTAATCCTTCCGTCCTTATGTCGTGGAGGCTTCTCTTTTTTCTTGTGAAGATAAGGACGCCCTCGATAGGATGCCACCGTGCCACTAAGATAGGGGCAACGGGGGTTATCCTACCGAGAACGCCTCACAGGGGGAAAAAAGCCAGAAGGCACAAAAAACCCCTGAACGTAGTATTGCAAGTGGAGGATCCCAGAAGATGAGTTAGCCGAAGAGAGTGCAATCCGATGAGCTGGCACCAAATCCGGAAGAGAAATATCCCACGGACTCGGGGGATAAATCACAGGCAGTCCAGTAGGCAGGCAAAAGGTCTGGCAACAGGAGAGTTCAATGGGATACTAAGGATAATCACAGGCAGTCCAGTAGGCAGGCAAAAGGTCTGGCAACAGGAGAGTTCAATGGGATACTAAGGATAATCACAGGCAGTCCAGTAGGCAGGCAAAAGGTCTGGCAACAGGTGAGTTCAATGGGATACTAAGGATAATCACAGGCAGTCCAGTAGGCAGGCAAAAGGTCTGGCAACAGGTGAGTTCAATGGGCAAGGAGAAAAGGAAGGAAACAAAAATAAGGAGAATAGAAAAAGGCTAGACAAGGACGAGATTACGCACTGGGCAGGATGGAAAAAACAGCTGAATGGGAAACAGCGAAACTGAAAGCAGAAAGTCAAGAATATCACCGGGAGATGGAGCGGCAGCAACACAGGAGGAAACCCGGAAACGTTGCAACGCGTATGCGACCCGGAAGTGAGGATATTTATACTTCCGGGTCACGGACGCGTACAACGACTAGAGCGGTAAACGGAAGACGAGGGTCGGAATGCTACGGCGGACAGAACCGCCAGCGATTCCACTTCCGCCAACCCTGCCGCGGCATGACAGTATGCCCCCTCCTATGGAGACCTCCCCCCGGTTTCCCCGGATGAGAGCGAAAGAACTTGCGGACCAACAGTGGGGCATGTACCTGAGAGGCTGGTTCCCAAGAGTTTTCCGACCAGTGATACCCCTTCCAACGTATAAGGAATTCCAACCTTCCCCGGCGATACCGGGAGTCACAGATTTGGGCTACCTCAAATTCCTCCTGGGTCGAAGTAGCCGGCAAGGGGGTTTCTTTCTTTTTGCGAGACCAGATGTCTGCAAGAAAAGGTTTGAGTTGTGAGGCATGAAACACCGGGTGGACTCTTTGAAGGCTTTTGGGTAATTTTAGCCGAAAGGCCACCGGGTTGATGACTTGTGTGACTTCGTATGGGCCCAGAAATTTAGGGGAGAGTTTGGAAGGGTGGGCCCATCGTGGTAGATACCTTGTGGACAACATGACCTGAGATCCTACCCCCCAGTCAGGCACCGCTTTTCGATGTTTGTCGGCCTGGTCCTTGTATCTCGTTTGAGCCTTGCTAAGATTGTGTTTAGCCTGTAGGTGAACGTCTTTCAACAAGGCGAGAGTGGAGTCAACTGTGGGTAAAGAGGTAGAGACATTAGAGACCGGTAGTATGGCCCGGGGATGGTAGCCATAGTTACAGAAAAAAGGGGTGAAACCGAGAGTAGATTGGAAAGAGTTATTGTAGGAGAACTCTGCCAGGGGTAGTAGAGAAACCCAGTTGTCCTGTTGAAGGTTCACATAACATTGTAAGTACTGTTCGAGTGTGGCATTCAAACGTTCCGTCTGTCCGTTTGACTGAGGGTGGTAACCTGATGTTAGAGCTCTCTCAATACACAAACGGTTGCAGAGATGCTTCCAGAAACGAGAAGTGTACTGGCTACCTCGGTCTGAGATGATCTTCTTTGGTATTCCATGGAGACGAAAGACATCTTTGATGAGTGTCTCGGCCATGGCTGCGGCTGTTGGTACCCCTGGTAATGGGGAGAAGTGAGCCATCTTTGTGAAGTAATCGATCACCACCATGATGCATGTGCTCCCTTCAGAAGGGGGTAAGTCCACGATGAAATCAGTAGATATCACTTCCCAAGGACCGTCGGGAACAGGATTAGGCCTCAAAAGGCCCAAAGGTCTTAAACGAGAACTCTTGCTGCGAAGACAGGTCACACAGGATAGTACGTAACTGGCCACGTCATGGCGCATCGCTGGCCAATAAAAGTGCCTCTGTAGGAATTCCAATGTGCCCTTAACACCTCGATGACCCGCCAACTTGGAGTCGTGACACCATTTTAACGCCAATCTCCGAAATTCCGAAGTGGGTAAATACAGTTTCCCTTTCACAAAGTAGAGTCCTTCCTTGATTTCATAGACGGGGTCTTGTGGGTGATACTCCGACTCAAAACCCCCCTTTGAAGCTTCTTTCACTTGTCTCAAGAAAGCGGACAGAACACCTATTCTCCTCGTCACGGGGAACATAAGATCCGGCGTCCTGTCGGATTCGGTCACATAGTCTCCTCTGCGAGACAAAGCATCTGCGACTATATTCTGTGGCCCTGGGATGTAGGTAATGTTGAAATCGAACTGGGCAAAGAAGTGAGCCCAGCGGGCCTGTCTTGTGTTGTAGCACTCAAACTGTCGCAGGACTTGTAGATTTCTGTGATCTGTTCTGATGGAGAATGGGTGTTTACCTCCTTGTAGGAGATGACGCCACTCTAAACAGGCTGACTTCATGGCCAATAATTCACGCTCTATGACTGAGTAGTTCCTTTGGCTGTCATTTAGTGTCTTGGAAAAATAGGAGACTGGATGTTCCTCACCTAGGTGTTCCTGCAAAAGGACTGCCCCCATAGCTGATGAAGATGCATCCGTTTCGACGATGAACGGCCGGTCTTGGTCTGGCTGCTGAAGGATGGGGGCGGTACAGAAGGCTTCCTTGAGACTGTGGAAGCAATCCTCAGCTTCGCTGGACCAAAAGAATGGTTTAGAGCTCTTCTTAAGTAGCGTGGTGATGGGTACCATCCGGTGGGAAAAGTTGGATATAAATTTCCGGTAAAAGTTTGCCAGACCTAAAAACCTTTGTACCTCCTTGATGGATCTAGGTGAAGGCCATTCCAAAATGGCAGAAACTTTGCGGGGATCCATGGCGACACCCTGACTTGATAATATGAAACCCAAATAAGGGATAGATGTTGCCGAAAAAACACACTTGTCTATCTTGACTGAGAGGTGATTTTCTCTTAGTCTCTGGAAGACCTCTTTGACATGGACGACATGTTCCTCCGGCGTTCTTGAATAAACCAGTATGTCATCGAGATAGACAATCGTGGTCTGACACAGCAGGTCCGAAAAAAGCCGGTCCATAAAGCGCTGGAACACAGATGGGGCATTCACAAGGCCAAAGGGCATCACTTGGTATTCGTACAACCCATAAGGGGTTCTAAATGCGGTTTTCCATTCATCCCCTTGGTGGATCCGGAGGAGATGGTTTGCATTCCGAAGGTCCAATTTCGTGAAGATTGTGGCTCCATGAACAGCTTGAATAATTTCGGTGATAAGAGGCATGGGATATCTGTCCTTTATTGTCACCTTGTTTAGACCCCTGTAGTCAATACAGGGTCTCAGTTCTTGTGTGTCCTTCTTCGGGATAAAAAACAGTGATGCTCCAGCTGGTGACTTTGAAGGTCTTATAAGTCCGTTGTCCAGGTTGTTATCCAAATATTCCCGGAGGAATTGTTTTTCTCTGAGGGATAAAGGGTACATCCTACCAAACGGTACCAGTGCATCAGGAACAAGATCCAGACAACAGTCTTCTGGTCTGTGTGGAGGAAGATCACTAGGCGTCTTTTCTGTTACTACCTCTGTATATTCTTGTAGATGGCGTGGAAGACAATGGATGAGTCTGGAGTCGTAAACATTGGTAGTTTGTACTGTCTCAAACTTTGGTTCAGGCAGACATTCGGATTTACAAAAGGTGGACTGAAAACAGAGTACGTTCTTTGCCCAATCAATGTGAGGGTTGTGCTTTCGTAGCCAGCTTATCCCTAGTATGATAGGAAAGTGGGCTGCTCGGATTATGTCAAACGAGATCCTTTCGGTATGTTGCTGGATACATAGTTGTAATTCCTCAGTGGTATGCGTGATCATGCCGGAAATCAAAGGTTCCCCATCCACTCCTTCGACTTTCTGATCCTCCTGTTTGGCCAGACGAGTTATACCCTTTTGCTTAGCCCACAAGGTATCTATGAAGTTGCCGGCAGCACCACAGTCTAGTAAAGCCTGAGTTGGGACTTCGGTCCTGCCTACAGTAAGGGTGACTGACAGAACCATCAACCTTGAATCCTCTAGTAAACCAGAAGAGGCTATAGACAAAGTTGCATAAGGACTAGGAATGGCCCCTCGGGAGTGCGTCCCCATACTCACCGAGGGCGCTCGTTTCCCGAACGCCTCGGCAGAGCGTTAGGACAGTTCCGTAACAGATGGTCAGAGGCTCCACAATACATGCACATGTTGCCATCCCGTCGTCTCTTCCGTTCTTCCGGGGTGAGTGGTGCACGAGCAGTACCGATCTGCATCGGTTCTTCTTTGCCTTGGCGTGAAGGTGGTTGAGAAGATGGTAGCTGGGCTTCTAAGGGAGGGAGACTGTAGAGTTTGTTCTTCTTTCTTTCTGACCGTCGTTCCGAGAGTCGGAAATCGATCCGAAGAGCGGCCGTGATGAGATCTGAAAAGGAGGATGGACGGTCGATACGAGCTAGTTCGTCCTTGAGTTCCTCTCTCAACCCTCGACGGAAGACGGTATATTGGGCTTGTTCCTGCCAGCCAGCTTCGGCGGCTATCTGTTTGAACGTAGTGATATAGGAGAGAAGATCGGTGTTTCCTTGGCGGATATCCAAGAGGTCCTCTGAGGCCATAAAGGCACTTTCTGTGCGTAGAAATGTTTGCTGCAGCAGGGTCTTGAAATCATTGTAGTTCTGTAGCACAGGATCTGACTGATTAACCAAAGGGGTGGCCCACGCCAGGGCATTACCTGTCATATGGGTAATCATGAATCCTACTTTGGTATGATCTGATGTGAAGGTCTGCGGACGGAAGGAAAAGTGAAGATTGCAGGCATCTAAGAACTCCTTGACTCGTTTCGGTGATCCATCAAACTTGCCTGAAACCAAAGGGTATGAAGGTAGGTCTGCAGAGGGTCGCTCCCGTTCATTCATTCTTGGTTGTAATGCTGCGTTGGTGGTCTTAAGATTCTGGACCTCCATATTAAGGTTTTGGACTGCGGCTACTAGTTCCTGAACTTGTTGGGGGGTAGCCATCTCAGTTTCTTGTAGGCGTTGCAAACTGTCACGATTGTCGGTTAGGTCTTCTTCTTCTGATGAGATGACAAGTTCTCCCCCTTCCCCCAACTCCTCACCTTCCTCTTTCTGCTTAATCCTTCCGTCCTTATGTCGTGGAGGCTTCTCTTTTTTCTTGTGAAGATAAGGACGCCCTCGATAGGATGCCACCGTGCCACTAAGATAGGGGCAACGGGGGTTATCCTACCGAGAACGCCTCACATGGGGAAAAAAGCCAGAAGGCACAAAAAACCCCTGAACGTAGTATTGCAAGTGGAGGATCCCAGAAGATGAGTTAGCCGAAGAGAGTGCAATCCGATGAGCTGGCACCGAATCCGGAAGAGAAATATCCCACGGACTCGGGGGATAAATCACAGGCAGTCCAGTAGGCAGGCAAAAGGTCTGGCAACAGGAGAGTTCAATGGGATACTAAGGATAATCACAGGCAGTCCAGTAGGCAGGCAAAAGGTCTGGCAACAGGAGAGTTCAATGGGATACTAAGGATAATCACAGGCAGTCCAGTAGGCAGGCAAAAGGTCTGGCAACAGGTGAGTTCAATGGGATACTAAGGATAATCACAGGCAGTCCAGTAGGCAGGCAAAAGGTCTGGCAACAGGTGAGTTCAATGGGCAAGGAGAAAAGGAAGGAAACAAAAATAAGGAGAATAGAAAAAGGCTAGACAAGGACGAGATTACGCACTGGGCAGGATGGAAAAAACAGCTGAATGGGAAACAGCGAAACTGAAAGCAGAAAGTCAAGAATATCACCGGGAGATGGAGCGGCAGCAACACAGGAGGAAACCCGGAAACGTTGCAACGCGTATGCGACCCGGAAATGAGGATATTTATACTTCCGGGTCACGGACGCGTACAACGACTAGAGCGGTAAACGGAAGACGAGGGTCGGAATGCTACGGCGGACAGAACCGCCAGCGATTCCACTTCCGCCAACCCTGCCGCGGCATGACATGTAGTAATAGAACAACAAACAGACACTGTGGAAAATCATCTAGTGCACTTAGAAGAAAAAATTGATAAATTATTGACCAATTTCCTTGATTTGAAAGACTTTGTAGAAAACCATATTATGGAGCAAAATTTAATATCACCATCCCACATGCACCTGTACCCCTTCTCCATGTCCCAGTCAACCATCCTCAAATATTTCCCATCACGAAAACCGTTATGATGAGACCTCAATCCCTTCCTTCCCTACCACCCTACATGTAGAAAACCCCAATTCCTCTGTATATGTCCCCATTTCTGCTTCGCCCTCTCTTTCATGATTTCCATATTTTTGCATATTAGTGATATGTATACTGTTCCTGTATGTTTCTGCGTTTTTTTTAAAAGGCCGCTTGGGGCGGACAATGCCACTGTCTGAAATGTCTGCAATTAACCAAAATGGGGGTGTCCTACGGACACTTAACCTGTTCGTACTGTTCGCAATCAAAATGGAGGTGTCCGTAGAACAAATAACCTGTCCACATGTCTGCAAAGTTGTGGCGCACCTTTAATTAGTTCGGGGACCCTAACCCTTTCCGGCGGACACTTATGCACATGCGCATCCCACCCTTGGGGTCCTACGAACATCGAACCTGTCCGTAACTGTCCGCTGCATGTGTGTCGCACTTTTAATTAGTTTTGGGACCCATACCATGTCTGTAGAACACCCGTACGCATGCGTACAACCGATCCCGGGCAATAGGTGTCCTATGGACAGCTGTTGTGACCGTACCCACGCTGAGTGTACGCCTGTAACTGCGGCAGGGTCCTGGCCCCCGGACACCAAAAAAGCACTTTTTTGAGAAATCCAGGATGTTTTTCAATGAAACATCACCCTTGTAGAGGTCCCAGACTATGCCCCTACTGATCTGAATACTTTTTGGAACTTTCTGAGGCTGTTTTGGTGTTCGAATTGTCCGCGGACAGCGCGGCTGTCCGCAAAGCGGTCCCCAGCACCCCTATAAAAGGCTACACCCTAGAGCTGCTCCTCATTCTGTTTTTGGCTACCAGAGAGAGCATTGCTCCACATTGCTGGTGTCCTATATTGGATTTGCTGCTGAGCTCTGCCTGCTGTGCTCTGCTACATATGGAGAAGAACATTGTTCCACATTGCTGGTGTCCTACATTGAATTTGCTGCTGAGCTCTGCCTGCTGTGCTCTGCTACATTTGAAGAACTATCCCAGATGGCAACCATGGCTTCTTCTACTGCAGCAGCCTCGGCTTCAGCACCTCTACCCCCTCTACCACCTTCCCACGCGCCTGGAGAGGAGAACAGACGTGGAGATGTAAAGAGGGATAAAGAGGAAGACGAGGATGAGGTAGCGGAAGTCCTTACTACTGCCAGCCAATGTGAGTCTTAGGTGTGGAGGCTGTTTACCACCGTTGGAAGGGTATCCAAGGCATGTGCTGACAAGGTGTGCTGCACTGAGTGCAACATTGTGCTCAGTCGTTGCAAACCAGGTCTGTACAGCTACAGGACCACTTTCATGCGGTGACATCTAAGGTCATGCCACAGGGAGAAGTTCGGAGGGTCGTCTCCTTCAATCAAAGTAGTAGGTTGAGTTCCTCTACAACATCCTCAGTATCTGCTCCTGCCACCACAAGAGACACTCCTGTGGGGCAGCGCATCCCTTAACCAGCTCTGCAGGCTGCAATA
The DNA here is from genome assembly GCF_040938575.1 of Ambystoma mexicanum. NCBI lineage: Eukaryota > Metazoa > Chordata > Amphibia > Caudata > Ambystomatidae > Ambystoma > Ambystoma mexicanum. The sequence goes on from NC_090936.1 coordinate 116,529,105, forward strand.
GACCCTTACCTTTAGAGGGTCACTGTATTATGAATGTACTGTGACGCGGTAGTCTGCAGGGAGGAGACACTTTGAAGTGCTTTCGAGGCTACGGTCCGGGAGCATGAGAAAGTCTGCCACCTACCTAAATGAGGCCCACCCAACATCTTCCTCTCTCCTCCTACCCTTTCTTATCCCTGTGGTTGGTCCCCCTTCCTTACCCTCCCTTCCTTTCCTTGTGTGTCTTGTTAAAAAACGCACAAAAAATACAAAACAAAAAAAGGCTATTTTCAGAGCCACCTTCCACAGTTTAAAAATAGAAATGCCAATGAAATGCTGCAAGGCCTTGTGTATTTTTAGAAGTCTGCGGACATTAAAATTGTTGGGGTATTGTGCTATCAAAACCATTGCACTCTTCTCCCGCAGGAAGTGGTGGCTCTGAAAAGAGCCTTTTTGTGGTGTTTTGTTGTGTTTCGAAAACTGCAAGTGGTCAACACCTAATGGAAAAAGAATTGCTATACTTCCAAAAAGGGTTGCAATGCAATTTTTATATTTCACAGAAAAATCTGATTCCCAGCATCAGTAAGATGGACTCCATCTCTGCGAAAAAGTTTGTGCTATGAAACATATTTTCATTGTGAAAGGAGGACATGCCAATATCTCTCAAAAAAGCGCAAACAGCCTTGTTGACATTGCGCCTTGCTTTCTCCATTTGTGGACCAAATGAAGAAGAACGCAGCCACATTTGTCTCTGCGCAATACGAGAAAAGATTATTCCGGAGTTTGGAAACGTGTCCATGAATTTCCCAAGTCCTTCTTTCATTGCAAACTGCAAGGAGATTCCAGAGACATGTCCTAAACTCGAAGTGGCACAAAGAGGAACCAAATCCAGCCACTTCATTCCACGCCCTCCATGCCGGTGATATGATGATATGATAGTTTATTTATATAGCACCTATACACAATGTGTTTCAAAGCGCCTCAAGGCAAGGGAGGGAACAATGGAAAATATAAAGACATTCTTACAGGCCATGAACAGTAAGGATGTGAAATTAACTATCGTACTCAGCCTGACGACATTTCAGATAGTGCAAGTGCTAAGACATAGATAAGGAAGGGAGGGGGAGAGTGGGAAGGAAATGGAAACAGACAGGCGACTACCGTGCTAGGCCTGACGACATTTCTGGTAGAGCTGGAGGAAAACAAAAGGTGAGGGAAAAGGGTGCAGAAAGGGAGGGGAGGAACAAAACAAGCGACTATCGTACTAGGCCTGACAACGTTTCAGATGGTGCTGGAGGGAGGGGGGGAAAAGTAGGGGGATGGGGGAGCGACAGACGAGGTTGCTATCCTACTAGGTCCAGGGGCAATTCTGATAGTGCACATGCACATAAGGGAATCCAAAATGTGCAGCCACTCCACAGCGCTCTGCAGGCACCTCTAACCAATTTATCCATGAGTCGCCCAAAATCCAGACATTCTGCCTTCTGAAAGACACAGCCATAGCTATCTGCTCTCCACTCAGGAAACAGACTTTCTGCCAAAGTCTCTCCTTACACATCACACCCAGCATACCTTATTGCCCAATCCCTTGGCCTGCACAGTCTCATTTGCATGCCTGCCAGCCTCAAAATCCCTGTATGTAACACACGCGATCCGCGGACTACCGCGGTGTCTGCGGACAAATCATGAAATCTGGAAAGTGAGGAAAAGCAAACTGAGAGTGGGGAAAGCAAATTTAAGCAGTGTACTCCATTTCCTCTTTGATGGTGACTCTGAAAACAGCCATTTTTTTAAAGGTGCTTCTAAAGAAACACCTTTCATTTTGTTATTATTTTTTGTTCACTTATTTCCCGTCAGATGTCTTCACATTATACTCTGTAAAGCATTCCTTATGTTTTCAAATAACATGTCATTTCCCAATATGGATAAAGAAATGCCTTCTGCTTTGAAATAATGACAACTAACAAAATCCATATTGTCATTATTACAAGACAACATCCCAGCTCTAAACAAGAAGGCAGACATGCCTTTGTTAACCAAACATCTTGCACTATTTTGCTGGGGACAGAAAACATTACAATTGTCCCACACTACCCTAGGTAACATTTAAAAAAAATAACCCTGGCACTTGGAAGAACCACCATCCCTGCCTGAACCAATTTTTTCAAGTGCAATCAACAAACTAGGAGCACTGATGTATCCCAAATGAACAGCACCCCAATGCAGTACCACTACACCTGGACTGTTCCACATGGAGAAACCCTTACAAATTCCAACCACTGCCTGCATATTGGAACCAGGCACAGTTGACCACAAAACCTCCACTCCTTCAAAACCAAAACTGGCAGCCATATCTTTAGACATAGCATACCTCTCTAAAACATTTACAAACAAATCTCCAACTACCAACACCCTCACTTTCTTCGCCTCTGCCATCTTCACTACACGCAGCCTCTCTTCCTACAAAGAACAACTCCAACACATGAATGGCTAATCCTCACAGTCCCCTTTCCATGCCAGGCATGCTGAGAAGCCCTGCATGTGGCATTTCCTGTCCGCAAACTACTGTGGTGTCTGCAGACCCCGCAACACAGAGGCAGCCCTTTTCCCTTTCCACATCACTGTCTGCACCACTCTCTCATTGGATACACAGAAGCAGTCACACAAGCATCCACCAATCACATCCAAGAACTCTACATCTAACTCTGTCATCACAATTCAGCACTTTAGATGAATTGTTCATCACTCGGAGTCTCCTGTGATTGCAAAGCACCTACAGCTAAAACCACTGTAAAACTCTCCAAGATTTCTCCTTCCAGATTCATCCACATCTACATACATCAATACAAACTACAGGTATGAATATTTTGTTTACAGTACATTTGCAACTCTTTTATGAATGCATATGAACAGGGTACCTGCCATTGATCCTGCATAATCTGCAAGTAAAGCATATTGTAATTTCTCCCATCTCCTATAATCAAGTTCACTTACAAATCTGTCTGGTATCCAAATTTGTATTTACCCATATTACTCATTGCAATGTCCTAACTCTTATTCTCTTATTTCCTTCTGTCATTTTCACAACCACTTACCTCTTAACAAACTATTATGAAATTCCTAGAATGCACACAAAACAGGAAACCAGCTTGTATTTTACCAAAGCATTGCAAGTACATACAATGCATTTCTTTAAACAGAGTGCCTGACACTTGCCATTCTTGCAAAACCAAACAAATACAAGTGTACATTCAGAGCAGTGCTAATTGAAATGTGGATAAAAAAGTCAAAGAACTGAAAGGTTTCCAGCACTCATGTAGCAAGCATATATGCACAAAAAAATTAAAGGAATGGTTTGGTCAGAGATATGAATTGATACAATGGTCGGCAATACTCTAAAACATAGTTTAGACATAATTTGAATGGAAGTTCCTATGTAAACACTTTGAGAAAACGAGGCTCAAAGTGTTTACATGGGAGCATCCATTTTGTGATTTCAGGCAGCCTCCTCAGCTCTGCCTTTGCAGCACTAAACAAGCAGCAAAAGCCCCCTACTGGGAGCTTTTGCTTATTGCAGCCAGAGTAGAGCTGAGGAGGCTGCCTTCACTTTCATTTTAAATTTTCTGTGCTCCACAAGCCCAGGGAACCACAGAAAACATAAAATGAAGGCAAAAAGCAGAGGCGCAGCAATAAGAAATACAACGTTGTTGTATTTTGCCACGGCAGGCAGAAACACAACGCGGTTGTGTTTAAAAAATGTTGTGATTTTTCTTTCTAAGTTTCTCAGGCTCCTCCGGCTCTAAGGAGCACGAGAAACTTAGAAAGAAAAACTGTAGCGCTTTTAAACACAACAACATTGTATCTATATTTGCGGTAGCTTCAGCTTGGAGCCACGAGCTCCTCCAGCCCGGAAAACTTAGAAAAAAACTGCAGCTAGTGCTTATTTTGTTAAAAAAATTAGCACTTAATGAGATGCAGCTGCAGCTTTCCTGCCTGTAGTCTCTGGTCTCCGTCCACCGGGTCCGGCACTAATGAAGCAAAAGCCACCAAGTGGTAGCTTTTGTTTACTACAGCTGGCTGGCTTTTGCTTCATTAGTGCCGCAAAGGCAAGCACAGGCGGCATCCATTTCACAAAATGGATGCCCCCTAGTGCTTCCCATTTTAAAGTTTGAGTTTCATTTGCTCAATACTTTACATAGGGACTTTAAAAAAATATTTTTTAGATATTTCTTTTATTATTGGCCATCTTTTTGGCCAATAATATTTCTGACAGAACCATTCCTTTCATGGAATTCCACACACCAAAACATTCTCCTTTTCAAACTTTACATCTTTCCAAGCTTTTATTCTTGCCCTACTACAACTTCCACTAATCCATTACCACACAAAACAGTGCGTCAGGAACACACGGTTTCAAAAGTGCACCTCATAGGACACACCTATACATACCCCACTAACCCCCTTAGTAATAATACTGATGCTCCAAAATCCCCATTCATATCCAAAGCTATGCAATTTAACACATACAGTACCTCTTCCTAGAAAGAAATCCTTCTGCAAATGTAACTGATCTATTCCTCAGATTAAATTACTGTGCCATTAACACACATATTTGCACTAACTTCCTTCTTTCACAATTGCAGTGAAGACCACACTCCTGAAAACCAGTAGCGTCTGAAGTACAAGACAGACCCAGAAGAAACCTACTCTTTGCATCCAACAAAGTAAGTGCAATACTGTTGTAGTGTTCTGTTACTCAAACACTGTGGCATTCTAGTATTGTAGAACAAACAATTGTATCAACCCTACAGCAGTAAGATTCAGCAGGTCCACATCTTTGTATTGCCATCGGAACACCAGTATAGTAACACACAAATACGAGGATAGCCTTCCCAACCTGAAGTAACAGCCCATTCCACAAACACCTCTATATACACGCCTACCATCATACTCGACACTCATGCACAATGCACACATACATTGCACAACATCCCAACCCACCCTTTCTTTTTTTCTCCAACAGACACCAAAGAATGCCTACCAAAAAGCAACTCTATAGAAAGCAATGCAGAAATAGAGCCAATCTAAATAAAAGTGTACAAAATAAGTATCCACCTGTAGCAGAATTTATACAAAAAGTGCAAACAAAACAGCTAATGCAGTCACTAAGCGAAACTAAAGCAGCTTGCAGTAAAGAAACTTTGACTCCTCTTTCAAAATGTAAAACTAAACAGAAAGCTATTAAAAAGACTGCAGCTACCACTAGTGCTAACACTGCACCTATAAATCTTGATGTAGCCACAAGTAAGCATACCAAAACAATTATTTTACAAAAAAAGTTCTGCCACAGAGTCCTTCAGAACCTTATAAAAACATGGGAGAAATCATGCTCAACCCTTAAAACCTACCGCCGAAAACTAATCCTGGAAGCTCTCATAGACACTGCAATCCTTCTCAAAAGGAAATTATTTATATCAGTTTTAAACAGAAGGAAACCACTAACAAAACTAATTACTAAACTACAACAAGGACTTCTCAACAAACGGAATATCAACAAAGGTAGCTTTGCAAACATCTGCACAGGTGAGTGGAGTCACACCAGCAGCATAGAACCATATTTCAATGAAAAATCATACAAACAAAAGCAAACAAACTCAATTGCCATACATAGCAGTGGACGAGAGTATGAAAAGGTTAATAATACCATCATGGAACAAGAAATGCTGCTCACAGAAATATCCCGAGCACACTTAGCATCAGCTCTCCATTCCACTGAACCAATACGCCCAGTCTACAAATGGCCGTGCACAGCAATGTTTAACTTACGCAAAAAATCTTTCACATCTTTATGCCAGTTCCTCAATCAGTATGTGAAAGGCAAAAACACATTAAAAATAAAACTATTACAAACTATGGACTCCTGTCCAGTGCACAAGTACACAGGACTACAAGGACATTCATTAGCCTGCATTTCTGGACCTACTTGCAAAAGCACCTTTGACCATATCAAAATGATAGGAATACACCATTCAACTGTAAGAAATCTCGTTCATAAACTGTACTATGCCAAAAGTCCTGCTTTAGCACTGGCCAATTTAAATAGCATTCTTCTACATGGTACAGCCAAAGAAATACTCAAAGAAATAGAGCACATCCAGAGAAAATATTTTGGAAGTGAAACCCACTTACAAAATTCAATGGCCCTCATTAGGACTCCGGCGCTAAACCACGGTGCTATTAGCACCATGGTCCATGCCGGAGTCCGCCATGGAGAAAGGGGGAATTAACACCCCATTCCAAGGTTAGCGAGGAGGTAATCCCCCCTTTCTCCATGACCCTTCCCCATTCCCATTTTTTCCCCATAGAGCTCAATGGGAATGGGGAAGGCGGCAATTACGGTACCGCAAAATGCGGTACCGTAATTGCCATCAAGGTCCCTTTACGGGTCCCTACTTTAACGGCTGGTCCAGACCAGCCGTTCAGGTCGGGTCCGCAAAGGGACCTCGTAGTAAGGCGTTAAGGGGTTAACGGCGCCGCAGCCTTTTACGGTGCTGTTAAACCCTTAACGCCAGGGTCCTAATGAGGGCCAATATCTTTAGAACAGAGTAGCAACAACTTTACAGATGGTAACCTTCTACTACACACATACAAAAAAGAAATACTAAAGTTTAAAAGCTCATCTGCCGGTGTGTGTTGCCGCAGGACTTTTTATGAAAATAGCACAAAAACTGTAGACATACGCCCTCATTACGATACTGGCGCTAAACCATGGCGCTATTAGCACCATGGTTGGTGCCGGTATCGTAACGAGTCCGCCAATGTTCAATGGGGAATTACCAGCCCATTCCAAGGTTGGTGGGGCGGTAATTCCCCATTGAACATTGGCCCTTCCCCATTCCCATTTTTGCCCCATAGGGCTCAATGGGACTGGGGAAGGCGCTAAGTACGGTACCGCAAATTGCGGTACCGTACTTAGCACCAAGGTCCCTTTGCGGGTCCCTACTTTAACGGCTGGTCTAGACTGGCCGTTCAGGTAGGGTCCCGCAAAGGGACCTCGTAGTAAGGCGCTAAGTGTTTAACGGCGCCACAGCCATTTTACGGCACCGTTAAACACTTAGCGCCAGGGTCCTAATGAGGGCCATAATGTACAAAATAGAGGGCAATGAAGAATGCAGGTGGTTCCAATTAGCTCTCTATCTCATAGCAGAAAACAAATACGCAATTACAAACCCGTCAATACTGCACTGCAAAACTTGACAACAACCAAATACCTTCATATGCTCTCACTAATAACTACTTGGAAATATTCCCACTACCAAAACCACTGGAACAACTTAACTTGTATGAGAGCATTATAATTCAAACAGTGCACCCATTTCAAGCAATAATATGCCTTCAACCAAAAACAGCAAACCTACCTCCTAATGAATTACTGAAAGGCATTTGTGGCAAAGTAATTTATTTGCCATTAGATCTCAAAGAAAATCTACACACTCTGGGAGTGCAACGTCCAATAGATCAATCTTTGATTATCCTAGTAAATGGCGTACCTTCAAAAGACAAAGGGGGTAATTCATAGAATGCAGCGCACAAGTGGCGCACGCGGCTGGCGCACAGTGTGCGCGTGCGAATCCCTGCGTGTGCTAAAATCCATTTCCGCGCACAGCGCATTCATGGATTCCAGCCACCAAAACCAGCCGTGGCACACAGTGGCGCAGTGACCCTGCAGCAGCGCCAGTTACGCCCCCAAGAACGCCTCTCGCGCAGGGAAAAGCCATCAAAATCCCCAATCCAGCGCAAAGGGCTGCGCTAACCCTGTACCAGCACGGCAAGCGGGCTACGTGTATCACTGGGGTGCGCGGGAAGTACCTCACGTGATTGGCCCCGTGCGAGCAGGGTATGCGTATTTCAGGGGTGCGTGTGAAGTTCCACACACGATTGCCGCAGGGTACGTGTATTTCAGGGGTGCGCAGGAAGTTCCAAACGCGATTTCAGCAGGGTACGTGTATTTCAGGGGTGCGCGGGAAGTTCCACACGCGATTGGGCCCATGCGAGCAGGGTACGTGTATTTCAGGGGTGCGCGGGAAGTTCCACATGCAATTTCAGCAGGGTACGTGTATTTCAGGGGTGCGCGGGAAGTTCCAAACGCGATTTCAGCAGGGTATGTGTATTTCAGGGGTGCGCGGGAAGTTCCACACGCGATTGGGCCCGTGCGAGCAGGGTACGTGTATTTCAGGGGTGCACGGGAAGTTCCACATGCGATTTCAGCAGGGTACGTGTATTTCAGGGGTGCGCGGGAAGTTCCACACGCGATTGGCCCCGTGCGAGCAGGGTACGTGTATTTCAGGGGTGCACGGGAAGTTCCACATGCGATTTCAGCAGGGTACGTGTATTTCAGGGGTGAGCGGGAAGTTCCACACGCGATTGGCCCTGTGCGAGCAGGGTACGCGTATTTCAGGGGTGCGCGGGAAGTTCCACACGCGATTTCAGCAGGGTACGTGTATTTCAGGGGTGCGCAGGAAGTTCCACACGCGATTGGCCCCGTGCGAGCAGGGTACGCGTATTTCAGGGGTGCGCGGGAAGTTCCACACGTGATTGGGCCCGTGCGAGCAGGGTACGTGTATTTCAGGGGTGCGCGGGAGGTCCCACACGCGATTTCAGCAGGGTACGTGTATTTCAGGGGTGCGCGGGAAGTTCCAAACGCGATTTCAGCAGGGTACGTGTATTTCAGGGGTGCGCGGGAAGTTCCACACGCGATTGGGCCCGTGCGAGCAGGGTACGTGTATTTCAGGGGTGCACAGGAAGTTCCACACGCGATTATAGCAGGGTACGTGTATTTCAGGGGTGTGCGGGAAGTTCCACACGCGATTTCAGCAGGGTACGCGTATTTCAGGGGTGCGCGGGAAGTTCCACACGCGATTCCAGCAGTGTACGTGTATTTCAGGGGTGCGCGGGAAGTTCCACACGCAATTCCAGCAGGGTACGTGTATTTCAGGGGTGCGCGGGAAGTTCCACACGCGATTTCAGCAGGGTACGTGTATTTCAGGGGTGCGTGGGAAGTTCCACACGCGATTGGCCCCGTGCGAGCAGGGTACGCGTATTTCAGGGGTGCGCGGGAAGTTCCACACGCGATTTCAGCAGGGTACACGTATTTCAGGGGTCCGCGGGAAGTTCCACACGCGATTCCAGCAGGGTATGTGTATTTCAGGGGTGCGCGGGAAGTTCCACATGCGATTCCAGCATGGTACGTGTATTTCAGGGGTGCGCGGGAAGTTCCACACGCGATTTCAGCAGGGTACGCGTATTTCAGGGGTGCGCGGGAAGTTCCACACGCGATTCCAGCAGGGTACGTGTATTTCAGGGGTGCGCGGGAAGTTCCACACGTAATTTCAGCAGGGTACGTGTATTTCAGGGGTGCGCGGGAAGTTCCACACGTGATTAGCCACGTGCGAGCAGGGTACGCGTATTTCAAATGTGCGCGGGAAGTTCCACACGCGATTTCAGCAGGGTATGCGTATTTCAGGGGTGCGCGGGAAGTTCCACACGCGATTCCAGCAGGGTACGTGTATTTCAGGGGTGCGCGGGAAGTTCCACACGCGATTCCAGCAGGGTACGTGTATTTCAGGGGTGCGCGGGGAGCACCACACGTGAATTGCACGTGTGGGTCCTCCCAGGTGTTCCCTCTACACCCTCCACAGCCCCAGCAGGTGGCTCACACCACAGGGGCCTACCCTGCACATGTCCTGCAGGCACCCCATCCACCATGGCCATGCCCCCCAGCCAACCCACATGTCAACTTGCACTACTGCCCACCAACGCATGTCCCCCTGCACCCCCAGCCACCAGGGGCACCCTCCACCAGGCCCCCACTCATGTCTCCCACCCCCCCACCCCCCAGCCCTGTGGGGCACCTTCCAGCAGGCCCCCACCCATGTCCAACTCATGTTCCCCACCCTCCCACCCCCCAGCACTGTGGGGCACCTGCCAGCAGGCCCCCACCCATGTCTCCCACCCCCCCACCCCCCAGCACTGTGGGGCACCTGCCAGCAGGCCCCCACCCATGTCTCCCACCCCTCCCACCCCCCAGCACTGTGGGGCACCTGCCAGCAGGCCCCCACCCATGTCTCCCACCCCCCCACCCCCTAGCACAGTGGGGCACCTGCCAGCAGGCCCCCACCCATGTCCAACTCATGTTCCCCACCCCCCCACCCCCCAGCAGTGCAGGGGCACCCTCCACCAGGCCCTCGCCCATGTCCCATCCATGCCCCCCTGCACCTGGGTCCCACCAATCCCCAATCATGTCCGTAATGGCCATCCTCCCCTGCCAAAAGGCCCAACCAACTATCACATCCACCCACATATCAAAGGCAATTACATGTTACACACCCAATGTAAATAATGCAAATGAACACATGTCTGTCACACACAATGGCTGCAAGTGAAAGTTAAAACACCCAACATGACATGCATGAAAGCAATGAGATGATACGACACACTGAAGGATGAAAATAAAAATGTATTTAAAATCAACTTGAATGGAAATGAAATGAGAAAAACCACAAAGCAAAACAACCAAAAGAACATGAATGTCCATGAAAAAAATTAAGAACACACAGCACAATCAAAATAAATGGTGTCCAAAGTCACAGTCAGAAAAGTAATCCAAGTGTAAATGATAAACAAAAACCATTGCTCTATGGCGATGAAAAAAATCCAAAAAATAAAAAAATCCATTGAAGAACTATTAAAGGATAGTTCCGGGACTTTTTTTTTATTGTTCCTATGGTTCGGCCATGTGTTTTTAAGCATAAATCGGTAGATCGTAGAAAACTTTCCTATGGACCTTACCCGACTTTTCGTCCATTAACGCACTCGAAAACATCCGCCATTTTATGATAATCCTATCATTTCCCCCCATCGCCCTGGCTCACCTGCTTTTGCGGCACTAAATCAAATCCCCCGCCCCTGAGCCTGACATCAGCAGACGGGTACCGCCCATTTCCCGTTTCGTGTCAACAATCGCTGCACCTCAGCTACTGAAGTGTCACCATGGAAATGGCAGGACGCCTCTTTCCTCAATAAGTATAAACAGACCGTTTCACAACACACAGCAGCAGATTTTCGAATCCATTCCTCTCTCTGTGTTACTTTGAGTATTCTGTGACTCGTTTCTGTGCTCTGGTCAGCTGCCTTCGTTGATTGTAGCCCGTGTGAACAGATACCAGTACCACCGCTATAAATTATTTTACTTTCTTTACCACATAATGGCTACAATAATGCTGTATATGTACGAGCCCGAGTACACCGAGGAAGAACTACTGGAAAGGCAAGCACGCGAAAACGATGGGGATTCGGACGGCAGTTGGGAGGACCAGTCAACGGATGAAGAGCCTGGACCATGTCGCATGGACGGCGTCTCCACCTGGTGCACGTGCAATCAGTGCGAGCTAATGCCAACTGAGGAGGAGAACTGCTGCTGCCGAGAAAACTCGGGATGCCTGGCCTACATTTCGGAAGGCGAGCCAAGTCCGCAATGCATCACCGAGCTGCCAGAGTTCAGGGAAGCCTGCCTCTCACGGACCGTGTTGAGGATGATGATGGTGCTTATGCACGAACTTCGCGGCACTGTTCGTCCGCGTAATCCGAGTCACGAATAAGCATACTCTGTTTGTGATGCCAGTGATGCCACTACTATGTCATGGTCGTCTCCCACATATAAAATTACATCTACATACCATTCGAATGCATGTAAATTGGTTCCATATTGTGCATTTTCTAGATAGAATTTATTTCAAAGCAGAATGACATTTTTTACCTGAATCGACAGTGATAAGAAAGTTTTGTCATTTTAATACAGTTTGCATCTTTCATTTTCACAGGTGGTACAGGCTGGTGGCCTATCGTTGCTTCACTTGGTGGCTTTACGGGAGGCTCGGACACCGCGTTAGGAGAGTAATACCTGCCTGTGCGGTACTTGCCATTAGACAACATTTCCCCAGCGACAGTGGACAATACCGCGGATTTTCCCTGGATGTGCTGCAACCGCAAATTTACAATGTGTAATGTTTATTATTTATGTTCAATTGAAATTAAGATCCAAAATAAAACCCAATATATATTTTAACAATGGTTGTTTTGATTTGTTCAAGCGTTGGCAATAAAAGGAAGGCCGTTGTATTTTATTGATACAAAACATGGTTATAGGTAAATATGGTTGATCATAATAAATCATCCTTTTGGGCACCGGGTACAGAGATGACCACCTCTGGCCCGTGCCGCCTTGCCACCACAGGCCAGCCTGCTGCTGACTAACTGCCTAGGCATCCAGGGTCTCCAGGGTGAACTGCACCCATATATTCTCCTGGGAGGGTGAGGTATTTATAAACTTACCCCCCTGCCTTCCATGTACTAGATCCTGCAGCCAGCCTCTTACATGCAGTTAGATGGCCTCTCCTTGGTGAGGCCCTGCGGCAAACGAGTCTTGTCTGCACGACCACCGCCCCAATCCACCCCCCGCCCTATCAAAGGCAGTTCGCACCGGGGTACTTGTGCTGGCAACTGGAGCAGTCAGGGAGCGATAAAGGCCAAGAGGTGCCAAAGACCATGTACACTTCAAAGTGGTCTACAGAGCATGGGTTGTTGTTCCCATGTCTACCTCCAGACCCTGTGTCTCCTGCCAAGCATCCCCCCTCACGCTGGACGGCCCCCTGCAATCCACATAAGTGTGTCTCCATTCACGAGTCTTCCTGTGTCTTGTCTGCACGACCACCGCCCCAATCCACCCCCCGCCCTATCAAAGGCAGTTCGCACCGGGGTACTTGTGCTGGCAACTGGAGCAGTCAGGGAGCGATAAAGGCCAAGAGGTGCCAAAGACCATGTACACTTCAAAGTGGTCTACAGAGCATGGGTTGTTGTTCCCATGTCTACCTCCAGACCCCGTGTCTCCTGCCAAGCATCCCCCCTCACGCTGGACGGCCCCCTGCAATCCACATAATGCCACGACATATACACGTCATTCATTCACAAACACACCCCTGTTTCGAATTCTTTATAACCCACTTCATATTTCTAATGAGCACTTCTTTGCGCTTTGCTAGTCAACCCGTGAAGGTGCTGGTTATCTGCTCTTCGTCTCTGTGAACTTCCGTGACCACTTCGAGGAAACTCGTCAGTTTGCAACCTGTGAACTGCTCCCTGTTCTACGACAAGAAACTACTCTGATCCCTGCATCTAACTGTTTGTTCGTCAAGGTAAGGCCATGTACGATAATCATTTTGCGTCCAATTTCTTTTCGTTCAAGACAGTACATGCAAGGAACTAGTCACATGTTCTGAGTTTACATTGGTATTCATAGAGAATTGTTGATCTTTACTTTTCAGAACTTTCCACAATGCCTGCCTGTTCCATTGGCGGTTGCCCTTCGAAGACCCATAATAAATCTGAAGGTACTATAATGCATGTTTTCCATAAGACAATAGATCAGATAAGAGAATGGGTCCGATATTGCGGATATCCACCGTCTGAGCTTGAAAGTAGAGTCCTAGAGGTCTTTGCGGACAAGAGGGGTGATCAATACCGCATCTGCAGCAGGCACTTTACCTCTGACATGTACTCCACATCATTGCTAATAAAGAAGAACACACCGCGAGCGAGGCGAAAATTGCTCTCAACCGCTATTCCCACTCTATTCGTCCACATCCCTACGATGGTGAGTCAAGTTTACGTATTTATCTCTTGGCCTTGCGGTAGTGTGTAGCATTAGCTAACAATAATTTCCCATTTATGTATCCACTCAATATGAAGGCGGAAGATTCTCCATCCGTGTCGTTATTGCAGTCATCAGCCACTTCAAGCACCTATCGGGTAATCTTACTTGGCTATTCTGCCACTGACTTCTTTTAGGCATGTAAATCAATAGTTTTAATTTATCGTGTAATTATGTTACCTAATGGTACACCCTTGTACTCGTCCTCTAGTCTTTGTTTTCAGTTATAATTATTGTTATCCAAAATAATGCAAGTACTGTCTTTCAGGGAGATGCTGAGGAGTCCAGCGTATTGACGACTACCGTTGATGTCACTCAGATGCTCGAGGTACGTTTCAGGACAGTTCCGTCGCCCTCCTATGTGTCTTCTTTTTTCAATTTTGTGTTCATTACTAATGAAAGTCCTATGTTTCAGGGAGTCGATGGAGCATTAGTCCAAGAAGAAGGGGGAGCATGCAGTTACGGGTCGGCGCAACAGCTTGCAGAAGTGTGCACCGCAGTTACATCGTCCCTTGATGTTCTTATGCATTTCGAGGTATGGATACTGACAGTTCGATCAAGCGAAATCATATGACGTGATTACATCCGCTATACTTCCTTCTTTATTAACGCAAGTACTATGTTTCAGGGAGATGACGGAGCTTCTTCTACAAGAACATCACCCCTAGTAGTTGATGCAGATCTCTGGGTGGTGACACTTCCAACGATCAAGCAAATCGAATCATATTTACATATCCATTATTTATTTTAGACAACTGATCATTTGTGCAGGTCTATTTAGATGAGCCGTTCACGCCTGCACAAAGTTTCTGTTCTTTTTATCAAAATAGAAAACCATACTAATGCAATTACTGTGTTTCAGGGAGTCACTGAAGCATCATCTTCAATAATATCATCAATGGAAGTCTATGAGGAGCCCGAGGTATGGATCTTGACAGTTCCATCTAACTAGATCAACAATGCGTGAATAATTGTCGTTTGAATGTTCTACACAAAGCGTTCATTCGTGTTTTGCTATTGAGATGTACGTGGGTATTGGTCCCCAAGTACATTTTGTGTTTTCAATATTATTATACATACTAATGAAAGTTCTATGTTTCAGGGAGTCGATGGAGCGTCAGTGCGTGATGGATGTGCTTATCATGAAAATGTAGTCGTTGCAGCGCAAGAGGAAGTGGAGACATGCACACACGAGTCGGAGCAACAGCGTCCTGATGTTGAAGTTCGAGGCAAGAAAGTTTCAAAGAAAAGAAAGCAAAAGAAGGTTAGTGTCCTGGTCACTATAGTATGTTGTTTTTCACTGTTAATAGTTCAATACTGTAAGTTGTGTTTAAACTGAACATCCCTTTTCCAATCTGTCCTCTAGTTGCGAGTGGGTGTACGAACTAGATCTACACAGACAGTGAAGCGAACGAGAGATGTTGCTTGTCAAACCTTTTGGCAGGGACTTGAGACTGGAGATGCATCGTGCCAATGGGAAGAATATGAAGTGATTGACAACGGAGCTATACCACCAACAGCCATTGATAGTGAATGTCCTCCTGGTAGTTCGGATGCAGTTGGAGATAAATTCACAGAATCCACACCCGCAAAAACTAAGACCGCGAGAAAGTTGAAGAAATTGTCCTATTCACCCATTGCCGGAGAAGGAACAGATGTTGCAATGGAAGAGAATGAAGTGGACTACAATGAAACACCTTCAATATCACTGAACATAGCGGAAGACGATATCAGAGATTCTACCTTTCATGTGAGTGACATGTCCTCAACGTTACAGGCCGAACCAGCTGGGATGCAGAGTGACAGTATAAGGAAAGAGGCCAAATTCATTGTATTCGATAGTTGTTTGATTGATATTATTATTCGGTTGAAATGTGGGCATTCGGTAGGTGGGGAAGTATGTGGGGAGCCATTGATTAATGTGACTCATGCAATTCGAGGCACTAACCTTAAAATACATGCCACCTGTACAAAATATCATCCTTTCTCATGGTCTGCACAACCCACGCTGGGACAACTGCCAGCAGGCAATCTACTTTGTGCAGCGGCTGCACTTTTTAGTGGTTCAAGTTTTAAAAAATTAGAGTCTTTCTTTCAGTTTGTGGGAATCCGTTTCATTGCGAAAACTCAGTTCTACAAATACCAAACCGATTATCTATTTCCAGCCATTAGCGAAGCTTGGAGAATGGAAAAAATGTCTATTGATAGTACATTCGCGGGCAAACGGTTCAGGCTAGCCGGTGATGGACAGTGCGACAGCCCAGGATTTTCAGCCAAGTACTGCACCTACCACTTTCAGGACATGGAAAGTAAGAAAATTGTGAGTTCGGTGGTTGTGCAGGTGTCACAAAGTACATCCTCAGTGGCCATGGAGAAAGTTGGCTTTGTAGCATCATTGCAAGAACTACAATCGCGGGGAATGGTGATCGACCTGATAGCCACGGACAGACACGTTTCAATTGCCAAGACAATGAGAGAAGAGTACAAAAATATAAATCACCAATTTGACGTTTGGCATCTTGCAAAAACAATCAATAAAAAATTGTCGGCTGCAGGTAAAAAAAAAGATATGCAAGGTATTTCACAGGGGTCCAAGTCAATCAGCAACCATCTTTGGTGGAGCTCAAAAACATGTGGAGGGTCGTTGGAAATTCTACTGGAAAAATGGCAGTCAGTAATGCTACACTGTACAAACGTGCACAGCTGGAACACGAACCAACATTTCCACAATTGTGAACATGGCCATTTGTCCACAGAGGAGGCACGGAAGAAGAAGTGGTTGATTCCTTCATCACCCACTCACAAAGCCATTGAAAAGATTGTATTTGATAAAACTATAACAAAAGCTTTGAGGGGATTCACGGAATTCTGCCACACAGGAGATTTGGAGGTGTTCCACAATATGTGCCTAAAGTACAGGCCAAAACGATTGCATTTTGGCATGGAGGGCATGAAAAATCGGACTCTTTTAGCGGTCTTGGCACATAACCATAATGTCGGCCGTCAACAAAGTAGGACGACCGGAACTTTAGGGACGCTTCGCTACAATAAGGCCTTCACTAAAAGAAGTAAACAATGGGTGATCAAACCAGTGTTTGAGGATATGCAATATGAGTTTATTGAGAGACTTATTGTTGACGTCCTAGATAGGCACATAAATGGAGTTGTGAACGAACCTGTGCAGGTGACAACTGCATTGCCACCCAACATTGCCTCTGTTCCATGTCCACCTAAAGAGGAGCTCATTGAGAAATACACATCACGGTTTAAATGATTGTAATTTGATTGTCTGTTCTCTCGAGTCTCCTCATGTCGCAGGCCCATTGAATATGTTTATATATCCAACCTTGTTCATTTGCGCATTAAATTAAACCAAACAGTAATATAAATTATTTTTCCAAAAATATAGAATGTCTCCGTATTTATGGTTCTGTGGGGCAGCAAAGCAAGCAGACAAAATGCAAAGATGGAGTGTAAATTTCAAGTCCTGTAAAACGGCCTTACACTGAATGTAGCTAACTAGGAATGTGTGTTCGTTCAAAGTGAAGGTCAGCTGCTTTGATTTTTTCTCGGGTGCCAGAATGGCCCACGACTCAGTATAAGGTTCTATTGTTATTTGACCTTGACAGGCCGGGACCACGTAAGAAACGATAATGAATATAATTTCAGAAACGAAAGCCATTTCATGTTCGTTCATTAGAAGAAATAAAACGTCGGCATAGAAGGAGTGGTATTTCGGGGCTGCCCTACGCACAGACACAATGGAAAATGCAAATATAATGTAAGTAACTCTTTAGATGAGTTTATACCGCAATTTAATTACTATACAGTAGCTTTCAGTACAGTGTTCATTCTA
Organism: Ambystoma mexicanum; assembly: GCF_040938575.1. NCBI lineage: Eukaryota > Metazoa > Chordata > Amphibia > Caudata > Ambystomatidae > Ambystoma > Ambystoma mexicanum. The sequence goes on from NC_090936.1 coordinate 116,546,705, forward strand.
TGTGGCATATTGTTTTGTACCGCGCACTATCTTGGGGAGAACCGTCTCCTTTTACGGAAGCACCTCCAAACCTTCCTCTTTGCTTCTGCTTTCTCTCTCCCTCTCCCCTGCTACAACTTGTCCACTGTCTGCGACCTCGGTCCTGGGCCCTTCCACTCTCCACCTGCACTCCCTGTCAACCCCTGCACTGGGGGACTGTCTCAGTATCCTACAGCCCCCCTTGACGTATAAAACCCAGTTGCACTGTCCTAGCTATGAAATAATTTCCAGACCTAATATATAAAATGAATAATTTTAATAAAGATCTGATGGTGAGACTAATTTCCTTTTTTTATGTTTTTCAAATAGATACATCGTCCATTATTGTCTGTGTCACGAGTACCAGACACCAGCGGATGGCTTTTTTAACTGCCAGCTGCTTCTCCGCGTGAACAACGTTAGCACCCTGACCATTTTGTGGGACGATCGCCAAGTACAAGTATGCCCTTACGCGGTACTAACGGCTAGATGCAACATACAGACCGTTGTGGTGCCCTAGTGCCTCGTTGTTGGAATAGCCATGCGATTATCAGTGCGACCGAAGAGCTTATTTTATCGTAAACCAACACCCTGTCTACTGCACACGAACATCGCTTGCCTCAAGACGAAATATTTTGGATCGAGAGCAAATAAAAATGCAAATCGCTGAATATTCTCAAAACATTTGATGTCAAATAAATGTACTTTGCCAAATGTACAATCTTGCCGTTTGCTTTTAAACCACTGTTTCATATTCCGAATTGTGGCGCTGTATTGTGAGATGATCTAAGACCCTGTGTACAGCAAAGGAACATTGTGTGCCTCGAAACGAACTTTTTGGAACGTGAGCAAATAAAAATGCTAATCGCTGAATATTCTCAAAACATTTGATGTCAAATAAATGTACTTTACCAAATTTACAATCTTGCGGTTTAATTTAAAAGTACAGTTTCATATTCCCAATTGTGGCGCGCTGTGTTGTTTGAGCTCATCTGTGTTGATTTCCTGGTTCTGTGTGGAGTCGCGTAGAAGACGCCTGGGCGCGTTTGCCTATGCAGCTCAGTCACGTCACGGATAGAGGCGGGGAATATGAATGTTTTGATCAAGTCTGTTTCAGGGGCGGGGGATTTGATTTAGTGCCGCAAAAGCAGGTGAGCCAGGGCGATGCGGCAAGTGAGAGGATTATCATAAAATGGCGGATGTTTTCGAGTGCGTTAATGGACGAAAAGTCGGGTAAGGTCCATAGGAAAGTTTTCTACGATCTACCGATTTATGCTTAAAAACACATGGCCGAACCATAGGAACAATAAAAAAAAAGTCCCGGAACTATCCTTTAACAAGATAATCCCGGGTCCATGAGCCCAACCAAATGAAACCTAACTATGACAACTAACTAAAAACTGAACTATATACAAAAATGTGGCGCATTGTCCAATCGCAACCAAATAAAAAAAAATAAAGGAAACCTAACACTAACTATATAACTATATACAAAGGCGGCGGGCAAGTCCAGCGGCTCACTCCGTGGTGTTCCGGGCCAGGGCATCATCGAACTCCTGTTCGATGTCCCGGAGGCGGTCCTGTTCCATGGCCCCGAGGGTCCGCAGGGACGACGCCATCTCCTCCTCCAACCCCCTGCGGATTGCCTCGAGGCACTCGGCCCGCCTCAGGGCCCTCCGCTTGGAGTTCTCCGCCCTGACCATTGTGAGCCGCCCCTCTTCCGCCCGCCGCCGCTCCGCACCTATCTGCTGGCCCAACCGCTGCCACACGGAAGACACTTCCCGTCCTGGGTCCTCCTGCCCTCCGGCCGATGCCTGCCTCTCCGATGTTGATGGCCCCGAGCCATATTGCCTCCCACGTTGACTCCGCTGCTGCCTCCGACGCCACTGCCTCTGCCAGCACAACGGCATCCAGGCTGATGGAATCCACCGACGCCGTTGTGCACGTGCCCTGCCTGATGATGCCGGCACATCCTCCATCTGCTGGGGTACAGTTGCTGTGGTTTCCACCCCTGCTGGACCTCTGACTCCCGACTGTGGCAGGGATGGGATCCCCACCGAGCTGGCTGCATTGGTCAGGGCAGGTCCACAGGGGGCCCTGGTGGCATCTGGGCCGGAAGATGGCAAGGAGAACGACTGGCGTATATTCTCCACAGAGGAGGAGAGGGCCGCCAGATTGGCCGACACATGCAGGAAACCCCCGAACATGGACGATCCCAATTGGGCCACGTCGGCATGGTGCTCTTCGTGATGACGTGCGTGCTCCTCCTGGGAAGCACGCACAGCATCACGAATCACAGCCGTGCGCATCGCAACCCCAATCAGGACCTTCTCCATACGGCCAGGGGTCCCCTCCTCCGCAGGTGGAGGGGAGTCAGATGACATGGAAATCCCCTCTACCTGCGGATGGGCCTTGGACGGGGCATCCCTGCTGGTGCATGGTGGTGCACCCACAGGGTCAGGGACAGCGACATGCACAGGCCCCTCCACGGTGACCTGTGCTGCCTCCTGCCCCTGGACTGCACCACTTACACCAGCATGGATGCCCCCACCAGGCCCCATGTGCGCCTCAGTGGCAGCCTCCTCCTCCTCTGTGGAAACCACCAACCTGGATGGCTCCTCACCGTCTTCCGCCACAGCAGGCCCCTGTGGGGGCTCACCTACCCCTTCCGCTGAAGCCGTGGGGGCATCCCCGCTGCCTTGCTCCACAGCGCCGTCTGCGCCCTCTTCTTCACTAGCCGCTGCGTAGAGGGAGACATAGCACACAAGCATCAGGGTACTGTACAATGGTCCCCTAGACAGGAAGCAATAGCAGATGAGTGCCACTGTCAAAGTACACTTCCATCATGTCCCTCCACAACACATGTGTCAGTGCAGGCAAAACACACACAGTGACAGTCATGGTGCATGCCATGGACATTTCCATACATGTCCAATGGACTCTCGAAACATACAATGTAATGGAACTCACATGCATCATGGGTCATGCCTATCACATGCACACACTTCACCTCAGTCACATCCATCTGGCCCCGTACACCCCAATCACAGTGGATACAGGGATGACTAGGCTGCATCAGTGAATCTGTACATTGTCACAGACATGTGTCATGCATCCATGGCATTCACAAGTCACAGACACGCAGGTCAGGCACACAGACATGGATACCATATATGTACCTGGCATCAGCACCCATCCCTCACCCCCCACCTAAGTCCAGGAACAGAGACTGCCATGCTCTCAAGTGTACAATCTGCATAGGGCTCCCCATGTCGCATTTAAACACATGCAACAACCGTGCGGTTCACACATTACTGGTCGCACATGCATTACCATGATGTCCCTGCACACATACATGCGACATGGCCTATGTCACACATACAAGCAAGTATCAGACAACCAGCACACTGCAACATGCCCTGTCTCACACAGCAATGCTTGGCCACTGACCGCTCAACTCCAGACGGGTCTCCCTCTCAAGGACCTGGGCGTGGAGCGCTGAGTGTACGCGTTCCAGGACCCTCATCTGGATAGAACTCGTGCGGCCCCGGCCCCCCTCCACGAGGCGCCGGGCCTTTATGAGGGTCCTGGACCTCAAGTCCTCCCAGCGCTTCTTGACCTTCTGGATGGTGCGGGTTGCCACCCCCTCCGCGTTGATGGCAACCACACAGTCGGCCCAGATCCTCTCCCGTCCTTCCTTGTTGGCGCGGGACGATCCGAAGAGGGCATCATACTGCCCCAGGACTTGCTCCACCAGGACACCAACTTCGGTGGCAGTGAAGCTGGTGCCCCTCTGCCCCTCTGGCCGGGGGTTGCCACTGGTGCCAGATGTTGATGTGCCCGACATGGCAACCCCAGGGGCAGGAGTGGGTGGGCAACTGGGTCCTGGGGCTGGGCTGTGGAGCAATGTTATCCGAGTCGGGAGTCTTCTGTTCCAGCAGGGGTGGACACAGCAACTGGACCCCTGCAGATGGCTGATGTGCAGGCACCAAATGGCAGGGCATGGTGGCAGCAGGCAGGGAGGCAGGCAGGCAGCAGCAGATGGCACGTGGGAGGCTGCTCGGGGCACTGGGGGGCAGTAATTCGGCCTTCTGGGCAGAAGCATGGTCTTCCGTGTTTTCGCGTGGCCAGCTTGATATGGAGTGATTTGGCACGTAAAAATCCTGCACGTCAGCGTGAAATTCGAGGAAAGGCCCTTAGCGCGTAAGCGTGTCAGCACGTGTACGCGATTTCATTGGACCAAAGGCCCTTACAGCGTAAGCGCGTCTGTGACGTTTCACGCACGGGCGTTGCCCTGGCAGGGCTTGGAGATCCCGCATGCCTTTACACTGCTCTGTACGTGCTTTTCGTGCGGTGCGTGTGTTTTCCATCCGTTGGGGTTCACACGCTATTACTTCACAGCGGGTGTTGGCTACGCGTTCTTCTACACGCAAGGCAGACGGTGAGTGGTACCCTGCTACCCAGTTCACGCGAACCCCTGAAATACACGTAGCCCGCTCCCCCAGGCCCAATCGTGTGAAAAACTTCACGCAAACCCCCGAAATACACGTACCCCACTCAATCGCGTGTGTAACTTCCTGCGCAACCCCGAAATACACGTACCCCGCTCAATCGCGTGTGTAACTTCCCGCGCAACCCCCGAAATACACGTACCCCGCTCAATCGCGTGTGTAACTTCCCGCGCAACCCCGAAATACACGTACCCCACTCAATCGTGTGTGTAACTTCCCGCGCAATCCCGAAATACACGTGCCCCGCTCGCACAGGCCCAATTGCTGTATGTTGCCACTTTTGTAATGCGCAGGGATGCTACCGCCTGCCTTTGTGTGGCGGACGTGTGCTTTGGCTTGTGCGTGTCTTTGGCTGTGCTTGGCTTTGCCCTATTCGATTCCATGAATACGTGTGGTTCGGGTGCGTGTGGGCGTTCCGTCTGCTTCCCTGCAGTACATCCCCAGTTACGCCCTTATTTTCGCGCGTTGTTCCCCATTCCGCGCGTTACGCCCCGTGTTCCGCCCACTTTCTAGTGTATGCGCCGAGGTTGTGCGCTTTCACTGTGCGCGTCGCGCACGCCTTTCGGGATGTTGCAGTGACGTGTGCGCCATGCACGGGTGTGGCGCACCTCCCGAGGAAAACACGCGCAGGGACTTCCATGAATCGCACGCGTGCGCGTGCGCCTGTTTTTTTACGCTTGCGCCTGCTTGCGCAAAGATTTTCGGCGCACGTTTGTTCCATGAATCGGCCCCAAAAATATTTGGCAGCAACTAGTCGATTTACATAACGTTAGAGAAACCCTGCAATATTTAAAAGACAACAATGAATACTAGAAAGAAATAAACATTGAAGAAAACCTGGGGGAAACCACCGAAATAATTCAAGACTCGTCAGTTACTGGCCAATTTCAAATTCTAGATCCCACTACAGAATCCAATATTTTAGACCATTATACAATTCACCAATTGCACTCTAAAGACACCATAGATGATGCACTGGAAACTTACCAAATGCGGCAAGCCAAAGGATCTCCAATCAGCATATGGCAAAAAAGTGTAGAAGCACAAGCCTTTCCTCTACACTTTCCTACTGGAAAAGGGGGAAGGTACGATGAAAGACTCACACAAATAACAGCATCAGAATAGCGCTCTTTACAAATGTATTCTGAAGACCCCAGATTCAGACAAAACGTGGAATACATATTCTACTGTTTCTTTGGAAGTGGACTAGCAACTCTATGCTACAGAGTTGCACACACATTGAAATTAGGTACCAATTTTCAAAATATGTCTGCTACGAAATTGATACAAAAAGTGCAAGGAAAAGTTGAAGTTTTACAGTCAACCATTACAAATCTTTAGCAAACATGTGTGGTAAAAAAGAATACTGGTTCCGATGACACGCAGAAGTACGCTGTATAATAAGAAACCTTGGCCCACCCACATGGTTTGTGACATTAAATTGCGCAGTCCGATTCCTTATTTTCAAAGACATTTATGTACGCAGAGAACAATGTTCTCCATCTCTAGCATACATTGTCACCAATTCTAAATCACAAGGTCTTACCCTAGATCAAGCATTGACAGATATGTACACTTGAAGGACTATTTCTAGACATCTTTGATGCAAGTAAAGAAAACACTGATATTACTTGCATTGTAGGATACAATAGACTACGTGTACTCTATGCACCCCATCTCAAAAAACGACCCTGTTCCACAAAAATCAAAAGTTTGTAAATGAAAACTAGTTCAGACTCAAATTATACAGGATCTCACAACAATACCTCCAAAGAAATTAAAAGAAGCTAATACTTCATCAATGACCACAACCAAAGAAGGATCTACTGCACAAACAAAAGCAACTACCTCGTCAAAGAAACAATGTGCACTTCCATCAAATGACTTTGACACAGAACTGTCTGGTCCATTCACATTTTCCAATACAATTGGTGTAAATTGCTATCCAAATGTAGCAATCAATATTCTATTCCAATTGCCACCAATTGTTGAAAACATTTACTTAAACGGGACAGACCAATTATGTTTGCAAATATTAGTCCTTCACAGAAATGCAATCAATAATCCTGACAACACCTACAGTGTTTCTGGAATAAGGCAGGAATTGGACTACTGTGCTGAAATTGTCAGATTAACTATAAACACACAAGAAGATCCACAAGAATGTCTAATGTACTTACTACAAGTACTGGAAAACAAAAACATATCTATAAATGAAATCTTCCAGATTTCATACATGTGGAAACATACATGCACTCTCTGCAGCCATGTGGCACAGGAACAAGTCCCTAATGAACGCTTCGTGTATGGAGCCATACCTAACTGTGAATCCATTCCATTTCAGCAGCTTGTACAAAATGCAAACCATGGCAGATTATGTACTACTTACAATTCTGATAATCGTTCCACCTTACAAATACAGTTACATAGTGAATACGGAATAGTAATGCTTTTGCGTTACAATGCAGACGGTACCAAAAACAACTGCAAGCTGACGGGATTCACACATGGACAAGTATCACTTGCCAAGAAAACATTCACAACAGTAGGCATAATCTACAACGCAGGAGCCACAACCAATGCAGGTCACTACACTGCATACATAAAAAAGAAATGTGGATGGTTTGAATGTAATGATACTTGCATTACTCTAAAACAGAGATTACCAGAAAATCTTGTTAACGCTTACTTAATATTCTTAAAACCAAAATGTATTCACTAATCTGAGTACGAACATCTACAAAATGTCCTCAATAACCTTTAAATCCATAAACTTATAGAATAAGGCAACAGCTATCTAACAGTGAAAAACTATAAACAGAATATGCAAACTAGTATCTAACTACTACCACAGAACTGTAATATACATTTTTCTTAGGAAACAGAGCAACACTTATTACGTATAAAAATACCTTCAACAACTTCAAAACTATCAACAGTTAGAATACGCCAACAGGTATCTAACTGCCCCAAAATTCTGCAACAACCAAACAGATATATGAATACTGCTAAAATGTAACAAGAAAAATACAATTAGAATATGCCAAATTGTATCTAACTGCAACAATAGCACCACACGTTCCAAACCAAAAACCCATACACCTATTGAATTCCTCCTACTGAAATCAACCACCAAAAAGATTGTACCATAACGTAGAAAGGGTTTTTTAATCCTGCATGGATTTGTTTAATCCCACAGACCCAATGATCATACAAACGAACATAGTAACGAACATAGTAACATAGCAAATTGCACAGTACACTGGTTTGAAGCATAGTACCTATAAAGTACTAACTATGAGGGTCGACAAAGTACAGAAATGTCTGCTATGCAATGCAATAACACATTACAAACTACCTTCACTAACATGTGATCTTTTCTTTTATCACAGAGAATGAAAAAAACAATGCCTGCTCCATTTTCCCATACCATGCAAAAAACTGCATACAGCCTCAACAAAGCAAACAGTAAGTATACAATGATTGCAGTCACAACCACCGCAATATAACACACCCATGCAAGCAAACACCTGACCACTGACCACAACCGAAAATGTTTACTTGCATGGGTGAGTTATGCTGCAGTGGTTGTGGCCAGGGCCTAGAGTCTTGGGTGCATGGCCTCTAGCCTACGGCCTTCGGCCATACACCCAAGACTCTAGGTCCTGGCCACAACCACCACAGTATAAGACACCCATGCAAGGAAACACCTGACCACAGACCACAACCCAAAATGTTTGCTTGCATGGGTGTGTTATGCTGCGGTAGTTGTGACCAGGACCTAAAGTCTTGGGTGCATGACCTGGCCGAAAAACTGCATACAGCCTCAACAAAGCAAACAGTAATTATCACATCCATTACTTACCATAAAAGCATTTCTGATGGTTGTATCTGCTTAGACTCACATGCTTTGCATATGGTCCGACATCCAGTGGTAACCGTGGAGTATTGCATCTTGTCTTTCGAGAATTGAAAGGGGACGTCGACATGGGCGTTTCTGTAACACTATCCCTACGTGACGTGTAGTGTACCCAAGATCCCTCATGCGTCGAGGTCCCTCCAATTGTATTTTTTCTCCCAAGAAGGAGCCTTATGACTGTCGTGAGTAAGTACAGAAAAGAGAGAGAAAGTGGTAAGACGTCTATGTTCCTTACATCCGAACTGGGAGGAAGGGTGGGTGCATGTGAATATAAGCAGATACAACCATCAGAAATGCTTTTACAGTAAGTAATGCATGTCTTCTGATGTTTGTTAATCTGCTTAGAATCACATGCTGTGCTTAGACTAGCGAACAGTACCCAGAGTTGGAGGTGGGTTGTGAGAAGGAACAGTAGTGAAAAGATGTCTTAATACTGCCTGTCCCACCTGAGAATCAGACCTAGAATGAGTGTCTAGGCAATGGTGTTGTGTACAGAACTCCAGGTTGCTGCTTTGCAAATGGACTCAAGTGGAACATTTGCAATGAATGCTATGGATGCCCCAGTGCCTCGAGTGGAATGTGCTCTAGGCTTGAAGGGCATCTCTCTCTTAGCAAGAGTGTAGCAGAGTGTAATGCATTTGACAATCCACCTAGAGACAGTGGATTTGGAGACTGTGGCCCTCATTATAAGTCAGGCGGTGGACCATGGTGCTATTAGCACCATGGTCCATGCCGGATTCCGCCATGGTGGATGGCGGAATTACCGCCCCATTCCAAGGTGAGTTGGGCGGTAATTTCACATTCACCATTTGCCCTTCCCCATTCCCATTTTTGCCTCATAGGGCATAATGGGGATGGGGAAGGCGCTAATTACGGCACCGTAAATTAGGTGCCGTAATTAGCACCAAGGTCGCTTAGCGCCTTGGACTTTAACGCCTGCAAAAAGCAGGCGTTAAAGTGTGAATCAGGCGTTAAGGGTTAACGGCGCCAACGGCGCTGTTAACCCCTTAAAGCCTGACTTGTAATGAGGGCCTGTGTCTCCTTCTCTTCCTACCACCACCGAAACGAAAAACTGATTAGTCTTTCCAAGCGGTCGAGTTCTTTCCATGTAGAACATGACAGCTCTGCGTACATCCAGTGTGTGCAGGGTTCTTTCTCCCAGGCTTGAAGAATTTTCAAAGAACGTTGGCAGTTCTATTGACTGGTTCACATGGAACTTTGAGATGAATTAAGGCGCAAATCTAGGGTGAGTGCGCAGAACCACCTTGTCTTTGTGAACTGTTACGAAGGGATCTAGGATTGAGAGCGCTTGCAGTTCATTTATCCTCCTGATGGAGGTAATAGCTATTAAAAAAGCAGTCTTAAGGGTGAGGTCTTTAAGACTTGCCTTGTGCATGGGCTCGAAAGAAGCCTAGACGTTTAGGTCCCATCCGGGAGCCGGGTGAGAAATTGGAGGGTGAATTCTCTTCACTCCCTCCATGAAAGCTTTAATAACTGGTATCTTCCACCATGACACTTTCTGTTGTGATGTAATGTAGGCTGAAAATGCAGCTAAATGCACCTTTAAGGAGTGGAAGACCAGGCCTGAGTCAAGTAAATGAGTTACGTATAACACAATGTGTGTGGGAGAGCAGTTAATGGGGTTAATGCTCTTTGAGTTGCACCAGATGACAAACCGTTACCATTTACTGGAATAGCAGTATCTGGTGTTCGGCTTTCTTGCTTCCCTGAAAATGTCCCTAAATCTCTGAGGGAGTTGCAGGTGTTCAAACTCTATGACCTCAGGAGGCAGGCCGCTAAGTTCAATGTCTGTGGGCATGGGTGAAGCGTCTCCCCTCTGTCTTGCGACAACATGTTGTACGGGCAAGGCAGTTTGACTGGAGGAGATAGGGACATCTCCTTTAATTGAGCGAACCAGGGTTGGCGGGCCCACATGGGGCCCATCAGTATCATCGTGACTGGTTCCTGGTGCATCTTGTGTACAATATTGTTGAGAAGCGAAGTCGGGGAGAAAAGATTAGACAAATTTCCCTGACCATGTTATCCAGAGTCTGTTCCTCTTGGAATGGTTCTAGGGGTACCTTGAGGCGTCATCTTGGCACTGAGCATTCTCCAGAGTTGCGAACAGATCTATCTCTGGGAAGCCCCATTCTGCGAAAACGTTGGAGACGATGTCTTCGTGTAATCGCCATTCGTACTCCCTGGGCAACGGAAAGTCTCTGCTGAGTACGTCTGCCCGAAGATTGAGTTCCTCCTGATTGATTTGACAACAGCCAGGTTCAATACGCACATGCGTTTATGTGAACCATATTGATTTTCTATTGTACAATTCAACTCATTAAAATAAAATGTATTGCGATTAACTCAGCACTTTTTCCACTTACAGTGGAGCCCGAACTTCAAATCTATTCACCACTTAAGTAACAACCATATAGGTAAGGAATTTTGGTATTCGCTATTACTTTTACGGGGTAAACAATTAGGCATTAATCTTACAAGCCGTTAACGTGGGCTGTCATAAAAATTTAAAACATTTTATTTTTATACAAGCAATACAATACATTTTTCTCCTTTGTAGCGCCAGAGCTATTCTCAAGCATCTCAAAGTAAAATTGGTTCTTTAGGTAATTTTATTAGTACATGGACACAAGTGCGACCAGTTATGTATTCACAGGACGGCTCTTATCACTGACCTTTGCATTTTCTCTCTTTTCCTTTCCATGCATGGCACATGATTATATTTCCCAATCAACTTCAATGAACATTCGATTGAATATCCTTTTATGTTATTTATATTATTGCCATGACATGTTATATAGTCTTTTGTGTGTACTCAATTGTCAAACTGTCTATTATTGCTGGGATATTATGTGATTTCTATAAAAAACACCACTCCTATGCTCGCTCTATGCTTTTGGTTTGGATGGTGTACTTATATTGGATCCAAATCTATGTATGTTAAATATGTACATAATATCCAAATAATTTTGCAGCCTTGGAAGAAGAGCATTGTTGCTCGAGACACGTGTCGGCTGCCTTTGACATGCATTAAATTACGCTTAATTGAGCACTTTAATGTCTGGTTGTGTGCGCAATTATTGGAAGCAAACCAACTTTCATCACATTTCCACTGGAATATGTTGTGATAACAGGAAAATGTGGCGTTTGAGAGCACACTTCCAAATGTCCTGGGACAGTTTGGATAGCCCTGGAGAATGAGTGCCCCCTTGTTTGTTCAGATAGTACATAGCCATGGTGCTGTCTGTGAGGATCAGGATCGTTTTCCCCAGCAGTTGTGCCTGGAAAGCTTTTAGTGCTTTGAACACTACCAACAGTTCCAACAGGTCTATGTGGTTGGATCCTATGTCTGACAACCAAACTCTGTGTGCTGTTTGTTAAAGCAGGTGAGCTCCCCAACCTTTAAGAGACGCGTCTGTGGTTAGAGTGGCTTCCACTGCGGGGTGGTAAAGGATCTCCCTTTCAAGAGGTTGTCACTCGACCACCACTGCAGCGAGAGAATGAGGGCCGGCGAGACGACGACTAAATCATCCCACTGTCCGCAGGCCTGACACCACTGGCTGTTGAGCCACTCTTGCATTGGGCGCAGGCGCGCATGAGGAACCAAGTAGATACATGACGCCATCATTCCTAGCAGTCGCATAGCCTTGCTTACGGTCACCCCTCGACTAGCTACCTACTGAGGGATTTGAAACAACATGTTTTGGACCCTTTCGTTGGAGGGGAAGATGAGGCTGTCCTTTGTTCGAATTAGAGCTTCTAGGAAATGTTTGACCTGACTGGGGTCTAGGCTGAATTTCTTCTCGTTGATAGAGAATCCTAGACTGAATAAAAGATCTATCGTCTTTTGGGTATTTGACAGACATGTTTCGTAAGAGTCCCCTGTTATGAGCCAGTCGTCGAGGTAAGGATAGACCGGGGTGGATTACCTGCGCAGATGTGCTGCTGCTACCGCTAGTACCTTTGTAAATACCCTTGATGCAGACGCTATGCAGAAGGTTAGGACTTTGAACTGGTAATGTTTGTCCTGTATCATACATCTGAGGTCTTTTCTGTGCGCTGGCAACATTTAAATATGAAAGTATGCAACTTTCATGTCCAGTGTTGCTATGTAATCCCCCGGTGATAGCAGTGGGATTACTTCCTGTAGTGTGACCATGCAGAACTTTTGTGGCTTCACAAACTTGTTCGCTGGGTGCAGATCTAAAACAGGGCGCATGGTTAAATCCTTTTTTGGTACAAGGAAGTACACTGAATAAATACCTTCTTTTACCTGAGACAGAGGTACCATTTCTATGGCTCCTTTCTCCAGTAGTGTCTCGAATTCCTGCAGAAGAATGCAAAGGTGGTCTGTTGACAGCCGTCTTGCTCGTGGAGGTCTAAAGGTTGGGGACCAGTGGAACTCTATACAGTACCCGTGGGTCACAGTCTTTAGCACCCACTGGTCTGTAGTTATTCCCTCCCATGCCTGAAGAAACGATGTTAGCTGGCCCCCGACCGTGGAGGCATGGGAGGGGACCCTAAATTTCTGGTAATTTCGAACCTGAGGCTGGGGAGCCTCTGGGGTAGAGATCCGGCTTCTTCGTTTTCCACTGTGTTGACCGCTTTGGGGATACAGGGTGATGTATCCGCTATTTCCCTGTGTAGAATTCCAATTATTTCCCGATGAGTATTGTGAGGGAAGCGTTGGCCATGAAAAAGCTGTTTGGACCCAGGTCCTCTTCTTGTAGAGGGTCTTTGTGTCATCTGATCCAATGTTTTTAAGGTGTCATGTTCCTTTTTTGCGGTTTCGAGGGCCTCATCGACCGCTTTCCCAAACAGGTTGGATTCTTCCACGTGTTTGTTTATTAGTGACGCTTGCGTCTCTGACTTGAATCCAGAGTTCCGTAGCAACGCATGTCTTTGCAGGAGCGTGCCTTGAGCCAGGGAACAATCAGCAGTTTCTGCAGAGTCCAAAGTATTCTTAAGAATGCTCTGGTTCACCTGTCTGCCTTCAGTGACAGTGGTGAGGAGACGAGTATGTAGGGGTTCAGGAACCTCCTGTATGCCTTCCTGTAGTAAAGTCCATTGGGCATCTGCGTAGCTGGCCAACAAGGTAGTGTTGTTGGCAATGCGCGTTAATAATGCTGCTGCAACCGTGATCCTTTTCCCGAGGGCGTAAAGTCGTTAACCCTCCTTATCAGGGGCTCCCTCGCCTGTTGACAAAGGGACCCTTGCCTGCTTTCGTGTGGTAGTCACCACCAAGGAGTCTGGGGTGGAATGACCTCTGATGTACAGATGGAGAAGGGAGAAAGTTTTTCTATTTGCGTGTTCACCCGTCTTGTGAGAGCAGGTGTTGATAAGGACAGTGCCAGACGTTTTTTAATTGAATTGAGGAGGGGAATGACTTGGCTGGCCGGTGGTTTCTCCTTAAGGATGTCTTCCACGAAGTCAGCTTCGGGGACCGTCTCATCCGTAGCAATCTTAAAGTGATCAGCTGCTTTACATAAGGAACAAGTTACTTACCTGTAACTTTTGTTCTCCAGCATGGGTCTGGCATGGATTCACATGCTCATGAATATTCCCCGTCGTCAGGCTGGGAATCCTCGGTAATGAAAAAAACAGTATCAGTTTCGTTTCTGATCTGTCTTTCGTAGTAGTAACCAATCACTGATCTCTGCGTCATACTGACCACAGCCAATGACTGCCCTCTACCTAAGCCCCGCCTCTGGCAGCCATCTTCAGATTTGGTAGCACGTGAAGTGGCAGTATGACCAAGTGAAGAGCCGCAGAGGGGTAGGCGGGAGGGTTCGCATGTGAATCCATGCCACACCCATGCTGGAGAACAACAGTTACAGGTAAGTAACTTGTTCCTTCTCCAGCATGGGGTCTGGCATGGATTCACATGCTCATAAATAAAGATAGCAGTACACACATGCACAACCACGGGAGGTGGCAAAGGCTCAACATTAAGCATTACATCAAACTCAACATTAAGCAAATCTTACCTCCTCACCAGGCTCACCTTAGGCGAACAGGTTGCGCAGCACTGCTTGGCCGACCCTGGACTCCTCCCTGGAATCCCAATCGACGCAGTAGAATTTCGTGAAGGTGTGCGTCGACCTCCACGTAGCAGCCCTGCAGATGTCCAGCAAGGGCACACCAGATAGGAACGCCGTGGTAGCTGCGATCGCTCTGGTGGAATGGGCTCTCGGACGGCCAGGCAGCGGTCGGTTTGCCAACCGATGACAGTACATGATACAGCCGGAGAGCCATCTGGAAATGGAAGCCTTCGAGAGAGCCTTCCCCTGATTGACAGGTCCAAAGTTCACAAAGAGTTGTGACGTCTGTCGAAAACACTTTGTGCGGTCCACGTAGAACTTCAGCGCTCTAGCCACATCCAGCGAGTGCAAAGTCCTTTTAGCCGGCGATGAAGGCGACGGGAAGAAAACAGGCAACACCAAGGGTTCGTTGAGGTGGAAGTCCGACGGCACCTTGGGCATGAAGGAGGGGTGCGTCCTGAGCACTACCCTCGTGTCGTGAAAAGTCAAGTACGGGGCCTTGCAGGAAAGGGCCTGGATCTCTCCCACCCGTCGTGCGGAGGTGATGGCCACAAGAAACGCTGTTTTCCACGACAAGAACTTCAACGGAGCCGAGTGCAGAGGCTCGAACGGAGGTCCCATGAGCTTGGTCAGCACCATGTTGTGCTCCCACGCCGGGGCCGGAGCCTTCACCGGCGGGAACGATCTGAACAGTCCCTTCATGAACTCTTTCACCAGACGATGAGACCACAAGGACGTCCGCCCCGTGGTTCTGGTGTATCAGGAGATCGCAGCAAGATGAATCTTGATGGACGCGTGCGCCAGTCCAGCTTGGCCAGCGTCAGTAGGTACGGCAGTACTTGGGGAGCCGTAATCCGTAGAGGGTTAATCTACTGTGCGTGGCACCAGACAGAGAACCTCTTCCATTTGTGTCCGTAGCATTTAAGAGTTGAGGACGCCCTGGCCTTTGCAAGAACCTCTCTGCAGTCGGCCGGTATGTCGTATCCTCCAAACTCTAACGCCTGCAAGTTCAGCGACTTCGGGTCGTGATGGAGGATGGCGCCTCCTTCCCTGGAGAGAAGATCCGCGTCCCCTGGCAGCTTGATTGACGGGGACGCTGACAAGTCCAGAAGGTCCGGGAACCATATCTGCCTCGGCCACGCAGGTGCGACGAGGATCATCCTACACCGTGACCTCTTGAGCTGGTTGATGAGCCGGATCAGCAATGGCAATGGAGGGAACGCGTATAGAAACAGGCCCTCCCAGGGGAACGAGAAAGCATCGCCCATGCTCCTCGGCTGGGGAAACCTGCTGGTGAACCTCCGGCACTTGGAGTTCGTTGCCGTCGTGAACAGATCGATCTGGGGTGTGCCCCACCGTCAGAAGAGGCGGTCCACTAGATCCTGTCGTAGCTCCCAATCGTGGCACGAGCGCAGCTCCCTGCTGAGTGAGTCGGCGATGGTGTTTTTTATCCCTGCCAGATGAAACGGCACCAGAAACATCCCTTGGGCGACGGCCCAATGCCACAGATCCTGCGCCTCCCTGGACAGGGCTGGGGACCTGGTTCCGCCCTGTTTCCTGATGTAGAACATGGTGGTGGTGTTGTCAGTGAAGATCCTCACCACCTTGCCCTTGAGGGACGGAAGGAAGGAACTGAGGGCCCAAAACACTGCACGGAGCTCCAGGACGTTGATATGGAGGTACTTCTCCGTCGGGAGCCAAAGGCCTCTCGCGTGCAGATTTTCGGTGTGCGCTCCCCACCCTTCCAGGGAGGCATCCGTGGTTACTGTCTCCTGGTGGCCGGGGGCTTGGAAGTCCATGCCCGCCATCAGATGCGTGCGGGTGCCCCACCACCGGATTGCTCGTCGGAAACTCTCGTCGAGTGTGATCCTCTCCTCGAAGCTGCCCGTCGTCTGGATCCAGCCCGCGTCCAGGAACTCCTGCAACAGGCGCAGCCGGAGCCTGCACAGGGGGATGAGGTAAATGCAAGAAGACATCATTCCGAGGAGGGACTTGATGGACCTCACTCCGGCCGCGTCCGCAACCAGCATCCGCTGCACCTTGCCCAGAATGGCCCTCATCCTTTCCTCCGACGGATAGGCCAGCGACACTGTGTCGAGCTTCGCTCCCAGAAACAGTGCGTCTTGCGCGGGCACCAGGTGGGACTTGGCGTAGTTTATGGAGAATCCCAAGTCCGTGAGAAGTTGGACGGTCCTTGCCGTGTGCTTCACGGCGAGCTCCTTCGTCTTCGCTCGGATGAGCCAGTCGTCCAGGTAGGGGTAGACGTGGATCCCTTCTCGGCGCAGCTGCGCCGCCACCAGTGCGAGGCACTTGGTGAACACCCTGGGTGCCGACCTCAGCCCGAAGGGAAGGGCTCTGAACTGATAGTGACGCCCTTGGACCACGAACCTGATAAACTTTCGGTGTCCCTTTAGGATGGGAATATGGAAGTAGGCATCCTCCAAATCCAACGACGACAGGAAAACGCCCTCCTCCAGATGACCAGGACGTGTTGGAGGGTGACCATCCGGAACTTCTGTGCCTTGATGAATTTGTTCAGTCGTCGTAGGTCCAGGATGGGACGCCATCCTCCCGTCTTCTTCTTCACGAGGAAGTATCTTGAGTAAACTCCGGAGCCCCGAAGCCTCTTTGGGACGTGCTTGATGGTGCGCTTCCTGAGCATCGCCTTTACCTCCAAGAGAAGTTGAGGGACGTGATGTTCTTTCCTGGCCACAGGGGGTACGCGCGGGCACCTCTTTAGAAACTCGAGCGCGTGACCCTGGGCTAGGGCATCCAGCACCCAACGGTCGGTGGAGATGGACTCCCACACGCTGACGAAGCTCGCCAACCGACCTCCCACCGGGGTGCTTCGGTGGGGGCCCGACCCCACGGCCGGTTCAGTCCTGCTTCGACGAGGCTTTGTCGCCTTGACCTCCTTGGCGACGACGGCGGGGTCCGCCTGACTTGCCTCGTCCCCTGTAAGCTTCCTGCGACGACGAAAGGGCCGCTTGACGGTAGGTGGAAAATCCGCCGCCGGAACCTTTGGAGGCACCCTGTTTGCCTCCGCCGCTCCGAAAGGGCGGCCGCCTTTGCTGGAGAACCCCAAGAGCCCGGGCCGTCTCCGTGTCTGCCTTGATGGCTTGAAGGGAATCGTCCACTGTTTTCCCAAACAGGTTGTTTCCGTCGAACGGCATGTCCAAAACCCTGGTCTGCACGTCCTGACGGAAGTCAGTAGCCTGGAGCCATCCACGGCGCCTAAGGCACACGCCGTTGCCCAACTGGCGAAATCCAGTGTCAGCGATGTCCGTCGCAATCGTAATGGCGTGGTCCAACGCCATCTCTCCTTCCTGCAAGATCTCTAGGGCATCCGCCCTCTTGTCGTCCGGTAGGAAGTCCAGCAGGGGGGCCAGTTTGTACCACAACTCCCTGTCGTAGAGGGCTACGATAGCCAAGGCGTTGGCCGCCTTAATCGTTGTCGCTGCAGACGAGATGACCCTGCGTCCCATCGTATCTAATTTCTTTCCCTCGTCGTCCGGCAGGGAGGTCGACATAGAGGCCGTGCTCCCTCCCCCGCTTTCTTCCTGGCCGCCGCGGAGACGACCGAGTCTGGGGTCGGCTGTGCCCGAAGGCACAAGGGGACTGCGTCCGGGACCCAGTACTTCTTCTCGTACCGATCCCTTCTAGCCGGCGTCGTGGATGGGTTCTTGAGGAGGGCGAGGCCCTCATCCCAAATATCATCCAGTAGATTTACGGAGAGGACCGTCTTCCTCTTGGCCTCGCGCCGTTGATAAAGGAAACCTTCCTTCTTCTTCTCTTTCGGGCAGAGCTGGAAAAGCTCGGATGCCCTGGCGATCATGGAGTGAAACGATCCAATCTCGTCGGGCGGGGAAGCCCGGGTGGGAGGTGACGACGGCAGATCCTCGTCGTAAACCTCGTCGTCCGTACCCGTCACGGCCGTGTCAGTCCCCGTATCATCCCCACGAGTCGTGAACTGGGAGGAGGGCTGAACAGGGCGCGATGGCTGAAAAGGAGGTGGAGGATGAATCCTTCTTCTCTTAGGGGGAGGGCTCCCAGAAGGGCCTGGCTCCGGGTCCCCCGTTGGGAGCGGTTCCTCCGCTGGTGGTAACGGCAGTCTTGTCCTTATCTCCGAGCATAAGGACTGTATAGCCAACAAAATGGCCACCGAGTTGTCTTGCGGCACTGGTTGAGGGGATACCGAGGGGCGGTCAGGGGCCCCGTCGGCACCCTCGACGTTATCGTCGTCTGCCACGTCGGGGTCCCTCCCGACGGGCTGGTCTTCTTCCACACCAACACCATGGCTTAAGACTTCGATCAGCTCTTCCTCAGAGGTTGAGGCCGAATCCACAACGACCCCCTGCCCCCCCTTTTTCTTCTCCGTCGGAGGTTTCATGGGGTCCTGTCGATGGGCATAAAAGAGGACTCCCTCTGCGGTGGCAGGGAGACTCTGAGCCCCGAGGTCGCCACCACTGGTGTAGCCTCCACAGGCTGAGCCAGGGCCGCCGCGACTGTCTCGATAGAGGCCTTGGCCGGATGGATTAAGGCTTTCACCACCTTAGGTGCACTCACCGCCTTCTCCTTGGGGGGAGGGTCACTGCCTCGCTCTCCCTCCGATGGGGCCTTCAAGCTCGACCGGGGCCTCTCCAGGAGCTTCGCCGGGTGCTCGGCCTTCCTCTTACCCGAACCAGAGCGTTGGCTCGTGGTTGATGGTGCCGGGGAGGGTGCGACCTGCCTGGCGCCCGTAGAGCCCGACCGTTCGGCGCTCCCGGTGCCAGCGGACTCGCGGTGCTTGGCCTTGTGTTGGACCCCCGTCGCCGGGGTGTCCTCAAAGGTCTTAGAAGACCGCTCGGATTTCTTCTTCTTCTTCTCGCCTGACGTGCTCTTCCCTTCCAGCCAGTTGGCGAGACGTTGATGGCGGTCCTTCATGGTCCGCTCCGACATATTGCCGCAAAACGCACAGTCCTTCTCCACGTGCGTCTTGTCCTCATGTAGGCAGTACAGACAAAAGGAGTGTTCGTCCTCCTTAAAGACATTCTGAAGCTGGCATCCAGGGCAGACCCTGAACAGCTTTCCGGGCGTCGAGCTTCCCTTCTCCTGGGCCATGTCCGAGATGGGGATGAGAAACTTCTGGAGTCCTCCAAAAGCGTGGCTCGACGAAATCTTCACCCTTGAGGGGCATAGACGAATCCGAAACGGGTCCCCGTTGATCGGATGAAGAAACGGTGGAGCTTGAGGCTCTTTTGACCGAAAAATCGAAGTTTTTGAGAAAAAAACGTGAAAAAATAGCACTAACGCTCGAGAGCAATAGCACGAGGATCCCAACACTTGAACGTGCGGTAAAAATCTGAAGATGGCTGCCAGAGGCGGGGCTTAGGTAGAGGGCAGTCATTGGCTGTGGTCAGTATGAAGCAGAGATCAGTGATTGGTTACTACTACGAAAGACAGATCAGAAACGAAACTGATACTGGTTTTTTCTTTACCGAGGATTCCCAGCCTGACGACGGGGAATATTCATGAGCATGTGAATCCATGCCAGACCCCATGCTGGAGAACATTAAGTTAAAAGTCAATTGATCATCCACTGGCGATGGCTGTTGCCTATTGGGAGTGGACTGGGGAGAGTCCAGAGCCAGGACATAAGGGTGTTGATGATCCGGGTATTGCCATGGTTGGGGGTCACCCACATCTGGGTTCTCATGCATATCTTCAGGGTTGATGATCATCCTGGGTATCAGCATGAATTTCCTCCTCTGTAAGGTTGTAATTGTATAAATCCTCTTCGGGGTCGAAAAGTCTTGGAAATTTAGCTTTGGGGTCCACAGGGCTCTCATTCCTTGGCCTCCTTGGCGTGGGTTATTCTGAACAAGAAACAAACCTGACCAGCCTTTCCATGCAGTTCTCAAACTTTTCCCTAGTCCAAACCGAGGATCTAGAGTGGTCTAGAGGTGGAAAAAGTTCTTCGTGTTCATCTGTCGAAATATTTTTTGATATTTTCGTCTCATCGTCGAAAATAATCCTTCTCCGCCCTCAGAGAACTCCTCCTGAGGTATCGACAGAATTGAGACGTCTCTGTGCTTCTGCTTCAACTTATGGGTGGGTTCCGCTACGCCCCTTAGGCCATCCTTGGACCTCGATGGATCCCTGGGCCTTTCTATGGGCCTCGGTGCATCCCCGGCCTGCTGCTTCTGGGTATCGGCGGCGACAATCCTGGCTAAGCTGACGGCGATGTCCTCCGTGGTGGGGAGGCGCGTAGTTTCAGCCTTGGATTGCGAGGGGGTCCTCTTTGCCGGTGACAGGGCCTTGTCCTCAACTGATGCCTTTTTTCGGCGGTACCAGGGCCTTGTCTTCTGCAACCGCCTTCTTTGGTGGAACCGGAACCCTATCGTCGCCGGATGCCTTCTTGCGATGCGTCTCATTGGAACCTGATATATTGGGGGTAGCGCCCTTTGTTTTTTCGATAACCTGGTCGCTAGGCACAATTGCGGCTGCAGGCAGGACTGCCGACCCTGACAGTCAGTGCGTGCCACCGGAGCTTCTGGTGTACCCGTTGGCGCTGAAGTCTTCTTCGTCCTGGCTGAAGATTGACTTTGGGTTGTGTGCTTTGTGCTGTGTACATGTTCGTCTTTGTCAACGGGGTGTGACTTCACCATAGCAGTGCCTAAGCGTGCATAGCGGACCGGGGACAGACGATGCAGAACGCGAGCGTTCTGTCGAAAGGTCAACAACCTCCGGTTCGGAGGTATGATCGTCACTCTCGCCGTCGTCACATTAGGTGGCTGCGGAAGCAGGCGAAAGGTCGATCTTCAACATGCGGGAGGCCGCCCACCGCTTCACTCTATGCACCTTTAATGTCTTAGGACGGAGGAGTTTACAAGCCACGTATCCTTCTTCTTTATGATCGAGGGGCAAGCACCGGTTACACCGTCTGTGCCTATCTTTCCAAGGGAATTTGCTCCTACAATTAATGCAAGACCTAAATGGAGTCCTCTCCATAGCTGAGGATGTGTAGAGTGACAATGACCGAAAGGGAAAGAGAAATGAAAGGAAAAGGCTTTCTCAATTTGTATAGAAATGTCCACCCGACCCCACTCTCCCTACTGTATAGGCCGGCTGAAGGCCCGGCCACGTGGTCAGCAGCGCCGACTGGATCACTGTCTGTCAAGTTCTTGAGGTTTTCGGCAGTGGTCTGTAACAGCAGTTGAAATAAGGGACGGATAGGGTGATATCGATACTTTATATAATTATTCGACAAAACGTCAATGGGACAATAAGCAAAGTATTTGACGAGCTCCGCATCAAGACGACCAGTATGCTGGGCGGAAAAAAACAATCTGAGGGACATCGACGCTTGACGGATTTTGGGTACACTACACGTCACGCAGGGATAGTGTTACAGGCATGCCCATGTCGACGTCCCCTTTCGATTCTCGAAAGACAAGATGCAATACTCCGCGGTTACCACTGGATGTCGGACCATATGCACAGCATGTGATTCTAAGAAGATTAACAAACATCATAAACAATGATTTGAGTCACACCCCTGCAACATAACACACCCATGCAAGCAAACACCTGACCACTGACCACAACCCAAAATGTTTGCTTGCATGGGTGTGTTATGCTGCAGTGGTTGTGGCTGGGGCATAGAGTCTTCAGTGCATGGCCTCGGGCATACGGCCTTCGGCCATGCACCCAACACTCTAGGCCCTGGCCTCAACCACAGCAGCATAACACACCCATGCAAACAAACACCTGCCCATTCACCACAACCCAAAAGTCTTAGTTACTTACCTGTAACTGTATTTCTCCAGCATTGGTATCTTTCATAGATTCACATGCTTGAATATTCCCCATCGTCAGACTGGGAATCCTCGGTGATAAATTAAATAATAATAACATTTTTTTTTTAAATATATATATATATATATACACACACTGCCACCTAGCAGTGCATGTACATAGCCCATTATAGCCTATGAGCCACTTCATTGTGTAGTCCCTCCACCTCACTTTGGTCCTTTATGGCCCCAGCCAATGAGGTGGCAGGGCTTAAGCTCCGCCCCCGGCAGCCATCTTCAGATTTTGAACCGTAGAGATTACAGTATGATGGATGCCGAGCATAGGAGCAGCCTCTCAGGGGAGGCGGGCGGGCGCATGTGAATCTATGTAAGATACCAATGCTGGAGAAATACAGTTACAGGTAAGTAACTAAGACTTCTCCAGCATTGGATCTTTCATAGATTCAGATGCTTGAATAGAATACCAAGCAGTTAAAACATGCCACCATTATAAACAGATATGCATAATTACAGAAAAAACATATTTCTGATCAAACCTTTACCATGCAGCAACACAACGGTTACATACTTCGGGAAAGGTGGGAAAGGAGGCTGGTCCTACCTCATACAAAGAGATGGCGAAGCACTGCCTGTCCAACTGCAGTTTCTTTGTTGGTATCTTCAGTCAGGCAGTAGTGTTTCGCGAAAGTATGGAGAGTGCTCCACGTGGCAGCTCTGCATATGTCTTTCAAGGCCACCCCTGCGTGGAATGCTGTTGACGCCGCCCTTCCTCTGGTGGAGTGCGCAGACGGCGGTCTAGTTAAAGGGTCGCCTTTCAACTGATGACAGTGGGTAATGCAGGACGATACCCAGCGTGCCAGGCTTTGTTTGGATATATGTTGGCCCTTGGTACGGCCAGAGAAGGAAATGAATAGCCGGTTTGAGGAGCGGAACTCCTTGGTTCTTTGCAAGTAAAACTTCAACACCCTAGAAACGTCTAGAGAGTGTAATGTCCTTTCCGCTTCCGAAGCGTGATTCTGGAAGAAGGTTGGTAAAACAATGCGCTCAGTGAACGACATCTCCGAAAGTACCTTGGGGAGGAACTTCGGGTGAGGCCTTAAGATGACGCGGTCCTTCTGGAACAAGGTAAATGGAGGTTCCGAAGACAAAGCTTGCAACTCACTGATCCTTCTGGCCGATGTGATGGCTACCAGGAAGGATGTCTTCCAGGACAAGAATTTCATATCGCATCTATGTATGGGCTCGAAGGGAGGTTGCATGAGGGCTGTTAAGACGGTGTTGAGGCTCCAGTCCGGAACTGGTGTGGGTGTAGGCGGATAAGTACGCATCAGCCCTTTCAGGAAGATCTTGATCGCTGGTAAGGAGAGTAAGGCTTGCGTCTCCGCGGTTACTGTGTAGGCCGCTATGGCTGACAGATGGACCTTGATAGAGGACAGTGAGAGCCCTGATTTAGCCAGGTGCAACAAGTAAGGCAGAATTTGATCAACCGAGGCCGTGAGGGGATCGATCGCAGAGGTCTCGCACCATTTGGAAAACCTGGTCCATTTTCTGGTGTAGGTGAGTTGCGTGGACGGGGCTCTAGCGGCCCTGATGATATCCCAGCATTCTGATGGTAACTTTAGGTGCATTAGTTTACGCTGCTCAGGAACCATGCTTTGAGGGACAGGCTCCTCGGGTCGTGGTGGAGGACCTTGCGGTTCTGTTGTGTCAGTAGATATTGATGTGATTTGAGACGAATCGGGGTTGTCTCAGTGTCGGGTACCAGACTTGCCGTGCCCAATCGGGTGCAATAAGAATCAAGGAACAATCCTGTTCTTTCACCCTGCGAAGTACCCTCGACATGAGGGGAATGGGTGGGAAGGCGTAGAGGAGCTTCCCCGACCAATCCACTGAGAACGCGTCTCCCAGCGATTGGTGCTCGGGGTATCTTGACGCAAATCTCTTGCATTTTTTGTTGTTCCTGGTGGCGAAAAGGTCGATCTGCGGATGGCCCCATAAGGCAAATATCTGTCGGGTTTCTCTGTCGTCCAACTCCCACTCGTGTGACGCTGTGTATTCTCTGCTTAATCTGTCCGCTAGGACATTGTCTACTCCTGGAAGGTGCTCTGCCCTGATCTGTATCCCGTAGCGCAAGGCCCATGCCCATAGCTGTTGGGCTTCTTGCGACAGAATCTGAGACCTCGTGCCTCCCTGCTTGTTTGTATAGTGCATGGAGGTCGTGTTGTCTGTCTGGACCGTAAGAACTTGACCAGCTATAACCGGTACGAAGGCTTTCAGCGCCAACCTTACGGCCCTGAGCTCCAACACGTTGATGTGGAGCTGGGACTCTTGTGCCGACCAAGATCCCTTGGTTTGGAGGTCCGCAAAATGAGCGCCCCAGCCTGATAAGGAAGCGTCCGTCCGCAGCAGGAGGGTCGATGTCGGTGCTTGAAACGGCATTCCCTGTAGAAGATTCCTCGGAACGTTCCACCATCGAAGGGCCTTGTGCAACGTCGGTGGAATCTGGACAATGTCTTCCCAGCATCCGAAAGCTTGTTTCCATTGGTGGTCCAGAGCTTCCTGAACCGGCCTCATGCGAAGCCTGCAGTTCGGTATGAGGAATATGCATGATGACATCATGCCCAATAGGGATTTGTAAGAGCGTACAGATGTTGTCTCTTTCTGTAGGAAGTTCGAAGTTGAGCGTAGAATCGCTGCTATTCTCTCTGTGGATGGTCTCACTCTGGGAATGCTGGAGTCGAGCTCGGCTCCCAGGAAGAGAGCTACCTTGCTGGGAACGAGGCAGGACTTCATCTGGTTGATGGAGAAACCTAACACTTTTAGAAGGTTGACCGTCCTCGACACTGCCGAACGAGCCTTTGCAGCTGAACTTGCCTTTATCAGCCAATCGTCCAGGTATGGAAAAACGTCCGTTCCTGCTCTCCTGAGACTTGCTGCTACCGGTGCCAGGCACTTCGTGAAAACTCTTGGCGCCGATTTTAGACCGAACGGAAGCACTTGAAACTGAAAGTGGAGCCCTCCCACTGTGAACCTGAGGAACTGCCTGTGTGCTGGATGGATCGGAATGTGGAAGCATGCATCCTCCAAGTCTAAAGTGGCCAAGAAGTCGTGCTTGTTTAACCAAGGTAGCACCCCTTGTAGAGCTACCATCTTGAAAGTTATGCGCTTGATGAACTTGTTGAGAGCCCTCAGGTCCAAGATGGGCCTCCATTGACCGTTTTTCTTTCTGACGAGGAAAAATCGGGAGTAGAAACCTTTTCCCCTCTGAGAATAGGGTACTGGCTCTACTGCTGCCTTCTGGAGCAGTTTTTGCACTTCGGACATGACCTGTTTTAGCATATGCACTCTGCGGGGAGTTGGAGGCAGGGAAGGAGGTTGGTCCAGAAATTCCAAGGTGTGACCCTTTCGGATCACCTGTAACACCCATTTGTCTGATGTAATTGACCGCCAGCGCTGGAAAAACTGGCTCACCCTTCCCCCCACCGGGGCGTGGCGAAGGGGGGGGGGATTGGTCGTCAGTTCTGCTTGCCTTGCGACTTCCCTTGGGCGGAGCCACGTCTGCCTCTATGGGTGTATCTGTTGGATGACTGATATTTATTGGCTTGGTACGTGCCGCCTTGTGCTTTTTGACCATAGGAGGAACGACTGTATCCCCTGAACTTGGAAGATGAACCTCTAAAGGGACGAAAAGACCGATGGTCCTTACTTTTGTCCTTTAAAGAACTGATGGCTCTGACTGTGTCAGTATCTGTCTTGATTGCCTTCAAATGGTCATCTATCTTTTTCCCAAAGAGATCTTGGCCGTCAAATGGCATGTCTTGTATCTGCGCCTGAACTTCAGGTCTAAAGTTAGTAGCCTTCATCCAGGCCTGCCTTCTGAGCACTGTGCCGTGCGCCATCTGTCTGAAGCCTGATTCGGCCACACCAACTGCTGCGTCGATCATGTGATCCGATGTTGCTTCACCATCCGCGATTATGGATTTTGCCTCCTTCTGGAGCTCCGGTGGTAATTGTTTCGCCAAGTTAGACATGCGGAGCCAAAGCTCGCGATCGAATCTTGCGGTCATGGCCAGTGCATTACCGGCTCTGATTGTAAGTGATGCAGAAGATGACACTTTCCTGCCCATGGCTTCCAATTTACGTCCGTCCTTATCCGGTGGGGCCGACAACGGTGAGGAGGGGTTGGCGAGTTTCTTTCTGGCCGCCACTGTAATAACTGAGTCCGGTTTCGTATGACCCCTTAAACAAAGCGGTGCCGAATCCGGAGCTTTATATTTCTTTTCTGGCCTGGACACCAACGCCGGAGTCGATAAGGGCGTAGATAGGATCTTGGATCCGGAATCCCAGATGGTATCGAGGAGGGGAATTGTGGTCACTGTCCTCCTTCGTTTGTCTCTGTGCTCGTAGAGCACTGATTGCCTTTCCTCCGAAGAAACCTGAATTTTAAACAGTTCTGCGGCTTTACCTATTATGGTGTGGAAAGAGACGAGATCATCCGGTGGTGAGGCCTTGCCCGGCGAGTCTCTCCTCCTGGGCTTCTCGACGACATAGTCATCCCAATCGTCTGGCTCCTGAGTAATTTCTCCTTCTTCTGGTTGCGAAAATTCACCAAAAGGATCCTCCTGCCAGTCTGATACCGAGATGGTGGACGGTACCATGGTGGGATCTACGTCCGGAGATCGCGGTCTGTGCGATGACTGTGGTGACGGGACTCTTGTAGGTGAAGCACTGTGGGTGCTGCTCCTTGGTCTTCGAGCAGGTGATCTCATCCGTTTTTGCGGTCTACTCCTGTAAGGAGAGCAACCCGATGTGCCTGGAATCGGGGATGACTCTCTAGGAATGGGATTAATCGGAATTTGCTTCTCCCTTTGCCGTTTGTAAAATTCTTCTACAATCCTCTGCACGGATAACATGAGCACCGGGTCATGAGGATATTCGGATTCTCCCGTGGACGGGTGCCAAGGAGGGCTGTATTGCTTCGGTAAGGGACCGATAGACTCTTCCACCACTTCCGCATCGGAGAATTCTTCCTGAAGAATTATATCCGGAAGTTCTGCCATGTGCCCCAAAGGTGAAAATTGCTGTACCAGAGGTTCAGTTACAGTATTCGTCTCAATGATATTGCTTGTAATGACAGGAGCTTCAAGAGTGAGAGGCAGTAATTCCTCTGTAACTGCCGAAATTTGCGGTGCCTCTGAAGGCGTTATGGATGATGTTATCCTCGTCGACGACTGAGATTTTCCCGTCGACGAGGGCTTCGCCGTCGACGACAGAGATTGTCCCGTCGACGGAGGCTTCGCTGTCGACTGAGCTTTTCCTGTCGACGACAGAGATTGTCCCGTCGACGGAGGCTTCGCTGTCGACTGAGCTTTTCCCGTCGACGACTGAGATTTTCCCGTCGACAAGGGATTCGTCGTCGACGACTGACCTTTTCCCGTCGACGAGGGCTTCGTTGACGAATGTGGAGTGTGTACCGTGGACGACTGCGTCATGGAGGAATGCTTCGTGGACGAGTGGTGTTTCTTGCTCGTCGACGATTGCTTCGCGGTCGACATGTCCGATGGGGATGATCTAACTGTCGACGATGTCTTAAGCGTCGTCGTCGTCGATGCTGGTTTCGTCGACGGTATGGCTGATGACGGGCCTTTACCTTTCCCTTCATTCGTGGGCGGTTTACCCGCCGACGACTGCCCCCCCCCCCGTTTTTTGCAAACTCCTCCTTACCTCTGGAGGCAGATTTTGCTGACTTTTTCTGGCTTGATAGGTCAACTGGAGGCAGAAAGGGTATCAATTCCAGCTTCCTCTTTTTGGATTTGGGAGAGGAACTCCTTTCCACTGAAGAGGCCCTTCTCTTTGAAGTTTGCCTCTCAGATGGAATGCTGGATTGGACAGAAGCTGTTCTGACAGACTCTTCGTCCGAAGATTGATCCCTGATTCCAGGTATGAAAGGAGTCTTCTATGCCTGTCATGAAGGGTCTTAGTGGAAAAGGTTTTACAAATCTGGCATTTTTTAATGTCATGTGGGTACAGACAATAAATGCAATGCTCGTGGGGGTCCTTGTAGTAGACCAATTTCTTCTTGCACCTCGTGCAGTCCCTGAACAGGGAAGGCTTCCTGACAGCCTGAGGTGCCTCCATTTCTGAAGAGAAGTTCAGTCGACGATTTTGAGAGGAAAACAACAAGTTTTGCCACCAAGGTTAATTGGAAAGAAAAGCCCCTAAGAAGGGGAACAAGATGGAATATATTTTACAAATATATTCCACACAAAAGTAGAAAGAATTTGAGAAAGCTCAGAGAGCTTGAGGATTCCCTGTGTCTGATAGACTGCGGTGAAAAATCTGAAGATGGCTGCCGGGGGCGGAGCTTAAGCCCTGCCACCTCATTGGCTGGGGCCATAAAGGACCAAAGTGAGGTGGAGGTGGAGGGACTACACAATGAAGTGGCTCATAGGCTATAATGGGCTATGTACATGCACTGCTAGGTGGCAGTGTATATATATATATATATATATATATATATATATATATACACATATATTTAAAAAAAAAATTATTATTATTTAATTTATCACCGAGGATTCCCAGTCTGACGACGGGGAATATTCAAGCATCTGAATCTATGAAAGATCCAATGCTGGAGAAACATAACCCAACCACCTCAAGACCTATACACTTCAATTAACATCCAAAAATAATAATTACAGCCAGTGAACAAACTCTTCAATAAATACCTTCATCCAATACTAACTACCCAAAACCAATACATTAAGCATAGTAAAATACCCGGTAGTGTGGCCAGTGTTTAATATGTCTTCGAACAACCGCAGTGACCGCGGACAATGCAATCAGATCACGGCCTTCTTCCACCTAAACAAATACAGCAATTGACCCATCGCTCACTTCCCCACCCTCTCCAGCCACTCTTTCACACCAACACACTCCCCAAAAATAGATTTCTGCTCTGTTCCATGCCGCGCTGTCCATGGATATCCACGAATCCAAAATGGCGGGCACATCAAGAAAATGTGACGATCCTCACGCTTCACTCCAAAGAATCAGCGAACATGTTGCTTGTCCGCAGACATGACATCGACCCACTAACCAATCGTAGTCCTGTCCGCGGAGCGAACAGTGAAGTGTGTCAGCAGACCGGACACAGATATCACACATTTTTTTGGGACCTACTTTTTGGTCATTTTAAAAAGAACTACTGGACGGATTTCCACCAAATGTACAAAAGGACGCTTTTCCATTCAATCTATGGAGAAATAAAAATGTGGGACCCCCCATAACGTTACCTTCCCTTGACGAAACCTCACCAAAAATTCAGAGCGGGCCATATTCTTTTTTTGCAAAGTTTGGTGAGGATTCGTCCAGGGGGAGCAAAGTTATAAGCCGCCCAAAAAATGTTCTTCCTATGGGTTCAGCAACTTAACCATAACTACACACCCGCTACCGTGGGCCGTGTAATAGAGAGAGAGAGAGAAAGAGAGAGAGAAAGAGAGAGAGAGAGAGAGAGAGAGAGAGAGAGAGATAGAAAACCCATGATATCACATTAGAATTGGAAACAAACATAGAAGGCAATAGTGCAAGGTTGGCGCAGATAAGAAGGATACACACAATATTTGCACATTACTAGGAACACGAGGGAAAAAAGTTGCAATAAGCTTGTGCATCAGGGCTATATCGTTTATCCGTTTAACAATGCAGAGTGCTTTAGTAGCACCTTTTGAGCCCACCAGAACAGTATGCTATAGAAGGTCTGCCTGGCACAGAATTTCAAGGCACATAGCATTAGCGGTGAGCCTGGTGGGTAGGATACAAGGTATGAAAAGCATTGCTGGTGCATTGGAACAGTGTATGGGACAGTATCTTTGCATTTTAAACTTGGACAGAACATTTGCATTGACCCTGGGGCACTGGAACAGTGTGAGCACTCGTAGTGCTCATGGTGCACTTGGACGTTGTGTAGCTTTTGAAGTGCTACCTGACAAAGGGATTCATTGGCAGTGCACTGAGGCACTGCAAGACTGAAGACGCCTTCTTTGGCTGCAGATTTCCTCCTTTCGGAGCTTTGGCAGTGCCATACAAGCAATGGAGTAGGATGGACATTACAGAAACCCTGCCTTGTGTTTTATGGGGGCATAGCACTAGCAGTGCTCCAGGAACAGTGTGTGTCTCCAAGAAACTTTGCATGCCAAAGTTTAATACTGATACAGAATAATAACAGTAAACCTGGTACACTGGACTAGTTTGAGACATTAGCAGCACATGTCACTTGAGCACAGAAGCAGTGTGAGACGAGAAGCTATATTCAGCTTCACAAAGTTGCAGCGTTGGCAGTGTCTCAGGTCCACTGGAATAGCGCAAAGCTTTACAAAGTCTGCCTGGAGCTGGGATCGATACTCGCAGTAACAATACTGCTGCTGCCTGTGATGCACAGAAGCAGCTGGAGGCTGTGTGAACTCTGTATTTGACTGGACTACATAAGAGCCCTGGGCAATGAACCTGGCACGCTGGACCAGCATGAGGCTCTGCTGGTTACAGGGTTGCATACATGGGCACAAGCCATTAGCAGTGTCTCATGAGGTTGTAGGTGGAAGACATAAATATACTAGAGAGAGTCACAACCTTTCATAAAAACAAAACTGAGAAACAATTGACAACATGCAGAGGTACTTATGAGGACCTCTGTATGTTGTTATTGGTACTGCACTTCTAGGAAACATACCTGTTGCACAACAAGCTAGGAAAGTAGCCCAAATATAGCCCAACTCCCTCTGACTCCAAAAAGAAAAATCACTATACTGACCCAGCTTTGAAACTGAATCACAAATGTGACATGTTACAGTACTCCTAATGGGGACAAAATAAGTGAAACAAGCCATTATTGGATTGCATTGGCATAAGGAAACTGGAAATAACATTCAGTGTGTTGGCTGATTATGCCACAGCATTTCCAGTTGTAATGCCAACCACAAAGTCAGCTTTCTGGGCCCATTTACTCTATCTCTCTTCTCTGTAGAAATGGTGTTGGTGCCATCAAAATGCTCCAAAACCAAAAAAAGGGTAGTTATAGGCTTACCGACACAGTCCTTTTTGTTCCAGTGTAGCCTCTTTCCAGCTGGACAAGTGCATTCGTAGCTCCCTACTGTATTAATGCAATTGTGATGACAGCTTCCATTGTTAATGCTGCATTCATCAACATCTAGAAGAATTTTAAAACGAAGATCACAGCTCACGTTAGCAGGTCACTCGCACGTTCATTCAACACAAAGGAAAAACATATGAACAGGTTAAACTGTCATTTAATTCCCAGACTGCTCAATGATCATGCTTATAATAACATAACATACTGTAAGGATTACATGGTAGCAAGAATAGACAGACACAAGTGATCACAGTTCAAGGGTGTTTATTAAACTGTATAGGTAGGGTCGAAAAATGCCTAATCTAAGCCTAAATCTAAGATGGGAGCAGGCTAAGAACATCAAATCAAAATAAGGCAGCCCTAGTGGCGTCTTGTCAAATAAAAAGGCATGTACTAAGAAAAACCTATTGCTAATACAAAGTGTGGGATAGGGCTCATAACAAATAAAGAAGTGTTCACAAATGATATGTCAGGATGCGGTAGTCGTGGTGTCCCTTCTCCTCGTTTTGAGCACAGGACAAGGTGGGACTCTGGAGAACAGCGCATGCTTGAGCTTTTCCAGCATGAGACGACAGTTCCGTTCTCAGCTATCAGGTCCGTCAATGGTCAAGTCTCTTATCCTGGTAAAGTCTCTACTGTACCCCTTCTTACTCACACACAATTAGCTGGTGTCGCACCTTGTTCTTTACCACAAAATGGGTCATGGGCACCCCTCTATGAAAACAAACACAACAAAAATGGCCTTTTCTAGGGGATGGTAATTGCCATAGCATTTCAGTGCTGGACTTCCCATTTGGGCGGGACAAAGAGTGATATGCAAATAGTATTTCCCTTCTGTGAAAAGTACAGTAGACTAAAGTGTGGCTGCGTACTCTTGAGTGCGTACCTTCCCAAAAGAACAGGTCATTTAGCCATGTTCGTTCTCAAAGAGGGGCGCCTATGGACTATGTTTGATTGTTTAAGACACTTAGGTTTACTCACCCTAAGTGTCCTTGGGTCATACAGACGTGGACCCCTTGCTCACTATGCTCAGAGAGGCACAGCTCCACCTGACTGATGAGGCCTAACAAGGCTGAAACACGTGTCTGGGGTTGCTGTTGGTAATCTTGTTCAGAAGAGAATTGCCATAGCATTTTGGTGCTGGACCGACCATGTGGGCGGGACAAAGACTGATACAAAAATTGGTATTTCCCTTCTGTGAAAGGTACAGTGAGCTAAAGTGTGGCTGCGGACACTTGAGTGGGTACCTTACCAAAGAACAGGTAATTTAGCCGTGTTCGTTCTCAAAGAGGGGCGCTTATAGACTATATTTGATTGTTTAAGGGACTTAGGTTTAGTCACCCTAAGTGTCCTAGTGTCATCCAGACGTGAACCCCTTGCTCACTGTGCTCAGAGAGGCACAGCTCCACCGCACTGATGAGGCCCAACAAGGTTGAAACACGTGTCTGGGGGTTGCTGTTGGTACTCTTGTTCAGAAGAGAATTGCCATAGCATTTTGGTGCTGGACCGACCATGTGGGCGGGACAAAGACTGATACAAAAATTGGTATTTCCCTTCTGTGAAAGGTACAGTGAGCTAAAGTGTGGCTGCGGACACTTGAGTGGGTACCTTACCAAAGAACAGGTCATTTAGCCGTGTTCGTTCTCAAAGAGGGGCGCTTATAGACTATATTTGATTGTTTAAGGGACTTAGGTTTAGTCACCCTAAGTGTCCTAGTGTCATCCAGACGTGAACCCCTTGCTCACTGTGCTCAGAGAGGCACAGCTCCACCGCACTGATGAGGCCCAACAAGGTTGAAACACGTGTCTGGGGGTTGCTGTTGGTACTCTTGTTCAGAAGAGAATTGCCATAGTATTTCAGTGCTGGACTGTCCATGTGGGCGGGACAAAGACTGATATGCAAATGGTTATTTCCCTTCTGTGAAAGGTACAGTGAGCTACGGACTCTGTGGGTACCTTCCCAAAGAACAGGTCATTTAGCCATGTTCGTTCTCAAAGAGGGGGGCATATGGACTATATTTGATTTCCTT
The DNA here is from genome assembly GCF_040938575.1 of Ambystoma mexicanum. Classification (NCBI taxonomy): domain Eukaryota; kingdom Metazoa; phylum Chordata; class Amphibia; order Caudata; family Ambystomatidae; genus Ambystoma; species Ambystoma mexicanum. Next base: position 116,580,188 of record NC_090936.1, read on the forward strand.
GTTCTTTACCCCTTTCTCCTCCTCTGCTCCTTCCCTCCCTCTTTCTCTCCCACTTCTTCCCCCTTTACCCATATCCCTTCCACCTAATCCCAACCTGGCATTCCCATCTGTTGCTCTGTCTATTCAGCCTTCCACAGAATCAACACATTTTTAACATGAAGAAAGGAGTGACAAACACGGTGCAGCTGACCAAAAAACCTAAAAACCAGAAGCAGCCTGCATAGTAGGTCACTTTTGGATCAAGAGTACTTCTACGTGCTCTGTCGTCTCCACCCAAGGATATCCTAAGGGTGTTTACCAGGGGTAAAAGGAAGCAGAAAAAGAACAACGTAGAAACTAGGAAAACAATAACAAGGGAACAAGATTTGGTATCACCCCTCCAGAACTGACCACAAGTGATCCAGATTCAGAGGAGGAGTTGGGAGTAGAGGATTTACTTTGAGAGAGAGCGCTGTTGGACATCCCAACAAACACAGATAAATTGGCATATGTGACTGATAATTAACTTTCTGCAAATAATCAGACTTGGGACTATGAAGGTCCGGCGGAATTAAAAAAAGACCAAGAGATTGTTAGCATCCAAAGCCAATCACCCAAGTGGATTTGTCTAGGGATGTACAACAAATACGTATCAGGGATGTTAACCAAAAGAACAAACACGCGAGGGCCTCCCAGTTTACACAAATAACAGGTTTTCAAAGAAACTTAAACTGGGGAGATAAGCCAAGTCTAAACACTCAGGAAAACAAATCAGAGAGCACCTCCCAGCCCACGCATATTACAGGACGACAAAGTAACCTAAACTGGAGTGACAAGCCAAGGCTGAATTCCCAGTTAAGTGAAGAACAGGCTATGTGGGAAAATACGAAGAGGAGGGGGGTCAGGAAATGTACTAAAGACAAGGAGGGGAGAATGCTGGATAGCCTGATGCCTGATTCGAGCCACAACAAGACAAGTTCTTTCTTTTTTTTTCCAAATACATTTTTATTGATTTTCAAAGGTAACAGCATAAGCATTTCAACTTCAACCTTTAGGCAAGCGCCCACAACAAGTCAAACTGTAAGCCATTATTCCCTGTGTTTATTCCCTCTCCTCCCCCCACCCACTTAACCCAATGTCTCGGGAGATACTGTCTGCTTATTCATGCTATGTGGCTTCGGGCATCTTCAAACAGAATTTTATCCGCCAGTGGTTAACCGGCTTTCCCAGTTCCAGGTCCATTCGATCAATGTCAAGGCCTGTTTTCGGGCCGGGCCAAAGGCACCTGAGGGTCTCAGGGCGGGTCCCCTATTTTGCTGAACACCTCTTGAAATTGCAGCCAGTCTATCTCTATCTGGGCGCTTGATCCGTGTAAGGCCACCGTGAGTCTTTCCATAAAGTATATGTCGCTGGCTATTATCACCCATTCTCTCCTCGTGGGGAGGACAGGCCTCTTCCACGTTCTAGCGTTCTAGCACAGGCTGCTCTGGCCGCCAACAGTAGGGAGTGTGAGAGGTCCGGCAATTTTTCCCAGCCAGTGTTCATCCTTTTGCTGCAGACCAAACAGTATCAAAATTGGGTCCTGTGGGAATTCCCCCTCTCCCGCCTCTTTGAGCCAGCTGAGGACTTCAGACCAATAAGTTTGGACCTTCCCACACGACCACCACATGTGCCGTAGTTGGCTCTTTCCCACATCCATGCCAGCACAGCGGGGTTATCTCCGGGAACATCCTTGAAAGCGTGATCGGGTCATACTGCCATCTATGTAGAAGTTTAATGGCATGCGTATTGGCAGGAGATCGATGTTTTAAATGCCCTACTGCAGAGTCGCCCCCAAAGACCATTCTCGATTCTACAGCCCAAGTCCCTTTCCCATTTTCTTCTGAGGCTTTTGGTGGTTCCCTCCCGGGGGGCTAAGAGGGCGGAATAGAGGAGTGAGAGGAGCCCTTTCATTGCTACCTGGGTATCCAAGATTTTCTCGACTGGGGTGAGCTTTCTTTGTATAAGGGGTTTTAGTTTCGGGTTCATTAGGATTCCCTTAAGTCTTAGATAGAGGAGCGTTGAGAGCCTGCCTATTCCCAGTGCCTTTTCGAGCTCCTGGATACTTATAAGGGGACTCCTCCCTAAACAACTGACCAACTCTACAAAGGCCCGCGTCAAACCAGGATTGATAGTGTTCGCGGCCTGGGATCTCTTCCAATACTGGCGTGGACCAAATGTGGCTCAGGTGGGAGGGCCATGTGGTCACCTTCTCTCCGTGTCCCTTCCCTTCCAGCGCCTTCCACATTGTTACTAGTATCGGGTGTTCCCTGATTTTTTTTGGTAGTTTTCTCATTGGGACCCATAACCACTCACCCACCGTGACAGGGCTCAGGAGGGAGTTTTCAAGGAAGACCCATTGCTTGTTGGGGTCCTCTCTGAGGTGGGGGACTAGAGCCCTGAGTTGGGCTGCTCTGTGGTAGGTTCACAAATCTGGGAGGGTGACCCCCCTCTATCCTTGGGGAGCGTGAGGGTCTCATATCCTATTCTGGGTCTCTGGCCCTGCCATACGAATTTTGTTATGCGCTTTTTGGCTTCTTTAATGAGTACGTCTGGGGCCTCCAAGGGGAGCATCTGAAAAACATACAGGACCCTAGGGAGGAGATTCATCTTTATGGGGTTTATTCTTCCCATCCACAAGATTTGCCCCCTTCCCCATGTCTCCATGTCTTTGAATAATTTAACGAACAATGGGGGGGTAATTAGCATGGGTTAAGTCCTCATGGTGCCGAACGATGTTGATCGCCAGGTATTTTATCCCTTCGGTGCAAATTTGGAGACCCAGAGGGGTCAACTCCGTCAGGTTCCTATCTGTATCTGGGGCAAAGGGGAAAATCATCGACTTGCCTATGTTTACCCTGAAGCCTGAGAAGTGTCCAAAGCGTTCGATGACCTGCAGGGCGGCTGGGACTGATCTAGTGGGTTCCCTCAGGTGGAGCAGTATGTCGTCTGCGTAAAGACCATGTTTAAAGGTCTGACCCCCGACGTCAATACCGCGGACCGTCGGGGAGCGTCTGAGGTATTCCGCCAGTATTTCCATGGTCATGGCGAACAGGAGTGGGGAGAGGGGGCAACCCTGCCTTGTCCCCCTTTGGAGGCTAAATATACGTGACAGGCGCCCATTAACCGTAACTCTAGCTGAAGGGTCTGCATATAGAGCCCTAATGGCTCGTCTAATTCCCTCGCCGAAACCCAATTTGACAAGGACTCCATGTAAGAACCCCCAGTCAACCCTGTCGAACGCTTTTTCAGCGTCGATAGCCACCAAGACTGGATTGTCCCCCCTCGGGGCTGCTTCCCTCATGAGATGCAGGGTTTTACAGAGGGTGTCTGCCCCTGTCTCCCCTGTATGAAGCCCACCTGGTCAGGGTGGATGAGTGCCGGCATATGACTGTCCAATCTTGTAGCTATGATCCTGGTGAACAGTTTCGCATCCACATTCAGGAAGGAGATTGGTCTGTAAGACCGACAGTCTGCTGGATCTTTGCCCTCCTTCGGGATCACCGTTATTAAAGCTTTGCCAAAAGACGGGGGTGCCCTCCCTGTCATCATAATGTTGGTAAATAGGCCCGCCAAGAACCCTGCCAGCAGGCCCGCAAAGGTCTTATAAAAAGCCTGCGGTAAACCCGTCTTCCCCGGGGGCTCTACCCAGCTTGAGTCCCGATATCGCCTTAAGTACCTCCTCTCCCGTTATTGGGGCGTCTAGGGCTAATGCCTCTGAGGGATTGATCACAGGCAGTGTTACCCCTCCAAGGTATGCTCCAAGCGCTTCTGCCTCTACCTCTCTTTCCCTTCCATAAAGAGTCTCGTAGTACCAGCAAATTCCTCCACTATACCCTCGGTATCGGTTCTCACCCCCTCTTCCCCGCTTGAAATCCTTGCCACCCATCTATCCATCCGTTGGCCCCGGAGTTTGGCAGTCAGCATAACATCGGCCTTATCTCCATTCTCATAATACCTTTGTCGCAGGTGCTGGAGGCCCGCAATGATTTTGCCCATTTCCAGTTCTCTCAGCTCTTGCCTCTTCTCTCTTGCATTCCCCAGATCCCTTTCCCTCTCTTCGTCGCCCTTCCCTTCCGATCCCTCTAATGCTATTATCTCTGCCCCTAACCTATGGGCGAGGAGGGTACTGATCCTTTTTTGGAGGCCCCCTCTCCAATCAATTTACCTCTCCAGGTTTCCTTTGCCGCCTCCCATACTGTCTCTATGTTAACCTCGTCCGTGTTATTCTGCTCAAAGTATTCATTAATCGCCTTTCCCAAAACCACATCCCTAAGTAAGAAATCATTGCATTTCCGTAGGGATTCCCTGGACTTCAGACCTGATATGCTGAGGTCTGCCCAGACCATATCATGATCCGACCAGCTAACCGGGCGGATGTCACAAGACTCCACTCTGCTCATGTTCTGGTGCCCTATGAAGAGGTAGTCTATTCTCGTTCTGGTACCATGAACCGCTGAATAGAAGGTGTATCCCTTCCCTTCCGGGTGTAGCTCCCTCCATGTATCTACTAGCCCATAGCCCCACATCAGTTCCCGAAATTTCCCCTGGGGTCTGCCCCCTCTGCTGCCTAACGGAATGGTCTCCCCACTGTGGTCCAGTTCCCGATTTGCCCACATGTTAAAGTCTCCACCCAGTAATAGGAGCCCCTCAGTTCTGGCCATTATCTCTCCCATTACCTCTTTGAGGAATTCAGCCTGGCCCGCATTGGGACAGTAAACGACTGCCAGAGAGACTCTGGAGTTGTGGAGGTTACCTGATATGACCATGGCTCTGCCGTCCTCACTCCCCCACCTGGAAACCTCCGTGAGCCTCTGGTTTCTCTGTAGGATGATCCCGACTCCACCCCGCTTCGTGAGGGCAGATGCCCAGAAGGATTGGCCCACCTGTGCTCCCGGAATGGCCCTTCTGGTTTCCTGGACAAAAATAACATCCAATTTAGCATTCTTAATTTCCCTCCCCAGGAGAGAGCGCTTTGCTGCAGAGTTCAGGCCCTTTACATTAAGTGAGCCTATCCTCAATGCCTCAACCCGGCCCCTATTTTCATTGAGTGCCATTGGGTCCTCGCCTTGTGTGCACCTTCTTCCCGGACCTGTGCATGCTGCCCCATTCCCATGTGGCTTTGAGACTGTATCGATCCCAAGAATTCCTAATCCCAACCCCCTCCCTCACCCCCTCTCCCCTCTCCCTCCTCTTCGTGACACCTGCCAACGGGCAAGCCACCAGGGTGAATACGAGTCCATCCACCGCAGTTCCCTTGAAGAGCGCAGTGTCCCCGGCCGGGGTTTGTTTGATTCACACTTTAGATCTCTCTAGTGGCGAAACTTTGTCCACTTAATCCTCTTCGGCTTCCATTGTGGGGGTGTTTAGTTTCTTAAATTTCCTTCTGCCCTTTGTCCTCTTCTTTGTGGACCAGGGGCCCACCGGCTCCCTCCTGGTGTCCGGGATCGCCTGTATGTTCATCTCGTTTCCGTCCTCCGGGGGATCACCCTTGAGTACCTGCAGCACTTGGGAGGCTTCTTTGCCGCTAGTCACTCTATAGTGCACACCAGCACGTTCAAATGATAGGGCGAATGGAAAGGACCACCTATATCTTATGTCCTGGCTGGTGAGCCACTGCGTGAGTGGGCGACACTCTCTTCTTCTGGTAAGCGTGAGGGCCGAGAGGTCCTGGTAAATTCTAATTGTGTCTCCTTCGAATGAGAAGCTCTCCAGCCTTCTTGCTTTCTCAAGGACTTCCATTTTCTCCCTGTAGCGGAGAAAGCGCACAACTATGGACCTTAGGCCGCCATCGCGCTCCGCCTCCCCCTCGGTGCGCTCTTTCCAGCTGGACATCCTTGCCCCGCTCGAGTGCAAAGAGTTGGTTGATGAGGCCTTGGACTTTCCTTCCCACGTCTGCGGCCGTCTCAATCCTCTCAGCTGGGTCACCCCTGTGATGCGTAAATTGTTTCGGCGTTCCCTGTTTTCTAAATCGTCCATCTTCAGAATTATGTCCTCTTCTCTGATTTCCAAATTTGTTAGCCTCGCTTCATACTTCATGTCCAGCAAATCTGTTTGGAGGTGGTTGTTTTCCAATCCCTCCATTTTTTCTTCCAGCGTGTCTACTCTCCCCCTGAGATCAACTATTGAGGCTTGTATGTCCGTTCGCATTGCCCTAATCTCCTGAAATACGTCCTTGAGGTCGTCCTTCGTTAGCGCTGCGGGGGGGGGGGCATCACCGGAGTGCATGGTGTCCCTGTGCAATTCACAGAGGGGTGTGTGGGAGCGTTGGAGGGAGCGGATTGCGCTCGTGGGCTGGGCCTGCTCCAGGGCTCCGTCCTCCTGGTGCACCCCAGAGTGATATGGAGGAGCACCTCACCCTGTCTTGAAATTCCCCCTTTTCGTCCTGGTCTCCCTTTGCCTTTGGGATGGTAAGCTTGCGGGAGGGGGGGGCCCCCGGAGGTGGCCCGGGATATCTCGAGGGACGCAGTATTTGCAGCTGAGGCCTGCTCCGTCAGGTGTGTTACCACTGCAATGTCTCAAAGGGGCCCGCCGTCCTTCATGGGGTGAGGCCAGATGGACTTTGTGGGGTATGTTACTCTGGCTCGAGCCCGGAGGGCACCAGGGAGGGGGCAGAGGGGGTTAACCAACCCCAGTAGGGCCTCAAGGAACTGCTCTCCACCCTGCACTCCTCACCTTCTTCCAGCCTCCCCCGAGGCCTGCAACAATGCCGTTGTGCCCGCGGGGCCCGTTCGCTGGGCCTGGGCTCCACAGGCTTCACTTCTCGTGGGCCTCGGTGTGCGGGAGGCAGATCGAGTGACTCCCTATGTGCTGCCGGCGGGGATCACCTAGGAGCCGCCTGGAGGCCCCACACTGTAATGGCTCTTGGTGGTGGGGGCTCGCGGAGGGCCGCCTGGAGGCCCTACACTGGAATGGCTCTTGGTAGTGGAGGCTCGCGCCGGGCCGCCTGGAGGCCCCCACACTGTAATGGTTCTTGGTGGTGGGGGCTCGTGCCGGGCCGCCTGGGGGCCTCACACTGGAGTGTCTCTTGGAGGTGGTGGCTCGTGCCGGGCCGCCCCCCCTGCTATCGGGTTCGTGTGGCGGCAACACACAGCAGGGGACGTGCTCTGGGGCCCGTGTGGCGTCCGCACATAGCGGGGGGCGTTCTCCGGAGTCCTCCTCTCGAGGCTGTGGGCAGCACACAAAGCTCTGGTGCAGGGCCGCGGCTGCAGAGATGGCGTCTCGCATATGCAAGTTCTGCGGTGGGTCTCTCGGTGGCTGGGGGCGCAGTGGATCGTGCCGCCGCCGGGAGCTCTGTCGCGCGGGCTCCAGTAGAGCGAGTCCTCTGCCGCACTGTGACCGGGGCTCTGGTTTAGGTCCGGGCCGTGCTTACTCTCGGGGAGCGCGTCGCTCGCCAGGCTGCTCGCGCCTTCGCCAGTATCGCTCCAAACTCCCGGTCGGGGATTAGGTCGGAATGCCAGGCCCTGCGGTGGTAGAGGAGCGCTGGTATTACACGTCCAGCATGCTCCGCACCCCCTGGCAGTCTCCGACAAGTTCTTTCTTATTGGAATGCAGGAACCTCTTTTTCCAACAATACATTTTGAAAAGATTAAGTCTTATGAACCTTTTGCAAGATATAACGGATGTAGAGGATATTTAATCAGCTGATATAGCCCAGGTTGAGTTCTTGAGTGAGTTTAATCTGGCAAAGGTGAGGCTTATACTACCCACACAGCTGGTAGCAAGGGCACTATGGAAAGCCAGAGAAAATCTCTACAAACAAGGTATTATCCTTAAAGAGGACCGCAGTTCTGAGTTTCCTACGAGTAGAAGGGTGAAGGTCGCTCATGAATATAACAAACACCATCGACCTTAAAAAACCCAAAGGAAGACTCTGAGCATGCAGGGTGGGAGGGTGCAGAAGAACCGACACAGCAGGTGGCTCCTGAAAGACAAACCCAAAGAAAAACTAAAGAGTGGGTAAGATACGAGAGGCATGCAGACGGTTTCCGTCCAAAATACAATTATGAAGACTAGCACTGAGATTTAGAGAAAACCACAACGTGGAAGTTAGGATCCTGGAACACCAGGGGTTTTCCGCATCCCCTGGTAGATGAACAGAATCCATTGATAGATTTAGACATTGTGGTTTTGCAGTAGACTTGGTTAATAAATCAACCAGTCAGGGACGGATACGCTGTGTCAGTGATTCCAGCAATTAAAACAAACAGGGGCAGACTGGCCGCAGGCCTGGTAACGGCATGTAAGGCGAGTACGGTGCTCGACCTGATCTCCTGGGACTCTCTGAATTCCTTTATTCAACTTTCTAAGTTAGCCACGGCTCAGGGGCATCTGGCAGTACTAAATGTGTATTGGAACCATGACACCATATCCGAATGTTAGACTTGACAAGATAGCTGCATCATTTCCACATCGATTATGGGCGATTTAAACATCCGTGATCCTGGACATTTAGCTACGGCACGGACAAATGCAGCAACTAGATGGAAGAGCGTAATTTTATAATGTTCAACAGGACTCTAAAGGGAGATATCCCGATGAGACCCACGTGGTCACGGAATGAGCAATTTTCAACCATCGACTATATTTACGTGTATAGAAAGTGTTTTTTGAGAGCAAAAGAACTATAAATAAGGCCGCAAAAAAACAAAGCGACCATAGCCTGCTATTGCTGACTTGGGTCATCCCATTTCTAGCCTTGAAAAGGGCAGTCTATAATTTTCAACTTAAAACTAACAGGGGGTCAAAATAGGTTCAGTTGGCCCACAACATCTTAGATTGAATCAAACTCCTATATAGAGAAGGAACATATAATAAGAACAAGCTGCCCCAGAGTAAAGGAAACGTCATATGTGACAGCTTTGTATTTATTTAAGGAGATAAAAACTAAGCGGTAAACCGTACTTTAACCATAAACACACTTTTGATCACAAAGTAAAGGAGAAGAGGGACCAACTGAGAAAGAAACTAAGAGAACTTCAGTTTGCGACATACGAGAGAGAGTAGCAAGATCCAAAAAGTTTAAGCAGCAATACTAAAATTGGTTGAAGGCTCGTAGAGCCTACATGTATCAGGTTGATGGAGAACAAATGCTAAGAACAGTAGCCTCAAAGAATAGCGCTCAGATATGGTCTCTTTTGAACACAGCAGTTAGCAGTGGGCAACGACCACTACAGGCAAACCCTATACAAGAGAGAGTTTGGGCTGAGAATTTTGAACAATTATATGATAAGCGTCTAAATATTAAATTTATTTTGGAACATAATGGGGATGGCCAAATGTAACATTCGATCAGGATGACATATTATTAGAGATAAAAAGCTAGTTCATCAAGGGCTCCAGCACCACATGGACTGACGGATTGTATGATGAAAGAGCACCCATAAGAGTGGTCTAGGATATTATACTCTATTTTCAAAGAGGTGGTTAGATCAGGACAGATTCCTCATTTTTGGTGGAAGTCAGTAGTGGTACCCATATTTATGAAGGGAGACAGAGAAAAAACGGAAAATTATCAGCCAATCACCCTACTAGATGTGCCGGGGAAGATCTTGGCTTGCTGCTCAGAGACCTAATTGATTGGATTGAGAAAGCGTCTCTGGGTGACAGGCAGCAATCAAGATTTGTTTGGGTCTTGGGTACTTCAATACATTTATTAGCCCCGACGCCGATAATGAAAAGAGTAATTCAGTCTGAACAAACAATCTCTATGGCTTTTATAGATTTTAAGGTATCTTTCAATTCAGTGTCAAAGGAATTCTTATTTTTAAAACTAACAAAGGCAGCGTGCCGGCTCATATTCTGGCTTTCATTGTGCAGCTTTTTTCGGACACCTCTATACAAATCGGATTGAATAAAGCAGGGCTCTTGACACATTTGATTAGGACTGCGAGAGGATTGAAGCAGGGATGCATACTGGGCCCGACGATTTTTTACTATTTTATCTCAGACGTTGGCAATTTCTTGGCTGGTATGGTCTCAAATCCTTCAAAACTGGGAAATAGTTCAGTGCAGTGGCTGCTTTACGCAGATGATTTGGTCATTATGGACAAAACGGAAATCGGTCTCCAAAGATCTCTAGCAGCCTTGGAACAATATGTAAAGGTAAATCAACTGGCTATTCATTTTTTTTTCCAATAGATTTTTATTGACGTTTTATAAGTGAACAATAGAGAATGCAACAAAATCATAGTGAAAAACAACTCAGAAATCAAATAAGGTCTCCCTCCCTCCCCTACCTCTTTCCTTCCCACCCTCCCCCGGTCCGGAGCAGGTCCCAAGGTTTTGTGGCAATTCATCAGGTTCTTGCCCTCTGCGTGTCTCCACTCTGTCCTGTGCGGCGGGCTCAGGCTCCAGCTTTTGCTATATGTCTTCCTCCTCCTGGTCAGGGATTATCCCCAGGAGTGTCATGGCCTACGGGCACCATGTTCGTCGGGCGCCCTCCTTGAGGTAGATCATTTGGGCTGACCATTCTGTGTTAAACTTTAAGTGGTCTCCTTGTATTGAGTAGGTCAGCCATTCCGTCGCTAGAAGCGACCAGATTTTTGTGATCCATTCGTGGTCTGCGGGAGGATGCGCCGATTTCCATTTGCGGGCAAGTACTAGGGCCGCCGCCATCATGATGATGATGTAGAGCTTCCGATGAGGTTTGTTATCGAGTTCCTCTAGTGTCCCATTTAAGCCTATAATGGCTAGGCCCCACCATATGTGGCTCAATGTGCCCACTTGGCCACATTTCCTCCAGCATTCCTGGGATACCCTTGGGAAGATCTTGTGGAGTCTCACCGGGGTGAGGTGCCATCGTGTTAGGAGTTTCATCCATATTTCCCGGATTTGGATTGATCTTGTGAGTTTTGTTATTTGGTTCCAAATTTTCGCCCATGTGGCTGAGTCTATTTTGGTGCTCGTGTCAGTGTTCCACTTCTCATTGTATGACATGGTTGGTCTCGGCTCCCCTTCTTTTATGAGTGTATATATGTTTGCAACCACTTTATTGTCTCTGGTGTTCGTGTTAAGATATTTCTCAAATGGCGTGAGCTCCTGGGTTACTGTGGCTCTCATTTCGGGGTGGGACAGCCAATGTTTCAGTTGAGCATAGGCGTATCATTGGTTTTCCCCCAATTCGAAATTTGCTTTGCACTGGTCATAAGTTTTGATCTGGGAACCCTCTTACACGTCTTTCACTCTGTGGCAGCCTCCCCGTTGCCAGTCCTGGAACGCGGTTGAGACGAGGGCCGGGGTGAACTGGGGGCTTCTGAAGAGAGGCGTGTAGGGCGAAGGGAACATCGTGGTACCGGCTTTGTTCGCCGCTAGGTCCCAGGCTCTGCCTACCGTCCCCATGATGTGGCTGGCATACATTTGTGATGGTCTATCCGTCTTGGGTTTCTACAGCGCTTCCTCCAACTCCGTTCCCGCCACTGCCCTATCCATCGGTCTCCATTTCTTGCCCCTGTCGTCCGTTTGCCAGTCTCTGATGACTCTTATTTCGGTGGCAATGTAGTACACTTTGAAGTTTGGGACTCCCATTCCCCCGCTCCCCACTGGAGTTTTTTCACCCTCCCCGCTACTCTCTGTGGTTTATGGTTCCATAGGAAGTTGTCGGTTGCTTTGTGGAGATTTCTGAAGAATCGAGGAGGCACCTGTATTGGGAGGGTGGTGAAGTGATAGAGGAGCTCCGGCAGGACTGTCATTTTCAAAACGTTGATGCAACCCAGCCATGATATGGCCAGTGGACCCCAATCTATTAGTTTTGTTTTTAGCTTTTCTAGCAGGGATAGTAAGTTTGCTTGATACAGCCCGTCCACTGTTCTGGTCAGTGTTACCCCGAGGTACTTGACAGAAGTTTCTGCCATTCTAAATTGGAAGTTTTGTTTAAGTGTTTGTATCTCCTGTTGGGTCAGTGAGAGATTGAGGATTTCCGATTTGGTAATGTTAACCTTTAGGCCCGCCACCTCCCCAAATCGGTCCAGCACTTTCTGGGTCGCTCTCAGAGATGTGTCCGGCTGAGTTAGGGCAAGTATCATGTCATCTGCAAAGGCTGCTATTTTATGTGGTTCCCCCCTGAATGGCATCCCAGCTATCTCCTTGTTTGCCCTGATTGCCGCCAGAAAGGATTCTAGGTGTAGGGCGTAGAGAATGGGTGACAAGGGGCATCCTTGTTTTGTCCCCCTTTCTACTTGGATCGGTTCTGAGATGAGACCGTTTATCGCCAGACGCAGTAGTGCGTGCTGATAGTTGGCCTCGACTCTACGTAAAAAGCTCAGGCCGAATCCCATCTTCCTCATGGTCGCGAAGAGGAATCCCCACTCAACCCTGTCAAAAGCTTTTTCAGCGTCTATGGTTAATAGGAGAGCGGGATGGCCTTCTTTTGTGCTTTTTCAATTAGGTGGGCTATGCGTCTGATGTTGTCACTTGTTTGCCTGCCCCTAACGAAGCATGACTGATCGGCCTGTACTAGTTTTGGGAGGATAAGTTCTAGCTTGTTGGCTAGTATTTTAGTGTGGATTTTGGCGTCTACGTTTATTAACGCAATGGGGCGATATGATCCGCACTCGGTTGCATCTTTTCCCTTCTTGTGAATTAATATAACTTTTGCCTCTTCCATTGTTTTTGATAGTGTTTTGGATGCCTCTATGTTGTTGTATAATGTGGTGAGGTGAGGGATTAGATTTTCCTTGAGAAGCTTATAAAACTCTGCACCATATCCGTCTGGGCCCGGGGCCTTGTTGAGCGGGAGTGAGTTAATGGCGACCCTTACTTCATCCCTTTTGATATCCCTTTCTAGCTTATCTCTCTCTTCTCTGGTTAGGTGGTTTAGGTGGGCTTCCCTCAGGTATGCTTCATGTTTTTCTGGGGTCGGGTATTCGGTGCTGTATAAGTTAAAGTAGAATCTTACAAATTCATGTTGTATGTCCTCTGCATTAGTGCTTGTCTGGCCTCCCTGCTGCTTTATTTTCAATATACTTCTGTCCCTTTCTTCCTTCCTGAGCATTCTGGCTAGTAGACGGTCTGATTGGTTGGCTTTGACATAAAGCCTCTGCTTAAGGCAAAGCAGGTTATGCTCTGCTGCTCTGGTCTGTAATGTGTCGAGTTGTCCCCTGATCGCTCTGAATTCCCTTTTGGTGTCGAGGGTCTGTTTCAGGCCCATTTGGGCATCAGCTCTTTTAGTTTAGCCTCTAGATTGGCCTTTTCAAGTCTAAGCTCCCGCGTGCGCCTAGCTTTGATTGCTATGATCTTGCCTCTGAGAGTGGCTGTAAGCGCATCCCACCAGTACTGCCAGGTGGTATCCCCCTATTTTGTTGGTTTCTAGTAACTGTTGATTTCTTCTGAGACCTCCCTTGTCTTTGAAGAGGTGCTCCCTCTCTCCCTGCTTAGTTCTCCAAGCGTCTACTATACCCAATTGGTGTAGTTTCCGCTTGAGGTCTCCCGACGGCAGCACCGAGGGGCCTTGGATGTGGACGCTCCTGTCTGTGGTGGGGTTCCAGGCCATGTTAAAGTCCCATGTGAGGATGATGGGGAACTTCGCATAGTCCTCTAAGCGCCTGAGTGCGCGTTGTATGTACGGGTCCTGGCCAATGTTAGGGGCGTATAATGTTGAAATTGTATAAGCCTCCCTCCTTCCTTCCACTGTTATTGCAAGGTATCTACCTTGGTTGTCTACATCTGAACTTGTTACAGTTAAGTCCAGCGAGTCTCTTAGAGCTATGGGAACTCTCCCTTTTTTGCTAGGCTGTGTGGCTTGTAAGGTTACCCTCTATCCCCTGAATTTGACCCTGTGAGTATCCTGTGTATGTGTGTTTCTTGTAGGGCGACTATGTGGGGATCTTCTCTCCTAAGGAATCTCTCAACTTTCTTTCGTTTGAGCGGGGAGTTGAGGCTGTTGATATTGAGCAATAAGATCTTTAATCGATTAGCTAAACCCATGTGTGATGTCCCGTGTCCCGGAAGTCCATATGGGGAGTCACGTGTCTCGTTGTTGTGCGCTGTCCTACCTTCGTTCCTCCTCTGGGTGGTCTCCTTCTTGTTTTATCTCCCTTGTGTTGGAAATACTGCTACGTTCCCCCCCCGTTCTACCTTCCCTCTCCCACTCGCTGAGTGGATCCAACTGGCACTTAGCCCCCCTCGTATGGTCCATAGAGCTGGACCCTACCTTCTGCCCAGCTTGTCCCCTCGCAGGAATTCCCATTCCCATTCCTACCGCCCTTCCCTTCCCCCGTGTCTTCTGCCTCCTTGCCGTCCTATGGTTCTTTGTGGCTCTAGCTTGTGAGGTGCTTTGTTGTGTGCCCTCCCCAGGGTTTTCATGGCTATTCGTGTCTGAGCCTTCTGAAGTATCTCATTCTTCTTGTGTTCCTGATTGTCCTGGTTTAGCATGGTCTGCATGGGTGGGTGGGCTTCCACTGCTAGGTCGTCGCCCCACTTTCTTGTTCTTCTTGGGCTTTATCGTTGTCTATTTGCAGGTTTTCTGCGTAGCTTTTAGGCTAGAATGTGATGGGCGCGCTGTGAGGTTTTCCTCTTCGATTCCAAGGGTGGCTGCCCCCTACTAGCATAATTTCCCTTGCCATGTGAAGCTCAGTGCGAATGGGTGTTGGCACCTGTTCCTCACTTGATGGCTTCTCAAGTGAGCCAGAACCGGGGCCATGCGACGTCTTCTGTTAAGTGTGGTCTGATAGAGCTGTATTTCTGCTCCATTGTATGTGATTTGGTTGGTGGACCTTGCTTTTACCAGGATCTGTTCTTTTAGGGTATAGCTGTGAAAGGCGATTAGGACATCCCCTGGTCTTGCCCCTGGTTCTTGACGTTTCGGGCCCACTCAGTGGATCCTGTCGAAGCAGATTTCCGTGCTTTGATCTTCATCTAGCAGGTCGGTGAAGATGGACCTCATGGCCTGGGTCAGCTCTTGGTCTGGGATGGTTTCTGGTAGAGGTTTTACTCATATATTGGAGCGCCTGGAGCGGTTTTCAAGATCTTCGACTCGTAGCTCCAGGTTGTGGGTGGCCACGGCCAGGGTTTCCAGCAAGGAGTCTGCTTTACGTGCTTCTTCGGTTATCTCCTGAATAGCCCTCTCATTAATGTCCGCTCTTTCTTGTACTTTGTTGATGTCCCTTTTTATTTCTTGGATCCCCTCGGCTAGGTCCTCTCTTAGGGTCGCCATTTGTTTTTGTCCTGCGTTGGTGAGTTTCTCGACTAGATCCCCCAGCAGATCTTTGAGGGAGGAATAGGTCACTGGTCTCTCTTGGTGGTCAGCTGATGTTGTCTGTGGAGGTATCTGCTCCCCATGCGACGCCAGACTGTGTGGCAGTTGTCTCTGTGTCCCTGGCCCATATCTGCACCAGAGTGCCCTCCTGGGTTCTCTTTGCTATTTTGGATGGGACTGGGGTGTCCCTGTTCCTGTTTCTAGACATCTCAGGGTTTGGGGGGTTGACTGCACCTGCACAGGTGGTGTGCCAAGGGAATCCCTGTTTCCTTTGATCGTTGGGACAGGGCTTCTTGGCTTGTCAGTATTGCTGGTGGCCCCCTCGCTGTTCGTACACTTCCCTGAACCCTGTACTGGGCAGTGTGTGTACTCAACAGCTGGGTTGTCCCGGTGTCCCGCCTGGGAAGATTGTCTTTTGCCCCTGTTTCCAGATTGTTGTGTGGGGCTACCAGTGGTTCCTTTTTGTCCCTCCGGTACAGTCCCCAGTGGGTGGTGGGGTGATTTGGTGGCGTGCTTTAATGCTCTTCTAGTTTGTGGGGGAGGCGCGTGCTTGTGGTGCGTGCAGCGATGCGGGGAGAGGGGCTCTCCTTGGCTGGGGGAGGGGATCCTGCCTCTTTTGGGGGAGCAGTGAGGTCTCTGGTGTGTGGGCCCCGGTTGTGCTGAGGTCTAGGTGAAGGACTCTGGATGGGCCTCTCGACCCTAGTTACGGGTGTAGGGCCTGAAAGTGCGGCAGGCCAGTGGCGAGCGGCGAGGTTCAGGGGCCACCGGTGCAAACACTCCCAGCTTAGTGGTGGCTGACCACCCCCTCAGTGACCACTGCCTCCCCTGTCCCCACTTACTTGGAAGTCTGCTGGGTGGACAGGAGGGGGGTCTGTTCACCTCTGTTGCGCTGCACTCCTGCTCCTGTAGGTGAGAGAGGAGCCGCGGGATCCCTCCTTTCAAGTAGTTGCCTGCGCAGTGTTCTGGGCCGCCTCGGTGCCTGTTGCCGAGGTCTGCTGGCTCCAGGCAGAGGCGGCCTGACGCCGGGGCGGCTGTCAGGTCGCTGTGCCCCCCCCCTCCGCTGATATCCCTGATAGATGTCCTGCTGCGTCGTGGCCTCCAGGGCTCGCGCTGGAGGCTATGCGCGTTCCAGGCGTGCCGCAGTCCCGTCTGATGTAGAGCAACCAACGAGTCTGGGGTAGGGTCAGGCCACATACCTCTTGAGGTCTCTGGATGGGCTTGTGATCTAGGTTGGTCAAGCCCGGGCGGCTTCACGTTAGCAGCTGTGGGTCCCTGAGGAGGGAGTGCCTCAAGAGCCCCGCAATCGGGCTCATGCTGACAGTCCGTGATTGCGGTTGCTTCTCCTCCCCGGGTTGGTTGTTCCTGGGGCCCCGCTTCTGAGCGTCGGCTGTGTGTTCCTGTCATGATCTCTGCTTCCAAAAGGTCAGGGTTTTCCCAACTCCCTTGGAAGCAGATCCATAACCCAGGTTCCGAGTGCCAACCAGTCCCAATTGGGACCTTTTGGACCCAGTCCTGGCGCCAGTGGCACCAGGCTCATAAATATGCCCAGTCCCAGCGCTGGAAGCGCCGGGCTCATAATGCTTGGGTGGACTTACCTGCAGCAGACCATGCTGCTTACTTGCCTGCCAGTTGAGCCTCTGATCCTCTTCTGTTTGGAACTACTTTTCCTGTTGGGTGGGGCAGGAGCCACTCCCTAGATTCAGAACACTGGAACTCTTCTGGAAAGCAGGAACTCTTCTTACCTAGGCGTGGCTGTGGAAGGAGACACCTAAGCACTACAGGAGGCTATTTAAACCACACCCGATGGATGAATCTTGCTTTGCGTTATTCTGCATCCTCTGCAGCAGAACGCTCATCGTGTCTTCTGCATCTGATCCTGGGCCTAAGGAAAAAGGCTTACCATCCTGAATCCAGTCTTCAGCAACACCTATAAAGACAAGAAAGAACAGGTTAGCATTACGGTCTTCAGTGACAGCTCTTCACTTACCTGGTCCATCGGCTGTCACCAACGCCTCGCGCTGCATTCCGGCATCTGAAAGACAAAGGCTTACTTACTCTTCGTGCGCTCCGGAGGTCTTCACACTGCATTCCGGCATCTGAAAGACAAAAGCTTACCAACTCTTCGCACGCTCCGGAGGCCTTCGGCGCTGCATCCCGCATCTGAAAGACAAAACAAGGTGCGTTTAAAGACATTGGGGAACTTTAATACTCATGTGCCATTACTCCTTTCCACATCTAACCCAGTGGATATTCCGGCACCCTGCAGCCGCTCCGAACTTGTACCTGCAAAATAAAAAGACAGTTAGAGCGCATCGTGAAGCAGGCAACAAGCGCTTACTTACGTGCTTCCAGGCGTTTCTATTCATCACACGGGCTCCATCTTCAACTCACTTCAGCCCGTCATCCGCCATCGCCGGAACCCTGCAAAACAAGAAACATCATTACTAAAGACTTTAAAGACATTAGAATTTCTCAAAACTTACCGTTTGTGCAGTAAACGACGGACAGCAGTCCTCTGAAGTCAAGAGGCCTGCTCCCCTTATCCAGTGAAGAAACTGGTTACAGCACCCTGCCCCGAGGCAGATGGAGTGCACAGCGTTCACTTACCTAAGGTGAGAGCGTTAACCTTTGGGGTTCTACAGGAGAAGAGAAAGGGAAGAAGAGAGAGACATTCAATAACCCAGTTCCTTAATCCCATATTTTCTATCTGCAGACATCTTACCCTTCGAGTCAGACATACAGTGCACAGAGGTTCAGCCCAAAGAGCCAGCCGTGTGTTACACATCACCTTTGAAGATACGGTATACGCCCAGTCAAGACCGGCGCCTCTACGGGAATCAGGTGAGCGTTACAGTTCCCACAAGGTGCCATTGGTTGCCGTGGGGTCTCCGCTTGTATGAGACTCGGGAGTGGGGGGAGGCAATGAGGTCTTTCAGGTGGCCATGCCGCGCCCACTGCTGTTCTTACCCCGCTTGGGTACTCGGACGGGCGTGTGGGCCACAAAGCCCCGCCGAGTATCAATTGCAGATTTCACAGATCGTGGGTCCTGGGGCTGCTTCCCTTGTCCCTGCAAGAATCTTGTGTTTGTCTTGCTGTGCTGCGGTACCTGGGGAGGGTTTGCCTGCTAAATTATTCGCCGATAGCCAACGTTTGGGAGCGGGAGCTTCGGGGACGTGCTGTTTATTCTCCGGCGGCCATCTTCATTATTTCTGTTTTTATTTTTTTTATTATGTATATAGTTATAAAACATTTACAAAAATCAACTTTTCAAACATAAAATGTACACATATACACAATATAAGAGGTGATACAAACATTTCTTAGCTTCATATATGTACAGTTTCAAGAAATATCATATATTAAACTTGAGGCATTAAAAATGTAAAATTCTTTGTGCAAATGAGGTTACAGAATAATAATAGTTGACCTAACAAGAAAAGAAGAAAACAAATATACATAAAAAGATAAAAGAGAACAAGGAAAGGAGATTCACTACATCAGGACAAAAGATTAAGGATCAGCTATTAATTTGATTCTTCAAATTTCAGCAAATATTTGTTTACACTCTTCCAGACCTGAGTAATAGGAATGGTAAGGCCTTCACTATATCCCGACAGACATCTCAGCTAAAATGTTTCACTGGTGATACACTCAAGATTTACCACAAATTTAGTAAGGTAACATTCATACACCGGTCTCATGGTTTGGCAGCTTGTCAGGACGTGTCTGGCTGATTCAATACTATGTCGATCAAGGCATATTCTACACGTCCTTTTCTCTACAGGGATACCCATCCAGGCACCTTTAATCTCAAGAATGTCCAATCGATTAAATCTTAAGTGTAGGAATATTCTTCGTGTGGCAGGAGAGGGAAATAGCTTTAGGTATGTTTCAGGCTGTTTAAACATAAAGGGCATTCTAGAAAAAGAGCTCAAAGACCTCATATACGCAACCTTTTCATGGCTCTTTTCCCAATCCCATTTATCCAAACACTTTTTAAGTGACTTAATCATGGCTCCTTCTCGATACTCCCAGCAGGGTTTCAACCTATTTTTCCAAAAATTGTCAGGTTACTATCCCGAAATGTATTCAATGCAGCAATATTCCCACCCCCCAATGAGGCTTGAAGTATGAACAAGAGGGAACTAGGTCGAGCATGTTTGATCTTGATAAACAACTTAGCTCTATTAAATTCAATAAAAGTAGACAAGAGATATTAACACCATCTCCAATCTAACTGCTTGTATGGACGTATAGTTTGTCAAACCCAATAGGCTTCTCCACATAATACCTCCCATAATGTCAGCCCATAAAGACCAATCCAAATAGGATGTCTCAACTGCGTACAAAAAGGCTGCAGATAGCTTCTGTTTGTAAATGTTAAGAATACAAAGAAGACTATAGCATGCAGTTCGCTTTGAGAAGACATCACAGCAGCCATTGTAGACAGTATCTTTACTCTTTTGTTTTGTTGCAACCTCTCGTTCACTCTTGTTCTACGTACAGTAACCTCATAGCCCAGGTATTTATACCAGGGTACCTTTTCAATGTTACCCAGAGGGCAGGGAATTACAGCCTCTTTGCAGCACTTTCGACCGACAGCCATAAATTGGGTTTTCCCCAAATTTATTTTTAGACAATTTGACTCTGCAGACTCACAGACAGCCTTGGTACTGTGGCATATGCCAATATAGGTGTTATCAAATATAATAATATCATTGGCATAGCCAATCCACCCAATTTTGATATTGCCAATTTTTGGGAAAGCATTACGTTTTTCCATGAAAATGGCCCCAAAATCAGTCGTAAACAAATTAAACAATGTGGGAGCCAAGGCACACCCCTGCACGACTCCCTTTCTGACCGGGATGGATTACGACATCAGACCTTGGTTATCTAACCGAACCCTAGTCGTATTGTCCTCATAAGTCATCTTACATACGTAGAAGAAATGTTCTGGCATGACCAGCATTTCTAATTTAACCCATAGATTGGTTCGGTCAACCATATCAAATGCGGATGAGAAATCAACAAATAACAGGCACAGGGAGAGCCCGTCACTACCATTAGCTTGCTCAATCAGAGTGTTTACAATAAAGATGTTATCATTGGTGGAACAGCCTTTTCGGAACCCAGTTTGGGATCTATCAAGAATGTTATTACTGGCTATCCAGGCATTAATCTCTTTGACAATACAAGTACAAAAGATTTTACTGGGCACATCAGTGAGTGGCAAAAGTCAATCGTTTTCAGGGAGATTACGGTGGCCATTTTTAAATACCGGTATGATGTTAGATGTCCTCCATGAGTTAGGAATTACACTGGTGTCAATTATCTTGTCAAATACTGTTCCGAGAACATCAACCCAGATTTCAGGGTTATCCTTGATAACAACATTACACAGACCATCTGGGCCTAGAGTTCTAGAAGATTTCAGTTGCTTAATAATAGTAATAATATCACCATTATTGATAATAAAATTAGGAATAGTTTTTTTTTCAAGGCAGGTCATCTCACCTTTGAACTTGTCAGAAAGAAAGTTAGCCCAGGTCGGACTATCAATAGTACATATGAGTTCCTGCTTACAACTATTGGTAGCTGACTTATAATTAGCCCAGAATTCTTTTGTATCCCCAAGTATTATACCTACCATATTTTGCCAGTTAATGTTGTTAGCAGAGGCCCAATATCTACGAACCCAATTTCTGTATGTGTTTTTAATCTTACGGTTCACAGTGAAGAGATCCTCGGAAGGTAGAGCACTGCGAGCACTTGCTCTTAGATCTGTAAGCATTTTTATCTTCATGTTACATATCACCTTATCAAAAGGTCTCTGGTAGTGCTGACCATACTTAAAAGGTAGTAATTTCCCCCCCATTGGCATCATATCTTGCATACAAGACGATATCCAACATGTGATCTCTTTCGCAGTAAACTTAGTCATATGTCCAAAACATAGTCCCTGACTCCATAAAGTAGCGTTAGCCAGATTTCTATCCGACCAGCCCAACCTATTACCTTTAGTTGTGACATCCACTTCGCCAATCCTATCATAGAACTGCAACTTCTTTTTATCCAACACAAGAGTACAAACCCGCATAGAATGATCACTGAATGAGTTATCTATTATCTGAAAGTTATCCAGTAAAGCAAAGATCTTGTCACTAAGGTACAGATAATCCAAGGTAGAAGAATATAAGCCATTGGACCATGTAGCATTGATATGCGACTTAGTTTTAGAAAATTAATTTGCCACCTGCAATTCCTCCACATCAGCAATAAAAATGTTCCACCTTTTGATTTCTCATGGCCACCATTACTACAGTTCAACAGAGTAAGCCCGTAATCTTGGCAATAAGATCACCCCCTAGAATCACATTAACATTACCATCAGCAGCATATTTATCGGATAGACAGTCAAGATATCCATTTGAATATCAACCGTACAATCGTCACCAGGAGGATCATATAAATTAATCAATAAGTTTTTACAGTCTCCCTCAAGCTGTACCTCCACTATAAGAACATTAGGATTGCTCATCTCCAACATACATTCGGTAGAATGAGCATCATTCATTACCAGTATGGTCAAGCGACCATAGGCCCTACCCGTTTCTCCTTGTTTAGCATGATTGTAGAAGGCAGTAAGCCGTCAAAACAAGTAGATTGTAAGAGTCAGGTCTCCTGTAAAAATATGATTACAACTTTGTTAAAAAGGCTATAAGAGCCTAAGGGCCCAGAAAGATGACAACGACCTCGTGTATTTCAAGATATTATGGTTAAATTACCTCATTTATAGTTGGATATATGTGGGAGAAAGGAGCAGAGCCATTCCCAATGAGATTTCACAGAGGCCTTGTTAGTTGCAGGTATCTTTGATGCATCCTGAGGGCCAGCTCTGTTGGATTTTTTCTTTCCCCTAGATTTCACATCATCATTCCCTTCACATCCACTATCCAGCACATATCCACTCTTTTTCAACTCAGACGTACAATCACGTATAAGAGCTACCACAGCTTCCCAAAAACAGTGGACCCTAGTAACAAGACCAGGGCACTGTTCAACAAACTTGAAATCCCTGCTCTTGACAATCCTCAAAGTCAGTTGCGAATTGAGGATCTCCAAAAGCCTAAATCTGTTAATAGGGTTTTTTCTTTTATTGGATATGGCACAGATAGTAAACAATCTCTTAGGGAGATTCACTTTTTTTCCCCCATGGTTACCCTTCTCAGTATTCACCTTGGGATTGTTTGTTGACGCGAGTGGCACCCCTTGGTCACGGCCTCTCACCTTAGCTTTATGAACCAGGGTTTTAGTGGAGATAAAACTACTGTCAAGAGTAGTACTAGTTAGATTAGAGGAACTAGTACTGGATTCGTCATCTGTAACTTGAGGAGCTAAAGTGGGTGGATTGGCCTTAGAATAATTTTTTACATTGATGACCCAGGCAGCCATGATATAAGGTTGCCAGTTTTAAGAGCCATATCTTTTTGCTCTTCTGGCTGCCTTCTTTCTAGCATGTTTAGAGAATGATTGTTCATTTTGTGCTAACAACAGATCAGCTTTAGTACTGACTCCTCCCCTCCCCTCTGGGGGTTGATTTACATTAGAGTCAGCAGTTGATTTCTGCTTCGTTCTCCTCTCCCTATTTGACATTTGACATCCCTCTTTTCCCTCATAATCACTCCCTAACATAATCTCAACTAATGTAGACTCCAAATGAATAGAGCCAGAGGCAGCATGGTTAGATTTTGATAGCACATCTGCATTCGATAACAAAGGTACCACAGTATGACCCTCAGTATTAGCATTCAGTAAGACTTTCAGTATTTCAGCATTATTTCAACTTGACAAATTATATTGTGCGATAGTTTCAGCATCATTTTCAGCACAAAACCTTTAGTGGTATTGTGTACATCATGTTCCTTGAATTTGTTACTAATAGTACAATTAGAACATTCATGATTGTCACTTAAAGGTACATGATCTTGGGCTTCATCACTTATGACAATAGAGCCGTCAACCAGACCAGTCAAACAAGGCGAGTAGGAGAGTCTCTGCGAGGCAGGAATATTAGCTTTCACAGATAAGTCAATAGGGGCACGTGCCTCCAAATTAGGGGCACTTGTATTACAGAATGAGGCCTCTGAAGTTCTTATACACTCAATATTAGAATGTTGTCCTTCCAGACTGTAACATAAATTTAGAAGTGAGTTGTTATTATCAAATTCCGTTGAGGTAGAGACCGCCTCACTGAAAGGAACACCATGGATCACTGGCTCCTGATGGATTTCAGCCACAGCCTGTTGTACACCGAAGAAGTCAGTGATCTTCTTACCCTTAGCAGGAATAGTCTGAGTGCTTATTTCCCAAGTGGACACCTCCCCTTTGCCTGTCCCATTCTTTTTGTTCCCCATCGTTTGCTCAGCAGTTTCATGATACAATAGTACTATGCCCGAAAATGAGGCCAACACTTCCACCTCAGAATAGTACACTGCAATGGCTCAAAGAATTAATCCGTCACCAAGGGCATACTGGGCAGTAGAAACCTGGTGTATTATATAGCACCCAGTTGGCTCAAAGATAAGACATCCACAGTCACCATTAGGGTAGCAAGCAGCAGACACTTAGGTAGAGATATTGACTCCAAGACCACAGAGTGGTTCAAAGCTAGCAATCTGCAGTCAGCATGAGGTAAAGAGACACTATCCAACTGGTAAGCACGTGATCCATGTGGGTACAGAAAAACCCCAGTCACTAGTACAAGTAGGCAAGACGATGTATGTGAGCCCAGCACTACGGCTCAAATAAATGCTACAAAAGGGTATCACCTAAGCTTCCAGCAGAAGTGGGGCGATAAACTCCCCCACTAAAGCTCTGTACGCAGCAGGAACTGTAGCAGGCTACAACGAGCACACCGGCTCAGAAGCTCTGATGGACAAATATGGAACAAAGTCTTTAGCCAGGACAAGCAGGCTTTAAACATGCACTGCCCTCGGAGCTCACAAATGAAATGTAGAATGTAGACTGTCAGGCATTGAATGGTGTAGGTATAGATTAAATCAGGGGTCTTACCGCTAGGGTCTCCAGACACCCTCAACCCTCCACTGAAGACTAAACACACTGCTTAAACACTGCGCAGCACTCCGCGCATGCGCAGTGTGTTTGAAGGATATCCTTTCCTGGATGCAAAAATTGAAGGACTGCTGGATTTCTAAGCTGCAATGAGCAAAGCACCGTAGCTCAAACGTGTAGAACCTCTCGTCACCCTGTCACCAAACACACTGCTTACACACTGCGCAGCGCTCCGCCCATGCAAAGTGTATATTAAGGAAATTCTTTCCTGGATGCAAAAATTGAAGAAGGACTGCTGGATTTCCAAGTTCCAATGAGCAAAGCACTGGAGCTCAAACGTGTAGAACCTCTCGTCACCATGTCACCAAACACACTCTGGCTATAAATGTCGAGAAGACAAATGTTCTGGTACTAGCATCAAAGCAAAGCTCAAAGAAATGTCTGTTGAAATGGTTTTTATACAAGAAGCCCTTCTTGATAATAAACGAGTACCGGTATTTGGAAATGAGCATGAACAATAGCAATAGAGAGATACCGTACCTCTTAGATATAAGGAGAAAAGTGCTGGGAGCAGCAGCACAGGCATCCGTTATACATAGGAGGTATGGGAAATTTTCATGCAAACCTCTGGTAACATTTTACAGACAGAAGGTAAATACAGATGATTTTTTACAGGGCTGAGACCAAGTTGATAGACTGCGTGTCAACATGGAAAAAAGAAGGGTTGTTTTGGAGAAAAGTTCTATCTCTTCCAGCATGTGTCCCAGTGCAAGTGATACGTTTTGAGCTAGGCTTCCTACCCTTGGATATTTGATATAGATGGCAGCTAATTAATTTGTACAGGAACTGTATTATCTGTAGCCCAGACCATAGATTTATAGTTCCAATATAGCCACATTGCTAGGCTGAACAGGGGATAAGTTGCTGCGGACATGGAAGTAAGTCTGCTTGGACATAATGGATAAAGCAGACATTCAGCTAGATGTTCTGATAGAAAATCCTAGCAAAGCGAAAAATAAATTGTGACCATACGATTGGAGGATGACTTGGGAAGAATGTAACAGATATGACATTTTTAAACAAGGTAATTGCCATATGAAACCATTATATAGACTCCAGGGTTATCTGACAAATTTCCCTTCCCAAAGATGAGAATGCTATTTCTAAGGTTACGTTTTAATTTGTGGCCCACTAAAGAAGTTCAAGGAGTAAGATCTAGAGCGCCAGATGAAGTAATATGCTGTAGATTCTGTAAGAATGTTAACGAAAAGGAAACACTGAAACATGTGGTGATGCTTTGTCCGAATCTATTGTCACAGAGAAAATTGTTTTTACAGAGTACCTTCAAAGATTTTAGAGATTAAACTACGGATGCTTTATGGGAAATGATTTTTATGGGCCAGCGCCAGAAGGAGGTTTTAGCAGTGATTAGATATTTGTTGTTCTTAGACATTTTGTGAAAATAAGCAATAATGAACGTTGGGATTTATAGACTGTATGGATCTTGTTAGTATTTTGTACCTTGGTCATTCATAATGAAGTATGAAATAATTGTTTTAACATTGATATACTAATTTTGTAATATTGAATGGTTGATATGTATATTTATTCCACTAAAACAATAAAAATAAAATAAAAAATAAAAAAGTCTCTTGCATTCGGATGGCCTGATGTATTCAAAATAACAGCAAAAGTTCCTCTCACTGTGTATGTTGGGTGATGACTTTTCACCTCGGGATTCCCCCTCTTCCAGGCTTAGATCCCCAAATAGTTCTTAACAATATCAGGACCTTCGGAGGTTAGCTTTCCTGCTTACGATGGCCTGATTGATTCAAAATGAACAAACAAAAAAAATTCCTGAGGTGCTAATTCTTCAGCCCCTGGGTCCCTCTCTTCCGAGCCTCAGACCCCTCTCAAATGTCCGCCTCCCTCCTTTCGGGTTCACTTTGGCTTGTATTCAAAAACAATTTCTCGGTTGCATTCACGTTTTGTTGGGTGTGAGTTTCTTACTCCTGGATCCCCCTTTTCCGGGCGCAGATGCTTCTAAACTGTTTGCCTCCCTCGGTCTGGCTCACTATGGCTTTCAACACAATCTCCTCTGCTTATATTCTCAAATGTAAGTGTCTTTTCAAACAGTTCAATGTGGACCACCATCGGCTGGGTTAACTC
Organism: Ambystoma mexicanum; assembly: GCF_040938575.1. Taxonomy (NCBI): domain Eukaryota; kingdom Metazoa; phylum Chordata; class Amphibia; order Caudata; family Ambystomatidae; genus Ambystoma; species Ambystoma mexicanum. The sequence goes on from NC_090936.1 coordinate 116,606,643, forward strand.
TTGTGAACACACTGTTCCTTTGGGACTTTAGACTTCGCCCCTTTTCATCTGCATCCCTCCTTTGGGTTCACTCTTGCCAATCTCACAGTTCCTTCTACCTTCTTATGATGTGGGATTCACTTACCTTCTTCTCTATCATCTGCTGGTCAAAGACTTTTGACTGTACAAAGGATTTTACCAGACTGCCATATGACCACTTTGACCCTCTTCTCGCCTTTCCCAAGGCCTTCTGGTAACAGTAGTTTCAACAATTGGGTAATCGGCCAGAGTTTCTCGAGTGAGCACCCACGTGGTTCCTGGCTCATCTGCAGCTGGCTTTCCCCTTTTACATCAACAGTTCTTTGTACATTCTGCAATCAGCCGTTTGCTACTTTTGTTCCACGCAGTTCGGTTTCTTTGTCGGTCCTCCCCTCGACTTACCAGCTGTGATGAACCGCTTGGCTTTCTTCGTATCGGGAGTCAAGGCCGGTACCACGGTAGCAGGCGTCTCCTTCTGTCCTGCTTATCATCGTAGGCACCCTCCTTGTACCGTTGACATCTGCTGCAACACACTTGGGCTATTGTTCGCGGTCTTACAATTCCTTCCACGTAGGTCTCACGGGCCTTGGTCAGAAATGGCAAGGTTGGTTCTCTCCTTCTCACTTTCTCGGGTTTGCGCCGTCTTTCTCCTCCTCTTGAACTGCTGTGCCTGGATAGCTGTCTCGTCATGCGGTCTGCCTTGCTCACATGGTGCTCTTGTGCTCCACCTTTTATTCCTGTGGGGAAGGGAAATGGCTGTCATGTGTGTGTGATTATGGTCAATTGCCTGACTTTGCCTGACCCTGGTGTTGGGACACGTCAGGTAAACGGCTCTGGTGTTTGTCTGTCGTCTTTCATGGTGTGTGAAAGTGTTAAGAGTCAGAAAGGGGGCGGGAGGGGGTAGAGTGTTTGATTATCCTACGGGATAGGATTGGAAAATGTGCTATATGGAATTACAACCCTCATAACAGGGGGGTTGATAAACTCAGAAGGGTGAGATTGATAGGGTTTGTGAGACAAATGGGAATGCCCAGGATTATTATTGCACACAGAACAGGGGGGTTGTGGGAACAATAGTGTTTATTCAAGTAGACTGGGTGTTTGGAAAAGAGCAATCAAAGGACATGGAAAAGAATGACCGGGAATAATCGGGTAAAACACAGGAAAACAGGGATTCTGGGAGAGATAATTTCTGGGTGCAACAGGGTCTGGAATCCTAGGGGATTGGATGTATGCAAGGTTTTGATGATGTCTGGGCAAAAAAGATTCAATTGTAGGAAGGGAGGCAGATGTAGTGCAACCTACAAAGGTCTTGGGGATCTCGTCCGCCTCTCCTTCTTCCCCGGTATAATACTATATCTCACCTGGTGTATTTCCCTGAGCACAAACCTGGGCTGCCCCATCCAGGTGATCCTCTCTCGCTCATCCGCCCCTAGAGTTGGGGTCTGAAAGCATCAACCCTTTCCAGACCACCTGAATAAGGGATTCTCGAGGCCTGCTTGGGAGAATACCCTCAGGTTTCTCACAGTAGATAACATAACAATATCAATACATCTAAAACAAATTTAGAGTTCTAGTTTTGTCCCAAAGTCTCATTATGAAGCATTGGTTTTGAACTGCTGTGTATATTTTTTGATAGTATTGTAGAAACATACACAAACACGTAACCACTCCATTGAAAGGTTGTTGGAGGAAAGAGGTTAACAACTGTGAAGAGAGTGCACAGCCCGCTTAGGGACTGCTTAACATGGTGGTTAGGTCAGACTCCACGTGGGAACTTCCACTAGCGCAGACAGGAATTCCACATATCAGATTATACGCAAGCTGTTTACTTGTTCCTTCTCTTTATCTTGCTTTGCCTGCTGAAACTGTTTGGTAATCATATGCATTCATGCTTGTAAACTCTTTTATGAATATGCTTACAAGTCAGTTCTGCTTTATCAAGATTTGCCAAAGGCCGTTTCCACTGTACATGTTCCCCCAATATGCTTCTTTTGGACCCACTAGGTGGACACGGCATTAGGCCATGGCCACTCTACATGTCTTTTGGTCCCACTAGCCAGGGCCTTTGGCCCTGGCCAGTGAGCATGGCCTTCAGCTGTGCCCACTGTATATTTTAAAACACTACTGTGTGTGTGGACCGCCGATCTCCTTACCAAAAACAGGCCCACCTCTGAAGAAGCGAGTGCAGATTTGTCCGTAGAGCAAGTTTATTGTACAAATGGCTGGAAGGGGCTAGGTGACGGCGTACAAACTAACCTGATTCTCCTCTAAGCAAAGATTTCACAGTATATACATTATTGCAACAGTTAACACACTCCCACATATTTCTTTACAAAGACATCAGCCCCAAACAAGATTGGTCAACCCTATACAAAGAAATCTAATGCCCCTCAGTTTCCACGCTCTCATTTGATACATTTATTTAACCACCACCCCATTTGGACATACATATGCATTATCTCATATTGGGGATCTTTCCGTAGTAGGTCATGACATCATCACATGGTTACATAGTCACACAAAACAATCCTAATTTATTACAGGTTCCATCTGGTCGGGGACCTCTAACCCTGGTTATGATGCACATGGCTTTACCAAAGATACTTCAACTATATGAGGAGGGAGAAAAACAAACAAGTTCCCTTTGAACTGACGATAAACATCTTCTCCGCCCAGACTTGCTGGCGTCCTCTTTTCACAATAATCTCTAACGAATACCATTTCAGCACTCCTGGTCTCTGATCATTGCTGACAACCTGATCAAAATCCATAAACCATTTGTCTACTCTGCCCTTAAGCACCCCTTGCACCGGGTTTATTACCTGGCCCCAAACCGAACCTTAAAGGAGGTCCGACTTCCCTGGTCACTGAATAACAACCCTCATGTACTTAAAAAGATGACATCTCTACACAATAGCACCAAGTCGTAAAACCGTTGCCTGAACGCAACTGACCATTTGATGTCATTGCAGCTGCCTGAATGCTGTTAGCTGTCTTCCTACAGCTTTTGTACTCGATCAACCAGCTTCCCAGGTCACACAGAGTTTATCTCGTCACCCCAGTTTTCTGCGGCCTACACAAACTATGAAAGATCTGCGGAATACAGATTCATGTATGTGCCCCTTGTTCCCAAACTATCCCAAACACATTTCCCTGAAGACCCCCATGTACGTATGTCTGTGCATGTAGGTTCAAGACTAAAGCATCCCCTCAGTGGCTGATCCATCTGCAAATCTCCTTTCTTGCGTGCGCATATGGAGCTTCTCACTTCTCATCTGTAGGCGCTACATGGCATGCCAGGCGACTAGATTGTGTTCATATTGTGTCGACAGACTTGTCATTATGTTGCTACGTGCATGCAAATCTAAAATACATCAACTAAATACAAAGTAACACTAATGGTAATGCTTATCCCATCCTCATTAACTACACGGGATCCAAGGAAAACTGCAATATCGCGCCAATATCACCGGCACCCCAGTCACAATTATGGCACGCACAAGGCGAACACTTCTTTCCTATTGAGACCATTATCAAGCACTTCAACATTCCCCCCTTTAGTTGATGCATTAACTAATAAACCAATCCCCTGTTCTTCTAACCCACCTTCTTGGGGAAACAAAGCACTACAGACATCTCTCAATCTACCCACTGTTCCATACCGCACCTGGAGTCCCAACCTACCCTGGATCTATTTCTAACTCAGTCTGAGCACCCATGTGATATAAAATGCCCGTGGTTCTAGCCTTTGAAGGGTCACAGTCAGCATGGCAGCTGTTTTAGGTATCTGGGCAGAGCAGCATCATAAGAGCATCTGACAGGTACAAAAGATAATGAGCAAAAAGACAAAAATTGGCATGAGGATCTTAACAGATATGCTCATTCAGGAAGGCACCCAAGATAGTCCAACTGTAATTCATGCTGCCTTCTCCATGACCCCCCCCTTAGATTATGTAATGCAGCAATTGTCTATGTCTGAGTCCCATTTTCCAAATTGTTAGGCGGCATGAAAGTACAGCACTGTTACGCTCACCTGACTCCCACGGAGGCGCTGGCCTGGTTCGCACTGCTGTGACCTCTTCTAAGGTGATGCGCAGGGTTCGGAAGACGGACTGGACCGGGCTCCCAAATCTGGCTTGCCTGGCTCGCAGAAGTATCCTTCTGTAGGCGAAAATAGGGGATTAACTGTCTGCGGGGTAATGCAATCGGCCTCCCACTTTCCCCTCTCACCCTCCTCGAAACCCTTCTGTGATTTCTCGTAGCGTCTCACCTTAGGGTCTGGAAGGACAAGCTCTCCATCCTGCTTCTGATGCAGGGGCGCGTTGGTATCCAGTTACTTCACTGGATTTTCGGATTGGTGAGAACCAAACTTGCTTGGCTTCCAGGTAAGTTTTTTGATAAGAGGTTCCCCTTGTGTCCATGCATTAATGTACTAATGCTAGCGTCTTTTTCCCCATAGGGGCCGGGGTACGGAATGCCGGGGAACAGGCACCGACCCGAGATGAGAGGTGAAATCCTTGTAGAAATCAGGTAAGTCTTTAATGAGCGTTTTTTGGTAATGTCTTTTCATTCGCTCATTAACGCTGATGTCTCTTTTTCCCCTTAGGGGCCGGGGTCCGGAAATGCCAGGATGCGGCGCGGACCCAAAATGAAGAGGGAATGAATCAACAGGTAAATCTTAACATGGAGATTTAGCTTTCCGTATTCCCTTCTCTCTCTCACCTTTTGTTCTGGTCTTTTTCTCCCTAGGCGCTGGGGCGTGACTGCGAATCCGGATAATCGCTGCTGAACATGGAGGCGCCCTGTAAAGGTGAGTGGAATGCGGCGCTGCAGCGATCGACGCGATGAGCTTTTAAATGAAAGTCTTCCTTTTCAGGATTGTCGGCGAGATGTCTCCAGGATGCGGATTTAGCAGGTAAGGACTTTTCCTTCTTCTGTCCTCTTCTTCTCTTCCTTTGCAGGTGATCCAGGATGCTGGCAGGCGTGGCAGAAGTCAGGATGCAGGAGCAGACACGGTGAGCGTCCAGCTGCTAGATGCAGAACAACGCGAAGCACGTGTGGATGTTCGGGTGGGGTTTAAATAGCCTTGGAAGAAGTTCCAGGTATGTATCCTTCTTCCAATCAGGTATGTATCCTTCACCGACCACGCCCGGATGGTAAATTAGTCCCACAGGTAAAGTAGTTTTTTTCAGGCCTCAAAGAGGCCGGGATCCTGCAGCATGGTCTGCATCAGGTAAGTGCACTCAAGCACTCCCATAATGAGCCTGGCGCCTATGGAGCCAGGACTGATGTCTTTTATGAGCGTGGCGCCATAGGCGCCAGGACACTGTCCAAAGGGCCCCTATATGGGGTTGCTGGGTCTTTCCTTGGGGACTGGATGTCCGCTTTCGGGGACACAGGGCTTGAACCGGCTCCCCGGGAGCAGGCATCATGACAGCACTCCCCCCCAAGGCCCCTCCCAAGGTTGTTCCTTCTGGGGGTTTTGGTTTGTCTGGGAAGAGTCGGTGGAATTTCCTGACTAATCGAGGTGCATGCACATGGTCACTGGGTTCCCACGACCTCTCCTAAGGTCCGTACCCCTTCCAATCAATTAGGTAGAACAGTTTTGACCTAAATATTTTTGAGTCTAAAATGTTCTTCACTTCAAATTCGGGCTCCCCATCTATTAGAATAGGTTCTGGAGGTTTGAGTAGTCGGGTTCCGGGTACCACTGGTTTCAGAAGTGACACATGAAAAACAGGGTGAATTCGTATACTAGCTGGTAAATCAAGTTTAACAGCCACTGGGTTAATTATTGCCGTAATAGAATAAGGTCCCAGATATTTTGGGTTAAAAGTTTGAGGCCCTTTGAGTGGTAAATGTCTGGTAGCTAACCACACTTGATCCCCAATCTGATACAGAGGTGCTTCACTCCGATGTAGATCAGCATTCTCCTTGTATTTTCTCTTGGCTTGTTGTAAATGCGTAGTTGCCTCTTTGAAGGCTTGGGTAATTGTAGAATGCAGATGTTCTACTGCAGGCATTCCGAGGTTCTGAGGTGAGTCAAGGTTTGAGGTTCGAGGGTGATGCCCAAACAAAGTATAAAAAGGACTGTGGCCAGTTCCAGAGTGTACCGAATTATTATATGCGTATTCGGCTATCCAAAGAATGTCTTTCCAGTTGCTTTCAGATTGCTGTAACATACACCGTAAGTACTGTTCAAGGGTCTGATTTGTCCTCTCGGTCTGACCATCGGTCTGGGGGTGGTGACTGGTCGATAATCTTACGTCGATCTGCGCCATTTGACAACATTTGCGCCAGAAGTGGGAAATGAATTGGCTTCCCCGGTCAGAGATTAGTATAAATGGGAATCCATGTAGCCAAACAATATTTTCGAGGAATTCTTTGGCTAGGACAGAAGCTGAAGGTAAACCTTTCAAAGGAATAAAGTGGGCCATTTTGGAAAACAAATCCACAATTACCAGAATAGTATTGTACCCCGAACAAGGAGGCAGGTCTGTAATAAAATCCGTTGATAGGGTGTGCCAGGGTGCTGGTGGTATGTCTAGAGGTTGAAGGAGACCGGCTGGTCTTTTCTTTTGACTTTTATTTTGGGCGCAAACACCACAGGACATCACAAAAGATTTAACATCTTTTCGCCAAGAGGGCCACCAAAATTGTCGTTTCACCTTTTCCTCTGTCTTGGCAATACCGGGGTGTCCCTCTATTAATGTATCATGATAACCGGAAATAACTAGTTCGTGTAATTCCTTATGTGGCAGGAATAAGCGTCCTTGGAAATAAGGTAAACCATTATCTATGGTAAAGTCTGATCCCTTTTGTATCCATTCCTGAAAGGTTGTAGGGTCCAGGAGTTGTTTCACTCTGGCTTGAATGTCTTCAAGCGTCTGTAACGAAGTCATGCCTAGAATCCTCTGTACGGGAATTATTGGTACTGGTTCTGAGTTTGTATCAGATTCTCCCATTCCAATTCGGGATAAGGCGTCTGCTTTGCCATTCTTGCAGCCAGGTCGATAGGTAATCACAAAATCAAATTCAGCGAAAAACAAAGCCCATCGGAGCTGCCGTGATGACTGAGCCTTGGCGGTTTTCAAATACTGTAAATTCCGGTGATCAGTGAGCACTGTGATGGTATGTCGAGCGCCAAGCAGATAATGCCGCCAGGCTTTAAAAGCGGACTTAATGGCTAACAGTTTTTTGTCCGTGATTGCATAATTAACCTCGGGTGCCAAGAATTTTCTGGACCAAAATGCTACGGGATGCAGTTGGTTGGTTTCGGGATCTCTTTGGGACAGGACAGCTCCCATGGCTAGGCTGGATGCGTCAGTCTCGACGACATAAGGGAGATCTGGACGCGGGTGTTTCAATATAGGTGCAGAGGTAAACTTAGCTTTTAAATCCTGAAAGGCCTGCTCGGCTTCTTCAAACCATTCAAAATGTTTATTTTTCCTCACGAGTGCAGTAATGGGTTGTACCACGCGTGAAAATTCCGGGATAAACCTGCGATAGAAATTGGCAAAGCCGAGCATGCTTTGAACCCCTTTTACAGAGCTAGGTGATGGCCATTTGAGGATGGCATCCACTTTTCTTGAGTCCATTCGCACTCCTTTGGGTGTCAGGATGAAACCTAGAAACTCGACTTCTGTGGTATGGAAAATACATTTCTCCAATTTAGCAAATGGTTTGGTTGGCACAGTTTTTCAAGTACTGCCCTGACGTGTTTTCTGTGATCACATTCCGAAGAGGAGTACACCAGAATGTCATTGATATATACGACAACACAAACATTCATGAGTTCCCGAAGGACATCATTCATGAAGTATTGAAAGGCAGTCGGCGCGTTACACAATCCGAAAGGTATCACCTGGTACTCGAATAATCCGTATTTAGTACGGAAGGCAGTTTTCCATTCGTCGCCTTCTTTAACTCGTACCAGATGATAAGCCCCCGGAGATCTAACTTGGTGTATATGCAAGCGTCCTTCACCTGGTCAAGGAGTTCAGGGATCAGAGGCAGAGGATAACGGTTTTTAACCGTTATCTGGTTCAATGCGCGGTAATCGATACAAGTTCTAAGGTCGCCTTCTTTATTGGGCACGAAGAACAAAGCCGAGGATGCCGGGGACTTTAACGGGCAAATAAAACCATTAGCTAGGTATTGATCCAAATATTGTCTCAAATACAGATTCTCAGGTTCGGTAAGGGCATAAATCCTGCTACAAGGGGGTTGTGCACCGGGCACCAGATCGATTTGGCAATCGTACGATCTGTGAGGAGGTAACGTGTTGGCCTGTTCCTTTTGGAAGACGTCCTGAAAGTCTTGGTATTCCGGAGGTAGTTGCATGGAGGCAGAGGTTACAGATGCTAGATTAATCTTCAGGTTTTCTGGGTAGCAGGTTTGTGTACAATCCGGGAAGGTTATTCTCTTAGCTCGCCAATCAATTCGAGGATTATGTGTCTCTAACCAAGGGATTCCAAGAATAACCTGAATCTGTGGAGCCTTGATTACATCAAACACAACACCCTCCCGATGGCCGTCGGGACCAGTAAGAGTCACCTCAGTAGTGGAATGTGTTACCGGTCCAGAGGCAATTTCAGTTCCATCGACTATGGTGATGACATCTTTGCTGGTTTTAGGACAGAGAGGGAGGTTAATCCTAGAGACCAATTCACGATCCACATAGTTTCCAATAGCCCCACTATCGATGTATGCCTTTATTGCATGCAACCGCTTAGGCTGTTCTGGATCTACAAGAACCATTGGCACAATGAAATGCGAGGTCTGAGAGTTCGTTTTCAAGCTCGGCAAGCGGACCCCTACACTGGTCGGGCGGAGTCGTTTCCCGAAACAGAGTCTTCATGGTTTTTATCAGCGGCTCCTACCGCCTTTCGGGGTGGTTTTGCCTGGCAATCTCGTAGAAAGTGTCCAGAATTCCCACAATAAAGACATAATTTTAACTGCTGCCTCCTTTCACGTTCCTTTTGAGTTAAGGGTCCTTTAACCCATCCAATTTGCATAGGCTCAGAGACATCAACTCCCTTGGGGTTAGCATGGGTCTTGACCAACACCCGGGTCTCAAACCTGGACCGATCTGCTTTTCTGTTTTGAAGTCTGTGATCCAACTGGACCACTAAGTCTATATACTCTGTGCATTCTTGGGGCGGATTTACAACTTGGGCCAAGACATCTTTAAGTTCTCCGCGAAGGCCTCGATAAAACAACGTGACTCTTTTATCCTCTGGCTATCCCGTTTCCACAATTAGTCTATTAAAAGTTGCAATATAGGATAGGAGGACCTGATTGCCCTGTCGCAGGGATAGAAGTTCGTCATCCAGAGCCTGCCCCTGAGAGTGTCGAGCAAATAACCTTTCCATGCTTGCTTGAAACCTTTGAAAATCACGGAGAATCGGGTCATCTTGAGTAACCAGTGGAACTGACCAATCCGCAGCGCAGCCGCTGAGATATGACAATACAAAGGCTACCTTGGTCTGATCATTAGGGAAGGCACCAGGTCTGCATAGGAAGTGCAAACGACACTGATTCATGAATACGGCAAATCGTTTGGCGTCCCCAGCAAAGCGTTCGGGTGGGGCCAGCGGCATGTTTCCAGGTAGATTAATCTGCACAGGGTTACTGGAAACCACAGGAGCGGGGTTCCCTCCGGAACCGGGTAGAGGAGTTTGCTCAGCTTGACCTTGCAAAAGCTGTCTGGCCAGGTCATCAGTTCTTTCCTTTGATATTATTAATTCCCTCCTGAGGGCATTAGTCTCTTGACGAGCGGCATGTACTTCGGCCCGTAATTCCCCCAGTAATTGGGCCAACTGATCAGTCTCAGAACTTTCCATAGCGCCTGGGTGGGAATTTGTAGGAAGGCTTTGCGTTCTATTACGCTCACCTGACTCCCACTGAGGCGCTGGCCTGGTTCGCGCTGCTGTGACCTCTTCTAAGGTGATGCGCAGGGTTCGGAAGACGGACTGGACCGGGCTCCCAAATCTGGCTTGCCTGGCTCGCAGAAGTATCCTTCTGTAGGCGAAAATAGGGGATTAACTGTCTGCGGGGTAATGCAATCGGCCTCCCACTTTCCCCTCTCACCCTCCTCGAAACCCTTCTGTGATTTCTGGTAGCGTCTCACCTTAGGGTCTGGAAGGACGAGCTCTCCATCCTGCTACTGATGCAGGGGCGTGTTGGTATCCAGTTACTTCACTGGATTTTCGGATTGGTGAGAACCAAACTTGCTTGGCTTGCAGGTAAGTTTTTTGATAAGAGGTTCCCCTTGTGTCCATGCATTAATGTACTAATGCTAGTGTCTTTTTCCCCATAGGCGCCGGGGTACGGAATGCCGGGGAACAGGCACCGACCCGAGATGAGAGGTGAAATCCTTGTAGAAGTCAGGTAAGTCTTTAATGAGCGTTTTTTGGTAATGTCTTTTCATTCGCTCATTAACGCTGATGTCTCTTTTTCCCCTTAGGGGCCGGGGTCCGGAAATGCCAGGATGCGGCGCGGACCCGAAATGAAGAGGGAATGAATCAACAGGTAAGTCTTAACATGGAGATGTAGCTTTCCTTATTCCCTTCTCTCTCTCACCTTTTGTTCTGGTCTTTTTCTCCCTAGGCGCTGAGGCGGGACTGCAAATCCGGATGATCGCTGCTGAACATGGAGGCGCCCTGTAAAGGTGAGTGGAATGCGGCGCTGCAGCGATCGACGCGATGAGCTTTTAAATTAAAGTCTTCCTTTTCAGGATTGTCGGCGAGATGTCTCCGGGATGCGGATTTAGCAGGTAAGGACCTTTCCTTCTTCTGTCCTCTTCTTCTCTTGCTTTGCAGGTGATCCAGGATGCTGGCAGGCGTGGCAGAAGTCAGGATGCAGGAGCAGACACGGTGAGCGTCCGGCTGCTAGATGCAGAACAACGTGAAGCACTTGTGGCTGTTTGGGTGGGGTTTAAGTAGCCATGGAAGAAGTTCCAGGTATGTATCCTTCCTCCAATCAGGTATGTATCCTTCCCCGACCACGCCCGGATGGTAAATTAGTCCCACAGGTAAAGTAGTTCCTTTCAGGCCTCAAGGAGGCCGGGATCCTGCAGCATGGTCTGCATCAGGTAAGTGCACCCAAGCACTCCCATAATGAGCCTGGCGCCTATGGCGCCAGGACTGATGTCTTTTATGAGCCTGGCACCATAGGCGCCAGGACACTGTCCAAAGGGCCCCTATATGGGATTGCTGGGTCCTTCCTTGGGGACTGGATGTCCGCTTTCGGGGACGCAGGGCTTGAACCGGCTCCCCGGGAGCGGGCATCATGACATGCACATACTCCCAATTTCTTGGCACACTGCCCCCGCCATAGCTGTTAGGAGGTTGTGATGAATCCTGCAGAGTCATCACCAAACCCCAGCCTAAAGTCCTCTTCCATGTGGCCATGGTGAGGCAGTCGCTACCTGATCCTAACCATAGGAGTGGTATCGGAGGGGGAGGGTCACATGGGAGGATACGGCTATCAAGGGGAAGTGGTGACTCAGCTGGGAGAGACACAGTATTCATGCTCTTCAGAGGATGAGAGTCATATTATTCCCAGATACCTAATGGCATGTTAACAATGTACAAGTCCATCCCATATAACTACTCAAAGAACAGGTTATGGGAAATAATTTAGACAGAACAGGGTTTGTGCCTCAGGAGTTCAAGAGTTAAATGTGAAAGCCTTGAACTGTCCTATTTCTACACTGGGTAAAAATCCTCACTCTAATGTTGGGTAACAAACTCTTTTCGCAACCTTCCCTCACTCTAAGAACTCTCAACATATAAAACAGTCAAAACTAAGTATAAAAAGATATTCTGATGGACTTCAGTACCCATAATGCTCATGGTACTGGGATGAGGAAGAAGGGCTCAGAGTCAGTGTAGATTCAGAATTCTACTTTCCAAAAAGTGCCGTCTAGTTGTTACAGACCAAGGCACCCGAGCAGCATATTTACATCCCAAAGTGAGGCACAGCTGAGAGAAGGTGAAGGAGATGAGGAAGTAGATGGTGATGGCGTAGCTGAAACAGACGCTCTCCGAGGTGAAGGAATTGCTCCACAGAGAAGAAAGCCAGCAGATGCCATTGCAGAGAGCGGAGGCCAGTGGCATTGCAGAGGAGTAAAGCGAAAAGAGGCATCTTAAGGAGCAGCCCAGCTGACGAGGAGACATGCTCCCAACTCAGCACATGGCAAACGGTTGAGAGAGAGGCCGCAGAAGATCAACACAGCTGTCAGAGCTCCTGGAGACAAACACGCAGCTCACCGAAGGTACGCGGAATTAGGAGAGGGAGAGGGTGGGACACCAGAGGTCTGCCGCAACAGCTGACTGTTACAAGGAGCAGCTCAAGAAAGGCGATGAGGTTGCAAAGTGCAACTACTGACCCCATGGAAAATTGTTACAACCCTATCATTTGGAATACCAAACAATTAAAGAAACAGAGCAGATGTGTCAAGAGTGTGAGTTCCCTTTTAGGGGAATGCAGATGGGGAAAGCTTATAATCCACATTGCCAACAGCCAAGAGGCTCATAGAAAACCACAAAAAAACAACAAACGCATCCCCCTTTAGGAGATGTACAATGGGGAAAGCTTATATCCCGCATTGCCAACAGACAAGAGACTGTGAAACCATACAGAGGCGACATGGGCGCACAACTCCCCCTTTTTTGGATATCAACTGGGGGAAACTTGTGATGCAAACTGCCAACAGTCAAGAAGCTGTAAAGAAATAGTTAAGAGACACTTTGAGAATAATTCTACTACACCAAGCTCTCAGTTTGGGGAAAACTGGAACACACATTACCAAGAGGCTATACGAAAAGGCAGGTATTGTGCAGCCCTCCTTCCAAGGGGCATTGGTGTGTAGAACCTTGGAACCAATTTTGCCACCAAGTTTGATTATAGTTGTAGACGTTTTGTTCCTGGCAGCGACCACAGTAGATAGTCCTGGCAGGCAAGTATACTAAGAAAGAAGAAGATGGTTTGAAGAAGTATGTTTGTGACAAAAAGGTGTGGTGGAAAAAACATTTGTAGAATCAAAGAGCTTATTGACCTTATCATTTGTTTGACCAGCTGTGGCATCAACAAGAGGAGGAGTTGTGCTTTCCTGCCAAAAGTAGTTCATTTGAAGAAGGTGTGACATGCTAGTATTTGTTAAAAGTTTTGAAAAAAACAATTACTTTGGTTTTGAACTTGTGTTATGAAAGAAATACATTTACCTTTCCAAAACCTTGAGTTATGTAAGAAGGAACAAGTTAGTTACTTACCTGTAACTGTTGTTCTCCAGCATGGGTCTGGCATGGATTCACATGCTCATGAATATTCCCCGTCGTCAGGCTGGGAATCCTCAGTAAAGAAATAATCAGTATCAGTTTCGTTTCTGATCTGTCTTTCTTAGTAGTAACCAGTCACTGGTCTCTGGGTCATACTGTCCCCAGCCAATGACTCCCCTCTCACTAAGCTCCCCCCCCGGCTGCCATCCTCAGATTTGGTAGCACGTAAAGTGGCAGTATGACCAAGTGAAGAGCCACAGAGGGGAAGGAGGGAGGGTTCGCATGTGAATCCATGCCAGACCCATGCTGGAGAACAACAGTTACAGGTAAGTAACTTGTTCCTTCTCCAGCATGGGGTCTGGCATGGATTCACATGCTCATGAATATAAGAATACATAGAAGTACACACATGCACAACCACGGGAGGTGGCAAGGCTCAACATTAAGCATTACATAAAACTTAACATTAAGCATCTCTTACCTCCTCACCAGGCTCACCTTAAGCGAACAGATTGCACAGCACTGCCTGGCCAACTCTGGACTCCTCCCTGGAATCCCGGTCAACGCAGTAGAATCTCGTGCAGGTGTGCGTCGACCTCCACGTAGCAGCCCTGCAGAGGTCCAGCAGGGGCACACCAGACAAGACCGTTGTGGTAGCAGCGATCGCTCTGGTTGAATGGGGTCTCGGACGGCCGGGCAAAGGTCGGTTTGCCAACCGATGACAGTGCATGTTGCAGCCAGAGAGCCATCTGGAAATGGAAGCCTTCGAGAGAGCCTTCCCTTGGTTCACAGGTCCAAAGTTCACAAACAGCTGTGATGTCTTCCGAAAACTCTTCGTTCGGTCCACGTAGAACTTCAGCGCTCTAGCTACATCCAGCGAGTGCAAGGTCCTCTCGGCCGGCGACAAAGGCGACGGCAAAAAGACGGGTAACACCAAGGGGTAGTTGAGATGGAAGTCCGATGGCACCTTGGGCATGAAGGAGGGGTGCGTCCTCAGCACTACCCTCGATCCATGGAAAGTCAAGTATAGAGGCTTGCAGGATAGGGCCTGAATCTCTCCCACGCGTCATGCAGAGGTGATGGCCACAAGGAATGCTGTCTTCCATGACAGGAACTTCAACGGAGCCGAATGCAAGGGCTCGAATGGCGGGCCCGTGAGCCTGGTCAGCACCACGTTGAGCTCCCACGCCGGGGCTGCAGCCTTCAACGGCAGAAACGATTGAAACAGTCCTTTCATAAACTCCTTCTCCAGGCGATGATACCACAGGAACGATCGTCCTGCAGTTCTGGTGTATCGGGAAATCGCTGCCAGATGTATCTTGATGGAAGCATGAGCTAGTCCAGCTTTGGCCAGCGACAATAAATATGGTAGCACCTGAGGAGCTGTAATCCGTAGAGGGTTAATCGTCTGTGCACGGCACCAGACAGAGAACCTCTTCCACTTGTGTCCGTAGCACTTGAGAGTTGAGGACACCCTGGCCTTTGCAAGAACCTCTCTGCAGTCAGCCGGGATATCGTACCCTCCAAACTCTAGCGCTGCAGGAGCCAGGCCTGCAAGTTCAGCGACTCTGGGTCGTGAGGAAGAATGGCACCTCCTTCTCTGGAGAGAAGATCTGCGTCCATCGGCAGTTTGACTGGTGGGGACGCTGACAAGTCCAGAAGGTCTGGGAACCATATTTGTCTCGGCCACCTCAGTGCGACAAGGGTCATCCTGCAATGTGACCACTTGAGTTGGTTGATGAGCCTGAGCAGCAACGGCAACGGAGGGAACGCATACAGGAACAGGCCGTCCCAGGGGAACGAGAAAGCATCGCCCATGCTCCTCGGCTGGGGGAACCTGCTGGCGAATCTCTGGCACTTGGAGTTTGTCACCGTCGCGAACAGGTCGATTTGGAGTTTGCCCCATCGCCGGAAGAGTTGATCCACTTGATCCTGGCAATGTTCCCACTCGTGGCACGAGCGCAGCTCCCTGCTGAGTGAGTCGGCGATGGTGTTTCTTATCCCTGCTAGATGAAAAGGTATCAGAAACATCCCCTGGGCAACGGCCCAGTGCCAGAGATCCTGGGCTTCCTTGGACAGGGCTGGGGATCTGGTTCCTCCCTGCTTCCGGATGTAGAACATCGTGGTGGTGTTGCTGGTGAAGATCCTCACCACCTTGCCCTTGAGGGATGGGAGGAATGACGTGAGGGCCCAGAAGACTGCTCGGAGATCCAGTATGTTGATGTGGAGCGGCCTCTCCTCCAGGAGCCACAAGCCTCTCGGGTGAAGATCTCCGGTGTGCGCTCCCCACCCCTCCAGGGATGCATCCGTCGTCACCGTCACCTGGTATGCTGGGGTCTGAAAGCCTGTGCCCGCCGCGAGATGCGCGCGGGTGCCCCACACTCAAATTGCTTGGTGGAATACTTCGTTGAGCGAGATCTTGTCCTCAAAGCTGCCCGTCGCTTGAATTCAACGGGCGTCGAGGAACTCCTGCAGAGGGCGCATCCGAAGCCTGCACAGGTGCACCAGATAGATGCAAGAGGACATCATCCCGAGAAGGGACTTCATGGACCTCACTCTGGCCACGTCCGTGGCCAGCAGACACTGTACCTTGCCCAGGATGGCCTGCGTTCTTTCCTCCGACGGCGAGGCCAGTCGCGCCACTGTATCGAGCTTGGCTCCCAGAAACAGCGCGACCTGCGACGGAACCAGGTGGGATTTGGGGAAGTTGATGGTGAATCCCAGGTCCGTGAG
Organism: Ambystoma mexicanum; assembly: GCF_040938575.1. Taxonomy (NCBI): domain Eukaryota; kingdom Metazoa; phylum Chordata; class Amphibia; order Caudata; family Ambystomatidae; genus Ambystoma; species Ambystoma mexicanum. Next base: position 116,622,680 of record NC_090936.1, read on the forward strand.
CAGCCGGACGGTCTCTGCTGTGTGTTCAACGGCGAGTTCCCTTGTCCCTGCTCTGATGAGCCAGTCGTCCAGGTAGGGATAGACGTGGATCCGCTGCAGGCGCAGCCGCGCCGCCACTGGTGCCAGGCACTTGGTGAACACCCTGGGTGCCGACTTCAATCCGAATGGGCGGGCCTTAAACTGGTAGTGCCACCCTTGGACTACGAACCTGAGAAACTTTCGGTGTCCTTTTAGGATGGGGATGTGAAAGTACGCATCCTCCAAATCCAACGACGATAGGAAGTCTCATTCCTCCAGGTGGCCCAGCACGTGCTGGAGGGTGACATCCAGAACTTCTGTGCCTTGATGTATTTGTTTAGCCGACGCAAGTCCAGGATGGGACGCCAACCTCCTGCCTTCTTCCTGACGAGGAAGTATCTTGAGAATACTCCGGAGCCCCGGAGCCCCTTTGGGACGAGCTCGATGGCCCCTTTCTTGAGCATCGCCCTCACCTCTAACAGCAGTTGAGGGACGTGGTTTTCCTTCCTGGCAACTGGAGGAATTCGGGAGCACTTCTTTAGAAATTCCAGATTGTGCCCATGGGCCAGGGCATCCAGCACCCAATAGTCGGTGGAGATGGACTCCCACACGCTGACGAACTTCGCCAGCCGGCCTCCCACTGGGGTGCTTCGGTGGGGACCCGACGCAACGACCGGTTCAGTCTTGCTTGGAAGCAGCCTTGTCTCCTTGGCCTCCCTGGCGACGACGGCAAGATCCACCCGACTTGACTCGTCCCCTGTAGGCTTCTTGCGACGAGGAGCGGGCCGCCTGACGGTAGGTCGAGGAGCCGCCGCCGAATCCTTTGGAGGCACCTTGCTTGCCTCCGGAGTTCCGAAAGGGCGGCCGCCGTTGCTGCAGAACTCCCAAGGCCCGAGCCGTCTCCGTGTCGGTCTTGATGGCCTGCAGCAACTCATCCACTGTCTTTCCAAACAGATTGTTCCTGTCGAAGGGCATATCTAAAATCTTGGCTTGCACGCCCAGGCGGAAATCCGTCGCCTTGAGCCACCCCCGCCGTTGAAGGCAAACGCTGTTGACAAACTGGCGGAAACCGGTGTCGGTAATGTCTGTGGCAACAGTTATGGCGTGGTCCAATGCCATCTCACCCTCCTGTAGGATTGCAGGGCCTCTGCCCTCTTGTCGTCCAGGAGGAAGTCCAACAGGGGGGCGATCTTGTACCACAATACCCTGTCGTTGCGGGCTACAATTGCTAGGGCGTTGGCCGCCTTAATCGTCGTCGCTGCCGAAAGAGATGACTCGTCGTCCCACGGCATCCAGCTTCTTTCCCTTGCCGTCCGGTGGGGAAGTTGAAGATGAAGCCGATGCCCCCCCCCTGCTTTCTTCTTGGCCGCTGCTGAGACGACCGAATCCAGGGTCGGCTGTGCCCTAAGGCACAACGGGGCGGCGCAGGGGACCCGGTACTTCTTCTCGTACCGGTACCTCTTGGCAGGTGTTGTGGACAGGTTCTTGAGGAGTGCAAGTCCCTCGCCCCAGATGTCATCCAGCAACGGCACTGTGAGGACCGTCTTCCTCTTGGCCTTGCGCCGTTGGTAGAGGAAGCCTTCCTTCTTCTTCTCTTCGGGGCAGAGCTGAAAAAGCTTGTATGCCCTGGCAATCATGGCGTGGAAGGAGCCAATCTCATCGGGCAGGGACGCCCCAGGAATCGGAGACAGGAGGCCTGGCCCGTCGTCACCGCTGTCGTCATCCGTCCCTGTCGTGGCCGGGTCTGTTCCTGTGTCGTCCCTCGGGACCGGGGAAGGCGACAAAGGCTGAGAAGACCGTGAGGGCTGAAGGGCCACTGGATGAATTCTCCTCCTCTTGTTTGGAGGGCTTCCCGACGGACCCAGTTCAGCTCGGTCGTCCGTCGGGGGTAGGGGTAGTCTCGTCCTTATCTCTGTGCATAAGGCTCGGATTGCCGTCAAAATGGCCGCCGAGTTGTCCTGCGGCTCAGGTTGCGACAGGCGTGCCGGGAGCGATGGTTGTTCCTCCACGGGAACCTCGTCGTCGTTGCCACCCTCGCTCTCGTCGTCCCCCTCGTCGGGATTCCTCCCGTGGGAGCGGGCCTCTTCCAAATTCTTGGTCATTAACGGCCACCGCCCCCCCCCCTCTTTTTCCACTGGGGTCTTCAGGGCCGCAGCGACTCCCTCGATAGAGGCCTTATCCGGGTGAATCAAGGCCTTCACCACCATGGGCGCGCTTGAAGCCTTCACCTTAGGGGGAGGGTCACCACCTCGCTCCCCCTCGGCTGGTTCCTTCAAGATCGACCGGGGCCTCTCCAGAAGCTTAGCCGGGATCTCGGATTTTCTCTTCCCCGAGCCAGAGTGTTGGCTCGTGGTTGATGGCGTCACATGCTCATGAATATTCCCTGTCGTCAGGCTGGGAATCCTCGGTAAAGAAAAAATCAGTTTCAGTTTCATTTCTGAACTGTCTTTCTCCTAACAACCAATCACTGGTCTCTGGGTCATAGTGACCCCAGCCAATGACTGCCCTCTACCTAAGCCCCTCCTCTGGCAGCCATCTTCAGATTTGATAGCACGTTAAGTGGCAGTAGGACCTAGAGAAGAGCCGCAGAGGGGTAGGCGGGAGGGTTCGCATGTGAATCCATGCCAGACCCATGCTGGAGAACAACAGATACAGGTAAGTAACTTGTTCCTTCTCCAGCACTCATTAATAAAGAATACAGAGCATTATGCACATGCACAACCACGGGAGTTGGCAAGGCTCAACATTAAGCATTACAACATCTCAACAGTAAGCATCTCTTACCTCCTCACCAGGCTCACCTTCAAGCGAACAGGTTGCACAGCACTGCTTCGCCAACTCTGGACTCCTCCCTGGAATCCCGGTCGACGCAGTAGAATCTCGTGAAGGTGTGCGTCGACCTCCAAGTAGCAGCCCTGCAGATATCCAGCAGGGGCACACCAGACAGGAACGCCGTAGTTGCAGCAATCGCTCTGGTTGAGTGGATTCTAGGATGGTCAGTTTGCCAACGGGTGACAATGGGTGATGCAGCGGGAGAGCCACCTGGAAATGGAAGCCTTGGAGTAGGCCTTCCCTTGGTTCACAGGGCCAAAGTTCACAAACATCTGTGACAGAGTGCAAAGTCCTCTCAGCCGGCGATGAAGGTGACGGGAAGAAAACAGGTAACACCAAGTGCTCGTTGAGATGAAAGTCCAACGGCACCTTGAGCATGAAGGAGGGATGCGTCCGTAGCACTACCCTCGTCTTGTGAAATGTTAAGTACAGAGGTTTACAAGAGAGGGCCTGGATCTCTCCCACTCATCGTGCAGAGGTGATGGCCACAAGAAACGCTGTCTTCCACGATAAGAATTTCAGTGGCGCCGAATGCATAGGCTTGAACGGTGGACCCATGAGCCTAGTCAGTACGACATTGAGCTCCCACGCTGGGGCCGGGGCCTTCACCGGCAGGAATGAACGGAAAAGTCCTTTGATGAACTCGATGACCAGGCGGTGTGACCACAGCGACGACCACCCCAGAGTTCTGGTGTAGCAGGAGATAGCCACCAGATGAACCTTGATGGAAGCATGCACCAGTCCTGCTTTGGCCAGCAACAGCAAATACGGCAGCACCTGAGGTGCCGTAATCTGTAGAGGGTCTATCTTCTGTGCACGGCACCAGACGGTGAACCTCTTCCACTTATGTCCGTAGCATTTCAGTGTAGATGAAACCCTGGCCTTGGCAAGTACCTCCTTGCAGTCCGCCGGGATCTCGTATCCTCTGAACTCTAGCGCTGCAGGAGCCAGGCCTGCAAGTTCAGCGGTCGTGATGCAGGATCGCGCCTCCTTCTCTGGCAAGAAGATCTGCGACCACCGGAAGCTTGACTGGAGGGGACGGTGACAAGTCCAGAAGGTCCGGGACCATATCTGTCTCGGCCACGGCGTTACGACGAGGATCATCCTGCACCGGGGCCGCATGAGTCGCAGAGGCAACGGCAATGGGGGGAATGCATAGAGAAATAGGCTGTCCCAGGTGAATGAGAAACCTGCTGGCGAACCACCGGCACTTGGAGTTTGTCGCCGTCGCAAACAGATCGATGTGGGGATTGCCCCATTGTCTGAACAGAAGATCCACTTGGTCCTGCCAAAGCTCCCACTCATGGCACGAGCGCAGCTCCCTACTCAGGGAATCAGCGATGATTTTCTTCACTCTGCCAGATGAAACATGATGAGGAACATCCCCTGGGCAACAGCCCAGTGCCATAGGTCCTGCGCCTCTCTAGAGAGTGCTGGGGATCTGGTGCCCCCCTGCTTACGGATGTAAAACATCGTGGTGGTGTTGTCCGTGAAGAACCGTATCACCTTACCTTTGAGGGAAGGAAGAAAAGACTTGAGGGCCCAAAACACTGCCCGTAGCTCCAGTACGTTGATATGCAACGACTTCTCCAGTAGCCACAGGCCTCTTGCGTGGAGACTTCCTGTGTGCGCGCCCCATCCCTCCAGGGAGGCGTCCGTCGTGACCGTCTCCTGATGAGGTGGGATCTGGAAGTCTGCGCCTGCCGACAGATGTGCGCACCGGATCGCTCGACGGAAATCCTTGTCGAGAGAGATCTTCTCCTCGAAGCTTCCCGATACCTAGATCCAACGGGCGTCGAGGAACTCTTGCATTGGCCGCATCCGCAGCCTGCACAGCCGAATGAGGTAGATGCATGACGACATCATGCCGAGAAGGGACTTGATGGACCTCACCCTTGTGATCTTCAGGGTCAACAGCTGTTGTACCTTGCCCAGGATGGCCACTATCCTCTCCTCCAACGGAGACGCCAGGCATGACACAGTGTCGAGTCGAGACCCCAGAAACAGTGCGTCTTGCGATGACACCAAGCAAGACTTGCATAGTTCACTGAGAACCCCAGCTCCGTCAGCAGCTGGACGGTTTCCGCCGGGTGTGCGACGGCAGTCTCCCTCAATTTCGCTCGGATGAGCCAGTCGTCCAGGTAGGGGTAAACGTGGATCCCTCGTAGACGCAGCTGCGCCGCCACTGGCGCCAGGCACTTGGTGAAAATCCTTGACGCCGACTTCAATCCGAAGGTAAGGGCCTTCAACTGATAGTGCTGCCCTTGAACCACGAAGTGCAGAAACTTGCAGTGTCCCTTGTGAATGGGGATGTGAAAGTAGGCATCTTCCAAGTCCAGCGACGGCAGGAAATCCCCTTCTTCCAGCTGTCCCAGCACGTGCTGAAGGGTGACCATCCGAAACTTCTGGGATCTGATGTACTTGTTCAGACGGCAAAGGACCAGGATGGGCCTTCAACAGCCGGTCTTGTTCTTGACGAGGAAGTACTGAGAGTACAGTCCGGAGCCCGGAGCCTCTTTGGGACGAGCTCTATTGCGCCCTTTTTCAGCATGGCCTGCACCTCCAGCAAAAGCTGAGGGACAGGGTTTTCCTGCACGGCCACGGGTGGTATGCGAGGACACTTTCGTTGGAATTCCAGAGTGTGCACATGAGCCAGAGCATCCAGTCGGCCTCCAACCGGGGTGTGCGGGTGGGGGCCCAACATCATGGCCGGTTCAAGCTTCACCGTGGAGGTGCCGCCTTGGGGACCTTGTTGACGACGGCGACCTCCTCTGGACTTGCTGCGGCCCCTTGAAGGAACCTTGGGACTTTCCTCCGGAGGTCCGAAAGGAAGACTGTCGCTGTTGCAGGGTGCCCAAGGCACGCGCCGTCTCGGTATCCGCCTTGATGGCCTAGAGGGACTTGTCCACGGTCTTTCCGAACAAATTATCCCTGTCAAAAGGCATGTCCAATACCCTCGACTAAACCTCCTGGCGAAAGTTCGTGGCCTTCAACCATCCCCGCCCACGAAGGCAAACGCTGTTGCCCATTTGGCGGAATCCTGTATCGGCAATGGCCACTGCGATGGCATGATCCGATGCCACCTCGCCCTCCTGCAGCATCTCCAAAGCTTTCGCTCTCTTGTCATCGGGAAGGAACTTCAGGAGGGGAGCGATCTTAAACCAGAGCTCCCTGTCGTAGCGCGCCATGAGGGCGAGGGTGTTGGCCGCGTTGATGGTCGTCGCTGCCGAAGTGATGACTCCTCATCCCATGGCGTCCAACTTCTTCCCCTCGCTGTCTGGGGGAGAGGAGGTTGTTGACGCCGCAGAGCCAGAGGATTTCTTCCTCGCCGCCGCCGAGACTACTGAATCTGGTGAAGCCTGGGACCTTAAACTCTTTGGTGCAGAGTCCAGCACCCTGTATTTCTTTTCGTACCGGTTCCTCTTTGCCAGGGCCAATGACGGGTTCTTCATAAGGGACAGCCCCTTGTCCCAAATGGTGTCCAACAGAGGAATCAACAGCACAGTCTTCCTCTTTGCCTCGCGGCGTTGGTACAGGAACCCCTCTTTCTTATTTTCCGAGGGGGTCAGCTGAAACAGGTCCCAGGCCCTAGAGATCATGGCATGGAACAAGCCTATCTTGTTGGGCAGGGAGGCTCTGGGCGGCTGAGATGGGAGGTCTCCTAACCCGCCGTTGTCATCCGTGCCCGTCGTCGCGGTGTCCGGGTCCGTATCCTCCCTCAGTGGTGGGGAGGGGGGCGACGGGTGAAAAGGAGTTGGAGGGTGCACTCTCCTCTTCTTGGTAGGGGGCGCGGTGCAGCGGGATCTTCCGGCGCCACAGGATCCTCTGTCGACAGAATGGGCATCCTCGTCCGAATCTCCGAACACAAGGTGTGGAGTGCCTGGAGAATGTCCAAGGAAATGTCCGCTGGAGGTTGAGGTGGTTGCTGAGGTGGCAGAGGCAGGAGCGACAGAGGCAGCGGTGTAGGGTTCTCTAACTCCTCCACAGCCTCCTCCTGGTCAGTCTCGTCACCACTCTCGAGGTCTCCCTAGTCGGGGTCCGTCCCATAGGCCTTGGCCTCGACAAATTTCTTCTCTAAAATGGTCTGTAGAGTAGAAAGCTCCTCCTCAGAGGAGATTCCCATGCCCTGCAGGACTACCGTGCCTCCCCCTTCTGTTCGACCATGGGAGACGGTTTCGGGGAGATGACGAGCATCACCTTCTCTGGCATCTTCTCTATGGCTGGAACGACGATTCCCTCCTGGCAGGCAGGGAAACTCTCGTCTTGGGGACCGTACAAGGCAAAGCAGTGTCCGCGGCCTTCGCTAGGGACGCCACCATGCCTTCAATGGATTGCTTTGCCTGGTGCATCAGGGCCTGCATGACCTTGGTCGAGCTAGGGGCCTTCACCTTGGGGGTAGGAGGGTCAGTACCCCGCTCTCCCTTGGCCTTGTCCGACTGGCACATCCTGGGCTTCTCCAGAAGCTTACACGGTGGTTGGGCTGCCTCTTCTTCGCCGAACCGGAGCGTTGGCTTGTGGTGGAAGGTTCTGGGGACGCTGTGCCCGCCCTGGCCACCGGGGAGCACGTTGCAATGGTGCTCCTGGTGCCCCAGGACTCACAGTGCTTGGCCTTCTGTTGGGCCCTGTTGTCGGGGCGCCCTCAAAGGTCTTAGAAGACCGCTCAGACTCTTTCTTTGGCTGGGGGAGGTATGCTGCCGAGACTCACCCGTAGCAGGGGCCTTGGCCCGCAGCCTCTCCGTGAGACACCTGCGCCGATTCTTCATGGTGTGGGGGACCATCTCCTGGCAAACCGCACAGTAATCCTCCACGTGCGATTGGTCGGAATGCAGGCAGTAGAGGCACACAGAATACCCATCGTCCAAGTAAATGTTCTGCAAGTAAATCCTCCTGGACAAATCCTGAACAGAGGCGTCAAGTCTTCCTTCTCCTCTGCCATGCCCATGCGGGGTAGGCCTTGAAGAAGCTTCTGGAATCCTCCAAGAAGAAACTCGACGAAAAATCACACCCTTGAGGGGCACTGAAGAATCCAAAAACGGGTCTCCGTTAATCAGAAGATTGATCTATGAAGCTTGAGGCTCGATTGACCGGAAAAATAGAGTAGAACTCTTAGAAAAATTGTAAAACGCAGTAAAAGCTTGAGAGCTATAACACGCGGACTCCCAACACTTGAACGTGCAGTAAAAATATGAAGATGGCTGCCAGAGGAGGGGCTTAGGTAGAGGGCAGTCATTGGCTGGGGGCAGTATGACCCAGAGAACAGTGATTGGTTGTTAGGAGAAAGACAGCTCAGTAATTAAACTGAAACTGATTTTTTCTTTACCGAGGATTCCCAGCCTGACAACGGGGAATATTCATGAGCATGTGAATCCATGCCAGACCCCATGCTGGAGAAATAAACTATTCGAAATCCTCCTGGAGTAAGAACAAGATTCACCTTTGTAGAAACAATAAGGGCCTCATCACAAGTCCGGTGGTAATGCAGCACAACTATCGCTGGGTGCTAATAGTATTACCGCTCGGTTCTGCAGCGGAAATAGCGCTGCATCACAACCTTGCGTGAATGCGCCCCTAACTCCGGCGGTAATGCTACTAGCGCCCGGCGCTAATAGCACTGGAATAAGGGATACTGACAAGTAAGCAGTGCTAATAGCACTACCGCCGGTGAACCCAGAGCTATTAGCGCCGGCGTAAATTGGATCACCACCAGAATGGGAAGCATCGCAGTGGCCATTTTGAAAAACACAATCCATGAAATATCTCCACTTCCTGAAGCCATCCAGCATTGCAAACCATCAAAAATGTCTCAGGAGAGGCTAAGAGGAAAGGGGCCGTACATCGCCACAGAAAGCCCAAATTTAGCGAGGGAGAGCTTGTGGTCATCAAAGAGGAGGCAGTTTCCCACAGTGAGGAGCTGTATGGAGCCAGTCAAAGAAAGACTGTGGGCAGCAGCGGACAGCAATATGGCACAGCATCGTCCAGAAGGTCACAGCAGTTGCCAGTGAACCCCGTGATGGTGAGGACTGCCGGAAAAGATGTAACAACCTGAGGATAAAGGTGTGTGGACTGCTGTCCCAACTCTGCCGGGAGTCCCTGGCGACAGGAGGAGGCACTGCCAGGCCACTGGTCCTCACTGTATGGGAGGAGAAATGCAGTACGGTGCTCGACCTCAAGGGGATAGAGGGAGGAGGCAGTGCAGAGGCAGGATCCAGCAGTCAGAAAGCTTGAGGTGTGTGAACGCCCACCCCCAATGCATGCACAAATGACAACCCAGTACAAGAAGCCCCAGCGGACAGGGACACAAGTCAGCAGACCCCGAAGCTGGGCATGCTGACAGGGCAGAGTGACGGGCAGCATATCAGCCACTGCCAGAGCAGGTATGGGGTAGGGCACCAAGGGCACCCCTGAGCATCACAGCAGCGGGAAGGGCAGGCAAGTGGACCAAACAAATGCAATGTGCACCTCACCCCTACTGGTGCACCCTGTGACAGCGGGATTGAGGTACATAAGCAACCATGGCACAGTACAGCAGTCATCCCAGTATTTAGCGGACCCAGTAGACCTGCCCAGATAAGTGACATGGACGAAGACGCCCCACACACAGACATGTTCCCAACCTGGCAATCACTGTGCACCAAATAACAGCCTTGCTGGATGCGCATCAGTGCCCTATAGAGCCATGGCGGTGCCATGGAACAAGCCACCCTCCACCCCAACCCCACCATGTCACTGCCACCCGGGGAGGGGATGCTGGGCCATGAAGGACCCCAGCATGCAGGCCTGGACATCATGCCCTACCCAAACACAGGTCAATGACCAAAAGGCCATGGGCCATATACCCATTACCTCATGCTGCACCATGACGGTGGTGCCACATGCATCCTCCCATGGCCCACCATGCTCATTTACCCATATGTGTGTGTTCTCACTCTGTACCATAGCAATTGTGTCTTGCATGCCAAAACACGAGGGGGAACCATACCTGATGACTTTCCCTATGTCCCCTACAGACACTCACACATCACCAGAGGCTTTGGAGGAGGAGGCTGCCGGCCCATCAGGCAGTGGAGCTTCAAGACCCTCAAAGTCTACCACCACCACCCCACATAGGCGCACACAATCCATGCATAGACAGAGGCAACACCTGCTGCTACACACACTGAGGGGCCACAGGGGGACAGTAGCCCAGAGACACCACTTGCTGAAGGCCATCAATGCCCAGGGAGCCCTCAGCGCCCTCAATCCCCAGGAAGCCCTCAGCGCCGCCTGTTAGGCAGAAACCTGTGCAGTTCCCTCTGGGACCACTGCAAAAGATTTAAGACTACAGGTGTTTGGCAGTAAACCCACTTGGTAGCAGTCTGCACCACAAAGATTCACTTGGTAGCTGTGGCTGAGCAGTCAGACTTCCCTCAAGAAGAGTTAGGCAGTATACAGAGTATTCACAATAGGTCAAAAGAACACAGTGGAACAAGTAAACACTGACCAGGGCTTGGTGTAAAAGAGATATAATTATTTATTTAAAACCACATCTAGAAAAACACACAGGCACTAATAGTAAGCAATTCAAAAACACGGTCACTAAAAGATATACACTCCCTTAGAAGAATATTAGACAAGTCTTAAGTAAAGCCCCACTTATTTTCAGACAGCGGTGAGCGCTTAACGCAGATGCCACTCTAATAATTCGTTTTCAAAGGTAGAGAAAAGCAGAGAATAAATTGAAACAGGTCCCAATACTTTTACAAGAACACAACAAGAGAGGAAGGCAAAGTAAAACCGTGAAGTTAGAGTTCAGTAGGCCGGATCCACTTTAAGAGGATCAAACGAAATGTGTCCAAGGTCACACGGCTGTAGTGCACAAAAGTCTTGAAAAGGTTCAAAAAGAGTTGGACCAAAAAAAGGGACCAGTTAGAAGGTCAAGGCGGCCAGCCCAGTCCAGAAGGTTAAGGGGTTATTATTACCTTGTAGCAATCTTTAGAAAGGGAGGCCTGGCGGACACCGTACCTTAAAGTGGTGAGAATACTCCAGCGGGGGCAGTTGTTCCTGGCAGCGGATGCAAGTCGGTGCTTCGTCCGGGGGAAGAGATGATCTCGTCGGGGAGGAAGACAGGAGTCCGTTGCACTGCCAGGGAAGAAACCAGCCGCGGAGTTTCTCAGGTAAAAGGAGCGGTCCTTTAGTTCGCGGTCCAGTGGTAAGTGGCTATCTGGTTGCTGGGGTGCTTGGCACGGGCAATTCGACAACAAGCCGGTCTGGGGTGCGAAGGGAAGAAGGTAAACTGGTTGTGCCCACCAGTCAGGGGAAGAAGCCTCTCCAGCCGGGAGATCTTCTCTGTCGTCGGGAAGTGGTGAGTCGGTTCCGCAGGGCTCTACCGGTGGTGTTGTCGTGGTAGGTCGGCTCAGCTTCTCCCTCGTCGGATTCTCAGGTCCTGTGGCGACTTCTGAAGTTCCAGTCCCCAAAGCCCTGCTTTTATGCAGCACACCCCCATTCACTCAGCCTAGCTGTCAATCAAACATGCTAAGTGGTGGGCCAATCACACAAGAGTGCGACTTAAGTTACCAAGGTAACTCAGTCCAGGTTTCCTAAACCCCCTCCCATACCCCCTGTGGTACCCAGACAGAGTGGCACCACTTTTGGAGGCTTCTGTGGAGAAGCCCACGAAAAAGTGGAACAAAGGGCTCGACTTGGGTTGGAGTCACAGAAGAGAACACAAACGCCATTTTAGAATCGAGACCTGGCAAAAAATACCAACCGGAGAATTAATAATAAATAAACCGGCGGTATGTTCGAGGCTATGAGAATTAAATAATTAAAGTTGGTAGCCTCGAACAATGGGAAAATCCCATAGGGATATATTCGCGGTCGAATATAAAAAGTAGTATCCACTGCCACCAGCCAAAACTCGATCAGGGGGGACGGAGACATGCCCCCTCGACTAACAGACCCCGGGGCAATCGAATTGCCCCGACCAGTACGTCCACAATATGATGGTTTGTACTGGTTTCTGTTAATAATTTGGGACTAGTAAAGCCAATGGTGACTTTACATGCCCTGGGAGACAGTAGTCAGTCCCAGGGTATGGAGTCTATGGTGGGGTGTCACTATGACACCCCTGTGTCACTGCACGGAGGGTGCTGTGTAACACACATAGTAAAAACACATGAGACGCTATGGAGTAAAGGACCCCATAGCCCATAAAACACATTATCAGTCAAAGGAACACCATAAATCATGTCCAAGAGTGGGAGAGAAAGAGTCTCACTCTTGGCAGGAGAAAAAAACAAACTCCAGAAATCCAGCAAAGCTGCTGGGGGACTCACTAGGTTAGGAAATTCAGCCTAAAGAGAGAATTCTCCCTAACACCGCCAGTGCCATCAATCCCCAGGGAGCCCTCAGCACCACCAACACCATCAATCCCCAGGGAGCCCTCAGCACCACCAGCACCATCAATCACCAGGGAGCCTTCAGCACCACTAGCGCTATGAATCCCCACAGAGCCTTCAGCGCCACCAGTGCCATCAATGCCCAGGGAGCCCTCACACTGCCAGTGCCACCAATCCCCAGGGAGCGCTCAGGGCTGCCAGCACCATCAATCCCCAGGGAGCTCTCAGTCCTGCACATTGGTATCAATCCCCAGGGAGCCCTCAGTGCCGGCAGTGTGTGATGAACCCCGAGCCGGATGTGGACACCCCTAGCTATGGCTCACCTGCCCGCAGCCCTGGTGCAGTGCAGAGCCTCCTTCCAGACACCTTAGTCCATCTTGTGCGTGCTGCTGCAAAGGCTGGATGTGATGGAGCGCAGGCAGAGCGAGATGGAAACGATCCGGTGCACGCACTCTGCACACCTGCAGGCCATCAGGGACTGTATTCAGGCGGCCACCAACAGGGTAATACATCAGATGGTGTGGAACAGGGCCGATATGAATGCAAACATGTCTGCCCTGAGACACTCTATGCGCAACCGGTCCGTGAAATGACAGAGGGAGTCTGTGCCCTAGCAGAAGCCATATGGCAGGGCAATGAGATGCAGCGGCAGGGGACCTTGTGGCAGAGTCTGTTCCATCCACCTCCACTACGCCCACAGAGGGACGGCACGCCACAACGACAATTGCAGCGACTACTGCACCTGAGATTACCTGTGGCCGGCGGGGGGGGAGGGTTCGAGGGGGTCACGAAGAGGCCCAGACATTGAATGACACTTGGACACAGGCCACCATGAGTGGCTATGCCGGGAAGTTGGTTTGGGGAGGGGGAATAGTGTGCTGGAAGTTGGTGGTGGGAGGGAGGTAGTGCGCTGGGGAGTTGGTGGTGGGACTGTGGAGTTGGTGGTGGGAGAGGGAGGAGGGGTAGTGTGCTGGGGAGTTGGTGGTGGGCGGTCGACTAGTACGCTGGGGAGTTGATGGTTGGAGTGGGAGTGGGAGGAGGGTTAATGTGCTGGGGAGCTGGTGGTGGGATGGGGAGGGCGGATAGTCAGGGCACCTATAAAAACAGTTCCACTACATCAATGCAAGGACATCCCTGATTGTGTCATTGTGGAGTTTATTTACAGAAGTGACAGCCACACAGTGGTGCATGGCTTGTGCCAGGGAAATTACTTAAAAGAAATTGTCAATCAGTGCCTAGCAAACCAGTCTCCCATCCCTCACGTCATCTCTGGTGTTGCCTGCCATGGCCCCTGGCTCAGGCACTACGTCATCATCTTCTGGGGTTGGCATGTCCACGTCAGGGGGTTAGGGGTACATTCCTCCTCATGCAGATGATGTGTAGCATGGCACACACAAGCATAATTTTTCCTACTTTCTCTGGAGCGTACATAAGGGCTCCACCTGTACGATCTAGGCAGCGAAAATGTGCATTCAATGCACACAGGGGTCCTGCTGTGTGTGTGGTTGTAGGCTATGCCGTGGAGTGTTCAGGGATCACGCACAGGGGTCATTAGCCAAGGCAGCTGCAGGTATGCGGAGGCACAGACATTAGTCACTGTGAAATGTGTAGGGGTGGATTTACACAGCATCATGGCAATGGTCATCATGTGCATGCATATGGGGCTTCATCCCATGGCATGTACACCTACAATGTCTGTGCATGCTGTGTCACGATATCATGCATTGTATTCACATCACATGCACCCTGTTACGTTGCAGCAGATGTATCATGATGTGTCTGTTGGTAACATGTTTACCCAGTGGCTGTCTTCTGGTTGGGTATTGCTCTCGTGCATGTGGTTTGCTGGGTTGCTTATCAGCATTCCCTACGCTTCTAGGGCAGCGGTGTGGGTGTACATGGGTGTAGTTGACAATACACTAGAAGAGGTATGAGGGTAAATTTCGTTACCCAACCAGCAAAACCCTCTCCGAAGGTTTGGAAACCTTAAACTAACACAACAACTGCTGTTGAGCAAAAGGAGGTTTCAGGGCGGGGCACTATGCCCTATCGAGTGATAATAACAGAGCAGTGCTGACCATTTACCTGGATTAAATATATAGTCAGTTATATTTGTCCTACAAAAATATCAATTTTATTGGTATATATCAACAATCAGTTAAATTGCCAAAAATACAATCGTGAATAAAGACGACAAAATTTGAGCCAACGACAGTATATTAACAGAAGCAAAAAAAGTGCTTCTTTGCCTAATTAAATGGCACGTACTCTGTGAACAAAGTTCTTTTTGTTAAGAAGTCAACATACCTCATTCAACCCAACATTGTGCTGATTCTCTCCAAAACTCATTCGTCCCAACATGTTTCTTTCCTCATCAACGACAATTATACAATTAAAAAAGGAAATTCATCAGGGGTAAACTGTCTGAAGGTTGCCATACAATGTACTAATTGCTACAACAAAGACAACACTTGTGGAGATAAATTGCCCAGAGGGCGTTAACTTCTTGTTAGATAATGTTGCATATCACAGTCCTGATCCTGCATTGGTTTCTTAACTCGACAAGGAAGTACTGTCCCTCCTTTGACTCTCGAGCACTTTGCTAAAAGAAGTCAATTAGTGCCACGTGAAGCCGTGTATCTCATTGTTCAATGTGTTGTGGCTATGCGGCCAGCAGATGGACGTCTCAGGCTCTGTTTGTCTCCCGTAATCTAGACGGACCAGTAACTGGTAAGGTGTGACGAGTATTTAGACTGCGTTGGCAGAAATAAAAGGTTCTGCTTGTCGTTAGTGTCTTCCCTGCTTGTAGGAATTCACACTCAGCTGACACAAATACGCAATAGATCGCGGCTGGCGTTCTTACTAAAACGTGCTGCCTCTCTCTGTGAAAGAAGTGTTAAAAGAGTCAGTGCCTGTCAACCAAAAAAGGCTACGTCTTGGCGGAAACCTCTTGATTCCTTTTGGTGTCAAAATGCAGGTCCATGGGTGCAGCACTGGCAATGCTGCTGTTGTGTGCTACAATGTGGAACTTAGTTTGTTATTGCTTTTGATTATGCATGATGCATTGTGGTACCTGTAGTCATATGTGTGGAATGAATTGCTGCTGTATGTGTTCATCTGCATGCCCGTCCAGGTGTGTTAAACATGTGCATGCTCCCTGGGTTTTACCCTGTCATTGGTGCGGTAGCTGGCTGGGTACTGGTTTTGCCGTTACTTGTCATGCCATGCTTTGTGTCATTATTCACACGCCCCCCCTCCAATTTGGTTGGGTGTCTCACAGTGCATAGGTGCTGGCAGTTTTACTCACCCACTATCCAGGTCCGTTGTCCTCTGTGCCTCCCCATGTATCCTGGCAGTGTGCTGCTCCGTAAGACCATAGAGTTGTGGGTAGAACCTGGGTAGCAGGCACAACAGTGGGTGACGATGAGGTTAGGGTCGCAGGTCACCTGCAGATTGAGGGAGTGGTAGTGCTTGCGATTTCGGTACACTGCTTCGTGGCCCTGGGGGGCTACCAACACCACATGGATGCAGTCCAGGGTTACAATCCCATTAGGCAATTGGGCTACGGCATAGAACTTTGCCTTCATGGCATTGACCTGGGCTGTAGTGGAGGACAGTGCTATGTGGTGTTGCACATGTCGCAGGAGGGCATCCAGCAACTGGGCAAGAACTGCACAGAATGTAGGCTGTGCCATGCCATGCATCATGGCCATGGAGTACTGGAAGGTACCAGTACCTAGGCATTTTAATACTGACACTAGCTTGGACGGGGGACACAGCTGTACAGATGTTTATCCTGCTCCCCATGCCCTCATGTATTGTACTGAGCAGCTCAGTAATGGTGACCCTGTTGAACCTGTTGAGGCGGTACAGGGTCACCGACTGGGTGTCAGTGAGGGTCCAGTGTGAGGGCCTGTATCTGGGGAAGGGTGCATGCCTTGCTTGTGCTCATCTCCTTCTCATCCACCCCCCCCCTTGTGCCCTGGCCTGTTCCTCCAGCCTCTCTGCTTCCAGGGACAGCATGAGCAGCGGCCTGCCTGTCCCAGCTCATGATGGCTAATGGCAGCAGGGTGTGGAAAACAGTGTTTGGAGTAGGAGTGTGCCTTATGTAGCCAGAGTGCATTGGTTGCACCTGATATCTGCCTCCTGTGTCCATTTGCCTCCAACTGGATGCTGCAAGTAACTGCGCTGTGTTCTCTGTGGTATTTGCGCCCGTTTTCGGCGCTAATACCGCTGATGATGGACTTGTGATGCAGCTGTGTTTTTGCGCCTTGTGTGGGCGGATGTAATAGCACGGCAGTATTGGCGCCAGCTGTAATAGTGCCACCTGTTTTTACAGTCTGCGGTATTTGCGCCTGCTCATGATATGGCGGAGTGATATTGGTAGTGCTACTACTGTTACCGCTGCTTTTAAGGGCTACCGCCGGACTTGTGATGAGGCCCCAAATGTCTTTGTCAGGATGGTTTGCTTCAACCTTGACTGCAGAAATAATTATACCTTTTCTTCAACATGTTTTCACAAGTCTTCTTTAAATGGCACAAATCAATATGAGTAGTTTGTGTTAGAATCACAATTCAGCACTTGCATCAACTACTACCTGGTTTATACCTCTGCCAGGCTCTTTGGGCAATGCCTCTTGCTCTACGGGTTTACTCGCCTCCTCGTCTAATTCCTCAACAACAGGAACAGAAAAGTGCTTCTGTGGTAACTTCCAACTTACATTAGTGCTCTTCAAGACTTCCTGACAACTATGCTTCTCTCCCTCTGGATAATCTGCTCCAGAAGACAAGACTGGTTGCCACCTTTCTTTCCCCTTTGTACGAACAATCAAATTCTGATCACACAATAATCCCTGTTTTCTCCTACCTTGGTTTTTGCAATGTAGGTTGTTATCACCTGTAGATTTGTATTTTGTAGCACATCATGCATAACTTTTGTTGGTTTTGTATAGTTCGGTAATCAAAATCACTTCTATCCTCGCTTTCATTCACTCGCGAGTGAAGTGGCCTGCTGTGAACCCACAGACAGCTTTGCAGCGCTCCGGACTCACTTGCAAGCTATGAAATCACCAGGTAAGTCGCTTGTGTATGCTCAACCTGGTGTTTGCAGGTCTTCAGGGCTTGTGGCTTCTTGCGGTCAGGTGGGCAGTCTTTCCTGTCCTCCAATGCTTATGCCACCGACGAATAGAGCCTCCTTTGCTCCAAAGAGGGTCAGGTGTAACCCAGCCACCTTGATCCTCACAAGATGGAACACTTCCCGTGCTGCTGCTGCTTCCCACTGTGCAAACTCTTCCCAAACAAATACTAACGTGCTTCCCGCTGTGCAGCCTCTACAACTGGGAGAGTCACAGGCTAAAACTCTCTCAGGACCCACCATGGCTCTTGGTGATTCAGTGACCCTGGCGTCTTCGCTGGCCTCAGGCTTCCTTTCAGCTGCAACCACGGCTCATGCTCTTTCTTCCTCTTCCACAGTTTGGCTTCTTCTCTCAATGCCTGCACTCGAGCTGGGTTTTTAAGCCTCCTGGTACCCTTCAGGTGTAGGTCATTTACACCAATTAAGAGATCACTCCCACTGCAGTGTTCCTCTGCATCCCTCTTCCTCGTCCCAGTACTGAGGGAATTATGCGACTTGAAGTCCCTGGCAACAATGTTAGCTTTTCTAACTCTTTTTACTTGGCAATATGCCATTAAAGTACTAGGGCATCGGGGAAAGTTGAACAGAGGAATCTCCCTGTCTTCCTGGCCTGTTTCCTGCCCCATGTGATCCTCCTGCAGAACACCACTCCCAGGGTCGGGATCAGGAAGCATCTGCATTTCCCTGGACACACGAGGAAGGTTTCATTACTGATTCATCCCAAAACCTTATGGAGAAGCTGTTTGCTGTGTCAAGGGGAAAGACACAGTGGATGGAAAATACTATTTGTGTTACCTTGATCATAACTTTGTTGAATCAGAGTATTCCTGAGTTGATCCAGGGGAAGTGAGCCCAACCCTAGTCACAGGGAATACTTTCAAAAACCTTTAAGTTTGAATTGATACATCAGGCTTCTTTACGAATCCAGCGGTAACCCACCAGTGTGACCGGTGGGTTGCCACCAGACTCGTAACACTTTCCCACGCCTGATATCCCGGTGCCATCAGGACATTCAAGTCCCGGCGCCGGAAAATGTTGTTCCCCATTCCCGTGGAGTCCCAAAGGACACCATGGGAGTCGGGAGACGGAAGCACTGGCACCGTTGCTAACAGTGCTGGTGCTTCCGTGAAAACTCTGCAGGCGGGAGCTGTTGCGCCCGGCAGGTCACACCTTTCAGGCGCAACAGCTCCCGCCCGCAGAGCTGTAGTGTGGTGGTTTAGAAAGGGTGCCGGCACAGTGCAACTGGCTCCCTTATTTCCAGACCACCATACTTGTAATGAGGCCCATTGTCTTGTTGAACTACAATTAGCCATACATCCTGTGTATAATTTATTTGTGTGTATTAGTGTGAGGGGCAGAGATTTGTTGTACACTAGGCCATTTTCTTTAGTTTTATGTTGCTAGGCAGGGACCTCCTTGTTAGGACAGGGGAAGATAGTAATTTATCCCACCCTTTTTCATTTAATAAATGGCAAAATTTGAGAAAACGTTACCTTTGTGTCTGTCTTGCATTTCTGACTGAGGATGTACCTATTGTTCAAGGCCATGAGCCTCAGGGCCCGTAATTCTTCTTTAATTGCACTAAAGGCGGATTTAGAAGAATTTACAAACAATAAACATTCATAGCGGGTAACCTCAAGCCACTTCGCATTTGCAATGGCTTGAACACCAGTGGCCAAAGGGGAAGAAAAGGACATCTCAGTTCAGCTGAACAGTTGGTACATTGCTCAGGAATGTTCATCAGAGCTTCAACAGACGCTGAGGAAATTTAGTTAGATCTTTTAGTCTGTCTCAATGATTCTGCATCTTCACATATAGGCAAAGTCATTGAATTGTCCATGTCTGATGACATAAGAGACACAAGGAGCACACAAGACAAAATGGGCACAGATGTGGTTTAAGGTTTAGGTCTGGCAAGTAACAAATGACTCTGGAGAACAATAAGTCAGACACGCGCAGTGTAGTGAGACTGCACACACCTCGCCAGGCTGGAGGTAATTGTCGATACGCAAACTATCCACAAGACCAAAACACATCAAGAAGTGCTGTTGTACCTCCAGCCAGATCAGCAATGCGAAGTGTGCGGCTGCAGTTCCCATTTGTGCCAATAGGCACTGCGCCATCGCCCTTAAAACACAGAGAAACATATGTAAGTAACTGGATCTTAACAGGTTTCTCTGGCTCCTTGAGCCATGTCAGATATTTCAAGGACTTTTTCCAGACATTTCCACACTCTTAATTCACTTGTGCCACCCCTTCTTCCGAAAATCCGCTCATTCCTCTTGTTCTGCAACTCTTCACCCCTTGCTCCCATCGATTATTCACAACAATGGACCCTTCCAAGTTCAACTGGACTCTTTGCGTACAGCGTACATCTTCGTCTTTAGGATCTATTCTTTTACACTCCTCGACAATAGGTAGCACAGAAGCAGTGACTGACTGCTCGTGAAACTGCCCCTGGACCCTGCACAGGGCTAGGTGCACCAGGCATTGTGCTTCTTCTAACCCTATCTCATCAGCAATAAACAGACTAGGGACACTAGAAGCATGATTGTTAAGAGAGCAAATGTAATAAGACGCTATAGATCTCTCTCTCACCACTCTCCTCATATCCCTGTACCAGACATTATCTGCTGCAAAGCCATGTGCATCCACTATTGGATCTGAGTTTACATTGTCATAATCTCTCGTGAGGTCAGTGGCCTCAATAACACTTAATCAAATTCCACAGTACTAGACAGGTTAACAATATTCACATTCATGCCACCATGCCTGAACCAAATAACAGGAAAAGTGTGAAAAACATATTATCAAACATCCTAGTATTCATTTTAAATTCAAAATGTCTGCTTTGTATTTACAATAACAGTCTCCAGTTTCTATAAACTCGGACATACTTAACTTTGAGACTGCTCATCAGGGGTGTAGGAGACACATAACATATGGGGGGGACAGGGGACACCTTGGGGACTCTGCCTTTATTTATTTATTTATTTATTTATTTATTTATTGTGTTTTAGTCAAAGAACTCAAATTTTCACAAAATTAAAATTAAAATAGAAGTAAGTTTTACATTACATATATCATCACTGTATGAAACAAGAGAAAAGAAGAAAAGAAAACAGAAGAAAATTAAGAAAAAGAAAAGCAGTTCAGAGTATAAAATCCTTTAATTTGGCGTCTCACTTCAGAAGGCTCAGTTCACATAAAAATGTTGCCACTTCCCAGGTCAAAAGGCTTCATGGCCTGAGCATAGCTAGTCCCAAAAAGATTGGGTGTCCACCCACCATTCCTTGTCCACAAATCTCAAAAACTTTACAACCCTCTTAACAGGGACTTTGCTGCAGACACACAAACCACAGAGTAAAATGATCTGCCAATTATTTTGTAGTGAGTGATGGTCATGAACATTTGTTCAAAAATCCATACCCCCTAAAGGAGTGCTTTGATCAAATGTGTAATGTAAATATTGGAGAGGTGGCTTAAGACAGACACCCAATGTTACAATATTTTTTTTAATCAGGCCGTCCATGCTCTAAGGATGGCTTAGTGAATACCAGAGGCCATTAACAGCATGTACTGCAGTTAGTATTGCACTATTGGGGTAGGACTGAAGGCATCCCCTCAGCTGGCACAGTGTCTATTGGGTGTGGCACCAGGCCATGCAGAAGCATTAAGTTAAAAAGCCCTCTCTCCTTTATAGCTGAGCAGGGCATGCAGCGGGCTGTTGGAGTGAGAGCTCTGTGTGCTTTCGGTGACAGCCCAACCCAGCCAGCCAGAGCAGTGTGTGACAACGGTCCACAGTTTCTGATTAAGAAGGTAGAAAGGTATCTTGGACAATGTTGTATAAAACACAGGAGGACAGCGCTGTACCTCCTCAAAGTAATGGGGTGGTGGTAAGTGTTAATCGCTGCCTGATGGATGTGGTGCAAATGGCGAGTCCAAGTGATGTGGACAAGAAGGAGGCGATCCATGAAAGAGTGAGTTGATTGCGCCAATCTCCACACAAGGTAATGGCAGTCTGGGATTGATGGTTGGTGGGAGAGGAGGCTGAGGCTTGCCATGCAGGGGCTGTTTTTGATGAATACGGTGTGGAACCTTCAGAGGTCATCAAAGTGCATGTGAGACATCGCTCAAATATGTGTACAAAGAGGAGGTGTGTGTTTTTGTCATTGCTTGAACTCATATGGCTCCTCCATTCCAAGTCCTTCCTAGAAGGGCGTCAAATGCAGAGTCCAGACCTTATAGGGTATTCTATGTCCACAAAATGACAAAAGGCTGTGCTCCCACATAAAAATAAAAGTTCCCTTCCTCTTTGAGGTGCCTGAGCACCACCAAACCGCAGTGGTTGAATCACTGCAGCTGATTTCATTCTCGGCTCCTGTGTTAGTGGGCTCAATCCAACCAAAACACATGGTCCAGGATAATGCAATTTCCTTCACTGCAGGCCTCTTCTTGCCCACACCCGTGAGCAGAATGCATCAGCCCACCCATTAGCCAAAACCTGCATTAGCATCACGTAAATTAGGGCTGCAAGGGCTTCCCATATACAGGAACTGCCCCGTTCAGCCTCAGGTTCCCCTATACCTGCATCCCCTATCCCACAATATATAAAGTGCTTGCATCTTACTTTCACCAATAGAGTACATGTAGTTCTATTGATTGTATCCTAATTGATTTGAAAAAGAACAAGCATTGGCAATGCCAACAGTTTGGGCTTTTGTGCCAGCAAAGTCACTTGTTGCACGAGTACCTGTGCATCTAACAGTATGGCTTGGCAAATGCCAAAAATGTGTTCACAAGCCAAAACTGCTGGTTTTGCCAATGTTTTGTTTTTACCAAGACTTCAGTGAAGGACACACCGTGCTTATAAATCAAGTGGCTGAGCACGAACCTGGTTACAACATTTTGATTACACTAATAGAGCAATGGCAGCCGCGACATCTATTTCCCAGCTGTGTGCCTACAATCTGTGGGAGCTGGTGTAGGCCGGCATAGGCTGGGGTAGGCTGGTATAGGCTGATGTAGGCTGGTGAGGCGAGCGTGTTTTGGCAGAATTCTGGGACATGCTGCGGCTGAATGGGACAGAACTTCAACTGAGTAAGCAGTGATTAAAGGACCTAAAGACCCTGGGTTTCGGACTGGTGAGGCTCCATGAGGCTGAGTGGAATTTTTAAGTAAGGTCGCTTTGGATACTTCTCTGTTTCGAGCCTTACTGTTTGCCCAACCATATGCATGTGCAGTTGCTGCACAGAGATATTTTAAGAGAAGGAATCAGAATATGTGAATAAGGGTCAGGAGCTACTGACTTATTATCTCACTGACGTCTGACTGACAGCAGCTTCTAGCTGCTATATTGTTAACAGCAAGGCCCCATAGGACTGTTATTGGTGTTTTCTTCCCTGTCCCCCGCCCCCTTTTATGTCTTGTGGCACCTTGGAACACCATTTTCTGTCTAAGCGCCCCTTAAGTGCCAAGGACGAGTATGCTCGTCCTTTTTGCATAGACTCGCATAATA
The DNA here is from genome assembly GCF_040938575.1 of Ambystoma mexicanum. Lineage (NCBI taxonomy): Eukaryota > Metazoa > Chordata > Amphibia > Caudata > Ambystomatidae > Ambystoma > Ambystoma mexicanum. The sequence continues at coordinate 116,645,559 of NC_090936.1, forward strand.
GCATGCCACTGAAGGGGTATACGAAATAAATACATAAAGAAATAGCTATGTTCTCATGACACCATGCACCCAGCAAAGCATTGGATTAGTGATACACAAATGCAGCAGCTGAAAAGGCCCTGTTGTTGTAAACACACCAATGCAAGTGTTGTGTTACGAAGGAGATTTCAATAAATACAAAGTTGAAATGTTGTGGCAAATGTTTCCGATGATTACTTCATGTAATCGGAGAATATCTAAAAATGATAAACTGATGATTTGATCTGGTTTTCATGCTGCCACTGGGGCGGAAGAAGAGTACGCGTTGCCACTCCTGCCCTCTGCACTCGGAAAACCTGCCTGTGTGCAGCGCGTCCTCTGCCCCAGCATGCTTTAGTTGTTCCCAAATCACTATCATGTTAATGGCTTTAGCATATACTGATATACATCCTAATCTTCAGCAGGGGTTGGTGGTGTGCCATCTGGCAGTCTTTGGGTTTAAATTCCATACCAAACTATGTCGTTTCTCACAGCCATGCCATAGACTCCAAGGAATAGCGAGTTTACCTGGGTGTGGCAGAAACGGTGGCAGGGTTGTACCATTTTGCACTGATAGTCATTAGAGAGTTTTGTGTCAGCAGGGAAGTGTCGATCCCGACTCGTTAGCAATGTCATGTGAAGACACATTTTTGGGCCCTTATTCATGGAATTTTTGTGCACGACTGAAAGTGACTTTGCAAGTTTGCACTGCTGAAAAGTGACTTTGCACTGGCACTGCCGTGCAAAGTGTATTTTTGCAGTACAAAGTCATTTTGTACTGCAAAGATGACTTTGCACTGACTTTGCACACCAAAAATGCACTTTACACAGTTCTATGAATCAGGGTTTGTATTGGCAGTGCAAAGTCACTTTTCAGCAGTGCAAAGCACTCTCGCTTTCCTCCCCAAGTACCCGAAGTTGCTCCTAATATTAACAACAAAGAGCCTATTGTAAAACCACTCTCTGGATGCTCACTCGCTCATCTGCTGAATGGCCAGTTGCCGCCAAACAGAAAGTTGGATATGGATGGCATAGATTGAGTCTCACTATCAGGTCTTGTCTCAAAGTTACAGAGCTTGCTAATGGGGAAATCGGACAATCCTGAAGGTTTCAGAGTGATTGACCCCATATTGCCTCAGAATATTAACCTTCCTAAAGAAACTCAATCTCAACCTCAGCCTAAAAGACCAGCAATACACTCTTAGATCATTGATTGTCGTGCATCTCCCTATCCACATTACAACCTAAATTCAGGCAGCATTATGGCCATATTTTCTGAAATTCCATCACTCGAAGATATCGCGTCTTCGTGACATTGCCCAAGTGGAGTTCATAAATGAAAAAAACTTGAAGATTAAAAATATGGATGAACTCGAGAGTAGTGCTCAACACTGTTTGGTTAGCGAAAGCGAAATTGTATGACATGGGTTTTATTGTTTCTATAGACAACACATCTGAAGATAGATTATTACACAATAACAAGAAGCAAGGTCCGAAATCGAGCTCCGGCATCTTGCCTATACAAAATGCCAAATTGGCCCGGATTAGCCATCAGCATAAATGCAGTTGTGGTCATGGACAAATCTAATTAGCCCAGTAAGCCAAACAGAAATAGATATCTTTCATTAGCTGGAATACTAGGGGATCTGCTCATTTGATAAACAATGAAGAAAATGGACTTGAATAGTATGATATAGTACTCCTTCAGAAGACTGGGTTATCCACTAATATATCATGGGACAACTTTGATATTAATTTAAATCCAACCCAACAAGGTCTCACGGGTAGCCCAAATTTCAGGCCTTATAACTGCTACCAAGGTGAGCTCATGTATCACCATGGGCCTCTCCAAATACCTTTATGCAATTAATCAAATTAAAACTAGCCAGTAGCACATATGCGTTACTTAATATATACCGGAATACCCAAGGCATTACTGATGATTACTTTTTTTGTGATCTAAATAACCTGTTGAATTTGATTCACTCTTGCCCTGAAAAATCTGAAATCCCCTATATAATTCTGGCAGGAGACTTAAATCTTCATTGTTTAGACAAACCTCGAACCAAATGCAAAGAAAGACTGTTATTATGGAACCATTTAACAAAAGCCCATAATTTAATTATGCTGAATGGGTCCTTTCTGGATGACAACCCCCACCCCCAACAGACCTGGCATAGAAAAGAGGTTAGTGCAATCATAGACTACATTTATGTATATCCGGTGCTATTTTCTATGATATCGCAATTCTGTGTGATCCAAACAAAGTGACCATAACAAATTAACTACTGTATGGAATGCCACTACTCAAACAGATATAAGTTCTGATATATATTTTCAGGGCACAATGATTTCTAACAACGGTCTGAATAGATTGCGCTGGACGGAATCTAAATTACTTCATCTAAACGATTGATTGGTAACAGTCTATGGAAATGCAGACTCAGAAGCTCAGCCCCGAGATGTGGCTTATAATGAGCTGATTTCGCACTACTATGAGTCTAGAAATTACCCTCCCATGACATCGGCGGTATATTTTATTTGCCGAAAATCAACCGCATCATATGTTCAGCATTATTGGTACAGACTCAGGAGCATAACCAGAGAGCGTCCATTTTGTAGGAATAGAATTCGCCATTTTGAGTAACTTTCGCTTTCTTGCTTTCTGTTCAAACTGCTTTGCTGTAAGTTAATTATATTTCGTTCTTACTCATGCACAGAGCAAGGCCACAGTTACATGTTGAAACGCAGCCCAGACAACCCAGACAGCAATGCCCGGTCGTCTCCCTCACAAGTCCTTGGAAGTAAGCAACAAGGCATTTAATCACTACGCAGGTGCCAGCTAGTCTCGCTGGTGTGGCAGAAACGGGAAAAATGAACAATTAATGGCTTAAATTATGCTCTCTTTTGCGGCCCCCCCTTCACTGAGCCCATGTAGATCGAGTTGACCTCTAGCACATGAATAGAAACTAGAAGATAGTGAGGCCTGGAATGTGTCTCTCCCCTGCATGCAGATTGCTTGAATGAACAAGAGCATTATGTTCCCTAAAACAAAGAATGGTGTCTGCACCTTCGCAAATTGAAAACTGTTGCCGAATAAATGTCTGAAGGGTGGTGTCATATTCGTCATAATTGTCAATCATCATAACCATTGCAAAAAAAGATACATTATGGGCGGTTTTGAATGTGTCACTACTGATTATAAGATGATCATTTTGTATATATGTAACTGATGTAGAATGCTCGCTCTCTTGCGTCCCACAAGGTCTGGGTGACAAACGTTGCGGGACGTGAGACCCTGTCGGCCGACTGAGACTATTTGCTTTGCAATAAACCCTAGATTTTGGGAATTGAACCTTGCGTCTGGCGTATCAATTTGTGTGTGGTGATTGTGCCTTGTTTCCATACGCGAGGGTCCCCTAGGGGACCCATCAAAATGGCACCCGAATAGGGACCCTCCCCCACTTGCTCCATCGTATACATTGTAATTTAAGGAAGGCGAGAGAGGAAAAAAACGAAGCGAGGACGAGACGGTCGAGCCGGGATCGAGAGGTGTTCGGGGCGCCCCTGTGAAAGTGATGAGGGGATTAATACCTCCAATTCAGAACCTAATAATGACATCTGAAAGTGTATGGCAAGCAAAAACATTGAGTGAGGTATTACACATGGCCCAGTACTATGAGAATAGAGTGAATACAGAGAAAGAGAAAGAGGTGAAAGATGGGGTAAATTTGAAAACACAGGTGTTACTCCAGCAGGTAACGGGTCACTAGAGGAAGAGGAAATGCGCAGGGGAGAGGAAGTAATTCCAACATGCATGGAGGTCCACTGGGATTAAATCAGTGTGCATATTGTAAGGAAGAGGGTCACTGGCGAGCGCAATGTCCACACTTACAAAATAGAAATGGGTATGGTCAGAGAAGACAACACGGAGGTCACCCGTGAACTAATGGACAGAATAGAAATAATAATATGCAGCAAAAACAGAATAATCAAGGAAATGACAATCAGAATCAGAACCAAGATCAGAGTCAGACTCCTTACTTCCAAAATCAAAGTGAGGGCAATAGAGACCGGGGCGGAAATGTTTTTGATACACAGCCAAATACATACTATTCTGTTGACTACACATCGGATGATCTATTGTTTCCCCAATAGGACAGCCCAAGACAGGGGTCGGAACCAGTGTCTATTCCTGTAAATCAAAAAGCACCCTAGGTAGAAATGAAAGCCGGGAATAGATAGCACAGCGTTCTCGTAGACACAGGTGCACAAAAGTGCTCAATAGACCATCACTTGGTTCCGGAAATACCACTGTCAGGGCAGAAGAATGTTTCAGTAGGGTTTGCAGGCACCCCAGTAATCAATCCCGTATGCCAATCAGTACCAGTAACACTAGGGCCATTTACCGAATATTGTCCATTTTTATTGACACAGATTTGTGGTCAGAATCTGTTAGCTTTAAATGTGTTGAAAAAATTAAGTGCGATTATCCATTGCACACCTGATGGAGTGTTTCTGACAATATCACTGCAGAATATACCAGTGTCTGAGTTCTTGTCCAAACCTCTGCCAGGAGAGTTAAGTGAAGTACTGACTTGTATATGGGCAGTGAATGACAATGATGTGGGATGTTTGAAGATAGAACCAGTGAAAATTGTTTTGAAAGAAGGAGTAACATTGCCACGTATTCCTCAGTATAAGATTTCAATGGAGGGCGAGAAAGCATCAAAAAGTATTGTCTCTGATTTGGTAAAAAGAAATGTAATTGAAGAGATTACAGGTAGCACTTGTAACAGCCCCATTCTCCCAGTGCATAAGAAAGGAGGTAATGAGATACCATATTGTTTCATAATTGATTTGCGCGCATTGAACAAAGTGGTTGATCCTCAATTCCCATTGGTCCCGGACGTCACCACAAATCTGACAATGATACCTGCCTCGGCAGCATATTTCAGCGTGATTGACCTTAAGAATGAATTTGTTAGCATTCCAGTACAGCAGGATAGCAGATATTTGTTTGCTTTCACGTTAGGGGGACGGTCATTTACATTCACACGAATTCCACAAGGCTATACAGAGAGTCCAAGTATTTACAGCAGAGCATTGAAAGAACAGTTAGATATGCTAGAATTAACGGTGGGTTGTGTGTTATTGCAGTACATAGACGATTTGTTAATTGCTGCTGATACAGAGGAGATTTGTAAAAAGAGTACCGTTTTGTTATTGTCACACTTAGCAGCACATGGCCATAAAGCTAGCTTGAAAAAATTCCAATGTTGTCGAAAGGAGGTGGCTTATTTGGGCTGCCTACTTTCGAGAGAGGGGAGAAGACTGACACCAGAAAGGATAGAAAGTATCTCTGGTATGCCTATTCCAAAAACACAGAAAGGAGTCAGAGCCATAATAGGCATGGCTTCCTATCAATGGATAGCAAACTTCGCGATGATTGTGAAACCGATGGTGACTTTGACGAAAAAGGATGCTGTGATGCCTTTGCAATGGAATGGCGAATGCCAGAGAGCATTTGATCTGCTCAAAACTGCCTTGTGCTCCGCCCCAGTTTTGGGCACACCAAATTATGAAAAAATATTCAGATTATTTGTGCATGAGAATGAAGGCTGCGCGTTGGCTGTTTTAACGCAGGAACAAAGTGGAAGAAATAGACCATGCAGTTATTTTTCTTCCGCGCTGGACCCTGTAGCATGCGCTTTACCACGTTGTTTGCGAGCGGCTGCGTCAGTGAAACAAACTGAAGGAATGGTGTTGGGGCACACATTCATTTTAATGGTGCCACATGCCATAGACGTTCTATTAAATAGAACGCAGACGCAACACCTCACGTCCGCTACATTGACTAGATATGAAATTGTCCTATTTGCACCAAACATTCAAATTATGAGGTGTATCGCTTTGAATCCTGCAGAATTAATGCCACTGCCCAGGGGAGAAATAGGGGAGAATGAATCACCTCCCCATGATTGTTTAATGGTCACTGAAGAAGAAACGAAAGGAAGAGTTGATTTAACATACACCCCACAGAAAGAGCCAGATGGAGAACTGTTTTGTGACGGCTCCTGCTTTAAATTACCTGATGGCACATCAACTGCTGCCTATGCCATTACGACACAAAAAAGTATTGTAGAAAGCAAAAGAATCCCCTACAACTCTGCACAGGCCATGGAGATAATAGCGTTAACCAGAGCATGTGAAATTCCTGAAAATCTGAGTGTAAACATATATACTGACAGCCAATATGCCTTTGGGGTGGTACATCATTTTGGCCGGCTCTGGGCTGAGAGGGGTTTATTGACATCACATGGAACCAGAATTCAACATGGCCCTTTGATAGTAAGATTGCTGTCTGCACTTACGTGTCCGAAGCGCCTAGCAATAGTAAAATGCGAGGCCCATAAAAAAGCAACATGCAAAGTGGTAGAGGGAAACGCATTTGCAGACAGGATTGCGAAACAAACTGCCACTGATATGAGCACCAAAATGTTAACAGTACAGTCAGAGTAAGTGCCCTGCATGATAGAGAATGGGATTGCTACCGTTAAAGAGATGCAGGCGGAAGCAACTGGTGATGAAATACAAGAGTGGGCTGGGGGCTCTGCAGAAGTAGATCTGGAAGGTTGCTGGGTGGACAAGAAGAGTAGAAATTGGATGCTGCCCAACTCCTATGTAACTGCAATGGTCAAAATAGCCCACAGCCCCATGCGCATTTGTGCAATGAAGATGATTCAGCATTTGGCTACAGTGTGGCAGAACACGCACATAAAAAAAAATGCGAAAAGGCTAGTACAAAATTGCATAACGTGCTTCCAACACGATGTTGGAAAAGGAACAGCTACTCCAACAGGTATTTTTGGCCCCACCTCTATGGCATTTGAGGTGATCCATTTTGAATTTATGGAGATGGAAAGGTGTCAGAACTTAAAATATGTACTGGTCGTAGTGTGTGCGTTCAGTAAATGGGTAGAAGCATATCCACTGAAGGATTGCACCGCCATGAGCAATGCTAAGGTGATGTTAAAGGAGTACTTTTCACGGTTTGGCTTGCCCCGAGTCATATGGTCAGACAACGGCCCGCACTTTGTTGGCACAGTAATATTACAGATTTGCACAGGTCTCCAGATTGATAAAAGATTCCATTGCGCCAGACATCCGATGAGTGCCGGGCTTATTGAACGTCAGAATGGCATACTAAAGAATAAGATCAGTAAAATTTGTGCAGGAAACAGGTTAAGGTGGATTAATGCATTGCCCCTAGCTTTATTGTGCATGCGCACATCTGTGCAAGCCAGGACTGGGCTCTCCCCCTATGAAATAGTGATGGGGAGGCCTACTAATGTTTGTTGTGCGCCGCAGCCAAGGCGGTTGAAGGAAGTAGAATATCCTGTGCTTATTACATATAGTAACCTTTTAATGCAGATATTGCGTTTGATTCATCAGCAGGAGGCTTTCCCCATCAGATATACTGGTCTGGGGCATTCTCTGCAACCAGGCAACTGGATCCTGGTGAAGAATTTCGAGAGGAAGTCATCGCTTGCACCCAGATGGCGTGGGCCCTACCAAGTCCTTCTGGCAACACAGACAGCAGTCCGCATGGACGGTAGGAAGGCGTGGATCCATGCCACGCATACGAAAAAAAATTCCATCACCATTGAAAGAACTGCCTGATCCAGACGATAAGGGAAAGACAGCTGCCTCTGAAACGAAAGAAATTGTTGCCAGTTCTCTGCCACAAAATCTGTCTGATCCTGAAACAAAGCCTGGAAAGATTGCTACAAAGGAGAAAGGGCTAAAAGTGCCACAATGTTGCCCAGCAGAATCTGCATCGCTGCTGGTTGACACGAAGCCTGCATCATCACATTGGCGCCCACCACTTCTCGTTGCGCCGCAGGCCAACTCTGAGCCTGAATCTGGAAGTGTGCCTGCACTATTCATCGATCACACAGAACCTGGAGCAATATGGTACAATCTACGTTCTCGAGATAAGAAGTGATTTTTGGTGCCTCTATTTCCCATCACGGATGAAGTGGGAAACGGAGGCCTAGGGGAGAGAGGCGTGGGAGTTGTGCAAATCCGACAGCTCAGGAACACGCCTCCCCGTTGCTATCTTTGAAAAGAAAATAAAAATCCATGTGTTGATCACCCCACACGGACAAGTGGGGCTCATATGGTACAAAGGCAATTGATGATTGCTCCGGAGTTCTTTGAGCAATGTGCAGGAGCACGATAATCTTGCCCAACGTATAGCAATCCAGGCTGTGGAGAACTGGCTAAAACACTTTGTTAACACTTCAGAACTTACTGACATTCAGACAAATGCAGCAGGAAGAGGAATTCACAACGAACATTGTTGGAGAAGAAGAATCAAGAAAAATGCCTGCACCAGCTTCTGCCCCCTCCTGCACCGATGCTGACAATGTAGTAACTACAGAGACTGTAAGATTGCGAGAAAAAAAGTGCCGAAAAAATTGTATGGTGATCTTAACAATAGTCATGTGTGTGATGAGTATACTAGCACCGTTAATGACAGTCCTGGTATTATGGTATCTAGAAGAGATACATCCATTAGAAGTGTTTTTGCCTATTAGAAATATTTCCGCCACTGAAAGCCTGGTCCATGTCATTTCCCATACTTTGTCCCCAATGGAAGAAAGGCACAGGGAAGGATATGGAAACAATACACTTCTTTTGATAATGAATATAACACACTCAATTCTGAGAAAAAACAATTGTTGGGTGTGCACCCATATACTGCAACATGGTGGAAAGGGAATAGGTTGGTATGTGCAGCCATTGCCATTGAGGTCTGCATGTTACACATCCTTGAGTGCATTATATTATGGGAAATGGGATAAGAGTGAAACGGGTCAATTAGATACAACAAACATGGACAAATTTGAGGAGGTAATAATGAATCCTGTAGGTTGCTCCATATTTGGCAAAGCAAGACTAATCAGACCAGTGGTAATGCCACAAGATAGATTATATGTGCCATATAAATCATCTGTAATCACGTTTCACATGAACCTAGAAGGGAATAAAGATACAGTGCCCCCCTCCTATACAATAAATTACAGTCCTCGCTCTGTTCCATTTTGCTTAAGTAAGAAAGGCTCCTATTCGGTAGGGACGTTCACCAGCTGTATGAACATAGCATTCCGAGAGAGAGAGAGAGAGAGAGAGAGAGAGAGAGAGAGAGAGAGGAAGAACCAGTATATATAGGTGATCCTGTCTATTTCATATGTGGAGAAAAAGATTATCCCTGATTGCCGAGAAATTGGGGAGGTACTTGTTACTTAGGGATTCTGTTTCCAGGGGTGTTTCTTTCAAAAACGTCAGACATAGCAAAATTGTCTAGATCAAGGCCTTGGCGAAATGAGGAAGGAGGATTGGTTGGAGAAGATATAGCAAAATCATTTATACCATTTTGGGGTCAGGCAATAAACTCCTATAATATAAGAAAACTGTTCAGAATTTTAGAGAAAACAATAAATGGAACAACGGATATATTGTATAACATGACTTTGGAGGAAAAAGCAATTAGATTGATGACACTTCAAAATAGGATGGCTCTTGACATAGTTTTGGCTGACTGTGGGGGAGTTTGCAAAATTGTGGGATCATCATGTTGTGTATTTGTAAGTGACTCCTCCCCTACGATTTCTGAAGCGATAAAAAAGCTGCACGTTCTGAGCTCCAATCTCCAACCCCCAGAAGGAAGTTGGGAATTAGACATAAGCTCCTGGTTCTGGGAAGTATTACGCTCATGGGGATGGAAATTAGTTGTGATTCTAGTGGCAGTGCTTGGAATGTTCATGACATGTTGTTGTTGCATAAACTGTTTACCAATAATTTGCACCGAAATATGTGATGTATGCATACACATGGTAACGCAGAAAAGAACCCCCGAATTGGATACAAAAATGAATCATGAAATGAAGACAGTGAAAGAGTTTATGTCAATTAATATCGATGACAATGATGCCGATTATAGTAGTATGCAGAGCTCGGAATCAGATACATGGTCAGAGGAGGACGGGATGTTCGGATGATGCGTTTGGCTTACGGCCAAGAGGAGGGTTTGTGAGTCTAGAAATTACCCTCCCATGATATAGGCGGTATATTTTGTTTGCCAAAAACCAAGCGCATCATATGTTCAGCATAATTGGTACAGGCTCATGAGCATAACCAGAGAGCATCCATTTTGTAGGAATAGAATTCGCCATTTTGAGTAACTTCCGCTTTCTTGCTTTCTGTTCAAACTGCTTTGCTGTAAGTGAATTCTATTGCGTTCTTGCTCATGCGCAGAGCAAGGCCACAGTTACATGTTGAAACGCAGCCCAAACAACCCAGACAGCAATGCCCTGGTCGCCTCCCTCACAAGTCCTTGGAAGTAAGCAACAAGGCATTTAATCACTACGCAGGTGCCAGCTAGTCTCGCTGGTGCGGCAGAAACAGGAGGAATGAACAATTAATGGCTAGAATTATGCTCTCTTTTGCGGCCCCCCCTTCACTGAGCCCATGTAGATCGAGTTGACCTCTAGCACACGAATAGAAACTAGAAGACAGTGAGGCCTGGAATGTGTCTCTGCCCTGCACGCAGCTTGCTTGAAAGAACAAGAGCATTATGTTCCCTTAAACAAAGAATGGTGTCTGCACCTTCGCAAATTGCAAACTGTTGCTGAATAAATGTCTGAAGGTGTCATATTCGTCATAATTGTCAATCATTGAAACCATTGCAAAAAAAGATACATTATGGGCGGTTTTGAATGTGTCACTACTGATTATATGATGATCATTTTGTATATATGTAACTGATGTAGAATGCTCGCTCTCTTGCGTCCCACGAGGTATGGGTGACACACGTTGCGGGACGTGAGACCCAGTCGGCCGACTGAGACTATTTGCTTTGCAATAAACCCTAGATTTTGGGAATTGAACCTCGTGTCTGGCGTATCAATTCGTGTGTGGTGATTGTGCCTTGTTTCCATACGCGAGGGTCCCCTAGGGGCCCCATCACTACTAGCACTGGCGCTTAAAAAACTTAAGACAACTCATGCCTTTAATCCAGTAATTAAAGAGAGAAAATCTCTATTTCGCAAACAAAAAAGGCATGCACTGTTTTCACCATCATCCAGGAGCACTGCTTTAAGATCAATTAAAACTAGTTTCAAAAATTGGTTGCAAGCAAGGAAGTCAAGAATATTCCAATTAGATGGTGAAAAGATGCTGACCTTTCTTCAAAATAAAAATATGGCCCAAATCTGGTCCACTTTGAATCAAGTAACAGCTATACCACAATTAGCCATCCAAAGTAATGGTGTAACAGAAGACAATTGGATTTATCACTTTACTCAGCTATATGCAAGGCATAAATTAGTTTAAAAAAATTGATTAGCAGAGTCTGCTAATTAAACATTTCTTGATTAGCAAACAAACATATATGATTAGCAATTTTGTACAAATAGTTGTAACATCACCAAAAGTTATTTGTACCCAAGACATTTGTAACATCACCAAAAGTTATTTGTACCCAAGACATAAAATGAGCAAATATACAGCATTTTTTAGGACTACTGAAGTGAGACATTTGTGAGATGAGTGTCTGTAAAATGTAAAGGTTAGCCTCATGAATGGACACAAATAAACACATATGATAAAAAAAAGTCACTGCAGACAACATTTAAAGAGAAAACCCCATGCATAGTAAACCCTGTGAAGAATTTTCAATTGGACTAGCCTTAGTCGAGTTGGGATGGCCATCTCATGCAGGGAGATCAAGGCTTCCTGACAATCTTCCAGTTTCAGTGTAACCGCATCTTCTTCCCATTTCTGCTTAAGTTTTAAGAAGGAACGAGGCTGAAAGTGGAGGATAACCTGATAGAGTGACGCGGTATCCCTCTTAGGGATAAGTTCATTTTGATGTTGTCATAGATCAGGGACTGTGCTGGAAGATCATAACCACCCCCAGAAATGCAGGACAATAGCATGGTTGAACTGTGCATACAATAAACAATCATATGTTGATAGTAAAAACAGTTGTTGGAGCAGTTCAAAGGACATTAAGAGTGTCTCAAAAAACATTGTTCAGCAAACAAATGCGTTTGTGTCCATCTCCTAGCAAAGCTCAGCTTATGAATTTTGGGGAGATCTTTATTGCCACATAGGGGGAGCACTCAAAGTTATCACTCCTCGCCATCCCAGAACCCTGGCCGCCACTCGGGTCTTTGGCACTTATAAGAGTGGAGATTATTACTTTTGTACTCTCTCTCTCAATTAGCTCATTTGAACTTGCAGTGAACAGGGTAAAGAGGTTGGCGAGACCCCTTAGGGAAACGCAGGTTGAACTGTGCTTTCACGGAACAGGGTAATTTAAAAAGCAAGCTGTGCTACACAAGTGTCAGTTTATTAGCAAATCTACAGAATTGCATAGCAAATTCCTATGTGCCACCGCTTATTTTATGCCTGGATACATTACCATTGACCAATCAGACCGGATCTAAATATCAACTGACTGAATACTTCTATCTAGATTTTGATAGAGAGGACATTCTACATTATATAAATAAGGCGAGTGGCTCTAGAGCACCTGGGCCCGATCGGCTATCAAATCACACCCTAAAGATGCACCCCGAGTTTTGGGCCACAATGTTGTATAATATATTTGTTTACATAAATCTTAAACAACAAATTCTGCGTAGTTGGACACACTCGATAATTGTGCCGATTATAAAAAAGGCGATTGACTTAATCCAACTAGCTATAGACCCATTGCCCTGTTGGATGCCCCCAGCAAAATATATAGTTGCATATTACTCTGAGATCTAAATACCTGGACATTGGAAAAAAACAAAAGAGATCAATTTCAATCAGGATTTGTTGCCGGCATGGGTACTGCGATTAACATTATGGCCCTCATTACAAGTTATGCCGGTAGCCATGCCGCAATTTGAGGCATGACTGCCGGCAAAACCGCATCCGTGTCCGTGTCCTCGGAATGAGGACTTACCGGACCATTCCGAGTCCGGATGGCCCGGTAATTCCTCACTCGAGGACACGGACACGGTTCATCCCCATTCCCATTTCAGCCCCCATAGGGCTGAATGGGAATGGGAGAGGGAGTAAATAACGGGCCATTACGAGATGTTTGCTCCCTCTTCCCCTCGCAGGACCCGGTATGCACGCCTGATTTTCCCAGGCGTGCTTAACGTGTCCCGCGAGGGGAACTTGTAATGTGGCGGAACGGGTTGAACGGCGCCGCAGCCTTTTACGGCGCCGTTTAACCCGTTCCGGCAGGGTCGTAATGAGGCCCTATCAATCTTAATATGATCAAATCACATTGCCAAACACAAAAACAACCGTTATACATGGCATTATTGATTTCCGGTTTGCTTTTGACTCTATAGATCGGCAGATGCTCTTTGACAAACTTAAACAATATGAATGTCCTCCATCTCTTACAACACTTATTGACCTACTTCACACAAACACCACTATGCAGGTCAGACTTTCTTTAGCAGGCTTATTATCCTCAGCATTCCCTACCAAACGCGGACTAAAACAAGGCTGTCTTTTCACCTCTACCCTATTTAATCTTTTTATATTGGATATGGGTGAGTCCTTTTTAGAAATAAATGCTGATCCACCCAAGTTGGGCAGACAAAGAATAGTGTGGTTACTCTACGCAGATGATCTTGTGCTACTGTCTCTAACACCAAGTGGCCTTCAGAGATCTCTAGAAAAACTTAATGAATATGCCAATAGAAATAACCGGTTGATACATTTGGAAAAAACCCAAGTAGTTGTATGTGTCAGACAAAAAAAGACCAAATCAAACAAACTCACCTGGTCCCTTCAAGGACCAAAATTACATGTGGCCACTCACTAAAAATACCTGGGTCTTATTCTTAACGGTCAACCAGACGAGAGAATGCATCTACTTAATATTGAAGCTAAGATGTCTAACTTTATCTCACAAGCCAAAATACTCTACTATAAATATGGCAAATTTACTTGCAAACACATCATGACGTTTTTCAACAAAAAGCAGTTCCAATACAAATCTACGGATCAGAAACCAAAGCGCCCAAAGAGCACCAATATTGGGACAAATTGGAATCACGCTTTTGGAAGAAAGTTCTAAATCTTCCGAAAAGCACACCGATTGCACTATTACGGTTTGAACTAGGGACCCTATCCCCATTTGCTCAAATGTTGTGGAAAATGTGTGCCCTGCTTAGGAAGTGCCTTTTTGGCTTAAACTCAAATAGTATCTTGGGTGTAGCTGGTTATTTGACAACCTCGTCTCACTCATTTCCAACAAAATGGCATGATTATACACTTGATGCACTAGTTGATGCAGACATTTCACTTGAATTGTTCATCCAAAACCCTGTGCGTGCAAAAGTTAAACTGCATCGATATGATTGGATATGTACGCAACATAAATGTAATGATTATGCAGACTTTAACTTAATGTTATTTGGCCATGAAAAACTATGCACCATGGCAGATTATCTTATTAAGAGTCCATCATCTACTTTTCAAAACCAATACCTAATATTCAGATTCAACCTCTGGCACACAAAAGACATACTAGCAAGGCGTGGGCTGATAACAAAAGATGAAAACATTTGTTGCTTATACTCTGAAGGAAATCAGAAGGAAACATTGCAACACATTGTTGTTGGATGCTCTGCTTTAACAGCAGAACGACAAAAGTATTTTAAAGCACAATACAATTTTCAGTGTTCTTTAACAAAAGATTAAATTTGGAAGAACATTTTTACTACATGGAATAGAACCTAAGATAGCATTAATACAATACCTGAACTTTGTTCTTCCTCATGATCCCACTTAATGTCGATGTAATCTCAGGTGTGAATCTAGCCATCACTTGAAACACTTGTCTACTAATTGAGCAGAGTTAGCTGAGGTGTGAATTTGCCCAACATGAAGTTTATATTATCATTGATACATTGCATATCAATTTTATTCAAAATTGGCCGTACATTGAATAATATCTTTTTTTATTATACCTATGGCTCTTATGGCAAATTGGATTTTATATTAAATGTTGGTATATAATAACAATTTAATGATATAACAATGTAATGAATGTTCTTGAGATTAGTTGAAGCTAAGTATGTTAAATGAAATAACGATGTAAAATGAATTCTGTATTTTGTATTTGTAAATGTTATGTGTTATTTACATATTTTCCTTTGAAAGGTTGACAAAGAAATGTCAGCCAATCAAATAAAAAATAAAAAGTAGGACAAAATGCTTTCAAGAGACATATAGGGACTCTCCGAGTTCTGCCACACTGGAGATTTGGAGGTGTTCCATAATATGTGTCTAAAGTAGAGGCCTAAAAGGTTGCATTTTGGCAGAGACGGTATGTAGGCCAGAACAAGACTGGCTGTACTTGCACACAATGAGAATGTTTGAAGGGAACAAGCAAAAACTGCAGGCATTTTCGGGATGCCTCGTTACAACAAGGAGTTTACCAAAATAAGCAAACAGCGGGTGGCAAAGTCAATCTTCCAGCAGATGGATTTTGAATTTGTGAAAGATCTGACATTGAATGTGCTGGCCAAGCAACCGCATGGAATTGATCCAACTTTTGTTTCCAGGACCGAGTCTATGCAACAGAACATTGCAAGAGAGTTTTGACCTCCCAAACTTGAACTTTTTGAAAGGTAGGCTTCATTAATTAAATGATGTGTGGCTCTCTTCGCAAGGTTTAACAATGCCAGTTTCAAGCTTTTGCACAGTGTTTGGAAACTGTTTTCATCATACTATTAATGGAATAGTATGTCACTTGAAATGTAATTGTGAAATAATGTATTTTTAATTAATTACTGTTTGTGAAGTAATGTCACTAGATAGGCCTTAACATTTCTATTTTTCTTTGATATTTGTATTTATTACCATCAATATAATTGATTTATATTACAACAATACATGTCAGTCTGATTATTTCAAGTATGTGACTCAAATCAAATCAAATACAGAAGGGACTGTTAAGCTTAAAGCCAACAGTTACTAGGAGCTACTTTTGGCTCCCGGGGTCAACTAATGTAACGCTATAAACTAGCTCCTTTTCCCCTAGTGGTAGCTCCTGTGACCGGTTACAGCTGGATCCCCAAGCACTGCTTGTAATTCCTGCTTATCCAAACCTAATTTCGGGCCCTGTTTGTACTGAACTCACAATAGTTTAAATAAATTGGAGCAGCAGAAATACAGAAACCCAATGCCTCAAGAGCTCTGGTCCTCTCCAGGATGGACTAATGCAACAGCCTCTTCCTCAATCTCCCTAAATCCTCCCTTTGGCCTCTTCAACTAAATCGGACTGCAAGACTTATCCTTGGCCTCAAGACCAGGGACCGCATCTCTCAAGAAATATCTACACTGGCTCCCCGTGGCTACGAGGATCAAGTTCAAGACCCTCTGAATCATCTACAAGGCTTTCTGGGGCCAGGGACCCCACTACATCTGACTCTTTCCCTAAATACATCCCTCTTAGAGACATTCAGTCATCTAGCTGCAATTTTCTGCAGATCAGATGCTATTCCAAGCAGAGAGTATGGGGTAGATCTCTTTCCTCGGAAGGAGCATCCCTCTGTAATGACCTTCCTGCTCCACTCTGGCTTCTGGCTGTTCTCCTTAAGTTCTGGATGATTCTCAAGACCCAACTTTTCTCTTCTTCACCCCCCCCCCCTCTGCTAATGCTCTCTTCTGTTGCATTGACTGGCTGCTTGGTCCTTTCTGCAGCACCCTGTTATCCTGCTTCCCCCTTCCCCCACAACCTGCACTTGCCCTACCGGGCCCCTTTCCCCTGACAAGTCTGGTGGGGAGTACATCCCTACTGAGCCTGGTCAACCCCCGTCCTCACGCTTCGCATGTGGTCCTCACTCCTGCTACCCCAGGCACTTGCCCACTTGGCCTCCCCTTAGCACTTGCCTAGCCCTATTGGCCCTCTTCTCCTCCTCCTCCTCTCCCGCACTTGTATACCTCTGCTTGCCCCGCACCTCGCTCCCACCCTAGCTTTTTCCCCTTCTGCCCTGACCTACACCTCCCCCACACCCTCCTCCATGCACTTATTGTAACCGTTCTTGCATGATGCACATGACACAAGACCTAGTAGGACTGTTATTGTTTTTTTCTTCCCTGCCGCCGCCCATCTTTTGTCTTGTGGCGCCTTGAAGCACATTTTTTTGTACAGGAGCTTTAGAAATAACCAATAAGCAAGTAACATAAATGAAGTCTAAACTCATTGGAATGAAGGAATCCTGATAAGTGGCTGCAGATAGCAATAGACCAAAGGTTTATGTGCCACAGTGTTAGTCAACATTGAAATAACGAGCAAAGAAATATATCTTGCCAATGTGCAATATGAACATGCACCCGTGGCCATTGCACATTTACATCTTAGTGAGGAGGCCCACATGTGGAGGACAACCAGGCATGCATGCATCAATGCAGAAATCAATATGTTTGTTGGAATAGATATACATAGAAGCCAGTAAGCCTTTCAAAACTGCACTCATTCGAGGCATGCTGGAATTTGAGCGATGTAAACTTTTTTTCTTTTTATTGTTGCTCATTGCACGTGTTGCCCTTGGTGTAACAGCCCACACAGCCTGGTGCGAAATCGTCCCCCCTTCCCAGCCCGTTCGTGCAGTCTCTATACATTAACCTACCACTTTTGTGTTCGAACTCTGTTTAATTCATGATAGAAGTGGCCCACTTTGGGCCAAAAAATTGCGCCAACACTTAATTTTGTTTTTTTTCTGGGCATTGCCCTTTTGAAGTATATGGAATTCTGAGTCTGTCTACACCTCGCCTAGGGTCATCTTTGAAAGAATACGTAAATGTTGTGGGACCAGGCACATTGATACCATTCAAATGGAAGTAAATATTTTCATATGTGGGATACTTGAAAAACTTTGTTGTGTTTGACTGCAAAGCTTGCTGTTAAAATTGGCATGTGTTCTCTGACACGCTGTGAACACTATATGAAGGGGCGCATTGTTATATACCTTGAATCCACTGCACTAATAATTTGAAGGCCAAAATGAATGGAATATCCACAAAGAAGTGATAAGATTCACTATATTGAAAGCTTATGTTGGAAAGTTAAGTTTATGTCACTGTGATCTGTCTTTCAACGTAGTTGGTCATCCGTCACATACGGTGAATGGAAACACAAGACACAATGTAAGCAGAGTTTTACATAATATTTATGCAAGTGAGTATGGCAAGTGTGCTGTATGCTACATGATTAACGTTGTGGCGGATGAATGTTCAATTTGACACAAATAATAGGCATTGTACGTGTTAATTGATAGGTAACATAAATATGTACTGTGTATGGGATACATTACTCACCGTAATCGTATTTCTGATGCTTGTATCTGCTTAGATTCACATGCTGTGCATAGGCCGACATCTAGTGGAAGCTGCGGAGTATTACAGTTTGTTTTTCGAAACTCGAAAATGGGCGTCGACACAGGCGTGCCAGTAATACTATCCCTAGTGTGACGTCCACTGTACCCAAGATCCCTCACGCGTCTAGGATCCTCAGATTGTATTTTTTCTGACATGAGGAAGCATGAGGAGTAGCGTGAGTACAGATAATCCAAGCAGATAGACAGAAAGGTAAGACTACAAGCAATCATGCGCCTTCTCTCGGAGGGGAGGAAGGGTGGGTCGCATGTGAATCTAAGCAGATACAAGCATCAGAAATACGATTACGGTGAGTAATGTATCCCTTCTGAGGCTTGTGGAATCTGCTTAGATCACATGCTGTGCATAGATTAGCGAGCAGTACCAGAAGAAGGAGGTGGGATGTGAGAAGGGTCATGAGCAAACAGGTGTCTTAGAACCGCTTGTCCCACTTGTGTATCTGTCTTGGAATGAGTGTCAATGCAGTAATGCTGAGTAAAAGTGTGAATAGAGCTCCAAGTAGCTGCTTTGCAAATGGTGTCGAGGGGAACATTTGCAATGAAAGCCAGAGTGGCCCCAATGCCTCTAGTAGAATGGGCCCTTGGCGTAAAAGGCAGAGTTTTTTCAGAAAGAGAGTAACACAGCTGTATACAGTTGATAATCCACTTCGAGATCGCGCCTTTAGAGACGCGATCCCCTTCTCTGCCTGTGGCTACGGAGACAAACAGTTGATCTGTTTTCCTTAGCGGTCTGGTTTTATTTACATAGTAGAGGATCGCCCTACGCACATCAAGGGTGTGTAGTTTCACCTCAGCTGAGCTTTGCGGGTTCTGGAAGAAAGCCGGAAGCTCGATGGGCTGGTTTACATGGAACTTAGATATAAATTTAGGTGAGAACCTAGGGTGTGTGCGTAAAACCAGTTTGTCTTTGTGGATAGTAAAGAAAGGATCCTGCACTAACAGAGCCTGAATTTCACTGACCCTTCTTATAGAGGTAATGGCTACTAAGAAGGCCGTTTTATAAGTCAGGTGTTTGAGACTACTTTTATGCATGGGTTCGAAAGGGGGGCCCATGAGCTTAGTTAGCACCACATTGAGGTCCCATCCTGGCGGTGGGTTCGAAATTGGAGGGTGAAGTCTCTTTACTCCTTCCATGAAGGCTTTAACTACTGGTACTTTCCACCACGATACTTTGTTATGGGATGTGGTGTAAGCCGAGAGGGCTGCCAGGTGTACTTTCAGAGAGTTAAAAACCAAACCTGCGTCCAGCAGGTGGAGCATGTATGTTACAACGTTGGAAGGAGTGCAATCAACTGGGTTGATTTGTTTATTCTGGCACCAAATAACAAATCTCTTCCACTTGTCAAAGTAACAGTGCCTTGTGTTTGGTTTCCTGGATTCTTTTAGGATGTCCATACACCTTTGTGGTAAATTGAGATGGCCAAACTCTATGACCTCAGGAGCCATGCTGCCAGGTTCATTGAGTTGGGTTCCTGGTGCACTGTTTGACCTTGTTGCTGGGACAGTAGGTTGTACCAGGCTGGGAGTTTGATGGGCTCGCACACCGCCATCCTGCGTAGGTGTGGAAACCATGGTTGTCTCGCCCACATGGGAGCAACTAGGATGAGCGTCATCGATTCCTTGTTCATCTTGTACACCACCTTCCTGATGAGAGGGGTTGGTGGAAAAGCGTACGCAAACATCCCTGACCAGTTCATCCACAGGGCGTTCCCTTGGGAGTCTGGCTGGGGGAACCTGGATGCAAATCCTGGGCATTGTTTGTTTTCGCTTGTGGCGAATAGGTCTATAGTGGGGAAACCCCACCGAGAGAAGAGATCTTCTACGATATCTCTGTGAAGGACCCATTCGTGTACTTCTGGGAGGGAGTCTCTGCTTAGGGCATCCGCTAGGGAATTGAGCTCCCCTGGAACATGTTGTGATGACAGGAAGATGTTCCGTCTGAGTGCCCATATCCAGATTTTCTGGGCAAGCTTGGACAGATTTGGCGAACGAGTCCCTCCTTGTTTGTTCAGATAGAACATGGCTGTCGTGCTGTCCGTCCGGATCTGCACCGACAAGTTTAGCAGATGGGGCTCGAACGCCCAAAGCGCTCGGAATACTGCCAGACGCTCTAGCAGATTGATGTGGTTCTTGGCTACTGAGTGAGACCAGAGACCCTGAGCTGTGTGGTGAAGATGGTGAGCTCCCCACCCAGTCAGGCATGCATCTGTAGTCACCACTGCCTGTACTTCTGGATCGTAAAAGGGTTTTCCCCTTGCGAGATTCTCTCTTGTCCACCAGTGTAAGCTCTGTACGAGTGTTGGCGAAACAACCACTAGATCGTCCCACTGACCACTTGCCTGAGACCACTGTTTCGCCAACCATTCCTGCATGGGACGCATGCGCAGACGCGCGTGGGGGACCAGGTAAATGCATGACGCCATCATGCCCAGTAACCGCATTGCTTTGCGTACCGTTATTTGTTGACCTGACTGATAATGTGGAATTTGCAGTAGTATATTCCGAATTCTCTCTTCCGAAGGGAAGGTCAACCCTTTCTGAGTATCTAGGATTGCTCCTAGGAACTGTTTTGAGGTGCTTGGCACCAGACTTGACTTCTTCTCGTTGATAGAGAAGCCTAATTCGTGGAGGAGGTCGATAGTCCTCTGAATGTTTGACCTGCAAATTCCTGGGGTTTCCCCCGTTATGAGCCAGTCGTCCAGATACGGGTACACTGGGATTGCCTCCCTGCGTAGGTGTGCAGCTGCCACCGCCAGTACCTTGGTGAATACCCTTGGTGCTGAAGCTATCCCGAAGGGCAGTACCTTGAATTGGTAGTGGCGACTGTCCACCTTGAAGCGCAAGTATTTTCTGTGCGCTGGGAGCATGGAAATATGAAAATAAGCATCTTTCATATCCAAGGTTGCCATGTAATCCCCCTTTTTTAGGAGGGGGATTACCTCTTGTAGCGTGGTCATACGGAATTTTTGGGGCTTGACATACTTGTTGGCAGGCCGTAAGTCCAACACTGGGCGCATTGTCAAATCTTTCTTTGGCACAAGGAAGTAAGTTGAATAGATACCCTTGTTTACCTG
This sequence comes from Ambystoma mexicanum, assembly GCF_040938575.1. NCBI lineage: Eukaryota > Metazoa > Chordata > Amphibia > Caudata > Ambystomatidae > Ambystoma > Ambystoma mexicanum. The sequence goes on from NC_090936.1 coordinate 116,667,136, forward strand.
GTGTCCTGGAACGAGTTCTATCGCGTCCTTTTCTAGCAGAATGGCAATCTCCTCGAGAAGGATCTTCTGATGTTCTAAGGAGTGTATTCTTTGTCGTGGAGGGTGGTTCCGGGGACGCTGCAGTAATTCTATACAATATCCTGTGGACACTGTTGACAGCACCCATCTGTCTGAGGTGATCCCTTCCCAAGCCTGGGTGAAGTTGGAAATGCGTCCCCCTACTGGGGTTGCGTGAGAAGGGACCCTGAACTGAGCGTCACTGCTTTGGTGGAGGCGTGCCACCTCCCTTGTTGGGGCTGCCTCTGCCTCTTCCACGACCTCTCTTGTTACCCCTGCCGTAACTTTGGGTAGACTGCTGGTTGTTGTTCCATTGTGTACCCTGTCCTTGGGCGTAGTTGCCTCTTTGTGAATTTTGGCCGCGTGGGCGACGAAAATTACTGTTCCCCCTCTGGTTAGGGGGTTTGTTGGTAAGCTGGCCAAGGGATTTGAGAGTCTCGTATTCGTCCTTGGCATTCTTAAGTGCGTCTTCGACCGCTTTCCCAAACAATAGATCGGGTTCCACCGGCTTGACTACTAATGAAGCCTGGGTTTCTGTTTTGAACCCCGACTGCCGTAACCACGCATGTCTCTTGATAACAGTACCTTCTGCTATCAATCTTCATGCGTTGTCCGCGGCGTCGAAAGTTGCTTTTAATATGCAACCAGACACGGCTCTCCCTTCTGCCGAGATCCGAGCCAACTGGCCCTTTAACGGTTCAGGAGCAGAGGCTATGAGCGCCGCGACCTCTTCCCATTGATGGCAGTTGTAACTTGCCAACAGGGTGGTGGAGTTTGCAATCCTTGCTTGGTAGGCGGACGTTGAGGCTACCTTCCTGCCAAACCCGTACAGTGTTTTGCTCTCCTTGTCGGGAGGAGCTTCTGACGACGATAAGGGTGTCCCAGCCCTCTTCCGAGTGTTGGTAACCACTAGGGAGTCTGGTTTGAGATGTCCTCTTATATAAAGAGGGTCAGACTGGGCTGCCCGAAAAAGTTTTTCGACTCTGGGGTTGACGGCTCTGGTGAGGTTAGGATTCACCAGGGATGGATCTATTCTACGTTGGATGGATTTAAGGATAGGGATGGTCTGAGCGACCGGCCTCCTCTCTCCCACCAACTCTTCTGCGAAGTCCCTTTCCTCCTGTACACCGTGGGTGTCGATGTGAAAATGTTCTGCTGCGCGAGCGAGAACTTCATTAAGGAGGGGCTGGTTATCAACTGGCGAGTCGGTAACTGGGGCTTCGCTCTCTACCGGGGAATCTACTCTGTAAATTTCCTGCTCATCTTCTATCTCCTCCAGGTCCTCATCATCCGCATAGTATTCAGTCCCGGTTTGTTCCTCCATAATTTCAAACTCCTGGTGTGGAGTAGAGTATGGAGTAGAGTAAGGCTGCACCTCGAAGGGTTCAGGTCTTTCGAACCGGGCCTTTTTACTTAGGGGGATAGGATCAGAGGAGCCTGAGGGTGTGGCCCCTTGAGGGTCATACGAAAGGAAATGTTCTGGGTTTTTTTCATAAAAATCAGCTAAGGAAGACATCCTTGACATTACCCTGTCTATGTCTTCACTGGACCATTCTTTGGAACAGGGTATGACTTTAGTAGTGACTTTAGTAGGCAACTTAGGGGACTCAAGGGTACCCTTGCTGGATGTTGATGTCCCAGTAGATTTGTGTTTGTCTGTCTGCTTAGGGTGGAAGGATGGTCTTACAGGAGTGGAAGGCTGTGCTTTCCGCTGTTTCCCCCCCTCCCCATGCGTGGAAAAATGTTTTCCCTGCCCCTTGGAGGCCCCAGAGACTTTCGACGGCTGTCGTCGGGGGTCTGGGGAGGTATCTGTGTGTTTCGAGCGTGGGGCCTCGCTGGTGTTAACTGCGGCCTCGGTCTCCTGGAGCGCGGCCTGGGGGTGGAAGTCGTCTTCGTCTTCCGACGATCGAACTTCCGTTAATCTAGGGAGCCAGGCACTCTTGGCAAGAGTGGATGATTGCCTTGCGTCATGAGGCGATCTCGATCGAGAGCGCCCAGAGGACACCGAGTCGGACCGTTCTATCTGTGCCTCTTTCCGAGAAGTCGACGTCGTCGAGATTCGGTTGGACTTAGTGTGCTTAGTGTGTGTAGGGTGTGTAGCGCTTGCGTCGCCGGGGGTCTTCCCCATAGCCGCCCTGCCGGACAACCTTCCGAGGTCGGGGACCTGCGCTCGGCAGTCTTTCGACGTAATGCCCTCGCCGTCCGAAAGTACGGCGTCGCTGCCATCGCTGAAGGCGCCCTCCGCTGCCATGGCCGCCTGCCTGGCGTGGTGGGCCCAACGCTTTGTCGAACGGTCCTTAAGTGTCTTAGGCTTAAACCTACTACACGCTCTGCAGTTCGCTTCGGGGTGGTCCCTCGGCAAGCAGAGATTGCACGTGGCGTGCCTATCGACCCAAGGGTATTTGCGGTTGCACTTGGGGCAGAATTGGAAAGGGGTACCCTCCATACGCACCTTGAGGCAGCGGGCTGGTAAGTGTAGGAAATATATAAGGTGTACCTATACGGTGTACCTATATACCAAGAGTGAAGAGTATGTACCACCCCCCACTCTCCCTACTTGCAGGGCCGAGGCCAGCGGCCTACTAGGTCCGGGCCGAGGCCAGCGGCCTTCCGAGGCCCAGATCCGTCGTGCAGCAGCCGACGGTCGATGTCTTCTCCAGCCGTCGTCGAGTGTCGAGGGTCGACGTTGGGGTGGGGAAGGATGTTAATAAATAATTTTAAACTTCAATAATAAGCAAAAGTATGGCTAAGGCCAGGGGACTCCGCAAGATGCTTCCGACCAGTATGGCGGAAAAAAACAATCTGAGGATCCTAGACGCGTGAGGGATCTTGGGTACAGTGGACGTCACACTAGGGATAGTATTACTGGCACGCCTGTGTCGACGCCCATTTTCGAGTTTCGAAAAACAAACTGTAATACTCCGCAGCTTCCACTAGATGTCGGCCTATGCACAGCATGTGATCTAAGCAGATTCCACAAGCCTCAGAAATACCATTATAAATTGGGCACTGAAATATATTTTTGAATTCTCGATTTTAAAAAGTTATATTATATCAATTTGGGCCTGTCATGGGTGCAGTTTAGCGGTCAATGGCTTCTTCAATCGTAATTGGACAATAATCATCAACAACGCATCTGTGATAACCATTATTTGGGACGATCGCCAGGCACAATCTGTCCTTTTGTGGCTGCAGTGATAAGGAGCCGAGCAGACCCGATCCCAGACAAAGAATAATTTTTGACTCTTAGACACTAAGAAGGATCCATCTCCTTCCTTCATCTTAAACCAATCTTTCGAACTAAAAACAGTGTCTGGGTTTAAGACAGCTTTCTTATTGAAAAGGAGGCGAATACATTTCACGAGCATATACCACAGGCTATGTGTGTCTTTTGCAAATAACTGCCAATTTGAGCCGGTGACCTCACTATGTCTTGTGTTAATTATGTTTAAGTATTTTGTATGATGATGCTCTTTTTTCAATTAATGACTTTTTCACTCATTTCTCTATTTTTTGTCCAATGTATACATTTCCATATACATGATCTTTCAAAGAAATGCATATGTTGATGTGCCCTTATGAGTTGGGCCCACCTGTTGTTTCTACTTGTTTTTTCTTTGATTGTCACTCTAACATTATATGTTGTCCTAAATAAGATGTTATATATTTTTCCACATTTAAGGCTGTTATGGTGTTTTTTTGTTTGTGAGGGAATGCTTATTTGATCTCTTTGAAAACAGGTTGGACTAGGAAACTTTGTTTGAATTATTTAACCAAGTGACCAACCCTTTACGTAACAGTCCCCCTCGTTTTGTTTGGACATATTATACCCCTGCCCCAGACTGTTACGATTCCCTATGGGCAGACCGACGCCACAATATAGTGGCCCCTTTTTTGTGGATGCAGTGATAAGGAGCAACATGGCAGCCTATACGTTCTGAAAACGTTTGGATGTTAAAGTGTTGCATTTGAAATTAAAACCTCTCATTTGTTCTCTGTAATGGAACGTCATGTGTGTCGATGAGAAATCGTCGATAGAAGATAATAACTTCCTGTGAAGAATGCGAAAACTGGGATTAATTGATCGATGAACGGAATCAGTATTTTAAGATCACCATTCTCAGTTAAACTAAAAATGAGAACCATGTGATGTTCGCTAACCTCTATTGGCAAAAGTTACCCATGTTTTCGTGGACTTAATAACCTCTTTTCAGCGTTGTCAAAATTAAAAGTACTTATGATATATATTTGTTTATTATTATTTTACTTGTTACGCTCCCGACTATTGGTGTTTTCTTCAAAATAAACATTTTTTATCATTTTTGTGAAAAGAAAGAAAAGTTTTGCATCTGTTGTGAATGTGTGTGTTTATGTTCCTAGTTCTGCGTTAGATAACGTTATGACCTTGGTAATGACAGGGTACGTTTGGCTACTCTGTCCACTAACGTCATTAAAATAGGTGGAGCTCATTGTGAGCGCCAAGTAACCTGAATTAGTGCCACGAGGGTACTTGAATTTAGGGCGGTGGATCAATGGATAAGATTAGCACAAGATGGCAGTACCCGACCGGTCGTTTTCGCATGTGTTAAAGTGAGAAACACTTGTGTAAGTTGCATTGGAATTAATTTTAAGAACGATCGATGCATGCTCTAAAATACATGCCCGATTGATTGGCCCAATACAGTTCCTGACCAAACTACCCCTTTAAGGTTGCATAGAAGTGGGAGCCGGCGCTAGCGAGTTGGCTGGGAATGGCGGACTCCTTGTAAATTCTGTGCACCAGCTCCCATAATCCTGATTTTACAGAGCTCCACGCTGCACGAGCGGGTGTATGGTCAAAGAAAATGGGCTCCTCTGGCTGATCAGGGGGGAACTGGAAGCAGGTGAGGCACGGCTGAAGTGGCTGGAGTGAAAGTGCTGGCTGAGCTCCAGCGGGAGTTGGATGGGCTTCGAGCAAACACAGACCGGGAGATTACATTTCTTGACCGGGGCCACCTGGTTCGGCAGTACGGTCAGGGACAGAAGCAGCGAACAGGAGGCCCACACACGTAGAGTGCATCAGGAACCCCCAGGGGAACCCACTGGGTGTAGAGGACATTGCAGTGGAATTCTGTGCATTTTATCTGCCTCTCTATGGGTCCAGATACTCCCAAGACACAGAGGTCCTGCAGTGCTATTTGGAGGAGGTTGAGTTGTAGTGGATGGCCCATCCGCTATGTGAGGTGCTCAATCACAATCTTTCTTTGGAAGAGATCTTAGCAGTGATCAAGGAGCTCCCCGGGTCCAAGTCCACTGACCCTATACTGGCTCCCGTTTTATTGCGGGGATACGAGATGCTCATCTCGGAAACGATTCCCCCTCGCTGCGGGAGACGAATATCTTGCTGCACACAGGAGGGAAGCTGGCTGAGGAGTGCGCCTCCTTCCAACCAATTTCCTTAATCAATGTTGACAATAAGATTTTCTCCAGGGTGTTAACCAATCAGCTTCTCCCGCTGATGCCAGGACTTGTTCTGGCAGACCAGGCAGGATTTTTGCATGGGAGGAACACTGCTTGCATCGTTTTTTGGGGATCTTGGCAGCGCTGGAGCCAGGAGATACAGGCGGACGTAATTTATTTTGATGCCAAAAAGGCATTAGACTCTGTCGAATGGCCTTACTTATTCGCAGTCCTCCAGAAACTCGGGCTGAGTGCCTGTTTAATTTCCATGGTCTCCTGCCTGTATGTTAACCCGACAGAAAGAATTGTGGTTGGGCGGCGGCGGTCCTTTTTCCACTCCTTTTTGCTCTGGCGATGGAGTCATTGGCGGCCATCCTGTGGGAGCAGCACATTCAGCTGGGACTTCAGTTGGATCCGTATAGGCTGATAATCTCCTTATACGCGGATGATGTGGCCTTCTTCCTCAGCGACCCGGGGCGCAATCTGGGCCCAGTGATGCGGGAGGGGAATACATTTGGAAAATTCTCTGGCCTGAGGATCTACCACAGCAAATCAGTGGTCTTCCCTCTTACGGATGGGACTGCAGAGTTTGCAGATGAGTTTGGCCTTCGGTGGGATTCTTCTGGGGTCCGGTACCTGGGGCATAAGTTGTCAAGTGACTGTGAGGAGCCGTTTCGGGACAATTACGGCTGGACTGTTGGGTCTCTCCACGAAAAGGTGGCGGTTGCTCCCTCTCACGTTCATTGTGCGAATCTCGATCTTGAAGATGACTGTGCTCACCAAATTCCTTTATCTTTTTCTCAACATCCCATTGATCCTCTCCAGTGGGTTTGTTCTGTGGTTGTGGGGGCTTATTCTTGATCTATTCTGGACGGGGAAGCCAGCGAGGGTGGTATACTCTACGTTGACGGAGCCCTATGAGAAGGGAGGCCTGGCCCTGCCAGATATGGAGCGCTATTACTGGGTGGCGCAGGCACACTGCCTGGCGCACTGGTATTTCACTCAATTCATCCGGCCTCATGTGCAGGTGGAGAGGGTGCTGGCCGCCCCAAATCTGTTACGATCAGCAGTTCTTCAGGGCCCGAAGAAAACACCAGGCTCCCTGGATATTGTGTGGGTTATCTGCGAAGGGTGGCATGTAAAATAGGCATCGACACACTGTATTCGCCTGCAGGCGGGCGGTGTTAAACCCGCCAGGTCAGACCTGGCGGGAACATCACCTCCCGCCTGCAGGAGTCGGGATCGGGCAGTCCGGAATTATAAGTGGCAGCGGGTTTACCGCTGCTGTTATTTCCAGACCGCCCGACCTGTAATGAGGCCCTATGTGAGGTAAGCCTGTAAGCCTTCATTCCAAACACAGAAGTGTGTAAAAGTAAGTTGGCCGTTTCTCTAATTTGTCTCATTTTCTCCTTTCAGCCAGATTAATTAAAATCAGTATAAAATGTAAAATAATTCTCCGATAGGGTGGTAAACCAGTTAAAAATGTTGGAATTGCAATTGGAGTAATACTAATAAGCTTTTCATCCCATAAGCAATCCTGGAACACAGGAAGTGTCCTGTTGTTTGATCAGACAACAAACTGTGTCACAACAGCTTATTCACTGTAAGTATCATTTAAAAATATAGCAATGTGGGCCATGAATAGTAGATCCTCAAAATGAGGTCAATCTAACTCCTTGTACCATGCCCATTTTGGTGCCGAAGAAGCCAGCTGGAGTCCTCTTTTGCAGAATGTAATCTCAGTGGGCTGGTGTGCCTTGTCCTCATTAAAGCCCCACACTACTTCTCCATATAAATCCACTGATGATGCCTCCACGGCATAAACCTTAAGCATGGGTCTAACTAGCCTTGCTCTGGAACATGCTGCAAATTTGAAATTTGAAAATACGTCCTTCCACCTGGGCCAGCCTACAGCTTTCAGTCCTAACATGTTTCAAACTCGACAACTTCAAGCAGAAAACCATGCCCAGATCATCAAATTGCTTGGTTTATGGAAAATGGACAGAATTTATTAAGAAGTGCATGATGCCAATCGCAGAATGGTGTGTAAAAACCACGACTGCAAATTTCCATTGATTTTTATTGCCCAAACTTCCACATACGTCTAATTTGCAGTTAATAGTTTTTGGAAAGATCTCAAGGCTTCCTGTTAGTTAAACAAAATGATCTACACCAAGAATTGGTATTGTTATCTTACATGCCAATGGCATGTCTGTACTACTACTACATAAACCTAGTACAAGTTATTAGTGAGACTATTAAAAAGAATTGTCGTCAACATGCACATATGTCGAACAACAAGCTGGATGGGGAATGAAGAATTAACCACTGGACTTGCACTGAACAATAGCATCAGTCTTCTTGTCCATCGAAATAAACAATTTCAATATGGTGTTTGCCATAGGAATGGTCTAGTCACAAATGTGAATGCAGTGGGCAGGTACATAAAGGCCAGGTAAAGTGACTGTTTCTTCATATGAAAAGTTTCAGTTGCTAGCAAGTACAAATTCAAACCCTGATGAAGGGAACACAGTCTTTTAAAAAGGAGACACTGGGTTGGGCGATGCTATTTCCCTTTTTTAACCAATTATTTATTTTGCCCATGATAGCTTTCCTAAATCATTTCATGGAGATGTCTATAAGAGAAAATGGGCGACAACATAAAAGGGGCATCATGCCCCACCCTTCTTATGAATGGGAAAAATGATCACCCCCAGGAGGATAGTAACTTATTGCAGTATACCACTGGGTTGAATAATTTACAAAGCAAAGGTACACACATCTAATTGAATGAATAATAAAAATCTGATGGCGCCACCTAAGGACCCAGACTTTTATTAGTCTTCCGAGAATTTAAAGCTAGCCTAATTTCCACAGTAGTGAAAAACATATTTTTCTCAGCCATTCGCATAGTCAGAGCTACACTGCTAGTGGGTTTTATTTGTTTTCCTTTCCACTACTTACTCTAATGTAAAATCTGAACTAGCATACAAGGTAACATGCACTTCCCACAACTCTACCTGGATATTATTTTCAGTCCCAGATGATCTTTCATAGTAAAGGCCAAAAGCAACCAGCTCCCAGAATCTTCTGCTCTCTGGGAGCAGTCCTACCTTCTCAAATTCTTCCCAGGCATGGTCCAAAGGTTCCTTTTTCCTGGCTAATTAGGGCAGTTTTATAGGTTGTCTCTCTAGTCAAATTTCCCTTTTTGAGCGAGTTGCATTCTTTAAACTTTGAAGAAGGTAATTCCTAGCAATTGGGAAGAATTCATCTAAACAGGTCATTTAATGTCTATGCAGAATAGGAGTCCGAATGTTGGCTAAAGCTTCCCCTACATTCCAAATAAAATGCTCATAACTGCTACTCGTTTCCCTGGCCGCATATCTTGACATAGGCAGTTCTGATGTTGCCTTTGATTATCTGCAATTATCTGTCAGGTCAGAATCTACCACTAAATCCCATTTTAGACCTGTTTGGTTTGTAGTGACATTCCACTCAAAGTTCACGATATTGGGGCACATCAAGAGGTCGACATTAAGGGTTAAAAGCGCCAGACGGAATTACCTTTACCATGTGCGTGCTCCCGCCAAGTTGTAATATGTCGGTAATTCCGCTGGACGCCACAGCAGTAAAGGTCATTCCGCTGAGGCAGAGTTACCGCCATATTCACGATGAGCTCCATTTTTTTGATCAGATTAGGATTAGCAAGGGAGAAAACAGGACTTTTGCATAGAAGATTTTGACTTTTGTTGGCCACTGGTTTGGAAATCTTGTGTTTTGTAAACAGTATCCAGAAGAGGACATGTACTTTTGAAGTATATGAAGAGACCTTTTGACTCCTTAACACCTCGATTTTCACACTTTTTGTTTATAGAATTCATCCCTAGGGGATGTGGACGTTTGAACCATCCTTCCCTAGAAAACTTTAATAAATCGGATTTCACCCAGTCAACATCTTGCCTCTGCACTCTATCGTCAACACCTTCACACCCCATAGATGCTTTATTTTGTTAGCTTTCTCTTCTAGTTTCGACAACCCCAAGAATTCAGTGTTGATCCTCATAATGAACCATGGACTCACCTTGCAGTTATCCATTCTGCTGCTATTTCATTTTCTTATAATATTATAATAACCCTAATTCTTGACCTTATACATGTACTTTATGCAAGTTCATTGGCTTTGCCACTTGTTAGACCATTAAACCTATGTTTTTATAAAGCCATAGGGATAGTTCTCACAGTCCCTTGTACACATTATTATTTTCTTATCTGTCTGACTTCAAATATTTCACAATAAATTGCTCAACTTCACCCAATTTTCAGCTAGAGCTCAGCATGTGACCATGCAGATACGGCACTCTGAGGAACGGTCCACTCCCCCTGGATGATTCCTCTCAAAGTCCACTCTAGGCTCAGTCTCTTTGGACAGGGGCAATCTCAGATTTTCAGTTCTGGAGTCTGACAAGCTTGCAGTATCACCCTTCAGAGAAAGTAGCCTAAATACCTCAAGGGTTAGCTTGAACACAATCAAGTCGATCATAAAACCAACCAATAACGGACCACAGTTCCTGTACAGGTACTAGAATATGCCTTTATTAGTTATACAACTGCTCTAGTGAGCATCTCTTGGCTGTCCTCTTTTTGGATCAGTGGTAGGTGCCGATCTACGCTACATGCATGCATTCCATCTCAAATTCCATCTATTCCTCCCCCCTTCACCAACACTCTCCTCCGTTCTAATTTTCCTTGTCCTTGGTAGAATAAGGTCAGGACCAATCGACAAGTTTCAGCACTCCTAGACCACAACTGGAACAGCACAAAAATTGCTAATATACCGCAACATGCCAAAGCAACTCCCTTATCTGCAAAAATCAAGCAGGAATGTTACAATCTACCACGTTGCATTGCCTAGTCTGAGGTCAGAATGGCATCCAAGGCAAACTAAGTATCAGAAAAAAAGTGTTCTCACTGACCACCTGTGAATTGTGACTTTCTACTAACATTAGAATGAATAAAAGCCAAGGTTGCTGCAAAATGTTTTTTTGTCCGCCAATTCATCGACCTATTCTCAGGACACTAAACACAAGTCATCCAATGGGATTTCAGATCTAACTTTTCAGCCGCTTAGACAGCCATGTGGATCAAACGGGTGTAGCATTTAATCTGCTTTCTGCATGTGCTAAAGTAATGAATATAGCAAGAGCTTACTATATAACTATTGAAAAGCAATGTTACGTTATGGAAAGCAAACAGCATAGCAAAGAACATGTCAAAATGAAACATGTAACTTATGATGTGGTTCAAATTAATGTTATGTTATCGCATACTTATACTGCAGCTGCCACCACCGTAATGGTCTCATGGTGCTTAACCTTGTCCAAGTATGTAGCGTATTGTGACCCTTCAAGGGTGTTGCAAGTCCTTAGTCAGTGATAAGGAAGGATAAGGTTGGGTGAGGAGGTGAAGGAAAAAGGTGAAGTTGGGGCCGCAGGCGATAGGAAAGAGTGATACTACAATAAGAAACAAAAATATCCCTGGGCAAAGAAACATTGGTAGAGTGTAATGGGATATGACTGTGGTTGCATGGATGCATGTCTAATAACTGGGTATACATATCTGCATTCCTGAGATGAGGAGTCAAATATGCACAGCTTAGTTTTACTCTGATGGCATTTTCTAGGCCAGGTTAAGCAAGGTACTAGATGATGTGGGTGATTGATTGAGTAATGGACTTTAGAGGTGCTCAAGCAGGCCCTAATATTGTGGAGGCTTTTACCAGGTAGTTGGGTAAGACAAATACTGGTGTATCGGTGAAAATATGTTTAGTTTAGGTGTCCTGTAGATATGCATATTGGCCTAAGCACATTTGCAATATGTTACAAACTTACTGCCACACTTATGGTGGCCACGCTGCCATTTTGTTCCATTCGCCATCTTGGATGCAATGTTTAGTTCAATTCCCTGTTCATCTCGCCTTCCTCACTCTGAACGCGGTGGAAGGCAGCGGCATGAACTCTATACTAATTGCTAAGCAGGAATGCAGATTCTGCTCGGTGTTTTTGTTTGTCTAACACTGTAGAGCCTTGAAGTCTCTGTAGAAGCATTTCTAATCTATATGTTAGGTGCCCGCGTGTCTCAACCATGTTTTCTCTCCACCAATATAAATTGTAATAATGCGCAGCTGCTACGTGCTCCTGTAGAGAAAAACCCTATTCCCAGGCTTTAGAGGAGAGTGACCTTAGGCTTCAGGAGCAACACAGATAAGCTGTACAGCAAATGTTACCTTGTACCAGGGAACACAATAAGCCCCCACGCACTGTTTTGCCCCGCTCCCAGACATTAAATTGTCAATAGGAGGCGGGGTAAAAATGTAAACTGGTTGCTTTAGTAACATTACCTACGTGGAAAGGTCATGAACCATATGGACCTTGTCACATGCTGAGGCTGGTCAAGTGTTTCAAATGTGATTCTGTTCAGTATATATGTGTGTAACTTTGGTTGTTCGGGGCTCTCTCCCACCACGCTATCTGTGCACATGCACATGCATCGTGGGGCGCTGAGACCCCAGTCCGGGCTGTAACAAATGACTCTGTAAAACCTTGTGACTGGCTATTTCCATTTCTTTGTAGTAAGCCTCATTTTGTGGTCTTTCACATCAGGAGAGCACTTGGTTTGCCATGCCAGCTGACAGAGGCATCAGTGCCAAGGATTGGACATGCAATTATGGAAGCATGGGGGAAATATGAGGGCACAGGGAGAGAGAGCCTTAAGTCCTTCCTGCATCTGTCCCCCTTGCCCCAGCAATCAAATTCCCAAAATATAAATGAAAAACGCTTTGATAAAACTTCACTCCCTTCCTCCTCTGATCATTATTGTACAGACATTCCAAATTCTCCCATTTATGTTTCCCATTCCGATACGCCATCCCTTTCATAAATACATTTATTTGTTATACAATACATATCTTGTACATTGTTCTGTCATATTTTTTTGTTTAAAACCCTGATTAATAGTCTGCGAACTATACATCTGCCTTGTGGCACCCCCATTTTGAGAACAGACACCCCGGGGTGTGCGTTCTCGAAATAGGGTGTGCCCAGGCAGAGCACGGTGTCCGCGCATGTCAGGTTTCGCATGACGCATTTTGAATTAGTCCGCGGATAGCGCGCCGGTTCTAAGAACAGTGACACGCATGCACCCTGCGTCTCCTGTCCAATGGGTGCCAGTGGATGGCCGCCAGGCCTGCGGACGTCCCTCAATGTCATCATGTGGCTGCACCCATACACCGTGCCGACTTGTCCGTGAACAATGTTCGTCACCTTGGACAGTTTGAAACGGCATTTATGGCCAATCCAGAGTGTTTCAAGTTGGATGTTTACCCTTCCAGAGCTCCTAGACCCAATCTTAGTTCATCTGACAACTTTTTACAATTTTCCAAGGCCTATTTTCGACTCGGTAATCCACAGACAGTCGCGATGTCCGTGGACAGTTCCTCTGAAGAGAACCACTCATTACTTTCAGTCATTCTTACGACGGCAGACAGGGAGAGAGCACAATCTTTGGAGAGCTATGTAGGAGCCCTATTTGGAGACCTTATCTGGCATCAATGGCATCTGTTATGACCATCCCTCCTCCCAGCCACCACCACCACAACAACAACGTGGAGGGCCTGTAGAGGGGGGAACAGGCACAGAGATACAGATGAGGTTCAAGAGGAAGATGAAGAGGAGTTAGAAGAAGTCCCTATCTCCGGCGCCTGGAGTGAGTGCTGTGTGTGGTGGTTTTTCACCACCATTTGGGGTGGACCAAAGGCTCAGGAAGCCGAGGTGAGATGCACTGAGGGATACTCAGTCATGGAAAACCTGGGCTGTACTCCTAGGGGACCACCTCCATACGCTGACACTCCTAATCCAACCACCCAGGTGCTCTGAGAAGGGAGATACCTTTCATAGGGAAAAGTAGGTTGACAGCCTCTACCCCATCTTCCTCGACCGCTCCTCTCACCACAAAGAATACTCCTTTGGGCAGAGGATCCAAGCAGCCACCTCGCAGGCCATACAGAATGCTGCTGACCCTTACCTTTCGAGGGTCACAGTACTATGTTTGTACTGCGCAGCACCGATCTTTAGGGGGGAGCAGTTTCATAGTGCTTTTGAGGCTGCAGTCAAGGAGCACGAGAAACACTGCCCCACCCCCTTAAATGCAAGGTCCACCCAATATGTCCCCCTGTCCACCTGCCCCTCTGTCTCTGTGGTTGGTGCCCCTTCCCTCCCTTGCATCCTCTACCTTACCTCGCCTCTCCCGAAGAAAACAAAAAAGCCCAAAAAATACAAAATGAAAAACAAAAAAAAGGTTCCTTTAGGAGCCACCTTTCATAGTTAAAAAAAACAGAACTGAAAATAATGTTCACAGGACCCTGCATAGTCCGAGGACAGCGCAGTAGTCTGCGGCCATCTGGAAAATTCCAGGCGTGGGGTGGGAGGATTCAAATCATTTAAATTGTTTTTTGTTCAAAAATCATAGCTCTTAAAATAACCTTTTTTTTCTCTTTTTGGCTTATATATATATTTTTTAATTCTTTGGTTTTATGCACTCAACTAACAATTATTCTACTGAACTTAATTATTTTTTCTAACTTTCACAAAAACTGCTTCTAATTTGTTTTTGGTTTTTCCTTTTTCGTTACTTCAACTACTGAAGAATACTTCAATCCATATTCTGTATGTTCACAAAAACTGCTTCAATGCATTTTGAACAGTTTCAAGAAAAATCTGATTGCCCACATCAGTGAGATGCACTCCATCTCTTCAAATTCAATCCAAGGCCCTCGGGAGGCAAGGCTGCTACCTGTTTAGAGCCTAGCAGCAGTCCCCCACTACCTACCGAGGAGCAGGAGCTCCAGGCTATGTCTCTGCAGGAGCAGCGGACCCACGGAGGAATACACATGCCCAGCTGTATTCTTCATGATTTGCGGTAAGCGCTGATGTTTTCTGCGCAATGGATGGAAAAATGCCACAATAGCCTCTACTTTACTGCAGGCAAGCTCACTTTAAATTTTAAATGCAAAAGGTTCAATTTGCATCACTATTTTGCCTTGAAAGGCTAAAGCAAGCCCATCGCCGCCATTAAGGTACACGAGGTACCTAATCACTTAAAGATGGCCGCCCGCCCGATGCTTGCTGCCCCTTCGGCCTAATCCAGCCTTCCAGTAGCCATCTGATTGGCTTACTGGCCTATCTTCACCCCCATTGGCTGCTGCCAGGCGAAGCCGGCCCACTCCCTCCAAGGACCACGGGAGGCAAGGACATCACCTGTTTCTGTGCCTGTTTCTTGCCGACTCTGCCTCTGCCAGCCCCCCTGGCCCACACAGGAGAGCACCAGCATGGAGGACTCGATGCCCCAGGACCACTCACCGTTGCCTTCCAGCCCCTGAGGTCAACGGGTAAGCCCACCACCAGCATAATACACGCACCCACTGATCCCTAAAATGGCTAACTCCCACCCCCATGCGCCAAACCCTACCACCTGGCTGTTGCCCTACACACCTACCGCCACTGGCCCACACCACTCTGGTCACTGCAGCTGCCCAACCATTACGTGACAATTGTACTCAGAACTTGCCTTCATAGCACACTGCTCACGGCTGCACACCTCTCTCGAACCATACTGTGATTCAATGCAGTTACACTGCTGCACCGCTATATGTTTATTTGAATGCCTCTGATTGCTGCTCGTAGCACTTAGGTGCACCACCCACTTCGGTTTACATGATCTGAACTATCTGTGATATTAGAATCTAGGCAGGTTGCCACTGCTATTGTTTACTGCCTAAACACTGCATTTTGCTCCATTTTGTGATATTGGAATCTAGGCAGGTTGCCACTGCTATTGCTTACTGCCTAAACACTGCATTTTGCTCCATTTTGTGATATTGGAATCTAGGCAGGTTGCCACTGCTATTGTTTACTGCCTAAACACTGCATTTTGCTCCATTTTGTGATATTGGAATCTAGGCAGGTTGCCACTGTTATTGTTTACTGCCTAAACACTGCATTTTGCTCCATTTTGTGATATTGGAATCTAGGCAGGTTGCCACTGCTATTTTGCTATGTACTCTCTGCCCGTCCTCACCTGCTTAATTAGCACGCTACTCACCTTTATGTCCACACCGCACCCTTCTACATTAAAGCACCTCCAGCACTATCAAATCAGCTCGCGTCATCGAGGACACACGATGGACCTCCTGCCCAAGCCCTCACACACTCCAAATAACACAGCACTTATGATACCTAACCTCAGCCTCAGACTAGACAGACTCAGAGCCCGCACCATCCCTATCCACCACCATGCCACCCCTACACACATACCACACAGAAATTGCAGACTTAGCTCACGCACCTCTAAAGTGCACACACCCCACCTCCGTGATAATACATCAATATGCCACAAATTCAAACCCACACTTACTACACCGAGCGGTAACTCCTACTCTCAATGTACCACTGTACCTAAAGCAGACACCCACACCATACCCACAAAAATCTCCTGCCCTTGCCCAACGCTATACAAATGCGCCTTAATCAATGTACGATCACTCAATGCCCAAGCATTAGAAGTAAATGACCTAATAACTACCCAAAATCTAGGCTTACTCGCGATCACAGAGACATGGCTCAACAAAGCTTCCGGCCCAGCCATTTCATTAGACCTACCACAAGGGTATACCATCCTTAGACAAGATAGGATAGCCAGAACAGGAGGGGGGGTAGCCATTATTCACAAAGAAACACTCTATCAGAACCGTACCCCACCAAGAGGAAGATAATATTGACATCCTATCAGTCAAATTAGCACTCTCTCCAAATAGCACAATAAATATTCATACCGTATACCGTCCACCTGGCCCAACCACTAATTTCATAGGTCAAGTCAATCACCTCCTAGGAAACAACCTTAAAAAAATCCACAAAATCACTACTGATAGGTGACCTTAACTTAGGATTCAACGACTCTAAGGACAAAACAGCTATCTCTCTAGCCAAAGACCTCCAAGACCTAGGCTTCTCTCAAAAGAGCACTTCGCCTACTCATGCTAAAGGACGCATCCTAGATTGGATTGTAGACCACAACTGTAACACAGCCATCACCTCCAATACTAGCCTCCCATGGACAGACCACAACCTTCTCCTATTTGACATCCCTGTCTTACTAAGCGCTAAAGTGCCTACTAAAGCACCAGCGACCTTAGCCAGAAGCGCCACAAAACTCACTGCAGACCATATCAGTGCACTCCTCAATCTACCATGCCTAGCGCCCCCATTCTCCGCTGACCTCAACATCCTCGCAGAAATATTCAAAGACACCATCACAATGGCTGTCAACACTGTTGCCCCATTGGAAAACAAAAAAGAAAAAAAATCCTTCCATTCCAATTCCTGGTTCACAGACTTTGCGCAAAGACAAACGCGTAGCGCTCAAAAATTGGCAGCTTAACCCATGCGATACCACAAAAGCTAACTTCAAATCCATAGCAAAAAAATACAAAGACGCAATCTTCCTTGCTAAATCTGAAGCCTGCAACCACCGCATCTCCAATGCCAACTCCCACTCTAAAGAACTTTTCAATATATTCAAAGAACTAACCGTACCACCTACATGCCCTGATGAGATCGTCAAAGACGAGGCATGGTGAACAGGCATTCAATCAGCCATGCTTACAAAAATAAACCTCCTCCAAAATAAAATATCCCACCACTTCAATACCTTACCAAAGCAAAGTACACATGCACAGATAAAACCTAATGTAAAAGTAAGAAACGTGCCCAAATTTGCATTTACCGAAATCTCCGAAACCGGGGTCACTGACATTCTCAGACACCTCAAACCCTCACAATGTAAGGGTGATGTATGCCCCCCTAAAATCATCAATGATTGCGCAGAACCACTCGCCCCTCTTCTCACAGCCTTCATCAATGCTTCCTTCAAAACGGGCATAGTCCCAGACAGCCTTAAAGAGGCCTGGGTACGCCCTCTCTTAAAAAAACCGACGCTAGACCCTGCTAACCCTAACAACTACCGACCCATAACCACAGTCCCATTCCTCCTGAAACTACTTGACAAGGCCGCCCACAAACAGATCCAACTCTACCTTGAATCGAACGCAATCCTAGGTAAAAGACAATCTGGGTTCCGCAAGGGACACGGAACTGAAACCGCAGACTTAAAAAACGAAATTACCAACATCCTAGACAAAGGCAAGCCCGCCCTCCTCCTTCTCCTTGACCTTTCAGCTGTGTTTGATCTGGTAGACCACACTACTCTTACCAGTCACCTGACACACGCGGCACACTTCTCAAATGACGCAGCATCCTGGGTAACATCATTCTTAGAGGGTAGAGCAATGAAAGTGTTCTCTAACACAGCACATGCAGCACCCTCCATCATCCACTGTGGTGTGCCACAAGGTTCCTGTACTGCCGCCACGCTCTATAATCTTTTTCCAAGCCACTATTTGATAAACTTGACGCGCTGGGGATCACTTACACAAACTATGCCGACGACACACAGGTTGTCCTCCCCCTGACAGGGAATTATCACCAAGACGCCTCTACCCTACAGCAAATCTACTCTACCATACAAGCATGGATGGCTACTAACGGCCTCTGCTTGAACAGGGACAAGACCGAAATCCTCATTCTAGGACAGAAATCTGCCCTCTCCAACCTCACCCCACTGTACATCAATTTCAACATAGACAATTGTATCATCCCAGTCCTATCCTCAGTCAAAACACTGGGGGTTCACCTAGACGCAATGCTATCCATGGACAAACAAGTCAGCGCCATAGTCTCGGCCTCAGCACTGAGTACTAACCTCATTAACGCAATAAAACCATTCCTAACCAAGGATAGCTGCCTCTCCATCGCCCAAGCAACGATAGGAGCCAAACTAGACTATTGTAATGCGCTCCCAGCCGGCACCTCCCAAAAAAACTTGTCTAGGCTCTAAACAACCCAAAACAACGCTCTCAGAGCAGCCCTCAGCATACCAAAAAGAGAACACATCACACAAGCCAGAAAGGCAGCTCACTGGCTCCCAGTCAAAGACTGTATCTCTTTCGAAATTCTCACAACCACCCATAAATGCATCAACCTCACAGCTCCCTCTTATTTATCTGACACGATAGGTAGATATCAATCCACAAGACCAAGAGGAGCCCAATACACGAATCAACTAGCAATACCTCGCATCAAAAGAACCAAAGCAGGAGGCATAGGCTTCCCCTTCCTCGCATCTAAACTCTGGAATTCCCTACCTTCTGACCTCAGAGCTGATGCATCTCTCTTCTCCTTCTGAAAAAAGCTCAAAACTGCCCTATTCAACTAACCCCGTTTTCATGTGCTCCTGCTGCTCTTGCATATCTGTAAAAAAAAAGTATATCTCGTCCAATGTAACCGTACGGACATGAACTGTATGTAACTAAGTATAAGCAACACTGTAACTAGCGCCACGATGCCTTCGGTCTGATGTGCGCTCAACAAATGTGAATAAATAAATAAATAAATAAATAAATAAAAACATTTTTAAACAGTCAGCATTTTCCATTTTCCATTCCATTTAAATGTTACTTTCCAACCTCACTCATTACATCCCTTACACGGCCACCATTCTCCACCTGCTCACACATATGTGTATACCACCAAAGTATCTAAATAACTTACATTTAAAGTACTCTTCTTTCCCAAACTCTACTATAAGACACCAAACACTACTACAACAATGCGGCCATTGTATTAACACTAAGCTACAGTTTTCCTATTCTTTCAAAACACTGTAACACATTACAAATACATTACACCACAAACGCAGCACTGCTTGTATTAAAATGAGCAGCACAGAGACCGCTAGTGGGCATGGACCAGGATGGTCGCGTGAGGCAGCAGCTCCGTACCGAACCATTGGGCCTACGAAATTGATCCACCACCCGGTGGAGTATAAGGCTGTCCACCGCCTGCCTGAACCACCGACAACCCAGGAGGGGTCTGGGGCTGTGGAGGTAACTTGCCACAAGCCGAACCAACACCAGCAGGAGTCAGCGAGCCTCCGGTGATTCGAAGCCTGCAGGAGAGCCGGACCCCACGTGAGGGAGTGCAAAGGGTCGTGGTACTCCCTCACCCGCCAGTGAAGTCCAGGACGAGCGAGCAAGTCGGGGAAGGGGTCAGAATACCAACCAGGAGCTCCAGCAACAGATGGCGGTACCACTTGCTGACTCCCACGGATAAACCGGAGCCCCACGCTGGACGATTGAAGTGCCACAGGAAAGAAGCAGGAGACGGTATGGACATGGAAAGATGATCCCGGTAGATGGGTGAACCCTAGAACAGCAGAAACCCGGGCCCAGAGGGTGAAACCCCAGCCCAGAAGTCCTCTGGTGATTCCAATCTGCACAACACCACGCAGAGGGGACCACGTGGGACACGTGGAGGACACAGCCAGGCGTAAAAGAGGCCAATAAAAAGAGCCGTAGGATGCCCTAGTCCGGGCTGCAGTGGGGCAATCAGACCAGGGTGCTATAACTAGAGGCGGCAGGTGAGGGCTAGGCCCAGACCCTACATTGGGTGACTCCAAGGTTCCAGACACAAGCACAGCCACATGGAAGTAGGGAGGACCCCTGATGAGATAGCAAAAAAAGCCTGATAGGTGACCAGAGCCTGTGAAATGATATAGAGGGTGCAGGAGCGGTAAGCCCCCCCCGGGGGTTAAGGCTAGAGGCAGAAGCCCAGATACGCAGGGGTGCAGACTCACAGAGCAGGAGTGGGAGTAGCCCAAGAGGCAGAAGGCAGACTTGGAGCCCATAGGGCAGCAGACAAAGTCACACACATAACATCACCCCTAACCACGGCAGAAAGGGGGCCACACCTGGCTGCGAGAGGGGCTAATCACCCTGGAAGAGCATGTGAGCGGAGTGCAACCACAGGGGGGGTCCCCACGGGGGTCCTCTCACTGCAATGCTTTCGGAGAGAGCCGGGGAGCATCCAGGAGGGAACCCCCGCTCACCCACACAAGATGGAAACTGGAGAGGGCGCGTCTGCGCCTATCCTGACTAGAGAAGATCTGAAGGACATATTTCAGGAAATCAAAGCAATCAGGATGGACATCCAAGCATCTATCTGTGTCCTCAGGGGCAAAGTAGATAAGTTAGAGGACAAGGTGGAGGAGATGGAGAACAACCATTTACAGGTGGACATCTTTGACATGAAATATGAAGCGCGCTTGGCAGCCCTCGAAATGCGGGAGGAAGAAACATTGTTGAAGCTGGACGATTTAGAGAACGGAGAGAGGCGCAACAACCTACGCATCCTGAGAGTGAAAGAGCAGAGAGGAGAGTCAGCAACTGAAGTGGGATGGAAGGTGCAAGCTGGAAAGAGCCCATAAGGCATGATATGGAGGTGGTAAAGGCCCAAGGTCCATAGTAGTCCGTTTCCTCAGATACAAGGAGAAGATGGAAGTTCTCGAAAAAGCAAAGCGCCTGGGGAGTTTCCAGTATGTAGGCGATACAGTTAAGGTGTTCCAGGATCTGTCTGGACTGACACTGGCCCGCCGTAGAGACTGCCGCCCTCTCACGCAATGGCTGTCTGGTAAGGACATTCAATATCGTTGGTCCTTTCCTCTTGCTCCGACATTTGAACGCAGAGAAGTGGACTACCGAGTGACCAGTGGGCAGGAGGCACTCCAGGTTCTCCAGTTCCTGAAGGGCGAGGATATGGCCATGGATCAAGAGGGGGCAGAGGTGGCTCCACCGGAACGACGAGGGCCACTGGGCCTGCAGACCATGAAAAGAAGATGCAAGGCGGCAGGAAATTCAAGAAGCTAAACACCCACCCACAGAAGGAGAATAGAGACAAGAGATGAAGGAAAGCGCCCCGCAGACCGGCTGGGGAAAGGGGGAAGCTAAGTGTGCCAAATCATGACTGGGGGGGATGAGGGGCATTGGGGACAACGGGAGAGGCGAACTTCCCCCTTAGTGGCACACCTTAGGGCGGGCGTCATGTTCAAGACAATCCTCAGGGGTAGGGGAGGGGGGCAAGGAGGATTCAGGAAGTTCTAATTGGAGAGGCAGACCAAAAGTAGACATGGAGAATTCTGTATTGGTTGCAACCAAATCTTTCCTAACAGCGGTTCAGGACGATAAATTGCAGTTATGTTCCAGAACAGGGGAAGTGACTTGCAAATTCGCAGCATTCTATAAACATCTTATATGAGGGGGGAGGGGGCTGACGAGGAAATACTGGAGGCATATTTGGCGGAGGTGCCCCTGCTGAGCCTCCAGAGCGGGGAGGTAGTTGAACTAGATAAGCCGATCACTCAGGAGGAGGTGTTGAAAACCATAGCAGGGTTAAAGCGGAGGAAAGCGCCTGAGGAGGACGGTTATACAGCAGGGTTCTATAAGACCTTTGCGGGACCCCTGGCATGACACATGGCAGCCCTATTCACTAATATCATGGCTACCGGTAAGGACCCCCCATCATTTGGTAAAGCATTGGTTACAGTTATACCGAAGGCGGACAAAGATCCGGAGAGCTACAGATCATAGCATCCCATCTCCCTTCTCAATGTGGACGCAAACATTTTTACTAAGGTGCTCGCCACACGAATGGAGGGCCTTATGCCGAAACTAATCCATTCAGATCAGGTGGGATTTATTCAAGGCCGACAAGGGGCAGACACCATGTGCAAAATGTTACATCTTATGGGGGCGGCTGTAGGGGAGAATCCAGTTCTGGTGGCCCTGGACGCTAAAAAGGCCTTTGATCGGGTGGACTGGTACTTCCTCTATGGGGTACTCAAGAAATGTGGTCTCGGCGAGGGGATCCGGAAGGGTATTCAGGCATTATATGCAGCTCCGACGGCTAGGGTCACAGTCAAAGGGAGGTTTGCACAGGCCTTTCCACCACAAAGAAGGAGGAGACAGGGGTGTCCCCTCACCCCTGCAGTTCGCCCTAACAATGGAAATACTGGCAGAGCACCTGAGAATATCCCCACAAGTCGAGGGTATTAGTGTTGGTAATAGAGAATTTAAACTAGGGCTGTACGCAGATGATGTCATGCTACACCTAATTAATCCGGTTCAGTCCATCCCAGCGGCCATGGTGGTAATTGCAGAGTTTGGGAGGTTCTCAGAATTCAAGGTGAATAAAGAAAAATCGGTGGTCTTCCTGTTCACCCCAGATGGCACTAGGGAGTGCAGATCCAACTGAATGGAGTTAAATACTTAGGGGTCAACATTGTCAGACCTGGAGAAGACCTGGGCCAAGCAAACAATCCCCCCCTGTTTGATAAGTTGTTCTCAGAAATGGAGTTGTGGGGAAATGGGCACTTGTCATGGATGGGGAGGTTCAACGCAATAAAGATGAACCTCCTCCTAAGGGTACTATATCTGTTCCAAATGTTTCCAATCCGAGCACCAGAAGCACACTTGAGAGAGGCTAAGCGACACATCCTAAGTTTTCTCTGGAAGGATGAAAAGCCCAGGGTGGGTTATGGTATGCTAATACTGCCAAAGGAAAGGGGAGGGGTGGGCCTACCAGATCTGATGATGTATTACAAGGCAGCACAACTTAGGGCATTGGTCCCACACCTGAGAGAGGATCCGGGCAAGCAGTGGGTATTCCTGGAGAATCAACAACCCCGGCGACAGTGGGGGAGTGCCTCTGGGTCCTGAAGAGCAGACTCCCGAGGTGAATTAGGGATCATCCAATCCTGGGGGTGCACTGGGAAGTACTGGGCATGGGGGGAAAGAAGGGAGAAGGGATTACCACTTGACCTTCCCCTATGAGCCATATTTGGGCGCCACCAGTCACGGGCGCAATACCCGAGGTCGGACGGTACCAGTCATGGTCTGAGGGGGGACTGGCCAGGGTGGGTCAACTGCTGAAGGGAGTGGTGTTTATAAGTTTACAGGACTTGTAGGAAGCACTGGGCATAGGCAAATTATCGGTGCTGCTGTATCTCAGGTTAAAAGGGATAAGGTGGAAGGAACGGGTTCAGAGGGACCTTATGCCGGTTGAGAGGGTCCTGGATGGACATGAAGATATGAAAGGCCTCATCTC
The DNA here is from genome assembly GCF_040938575.1 of Ambystoma mexicanum. Lineage (NCBI taxonomy): Eukaryota > Metazoa > Chordata > Amphibia > Caudata > Ambystomatidae > Ambystoma > Ambystoma mexicanum. The sequence goes on from NC_090936.1 coordinate 116,690,742, forward strand.
ACTCCTTCACAGGGTATTATTAGAGCCTAGAGACTGGGTGGTACAGGGTCTCCGAACACGATGGGAGGGGGATCTGGGAATGGCACTGGAGATGAATTTATGGCAGCTGATGTGTAGGAGGGCCTTCAAGATGTCCATTTCATGCCAGTACAAGCTCCATGCTATAAAGCTGCTACATAGTTCGCAATATGGTCCAATGCGGCTGTCCAAAATGTTCCCAATGGTGGACCCTCATTGCTGGCATAGATGTGGTGCCAGAGCCGACTACCAAGGTTTGGGGGTGGAGCAAAGATGCAGGAGGGGGAGAATACCGATTGGACCCTATATTGGTATTGTTTGGGTTGGAGAAACAGGAAAACCAATGGGGCGTACTCCCACCTTTAGAGCACTCCCTCCTCTTGGCAGCACGTGCGTGCTGGTATAAATACTGAAAAAGGGGGTCCCTCCCCTCAGTAAAAGAATGGTCAAACACAGCAAAAGAGATATACTTCATGGAAAAGATCCCAGCAGCAATTCATGGGGGGTGCTCAACAGTGGAAACTGAATGGCTGCAGTTTGTCAACACATTTGGGTGAAGGGAGAGAGGGCAGGTGGCTCAGGAAGATGAACCGGCCCGGCCGGATAACACACATGGGAAGTGCATCATGGAACATGATGGGACAAGGTATAAACGACCAGTGCCCACTCGGTCCAGGACTAAAATCTAAGGTTACAGTTACGACCTTATGCTGCCACTGGAGGAGGTTATTTGAATCAAAGGGGGAGAGGGGGAATAATGGGATAGCAAGTCATGTTGGAGAACGTGTTTCAGGAGGGTTGTTCCCTCATATTGTTTTGTATATTTAATGCTTGACCTTATTTAAAAGCAATAAAAGGCAATTAGAAAAAAAAATGAGCAGCACGAAAATAACCAAGATATACACACATGTTTTCTCACACCCATTTTTGCCCGGTTCCTTCTAATGTGCCAAACAGCAGTATTCATACTGCAATTGTTCTAACAAGATAATAAACAGACTATTTAGTAGACCACGCATAGCACAACTTCATTCACTTTTTCCCCCAACAACTCCTCCTACCTTAATAAATAACAACCTTGCTTACTAAAAGTACTCACCATTACCAAATATTCCCACTAACTTTATTTTACAATTGCAGGAAAGAAGAAGATTGCCAAAGACAGCTACCAAAAAAAATAACACTCTTAAAATCCTACCAAGTAAGTACATTAATATAGACTGGGCCTCATTACAAGTATGGCGTTAAGGCAACAATGGCGCCGGTATCCCTACCGGCACCGTTGCTTCCGTACTGCCATACTAGGAGTTCTGCTCGCGGGTGCCCTTGCAGCCACCAGGTCTGACCTGCTGGCCGTACCTGCCCCAGCGAGCAGAACATGATGGTAGCACCAGTACCGTTGTTAACAGTACCGGTGCTACCACCATCCTCATTCCCATTGAGCCCTATTGGGCTCAATGGGAATGGGGATGTACCGGGAATAGCACCTGCAAAAGGGCAATTACCGGGTCTGGCAGGGATGGAATAGCCCGGGAATTGCCAATTCGAGGGTGCCGGACCCGGATGCGAGTTTGGAGGTAGCCTTGCCGGCAAGGCTACCTCCAACCTCGTAATGAGGCCCAATGTATACCTTTTTAAGTGTAACAATGTACTCACTCTATATATTAGTCTAGAGTATTTTATTTGAATCAACATTTATTTCACTCTTACTCATTATATTGCAACATTCACACTCTTTCTATTCCCATCCAAGCATCACAATTACATCACCCACTCTTTTCCTTAAAACATCATAATGTCCCTACTGATTCATTCAATCACACCACCACTCTCTTACAAATCCAAGCCACTCACACCTTCACAGACTATGGACCTCATTACGAGGTATGTGGTAAAGGGTTAACAGTGCCGGTAAAGGTGCCGGAGCCGATCAACCTCTTACCGCCCCATTACGAGTCTGCTCGCGGGAACCCGCAAAGGATGCCTGGTAAAACCATGCGTCTTCAGCGGGTCCCGCGAGCAGACCAGGATGCTAACAACGGGCCCATTATTAACGGGCCCGTTGTTAGCATCCTCCCCATTCCCATTGAGCCCTATGGGGGATCAAATGGGAATGGGGATGTACCGGGTCCGGGTTCCTTGAATGAGGAATTACCAGGCCCTCCAAGGTTGGAATGGCCCGGTAAATCCACATTCAAAGAACCCGGACCCGGACCCGGTACCCGGTATGGGGGTAGCCATGCCGCTAATAGCGGCATGGTTAGCTCCATACTCGGAATGACCGCCTATTACCTTTACAACCTTCCCAACTACACTCCTCATCCCACTACACAATGGGGGACATTACGAGGTTGGAGGTAACCATGCAGCAATTTGCGGCATGGTTACCTCCTTACCGGGTACCAGGTCCGGGTTCCTCAAATGAGGACTTACCGGGCCATTCCAACCTTGGAGGACCTGGTAATTCCTCATTCGAGGAACCCGGACCCGGTACATCCCCATTCCCATTCGAGCCCCCATAGGGCTCAATGGGAATGGGGAGGGAGCTAACAACAGGCCCGTTAATGACGGTGCCCATTGTTAGCTCCCTGGTCTGCTAGCAGGAACCGTTAAGGGCACCTGGTTTTACCAGGCACCCTTTGCGGGTCCCGCAAGCAGACTTGTAATAGGGCGTAAGGGGTTAACAGCACCGGCACCATTACCGGCGCTGTTAACCCCTTACTGCCCAGCTCGTAATGACCCCCAATGTCACATCACTCTCTTCATCTCTACAATCACACCCACACACCCATCCACAATACATACATGTACGTTTCACAACTTTAAAACTCAAACTTTCATTTTTCCCAACAGGCTAAACAGAATGGGCCTCATTAAGAGGAAGGCAGTAGATGTTAACGGTGCCGGTAGAGCTGCCGGCCCCGTTAACCCTCTACCACCTCATTACGAGGTCTGCTCGCAGGACCCGCTAAGGACGCCTAGCAAAACCAGGCGTCCTTAGCGGCACCCGCAAGCAAACCAGGATGCTAACAACGGCCCGTCATTAACGGGCCCGTTGTTAGCATCCTCCACCATTCCTATTGAGCCCTATGGGGGCTCAAATGGGAATGGGGATGTACCGGTCCGGGTTCCTTGAATGGGGAAATACCCGGCCCTCCAAGGTTGGAATGGCCCAGTATTTCCCCATTCAAGGAACCCGGACCCGGTACCCGGTATAGGGGTAGCCATGCTGCAAAAAGCGGCATGGCTACCTCCATACTTGTAATGAGGCCCAGTGCCTACTAAAAAGCAACCCTGTAGAAAACAAAGAAAAAATAGAGCGGATAAGAATAAAAGCAAGGCATATAATCATCCGCCACACAAACAATTTGTAGAAAACATTAAAACAAAACAGCTAGTAACCTCACTCAACAAAACGAAACCAACGACCACTAAAAGAAGTAAGGCCCCTCTTCCAAAAACTAAAAGTAAAAAAGATGCATAAGCAAAAGCAAATCTACCAGTGAACCTAACACTATGGGCCTCATTACAAATTAGCTGGTCCAGATTTAACGGTGCCGGTAAAACCGTACCGGGACCGTTTTCCGGACTGGCTAACTACAAGTTCTGTGGCCGTGTGGTGTTACACCCACCAGGTCTGACCTGGCGGGCGTAACGTCACTGGCCGCAGACGGACGCGGAAACACCGGCACCCTGCGGTGCCAGTGTTTCTGCGGCCCCCATTCTCGTGGAGTCGGGAATGGGGAGTAACGGAATGCCTCACCGGAATTACCGGACCACCAGGGCTGTAATGCCCCAGTAATTCCGGCAAGTCCGGCACCGGTAAAACCCCACAAGTGCGGCGGCAGCCTGCCGGTTTCACCGGCATGGCTACTGCCAGACTCGCAATGAGGGCTATGTCTAATAATGTTAACGCAGCCACAGTAATGCATTCCAAAACAATAATGTTATTAAAATGGTTCCACCATAGGGGGTGCTGTTGAGCGGCCGACAAGATGGCCGCCTAGCTACGGAGCTCTGCGACCCACAGATCTTCATCTGCGAACAACGGCGGAATCTGCTCATCTTTACCCCGAAAAACCACACCAGACAACTCCCCTAGCTACGGGACACATACGGTGGGAAAACCGCTGCCCAAGACTCAGCTGCTGCCGAGATACGACCGACTGCGCCGGCCGCCCTGTGCGGCCGCTGGGCCCGCCTCCTGGGACCTCAGAGGGCGCGCGCGCCTTGGCGGCCGAGGGGTGCCACCGCCGGGCCGGAGGGTGAGACCTGGGGACGGGCCTCCCGACTTGCTGCTGCCGCGGGACGATGACCACACTGCTGCCTTGGAACACCAGCTGGGACTCCATCGAATCTGCCGCTGCGGATAAATTCACCAAGGCGGCGCCCAGGACAGATCAAGCGTCCTCCACCACAGTACACGAAGACAGCGATACCCTCCCAGACCCACCTCAGCCTGACTTAACTGTAATGATGGAGTCGATGGCCAAAAACTTTGCAGCCTTCCATGAAAAACTGGACGATATAAACGCTAATGTAGCCTCCCTACGAGCCAAACTGGACCAACATGGTGCAAAAATCACGGAAGCAGAGCAAAGAATAGGAGCCAATGAAGACTGTCCACACCTTACAGGGCACAGTCGCAGAGCTCGTCCGTGACATGAAACAGGTCAAAGCCAAGTGTGATGACCTCGAATCGAGGTCGCGAAGAAACAACATTCGCATAGTTGGGGTTCCCGAATCTGCTCTAAAGGGTCGCATGGAACTCGCGGTCGAACAACTTCTTAAAGACCTACTCAGCAACCCTGAACTATCACCCTTCTTCACAGTAGAAAGAGCGCATCGCTCGCTGGCACCCCGACCTAAACCTGGAGACTTCCGCAGACCAATAATTGCAAAACTGCTAAGCTACAAAGACAGAGACCATCTACTCCGCTTGGCCAGAGAGAAGGGGGAACTAAGGCTGGACTCACAAACCATTAGGATTTTCCTGGACTTTTCTGTGGGGGTGCAGATGGAGCGTTGTCAATTTGGAGGAGTCAAGAAGATGCTGAGAGAGAGGAAAATCGAGTATGCGATGCTCTTCCCGGCTCGTCTAAAATTCCGTAACAAACTATACTTCTTTATGGTCCCAGACGAGGCAGTCAAATTCATCGAGGCACAAATCCCGCTAGCGGATCATATAGGAACCAATGAATGACGACTGAGATCCAAGCTTGCATGACCCTACTGTAGACCTCACCAGCTATGCCTCTTCCAAAGACTACCCCCCCTCGGGGGCGACCTGGTCCCCCCCCGGCCTCTGTACTATTCTGGGCCTAACATAGCCCCAATGGCTTTCTTCAAGAGCATAATATGTAGCGGGGGTACATCCCTATGGTACCTGACTGTAATGGCACACACTGGCCTCGAACCTCGATACCTCAGCCTATCTGTCAGGCACCAGACCATGCCAATAATTGCTTAGTTGTCGTGATCTAAAAATATACTTGCTTTTCTTGTAACCCTAAATTTTATTAGCCGTTCAAAATATTTATGATGTACCATCATAACATGCGTTAATGAATGTGGGTCAGACGGCAGCGGTAGCCCCCACTGCAGCTGCAATGCCTTCTGAGGTGAAGTGTTTATGTTTACGCCCCTATTGGGCTGTTAGTCTAGCGTTGCCAAATTGGGAATGGCACGCGATTGGTTGTGTCGGGTGAGGGTATTATCACACTGCAAATTATTTCCGGGCACTGAGGGTGGGGGGCGGGGAAGTTTGGGAAAGTTATAGGAAAATCGGCAAGAAACGAATGACTGGGTTTGAAGTGAGGCACAACTACGCCACAACTGCACATATCTTGGTAAACAGACACAGATCCTTTAGCTCTTTCAGTTGGGATGTCCCATAAAATGTCAGCATGGCTATTAGAATGATGACATGGAATATCCGGGGATTGACAAATTTCACAAAGTCCCGTAGGATCACAGCATACGCACAAAGACAAAGGATTAAGGTACTCCTGCTGCAGGAGACACACGCTCAGAAACTCCTATCATCCAACCTTGCCCAGTCCTGGGGCCCCAACAGATTTTATACCCAATTCTCCACTCAATCCAGAGGAGTCCTAACACTCATCCACAAATCGGTAAAATTCACACTCCATGCATTCCACATCGACACAGAGGGCAGATATGTGATCCTTCACTGCACCCTGGCTAACAAGGAAGGCCTACTCGTGAATTCATATGGCCCTAACACCGACTCCCCCAAATTTATAGACGCCGTGACCGTCATCATCATGAGATATGTGGAAGTTACCATTATATGGGGTGGGCATATGAATCTTATACTTGACAATGATCTGGACAGGACAACCTCGACCCGTAGAGTTATGTCCCGAGCCGCCAAACGGCTCCTTACATATATGAACTCCCTGAATCTACGCGATGTGTGGAGAATGCTTCATCCCCAAAACAGAGATTACACCTTCTGCTCCACAGTGCACGATAGCTCTTCGCGAATAGACATGTTCTTACTGTCGGCGTGCCGAGTGGGTAGGATATCAGATGTTAAGATACTCGCACGCACGCTCTCCGATCACTCCCCCGTGCTGCTACAGATCCAACTGGGTAACACTCTAGCCGCACGGCCCGCCTGGCGCTTTAAGTCGGAGGCTCTGTTTGATCGTCTTTAAGGCTGTGATACTATCGGACATAAACACCTTTTTCGAAAACAACATTACGCAAGACACACCCGAGGGGACCCGTTGGGAGGCATTTAAAGTATACATCAGGGGATGTGCATCTCGAGGGAGGCCGGGGTTCTCAAAGCCATAAGGTAGGCCCTACACTGCTCCGAAACTAAGCTCAAACTTCTAGAACAACAGCATGCTTCCGCCCCAACTCCGGCTACCCTAGCAAAAATCAGAACAGAATTAGAAATGTTTGAATTCCACGCCCTCAGCGAGGTGCGATACTTTGCTCGCCCACGTGGCGCTCGACGGTACGGGGAGGGTGATAGACCCGGTAGATCCCTAGCCAAATTAGTACGTGCGGAGGGAGGCAGGTCCCGAGTAGATAGTATATTAGATGAACAGGGCCAACGACACTGGTCTGACCAGGCCATAATTGACATCTTCGCTGGCTTCTATGCCAGGCTCTATGGCCCCCAACCAGAACACAATGCTCACGATCTAGACTACATGCTAGAATGCATTCCCATGACACTCATCTCCCAGAGCACCAAGGAACAACTTGATACCCCGTTCACCCTGGAGGAGATAGTCCAGGTGATCTCTGAACTCCCGAAAAATAGGGCTCCGGGTCCCGATGGGCTCACATCTGAGTTCTACCGTGAGCACGTTGCCATCCTAGCTCCCATACTGCACAGGGTCTGGACCGAATCTCTTCGATTAGCCTCTCTTCCCCCCTCCATAAGGGAAGCCCTAATCACCTTTCTCCCCAAACCAGGGAAACCCCCGGATGAATGTGGTTCCTATAGGCCCTTATCGCTTAGCAACACGGACATGAAAATTTTTGCCAAAATAATTGCGAATAGATTCCTCCCATTTATGCCCCATATGATCCACGCAGACCAAAGTGGATTTGTTCCAGGCCGCTCTACTGCACTTAGCATGCGCCGATTATTTAATATAATGTCCAGAATTGACCCAAAGGCGGACGCAGTGGCGGTCACGCTAGACGCCCTGAAGGCATCTGACATGGTTTCATGAAAATACTTATGGACTGTGCTGGAAAAAATGGAAATAGGTCCGAACATGATTTTCTACATAAAATTAATATACGCTGATCCAAGGGCCAGGGTGCTTGTCAACTCCATCGTCTCCGCCCCCTTTGTGCTACACAGGGGAACCCACCAGGGATGTCCGTTCTCCCCCATCCTTTTTGCGCTCGCCATCGAACCCATGGCAGACCACGTTAGGGACTGACATACTCGCAAAGGTATTCGCCTACAGGGCACGCCGGAAATTATCTCATTGTATGCCGATGGCGTGCTCCTATATGTCAGGGACCCTTCCACACATCTGGACCCGATCATCCGACACATAACCAAAATAGGAACGTACTCTGGCTTTACAATCAACTATTCTAAATCCGAAATATTCCCCCTCACTGCGGCAACCCAACAACCAACATGTGAATTTCCCCTACGCTGGTCCCCAGGAGGCATCAAGTACTTAGGGGTACAAGTTTCACTAACCAAAACCTCCTTACTGGCGGATAATTACGAGACAACGGCAGAACACATTGAATCCAAGATGCTCAAATGGCACAACCTCCCTTTGTCCCTGACAGGCAGACTGTCACTACTAAAAATGATTGCGGTCCCTAAGCTCCTCTACATCTTTGCTAATGTTCCAGTGTGGCCCGGGAAGCAATATTTTAAGAGACTCCACGTGGTGTGTGCCCAATTCCTCTGGAATTCCGGGGAGGTCCGCAAAAAGTGGCTACATATGACCCCTCCCTACGAGAAAGGGGGTTTCACAGCCCCAGATCTAACCCTGTACTGGGTTACGGCACAGACCCAACACGCCATGCACTGGTATGCACATTTGAACCCACCTCCACACGTCAAATCAGAGAAACTGGCAGGGGAAGGGACCAACATCATGACCCTGTTATTACAACACACGTTCCAGACAGACGCCCCAGCAGACCGTGTGGCCACCACGATCAGAGCATGGAACAAGATCTTGAACCCGACACAAGAGTATCGCCCATACTATAAATGGCTACCCATACGACAATTCCCAGGACTCTCCCCCACGCACGATCATCATTTCATCCAATACTGGGAAGCCCTGGAATATCGAGCACTAACTGACCTATACCCCGATGGTAAATTCATCACCCCCCAAACATGGCGGCCCGAGCACTCTAACCCAGTGCTTGAGCTACTACAATACTTTAGGCTAAGAGCGGCGGTTCGTGCACTATGGCCGTCCAACCCAGACGAGCCGCCGGACTCACCCGAACTCCAATACATAGCAAACTCCACAGGTGGCATGGGCATAGTGTCCTCCTTGTATAAAATGCAGCTGACAAAGCGTGAGAATACATCCCTCAAACCACGGGAAGCTTGGGCCAGAGAGCTGGAAATAGAAATCACTGATGGTATGTGGAACAAAATGTGTGCACACACGCGCAAAGTCTCCCTCAGTGCCAGATTCTGCTGCATACAATATAAATTACTCAACAGACTTTATTACACACCGCACAGAGTAGCGAACTTTACATGCTCCCTTACCCACAAGTGCCCAAAATGCAACTCTGGAGAGGCAGATCATATGCATATGTTTTGGTCCTGTACTGCGCTTAGGGCGTTCTGTCTTGAAGTAACGAAAGCGCTCACAGAGATAATTGGGTCCCCAATAGACCTCGACCCGCTAGCCCTACTGTTTGGAATATGGTCCGGAGAAAATGCAAAAAAAATGTCTAAATTTCTCAATGTATGCGCTATTGTCGCTAAAAGATGTATTTTGCAAGGATGGAAACGCTGCTCTCCCCGCACCTTTGAGATGTGGTTGAAGGCCCTCACCTGGGTACAAACCTGTGAGGAGGAGTATATCGGATCCCTGCCCAAGCCATCTCGCCTAAAGAATGTGAGGACGGAATTCTGCAGCTATCCGAACAATAGGGACGAGGTTGACTGGAGCCCCACCCCGCCGCCGGTTCTGCCCGACACATTGCCATAAGTACTGGGCACCTAGCCCCCCCTTGGGTTGTCAATACCCCCCCTTCTTGAGCTGTCTCAAAATGCATGATGTAATACTGCGATGTTGTGATTTCTGTGTATGTCTGTGCAAGATGTGTTGTACCTGTCTTAACTTTCTGCCAATAAACAAGTTTAAAAAAAAAAATGTTCCACCTTGAGTTCTTCACAATCTTATAAAGACAGCTGAAAAATCACAATCTACCCTGAAAAACTACAGTAGAAGACTAATCCTCAAAGCTCTAATTGACACAAATTTCTACTAAAGAGAAACTTGTTTATATTGATTCTAAACAGAATGAAACCACTAACTAAACTAATTAATAGATTACAAAAAGTACTACTAAACATGTGCAATGTCAATATAGATACCTTTTCAAACTTCTGTGAAGGCGAATGGTATCACACAAGTTGCACAGAACCACATTTCAATGACCATAAAAAGTGAGTGAGGCTATAACCGCCTCTGGGTGCACTCAGGCCCTGATAAATATGGTGTGGCATGCCACGTCCCCAGTACACTGAGGTTCTACCCCAGACCTCATATATTGTGTAAGAATTGGCTGGCTGTACTGATGATTTACAGGAACAAGGGCGCGGGAGTTTGATTCTCGTTGGGAATTTAATGAGTGTTGGGTGCAACGGTCTCACAGCCATTGGTGAACTCATAGGTGGCAAGTTACATCTGCACACTAACGTCATTCGCACCAGTTACCTGCTGTCAGTGGGGAAGACCGCCGGGAGGAATTGTAAAGGCACAAGTAAGTGCGGCGGGTGTGGAAGCGAGGGGGGGGGGCAGATGGACTACGGCAGCCTCCAAAGCCGTCGGTAGTGCCTCGCTCTGCAATCAGATTACCAAAAGGAGGGATGGATGCTTAGGAAATAAGTGGCTTGTTTGTTATAGTGATTGTTGCTGCTTAGTTCCTACGTTGGCTGAGGGCTGTGGTCTTTTAGGTGATTGCTTTCCTTCCTGACTTGAACTGAAGCGGTGAATTGCTGAGCTTGGAGAACCAGTTCCTGCTGGCTTGTGTTTGCAGCTACAGCCAATGACTTTTGCTAGCATTTAATTATACTATTTCAGTGGTAATTGTAGAATTTTATTTTATTTTTTCTATCCATGGTCCCTGAACTTTGGGCCAATTTTTTAACTTGTGCTTAGATGTTTCCTTTGAACTTCGGACTATTGGAATATTGGACGACCCGTTCAACAACTTTATTTGCACACTATTTGCACACCATTCATATTATTCCATACTTTTAGTAGACTTAACGATTTTAATGTTTTTAATGTTCTTTCGGTCCATGGGGATTGCTTTTAGTATTTTAAGCATTCTTACTGGGAGCTTGAATTGAAAACAGGTAGCAGTACTGCTATCCATACATACCTATATTTGATTGCTTATGTTGTGGATCTGAATACTTAGGCACATTGATCTTTACCTCGTGACTGCTGTGTGGATAGGCACCCCTGTAGCGAGTATCTAATACCTACTAGCAGAAAGAGTAAAAGAAAGGCGTTGAGTCCCCTACATAACGGTTCCATCAGAAAGCACACTACAACATTTGTGGAATGCATTGAGGAAGCCAATGCAATGATTGGGGAGATAGCCGGGTTCTTAAAATATATGGATCCAACCAGTGGAGGGCATGTAGGTGGTAGGGAGGGGCCCTGGGCTAAAAGGATGATCTCTAATTGTTGTGTGTTGGCTGTCGATGAAACTGTTGAGGCAGTTGGTAAGGACAGGGTGACCAGGGCTAATAGAGAAAGGTTTGTTCCCAATTGTAAGCTCAGCATTGCTGAGATGCAAGCACTAGCCAAGGAAAGCTTGGGCTCAAGTAAAGTAAGCCTGGCAACAATTGCAGACGTGGGTTTAATACTCGCAGGTTTTCAAATTCCCAATCAACAAGTGGGTAACAAAGGAACACTATATACCGTACCAGTGGAGGTCAACCTGCATTCTGTAGGAGTAAAACCCAAGGAGTGCGATAATAGTGTAGGGGGAGGCGGAGGAGTATTCCCACCGGTGACAGTGGCCAAATCCACCATTACCTACGCTCCTGGGGTCACTCTCAGTAATACATTTCAGATACTCAGTACCCTGCCCGCTGATGTCACCCCTCCGCTCCTTACGGCATTGGAGTCTCCACAGGAAAGGCTGAGTGGGTGTTATGGATGTTGGATGCTATGGAAATTACAGCCTTAATCCGTAAGGAGAATGAAGATTTAGGAAGTGGTGAGTGGGTTAGCTAAGATTGTTGAAGGTCTGGTGCTGCAGCTGCAAGCCCCCATGTTGGCAGCGGGCGGTGCGGGGGCAGCGGCCCCAGTACCCCCAGGCGTAAGACATTTTTTACCTATAGGTCCAAGTGGCACCCAAGGGCTTAGCCGCCTGGAGAATGTGTGGGCGAAGAATGGTCTCCCGTTAGACTCTATTGGGGGGGGGGGGGCAGGAAGTAGCCATTGGGCTGCAGCACCAGCGAGAAAAATCTCTTCCCCTAGGACTAAATATGATGGAGCACATAGGATGGATACTTTTTATCCAATGAATGCTCCAAAGTCTCAGGATAGTAAATATGAGTGTGGGGAGGGTCTCATTAATAAAGTCACACACTGGCTGAGAGCCAAGGGAGAGTGTCTTTCCATGATACGCAGTGACATTGTTTCCTGTGTGAGGCTAATTGGCCCCAATGGGAGAGATTCAATAAAAATCCAGCTAAAGTCCCCCTCTTGGTTCGGGGGGTGCTGGAAATGGAGCAGAGGTCGCTGCCTCCAAGTAGATTGGAAATTGGTATAAAGATGCCCCCGCCTGCCTGGGATATTCCTATGGCTAGGGAAGTAGGGGGGAGTGATCAGGGCCCCAGGATTACATTTTATGAAGGTGCAGAAGAGGATTATTTTGGTCAGCGAGTTCGCAACCAAGTAAAAACTGGCAGCACGCCCACAGGTGCTAAGTGGCGTGGCTGGGGGTTCCATGAATGCCCACGATTACCTGACAGGGATTCAAATGAGACTGGTGCAGCTTAGTGGGAGTCATGGTATGGCACCCAGGAGCAGGAGAGAGTAATGTCACTTCGGTTTGGGACCAGGAGCAGAGCCGGGGGGTGGACATGCTAAATCATCACCAAGGTGCAAGTCCAACCCAGCTAGGGCCTGAGGTGCGGGTCTTATCATGGAACATTGCTGGGGTCAATACACACATACTAGATAATGACTGGCTTGCTTTCATCCAAGAATTTGGGGTGATTTATTTACAAGAACATGGGCTCTTGTGCCACCTAATATTCAAGGTATTTGAAGGTACACCTTTGTCATTCCGGCACACATGGGTGAGAAGGGCTGTCCGAGTGGGGTATGTTGATATGGGTGAATGCTGCCTTGGCTAAATCTGTTGAGCAGATAGATACTGGTTCACCAAGTTACATATCAAGCTCAGGGATAATTCTGAGATCCTGTTGTTGAACTTCTACAACAGGATAATTCCGGGAACAGGCGCAGAGCTCGTAGGCATGTTAGCAGATATCACCTTGGCATGGAGACTATCAGTGCAGGGGCTTGCAAAGACCCTGGTGGTAGGGGACCTCAACCTCCAGTATGAGCCCCTGTGTAGTATGGTTGACACCCAGGAGGAGGAGGACATTCGTTGGGGGTTGGGGACCCTTGACACAAGCTTTCCAACTAGGCAACATAGGCTTGCAGAAGAGGTTGCTATTGCCTTCATGTCGGCTAACTTAAGGGCTTGTAATGGTTGATTCTTGGGGGATATCACAGCTGCCCCAACGTTTGATAACAACCTGACTAACAGTAACATTGATTACATTTTGGTGAACATAGAGGCCTGGGGTTCCGGCAAATCTTTTTGCGTTTGTAATAAGGTTGAGAGCAACCATCACCCCTTGCTTTTGAAGATGTTTGATGCTTTGTGGGTAACAGTAGATGAGAGAGAGGCCAGAGGAATGGGTGGAGCCAATACAGGGGAGAACTTAGGCCACACCGGGTGAAATATTAGGTGGTGTAAGCTTGACCTTGAAGTAACCTTGCCATTGGTTTATTAAGACATTTTTCTGTTTCTGGATGAACTTGCCTCAGTTGACCCCTTAGATAGGGTTACCATAGTGTCAACACATGAGAACCTCATAACAAAGGTGGGGTCACACTTTTCTAAAACCTTTAAAGTAGCACACAAATCCACAAGGGTTTTAAACGCTTGGTACAACAAAGATTGCAGGCTGGCCAATGGGAAGGTTGATTAAAGAAGTGAGACAATGAGTACCTGGCGATGGACTAAGGCTGACTAGAGCAGATTATCGCAGGGTTTTAATGGGGGGTAAAAGAGGGACTGGCACAAAGACATCTGGAGGGAGTTGCTGCATGCCATAGATAAACGGGACTGAAAGGGATTTGGAGATTAATGGGGGTGGGTGGGGAAGGGCAAAGGACCTAATATGCTACAAGCTTGCATCACAGAGCAAGCCTGGGTTTAACATTATAGCAGTCTCTATGGGGCGAAGGGGGCCACGTCTGGCATGACTAGCCCTGTTGAGGTGTGCACCAAGGGTGGAGCTGTCACAAATGACCCTCCTCTGACGTTAACCTGTGAAGAGGTGGTTAAAGCATTTTTGTGCCAGAAGCTGGGTAAAGCTTCCGGTCTAATCTGGGTACTCATAGACTTTAACAGAAATGAGATTAAGGTTTGGGTCTCACATCTAACAAGGATATTTAATGTAATCCTTAGCATAAATGCGGTACCAGAGTCCTGGAGAAGAGCAGAGTTGGTCCCAATTCATATAAAAGGCCCTAGCAATTACCCCTTGAATTATAGGCCCATTTCACTGCTGGATGCAGGGGGGAAATCTCTTCAGTGGCCTTGCTAGCACACTTAGAATCTTGGGCTAGTAGCAGTACAATAATCAATCATCGTCAGGCGGGTTTCTCGGAAGACTGAGCTCTGTCGACCAAAGTCTTCGACTAAGGTTGGTGTGCGACAAGTATGCAGTCCCGAGAAAAGTTAGTGTATATGCAGTCTTCGTGGATCTGCATTCTGCTTTCAACACTGTGCATAAGCAGCGTCTCTGGGAGGTGTTGAGGAAGCAGGGTATCCTGGGTCCCCTGCTGTACAATACAGAGCCTATATATGGGTAATACCACAGTGGTTAAATGTGGCACTGATGGGAGATCCTCTGACAGCATCAGAATATTTAAGAGTGTCCGTCAGGGATGTGTTCTGGCTCCCAGGCTCTTTTGTATTTATTAATGGTGTCATTGATGAACTGCTGGCGGTTCAGACAGATGCACCGACACTGGCAGGGGACAGGATACTGGCCCTGCTGTTTGTTGATGAAGCAGTTTTGTTATCACTGGCACCCGTGGGCGTCTGCAAACAGCTGGACATATTCACTGCATTTTGCAAAAGGAATGGCTTGGTACTGAATGTCGGGAAGACAAAAGCCATCATTTTCAACACTAATGGCAGGAGGAAGCAAAAGGGACTGAAAAATTGGGCCTGGATGAAGGGATGATTGAACAAATAGCCACATATGACTATCTTGGGGTAAGAGTAATGGCAACATGTGGCTGGGTGATGCAGCTTGAGAAGGCCAGGTTGACACTGGCGAGGTACTGTGGTGCACTTGCTGGGTTCACTGTAGAGCATGGAAATGGGACTGTGCGTGTTTCGCTTAAAGCATACATAGCTTAGGCACATCAAGTTGTGATGTACGAAGCAGAGCTCTGGGGGCAGATGAACATACATGACCTGGCAGTCATTGAAAACAATTACTTGAAGAATTTACTAGGATTGCCAATCTGGTCCCCGATCCTGCCAGTGTGTCTTGAGACGGGCATGCAGGGAATAGAGTCTGTTTGTCAACTGCACCCAGTTTTCTACTGGGTCTAGTTGTGGTCCAATACAAATCTACTTAAATGTTGAGAAGCACTGCAAGATGTGTTATTCTAGCAAGGATGCATGAATTTGAAGTGGACAGCCCATGTAAAGAGGAGCCTGATGGATTTGGCTCTTGGTGGTATTTGGAGTGACCCGCACGCCATTACTACACATTGTAAAACCAGAGGTAAAGCCGCTGCATTATCGAAGACACACTGGGATACTTTGGTCAAAGCTATATCTTCCGAACCCCTAGCATGCTATCTAGCAATCAAGACTGAGGAGGGGTATGAGCCTTACCTGGATTATATCAGCCCCAAGTTTGAAAGGTCTCTGTATGTGAAATTTCGAATAGTGATTTTGCCTACAGCAAAGATGATGCATAGATGGGACACTGATACTTCACCTACTTTTATGCTATGCAGGAATGGCACAGAGGATTTGAAGCATTTGATTATGTTGTGCCCTGCGAAATTGCCCCTGAGGAGGCATTTCTTAAAACCACTCTTTCGGGGCGTGTATGTAGATCCACGAAAGGGGCAATGGCAATTTGCCTAAATGCAGCCAATATTCCTGCAGTGTGTGCCATTAGCCAATATCTAAAGTGGGTCTGGAGAATACGCATGAGAAAATAGCAAGGACTGTGATATTAATTATTTTTTAAACTTGAGTCTGCATTATATCTTAACATGTTGGATCATGTGTTCATAATTGTACATTAACGTCTTCATAATTTATCAAATATTTACTTCGATCGCATTTTTAACAGCTTTTAAGGTGGGGTTTTCCTCTAGGAAAAAAACAATATTTTTTCAGTGCAAATATCTCAAAAATGGTTCCTTCGATTTTCACATTTTTGGCATGCGCCTAGATATCATCAGCAATAGTGCACTGAAAAAAATGGAAACATCGACTTGACCAATTTTGAGACATTAACCTTTCAATATCTATATTTTGCGCATGCCCAAAATCAATGTGTCTCTTTCATACAAAGTGTACCTAGACGCGTATGTACGAACACTTCACACTTCACATCAGAAAACTCATATCAAAGCCAAGGCTCACGTTGATTTCAGTTTTAAGAGATTTATCAAAATTGACACTTTTAATATGAACTGTACAAACAGGCATTTGAGTTTCACAGTTCAGACATTCCGCCATTAAAGCACCTGAAAACTCACAATTATCAAGGCTGACTTGGGGGCGTGGCTACATGGCCACAGACTGAGACGTGGTTTCTACGGGCTCCTGTTGATCTGACCAAGATCCTACTGATATATGCACTTTAAAACCTACTGAGAGCAGTGGATTTAGAGAGCTACAGCAACATAAATATCAGTAGCATGCAGCGGTCGTAAACGCGGCACTTCAAGCTGCTGTAGAAGAGAACTATGAGCTTATGAAGACAGCGAGACCCCGCGGGCGAGCCTCCTAAAATGGCGCTTTGCTGCGAACAAAGGATGTGCCTGGCGCTGCAGCTTTATGGAATCGGAGCGTCGTGCTTTCTTGCATTGACAGCGAAGCCGGTGGCTTAGAAAAGCAGAGGAGCGGTAACGACGATGGCAGCACAGATTACAGTGGCTGTGTGAATAATAGCCAGCAAGAGCACGCAGCGCAGCTGACCGGAAAATACATTGTTGCACCAAACAAATTCAGAATTCAGTGTGGACACTGGCGGACTGCAAACTTGCTGAGGAGCGGCATTTGCACACCATAGGAGAGTGGATTACCTTGGTGCCTGCGCAAAGTATACTGTTACTACACTGGATATTGCAACATGAGCCTGGAGGCTCGCAGGGGTGACCGCCACTAATAGTGTAGACGGTGGAGAAGGCATTGGAGGAAGACGTGCCGCGTTGCTCTTAGTAAACATTGTGAAACTTTGTTGCCGCGCGGGACCGCACGGAGAGCCAGAAAGAATACTAAATTGAAACTGACATCTGCATGGAGGTGGCACTCGCGTAAGTCATGGGAACACGATTCCCTTACAACACAGGCAAGCAGGCCATGACTAAGAAGAGTAGACACCAAAAAAGCATACAGACCCTTTAAACAAACAGAAAGTCGCCGGCAAGTGAGGCACAAGAGGTAACAGCGGCGAGAAGAGAATTACACTGCACAGCCTTTCATAAATGAAACTGACACGATTGCAGTGGAGAGGGGAAGCTGGCTGTGCAAGGGGAGCAAGAAACAGTACAACACTGGCAATTTCGCCATACAAAGGAGTAAGCAGCAAAGGACATGGAATGAAGGTGTGTGCGGTATTGCTGGTGATGGTGACACAGCCAAGAAGTGTGTAGGGGCGGGCACCACTGCATGTAAGCTACAACGTGGCCACGAAAGACACTAAGAGGTGGACAACAGGGGTGCAAACAGGGCAAGAACCTGCAGCTCTACACTGACCCAGAGTGGGGACCTGGATACAACGGCACAGAACATTGGGAGAAGCAGGCCAGAACAACTACAAAATTCGAAGTGCAGGGCAAGCATGTTATGGGAGTGGTGGTAGCGCAGCAAAGAGCAGACGCCCAACCACGCTAAGGCGCATGAGGCATCAAGACACGGAAGGAGAGGGGCAAGACTGCTCGCACTACACAAAACCCTGAGTAGCCCCCCAAGTGCCCTGCGCTCAAGAACTACAGAACTACCCCTGAGGTAGACCAAAGGAAGTAAGCAATCCCTTGCTCCCCGAAAAGGGGTCCAGAAGTGCCACGGGTCAAGGAGGGCAGAGACATGGCTTAAGCACAACATCAGAGCGCCCACAACACGGAGAAGTACATCCTAACCCTCCCGGTCTGAGTCTATAGTTCATGAGACCGGCGGGGCTCCACTGAAAATTGGTCGCCAGCCATCTAGAACTGGAACAAACTGAGGGGACGGGATGGCATCTAAACTTCCCAAGACCAAAGGAAAGCAATCCACACTGGAGGCATTTACGAAGACCCCACAGCCAATGTAGAAGGCCAGGAACAAAGACAGGAAGCCACAAATAGACACAACCCCAACGCGCAATGACCAGCAAATGCTGGACGCGATCGCGGACCTGAAGGCGACATGGGAAACCAAACTTGAGGCAGCCAAAGCCGTACTCAAAGCAGCGCTGGAATTTAAAGTGGGCGTAGTGCAGGAGGAGGTCAACCTACTCAGACGAGATGTACGAACAATAGCGGAGCGCACAGACGAGCTGGAGAAAGAAGTGACCACAAATACGGCAGCACGCGCATCCCATGCCTCAGAGATCCACATACTGAAACAGCAAGTAAGCAACCTGGAAAGCAGAGCAGAGGAAGCCGAGGGGCGTGCCCGGAGGAACAATATACGTATAGTGGGTTTTCCGGAGGGCGAAGAAGACCCTAACCCAACTGATTACGTTGAGACCATGCTGCTTCAGGAAATAGGAGGAGGGGCTCTCACCCAAGGGTTCGCGGTGGAGAGAGCACACAGAGCCCTCACAAGGACCCCCCCTGGGGCCACCCCGAGGCCAATAATTGCCAAGATACTGAAATACCAAGACAGGGAGAAGATCCTGGAACACTTCTGGGAAGGAGGCACAATACAAAGAGCATCCACGACCATCAAGGCATAGCCAGACTAAACATTTCTGGTGCAGGGACGGCGATTGAACTATGGGACTGTGAAGAAGAGACTGCGTGAAGCAGGTTACAGATATATGCTGATGTACCCGGCGAAACTGAAAGTGTTCCATAAAAACAAGGCCCTGTTCTTTGAGACCCCGGAAGACACAACAGAGTGGTTGGATGTCCGAAATTGCCCGTCGGGAGCAGACAGCCAGGAAAAGGATGGAACGGATAAGTGAGGCATGATCCCGAAGCCGAGGTGCTGTATAAACTGTGACATTGGGACTTGAATATAAGACAGGGCAGGGTAGACATGGAAGTAAAGGGCTACAGGCTGAGCATGCAGCATTGAATGAGCATATCATTATGTGGCATAATAACAGGAGACCCGATGGACTCACTCATATACCCCTATAGATAGGATAGTTGGGTTGCCGGTAGGGTGGTAACCCCCTGCTGTGTCCGTAGTATCGGCACTGCCGAATAGGTACTAAATGCCGGTAGGCCTGAGATCCAGGGATGAAGCTGGGCAACAGTTGGGAACGGGAAGGGTGGGGGGTGGGTGGTGAGGTAGTTGGAGGGTGTGCTGTGGTATTAATAATAGAACGAGCTTACATCCATGGGCCGAAGCGCAAGATACAGAGGACGAGAAGAGAGAAGAGCGGAACCGGGTATGGATAATGATGGGGGACCTCAAGATAGTTACCTGGAATGTCAGGGGGCTAAAGAGCTATCTCAAGAGAAACAAAATTATGATATACCTGTGGAGGCAGAAAATAGATATTGCTTTACTACAAGAAACCCATTTTACAAAAGAAAAACAAGAGGTGATACGGAAGAAATGGAAAGGGACCACTGTGGGGCAACATACTCTGCATATGCTAGAGGGGTAATCACCTGGGTGGCACCGCATGTCCCTTTTCAGCTGCTACAATCTGCGGTGGAGCTAGATGGGAGGATGGTGATGGTACGGGGACTAAGAGAAAATAGAGAAGTGTGCATTATTAATATATACGCCCCGAACCAAGAAACTGTGGCCTACTTCAAGACCCTATAAAGTAAAATAACCCCATACTTGGGGGGTGCGGTTATATGGGGAGGCAAATTCAACTGCATGCTAAATCCCAGGATGGACAGGTCAGATGGGAAATTGGACAAATCCACCCCGGCAGCCAGAACTTTGCAGACCTTGTTGAAAGACTTTAAGTTAGAAGACATGTGGAGGCTACACCACCCAGTTGAAAGACACTACTCGCACTACGCAGCCCCACAAAATTTGTATACACGGTTAGATTACATGTTTGCCGCCCCGGAAATGATAGGAGAGATAGTGCAGACTGAATATAGATCGAGAATCCTCTCAGATCACTCATCACTGGTCTTAACATGGCAGCATCAAGCCCCCAGAGCTAGAATTCCTACGTGGCCGCTGAGAGCCGAAGCATTAAAAGACACAGGGCCTAATCACGCGGTAGGCGGTAAGGGATTACCGGCACCGGTAAGGGCACCGGTGCCGGTAATCCCTTACTGCCCTACTACGAGGTCCCTTAGCGGGTCCCTTCCCTAACGCCTGGTTTTCCCAGGCATTATGGAAGGGACCCGTTGAGGGACTTCAGAGCTAATAACGGGCCCGCTAGTAGCGGGCCCGTTATTAGCTCCATCCCCATTCCCATTTGAGCCCTATGGGGGCTCAAATGGGAATGGGGAATGGTTCCCGGAATGGGGACTTACCGGGTCCTCCAAGGTCGGAATGACCCGGTAAGTCCCTATTCCGGGAACACGGACCCAGAATGCGGTAAGGGGGTAGCCATGGCGCTAATAGCGCCATGGCTACCGCCTACCGCGTAATGAGGACCACAGTGTTCAGAGAGGACCTGAGAAAGGAGATTGTTGAATATTTTGAAAACAATACTGGAAGCTTAAAATCCGTAGGCACCCTATGGGAGGCATTCAAAGTGGTTGTATGGGAATCAGTGATAGCTAAATCCAAAGGACTGCAGGGGGGCATATTGCAAGAACTTCAGAAGGCAGAGGAGGAGCTTGAGACAGCTACGCGCAGTGGAGTTGACTCCCTAGACAAGGCGAATACTATAAACCATTTACAGCAATCATGCGGAAGACATTGGGAGAGGCTATGCAACCTAAATTATAAGAAATACATAGAGAGGCAGCACGCCAGTGGAGACAAACCGGGGCGGCTGTTAGCATGGTTGTCCAAAAGTGAAACACCGAGACCGAAGGTTAGAGCAATACAAGGAGAAGGAGGACAGATTCTTGATACACAGGAGGGAGTGAATGAAGGGTTCTTTGAGTTTTATAAATGACTGTATGGAGATATAGATGAAGAGAAAGACAACGAGATAGCGGAAATACTGGAAGACATCGGCCTACCGAAACTGAGTGCTGAAGAGAGAGAGAATGTAGACGCCACTGTCACACTAGAGGAACTAGAAGCAGTAATCAAAGAATTGCCCACTTGCAAAGCCCTGGGCTCAGATGGACTCCCTAGCGAGTTCTATAAAACATATAAGACAGAAGTGCTTCCCCTACTACTGGCCATGTTAAATGAAGCTCTCGAAATCAGAATACTGCCATAATCCCTAAGGGAGGTGATAATCATCCCGATTCTCAAACCGGTCAAGCCGAGCGAGTATGGAGCGTGGATCGTACAGACAGCTATCCATGCTGAACCAGGACAGTAAAATACTCACGGCTGTGTTGCCCGGGAGACTGAAACAGGTTATAAGTAAACTTATACATCCTGATCAAACTGGATACGTCCCACATAGAAGGCTGTGTTGCCCGGGAGACTGAAACAGGTTATAAGTAAACTTAAACATCCTGATCAAACTGGATACGTCCCACATAGAAATATATCAGACAATCTCAGAAGGCTTCACCGGGTCATAGAGCCGACAGAAGGGGAAGCACAAGAGGTCGCAATAGTCTCATTGGACGCGGTGAAGGCCATCGATTCTGTGAAATAGCCATGGTTTATAGTAGCCTTACAGGAATATGGTATAGGGCCTGAGTATCTAAAATGGGTTAGACTATTATATAGCTCACCACTAGCCAGAGTAAAGACTGGAGCAGTTATTTCAGAGATGTGGCAACTTAGTAGAGGTACCAGACAGGGGTGCCCTTGGTCCCCGATGTTATATATCCTTGCTTTAGCGCCCCTAGCGATATACCTTAGACAACAGTACGAAGAGGTGGGGATTCACACGAAAAGAGGGCCACATCTAATATCGCTGTATGGGGATGATATGTTGTTATATCTAAGATACCCGGAGGAAAACTTGCAATATATCCTAGAAGTAATGGAGCGATTCGCATTGCTCTCGGGCATTGCAGTCAACCCCAAAAAATCACGCATATTCCCTCTGGGCAGATATAAAGGCATCCCGCGGGAGCAATTACCCATCCACCAAATACCCTGAGAGACCACAAACTTCAGATACCTGGGGATAGATATCTATCACACAGTGGAGGACGAGCACAAACATAAAACAGAGAAGGCTATAACAAATATCGAGAACAGTATGAGATTCTGGTCTAAGCTCACTCTGGCCATGGTGGGGAGGGTGGCTCTGTTGAAAATGGTTGTATTACCAAGGCGGCTGATACACTTTTTTGGAAACATACCATACATGATACCTAAACGTTTTTTTGTCAAACTTCAGAACATTAGTAGAGGCTTCATCTAGCACAACACTAGGAATAGGATAGCCCTGTGAAACTACAAAACACATATGACAAATGATGCATAAAACTTCCCAATTTTGAGATTTATCACTGGGCCAGTCAGCTACAATATGTGGCCAAATGGCTATTGGAAGACCCAATAGCGGAGTCCAGACTGCTGAGATCAGAGTGTTCCCCATTCTTCTTGAAAGAATGGATATGGTTGCCCAAATTGGCGATAAAGGGGGGTCCGAGAATGCTGGAATTGGGATGGCAAATATGGTGGAAAGCTTGCCAAGCTATGGAGAGCCCAACCCTGTGCTCCCCGCAGATACCATTAGTAGTGCTGGCGCAGGCGCTCAGGGACACTTCACTTTCAATTTGTTGACCAGCAAAGGGTTTACGCATATGCAAAGCACAAGAGTTACTTCCAAATTAATAAGTCACATAGAGAACCGTGCTATCAATCAAAGCCTTGGAAGAACAGCTGGATAGCTCAAAACACGTGTCAGGCTGACCTTCTTCGTTTGAATTAAATGCAAGACTGCACTTTCAAATTGTGGACTCTTTGTGGCGTAGTGTTTTTGGAAACCCCTGTGTTCATACCACTAGTAGCACTAACCAAAGGGGACGTGCAACTGAGGAAAACAATACGCATGCACAGGGAATCGGTGGGTATTGCAATAATGGGAGACATATGGCAAGATTGGAAGATATTGGAGTTTAATGCATTGGTAGAGGAAACGGGCCTACATCAAGGGCAACATATCACATATACCAGACTGATGCAACGAGTGAAAGAAACATGGTCTGAAATAGGACTGAAAGACCAGCAAGATATAACCATTGAAACAATCTATGACATCACAGAGGGAGGGCACGAGGTTTCCCGAATCTATGAACTATTGATGAGCAGGGTTGGGAAAGAGGTAACCCAGATAAAACAGGAATGGGAAGAGGAAGTGGGGGACTGTATGAATGACGGGCTGTGGGAGAAAGCTCAACGGTATCATAAGAAGGTGTTCAGAAATGCAAGGCTGCAACAAATCCAGCTATACGTAACTCGTAGACCATACATGACCCCCCAGAAGATAGCCCGATTTAAAAACGCAGAAATACAATCATGTCCCAAATGGGAGAAGTGAATGCTGACATGACCCATATGTTCTGAGCATGCCCGGAAATTAGGAAATTCTGGAAAGAAGTGGCCCACCGCCTGACAGAAAAGGGGATCACGCTAGATGTGGAATCGGTGTGGGCATGTATTTTGGGGGGGTTCCTCAGAGTGCGCAAGCTAAAGCATGTGAGCAAACTTAAAGCCCTGGCTTACATATTGGCCAAGCACAGGATTGGCATGGGCTGGAAAGCATGTAACAGGCCAAAGGTAGAGGTGTGGTGGAATGACTTCAAGAGGTGGGTTGAAACCGGAACGGTGGTATGGACCGAAGCAGCTTGCAGAGATGGGGGGAAGAGGCAGATACATTGATGGCCTGGAGGCATTTAGTGGCTACACAGGTTGGGTCCACCCAGGTATGTTTAAGCGAGGATGATACCTCCCAGAAAGCAGAAGACGGATCGCCCCAAGAGGATGAAACGGTGGAAGGTGAAATGGAGTAGGCTCAAGTTAAGAGGGGAGGGTAAAGGGTAGGTAGGGGTTATAGCTTAACAAGATACGTAATATTCAATAATGTATCAAAAGTACCGCTAAGTTTTGTTTTTTGTATGTTGTTTGGTTGTTATAAAAATTAATAAAAATTGTTTAAAAAAAAAGTATCAAGGATGACTTTGATATCAGTTTTCTGATGTAATTAATGGGCACTATAGGGGCACAGAAGGAGGAGACAGGCGAACGGGTGGCATGGTTGTTGGCATAAACTTTTATTAGTAATGGAAATAAAAGGAAAACCTCACAAGAATGTCAAGGCTGACTTTGATGTCAGTTTTCACAAGAATAAGATTAATGAATGCACAGACATTTTTAATATAAACTGTACAAACAGGTGTATGCATTTCACAGTTCAGACATTACAGTTTTCAGATGTAATAAATGTGCAAAAACTGTACAAAACTGTACAAGAAAAGAGTATGAATTTTACAGATCGTACATTACGCAATTTAAACCTCATGAAAGTGAGGGCTGACGGGTGTCATTTTCTAGAGATGCACATTGAATACTAACTGTATGTAGAGGCATATGTAGGTACATTACACACTTTACATCAGAAAACTCACATCAAAGCCAGGGCTCACTTTGATGTCAGTTTTCACCAGATGTAATGAATGAACATTTTTAATGCAAACTGTTCAGACGTATTTATTTCACAGTTCAGACATTACACCATTACACTCCTATTACACATGCTCCTACGACACACATCCTCCAACGATATGCAGACTGACAACATGCACACCTACAATACGCACTCCTAGGACATGCACTACTATGACATGTGCTCCTACAACACACCCTCTTAAGACATACTCTGGCATGCAATCCTACAACATGCACTTCTACAGCATGTGTTCCTACGACACAGGGTCCTATGACACACTCTCCTATGACACGCGCACCTACGACATGCCCACCTATAAAACTCGCTCCTACGGTATGCACTCCTATGACAAATGTTCCTATGACAGGCTCATATGACATGTGCCTCTTACATGTGCTCCTATGACATGTGCTCCTATGACATGTGCTCATTCAACACACCCTCTTACGACACAGTCTGACATGCTCTCCTATGACATACAATCTTATGATAGAAGCTCTTATGACACCAGCTCCTAGGACATATGCTACTATGACACATGCTCCTACGACACCTGCTCCTACGACACGCTCTCCTATGACAGGAGCTCCTCCGACATGCACTCCTACGGCACCTGCTCCTACGACACATGCTCCTAAGACATGCACTCCTATGATATGCTGTCCTACAACACTCTCATTCCATGGTGCATGCTCTTAAGACATGCACACCCATGACACAGGCACCAACAACACGGGGAACTATGACACACGCATCTACAACTCGCGTATCTATGACATGTCGCACATGCTGCTACGGGAAATGCTCCTACAACACACATTCTCATGACACACGCTCTTATGACATGCACACCTAAAACACGCCCCACTCGACACGCATTTCTACGACATGAACTTCTACTTATTATTTTTTTTATTGTGTTATGACTTGACGATGAATAAAAGTGCAAAGCCTTTCACAAAAAGATGAAAAGAAAAAGAAAATGTGACACATTATTACAGAGTACATAATGAAAAAAAAGAAACACATCCACTTATGATAGGTGCACCTATGACATGCTCACATATGACATGCAGTCCTATGACACACAGCCCTATGATAGGCTGCCCTACTACAAACACTCTTATGACACACTCTCCTACAACACGCTTTCTTACAACACCCTCTCCTACGACATGCACTCCTATGACACACTCTTATAGCTCACATTATTACAACACACCCTCATAAGACACATGCTCCAACAACACACGCTGGTATTATGCGCGCTCCTACGGCATGTGCTTTTACAGCACATGCTCCTACAGCACACACACCTATGACACGTGCACCTACAAGGCATACGAGTTCCACAGTGAATATATTACGCCATTACATCTCATGAAAACGCACATCAAAGCCAGGGCCCACTTTGATGTCAGTTTTCACCAGAAGTAATGAATGGACATTTTAAAAATAAACTATGCAAACAAGCATATCGGGTTTCACAGTTTAGACATTACATCATTAAATCTCCTGAAAACTCACACAAATGTCAAGGCTGACTTTGCTGTTAGTTTTCAGATGTAATTAATGGGCACTGTAGGGGTGCAGGAGGAGACAGACACACAGGTGCCATGGTTGTTAGCAAAAACCTTTACTATTAAGGAACATGACGAGAAACCTCACTTTCCCTAGCTCTAAGAGGGGTTTCCTTGCCTCAACTAAAATACTAGGGGTTCAGTCAAGATGGCGATTTAAATCAATGGTCCACTGTCCTGTGTCAAAAACCTACTTCTGTCCCTCATACTTATAACTAAACTAAAGAGGTAGTGGATATTCTTGGTCCAGAAGAATGTATCCCTTCTTATGGACTGCGGATCGCAGTTTCAGTTGTTAGGTGGGATCTTTACCTAAAGGAATGACTTCCCTTCCCCAGGTCTCGATCCCTTTCCAAGGCACAAAACAAAGTTCCAGGTTGTAATAACACAATCTAGTAAAGTTCTCAATTCAAACTCAAAAGGTAAAGTTCCAGTTTAATCATCAATATTCCTTATTTCTCATAGTTGCATCTTCAGTATTGAGTTCCTGGTGAATGCCTCCCTTCTCCGGGTATCCTGACACAAAGCCAGGGGGAATGACTCCCTTCCTCTGGTATTCCTTAGATTTGTTCTCCCACTCTTTTGGCTTTTACTTTTACAGTTCCCAAACACCAGGGGAATGACTTCCTTCCCCATGCCTATTTTAGTCTCAGTTTCACAATTCACAACACCAGGGGAGATGACTTCCTTCCCCTGGCCTTTCTTATTCTCAGTTTCACAGTTCGCAAAACCAGTTAGAATGACTCCTTCCCTCTGGCCTTTTTCATTCTCAGTTTCACAGTTTGCAAACACCAGACGGAATGACTCCCTTCCCCTGGCCTTTCTTATTATTAATTTCACAGGTTACAACACCAAGGGGAATGACTCACTTCTGCTGGTCTTTCTTCTCTTTCCGGCTCTGGCAGACTGGTTCACTACCCTGCCAGGTACTGCCACAAAGAAGATGGTTTAAGGCTTTCTTCGTTCTTGTGTGTGGGTCTCAAATCCGGCTTTCCTCTTCTCCTCACTTTGGCAGAGCTGGTTCACTAGCCTGCCAGGTACTGCCATGAAGAAGATGGCCCCGGAGGCTATTCGTTATTGGATGTGGGTCCCAGACCCATCTTTCATCATTCTTCAGCCCTTCTGGTGTCCCACCAACTGTCCCGCAACCCAGATACCTTCAGGACACTTGCCAGTGCTTTCCAAGCCAGTTGTGGATTTCTCAGCGTTCCCTCTCGGGCTTCAGGCTGCTTCTCCAGCGGCTGCAGTGGCTCTGCAGCGTCTTCTGCTTCTCAGGCTTCACTTCTCCAGCTGACTGCCTGTTCCAACTCTCTCGCTCGGCTGGATGCTCATTCTTCCTCCCGTTTCGTTGGTCCATCCACAGCAGATCTACCAGGACCACCTCTGCCGGCAGACAAGCACCTTGGTTCCGGTTCGCCAGGCTTGTCCTCGCTCGAGGGCTTCGAATCTCGCGGCTCCGCCAGGGAGGACCTCTCTCTCTTCCGTAGCCCTTTCTTTATTTCTATGTGTGCTTCTCCAATTGGAGTTAGAGAACCACTATAAGGCGCACTACAGGATCTAGGAATAGATGGTAGGTCTCTGCACCTCCTCCTCATCCCAATACTTGCCCATTTGTTTGTTCTGGTTAGTCTTTGCTCTTCTTTGTCCCAATATGAGCCAAAGATGTCACTCTTAATCCCTACTCTTCCTCGTCCTGGTGGAAGTTACACATGGATGTCTGTGGTAAGGAAGTGAGGGATGAGAAGGTGGGCCTCATAGAGTGAGGGAAGGTAAATGAAGTGGGTGGAGGGTGAGGGATGTTCAATCCGTTCTCCCTAGATGGTCGTCCCTGACCCTAGAGAGCGAGTCTCTCCCCATGAGATCCTCCCGCTGAATACTACCCACCGGGGGACTGTCGGGTAGTAGCCACACGTCGCTGGCCTCATGGGAAGAGGCTCACACTCTGGGAGAAGAGACGACATCTCGGTATTTGTCACAGGACCAACTGTACAAAGACGTGCATGAGTTTTATATGCCGTAATGTAAAACTCCTCAAAACTCACATGAAAGTCAGTGCTAATTTACACGTCAGTTTTTAGGAAGTGTACATTGCACATAAGTATGAACTGTGAAAGTCATATTGTACTTATATTTTTATTGTGTATACAGTTTTAATGAAAAACTTTAACACATTCTTAAATAAAATAATAATAAAAAGAAAATTGTCACATACTTAATTCTTATAACCGAGAATTACGAAGAGAGAAATTATTTTTTACATTTTAAGAATACAAAAATGTATATAAAAGAGAATATCAAACATCAACAAGATAAAATGCATTCAATAACAGATCAATTTGTGGGACAGCAGCCCAATCATAGAAATAGAAAAAAGAAATCATTAGGGATCAATTGAGTTCTAAGGAGCAATATGCACATATAGATCCTATCTTACACCATAGCCTACAACACATACCCATAATTTAGGAACATAGAGTTTTACTTAGTTCCTCCAGTAATCTCACATCACTTTCAAATTTACGTAGTTGCTTATTTGCACATTTCCATACTTGTGTTATAGCGACGATCCTGCTACGACTATATCCAGACAAGCAATTTAACCAGAAATATTCATGGGTTATATCATCCAGAACTTTTACAAATTTAAGGTAGTAGTGAGCATAGATGGTTTTCATCATTGGGCAGTTTGTAAGCACGTGTCTTGCTGTCTCTATTTCTGACTTATTACAGCAAATTCTGCAAGTTCTTTCATGAACTGGAATTCCAGTCCATGCCCATTTGACTTCTAAGACATCAAGGCGATTTAGTCTGATATTTATAAAGAGTTGCCGCGTTACCAAGGATGGAAGGAGCTTTAGATATTCTTGTGGCTCCTTATAGTTAAAATGCATCCTGGAAAAATGACTTAGACATTTTATACTAGTAACTTTTCCGGGGCTGTTTACCCAATCTAACTTCTCGGCCGCATTTTTCAAAGATTTCACCATTGCACCCTCACCATATTCCCACCTTGGTGTCCAGTATAGCTTCCTAAAGAAATCCTCATTCATAGTTTCAAATTTAGTCATTACCACATTGGTATAAGTCTCCAGAGGTAGGCAGAGGATCGTCAGAAATGAGTCTGGTGAGGAGAACATAATCTTAAAATAGAGCTTTGCTCTATTCAGGTTAATCAGGGTGGAGAGAGAGATAAGGCCCATCTACAGCCTAATTGCTTCAATAGGAGTGTAGTTGCTTAGCCCCATTATTTTACGCCATATCAGCCCTTCAATTGTTTCTGCCCCCTTAGACCAGGCACAGTATGAAGCCTCTAGGCCATATAGAAAGACAGACCCTAATTTCTGTCTATAGATGGTCCGAATTCCACACAAACTGTATCCAGCAGTTCTTTTGGAAAATGCCAATACTGCTCCCAAAGTTGAGAGAATCCTAGCCAGCTTATTTTCCTGTAATTATCATTAGTCCCACTCTTTCGAGACACTACTTCATAGCCCAGATATTTATAGGCATTAACTCTTTTGATGAGCCCAATATTACAAGGGATAATCATCCTATTACTTCGCCCAGTCCCAATGGCCACAAATTGGATTTTATAAATATTGATTTTAAGGCCATTCTTATTTGCATAATCGCAGAAAGCCCTAGCACTGTTCCAGATGCCGACCTAAGTATTATCAAAGATTACAATGTAATCTGCATAACAGATCCAGCCCAGTTTGGTATTTGCAATCCTAGGAAAAACGTTCATTTTTTCAATGAAAATCTTGCAGAAATCAGCCATGAATAGATTGAAAAATATTGGTGCCAATGCGCAGCCTTGTCGGACACCCCGCTTAATAGATATTAGGTCAGACATTAGTCCCATATTGTTCAATCTTACTCTGGTAGTATTGTTCTCAAACATTTTGTCAAGGATGGCACTCTATTAAGAGTAGCACAAGACACCCAGAAAGGGTTTGGGTGGTTGTGCCGAAATAAAGTGGACAGATAAGTACACACACAGCAGAGAGGAAAGAGAACAAAGAGTAGGCCAGAGTAGCAAGGGAAAAAGGTACAGAATGAATTCCCTCTTGGGGTGTATGCAGATCTAGGAAAAGAGTATTCCACGAACCTTAGGAAATACTCTAGCCTTCTACACAGTTTGCTATAACAGAGGCCCACGCTGTTTGCTCATGGCTTGGAACAGCAGCTATGGGTGTCTGTAATGTAGAAACGAAACAAGGGAAGGGGCAGAGGTTGACTGATGGGAACCAACAGACAAGCTCTGTACAAAAGGGTCTACAAACAGTACAAGAGAACATACTACAGGCAAATCCAGGAAAGGAGGTGATAGCAAACTAGCAGAAGGAAATGAAGGGAAAGTCGTGTAACAGGATAGGATAGCCGAGGACAGTAAGGAACAAGGTTGAGAGCTCAGAGGAGCAGGAAAGCAATGAGCAAGCCCACAGGAGCAGGGCTGTAAGTTAGAGAGCCCAGATGAAAAGGGTTTAGGGCAGCAGAGTAAAGCAGGCTGCACGGTAAGGAACCCAGAAGGGCCGGGCGGCAAGGAGTGGGCCCTGAGGGGCAGGGCCGCTGACCGTAGAAGGTAGCAGAGGACTGTAGCAGGCTGCTAGGCCGAGAACCCAGCGGAAAAAGATAGGTAGTAGGCAGCAGAGCGTGATAAGCTGCAAAGTAGGAAGGCCAGAGGACAAGGGCCGTAGGCAACCGGAGTGAGGTAGGCTGCAGAGCAGGGAGCCCAAAGGACAAAGGCTGAAGGCAGCCGGAGTGAGGCAGGCTGCAGAGCAGGGAGCCCAGAGGACAAGGGCTGAAGGCAGCTGGAGTGAGGCAGGCTGCAGAGCAGGGAGCCCAGAGGACAAGGGCTGAGGCTGGAAAGCAGCAGAGCGTGATCAGCTGAAATGTAGAGAGCCCGCAGGGCAAGGGCGGAGGCTGGAAGGCAGCAGAGCGTGATCGGCTGCAATGTGGAGAGCCCGGCAGGGCAAGGGCGGAAACTGGAAGGCAGCAGAGCGTGATCAGCTGCAATGTGGAGAGCCCAAAGGAGCAGGGCTCTGAGGCAGGGAGCCTGGAAGGCAATGGCAGGAGGCAGCGAAGTGTAACAGGCTGCAAGGCAGGAAGCCCAGAGGAGCTGGACTGAGGTAGGGAGCCCAGAAGGCTAGGGCTGTAGGCAGCAGGGTGTAGCAAGCTGCAAGGCAGGAAGCCCAGAGGAGCTGGACTGAGGCAGGGAGCCCAGAAGGCTAGGGCTGTAGGCAGCAGGGTGTAGCAAGCTGCAAGGCAGGATCCAAGCAGGAGAGATGGTAAACAGCATACAAAGATCCGTAGAAAGACGCGAAAGGTGGAGGAAGGACTCTCAGATGCAAGAGGCTGAGCCACTGCAGGCAGCAGCCTTTATACTGCCTAGCCCAGCACAGAGGCAGGCTAATTGGTTGCACCTGGCTAAGCACACCTGCAGGCAATCGGCCACCTCCCTTTCTGTTCCTGGGCTGGTGGAAGCAGGGCAAGTCCCTAGGGCTTCTGGGGGGTGTAGTTCCTTTGATAACCAATAGGAACAGCCAGGAATCAATGCTTATAGCCAGGTGCATTGTGGTATACGTAGTTTGTTGGAAAAAATAATAAAGCTCCAAAGTCTCGCAAATGGGAAATAAAGTGATCAAAGTAAATATAGATGGATCCAAGAGTCTGTTGTAAATAAATGATAAACAAATAGTCCATATTGAGCGTAAATGGATGCGCCCGTGGCGCAGGCGTGACAGTATGCCCCTCTCCAGGCCCCTCTCCAGGCTCCCCGAAGACCGACCTACAGGAAGAATGTCTGTCACACCGTACAAGAGTCTTAATCCAAAAAGGCACATCATGAAGCACCAGAAACGGGTTGCAAGGTGAGAGTCTTGAATGACAGAGACAGTACCAATGTTCTGAACTTTTGATGTAGAAATCAGAATAGACGAAGTCTTTGGAACACAGACCCCAACTGTGTGTGCATGAAGAGAGGAACTGCGAAAAACTGCTGCAGGCTCCATGATAGATTTTGCTTTGACGGGCAACAGTATGGTGCTGGAAAGTGGAGCCATAGGTACAGCAGAGTTGGTAGCTTTAGGAAGGTTTTCCAAGACATCCGGAGCAGCAATGACAACGTTAGGGTGAGCCGCAGAGAGTTCAGGAGTCACAGCGGTGGTTTTCCCATGATTAGTAGACAGTTCAGAGGTTACAGCAGCAGTGAGATCTTGAATGGCTGTAGAGAGTATCAAGGCTGTAGCAACTGGGTGTGTGGGTGCCATGAGAGAACCAGCAGGCTGGAACGCACCTGAGACTGGTAGAGTAGAGTCTGGCAGTCTTAGTGCTATAGATACACCAGCAGGAACAACTGGAACAGTAGTCTTAACAGGGAAACCCTTCGCTGACTTTGCAACAGTTAGCATGGCGGATGAGGGATCAGGAAGAGAAGGTGCTGCGGGATCAGGTTGTGTAGCAGAGGATTCTGCTGCAGCGAGCACAGCTGCGAAGGAAGTAGAAATCTGGGCATGGGGAGCATCAGAAATAGCGGTAGCTTCAGGAATCACAGTAGCTATAGCAACCTCAAGATTCGCAGCAGGGACTTCAGGTGTCTCAAATGTGGCAGGGAGTTTAGGAGCCATAGCAGCAGGAGGATCATGAATAGCAGTTGGAAGTTTGGGTGCTGTAGCAGCTACAGACAGTTCAGGTGTTGCAACTACTGGTAGATCGGGTACCACAACCACTGGCGATTCAGGGGATATCGAAGAAACTGAAGATGTTGATTGCTCAAGAGTGTTGTCTGATAGCACAGCCACACTTTGGCAAGCCCCGCTTGCCAACTCCGCATGCTCGGTGTGAACTGTGCCAGTCTCTTCAGCTGCCGTTGTCATTTCAGAAGAGGTTGTAAGTGTGAGTACTGGACAATAGGCAAGGGTGAGGGCGGAACCATCCTTTGACTCAGAGGGATCTCCAATTAGAAGACCACCCTTGTTTTGTGGTGTTATGGCTGTGTGAGTGATTTGAACCACCGGAGGAGTTAATTCTTTTCTGTCAGTACAACAACCTGAGTTACTGTGGCTGGAAGATGAAAGAGCTGTGTCAGTCTTTAGAAGGGATACATATGCTACATTTAGGTCTTCCATCTGCTTGGTATAAGTATGTATCCTTTTCTGCGTGGCAATTCCAGGCCTTATCATGTCGATCTCTAACGATAAGATGTCAGGTGTTGGACATAGTGTCAGATGGTCTGGTAACTTGCGTCCCTTCATAAGATTCTGATAATGCAAATAAACAAAGTCATCATAGAGGTCTTCGGTCTTTCTTTTAAGGCGTATGAGTTGTTCTTGTAGCAGGTAAGTATCATTTGTTTGATCTAAAGCTTCAGAAGCTGGTGTGGTAGAAAATTCGGTTGCAGCAATGGGAAGACTGACCTTAGGGTTATTGTGGTTAGTAGATACTGTGGAAGCATTTAGACAACCAATGGTTAGTATAGGTCTTTTGTACCCAGGACCAGATGCACAAACCTCAGGATAATGACTGCCTTGTCCTGTCAAATAAGGTTTTCCAGCATTCTGGGGGGCTTGCCAAGCTGATCTTGCGCATATCACTCTGGCAACAGCGTATTCTGGTTTAGAGTCTCCCACAATGAGTGATATATCCTTAGCTGTTGCGGTGTTAGAAGGCTTGTCAGAAGACGCAGGAAAGTTTTTCACTGTTTGGTCTAACAAGATCTGTAAGAATTCATGTTCTTGCTGTAGCTCTGCAACAGATAAGGACTGCGGATCATAGTCGCAGATGTCATAATAATTGTACATGGAAGAAGGGTCAGCTAGCCAGTGAGTATAGTACCGTGCTTGTAAATCTTTGTTTAATAAGGCAAGACTGTCCTTTAGACTAAGGTTCTTGTTTGCTGTCTTTAGGGAAACCATAGGTTTATGCAAAGGTTTCTTAACTCGAAAGGAAAGCATCTTTGGTCTGTGTGTGCCTTTCCGGCCTATGGAATAAGAAATGTTTTGCTCTTGCATTCTGTCAAGGATGGCACTCTATTAAGAGTAGCACAAGACACCCAGAAAGGGTTTGGGTGGTTGTGCCAAAATAAAGTGGACAGATAAGTACACACACAGCAGAGAGGAAAGAGAACAAAGAGTAGGCCAGAGTAGCAAGGGAAAAAGGTACAGAATGAATTCCCTCTTGGGGTGTATGCAGATCTAGGAAAAGAGTATTCCACGAACCTTAGGAAATACTCTAGCCTTCTACACAGTTTGCTATAACAGAGGCCCACGCTGTTTGCTCATGGCTTGGAACAGCAGCTATGGGTGTCTGTAATGTAGAAACGAAACAAGGGAAGGGTCTACAAACAGTACAAGAGAAGATACTACAGACAAATCCAGGAAAGGAGGTGATAGCAAACTAGCAGAAGGAAATGAAGGGAAAGTCTTGTAACAGGATAGGATAGCCGAGGACAGTAAGGAACAAGGTTGAGAGCTCAGAGGAGCAGGAAAGCAATGAGCAAGCCCACAGGAGCAGGGCTGTAAGTTAGAGAGCCCAGATGAAAAGGGTTTAGGGCAGCAGAGTAAAGCAGGCTGCACGGTAAGGAACCCAGAAGGGCCGGGCGGCAAGGAGTGGGCCCTGAGGGGCAGGGCCGCTGACCGTAGAAGGTAGCAGAGGACTGTAGCAGGCTGCTAGGCCGAGAACCCAGCGGAAAAAGATAGGTAGTAGGCAGCAGAGCGTGATAAGCTGCAAAGTAGGAAGGCCAGAGGACAAGGGCCGTAGGCAACCGGAGTGAGGTAGGCTGCAGAGCAGGGAGCCCAAAGGACAAAGGCTGAAGGCAGCCGGAGTGAGGCAGGCTGCAGAGCAGGGAGCCCAGAGGACAAGGGCTGAAGGCAGCTGGAGTGAGGCAGGCTGCAGAGCAGGGAGCCCAGAGGACAAGGGCTGAGGCTGGAAAGCAGCAGAGCGTGATCAGCTGAAATGTAGAGAGCCCGCAGGGCAAGGGTGGAGGCTGGAAGGCAGCAGAGCGTGATCGGCTGCAATGTGGAGAGCCCGGCAGGGCAAGGGCGGAAACTGGAAGGCAGCAGAGCGTGATCAGCTGCAATGTGGAGAGCCCAAAGGAGCAGGGCTGTGAGGCAGGGAGCCTGGAAGGCAATGGCAGGAGGCAGCGAAGTGTAACAGGCTGCAAGGCAGGAAGGCCAGAGGAGCTGGACTGAGGTAGGGAGCCCAGAAGGCTAGGGCTGTAGGCAGCAGGGTGTAGCAAGCTGCAAGGCAGGAAGCCAAGAGGAGCTGGACTGAGGCAGGGAGCCCAGAAGGCTAGGGCTGTAGGCAGCACGGTGTAGCAAGCTGCAAGGCAGGATCCAAGCAGGAGAGATGATAAACAGCATACAAAGATCCGTAGAAAGACGCAAAAGGTGGAGGAAGGACTCTCAGATGCAAGAGGTTGAGCCACTGCAGGCAGCAGCCTTTATACTGCCTAGCCCAGCACAGAGGCAGGCTAATTGGTTGCACCTGGCTAAGCACACCTGCAGGCAATCGGCCACCTCCCTTTCTGTCCCTAGGGCTTCTGGGGGGTGTAGTTCCTTTGATAACCAATAGGAACAGCCAGGTATCGATGCTTGTAGCCAGGTGCATTGTGGTATACGTAGTTTGTTGGAAAAAATAATAAAGCACCAAAGTCTCGCAAATGGGAAATAAAGTTCCCAAAGTAAATATAGATGGATCCAAGAGTCTGTTGTAAATAAATGATAAACAAATAGTCCATATTGAGCGTAAATGGATGCGCCCGTGGCGCAGGCGTGACACATTTACCTGCATATGTATAATAGGTGAGCCGGCATACCCATAGCCTCCAATTTCTCCCATAGTCGCCTTCTTATAACCATATCGAAGGCTGAGGAGAAATCTACATAAAGAATGTAAAGATGTAAGCCCGATTTATTATTTGCCTGCTCTACTAATGTATTTACCAGCTAAATATTATCCACTGTAGAATAGCCCTTGCAAAACCCAGTTTGGGCCTTGTCAAGGATGTTATTATGTGCTATCCATAGGTTTATTTCACGGAGGACTAATGTACAAAATATTTTACTGGGCACATCAGTGAGTGCAAGTAATCGGTAGTTAGCAGGCATATTACGGTTTCCACTCTTAAAGATACGGATTGTAATAGATGTATTCCAGGATTTTGGTAGGACACCAGTATCGAGTATTTTACTACTGATAATAAGCAGAGTATCTGCGCAGGTGTCAGGATTCTGCTTGATGATATTACATAAGCCATACGGTCCAGGAGCCCGGGATGTTTTTAATTTCTTGATTATGTTAATAACATCATCACGTTTCAGCAGAAGATTTTTAATAGGTTTTTTTTACCAACCTGGAAAATTCACCCTTAAATTTCTCCTCGAGATGTTGAACCCAAGTTTTGCTGTCTATACAGCAGGCTAGATCTTGATTGAACTTATTGAAAACACATATCAAAGTTAAATTTAACTTTAATGTAAGCTTTCATATGGATAGGACACATACAACTATGAGAAGCGTTCCAAAGACACACGTTCCTAAGACACATGCTCCTACAAGACACACTCCTACAACACATGCTATTACAACACATGCTACTACAACCTGCACACCTACAACATGCACTCTTATGATAAGTGCTCCTACTATATGTGCTTCTACAACACGCGTTCCTCCGACACACGCTACTACATGTGCTCCTGTGACACGTGCTTCTTCAAAACACCCTCTTATGACACACTCCAATATGAGCTCCTAAGACATACATTCTTATGACAGAAGCTCTTACGACACAAACACATAGGACATACGCTCCTATGGCATGCTCTCCTACGACATGCTCTTCTGGGACAGGGTCTCCTACGACATGCTCTCCTGGGACACGCTCTCCTACAACACACACTCCTAGGACATGCATACCTACGGCAGGTACACCTATGAAACACAGTAATACGACAAAATTTTATGACACGCTCTCTTCCGACACACTCTCCTACAACACGGCCTCCTATGACTCACACTCCTATTACACATGCCCCTATGACACATGATTTTAAGGCATGTAGACCTATGACACTTTCACCTACGACATATGCACCTACAACACACTCTTACATTACACATTGCTATGAAAACACCTTCCTAAAACACATTCTCAAACAACGCAAACTGTTACTATGCACACTCCTACTGCATATGCACCTATGACACATGCACCTTTGAGACCTATGAGTTTCACAGTTCATATATTAGGCCATTACATCTCTCGAAAACTCACATCAAAGTCAGGGTCCCTTTGATGTTAGCTTTCACCAGATGCAATGAATGGACATTTTTAATGCAAACTGTACAAACAGCCAAATCAGTGTCACAGTTCAGACATTATGCCATTCAATCTCATGAAAACTCACATAAAATTCAGGGCTAGCTTTCATGTCAGTGTTCTGTAGATGCACATTGCACACGAGTTTGAACTGTAAAAGTCATACTGCACGTAATGAAATTGCACAAAGTTTAACTGAACTTTAATGTAAGTTTTCATATGGATAGGAGACATAAAATTAAGACACATGCTCTTACAGCATGTGCACCTATGATACATGTTTCTACGATATGCGCTCCTATGATACGTGCTTCTATGAAATGTGCTCCTACAACACACACTCTTACAACACACTCCAATGTGTGCACCTATGACACACTCTTATGACAGAAGCTTTTACAACCCAAGCTCTTAGGACATACACTCTTGTGACATGCGCTCCTACAACACACAGTCCTACGATACACTCTTCTATGAAACACTCTCCTACAACACGCACTCCTATGACAACACACGCACCTATGAAGCTTGCACGTACTACACACTGGGCCTCATTCCGAGTATGGCGGTAAGGGATAGCGGCCACCGGTAACAAGACCGGTGGCGGTATTCCCTTTACCGCCATACTCCGAGTTCCCTCTGCGCCCTCGCCTTTAACGCCTGCTTTGAGCAGGTGTTAAAGTCGAGGGCGCAAAGGGGCCTCCAAGCCAATAACGGTGACCGTAATGAACGGTCACCGTTATTTGCATCTTCCCCATTCCCATTGAGCCCTATGGGGGCTCATTTGGGAAATGGGGAAGAGCCTTGGTGAATGGGGAATTACCGCCCCGCCAACCTTGGAATGGGGCGGTGATTCCGCCATCCACCAAGGCGCTGCCGTTCCGGGTACGGCGTCAACCAAGGCGTTAATAGCGCCATTGGTAAGCGCCTAACTCGGAATGAGGCCCACTGTCCTACAACACATGCTCCTACAACACATACTCTTATGACACGCTCTTCTCCAACAAGCTGTCCTGTGAAAAGCTCTCCTACGACATGCTCTCCTATGGTACATGCTTCTACAATATGTGCTCTTACGATAAACACAACCATGAGATGCGCTCCTATTAAACACGCTCCAACGACACTCGCTACTATGGCATGTGCTCCTCCAAAACATCCTCTGACACACACTCCAACATGTGCACCTACTACACCCGGTCCTAGGACATGCTCTCCTACAATACGAAGCCTTATGACACGGCATGTGCTCTGACATGCGCACCTACAATACTTGCACCTACGCACACAGTCCTACAAAACATGGTTTTACGACATATACTCTTATGACACAATCTCCTATGACATGCCCTCCTATAACACGCTCTCCTATGACACGCGCTTCTGTGACACATTTCCTTAAGACATGAACACCTACGGCATGTGCACCTATGATATATGCCCCTACAACATGCGCACCAATGAGCCATATGAGTTCCTCAATTAATGTTACACCATTACAGTGCCTGAAAACTCACATGAAAGTCAGTGCTGAATTTAATGTCAGTTTTATGTACAGTATGTACATTACGCATGATCAGAATAAATGTACACATTCTATACAATAGAGACGGATATGTAGTGTATGTACATTCCACACCTTCAAAATGAATGTACAGCTAAGATAGAAAATGTACATGGACAGGTAGAGTATGTACATTATGCACGCTTATTATGACTGTGCACCCTCTATAAAAATGTACATGAACATGAGTATGTATATTCCTTATGCTCAGAATGAATATACTGTTTACATCCAAAATGTACACAGACATATACAGTATGAACATTATGCATGCACCGAATAAATGTACAGCTCCTATACAAAATGTGCATGGACATGTCAGTATGTACAATATGCGAATATGCACAGAGCACATTAAGAATGAGTGTACAGCTTCTATGCAAAATGTACACTGACATTTAGTATATCTACACTGCACACGCTCAAAATGAATGCACAGCGTCTGCACAAATGGAAGATGGACTTGTAGAGTATGTACATTCCATACACTCAGCATAAATATACTGTTTCTATACAAAATGTACATGGGCATGTAGAGTATGTACATT
Organism: Ambystoma mexicanum; assembly: GCF_040938575.1. Lineage (NCBI taxonomy): Eukaryota > Metazoa > Chordata > Amphibia > Caudata > Ambystomatidae > Ambystoma > Ambystoma mexicanum. The sequence goes on from NC_090936.1 coordinate 116,730,910, forward strand.
GCGCACACTCGGAATAAATATGAGCTTCTATACAAAATATACACAGATACGTAGAGTATGTACATTACACAAGCACAGACTGAATGTACAGCTTCTATACAAAATAAACAAGAAGATGTAGATTATGTACATTACGAATGTCCACAATGAATGTACAACTTCTATCCAAAATGTACACGGACATGTAGGGTATTTACATTACGCAGGCTCAAAATGAAGCTACAGCGGCTATTCAAAATACAGCTTGTGTACCAAATCTAGACAGACATGTAAAGTATGTACATTACGCATGCTCCGAATGAATGTGCAACTTCTATCCAAAATGTAGACAGACATGTAGGATATGTACATTACGCAGACTCAAAATTAAGCTACATCTTCTATACAAAATGTACAACGGACATTTAATGTACGTGCCAGAATAAATGTTTGGTTCTATACCACATATATATGACATGTAGACTTTGTACATTACGCAACTTTAAGTATAAGCACTCACTGCATACCACTACAAAACAAAAACAATCAGGTAACTAGGATAAAAGTTTAAATTATTTGAAAAAAATACAAAGGAGTAAGGTTAAACCCAACAAAAACTTAAAGTCTACAAACATTAGAAATAATAAAGCTAAGGTAACATAATACACTTCATCATTACATTATATAATATATTCAATTAAACTAAAATATCATGGCAAACTTAACCAACCCACACATTTAAAAGCATACAATAGTTTCATAAAATAATAACAATGACATGCATTCACACAAGTAATTGAATAAAATATAAAACTATTGAAAAGTAAATTAAATGTACACCTATAACAAATGTTAAAAGAAATTATACATGTTTTCTTGTAATACAAATAACTATTATAATAAACTTAAATTATAATATAAACAAGTGAAATAAAAATATGAAATATACAGAAAATGTTTTCAAAAAATAAAAGTAAATTAACCATAACTTTACATTAACAAAATATACAAAACATGTTAATACCATACTTTACATATAACATATTATCAATGATCAGACTACATGTGATCATTACAAATATTTAATAAACAATAAACATAACATAAAATAAAACATACACTAAACAACTAAAATATGATTAAAATGTGCAGTAAATTAACATAAATATATACTCAAGATTTATCATTTACAATGTTAGTAACATTATACTGTTAGTAGGCATTATAATGTTAGTAGGCATTATACTTGTATACAAAAATATGCAAACATGTAATATGTGTTGTAAAGTAAATTAGGTAAATAAGGCAAAATGTAAATAACAAAAGCAGCACAAATGTAACACATATTGAAAACATAAATAAATAAAAGATTTACATTTATTTAAAAATACAAACTGCGAGACAAGCATGGTATCAAGAGAGACACAGACTCAAAGATGTTATTTTCAAAACCTTTATTTACTAAGGTTCCTGGGCTGGTGTAATGCCTAACTGGCCCCAACTGTAAAGAAATGGTTCCCTTAACTGATGCTTCTAATGGCCCTTGATGTCTGATAGTCGAAAAATAAAAGTCTGTCTGTGTCTAAACATATGCTTGGCCTCACTCTTTACAAAAATGTGATAGGAAGTCTTTAAAAAGGGAAAAAAATAGTGGTTCAACAGAAGATAAGAAACCAAGGTTGGTTTCGGGTGGTCTTCTCAGCAAGCGTAGTTTGGTCAATTTCATTAAAATTAGTTCAATCAAAAAGGACTTCTCCACAGAGCCTTTGTAATATTTTCAAATGCTTTCAGTATCTTTGGTTCTTTGGGGTTCCCTTGCCCAAGCTTCAACTTGTCCAAGTTACAAACACCACAAAAGAAATATAACAGTTCCTTTTGAAACTCCTCAGGGTTCCCTTCTCCAAGCTTCAAACCTATCAACACTACAAAACAATAAGTCTCCAACTTTGCTAGGCCTCTCAAGGCTCCCTTCCCCAAGCTCAGGCCTCTTTCAGTTTCCAACACAAAATTCAATTTGTCAGGATGTGCTTTGCTTTTCCTTTAATATCATGAAATAATATGCATTCCACTGTGTTAGGCCTTTAAGGGTTCCCTTCCCCAATCTTAGGCCCCTTTTTGTTTTCAAACAAGGTTTAGCTTGTTGGTATGTACCTTTCCTATTATTTACAGTTCTTTCGCACACACTTCAATACAGAGGTACAATCAGAGACTTTCAAAACCACCTGGTTCTTTGATCCTCCTAGGTGTGAACACTCTGATACGTAACCCCTCTCTTTATTCCTTGCTCTTCCCTTTAAACCTTTCATTTTCAGGTGGTTCCTGCACCCCTTCTTGTTCTTCTTTGCTTCTTCTTTGCTGCTTCCTCGTGCTCACTTGCACCTTCCATTTGCTGTTCCTTTTTTACACTGTGCACTCTTGCACCTTCCTTTGCTTTCTTACTCTTCCTCTTGCACACCTTACATACTTTCTTTTCCCTTAATATGCACCTGTCCATTTCTTTCTTGTGCTTCCTGTACACTTGACACATTGTCCTCTCTTTACCGTGCAGGCTTTGCACTCTTAAAAGTCTTTATTACACTTTTCCTACTTTGCACTTTTCAAATGCCTTTCTTTCACTTTACATTTCTTCTGCGCCACTAGTGCAACTTCAAATGTCTTTCTTACATTTTCTGTCCTTCGCACACTTTGGGCCTCATTCACAGAAGCATTTTACAATGGTGCAATCCCATTGAAAAATGCTCTGTGAATCAGGCCCTCTATCTCACTTTCTGCTCCGTGCTGCTTTAAAACTGTCTTTCTCCCGCTCCGCTTCAGTCAAACGCACGCTCCCAAGTTTCTCTCTTTTACTCATCTGCTGCGTCGTGTTAACAAGCGGTCCTTCTGGATACTCAGGGTTGATCCCACGGATAAAGGGGGCGGTATAGTGATTCTGCCGACAACTGACTATGAAAGAGAATGTATACATCTATTGAGCGATGAAGGATCCTATATTAAATTAGATTGTGACCCCACTGTCAGACTCCAATCGGAGATTCAGAGTCTTATGACAAATGCTGAAAAAGAACTGTGGATAAGCAATGAGCAGGGTTGTTTATTAGAAAAACACATCCAAAGAAGGCGGCTTTTTATATTTTGCTCAAAATCCACAAAAATAAGACCAATCCACCAGGTAGACCTATAGTGGAAGCAATTGATTCTCTGTTGGAACCATTGTCAGTATATGTAGAATTTTTCTTAAACCTTTTGTACCAACTATGCCCTCTTATATAAAAGACTCTGGAGACTGATTAGGATTACACAAGATCTAATAATAGGTACAGAGGATATTTTGGCCACAATGGACGTAGAGTTTCTTTACACCTCGATCCCCCAGATGAAATGTCTGGAGGTGTTACAGAATTGTCTGGATAAAAGACCAGAACGCAATGCACCACCGACAGGGTTCATTCTGGAATGTGCGCGAATAGCCATGACAGAAAACGTTTTCTTGTTTAAACAGTCCTCATACAAACAACGGAAAGGAGTGAGCATGGGGGCAACTTTTGCCCCCGATGTTGCTAATTTATTTATGGCTGACTTTGAGGAGAAATATATTTTGGGTAGAGAGAGTCTACTTAAACAACAGAATGATCTGTACTTAGGCCTAAGGGCTTGGTACAGATACATTGATGATGTATTTATTGTCTGGAGGGGGAATAGTTTGTTTGTTTGTTTGTTTTATTACTTTATAATGCACACCAGACCCGGAGGTAAGAGGGCGCAGCAGTAAAGGATATGCGAGGCAGAGGTTACATAGTTGCATAGTTACACATAATGCTAGAACTATATATAGGTCGTAGCAGTGATACAGTAGATTATATACAGAGTATTATACAGTTTAGGTCACATAGTTACATAATTATAATCGGAGTATTATACAGTTTAGGTTACATTGTAACATAATTACACATGATGCTAGGGATATATACAGGTCGTGGCATTGATACAGTAAATTATGTACATAATATTCTATAGTTTACAGGTATTATATCAGCAAAGGTGAATGGGGGAAGGAGGTATTGGCTAGTTGATCTATTGCTTCAGATGGTTGATGTAGTTAGATCTGAATTTCAGGTAGGATTACTCCTCACGTATAGAGTGGGGCAGTGAGTTCCATGCTTGGCCCGACCGGACGGGGAAGCTAGCGCCTCCAACCTTGGTCAATTTGAATCTAGGGATGATAAGTGTGTTGGCATTGGAAATTCTAGAGGTTCTGGAGGATCTTCTTTCTATTAATCTATCTTTTAGATAGGGAGGAGCCATGTTGTTCACGTCTTTGTGTGTAAGGGAGGTGACTTTCAGTAGGATTTTGTCTTGGGTCGACAGCCAATTATTATTGCGCCTTATCATCGTAATGTGTGATTGTCTGGGGATACCAAGAGCTGCTCTCAGGGCGTTATTTTGTAGAATTTGTAGTCTGTGTAGGATGTGTTTGTTGGCTCCAATATAGAAGGCATTACAGTAACAGTGATTTCACCTGTTTGTTAAAGGAGAGACTGTCATCTAGATGGAAGCCTAGCGTCTTCACTTCCTTGGCTAACTTAATAGAAAGCCCATTGATTTCAAAGGCATAGTAATTCTGGCCTCGTTTTTTTGAGATTGGAGTGTGTGCCCAGAATGATTAGCTTTGTTTTGTCATCATTCAGGCATAGACTGTGAGTAGCCATCAATGCCTGGATGATGAGATACACCCTATTCACCAAGGCCAAATCCTTGTTATAATCCCCCGAAAGCAGGAGGAGAATCTGGGTATCATCTGCATAGTTAGTGTAGGTGATACCAAGAAGGTCCAGATCATCAAAAAGGGGCTTAGTGAATATGTTGTATAATGTCGGAGATACACAAGAGCCCTGGGGAACGCCGCATGAAATGGGGATCGGGGCCGCTGCGTTTTAGGGGGAGAACACCCTCATGGTCCTTTCGCTAAGGAAAGATTCAACCCCTTTTATGGCTTCTTTGGAGAAATGTGCAGCAGAGTTAAGGTGGTTACAGAAGACTTTGTGATCTACAAGGTTGAATGCGGCCGAGAGATCTAAGAGTAAGAGGAGAGCTGTTTGACCTTTGTCTCTTAACTTATCAATTTGAATTTTCAAATCGATGAGAGCGGTCTCGGTCCCATGTTGTGGACGGAAGCCAGACTGCCTTACTCCTAGGAGTTTGTGTTTTTCTAGGAATTTTTGGATTTGGGTGTATGCAATCTTGTCCAGGATTTTTAACAGGAAGGGGACTGTCGTGATGGGGCGGTAGTTAGTGGGAATGAGGGGGTCTAGGGATTGTTTTTTAGCAATGGCAGTACCCATGATTGTTTCAGGTTGGACGGTACGGTGCCTGAGGTGAATGATGCATTTACGAGTTTAGCTATGAAGGGGGAAAGTTCTCTAGCGGCATCTTTTATAAGTTGTGCAGGGCATAAGTCGCCTTGGCAATTGGATGTTTTAAAAGAAAGGATGACTTTCTGCACCTCCCGGATAGATGTTTTTGAGAATCTAAATTGTGTAGTAGTGTTTTGCATCATAGAGGGTAGGTTGAAGTTAGATATAGGAGGCTGATTAAGTGCTGCTTTCTTGGCCGCTATTTTATTGTGGAGCATGGTAACTTTGTTGGCCAGAGCATGTTGTATCTCTGTGCACCAGGCTTTGTCTTTTGTACATATATCTGGGATGGGAGTAGGCGATTCTAGTTCCTTTAAGATAGCAAACAGCTCTCTCATACTAGAGTTGGTTGAAGAGATATATTATTATATGAGTTGTGTTTGGCCAGGATGATTTCCTTTTTGTATTGTGAAGATATTTCTATTAGTTTGTTTTTGTGGTCTTCTGAAGGGGTGAGTCTCCAGGTGGATTTGCAACTTCTTTTAAGTTGACGGAGATCTTTCAGTTCGGGGGTGAACCATTTATTCAGGTGGGTGTTGGGTTTGCTTGGTCTCAGCTTTCGAGGGGCGATGTTATCAAGAGTGGTTAGTATAACTTTGTTATACTCTTCAACGAGTATCTCTGGGTCTAGATGTTCATCGAGTTGGTTTAGGGTGGGTAGAATGGCAGGAATTACTTTGTCCTTAGTGATACTTTTTTTGTTCCTGGTAGGGCATGAAGGTGCTATATTGGCTACTGGAGGGAGTGGCCTTGTGGTAGATAAATCATAGGTTATCAAGTAATGGTCCGTCCATAGTTGTGGGGAGATAGAGGTAATGGAGGCAGAACAGTTATAGTCAGCTAACCAGTTGAGCGTTCTCCCTCTATTATGGTTGGGTTCTGCAATTTTTTGGGTTAGTTCTAATTCAGTTGAGGGTATTGGCCACAATGACGGCATGTTTGTCTAATGGGTCATTATAACCTAGGTTTAAGTCTCCAAGAATGAGTAGTTGTGTGGAGGTTTTAAGATTAGTAGATAATAGACAATTAATGTCTTCTTCGAATGTACCCACCGGGCCGGGGGGCCTATAGATAAGGTAGATAGTGAGGGTCTGGGAGTTGTGCAGTGGGAGTTTTATAGCGCACACTTCGCAGGATTTAGAGTCTGGAGTGCAGGTAGTTCTCATGTTTAGGCTGATTTTGGCAATGATGGCAATGCCTCCACCTCGCATGTTGTTTCTATCTTGTCTCAGAATCGTGTAGCCATCTGGGATTGCTAGAGATAGTAGGAGTCCAGCTGCCTCATGCAGCCAGGGCTCTGTGATGGCGAGGAAGTCCAATTTATTAGTCAATATAAGTTCACAGATGTCAGTGGCATGCGCTGTTAGGGATCTGGTATTTATTAGTCAGCCTTTGAGCGGGGGGGCGGCTGTGTTGATTTTAGTTTGTTTGGTTTTGATGGAGGAGGTTGGCTCCATAATGGTGCAGGAGGAAGTGGTTGTATGGGTTGGTCTGTATTGGTGGGATTTAGTAGTGAGGTGGAGGCTAGTGCCGGCTGCTAGGCTGGTTAGGAACAGCAGGTAGGTAGCAAACCAAAGGCAAAGCGTTATGATTCTCATGGTGTAATACAATTAGGGAGGTATATACCTATCCTTGGGCAACGCTGAGGCGTATGTACGGAGGGGGAGTGCCCTGAATACTTCATCTAAGTACAGCAGACTAGGTAGACATATGGGTTAAATGCAACACTCAAATGGGAGGGCACATATTGGCTAAAAGCAATCATCAAATAGCAGGCACATATTGGCGGAATGGAATAATCAAATAGCAGGCACGTATGGGCTAAATGGAATAGTCAAATAGCAGGCACATATGAGCTAAATGGAATAGTCAAATAGCAGGCACATATGGGCTAAATGGAATAATCAAATAGCAGGCACATATGGGCTAAATGTTACAATCAAATAGCAAGCACATACACATATGGGTTAAATGCAACCATCAAATGGCAGGCTGTTACAGGGAGTGCAGACTTCTAAAGCAAACAGCTGAGAATCAGATGCGCATCAGCTGTAACACTGAGCACAATGAGCTGAGGTAAAGCAATGCATGCCGTCGTCCATGAGGTGGGCTCTAAGGTTGTTACTAGTGCAATGTGGAAAGAGGGCGCAGGATACCCAAAAGGTAATAGCTTACAGTTCACTGGAGGTGTGGGGGACCACCAAGTATGATAGTCTAGTGGAGCTGACAGCCGAGGTAGAGGAGGTGCTGGGAGTCTGGTAAAGTCCTTACTTTCTGAGCTCAAGATTAGTTTGGGCTAGATAAGGTGAAGGGATAATTAACATGTCCGGAATGAAGCGCATAGGATGCAAATGCGCAGATTAATTAAGTCCAATGGGGCACAAAGCATGCATATGCGTAGTTCAGCTAAGTTACATGGGCACATAGGATGAGTACGCACTGTTCCTCTAAGTCAGATGGGCCATATAGGATACAATTGAACAGATCAATTAAAGTCAAATGAGATATATAAAATGCAGATACGTAGTTCAGCTAAATTGCATAGGCACATAGGAAGAGTATGCAGTGTACTGCTAAATCAGATAGGGCATGAGATACAATAGAGTCATGCAGTTAAATCAGGTGGGACACATGGAATGCAGTAACATAGTTCAGCTAAAATAAAGTGGGCACTGTTCCGCTGAGTCAGATAGGACATAAAAAGTACAATTGGCTTGTTCATTTGTGTGACGTGTGGCATTTCAGAAGCAGTTGGGCAGATCGATTAGGGTAAGTTCCATATGGACCACAAGGTGTAATGAGGAAAGTTGGCTTGGAACAGGAGGACACACGATATGCGGGCCGTGATAAGCAATAATAGATTACGAAGGCTCATATGTGATAAGTGTAGAGAGACAGAGGTAAAGGGCGCTGTAGTGCTATATGCCGAATGATATCAGTCTTACCGCCTTATGCGTGTGCGCCGTCTAAAGCTGGTAGACAATCGGGATGACCTCCCAATGAGTGAGGTGCGGCAAGTAGGGTGCGGATTAACAGATGGGCAGAGTGTCCTGGCCAGTTCTCCAGGCACAAGACAGGGCCTTTAACTGGCCTTAAAAAATGTCCGGCTTCCGCCTGCCGGCGGATGCAGGTCTGTTAAAAACAGATGACGACGGCGTCAGGTGTTGCCTGTTGCTTGGCAACTTAGTAAGCACAGAAACAAATGCAGTGAGATGTTATCTCACTCGCGGTGCGGCGGCCATTTTAGGGTGCCGAATAATGAATGCTGCATGTGTGGAGATGCAGGCACGGGGACCATGGAGTCTACGCCCCACGTGGCTTGGGGAACAGGCCATCCTGGCAGCAGATAGGTGAAATGGGTACAGAATTAAGAGGGTGCTGTGAGGATGTCGTAGCTGATGATCACTGTTCTCCATCAGGTCAGGTCAGGTCTAATCAGCTGCTTCAGGCGCAGAGCTGCTCCTGCAGCTTCTCCGGTGAGGGGGCTCCAGCCCAGGGGTGAAGAGTGATGCATTAATACGATTCCATCGATGGTTAAATACCTGTGATAGGCACATTAATTTTCACGATGGACTGGCATCAAAAACAAGTTAATTTCCTGGATCTGCTTATCCAAAAATCAAACGATAAATCGGTTACAACTCTTTATCGAAAACCCACAGACATTTCTCCAGTTTTCACTGTGTGGGTTTGCGTCAGAATTTACCTCATGGGCAGTTTTTGCGAATTCGCAGAAATTGTACAGCTAAGGATGAATTTAAGAAACATGCAGACGATTTGAAAAAAAGACTGCTAGAAAGAGGGTACCCCAAAAAACTTGTCAGGGATAATCTGAAGAGGGCGACCAATACTAACAGAGATCTGTGTCTAGTTCCTTGAGAAAAACAGAAGCAGGATAGATTGGTCTGTGTGATCATATTTAACCCAGTGAGCAATGGCATTAAAAATATTGTGAATCGGAATTGGGACTTAATACAACAGCCAGGAAATTTGTCGCAGAAACCTATGTTTGCCTTTAAGAAAAATCCAAATTTAAAACAATAACTAGTAAATACCTATACAGACAGGGCCCAGGAACAAACGGTTCTTAACCAATGGGGATTACCACCAATAGTGGGACATCACAAATGTGGCAATTGTGTAGCCTGCCCCATAACCCAGACACGTTTGGAGTTCAACCATGGAAACCTAAGGTGGAAATTAAGAACGCATACAAATTGTCGCACTAAGAACGTGATTTACATAATCATGTGTCCCTGTGATTTGATATATGTGGGTAAGACCACGAGAGAGGTAAGGCAACACATAGGGGAGCAATAAAGTGGCAGATAAACCTTTAGTGGACCACTTTATAAAATACCAACAGACACCGATTTAAAATGGTTTGTACTACAAAGTGTGAAACCGCATAAAAGAGGCGGCAATACGGCGGTGGCCCTACATAAAATAGAACAGCGTTGGATTTATCGACTAGATACGGTTAAACACAGACTCAATATTTCCGTGGAGTGGAATGCACTTATAACCCATTTAACGTCTTGCCAAGTACATGGTTGGTACATGGAGTTAAAGAGGGATATTTATCCAAGTTTAGGTGGCTTTGGCACCGGATGAAGAAGACTGGCTAAATAGTTCACAATGGTGCTCACCGAAAAGTGATCGACAATGTTGTGGACAACTTAATCTGATAGGAGACTGCAAATGTCAATATCATCTCGATATGGTGTGTCCTTTCTGTGTATTAATTGATGCAACCATACTACCAGAGATATATGTGCAAGGCTAAACTCAATAAGAATGGAATCTAATGAGAGGATTATGATGTGGTTCCCTCATGCGTATTCAGGTGATTGGAAACAGATTGAAATACATCACCTGCTATGACCACAAACATCTATTCAGAGGTAAAGTATAACTCTATAAACGCCATGATAGAGTGTGTAATTGAGAGAGGACTAAAACATTATGGGTCAGTCCTCTTTCTATTTCCATGCTTTGCCGCATAAATTAGCCAAATGTGGATGCGGATCGTGTAATCTATATGCAACGGTGATGAAGCAAACAGCAGAGTCCAGACCCAGAGAGACAGAAGACTGAGCAGACGGTCCTTGCGCCACTAAAGGTGAGTACGCTGGGTGCAACTCGTAAATAGTGCGGATTAGAATGTTAATAATTTAGAGCGATAGTCCATGAATATAGACTGAGACGGTACGGCCTACGAATGCAGTGAGAATAGAGGTGTGGACATGGAGAGCTCCACGCATTTCTCTGGATAGCGCAAAGAAGTATGAGTAGTAAATCGAGCTATGTTACATACTAAGTTTGCAAATTTCCTAAGCCCATCCCGTGGGTGTGGAATTCAAATGAGCAACAGAAAGAGTGGGGTTGATAATAACAATGAATACCCAATAAATAGTGAATAATACGGGAGCAACACATAGGGCCTCATTACAACTCAGGCGTTAAGGGTTAACGCCGTCGTTAACCCTTAACGCCTGATTCCAATTTTAACGGCTGCTTTTAGCAGGCGTTAAAATCCATGGCGCTAAACCGCCTTGGTGCTAATTACGGCACCGTAATTTACGGTGCCGTAATTAGCACCTTCCCCACTCCCATTATGCCCTATGGGGCAAAAATGGGAATGGGGAAGGGTAAATGGGAAATGGGGATTTACCGCCCCACTCACCTTGGAATGGGGCGGTAAATCCGCCATCCACCATGGTGTAAACGTAGTTTACACCATGGTGGTAAAGTTGGTGTACTTACCGCCTGGGTCGTAATGACCCCAATAGAGATGGTATTACATGAGAATGTTGCGAGTATTTGGAATCTAAAGAGATGGCTATAGTTTATGATACCCTTTGTTTTTTTACTACAGGGAGACCATAGCAGCGTAGTGATACGGAAGAAACGTCTTGGAAGTATATAACATTCCCGAGAAAGGCCAAGGCAAAGGGAAAAAAGCCCAAAGGCAAAAAAAAACCTTTATGTTGCTGAAGAGGAAAAGTTCCAAAGCACCAGTGACTGACGCTCCAGCGGTACCCGAAAGATCCGGCGAGGTTGTATCCAGCGGAGTTCGGGAGCATGAGAAGGATCCAACTGAGGTAAGGAAGGAGGGCTGCACCAAACAAGGGAGAGAGCCAGTGGAGTACAGGATACCAGCATGGAAAAGGGGAATGCCCAGGTAAGCCGAATACAACCGCATAAGAAGGAAGACAGAACAGAAGAAGTCAGAAGAGAAGAAAAGAAGGTAAGCAAAGGCAGAGAAAGCAAAGAAGCCGGGCCGCCGGAGGAGCGGGGGACCCGGTAGTGGAAGGGCTGCCGCAGGGGCGGGGGACCCAGTAGCGGAAAGAAAAATTAACCAGGCATGCAGCGAGCCTCAAGGAGCAAAGGGAAAAGAGAGCTTCTGAAAGAAGCAAAGAAAAGGAAAACTAGCGTTTACCCCCAAGGGATAAAACACGCCAAGGGGATGCAACGCAATGACCGCTGGGAGAAGGGAGTAATAAGTACCTCCCAGCGGCGGCCATGATGGGAGGCAGCTAGACCCACGCATCACATTGGGAGAAACGTGACGGGATCTTAATGGGGATGTAGCCTATGGAGCAACGGCCAATGCTGCAGCAACCGCCAGCAGCCACAGCGTATAATAGAATCATGATCTTTTACATTAACAGTAATAGATAAATGATGAGGGAATCGTTCAAGTTTTAGATTGCTAATGGTTTTTATTGTATTTTTTAGGTGGTGTAACTCACCCTACTTGGTTTAACGGGAATTATTGAATTCCCCATTGTGGTCCTGATGAAGGTTGCATTATCAAGTGGACGAATGTGTTGAAGTTGAAACAGACAACCGAAACATGTGTAGACATTTACATCTATGCAATTGATTAAACACAGATAGAACCATCTGAGAGCCAGGTGGAGGGCGTTTCACTGTGAAACAAGATAGAATCTTGACCAAGTGGTCAAGGAGAAAGGTGTGATATGTATATTTTTTAAGAAAGTGATACTGAATGATTGGTAGGAGTGAATGTATGTGAGTTGAATTTTGAGAAATATTTTTGATATATGTTTTATGAATTGATATTTTATATTTGTGTATGAAAATAAAACTAATTTGAACTTACAGAGTGACATTTATTGATATATTTAAAAAGATAAATGTATAAGATGTGCCATTCCCTATCCTACTAGTCCATTTTTGTGTGTTCTTACACAGGGTTGAGGTCAGCGTCTCAATACCTGCCCCTCAGATACCCTTGGGACCGGCATACGTCCCAAGGGAACAAACATTTTTCCAAATGTCACAAGCAGGATACAGGCTACCTTACTCTGGCTCCTTGGAGGCACAGCTCTCTAGCCACGCTGCAGTCCCTCACAAACACCGGGCCAGTGTCTCTGCATGCTTTTCTCCTCCAGGCTTCAACTCCTGCTGCTTTCTGCTCTTTGGCTTCTCTGGTCGGACAGCATCCCCAGCTCACTCTCCTTCTTGTGAAAAACCATACCTTTTATAGTTGAAAAACAGTTAAGTGGAGTCAGGTGTGAGCAGTCATTAGTAAATGCCTCACCCTGCCTACTGTATTAGTGGGACAACTTCAGTTCTTTCTTTGCCCTTACTTTCCCTATGTTGTTTGTATGGGTAATCTTCACTGATCTTTGTTGCCTCCTCCTCATCTCAGTATTTGTTGGAAATGGGGAGGGGGAAATGGGGGAGGATTGAAAATGCCCTATGAAGGCTGAGGGTGAGCGGGTTTGGGTATTATTAGAAATGTGGGAAAACCATGTCACACCCTTGGTTATCCTCCTCCCAGTCCCTCATGACCCTCCACCCAGGTGATCCTCCCTCGCTTGTCCACCCCCAGGGTCGGGATCCAAAAGCGATGGCCCTTCCCTGGTCACCTGAGTGGAAGATCATGAGGGAGTAGGTGGCAGAATACGGGCAGGTTTCTCACAAAACAAATATTCACAAAACACATTACATCACTTTCAATATAAAACATTTTGTAGCAAAATCAAAATATTCAAAATCAAAAAAAGGGTGAGTTAAGGCTACCCTAATTCTGGATTTTGATATAATATATTTTACAGTAATTGATAAAGCTTATGTTGTTACCTTAATGTTATTATTTGTAATGTGTGTAGACTATGTTTTTGTTAGTTTAACCTTAACTCTTTTGTGAGCAAAATGTTCTCCAAATAACATATATATGGGTTACTGGGAGGAAGTATATGCCCTCAATAATCCGAACAACAGATGGAATGCCAGTATTGCCATTTGGCTTCAGTACATGGATGATCTTTATTTAATTTGGCAAGGCACTATGGAAGAGCTAAATGAATTTCACAAATTTCTAAATTTGAAAAATGTTATTTAATTTTGTGATGAATCTGACACTGAATTACTAGATCTAAACATAATGGTAATAGTTGGCCAAATTCACACTAAAATGTACCAAAAGCCAATAGCAGGTAATACTATTTTACATGTCAATTCTTGTCACCCCACAAATAACATCACAAGCATTCCTTATGCAGAATATATAAAACCTAAAAAAACTGCTCAAGAGCTAATGATTTTGAAACAATAAGCCATGAACTGAGCATTAGATTCGCACAGAGGGGTTATTCCAAGGAGATCATAAGTCAGGAAAAGAGTAAGACCAGCTCAAAATTGGCTGTAACCGAAGAAAAAAAAATAAGAATTGCAAAAAATAGGATTTATTACCATCTTCGTCATGGAAGCTCGAAAGGTCTACAATAGTGGTAAAAAACATTAGCAATTAGTGCTCAAGGACACAGATTCAAAGTCCGTTCTCCACACAAAGGCACAGCTGACTTAAAAGCGTGGCAGGAATATTGATAAAACAAGCATTGGCCAGAGCTATATGAACACAGGAGTGTGTGTTTCAAAAGACACAAGTATTGACAAGAACACCAAGAATATGTGAAAGTGCATCCTTTTCATAATGACCAACAAGAAAAGGTAAAGCATCAAGAGGATGTGAAATGAGTCTGAACTAAATACCACTGTGAAGCTGAAATGGTGGCAGCGTGCAGGTGAAGAAAAAAACAATTGGGTGTATCGGTTGCATGACCTGTAATGGGTGGACCATGTGGTTCAACAACTGCGCCTAGACGGGGAACACCCATCAATGGAAAGACAACTGAAATACCTGCAACAGAGCTTGTGGGTCAATCGGCAGGAAACCCAGTGTGAACTGGAACTGAGGATTTGAACTGTGTTGAATTATTGAAAGATCTGAAGCCTTGGGGAAGGGAGACCCCTTTGGGCTTTGTGAACTATTTAGAAACCTTGGAGAAGGAAAACCCCATTTCGGGAGACTTTGTGTTATCTTGAATCGTGCAGAAGGGAGATCCTTTCCAACCCAGAGCTGGAAGAAGCTTGAAACTGTTATTTCAACACGTATGATTTTGAAGCTGACATCACTATACAGTGTATACAAATAGAGGTGAGGGCAAGTATAGGTTTTGACACAGACAGACATTTACTTTAGACATCCTGACATAGATTATCCTTAGTTCGTTTAGGTAGGGGAATACCACCTTAGTATAGGGCAAGTTAGGCCTTTCCCAACCCTCTTTTGATTTAATAAAAGTATAAAGAGAAAACTTGAATTCAGTTGTCTGTGTCTACTTCATGATGCCTTCACAATATATGAGATGCATTATTCACCATAATCTTATTTCTGGTGCTTGTATCTGCTTAGATTCACATGATGTGCATAGGCTGACATCTAGTGGAAGCTGCGGAGTATTACAGTTGTTTGTTTTCGAAATTCGAAAAGGGACATAAACAGGGTGTGCCAGTAATACTATCCCTAGTGTGACATCCACTGTAGCCATAGTCCTTCACGTGTTTATGTTACTCAGATTGTTTTTTTCGGATATGAGCTAGCATGAAGTGTATCGGAGTACAGGTGTATCCAAGCAGATATGTATCAGACAAGCTCAAAAGCATCCATGCACCTTCTCGCCACAGAGAGGAAAGGTGGGCGCATGTGAATGTAAGCAGATAAAAGCATCAGAAATATGATTACGATGAGTAATGTATCGCTTCTGCGGCTTGTGGAATCTGCTTAGATCACATTCTGGGAATAGATAAGCGAGCATTGTTAGGAGAAGGTGGTGGGTTGTGAGAAGGTTCATTGGCAAACAGATGTTTTAGAACCGCTTGTCCCACCTGTGTACTGCTTTGGAATGGGTGTAAATACAGTAGTGATGAGTAATAGTGTCTATTGAGCTCCATGTAGTTGCTCTGCAAATGCTGTCTAAGGGGACATTTGCAATAAAAGCCAGAGTCGCTCCTGTGCTCCTCGTGGAGTGAGCTTCTGGCATGAAAGGCAGCGTTTTGTTTGACAGAGAATAGCACAGTTAAATACATCTAACTATCCATCTGGAGATGGCATTTTTGGAAATGCGGTCTCCCTCTCTGCCTGTGGCTACAGAGACAAACAGTTGATCAATTTATCTTAGCTGTCTGGTCTTGTTTATATAGCAAAGGACCGCCCTCCTTACATCTAGTGTATGGAGTTTTACCTCAGCTGATATTTTTGGGTTCTGGAAGAAAGTCGGGAGCTCAATGGACTGGTTCACATGAAATTTAGAGATGAACATAGGAGAGAACCTAGGATGTGTATGTAAAACCAGTTTGTCCTTGTGTATGACAAAGTAAGGATCCTACACTTACAGGGCCTCATTACGAGTTGCCCGGTAATAGCGGGTCCATTTCCAGCATGCCGGAATGAGCGTGTCCGTGCACGTATGAACCCGCTAACAGCGGGTGATTACGAGTGCGCGAGCACGCGTGTTCCCCCATGCCGGTAGTGGCAATCCCACCATGCCGGTAAAGTGCCACCAACCGCCTTAAACCGGCATCCCGCGGCACGCTCATAGCATTACCGCTTCATACCAACACCTGCATACCGGCACAGTGATACCGGCACGGTGTACGTAAAAACCAGATCCGGAAATTACGTCATCGCGCAGAAAGGGGAAATGGGCCGCCGGCCATCTTTAAAAACACAATCCATTGCCATCCTCCATAACCACCACTACACCCGTGTTGTTGAGTGCCACAACTCATACAGGATGTCAAAGGCCACCAGAAAAAGCACCCAAAGGAAGAGGAAGCAGCGTTTTTGTGATGCTGAACTGACAATGCTGGCAAACACCCTCGAACAGCATGCTGATATCATCAGAAGCACAGACCTTAAGCATGCAGCCCAAACCCAAAAAAAAGAGGTGTGGCAGGAGGTTGCTACGAGGGTGTCGGCAGTGGGGAGCACCCCAAGGAGCGTACGGGATTGCCGAAAGCGCTGGGACGACCTCCCGGTCCGGAAGATCCTGTCGGAGAAATGGAGGGCCGCAACGGCGACAGGCGGTGGCACACACTCCCCTGTAAAGCTCACTGCATGGGAGGAGACCGCAAGTGGATTCATTGACCCGGAATCCATAGAGGGGATAGGAGACAAGGAGTTTGGCGCAGCAACTACATCAGAGGAAGGTGAGTGACCCATCACATCCACGCAAAACAAAACATGATGTGACACAAGCGATGTTGAAGTCAGATTAGGCACGCCAATGCATGTCCCAAGGCGACATCAACAAATCAATAGAATAATGAGTGCCACCCCCTGCACCACACGCATGATGAGTGAAAATTCCAATCCCAACAGAAGTGCAACATGACCCAACCACGCCCGTGCCCCGCCCAGACACCAAAACAATCCAATGCTACCAGCCATGCAATGATTGCCAACATGTCCCCTCAGTACACCAAATGCCACACAACAGAAATTAAATTGTACCTGTATGTATGAAAATATGACACCGCAAAACATCACAGATGCCATTTGGCAACATCACTGATGACCTGCATCTCTTCTATCTCCCAGGCACCGATGAGGAAGGTGGAACAGAGGACAGGGGTGCGAGCACATCCAGTGCACGCAAGGGGACCAGGGCCACTGCCACCCCCTCGTCCAAAAAATTGCCTGCAGCGACACCCAATGTGCCACGCAAAGGCATCAACCCTGCAGGGGGCACCTGCTGCGACAGTGGTAGCTGTTCTGCCGGCCACCAGGGACGTCGTGTCCACAGAGGTGGCTGAAGAGGCAGAGGTAATGTCCGGAACGCCCAGCCCAGCGCCTATTGCCAGCACCCCCCCCACCTGCGGAGACTGAGAGCCAGGATGACCCATGTCTGCATGACTCCGACCTTGGAGAATCGGACATTGGCATCTTCGAGGAGGACACTGCCCAGTACGAGGACCCCACGCAGGTGCCTTCCACCGCCCCGCCAGCCACCACCCTGCCTTCCACCACCCCGCCTTCCACCACCCCGCCAGCCACCACCCTGCCTTCCACCACCCTGCCTTCCACCACCCTGCCAGCCACCAGTACACCTGCGGCTGAAACCCCCTTCGAGGTCCGTCTGGCAAGGGTAGAGGCCCGCCAAGAAGAAATGCCCCAGATAATGCGACAACAGGTCGTCGCTGGTGATGAGGCCATGAAGGCCATAGCCACGGCCATTGCTGCCAATACAGCTGCCGTGGAGGCGTCCACATGTGCATTCCGGGAGTGCATGGGGTCACTGACCCAGGCACTTCTTGCGAACATCACGCAAGTGCAGCAGCCACACCATGGCCCAGCCATGGGACTGATAATAGACACCTCAACCACGTCATCCCATTCCACCTCGGTGCAATCAAGCCCTGTGCGCTTAACGCGCAGGAGCGCACGGCGCTCGGCCATGGCACCCCCAGACCCAAAAGTCGCAAAGAAATGACATTATGGGAAATGACAATATGTGAGGAACTACAATGGTGAAGGCAACACTGTTTGTTGCACACATGGGGACATTTGGGATCTGTGGGGTGGGTGAGGGAGTTTGTTGGCCTATTCACTGGGGTATGTGGGGTGGGTGAGGGAGTTTATTGGCCTAGTCACTGGGGTATGTGGGGTGGGTGAGGGAGTTTGTTGGCCTATTCACTGGGGTATGTGGGGTGGGTGAGGGAGTTTGTTGGCCTATTCACTGGGGTATGTGGGGTGGGTGAGGGAGTTTGTTGGGAGGCTCTGGGGGGGGAGTGGGCACAGTTTTGCTGTTACAAATAATACAAAAGTTGTGATGAGAAAAATCCATGGCTGGACATTGTTATTTTTCGTGTTCATCCATTTAATGTGTTACGGTGTTCAGTGCCCAACCACCAACATTCCCTTTGTGCATGTTCACATTGGCCCAGTGTCTGACTGACACAAGTCATTCATCGTCCCTGTGTTTCAAAAGTATTCGTTAATTAGTGCTTGGCGTACAGCATGGCCGTCCCGTGCATCACATACTGGCAGGGGGGCTCCTTCGCCTCCGTCTCCATCCCCTTCATCCTCACCCGGCCCATGCATGTCAATGTCAGGTGGCACTGGTACATTCCTTCGGACGCACATGTTGTGCAGAATGACACAGGACATGGTGATCATTGCCACCTTCTCAGGCCTATATAGGAGTGCCCCACCAGACCTGCTTAGGCAGCAGAACCGCGCCTTCAACAGGCCAAAGGTCTGCTCAATCACAACGCGGGTACGAGTGTGCACACGATTGTACTCCTCTTCATGGCTGTTCTGCGGGTTCCGCTCAGGGGTAAGTAGCCACGGCCTCAAGGGATATCCTCCATCACCTGCAAGCAGATGCAAATAGGTGTGTGTCACCTGAACTGCCACCTTCAGGGAGCACGGTCATGGCAGCAACTATTTGGTGTGGGCATGCACATGTCCCTGTACGTATACCAAATAGTCACCTATATGGAATGTATACTGTAAAGAGGTGTGGAACAGTGGATGGGGTTGAATAGATGATGCAGGGTGTAATCATGCATGCTGAGGCAGATGTGCTGTGGCAGTGCGACAATGTTTAGCCTCCAATTCATGCTTTATACTCTTCACTATGCATGGTCACACTAGCCGCATTGCTACAGTTGCCATCATATTCAGTCATGGATTGCTTGCCATCACCATGGTACCCCGGTTGTGCCTCTAACTTGTTCTCATACATATGCATTATTTGTGATATTTGGCCAAGTGTTGTGTCATTTTCCGTTTGGCTGGGTCAGGTGAGGAGTGTTTAGCTCTGCATTTATTCTCCACTCACTGGCTATTGCCACCCAGGTGCACTATTACCCCCCCCTTTCCCACCCTGGTGAAGTATCCCCCCCCCTTTCCCACCCGGGTGCAGTAGCCCCCCCCTTCTGCATCCGCACACATGAGTACCCCACAGCATGGCCATGGGCCTGTTGTGCAACTCACCGAGCAGCCAGGCACGTGGTCCAGCATGTAGCTCCATATGACGGGGTAGCGTGGAGTTGCAAAGTACCATGGCATCATGTGTGGATCCAGGAAATCGGGCGCAGCAATGGGTGATGATCTTGCTGGAGTCACATACCATTTGCACATTGATGGAGTGGTATTGCTTGCGATTGCGGTACACCGCCTCTATGGCATGGGGGACTACCAATTCCACATGGGTGCAGTCGATGGCACCAACACAATTGGGCATGCCTGCCAGTGCATGGAAGCCTACTTTGGTTTTGGCTATCTCCTGGCCAGTCCGTGGTAGGGATATGTGGGTGCTTGCGTGCTTCAGGAGGGCATCCAGCACTTGGTTCAGCATGCGTGAGAATAGTGGTTGTGAAATGCCATGCAGCTGGCCCACTGTGTGTTGGTAGGTGCCTGTGACCAGAAAGTGTAGCACAGACACCACCTTTAGTAGTGGGGGGATGGCAGTGCGTATTTGTATGTGGCTGGCAATGTCGTTCTGTATCATGTCCACTATGGTGGTGATGGTGTCACGGTCCAACCGGTACAGGGTGTGGATCTGCTCAGGGGTTAGGTTGAAAGGGCTAGGTCTGGTGCGAGGGATTGGTGGCTGCCTACGAGGCGCTGCTGGCTGCGCTGGTGGTAATTGCTGGCCCTGTCTCACCCTCCTTCTCCTCCTGCGTCTCCTCTGTGCTGCCTGTTCTTGCTGCTGTAGTTGTTGTTGCTGTTGTTGCTGTAGTTGTAGCAGTATAGGCATGTCCTCCTGCGCCATGATTGCAAATGCTAGTGGTAGCATTTTGGTGTAGGAAGGGGTGTGGTGTGTAGGTGTGCTCCTTTTGTAATGGGCCACTCTAAATTGCCTACACCTGTGGGGGGGTTGTGGTGTGTGGGTGTGCTCAGTTCATACTGGCACAGCCTCCATTAACTCCACCTGTGGGGATTGTGTGCACCTGTGGCAGCTGCCTTGTATCTTGGTTGCTGTTTGCGGGTGGTCCGCGATGCCTGTTTTGCCGGCATCATGCAGCCCGTTATTACCGGGTTCGCAATGCCGGTATTTGCATGTTTGCGTGGGTTGTAATTGGCACCTATTGCCGGCATGCCGGTATTTCCTGCCTGATGAGGTGCGTGTACGCGCCTATGCCGCTATTTGCGGCACAGTAAATAACGGTGACGTTAATATCGGGTTTGTGGGTCAGAATGCTACATACCGGCATCATTTTTCCCTTACCGGCATACCTCGTAATGAGGCCCACAGTCTTGTAAGTCAGGTATTTAAGACTTGACTTGTGCATCGGCTCGAATGGGGCCCAATGAGCTTTGCGAGTACTACATTGAAATACCATCCTGGCGGTGGGTTTGAAATTGGAGGGTGGAGTCTCTTTACTCCCTCCATGAATGCTTTGATGACCAGAACCTTCCACCGCGATACTTTGTTGTGGGAGGTGGTGTAAGCCGATAGGGCTGCCAGGTGGATCTTTATAGAGTTGAATACTAACCCCGAGTCTACCAAGTGGAGCATATAATTTACAATGTGGGATGGGGTACATTCTATGGGATTTATTTGTTTAGACTGGCATCAAATTACAAATCTCCTCCACTAGTTGAAATAACAGTGTCTAGTGTTTGGCTTTCGTGCCTCCTTGAGGATATCCATACACCTCTATGGTAGGTTAAGATGTCCTAACTCTATGACTTCAGGAGCCACGCTGCCAAGTTCATCGAGTGAGGTTGAGGGTGCACCGTTAATCCCCGTGTTGAGTGAGTACGTTGGTCTGGTACGGGAGTTTGATGGGATCGCACATCACCAGTTTCCGCAGATGTGGATACCATGGCTGTCTTACCCACATAGGAGCAACTAGGATAAGCCTCACTTGTTCCTTGTGAATCTTGTTCACCACCTTGCTCATAAGAGGAGTCGGGGGGAAAAACATAAGCTAATTTCCCTGACCAGCTCCTCCATAGGGCATTCCCCTTGGAGCCTGGTTGGGGGAACCTGGACGCAAAGTTTGGGCATTGTTTGTTTTCGCTTGTAGCAAATAAGTCTAGCGTGGGTAAACCCCACTGAGAGAAGAGGTGGTCTGCGACTCCTGTGTCTAGTTGCCACTCGTGTTCCTCTGGTAGGGGATCTCTGCTCAGTGAGTCGGCAAGAGAGTTGAGTGCCCCTGAAAGGGTTGTGAGGATAGGAATATCTCCCGTATGAGTGCCCATTTCCAAATTTGGATCATGGAAGTGTTTCCTCTTCAACAGATTTTCCCTTGTCCACCAGCGAAGGCTTTGTACCAGTGTTGGCAAAACGACCACTAGATCGTCCCACTGACAGCTTGCCTGAGACCACTGTTTCGCCAACCATTCCTGCATGCGTGCGGTACCAGGTAAATGCAAGATATGCCAGGTGTCATTCAGATCGTGCAAGTGCATGGGAAGGGGGAAGGGATGGTGCAGTACATAGGATAATAGAATAAATAAGTAAGTAAGGTACAGCCAGCTGGTGGCGAGTGCAAGGGTAAGTTCAGAAACAGGTGGCAAGTACAAGGGTAAGTGCAGACATCAGGTGTAAGTGGTGCTGCTATTGGGACTGTAGGGATACAGAAACAGTCGCAAGTGCGGGGGTGCGACTGGCGGGGGAGAGGACCTGGGCCCGAGAACAGAGGGTGGCCAGGTAACCAGTGCAGATTCAGTTTCAGCCAGGAAGTCAGCAGGGAAGAGGAGGAGAAAGAGCAGAAGCAAAGAGAAATGTTTTGAGGTGCTTCCGGAACAAGAGATGATTCTCCTCAAGTTTCAGGGAGGGAGGGAGGCTGTTCCAGAGGGAGGCCCCAGCCGAAGAAAGAAATCTACCACCAACTCGTTGCTTGGAGAAGCGACTGACCCTGAGGGAGTTGGAGGCGGATGAGCGAAGAGCTCAAGAAGGAAGATATTTTGGAAGAGAGAGTTGAAGGTTTTGAGGCCCCAGGCCCCAGAAGGCCTTGTGGACAATGCAGAGGGTTTTGAACTTTATCCTTACAGCCACTGGGAGCCAGTGCAGAGATTTCAGTCCTGGAGAGATATGATCCATGGGCTTGAGGCCAAGGACAAGGCTTGCAGTCCTGTTCTGGATGAGGAGCAGAGGGCTGAGAGTAGAAGGAGGCAGATTTAGAAAGAGGCTGTTGCAGAAGTCCAGCGTAGAGAGAACCAAAGCTCGGGAGACAGTGAGCTTCTGGGGGAAGGAGAGAAAAAGAATAATACCTCTGAGGAGGTGCAGCTGGTAGTGTGACTTCTTAGAGCCGTCAGAGATGTGAGGAGAGAAGGAGAGTGTGGAGTCGAAGATGACCTCAGGGTTTTTAGACTCACAGGTGGGAGTAGGGAGAGGGCCAAGAGAGGCCGGCCGGAGAGTGACAGGAAAGGAGGGAGTGGGTGTGCCGATGAGGAGAATCTCGGTCTTACTGGCATTAAGGCAGAGATCATTGGCGGCACACCACTCCTGGATGGCGGACAGACAGTCTGAGATGAGAGAGGGAGAAGAGGGGGCTGAGGGTAGCCTGAAGATGAGCTGGGTGTCATCCGCATAGTACTGGAAGTTGGGGCTGAGCGCAGCAATGCGATGGGCAAGAAGGGAGTAGTTTCTTACCTGTAACTCCATTTCTCCAGCGTTGGTATCTTTCATGGATTCGCATGCTTAGAATATTCCCCGCCGTCAGGCCGGGAACCCTGGGTATCTTTATTTAAAGCGTTTTCCATTGGAAAAAACTTGACACTTTCGTGTCCTATTGACGTCCTATTGGGACGCGTACGCATGGCCCAATAGGACGTAAGGTATAAATAGCCCCACCCCCGAGGCTCCCTTCAGATTTTAACCTCCAAAGTACAGGCAATACCAAGTTTGCATTCAGGGGAGGCCGGCGGGCGCATGTGTATCCATGAAAGATACTAACGCTGGAGAAATGGAGTTACAGGTAAGAAACTACTCCCTTCTCCAGCATTGGATCTCTCATGGATTCACATGCTTAGAATAGATTACATAGCAGTATCCTTATACCTGGAGTCGTGTAATGCAAACCAATACCATAGGAACGCAACATACAATCAGCAACAAAAACAACAACCATGGTACATTGAAACGGGTACCTCACTCTGTGGGGGCTTACCTTACTGAAACAGGTGTTGCAGGACTGCACGTCCCATCTGCACATCTGATCCATGCTGTTGCTCCAGGCAATAATGGCGAGTACATGTATGCGGCACCGACCACGAGGCCGCCTGACAGATGTCCACCAGCGGAATTCCCGACCACATTGCCGCTGATGATGCGGTGGATCTTGTCGAATGAAACTTTGGACGCCTCTCCAGAGGCTTCCCCGCTTTAGATTGACAGAAGGCAATAGCTGACGAAACCCAGCGGGATAGCCTTTGTTTGGAGATTGGTCTTGCCAAAGAGGAAGCCGCAGCGAAGAATGCTGGTAGCACAATAGAAGAGTGTTTATGGAATGTAGTTGGTACCTTTGGAATAAAATGAGCATTAGTCGCTAACACCACCTTGTCCTTGAAGAAACGTAAGTATGGGGGATCAATCACCAGCGCTTGCAGCTCCGACTTTCTTCTTGCTGAAGTACTGGCCACCAAGAAGGCCATTTTCCTCGACAAAAATTTCAGGGGTGACAACGACATAGGCTCAAATGGAGCCTTCATTATCCCTGATAGCACCAGATTGAGACTCCAACCAGGAGGGAACTTCTTCGCCGGAGGAAAACTCCGAAATAAACCTCTCCGAAAATGTTTGTCTAGTCGATCACTAAACAACAGAGTTGAGTGCCTCTTTCGAGTAAACCTAGAAAGGGCCGCCAGGTGAACTTTTATGGAGGAGACAGACAAACCTCTTCTCGCCAAGTGTAGTAAATAAGGCAGAACCTGCTCCGATTAAATGTTTAAAGGGTCCACCCCGGCTGATCCTTACACCACACACAGAACCTTTACCACTTAAATGCATATGAGACATTCGTGGACGGAGCTCTCGCCGCCTCTAAAATGCGGCGACAATCTCTAGAAATGTTCAGTGAACCAAACTCGGAGAAGTCAGGAGCCAAGCCGTCAGGCTGAAGGAGCTTGGGTTGTGATGCCAAACGGCTCCTTTGTCTTGGAACAGTAGGTCCGGCGTCACTTGAAATCTCACTGGTTCAGCCACGGATAGATGGAACAGGTCCAAAAACCACAGCTGCCTGGCCCAGTGAGGGGCAATCAGAATCACACGGCATGGATATTTCTGAATCCACTGGTGCATCCGTCGAATGAGCGGAAATCGAGGGAACGCATACGCGAACCTGCCCGTCCACGGGAAGGAGAACGCATCCCCCAGCGAATTGGGCTGCAGCCATCTGCTGGCGAACTGCTTGCACTTTTTGTTCTCCCGGGTTGCGAAGAGATCCAGCGAAGTGCGACCCCATTTCCTGAAGATTCTCAACACTTGCTGATCGTTCAGCTACCACTCGTGGAGTCGGTTCATCTCTCTGCTGAGAGAGTCTGCCTGCACATTCCTCACCCCTGGTAGATGAAACGCCATGATGCTGATGTCTTGTTTGAGGGCCCAATGCCATAGCTCCTGAGCCTCGCTCGAGAGCGTTCTAGAATGAGTGCCCCCTTGTTTCCTAAGGTAGAACATCGTGGTCGTGTTGTCCGTTAACACTCTCACAACCGATCCTCGTATGCGCGGCAAAAACGATTTCAGAGCCCAACAAACCGCTCTTAGTTCCAGTACATTGATGTGAAGGCTCGATTCTCCTGGGGACCGAGAACTTGTAAAGACCCCAGGTGAGCTCCCCATCCTGTTTGAGAGGCATCCGTCACAATTGTGGATTCAAATTCCGGCTCTAGCAGAGGCATCCCTCTTGTCAGATTGTCTGAGAGTTGGCACCACCGCAGAGGTTCTAGTAGCTCGCTGTTGATCATCACTTTGTCTGACCACAATCTGCGACTTTGAGACCACCGGTCAGCCAGAAATTCTTTTATTGACCTCATGAAGAGACGACAGTTCTTCACTAACGGATGCCATGGCTCCTGGAAGCGACATATAGCTTCTGACTGACACTCTGGTTCCAGCTCTCCACTCCCCTGCTTTCTGCTTGAGTTTTTGAACTCTCTCTATAGAAGGTTTCACCAGTCCTGACTGAGTCTGGAATTCTGCGCCCAAAAACACCAAGCTCCTCGAGGGAGATAGAAAGGATTTTTCGAAGTTGACTGCGAAGCCCAACCGTTGTAGCAGCTGCATGGTAACGTCGAGGCTTGCCTGCGCTACTGCCGGCGATGAACCCCTTATTAGCGAGTCATCCAGGTAAGGGTAGACGTTTTGACCTTCTCAACGTAGCCATGCCGCCACCGAAGCCAAACATTTCATAAAGGTCCTGGGAGACGATTTTAGACCGAATGGGAGCACTTTGAATTGGTAATGACTCTGACCCACCACAAACCTCAGGAATTTTCTGTGTCGCCGGCGTATGGGTATGTGGAAATATGCGTCTTGTAAGTCCAACGATGCCAGAAAATCCACCGGTTGTATCGACCGGATGACCTCCTGGGGTGTAAGCATCTTGAACTTCAGGCGCTGTAGAGTCTTGTTGAGAGCTCGAAGTTCCACAAGCGGTCGCCACTTGCCCTTGTGTTTTTTTTAACCACAAAGTAACGTGAGTAGACCCCCGGGCCTCTCTCTGCCACCGGAACCAATTCTATAGCCCCTTTTTGCAGCATAAGCACAACCTCCTGCTGTAAGATGTGAAGATGGGGTTGCACCGAATACACGGGTGGAATGGGAGTTGGCGTGATCTTGAATTGCAAAGAGTGGCCTAGTTTCACCGTCTCCAACACCCAAAGGTCCGATGTAATTCTTTCCCATTCGTCGACGCGGTAGGACACTCTGCCTCCCAGGATGTCTTGAAGATTGTCATTGCTGAGATTTTGATTGCTTACTCTTCGTAGACGAAGACTGTCCTCCTCTCCTTCTAGAAGTCTGAAAATCCCAGCTTCTCCGTCTCGCCTGGACAGCTTGCCTGGATCCTTGGGAGGAGTATGCCGATCTATTAAAATTACGGTCTCTGGATGTGGCAAATCGGAATTCCACAAACTCTGTGGAAGGGGCGAACAGGCCGAAACGCTCGTCCACTTTGTAATGCCCCCAGTGATCGTGCCGTATCTGAATCCTCCTTCATGCCCTTGAGGGCTTTGTCTATTTTCTCCCCAAATAACTGCTCACCTTCACAGGGCATGTCCAGCACTTTATAATGGACTTCCGGCCTAAAGTCTGTACACCTTAACCAGGCCTGTCTTCTTAGTACCATTCCATTATTTATCTGCTTGAACCCTGACTCTGCCAAATCTACAGCGATGTTGATACTTTGATTTGCTGCCTCTGTACCCTCACGCACCAGTAGCATGGCTGTCTTTTGGTGTTCTTCGGGCAGGTGTTCCAAGATGGGGGCCAGATGATGCCACATTTCAAGGTCGTATCGTGCCATAATAGCTAACGAGTTAGCCGCCTTGACCGTCGTCGCTCCCACTGTTAAGACTTTCTTACCAAAGGCATCCTGCCTTCTAGCTTCACTGTCCGGAGGTGTTGTGCACTTGTGTTGTGATCTAGCTTTTCTGTTAGTCGCCGGTGACACCACTAATTCAGGAGAGGGCTGTGCGGTCAAACCCTTAGGTGTAGAGTCGGGGGCCTTAAACCTTTTCTCTAACCTGCCTTTGATTGCAGGCTCCGAAAATGGATGGCGCATGGTACGTAAGCCTTCCTGCCAAACGTAGTCCAGAATCGGAACCGTGAAGATTGACTTCCTTCTCTTCCCCATACGGTCAAATAAGAAGCATTCCTTCCTTTCTTCCTCTGGGGTCAGACCAAATTCAATACATGCTTTCACCATCATCCCATGAAAGGCCCCGATGTCACCTGGAGGTGACGGTTGTGCCAGGCTTCTAGGAGTTCCTACTTCTCCATCCGATTCCCACTTAGGGTCTCTTGACGGTGACGATGAAATGTCCGAGATGGAGTCTCTGGGACCATGATCCGACTCAGCCGTTGACGTTGAACGTGGAGCGGGGCCTGCTGCGGCGATGACGGATGTCACCGGAGGAGCACCCATGGGAGGCAGCCTTGCATCCAACTGGCTTAAGAGGGACTGCAGCGTAAATAAAACTTGTAAAGACAAAATCGACTGCAGATTTAGCAGAGAAGACGGAGGAGGAGCATTTTGGATCCCCGACGTCGTCGATGGGCCAACGCCCTGTAAGCCGAGATCTGTTGGATGAACAACCGGTTCCCGCTCCTCCTCCATCGACGACACCGAGAGAGCCGACTCCTGCTGTAATAGGGTGTCCGGTAGAACTGCGTCATACACCCCCGGTTGCCAAGTCTCTGGAGGATTCACCGTCGACAATGAAAACCTGGGAGTTTCTACTTCTCCCTTGTCGATCGCCACCACTGGGGTCGACGACGCCACTACAGGAATTGACTGTACGGACGGTATTGAAGCCGTCGACAATGGGGCTCCCGTTGACAGCACTCGCAGTTGTGGCGCAGACTTTTTAGGCGATCCCGCCTTTTTCGAGTCTCTAGACTGGTGTTTTGAAGATTCTCTACTCGAGGAAGACCTATGATGGTCTCCTGAGGAGGAGCGCCTTAAAGAGTCTTTCCCATCCTTTTTTGAAGTAGATGAAGATTTTTCTGGCTTACGGCCTTGGTCCAAAAAACCATGTTTTGATGATGAAGGAGCGTCCTTCGCTAGATGTTTCCCCGAAGAGGAACGACTCTTGTCCATAGGCCGTGGCTTCTTCGCCAGAGGTTCAGCCGACACCGACCGGCGAGGGACTACAGAGGACTTAGGTCTGTTCAATGCCAGACTGCGCACAGATCCTACCTCAGATGGAGGGTAGGCCCCTAGAAAGCACCCATTTGTCTGAGGTGATTCCCTCCCATGCTTGGTTGAAGTTTGAAATACGCCCTCCAACTGGAGAGGCATGGCAGGGCACCTGAAGCGGGTAGTCACTGTTTTGGAGGTGCGGCTCCACCTCTAGAAGTGGAGGACCTCCCCCGGCTGTGAGATCAGTGCTGTCCCCTTTGGTAACCTTGTGAGGTCTGGCCTTGATTGTTACCCCAGGACGATCCCTGATTCTGACTGTACCCTGAACCCCTCTGTGAATTTTGTCAGCGAACAAAAAAGATAATCCTATTTATACAGTATATGTCAATACTGACAACATCATGTATTGGGAAATTTTTGAGCATACATTCTCACCTACGCTATAGCAAAAACAATGCTTCTACCTCCTGAGACTACTTAGAGGGATCCTCCCCTACCCCTCCTTCCCGCCCAGAGCCGTCGCGACGATCTCTCATGTATTATCAAGACGCGACTACGCGAAGAGCCTCTACCTTGGAATGCCAGAACGGCTCACTAAAAAGCTGCAACAAAAGTCTAGTTAATGAAAGAAAACTATGTATTGAAGAAGAGCTTCCAAGGTGTTAAGAAAGACATTGTGAATGCAAAGTGATTTTGAAGTAACCGACAAGTACCAGAAAGCATTGGTGCCGGGAGTGCACATATTAACTTTTGTGAGAATATGGTTGAAGGGGTCATGCATAGTTCCAAGTCAAATCTATGCAGTTTCAAACTTCTTTGACGTGAACATTGAAAGTGATAACCAAGAGAGTTGGGGAAGGGACCCCACCAAAGAATAAATGCATGCTATGTTTAAAGTCAAGTGGGAACCAGACTTGGGTGAGGGAAACCTGAGGTCTCCTTTGGGAAAGTATGTTGTGTTCAAACTTTGTGACTTTGAAACTAAGGCGAGGGAAGCCGAAGGGCATGGTGTGAACTGTTGAATGGTACCAGCCAATTGAACTGTGTAAACCAGCTATCTTGAAAAACTTTACAAACACCTGAGTCCATTGAACATGGGGAAGCGAGTGGTGTACCACTTCTGTTGCCATTCTGCCATTCTTTTTGAAACACTCTTTTGTTTTTGTATACATTTTCCCACACATAGTTTTTGTAGCGCATGAGGGCACGTATACGTTTATGGCACAGACTTTTCTGTTGGTTGGACTAAATGACTTGGACTATTTGGTTTACTTTGATGGTGGAGACTATACCCTTTATAGAGTTAGCGTCAGATAGGAACTTTTCGAACCCCAGTTATGTTTAATAAAGGTTTTCGAAACTTGTACATCTTATGTCTGTGTCTTCACTTGTGATACCATGCCTTTCTCACAATGGAGAACTGGCTCCACTGCTTGATCCTGAAACAAGCACTGCTATCTCCCTGATCAGAGTTGCAGACCCTATTTGAAGGATGGGCAGAGAGAAAGGAGGACAGGATGCAAAAAACTGGAAAATTGACTCATAGCCATGAGTCTTGAAAACGTCACATACTGAGCTAGTCTGCTTCCTACCACAGTGTTGTGGACCCGTAAACCAGCCATATTGTTTTTTAGGGTTTGAGGCTTGTGATGACGAGGAGGGTGAGAAAACCCCATTTGTTGCCATAAGTTGTTGCTTCCTGCAGTGAGTACTCGGTGGCCACTCAAGCTGTCTGGACATCCTCTCCTGACAAACCTTCAAACCCACCAAAGGATTGTGATCTCTGATCTGGCCTCAGCATGCAAGAACAGGTTTGATGGAGTCTTAGATAGTACTGCCAGAAATGTAGCTGTCTTGAGTGCATCTGTGGAGAAGTGAAAAAGCTCTGTTCCTTCAAATGGTAAGTCTAAAATCCTGGCTTGAATGTCTGATGTGAAATTGGTGGCATTACAACACACATTTTGCGGCTAGCCGTTTCAACTTGTGACACTGATGCCTCAAGCATGTCCTGTGCACTATATTTGCCTCAGCTAATCCGCCTTTGAACGCCGCTTGACAAGCGGTCTGGGGGCACATGTGGGTGAAAATCACCTAGTTCTCACCACAGTTTCTGATTGGTTGCTGCCAACATTGCATCCACAATCTCTTTCCTGAGATGTAATCCTGTATTTAAATACACCTTTTTGCCATATAAATAGGCAACTGCTACTATTGAGGAATGTGGCTGTGGATGTGATGATAGTAAGATAGATGTGCCCTCCAGCTGTCTAAACCAGGTGTCAAGATGCTTATTGACAGGTGGAATACAGTGCATTTTCAGCAACATCTTTTTAGCAATTGCTAAGACATCTTTCTGTATTAGGATGCCTGACCGATTAGCTACTTTCATCGATAGGAGCTACGCTAAGAAACACCCTTCAGGTTGCTCCTGTTGTGGTGTAGAAACTCAGAGGAATTCTGCAAGCTGTTCCATATGATCATGTGATGATTTTGCAGAGGACAGTGTCTCCTCTTCTTCCTCCTCGTCAGTGTCCTCGTGTTGAGGCAACTTGTCTGGTTGTGTAGTGTGGGTAGTATGAGCCAAATCTTTGGTGTTGAAGCTTGAGGCCTCTGACCTAGGATGGGCTCACTCAGCTGGGGAGACAAGGCCATAGTAATCGTTGGGCAATTGGCTGCAGGAGGCACAGGGGGAAGTGGAGACGGCATGGGCTGCAGCAACGGACTTGGAGCTTGAAGCTGCATTTGCGGCATCACTTCCTTAATCAGGTTCTTCAAAATGCCTGTTATCTGCAGCGATTTCATCATATTCATACAACGGTCAAAAAGCCTCTCCGCAGAAAGCTGCCTAAGGTGCGGAGAGTTAGGCAGAAACCTGTGCAGTTCCCTTAGGGACCACTGCAAAAGATTTAGGACTACAGGTGGTTGGCAGTAAACCCAATTGGTAGCAGTCTGTACCACCCAGATTTACCTGGTAGCTGTGGCTGAGCAGTCAGACTTCTCTCAAGATGAGTTAGGCAGTATATAGAGTATACACAATAGGTACAGAGATACAGTAGCACAAGCAAACACTGACCAGAGCTTTGGTGTAAAAGTATATAATTATTTATTAAAAGAAACACTTGTAAGTTACACTAGCACAAAAAGAGGTAATTAAATTCAACACACAGTCACTATTATAAATATACAACCCTGATTACTTATTAGACAAGTCTTAGTGAGAAACACCACTTATTTTCAGACAGAGGTGAGCGCTTAACCTAAGATGGCACTCTAATAAGTTATATAAAAAGGGGGGAAAAGGCAGAGTTATGAAAGCACACAATTTCAATACTTTTCAAAGAACCACAGTGAGGCACGTTTAGGCAAAGTCTACTGGAGAGCAAGGAAGTTCAAATGCCAGGCCCACTCTTAGAGAGAGCAAGTGAAATCTGTCCAGGATCACACAGTGGAGTTATGCCCAAAGAGTCTTTGCAGATAGTTCGCAAAAGATTGAGATCAAGTCAGGAAAAGTTAATTAACAGGCTGCAGGCTAACCCAGGTTAGAAGGTCGAGGATTTACTGTCACCCCGAACGATCTGTTGAAAGGGAAGCCAGGCGGGACACAGTACCTGAAAATGGGAAGGGCGCTCCACCGGGGGAAGTTGTTCCTGGCAGCGGGTGTAAGTCGGTGTTACGTCCAGAGGAAGAAGAGGCCTCGACGTGGAGGAAAGATGAAGGTCGTTGCACTGCCGGGGAAGAAACCAGCCACAGAGTTTCCCGGTTACAAGGTACTACCCTTCTCTTCGCGGTAGTGGTAAACCGTGGTATTCCGGTTGCCGGGGTGCTTGGCACAGGCAAGGCGGCCACGAGATGGTCCAGGAAGGGGAAAAGATGGGCAAACTGGTTATCCCCACCAGTCAAAGGAAGAAGACTCTCCGGGCTGGAGATCTCCTCTGTCGTCGGGAAAAGTGGTGAGACGGTTCAGCAGGGCTCCACCGGTGGTGTCGTCGTTGCAGGTCGGCTCGGCTTCTCCCTCCTCGGATTCTTTAGGTCCTCTTGCGACTTCTGAAGTTCCAGTCCCCAAAGCCCTGCTTTTATGCAGAAAACCCCCATTCATTCAGCCTAGCTGTCACTCAAAAATGCTAAGTGGTGAACCGGGCGGCTCTCCACTTGGGCCAATCACACAAGAGTGCGACTTGAGTTGCTGCAGCAACTCAGTCCAGGGTGCCTAAACCCCCTCCCACACCCCCTGTGGTACCCAGACAGAGTGGCACCACTTTTGGAGGCTTCTGTGAATAAACACACCCAAAAGTGGAACAAAGGGCTCGACTTGGGTTGGAGTCACAG
Source organism: Ambystoma mexicanum (assembly GCF_040938575.1). Classification (NCBI taxonomy): domain Eukaryota; kingdom Metazoa; phylum Chordata; class Amphibia; order Caudata; family Ambystomatidae; genus Ambystoma; species Ambystoma mexicanum. The sequence goes on from NC_090936.1 coordinate 116,763,765, forward strand.
AAGCGAACACAAACGCCATTTTGGGACCAAGTTTCGGCAAAAAATACCAACCGGTGAATTTATATTAATTTAATAAACCGGCGGGATGTTCGAGGCTATTTTAAAAAGTGGTAGCCTCGAACAATGGGAAAATCCCATAGGAATATATTCGCGGTCGAATATAAAAAGTAGTATCCACTGCCACCAGCCAAAACTCGGTCGGGGGGGACTGGACAGTGCCCCCTCGAACAACAGACCACGGGGAAATCGAATTGCCCCGACCAGTACGTCCACAATATGATGGTTTGTACTGGCTCTGCTCACAATTTGAGACCAGTAAAGCCAATGGTGACTTTACATGCCCTGAGAGACAGTAGTCAGTCCCAGGGTATGGAGTCTAGGTTTTGGGAGTCGCTACGACACCCCTGGGTTACGGCACGGAGGGTGCTGTGTAACCTACATATCAAAACACATGAAGCCCTATGGGGTAAAAGACCCCGTAGCCCATAAAACGCATTCAAAGTCAAAGGAACACCTCAAATCATGTTAGAGTGGGAGTAAAAAGAGTTTCACTCTTAGCAGGAGAAAAAAATAAACCCCAAAAATCCAGCAAAGCTGCAGGGGGACTCACTAGGTTTGGGAAATTAGCCTTTGCAGAGAATTCTCCCTAACACGGAGGACAGAGCCCGACCATTGGTGTGCATGTAGCAAAGCCCACATAGAGGTTTGTCTAGGCTGATAGCCCCCCTCTGTATACCTCCAGGCAAACGTGGGGTATGATGTGCACCATGGTACCTGGGTGAGATGCCGCTAATGTCCCTAGATCTAGGCCGGGCAGTCTGAGCTGATAGCCTATTTGAAAAGGTAGCCCATTCAGAGAGATGAGCTGCATGAAGAGTGGACCTCCTCATCCAATGGGGGCACAAATATGTCTTGATTGTTTAGTTGCCATGTATGTGGTATTTCTAACAAGAATACGCAGAACCTTTGTGTTTGATGCAGAGCCTTGGTGTTTAGGTCTGTGAGTGCCCTTGAGATTGGACTTGCAGACCTCAGAGGTACATCTGGGAGGCTTGTTGCCCTCAGGCTCTCGTCTTGTAGTCTGACAGCATTTAAGTATCCCTTCAGGCCTGTGCTTGGTAGTAGAGGTATGAAGCCCCTCAGACCGAAGCATGGTAGCAGAGCCAGAAGGGCCCTCAACGCCTGACCCATTGGTGCGAACACCAGTAGCCTAAGATGCCTCAGACTAGGTGTCGCTACTAGGATTGTGTCGACTCCTCTCAGCGGAGGAGCTCCCTGAAAAGGAGAGTCTCCCTGCAGAAGTGCTGTAGAAAGAAGGTGACTTACCTGCTGATGGTCCTTGACTTGCAATGAAAAAAGGTCTTGAGGTGTTCCAGATGGGATTGTGAAAGAAATCGCTCTCCAATTCGACAATCGATTCTACAAAGAACTCGGTCGTGTCAACACGCTGCACAGGAATCCCATCAGTGTTCAGTCACTACACACGCTAGATAAAAGCTTGTGGGAGTCTCAAGCCAGGAAGGATGCCTCACAGGAGGCACACATGGGAAACCTACCTGCGACCGACATACACAAGGGGCAAGGTGCATGACACCGGATGTTAAGAAGGTCCAAGCAGGGAAAAACTGTCCTGTAGCAAGAAATTCTTGTGCTGATGCGCAACAGGTTTGGTCCCATCCATAAGGAAAAGGGGAGTGAGGTGAAGTGCTAGTGGGTGGGGCAGCGGGGTAATGGGCATTTTTGCATGGGAAAACTGTTTCGGTACTGTACCTATGTAGTCCTTTTCCCACCTCCCTGACTGAGATACTGGGGCTGTGAGATATTATATTCCTGTTTCCCTTCTCCCTGGGCAGGGCTGCATGTGTGCTGTAATTGTGAGGGGCTCAGATAAGCTGTCTTATAGAAGTTCACTTGTGCCTGCTCTGGGGATTAGGGGCTGGACCACGCCTTTATTTGAGCTGTCTGCCATCTTGGACTTTCTTTCCCCTCCCTCTACGTTGGGAATAATTGTCTGAGAGGAACAGAAGACTGCTGCTGGCTAACGATAGAAAAAAAAAAAATTCTGGAAAATATCGTGTAACTGTCTCTGAGTCTTGTACAGAAGAAAGAAAGGTTTGCAACACTTAAAATCACACATCGCAACCATGCAGATGATACCCAACTCATCATCAAGATAGCCACAACCCAAGACCCAAACAACACCCTCAACCATTGCCTCACCAACATATACAGTTGGATGACTTAGTCCCCGGGGATCCCTTATTCAGGTGGCCAGGGAAGGGCCATCGTTATCGGACCCAGACGCTGGGGGGGACAAGCAAGGGAGGATCTCCTGGGTAGGGGACCTTGGGGAACGGGGAGGAGACACCCGAAGGTGAGACATGGTATCCCCCATTTCATGACAGTTATTTACCTCATATTCCCCCTACCTTTATGGCATACTACAACTCCCCTCCTTTCCTAATCAGCCCAACTACTGAGACGAGGAAGAGGAAGACTGAGACTAGGAAGATTACCACTAGTAAAATGTACTGGCCTTGTGCCACTTATAAGGCCAGGCAAGGTCAGGCACACAGTCACAATCTCATGCACACACATGAAATTCATGGACCGTTTTTCAACCTATAAAAGGTGAAGCACGGAAAGACACAAGGAGGAAGGCAAGCTGGATGTGAGACGGAGGAGGAGCTGAGAGAGAGCTGCAGAGAACCAGAGAGAACAGGATGGGAGTTGAGGCAGGAGAAAGCGGGGTGAGGGAGCTGTGTCTCCAAGAAGCCAGGAGATTTCACAAAAGGGGGCCGAGGGGCTGGCTAGTCCCTTTCCTCCATGCACCAGTAAACTGCTTGTTTCCTCCCCTGAGGTCACCTGGCAGTGTATGAGGGGCAGGTGAGCAAGATCCTGACCTCGACGGGTGGAAAACAATCACAGCCAGTGAGTTCAAAGAAAGGGAGAGCCCGGTTGTTGATACGCGCAATTGTGAAAGCTACAGTGTTGCACGCAAGGATATGCGTTGAAGGATAAAGACATTGGGCCTCATTATGACCCAGGCGGTAAGTTACCGCCTGGGTCGTACCCTTACCACCATGGTGTAAACTATGTTTACACCATGGTGGATGGCGGATTTACCGCCCCATTCCAAGGTGAGTGGGGCGGTAAATCCCCATTTCCCATTTTACCCTTCCCCATTCCCATTTTTGCCCCATAGGGCATAATGGGAGTGGGGAAGGCGCTAATTACGCCACCGTAAATTACGGTGGCGTAATTAGCACCATGGTCCTTTAGCGCCATGGATTTTAACGCCTGCAAAAAGCAGGCATTAATATCACCATGGCGCTAAGGGACCTTGTAATAAGGCGTTAAGGGTCGGCGCCGTTTACGGCGCCGTTAACCCCTTAACGCCTGATTCGTAATGAGGCCCATTGAATTGAAAGCTTGAAAGTATTTAACCGGCGAGGGAGTCGATGAGAAACAAAGTAACGGAGTGGTGCCATGTGAGAAGGCAGGTTGTCGAAAGCTTCATGAAAGATAAAGGGAACAGTGAATAATGTAAGTGAAATGTGTTGAAAGCCACTGAAGGGAAGGGCACAAAGGAAAAAGAGCGTACAGAGATCCCGAAAGGCTAATGTGAAAATGAATGGATATTTTTGTGAAACGAGGAACAGAGTAGCCGAGGGCTGTTCTGCGAAACCAAGTGCAAGAGGCATGGATAAAAAGAAGCCAACCCTATTGTCAGAGTGGTCACGCATATGGGTGAGATTACTGTGCGGTTGCAAAGGACTCTGGCAAGGCAAGAATAATAAGGACCCTGCTGTCGGAGTGGTCACGCATGGCGGTGATAATAATATGCAGTTGCGAAGGTCTCTAACAGGTGAAAGAGAAGTACAAAGGTTGGGGAAGGGAGTATTCCCCGAGCTCTGAGAAGCTAGGCTGTTTAGCTGGAAAATGTTTTAGCCATGTTTCTTTTTAAAAAGCTTACTTTTTGATTTTCAATGTGAACACCATCGGTCGCCATAGATACCACTGCTCAATGAGCTCACTTTCTGGTGCACATTTCATCCCCCCAAACCCCAGCCCCCCCCCCAATCTCTACCCTTAACAACCTTAACTTTTCCTTACCTTGGTGGTTCTTTTGCATACTGTTCAGTGTCTCTTTGCACTCTGTGGATCCGGGCTCAGCACTGATCAGTCTCTCTGTTGTTTCCCTTACATATGTCCAGTCCAGCTTATCCACAAATAGTTCCTGAGTAGTGCAGGTTTATGGAATTGTTGATCTCTTTCTGCTATAAACTCGTGAAACGGAAGCCAAGTGTTTACAAACTGTTGATATTTACCCGTTGCAAGGGCCCACACTTTTTCCATGGCCATAATGCCCCACATTCTGACCCACCACATTGCTATTATCGGTCCTTGTTCCGATTTCCAGTTATGTGCCACTGTAATCCTTGCTGCGGAGAGCATATGAGTGATGAGTGTGGCCCTTGCCCCGCTTGCGTCATACAGCCCCTCTGCCACCACCCCCAACAGTATCACCTTTGGGCACATAGGTAGCTGTACCCCCAGGATCTCTTGAAGGTAACTCAGTATTTCTTTCCAGAATATTTTTGTTTTGGGGCAAGACCACCACATGTGCCACATATCTCCCAGCTGTCCACACCCCCTCCAACATTCAATCGAGATGTCCGAGTTCATTATGTGAAGTCTGTGTTGGGTCATGTATATCTTGTATGCTGATACCTTTATCATGGAGAAATAGGATCTTTTCTGTGCCCGCCCCCAAATCTGTGCCCACTCCTACTCCGCAATGAAAACCCCCAAATCCTGTTCCCATTTGTTCATGTATGGCAGAAACTCCCCTACTTCTGCCCCATCTAACAGACGATACAACCTCAAGATGCCTTCGTGGGGGCCTCTTCCCTCATTATGAGTTCCAGGCCCATCAGGGATCTGGTAGCCCCTATTCTACAATCTTCAGATGTGATCCAATGCCTAATTTGCATATATTGGAACCTTTCTCGTTCAGGCAGGGAGAATTTAGTTTTACATACTTTGAATTGCATGGGGGAGCGCCTACAAATAAGTCTTCTAGGGTCAAGGGGGTTGGACTTCCCAATTCGCCCAGAACCCTGGCACCCTCCGAGGGGTGAAGTCATTGTTATGGCCCATTAGCGTGAAGGGTCCCCACCCTGGTTTAATCCTTTTTGCCCGGAGCGCTATGTCCCAGTAACAGAGCATGGTTCTCATAGATTACAGCAAGGGGCCCCGGGCATCTCTCGCTTTAGCTTTCAGGAACCCCACACACCTCAAAATGATTTCAGTAGCCTGTTGTTCTACCTCTCTGCCCTCTGGTTCCTCTCCCTGCGAGGACCAGTGTAGCATTGTGCCAGCTGCGCTGTCATGAGACACCGGAACATTTCTGGGACCCCCAGCCCCCATTCCTGGACTCCTGAACAGAATTCTCTTGGCCACTCAATGTTTCTTGCCTCCCCAAACAAATCGGGATATCTCTTTCTGTAAGCGAACTATCAATTTAGGGGGGAATCCAAATCGGTAGGGAGGTAGTACAGACATTTTGACCGCTGTAATTCTCGTGAACCATGAGAGTTCCTGCAATTCCCACCTCTTTAGGTCTTCCCTGAGGTTTCCCAGGAGACCTGGGACATTAGCAGCAAAGATCCCCTTTTATGTGGGAATCAACTTCACCCCCAGGTATTCTATGGATTCCCGCTCCCACTTCAGTGGGCCAGACTCCTGCCACTCTGCTACATCCGCCCAGTCCTCTGTGAAATTGAGTGCTTTGGATTTTCGCAAGGTTAATGCGAAAGACCGAAAACCTCTGCAAATTCCCCCAAGAGGGTCAATACCTTTGGGAGCGTACTCCCAGTATTTCTCAGGAACATCAGTATGTCATCCGCGGACAATGCCACTTTATGCTCTGTCCCTTCGACCACTACGCCCTTTATTGCCTGTTTTGCCCTGATTGCTCGAGCTAGGGGTTCTATCGACATGGCAAAGACCAGGTTGAGAGCGGACACCTTTGTCTGGTGCCCCTCCGGATAGGGAAAGCCTCCGAGGTGCTCCCATTCACTTGCAGTTTCATAGATGGGTCCTAAAATTCGCCAGAACCATCCGTGTAAAGGTTGTCCGGCACCCTAGCCCCTCTAGTGTCAATTTGAGGTCGTTCCAGTCCATGCTATTGAACGCCTTTGTGGCGTCTAAAGCCGCCATTGTAAATTTCGGTCCCGTTCTCCTGCCCCATTCTGACACTTTTACTGCTCTACAAATGTTGTCTTGGGTGCGTCTGCCCATTATAAACCCTGCCTGGTCAGGATGTATGATTTTGGGTAGGAGGGAGATACTCTTGGTGTATAGTTTTGAGTCTCCATTAAGAAGAGAAATTGGGTGGTAGCTAGAACACGAAGTGGGGTCCTTCCTTGGTTTTAGAAGAAGTATGGTTGTGGATGGTCCCATGTCCACGGAAACCTTCCCAGTGTCCCTTATGTGGTTAAATAGTCTAGTCAGGGGGCCTGTCAGGAGGGTTTGAAAAGTTGTATAATATTCATTCCTGAATCCGTCTGGTCCCGGGTTCTTTTTCCCCTTTAATAGCCTTATTGCCCTGCTTATCACCTCCTCTGTAAAGGGAGCTTCCAATGCCTCCCTATCCACCTCCATCAGCTTAAGCATGTTAAGACCTTGAAGGAATGCTAGTTGGTCTTCCTCCCTTAGTTCCACCCCCACCAAGGCCTTAGTTTATGTTTATGGATTTGTAGTGTAGAAGTCGTGGATAATTCCCATCTCCTTTGCCTCCTCTCTCACTAGATTCCCCTCCCCATCCCTTAGCTGCTTGATATAGTTCCTTGCTTGCAGTTTCCTAAGTTTTGCTGCCAGGAATCTGTTTACCTTGTCCCCTTTTACATAATAAGATTGCTTAGTCTGCAACAGCAATTGTACCGATCTATCTGCCAGTTGGGCTTCCAGTTTGGCCCTGGCCTTCAACAAAGACCTCCAATCCTTTTGGACACCTCTCCCTGTGCACCGCCCTCAGCTTCTTTGACCCCTTTTTCGAGGGCTATCCTCACTTGCTCTTTCCCTCTCACATAAGCAGCCATCTGTGCTATAAACCCTCCTCTCATGACTGCTTTGCTCGCATCCCATACCAATCCCCAGTTCGCTCCCTCTGTGTCGTTTTCACAAAAATAATTTCTTGAATCCTCCATGTGGCCCCTCAAAGCTGGGTCTCTTAGTATGAGAGAGTTCAGGTGCCACAGTCTCTGCCCCTCCGAAGCTGCTGTGGAGAAACAACGGGGCGTGATCCGATAAAATCCTTGACCCAATTTCTATGTCCGTCACCTGAGGTATGAGCGTGTCCGAGACTAATATCATGTCTATGCAGGAGAATACTCTATGAACCGCCGAGTAGTGTGTGTATGCCTGTGTGTGGAGCTGAAAAAGGCGCCAAGACGCTATAAGGTGGAGTTCCCTGAGAAATTGTGCCAATGCCTGCCTGTGTCTGCCGTCCGCAGGTGTGGGGCAGAGGGTCTTATCCATGTGCGGGTCCATCACGCAATTAAAGTCCCCCCATTAACACTTTTCCCACACACCACCCTGCTATTTCCCCCCCCCACACTTTAGTGAGAAAATGCTCCTGACCTTTATTGGGGCCGTATATTACCACTAATGTCACCAGATGCCCCATAAGCAAGCCCCCAACCACCAGGTTTCTGCCCTCTGGGTCCCTGTGTGAATTTTTTTTGCTGAACTCTGCTTCCTTCGCAAGCAAGATCACCACTCCCCTTTTTTTCGGACCCACTGGAGGCGAAGAATTGCTTTGGGAATTTTGTATGCCTGTGCCACTCCTCATCTTTCTGGAGCAGATGTGTTTACTGTAGCCAAGCTACCGTAGTGTGCATTTCAGTTAGGCGCCGCAGTATAGAGCATCTTTAAACCAGAGAGTTTGGCCCTTGGACATTCAAGAAAACCAAATGTAGGTCATGCATTATCCCACCCTGGTTCTATCCCCTTCCGTAAAACCCCTCCTTGGCCCTCTCCCATGAGAGCATTCCTGAGCTTTTAGCCCTACCATTCCCTCTCAACTCCCCAACGCCTTCCTTTCAACTGCCCCCCTCCCTGGTCCCCCCCAAACACTCAACAAACCCAAAACCAATTGTTCAGCTTCCACTGTGTGTACCCACCACCCAGGTTTGTAAGGGTCTACCGATTCTCCATTCCCGTCCTTCACTTCAAACTCCAATTGAGTTGCATCTGCTACTCCAATGTCTCTCCCTCCTGCTAACTTGCCAAACCTCTATTTGGCCGAGATCTTACCCTCCAGCGTCCGTCACCTGTTCCCAGATACTGTCATGAAGGGGCCCCCTCTTCCATTGCTTTATTTCTAATCCTCCCCTTTGGGTGTAGGCGGGCCGATCGACATTGTTCTTTCCTCCCAGTCTGATGATTGTCCTCCTGGTCTTCCCGGCCGTCGCCCGAGCCTGCCAGCTGCCTCTCCTGTCATTCTTCCATCAGATCGGTCATTTCTTCCTCTTTGGATATCAAGTATTGTTGTCCTCACCACTCGAATCACAGGGCACAAGGAAACGTCTCCACTGGTACCTGGTCTTGTTTGCCCGGAGCCAACTTGTTACTACACGCAGGCGTTTTTTGTTTGATGAGTCTCGCCTGTAAGTCCTGAAATAGGGCAATTAGGGTGTCTCTGAATCTTATTGGCTCTTGTTTATGTGCCTCTTTCATTATTTCTTCCTTTATTTGGTATAGATGCACACTGGTCAAGACATCCGGCGTAAGGTTCCTGCTCAGTTGAAAAGATGAATACACTTGGTGGGTACAATTCAGGACTATTTCCCGCTCACTCTCTGCTCCCACAATGGCCTGGAACAGGCTCCTCACATATTCTTGTAGGTCCCCATCCGAGACTGCTTTAGGAACCTCAAAGATTCTTATGTTGTTCTGCCTTGATCTATGCTCCACCTCCTCCTGGTTGTCCAGGATGTTTTGTATTTGCTGTTACACCGAGCCCACTCTTTGCGCCAGTTCGTCGTGTGCATACCCCTGCTTACCGGCTGCTGTCTCGAGCTCATCCACTCGCCTCTCAACCACCATGACATTATTATTAATGTCTGAGATTGCCTTTGTCAGGTCTGCTGTGCTTTCCTTTATATCCTTCTTCAGCTCCGACAGCATGGCCTATAGGTCTGATCTCCTAATCAGGGGATCCTCTTCTCTCAGCTGTGAGGTGGGCGGCGAGTGGATCTGCACACTGGTTTGTTGTTGGGCATGCCTCTGTGGCTCTGCTCCCTGCATAAGCACTTTAATGTCCCCTGATTGTGAGCCCTTCTGCTTCGCTGGTTGCTTCAACGCCATGTTGAAAGTGTAAGTGTGCCCCTGCCCTTCCTCTTTGGCCCCAGCTTCTTCTGCAATGCTGGGGGCAGTGCTCCCTTTTGTGGCTCCCTCCTGCAGCTGCCTCTATCGTGTTTCCCCCAAATGCTTTGGGCTTGCTTCAGTGGGGGAGTCCCACTCCCCTACTAGTTAGGGGGAGCTGTCCAGATTTAGATTGGGGCACCTCTGTGTCCTCTTGGTAGCCTGATGGCTAGTGCTTTCTGTTACGCTCACCTGACTCCCACGGAGGCGCTGGCCTGGTTCGCGCTGCTGAGACCTCTTCTAAGGTGATGCGCAGGGTTCGGAAGACGGACTGGACCGGGCCCCCAAATCTGGCTTGTCTGGCTCGCAGAAGTATCCTTAAATAGGGGATTAACTGTCTGCGGGGTAATGCAATCGGCCTCCCACTTTCCCCTCTCACCCTCCTTGAAACCCTTCTGTGATTTCTCGTAGAGTCTCACCTTAGGGTCTGGAAGGACGAGCTCTCCATCCTGCTTCTGATGCAGGGGCGCGGTGGTATCCAGTTACTTCACTGGATTTTCGGATTGGTGAGAACCAAACTTGCTTGGCTTCCAGGTAAGTTTTTTGATAAGAGGTTCCCCTTGTGTCCATGCATTAATGTACTAATGCTAGTGTCTTTTTCCCCATAGGGGCCGGGGTACGGAATGCCGGGGAACAGGCACCGACCCGAGATGAGAGGTGAAATCCTTGTAGAAATCAGGTAAGTCTTTAATGAGCGTTTTTTGGTAATGTCTTTTCATTCGCTCATTAACGCTGATGTCTCTTTTTCCCCTTAGGGGCCGGGGTCCGGAAATGCCAGGATGCGGCGCGGACCCGAAATGAAGAGGGAATGGATCAACAGGTAAGTCTTAACATGGAGATTTAGCTTTCCTTATTCCCTTCTCTCTCTCACCTTTTGTTCTGGTGTTTTTCTCCCTAGGCGCTGGGGCGTGGCTGCGAATCCAGATGATCGCTGGTGAACATGGAGGCGCCCTGTGAAGGTGAGTGGAATGCGGCGCTGCAGCGATCGACGCAATGAGCTTTTAAATTAAAGTCTTCCTTTTCAGGATTGTCGGCGAGATGTCTCCGGGATGCGGATTTAGCAGGTAAGGACTTTTCCTTCTTCTGTTCTCTTCTTCTCTTCCTTTGCAGGTGATCCAGGATGCTGGCAGGCGTGGCAGAAGTCAGGATGCAGGAGCAGACACGGTGAGCGTCCAGCTGCTAGATGCAGAACAACGCGAAGCACGTGTGGCTGTTCGGGTGGGGTTTAAATAGCCTTGGAAGAAGTTCCAGGTATGTATCCTTCCTCCAATCAGGTATGTATCCTTCCCCGACCACGCCCGGATGGTAAATTAGTCCCACAGGTAAAGTAGTTCCTTTCAGGCCTCAAGGAGGCCGGGTTCCTGCAGCATGGTCTGCATCAGGTAAGTGCACCCAAGCATTCCCATAATGAGCCTGGCGCCTATGGCGCCAGGACTGATGTCTTTTATGAGCCTGGCGCCATAGGCGCCAGGACACTGTCCAAAGGGCCCCTATATGGGGTTGCTGGGTCCTTCCTTGGGGACTGGATGTCCGCTTTCGGGGACGCCGGACTTGAACCGGCTCCCTGGGAGCGGGCATCATGACACTTTCTCCCTCATGTGGTGTCCCCGCTGCTCGGCCATGGAGGGTTGCGTGTCCCTCTTTCCTTTCCGCCCTCCAGCCCGTCACGGGCCGCCGCACCTCAGACCTCAGCTTTCACTTTCACCCTCTGGGCCCAGGCTCATCCACAGTCCACTGTCTCCCCCTTGAGCTCCGGATCAAGTCTGAGCCTCCTGCTCCTCACCCTGCGGCTCTGGTTGTGTGGGTGCACTCCCCCTTCCTCCTCCTCACCTTCCTTCTTGGGCTACTCCTCATGTGCTCCTCTTCATGCCGCGTTATATGAGCCACCTCACTGTTATGCCGCCAATGGCCCCAGGCTCCCTCTTTAACTCCAGGTCGATTTCAGCTGCCTCACTCTGTCCCCTCTTCTACTGCGCGTCTGCCATCCTGCCGGAGGCTCCACCGTGGAGATCTCCCCCTGACACTGTTGCCCCGTTGACAGCATCCAACGCCCCTATATGCTCTCTGCAGGGGCGGCAGGGGCCACTGCTCCTTCTTCCTGGCTCCTTTATTGAAGCCGACTTCAAGGAGGCCCGCTAGTTGCCGGGGGCTGCTCCTCCTCACCTCTCACTCAGTGCCACCCACCATATTGTCCTTCGCCCGCTGGCACCTTCAGGGAGACTTCACTCCCGGCTCCCTCTGTCCATTAACCCACAACACGGCTAGCCGCTTCTTGGACTCACAGGGGGGGCCCATGTTTTCTTTTGGGGATTCAGCTCACATTTCTGGGGGTTTTCTCGGTTGGGACGGGAGCGTAATGCCAGGAGCTCAGCAGAGAGGCATCTGCTGGCCTCTCTGGCTAGCCACGCACCCCTCACTTTCTTGTTTTAGCCATGATTAAGTGTTTGAAGGGTATCTAGTCATTTCTTCGAAACACAAAGTTTTTAATACAAATCATGAGAATACTTTCAGTCGAAAAGTCATTTTTTCGAATAGTCATTTTTAAAAAAAGAATTTGATTATCATTTCTAAATGAAGGTTAGTTTAAGTGTTAAAATAGGGTTAGGGTTGGGGCTTGGGTTAATTTAAGGGTTAAATTAGGGTTAGGGTTGGGGCTTGGGTTAGTTTAGGGGTTAAAGTAGAGGTAGGGTTGGGGCTAGGGTTTGGGTTGGGGTTAGGGTTGGGGCTAGGGTTAGTATAAGTGTTAAAATAGGGTTAGGGTTGGAGCTTGGGTTAGTTTAGGGGTTAAATTAGGGTTAGGGTTGGGGGGTGGGGGTGGGGTGGGAGTGGCGTGGGGGTTGTGGGGGCTGGGGTAACCCCCCAATATACACAAAACTTTAAATCGTTACAAGGGGCTGGCCAGTGCTGAAATTTCAGCACTGGACAGCTCCATGTAACGGTTTAAAGTTACAAAAAAAGCACTGAAATGCTACTTTTAACATGTGAAAGTTAATTTCAATTGAAACCAGTCCATGTCTATTGTCAATGGATTGGTTTAGAAAGAAATGCATTTTTGCATGTTAAATATAGCTTGTCAAAGCTTTTTTTTCAAAACTTTGTTTTCGAAGGTTTTATGATTCGAAACTTTCTTTTCGAAATAATCACTATATACCAGTTGAAGACAGGCAAGGGCAGCCTGTGAAGCTCTGAGAAGCGGAGCTGTTTGAAGCTGGGTGAGGGAAGCCCGAAATAATCCCTTGAAGAGGTGCGTGATGCATATTGAACGGACATTAAAATAGGCGAGCAAAGCTTAATAGATTTATGAGAGAACTTTGAGCTGTGCATACTCCCCACCTTGAAGGAACTTGGGAAGAACACAATTAAACTGAACTTGGGGAAGGGATTGGTCAGCCATTTTCATTGCCATGCTGACATTCTTTTAATACACTCTATTTTTATCAATTTTCCCACATTTAGTTATTGTGACACATGAGGGCAGGTATAGGTTTTTGACACAGGCTTTTTCCTTTGTTTGACTGACTGATTTGGACCATTTTATTTTACTTTAATGGTCCAGACTACTCCCATTATAGAATTAGGACCAGTTAGAAAGTTTCCAACCCCAGTCAAAATTAATAAAGGCGTTGAAACATGTACCTTTTGTGTCTGTGTCCTTATTTGTGATACCATGCCTACCTCATATATGGTGTCAGTGGTGGGATGCAGCTCAACTGAAACAAGCAGGGGAATCCTGAAGTTTCAAAAATTAAGTACCAGAGCCTCAGACCCAACAGTAGCTACAATGGGCTCCATTTGGTTCGATATATGAAGCAGTAGGGTAGTGTCAATCTCTCCAGGAGACAAGGGAATGATATCTACTCATATGGTCCTAATACTCCCCCCTAGATGTTACGTCAGGCTAGCTCCCAAGTCAGGACTGCCCTGGAAGTTTGGATTGGATGTACTAGCAGGAGTCATTGATCCCAATTTCAGGGGTGATATAAAGGTTCTCTTACAGAACCATGGGGAGACAATATTTGAAATCCAACCCGGGGATAAGATAGCTCAATGGATACTTGAAAGAGAATTGTTCCCCCTGTTAAAGGAAGAAAAAGAACAAGAGACTACATATAGAGGTCAATTGGGTTTTGAGGAGGCTGATAAAAGGCCCCAACCAATTTTGTCATCTGGTGTTAGCGACGAAGAACCAGATATTCTCCCTGTTTTAGCCTTTGCACAAAGGAACAATCATTTACTATCTGAAGCCTTTCTGCAGTTAATACCAGAAGCAGAGGGTAGGGAAAAAGGAGATCCTTTATTTTTCCTGAAACAGGATCGTTATACAGAGGAGAGATCTCAAGGGAAGGTCTGTCTAAAGCTCAATTGGTAATACTTCGAAGTCACCAAAAGATTGTGCTTGAAATTCCCCATTCACATCTAACAGGGGGGCATTTAGGACAAGTGAAAACTCAAGACCAGGTTAGTGGAACATTTTATTGGTCAGGAATAATTGCAGACATCCAATATTGTGTTGGGACATGTGAGATCTGTCAGAAGACCAGTACATATATTCCTCCTCCAGCCCCGTTGAATCTGTTGCCAATAATTGAAGTCCCTTTTTCCAGGATTGAAAATGATATAATTGGTCCACTTGAAACCTCTAAGTTAGGTAATAAATATATCCTGGTAATTGCTGATTATGCCACAAGATACCCTGAGGCTTTTCCATGAGAAATAACACCACACAGCAAATATTGAAACATCTGCTTCCATTTTTTCTCACATTGGATTCTCAAAAGAAACCCTAACAGACCAAGGTACAAACTTTATGAGTAAGCTTATGCGAGAGGTGAAAGAGTTGTTGCATATTGGCAGCTTGAAAAACTCAGTTAATCACCCTCAAACTGATGAGCTCGTGGAACGATTTAATCAGACCTTCAAAACAATTCTGAGAAAACTGGTTGATAAAGATGGAAACGATCAAGACCGTATGATTCCTTGGGCATTGTACACCGTAAGAAAAACCGCACAAGCTTCCACTGGTTTTTCCCCTTTTGAGCTATTATATGGTTGAGAAACTAGGGATGTCCTGGACATGCTCTGGGAAACGTGGGAGGAACAAGAAGAGGCCCCAATACCACACTCTGAAACCGCCACAAGACTGCAAGCGCATATGGCGTAGGAAATGTAGTCCATATTCATAATGGAGGAAGCACAATGCCAGCAAAAGCTTTCCTATGATAAAAATGTCAATCTGAGATCTCCTGCCTACTTCAGAAAATAAATTGGTTTCGACGTGGCATGAATCCTACGAAATAACTGAACAGACAGGGATATGTAATTACAGAGTATTACAACCTGATAGCGGCCAGAAAACTCATATTTATGACACCAATCTCTTAAAAGAGTGGAAATAAAACCTGCAGCCTCTCACTCTACCATCTTGTCCTGTTTAGTATCATAAGAAATGGAAAACCTAAACCCAATCCCACAGGAACTGAGCAACATTAAGAAGGAAGATCGAAAGGATCCTACCATTACATGCGTACTCCTTTAGGTAAAATGGTGCATTTGAAACCATACCGACTACCAGAAGCCCACAAAATGATTGTCTTCGAAGAGGTGGAGAACATGTTGAAAGCTAACATCACTGAACCCTCTTCCAGTCCCTGGTCCTCTCCTAGTACTGGTGACAAAACCTGACCAGAGCTGGAGATTCTGTATAGACTTCATAAGGGTAAATTCCATTTCCCGTGCCCTGTATTGACAACTTAATAGACACATTGGGAGATGCACTCTATTTGTTGACATTAAAACTTACAAAAGGTTACTGGCAGATCCCACTACACATGCATGACAGAGAAGAAACTGCCTTTTCAACTCCAACAGGACTGTTTCAATTTAAAGTCATACTCTTTGGACTCCATGGTAGCCCTGCGATGTTCCAAAGATTAATGGATAGAATTTTGTAACCTTATTCTAGTTTCAGCGGGGCATACATTGATGACATTGTAGTCTATAGTAAGACTTGGGAAGAACATCTCCATCACCTATATACCATCATGAGGGCTCTGCGTAATGCTGGGCTCACAACCAACCCATAAAAGTGTAAATTGGCCCAGTCAGCTGTAAAATACATAGGCTTCTTCATATGGAATAGTAGTGTAAAACCCCAAACAGACCAAGTAAAAGCAGTCCTGGAAGCACTAACCCCTAAAATCAAAAGGGATTTAAGAGCCTCCTTGGAATTGATTGGGTAGGATTGTAGGTTCATCCCAAACCTTTCTAATAAAACCTCCAGACTGACCGATAAGCTTAGCAATGCAGAACCACAAAGACTCCAGTGGAAAGATGAAGATGAAGTTTGTTATAACAACTTAAAGCAAACCCTATGCCAAAATCCCATTTTAAAAGTAACTGACTTTTTCAAAGATTTCATTCTTCAAACCGATGCTTACCTGACTGGAATAGGTGCCATTTTATCACAGATTCATGACGGCTTAGAACACCCTATAATATTTGCCAGTAGAAAACTCTTTCCCAGGGAGAAAAATTACTCTGTTTTGGAGTTAGAAGCTCTCGCTATAAAATGGGCCATCCTACATCTCAAGTACTATCTATTAGGAAGAAAATTCAAATGAATCACCGACCACTGTCCCCTTGTATGGATAAGTCAGCGGAAGGAATCAAATCCACGGGTTATGCAATGGTTTCTGGACTTGCAACCTTACAGCTTCACAGTGGAACATAAAAAGGGAAAAGACTGGGGTAATTTGGATTTCCTTTCAACGTTCCTGTGTGAAGCAGTCCCGTCCATATCGCATAGGGGAAGGATATGTGAAAAACCTGAAGGTATTTCACCACTCAGTCCCTGCAGATCCGTTATTCAGGTGGCCAGGGAAGGGCCATCACTATTGGATCCCGATCCTAGGGGTGGACAAGCGAGCGAAGATCACCTGGGTAGCGGGCCCTCGGGGAGTCGGGAGGAGACACCGGAAGTTGGGACATGGTAGCCCCCATTTCCTGACAGTTATTTACCTAATATTCCCTCTACCTTTATGAGATAATACAACTCCCATAACTCCTCTCCTTTCCTAATCAGCCCAACTACTGAGACAAGGAAGAAGAAGACTGTTCCTTTATCTCTCATGAAGCGTTCAACAACGTGCCTTCTCACACGGCACTGCTCCGTTATTTCGCTTCTCATCGACTCCCTCGCCGGTTAAATACTTTCAAGCTTTCAATTCAATGTCTTTATCCTACAATGCGTACCATTGTGTGCAACACTGTAGCTTTCAAAATTGCGTCCATCACAAACCGGGCTCTCCCTTTGCACTCACCGGCTATGATTGCTTTTGCACGCCCTTCTGTTTTCCACTCGTTGCAGTCAGGGTCTTGCCCACTTGCCCCTCAGAAACTCCTGGGTGGCCTCACAGCCCAAGGGAGGAAATGAGCAGTTTGCTGGTGCATACAGGAAAGGTACTAGCCGCCTCCTCGGCCCCCTTCTGGGAACTCTCCTGGCTTGTTGGAGACACAACTCCATCGCCACGCTTTCTCCTGTCTCCACTCGCAGCCTGTCAGTGTCTCAGCATCCCATTCTCCCTTGCCTGGTTCTCTGCAGCTCTATCTCAGCTGCTCCACCATCTCGCCATCCAGCTTGCCTTTCTTCTTGGCCCCTGCCTTCCTCCTCATGTCTTTCTGTGCTCCGCATTTTATAGTTTGAAAAACGTTCCATGAGTTTCAGGTGTGTGTGATTGCGACTGAGTGCCTGACCTTGCCTGGCCTTATTAGTGGGACAAGGCCAGTACATGTTACTAGTGGTAATCTTCCTAGTCTCCAATCCTGGGACTGCCAAGGGATTCTTTACATTGGTAACATTTCTCAGATGCGGACCAGTGTGAGCTTGGGGAATCGTAAGCCCCTGGAATAGTTCAGGTTATTTTGCTCCACATCTTAGATCTTTTGGTACCTTATATTGGTATATCATCTGGGTTGACCATCTCACTATTCTACTTTACTTTACTTTACAGTATTTATATAGCGTGCTGTTGACACTGGGGCATGAAGGCACTGTAGTCATAGAAAGAGGGTGTTCTTTAGACCAAAGGGTAGTGAGCAGTACTCCCAACTCACCCACTGACATCCTCTGAGTTGAATGCCTGACCTCTGGTTATCATGGAACTTCCTCTCTTGGTATTTTTAATGGACAAGTTTTTAGGATATGTTGAGCCATCTCATCAGTCCCTCCTACACGGTTCCATGTGATAATTTTGCCGCAAAAATATCGCCATACAAAAATATCACCATATTTTTGCGGCGAAATTCACAATGGACCCTGCGGGGGACACCCCTGCAACCCCCGCATCACTTTTTAATGTGTGGGGGACACCCCTGCAACCCCCGCTCCCACATAATATCCCCAATAAAAATATCGCCTATGGCGAACCAAACGGCCATATTTACAGCGATATTTTTGTTGGGGATATTATTACCTGATACCCTCCTACACATGCAAACAAGTAATTAGGCCACTACTTTCTCTCTGTATATCCGCACTGACCACCCTCAGGTGCGATCAGCAGAATTCTTAACTCTGCCATTTGTTAGGTGCTCTGGAATTCTTACAATTTGGTATTTCAGACTTTTTCAGAATCAGCAATGATGCAATGAGTAGGTCTGTCTGGGACAGAGATCCCCAGACCCATTCCGTAGAAGGCTCTGTTGTACAGTAGGACCTTCATTTCAAATGGCGCAAAAATGTGCAGGTATATGTCACACAGTGTTCTACGGGTGGGTATCCCTGCTAGAAGTGCCAACCAGGTGAATGGTGGAGTGGGGTGTCTGAGCTTCTCCTCTTGTGTTTGCCCCCTGTTTGTCAACCATGGCTTCTGCCTCATCATAGCTGGACAGTTGTTTTTCTGAAGAAGCCAAGCTCAGTGGGTCACTACCATGGCCACAAGCTATACCTGGAAGTTGGGATGCGATTGGTGGATACTGCTTCCCAGGTCATCATTAGTTTACTTGGAGGGAGAGGAAGGTTGCATCATTGTTGTGGTCACAACGATGTTTGTTCGTTTTTAGCCATCTACCATGGTGAATCATGCTACCTTTACAAAAAAATAAGTAGAATAAGAATGAACTCAACACACTGGTGGAACATATATCAATTCTCTGCAAAAGTCTGTGAAATATAGAGAAGTGCAGATTCCTAGACCTGTTTCACCTCAACAAAAGTGACACATAGGTCTGCAGGTATGTGTGGTACTCGACTGCTCCAGGAATGTTTAAGTGCTTAGCACTACCAATGAATGGCCTTTAGTACTGCTACCTCTTACAGCCCATGCTGGTGCCCACTGCACAATGCTGAATATTAAAGCCTATCATAGTGCACTCCTGTAGACCAAGCCCTGATGCGTTGATTCACAGAACTGCATGATGGCAAGGTGCACAAATTAAAATTATTACATACACAATCACATCAAACAGGTGTGATGGATCCTACAGACTCCTTACCAAACCCATGCCTAAAGTCTCCTCCCAGGTGGCCAGGGAAAGTCAGATGCTTCCTGATCCTGACCTTGGGGGTGGTGTTCTCCGGGAGGATCACCTGGGAGGTGAAGAGTCCCAGGGGAGTGAGAGGATTCCATGGGATGAGACACAGTATTTGTCTTCCTCTAGCGAGGGAATCTATGTGATCACTGTGCCGCCCATTATATCTGAAGACGAAAATGTGGATTACCATTACGGCGCGGTGCAGTGCTCAGATAGACCACTGTGGCCTGCACCCCCCTACCCCACTCCCTCCCTGGCCACTTACCTTAACGGTGGCACACACAGAAGTGTGCCGCAGACTTCCCTCGAACCCTGCTGGGTCAGTTCCCACCCATTTATGTGGGTCGGCACTGGCGCTGCAGGGTCCCTTTTTTTCTGTAAACTTTCTTGTCCCTGCTCTCCATTTAACAGAAGTGGGGGAGACCCCAGCAACCCTTGACCCCCATTGCCACAACTAAGAGTAGCGGGGGACACCCCTGCAAGCCCTGCTTCCCTTAGTCGAAGTAATGGGGTCGGAATTTTTTTAATGCGCAAAGGCAACGTTTTTGTACCAGGCGACCTTATGTGGTCGCAGTACTGGTACAATTCTGTGGGGCGTATGTCTCCTTAATGCCAAAGTATGTAATGTCTTGTTATAATAATCATCTTTAAGTTCCACAAGATACACATATAAATAAGGGTGAAAGCAATCACAAACTCCTAGGCATTGGGACAAATAAAAAGACTTGTAAAGTTAAAACAAAACTCCCAAACACCCAATGGTACAGTGAAAAGAAATATGTGAATAACAACAACTTAAAAGAACTGCCTTTCTCTTTTTCAATCGGGCCTGGTAACTAATCCTTATGATATTCCTTTTAAGAATATTATAAAAAACAGACTTGGGCTTAAAAGTAAAAATCAAACTCGAAAAAATTACTTTGTCGTTAGGGATTTCAAGTCCCATAATTCCCTAAGTACTGGGACAAGAAAAGTGGTTAGATCTTTAATTTAAATGACCCACACCTGAGGGAGACTGAAAGGCTTAAAAGGCCCCCTCAGGTGCACGTCACAGAGAAGAGGGAGAGGCAGCAAAAGATGCAGTTGCAGCAGGAGAAGCAGAGTAGCAGAGAGGGCGAGCAGCACAAGCAGCATGGTTCATGCAGACAGAAGCTGGAAGAGAGAGAGGACGCCAGGACATCTGTGCGGCAGAAATCAGCTGCCGGTCCTCAGAGGGTCTGTGTCTATCAAATCTTGAAGTGCAGAGGCTGTGCAGCAGGAAGCGAAGGTGAGGGAAGCTTTGTTCCCGGGAGGTCGTCTCAGGTGGCTGGCATGCACCCGGGGGCCTTGAGGGTGTCTCTGATGGCTGGCATGCACCAGAGGGCCTCAGGAGCGACAGGGTCTCCAAGTACAGGTGGCATGAGCAAAGGCAGATGACAAGAAGCAGTTTTCCGGGTCGTGAGGGGCCACAGAAACAGCGAGGGGACAGCAGGCACACGTCTTACCCGGTGAGTCCACATGCTGGTAGTGTCCCCTGAGCGCTCCGTACCCGCTTGCGTGTTCAAGGCAGGCATTCAGCAGCAGGATAGCACTTGCATATGAGTGAAAGTAACTTTAAAAGTAATTTTGAATACCAAACTATTGAAAAGCAGTGAACATAACACCTGTGTGTGAGTGAAAGTGGTTTTAAAGGCCAAACTAAATACCAAACTGTTAAGCAGCACCGAAAGTCTTGTATAACAAAACAAATAACTAACTTTGAACTTGTGAGTCAATGGAGAATCCAGCAACACGAAAAGGCGAAACTGTTGCAAAGGAATACCCGAGCAAAAAGCAACTAAAATCAAGGCAAACGCAAAAGGCAAACACAATACAACATATATTGCCAACGACAGAAGGGGCTCAATGAAAGGTCCCTAAGTTGTGAAACTTGTTGCCAACACTTATTACAATGTAGGGTAAATGCTGGTGTAAACTCACATTGCCAAATCCAAGAGAAAGGCAGAATGAGACTCTATGCTTGTCAGTGTTTGGTTACCTAAGCAGTGGGGAAACAAGAGTTGCAAAAAGGCTGCCCTTCTGGGAAGAGATTCAGAAGAAAAAGAGCATTGTTTTCAGAAGAGTATTAATGAGTCTCTGTGAATCGTGTTTTCCTTAAGAATTTCTAAAAGTGTTAAAGCTGCAAATTGTTCAATACTGTGCAACTGTTGTAACTCTCTGGTCAGTTGACCTCAACCATAAAAGCAGTTCTTGTTGTGAAACATTGTTCGGGTAGGGGATACCCGGTTGGCAAACCTTTGGAGGTAGTAGGCCTGGCATGGGAGTAAACCAGGAGGAAGTTTAAGAAGTGCAACAAAGTGGACCTGCCAGAGACAATTTATGTGCTTGTGTTCTGAAGAAAAGAGTTGTGTAAAGCTGGCAAGAAGTTGTGTTTCTTAACAGTTGTGGAAAATTCATCCTAAGACAATTATTGTTACTCTTGAAGAACTGCGAAGTTGTCCTTTATCTAAGGTGGATACATTGTATAAGGAAGAGGAAGAGTTTTCTATTTTCTTTGTTGAATCGTCAGAGTATTGGAACTTTCTGTTAAACAATTGCACTTGCAAAGAACTGTGTTTGAACTTTGTGACAGACAAGGATTTCTTTATTTTCTTTTCTTGAACTGTGAAGGAGAAATCTGTTTAAAATCTGGGGAATGGGAATTCACCCTGGTTTTAAGAAGACATTGCTGTTGCAATACACATTCAATTAATATTGTTTTGTACTGCCATGCTTTTCCTTATTTATTTATTTTATGCATAATGGTGAGGGATAAATATGATATGATATTATTAGAGTGTTTCCCTTAGTTATTTTAGGCAGGGAAATCCTCATTAGGCTAGGGATAGTTAATCCAATCTTGTTAAAATAATAAAATGGCATTTGTTGACAAAACCTTATAAAGTGGTCCCTCTCACATTTCTGACCCCTCACATAAACCCCATCACAAATTATTTGTCTGTGTTGAGCCATACATCATGAAGAAGCCTGCTCCCTTAATAAAATGATATAAATGCAGCACTTAGCTGGAAAACGTATCAGTGCCCGAGGTAGGGTAGACTAAAGGAACTCTTAGAGGCAAATTCTATTGGCTTCATTATGAGTTTGGCGGTAAATATAGCAAAATACCACAAAACGGAATTACTATTACTGCCACATGGTCCTGTGGGTTTACCACAGGTTTACAAGTGGTGGTAGGTTGTGTAAATTCGCATTTTTTGCAGTCTATAGGACTCCATTGGGGATTTTCGGTGGAATTGCCACTGGCGGAATTACTTAGTGGTTATTCTGCTGATTTTAAGAGGAAAAGTGGCGGTTTTACCTGGAGATAAATCCTCCACAATCCCTCCAAAAATAAGCAGATTAACCACTCAGTAATTCTGCTGGTGGTTATTCCGCCAAATTTGTAATCTGCAGTGTGGGAAAAGTAGCATTAACTGAATTACTGCCACTTTTTTCCCAAACCACCAACCTCATACCGAGGCCCTATAACTTTAAAGCCAAATTAAAAGCTAGCCCTGGCTTCAACAAAATTGCAAACTCATGTCCTTGCAAGCCGTTTTTCTAAATTTTCAAGGAGATTTCATAGTTCTTAGATATGCTGCAGGTTTCCTCTTTCACTTCATCATCTGTTTATTTTGGGGTAGAGGAGGTGGTATGTGGCATCATTTTTGAAGCCACAAACCATTACTTGTGCCACACTGCTTAGTGCAACCTATATAACCATGTGTTGTACGCCACTGCACAAGCAGCATGAAAACGAAAAAATGCTCTTAAAAACAATATTCAACAAATCTCTCCAAAATGTAGACAGGCCCACTCGAACAAAAAGTGTGAAAAATGCAATATAATAGCATGGAAAACAATAAACACCTTTTAAATAAACACTCAGCATATCTCTCACCAGCTTAAACAGCTTCATTGGCCCTTACAAAATGGATGCTGCTGTAACTGAGCTTTGAGCAGGGTGCATTGGTTAAGCATGACCAAGCAGTTTACTGACACCATAGCCCCTTCCTTGTATGTATCTTCATTAGCTCTCTCTGGAAGCGAGCAAAGCTTGTTCCAGCCAGACCTAAAAAGGATATAGTAAGTTATAGGCCACCACATGCATAAAAGAAAAGCAGGATTCATGATACCATTAAACAACACCATTTGACTTCAGTCTCTTCCCTTACTCTGCAGACTGTGTCCATCATATTAACATGCTGTATATTTGTATTCCTAAGTGCCACAATCCTAGCTGTCACCACCCGTGGTGGACGTCGTACCCAAAAGCCTTTCTGAGGAGTCATTGGAGACTGAGCCAATTGACAAGACTATCGAGAGAGAATAAGAGCAGTGACCAGGACAACCTGCTCACAATGATTCTGCAGCGATGCATTAGAAAAGAAAAATGGGATTCTCTGGCTGAGGGAAACTCTTTTGCTATCCACTGTACCATTAAGGAAGATCCAGAATAAGAACAACTGGAATCTCCTCTCCCAAGTCTTCCAATGCCTTCCATCCTAGCACCAAGCCCCCTCAAAGATCACTGGCCGTACTTTTCAGACTGTCTTCACTTCCACACTTTTGTCCAACACACCTACAATGCCCACATGCACTCCATCCTTCCCTTGACACACTGTTCACTTGACATTACTGCTTTAACCTCTGGCACCAATACAATACCCTCATGAAACCTTGCACCTTGAAAATCTTGTTCATGATATCTTTCTCTACAATACCACTCCTCAGTGTACCAACCTGAAGGGCACGGCTTAGGCAAGAGTGCTCTGGCATGCACTTGGGAAGGAAAGGCATTAGAGTGCTTGAGTCCCACTTGTAATTCTTTAATGCTGCATAAAGTATAAGAACTCAATCAGTTGTTTGCCCAGATGTGGGTCCTGAGCCTGCTGGGTCTAGAGACCCCTGCTACTGCTCACTGATGATGCCCAACGAAACCGAAACTTGTCTGTGGGTGCTTGTGGTCCTTGGGAGACGGGATGCGAACTAGCAGCTTGGAATGGTCTACCCTTTTGGGATGGGACAGAGCCTGATTTGCATATGGTTTTAACCCTTCTATAATGGCTTGGCAGGCTGAAAAATAATTATCAGGAGGGTTGCCCATAGCTGTGTCTGTGATTATGATAGATTCAAAACCGTCCAGACATCAACTTTTGGTTTTGTTTAAGTCACCCCAAGAGGGACAAGTAGGCCCAGACATGGTTCCCAAGCCTGCTGGGCCGAGAGCCCTGTGCAGCTCCTCACTGATGATGACCAATGCGGCTGCAACATTCATGCAGAAGGGATGTGACTTAGCAGTTAACGCTGGGCTACCCTTTTTGTGGTGGGACCAAGTCTGATTTGCAAATGGTCTTTCCCCTTCTGTAATAGTTTGGCAAGCTGTAAAACAATAGTCTAGAAATGTGTTCAGAGCTGTGTCCATGGTTATGATTGATTCAAAACCTTCCAGCCATCACCTTTTGGTTTTGTTTAAGGCACCTTGCATGTATACATTCCCTATAGAGCAAAGCAAATAAAAGAGCCCACCTTCTTCAGCAATCAATAAAACAACTTAAGAGGATGTACACATAACTAGAGTTTTCTAATTTTATTTTCAAATAATCTGATGTGAGAACA
Source organism: Ambystoma mexicanum (assembly GCF_040938575.1). NCBI lineage: Eukaryota > Metazoa > Chordata > Amphibia > Caudata > Ambystomatidae > Ambystoma > Ambystoma mexicanum. The sequence goes on from NC_090936.1 coordinate 116,788,368, forward strand.
TTTATACAAAATCACGGGGCCACAGCAGCTCAGGGAGATTAGGCTTACGTTTCCTGTATTTATTCAGACACATCCTTATCACTGTGTCTATGTGCAATTGTACAGAATTTAGCAAGTTTTGTGATTCGTGTCAGAACCAGAATGTCTTAAGTTTAGGGATACTGATTTTTTGTAGCAATTTCTACAGAGATATGGTAAACGTGTATACATTTTAATTCCTCATTATTAGCTTTCTTTTATTTTCTTCCTCCCCAGTACTAGTCCATCATTACCCATGGGGCTGTTCCTATGCATGGATATCCCTTAGCAAATGTAAATGGTACTTCCTTTGTACTGTCTTTGCAATCCCTGATTGAGAGATTGCATTGGCCATGCAGGGAACAGAAAACAAGCACAGTTTTTAATAGAGTCGTGTTCATTTTCTGCAATTCCCACCCCTTGCGTCCCTTCCAGCCGCTTAATAGATACCTAACCACTGCTGAAGGGCAAGGGGGCACACATGGCATGTGAACACTTCTTCCCAAAGCCATCCCTTCAGCAAGTTCATTATACGATGTCTGCAATAATTGGAGAGAGGCCCTGGAAGAAGCAGGAGCTGCACAGGTCAGAACCAGCCCGAAGCTGAAAGTGGAAGAAGTTGTGGTGCAAGTGTCCCCAGAGTCAGATACACTGAAAAAATACAAAGAAGAGGCACAAGTGTCACCAGAAAGGGCAGACATGTATGCCATCAAGATAGGTGTGGTATATGTCGGGGATTAGGCGTGGCTGAGGCACAGCCCAGAAGGATCTGAAGCTGGACGTTAAATGTTGTCTCTATACAATGCACATGAGGCCTTAACCGGCAATATATGGTAGGACTGGGGCATTTGAGGCTTCCTTGGTATATGATGACAGCACCTGGACAGGAGAAGTTGTATATTACATATGCTAACTATTCAAGGCATCTGAGGACTTTACTGGCCTTGTATGGCATAGGTGAGGCATTTTAGGCTTAACTTGGCATTAATTTGATAGACTATTACTTGTATCAGTTTCTTCTAGTGTAATGTTTTAACATTTGTGAATATAAGCTGGTTCTAGCAATACAACTCATGAGTTAACAGATATATGGTGTTGTTTTCATTGATTGCACTAGATAAGGGATTATCCCTTGCAGATCAAAGTATAGGATGATCCTTTTTTGATATATGTACCATTTTTTAATGAAATAGAAAGTGATGTTTAATGTTGTAGTATTTACATTTGTAATAAGTTTGTATGTCTGATTTTAAAGAAAATGAGTATCAATTAAATAAAGAATTTGATAATAAACAATGTGGATACATGAATAGCCCACACTGAATTTTTTTGCTCTCAACTTTCCCCATTGTGGCCTATGGTCATTGCTCTTAGAATAATTTAGACTCTATAGAGGTTCTTTGAGGCATCTTTTCCGTTTTTGGTAAATTGGTTCATCCCCAGATGCCCATGAAGCAGGGGATCCCCACTCTTTTGGTTTTGATGGCACCTTTGGTGAGTACACTTGGCATATGAGCTATTAACAAGCATTCATTGAATTTACTAGGGCATTTCCGGCTGCTGTTGGCATATAACGGCAGTACCTAGACATGCAAGGCAGTACATTAGATACAGGAACTATACCAGTCATATGACTCATTAGGTGGTAGGAGATAATATCACCGTGGCATTTGAAGCTTGTGAGACAGGTATGGTACCAAGAGAGATGACACAGACAACAGAGGTATAGTTATATAAAACTTTATAAATCATCAGGATGGTGTAACACCTAACTAACCCTATGCTATGGCAGGATTTCCCTGCCCAAAGAAATCTAAGGAAAGTCTGTGTCTATAAGTCAAAACCAAAAGTCTGACTGTGGTAAAAACGTATGCGTGTTCTCACAACTACAACAAAACTAGTGGGGAGATGTTGTAAACAAAATATAAGTGTTCCAAAGTAAATGTTCAATGATTGGCAATTTAAGTTCTTCTAAAGTTCTCTGTCTCAAGACCCAATACAGTTCCAATGTCATCTTCTGGCAATAAGGACTGATCAAGTTCTGAGGTTAGCTTCCGCAGATTCAGAAATATCACAATTCACATCACTTGCCAGTCTCGGGTTTCCCTCCCCCAAGTTCCAAAGGTAATAAAGTTCACACAACACTGTGATCTTGGGATTCTCTTCCCCAAGATGAATACTCTCCAACTTTTGTTCTCAGGGTTCCCTTCCCCAAGATTTACGTTCAACAGTTTATTTGTTTCTTCGATTTAGCAGTTTGCAAAAGATCATGGGATCTACTTGACCCTTCCTTTGGTTAACTTCACTAATGATTCACCTCTTTGCTGCTTTCCAACCTTTAGTGTTTTTTGGTCGAGGGGCAGTTGTCAGACCACACGGTCCACCCACCACAGGTCACGCAACCAGCAACCACATATGCTTTGAGTCTTGATGTTGGAAATGTTTGTACTAGGAAACCTTCTGGTCTAGGCGCAGCTGTCCGACAGCACAGTCCACCCATCACAGGTCACGCAACAATATGTTTCCCAAAGCTAATGCTCAATAGTTCACAAGACAATGCTTTCATTTCATTGCAGGACTTTCATGTGTTTTCCAAAGTGTCTTTTAACCACGGGACACTTGGTTTCCCCTGACTGTTCTTATAGTTGTTAACACTTTGTAGTCTTGTTCAAGTATGAACGTTCTTGTCGTTTAATATATCCAGCATTGCAGAATTCACTCGGTTTCTCTCTAACCATGCTTTCCTGTTATTCAATTTTCAAGATGTATAACTTTACATTGTGTGAGCTTAAAAAATGTCTTTCAAACAATTCAGTATTCAATAGATGCCAATTTTACTTATACATGCTCAGCAGCTCCTTTCCTTAAGTTCTGTAATCAATATGTGTATGTTTTGCTTATGCAGGCTCAACAGCCCCTTTCATCAAGTTTGGCATTCAATATGTATTGCTTTTACTTGTACAGGCTCAACAGCCCCTTTCATCAAGTTCAGCATTCAAAATTCACAAGATTTACTTATGCGGGCTCAACAGCCCCTTTCATCAAGTTCGGCATTCAATATGTGTTGCTTTACTTGTACGGGCTCAACAGCCCATCATAGCGCCCCAGAGTTCCCAGTCTCTCTGAGAGCCTTAGTTGGTTGCTGCTGCTCCGCTCAATGGCTTCCCCCTCACACACGGGAGACGCAACGTACCGGTTTGGCCCCTTCCTTCCAGGTACACCAGCTTTCGTGCTAGGCTCTGCCTCCGCTCCTCAGTGGCTTCTGCTCTCCGTCTTCCTCCACATGACTTCCCGGTCCTGCTCGGTCTGTTCGGAAGGACTCCCGGGATCTTCAGCGAGTGTCTTAGCATCTGCTCCTCAGCACGGCAAAAATGTGGTTCTGTCCTTGTTCTGCTCCTGCACCATCTGCATCTCTCACACCTCTCCCCAGACATCCCTGACTGCCGCATTTTATAATCTCCTTCATTAACAATGGGCTGCAGGTGAAACAAAGTATTCACAATTGCCTGACCTTGTTTAACCCCATTATTGTGACATGCCTGACCTCTCCTCTTCGCCACGCACAACACCAGGGTGGTGTTGGCAATTGGGAATCTGCACTGCTCCTAGTTGCCTCTTCCTTCTTCTTAGTACTTAAAGGAAAATTATAGGGAATGACAGAATGAGATAGACAAAAGCCCATAAAGGCTAAGGGAGGGGAGAGTAGATCAGTATTAGGAAAAGGGGGATACCATTTCTCACCCTCTTCACAATCCCCAAGGGCTCTCCACCCAGGTGATTCTCCCTCTTAAATGTAACCCCGGGGTTGGGGTCTGGGCGCCTTGTCTTTCTCTTGGTTACCTGAGGGTGTCCAAAGAGGGATAAATGTGAGAACACCCTCAGATTTCTAACACGCTGTATTCGGAAATGCATGGTAGCATTTGGTCATGCAAGGTTGCATATTAGACATGATGACTGTCAGGAATGATTTCTCTTTTAGCAACTTTCCCTCCATAGTTGTATGGACCCCCAAACATTTTTCAGGGAATTGAATCCTTCCACTTTGCTTCCCTAGCCTTTTGCTCATTTTGCTATGGTGAAACAGATCAGTCCTTCAGATTATCAGTACCGGGAAACTGTTTCCCTTTTGAATTTTACACTTTTGCAACTTTTTAAAATTGCACACAGCATCTTACAATGCAGTGCAGTAGGGATACTTTTGTATCACCCTAGTCTTTTGCACTTGGGATTTTTGTGAACTTTTATATTTGCCTAAAGACAAGCTGGTGGCAGCAGATCTATTTTTACCATTTATGTGTTATTGTTAGTGTGCACATTTTTTGTTTACCAAGTATGGCTACTAAATGTGGCTAGTGCCCTAAAATGTCCACTCCATGAGATTTACGCTTGTTGTTTGACCCTATTGTTGTTTGGCCTTCTTCCTGCCTTGCGAGGTCAGGCAATCCCATATAAGGTCATGCACTTGCCCGGGAAAGCTGCTGCTTTTGCATGCTAGGGATGCCTTTCGTGTGTGACTCAGGATGGGATGTGGGACTGTCTGGTCCCACTCCACATCCATGGTGCCTGAAGGTCTGGGTGTGGGGCATGAGTAAAATCAACAGTGGTCCATGATTGGACCACTGCTGGCTGCTTGAATGGTGCAGATCCTTACCATTGGTGGGCTTGGACTTACTTATATCGAGTCACAGTGGGACCTTTTGGATAAGATGGTCAGGGAGAATAATACAAAAGGGTTCTGAAGCCTTGTGGCCAAGTGTTTTTGGAATACGGCAAGAGAGGATTGTGATCAGATCTCATCAACAGTGTGGACACTGCATTATAAACAGATTCTGTTTAATGCGGCAGCCAAAGTGTCCCAAATCCTGTGGTCAGCAAGGTTTGCCTCAAGTAATGTCGTTTTATTCTAGAAGAGGTATCAAAGGCAATCTCTTTTAGTAAAATGAGTAAAGCCCAGGCTCAGACAGCATACGGTAGATAAATATAAATTGTTCCATGACTGGTGGGCCCCCATTTTTGTCAGTGTATTCAATGTAATTGACCAGGATCAAGTTTATCTGGCTTCATGATCCAGGAATGTGATAATCCCAGTATACAAGAAGGGGTCACCTAGGGATCCCCATTGTTATCGACAAATATCCCTTCTTGATACGGCTGATAAGATTTTTGCAAGTTGCCTTACTGGAGGAGTGGGCTAAGGAGAACAGTATATTGCCAATCTATCAAGCCAGTTTCAGGAAGGGTTTTAGGACAACCTATCACTTTTTTGTCCTCAATATAGTGCTTGAGAAGTACATTGTAATTAGGCAGGTTCGGGTGTATGGCACATTTTTGGACCTGGCCAAACCTTTTTACTCCCTGGATCGAGCAATCCTTTGGAGCAAATTACTGAAACTAGGAGTCCCTCTGGGCTTATTGGAGTTGATTATATGCCTTTACTCTAAGACCTCGGCAGCTGTCCAAAGCGATGGAAGCGACAGGCTGCCCATGGAGTTTGCCACTATTATGTACATCAGGCAGGGTTGCCGTTAGCTCCCCTGCTATTCATTATTTTTCTGTCTGACTTTGACGCCAGGAAATAATATTTTCACTTGTAAATTGCTACAGCTACCCCTCCCTTCTATACTCGGATGAAACAATCTTGCTGGATTTGACACGTGAGGCCTCGGCTGCAGCTGGGGCTATGCGGCTAGTTATTTCGAGACTCATGGCCTGAAGTTAAACCTGTCAAAATCCCAAACTGTTGTCTTTTGTATAAACATTGCTAAACATGTATGGATGATTAACAAGGTGAACATTGAGGTCATGGACTCTTCAACTATTTGGAAACTTTTGCTGCGGGCCTCATATTGTAATGTTGGAAAATAAGCTACATGTAGGAATGGGGGAATTTGGCCAGATTCTACTTCAAGTTTGCCTAGACAAATGCCTTGAGGTGATAGAAGCCAAAGTATATGCTGCAGTCCTTTATGGCTGCGAAATATGGGACCATTCAGACTGAGCTGTATTGGATAATATACAAAATGACTTCCTAAGGAAAATACATGCTCTTGGGCCCAGTATGCCAGGGGAGGCTCTACGGCAGGAGCTGGGAGTACACAGTATTAGGATCTTAGCAGAGCAAAAAGTTCTAGAATTTGCCTTAAAATTATTTACCTTTAACCTGAAAATTCAAATTATACAAATGCATTGAGAGAAATGATGGCCCAGTATCTGCATGGTAAGTATCCATACCTTAAAAAGTGTATAGCCATGTGTAAGAGCTGGGGTCTGGATTTTATGAAGTTTAGCAATGGTGAATTAAATATGCTGGACCTAAAGAAGAGGGCTATGAGGCTAGATAACGACTATACGATAAGGAACTTGTGTTCTTTAAAGCATTCTGTGGCTTCCCACCACATGCCTCTGGATGATAACAGTGTTAACAAAATATTGTCCCCAGAACACAGAATAATTATCCAAATACTAGGCTTTGCCCTTGTGCCTTTGTAGGTTGGGGGCCACTGAAGACTGAAGACTTATTACAATTTATGCTGATCAGCAGTCTCCTGATTTACCTTAGGAGACAGTGGCTCAGGGGGGTCATTTGAATAACCACAATGGAGGTGATGCAGTTCTTAATGTACTGAAAAGATGTTAGTATTATAATGGACATTTGTGAATATGTTAAAGCTACTCTTAGAAGACTTGCTTGACAATTTGAATTCCATTTTAGAATGTTTTTCTATAGTAGCTATATTTAGATATTTTGTATAGGGCCGCATGTATTGTGTTTCATGGTAATTATATTGTGTATGCTTCAATTAATGGTGAAAGCTGAATAAAAATGTCTTGCTCTCTGCCCCCACCAACCTCATGCCCAAGGTAGGTCACTTTACCTAACCAATCTGGCACTTGAGAGCCTGAATGGTCAGGTGGGCCTGCTGAAGAGCTTGCCTCACATGTCCCGGGTGTCTAACATGTTCTTCCCAAGTAGGGCTGAAAACTGCTGTATTGTTCATTTAATCTATGCAGAATTCATCCAACCCATTCAGGATATGATTGACCAACCTTAAAAAGTGGCAGGTACATTCCTTAAACCAAAGGACATTACCCTGAACTGTAAAATTCCTCAGGTGTTGCGAATACCCTGCATTAAGGTCAAAGGTGCTAAGGTACTTGGCAGCACCTACCTTGTCCACTAACCCATTTTGTGGCAGGAGATGTGCCTGTCTTGGTGACAGCATTAAGAATTATGTAGTCCACACATCATCTCAAATCTGAGGTTCTTGCTTTTAGTACCAGAACAAAAACACTAGACCAATGACTACTGGAGGGCTCATCACCCATAGAGCCAACATTTTGTTGACCTCAGACTTTATGTGGGATCTGAATGTGTCTGACATCCTGTAGCTTCTACCTTTGGTAGGGCTGCTGTTTCCATTGTCAATGTCGTGCTTGCACCAAGGTGTCAAGCCTGGAGTGAGTGAGAACAAGGGGGGAAACTGCCCAAGCAAAGTCTTCACCTCACCTTGCTGCCATGGAGTCAATTGAGGGGACAATTTGACACCCTCAATGGAGCTATGAGAAGGGCTACCCTGGAACAGGTCAGGGAGAGGTTCAAATTCCTCCTCCTCCCTGTCTGAAGCCAGAAGTAGGGTTCCCATTTCAACCATAGAGATTAATGCCTTCAACCTATTCAAATGGATCACTTTGGGGGCCTGAACAGGTCTTCCAAGGTCCACCAAATAGCTTACCTTACTGAGTCTTTAAACTTTATAAGGACCAGAACCACTCCCAGAACCTCTTAAGGAGCCTTGAGACCCTTGTAGTCTCGCCAAATCCAACTGGTAATCCCTTCTTTCTGTTTCTCTATCCCGATTAGCCATGTTAAAGTTCAACTCCTTCTCCCTGAGCCTAAGTTTCTCTCTTTTAAGCTCAAACAAGTCCCCAGCTTCTGAGGTCGACGTTGAAACATGAGAAGCACCTGTTCTTCTACTACATCCTCAATAGTGGCAGTAAGCACAAGCCCATTGCTACTTCTAGGACCAGCCCCAGCATCTACTGCATCACCACGTGGAGGCAAAGTAACAATCCTAGACTCCTTGTGATCTAACAATTTCTGTATCAGATCACCCTTGGTATCAGAGGATGGCAATTCTCTATCCAAACACAACTTTTTTAAATGTTCTCCTCTGTGAGCTCCAAGAGTAGACATGATGACTGTTTCCATATTTAAAAACAGTATGCAACTGTTATATCAACTACTAACTTCAAATCACAGTGCTCTGTGCAAATAGAGTTACAGTAACCCACCAGTGAACAACACTGGGGTACCCAAAACCTTATCCTCACTGCTGAGCAACAACTTCTTAAGATGGATTCTGGACTTGTGGACTGGTTTTAGGAGGCCATCCTAGTTATAGCGAACAGGGGAACTTTGAGAGGTTAGCCCAATCAAGGTAGCAATGGCGAGCAGTCAAGCCTATTCTCAGGAGAGTGTGAGTGGGGGCAGGGGTCCAAAAGGAATCCACACAGTGAATCACACAATATTTCAATTTAGACAGGAGTGTACAAAAATACTTTATTTATTCTAGACCCACAACAGGCACTAAAAAATGAAACAATCAGTTGATAATATCGCACAACACTCAGTAATAAACATAAATACAGTCACCATAGGTTCTTAAAATGCATTTCATGACTTAAATCACTAAAAGAAGCTAAGTAAGTGATGCAGTAAGATAGAACCAAGGCACAAGAAATATTCCCTAGCTTCAGAAGTCCAATTCCTATGAAGAGTGGGGCCTTGTGCCCAAAAGTCACAATGCTTGCCCCCAGAATGTATCTGATGCACGTACAGTACGTGTGATGGTGTATGTTCAAGAGAAGAGATGCAACAAAGTTACTGGTATGTAAAAATCTGTTCTTATCTTTGAGGTTACCAGGTTACACTGCTCAAGTCTGACTACCAAAAAGCAGTGGAATGGAAGAGATTTGTCCTCAATGTTATCCTATGGTGGTCAGGGGAAGACTTTGGGCCTCATTACGACCCAGGCGGATTTCGCGGTGCTAAATGCACCGCGAAGCATGGCGGAAAGCCGCCGATAGCGCCATGGGGGTTGGCGGATTTACCGCCCCATTCCGACCTCGGCGGAGCGGTAAATCCCCAATCCCCATTCTGCCCTTCCCCATTCCCATTTTTGCCCCATAGGGTATAATGGGAGTGGGGAAGGAGTTAATTACGCCACCGTAAAATACGGTGGCGTAATTAACAACGAGGTCCCGTAGCGCCATGGTTTTCTCCGGCTGGTAAAACCAGGCGGAGAAAACCTCCATGGCGCTACGGGAACTCGTAGTATGGCGGAGAGGTACGCCATGCACTACGCTGGCGTAATACCCTCTCCGCCAGGGTCCTAATGAGGCCCTTTGCGTTTACTTACCCACCAGACTCTGATTTTCCAAGAGGACTTGATCGGTGGACAGGGGGGAGCTGGAGGTTGGGTTTCCTGCCGTTGGTTCTGCAAGGATTCTTACGGTCTGGTCCAGGAGAAGAGTGCAAAACCTGACAATGCACAAAGCACCAATGCAGACTTCTTCACGATACACCACAGTACAGGGGGAGGTGAGTTCCAGCAGCAGCCACCGCACACAGAAAACGGCAGGCATCCTTCCAGTCATGACTGAAGAAGACCTTCCAGAGCAGGATTACTTAAATCTGGGGGCTGAAATTCAGCAAGAAGGCGACTTACACCACAAGACTCCTAAAGAGGCCCAGCATCCCTTCCTGTGTCTAACCCACTGAAGCCCTGTTGGACTACCTGATCTGCGAAGGCCCTGTGCATGCTTCAACCCCATGCACTTCTGGGAACAACCAGTCTCAACGTGTCCTCAAGGATCCAAATATGCTGAGTCCCTGGACCCCTCAGGGGACAGACCAGCTCTCAAGTGGGCTACCTTGCTAAAACCATCACTGTTACAAGTTTGCAGCCGGAACTTCGGTTTTGTCACTTTATGGACACAGAGAGGGGGGGCAACACACACTATACATATGTATGCCCCCACAATATCAGACAATATTACTACAATACAAGCATAGTACCAAATTATGTAACAGGAACCAGATGCCTTGCTAGCACGACATAAAGGCACATGGAGAGTGAGTTGCCTTCCCGGCGAATTTCAGGCTCCCAGCTTCAAGGGACCCGGCTCTGAAAGGTGTTCAACAGCCTGTGGTGGCCGTCGCTGGAACTCGTCTTCCCCCGTCCTGTGAAGTGTCCTGAAGAGGTTTGCATCAGTGCTTTTTGCCTTTCTCCATCGTCAGAGGTTGCACTCTGCTCGTGTAGCTGACTGGTAGAACCCTTGTACCAGCAGCTCCTGGGCGCCTCTCACCAGAACCAATGGCGTGTAATACAACCTCCAGTGACCCGCAGTCGACCCAATCAGTACTCTGGGAAAATCAGAGTCAGTAAACACAAAGCATTTCTTTCTCCCTGTCCTCCATACAATAACATTGAGAACAAGTCTCTTTGTATCCTTCCATTCCAATGCTTTTTGGTTGTCCACCTGAGCAGTGTAACCTGAAATATAAAGAAAAAATATTTTTTTAAAACATCTTTATTTGTAAGTTTTATGGGACATGGAAGACAGCACAGTGATACATATGGGCATGAGACCTCTGTGACTCTCTTTCTCTCTCTCTCTCTAGTCTCCCCTCTGGTCCGACTCACTCTGCAGGGCACAAACCTGGATGTTCTGATCTCTTCAGACCTTCCCCTTTCAATCCCTCTCACCACTCCTCTCTTCTGGAGGGATCACTTTCTCCTTTCCTCCCATCTCATCCTCTCTACCCCTCAGGCCAAGACAACTCCAGCACTGCCGCCTACCTTCTTGGTTATCCGACACATGAAGCGTGTGCCAGTTGAGGCTTTCGCTGCCACTTTCTCACAATGGCCGCCACCACCCTTGGCTGACTCTCACCCTGACACAGGCCTTTCAATGCTCCACTCTGCTATATCTGATGCTCACAATGATCTTGCTCCTGTCATGAGGATCCGCTTCAAGCCCAAAGCAAAGTGCAAATCTTGGTACGACTCAGATCTTGTCACCCTTTAAACTCAAGTGCAGGGTGTCTGAGAGGAAATGCCGTGCTACTGGTACATCCTCTGACAAACTGGCCGGCCGCCTGCTCCAAAGTCAATATCGGCTCTCTGCCCGCACCAAGAAGAGAGCTCATATCCAAGCCTGTGTCTCTGCAGCCTCGAACAACTTGGCCAAACTCTTTAAAATCTGCGAGGAGCTGGCCAATCCTGCTGCAGTCTCTACCTCTCCTGCCCCCTCCCAGGCCCTCTGTACGGCCCTAGCTTCTCATTTCATCTCTAAAACGCAGGACATCCTGTCCTCTCTCTCTTCCTCTCCTCCTCTTCCTTCTACACCCCTCTCTTCCTCTGGCCCTTCTTCAGCCACCTCTCCTCCCTCCTTCTCTGCCTTTCCCCTGTTCTCCCCAGACAAGGTTTCGAGACAAGTCTGATCTATGAAAGTCTCGACAAAACAGGTTCACCCCTGTTCCTCCAAAACCATCAAGGACCACATTGACATTCTGGCTTCTGCTCTGGCTGATTTCTGCAGCCAGTCCTTCGCCATTGGAGTCTTCCCCTCCCGTCTGAAGCACTCCCTTGTGCACCCTCTTCTTAAAAAAACGTCTGCTGACCCGTCCTGCCCAGCTAACTATCGTCCAATCTCCATCACTCCTTTCCTGGGCAAACTCCTGGAAAAGCTGGCCATCTCCCAGCTTAATCTTCACATTGAATCTGTTGGTTGTCTCCATGACCATCAGTCTGGCTTCAGAGCTGCCAGAAGCACAGAAACTGCTCTCCTGAACATCTGTGAAGACCTGCTCTCCAACCTTGATTTCAACACTCCCTGTGTCCTCCTCTTACTTGAGTTCTATTCTGCCTTTGACACGGTCAACCATGCCATTCTGCTCCACTGTCCCCGTGATAACCTGGGTATCACCGATCAGGCCGTGGCTTGGCTGACCTCCTTCCCCTCTGATCGACCCTCCCAGGTCCAACTTGGATCCTTCCTCTCCTATATCTCTATCTCTACCTGTGGTGTTCCCCAGGGGTCAAACATTTCTCCCTGGCTGTTCAACCAATACCTGGCACTTCTTGCCCAACGCAATGCTGCTTTCTGCCCCAACTTTCAGTGCTATGCGGATGTCACTCAACTCATTTTCAGGCTCCCTTCTGCCACCTCTTCTCCTTCTTTCATCTCTGACTGTCTGTCCGCCATCCAGGAATGGTGTGCCGCCAATGATCTCTGCCTTAATGCCAGTAAGACTGAGATTCCCCTAATCGGCACACCTGCTCCCTCCTTTCCTGTCACCGTCTGGCCGGCCTCTCTTGGTCCTCTCCCTACTCCCACCTGTGAGGCTAAAAACCTCAGGGTCATATTCGACTCCACACTCTCCTTCTCTCTGCACATCTCTGATGTCTCCAAGAAGTCACACTAACAGCTCCGCCTCCTCAGAGGTATTCTTCCTTTCCTCTCCTTCCCCCAGAAACTCATTGTCTCCAGAGCTCTGGTTCTCTCTAGGCTGGACTACTGCAACAGCATCTTTCTAAATCTGCCTGCCTCTACTCTCAGCCCGCTGCAACTCATTCAAAACAGAACTGAGATACTTGTCCTTGCCCTCAAGCCCAGGGATCGTATCTCTCCAGGACTGAAATCTCTGCACTGGCTCCCAGTGGTGGCGAGGATAAAGTTCAAAACCCTCTGCATTGTCCTGTCCACAAGGCCTTCTGGGGCCTGTGAGCTCAATACCTTCAACACTCTCTTCCTAAATATCTTCCGTCTCGAGCTCTTCGATTATGCGCCTCCAACTCCCTCAGGGTCAGTCGCTTCTCCAAGCAGCGAGTTGGTGGTAGATCTCTTTCTTATGCTGGGGCCTTCCTCTGGAACAGCATCCCTGCCTCTCTGAAACTTGAGGAGAACTATCTCCGGTTCCGGAAGCACCTCAAGACCTTCCTCTTTGCTTCTGTTTTCTCTCCTCCTCTCCCCTGTTGATCTCCTGGCTGAATGTAAACTGCACTAGTGACCTGACTACCTTCTGATCTCGGGCCCAGGTCCCTTGCCGCCAGTTGCATACCTGCACTGCCCCCCTGGAAACCTTTGCACATAGGGACTGTTTCTGTATCCCTACAGCCCCTACTAGCACTGGACCCCTGATGTCTGCACTTACCCTTGCCACCAGCTGGCCGCACTTTTTATTTATTGTCCTATTTATTGTATTTCTTTCTTTATTTATTGTTATCCTTTCTATTGCACTGCCCCCTCCCCTTCCGCCTGCACTTTTCCCTTCCCCCTCTCCTGCACTTGTGCGATCTCAATGTCACTTAGCCTAGTAGGATCGTTGTCTCTGTCTTCCCTCTGTTTCCCCTCCAATGCCTCGTCGCGCCTTGAAACACTTGTGTATAGGCGCGTTCTAAATGCCATATCATATCATATCATGAACGGATGTCATGAAGTATAAACAAAAGACCACAATGAATCCGCAAATACATACAGGATTATTGTACACTGCTTAAGCACATTGGCTGGCAGCACCCCTATCTGCGCCCTACCGTAAAGCAGGGCTAGATATTTATACAGCTTAGCTTTATGCGTGCCGTAGTAGGCTCCTTGCGTATACTCTATGACTGGAAACTAGGTAGCCACATTACAAGAGTATCTCCCCTCCGTCAGGGCTGTAATTTTCTCTGATGCCAGCATCTCCCACACGTTTTCCCACCACATGCCAAGCACTGGACCATCTATGTTCTTCCAGTTCTGGGCTAAGGTGATTTTGGCCGCCAGTAAGAGGTGAGTAAGCAACCTAGCCTTACAACCTGTCAGGGGATAAAGCCCATCTCCACAGTCTCCCAATAAGACAATCAGTGGGTCCATAAGTAAGTCCATGGCCAACATAGTTTTGATGTGTGAAATGACCTCTTTGCAGTAGGACTGGGCTTCAGGACTTTTTGGCACCACATATAGAAGTAGGTTCTGCTTTCCTGGCAGCCCCTCCAACAAGTCTCAGGGTACGAGGGAGCCATGCGATGGAGTCTAGCTGGGGCGTAATACTACGATACCATAGCTGGAGCTGGCTGTTTTTTATCTGTGGTACACCTAGAAGCCCTGTGGTTCTGTTCCCAGATGTGACAACAAGAGTCCTCACCAATCACCTGCCCCAGGTCTCTTTCCCAGCCCCCCATGTAGAGTAGACATTCTTTTGGGTCAAAACGATCTAGCAAATTATACAACCCTGAGACTCTGCCTTTGAGTCTACCCACCTGCTATGTGAGTTCTAAGGCGTTCAGGGCTCTATTACCACTCTGTTGGACCATCATGTGTGACCCCAAGTGGCGTAGTTGCAGGTACCGAAACCTTTCCCCTTTCTGCACTGTGAACTCCTGTTTGCACTCCTCAAATGTACATGTGGTTCCACTGTTATAAAACTGTCGGAGTTCCCTCTGTCTCCCCCTGACCAGGCTGCAAATGCTGATGCATTGGTATCGGGGGTGAACCCAGGGTTATATTAATCATGGATGATAGTGGGCCCAGCCCTGTGGGAGAGTGCCAGCGTTTGGTAGCTAGGTTCCAGCACCTAAGTGTGTGCAGTGACAATGATAGGAGTGCTGTTTGACCAGTCTCCCGTGTATCTTGAAATGCAGTAACTGTTTCAATGGGATCGGGGAAGCTGCCTGTTCCAGTTGCGCCCACCTAGGAATTTCTCCGGTCTGGCCCCATGTACAAATATGCAAAAGGTGAGAAGCCAGCTAATAGCGGTAGATGTCAGGGTCCCCTAGGCCTCCCAGATGCTCCCTCCGCATCAAGGCTGCCTATGCAACACTCGGTGTGTGGGGCTGCCAGATGTAGGCCAAGACTTTCCTGTGTAACCCGTGTAGCTTTGGAAGTGGGACCGCAGTAGGAAGGGCCAAGAACTCATAGAGGCGCCTAGGGACAATCATCATTTTAACCGCCATAAGCCGCCCAAGTCATGATGTCGATTGCTTGTGCCACCTCTCCATGTCTGCCTCCAACCCAGCAAGTAGAGCAGGGAAATTGGTTGAATAGACCAAATTGATAGAGCTGGGGATCGAAACCCCCAAATATTCAATATAGTTGTGCTTCTATGTAATCGAGCTAGTGTCTACCAACCCAACAATGTCTCCTGGTGTCAATGCAAGTGCCAGGCCAAAGGATTTTGAGTAATGAATTGCAAATCCTGAGGTTTGACCAAAGCCCTCCAGCTCGGGCATCAGGGCTTGGAAAGCCATTAGGCCGGCTTTCGACTGTGTTCTGCCTGCTATTTCAACTTAGTTGAGAGCCCTCCGGATGTTATCTTTGCTGAACGGCGGGCCATAAAACCTGTTCGACCCAAATGGACCAGAGTTGGCAAGGCCATCATCAGTCGCATAGCAAGGATCTTGGAATAGTTTGCTGTCTAGTTTGATGAGTGAGATGAAATGATATAAGTCAAGCAGGCGGGGGTCTTTGTGTGGAAAAGGATTGTGGCAGTTTAGAGCATTGTGGATGTGAGTGTGCCAGTTTCAGGGAAGGAATGAAAGAGTTGGTCAGGTCAGGAGCGAAAACATCACAATAGGTCTTGAAAAAATCTGCAGTGAAGCCATCCTGCCCCAGGGTCGTATTTTTCAGGGATGTAATAGCTGATGTGACCTCTACGGCTGATGTAGGCTGCTCCAATTGTGTTACCAGTGTGGGGAAAGTGACAGGCTCTAAGTAGCCCTGCAGGGTCCGATGCTGCCCACATGTGATAGGTGTGTACCCAGTGTATTTTATCTTCCTACGTGAGGAGGAGCCCCCCTTATCCCCTGTCGTTCAGCAAAGCTTACACATTGTTGCGGGCTCTGTGTTTGGCCAGCTTGTATATCAATACCATATTTGCTTTGTTCCCCCTAGTGTAATAAAACTGTTTCACCTTAAGCATGGCCAGGGAAGTACGTTCGGTTAGGTGGGCATTAAGTTGAGACCGGGCTACCCTAAGGAGATGCCTGTCCCTGTAAGAGGCTGAGCGCTTATGTACAGCCTTAAGCCACAGAACATCATCCTCCAATTCGCGCAGCACATGGGTTCTGGCATGCATGTCAGAAGTGGTGAGGCTTTTAATTTCTCCACTTGATCGTCGCCTTCATGGCACCTCACACCACGGTTAACGGCAAGTCACCTGTGAGGTTGCGTTCAAAATAGGAGGTAGCTGTCCCAATCTCTTGCCAGAGCATCGGATCCCTGAATATTGGGCCGTAGAACTTCCAGGGTCTACGGGCCGGCGGAGCTAGCCTAGCTACTGATAAGGAGAGGGAAACCGATGCATGATCTGATGGAGAGATCACCTGAATAGTGCTCTCTGGAATACAAGGTACCAAGGAATGTCCACCAGCTGCAGTACACGCAGCAGGCGCATAAGAGTCAAGGAATTCCTATAATATCGTTAAACGCCCAACTTGCATCTTGCGGCGAAGGGTTAAAACTCACACCCGCAGCATCCATGTTCATATTGACTTTTAGCCTGAGTGGGAGTTTCAAATTACAGTTTGGATTGCTGTTTCCCTTTTTTTTTTAAAACAGATTTTGACATTTTATCGTGTGACGGGATCTCGTTTCCCAAAGTTTTCACAGCACCTCCAGAGTTCTGCAGCACTACCAGAGTCGAGGAAACCAGCTTCCCTCACAACAGTTCAGGTGATAACCCTCTGCCACCTCCAGGTACCGCCCACTACAGACAGTGCCACTCTCTACAATCAGAGAGAGCAGCCAGACCAGAGGTCTCTCCACAGTGGCTTCCCTGCTTACCAGGCACAGCCACCTCATCAGTGCTACTATCAGTGATGTAATAAAATACAGTTGTGTCCAAGAGAGCCACCTCCCATCTACTCTCAACCCAATGTCTCCGCCAGCCAAGCGTAAGAGCGTCTCACCTTGTGTAACGCTCACCTGGTATCCACGGGGACGTCACTCAGCCTGTTCTGACCTCTTACGACCTCGAACCCTTTCCTGGAGTCTACTCGACTGGAGACTCGGCCTAAAACACAGGATTGGTAGAGTTTAACTCCCTATTGTCTCTGTGTGCTTGAACCCCTTCTTCCCCGAGGTCCAACCCTTCCCTTTGATCCACAGCTCACCTTGTTTTCTTGGAAAGTGTGCTCTCCGTCCTGCTTTCAGCGCAGGGGCGCGTTGATTGATGCGGGCTTGTTGATGCCTAGTTACTTCACTGGCAAGAGTCCGACAGGTAAGTGTAATGAGTCTTTTGAACAGTTCTCTAACTTTGTTCCTTTCCTTCCTTAGGTGATGGCTGGCGTCTGGGGATGGCGACGTGCTGCTGAGATGAGTAGCGCTGAAGGTGAGTGAGAGCGCGACGTGACCCTTTCGTATTTGTATTGAACTGAGTTCTTTTTCTGTGTCTTTTAGGTGCCGCGACGTTTTCAGCGTGGATGCCGGTTATGAAGAAGAAATGCGGTGAGTAAGCGCGGTATGCGGCGCCTCTAGATGTTTCCACGCTAACCTGGAGTGTCTTTTCCCTCTTCCAGATGGATGAGAAGTTCCGGAGACAGAGTTCCCCCAGAGCGGCTGGGATTCAGGTAAGCGTTTGAAGCTCGTACAGTCTTTAAAAATCAGCGAAGATTTGCTGAATGCTTACTAATGCCTTTTTTCTGTTCTTTTCCCTTTTCCTTAGGAAGCGGCGTGCCGGGATGGGAATGACACCGCCAAAGATGCCAGCAGAACAGAAGGAGCGATGAATGATGGGCAGAAGCGCCGCAAGGTAAGGCTGTTCCTGATGGTATTCTTGTTCTTGCAGGAGCTGAGCGCAGAAGAAAGATGCAGGCCTACTGGAGACCGATCCGAACACGTTGAGTGTCACGCTGCAGGTGCAGAAAACACAAAGCATGTTTCTCAGCCCGGGAGTGGCTTTAATAGTCTCTGGGTATCCCAGGTGTCTCTGGGCTGAACCACACCCAAAAGACTAGACTGCACATGCAGTTCTGGGAACCGAAATATGTGGGGGCATCCATCTTGTCCCCATCAATGCACTACAAGTCCAATCCCCAATGTTATCCTATGGGAGTGAGTCTGGTGCCACAAGCGCCAAGTCTGACTCCAAGTGGGTCTTTGGAGGGATGGAGAGGCCATTGAGGGCCATGTAGGTGATTGTGGCCTGGCTCCATCTTGGAGGGCTGGGGACATGAGGGGCAGGAATCATGACACCTTGTTGCCCCTTTCAACAATACCATTTAGCACTGTTCACATCCATCCTCTGACCCTTTGCCATATAAGCCATGCATGGGCACTGGAAATGTTGCCTGCCATATGGATCTGTTTCGCAGGTTTGCCCCAGGACACCCCTAACCTGGATTTGCTGAGCTCAACTATCCGAATGGGGCCCATTAAGGACAGTGAGCCACATAATCACCCAGCATGCAGTACTTGTTTACAGTTACCAAGGGTGATATAATTCCCCCACCAAGCCTCCCAGCATACCTCAGTGCCTCCAGCGGAAGAGCATGCCCTGAATGCAACTTAATCTAACTCCCTCTCACCAGTACATTGTGCCTGTACTGTGCAACCCCACACTGTTTCACCTTCCAAAACAAGATGGAATGCACAGCAGGCCATGAGGACTCCACAGGGCACAGCCACTCAAGTGACCCCTCCTTCTTGGCACCTGTGCCGCCCCCACCAATCGCCCTTCTTTTCCCCAAGATCTGCCACAACATCCAGACCAACAATCAGGCACGCCACTTCAGGATCAGGCTGCGGTTTCAGCCCAAAAGCAGCCCGATCTCCGCCGCCTCTGAGAGCCTCCTGGAGAAACTCGCCACTCCTCCTCCAGGCAAGCCCAGCAGGATGCTCCCCGGAGTCAATCTGAAATTGTAGAAAGATATTGCCCCCTCCACCACACTCCAAGCGGGGGCACGTCTTCAGTTGCTATCATGAGCCTCGGCCCGATCCCTGCCTCCTCTCACCTTCCTCAGCTGAGTCGCAGCGCTCCACCGCACAGGGCGAGCATCGTCCCCACAGCTTGTCTCGCTTAGTGTAGCACATCCGCCAGGGGGGCAAGCAGCCTCCACCAAGTGCGTTCACTGCTCGGTCATGTAGCAGGGAGGCATGGTGAGGTCCATGTCAGCCCTGCCTTCTCCCTGACGCAATTCACCACTCTGAACCTCGCCCGGGTTCCCACTCACATATCTCGGCCACAATACAAGCCAAGGACCTCAGATTGCTCAGACATGAGCTTCAAGCCTTTAAGCAGTCGACAATCTAACATCTGAAATGCCGAAGAGTCGGGAAGCGTCAGTATCAGTTTCGTATTGCTATCTTGCGTGGGAGCTCATGAGCTCGCGGACATTGTGGCTGGGCTTACAAGCGCCCCCCGTCCTGAGAGATGTAAAAGCTTGAAGCCCTTTTGGGGTCAAGTCTATGAAGTCTCTCCTCCTCCATACCAGGGCGTGGTTGAGGGTAAAAGGTTGGTAGAACTATTTTCTGAGATAGGTGGAATTCCGACACCACCTTTGGAAGAAAAGTGGTTCGGACTCTCAGAATGACTTTCTCTTTAAAGAAGGTGGTAAATGGCGGTTTGCACGACAGAAACTGCAATTCGCTAACTCTGCCTGATGACATTATAGCCGTTAGGAAAACCGTCTTCAATGTTAGCATCCTTAAAAGACAAGAGTGAAGAGGCTCAAAGGGAGTGCAAATAAGGTATTTCAGAAACAGGTTTAAATCCCAAACGGGAACCACAAAAGGGACTGGAGGAAACACATTTGTGAGCCCTTTCAAGAATTGCACCACAATAGGTATTTTGAAATAAGATGCCTGCTCAGGCGTGTGCTTAAAGATGGATAGCGCTGCCAAGTATCCCTTCAAAGTGCCAATCTGGAGGCCCAGATTGGCTAAATGTAGCAAGAAAGATAGCACCATAGGTGTATCAGACAGAAAATGGTCCACATTCTTATCTCTGCACCAGCTCCAAAACCTATTCCAACGGCAGCGATACACAGATTTCGTTGCTGGCCGAAAGCAAAACTTCATCACATCTTCCGGGAGCTCCCAATCCTTATATCTCAACCTCTCAAAAACCAGACGTGAAGGTTAAGAGTTTTGACCTCTGGAGAGTGTGAGGAACCTGAGGGTGTCCTCACTTCTTTTCCCCCTTCTTCCTTCTCTCGGGCAGCCAGGGAAAGGCCATCGCTTTTGGATCCTGACCCTGGGGGAAGATATGCCAGGGAGCATCGGTGAGTGAGCGGAGCCACAGAGAGCCGCTGGGAGAAGAAACGAGGTACCACAGGGGAAGGAGAGAACTTGTGGTGGCAGAGGACCTCGCAAACAAGCCATAAGCTCTGACAAGTGAGTGTACCAAGAAGGGGCTGGCAGGCAAATGTGCAAAGCAGGCAATGAACATTAATTTTAACAGAAATAAGTACTTTTTGAATATCAAATGAAAGTGAAAGTAAATACAAGTTTATTTATTTATTTGAAAATTTGAAAAGCACGCCAAATCAGTAGGCATCATTGGAGAAGGGAGAGCGGAAGGGGTAGAGGTTACAGAGTACAGAGTAAGGTACAGTTGTCTAGTCAGGTACAATACATTGTCAATGGTTGTCAGGAGCTGGCAACAAGTGAGTTGAATAAGGCAGTTTTGAGATTTTTTCTGAACGGCCAATAAGAGGTTTCAGACCATAGGTGCAAAGGTAAGTTATTCCATAGGCACGCGGCTATGGATGGGAAGCTAGAGCCGCCTGCTTTACTATGCTTGACACGTGGGGTGTTGAATCTGTCGCTGTAAAGGCATCTGGTTGGTCTGGTAGAATTGTTATTAGAAGTCCTCTGCGATAGATACGGCGGCGCAGTATTGGAGAGGCAGCAGTGGGTGATGGAGAGTATTTTAAATGTAATCCTTTCTCACCGGGAGCCAGTGGGCTGCTCTCCTGTAAAATGAGACATTGGTACATTTGGGGAGGCCCAGGGCTGCCCGAATGGCATTATTTTAGATGGTCTGGAGCTTGTTCAAGTTTCGCTCTGGGGTGCCAGCAAGGAGGGAGTTGCAATAGTCCAGATCTGATCTTATCACTGCTCTGGAAATGGTAAGGGGTTTTGTACAGAGAGGAGGTGTTTCGATGCATTCAGACATTTGGTCGTATGAGCGGCCGAGGAGGCAATAGAGTTCACGTGGCAGGTCATGCAGAGGCTAGAATCAAGGTAGATGCCTAACATTTTGACGGCTGAGGAGACTGGGATGATGCAGGCATCAATCGTGAAGGCTGGGTCGAGTTTGGCCAGGCGTGAAGGAGGCCAATGATTAGGATCTTGGTCTTCTCATCATTGGGGCAGAGTTGATGTTTGGCCATCCAGGTTTGGATGATGTCATAAATGATGGGGGTCTGGCTAGAGTCGTGCTCATGGTTACTGAGCTGAACGAAAAGTTGAACGAAAAGTGGCTTTGTATAAATACTATACAGAGTAGGAGAGATGCAGGAGCCTTGTGGTACACCACAAGGGACTTGCATAGGGTGAGCATCTGCATTACCTGCACACACTCGGGCAGTTCTATTAACGAAGAAGGAGGCAATCCATTTGGAGGCAGCAGGGAAGAAGTTGGCAGCAGTGCTAAGGTGTGGCATAGGGTCAGACGAGGTCAAATGCTGCCGACAGACAAAGAAGGAGAAGGAGGGTAAGGTTGCCTGCATCACAAATATCCTCCATATAATTTTTCAGATCCAAGAGGGCGGATTCATGACCTGGGTGGAAACCTGACTGGCGTGGGCTTAGGATTTTCTGCTGTTCTATGAAAGCTTGTATTTGGATATAAGCAGCTCGAACCAGGATCTTTAAGAAGGGGACCGTTATGATGGGTGTATAATTCATAGGGATGGAAGAATCAAGTGAAATGCTCTTTATGAGTGGTGATATCCAGTCTTCCTTTCCTTGAGGTTGGGAGGGATGGAACTACTGGCGAACTAGGAGCTGATGAAGGTAGTAATGATAGCGATGATGGCTGCGGCACTGTCCTTGATAAGGGGGCAGTGCATGTGTCTCCTTGGCAACGGGAAGGTTTCAACGTGACGATGAGGGAGGCTGTTTCTACTTCAGTGATTGACGAGAAATTAAAGGAAGAGGCAACAGTGGGAGGTGAGGAGAGAGGGCTTATCTCATGCATGTTTGTCTTTGCAAGGATGGACGCTCGTTTGGCTTCCATATTTAGTTGGAGTGTGTCAATTATGTTGGTGAGGGCATCTTGGATGCTTTGACACCAGGCGTTGTCTTTGTGAAGTTGACCTTGGGAGAGATAGGAGATTCCAGTTCACGTAGAATCGAGAAAAGTTCATGTGGTTGGGATTGGGCCTTCAAGATCCTGTCTGAGAGGGAGGATACTTTGGCTGAACGGATGGCTAGTTTGTGTTCCTTAGAAAGATGGAGGAGATTTATTTTGTTGGGAGAAGACAGTGATTTAAGCCAAATGGTTTCGATCGAGGGACCATTTTTTGGCCATCATGGCCTGGAGGTCAGGTGAGAACCAAGAATTGATGTGAGTCGAAGGTTTGGCTTTGCAGGGTTTGAGGGGCACAATGCAGGGTCGGACTGGGACAAGAAATAGGCCGGGTCACCCAAACAAAAGTGGCCCACCCTCGCCTCAAAAACGTAGCCCACCCCTTGCTTGCCTCACAACCCTTGAACTCTGATGACATCACCAGAAGTGATGTCATTTGACCCCACCCAGAGTGACATCCGAGGAAACGATGAAACACAACCTTTCACCACTTGACAAAACAGTGGCATCAAATGGCATTGTTTCTAAGTACACTACGAAAAGGGAGTAGTTTTCACATGCTGTGAATATTCCCCATCGTTAAGCTGGGAACCTCGGTCACTTTAACCTAGTGTTTTCCTATGGAAAACTTCGACCCTTTAGTGTCCTATCAACATCCTTTTTGGGTGCTTAGGTCCCCACCAATAGGACATAGGGTATAAATAGCCCCGCCCCGCCGCTTCCCTTTCGATTTTAACGTCCAATGTAGAGGGAACCCGAAACAGGTTTGCCTACAGGGACGGCCGGTGGGCGCATGTGAATCCATGAAAGATACCAACGCTGGACAAATGGAGTTACCGGTAAGAAACTACTCCCTTCTCCAGCATTGGATCTTTCATGGATTCACATTCTGTGAATAGAGTACATAGCAGTACCAATCATGAATGGGGGAGTGTAAAAGGCAAACCAATGAACAACACTTAATCACATATATGAGACAACAAAGCCATCAAGTGACAAAGCTCAAAATAAACACCCCAAAGCTGCGGGGCTTACCTTATTGGAAAAGGCACTGCAGGACCGCACGTCCCACCTGTACATCATCACCATGCTGCTGCCCCAGACAGTAATACTGGGTAAAGGTATGCGGCACCGCCCAGGAGGCCGCCTGGCAAATGTCCACCAGCGGAATCCCGAACCATAACACCGCCGACGAAGCCGTGGACCTCGTCGAGTGAGCCTCAGGAGCCATCCTCAAAGGCTTCCCAGCTTTAGCGTGGCACAATGAAATAGTAGATGACACCCAACGCGAGAGTCCTTGTTTAGAGGTAGCCTGTCCCTTGCTGGACAGACCATACGCCACAAACAGCTGCCTCGACTTCCAGAGAATACAGGGCCCATTCTGCAGGCGTGGACGCCAAAGCAAAAAAATGAGGGCAAAACAATAGAAGAGAGTTTGTGGAATGCCGCAGACACTTTGGGGATAAAGTGCGGGTTAGTGGCCAGAATAACCTTATCCTTCAGAAATCTTAAGCATGGAGGATCGACGACCAATGCCTGCAACTCCAATATCCGCCTGGCCGACGTAATAGCCACCAAAAAAGCCACCTTCCATGACAGAAACTTCAAAGAAGTAATCGACATCGGCTCAAAGGGCGGTTTCATCAGAACCGAAAGTACCACATTAAGGCTCCATACCGGTGCAAACTTCTTCATAGGAAGAAAAGTTTGAAATAACCCCTTCAAAAAATGCTTTACTAACCGGTCACTAAACAGAGGAGCCGCATGACGCCTCTGAGTGAACCTCAATATCGCTGCCAAATGCACCTTAATGGAGGACAATGCTAGGCCTTCTTCAGCTAAATGCAACAGGCACGGGAAGAACCTGCTCCGGGGAAATGTTCACAGGGTCCACCCCAGGCTGGGTCTTACACCACACGCAAAACCTTTTCCATTTCCGTCCGTATGGGATATTTGTATACAATGCCCTTGCTGCCTCCAAAATTCATCGACTGTTATGGGAAATACCTAAATGGCCGAACTTGGAGTAGTCAGGAGCCAAGCCGTAAGGCTGAGAGAGCCTGGATCGTGATGCAACACTCTGCCCTCGTCCTGAGACAGGAGATCCGGAGCCGCCCCCAACCGAATCAGCTCTTCCATCGACGAAGGAGATCGGAGAACCACGTCTGCCTGGGCCAGAACAGAGCCGCCACCAGAACCACACGGCATTGGTATCTCCGAATCCACTGGAAGGTCCGCCGAATGAGCGGAAACGGGGAAAATGCATACGCGAACCGGCCCGTCCACGGGAACGAAAATGCATCCCCAGAGACTCTGAATGAGCCCTTCTGCTGGCGCACTCCTGGCACTGCTTGTTTTCCATGGTTGCAAAAAGATCCAAAGGGGGATGCTGTCATGATGCCTACCCCCGGGGACCCAGACCAAGTCCAGCAACCCCAGAAGCAGGCATCAAGTTACCCCAAGCAAGCCCAACAACCCCTGCTAGGGGCTATTTGGGTGCAGTCCTGGCGCCTATGGCGCCAGGCTCATATGGAGAGTCAGTCCTGGCGCCATAGACGCCAGGCTCATAGATTAAAACTTACCTGATGCAGACCATGCTGCAAGAGCTCCAAGCCAAACGAGGCTTGGAAGGGACTATTTTACCTAGGGACTATTTTTTTACTCGAGTGGGGCTGGGGAGGAATACTTACCTGGGACTACTTTGGAGACTATTTAAACGCCCGAAGAGCAGCACACGCTTCGTGTTATTCTGCATCCAGCAGCGTAACGCTCACCGTGCCTGCAAGTCTGCATCCAGTCTTCTGCCACGCCCGCCTCGAGTTTGGAGCTCCTAGAAAAAGGGAGAAAGAAGGAGAAAAGGTTAGAACAAGAGCAATACCTTTGATCCTTACCTGAATTCCCGATCCATCGCGCCTTCGAGCTGGAAGAAAGAAGTTATTTTATGCGTGTCGCCTCGCCTGTTGCAGCGCCACGCTGAACTCACTGGCCTTCGCAGCATCTTCACATTTCACCGCATCCTCCTGCATGTTACCACCGCACTCCGGCACCTAAGGAGAAGACAAGAACAGCAAGGTGAGCCAAGGTAATACACAGAGGAATACCCCCCATACACTTACCTGATTTTACCACCGGGGGTACTATTCTTCTTCACGGGTCGGCGCAGCTTCCACTGCATCCTAGCCGAACCCCGGCCCCTAAGGGGAAACAAAAGGACAGCAAGGTGAAACAAGGGACTAACAAGGGGAACCCTCCTCACCACAAAACACTTACCTGATTTTACCGCCGGAGGCATTATTCCCCGAGACTTCATACTTTCTCTCAGCGCCTGAATAAGGGAGAAAGCAACAGGTTACATATGGACATTATTTTATCGAACTGTGTTGGATGATACAAATCCTTACCAGAACATTACCGGTTGCCACGAGGAACTCTTCAGTAGGGTCAAGATGTAACCTGCAAGGAATCGGACAAGAGTGAATGTCAGGCATTTGAACTCTTACGAACTTGCTGGGAATATCGGAGTCAATATTGTCCTGGAACTCACCAATTCCTTCGAGCCAGTGAAGCAACTGGTTATCTACGTGCCCCTGCGCTCAATGCAGGATGGAGAGCTCATCTTTTCAAATCATCAGGTGAGACTATAAGAGGGAACATCCAAGGTGATCAGTGGGGAGAACAGCGGGGTGGGGGATTTACGCTCAACTCCACGGGTGGTTAATTCCCTTTCTCCACTTGCAGAAGAATATTCCTACGGGCCAAGCAAATGAAGCTAGGTTGGCCAGTCCAGTCCGTCATCTCGGCCCTACGCGTCACATTGGTGGAGACCGCAGCAGTCCAGTCCAGATCGACGCCTCTGTGGGAGCCAGGTGAGCGTAACAGATGCCCCCATTTCCAGAAGATCATTGAAACCTGTTGCTCCTTCAGCTTCCACTTGTGCAGCTGGCCAGCGCCCCTGCTGAGTGTGTCTTCCTGCACATTCAACACTCCAAGCAGATGATGGGCCACAATGCTGATCTCGTGAGCCAGTGCCCAATGCCAAACGTCCTGTGCCTCCTTCGACAGGACCCTTGAATGTGTGCCCCCTGTTTCCTTATATAAAACATTGTGGTACAATTGTTCTTCAACACCCTCACCACCGAACCGCGTATGCACGGTAGAAACGACTTGAGGGCCCAGTGTACCACTCTCAACTCAAGCACATTGATATTGAACAGAGATTCCTCCCGAGACCACAGGCCTTGCACCTGTGAATCGCCAAGATGAGCCCCCCATCCCGTCTGAGAGGCATCTGTCACAATCGTACATTGTAACTCTGGCTCCAGCAATGGCATGCCCCGTACCAGATTGGCCGTGCATGTCCACCAGTGAAGATCTTCCACCAGACTTCTGCTGACCACCAATTCATCGAACCAAGATCCGCGACTCTGCGCCCACCGTTCCGCTAGGAACTTTTGCATCGGCCTCATGAAGAGACAACAGTTTGGCAGCAGCAGAATACACAAAGCCATGGCCCCCAGCAGCGACATGTAGCTACGGACCGACACCCTTGTGCCATTCTTCCATTCTCCTGCCCATTACAGCAACTTCTTGACACGCTCGCTGGAGGGTTTCACCAGATTGTGATGGGTGAGAAACTCCGCCCCCGGAAACACCAATTCCTTGGACGCCATCAGAAACGATTTCTCAAAGTTGATGGCGAATCCCAGTCATTGCAACAGCTGCATAGTAGCTCTGAGACTGTCTTGCGCCCTCCCTGGTGACAAACCTCTCACCAACCAGTCATCCAGGTAGAGGTATAAATGATGACCTTCTCGTTGGAGAAAGGCTGCCACTGGTGCCAGACACTTTGTAAATGTCCTGAGAGACGCCTTCAAGCCAAACTGGAGGACCCGAAACTGGTAGTGTTCCTCGCCGTCTACAAACCGCAGAAACTTTCGGTGCCGTCAATGCACAGGAATGTGAAAATATGCATCCTATAGGTCCAATGACGCCAGAAACCCGTCCGGCTGCACTGACCGGATGACTCCTGAAGAGTGAGCATCTTGAACTTCAGGGGTTGCAGAGTCTTGTTCAACGCCCGAATATACAAAATGGGTTGCCACTTGCTGTTGGGCTTCTTCACCACGAAGTAGCGGCAATAAAACCCTTGGCCCCTCTCTGCCACCGGCACCGGTTCTATAGCCCCTTTCTCCAGCATAGGAACCACTTCCTGCTGCAGGATTTGAAGATGTAGCTGCACGACCAACACCGGTGGGATGGGAACCGGGGGACACTTGAACTCCAACGAGTGGCCTAGATGCACCGTGTCCAACACCCAACGGTCCGATGTTATTTTCCTCCATTTGTCCAGGTCATAGCCACCCTGCCCATCAGTCGATTGCCCTGAAGGCAGTCATTGTTGCGGCTTAGTCTGCCTCCCTTTAGAAGCTGAGGACTGCGAACCCCGCTTCCGCTGAGCCTGGAAGTCCCGACTCTTCTGCGCCGACTGGGCCGACCGTCGATACCCTTGCGAAGAATAACTTGACCGACTGTAACCACAGTCCCTGGTGGAAGCAAACCGGACATTACCTGAA
This sequence comes from Ambystoma mexicanum, assembly GCF_040938575.1. NCBI lineage: Eukaryota > Metazoa > Chordata > Amphibia > Caudata > Ambystomatidae > Ambystoma > Ambystoma mexicanum. The sequence continues at coordinate 116,816,259 of NC_090936.1, forward strand.
GCACCCCGGATTGGGCGAAAGGGGCGAAAAGAGCACCCACTCTGTATGGCACCTAAGGACTTAGCTGTTTCCATGTCCTCCTTCATCCCTTTCAGGGCCTCATCGATCTTTTCCCCAAACAAGTGCTCCCCTTCAAAGGGCATTTGAGCAAGGCCTGTCGTCGAAGCACCACCCCATTGTTAATCTGTTTAAACCCAGACTCTGCCAGGTCCACGGAAATATTTATGCTCTTCTCCCTCACGCACCAACAGCATGGCGTCCTTGCGGTGCTGCTCCGGCAGATGTTCCAGAACAGGCGCCAGCCTACGCCACATTTCGCAATCATAACGGGCCATGATCACCAATGAAATTGCCGCCTTAACTGTTATCGCCCCAACAGTCAAAACTTTCTTCCCGAAGGCATCCTGTCTACTGGCCTCACTGTCTGGACGAGTAACACACTTGTGTTGACTTCTGGCCTTCCGGCTGGCCGCCGCTGACACCACCGACTCAGGCGTGGGCTGTGACATCAAGCATTTTGGTGTAGACTTCGGGGCCTTGAAATTCTTCTCAAGCCGACCTTTGACAGCCGGCTCCGAAAATGGATGGCGCATCGTGCGCAGGCCCTCTTGCCACACATGGTCCAGAATAGGCACAGAGAAGACAGCCTTCCCTCTCTTGCCCATATGATCGAACAGGAAGCAATCCTTCCGCTCCTACTCTGGTGTCAATCCAAATTCCACACACATTTTAGACATCAGGCTGTTCCACCTCCACGTCCGTATCCCATGCGCCATCCCTCGACGGCGAAGATGAAACCGTAGACACAGGGCCTCATTACACGCAAATAACCGGCATGGCGTTATTTGCGTCTCCGCCCTCGCAAGAGGCCGCTAATTGCGTACTATTACGAGTACGCAGACACGAGCATAGCGCCATGCCGGTAATGGCACTACCGCCATGCCGTAAAAGTCCCCAAAAAGTCCTTTACTGGCTTCGACTAAAGTGCTAATAGCACCTCCGCCTTCACGCTGCATGCAAATTGCGGTCACCACTATTAGCGGTCACCGTTAAAATGCGGAACCGGAAATAGCGTCATCGCACAGGAACGGGAAAGAGCACGGCGGCCATCTTTAAAAACACAATCCATTGCCATCCTCCGCATCCAGGACCCCTTTCAAGGAAACTCGGACACAAATCCATCCCGGATAGCCCAAAGATGCCCAAGGCCGTAAAAAAAGCTGCTGATCGCCAATGTAAGGAAAAATTCAGCGATGAGGAGCTGATCATGCTCACAGAGACACTATCGGCAAATGCAAATGTAGTCTTCAGCAATGACATGCGGCGGGAGACCATCCTCAAGAAGAAGGCATCTGGGCAGAGGTTGCCCACAAAGTCAGTGCGGTGGGCACCACCACCCGCACAGTCAAGGACTGCCGTAAGAGGTGGGACTACCTCCGGCTCTGTGTCAGAAATATACTGTCAGTGAACCGCAACCTGGCAATGGGCACAGGAGGTGGCGGCGATTCACCTCTGAAACTCCGTGAGTGGGAGGAGACCTGCGCATCCACAATTGGAGTGGAATCGATAGAGGGTGTTGGAGAAATGGAGCATGGTGTGGCCACTTCATCCGATGGAGGTGAGTGTATACAAAATATGTGTCCATGTTCAGGCCATGGATCCAGCCACAAACATACATGCATGCATCACCACATACACGTGCAACACAGACCCATTCATGCATGACCCACCTGACATCCCCATTACCGGAATCCACAATAAAGAGGCCCCAATGCATAGAGCGGCATGACGTAAACATTCAGCATAAGGCAGGTAGAACCATAAACAATGATATTCCCCATTTCTCACCCCTAAAGGATCACAGACAGAAACTGAGGACCCACGCTCTGCGACACCTGCTCCCCCATCTACAAAAAAGCCCAAGAGAGATGCGACAGGGGACACCTCGACCACCTCAAGGGTAACCGGGAGGAGTGTCCAGCAGCCCAGCAGCGGAGGGACAAAGGCAGCAGGAGCACAAGTTCCACGCAGCCTGAGGCCATGGCTGCTGCCATTGTTGCACCCGCGGCAGTGTGTCCCATTGCATGTGAAATCAGCACAGAGGGCACGCACTCTGCTGCCACCAGTTCAACTGGTGAGGCAGCAGCCACTGCACCACTTTCAGACGAGGAGGAAGCACTTGACATTGTGGAGCGAAACCAGACCCCCAGCCCAACACGCTCCATTGAGGCAAGCCCAAGGTTGTCATCAGGGTCAGGTAGCCATGGAGGATCAGCCACCCACACTGTGGAAGGGGCATGGAGCCCCCAGGTGTCCTCACCTGATGCCAGAGGCATGGACCAAGGCGCAGCAGTCATCCCTCCTGCTCGTAGCACGCAACATGACCTTGCATCCATCAGCCAGAGGTAGGCAGAGATCACTGGGCTGGTAGGGCAGCATGTGGCCGAGGCAGCCTGTCTGAGGGAGGACCTCTGTATGTATGCAAGGCAGACAAGGGAGGGCATGGAGGCCTGCATGAACAGGATTTGCAATGAAATGGCCCAACTCAGGCAGGCCGTGATCCGTATAGCGGACGCGATTGAGCGCCAATGCCCACCCACAACACAGGATCAACCGGGCACCTCCTCCTCTGGGAGTTCCCGGCAAACAAGCCCCCTGCGCCGCTCTCTGCGCAACCTGAGGCGCACCACATTCCAACCACCCAATGGCGGAGGAGGCACTGAGAATTAGGGCCAGCAAGGACTAGGTTGCACATGTGGAGAAGGACACGTACACACTATGAGGCTCACATGGGGGTGTTGTGGGGGGAGGGGGGTAAGGGTGTTTTTGGGAGTGTTGTGTGGGGAGGGGGGTAAGGGTGTTTTTGGGAGTGTTGTGGGGGGAGGGGGATAAGGGTGTTTTTGGGAGTGTTGTGGGGGGGGGTAAGGGTGTTTTTGGGAACGTTGTGGGGGGAGGGGGGTAAGGGTGTTTTTGGGAGTGTTGTGGGGGGTGGGGGGGGGGGTCGTTTGCATAGTTGGGGCCATGCACTTTTTGTTTGAATTTTGTTCACAATACACTGTTCAGAAGTTGAAACACAGGCTTGGTCTTCATCATTGTGTATGTGTACTGTATTGGGGAGATGGTTCTTTGTGGGACTCACCACATGCATCAGGGCAACAATACCCATCCCCATCCATAATAGTTTTCCCCTGTATCTCATGGAATCTGATACATCAGATGCTGACGCACATCGTGTCCCTCCTGGCCATCGCCTTTTGCATGTCCTGGCGGGCCATTTCAACCATCCTCATCACCATCCACATCATCCTCATCTGGTGGTTGCATGTCAGGTGGCATAGGCACATTCCGTCTGATGCACATTTTGTGCTGCATCACACATGCCATGGTTATCATCCGCACTTTGTCATGGCCGTACAGGAGAGCCTCACCCGGCACGCTTAGGCACCAGAGCTGTGTGTTTGAAAGGCCAAATGTCTGCTCCATCACGGCGCGGGTACGGGTATGTGCAATATTGTTGTCCTCTTCCTGCTGGTTCTGTGGGTTCCATACAGGGGTTAGGGGCCACCTCTTCAGGGGATAGCCGGCTTTGCCTGTATGGGGTGAAGAATGGGTACCTGTTACCGGCCACCTCTGGTGCGGCCTGTACATGTCACACAAATCGTCTTTGCATTGTGATTGGAAATCACAACTGACAGCATGCATGCAGACGATCTGCATGACTGCAATGTGCAAAGCTGAGCTCGACCATGAAAGTCGACATGCCCGAATCATGCCTCCGACAGTAATAGATATGTCCTGGGTGAGGCCAGGTCTCAGGTGTCCTTGGGCCCAGGCAAATTTAGTACTGCAATGCCAGTGTACTGCCATTATGCTGTGAAGCATCACTTCAGTGGTGCTATGGGTTTGTGGTCAGATGCTATGGCTAGGGGTGATCCCTTTGATCCCTTTGCATGCATTCTAGGGCACATTGCTGTATTGATGTTGTGCTGCCCAAATTCTGTATGACTGTCTTGACGGCATGTTGCTGATTTGTGTATTATGTGGTGTGGCATGATGTGAAATGTGGGTGTGGATGGATGTGTAATCTTTCGAAAGTTGGATTGTATTCAATGTTGTGCAGCTTCACATTTCATGTGGGGTCTTCTCAAGTACATTGTGGCGTTCCCCGATGGACATTGGCGTACATCTGTATGACCATTTTGACCCACGCACGACAGTCAACTCCCAGTTGGTGTATGTTCCCCCCCCCAATCACACCGCCTTGTACATGCCCTGCTAATCACCAAGTTGCCACGATAGTTGACCGGCTTGTCGCTCCATGTTGCGTGGTATGGTTGAGTTCTACAGGACCATTGAATCATGGCTTGAGCCGGGATGTCTGGAGCAACAATTTGTGATTATCTTGTTTGCGTCACATGCCATTCGGACAATGATGGAGTGGAATTGTTTTCTGTTTCGGTGGACTACTTCATTGTGATGTGGGACCACCAATTCCACATGGGTACAGTTGATGGCCCCAATGCTACTTGGGTTGGTTGCAAGTGAATAGATGCCAACTTTGGTGTTTGCGATCTCCTGGACAGTCTGTGGCAGGAATATGTGTTCATGTGCAAGCTTCAGGAGGGCATTGTGTACCTGGTTCGGCGTGCATGGGAATACTGGTTGTGAGATGCCATGCATCTGCCACACAGTATGCTGATAGGAGCCTGTGGCCAGGAAGTGGAGCACAGTCACCACCTTCAGTAGAGGTGGGATTGCAGTTCTGATGTCTATGAGGCTCACACTGTCGTCATGTATCTTATCCGCGATGCTGGTGATGGTATCCCGGTGCAGACGGTACGGGGTATGTATGTGCTCAGGTGTTTGGTTAAATGGACTGGCTTGGATCCTGGGTATTGGTGGCTGGCTCTGTGGTATTTCTGGGTGCCCTGGTGGTGCTTGCTGCGCCTGTCTTGCCCTCCTCCTCCTGCGTCTCCTCTGTGCTGCCTGTTGTTGGTGCTGCGGCACTGCAATCGTGTCCTCCAGCCCATGTAATGCTGCCAGTATTGGAACCATTTTGGTGTGGGAAGGTGTGTGGGAAGGGGTCTGGTGTGCTCTTTTGTGCTGCAAGTCTCCATTGCCTCCACCTGTGCTGGATGTGTCCACCTGTGGCAGGTGGGAACACTGCTCAGGTCTCTTAACGGGTGGTTCGCAATGCCGGTATTAGCGCCATTCCGGTAAGGGGTTTTTGGGTCTTTACCGTGGCGCTATTGCCATGTCCGCATGGCTTGTGATGCCGTGCAATTAGCGCCATGCCGCTATTTCCGCTCTGGGGCGCGCGTGCCCACGGACTTGTCGCTATTACCCGTTATTCCCGTACCGCACAACGTGTAATGAGTCCCACAGTGTCCCGTGGAACACTCTCTGGCTCAGACTCAGGTATTTCGCCCTCTTCTGGATACGAGAGCGGACTACCTTTCCTCACTGGCAACGGCACTGGCAACCGTGCCGGAGAAGACTTCCTCGGAGGGCCCCCAGAAACCTCAACCACTGGCACCACCGGCTCCACATTTGGCGGAGGCAACCTCGCATCAAGCTGACCCAACAATGACTGCAGCGGGGACAGTACTTGGAGGGACAAAAGAGACTGTGGGTTAACCAGTGGATAACCTGCCGGACCAGCGCCCATTCCACTGGACGTCAAAGACCCCACACTCTGAGGGCCCAAAGCAGATGGCCCCAGCACAGGTTCCTGGTCGTTGTCAACCTCCGAAGACACTGAAAAAGTCACCGGATCTTGTTGCATAATGTTGTCAGGCAGAAGTGAATCAAAGGCGGAAGACTCCCACGCCCCACTCGTTGACAACAAACCGTCCATTTCCACTTGCGTGGACGAGAACAGCATCAGCCCACTGTTAACCACAGTCGTCGCCGGAGCCGACGACACCACCGTCGACGACGGAAGTGTAGCCTGCAGTCCAACCGTCGACGACGGGTCCACAGTAGACAAGGTCGTCGTCGGCACCGCCTCCCTCTGCGTTGACTTTACCGGAGAGCCGGCCTTCTTGGCATCACTGGACTGGTGTTTAGAAGACTCCCGGCTGGAGTACGACTGGTGATGGTCCCCGGAAGACGAGCGCTTCGATGACGATTCCTTCGGCTTGGACAAGCCCTTCTCCTGCGCCGTCGACTTCTCGGGCCTACTACCAGACCGCCGGGAATGGTCCGACCGACCATGCTTGGACGAAGACGTACCCTTCGACAGCTGCTTACTCGAAGAAGAACTACTGCTCTTCACCACCTCCGACACTGGCACAGCAGGACAATGTTTCTTGGCCAGAGGTTCGGTCGGCGCTGCACGGCGATGTTCCGCAGACTTCACGGGCCGCTCCGAGGACAGGCTTCGGGCCAACCCCACCTCCGAGGCCGGGTATGTGCCCTCATTGAGCCAACAGATAAGCTGCCGATTGCGGTCCTTAAGAGTCTTCTGCGAGAACCCTTGACAAATCTCACATGCGTCTGCCGAGAGATGGGGGTAAAGGCAGTAGAGGCAATCCATATGGCCGTCACCTTCATACACCTTCTTCAACCCACAAGTAGCACAGGGCCGGAAAAGAGACTTCTTCGGAGCCCCTGAAGCCATCTCAATTCTCGAGTATCAAGACGCACGTGCAAAACACGAAGAACACGAGGTGATCCCAACAGTTTGGAGACGGTTGAAATCTGAAGGGAAGCCGCACAGGCGGGGCTATTTATACCCTACATCCTATTGGTGGGGACTAAAGCACCCAAAAAGGACACTAATAAGACACTAAAGTGTGGAAGTTTTCCATAGGAAAACGCTAGGTTAAAGTGACAGAGGTTCCCAGCCTGACGACAGGGAATATTCACAGCAAGTGAATCCATGAAAGATCCAATGCTGGAGAAATATGATTATGATTTCATTAATGTGATATACATTTCATACAAAAATGGATCACCATATGTATCATTAATATCCGTGTGTATAGATCCATATTGTCAAATTACTGTGAATTCAAGCAGACGTCCAAGGCCAAATGATAATATGTTATTGTATAGCACTTGCGCTTAAGTTCTTTTTTATAGAACAAATATGCATACAATATCACCCAACCTGTGTTGGTGCTCATTTATCGACCTAAGAAGGATGAAAGGCTTTTTGAAAGAAAAAAAAAGAGAATTTTATTTTTATATGTTTTACAAACCGGCCCAGGCGTGGCCAGAAACCAGCCCAGGCGTGGCCAGGGACGATTTCGGCCCAGCCACGGGCCAAAAGGCCGAGGGGCCAATCCGACCCTGGCGCAATGGCATTCATGGCTGACAGGATGGCTTTGTTGTAAGCATCAACCAGGAGGAGTTGGAAGACAGAGCGGCTGGAGTAAGAGTGTGGTCTGCTGTAAGGATTGGTAGTAGCTTCTCTTTGGTGATATTACGTGCGTGTCTTGTGATCGCAGAAGGCAGGGAGTGGGTGATGGTGGTCTGGGCTAAGGTAGTCAGCATCAAAAAGGTAATAGTTTGGTCAGACCATGACCAAAGGTTTGGGGTGATGGCTAGGTTGGTTAAGTGACAGTTGAGGTCTGTTAGCCAATCAAGTGATCTACCTAATTGGTGGGTGGGTTTGGATATGTGCTGGGTGAAGCATAGGGGCTCTAGGGAGTTGGCCAGTGAGATGACATCTCTGACAGAGGGGTCATTGAGCCCCAAGATCAGGTCTCCTAGAAAGAGAATTTTGGATGTCAGCTTGATACTTATACTTAGGAGCTGTGTAATAGCATCCTCAAAGGATGTGCCCGGTCCTGGAGGGCAGTAAATGATGTGCATAGTCATGGTGGTTGTGGCTGAGAATGTGAGCTTAGTGCTAAGTAGTTCACAGGACAAGGGGGCTATGGTAGAGATATGGCGGAAGGCCAGTGTGTCTTTGTAGATGAGAGCAACTCCACCCTCTTTGTGTGTTAGGCGTCGTTACGTAGGATGGTGTACCCTGCTGAGATGGCAATAGTGAGGGCCGGGCCAGCGGCTGGGTGTAGCCAGATTTCAGTTACTGCAAGGAAGATTTAACACACTGCTCTCCATTTGGGCCTCATTTGCTTCAGATACCCTTACTACCCCAGGCACTCCTACCGTAGACCTAGTCCTTCCTCCAACCAGTGTCCATTAACTGCTCACCCTTTTGCTCTAGCTGGTCCATCCTTCATTGCTAGTAATACACCATGTTTCCAGTTCCTCCCTACACCCCTCCGACTGCCTCCTACAGGCCAATACAGGGATACACCCGTGTGCTTCCCTACTCAGCCCCTTTTCTGTTTCCCGGCTGAGTTCCTCCACTTTTTGCTTTAGGTTTGTAACTGAGTCATCCAGGATAGCCAGTGTGTTCATAACCCATCTCTAAAAGGATTGGAGTAGGGCATAAATAGACTATTTTATCTTCCCATTTCACCTCACGGACTATGTCCCTCTCCTTCTCATTAACTGTACCCTGCTTGGAGGCCAGAAGTTGGTGTAACTCCAGCTAGGCCTTATCATCCTCAACATGGTGGACGCCAACAAAGCATTCATTAACGTGGATTTGTCCCCCCCGCTCTCCCTTACCGATTCCACACCCTCCACTTCCTCCTCACCTACCCCATCAACCACAGCTACAACCCTGCACACCATACCTGTCCTAGCAACAATGGTTTCAACTGGGTCGACAATGGGGCCTTGCGAGGGTGACCCTGTAGTAGGGGATATCCTCTCCGGACAAACCTCTACCTCCGAACAGATGTCCTTATTACTTACATTGCTAACATTTTGGGCTACAGACGAACCACCACCTAGGTCCTTTTCATTTAGTCCCCCAATACGGGAGGCCTCTTCCCATATGGCTTTTTCTGTGACTTGGATCCTGTCTTCTAGGATCCCTGCCATATTTTTTAAGTACCGGTCGAGCGAGAGTTGGGAGGACCGCTTGGCCCTTACAATCCTAATTGAAGGTTTAGTGGCTCTTAATTGTTTGGTTTTTTTGCACCAGTGGCCATTTTTCCCAGATTTTCTTTTTACCATACTGGCGGGGGTCTGGAATCTGAGTTATTGCAGTAACCTTGAATACTCAAGCCGTGTGTTTTACTGGCACAGACAAAAAGTTGCAAGCCCACTATATAACCATGTGCAAGTTAAAACGAAAGGGGAATATAAAACTTGAATAAAAATAAATAAAAACAATTAACTAAAACCTTTAAAAGTGCTATTAAAAAGTTGTATTAATAAATACAATGATCAAGATCCATTACTCCTAAGCTGCAAAGATTCGTTATATATGGATATAATTATGTATAAGAGCTACAAAACTGTACAGTTATGACAAGACTGAAACATAAAGGACACTCTTTTTTTAGAAGCTAATGAACTGACCATTAGCCATATAGCAATTTCAATTTGGATAGTTTAAAGCTATATAATCGTGCAGAGGAGGGGCAAAAGTTCAGAGCCAACAGGCAAGAGAAACAAAAATTAATAAAAATAAAAAAATAAAAAGGATCGACCGTTGTCTGTGTTTCTGAAGACTCTATGGGGGTCATTCCGAGATAGGATGTAAGGGATGAACGAAGCCGGTAAAGGATTACCGGCATCGCTTACCGCTCCGGGCTATTCCGACCAGCCAAACCGTTATTAGCGGCATCGTAAATAACAGTGCCTCTAATAGCGGCATGGGCGCGGGCACGCGGGCCACCATACTGGCAATAGTGACATGCCGTAAACTGAAGGAGATGACAAGTGAAGCAGACATGTAAATACTGGCATCATGAAGGCATTAAAAGTGGTTTACGGCATGCCGTAAATACCAGCATCTCCGACCAACCGTAAAATGCCATGTGCAGTGTTCCCAACTGCCACAGGTGCACACCATCAGCACAGGTAGAAGCAATGGAGGCAATGGAGTCTGGGCCTGACCAAAAGGAGCACACCCAGACACCACACCCATTTCCACACCAAGATCAATCCAATAGTAGCATTAACACTTCAGCTGGAGGACATGCATGCATTGCAATACCAGCAACACCAACACCAACAGCAGGCACCACACAGGAGACGCAGCAGGAGAAGGAGGACGAGACAGGCCCAGCATGCCCCACCAGTGCAGCCAGCGTAACCACGCATGCAGCCCCAATCCCAAACATCAGAGCCAGTCCCTCCAACCCAACCCCGCAGCACAACCACACCCTGTACCGTCTATACCGGGACACCATCAACACCATTGTGGACATGTTACACGATGGTCAGCCTCATTGAAATACGCACCGCCATCCCCCCTCTACTGATGGTAGTGTCTGTGCTCCACTTCCTTTCCACAGCCACCTACCAGCACACAGTGTGGTACATGCATGGCATATCACCACCCTCATTCACTTGCATCCTGAATCAAGTGCTGGATGCCCTCCTCAAGCACACAACGGAATACATTTCCCTACCACGGACTCCCCAGGCGATTCTTGAAACAAAAGGTGGCCTCCATGCCATGGAGGTGGTTTACCGCTATCGCAAACTATACCACTACAAACAGGTGCAGATGGAAGGCGACGCAAGCAAGATCATCACACATTGTTTTGCCCGATATCCCGGATCAACTACAGGAATGCTGCATGTCACCATGGGTAAAATCAGCGCACAATGCCTAACATTGCATGGCCTACTGCCAACGCTCCCCATCAGAAAATCCTACAGGACACAACACATCACTAAATGTACACAAACACAGCTGTATGCGTACACAATGCATGAGCTGCAATATGGCAGAGCACACCGTGTATCATCTTGAAGATGCAACCCACACCATTATTCCATGGCACAGGACACATTGAGGGCCTAAAAATTGCATCCATACAACCAGGGACATGTACATGTGACCAACGATATTCTGCCAACATGTGTGATATTCTGACAACTAGTACAGCTGTCCATCATCAATCGACTGACATATAGCTTTGAATGCCTCCCATGCAGGTGACAGTGGCCATCCCCTGATGCCGTGGCTCATCACCCCTGTCCGAAACACACAGAACAGGCATGAGGAGGACTACAATCGATCCCACACCCTTACCCGTGTGGTCACTGACCAGACATTTGGCCTGTTCAAGGCATGGTTTTGCTGCCTTAGGTCATCAGGTGGGGCACTCCTCTACAGGCATGAAAAGGTGGGCAAGACCATCATGGCATGTGTTATGCTGCCCAACATGTTTATCCGACGCAACGTGCCCCTGACCCCTGACATTGAACTGCTACTACCTGGTGATGATGAAGGGGATGAAGGAGTGGCTACACATCATTGCGGTGCCGATGCACAGGAGGGGTGTGCTGTGCATCAGTCAGTGATTGCACAATATTACTGACAGACATGGCTGCAGAGGGTGACATGATATTCTGACAAAGGCCACTGGGTGTGTGGGTACATGCACACTATGCACTGTATATGAATAAATGACACATGCACAATGATGAATGTCCACTCAGGTCTTGCTTCTGACATAACAGGTGTATTAAATATAACAATGATAACGATAGGGCAAAAACCCTCCGCCACCCTCCCCCTCTCCCTCCCCCACAACTCCCCCACACACTCTCACCCCCTCCCCCCACAACTCCCCTACACACCCTCACCCCATCCCCCTCCCCCCACAACTCCCCCACCCCCCTAATCCCCCTCCACCTCCCTCCACAACTCCCCCACACATGCCCCATCAAGTCTCCAATGCCTACATGAGGCTGCCCAGACTGTCAATTCGCACTCCCTGGACCAGGTGGCGGCATGTCTTGCCGGCGCAGGGTGTGTGCTGACCTGCGGAGCGGGCTCGTCTGGGTCGAGCTAGATGATGACGGTGTGGCCGCCTGCTCGAATTCGGGTAGCCGGACTTCCTGCCTCCATGGCATCGGCTATGCGGCCTAGTAACTGGCGGAGGGCGGAGACCTCCTCACAGAGGCGGCTAGTGTTTTCGGCAAATATTTTGCCCATGGAGGCGGTGTTCTCAGAGATGGACCTGCTTAGAGAGGCGATGTTCTCCCGCCACTCCTGTCTAGTCAGTGTGTTGTCCTCAACAAACTGCCGCACAAGGGCAGTCAGTTGTTCTGCACGCTGCGGCCCTGCTAGTGCACCTGTGGAGGTTGATGGTTCCTGGCTGTCCTGCTCAGCCTGCTCAGCCTCAATACTCGGCCCTATAGGACTGAAGTGCACTTCCATTTGCTCCTGACAAGATTGCTCTGGGGTGGTGGCGTGGTCTGTTTCAAGGGATGATATTTGGGGGGATGCCGGTGGACTGGGCGTGCAGAGCGGATCTGATGCATCATCCTCAACGGGCACCCATACCTCTTCCTGTGGGTCCTCCACAGCCTGGGGTGCTGTTGCTGCCACCCCCACCAGCCAAACTCGACTCCTCCGAGTGTGGTGTCTCAGCTGATTCCGCAGGCTGGGCAATGGGTGTTGGTGCTTCGGCCTCTACAGCCCTTGGCGGCACGGGTGTACTGACACCCTGGGGTGTCCTGCCTGGTGGTGCACGGCGGCCCCTGGGTTGTCCCTTTGAGGTCGAAGGGCGGTTGGTGTCATCCTGGGACCTCTTCCGGGGTGTGGTCTTCGCGGGGGTTGCGTCCTGCCCATCGCTGTCATGGTCAGAGCCTATGGGGGTCGAAGAGAGGGACGGCATGAGTGATGTTTGATAGGCATCATACATACATTTGGACAATTGATCATCCACACAATTGAGGGTAATAGGCATTTGAGTTTGGATGAGCACGTTGTTTGATACATGGGTGGCTTATGCAGGCATACGTCGGGGTCACTCATGTTGGCCAAGAGCTATGCTATCTGACATGCATATTTGTTGGGGCCTGCATGCTGTGTGACTTATGGTTTTTACATCTTTGTGTGGTATGTTTCAGGTACGGCATTGCCTTGCTGCAGGCATCTGCATGTGTCTGTTATGCGTCCGCCTAATTTGCTGGGAGTGTGTGTGTGTTGAACCATGGCTTGCCTCTATGGACTGGCATATTGGTTGACTTTCTTCAGACTCTGCATTACAGTGTTTTGTTAGGACACTCACCTCCATCGGCCGATGTTGGGGCGCCACACTCCATCTCGCCGACACCTTCTATCCCCTCCATTCCGATCATGCTGGCGCAGATGTCCTCCCATGGAGTCAGCTTTATGGGTGAGCTGGGACCTCCTCCTGTTGCCATTGCCTGGCTGCTGTTGACAGAGAGTATGTTTCTCACGCTGAGTCGCAAGTCGTCCCAGCGCTTACGGCAGTCTTTGGTGGTGCGTGGGGTGTTTCCAACAGCACTAACTTTCTGTGAAACAAGTGCCCAGATCTCCTTTATTTTTAGGATGGCCTCCCTCTTCAGGCTGTTGGCAAAGACAATCCCAGCACGCTCCTGCAGTGTCCCGCCTAGCATCTACAACTCATCCTCCTTGAATCTCTCCTTGCGCAGGTGGGCAGCTCCCTTCTTAAGGGCCTTGGGCATAGTGGTGTGTTTGGAGAAGGTTATCTGAGAAACAGCAGAGTCCCACAGGTCCTGTGTGGTGAGGATGGCAATGGATTGTGTTTTTAAAGATGGCCGCCGCGCTCCTTCCCGTTCCTGTGCGATGATGCTACTTCCGGTTCCGCTTATTTACGGTGACTGTTATTAGCGGTCACCGCTAATACCGCATTGGTTCATGCCGGTAGTGCTAGCTGCGCTATGCATGATGCCGCTAAGGGCATTTTTCGTGCCTTTAACAGCATGGCGGTAATGCCCTTACCAGCATGGCGCAAAGCTTGGGCCCGCGAAGTCGTAATAGTCCTCTATTAACGGACTAACTACTGCACGGACACGCTATTTGCGCCATGCCGGTAAGGACCGTTACTTACCTCCAACCTCGGAATGACCCCCATGACTTTATGTGCGATTTTATGACATGATCCTACCAGGTAGGGGACGTCCGACAGCTCCGTCCTAGTCTGTCTCTCCCGCCCCCCCTCCTCTCCCATGCTGGGTCCTGGTATTGCCATTAAGCTCGTAAGGCTCCACGCGGCTCCTGTGCACAAAGTGTCTCCGCCCCCTGGGATTGCCTTTTGCTTTGCTGAACACTGAATGAAGCTCCCGAGCCCAGCAGGCTACAGAGACCTCACTACAGAAGCCGAGCCCAAGAAGCGGAGAGCACGGTAAGCACTGTATCCACATCTGTCAGTTTATTAACTTTGCTTATTGTCTTTACTTAATTGGAAATGGCAAAGCCCTGTGACAGCAGGAGCAAGTTTAGAGCAATGTTTTAGAGGTTTGGATGTATTTAAAGATGTTTGAATTGTTACGGAGTGCAGCCCAGTGAGCCAATACAAATGGTGGGGGTGGAGGCAGGAGGTGCGAGCGGGAATAACAGAATGAGCAGAGGTTTTACTAATAAGCTAGTAAGCTAATAGGTTAAAAGAACAAGTTACTTACCAAACTGGTAACGTTCTTTCGATGGGATGTTCCTCCGACGTATTCCTTATCTTTGATGTTATCCATTCCAGCTTGCTGGCCTCGGAAACATTTTTCAGTAGAGGGCGCTGCGCATCGACATCCTTCGAGTCGGTGTCCCTCGACAGCCTCCGTATCGACGCCGACGTCATCATGAGTATAAATAGACTAGCCTAGCGTCCATTGCTCAGTTCCGTTTTGAAGTTCAGATTTGCTTTGCATTAATTGGTTAGTAACATTGAAGGAGCGTAAGCTGCAACTACAAGGGAAGTTTTACTGCGGGATGGATGGGAGGGGCGATAAGGAATACGTCAGAGGAACATCCCATTGAAAGAACGTTACCAGTTTGGTAAGTAACTTGTTTTTCAAAGGGATTGTGTCCTCCGACGTATCCCTTATCTTTGATAGACTCCCATAGCAGTAGTGTAAAGAGGAGGTGGGAGTAAAGATGAAATAATTCTCTTTGAAGATGTACAGAATGCAATGCAACACAGCTTTCCCAAATCCTGTCTCCTGGCTAGAGGAGGAATCAAGGCTGTAAAATGTGGTAAAAGTATGTGACGTAAGTAAGGACGACCATGTGGCAGCCCCACATATATCTTTAATTGGGACCCCTCTTTGGAGGGCCGAAGAGGCTGCGATACACCTAGTTGAATGAGCCCTAAAATGTTCAGGGGCTTCTTTTCCTGCCAATTTGTAGCATTCTAGAATGGTTAAAATGATCCATCTTGAAATGGTCTGTTTTGTGATTGGCAATCCTAATTTGTGTCCTGTGTATCCTACAAACAATTGGTCTGCTTGCCTTATCCTAGCAAGTCTGCTAATATAGAAACTCAAGGCACGCCTTGGATCCAACCTGTGTAACCTCTCTTCCTCTTTCCCTGGGTGGGGAGGAGGATAGAACAAAGGTAAGGTTATTTTCTGAGTAATGTGGAATTCAGAGACCACCTTTGGGAGAAAATTAGGCTTTACTTGTAAAACAACCTTGTCTTTATGAAAGATTGTATGAGGAGGTTTGCAAGATAGAGCTTGTAATTACCGCAATCTTCTGGCGGAAGTTAGAGCCACTAGAAAAACTGTTTTAAGAGTGAGAAATCTAAATGAAAAGGAATGAAGTGGTTCAAAAGGAGTACCCATCAGAAATTTTAAGACTAAATTTAGATCCCACAATGGGACTTGAAAAGGCTTTGGGGGATAAACATTAATTAATCCTTTCAGAAATTGAATACCAGGGATATTTTGAAATATGAAGGCTCCTCCGCAGTACGCTTAAAGATAGACAGCGCTGCGAGGTAGCCCTTGATCGTACCAATTTGAAGACCTGAATTTGCTAAGTAAAGCAAGAAAGATAACACCATTGGTGTATTGCATTAAAAGGGTTCAATATTCTTTTCTCTACACCAGCTGCAGAATTTGTTCCAACGGCAGCGGTATAAAGTCTTTGTTGCTGGCCTTCTAGCCGAAAGCAACACCTCCATGACGTCATCCGAGAGATCCCAATCCTTGTATCTCAACCTTTCAGAAACCAAGAGTGAAGGTTGAGGGTTCTGATGTCTGGATGGAGAACCTGACCTCCCTTCTGCGAGAGAAGATCGTCTCTTTGGGGAAGACGAATCGGAGGACAGATGGACATATCTAGAAGGTCCGGGTACCACGTTCTCCTGGCCCAATCCGGGGCAATTAGGATCATGGCTTTCCGGAATCTTCTCAACCTCCTGATCATTTGAGGAATGACAGCGACTGGAGGAAACGCGAACAGAAGTGGAAACTTCCAGTCCACTACGAACGCGTCCCCTAGAGCTCCTCTCGGGGGAAATTCCCTTGAACAAAACTGATCACACTTCCTGTTGATGCTGGTGGCGAACAGATCCACTTGAGGGGTTCCCCAAAGGGTGATGATCATTTGAAGGACTTCCTGAGCTAGCTCCCACTCGTGGGAGACTGTGCTCTGCCTGCTCAGAGCATCCGCGTCAAGTTCTTCTCTCCGGCTAGGTGAACTGCCGATAGAGAGATTCCTTCTTGAATTGCCCAAAACCAAAGTTGCATTGCCTCTCTGCACAGTGGCAGTGACCCTACGCCTCCTCTTTTGTTGAGGTAGTGCATGGCCACTGTGTTGTCCGTCATTATCAGGACATTCTTTCCCTGTGCTGATGGCAGAAAAGCTTTCAGCGCTAGTCTGATTGCTCTCAGCTCCAACAGGTTGATGTGTAGTCTGGACTCCGATGGAGACCAACAACCGCTGATGGTCAAGTCGTTGGCATGGGCTCCCCACCCAAGATGCAGGATGCCATGAGGCCTAGCAACCTCAAAAAGTCGAAGGCTGGTAGACATTGGGCATTTTGAAACTTGATGACCATCTGTAGAATATCTTGAGCCCTCACCTCTGGTGGCAAGGCTTTTCCCAGGGAAGTATCCAGGACTGCTTCAATGAACTGGAGTCTCTGTGATGGTATCATCTGTGACTTCTTTAAGTTGAGGGAGAAGCCCAGCTTGTGAAGGAAGTGGCAGGCATAATCTAGCTGGATCTGAGCTTGTTCTGGAGATACTGCTCTGATCAACCAATCATCCAGGTAGGGGTAGATGTGGATCCCTTCCCTCCTTAGACTTCAGCCACTACCGACATTAGCTTGGTAAAGACCCTCAGGGCGGAGGTCAGTCCAAATGGCAGAACTTGAAATTGATAGTGAGAGTTGCCAATTGCGAACCTCAGGTATTTCCTGTGTTTGAGATGGATTGGCACATGGAAATAAGCATCCTGAAGGTCTAGAGATACCAACCAGTCCTGAAGCTGGAGGGCATGAAGGATCTGAGAAAGGGTTACCATCTTGAACTTGTCTTTCCTGAGGAATTTGTTCAATTCTCGCAAGTCCAAGATGGGTCTCAGTCCTCTGTCCTTCTTTGGTACTAGCAAGAAGGGGGAATACCAACCCATGTTCCTCGCCGCTACGGGTACCGGTTCTATGGCACCCTTCTCTAGCAGGTCTACAATCTCCTGCATAAGGAGCGGGTCTGGAAGCTTCAAAGAGTTGTTCCCCGGTGGATGACTCTGAGGAGTGTGTAGGAAGGGTCTTGGGCAACTGTCTCCAATGCCCAAGCATCTGACGTAATAGCCTGCCATTCTGCCAGATGTTGAGTTAACCTGCCCCCTACTGGTGTCTTGTGAGGGGAGACCTCAGAGGGGTTTAGAAGCGGCTGACGCAGATGGCGAGGGTAAAGTGGCACCTGCTGCTGCAGCTTTTGTACCTTTTCCCCGTCCACCACGGGTAAATCGTCTCTGGCCCCTTTGAGCTGGCTGTCCTCTGCCTTTTCCGAATGCGGAGTGAAAGCGAAAGGACCTACCCCTCCAGGAAGCTCCTGAGGGACGATTTGGAGTCTGCCGGATTGCAGCCCTAAGGGATTTCACTGCTGCTTTGGATGTCTGTAATCTCTCCAGGCTGTCATCAGCCTTCTTTCCAAATAAAGAAGTGCCGTCAAAGGGCATGTTCAGAAGTCTGGCCTGTACATCTGGAGCAAAACCAGACTTCCGCAACCACGCAAATCTGCGGATTGTGGTACTTGCCGCCATGTCCCTCCTGATGCTGTCAGCAGAATTAATGCCTGTTTGGAGGGACTCGCACATTGCATCCTTTCCATCCCTGATGATGTTTAAGAATGCATCACTTTCTTCTCCTTCTGGGAGACAGTCAGCCGCGGATGAAGCACACTCCCAAAGAGTTTGGCTGAATCTTGGTAGCGTGCAAGTGGCGTTAATCGACTTAAGCGCCATGCTACATGCCGAAAATACTTTTTT
This sequence comes from Ambystoma mexicanum, assembly GCF_040938575.1. Taxonomy (NCBI): domain Eukaryota; kingdom Metazoa; phylum Chordata; class Amphibia; order Caudata; family Ambystomatidae; genus Ambystoma; species Ambystoma mexicanum. The sequence continues at coordinate 116,834,512 of NC_090936.1, forward strand.
TGACATGGCATCAAATCTTTTATCATCCCTGTCCTGTGGAATAGTAGGGTATGCCGACTTACTGTTAGATGAAGTTGCAGCTTGTACAACCAAACTCTCTGGAGTTGGATGCTTGCTCAGATATTCAGGATCTGCAGCCGATACTCTGTATTTAGCAGAAAGTTTTTTATTTACTGCACGGATAACTTCAGGAGTTTCCCAATTAGCAGATATTTTTCTTTGCAAAGCAGTATGAAAAGGAACAACAGGATCCTCCTGTGGACCTTTATCTAAAATATCAGTAAGGTCATTGTGCTGAAAAGAAGGTGTAGGTGTAGTCCACCCCATGCATTCGATTATTCTGGCCATCAGAATCCTATAAGGAGTCTCAGGATGCTCTCCAGGGTCTGGTTTAGCTAACTCTACTTCTGGAGAAGTATCTAAACCACATGCCTCATGTAGAGACTATTGAAGGTCTTTTAACCTGTTGTCCTCAGAGATTAATTCCTCTGGCATGGGTATAGTAGTCCTTTGTAAACCAAAGGGTCTCTCATTGTCGGAATCCTCCCCTTCCTCATATATAGAGGACAAGGCTCTAAAATAGTCAGACCTAGGATATGGTTTAAAACCCATTTCTAGGGCAGAATGAGCTAAATTTGTTGTCACTCCCTGAGAAAGCGTTGGGGTTGTCGACTTGGATGTCGTAGGCTTTGACAATCCTGAAAAAGGTGTCGAAAAAGTTTGAAAAGACCTTGATGCACTCGAGAGGATCGGAATCCTGCTCGGCGTCGTCGAGATTGTCGGTGGCATCCTCGACGTCATGGCTGAAGCCTTCGACACCTCTACTGCCTGTGACGTAGTGACAGCTGTAGGTTTGTCCTTTATCAGGGTCGACAGTGGCGTCGAAGACGGCGTAGATGAAACCGATTTATGCGTCAAAGGGCCCTTCGACAAAGGCGTCGATGATGCAGATTTGTGAGTCGAAGGAATCTTCGACGATGCCGTCGATGACACGGTCTTATTAGTTTTACTCGAGGGTTCATGACGCTCTCGAGTACTTTCTCTCGTCGGGTTCAACGACTCGCTGTGTTTGGATTTTTCGGGTCTTTCACCCAGGGTATCACCTTTAGACGTCTCCGAGGGCGCCGAGGCCACTTTCTCGAAGACGCTAAGCATCTTTTTACGGAATTCCTCACACTTAGCCGGAGAGCTGTGTTTCATGGGTCAGGTGACCCTTTCTGGGGAAGTAGAGGAAGAAGGAGAGGGAGATCTACGACGCCTCTTCTTAGAATATTTTGATCTCGAAGACTGGTGTGAACCGCTTCGAGACCTTGAACGAGAATGTTTCTTTTGTTGACGAGGAGACGAATGTCTCGACTCAGCCGAAGAAACTTTTGAGGGAGTAGAAGTTTTAAAGTCCTTACCTCTTTCTAACTTCCCCTTACGCTCCTTCAAGGCTTTCGCCGTCATGGACATACAGTCCTCGCATTCTGAACAGTGATGCTCCGATCACAGGCACCACAAACAGATCCTGTGAGGATCCGTTAATGATATTTTCTTCCCACAGTCATGACATTTTTTGAAACCGTACCGTGGAGTCGATGGTTCGGATGAAGAAGCCATCGCGTAAAGGTAACAATCTTCGAAGAATAAGAAGGTTTTTCTGAAGAAAGGAACCGAGTGTTACGTTTCCGAGGCCCAGGAAGCACGGGAAAACTAAACTAAGCACCGAACGCTGCGCAAGTCTATTTATACTCATGATGACGTTAGCGCCGATACGGAGGCTGTCGAGGGACACCGACTCAAAGGATGTCGATGCGCAGCGCCCTCTACTGAAAAAATGTGCCGAGGTCAGCAAGCTGGAATGGATAACATCAAAGATAAGGAATACATCGGAGGACACAATCCCTTTGAACATACTTTTCAGAGGCCACCAGGGGGTGCAGGCAACATGGCTGCCTGACTGCAGCGCTCCGTCCCCTGCTGTGAAACTCATGCAGAGATAATGGGGGTCATTACGAGGTTGGAAGTAATGGAAAAACGATGCCGGTAAAGGATTACCGGCACTGCATACCGCTCCGGGCTATTCCGACTCAAGAACCTGGTATTAGCGACGCCGCTAATAACGTTGTCCCTAATAGTGGTATGGGCGCGGGCACGCGGCCCTTCAGGCCGGCAATACCCGGATGCCGCTAACAGGAGGACATTACAAGTACCTGTATCGCAAACCACCCGTAAACTGCTATGTGCAGTGTTTCCCACCTGCCACAGGTGCACACAATCAGCACAGGTGGATGCAATAGAGTCTGGCCCAGCACAAAAGGAGCACACCCACACACCACACCCCTTACCACACCAAAATGATTCCACTTGTAGTAGCAATACTGGGGCTGGACGACATGCTTGCATTGCACACCAGCAACAACAACAGGCACCACAGAGGAGACGCAGGAGGAGAAGGAGGTTGAGACAGGCCCAGCAAGTCCCACCAGTGCAGGCAGAGGCACCACATAGGCAGCCACCAATCCCTTGCATGAGAGCCAGTGCATACAACCTAACCCCTGTGCAGATCCACACCCTGAAAAAGGCTGGACCGGGACACCATCACCACCATAGTGGACATGATAAACGTCGACAGCGTCGGTCTGATTGAAATCCGCACTGCCATCCCCCCTCTACTGAAGGTAGTGTCTGTGCACCACTTCCTGGCCACAGGTACCTACCAGCACACAGTGTGCCAGCTGCATGGCATATCACAACCTCTCCTTCCATGCATGCTGACCCAAATGAAGGATGCCCTCCTGAAGCACGCACACAACCACATATCCCTACCACGGACTGGCCAGGAGCTCGCTGACACTAAAGTTGGCTTACATGCAGTGGCAGGCATGGCCAATTGCATCAGTGCCCTCTACTGCACCCATGCTGAATTGGTGATCCCACATGCCATAGAGGTTGTGTACCAAAATCGTAAGCAATACCACTCCATCAATGTGCAAATGGTATGTGACTCCAGCAAGATCACCACACATTGTTGTGCCCGATATCCCGGATACACACATGATGCTATGGTGCTGCAGAATTCCTTGCTACCCCGCTACATGGAACGACATGCTGGACGACGTGCCTGGCTGCTCGGTAAGTCACCTGACAGGCCCATGGCAGTGCAGTTGGGGGGGGGGGTGAATACTCCACCTGGGTGTGATTGGGGGGTGAGTGGAGACAGCACATACGGCATAACACTGTGGCCCTACATTTACCGACCTGAACAAGACCCAACAATGCCTTTCATTACACCAATGTTACACACCAATGACGATACGCCATATGTAGAAGCAGGCCACATCCCTCAACGCGTCCACTGCACATCAACTGAGTATACCCTCTGCAACATAATCCAGCAACATGCAGTGAGTATGCCTAACGCACATTAATGTAGCAAAGCACAATACAGGACATCTGCAAGAGCATGCAAGTGAAAACCCTGCAACATCTGGACAACGCAATCCACACCCACAGAGCATTGGCCAGCACACATTGCGACAAATGTACCTGTATGCATACATCCAGGGACATGTGCATGTGAACACCAAATAGCTGCAGCCATGACAGTGATTATTACAGGTGTAATGCCAGAAATGGAGTCACACATACCTCATTGTGCTCCCATGCAGGTGATGGTGGCTATCCCTTGAATCCGTGGCTCCTCACCCCTGTTCAGATCCCGCAGACCAGACACGAAGAGGAGTACAATCGGATTCATATACGTACCCGTGTTTTGATCGAGCAGACCTTTGGCCTGTTGAAGGCACGTTTCCGCTGCCTCAGCATGTCTGGTGGAGCACTCCTTTACAGGCCTGAGAAGTTGGATAAGATCACCATGGTCTTTGCTATACTGCTCAACATGTGCATCCGGTGGAACTTACTCCTGCCACCTGACATTGACCAGCAACCACCGGGTGAAGATGGGGATGATGAAGGATAAGAGTAGTACATCAGCCATGTGGCAATGCCCATGAGTGACGTGCTGTGTGCTAATCAGTGATGGACATTTACGTTTGATGCACTGTGATGAAGAGGGTGCATCAATTCCCACTCGCTGTGCACTGGGATCGGGAGACTCTGGGCAGTGTACACTGTTTGGCATTAAATTCTGACACACACAATAAGCAATGTCCAGTCATGTTATTTGTTTCCAAATGAGATGTAATTATCAATGAAACTATTTACATAGATGAACAGCCCACCCACGATGCAACTGAGTCTACCCACCCACCCCGTCCTCTCCCACCACCCTCCACCACTCATCCCTCTAACCCCCCAAAATCCCCCAAACAAACCCCATCCCTCAACTCCCCCACACACCCACGTCCCGGCACACATTATGAGTTCTAACAGCCTCCATCCCGCATGTCTGTCCGGCTACAGTCAGCCCCTTTTGCATGGAGGCTGTGGCTCCCCTGGCCGGCGCATGGTGCGTAGCGACCTACGCACTGGGCTTGTCTGAGCTGAGTTTACAGGGGTACTGCTTGTGGATGGTGGGGGTTGTGACTCGGCAGGTGCTGCAGGACATTGTGCCATGGTGGCAGCCAAATGTGTGAGTGCCTGGGTGACTGATTCCATGCCCTGGCGCACCCGCCTGGTAACGCGGTTTACAACACGGGTGAATGCCTGTGTGCTGTCACAGTGGGCCTGGCGTGTGGCTTCCCCTACTGTGATGAATTGTCGCAACATCTCGTCCATGGACTGTTGATGCTCCTCCATGCGTGTGATGTGGGCCTCTAGGTCACGTATGTCATTGACTGCTTCTGGTCGCATGGGTGCTGGGGTTGGACTGATTTGAGGGCTGAATACCGGTCCAGCCATCTACTCCCCAGAGCTACCCCCACACGACCCATGTTCCAGGGAGTGCTGTGGTGTGTGCCCCATGGATGGTGTTCCCTCAGTGTCCTCCGACATGCATTGCCCTGCCGTGTCAGCCTCATCCTGTTGGACATCATCCTCTGCACTATTTGTTGCGGATTGGGCCACCTCCCCTGGGTCACTAGTGGCCGGTGACTGAGGAGCCTCACCATTGCTGGCCGTTGGTGTACCCGCCTCGTCCACATGAGCTGGCTGCAGTGGGGCAGGGGTCGTTTGGTCTGTGGGCTTGGGGGCCGTTGTGCCTTGTGGCAGGTGTGCAGTGATGGCACCCAATTTCCCAGGCCGGTGCACATTCCCATGTGTCGGGGGTGGATGCTCCTCAGGTCCTATGGCCTGTGACCCCTGTTTACTGGACCGCTGTGGCATGGGGGTGCCGGTTTTCATCCGTCCGGCCCTTGACGTGGACTGCTTGGTGCCATCATCTTCCCCTCTGCTTCTGCCTGGTGCTGTTGGCTTTGTTTCTGCGGTGGGCCTGTCATCGCTGACTGATACTGTGCCTGTGTGGGATGGAGAGGCAGGGCATGAGTCATGGGTGTAGGACATCCAACATATATTAATGTAAGTACATTTTGGGTCCTGTGCATTGCTGTCTGCATGTTGGAGGGGCAGACATGGTGCTTACAGGTGTTGGGTGTGTGGTGCAGTGTCTGTGCGTCCTTCTATCGCATCCATGTTGTGCATGCAGTTTGCTTGCTGGATTATGGGTGTGTCGTGGATTGCGTGCGGTGTACATGCCTCAGTGTGTGCGTGCCATGTGATGTGTCTCTAGGGCTCTGGTGTACACTTGGTGGTGGAGATGTCTGCACCATGCTGTGGGATGTGACACTGGTGGGGCCTGCTTCTCTGCAGTACTGCATGTGTGTGGCTGCATGTTGATTTTACTTGGGTTTTGAATTGGACATTGGTGGTTTGTGTCAGTGGGGTTGGTTGCGTGTGTCTGTGACAGGGGTGTGGGGCAGTCATTAGGTGGGTGATGATGGGCAATGTACTTGCTGTCATCAACTTGCTATTTGGACTCAGCCATTGGATTTGGGTTGGTTGTGTGTGTTCACTTTTGTGTAGTGCCAACGCTCACTCACCTTCCTCAGCCGATGATGTTACTCCTGTCTCAGCACGCCTCACCCCTTCAATGGCCCCCATGTGTATCAGGGAGAAGCACGTTTCCTCCCACCGTGCTACCTTGATGGGCGTGGATGGTTTGCTTCCTGTTGCCTGGGCCTGCTGGTGGTTGGTAGTCAGTATGTTGCAGATACGCAGCTGCAGGTCGTCCCACCTTTTCCGGCATTCCTTTGTATTGTGTGTGGTTGTCCCCACTGCGGACACCTTCTGGACCACCTCCTCTCAGATCTGTTTCTTCTTGATTTGTGTTGCATGGCGCAGGTCTGTGCAGAACACCACATCTGCATGCTGGGCCAGGGTGTCAACCAGCATGTTTAGCTCCTTGTCGCAGAAACGTTGTTTGCGCAGACAAGGTGTGCCTTTGAGGGTGGACTGTGTCATTTTCTGGCAGACTGGGATCTCGGTTTTGGATTTCAGTGCCTGTAGCCATGAGATTGCAATGGATTGTGATTTTCAAGATGGCCGACGTGCGCTTTCCGGTACCGGCGCGATGACGTTACTTTCGGTTCCGCTTATTAGCGGTCACCGCTAATAGTGGTGCCCGTTAATAGCACTGTCCGCTAATGCCGTATCCATTGATGCCGGTAGTGCTGTCTGCACTTTCCATGATGCCGCTAAGGGGCATTTTAGGGACTTTAGCGGCATGCCGGTACTGCCGTTACCGCATGCCGCTAAGCTCGTGCACGCAAACTCGTAATAGCCCACTATTAGCGGGCTCTTTCCTACACGGACACAGTATTTGCTCCATGCCGGTAAGGACTGTTTCTTACCTCCAAACTCGTAATGACCCCAAATGTGATCAACGATCCCCCACGTCCTTTTAAAGGGGTGAATCGTGTGTTGGAGCTTGCAGTCGACCGGGAGGGCTGAAAGAGATACTCCACTGCAGCCCCAAAGTCCCGAGATCAGCTTGGTGCATGACCTGCCTGGTGCGTCTTAGCACTGCGGCCGCCTGTGAGGGCTGAGAGGTGGAACCTGCTGCGGTCCTGGGACCCCGAGGCCCGCCTAATGTGTGTCGGCACCGCGGCCCCTCGGGGTGGCTGAGATAAGAACTCCGGCGTGGCTGTAAAGGCCTGCGATCTGCGTGGAGCGTGTGGGCACTGCGGCTGTCTGGGGGGTGCTCGGTGGGAGGACCTGCTGCAGCCCTGAAGCCCTGGAACTTGCCTGATGCGTCTCAACGACTCGGCAGACAGCAGGGAGTGCCTGCCCCAGTGGAGACTAGGACCGACAGCAGGCGGGTGAAGGGAGCTCCCCTCCATCCCCCAATGCTGTATCCCAATGTTAAGGACGACGCCGGAGCGCGCCTGTTGGAGACTCCCCCTACTCCGGAGTGGCAACCATGGTGGTCCGCGGGATGGTCATGCTGGGGCACATCAGGTGAGGAAGCAAGAGATCCCCCGCCCGACTCAAGCAGGGAAAAAGAAGGAGGTGGAGCTGGTACACCGTGGGCGGGCCGCTACGGAAGGCCCCGGCTGCCTGGCCTGACACAGTAATGCGGCGAGGATGACAGGGACCTCATCTGAGGTTCCCCTGATGCGAAGACACATTCCTGGATGCCTACAATTGAGGGGATAAATGGCTTCCGGGGTCACAAGCACCGGGAGCGCTGAGGGAGACTGGTGCAGTGCACATGAAGAGAAAGCCAGGGGGAACTGCCATAATTGAAGGCCCAAGACAGGGACAGGAGCCACGGGCCACAGGCAAAGGACATTGGGCAGGTGCAGAATGCCCTGCAGAGCAGGAGGACAGCGGCCCATCGCGCTGGACCCGTAGGCTCTCTGCTCGAGTGCGCCACACACATCCGGGAGCGAGTATAAGGAAGGACCCAGAGGAGACCTTTAAAAGGCATAAGGAGCGGGCCTACTGTGATGCATGCTCTACCCGGAGGGGCCCTTCACCCAGCAAGCTGCCGGATAGACACAGCGAACATCTGGTGGGGGTAGAGAGCTGGCTGGGGTAGACACCGCCACTGTGGGTGTCCAGGGGTTAGGACTGCCTGTGCCACGAGACGCCTAGTAAGGGCCCAGCATCTCCTGCCCACCTCGCCTACGCTGCAACGCCGTCCAGGGGAGCAGGAGCCGGTATTGAAGGTAACTTTTCATGACTGTTGGTACCATATTGGTGTCCCTAGGAGGACAAGGGAGGAAGCGGTGTGCATGGCCTATGAGTTGGAAGGGGGCCCTTGCAAAATGTCAGTACCACGCTGAGGCCACCACGATGGAAGTGGGGAGCGCATCTTTGACGCCTGGGGAATTAGGATCCATAAAGTCGGACATACAAACTATCCTGGAAGAGAATAGGGGGATGAGGACAGACATGGGGCCTAAATTGGCCGACCTGACTGCAAAGGTATCCACGCTGGAAGACAGAATGGAAGGGGTTGAGGCCAACCAGGCTTCCACAGGGCTCCTGGAAACGCAGATGGAAGCTTGCTTCATGGAGATGGAACGATGCGAGGAGGAGCTGCGCCTCAAGGTGGATGACATTGAAAACCAGGAGAGGAGGAACAATCTCAGGTTCTTTGGGCTGCTGGAGGCAGAGTGTGAGACCCCAGAGGGTTTGGAACACAAGGCGCAGGACAAAATAAGGATGATCCTGGGTGCAGAAGAAGGCGACAGGGTCACAATAGACAGAGTGCATCGGGCAGGTGGAGGAGCGCGGGACACGAGGTCGGTGCTGGCATGCAGGCACTATTACGGAGATAAGGTGTGGGTCCACAAGAGGGCACGGCGCCTCAGGGAAATCGAATATGGTGACTCGAAAGTGGCTGTTTTCCAGGACCTCTCTGCCCAAACCCTGTTGAGGCGCAAGAAGTGTGGGGCCCTTACCAAGTGGTTGCAGGAGAAAGGGGTCAAGTATCAGTGGGGCTACCCATTCTCTGTGGCGTTTGAGTGGCAGGGGGAGAGGCATCACCTGGTGGCACAGGAGGATATTCAGAAGATCACTAAGGATTTGGTCGGCAGCCGGGGAGGCCCCTCAACGTAACAGGACAGGCACGGCCTGGACTCTGCCCGGGATCCCAGAGGTCCAGACTCAATGCGAGGAAAGCGTTGGGGGAAAGGAAGTCGCAAGTTCCAGAAGCTGAATACTCCCCTTCCATGGAGTGGTAACTCTTGAAGGGGTCAGTTGTTGGATCCTAATGCTCACTATCACCCGCTTTGGGGATCCATTGAGCGCCGAAAGACTTTGGAAGAGCTGATCTGGAAAATGTGAACTCTTAACGTCAAGTTGCTCACTGCTAACGGAAGGGTGATTGGCTGTTTTCTTGGTTTATATTTGTTCATACCTGGTTGAGTTTTGATCTGATGCTTCACGGAGAGTCCCCCGTGGGTAGAAGGCAGAGAATGTGGGCGGGGGGGCGGAGGCGATAAGAGGAGCGGCATGGGGCACAGCTGGGCCTGTGGAGGGTTCGGGTGTATGCCCCCGTTTAGGGGGACAGGAGTGGGGGTGCTGTGGCTTATGATACTCACGGCCGGGGCAGAGCCCCTGGTGGTTCATTGATCATCCCCAGCATGTCTGGGAGGTGAGGACGGATGCCTCAATCTAGGGGGATCTGGGGGGGTAAGGGGGGTGGGAACTGGGAGGGGTGGGACGAGGGAGGCAGTGTGGGGGGCTGAAAAAGGGGGTGAGTTTGCCAAGGATTCCATATCAGGGGGAGGCCATGGGCATTGTTGGACACAGGGGGAGTAATGGGCGAAGGGTGAAGAGGGGTAATGGCTGAGGTAGTGGTGGGTACGCGGAACGTAAAGGGTCTTAACTCTCAAAATAAATGATTCCTTACCAGTAATATGTTTCGCAAGCAGAAACTGGTGGTTCTCTTCCTTCAGGAAACCCATTATCGGCAAGGGGCGGAATCACAAATAAAAGGTTGAGATAGGTGACAACTTTTGGGCCTCCCACAGATCCTCTAAGAAGGAAGGGGTAGGTATATTGCTGGGCAAGACGTTCCGTTTGGAGGGGGTTGAGACTAGGAGAGGTTTAGGGGGAAGGTTTTTGGGGGTAAAGGGTACGTATGAAGGAGTGCGGATCACACTCGCCAACTTATATGTGCCCAATGCTGGTCAGGTGGAGTTCATACGTCAGGTGTTGGAGGTGATGGATACATGGGCAGAGGGTAAGATGCTGTTGGGGGAGACTTCAACCTGATACTAGACCCTCAGTGAGATTGGTGGTCGGCAAAGGGCTTGGGCCCGACAGGGTCACTTCTGGGTGGATGTCTGGTGCAGGTCGTGGCAGTTAGCAGGGGGTTACACCTTCTTCTCTCCCCCACATCAGTCTTACACAAGGATTGATCTTGTATTGAGTCCAATGGAGCAAGAGGGGGAGGTTGGTGTCCCCAGCGTGGAAGCTATTACAAGGTTGGGCCACGAATTGGTGGTGGCGACCTCGTGTCTCCCTAAGACCCCGCGGAACTATAGGTGGAGATGCAACGACACCTTGTTGAGGGACCAGGTGTTCTGGGCATTTCTGGGAAAAGAGGTTTGGGCCTTCTTCGAGACTAATGATAATGACGAGACGAGTATGGCAACGTTGTGGGAGGCAGCCAAGGCCATATTTTGGGGTCTGCTTATCGCAGAGGAAGCCCGTAGGAAGCGTGAAAGGGCACTGATCGAAACTAGGCTGAGGGAGGAGTTGAGAGTAATGCACCTACAGCTGAACAAGGGGGATGTAGATAGGGAGGCACTTATTAGTGATATGAGGGACAAGAGACAAGAACTACCTCTTGGCTAATAGGGTCACGGGTTGTAGATTGGAAAGGAGAGTTGAGGGTGTCAGGGATAGAGGCGGGCGGGCCCAGAAGGGGGGGGGGGGTGACATAGTGGGATGCTTCCCCAGCTTCTATAGAGAACGATAATTCAGGCCAGTGGAGAAATCGGTGGAAGATATACAGAGATATCTGGCTGAGTGTGAGCTCCCCAAGCTAGTGGGAGGGGAAAGAGAGGCGTTGCAGTGGGAGGTTACTCGGGACGAGGTGCTAGAAGCCATCAAATGGTTGAAGGTGGGGAAAGTGCCGGGAGGGAATGGCTTGATGGCTGGTTTCTATAAGCAATATCAATCTCAAGTAGCGAAACCCTTGGCCAAGCTGTTCAATTTGATTGGAGGGCAGGATACGATACCGCCGTCTTTTCTCCAGGCCCTGATAGCTATATACCGAAGCCGGGGAAGGATCTGGCAGAGTGTGCTTCGTACAGACCGATCTCCCTCCTCAATGTGGACGCCAAGATTTTTGCTAGGGTCATGGCGTCGCGTTTGGATATACACCTCCCCCGACTGATCCACCCTGACCAGGTGGGTTTTGTGTTGAATAGGCAGGGAGCGAACAGCATGCGTAAAACGCTCCACGTCATGAGCTTGAAGGTTGTGCGGCAGAAGGGGGCTCTTCTGCTGTCTCTCGATGCCGAAAAGGTGTTTGACCGGGTGAGTTGGCTTTTATGAAAGAGGTCTTTGCCTCTCTGGGAATGGGTCCTAAATGGACGGGGTGGAGAGAAGCCCTCTATTCTGAACCTAGTGCTAGGTTTGTGGTGAATGGGAGTGAATCTGGGTCTTTACCTCTGCAGCGGGGCACGCGCCAGGGATGTCCCCTGTCCCCGGTGATCTATGCACTGGTGATGGACCCCTGGGCAAGGAAGGTTAGAGAAAAGGAGGCGATCAAGGGGGTTGAAGTTGGCGGGGCGCATTGTAAATTGAGCCTCTTTGCGGAATATTCGGAACCTAGTGCTAGGTTTGTGGTGAATGGGAGTGAATCAGGGTCTTTACCTCTGCAGCGGGGCACGCGCCAGGGATGTCCCCTGTCCCCGGTGATCTGTGCACTAGTGATGGACCCCTGGGCAAGGAAGGTTAGAGAAAAGGAGGAGATCAAGGGGGTTGAAGTTGGCGGGTGCATTGTAAGTTGAGCCTCTTTGCGGATATTGCGCTGCTTTATATCACTGACCCATCCCACTCGGTGCCACATGTGCTGGAGACTCTGGGGGGATTCAGGGAGCTGTCCGGTTTCAAAGTCAATCTCGGGAAACCGGTAGCGCTCATAGTTGGGGATCTACTAGTAGAGGAAAGGGCATTCGTGGCGGTGCTCTCATTCAAGGTGCAAACAGAGAGGTTCTGTTATTTAGGGGTCCAGCTCACAAAACACCCTAGGGACCTCTTCCAGGGCAACTTCCTTCCCCTTTGGGTGGCTGTGAAGCGGGACATGGAGAGATGGGCCGGCTGGGGTGGTCATGGATGGTGAGGCTCAACTCTATAAAGATGGTGATTCTCCCCAAATTTATATTCTTGTTCCAAATGCTGCCTAGGATTTTCCTGCTGGAGGTGAAGCGAGCTATGCTGCGGTTTCTCTGGGCAGGTAAGAAACACAGAATCTCCTATGAGACACTAAGGAAGAGTGGGTGTGGGATACCCAGACTTGGCAACGTATTATAAAGCGACCCAGTTGCGAGTCTTGATGGACCACTTTAACCCAGGCTCGGGGAAACAGTGGGTGGAAATGGACAATGAGATACTGGCCTGGTCACTCTGGATGAGTGCTATGGGTACCAAAGGCGCGCATCCCAAATGGGGTCCTGCCCCACCCGGTTCTGGAGGTACTGTGGTCTGTGTGGAAAGAGGGGGGGGACAGGTGGCTCACGACATGGCCATCACCATTAAGTTGCATCTGGGCTCTGCCTCTTTGAGATGGGATAGAGTAACCACTGGCATTCCAATCATGGTACGAGGCAGGGCTCAGTAGGGCAGGACACGTATGGGTGGATGGTGCTTTCATATCGCTGGGAGGGCTGGAGGAGGCTCTGGGACTGGGCAAGCTGTCACCCTTTTGTTTTCTGCAACTGAAGGGGGTCCTATCTGAGGAGAGGTGGGGGTAAACCTCAGGAGGGAACTGACACATTTTGAGAAATTTCTGATAACCCAGAAGGGGTCAAAAGGGTTGATAGTGGGGTTATACAAAATACTTCTCCTGGCAAACCCAAGGGAACCCCCCGCAGACACCAGGCCCTGAAACTCCTCCACTGGTGGCATTACCCACCCGTGATGATAGCTCGGATGAGAGACAAATATGACCAGCACTGTTGGAAATTCCGGCATTAGAGCGGGGATTATATACATATGTGGTGGAGCTGTTCCAAGGTAAAGCCATATTGGAGGGAAGTCCTCTTTTGGATTAAAGGGGTTGACGGGATCCAGAGGGACCTCTGCCCGTGGCTTTTTCTTTTTGGCATGGAGGGACCTGCAGGGGAACAGGGGCACATGTTTCATATTATGTTGGTAGCAGCAAGGTGCTGACTCGCCCAACTTTGGAAGAGCCCATGCATGCATGTGGAGAGGGAATGGGTTTCCAAAGTTCGGCCCATTCATGCCATGGAGTACCTCACCAATCTTTTGTCTGAATTCCAGGGTTAACATATAAGGTGCTTGGCTCCCCTTTTTTGAGACATACGGTCGGCCGAACCAAGGGTACTGATGTACAGGAGGGGGGTGGGACCGGGGAGGACGGTTTCTCTGTAGGGAAGTGGAGCTGACAAACCAAAGGTAAGAGAGGGGTTTGGGGGATGAGACTCATGACCCCTGTGTTCAGGCGTACTTGGAGACGAGGCCGGAATTAGAAAGGAAGTATTAATGACTGTCCAACTCATTTTGTGAAAGTTCGGATTGAAATCCACTGGCGTAACAGGGGCCCCCTCAGACCCCGAGGCTCGGGGGGCCCCACCAGCACATGTACTTGGAGGGGGCCCCGCTGGAGAAAAAAAAAGAAAAATATTTCTTTAAAAAAAAAAAATTCTTTTTCAATTTACTCTGCATTCATAAATAAATGATTTCTGTAACAGAAATCATTTCTTTATGAAGGCAGTAACTACAAAAAGAAACGTTCTTTTTGAAGTCCGAGGGCTCTGCCCCCCATGGCATGGAAGTGCCTAGGCTGGAGGCCTCCATGACATGCGGTGGGAGGAGCCCTATGTCTTTAAAAAAAAAAAGTTAATTTTTGAAGTCACTCAAAGAAATTTTTGCCGTTATGGTTCGGTCCTTAACGGAAATAATTTCTTTATGAAGTCAGAGTGACTTCAAAAAGAAACAATGGGCCTCATTATGGGTTTGCTGGTAACTGTGCGGTGCTACCGACAGGTTGCCTCCGGACCCATAATGATTTACCGGTGCCCGATTTCCCGGGAACATGAGGGGATTACAAGCCTTGTGGTCCGGGAAGTCAGGCACCGGCAAATGGTAAGTCCCCATTTCCATTGGACTCTATGGGAATGTGGCTCACGGAAGCACCGGCACCGGTAATAACGGTGCCGGTGCTTCTGTGAAAACTCTGCGGGTGGTGCCGTTCTCCCTGGCAGGTCTGGTCTGACCTGCCGGGCGGGATCGCAACTACCTGCAGAGCTGTAATATGCTGGTCCGGAAACAACGGTGCCGGTAAGCTTACCGGCACCTTTTTTTCCAGACCGGCATAGTTGTAATGAGGCCTAATTTTTTTTTCATTATTACGGCTCCCCTCAACCCCATGACGTGTGTGTGTGTGTGAGTGTATGGTGAAAGGGTGCACACTTAAATGTACGGGTGACTGCCTAGGTGTGCCTGCATGGTGAAAGGGTGCACACTTAAATGTATGGATGGCTGCTTGGGTGTCCCTGTATGGTGAAAGAATGCACACTTAAATGTATGGATGGCTGAGTGTGCGTGTGTGTATATGGTGAATGGTGTGTGTGCTTGCTTTCAGGGGCACAACAAAACCTACATTTCGGGGGGCTAACCCTTCAAATGTTGGGCGAGGCGCTAACTTCATGGACGGTGAGGGAGGGACAAACTTATTTGTTTGGGGCATCTCATTTCTTTAAGCATTTTAATGAGACTATTCTAATGCAGCTTCAATGTTACAAGCAGTTAACTCCCTCCGCTAAGGTTGAAAGCACCCACTTATGGACTGCTGTGAGAATGAGTGGTCTCCTGCTGCCTCTCTACCCTTCCAATCACTCCCCTGGCATGCAAGTATTAAACCCACATCACGATTTCAATTGCCTAAAAAATGTTGCATTTGAATGCAGGTACTAATAGTGAAATGCTTTATGTTAGTAATTGCTGGGCTCTTGTTAACAGCAAAACCCAGGTGCCATTTAACATCTGTGTCCTGTTATGTCTGGCAACTGCTCTAAAGGTCGACCAGGTTGAGTCAACATAGCCCAAAGTTTTAGGGGGTTGGGGGAGGGAGTGCTGAATCCCAGTCAACTCAATGGTGTTGCACCAATACTTGCGTTTAATGCCTTGATTACACATTACACCTAGCCCTATTCTTCCTCGTCCCAGTGTGTATGAGACAGTACTTGTGTATGAGGCAGAGTGCCTTATACACAAGTACTGGAATGAGGTACATGGAGGTAATGCCTGACTTAGCTACCTGTAATCATCATTACTCCTAGTCCCACTTTTCCTCATCCCAGTACTTACCTATGAGGCAAAGATCCGCATACGTAAACCCTGGGACAAGGAAGAGGGACATGGAGGTAATTCTGGGCCCAGGTCAGTATGGAGGTTGGGGTAGGGTTGGGAGGGAGAGGGGATGTGTGGGGGGCAGGATTATGCAACAAATCATAAAGACTGTCCAGGCTAAGCAGGCATGATATGTGGAATTAGTGGCTAGAGAGGCATTTTGGCGTAGCCAGTCTAGTCATTCCTCAGTTTGGTATGACATATTTTTAACTGGGCATTTCTGATAAAGCAGTCCTGCTAAGTGAATTACCTGGCTAGACTGCCATTTGGGTGCTGCCAGTCTAGCCACTTCTTACTGCAGCTTTGTATATTTTTCTGGGGATCTGTGATCAAATTGCATTATATAAGTCATTTATAACGCGCATGTACACAAGTGTTTCTAGGCGCAACAAGACAAGGGCGGGAACATAGAGGGAGGACAAGACAAACAATCTTACTAGGCCTTGTGTCATTCAGATCGTGTAAGTGCAAGAACGAGAAGTGCAAGGGGAAAGCGAGGGGGGAAGTGCAAGAGAGAGGAGAGGGAAAAACAGGGCAGCAATGCTCTGAGTAAGTGCAGCCAGGGCAGCACGGCTCTGGGTAGTGCAAAGAGAACAAGGGACTGTAGGGTTGCAGTTACAGCCCCTAAGTGTGTGGTAGACCCAGAGGCAGTGCAAGGGTGACTGATCAAGAAAGAGTCTGGACTCAGTGAGACTCTGAGGGTAGCCAAGCAACCAGTCGGTACAGCAGACAGGTAGGTCAGGTAGGCCAGCAGGGGAGGGAGAGAGAGAAAGCAGAAGAGAAGAGGAAAGCTTTGAGCTGCTTCCGGAACTTAAGGTGGTCCGGCTCAAGTTTGAGAGGGGCAGGGAGGCTATTCCAGAGGGAGGAGCCTGCAGAGAGAGATCTACCACCCACTCTCAGCCTGGAAAAGCGTTTAACCCTTAGAGAGTTGTAGGTAGCAGAGGAAAGGGCTTGAGAAGGAAGATATTTTGGGAGAGAGTGTTGGATGTAGTGTGGGCCCCAGGCCCAGAAAGCCTAGTCGACAATGCAAAGGGTCTTGAACTTGATCCTTGCAGCAACTGGGAGCCAGTAGAGAGATTTCAGGGCTGGAGAGATATGATCCCTGGCCTTGAGGCCAAGGATACGCCTCGCAGTCCTGTTCTGGATTAGTTGCAGAGGGTGGAGAGTAGAGGAAGGAAGATTGAGAAAGAGGCTGTTGCAGAAGTCTAGCCTAGAGAGAACCAAGGCTCTGGAGACAGTGAGATTCTGGGGAAAAGTGAGAAAGGGAAGAGTACCTTTGAGGAGGAGCAGATGGTAGTGGGACTTCCTGGCGACGTCCGAGATGTGAGGAGAGAAAGAGAGAGTGGAGTCAAAGATGACACCAAGGTTGTTTGCCTCACAGAATGTCGAAGGAAGAGGGCCCAAGGCGGGCGGCCAGAGTGAGAGAAGGAAAGCAGGGGCAGGACTCCAAATGAGAAGTATGTTCATTTTACTGACATTAAGGCAGAGATCATTGGAGGGACACCAATCCTGAATCGCGGATAGCAGTCAGGAATGAGCGAGAGTGGAGAGGAGTCTGAGGGGAGCCTGAAGGAAAGCGGAGTGTCATCCGCATAACACTGAAAGTTAGAGGCGAAGGAAGAGATCAGGTGGGCCACACGGGCCAAGTAGAGGTTGAAAACCCAGGGTGAGACGATGGAGCAGAGAGAAAGGAGGTCAGCCACTCAAGGACCTGATCCGTGATGCCCAGGTTCTCATGGAGTTGATTGATCAGAATGGCGTGGTTGACCGTGTCAAAAGCAGAGGAAAGATCAAGGAGGATGAGGACAGGAGGAATGCTGGAATCAAGGTTAGAGAGCAGATCTTCACAGGTGTTCACAAGAGCAGTTTCTGTGACTCTGGCAGCTCTGAAGCCAGACTGATGGTCATGGAGCACAACCAACAGATTCTGTGTGGAGAGTAAGCTGGGAGATGGCCAGCTTTTTCATCAGTTTGCCCAGGAAAGGGGTGATGGAGATTGGGCGACAGTTGGCCCAGAAGGCAGGATCAGCAGACAGCTTCTTGAGGAGTGGATGCATAAGGAAGTGCTTAAGGGGAGAGGGGAACGTGCCAGTGGTGAAAGTGTGATTACAAAAATCGGCCAAGGCTGGAGTGAGGGTGTGCATTAAAACACATATTTATATTGTTCTGCTAGTGCAGTGTGCGGCATATCCCTTCAGCAGCACGTTTGTGGGTATTGCGCAAGCGTGATAATCTATGCCTGCCCAGAGTGTGGCACGACCAGTGATTTGTTGCTGAGTTGGGGGGGCCCCCTCAGCATGGCTCGCAGGGGGGCCCCCACATTTTGTGTTACGCCACTGTTGAAATCCATAGCTAGGCGATGGGGGGACGATGGCACTGCTGTTGGGATTATTCAAGAATGCTTATACTGTTTGATGCTGTTGTAACCAAAATGCCAATAAAATTTGATTTTCAAAAAACATACTTTTCCTTTTCTGCCTCTACGGCCCCTAACGCAAACCACCCTGAACCAGTCACTCCCAACTTCTCCTCCGTGCTGCGCACCACGCAGCAATGGGGCATTTATATTTCTTGCAGTGTGTTCACAAGGGCTCCTCCTCCACAAGGAAAAACAGTGTAGAGAGACTTAACCACTCAACCACCAGGAACCACTTCACTCCCCACTTCTCCTCCGCACAGCACTCCGCACAGCAATGGGGCTCTTATAATTCTTGCAGTGTGTGTTCACAAGGGATCCTCCTCCACAAGGAAAAACAGTATAGAGAGACTCAACCACTCGACCACTAGGAAACACTTCACTCCCCACTTCCCCGTGCCGTGCTCCGCGCAGCAATGGGGCTTTTATAATTCTTGCAGTGTGAGTTCACAAGGGCTCCTCCTCCACAAGGCAAAACGGTGTAAAGAGACTCAACCAATCGACAACCAGGAACCACTACACTGCCATGTCTTGCGCTATATACAAAAAAAAGGGTGTGGGATAGGGTTCACAGGAAAGAAAGAAGTGTTCACAAATAATAAGTCAGGATGCAGCAGTCGGGTCTCCCTTCCCCACGTTTTGAGCATGGGACAAAGTAGGACTCTGGAGCACAGCACACGCTCGAGCTTTTCCAGCACGAACTAACAGTTCCGTTCTCAGCTTGTCAGGGCCTTCAGTGGTTAAGTCTCTTTTCTACTACAAAAAAATCTCTTGCCTCCGAGGACCTGATGTCTTCAATAAAAATAATAAACAAAAGTTCCTTTCAGCTTGCACATTAGGTGATGCCTTTTTCACCCTTGGATCCCCCTCGTTCGGGCACAGATCCCTCTCGATCGTTAGCCTCCCTCTGCTTGGTTCACTATGGCTTTCCATACAATCTTCATCTGTACCCTTCATAAATCTTAATGTCTTTTTAAACAGTTCACTGTGGACATCCCTCGGTCAGATTCACGCTTGTCAACACACTGTTAATCGGGACTTCAGACTTCGCCTCTGTTCAGCATCCCTCGGTCGGGTCCACTCTTGTCAACTTTATGATGCAGGATTTGCTTACCTTAGTTTTCACAATCATCTGTTGGTCAAAGGCTTTCGACTGTACAGAGGATTTTACTAGACCTCCTTATGACCACTTTGACCCCTTTCTCGCCTTTCTCTCAAGGCCTTCTGGTTACGGTAGTTCAACAACAGGGTAATCGGCCAGAGTTTTTCAAGTGAGCAGCCATGTGGTGCTTGAATCTGCTATACTGGCTTTCCCCTTGTGCATTAATAGTTCTTTGTACTTTCTTTAATCAGCCGCTTGATCATTCATTCAACAACATTCGGTTTCTTATCGGCTCCCCCCTCAACTCACTGGCTGTGATGAACTGCTTGGCTTTCTTGTCTGTGGAGTCAACGCTAGTACAATTGGACCACGCGTCTCTCCCCGGCTTGGCTGTCAGCGGAGGAGGCGCCCATGTACCGTTGACATCTGCTGCAACACACACAGGCTATTGTTCGTGGTCTTGCGATTCCTTCTCTCCTTGGTATCCTCTCGATTCGTGCCATCTTTCTCCTCCTCTTGAACTGCTGTGCTGAGTTAGCTCTCCCATCGTGAGGTAGGCCTTGCTCGTATTGTGCTCTTGTGCTCCAACTTTTATCCCTGTGGGAAAGGCAAAAGGGGTGTCAGGTGTGTGTGATTCAGGTTAATTGCCTGACTTTGCCTGACCCTGGCGTTGGGATATATCAGGTAAATGACCTTGGTGTTTGTCTGTAGTTTCTCGCGGTGTGCGAAAGTGTTTGTGCCGGAAAAGGGGTGTGGGGGGTACAGTGTCAGATGGGGAAAAGGTATAACGAGAAGGGGGATACCCCGTCTCACCCATTGGTGTCCCACTTCCACTCCCCAAGGACCCCCCCATCCAGGTGATCCTCCCTCACTGGTACACACCCGGGAATTGCATCTAATAGTGATGGCCGTGTCCTGGCCACCTGGGTGACAGATCCTCAGGGACTAATAAGTGAGACACCTTCAGTTTCTCACAGTATCCCCCGTTCCTGTCCGTTAAAGGTACAAGCTCTATCACACCTTTCCCTAGCAGGATGGAAACTTCATGCAAAAGGGAATGAATCTGGAGTTTTGCGTGAGTGGCTCCTAGGTGGATGATCCAGAGGCCTTTTCAAAAAGCAGAGGCACTAACCCTGGGCCACTGTTTGCAATGCCCAAACATCAGAAGTAATGCCCCGCCATTCTTCCAAATGTTGACTGAGCCTGCCCCCCACCGCAGTTCTGTGGACTAAGGCCTCAGAGTGGTTTTGGGGCCGCTGAAGCAGCGGCTGAAGGTAAGGCAGCTAGTGCCTGGGCAGACTTTCCACCTCTACCTCGTCCACCACAAGGGAATTTTTTGTGGCCTTTTTGACTGGCTTGACCACTCACTCTTCCAAAGAAAGTATAGTAGCGAAAGGGCCAACCCCTCATCCCTCATCCCTGCCTAGTCGGATGGGACAGTCGGATGAGACAGCTGAAGGTGTTTTATAGCGGCAATGAAAGAGTTGGCTGTCGCCTTGGAAGTTTTTCAAGACTTTACAGAAGTTTACAGAAGTTGAATTCCTTGGATTTATCGTGACTCCAAAAGGAGTCCGAATGGACTCTCCAAAGGTGGACACAATTCTCAAGTGGCCATCACCCAGTTCAGTTAAAGGGGTACAAAGCATGCTTGGATTTGCTAATTTCTACCGCAGATTTATTCCTGACTTCTCACATGTTGTACACCCCATCACAGCACTTTTGCGAAAAAATTAACGCTTCTTGTGGACCGAAGAGGCTGAAAAAGCCTTCCAAGAGCTGAAATTGAAATTCACGTCGGCACCTGTCTTAAAGCATCCACGCCCTGAGCTCCCATAAATAGTTGAAACCGATACATCCAGTTTAGCCATGGGAGCTGTCCTGTCCCAGAAGGATCCTGAAACCGGTCAACTTCATCCAGTAGCATTTTGGTCCAGAAAGTTCTCGGCCCCCGAGTTAAACTATGCGGTTACCGATAAAGAGTTGTTAGCCATCAAATCCGCCTTCAAGGCTTGGCGGCATTATCTTCTCGGTGCCAGGCACACCATTACTGTAATCACCGATCACAGGAACTTGCAGTATTTAAAAACAGCCAAGGCCCAATCATTGCGTCAACTTCGATGGGCATTATTCCTTGCCGAATTCGATTTTGTGATCACTTATCGACCAGGTTGTAAGAATGGTAAGGCAGATGCCTTATCCCGAATAGGGATGGGAGAAGCATATTCGAACCCTGAACCGGTGCCTATTATTCCAGAACAAAGAATTCTTGGCATAACTACTCTACAGACTTTAGAAGATATTCATTTAAAAATCCAACAACTTTTCGATTCAGCAGCCCTGCAGGACTGGGTAAAAAAGGGCCAAGATTACTCAGTCATCAATGACTTACCTTACTATCAAGGGCGTCTATTTCTACCACACAAGGAACTACAAGAACTAGTCATCTCCAATTACCATGATGCTCTGATAGAAGGGCACCCAGGTATTGCAAAGACTGAAGCTAAAATGAAAAGACAATTCTGATGGCCTAGCTGGCGAAAAGACGTAAAGTCATTTATACTGTCTTGTGGCATCTGCGCCCAAAACAAAAGTCAGAAGAAAAAAACAGCCGGTCTTTACAGCCTTTAGATATTCCACCCACACCATGGCACACTTTGTCT
Source organism: Ambystoma mexicanum (assembly GCF_040938575.1). NCBI lineage: Eukaryota > Metazoa > Chordata > Amphibia > Caudata > Ambystomatidae > Ambystoma > Ambystoma mexicanum. The sequence goes on from NC_090936.1 coordinate 116,856,188, forward strand.
TTAGACTTTATTAATGATCTACCGCCATGTAATGGATTCAACACCATTCTAGTTATTGTGGATCTTTTTTCCAAGATGGCCCACTTCATTCCTTTAAAAGGATTACCTTCCGCTTCAATTTTTGTCAAGGAATTTCTCGAAAACATTGTTCGAATACATGGATTTCCTTCCGTATTGATCTCTGACCGAGGTAGTCAGTTCATTTTGCAATTTTGGAAGAAATGTTGTCAATTGGCGCAAATCGACGTAAGGTTATCAACCAGTCACCATCCCCAAACCGATGGTCAGACGGAGAGGACCAACCAGACTCTTAAACAATACCTACGTTGTATGCTTCACCAAACCGAAAGTATTTGGAAAGATATTTTATAGATTTCTGAATACGCATACAATAACTCTGTACATTCAGGAACCGGACAAAGCCCCTTTTATACCATATATGGACATCATCCTCGAACCTCAGAACTCGATTCGCCCCAGCACTTAGAAATGCCGGCAGTGACTCATCTGCACTCTACTATTACACAAGCCTTTAGGGAGGCAACAGAACATTTGAAACAAGCAAAAGAAAAATACAAGAAAAATGCTGATCAACATACAAGTGAGACTCCACCATATCGGATCGGAGATCAAGTTTGGCTGGCTACAAGACACATACCTCTGAAAGGAACTCAGACTTTTAATCCTAGATATTTGGGACCTTACACCATTAAGGCCATTATCAACCCGGTGGCCGTCAAATTAGAATTACCCTCTAATATGCGAATTCATCCTGTCTTTCATGTTTCACTTCTAAAACCAGTTCAACCCGGGAAAAAATTAACCAAACCACCTGACCCCATCCTAATAGATGGAGAACCTGAATTCGAGGTAAAAAACATCCTGGACTCTAAGATGGTTAAATCAAGACTTTTTTATTTAATCGACTGGAAGGGTTACGGACCACAAGAAAGGTCATGGGAACCTAATGACCACGTTCATGCTCCTCGGTTGGTGAAAAAATTCCATCGGAACTTCCCAGACAAGCCAGGGCGAAGAGGAAGAACAACTTTAGGAGGGGCCTTGGGGGGGAGTGCTGTCATGATGCCTACCCCCGGACATCCGAATCGAGTCCATCAGCCCCGGCAGCAGGCATCCAGATACTTATTAAAACCCCAGCAGCCTCGGCTGGGGGCTTTTTTGGTTCAGTCCTGGTGCCTTAGGCGCCATGCTCATCATAGAAATCAGTTCTGGCGCCATAGGCGCCAGGCTCATAGACATTACTTACCTCATGCAGACCTTGCTGCAAATGAATCCAAGCCAACCTGAGGCCTGGATGGGACTATTTTATTACAGGGACTATTTTTTTACTCAGTGTGGTTCTGGGGAACTTCTTACCTGGAACTACTTTGGAGGCTATTTAAACCACGCACGAACAGCAGCACACGCTTCGCGTTATTCTGCATTCTGCAGCGTAACGCTCCCCGTGCCTGCAAGTCAGCATCCAGTCTTCTGCCACGTCCGCCTCGAATCCAGAGCTCCTAGAAAAAGGGGAAAGAAGGAGAAAAGGTTAGATGACGGACATTATTTTAATTCCTTACCTGATTTCGGATCCAGCATGCTCCGAGCCTGGAAAGGACATTATTTCAGCACGTGTCGCATCGCCAGCAGCAGCGCCGCGTCATACTCACCAGTCCACAGCATCTTTCGACTCGGCGCTGCCTCCATAATTTTCCTCGTCAAACTCCAGCACCTGGGGGAAAACAAAAGAAATAGCAAGGTGAGCCGAGAGAGCCGACAAATACAATCTCTTTTACTTACCTGATTTACCACCGGAGGGGAGGGATTGCCCTTTAATACGCCATATCGTCCTATGCCGCACCTATAAAGGGAGAGAAAACAACAAGTTAACTTTTACCGGACAGTGTTGGGTAATACAGACTCTTACCTGAACGCCATCAGCTGCCTCCAGGCAATATTCTTTTGGACCCAGCTGCAATTCAACAAGGGAATGGAACAAGAGTGAAAATCGGACCTATTGAACTCATTGAACTTTATAAACCCTGGAGTCAATATTCCTCCAGAACTCCTCCAGTACCTTCAAACCAGTGAAGTAACTGGTATCTACGTGCCCCTGCATGCCACGCAGGATGGAGAGCTCATCATTTAAAAACATAAGGTGAGGTTACTAAATGGGGATATCGGAGGTGACTAGTGGGGAGAACGAGAACAGTGGGGGGGCCATCACTAAAATCCACGGGTGGCTTAATCCCTTTCTCCACTTGCAGGAGAATACTTCTACTGGTCAAGCAGACGAGATTAGGCAGGCCAGTCCAGACTGTCATCTCTGCACTACGCATCACGTTGGTGGAGACCGCAGCTGTCTGGGTCCGATCGACGCCCCTGTGGGAACCAGGTGAGCGTAACAATTGCAGACTCATCTTTGCAGAGGCGACACTAATTTGTCGGAGATAGACCTCTTACAGCGCGGATTTCATTTGTTGGGAGTAGATTTAAATAAGCCCTTAGAAAAAATAACCTCAGTGATTTGTTAGGAAACCTTTTGACAATTTTGATAGCAGAGTGAAGTTTTTTGGACTGAAAAGGCAGGTGAACAAGTAGCCTGTTTTTATCGGCCAGATCTTGTGTTTCAATCCAGTCCGCCTGGTCCATTTTCCGCTTCACTTTTGTTGGGTTCTGTATCAGGTCATCTTCCGAGCACGCAATGTTATCAAGTTGAGATCTTTTCTTGACTGCCCATGTTGTTAGCATCTTACAGCCACTGGTCTTCATTTCCGTATTCATCATGCTGTACATAGGAGGAGATTCTGGCATGATCACTTTCCTAAACAGAGCCATTTCGCTAGCTTCGATTGCCGCTATCAGGGAAGGTAGACCCAGTTCTCTCCTTATTGCCGGGGCCGAAGTTGAGTTTGGAAATTGTAGGACCTTACGCCAAAAGTGGCCTTCAAGTTTTTGCCATATGGTCGAGTAGATTGTTGGCATAGCTTCACCTCCATACACCTGATTTGGAACGACTTTGGCCTTGTAAAACTTTAAGACCGGTAACAGAGAGAAACACGATATTTCCTGTCTATTACGCGTGCTTGTGTAGTTAGTTTTCGTGTCTTCTCCCATACGTGGTTCTGCATCGTTTTCTCACATTTTAAACTGTCCACCATCACGCCCAGGTACTTGAAGTCTTTCACCACTTCGATGTTGGTGTTTTCGAGGTTCCAGCGGTGGATTTTTGGTTTCCTTTTTGATGGTTTATTTAAGATCAGTGTCTTCGTTTTTTCTCTATTCATCTCCAAGTTGTTTTTTGATATATAATTGGCTAGGTTGTTTAATTGTCTTTGCAGGCCAATCGAAGTCTGATCTAAGAGAATAATTCCATCAACATAGAGTAGGCGGTCTACCGCTGTCTGCCCAATTTTGGGTGGAAAGATTCTGATGGAACTGCTCTCTTCTTTATAGTCGCCCAAGAAGGAGATAAACAGTGCCGGGGCGAGAGGGCAGCCCTGCTTTACCCCTCTATGTGTTGGTATTTCGTCCGACAAGGGGCCTCTTTGATTTAGCTTGACTCTCATTGAAGTCGCAGAATGAAGGTCCTTGATTGGCTCTAAGATTTGTTGTGGACAGTTCCAATGATCCAGTTTGGACCACAGCATCTCTCTAACTATCTGGTAAAATGCTTGGGTGAGATCTATGAAACCCAAGAACACCTTCCCTTTTCCAGGCAAGATTTTGTTTTTTATGATGCTCAGCATTATAATGTTGACCGTCGTTCCCGAGTTTTTCATGAACCCAGCTTGGAAGAGGTCAGCGCATGGCAAGGTTTTTGTCCATTTTTGGAAGCTTCTCAAGAGTAGGGAGCGGTAGATCTTTCCTATCGTGTCCAATATGCGATCGGGCGGTAGTTGACGGGATCCACCATATCGCCCTTTTTGAAGATCGGGACTACCACGGACGAGGTCCAGGACCTCGAAATTGATCTTGACCGGCAGCATTCTTTGAACGCTTGGCTGATGAAGGATGCCCATTCTGCCGGGGGGTTCCTCAGATCGACGTTGGTAATCCCACCTGGGCCTGGGGCTCTGGAAGGTTTTAGTTTCCTTATAACCTCCTCAGTGTCATCTTTGTTTGAGAGGTCTTCTCAACTGGTAATGTTGTGGACCTTTGGAGAGATGGTTGCCAGAGGTGGAGGCTGAAATATGCAGGTAAAATGCTATTTCCAATACTCCTCAGACACACTGTTTGTCACCATGAGAGTCGGAGCTTGACCAACCTTTTTAATCAATTGCCAGCCAGAAGGCTCTGGAATTTCTGCCTGCTAACTTCCTCAGCATCTCATCAGAGTCTTGCTGATAGAGAAATCCTCGATAGAATCTTAACCAGGATTTGTACTTCTTTTGTTCTTCTAGAAATACTTTCTGTAAGAGGTTGGAGTTGGATTTTGCAGCCTGTTTCTTCAATTTCCTGATAGTTTGGCGTTTGATCACAGCACTTTGTCGTACTCGTGGAGAGGTATTTGATTTTACCTTGTTGTTTTGGGCATGCTTGACTGATATGGTAATAATAGTGGTTGATAGCCAATTTGTGGTATGGTCCCCTGCTCTTTCCTGGAAAGTTGGCTTGCGTAATTTTCTAAAAGTTCTTTAATTCTTTCCACCGTTAATCTCAGGCGATTTCCTTGAGCGGTGGGTTCGGTTTCTTCGGGCATTTGGAGTATGGTAAAGCTCTCAGTGAGCCATGTTATTTTAAGGATGTTATGATCACTAGCCTCAGCCTGTGAGACCGGGAAAGATGTTATCAGGTTAAGCATCGCTTCTGAAGTGAAGATGTAGTCAATTGTGGCTTTTTGGCCACCTCTTTCCCATGCTGAAATATGGACCGCTGGGGGAAAAGACTGCTCGATGTTGTGGAGGTTTCTGGAGTCCGTTAGCGTTTGCCACTGTTGCCCGCGCGAGTGTACCAAAGCTTTTGGGCGTGTTGGATCATAGGTTAGGTCTCGCCTCGGGCACTTAGCATTCAGGTCTCCACTTATTATTATAAAAGCCTCTTCCGAGCCTGCAATGATTCCATCTATTTCTGTTTCGATAATGTTTAGAAACTTCTTATCCGTTATAGTATGAGGGTTCCAGTAAATTGTAATTATAGCGAGCCAGGTGGTCGTAGTGAATACAGAACGAGCAGCGGGACGCTCCCTCTTCACCAGTACTGCTAGATGGCTTTTGGTGGACGAGAGGCGTTTTTGTATTGAAAGACCACAGCCTGAGCGAACCGCCTGATGGGTGGCCCAGTGTGGCCTTTTGTTGCTGGAGAAACAACTACAGCGAAGCCATCTATTGCTGGAGTGTCTAGAAGCCACATTTCTTGAAGCGTTAACATGTCAAAATCACTGAGGTTTACATCCCCCGCTTTTGTTAGATGATTGTGGCCCCTAGTGTTCCACGACAACATTTTCAACGGAACAGTGGCTGAATTTTTCCCATTATAAGGTCCTCCTAGCTGTGGGGCCTCTGCATTTTTCATCATATTTTTGCGGGATAGAGTTGGTTGCTATTTGCTCGAGGAGTTTGTCAGAGCTCTCGGAAGCCACACCCAAAGTTGTTTAATCGGGTCAAATGTTGAGGAGTGGTTTCAGTGGTTGCGAGTACTGGTGGTGAAGAATTGCGGCATTCCTTGACAATCTGTCTCTGGCCCCTCGTCTTGGCTTCCAGTTCAGTACAGTGGCTGTCCTCGTTTGTTAGATGGTCGAGGTTTTGACCACCCTGGCTTAATCTCGGCGGCCTCGCTGTTTTTTGAGGGACGTTTGGATTCAAGGCCTCATTGGTAGTGTGATCATTGATGTGTTTGTGCGTGTTGCTCACGTGTAGTTTTTGGCGTTCAGTGTAGTTCCTATTGCAGGCCTCGGTTTTGGACCTGTAGTGTAGCCGCTGGGACGGGGGATGCCTACCCACAATTTGGTTTAGTGATTCGTGAGTGTTCCCTCTCATCTCCGTGACATAGTAGCCTCTTTTGAGGAGGTCTTCCTCTCCTTCTTTGATCGGCTGTCTTAGAACAGTGGCTCTTATATGCAGGTAGGCCTTAGCCTTCTGATCTTTATGATATGGCTCGACTAAAATAAGGTCGTCAGTCTTCAGCTCTTTCAATTCTCTGATGTTTTCCAGAACTTTCAGAACAGTCCCCCGATTTAAGGTTAGTGCTTCAGAGTTTTTCGGGATCTGTTCCAACTTAAAGGAATGGTTCGGTCAGAAATATTATTGTCCCTATGGTTCGACTATGTGTTTTTAAGCATACGTTGATCGATCGTACAAACATTTCCTAGGCACCTTACCAAAGTTTTCGTCTTTTGAACACAAGCGAAATCAGGTAGCAGGGCACGGCCATCTTGTGATAATCTCATCAGTTGCCGCATCGCCCTGGGTGGACTGCCTTTGTGGCACTAAATCATATCCCCCGCCCCTGAACCTGAAATCACTAGACGCGCACCGCCCATTTCACAACGCCAAAGCACGTCTCGTGTCAACATTCTCTGCGCTTCAGCTAATGACGTGTCGCCATGGAAATGGCAGGACGCCTCTTTCCTCAATAAGTATAAAGACCGTTTCACAACACACAACAGCAGATTTTGTATCCCATTCCTCTCCCTGTATTTCTTTCAGTATTCTGTAACTCGTTTCTGTGTTCTGGTCAGCTACCTTCGTTGCTTGTAGCCCGTGCGAACAGATACCAGTACCATCGCTGTAAATTATTTTCGTTTGTTTACCACACAATGGCAACAATAGTACCCTACCAGTACGAAGCCGAGTATTCTGAGGAGGAATTACTGGAAAGAGAAAGATCCGGAAACGATGGGGCTTCGGACGACAGTTGGGAGGACGATTCAACAGATCAAGAGCCTGATCCTAGTCGCATGGACGGCGTCTCCACCTGGTGTACCTGCAATCGGTGTGCGCTAATGCCAACAGATTTGGAGAACTGCTGCTGCAGAGAAAACTCTGGATGCTTGTCCTACATATCGCAAGGCCAGCCTCGGCCGCAATGCGTTACCGAGCTGCCAGACTTCAGGGCAGCCTGCCTCACACGGTCCGAGTTGAGGATTTTGATGGTGCTTATGCATGAACTTCACGCAACAGTCCGCCCTCGTAATCCAAGTAACAAGTAAGTATACTCTGGTTGTGATGTCAGTTAGGCCACTACTATTTCACGGTTTTCTCCTATATTCTTGTAACTTCAATATATCATTGTCATATCAATTTAGTCTTGCAATTCTCTAGTAATAGTCGTATAAAAGTCATTCAATATTGTGCAGTGTCTAGGTAGCATTTGTCCTGGCAAAAATGCCATAGGATACAAGAATGTCATTGACAACTAAGGAACAAGTTACTTACCTGTAACTGTTGTTCTCCAGCGTGGGTCTGCCATGGATTCACATGCTCATGAACATTCCCCGTCGTCAGGCTGGGAATCCTCGGTAAAGAAAAAATCAGTATCAGTTTTGTTTCTGATCTGTCTTTCGTAGTAGCAACCAATCACTGATCTCTGCGTCATACTGACCACAGCCAATGACCGCCCTCCACCCAAGCCCCGCCTCTTGCAGCCATCCTCAGATTTGGTAGCACGTGAAGTGGCAGTATGACCAAATGAAGAGCCGCAGAGGGGTAGGCGGGAGGGTTCGCATGTGAATCCATGCCAGACCCATGCTGGAGAACAACAGTTACAGGTAAGTAACTTGTTCCTTCTGCAGCATGGGGTCTGGCATGGATTCACATGCTCATGAATAAAGAATACATAGCAGTACACACATGCACAACCACGGGAGGTGGCAAAGGCTCAACATTAAGCATTACATCAAACTCAACATTAAGCAATTCTTACCTCCTCACCAGGCTCACCTTAGGCGAACAGATTGCGCAGCACTGCTTGGCCGACCCTGGACTCCTCCCTGGAATCCCGATCGACGCAGTAGAATTTCGTGAAGGTGTGCGTCGACCTCCACGTAGCAGCCCTGCAGATGTCCAGCAAGGGCACACCAGATAGGAACGCCGTGGTAGCTGCGATCGCTCTGGTGGAATGGGCTCTCGGACGGCCAGGCAGCGGTCGGTTTGCCAACCGATGACAGTACATGATACAGCCGGAGAGCCATCTGGAAATGGAGGCCTTTGAGAGAGCCTTCCCCTGATTGACAGGTCCAAAGTTCAGAAAAAGTTGTGACGTCTTCCGAAAACACTTTGTGCGGTCCACGTAAAACTTCAGCGCTCTAGCCACATCCAGCGAGTGCAAAGTCCTTTCGGCCGGCGACGAAGGCGACGGGAAGAAAACAGGCAACACCAAGGGTTCGTTGAGGTGGAAGTCCGACGGCACCTTGGGCATGAAGGAGGGGTGCGTCCTGAGCACTACCCTTGTGTCGTGAAAAGTCAAGTACGGGGGCTTGCAGGAAAGGGCCTGGATCTCTCCCACTCTTCGTGCGGAGGTGATGGCCACAAGAAACGCTGTTTTCCACGACAAGAACTTCAACGGAGCCGAGTGCAGAGGCTCAAACGGAGGTCCCATGAGCTTGGTCAGCACCACGTTGAGCTCCCACGCCGGGGCCGGAGCCTTCACCGGCGGGAACGATCTGAACAGTCCCTTCATGAATTCTTTCACCAGACGATGAGACCACAAAGATGTCCGCCCCGTGGTTCTGGTGTATCGGGAGATCGCAGCAAGATGAATCTTGATGGACCCGTGCGCCAGCCCAGCCTTGGCCAGCGTCAGAAGGTACGGCAGTACCTGGGGAGCCGTAATCCGTAGAGGGTTAATCTTCTGTGCGTGGCACCAGACAAGAGAGCCTCTTCCATTTGTGTCCATAGCATTTAAGAGTTGAGGACGCCCTGGCCTTTGCAAGAACCTCTCTGCAGTCGGCCGGTATGTCGTATCCTCCAAACTCTAACGCTGCAGGAGCCAGGCCTGCAAGTTCAGCGACTTTGGGTCGTGATGGAGGATGGCGCCTCCTTCCCTGGAGAGAAGATCCGCGTCCGCTGGCAGCTTGATTGACGGGGACGCTGACAAGTCCAGAAGGTCCGGGAACCATATCTGCCTCGGCCACGCAGGTGCGACGAGGATCATCCTGCACCGTGACCTCTTGAGCTGGTTGATGAGCCGGATCAGCAATGGCAATGGAGGGAACGCGTATAGAAACAGGCCCTCCCAGGGGAACGAGAAAGCATTGCCCATGCTCCTCGGCTGCGGAAACCTGCTGGCGAACCTCCGGTACTTGGAGTTCGTCGCCGCCGCGAACAGATCGATCTGGGGAGTGCCCCACCGTCGGAAGAGGCGGTCCACTAGATCCTGTCGTAGTTCCCACTCGTGGCACGAGCGCAGCTCTCTGCTGAGCGAGTCGGCGATGGTGTTTTTTATCCCTGCCAGATGAAACGGCACCAGAAACATCCCTTGGGCGACGGCCCAATGCCACAGATCCTGCGCCTCCTTGGACAGGGCTGGGGATCTGGTACCGCCTTGCTTCCTGATGTAGAACATGGTGGTGGTGTTGTCGGTGAAGATCCTCACCACCTTGCCATTGAGGGACGGAAGAAAGGACCTGAGGGCCCAAAACACTGCACGGAGCTCCAGGACGTTGATATGGAGGGACTTCTCCGTCGGAAGCCAAAGGCCTCTCGCGTGCAGATTTTCGGTGTGCGCTCCCCACCCTTCCAGGGAGGCATCCGTGGTCACTATCTCCTGGTGGCTGGGGGCCTGGAAGTCCATGCCCGCCGTCAGATGCGCGCGGGTGCCCCACCACGGGATCGCTCGTCGGAAACTCTCGTCGAGTGTGATCCTCTCCTCGAAGCTGCCCGTCGTCTGGATCCAGCGCGCGTCCAGGAATTCCTGCAACGGGCGCATCCGGAGCCTGCACAGGCGGATGAGATAAATGCAAGAAGACATCATTCCGAGGAGGAACTTGATGGACCTCACCCTGGCCACGTCCGCAACCAGCATCCGCTGCACCTTGCCCAAGATGGCCCTCGTCCTTTCCTCCGACGGAGAGGCCAGAAGCGACACTGTGTCGAGCTTCGCTCCCAGAAACAGAGCGTCTTGCGCGGGCACCAGGTGGGACGTAGTTTATGGAGAATCCCAGGTCCGTGAGTAGTTGGACGGTCCTTGCCGTGTGCTCCACGGCGAGCTCCTTCGTCTTTGCTCGGATGAGCCAGTCGTCCAGGTAGGGGAAGACGTGGATCCCCTCTCGGCGCAGCTGCGCCGCCACCGGTGCGAGGCACTTGGTGAACACCCTGGGTGCCGACCTCAATCCGAAGGGAAGGGCTCTGAACTGGTAGTGACGCCCTTGGACCACGAACCTGAGAAACTTTCGGTGTCCCTTTAGGATGGGAATATGGAAGTAGGCATCCTCCAAATCCAACGACGACAGGAAATCGCCCTCCTCCAGTTGACCCAGGACGTGTTGGAGGGTGACCATCCGGAACTTCTGTGCCTTGATGAATTTGTTCAGTCGTCGTAGGTCCAGGATGGGACGCCATCCTCCCGTCTTCTTCTTCACGAGGAAGTATCTTGAGTAAACTCCGGAGCCCCGAAGCCTCTTTGGGACGAGCTCGATGGCGCCCTTCTTGAGCATCGCCTTTACCTCCAAGAGAAGTTGAGGGACGTGATGTTCTTTCCTGGCCACAGGGGGGACGCGCGGGCACCTCTTTAGAAACTCGAGCGGGTGACCCTTAGCTAGGGCGTCCAGCACCCAACGGTCGGTGGAGATGGACTCCCACACGCTGACGAAGCTCGCCAGCCGGCCTCCCACCGGGGTGCTTCGGTGGGGGCCCGACCCCACGGCCGGTTCAGTCCTGCTTCGACGAGGCTTTGCCGCCTTGTCCTCCTTGGCGACGACGGCGGGGTCCGCCTGACTTGCCTCGTCCCCTGTAAGCTTCCTGTGACGACGAACGGGCCGCTTGACGGTAGGTGGAAAATCTGCCGCTGGAACCTTTGGAGGCACCCTGTTTGCCTCCGCCGCTCCGAAAGGGCGGCCACCGTTGCTGGAGAACCCCAAGAGCCCGGGCCGTCTCCGTGTCCGCCTTGATGGCTTGAAGGGAACCGTCCATTGTTTTCCCAAACAGGCTGTTTCCGTCGAACGGCATGTCCAAGACTCTGGTCTGCACGTCCTGACGGAAGGCAGTAGCCTTGAGCCATCCACGCCGCCTAAGGCACACGCCGTTGCCCAACTGGTGAAATCCAGTGTCAGCGATGTCCGTCGCAATCGTAATGGCGTGGTCCGACGCCACCTCTCCTTCCTGCAAGATCTCTAGGGCTTCCGCCCTCTTGTCGTCTGGTAGGAAGTCCAGCAGGGGGGCCAGTTTGTACCACAACTCCCTGTCGTAGCGGGCTACGATAGCCAAGGCGTTGGCCGCCTTAATCGTCGTTGCTGCCGACGAGATGACTCTGCGTCCCGTCGTGTCTAATTTCTTTCCCTCGCCGTCCGGCGGGGAGGTTGATGTAGAGGCCGCCCCCCCCAGCTTTCTTCCTGGCCGCCGCGTAGACGACCGAGTCCGGGGTCGGCTGTGCCCGAAGGCACAAGGGGGCCGCGTCCGGGAGCCGGTACTTCTTCTAGTACCGATCCCTTCTAGCCGGCGTCGTGGATGGGTTCTTGAGGAGGGCGAGGCCCTCATCCCAAATATCGTCTAGTAGAGGTACAGCGAGGACCTTCTTCCTCTTGGTCTCGCGCCGTTGATAAAGGAAACCTTCCTTCTTCTTCTCTTTCGGGCAGAGCTGGAAAAGCTTGGATGCCCTGGCGATCATGGAGTGAAACGATCCAATCTCGTCGGGCGGGGAAGCCCGGGTGGGAGGTGACGACGGGAGATCCTCGTCGTAAACCTCGTCGTCTGTACCCGTCGCGGCCGTGTCAGTCCCCGTATCATCCCCACGTGTCGTGGATGGGGAGGAGGGCTGAACAGGGCGAGATGGCTGAAAAGGAGGTGGAGGGTGAATCCTTCTTCTCTTAGGGGGAGGGCTCCCAGAAGGGCCTGGCTCCGGGTCCCCCGTCGGGAGCGGTTCCTCCGTTGGTGGTAACGGCAGTCTCGTCCTTATCTCCGAGCATAAGGACTGTATAGCCAACAAAATGGCCGCCGAGTTGTCTTGCGGCACTGGTTGAGGGAGATCCGACGGGCGATCAGGAGCCCCGTCGGCATCCTCAACGCCCTCGTCCTCTTCCACGTCGGGGTCCCTCCCGACAGGATGGCCTTCTTCCACGCCAGAGCCGTGGCCTAAGACTTCGATCAGCTCCTCCTCAGAGGCTGAGGCCGAGTCCACGACGACCTCCTGCCCCCCCTTTTTCTTCTCCGTCGGAGGTTTCACGGGGGTCCTGTCGATGGGCACGAAAGAGGACTCCCTCCGCGGTGCAGGGAGATTCTGGGCCCCGGGGTCGCCACCACTGGTGTAGCCTCCACAGGCTGAGCCAGGGCCGCCACGACTGTCTCGATAGAGGCCTTGGCCAGATGGATCAAGGCTTTCCCCACCTTAGGTGCGCTCACCGCCTTCTCCTTGGGAGAGGGTCACCACCTCGCTCCCCCTCCGATGGGGCCTTAGGGCACGACCGGGGTCTCTCCAGGAGTTTCGCCGGGTGCTTGGCCTTCCTCTTACCCGAGCCAGAGCGTTGGCTCATGGTTGATGGCGCCAGGGAGGATGCGCCCTGCCTGGCGCCCGTAGAGCCCGACCGCTCGGCGCTCCCGGTGCCAGCGGACTCGTGGTGCTTGGCCTTCTGTTGGACCCCCGTCGCCGGGGCGCCCTCAAAGGTCTTAGAAGACCGCTCGGACTTCTTCTTCTTCTTCTCGCCTGACGGGCTCTTTCCTTCCAGCCAGTTGGCGAGACGCTGATGGCGGTCCTTCATGGTCCGCTCCAACATATTGCCGCAAAACGCACAGTCCTTCTCCACGTGCGTCTTGTCCTCATGTAGGTAGTAAAGGCAAAGGGAGTGTTCGTCCTCCTTAAAGACATTCTGAAGCTGGCATCCAGGGCAGACCCTGAACAGCTTTCCGGGCGTCGAGCTTCCCTTCTCCTGGGCCATGTTCGAGATGGGCCTGAGAAACTTCTGGAGTCCTCCAAAAGCGTGGCTCGAGGAAATCTTCACCCTTGAGGGGCGTAGACGAATCCGACACGGGTCCCTGTTGATCGGATGGAGAAACGGTGGAGCTTGAGGCTCTTCTGACCGAAAAAAGAGAAATTTTTCTGAGAAAAAACGTGAAAAATAGCACTAACGCTCGAGAGCAATAGCACGAGGATCCCAACACTTGAACGCGCGGTAAAAATCTGAGGATGGCTGCCAGAGGCGGGGCTTGGGTGGAGGGCGGTCATTGGCTGTGGTCAGTATGACGCAGAGATCAGTGATTGGTTGCTACTATGAAAGACAGATCAGAAACAAAACTGATACTGATTTTTTCTTTACCGAGGATTCCCAGCCTGACGACGGGGAATGTTCATGAGCATGTGAATCCATGCCAGACCCCATGCTGGAGAAGGTTTAATACACTTATCTTGGTCATTTAAAAACAGTTTGTATCTTTGTCTTTCACAGGTGGTACCGGCTGGTGGCCTATCGTTCTTTTACATGGTGGCTTCATGGTAGGTTTGGATACCGCATTCGACGAGTAATACCCGCCTGTGTCGTTGGTGCCATTAGAGAAACTTTCACCAGTGACAGCGGTCAGTACAGGGGATTTTCCCTCACTGTACTGCAACAATGTGTAGTAGTTTTGTGCCATCAAAATAAGAAACAAAATAACACACAACATACTTTTTTTATCATTGGTTGTTTCAGTTTTTCAGTGAATCAAGTGTGTCTCCATTCAGCAGTGTACCGGTGCTTTGTCTGCACGCCCCAGGAACATCCATCCCCCCTCCACCATCAAAGGCAGTTGGCACCAGTGGATGTGCGCTGCCAAAGGGTGCTGTCAGGGGCGCGAACGGCCAAGGTGCCAAACACCATGTACACTTCCAAGCTATCTTTCGCGCAGGGGTCATTGTTCACATGCCCTCCTCAGACCCTGTGTCTCCCGGCAGGCTCCCCTTGAAGCAGGCCGCGCCCCCGCAATCCACATAAGTGTGTCTCCATTCAGCAGTGTTCCGGTGCCTTGTCTGCACGCCCCAGGCCCATCCACCCCCCCTCCACTATCAAAGGCAGTTGGCACCAGTGGATGTGCGCTGGCAAGGGGTGCTGTCAGGGGTGTGAACGGCTAAGGTGCCAAACACCATGCACACTTCAAAGCTATCTTTCGCGCAGGGGTCATTGTTCACATGCCCTCCTCAGGCCCTGTGTCTCCAGGCAGTCTCCCCTTAAAGCAGGCCGCGCCCCCGCAATCCACATAAGTGTGTCTCCATTCAGCAGTGTTCCAGTGCCTTGTCTGCATGCCCCAGGCCCATCCATCCCCCCTCCACTATCAAAGGCAGTTGGCACCAGTGGATCTGCGCTGCCAAGGGGTGCTTTCAGGGGCGTGAACGGCCAAGGTGCCAAACACCATGTACACTTCAAAGCTATCTTTCGCGCAGGGGTCATTGTTCACATGCCCTCCTCAGATCCCGTGTCTCCAGGCAGGCTCCCCTTGAAGCAGGCCGCGCCCCCGCAATCCACATAAGTGTGTCTCCATTCAGCAGTGTTCCAGTGCCTTGTCTGCATGCCCCAGGCCCATCCATCCCCCCTCCACTATCAAAGGCAGTTGGCACCAGTGGATCTGCGCTGCCAAGGGGTGCTTTCAGGGGCGTGAACGGCCAAGGTGCCAAACACCATGTACACTTCAAAGCTATCTTTCGCGCAGGGGTCATTGTTCACATGCCCTCTTCAGACCCCGTGTCTCCAGGCAGGCTCCACTTGAAGCAGGCCACGCCCCCACAATCAACTTAAGTGTGTCTCCATTCAGCAGCGTTCCGTGCCTTGTCTGCATGCCCCAGGCCCATCCATCCCCCCTCCACTATCAAAGGCAGTTGGCACCAGTGGATGTGCGCTGCCAAGGGGTGCTGTCAGGGGCGCGAACGGCCAACGTGCCAAACACCATGTACACTTCAAAGCTATCTTTCGCGCAGGGGTCATTGTTCACATGCCCTCCTCAGACTTCGTGTCTCCAGGCAGGCTCCCCTTAAAGCAGGCCGCACCCCTGCAATCCACATAAGTGTCTCTCCATTCAGCAGTGTTCCGGTGCCTTGTCTGCACGCCCCAGGCCCATCCATTCCCCCTCCACTATCAAAGGCAGTTGGCACCAGTGGATCTGCGCTGCCAAGGGGTGCTGTCAGGGGCGCGAACGGCCAAGGTGCCAAACACCATGTACACTTCAAAGCTATCTTTCGCGCAGGGGTCATTGTTCACATGCCCTCCTCACACCCAATGTCTCCAGGCAGGCTCCCCTTAAAGCAGGCCGCACCCCCGCGATCCACATAAGTGTCTCTCCATTCAGCAGTGTTCTGGTGCCTTGTCTGCACGCCCCAGGCCCATCCATCCCCCCTCCACTATCAAAGGCAGTTGGCACCAGTGGATGTGCGCTGCCAAGGGGTGCTGTCAGGGGCGCGAACGGCCAAGGTGCCAAACACCATGTACACTTCCAAGCTATCTTTCGCGCAGGGGTCATTGTTCACATGCCCTCCTCAGACCCTGTGTCTCCCGGCAGGCTCCCCTTGAAGCAGGCCGCGCCCCCGCAATCCACATAAGTGTGTCTCCATTCAGCAGTGTTCCGGTGCCTTGTCTGCACGCCCCAGGCCCATCCATCCCCCCTCCACTATCAAAGGCAGTTGGCACCAGTGGATGTGCGCTGGCAAGGGGTGCTGTCAGGGGTGTGAACGGCTAAGGTGCCAAACACCATGCACACTTCAAAGCTATCTTTCGCGCAGGGGTCATTGGTCACATGCCCTCCTCAGGCCCTGTGTCTCCAGGCAGTCTCCCCTTAAAGCAGGCCGCGCCCCCGCAATCCACATAAGTGTGTCTCCATTCAGCAGTGTTCCAGTGCCTTGTCTGCATGCCCCAGGCCCATCCATCCCCCCTCCACTATCAAAGGCAGTTGGCACCAGTGGATCTGCGCTGCCAAGGGGTGCTTTCAGGGGCGTGAACGGCCAAGGTGCCAAACACCATGTACACTTCAAAGCTATCTTTCGCGCAGGGGTCATTGTTCACATGCCCTCCTCAGATCCCGTGTCTCCAGGCAGGCTCCCCTTGAAGCAGGCCGCGCCCCCGCAATCCACATAAGTGTGTCTCCATTCAGCAGTGTTCCAGTGCCTTGTCTGCATGCCCCAGGCCCATCCATCCCCCCTCCACTATCAAAGGCAGTTGGCACCAGTGGATCTGCGCTGCCAAGGGGTGCTTTCAGGGGCGTGAACGGCCAAGGTGCCAAACACCATGTACACTTCAAAGCTATCTTTCGCGCAGGGGTCATTGTTCACATGCCCTCTTCAGACCCCGTGGCTCCAGGCAGGCTCCACTTGAAGCAGGCCACGCCCCCACAATCAACTTAAGTGTGTCTCCATTCAGCAGCGTTCCGTGCCTTGTCTGCATGCCCCAGGCCCATCCATCCCCCCTCCACTATCAAAGGCAGTTGGCACCAGTGGATGTGCGCTGCCAAGGGGTGCTGTCAGGGGCGCGAACGGCCAACGTGCCAAACACCATGTACACTTCAAAGCTATCTTTCGCGCAGGGGTCATTGTTCACATGCCCTCCTCAGACTCCGTGTCTCCAGGCAGGCTCCCCTTAAAGCAGGCCGCACCCCTGCAATCCACATAAGTGTCTCTCCATTCAGCAGTGTTCCGGTGCCTTGTCTGCACGCCCCAGGCCCATCCATCCCCCCTCCACTATCAAAGGCAGTTGGCACCAGTGGATCTGCGCTGCCAAGGGGTGCTGTCAGGGGCGCGAACGGCCGAGGTGCCAAACACCATGTACACTTCAAAGCTATCTTTCGCGCAGGGGTCATTGTTCACATGCCCTCCTCAGACCCAATGTCTCCAGGCAGGCTCCCCTTAAAGCAGGCCGCACCCCCGCGATCCACATAAGTGTCTCTCCATTCAGCAGTGTTCTGGTGCCTTGTCTGCACGCCCCAGGCCCATCCATCCCCCCTCCACTATCAAAGGCAGTTGGCACCAGTGGATGTGCGCTGCCAAGGGGTGCTGTCAGGGGCGCGAACGGCCAAGGTGCCAAACACCATGTACACTTCAAAGCTATCTTTCGCGCAGGGGTCATTGGTCACATGCCCTCCTCAGACCCCGTGTCTCCGGGCAGGCTCCCCTTGAAGCAGGCAGCACCCCCGCAATCCAAGTACTACCACGACATATACACGTCATTCATTCACATACACACCCCTTTTTGTAATTCTTTATAAACCACTTGATATTTATCATGAGAACATCTTTGAGCACTGCAAGTCAACTCGTGAACGTGCTACCTGAGAACCCTGGTGACCGATGCTAACCTGCTCGTCATTGTGCTATCTGTGAACTTCTGTGACCGCTGCGAGTCAACTCGTCAGTGTGCTACCTGTGAACATCTCCCTGTTCTCCTGCCACTAACTACTCTGCTTGCTGAATCAAACTGTTTGTTGGTCAAGGTAAGAGCATGTATCCTAATCATATCTCCTTCATCTGTAAATTTCTATCTATTTCGAACTAACATACTCAGTAGTGCTATGTTCATTCTTCTCATTGCTATTGACTTGAGTTTCATTTGTTATGTTATCGATATATATCAATTTTCATCATTTTCAATTGGCATCGAATTGCATCCTTCGCGGACCGTGTCTATAATATAAGCATGTTTCCTTTTCATGCACGATAGTACATTCATGGGACGAGTAACATATTCTGATTTTCGTCACATCAATGAATTGTTTATGAAAGATATCCTATAATACAGCCGCCCACGCTGCACTGGTTTTGCTGTGGTGACCAAAACAAAGCTTGCATTGAAGAACGTATGGTCTAATTCCTTCTTTCTCACATTTTATGCAAAGTAAAATTTGAATAATGTTGACCTTTTTGTTTGCAGAATTTACAACAATGCCTGCATGTTTTTCGATTTTTGCCCTTCGAAGACCCATGACAAATCTGAATGCACTACAATGCATGTATTCCCTAAGACTGTAGATCGAATTAAAGAATGGGTCAGATATTGCGGATATGCACCGGCAGAGCTTGAAAGTCGAGTAAAAAAAGTCTTGGAGGACAAGAGGGGTGATCGATACTGCATCTGCAGTCTGCACTTTACCCCGAATATGTACGACACATCCTTGTACACAAAGAAGAATCAACTGAGAACGACTCGAAAATTACTCCCATACGCTAATCCGACTTTATTCGTTCACATGCCGCCACAGGTGAGTCACGCTTTCGGATTTAGCTTTAGGCCTTACGGTAGTGTGCAAGTAACCAAATGAATTGATTGGTATTATAGGTGTAAATGTCACTAATAACTATGCTATACTCTCCTTTGAAATAAGCATAATGTTTTCATAATCTGTCTACTTACATGCCAATTTTTAAGATTAGCATTTCTAAATCAAATAATATTTTCCCTTTACAACTCCAGGACTATGCACTGAATATGAAGGAACAAGATTCAGCATCCATGTCTTGCCTGGAGTACCAACCACTTTGAGCGCGTATCAGGTAGTCTTACTTAGCTATTCAGTTCCGTAATTGTTTTATGCATGGAATTTGAGATAATCTGATCATATTTACATACCGTGCCATTCGTTTACACAATGTTTCATTTGTGGCTTAATATTTATATGTACCTTTGTCATCCCCCCAAAGTGTGTGTTCAATTTACAATATTTCCATCCATACTAATGCAAGTACTGTGTTTCAGAGAGATGCTGGAGCGTCCTCTACAATTACAACATCCCTTGTAGTTGATCCAGATGTATGGGTACTGACAGCTCCATCGAATGAGATAATCTGATCATATTTACATATCGTGTCATTCGCTTACACAACGTTTCATTCGTGGTTTGCTATTGATATGTACCGTTGTCCGCGTCCCAATGTGTGTGTTCAATTTCCAATATTTTCATCCTTACTAATGCAAGTACTATGTTTCAGGGAGATGCGGAAGCGTCCACTACAAGTACATCATCCCTTGTAGTTGATCCAGAGCCAGATGTATGCGTACTGACAGTTCCATCGAATGAGATAATCTGATCATATTTACATATCGTGTCATTCATTTACACAACGTTTCATTCATGGTTTGCTATTGATATGTACCTTTGTCCGCGTCCCAATGTGTGTGTTCAATTTCCAATATTTTCATCCTTACTAATGCAAGTACTGTGTTTCAGGGAGATGTTGAAGCGTCGACTACAATTACATCATCCCTTGTAGTTGATCCAGAGCCAGAGGTATGCATACTGACAGTTCCATCGAATGAGATAATCTGATCATATTTACATACCGTGTCATTCGTTTACACAATGTTTCATTCGTGGCTTAATATTTATATGTACCTTTGTCGTCGTCCCAAAGTGTGTGTTCAGTTTCCAATATTTTTATCCATACTAATGCAAGTACTGTGTTTCAGGGAATTGCTGGAGCTTACTCTACAATTACATCATCCATTGTAGTCGATCCGGAGCCAGAGGTATGTATACTGACAGTACCCTCTAATGAAAGAAAGTCTGTCTAATTTTATTTGTAATACAAATGATTTATTATAAATGGATACTCTTTTCTAGGGATGTATACAAGATCTGTATATTGAACAGGAGGCTTGTGGATCTGAGTCGGTGCACCAGCTCACTGTTGGTGATGTTAGAGTAAAGAAGGTTTCAACGAAAAGAAAGTAAAATAAGGTTATTTATAAACAGTTTCTATTTTTAGCAATTGTTTTGTGCTGAGGCCTTCATTATATGCCTTTTTTTAATGTAAATTGTACGACACTGTATGTTGGATTTACACTGAACATCCTTTTTCCTATCTGTCCTGTAGTTACCCGATGTAGTACAGACTTTGCAGACACAGACAGCGACACAAATGAGAGATGCTGCTTGCCAAACTGTTTTCACCATGGAGGAAATATTAATTGAGGCGCGGCGTGTTCAGACTCGAGATGCCTTTGTCCAATGGCCAGAAAAGGAATTTAATGTGACCGGCGAATCCAGCAAAGTGTTTTTGGACCATTGCTACAATGCGACTACACGACCAGAAGAAGATGAAACTGAATGTATTGAAAATACTTTTGAATTAGTCGCAGAGCACTTGACACAATCGTACCCGCCAAATAAATGCCACCCAACAAGCAGTCAACATTGATGTTTTCTCTTATTCACGGTCAAGTAACAGATGTTGAAATGACAGAGACTGAAGCATCAACACAACTGACCGACGAACTAGACAAAGATCTCAACTATAGTATGTCCAGTTTGGTTGATATGTCCACAACGGTTCAGTCCGAAACAACATTAATGCAGGATGACAGTCTAATAAAGGAGGCCAAATACATAGTATTCGACAGCAGCTTGATGGAGAGTATAAAGATGCTGAAATGTGTGCATTCAGTGAGAGGGGAAGTATGTGGGAAGCCAATGGTGAATGTGACTCGTCTAACACAAGGCAGTAACCTCAAAATACATGCCACCTGTGAAATGTTGCATAAAACATTTTCATGGTCCACTCAACCGATGCTGGTGAAACTGCCAGCTGGCAATCTACTGTGTGCAGCAGCTTTAGGCCAGTGGGTGCCAAGGCAATGTACCTGGAGGGGTGAAGGCTGTAGGTGATTGGGTGTGGGAGGCCAAGACCCAGGAGGACACATAAGGGCCCTGGTCACCAATCTCAGCAACTGTGGCAATTTAGCAGAGGAGGGAGGAAAGGAAGGAGGAGGTGAAAAGGAAAGTCTTGAGGAGCTTCTGGAATTTGAGGAGATCCGGCTCAAGACGAATAGGAAGAGGAAGTATGTTCCATAGGAGGAAGCCAGCTGAGGAAAGAGATTTCCACCAGCTCGCTGTTTAACGAAGCACTTAACACAAAGAAGATCTCATTCCAAGTCCGGCTGTAACCCTGCTGGTACTACCGGCGGGTTGCCGTCGGACTCTGAATGATTTACAGGCGCCTGACTTCCCGGTGCCCGGAAAGTTCGGTGCCGGTAAAATGTTGTTCCCCATTCCCATAGGACTCTATGGGAGTGGGGACCACGGAAGCACCAGCACCGTTGCTAACAGTGCCGGTGCTTCCGTGACAGTCTGCCTACCGTGGCTCCAGCAGGCATACCTGTAGTATGTCGGTCTGGAAATAACGGTGCTGTTAAGCTTACCAGCACAGTTGTTTCCGGACTGGCATACACTGTAATACACTGTAATGAGCCCCAATGAGTTGGTGCCGGAGGAGCGTAGAGAATTGGAGGGAGAATATTAGTGAGAGCAAGTTGTAGATATTGTGCTTCCCCGGCCCCAGATAGCCTTATGGATGATGCAGAGGGATTTAAATTTGATCCTTGCAGTAACCAGGAGCCAGTGGAGAGTTTTTAGGGCTGGAGACATGTGAACCCTGGGGTTGAGGCCAAGGATAAGATAAGTCTTGCAGCCCTATTCTGGATTAGCTGGAGGGGTCGTAAAGAGGAAGAAGGTAGATTATTTCAGTAGTCTAGACTAGAGAGAACCAAAGCTCTAGAGATTTTGAGTTTCTGGGGGACAGTGAGGAAAGGAAGAATTCTTTTGAGGAGATGGTGTTGAAAGTGGGAGTTCCTGGTAAAGTCCTGAATGTGAGGGATGAAGGAGAGAGAGAGGAGGAGTCGAAGATGACTCCAAGGTTTCTGGCCTCAGATGAAGGAGAAGGGGGAGAGCCCATAGAAGATGGCCTTAGCGAGGGACAGAAAGAGGGAGCAGGGGTCCCAGTAGGAAGGATCTCAGTCTTGCTGGTGTTGAGGCAGAGATCATTGGAATTACACCAGGACGGGTTGGCAGATAGGCAGTCACGAATAAAGGAGGAAATGAGAAGAGGATCAGAGGGAAGATTGAAGAAGAGTTGTGTGTCATCTGCTTAATAGTGGAAGTTTGGGGAGAAGATGGAAATGAGGTGTGCAAGCGGAGCAAGGTAGTTGTTAAAGAGCCAGGGAGAAAGGTTGGAGCCCTGAGGGATGTCGCAGGTGGAGACAGAGGTGGGGGAGGAGAAAGATCCCAAAAATAATAACCTGGGACAGATGGTCACTGAGGAAGGAGGTCAGCCAAACCAGTGCCCGCTCCGAGATACCTAGGGTATCGTGGAGCCATTTATGAGGATGGAGTGGTTGACCGTATCAAATGCAGAGGAGAGATCAAGTAAAATGAGAACAGAGAGTTGGACTCAAGAGATGCAAGCAGCTACTCACTGGTGTTCAGAAGAGCAGTTTCCGTGCCTCTGGATGCCCGGAATCCAGATTGATGGTCATGGGGGCAGCCAACAAGTTCAGTCTGCTGGGTCAGTTGGCGGAGGACCAGCTTCCCCAAGAGTTTCCCCAAGGAAGGGGGTGATAGATATGGGGCGGTACTTGGCTGGACCAGATAGGTCTGCAGAAGTCTTTTTCAGGAGGGGTTGCACAAGAGAGTGCTTGAGGGAGGAGGGGAAAGATCCAGTAGTAAAAGAGTGGTTGCAGAAATCAGCGAGCGCAAGGGAGCTGATGTTGTCCTTAATAGCTGTGGAGGAGCAGGGGGAAACATGTTTGGAGGAGACCTTCATAATGCAGACAACTCTGGTGACCTCATCAGGTATGATAGGAGAGAAGGAGGAGAGAGAGGCAGAGGGAGGTAGGGAGGTGGGGGAAGGGGAGGGGGAGAGGGACACAAGTGTGCCTAGGATGTCCTGAGTTTTTTCAGCGAAGTGTGTGGCTAGTGCATTGCAGAGGGACTGGGAGGGAATAGGTGGGGAGGAGACAGCAGAGGGGTTGGCTAGTTCCCTGCAGACTTAAAGAGTTCCGCCATGTTGTTGGATGCACCAGAGGAAACAGCCTGGATGTGGGCCCTATTCTTGATGTGGAAAGAGAGTCTATATTGCCTTTGAAGCAGGCGACAGGCCAGTTTGTCAGAGGGTGAGGTCTGCCACTTCTGTTCCGCAGCTCTGCACTTGCGTTTCAGGTCTGCAAGTTCGGAGTCGTACCAGGTGTTATGATTAGAGGCATGTTTCAGGTGGATCATCATGGCTAGGGAAAGAATGTCAAGGGTATTACTAATGGCAAATTAGAGGTTACTGAGAGCAGTGTGAGAGGTAGAGTCTGGGGTGGGGATAGAGGGGGGATGAAGGTAGATGCGAAGGCAGCAACTGACACTTGTTTCATCGGACGGATGTTCGTGAACAAGGTTGGCAAGGCAGGTGGAGGTGCGGTCAGGGGGCCGAGAGGACCCAGGAGAGAGGAGAGGAGAGTGGTCTGACCAGGAGACTGGGGTGGTCAGTGGGGAGGAGAGTGGAAGATCTGTGTGGATAAAGGCATCAAGAGTGTGTCCAGCCGAGTGGGTAAGACCAGAAGGGAGAATGGAGGTGAGGAGCAAAGGTCATGCAAGAGAGTGGATGCTATGGTTGAGAAGTTAAGGTGGATGTTAAAATCGCCGATGAGATGGAGTTTAGTGGTGGTTGTGAGGAGAGAGGAGGAGAAATCAGCCCATTCGGAGAGGAAAAGGGTGCTGAGCCAGGTGGCGTGTAGATGGTGGCAATGGCCAAAGAGGAGGTGGGAGAGATGACCAACTTGCAGACCAGGCTTTTGAAGGAAGAGTAGGGCTGGGTGGGTATGAGGGAAGAAGGGACCCACTCAGAGAAGATACGAGCAACCCCACCAACTGCTTGGTTAGTGCAAGGCTTGGAGATGATCTTATAGCCATCAGGGAGAAGGGAGTCAAAAGCAGTGACTGAGCTGGCCTTGAACCACGTCTTGGTAAGAGCAAGGATATCAAGGTCAAGGTATTCAAGAAGGAGGCAGATGTCGGCATAGTGTTTGATGGCAGAGCGAGCATTGAGCATGGCAAGAGATCTCTGACTTTGAAGGTTTTCCAAGGAGGGGAACAGGGGGGTAGTGCACCAGTCGGAGGGCGGGGGGCAGGGAGAGTGGAAGAAGGAGTAGCAGGAGTAGGGAGGAAGCTAATGAGGGATGGCAGGTGCAGGTCAAAGAGGAGGAGGTTGTGTTACAGACCCTGAATCAATATATTGCCAGTGAGATAAACATTAAAGAAATACCAGGATGATGCGAAGCCTGCCAAGAGGACTTCCCATTTGGTGCCACCATTAATGGGTGAGGATGTAAGTGAGAGAGAGTACAGATGAGATGTGATGTCCATAGATCTGGAAAAAGGACAGAGAAGAGGTTATCAGTAAAGATCTATGTGGAAGTTGCACTGACAGGTGTCTGTGATGGGTATGTCAGGGTTAGTGGCCAGAATGTCTTTTTTGTGCTTTTGTCTTCCAGATTCTGTGAAAGATAAAGGATAGGTAGTATAGCAGTTAGAAAAGATGGGGGAGATGGTGAGTGCCATAGTGGGGAGGAAAGGACTAAGAAAGAGGGGGAGCTGCACAGCTCAATACTAACAGAGTTCAGCCGATGGCCCAGTAGCCGAGGGACGCAAGAGACAGATGCACTGGGCTAGCAGTCAAAGCACACACAACACATAAAGGGCACCTAAATTCGATTTTGAAACAATGTACTCTGAAAACGCAATAACGAAATTGGCAGCACAGATGTAAGGGCCCCTAAATTGGATTTTGACACAGGAACTGTAAAACCACAAAAAACGAAATTGGCAGCATAGCTTTTGAAAGGATGAAAAGTGATATTGGAAGGACTGAGTGAGGTGAAGTAAGGCAGTGTTGTAGGCACACCGTGGTTCAATGGTTGTTAGAAATCATTGGAGAGGCAGTTCCCAATGCTCAGTCATTACTCACTGGCAATCTACAGAATGCGGTGAGTTACGGCCAAAGTTTGTGATGTAGCAGGCTGTCGTCCGCTCCATGCTTTGTATGGGAAAAAAGGAGAAGGGCCCCCCCGAGCCAAGTCCCAGACAGGGGCCTTAGGAGTGGGCCTTTGGAAGGGGGTTGGTGCTCGCCTGCCGGCAACCCCGATTGCCCTGATGTGCTGGGCTCGGCCTACCACAAGGCCCTTATGGAGCTAACCCACCAAAGCACTTCAGTGCTCATGTGGAGGTAGCCATTGTGGAGTGGTCGTGGAACGAGCAATAAATATTAGTCTCAAGTGCCCAAAATGCATATGCTGGCACTCAATTTGCAATGGCACAATATTACGTGGATTTTTCAGGAATATAATCAATCACTGCCCAAATTCTGCCATGTGCGCACCTCACACAGTAGTCAGACCAAGTGGGTTTACCTGCAAATGGCCGTTGATTTAATACCACAAAAAGACACCTTGTGGTGAGGAGGAATCTTCTGACCGAGCCGCTTCCCTGTGCAGCCTCCAATGTCCTTGATGTCGATGATGTCGGAAAGGGAGTGAAGGAGGAGATCGGGAGCAGGGGCCAGGAGTGAGCCTTTGGAAGGGGGCTGGCGTTTGCCTGCCGGTGACCCTGAATGGCCCTGATGTGTTGGGCTTGGCCTATCACAAGGCCTTCATAGAGTCAACCCACCAAAACACTCCGGTGCTCATGTGGATGCAGCCATTTTGGAGCGGTCGCGGAACACGCAATAAATATATGTCACAAGCGTCTAAAATGCAGATGCTGGCACTCAATTTAAAATGGCAAAATATTAAGTGGATTTTTCAGGAATATAATCAATTACTGCCCAAATTCTGCCATGTGGGCACCTCACACAGTAGTCAGACCAAGTGGGCTTACCTGCTGTGGCGATGCGCCACGGCGCCCACGGGGGGTGTTGGGCGCACCGGTGATCGGGGGCCCTGAGAACCGAGGCGGCGGGTCGGTTCCTTCGCTCTCGGCTGTCATAGGCGCCGAGAGTGAGGGAACGCGAGTCGCCGCTCAGAGATGCGGCGAACCACGGCTGCACTCACCTGAAGGGAAACCCGACCCCGAGGGGGGTGGGACGACGGGGAGGACTCTCGATGGCGCCGTGGGAGGTGGGCGACCGGTCCGCCAGTGTGGTGTGTCCCGCGGCGGCCCCAGAGCAGGTCGCGGCTGGAAGGGACCCAGAACCCGCCCATATCCGGCGCGATCACATGATCGCCTCGGACGATTCTCTGGAAACCGGAAGCAGGGAATAGTGCACGCTGGCATGGCAGCCTTTGTGGGAGGCGGGACAAATCCTCGGCAGCCAATAAGATTTCAGCTAGGCCAGGCTGATGCCGATTGGTGGGGACTTGAAAATGAAGACGCCTATAAAAGCGCGCCAAATGAAACTAACGAGGTTCTCTCATTTTTCAGGAAAGGGAAGAGGAAGAGGAACGAAGACTGGAGTGGTGGGCCTATCCGGACACCACGAGATAGAACAAAGTTGGGGGATTGCCTCAATCTATTCTGGAAGGGTCAAAGACTGGTGAAGGAAACCAGAGGACTATATTCTTTGTTTTGCTAAGGACCCTTAACCCGTTAGAAATAAATATTATTTCAGCATCCGCCTGTTTCCTGAAGTCTAGTTTGTCACACTGGCGACGAAGGTGGGATTGCGACAACGATATGGAGGCACTGATCAAAACTCTGTCAGAGGGGCAGCAGCAGCTGCAACAATTAATACAGCTGCAAACCCAACAGGCGGCTGCCGATAGACAAGCTTTCCAGCAGGCCATCCAACTGCAGGGTACTATACAAACCACGGCCCAGGATAAACAACATGAGACCATAGCCCGTCTCACGGATGTGGTGGCCAACACCAGGAATCAACCATTGGTGCCATCAGCTCTACTCCAGAAATATAAGGAGGGGGAAGACCCTGCCTTCTTTTTCACTAGTTTCGAGAGGATCGCCAGGAATGCGCAATGGCCTCCGGACCGCTGGGGACAATATGTCGCCCCCCTGCTATCCGGGGTGATGCAGGGTGCCTATCAGGCGGTAAACCCCAACGGTAGCACCCCTTACGGAGAAATCAAGGCCGCAGTCCTGGACCGGCTAGGCCTAGACGAAGAGGCTTACCGGATACAGCTAAGAGAGGCCCGACTCAGTACGGGAGAAAGCCCGCGCCAATTGTACTATCGTATAAAAGATTTGGTCGAGAAATGGCTGCTACCTCCCACCCCAGCGAATCAACCCATCCTCGACAAGATCATTTTGGAGCAATTTATCGAAGCCCTACCGGGGCAAATGCAGAGGTGGGTTAGACAGCACCACCGGCCCACCTTGACCGAGGCAGTAGATATCGCCTCAGCATACCAGAAGGCGGGTCACCACAAAATGCAGCCAACTGGAATAACAGCCCGAATTGCTATCCCGATATCTGACCCCCTTGCCTTCAGGGGCGTCAGAACCCTAACCCCGAGATGGAGACACGTCGACGACATCTCCCGGAAACCGGAAGACAAGAAACCGGGAGGTGAGGAAAAACACCCGTTGGCAGCACCAGGATATAAGCAACCGCAGTGCTACGAGTGCAACGAATGGGGCCATATAGCCAGGTTCTGCCCCAGAAGGAGACCAGCCGAACCGATGGACATCGGGTACCTGAGCCCTGGGTCGGAGGAAAAAATCCCGGGTCCCTATGTGGTGGACATCCGGGTGGACGGCAGACCCTTGCGCGCTCTACTTGACAGCGGCAGCCGGCAGACCGCCATTTCACCAACCGTGAGTAACACTCCCTATTTATCTAATAAAACAGTACCAATTAGATGTATACATGGGGATGTGAAGTGTTATCCCATGAAGGATGTGGTGGTAGAACTAAATGACACAACCACTCCCTTAAGGGCTGCCGTCCTGCCGTGTCTGCCTGCCCCGGTAGTTATAGGGACCGATCTGCCAGGATTTGGGCAGGCCATGAATGCCCTGGAGGAAAAGAAAAAGATTCTGCACGGTTCCGACACACCATCGGCGGACTCCGCTTCCCTGTCCCCTTTGCCAGGAAGGAAAAGACGAACCCGGATGGAATGGTGTCAGGCTAGTTACATGACCAGACCCATCGACTGGAGTCTGGAGGAAAATGAAGACACCATTAGGGGGGAGACCCTAACTGACCCGACTCTACGGGTAGCACGAGAAAGGGCAACACAAGAAGGGGAACCCGATCTAAGTAAGGGACCAGGGTTCCTACTACGCCGGGCTCTGCTATATCGAAGATACAAGGGCGAGGATGAGGTCGCCAAAGAGCAGTTGGTGCTACCAAGGAAACATCGTGCCATAGTTGTACAACTGGCACACAACCATCCTTGTGGCGGTCATATGGCTTCCCTCAAGACTCAGCAAAACCTATTGAAGCGATTTTACTGGCCGGGTATCTACGGGGAAGTAGCGCAGTTCTGTAAAAACTGCCCTACATGCCAATTGACCAGCGGTGTCCTACCAGCAAAAGCGCCCCTACAGAAAATGCCTCTCATAGCGGTTCCCTTCCAGAGAATCGGCATGGATATCGTTGGTCCTTTGGAACCTGCTAGCAGGGGGTATAGATATCTGTTAGTGATCGTCGATTATGCCACCCGATACCCGGAAGCTTTTCCCCTAAAGGGAACATCAGCCAGAGTCCTGTGTGATCAGCTTATCCTGTTTTTTGCACGAGTGGGGTTGCCTTCGGAGATAATTACAGACCAGGGTACGAATTTCATGTCCGCCCTCCTACGGCAAGTATGTGAACGTCTCCAAATTAAACAAATGAGAACCTCTGTATACCATCCCCAGACAGATGGACTGGTCGAACGATACAACCAGACCATCAAGAAAATGCTGAGGAGGGTGACCGGGCCGGACGCTAAGAACTGGGATCGGGTGCTGCCTCTGGTGTTGATGGTGTTAAGGGATACACCCCAATCATCCACTGGTTTCTCCCCCTTCGAACTTCTATTCGGAAGACAACCCCGAACGATATTGGATCTGGTGAAGGAAGAATGGGAAGCCAGCGAGGAAGTATCACTCACTGAATATACAGAGGAGCTAAAGACCCATCTGACGGCTCTGCGTACCTTGGCCGAAGCCAACCTCAACCAGGCTCAAACGACCCAAGAGAAGAACTATAATAAGGGTAGCCGAATGAGGACCTTCAAGCCTGGAGACCAAGTACTAGTACTCCTACCTACATCTGCAAACAAACTATTGGCCAGATGGAGGGGGCCGTACAAAATAACGGACGTGCTCAGCCCAGTGACCTATCGGGTGCATCAACCTGATAGGACCACGCCCAACAAAATATATCACATCAACCTTCTGAAGGAGTGGAATGGGCCGAGTCTGGGCGCCTTCGCCGAACCCGTGGAACCAGAATCAGAGGAAACCGTGAACACTGTTCCCGATACCCTCGAAGCCATCAATTGGGGTGATGACCTATCCCCGAAAATGAAATCAGACGTCGTGAACAAGTTATTCCCCTACGCCGATGCCTTTTCTACGTTACCCGGTCGGACCAGTGTACTGGAACACGAGATCAACACAGAGCCAGGAAAAACCATAAGGCTCAGACCTTATCGAATCCCCGAAGCCAGGCGAAGAGTTATCAATTCGGAAGTCGATGAAATGCTGCGGAGGGATATCATTGAGCCATCTAACAGTGTATGGTAGTCGCCCATAGTGCTGGTTCCCAAGCCGGACGGGTCCGTCCGCTTCTGTATGGACTACAGACAACTAAACACGATTTCCCAATACGAAGCATATCCTATGCCGCGGATGGACGAACTCTTGGAAAGCCTCGGAGCAGCCCTCTTTTTAAGCACCCTAGATTTAACCAAGGGTTATTGGCAAATACCCTTGAGTTCCCGGGACAAAGAGAAAACCGCCTTTTCCACACCAAGGGGACTCTATCAATACAAGGTTCTACCCTTTGGACTACACGGTGCTCCTGCCACGTTCCAAAGACTAATGGATATCGTCTTACGACCACATGACGGATATGCGGCCGCTTATCTGGATGATATTGTGGTGTATAGCGAGTCCTGGGAAGCCCATCTAAACCATTTGGAACTGGTGGTGGCCGATCTGCACAGGGCTGGTTTACATATAAACCCGAAAAAGAGCACGATCGGAACCCATGAAACCAAATATCTGGGGCACATAGTGGGGGGGGGGGGGTCCTGAAACCACAACTAACCAAAACTCAGGCTATACACGATATCCCGACTCCCACCAACAGAAAACAGATCCGAGCGTTCCTGGGGCTCGTTGGGTATTACAGGAGGTTCATACCCGACTTCTCTTCGGTGGCCGCCCCCTTGACCGATGCTTTGAGGCTCAAAGGTGTTCCAAACCTGACCAACAACCAGAGCGCCCTGAACGCCATAGAACTCCTGAAACATAGGATTTCATCGAATCCTGTACTTTGTTGCCCGAACTTCCAAGACCATTTCTATCTACAAACGGACGCCTCAAACCAGGGTTTGGGGGCTGTACTCTCGCAAGACCGGGGGGGCGACCTACGTCCTGTATGCTTTGTCAGCCGGAAGCTACTACCTCATGAGGCTGCCTATTCCACCATAGAGAAAGAATGTCTGGCCATCCGATGGGCCGTCGATTCCCTCAAATACTACCTGTTGGGCCGCCGGTTCACCTTGTATACAGACCATGCCCCCTTGCAATGGCTTGCGCGACATAAAGACACCAACCAGAGAGTACTCCGCTGGTTCCTCTCCCTCCAGCCTTATGACTTCCTCACGTTACACAAACCGGCCAGGTTTCAGCTGGTGGCCGACTACCTGTCTAGGTGTGCTTCCCGGCCCGAACGGCCTGGGACTGGGGTGGGGATGTGTGGCGATGCGCCACGGCGCCCACGGGGGGTGTTGGGCGCACCGGTGATCGGGGGCCCTGAGAACCGAGGCGGCGGGTCGGTTCCTTCGCTCTCGGCTGTCATAGGCGCCGAGAGTGAGGGAACGCGAGTCGCCGCTCAGAGATGCGGCGAACCACGGCTGCACTCACCTGAAGGGAAACCCGACCCCGAGGGGGGTGGGACGACGGGGAGGACTCTCGATGGCGCCGTGGGAGGTGGGCGACCGGTCCGCCAGTGTGGTGTGTCCCGCGGCGGCCCCAGAGCAGGTCGCGGCTGGAAGGGACCCAGAACCCGCCCATATCCGGCGCGATCACATGATCGCCTCGGACGATTCTCTGGAAACCGGAAGCAGGGAATAGAGGACTATATTCTTTGTTTTGCTAAGGACCCTTAACCCGTTAGAAATTATTATTTCTAACGGGTTAAGGGTACTATATTCTTTGTTTTGCTAAGGACCCTTAACCCGTTAGAAATTATTATTTCTAACGGGTTAAGGGTCCTTAGCAAAACAAAGAATATAGTCCTCTGGTTTCCTTCACCAGTCTTTGACCCTTCCAGAATAGATTGAGGCAATCCCCCAACTTTGTTCTATCTCGTGGTGTCCGGATAGGCCCACCACTCCAGTCTTCGTTCCTCTTCCTCTTCCCTTTCCTGAAAAATGAGAGAACCTCGTTAGTTTCATTTGGCGCGCTTTTATAGGCGTCTTCATTTTCAAGTCCCCACCAATCGGCATCAGCCTGGCCTAGCTGAAATCTTATTGGCTGCCGAGGATTTGTCCCGCCTCCCACAAAGGCTGCCATGCCAGCGTGCACTATTCCCTGCTTCCGGTTTCCAGAGAATCGTCCGAGGCGATCATGTGATCGCGCCGGATATGGGCGGGTTCTGGGTCCCTTCCAGCCGCGACCTGCTCTGGGGCCGCCGCGGGACACACCACACTGGCGGACCGGTCGCCCACCTCCCACGGCGCCATCGAGAGTCCTCCCCATCGTCCCACCCCCCTCGGGGTCGGGTTTCCCTTCAGGTGAGTGCAGCCGTGGTTCGCCGCATCTCTGAGCGGCGACTCGCGTTCCCTCACTCTCGGCGCCTATGACAGCCGAGAGCGAAGGAACCGACCCGCCGCCTCGGTTCTCAGGGCCCCCGATCACCGGTGCGCCCAACACCCCCCGTGGGCGCCGTGGCGCATCGCCACACCTGCAAAGGCCGTTGATGTAATATCACAAAAAGACACCTTGTGGGGAGGGGGAAGCTTCTGAGTGAGCCTCTTTCCTGATGCATCCCCCAATGTCCTTGATGTCACTGATGTCAGGAAGGGAGTGAAGGAGGCAACCAGGAGCAGTGGCCAGGAGTGGGCATTTGGGAGGGGGCCGGCGTTTGCCTGCTGGAGACCGTGATTAGCCCTGATGTGTTGGGCTCGGCCTATCACAAGGCCCTCATGGAGTCAACCCACCAAAGCACTCCAGTGCTCATGTGGAGGCGGCCATTTTGGAGCGGTCGCGGAACGGTCAATAAGGAACAAGTTACTTACCTGTAACTGTTGTTCTCCAACATGGGTCTGGCATGGATTCACATGCTCATGAATATTCCCCGTCGCCAGGCTGGGAATCCTTGGTAAAGAAAAAATCAGTTTCAGTTTCTTTTCGGAACTGTCTTTCTCCTAACAACCAATCACTGGTCTCTGGGTCATACTGCCCCAAGCCAATGACTGCCCTCTACCTAAACCCTCCTATGGCAGCCATCTTCAGATTTGGTAGCATGGAAAGTGACAGTAGGACCAATATTAGAGCCGCAGAGGGGTAGGCGGGAGGGTTCACATGTGAATCCATGCCAGACCCATGCTGGAGAACAACAGTTACAGATAAGTAACTTGTTCCTTCTCCATTATGGGGTCTGGCATGGATTCACATGCTCATGTATAAAGAATGCATAGCAGTACACACATGCAAAACCACGGAAGGTGGCAAGGCTCAACATTAAGCATCTCAGCATCTCAACATTAAGCATCTCTTACCTCCTCACCAGGCTCACCTTCAAGCGAACAGGTTACGCAGCACTGCCTGGCCGACTCTGGACTCCTTCCTGGAATCCCTGTCGACTCAGTAGAACTTCGTGAAGGTGTGCGTCGACCTCCACGTAGCATCCCTGCAGATGTCAAGCATGGGCCCACAAGACAGGAATTATAGTTGCCGTGATTGCTCTGGTCGAATGGGCTCTTGGACGGCCAGGCAACGGTCGGTTTGCCAACCAGTGACAATGGGTGATGCAGCCGGAGAGCCATCTGGAAATGGAAGCCTTGGCAAGGGCCTTCCCATGGTTCACAGGGCTAAAGTTCACAAACAGTTGCGACATCTTCCAGAAACTCTTTGTACGGTTCACATAGAACTTCAGCGCTCTAGCCACATCCAATAAGTGCAAAGTCCTCTCAGCTGGCGACGAAAGCGTCAAGAAGAATAAAGGGAACACCAAGGGCTCCTTTAGATGAAAGTCTGACGGCACCTTGGGCATGAAGGAGGGGTGCGTTTGCAGGGCTACCCTTGTCTCGTGGAATGTCAAATAAGGTGGTTTGCAAGAGAGGGCCTGGATCTCTCCTACTCGTCGTGCGGAGGTGATGGCCACAAGAAAAGCTGTTTTCCACTACAGAAATTTCAGATGCGCCTGAATGCATAGGCTCGAACGGAGGACCCATGAGCCTAGTAAACACCACATTGAGCTTCCACGCCGGGGTCGGAGCCTTCACAGGCGGGAACGAGCAAAATAGTCCTTTGACGAACTCCTTGACCAATCGATGTGACCACAAGGATGATCGTCCAGGAGATCTGGTGTAGCGGGAGATAGCCGCCAGATGAACTTTTATGGAAGCATGGGCCAGTCCAGCCTTGGCCAACGACAGCAAATACGGTAGTACCTGTGGAGCTGTGACTCAGAGACTCGATCTTTTGTGCACGGCACCAAACGGCGAACCTTTTCCATTTATGTCCATAGCATTTAAGAGTAGACAATGCTCTGGCCTTGGCAAGCACTTCCTTGCAGTCCGCTGGGAGATCGTAGCCCCCAAATTCTAACGCTGCAGGAGCCATGCCTGCAGGTTCAGCGATCCTGGGTCATGGTGCAGAATTGCGCCTCCTTCCCTGGTGAGAAGATCTGCGACCACCGGAAGTTTGACTGGAGGGGCCGCTGAAATGCTGAGGGAAACAGCGACAGTGTTCTTCACTCCTGCCAGGTGAAACGGGATAAGGAACATCCCCTGGGCGACGGCCCAGTGCCACAGTTCCTGCGCTTCTTTGGAGAGTGCCGGGTACCTGGTGCCCCCTGCTTCCTGATGTAGAACATGGTGGTGGTGTTGTTCTTGAAGACCCGTGCCACCTTGCCCTTGAGGGACAGAAGGAAAGACTTGAGGGCCCAAAACACTTCCCGCAGCTCCAGCGCGTTGTTGTGCAATGCCTTCTCCTCCGGAAGCCACAGGCCTCTTGCGTGAAGGCTTCCGGTGGCAGCTCCCCCTCCTTCCAGGGAGGCATCCGTCGCCACCGTCTCCTGGTAAGGCGGGGTCTGGAAATCCGCACCGCTGGACAGATGTGTGCGAACTCCCCACCACCGTATCGCTCGACAGAAACTCTCGTTGAGTGTGATCTTGTCCTCGAAGCTTCCCGACACTTGCATCCAGCGGACGTCGAGGAACTCCTGTAGTGGACGCATCCGCAGCCTGCACATTTGAATGAGGTATATGCATGACAACATCATGCCAAGCAGAGACTTGATGGACATAACCCTTGCGATCTTCAGGGCCAACACCCGTTGTACCTTGCCTAGGATGGCCGCTATCCTCTCCTCCGACGGAGACGCCAGGCACAACACTGTGTTGAGTCAGGCTCCCAGAAACAGCGTGTCCTGCGATGGAGTCAAGCAGGACTTTGCAAAGTTTATTGAGAACCCCAGATCCGTCAGGAGCTGGACGGTCCTCGCCGTGTGGTCGACCGCAATGTCCTTTGAGCTAGCCCGGATGAGCCAGTCGTCCAGATAAGGGTATACGTGGATCCCTTGTAGACGCAGCTGAGCCACCACTGGCACCAGGCACTTGGTGAAAACCCTCTGCGCCGACTTCAATCCGAAGGGAAGGGACTTGACGTGGTAATGTTGCCCTTGAACCACGAAGCAAAGAAACATGCAGTGCCCCTTGTGGATGGGGATGTGAAAGTATGCATCCTCCAGGTCCAGTGACGACAGGAAATCCCTTTGTTCTTGCTGTCCTAGAACGTGTTGAAGAGTCACCATCCGGACCTTTTGGGACTTGATGTACTTGTTCAGACGACGGAGGTCTAGGATGGGCCTCCATCCGCCGGTCTTCTTTTTGCTGAGGAAGTAATGAGAGAACACTCCGGAGTCTCTTTGGGACGAGTTCTATCGCGCCCTTCTTTAACATGGCCCACACCTCCAGCAGCACGTGGTTTTCCTGCCGGGCCACTGGTCGTATTCAAGGACACTTTTGTTGAAATTCCAGTGTGTGTCCGTGGGCGAGAGCATCCAGCACCCAACAGTCGGTGGAGATGGTCTTCCACACGCTGACGAAGTTTGCCAGCCGGCCTCCAACCGGGGTGCATGGGTGGGGGCCCAACGACACGGCCGGTTCAATCCTGTTTTGACGTTGAAGCGCTGCCTTGGGGGCCTTGGCAACGACAACGTCCAGATTTGGCTCCTGTAGTTCTCCTGGGCCAAAGAGCAGCAGGTTTGATGGTAGGACGAAGTACCTCCACCGAAACCTTTGGAAGAACCTTTGGATTTTCCGCCGGAAGACTGAAAGGACGGCCGTCGTTGTTGGAGCATGCCCAAGGCACTAGACGTCTCAGTGTCCGTCTTGCTGGCCTGAAGAGATTCGTCCACAGTCTTTCCGAACAAATTGTCCCTGTCGAAGGGCATGTCCAACACCTTCGACTGAACATCCTGGCGAAAATGAGTGGCTCTCAGCCAGCCCCGCCGACCAAGGCGAACGGTGTGTCCGATTTGGTGGAACCCCATGTTGGTTATGTCCGTGGCCACTGTAATGGCGTGGTCGGATGCCACCTCGCCTTCCTGTAGGGTCTCCAAAGCTTCCGCCCTCTTGTCGTCGGGAAGGAAGTCCAGGAGGGGAGCGATCTTGAATCAGAGCTCCCTGTCGTAACATGCAAAAATGGGGAGGGTGTTTGCGGCCTTGATGGTCGTCGCTGCCAACGTGATAACTCTTCGCCCCATGGCATCCAACTTCTTCCCCTCACTGTCCGGGGGGAGGAGGCCGCCGACGAGGAGGAGCAAAAGATTTCTTCTTGGCTGCCGCTGAAACCACAGAGTCCGGAGACGGCTGTGACCGTAAGCACTTGGGCGCAAAATCCGGAACCAAGTACTTCTTCTCATAACAGTCCCTCTTCGCCGGGGCCGAGGAAGGTTTCTTCATGAGGGACAACCCCTCGTCCCAAATGTCATCCAAGAGCGGAATCGAAAGTACAGTCTTCCGCTTCGCCTCCCGGCGCTGGTAAAGGATACCCTCTTTCTTCTTCTCCTCAGGGACAAGCTGGAACAGCTCCGAGGCCCTTGAGATCATGACGTGGAACGAGCCTATCTCGCCGGGCGGTGAAGATCTGGGAGGCGGAGATGGGCGATCCCCCAATCTGCCGTCATCATCCGTGCCAGTGCCGTTGTCGCCGTGTCCGGATCTGTATCATCCCTCGGGGGAGGGCAGGCGGTTTGGGGGATAGGGAGGCAAAGGGTGGCAAGAAGGAGGGGGGGTGAACTCTTCTTGGATGGTGGTTCCCCCGGTGGGGACGTCGGCACAAGAGGCATCTTCGTCCGGATCTCTGAGCATAGGGTATGCAGAGCAGTGAGAATGTCCACCGAGATATCCCCAGGTGGTTGCTGAGGTGGCTGTGGCGACAGAGGCGAGGGCGTTTGAGGCTTAGGCTGGTCCGCCAGTCCCCCAACGCCCGTCTGCTCCTTGTCGGTCTCCTCGTCGTCACCTTCGTCGTTGCCGTCGTCCAGATCCTTCCCGTAGGGCCTGCTCTCAATGCAACGTTCCTCTTGGAAGGTCTGGAGGTTGGTAAGCTCCTTCTCTGCGACCAAGGGAGACGGTTTGGAAGGCTACGGTGCCCCCCCTTCTCTGCGACCAAGGGAGATGGTTTCTGTGAAATGATAGGCATCATCTTCTCCGGTGTCTTTTTCGATGGGCTGAAACGAGGACTCCCTCCTGGCAGGCAGGGATACTCTTGCCTTCGGGATTGTACCCTGCGGATTCGCCTCGGCGGCCTTCGTGAGGAACGCCACCACTCCTTCGATGGAAGGGGCCTTCGTCAGATGTACCTGGGCCTTCACGGCCTTGGTCGAGCGTGAGGCCTTCACCTTAGGGGGAGAGTCTGAGCCCCACCCTCCCTTGGCCTTCTCTGTAGGGCCTTTCTGGGTCTTCTCCAAGAGCTTGCCCGGATGGTCCGACTTCCTCTTCTTTGAAGATCCTGAGCATTGGCTCGTGGTTGAAGGCGCTGGAGACACTGTATTCGCCCTTCCCACCGCAAAGCCCGTCACAACGGCACTCCCAGGGGCAGTGGGCTTGCGGTGCTTAGACTTATGTTGGTCCCCCGTGGAAGGGGCGCCCTCAAAGGTCTTAGAAGACCGCTCAACTTTCTTCTTCTGGGCAGGGGAGGCATGCTGCCCAGAAGAAGACTCACCCAGAGCAGGGGCCTTGGCCTGCAGCCACTCAGTGAGACGCCTGCGTCGATTGTTGAGCGTGCGGGGCACCATCTCCTGACAAGACGCACAGTCAACCTCCAAGTACGTCGGGTCCGAGTGCAGGCAGTAAAGGCACAGGGAATGTCCGTCGTCCAAAAAGACATACCGTAGGTTGCAGCCGGGGCAAACCTTGAATCGAGGGTCAGAGTCCTTCTTCTCATCCGCCATGTCCACGCGGTGTAGGTGTTAAAGAAGCTGTTAAAGAAGCTTCTGGAATCCTCCAAGAAGAAAACTCTACGAAATTCACCCTTAAAGGGTGCTCAAGAATCCGTAAAGGGGTCCCCATTAATCAGATATAGCACGACGACTCCCAACACTTGAACGTCCGGTAAAATTCTGAAGATGGCTGCCAGAGGAGGGGCTTAGGTAGAGGGCAGTCATTGGCTGGGGGCAGTATGACCCAGAGACCAGTGATTGGTTGTTAGGAGAAAGACAGTTCAGAAATGAAACTGAAACTGATTTTTTCTTTACCGAAGATTCCCAGCCTGACGACCGGGAATATTCATGAGCATGTAAATTCATGCCAGACCCTATGCTGGAGAAATATATGTCACAAGTGCCCAAAATGCAGATGCTGGCACTCAATTTGCAACAGCACAATATTAAGTGCAAATGTTATCAGTCTGTGTGCCCATGGGTGTTGTACGTGATCTGCAGAGACAATTTAACTGATTAATCTGGAAACACAAAAAAATTGCCTTGATGTTTAAACCTGATGGGGGATTGCTACTTTGTTCGTTGCTGACACAGATAATCCTAGTTGGAGATACATTGCAGTAACATTAATGCGCCCTTTTACAACCACAGATGTGTTTGCCATTCTTCCTAAAAAAACTACCCAAACTTATCAAACATTCGATTGCTGATAGCATCAACACACATAAGTATAATTCCATCTAGGTTATCATTACGAACAGCACTGATTCTAACTGATGGAAAATATGCACATTATTCTGCAGAGAGATCAGGGCATAATGTTCTGCTTAATGACTTATCTATGGATATTATTCCAGTGACCTTTATGGATATTAAAGATGAGTTCATTTTATTTAATTTATTGTGCATTTGATTATAAAACAAACCGTAAACACACAATTTAATAATACAATCAAACAGCATCATGCACAGTATCAAAAAAAAGAATATCGCAAAACATCCATCGATAAAATACCAATAAAATGTCCAAAGACATTCCAAAATAACAGTAAAATAGTTAGTACATCCACAAAATACAATCTAAAATAATCCATCACCTTTCAATTCAGTCCAATTAGCAGAAAGAGTAATGTGTATAATATTAAGTCCACTAAATACAATCTAAAATGATCCATGGCCTAGCAATTAAATCCAAATAACGGCAAAGATTGCAAAGTTTCATGTGCATAATATTAGGTCAATCATACCGATCAATTACTAGCATTGATGGGTATGCTGTGGGGCAGAGCATGGAATAGAAGCTTCTTACGTTGCTCTGCCCCAAAACCACGGAGAGAGCCGCCGAAATAGCAGAGCAACGAGGCTCTGCATACCGCAAGCACTGTGGAAGGTGTCGGAAAGTCTGCAGAGCGTTTGGGTGCAGTCAGCGAGTCCCATGGCGGCAAGGAATGGGAAGTATTCTGAGTTCAGTAACAGCCAAGGCCATGCGGGAAGGCACATGGTGGCTACGAGAGGAGGAGGAGAGGCGGAGAGGCCGTGCGGCCTGGTAGCACTGAATCAAGGTGAGGGGGAGGCACGGCGGAGGGGGGCCCATGCGCGGTAGACACCGGGCTGAGGTGGCCCCAGAGCACCCAGAGATAGACCTACATCATGTCACGGGAGAGGGCGGCCATCTCTCCAGGGCGCCAACTGCAGAGACTAACGCACACACACCAGTGTGCGCGAGTGGCGCAACCCACAGCAGCGACAATCGCCTCCATGCAGCTATCCAGGCCCACAAGGAACGCCCAAACCCAGTGGGGGGCACAGTCGGCAATTGCATAAAATGAGCCCTGGGACCCCACAGGAGATCTTGGCCTGGGGACGTCAAGATCAGTGAGCAGCATACAAAATGCCCATGGCAGCAGCAGAAGCAGGGAGCGCATTGGGGGGATGAAGGGGGACATCCCGAAGCCGCCCCAGGAGGCAAATGTGCAAGCAAGAGAAGTGGTTAAAACGGATAAGGGTGGGCACCACTTATATTTTGGTCTTTAGGTATTCTCAATTATAGCAAATGAGATTATCAGAGCACCCCTTAAGACCTACGTTATAATAACAAGCTAAAAGAAGAACTAATGAATTATGAATGACAATCTGAATGAATGCATTTTGATTTAAACTCTTTTGCAACTCTAATGGAGAGCCAAGCCTGAGCACACCTTGAACTGGATTTATTTCTAGTTCTTCTTTTAGCAAGCAAGAGAAGTGCCCAGACCACCCCCACCCCAGACACTAGTCCAGAGCACAAGCAGTAATACAGAGAGTGGCGCTACCCACACCAACGACAAGGGCCAAGGAGTACCCCATAAGCATCAGACTCCTTGAGAACAGCCAACAGAGAGGTACTGATAGTCGCTGTCATCAAACGCACCCCCACACCTCACGGCAGACCCAGGGCGGTGGGCACCAACATCAGTGAGGAACATGTGAGACACCAACAACTCTGCCAGGAAAGGGAGGCTGGAGTGTCTGGCCCAAGACAGCCGCATAGTGGAGGCCTGGACATGCGGCACATGCAGACCGGAACAAGGCGGGGGGCGCGCACAGCCTCAGGAGGAGCACTGAGAGGAAGTGGAATCTGGTGGAGTGGCTGCTGCGCCCCGGACCACAGCTTCAGCCTAGTACAGGATCATTCACCAAGGACTCCTCAAAGAAGGGTCTCACTGAGAGCGGTTGACCCTCGTCCCACCTCTTGAAGATAGTCCCGCTGGGGAACAACCACATGAAGCGGGGGACACTGACCACCCGGGAAGGGGAAGACAGTGGCTGAGCGGGTGCTGCAGGAGCATTGTGGGGCATAGCCATAAAGCAGTGGGACAAAGAGACTGCAACATACAGGAGCTGCAGTAATGACTAGAGAGAAAGACAAAACCAAGAGGTCCGGTTGTCAGACTAGAATGGAGGCCTACATGACAGGGGGCACAGAGGGACGGGCCAGGACACCGGCCGCCAGGAAACAGGCGGGTGGCTCAGAGGGAGCACCGACAGAGACACAAGAAATCCAGAAGGCAATCCAAGAATTGAGGGTGCAACTGGAGCAGATAATTGAGACGTTAGGAATAGATGTGGGGTTATTGAGACAGGACCTCCAAAACATGTCTACAAGGGTCCAGGAAGCGGAGGACCACAACTCGGTGGTCGAAGATGCACTGACACTGCTGCAAAGAGACACGCAGTTACTTCCAAGAAGAAAAGTGATACTCAAAAGCAGGATGGAAGATGCAGAAGGGCAATCCCGCCGAAATAACATACACCTGAGCAGGTTACCGGAGAAAGAGGAGGGTTCCTCCATGGAGTTGTTCCTGGAGCCGTCAATCCTGGGCTGCATGAGCCACAGGGACTCCCGCGTTTCTTCTCCATTGGACGTGCATATAGAGTTCCAGGGATGGATCCACTGCCCGGTGGCCCTCCCCAGACAAGTGATCACAAAACTGTTGAACTATTGAGACTGAGATGCTATACTCCAAACGGCAAGAAGGAAGGAGCCCCTGATGTACAATGGCGTGGC
Organism: Ambystoma mexicanum; assembly: GCF_040938575.1. Taxonomy (NCBI): domain Eukaryota; kingdom Metazoa; phylum Chordata; class Amphibia; order Caudata; family Ambystomatidae; genus Ambystoma; species Ambystoma mexicanum. The sequence goes on from NC_090936.1 coordinate 116,897,373, forward strand.
GGTGGCGGTTTACCTGGCCCTCACCAAGTCTGTCCAGAAATCCAGGCATTCGTTTGATGCAGTGGAAAGGAAGCTACGGGAGAAGGGAGTCACGTATTCAAAGATATACCCAGTTACGATGTGTGTCTGTGGCCCGCAGGGAGTGTGCTTCTTCAATAAACCGGCAGATGCCTGGGAATGGGCCGAAAAGATCAGGGGCCAACCGGAGGATAGACTACAGCGGGCGACAACAAGTAAGGCTCAACCCAGCCCACCAAGAGCCGGGTTCAGAGCTGCATAGATCAGCTGAGATGATGGCGGCTGACCCGTGGCAGCAAATGCGGAGGAACCATTTTGTGCAGCCCCCCCACACTAAGTCTCGACTTCTAAGGTTCAGGGGTGGGCAGTTATTTGTCAAGGGTCAACAGATGCTTTTGTGTTGGGAGAAGTATAGGGTGGGAAGGGGGAGCTCACCTGGGGGGGTGGGTTGGTGTTGTTTGATTAGGCCTTAATGCAGTAGTTGCATAATGGAGGGAGACACCAAGAGATAGGGGGTTCTGGGGGTGGGTGTAAAAGAGCAGTCAGACTGCAGACTACCAACGTACGGGAGGTACACAAGCAAATGTGTCGGCACAAATTATATCCTGCTCGACTCTGAGACCCTAATAGATGGAATTAAAGCAGCTCTATTGGGGCAAACTCCTATTTCTGAATACTCAAGATTCACCTTACCAGAAGAAATCAGACCGCACACCAAAAAGTGCGAGTCTCTAGCCCTGAAGAAAGTGGTGACACTCATCGCTATACCACTGAAACCGGTCGGCTTTTTATGTGATCTGAGTAGAAAAATACGGATCAGGAAGATCCCTACATCAGATTGCTCTTTTGACCCCGACACTAATAAGGGCTCGTCATCATCATTTCTTTTTTCACCAACAGGGGAACGGAGCCTCTGTATACACAAAACAGATCTCCAAAATCCCCTTTAACAAACAGGAGTTACCTATGACGACTAGCCATACCTGACTAGTCAAGTTTGAGGTCTAATACGCTACACTCTTAATCGTTGTAAATTCCAGAAAACGAAAATAAAGATTGAATTGTTTATTTGGAAAACAACGCAGTAAATACATTTCAAACTGTGTGGTAACCCTGAAGGAAAAAATTCAGCCATCTAAAAACCACGGATTAATCCCAAAAGAAAAGCAATACCAGAATGGATACGATTCGAATTCGAGTGTGATATAACGATAGGGAAGATTCGAGGTCTCGATTCCCAACTCAGGTTCTACATTGTGGATACCGACTCTCAAATTGATACATGAATATGTTGGCGTAAACTGGAGCCATCAATGAGCCCATCGAAGTACCCGAGATTTGTAAATAGTAATTCCCTTCAAATCGAAAATAGCTGTTATACAAATTGAGCATTGCCCTTTAGGTGAGGAGAGTTCAAGTGAAGCTATTCAATTGAGTCAATACCCTTGTTATGCGGGATTGAGGTATACAAACTGCACACATCAAGGCTAAATAGTATGCAGTCTGAACTCAATGCTGAGAAATCTTTCAAGGAGTTTAGAAAATCAGTAGTATTTTTAAAAAATGTTGGGGTTGCCTGAATAAGCGGTTGAATGAGCCTGTCAATATAAACTACTAAAGGATCGAAAATGCTTTCAGTGCCCGCTACAATTGGTCTCAGTGGGGGGTTTTCTCGGTCCTTATGGATTTTTGGTAGGCCGTAAAATACAGGAGCGATGGGGTGGTGTTTAATTTAAAATTGATAGGTCTTATCACTAATCCAATCATTTTCTTTGGCTTTGTCGAGTGTCTTATTGATGAGGCTTCTAATTTCAGGTAGGGGGTCCCTGTCAAGTGTGATGTAAGTGTTAGTATCATCTAGTAATTCTAGGCATTTTATTATGTAAGATGAAGTATCCATCACTACAATTGCTCCCCCCTTATCTGCTGATTTAATAGTTAGGGCTTCATCCTTAGCTAAGTTTTCAAATAGTTCCAATTGGCAGTTCTTTATATTAACACGTGTATTCCTTTTGTAATTAATCCTGTTTAGATCAGCTAGGACACTTTTCTCAAATAGGTCGAGAACTGAATTCTGGACATGTGGGTCAAACACACTTTTAGGGTGCTTTGGGATTCCATTGGAGTTTGTGAATCGAGTCTTACTGGACATATTAACTACCAAATTCTTAGTGTTCACATGTTCCTCTTTTTTGTTGTTGGTTGTTTTCTTGCCTCTCCTGGCCTTTCTCTTCTGCCTAAAAAAAACCTCCCGTGTTATTGATTTCCCTGTCAGATGTAGGTGTGGGATCTCTAGGAGGAACAGTTTCCTCAGCCTGATTGCATTCAGCAGATTGCTGTGGTACTGATTTCTGTATTGGTTCTCCGATACTGCTGTCATTACTGTTATCTGAATTAGAAGACCCAGTGTTTTGAAGTCTGTTGCGGTTAAGATTTCTCTGATGGTAGTATTCTTGCCAACTGTAACTACATCATTTAAATGGTCAAATGTATCTCTTATGAATTTTCTTAACTTTCTTTGTTCAATTTCTGATTTGTAATTTGGTAACTTGGAATTAATTTCTTCAAGTAATTCAGAGAGATCTTTTGCCATTTTAAATTTAGATAATTGAGCTTTCAAAGTTGTGATGTCAGTATCAATACTTGTCAGTGATTTTGAGAGTTCTTCTATGGTCAGTAACATCAGATCCAATGAACATTTATTGAGGATTTGGTCCCATCTGGCCACAAAGGCTTTGTTTTCGCTACAGAGTGTGGGTCTTAAATAAACCCTAAGGCCTGTCTTAGTGATGTCTACACTTTTCTCTACATAAATCTTTTAGCAAAATGGTGCTGGTTGTCACCGTAGCAACGGACATTGACGCCATCCGCCGAGACTCCTCATTGTGCACCGCACTCTCATTCCGATAAGGTATGTGTTCGGGCCGCAGGCTCTTTTAGAAGTAGGGATTCTCTACAAATTTCTAACCATTCTTTGAACATACCCTATTTCTGCTGGCTTTAATAGAATGTATTCGCCGGATCAGCATCTTTAAAGCTACCGCATTTAACTCAAGCGGCGACAGCAACACAGAATGATTCCACATTCAACACTGAGTGGATGCTCACTTGCTTGCACTTTTGCTAGGCGTTTTCTATTTTTCCTTTTCACTAAATTTTTCAATTTCTGAACTTAGGGATTTCTCAATTAGTATATATTTAGATCTGCTAGTTGTTACTTATTTTTTTGTTTCATTTTATTTACTTTTTCCAGGACCTGTATACCTCTGTCTGATTTATCTTTGTGCTTCCACGCACCCTAGCACTCCGATACATTGCAGCTAAACCTTCATATTATACTCTGTGAGATTTCTTCCTTACCCGACCTGCTCAGGTGAGGCCACTACCCTTCACCTTTAAAGTTGTTTTATCCCTATAGTAATACCCGGTTTTTATCATTTTGCTTGGGGAGTTTTATCATCACTCTGCCTTTATTTGGCTAATAGTCACACCTCTAGGCACTTTTGATTTTATTTTATTTTTTATATATATATCCACCAATCTTCATATTTTGTTATATATTCTGTCTTTAGATCGGACTTAATATTTGGCACACCCGAGTGTTATACTCTACAAGTCTCCAGTATAAGGCGGATTGATGTATTACGACACCCGAAAAAAACTTTTTTTTGGGTCTCAAGTTGGGCGTTCTCCTGCTCACCATATTTCTATAGGTATGTGTACACCCTTATATTTGTTACCTCCTTATACCTTCTCGTTGAGAACACTTTTCTACTGGTCTTCTAATGATCATTGCCTAGCTCTCAGTTTTTAGAATGAAGGGATTCCCCTACACAATGCCGACCTCTGGGTTCTATCAAAGTGGAATATGAATTGATTGTTGAAATTGCGTTGTTGCAGTTCAATCTTTTGACCAGTGATGAACAGATTTGGTCACTTTCAGAATATACGATTTTGTGCCACTTGTCTAATAGCACACATGAGTCCTCCTATGTACAATTGGAAACTGTTGTTGATGTTACTTTGATATGCCAGCTAGACATTGCAAATTGTTTGAATTGATGTAAAGGGTTATGCCTGCACTATTTAGATTTGGATGTATTGATTCTTTATGTATCTATAAATATGTGAACATTTGTTATTGAATTTCGTGTATTTGATATTAATTTTGAAATAATTGGATGATAACATTGTATATTATCGTTTCCTAACAGTCATTACTGGCTTTTGAAGATGGGGACTAAGTCCTCGAAACGCGTCACCTCAGAAAAACTGACTACTTTTGTGTTTGCTTCTTTCTACATTTATTTTTGCTGTACACCTTGCATATTTGCAAATTGATACAGCCTTTAATACAATTATATATATATATCTTTTCTAAAAACGTCTCGTGTGATGACATTATTTTCACAATGCTTTTGAATTCAATTAAACCTTATTAAATACATTTGAGTAATTGGCTTTATGCCAACATCTGATAGTGTGCAGGGGACGGGAGGATTCCCAGGTTGAACCTTCTTTCCTTTTCTACCTCAATGGCCTACACACTAACAGGTTGGTCTCTGCCCTCCACCATGTAAGGTCCTGGTGAAGGTGCAGTGGTATGCTGATTAGAGCCGCTTGGGAGCCCATTTCCTGATTCCAAGAGGCAGAGAATTGTAGCTGCAGCCTCCTCATTTTGAGCCTTGTGTGAGACATGCCACCAAGAGACCCAGCATGTGCTGGTACCACCATGCTGAAGTTACTGACCTGCTTAGGAAATGCCCGGTGGCAGTCGTGATTGCCGTGACCTTGCCCTCAGAGGGGAGATTCTCTCTGCCCTTGTATCCCAGATTAGCCCCAAAAATGTCAAAGACTGAGTAGGATGTAACTGTGATTTCTTGAGGTTGATCGAGAACCTCAACTTGTATAGCGTGCGCATAAGCCTAGCTGCCGTGTGTTGGTCTCCCTTGGGAAACTCTGCTCATACAAGACATTCATCGAGGTATGGTTAGAGGTGGTGCCCCTCCACTCTGAGCAGAGCTGCCACTGCATTCATTAGTCTCGTAAAGACTCTTGGGGCCGAATTGAGTGAGACCAAATGGGAGGATCTTTTATGGGAAGTGGAAGCCCATGATCCTGAAGCGTAGAAAGGAATGATGGGGCTCCCAAATCGGCACATGTAGGTATGCATCCTTCAGATCCAGGGAGCACATCTAGTCTCCCCACACAGTGTTTCCGCTATCAGAGCTGGCGTAACCATCTTGAACTTTTGGAGGGATAGGGAAAGGTTCAGTGTTGAAAGGTCCAGGACAACTCTCAGGCCAGCCTGGTACTTTTTCTGTATGGCAAAGATGCAGGAGTAGAAATCCATGCCTCGCTGCGAGGGTGGGACCTCCTCCACTGCCTGGCTCACTATGTGCGAGCGGATCTCCGCCAGAGAGTTTCCATCCTAATTTTTGGGGAGCTAGGGGGGTGAGGAGGGGATTGAGGTACCGGTATGCGGAAGCCCGAGGAAACCACCAAGAGAATCCACGGGTCCGCGAATCTTGTCCAACAGGACTGAATGTGAAGGGCAAACCTGCCCCCAACCGGAGAACTGTGGATCTGGATGGCACCGTCAATGTTTCTTTCCTTCTGAGGCTGGTGCCTGGGAGGGGGACTGGAAGAACCCCTTATGTGACAACTTGTGCTGCTTCCGGCGGTGTTGGCTGGAGGACATGTCAAACTACCCAATACGGCATTCCTGGAAACCCCTGAATCCACCGAAGGTACGAGCTCTGTCAGCGCGTGGATGACAGGCTTTGTCAATATAGCCAGGGACTTTGCTGTTTGGGAATTGTTTTTCTTCTTGTCTAGCTCCTCATCTGTAGATGAATGAAACAAGTCCCCTCCCTCGAATGGCAGGTCGAGAATGCGTTCCTACTCGTCAGGGTTAAACTTGATTGCCTTATGCCATGCAGTTCTCCTCATGTCAGTGGCCACACATACAGCCCTGCCTGCGGTGTCTACATGTGCCACTCTCGACTCAATGACCTCCTGGGCCACTATCTTTGCCTCTGCCAGACCTGCTTTGAATCAAGCTTAACTGTGGGCTGGAAGGTCAGGAAGGAATTCTGCCATCTTTTGGTTGACTCTGGCTAGCATGGTGTCTGCATTAGCCTGCCGAAAGTGGAGGGTAGCAATTGAATATATCTTTTTCCCATAAGCCTCTAGGAGTTTTTCCTCCTTTCCTAGTAGGGCCGAAGTAGATGCCGATGTGGAGGTTTATGGTTTTGCATCCATTAAGGCTGCTGCTATGACCGAAGAGTGTGTTGAGGGTGCACAGACAGTACGAGGGAGCCCCCCTCTGCCTGCCTGTATTTGTCATCTGAGCGCTTGTTCGTAGGCTGTGTAGAGTGGGGTTTTACCCAGCCCATTTTTGCCAAGGACTTGACATCCTTCTGCATAGGTACGCCAGATCTGGTGGTCGAGCGGATGGTAAGCACCTCACCAAGACCCCCACCTACGGCTGTACAACCTGCGGCTGTGGGATTCCCAAGTACTCCGGCACGCCAGCCAGGCTTTCATGAAATGCCCGAGCTGAAGAGGAGGTGTCTTGATCCTCCTCGTCGTCGGTGTCCCCTGCTGTGTCCTGCAAGTCCGTGTCTGCTGGTGGGGTGGTGGGTGTGGGCTGCAGGCAGAGCGTGTTAATGGGCTGCAACCATGGGCTACGCCTGAGGCGGGGCCACCGTGGCGATAGCCTCCTGGGGTTGCGCAGGAACCTGGGCCTGCACTCGTACCTGTGTTTGAACCAAGACCGGTGGTTGCATGGGTGCAGAAGGGAGCATGTCCTTGATGACCGTGCTGAGAATATTCCCCATTTGAGGCGACCTCATGAGCGTGAGGAATTTGTTGCGTGCTGGTTGGGGTGTGTTTCTGCGTGGGTACGGGTCCTTGGGTCTGTGCATGCTACTGTGTTCTCTCAGCACTTTGCCTCAGGTAGCTGTGGTCTGTGTATCGTCCCTGCATAGATGTAATAGGGTATGAGGTGCACCAGGTGACCGGAGGTGACCACTCCAACCTTGGCGTACGGGATGATGCCTGCGCACTGGAATGGTGAGCCTCAGGATAGCCGTCATTTTGTCTGGCCGGGTGGTCATTTTGTCTGGTACTGCGCCACTTGCTTGCTGCATGATGACTGCCGTACTGGACCCAGTCTCTGCCTGCTTGCCTGACTGCGAAGGCTCGGACCGTCTCTGCACCTCAGCCGAGCGCCTGGGAGACAGATTGCCCTCAGACATGTTGCCGGTAGTGCACCTGGTACTGCGTTCAGGTACCCCCTCAGGCATGCGCCCGGTTGAAGAGCTAAGCCCCTCGGGGAGATCCCTGGTACAAGAACCTTGTGGCCCCTCAGCGGCAGGACCGGGAGGGTCCTTGGACCCATATGCCATGCGGCCTGTAGCTCATAGAGCCCCCGTCCCTTTGCTGGTATTAAGGCATGAAAGACCCCTCCCGCTTGGGCGCTTTGCAGGGAAGGAGTCGCCATGCAAGGTGCAGTGGAGAGCAGGGCATCTACCTTTGGCCTGGTCTTTCTCCTGACATACTCCTTAATGTGCTCCGGTGGTGATCTGGAGACAAGCTCACTCCACTTGGACAAGTGGTACTTCAGCGAGCGCGGGGTAAGCACCTTGCACGTTGAGCAGCTGCCCCAGCCGTGGTCCTCACCAAGGCACCAGAGGCAAAGCATGTGTGGGTCCGACGTGGGGAAGGAACCCTCGCAGGCCGGACACCTGCTGAAGCCCTCCGCAGTCGACATGCGCCCGGGAGGAGTGTGGGCACCGGAGGACAGAGTACTTATGTCTCTGAAGAAATTAGCTAAAGGGAAAAAAGAAAAATGTATCCCTGGGGAAATTGTAGCATGGAATTACGAGCAAAAACAAGGGCCTCAACCACAGCCTAGGTGAAAGTGTTGCGCTCCCGTCGACGCAAAAAAAGGACAAGTGGTGCGGTGGCCGCAGTCAAGGGAGCGCATGCTCCTGGGCAGCTCCTCCATGTGCATCTGAATTCAAAGGGGAAGACCACTTTTTCTGGTTAAAGAGGTTCTGTTTCTGACGCCCATAGAGTATGGAGGAAAGGGGACGGCATGTAGGAGTATCGTGTATTAGCAGTTAGTAGGGACCTAAAAATGGATCAAAGAAGCTGGACCTCTTAAGTAATTCGACAAAGTTGAACCAGGCTATGAAATGCTGTCTTTGCAGGACAAACCCATTCAAAGGCAGCAAATCATACTAGTCCAGGTGGTGAGTCTCTGTGGAGTTGAGTTTGAAGCAGAGTTCTGTGGTATTTGTAGGCAGCATTCTAGCTATGTAGTTCAGTGAGCCCACCAAGGTTAGTTTGAAGGTTGTGCCAGTTCCAGATGATGGTTACTTGTGGGTCAAATCAACGAGTGACATGAGGCTTCCAGCAGTTCGAGTTGAGGTCGAAGCGGTTCAATGCAGTGATCTTGGTGGATCGATGCATTATTGGAAGAGTCGACGGTTCTGAGTTATCCGCAGCGGCAAACAGGTGTTATAGCAGAACAGGTGACATGCTTTGCTGACATGATGTGGCAGCAAGTTTGTTTGATGAGTGCAAAACAGTGGTTCAGAGAAGTTTGAAGAGAGCGCCAATAGCAGCACTGCGGGTCCTGATGGTTTGGAGGCGTTTCAGTGTGATCGACAGTTCAAAGCTGCAGAATACAGGATTACCAGCTGCTTGGCTTCATCTGGTGTGTGAGGATCCCTCCTGCTGAGGGCTTCCTTGGCTGGGGAGATGTGATACCCAACCTCACACAGGATGAAATAGAGACAGCTTTCCTGCCCATTGCCCAGCCGGCCGCAGCAGAGACAGGGAGTCTGGCTACGAATCCACATTGCCTTTCCAAAGCTGGCTTGAGCGGTTGATATGAGTTCAATACAAATCTGATGTGGCTTTAATAATTGTGTGTACTATCAGTTGCAATACCAAAACCATAAGAATGGCTAATCTTAGAGATCACCATGCCACTCTAGGGAGAGCCTGCACAATTATTATTGTTTTAGATCAGAGATGCAGTAGCAAATGCAACCTCTATCTGCTGTGACTTTGGTGTTACAGCAGCTATCAAACAGGGCACCTGCAACCTTTCAGCCTGCTCTGTGCCACTGTAGAGAGAGAGATGCAGATCAGGATACCAATGCAGTAGGACACAGTGTTCACTATGCTTCTGGCATTATGTTTTCTGAAAGGGAGGTCTGTTTAGCAGACCACCCTGTCTAATATAGAATTACATGCATCATTTTGTTATTTAATAAAAATCAAAAAGGCTAGGGCTTTCACACCGTCACCAGATGGCAATTCCTCCAAAGGTGTTTCTGTGATTGTCCCGTGTCCTGTGCTGGCTCCAAGAGAAGGTGACTTGAGGATCCTCCCCAGACCTCCCCCGGAAGCATCGATCACTGGCTCGGGGAGGCACCTGCCCCCTGAGGGTTCCATGTCATTTCATCGCCTGTAATTTCATCCCCTGTCATTTTAAGGTGCACATTCCATCGAAAATACTTGGTTTTGTTTGTTTTTTTCGGGTGGGTTCCCCCCAAGCACCCCTCCCACACTTATTTTTTTTACTGCCTACCCGCCCAAACCCTTATCTGCTCTTTCCCCTCCCCAAAAAAATTAGATGGAATGTGCACATTAAACTGCCTGAGGTTGAACATGCAGGCAATGAAAGGACATTGTACCCCCCTGAGTCATCCTGTTGGTGTGCCCAGAGCCAGACAGAGGATTTCCTCACACAACATATATATATTATTTCTTTGGTCCTTTAAAAGTGAGTATCTGAACCGATATTCAATGTTTTTGAACATGCAGATAGAAAATGTGATTCTTCTGGGTTTGCAGCAAATCTCAATACAAAAGATGTTTTTTCAGGTGTCCAGTAATTTTTTCGAAAACAAAAGTTTAGAAAGGCAAACTTTCCAATTTTTTTTTCGAAATGCCATTCTTTCGAAAGACAATTTCTTTGAAAACAATTTGAAAGTTTGCCTTTCGAAACTTGGGTTAGGGTTAGGGTTGGGGCTTGGGTTAGGTTTGGGGGGTGGGAAACGTTACATGGAGCTGTCCAGTGCTGAAATTACAGTACTGGACAGCTCCATGTAACGTTTCAAAGTTTTAAAAAAGCATTTAAATGCCAATATGCACAAAAACTTTGAAACTTTACATGAAGCTGTCCAGTGCTGAAATTACAGCACTAGCCAGCTCCATTCAACGTTACCAAAAAAAAGCATTGAAATGCTACTTTTAACATGTAAAAGTGCATTTCAATTGAAACCAATCAATGACTATTGTCGACGGATTGGTTTTGAAAGAAATGCGCTTTGCATGTTAAACATAGCATGTCACCGTTTTTGTTTTTGAAACTTTTGTTTCGAAACTTTTGTTTTTCGAATCTTTTGATTCAAAACTATGACTATGAACCGTTTTTTCACTAAGATTTTGGCCATGAAAATATTACCACATTTGGCATTAGTGTTCAAATATGTCCAGATCAGTTGCATGCAAATTTGGTGAAATTTCATGGATGAGATCAAAAGGAAGGGAATAGTTTCTTACCTGTAACTCCATTTCTCCAGCATTGGTATCTTTCATGGATTCACATGCTTAGAATATTCCCCGTCGTCAGACTGGGACCCCTCGGTACACATATATAGCCTTTTCTTATAGGAAAACTTCCGACACTTTTGTGTCCTATCTACGTCCTTTTAGGACCCGCCTACGCATGCTCCGCAGGCCGTCCCAGTATAAGAGGCCCGCCCCCGCGGTTCCCCTTCAGATTTTGGCCCCTCCAAAGTAGGAAGGGTTAAACTTATCCATCACATACATTGCAGTCCCGGGGAGGCTTGGCGGGCGCATGTGAATCCATGAAAGATACCAATGCTGGAGAAATGGAGTTACAGGTAAGAAACTATTCCCTTCTCCAGCATTGGATCTTTCATGGATTCACATGCTTAGAATAGATTGTATAGCAGTAACACTTGAGACGGTGGTGAGAATGCAATGTAACGTACCCTCACCCTGCTACTCAACACATATGCACAGCAGTAATAAGTTTACTCATATAACCTTTCCCACCGAAAGTATACTGTCATCAAAGGTAGAAAACACACTCTCCACAACGTGGAGCTTACCTTACTGAAACAGATGGCGCAGGACAGCTCTTCCCATCTGCACCTCATCCGCATGCTGCCTGGCAAGGCAGTGGTGGCGGGTAAACGTGTGGGGCACTGACCATGCCGCAGCTTGGCATATGTCCGTCAGCGGAATTCCGGCCCATAACGCTGTTGAGGATGACATCGACCTTGTAGAATGGGCTCTAGGATGTCTTTGCAGTGGCCTTCCGGCCTAAGAGTGACAAAAAGCAATCGTCAACGAGACCCATCTGGCCAATCCCTGTTTCGAGATTGCTTTACCTCTCGTCGACGGACCATATGCGACGAACAGTTGCCGAGTAGCCCTGATGTCTTGTGTGCGATGTAGGTAGAATTTCAGAGCCCTCTTAACGTCCAGGGTATGAAGAGTTTTTTCTGCTGCCGACGATGGAGTGGCGAAGAAAGTAGGCAGAACCACGGATGAGTGTTTGTGATATACCGTCTGAACCTTAGGGACGAACGTAGGGTTAGTTGCCAGGACTACCTTGTCCTTAAAGAATCTTAGGTAGGGCGGGTCCACGACCAGCGCTTGTAGTTCCGAGATACGTCTGGCTGATGTGATAGCTATCAGGAATGCCAACTTCCACGAAATGAATTTCATGTCGGACGTGGCCATAGGCTCGAAAGGCGGTTTCATCAAGCCTGCCAACACTGTGTTGAGGCTCCACGCAGGGGGAAAACGTTTCACCGGGAGAAAAGCTCGAAATAAACCCCGCATGAAGTGTTTCACCAGTCTGTCACTGAATAGAGGAGACGACTGCCTCTTCCTTGTGAACCTCGAGATGGCTGCCAGGTGTACCTTTATCGATGAGGGGGGCAATCCCTTTTTTGCTAAGAGGAGCAGGTAAGGTAGAACTTGTTCCGGCGTCACCAACAATGGTTGTAGGTCCCGCTGTTTTCTACACCATTCACAGAATCTCCGCCACTTATAGGAGTAGGATTTGTTAGTGGAAGGGGCTCTAGCCGCCTGTAGAATTTCTTGGCACTCCTCTGAAATGTCTAAAGCCCCGAATTCCGAGAAGTCAGGAGCCAGGACGTAAGGTTGAGACTGTCCGGGTCGTGATGCCACACCGTGCCTCTGTCCCGGGATAGAAGGTACGGGACTTTCGGAAACGCTATGGGATGTTCCAGCGATAGATGGTGGAGGTCCGAGAACCACGGTTGCCTCGGCCAGTATGGTGTCACTAGAATCACCCGGCAATTGTATCTGCGTATCCACTGTATTGTTTTCCGTATGAGGGGAAACGGGGGAAAAGCATAGAGGAACATGTCCGTCCATGGGAAGGAGAACGCCTCCCCCACCGAACCCTCTTGGGGCCACCTGCTTGCAAATTTCTCGCATTTCTTGTTTTCTTTGGTCGCGAAGGCGTCCAGAGGGGGGTGACCCCATTTCTCGAACACTTTCTTCAAGTGACCCGTGTCTATTTCCCACTCGTGTATCTGGGCCATGTTTCTGCTGAGGGAGTCGGCTTGGCAGTTCCTCACTCCTGGAAGGTGATGAGCCACGAGGGAGATTTCGTGCTTCGATGCCCAATGCCATGTTTTCTGGGCTTCTATGGAGAGAGTCCTTGATCGTGTCCCTCCTTGTTTCCTCAGATAAAACATGGCTGTTGTATTGTCGGTCAGTATTCGCACTCGCGACCTCTTGATGTGTGGTAGGAACGCCTTCAAGGCCCATCGTACCGCTCTGAGTTCCAGTACGTTTATGTGTAGGAGTGACTCCGTTGGAGACCAGCGACCTTGCGTTTGGAGAGCACCCATGTGCGCTCCCCATCCGGTTAGGGACGCATCCGTAACTATGGTGCTCTGGAACTCCGGCTCCTGTAGGGGCACACCTTTGTTCAGATTGTGGGAACTCTGCCACCACTGAAGTGTCCGAAGTAGCTTGTCGTCGTCGACGGTTATCCTGTCCGACCATGAACCCTGAGCCTGTGTCCATCGGTCTGCGAGGAATTCTTGGACTGGCCTCATGAAAAGTCGACAGTTTCTCACCAGATGGATGCAGGATGCCATGGCCCCTAGGACCGAAACATACTTTCTCACTGAGATCCTGGTGTTTCGCCGTAGCCGGGCCGCCTGTTGAATGAGTCTCGAGGTCCTGTCGAGAGAAGGTTTCACCAGCCCTAGCTGAGTCTCGAACTGTGCCCCCAAGCATACCAGCGTTCTCGATGGCCGCAGAGAGGATTTCTCGAAGTTTATGGCGAATCCTAGCCGTTGTAGAAGCTGCATGGTGGCTTGCAGACTTGTGTACCCCTTACCAGCCAGTCGTCGAGGCATGGGTATACATGGTGGCTTTGCTTCCTTAGCCAGGCAGCAACTGGAGCCAGGCATTTTGTGAACGTTCTGGGGGAGGTTTTGAGCCCGAAAGGAAGAACCGTGAATTGGTAGTGGGTTCGCCCTATTACAAAACGTAGGAATTTCCTGTGTTTCCGACACATTGGAATATGGAAATACGCGTCCTGTAAATCCAGGGACGCCAGGAAATCTCCCTTTTGAACTGCGCGGATCACTTCCTGCAGAGTGAGCATCTTGAATTTCAGGCTCTTTAAGGACTTGTTGAGATCGCTTAAGTCTAGAATGGGACGCCATTTGCCGTTCGGCTTTTTTACGACAAAGTATCTTGAGTAGACTCCTTGGCCTCTCTGTGATGTTGGAACTAATTCTATCACTCCCTTCGCTAACATGAGTGTAACCTCTTGTTGCAGTGCCTTCATATGGGACTGAGCGGTGAACGCAGGTGGAATTTGCGGAGGGCTGTGTTTGAATTGAAGAGAGTGTCCGTGTCTTATAGTGTCTAACACCCATTGGTCCGTCGTTATCCTTTCCCATTCGTCGACATATGCTGAAACTCATCCCCCCAGAATGGGTTGTGGAACGTCACTGCTGATCTTTAGTTTGCTTGTCTCTCGTCGACGATGGGTATGATGGTCGTTTTCTGGAAGACTGGAAGTTTCGTCGACGGTTAGCCGATTGTGAGGCACGTCGGTATCCCTGGGAGGGGTAAGCCGATCTGGCAAAGGATCTGTCTCCAGAAGAGAATCTTGAATTACCTGAAGCCCCTCTAAAGGGGCGAAAAGACTTGTAGCTTCTGCCACTCTGGAGGGCACCCAAAGAACGTGCCGTGTCCGAATCTTCTTTCATCCCTTTTAGGGCCTCGTCCACCTTCTCACCGAAAAGAAGGTCTCCCTCAAAGGGCATATCTAAGACCTTGTATTGTACTTCTGGTCTGAAGTAGGTACACTTCAGCCATGACTGTCGACGTAATACGACCCCATTGTTGACTTGCTTGAAGCCAGACTCAGCAAGATCCACCGCGATGTTTATTGCATGATTTGAGGCTTCCTCACCCTCTCGGACCAGTAGCATCGCCGCCTTCCTCTGTTCTTCTGGAAGATGATCAAGCAGCGGAGCTAGCCTGTGCCACATCTCCCTATCGTATCTGGCCACAATTGCCAGAGAGTTTGCGGCCTTTACTGTGGTCGCTCCCACGGAGAGCACTTTCTTGCCAAAGGCATCTTGGCGTCTCGCTTCGTTCTCGGGTGGAGTCGTGCACTTGTGCTGTGCCTTTGCCTTCCTCACTGCCGCCGCCGACACCACCGAGTCTGGTGTTGGTTGAGACGATAAACACTTGGGGGTAGACTCTGGAGCCTTAAACTTTTTTTCTAGGCGTCCTTTCACTGCTGGTTCTGAGAATGGGTGTCTCATTGTCTGCAACCCCTCTTTCCATACATGGTCAAGTATCGGTATCGAGAACACCAACCTCCTTCTCTTGCCCATGTGGTTGAACAAAAAACAGTCCTTTTTCTGTTCTTCCTGGGAAAGACCAAATTCTTTGCATGCCTTCTCCATCATCGAATGGAATGACGCAATGTCGTCCGGAGGGGATGGGTGAGCTGGGCTTCTGGGGTTTTCTAACTCCGCCTCTGACTCCCAGGTAGGATCCCTGGAGGGGGATAAAGAGACCTCTGACATGGCTCCCCTGTCAGACTCCGAATCTGGCAGCTCACCTTCCTCCTGCGCCAGTGTTGAGATTGGCGTGTGTGGGTGCGGCGGTTGACGGGACGGGCCCGGCTCATCGACGGGTGACTGTGGCAGGCTTGCCTGGGGAAGTCGCTGGTCCAACGACCGTAGCAAGGACTGAAGCGAGGACAGAATATCCAACGACAAAACCGATTGAGGATTGAGGAGAGGGGCAGATACCGGTGTAACGGATGCCCTCGTCGACGACTTGTCAGCCGCTCGTAGCCCTAGGTCTGCTGGGCCAGCCACTCTCTCGCTCTCGTCCTCCGAGGACAGCAACATAGCTTGCTCTTGTAGCAAAGCCTCTGGGGGGGTAGGGTCGAAGACTTCAGGCCTCCAGGCCTCCTGTAGAACCCCCGTCGACGAGGCTCTCGTCGACGCCATTGTCGACGGGACGGAGGATGCCCCTTGCGCTAGTGGCGGGAAGGCGGTCGATGACTGGATCGCCGTCGACGACGCAGGCTTCGCAGGTGGTTTTGGCGGTCCCGCCTTCTCCACACTGTGCCCGCTTTTACTCGACTCTCGACTCGTGGTCGATCTGTGATGATCGCCAGAGGAGGATTTCCTTTCCTTCTCATGCTTTTTTGATGAGGATGATTTCTTTGACGAGGAGTCTGTAGTGGAGTGAGTTCCAGACGACTCTTTTTCCGACGGTCTAGATTTCTTCGCCGGTGGTTCCGACAAGGCCGCGCGGCGTGATGTTTTCGCCAACTGTGTGGAGCCTACCTCCGAGGGGGGGTATGCCCCCGCACCCTCATTCAGCCATGCCACCAGGCGTCGGTTCCGGTCTTTGAGGGTTTTTTGAGAAAAACCCTTGCATATGTCGCAGGCATCCGCCGAATGGTGAGGGTGGAGGCAATATATACAATCCATATGTCCATCCCCCTCGTAAACCTTTTTCAAGCCGCACGTCGCGCATGGACGGAACAGCGCTTTTCCTGATACAGAGGACATATCGTACTCGAAATCCAATAAGGCAACCTAGTACAAAATAGTAAGACAACACAAGGAGATCCCACTACTTTGGAGACGGTTGAAATCTGAAGGGGAACCGCGGGGGCGGGCCTCTTATACTGGGACGGCCTGCGGAGCATGCGTAGGCGGGTCCTAAAAGGACATAGATAGGACACAAAAGTGTCGGAAGTTTTCCTATAGGAAAAGGCTATATATGTGTACCGAGGGGTCCCAGTCTGACGACGGGGAATATTCTAAGCATGTGAATCCATGAAAGATCCAATGCTGGAGAAAAATGTTTTGCACATTCCTATGTGAAGTGTTGTGTAACCTTACCTACAGAATCACGATTACAACTCTATAATATACAGAGAGAGAGAGAGAGAGAGAGAGAGAGAGAGAGAGAGAGAGAGAGAGAGAGAGAGAGAAGGAAAGGCTTAACTGTGTTTGGAGAGAGAAAGTGAGAGGCTTAACAATGTTAGCATTTCTTTTTAAAGTTACATTTTTTAAATCAATTAACCAACTGGCACACTTCAATATGTAATTGCAACATAAAAAATGTATTGCGCTTTTTCATCTAAATAGAAACAGTTGTTCATATGGGAAAGAATATCATTTTGAAGCAAAAGAAATGTTTCTTGTGTCACTATTTAAGCAAGATAAAGAACTATATAAACAAGGTAAAGGAAAAGAAAACAAACCTCCACAGTGTGTCAATCCATACAAAGTGTAACCTTTATGACAGAGGCATTCAAAACTTCCTGGATAGTTGACGCAGGTATGGTCACATGTTCGTTCAAATGAGCACTCATCAATATCTAAATTAGAATAAAAGCAAAATATTTACATTATAATCTTTTTTCAAAAGATTACAGATTTTGGTAGAAAGTTGTTCGGGTCATACGGATTAATGCACTATAATGTGATAACATGCAAACATATATCCAAATCACAAGCTAACTGAAAAGACTCCTTCCTCTCAAACTTGCCATTACGAAGCCCATGTTTTTGAAGGTGTGATGCAGTGTGCATAGACATTTTATTTGACGTCAGGGAAGGACCTTCAGGCAGATCAAGTATGCCAGTATGCTGCCTACTCTTGCAACGCACCTAGCCTAACTGGGCTTTATCTTAACTCTAGTCATGCACTTTGAAGCGACACGCCTGATCCCCCCTCCCCGATCCCTCACTGTGGGTGTCTTCCTTCTGGCCTCTGCCTCTTGGTCCTCTCCCTGTCCCGGTTGTCAAAGTGAAGAATCTAGGAGCGGTTATCTTTGCTACCCTTTCTATGTATGCACAAGTATCGGCGGTATGCCGAGCTGGCCACTTTCACCTCAAGATACAAAAAAAGGTGCTTCTTATTCTGCCTATGAATCTGAGGTCACTGGTAGTCGCTGCCATGGTCGCTGCGTCTGCAAAATCTGGCCGCGCATTTGGCTACAGGATTCCCTTATGGGGCTCATATTTCACCAGTTCTGCGCTCTTTGCACTGATTGCCTGTGGCTCAGTACATTAAGTTTAAGGTGCTTAGCCTGGTCCATCGTGCCCTGTACGATTTAAGGGCAGAATACTTACGGGCAAAATGTTCTCGCTATCTGCCGAATCGTTTGTCTTGGAAGCAAGATGATGCAGCGCAACACAGGTTTTAATCCCGATTGTGTGCTTAGAAACCAATCTCTGGTATTAAGTGCGTTATAAAAGAACGATTATAATTATTATGACACATTATGGTCTAATGACGCCCTGTTTCCTTGTCATGAAACTTACAAGAGTAGGAACCATAAACAGGGAACCTGGTCCGTATACAATTAACCTCTTATTCATCAGAGTAGAATATTTTGTGACACAGAGGGGTGACCACGAAGCGCACAAAACACTTTTTAAGCTAAGACTTAATCAACCTAAAACTGTCGCTATCGCTCTAGGAATAACTATCCCTGGGAGTCCAGGCTACCCTAGGGATCGATGTTGCGATGCCTATTTAACAGTGATAGCGGAAGAATTGTCCCGCAACTAAGCTCAAAGTTAATTTCATGCACCACCCTACAGACAGATGTAGGTTTCTTGAGTTTTCTTAAAACTCCAATGGTATAGAGCTTACTTCAGGATGTCGCAGGACCTATCCATCTGGCATTTGAAGGCGATATGTTTTCTTTTATTCCACCCACCCTTAAATATGCGTTCATGAGATTTGTCCTTAAATCAATACTTTTTCTGGCCTTCAGCCACCTGCGACCAATCCTGTATCCATGCACAATTTGAACAGAAATAATAAAAAGTGCAAAATTAATGAAAAAATAAAAAGTGAAATAAGAAAGTGTTATCCCTGTAGAATGAGTCAAAAAGGATTTACAAGTATTTGTATTTTATTGAATTTATATAGCATTTTAATCCAACACGCTTTACAAGAGGAACAAGCAAGATACAACAAGCATTAAATAACAATTGAATCAAACCAGAAAACAGTATAAGAAATAATTTACATTATTGATGAGGTTTGGTGAGAGTAAAGAGGGACCAAGGTTTGAGAGGAGTGGGAGGTATGAGTAGTGGTAAAAGCAGAAGTAAGAGAGGAAGCAAAATGTGTAAGGGAGAAAAATGGAAGAGAGAAGAATTAGGGTGTAGGGTAGGGGGTGTAGAGTGGAAGGACAGGGTGGTAAAGAAGTAGGAAAGGGAGTAGGAGGTGTGGGTAGAAGTAGTAGCAGAAGTAAGGGAGGAAGCAAAAGGTGTTAGGGAGGTGAATGGAAGAGAAGATTTTAGAGAGGTGTGGAAGGTAGGGTAGGAGGGAATAGAGCGGTCAACCGACTACGTCTATATCCGTTTTGACTCATTTTACACTTTTTATTATATCTGTGCAAACTGTGCATGTGCACTGTCCAATCATCAGGAGAAACACTGGTACAGCCAATTCAACGGCTTTCAGCTCCAGCTCCAGCATATTTATGTGCTCCGCGACCAGAGAATTGAATAGCTGTGCAGCGTGGCGCTCCCGCCAGAGAGGAATTCGTAGTGATAAACACTGATGTCTCCTCCTGGCAGGATGGCGCACCATTCATCAGATTTCCCTGTGCCTTCACCACGCAAGATCTGATTTGACCTCTACTGTTATTGTGATCTTGTCCGTCTGAGAACCATTCCCTAGGTCCCAGTTGTCTGCTAAGTGGCAGCTGTAATCTCTACATCTTCAGTCTGGCGTAGGGCACTGCCAGAATGCAGGCCATCATGAGCCCTAACAGGTACTGATACCACAATGCTGACATTGTCTGCCTGCCAAGGGAATGGCTCATTCCACTGAGTATTGCATGACCCTTTCTTGTGTGGGGAAAATCCTCTGCCTGACTGTATCCCATGACAATTCAAGGAAAATCAGGGACTGTGCTGGGGTAAACTCCGACTTGGTTTGGTTTACTGAAAAAAAGAGGTTGTAGAGAAGGTCCATGAGGTACTCCAGGGTGGGGCTTGCCCCTTTCCTGTGTGCTTCTCCTGACCAGCCAGTCGTCCAAATATGAATATATGTGATGACCTCTGGCCCGGAGCAGCGCCCCCATCGTATTCATCAGCCTTGTGAACATGCGAGGGGCAGAGTTAAGGCCGAATGGCAGCACTCGATACTGGAAGTGCTGCCCCATTATTGAGAACATCAGAACTTGCCTGTGTGGCTGCCAAATCGAGATGTGCAAATATGCATTTTTCAGGTCCAGGGAGCACATCCAAACTCCCTTGCAGACAGCCTCTGCAATCTCTGCTGGTGTTATAATCTTGAATTTTTCAGGAACGATCGGTCAAGCACAACCTTCAGGACCATCTGGTTCTTCTTGGGGATGGCAAACATTCTGGAATAGTAGCTATAGCCCATCTGATGTGGGGGTACTTCCTCTACCGCCCTGTTCTGTATCAGGGAAGCGATTTCTTTTAACAGAGCTGGTGAGTGTATCTATAACGGAGAGGGTGAAAATGGGTGAGGAGATGGAACTGGGAGTCAAAACCCCTGGAAACCACGGAAAGTATGCAGGGGTCTGTGAAAAGGGAAGGCCACTTAATCTCGTGGAGAGCCAGTCTGCCCACCACTGGGGAGGGATGTACCGGGACATCACCCACATTGTTTCTGGGTTGGAGGAGGGGGACTGGAAGAACGCATTGTGCGAGGTGCACTGATGTCCGGCTGCGTGGCCCGGCAGTCCCAAAAGCCCCTGAATCAGCCAAATGCCCTGCTCCTCTGGTGTGACCTGCCCTGCGACTGGCCAAACGGTTTGGCCGGTGGCTCAGCAAGCATTGCCAGTGATTTCTCCATCTGAGAACTGGTCTTTTTCTTATTGAGTTCCTCATCCATGGAGGAGTGGAAGAGCTCAGTCCCTTCGAAGGGGACATCTAGTATCCTATCCTGGACATCTACATTAAATCTGGTAGCATGCAACCATGCCGCTCTGCTCATGTCAGTAGCCACACAGATGCCCCTCCCTGCCGTATTGATGTTAGCCACTCAAGGAAATCCTGTGCCACTACTTTGGCCTCAGCCAGGCCCGCCTTAAACGTGGCCTGCCTACCTATGGAGGGGAAGGTCTGGTAGGAAGTTGGCAATCTCCCTCCACAACTTTTGGTTGGAGGCTGCTAATATTGCGTCCGCATTGGCCTGTCGAAAGGTGCAGGCCCGAATTCTGGTAGACCTTTTTCCATAGGTCTCCAATTGCCTGTCTTCTTTCCCTACGTGGGCTGCCGCCGAAGATCCTGATATCCCGGAGGACTGGGTTTTAGTATACATGGATGCTTCCGCGATGACGGAGGAGTCGGCTGTGGGTTGGACAGGAGAATAGTCTCCCCCTTTACCTGCATGTACTTGGCGTCCAGCCTCTTGTTGACCGGTTGAGCTGAACTGAGCTTCAGCCATTCCTTCTTCGCCAAGGCCACCACACCTTTCTGCAAGGGTATGCCATATTTGCTATGCGCCCTAAGGGCCAGCACTTCTATGAGCACACCAGAATGTGGCTGCTCCTGTTGTGGCGGAGGCACCCCAAGACTTCCACCATGCCCTCTATTCTGTCGTGAAATGCGTTTATGGAAGCTGAGGCCTCTAGGTCATCTTCCTTGTCTGTGTCCTTGTCCACTTGCCCTGCCAGGCAGTCCACTTGTGGTGAGTCTGCCTGGGAGCCTGGTACCAGGGTTAGATCCGCTGTGGCCCGCAAAGCTGAACCGCTTTCTGGTGTGGGAACCCAGCCCTCCTATGTCTGAATTCTAGCAGGAGCACCATCCCCTACTACCGGGGTGGCTGCAGTACTAGTGCCACCAGAGGTGGAGGAGCCAGAGGAGCCGGAGGAATGACCTCCTTGATTAAGGATTTGAGGAGTCCAGCTCATCTGCTGAGACCTCATTAGGCACATGAAGCAATCATAGAACCTGTCCTCATAAGGCAGAGCCGAAGGCGATGCTGCAGGTGCAACCCCTGCTGACACAGTCCGTGGAGCTGCTGCCCTGGGCTGTGACCCCCCCACACTCAGTGTAGCGCAGAACGGTGGTCATGATAGGTTACAAGGTGCACCACTGGACCGGAGCCAACCCAACATGTGCTGGTTGGGTTTTGATTGGACTATTTAGGTTACTTTTGCAAAGTCCTCCTGAGGCAGCTTTGTTCATGTTTATTGCCCCCAACCAACTACCATCACCCACCCACCCACACTCTCTCTAACCCCACTCACTCGCCCAGCACTTCCCACCTTACCCCTACCCACTCACCCTACCTGTCTCTACCCCACCCACCCAATCGCCACCTGCTCTACCCTTACCCACCCTAACCCCAAACCACCCTACCCCCACCCACCTACCCTACCACCACTCCCTCTACACACATCCATTCTACCCCCTCTCTCTAACTCCATCCACTTACCCACCACTACCCACCCTACCCCTCACACTACCACTTCCCTCTCTAGCACCATCCACCCAAGCCCCACCCTCTCTTCCCTCACCCACCCAATCCTCACTTTCTCCCGCAGCCACCCTAACTCCACCCTGTCTACCCCCACCAGCTATCCTACAACATTCCCTCTACTTCCACCAACCCTGACTACCATGAACCAGCAACCCTACCCCCACTCTCTACCGCCACCCACCCTAACATCACTCTCTACCACCACCAACCAACTCTACCCAAACTATCTCTACCCCTACCAACCCACCCTACCCCCAACTTTCTATACCTCCACCCTACCCCCACTCTCTATCCCCGCTGCCCCACAATACCCCCACTCTCTACCCACATCGACCATACCTCCACTTACTACCCCATCCAACCTCCACTCTCTCTACCCCGTCCAACCACCACTCTCTCTACCCCCACCCAGCCACCTCCACTCTCTCTACCCCCACCCACCCAACCTCCGCTCTCTCTCTAACCCCACCACCCTACCTCCACTATCTCTACCCCACCCACCCTGCCTCCACTCTCTCTATCTCCACCTACCCACCTCTCTCTACCAACACGGACCCACCCTACCCCCACTTTCTCAATGCCCACCCACCCAACTCTCTCTACAACCCACCCACCCCACCCACACTCTATACCCCCTGTAATCCTTCCTCTCACACTCTTGCATTATTTCTTACCCTCTCACTCTCAACCTTTCTCGCTCATATTTCCTCTTGCTCATCATCGATGGCCCCCTCTCTCAATCTTTTCTTCCCTTGCTCTATTCACCTTCCTTCTCATTCTTTTGCACACATGTGCACCTTATTGCATCCCCCTTTGAAATTGTGCACTCTTCTTCTTGCACCCTGGTGCCGATTAATGCAAAATGCAAAAAACTGCAGTAAACGACAAAAGTATTGGCTTTGCCAAGTCTTGCGTTTTTAAAATGCTTTGACTTGAGATATGTTTTATGTTTGTTTCTTTCATTTCTTCTTTCATTTGGGTTTTTGCTCAGGCACCCAGTCATAAGTCACGAATGTGGTCAGAGAAATTCTTTAGGGGTTACTGATGTACTCTGTCAAAAAAATGCTGATCTTCGTAGAGACAGGGTGTAGCTCTTACCGCTTAAATCCAAAGACATCTGAGCCAGGTTGATAAGTTTTTCTTTCATACATGATCTAGCAGGCCACCCCATCCTCCACATCCTCCTTCCAGCCCCAGTTTCTGCTCCATGTCCTCGTGCAGGTGTCAGTGTGAGTGAGTCCGAGCTTTGATAATCTGGAATGCTGGGTTGTTTATCCACTGGTAGAGGGGACTTTGGGTCAAGTGGATGCCAGGAATTGCAATGGCATGAGAGTGCCCGATTGGGGCATTGCGCTTTTCTCTTTGCTGGCAGTATCACAATACCAGCTGGTGCAAAGTTTTAGAAGGGGCAATTTACGTCTTAAGCAATAATTGGCTAGATGTGTTTATGCTGCTGGTTCTCATCATGAAGTCTCCATCGAGTTGGAACCAGGGGATAAGGAGATTGGTTTGGGGACATACAGGTCCTTTCAGTCATTATTTGCAGTTTATCTGTGAAGCAGGAAGCATGTTTGCGTCAATCATCTGAGTCAGGGCTTTCTATGATTGATCACTTAGTTTCTTCAACCGTTCAGTATTTCTGCCTTTCATTGCTCAATCTCTCTGCAACAGTAGACTTCCATTTTGTTGGAGAAATTTGTCTTAGATGGCCTTCTTCCCGAGCCCAGGAACTTCATGCATGATCTTACTTTTTATTTTATTTATTATTATTGTATATAGTCAATTTGACTTTTTACAGACAAAATTCATATACATAATACAAAAACATAGAAACATTCATTCAAGCATATAAACATATAAGTATCAGTAGTTAAACTTTTTCAGTGTAAATATGTACAATAATAATGAGTAATGAATACATTCATAGAGTATATACTTATAACAGTGTGGTTTTACAAATAATGAAGTTATCAAAGAGACGTGCATAGTCATGAAACGCAGAGTTCAGTGCGGCATGACGTGTTTGACATGTTTGCAGGTGCTTTCCTCTAGCCTTAGGAAGAGCTGCTGAGTTGCTGAGCTGCGGGAGCCATTGGACGTACCGTGCTTTGGTGTTTGAGCCTGCAGAGTCTTACCGAGTCTAGAAGGGGTGCAGGGGAGGCAACTAGGAAACCCTGCTCCCCCAGACTGGCGGCCAGGAAAGCAGATATAAGCAGACATATCTCATTACTCAGTGCGGCCCCATCACGCATTTCAGACTCTTGCCGAGGCGCTAAGCAACCCTCAGGGGGGCTATACTTTAAACTCATCGGCAACTAGTCGCTGACTCACTTCCTTACCCCCACCCTCACCCCTCTGGCACTTACGGTCCCCCGCCACAGTGAGTGCAGGCTGCACCCCGCAAGACGCATACCAATGGTTGCAGAAACGGCGAAGGAGCAGAGAGTATTCTCTCTGCTCGTGTTGGTGAGGGACCCTTGTTTCTAGCCATTTCCAGTCTGCTTTTGCTTCTTCACAGATTAAGGAGGCGGGTGGCAGGGAGCAATGCTCTGTGAGCTGCTTTTGCTGTCAACTGCTGCTTTAAGAAAATCTCTATCTACCCGGTACAGGCCTACTGTCTGGAGTGGCTGGACCGAGTGGACGGACTGCTGGAGGAATCCACAATGGCACAGAGACCTGGAAGAGGTGACTCAACAGACACCAGAGGGCCAATGGACTCCAGAGGGGCAATGGATTGTACGACAAGCACCCTGGACCCTTTTAAGCGGAGCGCCCAGCCTATTGTCGGAGGGTGGCGAATCAAGGTCAACACCTACATCTGATAGCGTGAACATCGCAAACATAGGTGCAATACCATCTGCGATGTCAAGTAAGCTAGCGGAAACACAGAATGGTTCTGTTCTAATGTATCAAGAAATAGGGTCGATACCAATATCCCGCTCCGCCCTCCCATCAGACACCTCTGTGAATCCGGCTGCACATCCACCTTATAATGCTGTAATCTAACCTGTTAACCTTTCCAGGATCAATTCAATCCCGCTCCATGGCCCTCGCCAACAAAGAACCTGGCTTCTGTCCCGGCGGATCAAACACTGACCACACAGGAGGGGGAAGGGTTATTGCTTGCAAATTTAGAACTTCTTCGGTTCTACTCCCCTAACAGTCAAGATTCCAATGGTGCGCTATGCCACGAATCAGAGTCCACCACAGCTCAGGGGGTAGAGGGAGGTCTGGATTCTTCAGCATGCTCTTTATCTCTACCCTCTGAAAAGCCATCTCAGTCTTTCTCAGATACAAACTTTCACTGTAGCCCCGGGATAAACGGGACTGTAACCCCTGTTGAACCAGCTGGAGAGGTACTTCTCAAAACAAATGCTTTAGTCGCCATGGCAAGCTCATGTACCTCCGAGATTGAAATTCCTGCCCATTCAGATAGGACAGATGATGAGCCTGAAGAGGGTCCAACAATTTGCCGACCCATGGAAGAGGCCTCCTTTTCATCGGATTCTAGACCTACTATAAATCAATCTAGCCCATCGGAATGCACCATAATGATTCAGGAAGATTTACAGACAGCCCTACCACTGCTGAAATGGAAATGGCCAGGCCCAACGAGACTAGAGAAACGCCTAAATCCTCCCCTTAAGCACACCTGGGTAGATCAGACGGCATGTTAAGCACCAATGTGTTCAGTAATTCGATCTAAGAGAAGGAATTTGAACAAAAAGATCAATACGCAATTTCCAACAGAAATTCACCCACAAGATCTAACAGATGCTGAATTGCTAGAAGGTACTAGGGACGAGGAGGATTTTCTGTCAGTCTCCCTGCTGTCAATAGGCCTACACAACAGCCATCCTACCTCAGAGGAACCTTTAGAAAGAAACCGACAAGCATAAACGACCCAGACTAGCATCCAATTCCTCTGTCTTGGCAAAGCAAGAAGAAACCTTGATGAACACCAGCACAGATCGGGCGCATGAAGGCCCCATTGCAAAAATCATTAACATTTCAAGTAAAGAGACACCTGTTCAAGAGCGTCTGGAGTACGCGGCCATCGTGATAGTAGATGTGCAACAAGATATTGAGATCCTGAGAGCAAGGACAGTATACTTAAATCATACAAGTCCTTAAATAATACAAGTATGGAAGAGGCGACGGGAAAGACTTTACAGAAGAGGTTGAATACTCCTGTTCGGAAACCAGTAAGAAATAAAGAACCAGTGGCTGAAATGGATAGCTCCCTCTCTGAAAGACAAGTCAACAAGGAATGAAGAATGAAAAGCACATTTGCAACCCATGACCAAGCACATTCAGCTCCCCCTGCATCCCGGGGCTCATACCTTGCTAGTAATACCCATAACAACCCCACCAGAGAATACAAATGGTAATAAGGCACGTCGTTCTACATCAACAGACTCAGACGCTAAGCATTCTAGGCCATCTAAACAAGATCCTCTGGCACAAATGTCAATGATCACCATTGCAATGGCTCCCTTCATGAAGCTTTATGAAGACATCCATGAAACCTTGGCTAACCACATCAACCTCCTAGTGATGATGCACTCTAAAATAATATTTGTTGAAGGCTAAATCATGGCCCAGACCCATTGTGAGGCTGATAACAGACTGACCTCTGATATAAAACATAAAAAGAAAAACAGCGAGAGGCGTACCAGTCTATCCCAACCTAAATTAGGATCCCCTACTGTTAATCCACACCGAGACAGGAGCGTAATCCATGACGATTCTAACCAAAGCCATACCATCTCTTCGGAGAGTACCATTGGTGATGCTGGCCCAGAGGAAGGTACTATAACGGTCAATCTTGATAAAGCCACAGTGGCGATCCTGGATCATGAATTAAACACGGATTGTCTCGAATCCGCACAGGATACTAATTCTATTGAGAAGAAGGGGGAGATAAATCAAGCAAGCCATCTCAGGGTGCCTCCTCAAACCGGTATAATAACGAGACCAGCGAGGGAGCCAAAATCTATCCGCTGTTCGGAAACAAAAAAGTTCACTACATCTATCCCCCAGAAACCGCCCCCATCGCTCCTATGGTAATGAAGCAAGGAGATTCCTTAAAAAACTATCATCGCCTCTGAAAGTCAGTAAACATCAGGAGAAGACTAAAGCATCCAAATTGAAGGAATCGACTATTAAAAAGAAGGTACAAGCCCCCCAAAAGGAAGATGCAGATCAGCCGACTCAGAACAATCCCAACCCTCTCCTCGATCTTTCGGTTTACTTGATTGAAGCAAGCGAGATCAATATTCCTCCAAGGACCGAAGAACACTCAGCAAGGGAATTTGTAGCAGGCAAAGTGACCAGCCAACCCGCTAGACACAAGATGGAAAATAGCACTACAGCCATCTCTGCCAATGATGCCCCAGGGGACTCCCCCTTTCTAATGATGGCTGAAAAAAGAGACCGCCTTATGGCTTAAGTCAACGCACAAGAAAATAAAACTACCCCTAAGACATCATCACCAGAACACAAGGAAAGGATTCGAGAGATGCCCTTGCGCTCCGACTCCCTCTTTAAAAATCCTGGCAGTATGGCTAATGGTAACATTAAGTCCACATATACCCATGCTGGTTGTGCCCTACCGAAGATACACAATTACCATGACTGAGAGGCCAGAGAAATAAGATCAACCCGCAATCTGCGATACAAAACGAGCAATGAGAAAAGGAGGGCAAAACACCATGTTAGTCATCCACACTTAACAAAAGACTACTCCCACTGTCTAAGACTGGAAAGAGCGGTTGACGAGAGAGATAATCGAATTCTAAACAAGCACAATTTGGTCAGACTATGCCATTGCATCCCTCAACTGAGGCAAATCACCAGTGAAGATTTCAATATAATAGAATTCCAAAGAGAAGAGAAATCTGATCTGGTGTACCTTCATTTGAGTTTTGTAATAGTAAAAACCTACTCCTGACTGTAACTGCAAGCTTTCTAACGATGGCCTTCGATTTGACCGACCTCCCCAAGGGGTCTGCAGAGCGACTAACCCTGATAAACCGAGTCAATTTAGAGTTGATCAACAGTCCTCGGCCACCCTTTACAGCAGATGCTACTCTATTAGGACAACAGGAAGCCCACCAGAAGAGCCCCAGGATTTAGATCTGCCAGGAATGAAACTCAGACGAATATCTAAGGGTGAGAACTTTACAGAACCTCTGAAATCGAATCTAGTGCTGACCATTAACTGTGCAGTTGGAATAAATCAGACCAGGAGGACGTCACAATAAACTCAGTCCTCCAAAGCTAGCATTGAAGAGTCATCATAGGCTTGGCTCCCCTCAGTATTGGCACCCAAACAAATGCAATAGCAGCCATCCCTCAGAGATCACTCACAAAATGCTGCAACTCTCTTATCTCCGAACACAGGAGGTTTTTCTCACCTGCTGGAGGAGGGAGCAGCTCCTTGGGATGACATAGACTTCATTTGTCTCCAAGAGAAAGGGCTGTCCACGGAGCCGTCCCTGGACGGCTGTACATCAATCCTTAACCCGGCCATAAGGGGTGAAGCGGACAGACCATGAGCGGGTCTGCTACCCCTGATTAACACCAAAGCAAACTTTGAGATAATCAAACATAGTCCTATAGGAGCCTTTCTTCAATATACCATCTTAAGAAAGACAAAAGGCTGTAACCCATGGGAAAAGCCCACGCCAACTCATGTGTCTCTCATCAACATCTATTGGATTGCTACTGACATCGGCATAAAAGAGATGCGGGAACACCTGTCAGAAGCTATTGACAAAGCATACAACTGGAGCAATTCCTCCATCATATTATGTGGCGATTTTAACGCCAACTATCTTTCAACGGAAAAAAAACACGATGTAGACAACATAGATGGTATCCTTGCGATCTCACAAAAGGAGAACCTATGGCTGGAATTAATCACCAACCGTGACTTGCACGTGACAAATGGTTGCTTTGAAAAAATATTTATTCTACTCCCAATGTGGAAAAGAGGTGTTCAATCGTCAGCCATCGACTACATATTCATTTCAAGAAACCTAGTTAAGGATGTTATGTCTTTGAATGTCCTTACCTCCTTACGAAGTGATCACAATTGGTTAACATCTCACTTGAGATCATAAGACCTACAACTAAAACCAACGCTCAAATTGAAATGGTTAACAAAGGAAATAGACTAAGAATGAACACAAGAGCTCTTGCGCAAACTATCAAGTCCTTTTTAGAGCAGACAATTGACAAACACACAGCAAGACATGCGATTCTAGTGGACTACACCACTACCTTGACGCTCTATCGTAATAAATGTAAATCCTGTTGCCAAGTAAACACGCATCAAAATACGTATGATGGTGTTCTGGTCAGGAAAAGAAAAGATATGAGACACTCTCCGAGCCCTTAAGAAATCTCTGAGCACCATGTCTGAAGCAGAAATTAAACATCTAAAGGCCAACTACATATCTTGGAGTATTAGCCAATGAAACGCTTTACTTCAAAATGGTGCAGAAACTAAGTTAAGATTCTTGACAAGAAAATCACCTCCCGAGACCTGGTCCTTGATCAGGTCACTAAATAAGACCCAGCACTACCTACAAGCGTACTATGCAACAGAGGCAAATTTGACGGCTTTCTTTGGTTTGCTGTTCGCTAATCTGCCTGTGCCGAATGATGTTCTTTTAGTGCCTTCTTCCACCGGGCTCCTGCCAGATGACTATGACGATCTCGTCATCATGATTAAAAGATTAAGTTCCTCCCGCGCTCCGGCGCCGGATGGGTTATCTAATGACATGCTAAAAGAAAATCTTGACAGTGGGCCACTATGCTAGACTTGGTGCTCCAGAATGTTCTCTCTTCAAAATCCAGCCTGCTATCCTGGAAGACTGCGCACATAATTCCAATATTTAAAAATGTCACCCGCTCTGATCCCAACAACTACAGGCCGATAGCACTATCGGATGTACTAGGAAAAATTTATGCCACACTGCTCCTAAAAAGACTGACCACATGGGCACAGACAAATGGTCTAAACGCCAAGTTCCAGGCAGGTTTTGTCAAGGGACAGGGGACCTCCCCCCTGGCATTTTTGATCAACCTATTGAAAGCAAAGACCATTGAGAACAACAGCAGACTACATCTGGCATTTGTGGACTTTTCCAAGCCTTCGATAGCCTAAACCGAACAAAAACACTGCTAAAGTCGTTCCGGCCCTATCCTATGGTGCTGAGGTTCTCTTGGACTTACCTCCTAAAGTCTGGGCATTTGTAGAGGGGAGTTTTTGGAAAACTATTCTCGGTTTACCCCACTCAATGCCTATTCAGGTTGTCAGAAAATAACTTGGGTTAAGATCTTTGAAACTGACAGACAATAGAAGATCTAAACAAGCTGAAACTACATAAACAACTGGTAACAGAGTCACGAAAACAAGGAGAAATTCAATCCTATTTACAGAAATGCCCAGACCCCAAACTCCGAACATCATTCATGAGGATACTTTTTAACTTACACAGGTCCAAGGAAATCATAGCAGCGAGATCCAAAGAGGAAGCAAGCGATATTTTGTGTAGAATCTGTAAAACTGCAGAGTCGATAGAAACTCTCTGTGATTTACTAACCATCTGCCCTATGTTTAGCTTGGAACGTAGACGTTATTTCGGCCATTTCCTGAATATATTTCGGACACTTACTGCAGAGGATTGGTGGAGATTTATACTGGGTGGAACCCAAACCTGAGTGACAACTGCAATGGTAATATTACACTGGAATGTTTTGGAGAATCCAATGCTTACAGCGAATGGCCAATAAACGAAAACTGTATAAAAAAGTAATGGACTAAATGGAGTTAACCCTATGATGGGTTGGGATACCTTTTTTTATAAGTTTGTCGAGTTTTGCTAAAATTTTAATGTAAACTAAATAAAGCAAATACATAAATAAAAAATAAAATAAAAACAATCATGTTATTCTAATAATACATTTTAGAACCTGAATCATCCTTGGGTTAAGGAAAGTAGAATCAGAAGACATTATTTTAAGTGGGAGAAAAGTCTCAGGCACTTATTTGGTACTTTAATACAGGATTAACCCATGTTACTTGAGTTGTCTAGAGATTACAATATTAGTTGATAACAGCTTTACTATGTAGCATTAGACCCTCTTTGGTATGACCTGATGTTAAATGTCGGTACCTTGGTCAGCCAAGGGTAGGGGGGGCACCTTGGATGACAGCCATCTCAATATTCTTTAGTGCTATGGTGCAAATTTTCCTGTGCTATTTAAGGTGTCTGTTGGTAGCGACACTAGTTGGCAACATCTATGCTATTTGACACCAAACTCTGTAAAGTGTAATGTGAATTGACACTGAGGGTGAGTTCAGACAGTAGGCCCAAAATTCAACAGATTTAATAGAGTCTTATTTGTAGACACATTTTTCATATGTACACATATAAAGTGTGCTTAATGTGACGCCCTCCGTAAACAGGTACTTAGATGTTTCCAAATAATCACTTTTCTTACACACTTGACAGTATCTACCCTTCAAGGGAATTTTCAATTGCGGTGTCAGAATGGATAATAGTGGTAGTTCATGTATATGGAGGCGCAGCATAAACTTGCTCACTTCTATATTGAGGCTCAATTTGATGTAAAATTGGGGTCTTTTGTAATCATGCATCACATTTGCTACATTACTCAAACTTTTTAAAGTAGCAATGTGTTCATCTTTTCTATTTCAATCGTATAAATCAAATTTAGCTTTAAATGAAACTTTTAAGCTTTGATAGCCGCCCTGACATCTCCAGTTTGGATACCAGCTAATCATTTGGAAGGTAGACATTGGGTGATTGTCAAACGTTTCACTATCCAAATGTTTGCCCCTACCGCAGTTTGCCCCGAAGATTTTCAAAACGGGGAAAACCAGTGTCGTCTTCGCCTTCAAGTAGAGTTCAGCCCTCTTCCTTTCCACCTGTCCTCCCAGTGAGATCAGAACCAACTCCAATCGAATAACCTCCATAGGGACAGAGGGTCTCAATCTCAACAACTTCCTCCAGAATGTCCCCTCAAGACAGTTAAGCCGACTCCCAAGATGGCAGCCGTGGGTAGAGGACATTACTGAGAGCCTCTCCCCACAGGGCTGCGAATGTCGCTTTTAATTCATCTTCGGTTACCTTCCGCAAGTACCCCAAATAACAAGAGACTCCCAAGCAACAGCATTGCATTAGCGGAAGAATGGCAGCCTCGCCGCAACGGCAGCAAAGAAAAAGAACCAAGAAGCACGCCCAGGTGTGAAGGACGAGCCGGCTCAGCAAGAAGCAGCGGCCGGCGAGGAAAAGGACCAGCAACGCGGGCGGACCACATCAACGAGGCCTGGGAGCTGTGGTTTGCACTCACCCCCCCCGACCCAACGCCTCGGCAGCAATCACTGCCAGCACAGGACAATCACAGTCACAGGGGGAGAAGGGACCAACGTGACCAGCAGTGAGGGACGAGCCGGCGCACCAAAAGGCAGTAACTAGGGACAGGACCAGCAAAGCGAGAGGCACCACTCAATCGGCACAGAGGCAGCGTCTACATTAAGGGGAGCGAGGCACTCCTCCTTTACGGAAAAGGTGCAGTCTCCCAACAACCAAGCAGGCACTCTTGGAACGCAATGCAAAGGTCAAGAACAGACCAGCACCATTTGATCAAGCAGGCCCTGGGCAGAACGCCGTAGACAGCGGGACAACGGCAAGGAAAGCGGACGGCCAGGCAGCAGGGCAGAAAACTAATTGGAACACAGTAAGAATACCTACAAAGGAGGCAAAACCATCAAAATAGAGACTGGGAGCCCCTCACTAGCAGGGGAGGCACAGTCCCCAATTCACACACTGGGCACACAGAGAGGACACCAAAGAGACCAGCCCAGACCCACATCATTCAAGTCGGGAAGAGCAGCGGCATAAGGAACCCTCATTAGAAGCCAGTGAACAACACCCCAGCAACACCGGAGTAGCGGGCTCTCAAACAGAAGTCAGGGCACCCCAGGAGAGGAAAACCACCAGGGGACACAGGGGAGAACAAGCCCGAAAGAGGGATCTCCAGCCCGGGGCGCTAAACAACATGGATATCCAATAAGGGGCACCTGCGACAAGGGGTACCAATATAAAGGTAACAGATCCAGGAGGAGAAGCACCCACCAAGGAAGGGATGGAGAGTCAGAAGAGCACTACGGTACCCTCAAGGGACTCGAAACCGGGTGTACCATATCCCCCACGGAAAGCAAGCTACGAGCGAGGACGCGTTAACAACTAGAGAGCACCAAAGACATTGAAAACACTATAAACCAAATAGCCTAATGTCAAAGACCAGAGAGAAAACGATAGGGGCACTGCCATAACAAATCCCCTCCCCCCCCGCAAAACACACCTCGAGCTTAAAGGATCAGTGGGACACAGATCCAGCGACGCGGTCTAAGGACACAGGATACAGTCAGATCTCGAAATACCAGAACACCAGCCCAGACATAAACATGGCTATTCGGAAAGAAGATATGCAAGGCTGGCTCAAGGAGTTCCAACATCAATTTATGGCCTTCTTCCAAACGCAATATGAATCATTGAGAACACAAATAAAACAAACTGTAAAGGAACTGAAAGTGGACGTGGCCAAACTGGAAGAAATCACTGACACAACTGAGAGGGCCATCCAGGAGTTGGAAGAGGACTCCAGGAAAATGGAGGAAACCTTGGAACGCCTCGGCCGACTAATGCACAACCTAGAGATACAATCTGAGGACATCGAGAGGTCCAAGGTCAGAATCAAGAAACTTGCAGAAAAGGTTGAAGACAAGGACCTGAAAAGCACGGCCCAACAACTCTTCGCAGAGGTCCTAGTGATGGACGTAACGCCAGGGGTCCAGAATGACAGGATACATAGAGTGGACCCATGCAGAACAGGAGAACCGTGGATATGCCCCCAGGATGTGCTGGTGGTGGTCACCTCTTACGAACAAAAAGAACAAATCCTATGCAGGGCGAGACTGGCGGGCCAAGCCCAAACCAACGGGGAGAAAGTCCATCTCTATCAGGACCTCGCACAGGTTACCCTGCACAAGAGGAGACAGATTGGTCCTATAGTGTGCGTTTTAACTTCAAAGCAAGTACGTTACAAATGAACTTTCCCCTTTGGGCTGCTCTTCACGTGGGAAGGAACTCAGCACTGAATCACCACATGTGAGGAGGGAGAGCTCATTCTTAACCTGCAGGGAGACTCTTAGGGGACAAGCGACGGCCCATGGAGAGGAGAAAGACCCTGCAGGAAACCGTGGGAATGGAAAAAGGTCCCCAGTAGAGGCAAGGCACCCATCAAGAAATGAAAGGCCAAGGCCGCCGGAGTCTGAGAACACTAGATCACAAGGTGGTCAAGTGAGAAGGGGCAGGGTAACATAAGGTTCCACAGTGAGGAAACAGATACAGTAACCAAGACAACGGAAGGCGGCCCAACGGGGGCGGGTTGGGAGACGGTTGATGGAACATATAGTGGGGTTTAGTAGTCCCTGCGACAAAATCTCTGGGAGGCCAGAGGGCCAGGCGCGACGGACACTACGTCCGAGCAGTCATAGGAATCTGGGCCATCCTTAGGGAGTTGGGAAGGGGTTCACAGAGTTGGGAGAAGGAGGGGAGATTGGGGGTGAAGTTGGGAAAACACTAAAGGGAGAGTGGGAGGGGTGTAGAATTTTGACATCGGAACCAACAGAGACTTTATTTACAAGTAGTTGGGGTGGCACCATTAAGAAGGGGGGTCACATGGATGAGTACTGGGTTAGTAGAAAGTACTCAAATCGTGGAAAAGAGGTGGACAGATAAGAGGCCCAGTCATAACAACTTCATATTTTCATATTTATCAAAAAACACTATAAAATTACATAAAATACAATAATGAAATATCAACATTAAAAAATTCATTATAAGTCGATATTAGTACAAACAATTCTTGTATCAAACACATTTACATATGTAACAGCAATTTAGATCACACATTTCTTGACCAAATATTAATGGTGGTCATACATATCCATCTCATATTCTGAGGTATCATTCAGTAATAGAGATGCAAAAAAAGTACTGCAGGCAAAATAAAGTGCTTAATGCAAAAGGTGCTAAGTGCCAACTGTACATACAAGATGTTAAAATGTCATCACAGTTTCGGCGACAGGAATCTATCTAGTTCAATCAGGTGAGCTAGTAGTCGCCTTCGTCAGGGCGCACTGTGGAGTACAAATTAGAGTGAAAACATACTGGTACTCGAATTCATGTACAATTAATCAATGACCCAGTAGTTCTCGTAGATAAAATGTTGGATGATTCCAAAGCTTGATTGTAGGTCTCAAATCTATTAAGAGCATCAACCCATAGTAAAACACAATAAAACCAACAAATAAGAGGGAAAAAACAAGAAAAAAGAAAACACATTAGGAAAAAATGACTGAGCCTCTTAAAAATCAACACATCTAAACATTAAAAAGCAAACAAAGAAATAAATCAGGTACATGTTCACCTAAATTGGTCCGCATGTGGTGCCGAAAATCATAATTATTTGGATGACGCAACCCAAGCGAAACAAAAGATGATAGTCAATATACATCTGAGGAGACAAAAACAGTGCAGTATTGAGATATCACTAAATTATCTCAGACTTCAACACTAAAGCACAGCATATCCCACCCCCAAGGAACATACATCACTCCAACTCCCTAGAAGTACTAACCTCCGGATTTACAATGTTTCCAAAATTTGTCAAGTCACTTTTGGATCGATTTTCCAATGGAACTGAAGAGGTCCAAATGGCTGGAACCTTAAACATATAGGTCCTTGATTTGGGAACCCTAATGTGAGCAAGGGAGAGCATAAAGAGTGATAGTCAATATCACGCAAAATGCCCACTGCATAGTGTATACAAAGCTCTGCCATAAGTAGCCTAAATTAGGCCCAAAAAAGTAAAAAACTGTGATACCGCCTAGAACAATACTGCAGCCAACTTAACTTAAAAGTGACTGCATGTGTATTTGACCCAAAGCAATGGGAAGCTATGCTAGCACACAAGGCAACAGTGCAGCCAACTTAGCTTAAAAAATGACTGCGTATGCCTGGGTGTCCTAAAAAAGCTATCATATTGCCCCTACCCTCTGGGAGAGAGGCACAGTGCTGCCAAAAAATAATAGTTTTAAATGTTTGGGATAACCTCGTTGCTGAAGTCTTTCTTCAATGATGTTAGCCTGTGTCCTGTAATCCTCGACTTTTGTGCAATTACGCCTAGCCCTAAGAAACTGACTGTAGGGGATACTTTTCCGCAATGATTCGGGATGGAAACTATCGAATCTCAAGATGGTATTGCGATCAGTTTCTTTTCGGTACAGGTCAACGATGATATGTCCCTCGTCATTTTTGATTAATAAATCCAAGAATGGCAGGGATGAATTGTTGACTGACATAGTAAATTTGAGATTCATATCCCTAGCATTAAGCCATGGAAGGAACGAAAGGTAATCGGCCTTTGTTTTATCCCAAATGATAATGATATCATCGATGTAGCGCTTGTACATTTTCATTATATTTAGAGACTCTAGGTTTAGTTTCCATTTTCTTTTCATGTAGGCATACGTTGCCAGCTTTCTTCTGTGTATCTTGCAGCTCAGACCTGCTGCACTGGCCATTGATTATTGGTCAACGTGTGTGATTCGTTTCTATAGACTCTCTGTTTAGCTGTTATTTCTTTGCCTTAAACAGCTATATACTCCTTGACAAATGACATTAAAACTATTATTTTTTGTCGCACTGTGCCTCTCTCCCAGAGGATAGGGGCAATATGATAGCTTTTTTAGGACACCCAGGCATACACAGTCACTTTTTAAGCTAAGTTGGCTGCACTGTTGCCTTGTGTGCTAGCATAGCTTCCCATTGCTTTGGGTCAAATACACATGCAGTCACTTTTAAGTTAAGTTGGCTGCAGCATTGTTCTAGGCGGTATCACAGTTTTTTTTACTGTTTTGGGCCTAATTTAGGCTACTTATGGCAGAGCTTTGTACGACTATGCAGTGGGCATTAGGCATGATAATGACTATCACTCTTTATGCTCTCCCTTGCTCACATTAGGGTTCCCAAATCAAGGACCTATATGTTTAAGGTTCCAGCCATTTGGACCTCTTCAGTTCCATTGGAAAATCGATCCATCAGTGGCTTGACAAATTTTGGAAACATTGTAAACCCGGAGGTTAGTACTTCTAGGGAATTGGAGTGATGTATGTTCCTTGGGGGTGGGATATGCTGTGCTTTAGTGTTGAAGTCTGAGATAATCTAGTGATATCTCAATACTCCACTGTTTTTGTCTCCTCAGATGTATATTGACTATCATCTTTTGTTTCGCTTGGGTTGCGTCATCCAAATAATTATGATTTTCGGCACCATATGCGGACCAATTTAGGTGAACATGTACCTGATTTATTTCTTTGTTTGCTTTTTAATGTTTAGATGTGTTGATTTTTAAGAGGCTCAGTCATTTTTTCCTAATGTGTTTTCTTTTTTCTTGTTTTTTCCCTCTTATTTGTTGGTTTATTGTGTTTTACTATGGGTTGATGCTCTTAATAGATTTGAGACCTACAATCAAGCTTTTGAATCATCCAACATTTCATCTACGAGAACTACTGGGTCATTGATTAATTGTACATGAATTCTAGTACCAGTATGTTTTCACTCTAATTTGTACTCCACAGTGCGCCCTGACGAAGGCTACTACAAGCTTACCTGATTGAACTAGATAGATTCCTGTCGCCGAAACTGTAATGACATTTTAATATCTTGTATGTACAGTTGGCACTTAGCACCTTTTGCATTAAGCACTTTATTTTGCTTGCAGTATTTTTTTCTCTATTACTGAATGATACCTCAGAATATGAGATGGATATGTATGACCACCATTAATATTTGGTCAAGAAATGTGTGATCTAAATTGTTGTTACATATGTAAATGTGTTTGATACAAGAATTGTTTGTACTAATATCGACTTATAATGAATTTTTTAATGTTGATATTTCATTATTGTATTTTATGTAATTTTATAGTGTTTTTTGATAAATATTAAAATGTGAAAATATGAAGTTGTTATGACTGGGCCTCTTATCTGTCCACCTCTTTTCCACAATTTAAGTACTTTCTACTAACCCAGTACTCATCCATGTTACCCCCCTTCTTGGTTTTTGTACATTTTGCTCCCTAAGTCCATGGTATAGGGGACACCCATCTTGTTTTTTTTACCATTAAAGATACTGACATATACCGTAGGGGGGTAAACACTCCAACAAAGAGGAAACAATTTGAACAGTTGATTAGGAGGATGAAGACGAGCATTATAACGTATCAGGAATCTCACTTCAGTGTAGTAGACAAAAAACTCCTGAAGATAAGAGAGTTTTTTCAGATGTACCAAGCAAACGCAAGGGAGAAAAGGGTTGGGGTGCTTATAGCGATTAAGGATGGTCTGGGGTACAGTTACAGGAGACCCTAGTCGACGGGGAAGGTTGCTACTGCTTTTTGAATGCCACATATGGCAACCGGAAAATAACGCTGGCCACGATATATGCCCCCAATACGGGGCGAGACGGGTTTCTGTGGGGGGACTCTTTCGCGATTAGAAGGATTCGCCATGGGCGAGGTGGTTCTAACAGGGTTTTCAACCTAGCTTAAGACCCGCAACAGGATAGAAGCAACACCACACACTCGGGGACACCGGGACCATCAAAAGCATTGAAACAGAAAATGGAAATGTTAGCACTGCATGACATATGGAGGGAGATCAGGGGACAAGCACAAGGATTCACTCATTATTCCCACGTCCACACCTCCCAATCTAGAATAGATTACATATGGGCTACCACAGGGTTGGCGGGGAACATTACGGACATAGATCTAGGGTCTTTCAACTGAGGACACATCAAGGGGGGCCTATGGAAGTGGAACTTCCCTGAGGGACTGTTACAGGACCAGATGGCGGTGGACTCCATTAGGGAAAGATAGACCAATATTTTATGGATAACGATACAGGGGAAACACCGCTAGGCACGGTCTGGGATTCATTTAAAGCGGTGATAAGGGGAAACCTAATAGCGCTAAAAGCAGGGAAGGATAAGCAGAAACACAGGTGGAAGGAGGAATTGGAAGGGAAGCTGAGAGGGATCCAAGGAGAACTCTCCAGGAAACCGAGCAAACAACTACAGCTGGCACTGAGACACGTTCAGGGGCAGCTGAGTGTCCTACGCACTAAGACAGCAGAAAAATCACTCCTATACCTGAAACACTGGTATTACATAAGGGCAAATAAGGGAGATAAACTCCTGGCTCGACAGCTTAAATCGAGGGAGAGGAATAGAACCATAATGAAACTCCGGGACAAAGATGTACAACTTAAGACGAAGGACGAAGAGATGGGGGAGATCCTAAGGGAGTATTACCAAACGCTGTACACTTCTAACAACCCTAAACAGGACAGCCAGGATAAATACCTAGAGAATCCCACCCTTCCCCAGATTTCAGAGGAGAAAAAAGAATCCCTGAAAGGTAACATTATGGTGGAAGAAGTGACAAAAGCAATTAGAAACCTGCCTAGAAATAAAGCACTGGGACCAGACGGATATCCGAGCAGCTTTTATAGGAAATGTCAAGATATTCTGGGCCCTACACTAACAGCGCTATTTAACACATTCAAGGCACAAGGCATATTGGTAGTGTTCCCAAAACAGGAGCAAAACCTGGAACTCCTGGGTTCATACCGTCCGATAGCCCTAATAAACCTAGACGCAAAACTGTACACGAAGATACTGGCAGAGAGGATCTCGCACCTACCTCCATCACTCATAGCTCCAGACCAATCGGGCTTCGTACCGACAAGGTAGACATTTGACAACACACGTAGAGTCTGTCATCTAATAGAAAAAATTGAAATAACACAGCCACCGGACATACAAGTTGGGCTGGACGCAGAGAAAGCATATATTGTTCCGGACTATGGAACGACTGGGGTTTGGACAGAATTTCCTCAAAATTGTTAGGGACAACTATAGATCACCTCTTATGCGAGTATCCCTTAACGGAATAGTCCTGAGTCTGGTAACCTTGGGGAGAGGGACGAAGCAGGGATGCCGCCTCTCGCCACTGCTGTATGCAATCTATTTGGAACCACTGCTGGCCAAAATAAGAGCAGCAGAGGGCATAAAGGGTATAGAGATGGCAGGACAGGAGCATAAAATCATGGCTTTCGTGAATGAATTGTTGTTGGCACTTACAACCCCAGAAAACGCCCTACCAACACTTATGAAAGAGCTGAAATGATTTGCAGAAATTTCCAGTCTTCAGATCAATAGAAAGAAGTCAGAGGTGAAAAAAAAATGCACAGTTGCAGGTGGCAAAACAGGGGATTACCTATCTGATGTGACATTAACATCACTGAACACGATGAATAAAGCTAATTTCCTGACCCTGCTAGAAAAAATCAAAGCGGACATTAGGAAATGGAACCCGTTAATGACAGCCGGGTGGGGGCACATGGTGGCAACTAAAATTGTGGTCTTGCCAAAACTGTTGTACCACTTTCAGGTGCTACCGGTTCATATTCTGAAAACGTTAGTTAAATCTCTGAATAAAGTCATTAAAACCTAAATATGGAAACACAATACGCCGATTGTAGCTATGCTAATGTTGACGGGACCCAGAAACAAAAGGAGGCTTATCATTCCCCCACTTCCGCAAATATTACGAAGCAGCTCAAGTAAGGGTAGTAAAAGAATGGGTAGCAGACACCCCAACTCGTATATGGGCAAAACAAGACAGGGCGGTGGCGAAACCCCACTTCAGGGCCGATTATGGCTACAGGGACAACATACTCATCCGAATATTAAGATCAGTGAAGTGATGGGGGCGAGCGTGGAGGCATGGGATGCGGCAATAAAGAGAGGGGCCCTGTTGACTCAGCCCTCCCCCTACCTTCCGATGTTTGAGAACCCAGAACTCCAACCAGGGATGGACACAACAACATTTCAAAAGTGGACAAAAGCAGGATGCAAGACGATAAGTGATATGTACCAGGGACAAGACTTATTGACTTTCCAAGATTGCAAACAGACCATGGGTCTAACAAGTAAAGACGTATTCAAGTATATACAACTTAAGAATTGGCTCTCCGTCCCACACATAAGGCAGGCTACCACAAGACACTTGATATCATTTGAGCAGTACCTAGCAAAAATTACATACTCCTGTAAGCTAGTCTGGAGCACTTATAGACTCCTAAATACCCAGGTGGAACTACATGGCAAAATGGGAAAAGGCTCTGGGTGAAGTGATTACTAGGAAGCAATGGGAGAATATATGGAGAATTGTCGCTAAGCTAAAATTGATCCATATAACTCAGAGAGATGAAGCAAAAAGTACTACTCCAATGGCACTACACGACAGAAAGGCACCATGCAATGTTCCGACTACATCCTATAAATGCTGGAGGGTGTGTGCAGTAAAGGGGGACTGGAAGCACATTTGGTGGAGCTACCCGGTGATACAGCATAGGAAGGGGTAAAATACCAGGCGGGCAAAAGGGGGAGAGGTTCAGAAAAACTTAAGGCAAGGGTCTGGATGGCGGGGATGTGGGAACCTGACCCGAGAAACCCCACTATGCCACAGAAAAGAGGCTTCATGATGCTTATTATAGCAGATTGGCTCATGATAGCTCAGCACTGTAAGGGGAGCATGCCACCCTCAACCCATGAATGGCTACATATGGTGTGGAACTTTGTCTCCCTCAAATGGGTGACATATAAGCTACAAGGGGCCCAAGACACATTCACAAGAGACTGGGAATACCTGCATCAAAATAATGGGCATGATACACTGGAAAACAACTCATCGGAGTGTCTGGAATTCTACATCAAGGGGTTGAGGGTGGGAGGGGGGAGTTTAAGACTGTTCTATTAATAATATGTTAAGGAAAATTGTGGAAAATCAATAAAAATATGTTTTTAAAAAAAAGACAATTAAGTCATATTAAATCCCTCATCCTCAGTGACTCAAGACCATATGTAATGGCCGGGCAGAAACACTGCTTATAAAGAACTAGTATTCCCTCAAGGGAAAACCCTGCAGTTTGATGGGCACATTTATTGAAGAGGTTGGTCAGCAATGCCACCTTCCTCTTCTTATTTGCGATAATATAAGTATAGTTAGGCGCTTCACTCCTCTCCAGTCCCAGAGAAGGATAGTGGTCAATGTATTTCACCTCACCTAAGGAGGACTCAGGTTTTACCCTGTTTACCTTTTTCCCAGATATTAAGAGTGTCTTGGTTCTGTCGATATTTATCTAGAGATCGTTCTCCTTTGCGTAGCTAGCTAGGGCATTCAACATGGATTTGCAACCACTGAGGGTGTGGTCCATTATAAAAAGGTTGTCCGCATATAGCATACAAGTGACTTTTGCTTGTCCAGTATCCTCTCTGATAGGTCAGATATAAACATGTTGAATAGCAGTGGACCAGCACGCAGCCCTGCTTGACACCCCTACTAAGCCTCACTGATGCAAATAGGCCTCCATCATTGTGCAACCGGACACGTGCTCCTATCCCTTCATGCAGCTTTTTAATTATATCCAGAAGCCAATTTGGGCACCCCATAGACTCCATTTTATTCCATAGCCTATCTCTGTTCACAAGATCAAAAGCAGACCTAAAGTCTACAAATGTTATATATAAAGGGGAAGTAGCTTTATGTGTGGCCTCGAGAATAAGCCGATCAAGTAGACGGATATTGTGTCTGGTAGAGGAACCTGGTCAAAAACCTGTCTGTAGGTCGAGCATGATGTTCTCCACCGTAACCCAGCCAAATGACCCTCCCAATGGTATTAACAGTTGTCGTGGCTCTGTCGATACTGGCCGCAGACCACTGGATTTGGTTGCCTGAGTGGCTTACAAGACCAGTGAGGTGCGATATAGGGCGCTGTAGTGTCAAACTTAATAGGGCGTGATCAATGTGGGTGGTTCACTCTATTTCTACGTCCAGTACATACTCCAAGACAGCATTGCTGCCAAAGAGATAGTCTAAGGTTCCCTGTTTTTGGCCACTCCTCCATGTCCATGCCCCAGGACCTGGGATGTGTGTGTTTTGGTCAGGCGTAATTTAATTCGCCATGTCTAATTAGTTTTAGCATTGTAATTGGGTGACACTGCCATACGGAGCATATCTGTGACTTGTTAGCCAGACAGGGCCAGGAAGTTAGAATGTGTGCCCACCTTGCTCTGGTTTATACAATCTTTGCTGTGTCACATGTGCTTTTATGATTATATCATGAAATTGTTAATAGATGCATTTACACATTTTCCACATTGATATATGTCTGTATGTGGT
The DNA here is from genome assembly GCF_040938575.1 of Ambystoma mexicanum. NCBI lineage: Eukaryota > Metazoa > Chordata > Amphibia > Caudata > Ambystomatidae > Ambystoma > Ambystoma mexicanum. The sequence goes on from NC_090936.1 coordinate 116,940,885, forward strand.
GTTTTTTTATGATTGGTGTACGTAGGACCTCTGGCCTACGAAATAAAACTATGATCCTTTTATATTAAATGAAAAATATGGTACACTGTGTATTTCTCACTCTGTGAGGTGATGTATACAACTTACGGAATGGGACCCAGTTTAAATTGAGACTGGGCCATCAAATTTGTTCCTGAATGGTTCATCTGGGGGACTCCCCTTTGCGTGTTCATGCCCCAGGCGTGTCACCATTAGCTTGTCTGTTTAACAGTACCAATTCCCATTCTTTGAGAAAATCAACCCGTAGGTTCCCTTGTGCATTGGTGTTCTGCTCCATCAGCTTAGACTCTGGGTTTATGTGCTCAAAAGGGGAGCAGAGGTCATCATCCGAACAGTGTGCATTTAAATCGCCTCCCAAAGAATCATTTCATGTTCTGCATCTCCTCCCAAATCCAAACATCTTTCATCTATATATGCAAAAATATAATTGGTGCTTGCTCCCCCTGGAGGGTCGTACACATTTATTAAAAGCATGATATTACTACTTTCCTCCATCTGCAAGTTGATGTCAACAGCCAGAACATTGTTTTCATTTGAACTCGTCGGTATCGCTGCAGACCCCATACTTTGACTAACACCTGTTAACAGGCCCCGATACGGTCTACCCTGAGGGCCCTTTTTTGCCAGGGTCTGGTGTATTACAAATCCTTCAATGTGTACCCTATCAGTCAGCCATGTCTCTTGACACATGATAACATCATATTCTAAAAGTAGGGCCAGAGAACCCTCTTCTGAAAAAAGATGGCAATATCCTCTAGTGTTCCAGCAAAGAATATTTAAACCTCACTTTGAAATTTACATTTAACTGTTCAATAAATTAAAAATCTGTAGTATTCAAAATCCTAAATGTAGGATTTTTAGTCAAGAGTTCATAATTTCGGTCAATTTAGATGTTTTGCCCATAAGCGTGGTTTCTTAGGGGCAATAGACAAGATTAGTGGATCCAGGGAGGTAGGGCTAGGGGGAACCTGTGAGACAGTCTGAGTGGGGTTTGGGGTCCTAGGTGGAGTAAAAGAATCAACAGGTGCCGCATTTCCAAAAATCAGCAATGAGTCACTAACTTGCACATCCGGGGCTACGACTTGGGGGGCTGTGCAAGCTTTGCCCCCATGGCAGGTGATGGAGCTACCTCCCTGGCAAGCCAACTTCTAAGTGTCCTCACACATCTACGTTTTCTTGATCTCTGCTGAATCTCTCTTCTCCTCTGTTTCTTGGATTTTTTGAATGATTCCTACTGTTGTCGAGTTTAGAGGAGCTTCTGCTTCGATGGTAAAGTTGATGAGCCAAAGGCTTCCGTGTCTTCCGTTGTTTTCTTTTGATGACTATGTTCTTTATGTGTTTTATATGTGAGTGGTGAGCATCCACATTTAGTGCTTCCACTATTTCATCAGAGCTATGAGCAGGGACATCGCTACTGTTAGCCGCAATGTTGCAGTTTACCAGTCTCCACTGGTAAGGATGGTTGGGTATCCGCTGCCTGACTTTGCTTAAGGAGCGATGTCAGGCACTGCACTGTTGCACCCTGCATTTTCAGATCCTTGTGGCTACGTCCCCAGAGCTTTAATAGGATCTTTACTGCAAAGTGCAGTGCATCATTGTTGAGGTCTGCTACCCTGCTCCTAGTGCTGCTGTTTGCCAGTCAGCTGTGGTCTGCATTTTCAAGTTCTTTGGGAAGTAGAGCGGTATCTGTGGCAGGGAATACGTTCGGGGTCAAGAGTATTGTGGTCAATGTATGGAAGCAGTGCATTGAGGTTGAGGGGGGACAAGTCGCAGAAGGCGCTTTCCCACTTGGAGATGCTTCACCGCGTAAATCACAGGTATATTGGAATGCCCCCTGTAGGGAATAACAGAGGGCTAACAGAGAGTTACTGGGCCTCATTACAACCCTGGCGTTAAGGGTTTAACGGCGCCATAAAAGGTGTCGGCGCCATTAAACCCTTAACGCCTGATTACGAGGTCCCTTTGCGGGACCCGACCTTACCAGCTGGTTTTACCAGTTGTTAAAGTAGGGTGCCGCAAAGGGACATTGGTGCTAAGTACGGTGCCGCAATTTGCGGAACCATACTCAGCGCCTTCCCCATTCCCATTGAGCCCTATGGGGCAAAAATGGGAATGGGGAAGGGCCCATGGTGAATGGGGAATTACCGCCCCGCCAATTTTGGAATGGGGCGGTAATTCCGCCATTCACCATGGCGGACCCCGGCATGGACCATGGTGCTAAGAGCACCATGGTTTAGGGCCGGGGTCGTATCAACTGGACTGCCTGTGGCACCTCATTTCATCTTTTGCAGTATGAGTTTCACAGAAAACAGACAGGTTGTTTATAAAGTGCATTCCCAGGCATTCTCGCTATTGTTTGATGTCAGCCAAGCATTTCTCTGTATACCCACTTAAGGTTTTCTACTTGTGTTGAAGATGCAGCAGCGCATTATGTTTGAACTGTTTGAAAATGTTCTGTTGAAGATCCACTTGGCAAAGATTGTGTTTCTTGTGAGGTGACATTAACTGGGTCCCCAAGTTTTTTTCAGTTTTTCTGTATTACATTCCCCTAACGCTTCGGTTAAAAGTGCCTGGCTGTACAACACATTTGCCAGCTTGGTTCTTACTGAAATACAATAGCACGTAGGAGGCTCGGTCAAACCAATGATGGAACTGCTGGTAGGGCTGGATGTTGTGGTATTGGCGTATTGAAAAACAGTCAAATTCAAATCTATTTTTTGAAACTGAAAGTAATGTTCTGTTGTCAGCAACTTAAGGTCTAACATTCAGAACTTTGCAGAGGTGTTCCGATGATGATCAGAGGGTTCGTGCGAAGCTATAATTTTGTGACCCATCAGTTGCCCCATCAGTTAGGAGTCTGTGGCCTGGCCAGTGGTATACAACATTTTGTGTTGTACACATAGCTTGGAATAAACTGAAGATGGCACTAGAATAACTGTTTAACAGCAAACTTGTGAATATGGAATAGCAGTTCTGCATCTAATGGGACATTTCTTTTCTGGCTGTGGAAGTTGTTGGCATACAGTCCCAGAGACTCGGGGGAAAGAGAAATATGTGTTGCAACAAAAGGCCAAGGCAGTCACGTGTGTAGCACAAGGACACGTGCTCCCTTTGAAACAGGAGAGTGCCACACATGATGGGTTCCATGCCCTTGTTGTGCTGATTCAGCCTTTCGTTGCATTGAGCTAGAAACATGAATACTAACCATACGTAATAATCCAGACACTGATGTTTTACAGTGCTTAGAAGCTGATTAAACTCAGCATGAAGTGCTACAATTCCTTATGTTATTTGTATTAGTGAGGTTCAGCGTTAAAAGCTTAATCTACATCCATAGGTGAAATGCAAATGGAATGAATGAAAAAAAGAAGTGGCTGCCAAATGTAGACGTAAATAAAAATTGGTATTATTGGTATAAGTATAGACATTCATTTGAAAGGAGGAAGTAGGGGCTGCTATGGATAATTCATAAAGAGTTAATAGCAGTGATTTTATAGAGGAACCCGGAGAACACAACCCTGGAGTCAAACGATAAAGGCAATAGAGCCGCACACTGTATTTATTTGAGTAAGAAAATTAGATTGAGTACCTGTCCTCATGAATTGAAAAATCGGCCAAGAAGCGATGCACCCTTTGCCTTGATCCTTTGTCTCGGTGGGAGACCCCTTGACTCGACGAGGAACGTCTGGTTGATGGATTTATTTTCCCTCCATTTCTGATATGCCAAAACGGCACCTCTCCACACTCTTGATATAGTGTGCCCGAGCAGAAACCATGCTAAACGTGTGCACGTGTATGCCCCAGCTGAATGCATGTCGGAGTCAAATATGTACGCACGTGCACGTTTATATCCCACCGGAATGCATGCCGACGTAAAATAGGCATCCTGCTGTCCTAGGCAATGCGGTATGTCATTAATATCCCCGTTTGGATGGCCATGGAGAAAAGTCGAGAGAGGGCGAATAGGGCACCTTCTATGTTGTTCAACAAGCTTCCCTCCAATGCCCTGTGTTTTTACATTTTTTATTTTGGCAGAGAACTACAGCATTACAAAAAACAGATTCCATTTTTAAAATATACAACTATATTTCATGGCTTGGATGGCCGACGAAGAAAGTTGGGCAGGTGCAAACAGTTGACATTCTATGTTGTTTGCCATGTTTTAAATATTTATCACCCAATGCCGTTTCTATATTACTTTAAAAAAATGTATTTGCTTTCGTAAAGTCAAAGCTTAATAGACAAACAGTCGAAACGATAATAGCCATGCGCAACACTTCTTTACGCCTCCCTCGTATGGTGCTGGATTGTTAAAGTAGAATTACCTTGGATTCAGACTGAGCACTTGTGGGAGCAGGGTTTGAATATCAGCTCTGACAACACGTTTTTGGGATTGGCCTTGTATTTTTTTATTTTGGCAGAGAAGGAACAAGTTACTTACCTATAACTGTTGTTCTCCAGCATGGGTCTGGCATGGATTCACATGCTCATGAATATTCCCCGTCGTCAGACTGGGAATCCTCGGTAAAGAAAAAATCAGTATCAGTTTTGTTTCTGATCTGTCTTTCTTAGTAGTAACCAATCACTGGTCTCTGGGTCATACTGCCCCCAGCCAATGACTGCCCTCTCCCTAAGCCCCGCCCCTGGCAGCCATCCTCAGATTTGGTAGCACGTGAAGTGGCAGTATGACCAAGTGAAGAGCCGCAGAGGGGTAGGCGGGAGGGTTCGCATGTGAATCCATGCCAGACCCATGCTGGAGAACAACAGTTACAGGTAAGTAACTTGTTCCTTTTCCAGCATGGGGTCTGGCATGGATTCACATGCTCATGAATATAAGAATACATAGCAGTACACACATGCACAACCATGGGAGGTGGCAAAGGCTCAACATTAAGCATTACATACACTCAACATTAAGCAACTCTTACCTCCTCACCAGGCCCACCTTCAGGCAAACAGGTTGTGCAGCACTGCCCGGCCGACTCTGGACTCCTACCTGGAATCCCAGTCGACGCAGTAGAATCTCGTGAAGGTGTGCGTCGACCTCCACGTACCAGCCCTGCAGATGTCCAGCAGGGGTACACCAGACAAGAACGTCGTGGTAGCAGCGATCGCTCTGGTCGAATGGGCTCTTGGACGGCCGGGCAACGGTCGGTTTGCCAACCGGTGACAGTGCATGATGCAGCCGGAGAGCCATCTGGAAATGGAAGCCTTCGAGAGAGCCTTCCCTTGATTCACAGGTCCAAAGTTCACAAACAGCTGTGATGTCTTCTGAAAACTCTTCCTTCGGTCCACGGAGAACTTCAGCGCTCTAGCTACATCCAGCGAGTGCAAAGTCCTCTCGGCCGGCAACGAAGGTGACGGGAAGAAAACTGGTAACACCAAGGGCTCGTTGAGATGGAAGTCCGACGGCACCTTGGGCATGAAGGAGGGGTGTGTCCTCAGCACCACCCTCGTCTCATGAAAAGTCAAGTATGGAGGCTTGAAGGATAGGGCCTGAATCTCTCCCACGTGTCGTGCGGAGGTGATGGCCACAAGGAACGCTGTCTTCCACAACAGGAACTTCAACGGAGCTGAATGCAAAGGCTCGAATGGCGGGCCCATGAGCATGGTCAGCACCACGTTGAGCTCCCACGCCGGGGCTAGAGCCTTCACCGGCGGGAACCATCGGAACAGTCCTTTCATAAACTCCTTCACCAGGCGATGAGACCACAGGGATGACAGTCCTGCAGTTCTGGTGTATCGGGAAATCGCTGCCAGATGTATCTTGATGGAAGCATGAGCTAGTCCAGCTTTGGCCAGCGACAGTAAGTACGGTAGCACTTGAGGGGTCGTAATCCGTAGAGGGTTAATCTTCTGTGCACGGCACCAGACGGAGAATCTCTTCCATTTGTGTCCGTAGCACTTGAGAGTTGAGGACGCCCTGGCCTTTGCAAGAACCTCTCTGCAGTCCGCTGGGATATCGTACCCTCCAGACTCTAGTGCTGCAGGAGCCAGGCCTGCAAGTTCAGCAACTCCGGGTCGTGATGGAGGATGGCGCCTCCTTCCCTGGAGAGAAGATCTGCGTCCGTCGACAGTTTGACTGGTGGGGACGCTGACAAGTCCAGAAGGTCCGGGAACCAGATCTGCCTCGGCCACGCCGGTGCAACGAGGATCATCCTGCACCGGGACCTCTTGAGCTGGTCAACGAGTCGCAGTAGCAACGGCAACGGAGGGAACGTACACAGGAACAGGCCATCCCAGGGGAACGAGAAAGCATTGCCCATGCTCCTCGGCTGGGGAAACCTGCTGGCGAACCTCTGGCACTTGGGAGTTCGCCGCTGTCGCGAACAGCTCGATCTGGGGTTTGCCCCATCATTGAAAGAGTCAATACACTTGATCCTGACGCAGTTCCCACTCGTGGCACGAGCGCAGCTCCCTGCTGAGCGAGTCAGCGATTGTGTTGTTTGTCCCTGCCAGATGAAAGGGTACCAGAAACATCCCCTGGGCAACGGCCCAGTGCCACAGATCCTGGGCTTCCTTGGACAGGGCTGGGGATCTTGTTCCTCCCTGCTTCCGGATGTAGAACATCGTGGTGGTGTTGTCGGTGAAGATCCTCACTACCTTGCCCTTGAGGGATGGGAGAAACGACCTGAGGGCCCAGAACACTGCTCGGAGCTACAGTATGTTGATGTGGAGCGTCCTCTCCTCCGGAAGCCAGAGGCCTCTCGCGTGAAGATCTCCGGTGTGAGCTCCCCACCCCTCCAGGGAGGCATCTGTCGTCACCGTCACCTGGTGTGCTGGGGTCTGAAAGTCTGTGCCCGCCGCGAGATGCGTGCGAGTGCCCCACCACCGAATTGCTTGGCGGAATACTTTGTTGAGCGAGATCTTGTCCTCGAAGCTGCCTGTCGCTTGCATCCAATGGGCGACGAGGAACTCCTGTAGAGGGCGCATCCGAAGCCTGCACAGGCAAACCAGGTAGATGCATGAGGACATCATCCCGAGAAGGGACTTGATGGACCTCACCCTGGCCACGTCCGTGGCCAGCAGACTCTGCACCTTGCCCAGAATGGCCTTCGTCCTTTCCTCCGACGGCGAGGCCAATCGCCCTGCTGTATTGAGCCTGGCTCCCAGAAACAGCGCGACCTGCGACAGAGCCAGGTGGGATTTGGGGAAGTTAATGGAGAATCCCAAGTCCGTGAGCAGCCGGATGGTCTTCGCTGTGTGTTCGACGGCGAGTTCCCTTGTTCTTGCTCGGATGGGCCAATCGTCCAGGTTGGGGTAGACGTGGATCCCCTGCAGGCGCAGCCGCACCGCCACTGGCGCTAGGCACTTGGTGAATACCCTGGGCGCTGACTTCAATCCGAATGGGAGGGCCTTGAACAGGTAGTGCTGTCCCTGGACCACGAACCTGAGAAACCTTCGGTGTCCTTTTAGTATGGGGATGTGAAAGTACGCATCCTCCAAATCCAACGACGATAGGAAGTCGCCTTCCTCCAGCTGGCCCAGCACGTGTTGGAGGGTGACCATCCGGAACTTCTGTGCCTTGATGTGTCTGTTTAGTGGACGCAGGTCCAGGATGGGACACCATCCTCCTGTCTTCTTTCTGACGAGGAAGTATCTTGAGTATACTCCGGAGCCCCGGAGCCTCTTTGGGACAAGCTCGATGACTCCTTTCTTGAGCATCGCCCTTACCTCTAACAGCAGTTGAGGGACGTGGTTTTCCTTCCTGGCCATGGGAGGAATTCGGGGGCACTTAATTAGAAATTCCAGAGTGTGCCCGTGGGCCAGGGCATCCAGCACCCAACGGTTGGTGGAGATGGACTCCCACACGCTGACGAACTTCGTCAGCCGGCCTCCCACCGGGGTGCTTCGGTGGGGGCCTGATGCAACGGCCGGTTCAGTCTTGCTTGGAAGCAGCCTTGCCGCCTTGGCTTCCCTGGCGACGACGACGAGATCCACCTGGCTTGCCTCGTCCCCTGTAAGCTTCTTGCGACGAGGAGTGGGCCGCCCGACGGTACGTCGAGGAGCTGCCGCCGAATCCTTTGGAGGCACCTTGCTTGCCTCCCGAGTTCCGAAAGGGTGGCCGCCGTTGCTGCAGAACTCCCAAGGCCCGAGCCGTCTCTGTGTCGGTCTTGATGGCCTGCAGTGACTCATCCACTGTCTTTCCAAACAGATTGTTCCCGTCGAAAGGCATGTCCAAAACCTTGGCTTGCACGTCTTGGCGGAAATCCGTCGCCTTGAGCCATCCCCGCCGTCTAAGGCAAACGCTGTTGCCCAACTGGCAGAAACCGTTGTCGGCAATATCCGTGGCTGCCGTTATGGTGTGCTCCGACGCCACCTCACCTTCCTGTAGGATCGCCAGGGCCTCTGCTCTCTTGTCGTCTGGTAGGAAGTCCAACAGGGGGGCGATCTTGTACCACAATACCCTGTCGTAGCGGGCCACAATTGCTAGGGCGTTGGCCGCCTTGATCGTCATCACCGCCGACGAGATGACTCGTCCAGTTTCTTTCCCTCGCCGTCCGGTGGGGAAGTTGAAGATGAATCCGATGCCCCCTCCGCTTTCTTCTTGGCCGCTGCAGAGACGCCCGAATACGGGGTCGGCTGTGCCCTAAGGTACAACGGGGAGACGTCGGGGACCCGGTACTTCTTCTCGTACCGGTCCCTCTTGGCAGGCGTCATGGACGGGTTCTTCAGGAGGGCAAGTCCCTCGTCCCAGATGTCATCCAGCAATGGCACCATGAGGACCGTCTTCCTCTTGGCCTCGCGCCATTGGTAGAGGAAACCTTCCTTCTTTTTCTCTTCGGGGCAAAGCTGAAAAAGCTCAGACGCCCTGGCAATCATGGCGTGGAAGGAGACAATTTCGTTGGGCGGGGACGCCAGAGGAATCGGAGACGGGAGGTCAGTCCCGTTGTCACCGCCATCGTCATTCAGTCCCTGTCGTGGCCATGTATGTTCCTGTGTCATCCCTCGGGACCGGGGAAGGTGACAAAGGCTGAGAAGGCCGTGAGGGCTGAAAGGGCACTGGATGAATCGTCCTCCTCTTGTTTGGAGGGCTACCCGACGGACCCGGTTCAGCTGGATCGTCCGTCGGGGGTAGGGGCAGTCTCATCCTTATCTCCGTGCATAAGGCTTGGATTGCCATCAAAATGGCCGCCGAGTTGTCCTGCGGCTCGAGGCGACGGGCGTGACGGGTGCAACGGTTACTCCTCCTCCACGGGAACCTCGTTGTCGCCACCCTCGCTCTCGTCGTCCCCCTCGTCGGGATTTCTCCCGTGGGACCAGGCCTCTTCCAAATTCTCGGTGAGTTCCTCCTCGGAGGTTGTGTCTGTGTCCGTAACGGCCACCGCCCCCCCTTCTTTTTCCACTGGGCTCTTCACAGGGGTCTTCTCGATGGGCTTAAAAGAGGATTCCCTCCGTGGAGGCAGGGAAACTCTGGGCCCCGAGGTCGCCTCCACTGGGGTAGCCTCCACAGGCTTCGCCAGGGCCGCAGTGACTCCCTCAATCGAGGCCTTGGCCGGGATCAAGGCCTTCACCACTGTGGGCGCGCTAGAGGCATTCACCTTAGGGGGAGGGTCACCACCTCGCTCCCCTTCAGCTGGTTCCTTCGAGATCGACCGGGGCCTCTCCAGAAGCTTAGCCGGGTTCTCTGACTTTCTCTTCCGCGAGCCAGAGCGTTGGCTCATGGTTGATGGCGTCAGTGAAGGTGCGCCCTGCCTGGCAGCCAAGGAGCCCGACCCTTCGGCGCTCCGGTGCCCGCGGACTTGCAGTGCTTTGCCTTCTGTTAGGCCCCCGTCACCAGAGCGCTCTCACAGGACTTAGAAGACCGCTCAGACTTCTTCTTCTTTTCACCTGCTGGGCTCTTGCCTTCCAGCCAGTTGGAGAGACGGGTCCGACGATTCCTCATAGTCCGATCCGACATGTTCATGCAAAACACACAGTCCTTCTCCACGTGCGTTTTGTCCTCGTGGAGGCAGTATAGACATTTTGAATGCTCGTCCTCCTTGAACACATTCTGTAGATTGAATCCAGGGCAGATCCTGAACAGTTTGCTGGGAGGCGAGCTTCCCTTCTCCTGGGCCATGTTCCTCTCCTCCACGAGGTAGGCCTCGGAAAACTTCTGGAATCTTCCAAGAAGCGTAACTCGATGAAAACTTCACCCTTGAGGGGCGTAGAAAAATCCAAAACGGGTACCAGTTGATCGGAAGTAGAAACGGTGGAGCTTAAGGCTCGATTAAACTGAAGAAAATGAGATAAATAGAGGAAACCTTCCTTCTTCTTCTCTTCGGGGCAGAGCTGAAAAAGCTCGGACGCCCTGGCAATCATGGCGTGGAAGGAGCCAATTTCTTCGGGCGGGGACGCCAGAGGAATCGGAGACGGGAAGTCAGTCCCGTCGTCACCGCCATTGTCATTCAGTCCCCGTCGTGGCCGTGTCTGTTCCCGTGTCATCCCTCGGGACCGGGGAAGGTGACAAAGGCTGAGAAGGCCGTGAGGGCTGAAAGGGCGCTCAATGAATTCTCCTTCTCTTGTTTGGAGGGCTTCCCGACGGACCTGGTTCAGCTGGGTCGTCCGTCGGGGTTAGGGGCAGTCTCGTCCTTATCTCCGTGCATAAGGGTTGGATTGCCATCAAAATGGCCGCTGAGTTGTCCTGCGGCTCGGGCTGCGACAGGCGACGGTTGCTCCTCCTCTATGGGAACCTCGTCGTCGCCACCCTCGCTCTCGTCGTCCCCCTCGTCGGGATTCCTCCCGTGGGATCAGGCCTCTTCCAAATTCTCGGTCAGTTCCTCCTCAGAGGTTGTGTCTGTGTCCGTAACGGCCACTGCCCCCCCCCTTCTTTTTCCACCGGGGTCTTCACGGGGGTCTTCTCGATGGGCTTAAAAGAGGATTCCCTCTGCGGAGGCAGGGAAACTCTGGGCCCGAGGTCGCCTCCACTGGGGTAGCCTCCACAGGCTTCGCCAGGGCCGCAGCGACTCCCTCAATCGAGGCCCTGTGGGCGTGCTAGAGGCATTCACCTTAGGGGGAGGGTCACCGCCTCACTCCCCTTCGGCCGGTTCCTTCGAGATCGACCGGGGCCTCTCCAGATGCTTAGCCGGGTTCTCGGATTTTCTCTTCCCCGAGCCAGAGCGTTGGCTCGTGGTTGATGGCGTCGGTGAAGGTGCGGCCCTGCCTGGCAGCCAAGGAGCCCGACCCTTCGGCGCTCCGGTGCCCGCAGACTTGCAGTGCTTTGCCTTCTGTTAGGCCCCCGTCACCAGAGCGCTCTCACAGGACTTAGAAGACCGCTCTGACTTCTTCTTCTTCTCACCTGCTGGGCTCTTGCCTTCCAGCCAGTTGGAGAGACGGGTCCGACGATCCCCCATAGTCCGAACCGACATGTTCATGCAAAATGCACAGTCCTTCTCCACGTGTGTTTTGTCCTCGTGGAGGCAGTATAGACATTTTGAATGCTCGTCCTCCTTGAACACATTCTGTAGATTGCATCCAGGGCAGATCCTGAACAGTTTGCTGGGAGTCGAGCTTCCCTTCTCCTGGGCCATGTTCCTCTCGTCCGCGAGGTAGGCCTCAGAAAACTTCTGGAATCCTCCCAGATGCGTAACTCAACGTAAACTTCACCCTTGAGGGGCGTAGAAAAATCTGAAACGGGTCCCCCTTGATCAGAAGTAGAAACGGTGGACCTTGAGGCTCGATTAAACTGAAAAAATGAGATAAATCTCTTCGAAAAAGCGCAAAACGCAGTAAAAGCTCGAGAGCTATACCACGAGGACTCCCAAAACTTGAATGTGCGCTAAAAATCTGAGGATGGCTGCCAGGGGCGGGGTTTAGGGAGAGGGCAGTCATTGGCTGGGGGCAGTATGACCCAGAGACCAGTGATTGGTTACTACTAAGAAAGACAGATCAGAAACTAAACTGATACTGATTTTTTCTTTACCGAGGATCCCCAGCCTGACGACGGGGAATATTCATGAGCATGTGAATCCATGCCAGACCCCATGCTGAAGAAAGAAACAATTACTCACCAAAGTGACTACTGTACTCTTAGTCCATAATAACCTTTCCTCCATACTGATGAGACTTTCCTTTTAATTTAAAGCATGCAAGGGTGTACCGGGCATACCCGCCTACACTGGCACTGCCCACATGCCTCGCCCGTCAGTTATTACTATTCACCAAATTAACACATTTTGCGGAGGATGGAGGGAGGGACCTATGGAGGAAAGGGGACTATGGACTAGGAGTACCGTAATCACTATAGTAACAGTTTGTTACTCCTACTTCCCATCCCCTTTCCTCAATACTAATGGGATATTTTGATGAATGAGAAACTCACAGGAGAGAGCTGCCTAACTAGCAGCAAATAAATTCCAGAGGACTGCTTGGCTGAAGCTGGCATCACCCTTGGAGCTGCTATAAAGACAATAATGCTTGCAGAAAGCTGATGGTGTGGTCCATGTTGCAGCTTTGCTGATGACTTCCCATGAAACATGTAGCTGGAAAGCAAACGCAGTGGCCTTAGCCCTCACTGCATGATCGTGAATTTACTTAGGGGGCATCAGAATGTGTATGGTGTAACAATGATTATCACAGGTGCAAGCCATCTCGCAATAGTCGTCTTGGATGCTTGTGTGCCAGGATTTTGCCCATCAAAGGTAGCAAAGAGGGCGTCCGATTCTCTGAACTGTTTTGTTCTGTGCATATAAAATTTGAGAGAGAGCCCTGCTAACATCAAGACAGTGCAGGATGGAGTCCGCTGAGGACTGAGGAGCCAGAAAAAAGGATGGAAGTACCACTTTTTCATTAATATGAAAAGAGGTCACTGCTTTGGGCAAAAAAAAGGTGGTTGTGTATGGAGGGCAACTTTGTCTTTGTAAAAAAAAGGTGCAAGGCTCAGATGCTGAAAAAGCCTGTATCTCGTTTAGCCTTCTTGCAGAAGTAGAAGTGACGGCTACTAGCCGAGATACCTTCCAGGAGCTGAGATCAGAAGATGCCATGGGCACAAATGGTTCACGGGCCAGGAAAAATAAAACGACATTCTAGTCCCAAAATGGGTGTGGCCTCTTAACTGGCTGACGCAATCATCGGAAGCCCTCCAGATAATAGGATTATTATCAGGCAATACGATTTGCAGCAGAGAAGGAAGAATCCCCTATGTTTCTGATAGTTGCTGATGGCCGCCAAGTGGGTATGGCACAAATCGAGAACGTGAGGTGCACGATAAATGGTAGCACATCATCCAAAGTACTCGCCAATGGGTTGATGTTTTTACTTGAAGCCAAGGGGCAAAATCTGACCCACTTACTTGTATACTGAACGGGTCGATTGCTTCCTTGCAGCCTGGATAATTTTAATGTTCTCTGAGGATAGGCCCAAATGACTGAATGTCAGATCCCAAGGCCCTATGCTGCTAAGGTGAGCAATTGAGGACAGGAATGAAGAATTTGACCCTGTTTTTGGTGTAACAGGTCATACCAATGTGGGAGGGGAATGGTATCTTCCCAGCGGAAGCCCATCAGCTATTAGCACCAGAAGCAGGTTGCCCACTGTGGGGCTATTGGTATGATTTTGGTGTTCACAGATGTTCTCAACTTGGTCAAGACCCTCGGAATCAATGGAACAGGCAGAAACGCATTGAGGAACACTGTGTCCCAGGAAATGGTAGAGCGCCTCCCAATGGGCCTGCTGCTATCCTGCCGTGGGAGGGTAAGAGAGGACATTTTTTGGGCATGGGCAAAGAGTTGACATTCTATGTTGTTTGCCATGTTTCAAACACTCTTACCACCCAATGACGTTTCTATATTATTTTAAAAAAATATATTTGCTTTCGTAAAGTCAAAGCTTAATAGACAAACAGTAGAAACGATAATAGCCATGTGTCACACTTCTTTACGCCTCCCACGTATGGTGCTGGAGTGTTAAAGTAGAATTACCTTGGATTCGGACTGAGCACTGAAAGAGGACATTTTTTGTTTTGGAGTGTGGCACACAGGTCTACTGGGGGTGGGAGGGGTGTTACACTAAACTCAAACAATGGGTAGTATAACTGAGCGTTTGTTCTCTGTGACGATTTGGCAGGTATCGTCATTTCTTCCCAAGGGGGAACCTTTTCCCATGAGGCTAGGGAGGTGCGGCTGCTACCCATTAGTCCTCCTAGCGGTGGTTTAATACGGTAGGACCTCATGGGGATAAGGACAACTACCTTGGATACAACCCGTTTTATAACATTACACCCCCATATGGCTTGCAGGAGGCAAAAGGAATTCCAAGGAGCCATTGACACCAGGTGTTGACGTTACGCTGGGCTGGAGTAAGCCTTATAAAATGGAAAGAGAAGGAGGACTCAACGTCTTCGTCTTCCCTTCTCGTCTGAGAACATGGAAGTTTTGAGGTCCACACTCGAACCAAAGAGAGGGCTCTGCAGAGGACAAGTGGCTGAGGGAGTCTTTGACAGGTCCTGCATTGGCAGGACCAAGCCCAGCGGTAAGCAGGCGAGGCAGTGGCAAGACTTCCAGGAAGAGGTGGACAGTATGGTCACCCAAACGGTGCAAAGACTGAAAGGAAACACAACACACTAAGCCACTGCAGAAGCAGTAACGAAGCAGACAGCTGCAAGAAGCAGGAAGGAGACTGACCCCAGTCCCTGGAGAGACGGGTGCCGTTCAAGCAAGTCCCAGAAGTAACAAGAAGAACGGGCGGACGGCTAGGGATGTTGGGGGAGGAGAGAGGTCTCTGCTTCATGTCGGGGCAAGTGTAAGGCCTATCAGAGGGCCATCAAAGGTCTCAGACCCCAGCAGAAGGGAAGAGTGCATCCAAGGAAATCTTCCTCGTACCAGATATAAGTAGAAACTTGCTGATGCAGTGAAAGAGCACCAAGTTAAAGCCTAAGTAAAAAAAGAACTATCAAACATCAGGAAAAGGGAGTCCTTCTCCTGGTAATGAAATGGAATCCTTTGAAATAGGCTGGAGATGCCAGGGGAAGGGATTCATTCCCCCTGGCCTTGGAGAGCACAGATCTGAACCAGGAGACGGGAGTGTAACAAATTCTTGAATGACATCCCTTCTCCCCTAGGGGGAGCCCCTTCCCATGAGGCCAGGGAGGTGTGGTCATTACCCGACAGTCCCCCCGAGGGTGGTACTGAGCAGGCAGATCTCATAAGGAGGGATCCACCCTGTGGGACTAGGGATGACTATCTAGGGAGAATGTGATATTCCACAACCAAAAACACCATCCCTAATGTACCCCTACCCTGTTACCCCATGTATCTCTATCACATTCAGAAGGGGCAAAGTACTGGGACGAAGTAGAATATAATAGATCTCAGGGAGATTATTACTGAGATAGGTAATGCGATAAGGAGGAGGTGCAAAGCAATGAGCCTACTAGTGGTTCGAGAATGCTCATTGGAGAAACCACAGTAGAAATAGAAGGATGACTCTGAATAAGGAGTTGACCCCTCCCTGAAGAAACTGTGAGATTCAAAGTCAACAAGAAGGAAGAAGAACCGAAGAGTCTCCACAGGACGCTGCACAGGAGTCGGAAGTGTCCACAGTCGGTCCGCCGTGGAAGGACCGATCAGAGCACACCAGAAGCAAGCGGAAGAAGCAGGTTGACCATGTGCTGTGGAGAGGACACGTAGCCTACACAGCAGGCCATGGTGCAGAGCCGCTGCAGCACCCACATAGGCATGAGGGAGGAAGAGAAGCCCGGAAGAGGATTCTCTGCACAGCAGGACATACTGCAAAGCCATTATGGCAGCCGTAGACACACGGTTGACCAAGAGAAACCCAGAAGAGGGTTTCAGAGAGCCTGAGAAGAATTACCAGACACTGGTACAACCCTCACAGGTACCTGGGTTGCTGAGACGGTTGGAGGGGGCCATAGGAGGGGTAAAGAGAATATTTGACCCATGAAACAGGGGTAAAGAAGACACCAGTGGATATAATACAAGTAGAAGTAATGAAGCTCAGGTCTGAGACCCTCACCCACAGGAGAAAAAAACATTAAGCAGGTGAGTGAACCAGGTCTGCCTGAACAGGAGGAAGAGAAACATCCTGGTCTGGGACCCTCACCCACAGAACTATGGAAACCATAGAGTGAAGCCAGGGGAAGGGAGGCATTCCCACAGGTGTTGGTTAATGGTGCAAAAATATGAGAAAGGCCAGGGGAAAGGAATAATTCCCTCTTGCATTGCGAACTGAATTGTAAAGCCTGAGAAAGGCCAGGGGAGGGGAGTCATTCCCCTCTGGCATTTTGAACTGCCTCAAAGAGCTTGAGGCGGGCCTGGGGAAAGGGAGTTGATCCCCCAGCCTCTGTGAGCTTTAATAAAGAGCCTGAGAAAGGACCGGGGAAGGGAGTCAATCCCTGGCCTTCGTGAACTGTGGCAAACAATCTGAAAGAAACCATGAGAAGGAAGCCATACCCCCTGGTGTTGTGTACCTCAAAGCCAGGAGAGATTGGGGGAATGAAGCCATACCCCCTGATCATGTGTACCGTGAAGCAAAGCCAAGGAAGAACCAGGAAAGGGAGTAATTTCCTCAGCGCTGTGAAAGTAATAATCAAGCGAGCTGGAGAAGGGAGACATTGGGCCTCATTCCGACCCAGGCGGTAAGTTACCGCCTGGGTCGTACCTTTACCACCATGGCGTAAACTACGACAGGCCACCCTTTGTCTTTGCACCTTCAACGTGTAGTCTGGGTACACTGTGATCCTGGCAGACCCCCTTTGAATGGCACCCCCCAGTCTTGAGAAGGCCAGTCTAGTCTCCCTGACCCTGTAGTTCAGGAGCTTCACTATCAGCGGTGTCGGTGGTGCCACCGGCGGGGGTCTTCTGGCCGGGCACTTGTGGGCTCTCCACCATAAATCCCTGCAACAGGGTCCTGCCCCGATCTCCTGCAACATCATGTTTTCCACAGGCAGGCCTAGTAGCCTCACATTGTTCTGCCGTGCTCACTCTTCAGCGTCCTTTGCTCTGCTCTCCAGTGTGGTCACCCCAAGCTTTAGCTCCTGTAACTCGGACAGTGCCCCAGCTACATTCCTCCTGTTTTTGCCAGCTTGTGTCTGCACAGTCTGCACCCTCTCTGCTAGTGCCCGGACATCCTGTCTCAGTAGCCCCACATCTATCCTGACCTCGTCAATCCCCCTCTCCAGGGTGCTTTGCAGGGTGGCTACAGCTTTCAGGATGAGATTGTCCTCCGCTTTGGTCTCCTGTTGTGAGGTACAGGCTTCCGCCATGACTTCGCCACTGCCCCTCTCCTTGCACGCAAATGCCTCCATCTTGGTTTGTTTGGAGTTTCCTTTGCCCTGTGTGTCCAGCAGGAGCGCAATCAGTCCTGTCCTGCTGCGCTGCCCCGTCCTGGGTTGCTCTCTGGTGTCTGCTGCTGCGTCACAACCCCATGGCACTTACACAGCTAAACCCAACATCTCCAGCATGGACACCACACGCTGACCCGCCTCAGGATCGTTGTTAATTTGTCTCGTCAGAGGGGGAGGCCTGGGTGCCCTTCACTATGCCAAGTCCGGTGTCGAGGGGGGTCTGATCTCCAACTCCACTACCTCCTTGCATAAACAATGGTGTCTCCAGCTGCGGTCTTCCAAGCCACCTTGCGTGCCTTGCCGCTGCGCTTCGCCTCGTGGCACTACCGTGTCTTGTGTGGCTTCCCCTTTGTCCCTCTCCACTGCCACACAAATGCCTTTTCGTTGTCTCCCCTCGCAGGAGTAGTCCCAATCTCTAGCTTGCCAGGCTTCCCGGGATCATCCTGGGTGGCAGGGTCCTCCGGAGTGCTTCGCACCCAGTGCTGTTGCACCCAGCCTCTGCTGCAGCCAGGCTCAAAGGGGGATGAGGCCGGGAGCTCAGCAACGATCCTGACGGTGTCTCTCTCCTCTTACACCAGCCTCACTGGCACCTCCTCCCCAGACCTCTCTGCGCTTCCCACTGTCTCCCGGCACTCTAGGCAGCCGCTCCTCCTCCCCCTACAATCTGCAGCTGTACACAGCGTCTCTGCCTGCCTCCACTCGCAGCTGGCACTTACTGAGTTCGTCCCGGGCTCCGTCTGCTCCTCGCCATATGTCATCAGCCCAGGGATACTGCTTATGCACCGTTCACGTCCAGGATCAGATGTGCCAAACTTTCCTGGATCTATTATGCAATGGTGTACGGTGTCCATGTCTCCAGGCACTCTCCCCACTCTGCCTATGCTTCCTCTACTTAGCGACAGGCAGGCCTGAAATATATGTTAATATATCCTGCCAAATTGAAAATATTGCACAACAGCACCTCCCATTTGTTCGACGGCACAGAGGGGGTACAGGCATGGATGGAGGTGATTGGAGTTGCTTCCCTCAGGTGAAGGCCAGAGGCAGAACCATGAAGGGTCACACTGGGGCAGCTACGCCTGGTCCTCAGGCCCAAGCTGCTGCGCGCACGATTAGTGGCAGATGGCAGGAGGCAGAGATAATGAATCTCACTGGAAGGTTTGAATAGACACACGCCAGTTCTGGGCCGGTAAGAGGTGGTCTGGCGGCGGGAGGCTTTGCCCGTGTTGTAAACTGTTTACTTTGTTTTAAGGGTGCCTGCAGTGGCACCCTGCTGCTGTATTCAAGAACGGTGAAAGGGAAGGGAGGCACTGGTTAAGCGTGAGAGGCAGCTGAGCCAGAACGGCAAAAGTGTCATTTGGCACTTGTTGGGGATGTTGGGAGTTTTGGGAAAGTTACGTGTTATGTTGAATTGTATACCTGCGTTTACTGCACCCTGCGCACAGGCGCTGGCGCAAGCTGGGTCTCTGGGTGGGGGAGGAATGATGGCTTGGAGAAGAGCGGGAGGGAAGAGGGAGGAATATAGGCTATCCAGAAGACAGGTGGGGGGATGCGGTGACTTGGACGGGAGTGAGTGGGACGCCTGGACGGGAGGGGGGTGGACAAACGTCATGAGTAATATCAACATCGTCTCCTGGAAAGTGAGGGGCCTTAATAGTTACATTAAGAGGAACAGGGTGCATACATACTTCATCAGTAGGGGAGTCCACGTGGCCCTCTTGCAAGAGACGCATCTTATGGCGGCCAAACAGGCCACGCTTGCTAAAAAATGGGGGGGGACTGGTGCATGGATCCCTATATTCGGCATACGCCCCTGATACCCTGGTGTGGTTGACCCCCTTGGTGCCCTTCAGGTTGCTGGAATGCAAAAGCAACAAAGAAGATAGGCTAACTATAGTGCATGGGCTCTTGGAGCAGAGGGAGGTCTGCATCATCAGCCTATACGCCCCCAACAATAATGCTGCTGGTTACTTCAAGTCTCTAGGCCCCTGGCTGGCGCCATACGGAGGAGCCCTATGGTTGTGGGGAGGGGACTTCAACTGCACCCTTGATCCTGCGCTGGATAGGTCAGATTGTAAAGACGGGAGACAAACACTGCAGGCCAGGGAGCTGGGAGCATAACTACGAGAGCTAAGGATGGGTGACAATTGGAGACAGCTAGACGGTATAAGAAAGGCTATTCATTTTACTCAAGCCCACTAAGAGTGCACACGCGCATAGACTATGGGCCTCATTACGACCCTGGCACTGACGGAATGAAGGGGGCTGGTACGGGACCGGCCCCCTTCATTCCGTCAGGGCTGATTACGAGGTTCCCTTTGCGGGACCCGGATCAGACGTCTGGTAAAACCAGACATCTTTTCCGGGTCCCGCGAGGGGAAGAGGGAGGTAACAACGGGACACTTGTAATGTGCCCGTTGTTACCTCCCTCCCCATTCCCATTGAGCCCTATGGGGGCTCAAATGGGAATGGGGAATGGTTCCTGCAAGGAGGACTTATTGGGTCCTCCTATGTCGGAATGACCCGGTATGTCCCCATTGCAGGAACCCGGTAATGGAGCCCGGTTTGGAGGCAGCCATGGTGCTAATAGCACCATGGCTACCTCCAAACTCGTAATGAGGCCCTATATGTTTACGGGGGAGGAGGCCCTCAGGGAATTGATCTTGGCTGATTACCGAGTGAGAGTCCTTTCGGAGCAACGGTCACTTGTAGTGACATGGCAACACACGACGGGCTCGCCCCCAGTCCCCACATGGCGGCTGAGAGCGGGGGCGTTGCACGACGAGCCGTTTAGAGCCCACATGGGAAACAGAATAGCAGAATTTTTCAAGCACAATGAGGGGAGCATGGCGGAGGCAGAACCCTGTGGGAGGCCTTTAAGGTTGTGATGGGGTGGGGGGGCAATTGGGAAAATGGGTGGCATAAGCAAAGAGCTGCTGCGGAATATAGCTATTACAGAGGAGCAGATAGAAGCACTGAGGGAGACAGGGAAGCAAACAGTGGAATGTGAGAAGAAGCTGATTGGGCTCAGGCAGGACTGTATAGCGTCCTGGGAGCGGCTGGGTAAACACAATTATGGCAAATATAAAGAGAGGCTACACAAGAACGGGGACAAACCAGGAAGGTTGCTGGTCTGGTTGTGTCGGGCGGAGGAGAAAAGGAGCATGATTACCTCCATTAAAGACGAGTGCGGGGAAGAGTGTAGGGCCCAAAGTGAGATCAATGCAATCTTCAGTCGATACTATCAACGTCTATATGAAGCGGCAGGGAGATGTCATGCTGGCAAACTGAACGATGTATGGCTGGAAATCAACATGACGCTCCGTTCACAAGGAGGAGCTGCAAGTAACAATATGCATGCTGCCCAGAGACAAAACACCAGGCACCAACGGGTTCCAGGCGGAATTTTACAAGGAATTTGCAGAAGACTTAACACCGCCCCTCCTGCAGATGTTAGAGGAGGCATACGAGGTAGGCCTACTGCCAGGGAGCATTCGCAAATCCATCATAGTACCGATTCTGAAACCGGGAAAGCCACCGCTAGAGTGTGGGTCGTATAGACTGCTCTCAATGATCAATCAAGATTGTAAAACCCTCACTGCACTGTTGGCGAATAGACTGAAGGGAGTCATAGGCACCTTAATACACCCTGACCAAACGGGTTATGATCCTGAGAGGAATACATCCTGGAACCTGCCTAGGCTGCACCACATCCTGGATAAAACTAGAGAGGAGGAGGAAGAATATGCTGTGGCTTCGCTAGATGCCATAAAGGCATTCAACTCAGTGATAAGGGATTTGGCTACACACCGCACTGTGGCACTTCGGAGTGGGGCCACGCTTTGCGAGATGGGTACAACTGTTGTATGAAAAACCGCTGGCGTGAGTGAAAACCGGGAGACACATCTCGACAGCGAGGGTATTGGCTAAGGAACTAGACCAGGGTGCCAGCTCTCCCCCATGCTGTTCATAATGGCTCTGGAGCCGCTGGCGGACTTCCTTAGAGCAGAATACAGGGACTCAGGCATATCAATTGGGGGGGGCGGGGAAATGCACGTGGTCTCGTTGTACGCGAACGACATGTTGCTTCATGTGCAAAATCCAACATATATGCTGGAGGTGCTGGACGGCTTCTCCAGGCTGTCGGGCATAACTATAAGTAGGGCAAAATCAAAACTGTTTCCGCTGGGGGGCCTTGCAACACTAGGGCAGCAGCTCCTACCCGAGTTGGGTATGCAGTGCGCGATGGAGTCCTTTCGAAATTTGGGGGAGAACATTACCTTACCTGAGACAGCGAAATTCAGGCAGGCCGAGGAGCACCCTCCATGTTCGCGGCGTGGGCAGCAGCGCCTCACGATCCCCAGAGGGGCCTGACTATGTGGAGTATAGGGGGTCGGCCTACAATTATCCCGGGGAAAGTTGTGATGGACTATGGCGGCCATGCGAGTCACGGGCCAGAAAGAGGGTGGGGCTCCCCTATTTCAACCCCTTAGTGATGACGGCCGTGATTGGCCAAAAACCCACATCATCTGTATAAAGCCACAGTGTACTTGTGCTAACGCTCATTCTGTCTCTGATCCTTGCAGGAGACATGAGTTGCTGAGGAGAAGAGGCACTATCCCTGGGCCTATTAGAAGACTTATTTAAGTTAAGCCAAGAGGAAGAGCACATCGTTATCCATCAGGAAGGAACAACTTGCCTGACTTTAAGGACTTGTTAAGTAAGTTTTCAGAAGTTGTGTCCAGACGTCTGATTCCTGATTAAAGGATTTATTTACGTTAACTGCATCCCGGTCTCCAGTGTTGTCCGTCACAATTAGGATTCAAATTAGAGTATTTTATACCACAAGTATGATTAGATTATTGACTCAAGTTTTAAAGCACTCAGTAGCAAAAACTTAACTGGGCATGGTTTATGGTAGAGCTACTTCTCATGGGAACCCATCTCTCTCAATGGCCCTCACACATTCTTATTTGTCAGAAAATAGTTTATATCATGAGCAGTAACTGAAGAATGAGCACATAAAAGTCACTTGTATTTATAATGGCATTATGCAGAGATGACTCTTCACATTTACGGCCTCATTACAAGTGCAGTGGTATATGGTAAAAGTGGTGGCAACAAAATAACTGCCACTTCTACTGCACCTCTGAATTAGGAGTTGGCGCTAATTCTCCCGGTGGAAAGACTAGAAGATGAGTGAAAACAAGGGAAACACTTACCAGCAAGAGAAGTGGACTAGCCGGAGCCGGCCTGGGCAACCACGACAAGGGACCAGTGAAGGAACTCGGTCCATTAGACAAGCGCCCCTGGCAGAATCAGCAGGACGGAGAGATTGTCATTATCATTGAACAGGTGAGCCCTACAGAGTTAGCGCATTCCCTGGGAAAGCACGTCTTGGGAGAAGAGATCTGAAGAGGGTTCAGAGCCGTAAACGGCATACTTACAACCCTCTAATATTCACGCAGGAATCGCGCTGTCCCGCCGCAACCATCCACATAGGCGCAGAGGGAAAAGCCAGACAAGAGAGGTTATACCCCTGGGAGGGCTGCGACCGTGCCCCAACGCCCCCGCAGAGACCAGGTGAGCGTAACAAAAGGAGAGGGTAATATTGGCCCTACGATAAGAGAGGATTATTAGGTTAACTATGCAGTTTGTAAACAGTTTGTACAATATATTGTATATAGTTCATTGATTTTGCATTCCCATATGCAAAAGTAGAGTCTGAAAAAGAAGAATTTCCAAGTGAAGATAATAAAATAATCCTTTTTGGAATACGTTTCGAAAAAAAAGATCTTTGGTTTAGGGATATGGGAAGAGGTAGGCTTGGTTAGGTAAAGGTGAATACAGTTACATTAACTGTTCGCAAACTCAGTACAGCCCTGAGTTAAAGTGTGTTTTTCAGGTTAAGTTTGGGTAATTCTAATTCTACACTTGTTTTGTTTTTGTTAATATATATATTTTTTTGTATCAGCATTTGGTTTAAGTTCCTCCAGGGACTTTTCTGGGGTTATGGCAGCTCCGGCGAAAAATTTTACTGACCCTTTGCATATCGGGCCTCATTACACGGATGGCGGTGGACCAAGGTGCTATTAGCACCTTGGTCCATGCCGGTAAAATACCGGCACCGCCTTGCTGGAAAGGGGAATTACAGCCCTATTCCAAGGTTGGTGGGGCGGTAATTCCCCCTTCCCCCATTGCCCTTCCCCATTCCCATTTTTGCCCCATAGGGCATAATGGGAATGGGGAAGGTGCAAATTACGGTACCGCAAATTGCGGTACCGTAATTAGCTCCCTGGTCCCTTTTCGGGTTGGTTTTTAACGCCTGCAAAAAGAAGGAGTTAAATTCCCCAACCCGCAAAGGGACCTCGTAGTAAGGTGTTAAGTTTTTACCGGTACCGGTAAAATACCAGTACCGGTAAACCCTTACCGCCTACCGTGTAATGAGGCCCATTGTGTCTTGGAATATAAACAGCTTAAATAACGCAATTAGAAGGAAAAAGAATATTCTCGCATTTAAAATATTTAAAAGCAGACATTATTTTACTACAAGAGGTGCATTTAACATATTCAGAGGCTGCAAGGTTTGAGGGAGGTTGGTCAGGGCAGATGTACCATTCCACTTACTCTTCGAATTCAAGAGGTGTGACAACATTGTTTTAAAAGAACTTTCCAGGAACTATTACAGGATCAAAAGCAGATAACAAAGGTTGCCGGCTAGCAGTTTCAATCCAGATCCAAGAGTTGGATTTTGTAATATGTAACATGTATGCTCCTTACATGAAAAGTGGGCCATTTATAAATGGATTGGGTCGCCTTATATTAGACATGGGGGGAAAGAACTTGTTCCTATGGCGTGATTTTAAGCTGGTGATGGACCCAGTTTTGGATAGAAGTAGCCAGATTTTGAGGGATGGAAGGAAAAAAATATAGAGAAGCTTTGGGATCATTGATGCAGGATTTTGGACTGTCAGATGTTTGGAGACTGGAACATCCAACAGGGAGAGAGTACACTTTCCATTCGGGGGCTCATAATATCTATTCAAGAATAGACAATCTGTTGGCCTCTGGGGTGGTGACACAAAACTTCGGGAGTTGTGAGATTGAAAGTATCGTTATTTCAGACCATGCACCGATTAGATTGGAACTCTCACTTAATTACTCATTAGGCAAAACAAAGATTTGGAGAATGAACACCACCGTTTTGAGAGATAAGGAATTGAGGAGTATTTTGGTGAAGGAAGCAGAAGAATATATCAAAGCTAACATGAATGGTGAAGTGAGAATTGATATGGTGTGGGAGAGTTTCAAGTGTGTTATGAGAGGGGCAACCATGAGAGTGTCTGGAATTAAAAAGAGGAAAGGAGACAATGAAATGAGAGCACTGAATGTTTCAATTAAAGAATTGGAAAAGGAGCTGATGGGATCAGCATATAGTGGGAAACAGTTGAGGTTAATGAAGTTGAAATATGATTTTTTTTTTCCAATAAGTTTTTATTAACCATTTGTAATTCATGCAACAAAGAGCAGTAACAGGAAGAAAATAAACACAGAACCTCCTAAACCCCATTCCGAGTTAAACCTCAAGTGCATGCCTTGAATCGCGCAGGTGAGCCACTCCATTGCCACCAATGCCCACAGTTTCGCTACCCACTCGTGTTCCTGAGGAGGGTCCTTTGAATTCCACTTCCTGGCCAGGACCATTGCCGCTGACATCATCATTATCACATATAGTTTGCGGTCGGCTTTGGTGGACAGGGTGGCAAGCATTCCATTAAGGTCCACTAAGTCGCGCCCCCCACCTCCATCCTGCAAAGGACCCAACTCCTGAGTTATCGCCTGCCAAACCAAAGACCCAAAAGCAGCCAATTTTGGGCATTCCCACCAAATGTGAGCCCAGGATCCCACTTCGCCGCACTCCCTCCAGCAACGCGCCGAAAGCGTGGGGTACATCTTATTTAACTAGAGCGGGGTACGATGCCATCTAAGTAGAAGTTTAAGCCACATCTCCCGGATTTGGATAGACCTGGCGAGTTTCGGGATTTGGGACCACAGCCTAAGCCACTCCTGTTCCCCTACGCCAGCCCTTAGATCAGTCTCCCATTTACTCATGCAGGACCTGGAATGTAGTGCCTCTTCCTGTTTTATGAGCTTATAAATAGACGAAACCACCGCTCTGTCCCCCGAATTGGTATCTAAATACTTTTCAAATTGGGTAAGAGGGCGCGAACACGGGCGTCTTACAGATGGGTGGGAGATCGAGTACCTGAACTGGAGGTATGAGAATCTCTGTTGCTCTCCCACACCAAAGTCTATCTTGCAGTGCTCAAAGCTTTTCACCTCGCCTTCGATGAGCAAGTCTCGCAGCATCCTACATCCCCCTGAAAACCATGGATCGAAACTCGGCGCAGAGGTGGCAGCCGGAGTGAATTGCGGGTTTCCATGCAGGGGTGAATATGGGGTAGGGAAGGTAGTGATCTGAGCCCTACGGGCTGCCTGATCCCATGCATCCCCAGTCGCCGATGTTATAGCGCTACAGTACATTCTGTGTGGCCTATCTTGCCTCGGTAACCACAGGACGCCTTCCAGCTGTGTGCCCACCACCGCTCTATCCATTGGTCTCCAGACTTTGCCCCTGTCGTTCCTCTGCCAATCCCTAATTACCCTAAACTGCGCGGCTAAATAGTACACTCGAAAATCCGGCTGCCCCACTCCCCCCCTCTCGGGCAAGGCTTTCATGATGGGAGCCGTCACCCTCGGGCACTTTCCATTCCAAAGAAACCGGCTAGTTATTTTTTGCAGAGCCCTGAAGAAGGATGCAGGGACATGTATAGGTAGGGTGACGAAGTGATACAAGATCAGGGGTAGGATTGACATCTTTAAAGCGTTGACTCTACCCAACCACGAGATCTCAAGGGGGCCCCAGTCCACTAACTTATATTTAACCTTCTGGAGGAGCGGCGGATAGTTCACCATGTACAATTGGTCCACATTCTTGGTCAGATACACTCCCACATACTTCAACGAGGATTCCACCCATCTGTATTTGTGCACCTTAGCGAGGTCCCGAATTTCAGAGGGCGTCAGGGTTAGGGGGAGAACCTCAGACTTGTGGGCGTTGACCTTTAGGCCTGCCACCTTACCAAATTTGTCCAGCTCTCTTGCCACCGCCTGCAAAGGTATGATCGGGGAGGTTAAGGAGAAGATCATATCATCGGCGAAGGCCGCGATCTTATGGACCTCACCTCCGAATGGGATACCTTTGATGTCCTCAGCTGCACGAACCACTGCCAGAAACGGTTCCAGGTGGAGGGCATACAGGAGCGGCGACATCAGGCATCCCTGCTTAGTGCCCCTTCCCACACATATCGGTGCTGTAACCTGGCCATTTACCGCTAAGCGTATGACAGGGTTTTGGTAACTAGCCTTCACCCGCGTTATAAAGCCCGCTCCGAATCCCATTCGCTCCAGGACAGCAAACAGAAACCCCCACTCAACCCGATCGAAAGCCTTCTCGGCATCGATAGCCAACAGAAGGGCCAGAATATTCTTTTTCTGGGACTTTTCAATCAGGTGTGTGAGCCGTCTGACATTATCCGAGGTTTGTCTACCCCGTATAAAACCTGACTGGTCTCCCTGAATTAATTTGGGGAGGATAGACTCTAGACGATTGGCCAGGACTTTAGCATGGATTTTGGCATCAACGTTCATTAATGCTATAGGGCGGTAGGACGCGCAGTCAGTCGGTTCCTTACCTCGCTTATGAAGCAAGATCACTTTGGCTTTGTTCATGGATCCGGGGAGTTGCCCCGAGGTACCTATGCAATTAAATAGTTTAGTGAGGACGGGAATCAAGACCTCCTTGTGGATCTTATAGAATTCTGAAAGGAACCCGTTGGGGCCCGGAGCTTTACCTGATGGAAGATTATTAATGACCCTCCGCACCTCATCTGGCGTGATCTCGACTTCCAGTGCGTCCCTATCGACCTGCAACAACCGTCGGACGCCAACATCCCGAAGGTATGCCTCTTGCTCTGCGATCTGAGGAAAACTTGAACTATAAAGAGCAGTATAGAATTTAGTAAATGCCCCCTCAATGTCCGAATGCGACGTAAGCAAGCACCCCCCCCCACCCTTCATTTTTAGTATGGTTCTATCCCCGGCCTCCTTTCGGAGCTTTCTAGCTAACAAGCGGTCAGCCTTATTACCCATATAACCTCTGTCGGTAGCGGCAAAGATTCCGTTCAACCGTTCTGGTTAGTATGAGGTTCAACTGACCACGAAGCGACCTATACTCTTTTTTGGTGGCAGCCGACATTCTAAGGCTCATGCGAGACATAACCTCCTTGAGCTGCTCCTCCAGCTGTATCTCCCCGAGCCTTAATTCCCTTTCCCTTCTAGCTTTGATAGCGATGATCAAGCCCCTGATTGTGGCCTTTAATGCGTCCCATCAAATCTGAGGAGTTGAATCCTCCCATTGATTGTGAAAGGAGTACTCCCCCACCTCGTCCTCTATCTCGCTAACCAGGAGAGGGTCTCGAAACAGGGAAACCGGGTATCTCCACTTCAGATGGCCGGAGGGTCTCTAGGCACCACCAACGATAGGGTAAGCGGAGCGTGGTCCCCCAAAACGATTGCGCCCACCTCCAATGCCAAGGCCCTTCCCAACAGTGGTTTCGAGATCCAGACATGGGCCTCATCACGAGTTTGGCTGTAGCCCTTAAATGCGGTGGTAACGGTATTACAGCCGCATTTAAGGGCTGGCCCTATCACGAGTTGGGCGCTAAATCGACTGTTTTACCTCCAGCTTTTTGTGGAGGTGAAAATCCCTGTTTTCGGCTGTATAACAGCCGGCTGTATAAGCCCGCATAATTAGCGCCAAAAATTCCCCATTGGATCCAATGGACCCAATCAGGAATTGGGATTTACCGTTAAGGCCCAACTCGTGATCCGGTGGTAATACCAGCGGACTGGTCGGTGTTAGGGATATTAAAGTCGGCTGTATTACAGCTGGGAATACAGCCCAACTCGTGATGAGGCCCTTATGTAGATATTATGAAGGAGGAGAGAAATGCGGGCGATGTTGGCTTATTGTCTGAGGGTAAGAGAGGCGAACAGAACAACTAGTGCAATTAATGGGGATCAAGGAATGTCACGGGACACACAAGAAATAAATGACGTATTTAAGCACTATTATACAGATCTATACAGTGAATCCCAGGGAGTTGATCTAGTCCGGGTGGAGCATTTCTTTTCAAACTTGCAGGTAAAAGGCATCACAGAGGAAGAGAAAGTAATTATAGATACTGAAATATCTTTAGAAGAAGTTAAGAAGGCAATTTGGAGCTTGAATTTAGGAAAATGCCCAGGGCCTGATGGTCTACCAGTTGAGTTTTATAGAGCAATGCCAGAATGTGTCCTAAGTCTGCTCAGGGACATGTTTGCACATAGTAAAAACCTGGCTATTTTAGCTCCAACGCTCAGGCATGCTACAATATCTCTGATCCGAAAACCAGGCCGTCCTGAGTTGGAAGCAGGTTGTTAGTCTGATTAACTCAGATAGCAAAATATTATCAAAAATCCTGGCAAATAGATTGGAAAAGATTCTCCCGAGATGAATACACCCAAATGAAGTGGGTTTTAATAAAGGGAGAGCATCGGCTCCTAACACGCGAAAGCTCTTACTTACCTTGGAAGAATAAAAAAAATGCAAATAAAATCAGTGGCTTTGTCACTAGACGCGGAAAAGGCCTTCGATCGGGTTCGGTGGGAGTTTTTGCTGAGAACTATGGAGAAGATGAATTTCGGTACTGAATACTTGAATTGGATTAGAGTGCTCTATACAAATCCCACAGCAGAGAATAACATGAACTGAAGAATATCAGGCAAATTTGACTTGCAACGTGGGACACGCCAAGGTTGCCCACTATCCCCTTTGCTATTTGTGATTTCAATGGAACCACTGGCTGAGGCATTAAGAGCTGACAATAAAATCATTGGAATTAACTTTAATGGAGTTAGTCAAAAGCATTGGTTGTATTCTAGTGGTTATTCGAACCTCACAACATCAACCCCAACCTTGATGAAGTCGATTGAGGAATTTGGTTCCATCTCAAACTATGAGATAAATTGGACCAAATCAGAAGCTTTGCTTTGTACTCATTCGACTAGCGGAAATCTGATAAAGAGCTATGGCTTCAAATGGTGCCCTGTTAAGTTGAAATACTTAGGAATTTGGATCACAAAGAATATAAAGGAGATGATGAGCCTAATATGGACTTGATAATACAAAAATTAACATTGGAATTGGAGCGGTGGGTGTTATGCTCACCTGGCTCCCACAGAGTCGTCGATCTGAACTGGACAGCTGTGGTCTCAATCAATGTGACACGAGGGGCCGAGATGACGGACTGGACTGGCCTACCAAGCTTCGTTTGCTTGGCCTGTAGGAATATTCTTCTGCAAATGGAGAAAGGGAATTAACCACCCGTGGAGTTGAGCGCAAATCCCCCCACCCCCGCTGTTCTCCCCACTGATCACCTTTGAAGTCCCCTCTTATAGTCTCACCTGATGGTTTGAAAAGATGAGCTCTCCATCCTGCATTGAGCACAGGGGCGCGTAGATAACCAGTTGCTTCACTGGCTCGAAGGAATTGGTGAGTTCCAGAACAATATTGACTCCGATATTCCCGGCAACACGCCCTAAGTATGTAGTTCGTAAGAGTTCAAATGCCTGACTTTCACTCTTGTCCGATTCCTTGCAGGTTGCAGCTTGACCCTACAGAAGAGTTCCTCGTGGCAACCGGTAATATTCTGGTAAGGATTTGTATTATCCAACACAGTTCGGTAGAATAATGTCAATATGTAACCTGTTGCTTTCTCCCTTATTAAGGTGCTGAGAGAAAGTATGAAGTCTTGGGGAATAATGCCTCCGGTGGTAAAATCAGGTAAGTCTATTGTGGTGAGGAGGGTTCCCCTTGTTAGTCCCTTTGTTTCACCTTGCTGTCCTTTTGTTTCCCCTTAGGGGCCGGGGTTTGGCTAAGATGCAGTGGAAGCTGCGCCGACCCATGATGAGGAATAGTACCCCCGGTGGTAAAATCAGGTAAGTCTATGGGGGGTATTCCTCTGTGTATTCCCTTGGCTCACCTTGCTGTTCTTGTCTTCTCCTTAGGTGCCGGAGTGCGGCGGGAACATGCAGGAGGATGCGGTGGAATGTGAAGATGCTGCGAAGGCCGGTGAGTTCAGCGCGGCGCTGCAGCAGGCGAGGTGACGCGCATAAAATAACTTCTTTCTTCCAGCTCGAAGGCGCGATGGATCGGGAATTCAGGAAAGGATCAAAGGTATTGCTCTTGTTCTAACCTTTTTTCCTTCTTTCTTCCTTTTTCTAGGAGCTCCAAACTCGAGGCAGGCGTGGCAGAAGACTGGATGCAGACTTGCAGGCACGGTGAGCGTTACGCTGCTGGATGCAGAATAACGCGAAGCGTGTGCTGCTCTTCGGGCGTGGTTTAAATAGCCTCCAAAGTAGTCCTAGGTAAGTATTCCTCCCCAGCCCCACCCGAGTAAAAAATAGTCCCTAGGTAAAATAGTCCCTTCCAAGCCTCTTTTGGCTTGGAGCTCTAGCAGCATGGTCTGCATCAGGTAGGTTTGCAGCATGGTCTGCATCAGGTAAGTTTTAATCTATGAGCCTGGCGCCTATGGCGCCAGGAGACTGACTCTCCATATGAGCCTGGCGCCAAATAGCCCCTAGCAGGGGTGGTTGGGTTTGCTTGGGGTAACTTGATGCCTGCTTCCGGGGTTGCTGGACTTGGTCTGGGTCCCAGGGGGTAGGCATCATGACAGCGGGATTCACTAAAGCTGTCATTGGGAGGTAAGGTGAATGCTATTAAAATGATGTTTGTGTTGTATAAATGTCTAGCTATTTCATGATTTGCTTAACCATGCTTATTCTAGAATAGCCATGCGAGGGAATGTTCTATTGGAATGCGGAATGTTTTAGCAGTGTTGTTGTTTCTTCAGTAATTTCAGTTAAGGCTGATATCCTGAATGTGTTGGGGGTCTTGATATGTTGTGCTTAACATTGCACAATAAAAGCACTGAAAAGACATAACTGGCGTGTTGGCTTTTATAAGAGTTAACACCGAAGATAATCTATATAATGAGTATGATCCTTCGGCCAGTAAAGAAATGGACATTGAAGAAATTGGATAGCCTAATCCAACCATTTTTGTGGGATAAAAAGGTACCAAGATTGAAGCTTTGGAAGCTGAAATTACAGAATGATAGGGGGGGATTAAATGTCCCAAACTTTGAGCGTCACCATCATGCATTCACATTACGACATATTATGCTGTTCATTGTAGAAGAGGTGGATGATTGGGTGGTCGCAGAGACTAGCATGGTAGGGCCATTAAGCACTTGGGCAGTCCTATCAACTACCAATGCAGACTATGGGAATCGCTCTACTCTGAGTTTATGGGAACTACATGGAAGGCGTTTGAAATGGCTTTGCAATTAAGGCCAGGACGAATAAATACTTCTTTAATATGGATGAATCCTGAAATGAAAATAAAGAGCAAAATAATATTCTGAATAAATTGGTATCTAGCAGGAATTCAAAAAGCCGAACATCTGTCTGAAGGGGAAAGGTGGAGAACATTTCAAGAATTAAAAGTAAAATACAGTTTTCTGACTGCACTTATGGCGAATATCGGAGTTTGAAACGTGCAGTGAATCCGCAAAAAATGGATAATTCAGATTTAATGAATATCATTAAGAAAATAGGCAGTCAAGAGACTATGGCATCTAAGATATACAACCTGTTAAGCAGGGATTAGGAGGGAAATGAAAATATTTTGGCAGCATGGTCGGCATGCCTAAATGAGGAAATGATGCAAGGAAGATGGGAAGCTCTCTGTGGAAATATCAAAAGGATGTAATTTAATATAGGAGAGAGAGCTTGTCAAGTGAAGATCTTGATCAGAGCATTTTGGACACCGGCTAGAATGCATAAGCAAGGCTTAAGTCTGATGAACGCTTGTTGGGGCTGTGGCCATGCTCGAGGTACATTAGAACATATGTTTTGGGAATGTTACAAGGTGAAAGATTTTTGGAAAGAAATATCTGAATTGGTGAATAGAGTGGTGAATGAGGATCTGGATTTTGACTTCCAGACATTGATTCTGGGAGAAGATAAGATCCTGGACGAATTGGGACACCATCACGTAACCTGGATTTTGAAAGGGGCTTTAGTGGCAAAAAACCGAATATTGCAAAATTGGAAATTGACTGGATTTCCGACTTTGTCCTCATGGTTGGAAGAAATGTTTTCATTATTCAACACTGAAAAACTGGTGTTAACGATGCAGAAAAAGTAAGCTACTTTTCAGAAAATCTGGGGGGGCTTTTTAGATTTGGA
This sequence comes from Ambystoma mexicanum, assembly GCF_040938575.1. Lineage (NCBI taxonomy): Eukaryota > Metazoa > Chordata > Amphibia > Caudata > Ambystomatidae > Ambystoma > Ambystoma mexicanum. The sequence goes on from NC_090936.1 coordinate 116,973,622, forward strand.
GCTGGATTGAGCGTGTTTCAAGAGAACAAGTTAGAAGATAAGATAAGTACATTTTCAATTTCCTGTATATTTATGTATGTATATATTTGCTGTAATTGATTATATCAGACTATGTTTTTTTTTCTTCTCTCCGCTTCTTCCTCTTGTCCCTTCTTCTCCCTTTCCTCAGCGAATTTAGGTTTAGTCTTTATTGTGTATTGTTTGATTGGGGGGAGGATTTTGTTTTAATTGAATTTGAAGGGTTAAGTTTATAAAGTTGAAGTTATAGTATGTTTACTTGTTTGTTGAAAAATTTAATAAAAGTAGTTCCAAAAAAAAATAGTTCTTGGCTATTTGTTGGATTAATTTCTTTAGGTCTTTTCTTTGACTTTTCCACCCTCCTGGCATCCCCTTTCCTTTTAAGATGAACTTTTTCTCCTCGCTGTATTTTGGTGTTCACCCCTTTGGATTGCGTCTTCATGAAGTGTCTCGGTAAGGTTATTTTCCCTATTACTTTTGAGGAACCAAAATGTCCTTTCTCTGGGTCTTGACTCTCTTCATTCCTTTGGTTCCTTTTCTCATCAGAAACCTGTTTTACACAAACCTTTCTTTGTCTGCTAAGCTAACTTTCGCTTTGGACTGAATCAGGTATCCCAAACCACAGGTTTTGTTACTCAATTTCTTTCTTGCAATGCTTAGGGTGGTTCCAGTATAGTGTAACTCTCTTTTTTAGGATTATTCTGTGTCTCAATGATACTTGTCATCACACTGGGACGAGTAGGCTGAGTCCTGTAGTTATTCTTACTCTTATGAACACTGGTTGTTTCACTGGAAGGAGTAGGCTGAGTCTCGTAGTTATACTCACTCTTATAAACACTGATCGTGCCACTGGGATGAGTAGGCTCTGTAAACCCCTGCTCCCTGTTCCCCTTTCTGGGTCTCCTACCTCTCCCGTTACCTTCTTGTTCACAGGCTAGCGTCCCGGGATCTCTCTTCGGGATAGCCCACAGCATCTGAGGGGCTTCCACGGTCACCCTGACTCTTCAGTGTGGCCCTGTGTAGCCACGGCTGCAGCATTCTCATCACTGTTTCTGGACTAGACAGTCCACCTTTCCCAGGTCATGCCACCACTCACTCCATACTCCTTTCATCAGGGTTGTCTTCCCCTGCACAACATGGTTCTCGGTTTTCTCCATGCCTCTTCGATACAGCCACTGGGCAAGTCCTCACAAACAAGGATCTCTTGGTACTCGGCAGATCTCAACTCTTCCCAGGTTCAAACTTCCTATGTTAAACTCCACCTTGAGTCCCTCTTCCATTCTTATATCCAAGTTCTGGTTCCTCCCCAGCGTAACATCAAAGTACTTCTCTCTCTTTGATGAGTATTCTCTCTTAATCGTCTAGGCGTCTTCATCACAGTTTGGTTGTGTTAGGCAGAATTCTCAGAAATGTGCTAATTACTCTCTACCTTAAAGACCCCCAGAATCTCTGCTGGATTTTGAGGACTTGAATTTTTAACCTGGAGAGATGAAGACCCTTTTTCCCACTCTCTCATTTATTAATAATGTGATTTAAACTCTGTGCTTCTTTTGGTTGTGGAGTCTGACAAACTCAATAGGCATCATCCTTTACAAGGTGTCACAGGAAAGTCTCTCAGATTTCCCCAAGGTTTAAATACCTTCTCTTGAATAAACTACTGTTTCCAAGAGCAGTAAAGTGAAATTGACTTTACTTACATTTTAACTTTCTAGACCCAGCACACACTATCTTGCAATAGGGTGCTTGAGGGGTTACATAGTATCCCCTTTGTCTAGCTTCTCATGTAACAATGTTATGTTACTCTTTCCTCGATGAATGGCTGGTGGCAGTGGTTTACTTTAAGCTACTGTGGTGTGCATTTACCGCAGGCTGCAGTAAAGCACCCAAGGGTGTCATTTTTGTGAAAATGGCCCGGTCTTCTTTTTTTGCCATTTCTTTGTGGAAAGGTCCTTCTTGAGATGTACTCTGCGTGCCAAACCAGGTTTGGTCCCTTTGTTCATTTTGCCTTTGGCAGGATTAACGAGTGGCTCCAGGGTGTTAAAGGAAAGAAAAATGAACTAATTGCAAGATTGTTGAATCATCAAAGTCTGGGTAGTAGGCCTGTCACACCTACTAACCCAGGAAATGTGGAAAATGATAATGAGGATGATAATTCAGAGTATAACTCTAATACTGTAGAAGAGTCACAGGAGGGAGAGGAGCCTCACGAAGGGAGCCCCTCTTTGCCTCAACAGATCCTTTTGCCTCAACCTGTATCCACTGGAACCAAACAAGGTCCATCACTGAGTCCAGAATTTTTGGCTCTTGAGAAAATGTGACTTGAGTTAGAATTAAAAAGGTTAAAATTCCAAGCTGAAACCAACCATCAGGACATCAAACTCAGGGAATTATAAATGCAGCATGCTATTGAAATGAAGAAATGATTTCTTGAAAATGTTTCTATCCCAGAGTCCTCTAAGTCTTCCAGTCCAAAGAGACCTTGCATGCCTAAAGAAGCAGTGAGTATGTATAATGTGAAACTTGATATTTTGGATTAGTTGGGTGCTTTTCAATATAACTATGGGATTCAAGGTTTCAAAGGGAATCAGTTGATTCCTTGGCTTTTGTCTAGGCCCCCCAGGTTGCAACTGATGCTGTAATGGAGGTGGGGGAACTTGAAAGATTTGAGTATGGAAATGTGAAGCTACCTTTGATAGCTACATTTGGAAAAACTCCTTCCCAGTATCTTAAGAGGTTTAGAACCCTCGAAAAGACTGATGGTAGCCCTTGGGCTATCTGGGTGCGTGAATGTTTGGAAATCTTAGATGGTTAAGTTAAGGGTTACAGAGTGAACTCCTTTGAAGGAATGAGAAATCTATTTTTGCTGGAATCTATTTTTGATGCCTGCTCGCTTGAGCTGAGACAGCACTTGGCTGACTCAAAAGAGATTGATCCCAAGAAGCTAGCAAAAGCTGCTGACTTGTGGGTTGCCAACAGGGCCACTCACAAGTATTCTGGGGCCACTCACAAAAAGAATGAGGGGAAACAGCACAAGAAAGATGACAAAGAGAATTGTAAACCCTGCCATCCAAAAGAGGGCCACAAACATAAGAAGGGTAAACCATATGGGAAACCAGGCCAGTCTAGTGAAACCTCTGGTGCCAAACCAGAGAGAGGTCAGCAGAAGCCCCATTGTCAAACCATTTGGTAACTGTTCTGTGTGTTGGTCAATTAGCCATGTGAAAGGGGATCCCAGATGTAAGGGTAAACTTTCAGGGGTCCACACTGCCTCCTTAGCCTACATCCCTAAGGGAGAAGTTCATCTGGCAAGTGGAAACGTTCAACTGTTGGCTGAAGACCCTTTTGAAGCCTCAGCCAGTGTTTATTTAGTGTCCCTGGGTCTGTGGGAACATGTCAAGACTTGATTGTCATGTAGATTAAAGAGGCCTCCGTCCCCATGTACCACACAGGGAAAGATATAATAACTCTCTGCGCAATCCTTGAGGCCACAGTGTGAGATGCTGGACACCGGAACCACGAAACACTGGAAACCCCAAGGCCGCTGTAAGGCAAACACTTATTAGCACAAACAATCACGGTAACGGTCTGTGACAATGAACTGGTAGTGTCAGGGAAATGGCTTACCTAAGTGTAGTAGCAAGGTCACTGCTAACCACAAAGGGGCCTGAGATACACTTGCGTGGGGGCGCGTAAGCAGCACCCTCAGCGAATAGCAATGGTGACCTCAGAAGAGTAGCAGAGGAGGTCACCGCTGTGTGCTTGAAGTACCAGTCACTGGGCACACCTGTAGTTGATTGCGTGGTACTTGGCAAAACAAAAGTAACAAGAGGAATGTTACGGGCTTAATTGTAAATCCAGGTAAGTTCATGAGAGGACAACAATTACCAAATCCAGGGAATGAGCAAAGAGGTCCGGTATAACAGTCCGTGGGTCAAAACAGCCAGCGATCCATACGAGAGGTGCCAAAACAGAAGGAGAAGACAAAGGAAGTCCGTAAATCGAGGTCCGTGTTCAAGATATGCCATGAATCAGGTTTGACTAGAGCGTGCTAAACAGTGTCAGTAAGGAACAGCTGTGAAACAGTGTGCCAGCGCGAGAACTCAGCTTTTATCCCGTTGCCACAGGAACCTTGTCACGTGAGCGCTGTTTCCATGTCACGTGACCCAAGGAACGGTCACGTGAGCGGGCCTTTCTTGTCACGTGGTCCGGAAATGAACATGACTGCCTGGCTCTGCCTGACCCAATGCGCCAAGGAAGCTGCCAATACAGGTATGGATGCAATCGGGCCCAATGACGACTTCTTCAGCAATGATTGGCACCATACCACAAACGAGGATTGCGGGCCCCAAGGTGCCCACGCTGCCCCTGTCCTGCGCATGAACTAGAAGTGGAAATGGCTGAACGTGCTGCAGGGACTCTAGCAGGTGTGGGGACATGATGCATGACAGAGCCCTTCCCCAATGGCCCACGACCCCGTGGGCAGGATGGATGATCAAGGTGGAAACGGGAAACGAGACGAGGAGCATGGACGTCCCCAGCAGGATCCTAGGACCGCTCCTCCGGGCCGTACCCCAACCAATCAACAAGGTACTGCAACCGACCCCTAAAGAAACGGGAACCCAAGGTACCAGAGACCTCGTACTGATCGGGGGCGTCCAGGGAAACAGAGACAGGAGGGGCATTGAGGCGAGCAGGACCAACAAATCGGGGCATAAACTTGCAACAACCCGGCAGGGGGAGGTGGTGAGTAGACAACCATACCCTGTCCCCAACAGAATAGTCAGGGGCATCCGTCCGCTTCCTATCAGCCGTGGATTTCGGGATGCCTGGGCCTCTTGGAGATGAACAAGGGTCTGGGTATGGACAATGGACAGATCCCTGACACAGGCGGCAGCTGCATGATTACCAGACAGAGAAAGATCAGGGAAAGGCAGGGTGCGTGGGTGCTGACCATAAAGTGCATAAAAAGGGGAAAAACCTGTGGAGTGCAAGGCGTTATTGTAGGCGAACTCGGCAAGGTGCAACACGCGGAACCAGGACTGTTGGTGTTGCAACGTCAGACAACGCAGATATTTTTCCATAGCCTGGTTCACTTCGACCAAAGAGTAGCGTGCGTCAACCCCGAGCAGTTTAGTTAAGGCTCACCAGAAACGGGACATGAATTGGGAACCTCGGTCAGAAACCAGTATGGAGGGTAACCCAAACAAACAAAAAATGGACCTGAAGAATAACCCAGCTAAAACAGGGGCAGAAGGAATGCCTTAGCACGGAATGAAGCGGGCCATTTTTGTGAAGGAGTCCACCGCCACCCACACTGTGTCGAACCCCTGTGCCCGGGGTAGGTCAGTCACAAAATCCATGGTAAGAGTGTGCCATGGTCTTGGAGGTATGGGTAAGGGTTGCAGCAGGCCTACAGGTCGCCCCCTATGGTTTTTACACTGGGCACAAACTGAACAGGTGTTTACATAACAGTCGACGTCCCGCTTCATCGAAGGCCATCAGCACCAATGCTTTAACAGAGCTAGTGTTCTTCTCTGACCAGGATGTCCATTGATGGCGGTATCATGGGACCATTCCAATGCAAGATTACGGATTTCAGTAGTGGGTAACACTAATCTATTCGTCACAAAGGGGAGACCGTCGTGGTACACAGGGTTTCATTCAGACAAATGCTCAGGGTGCTGGGCCACCCAGGTACGGATGGAGGGTGACATGGACAGGGGCGGGGTGCAAAGGCAGATTACGTTCTTCCGTTCCTGCAAGGTCTCTGGAAAAACCGGTAGGGAAACACCCCCAGGGGAACGGGATAATGCATCAGCCTTCCCGTGTGCTAAACCAGGTCGATGTTTGATCTGAAAGTCGTAGGCTGCAAAAAACAGGTGCCATCGAACTTGTCGACTGTTGATACATTTGAGGGAGGCCAGACCTTGCAAGTTGCGGTGATCCGTAAACACTACTATCTGGTGTTTAGCTCCTAGAAGGTGGTGCCTCCAGACTTGGAAAGCATCTTTTTCTGTCATAAGTTCTTTTTCTGCAACTGTATAATGTGATTCTGTGGGGGTAAATTTACGTGAGTGAAATGCCACAGGATGTAAACAACCAGAGGAAGGGCATGCTTGTGACAGAACAGCCCCAAAGCAAAGGAGGATGCATCTGCATCACCACAAAAGGCAGTTCTGGGTCAGGATGCTGGAGGACTGGAGCTGTGGTAAAGGCAGTTTTCAGAGTTTCGAAGGCTCTTTGATGCTCAGCCAACCAGAGGAACGGGGCACGGGGACTAGTCAAAGCTGTGAGGGGGGGTACAATAGATGAAAACCCATAGATGAAGCGTCTATAGAAATTTTCAAATGCTAGGAATGATTGCAGGGTTTTGAAGTTTACAGGTACTGGCCAGTCTAGTACTGCTCGGACTTTTGAGAGATTCATAGCTAAGCCCCCTGGTGTGATGTGAAATCCTAGGAATTCGACATTGTCAACGTGGAACTGACATTTTTCTGGTTTGGCAAATAATGAGTGTTTACGCAGTCGGGAAAGTACTTCACAAACATGTGTTACATGTTCCTCTATGTTGTGGGAGAATACGAGGATGTCATCCAAGTACACAATGACGTAAACATCCAATATATCGCTAAACACTTTGTTCATAAAACATTGGAAAGTGGCTGGTGCGTTGCAAAGCCCGAATGGCATGACATTGTATTCAAATAACCCATGGCGGGTACAAAATGCGGTATTCCATTCGTCCCTTTACGGATCCGAACTAGGCTTTATGCTCCTCTGAGATCAAGTTTTGAGTACACAGAGGCATGTGTTAGTCGGTTGAGTAAAGGGGTGATGAGAGGTATCGGGTAGCGATTTGTTACCATGATAGCATTTAGGCGACGATAGTCCACACATGGGCGAAGGTCCCCTTCCTTTTTTGGGACAAAGAATATCGGACTTGCTGCAGGTGATGTGGAAGGACGGATGTGTCCCAGTCGTAATGATTTCTGAATGTATGCCTTCAAAGCCTGATCCTCAGAATGGGACAGTGGGTATATGCGGCCAGTAGGTATGGTGGATCCAGGAAGTAGATCTATAGGACAGTCGTATGAGCGATGCAGAGGGAGGATCTCAGATTTCCCCTGATCAAATACCTCTTGGAAGTCATGATAAACCACAGGAATGCCAGTAGCGACCGCCGCTACCACATGGGAACTTGATGCAGAATCCTCAGCATCATCCAAAGTGAGCTGTGCGACAGCACCTAACACCTGTGAGGATGTTCCGTTTCCTTCAGGTACAGTGAGACAAAAATCCTGACATACTTCGGATTCAAAGTGCACTTGCCCTGATTTCCAATCAATAAGCGGATTGTGCTCCTTTAGCCATGGGATACCCAAGATGAGACCAAACTGTGGCATAGAAATCAAGTCAAAGGATATGGTCTCTTTATGGGTGGTTTGAATAATCAAGCTGATGGGAGTGGTCTGTTGCTTCAAAGGACCAGACACTAAGGCAGTACCGTCAACAGCCTGGACAGGTTCCGGACGTGATTTATTCACCAATGGGAGATTCAGTGACATGGCCAATGTGATGTCGATGTAATTCCCAGTGGCCCCGAAATCAATGATAATGGTGACTGGATGCGTGATTTCTGGGGCTGGTTTCAGAATGGCTTGCACAACAATGGGTCTTATACAACCAAAAGCGGGTACTGAATCCGAGGAGGAACAAGGAGTGCTCGATCTAGCCCCCGGAACTAGGATCAAGCTTTCTGAAAAACCTGGTTCTTCAACTTTGGGCGACGAGGACATTCCTTAACGAAATGTCAGTTTAGGCCACAATAGAAACAGGCGTTGTCTGCCCTTCTACGTTCCCTTTCTGTGGAAGAGATAGGACTACGGATCCCTCCAACCTGCATGGGTTCCCCAAAAGAATCAGAAGATGGTGTGGTAGATTGTGCGCTAGAAAACCCTGCTTTGGCCCTCCATTCAGTTTGCTGAGCATCCACCTGCAGGGCCAGATCCACCAGGTCGGGGTATTGTGTTGGTAATGAAGGGACGACTGAAAGTGCGTTTTTCATAGGGTTACTTAAACCTCTGTAAAACACCACCGCTTTCTTACTCTCGGGCCATGAGGTCTCAACCGATACCTGATTGAAACGAGTGATGTACTCTATAAGTGTGCTTTTTCCTTGACTTAAATCCAATAGTTCTAGGTCATGTGATTGGGCCTTATGTCTAGTATCAAAAACCTGGGTCATATCGGCTACCAACAAATCAAAATCGTATAAGGTTGGGCTGTCGTTTTCTAACAGAGGGTTAGCCCATGTAGCAGCAATACCCGCTAAATGGGACAGGGTGAATGCCGCCTTAGTAGTAGAGTCTGGGAAGGCTAATGGTCTGCACAGGAAATGCAGCTTGCACTGATTGAGGAAAGTGCGAAATTTCCTACGGTCACCATGGAACCTCTCTGGAGATGCCAATGGAAATGGAGTGGGAACCACCACGGGGACGTGAGGTGCAACACTAGGTGTTGGGGGCTGTGATGCAGTGTCCCCGAATTCTGGGTCTGCAGGGAGAGGGTGTTGGACACTCTGTATGGAATCAAGGCGTTGGTGAATGGAAGTGGTGGCTTCTGCTATATCAGCCCGTAAAACCGTAATTGCTTGAACTAGAGTGGCCATGGGGTCATCAGCTGAGCCCTCCATAATCTAGACGACAGGGAGGCTTCACAGTATGTCAAAACTTGATTGTCGTGTAGATTAAAGGCGCCTCTGTCCCCAAGTACCACACAGGGAAAGATATAATAACTCTCTGTGCAATCCTTGAGGCCATAGGTGTGAGATGCTGGACACCAGAACCACGAAACACTGGAAACCCCAAGGCCGCTGTAAGGCAAACAATTATTAGCACAAACAATTACGGTAACGGTCTGTGACACTGAACTGGTAGTGTCAGGGAAATGGCTTACCTAAGTGTAGTAGTAAAGTCACTGCTAACCACACAGGGGCCTGAGATACGCTTGCGCGGGGGCGCGTGCGCAGCACCCTCAGCGAATAGCAATGGTGACCTCAGAAGAGTAGCAGAGGAGGTCATCGCTGTGTGCTTGAAGTACCAGTCACTGGGCACACCTGTAGTGGATTGCGTGGTACTTGGCGAAACAAAAGCAACAAGAGGAATGTTACGGGCTTAATCGTAAATCCAGGTAAGTTCGTGAGAGGACAACAATTACCAAATCCAGGGAATGAGCAAAGAGGTCCGGTATAACAGTCCGTCGGTCAAAACAGCCAGCGATCCATACGAGAAGCGCCAAAACAGAAGGAGAAGACAAAGGAAGTCCGTAGGTCGAGGTCCGTTTTCAAGATATGCTGTGAATCAAGGTTTGAGTAGAGCGCGCCAAACAGTGTCAGTAAGGAACAGCTGTGAAGCAGTCTGCGAGCGCGAGAACTCAGCTTTTATCCCGTTGCCACAGGAACCTTGTCACGTGAGCGCTGTTTCCATGTCACATGACCCAAGAAACGGTCACGTGAGCGGGCCTTTCTTATCACGTGGTCCGGAAATGAACGTGACTGCCTGGCTCTGCCTGACCCAATGCGCCAAGAAAGCTGCCAATACAGGTATGGATGCAATCGGACCCGATGACAACTTCTTCAGCAATGATTGGCACCATACCACAAATGAGGATTGCGGGCCCCAAGTTGCCCACGGTGCCCCTGTCCTGTGCATGAACTAGAAGGGGAAATGGTTGGACGTGCTGCAGGGACTCTAGCAGGTGTGGGGACATGATGCATGGCAGAACAGCAGAATGTAGATGTGTATAACTATTCCAGATAACACCAAATAATACTACAAGGACAGTGTACTTGTGAATGGTCAGGAAACCCCTGCCATTAGAGACACTGGGGCCAACATCACAGTGGTGGATTACATTTTTTTCAAACCTGATTCTGTTGCTAAGGCACCCAAAGGCCCCACTAAGCTTGCTGGAGGCCCTTTCCAAATCGTTCCAATACTACCAGCTCTCACCCAGCGCAACAATATAACTGTATAACTGTAAGAATACCTGTCAGTGTACAAAGTGAGGTGCCTGGGAGAGTTCTGTTGGGGAATGACTTAAAAACTCTTGGGGTTGTATCAAGCACTCAGTAAAAGGAAGCAGGAGCAGACTTGGAAGGACAGAGAGCTCCCTTTAAATGACTCTCAATGGGAAGTTACAGGAGTACCTATAACTCCCAGTCCACAGGAAGAACAGCCTTCTGATTCCAGGAAGAAAGAGACAAAGTGGAAACCCAAAGTCTCAGGACACAAGAAAAGTAGCACTCCTGTGCACAAAACCAGGACATCCCCAAGAGGACAGTCCAAGGTCACACCTATGACCTCTCCACCAGATGAGGCTGAGTGTGAGAACCAATCAGAGGATGGTGAAACAGCTCCTGATGGCACCGAGCTGGAAGAAGACCTTCCCTGCTGGAGATCTGGATCCTAAAGACCATCCTGAGCTGCAGACTTTGCTTACAGAAGAGGTCAAAGCTTCCCATCTAGATGGGCAAGAGCCAGGGAAGCACAGGCTGTACTGGGAGGATGGCCTCCTTTACAGTGAACCTATTGAGACCATCCCAGGATACTACAGAAGACTTGTAGTGCCTGAGGAGGTGAGACCTCAGTTTCTACAGTTAGCCCATGAGATTCCGCTAGCTGGACACTTACATTTTAAGAAGACCAAGGAAAGGCTCTCTCTTTAATTCTACTGGCCCAAAATGGGGGGTAATGTAGATACATTCTGTAGAAGCTGTCACACTTGTCGGACGTCTGTCAAGAGTGGAGCCAAGAACGTGGCACCATTGGTTCCTCTCCCAGTGGTGGGAGTTCCTTTTAAGAGGGTAGGTATTGACGTTGTTGGTCCCTTAGACCCTGCCACATCTTCAGGCAACCGATTTATATTGGTTGTGGTAGACCATGGTACCAGGTATCCTGAAGCTATACCTATGAGGACTGTTACTGCTCAGGCAGTGGCTAAGGCCCTCCTTGGTATTTTTACCAGGGTAGGTTTTCCTAAGGAGGTTATCTCAGACAAGGGGACCAATTTTATGTCCCACTACATGCAAACCATGTGGAAAAACTGTGGCGTGGGCTACAAGTTCTCAACAGCCTGCCATCCCCAAACCAATGGGTTGGTGGTGAGGTTTAATAGAACAATGAAGAGCACGATAGGTGCTTTAGAAGAACCCCTTAGAACAAAGTGGGACCTTCTACTGCTATGCCTTCTCTTTGCTTATAGAGAAGTCCCTCAGGAAGGGTTGGCTTAAGCCCCTTTGAGCTCCTCTATGGTCATCCGGTTAGAGGTCCATTGGCCCTAATCAAGGAGGGGTTGGGGAGTGCTCTTTCCCTCAAGCCAGTGAGAGTCACTGACTATGTGTTAGGTCTACGAAGGAGAATGACACACATGATGACAGAAACTTCTGATAACTTGAAAGCAGGTCAGGCTCTGGTTAAACATTGGCATGACCAGAAGGCCAACATGGTTGAGTTTACTCAAGACCAGTTAGTTTAAGTTATGGTACCTACAAGGCAGAGGGCCTTACAGGACAAATGCTTTGGACCCTTCAAAGTTGTGGGAAATCTTGGAGAGGTCAATTATTTGGTGGAATTAGACAATCCTAAGGAGGCCCCCAGGGTCTTTCACACCAACCGCCTAAAAGCCTATGTCTCTGGACCAGGAATGGGAGCTTTGTTCTTAGCATCTGCTCAAGAGGAGGAGGAGGAGAGTTAACCTCTACCTGACCTCCTCAGGGGACAACCTTACAATGGAAAGATAGAAGGAGTTAATCTCTCTTCTGATCTGACACTGGAACAACAAGAGGAGTGCAAACTTCTGTTAAACCAGTTTGCCCCTCTGTTTTCACTATCACCAGGCTTGACCCCTTGGGGTCAGCATGTGATTCCCACTGGTGACTGTCTCCCTGTCAAAAGCAGGGGTTACAGAATGTCACACCATGTAAGAACCCACATAAAGGAGGAGGTCAACAATATGCTTGATCTCAGGGTAATAGAGTCATCTACCAGTCCATGGTCTAGTCCAGTTGTACTGGTGCCAAAGGCAGGATCCAAGGAGTTGATATTCTGTGTGGACTATAGAGCTCTTAATGCACTCACCACAACTGATGCCCATCCTTTACCTAGGACAGATTAGCTGATGGACAAACTTGTTTCAGCAATGTTCCTCAGTACATTTGACCTAACCTCAGGCTATTGGCAAATAGCTCTGACAGACCATGCCAAGGAGAAAACTGCCTTTTCGACCCCAGGAGGCCTCTAACAGTTTAAGGTTATGCCTTTTGGACTAAAGAATGCACCTGCTACATTCCAAAGGATGGTAAATCGTGTTCTGACTGGGATGGAGGACTTCTGCATGGCATACTTGAATGACATTGCAGTGTTCAGCCCTACTTGAAAATATCATATTGATCACTTAGGATATGTATTGTAGGCTCTTGAGCAGGCCAATTTGACCATAAAGGCAAGTCAATGCCAAATTGGTCAGAGTAAAGTGGCCTACCTTGGACATGAGGTAAGAGGAGGTGAAATAAGGCCATTGCCTAGCAAAGTACAAGCTGTACAAGACGGGGCCACCCCTCCTACTCAAACCCAAGTGAGAGCCTTTCTAGGTCTCACAGGTTACTATAGGAACTTAATTGAGAACTATGGGACCATAGCTTCTCCCTTGAATGTGATCTCCTTACCCAAGTTCCCCAAGAAGGTCAGGTGGAATGAGGAGTGCACTAAGGCACTTGCTTAAGAAAGCCCTTAGTCAAGCTCCAGTTTTGAGAGCTCCTGACTACAAGCAATCCTTTATTGTACAAACTGATGCTTCCAATTGTTACGCTCACCTGATATCCCCGGGGGCGTCTAGAAGGCTCTGAGATCAGTAACCCTGGACGCGTTGTTGCCCAGTGCTGAATAATGAATCTGCAATTACAGAAGGGAGGATTTGTGATAACTGTCTCTAATGGGTGAATCTCCCACCTCCCTCTGGCCGATTCCCTTCCCACTTGGTTCTTTTCTCACCTTAGTTATTTGTAGGGTGAGCTGTCCGTCCTGTGTTTCTTGTGCAGGGGCGGTTGACGTTTGTTGGCGAGCTGCCCGAGTTGCTTCACTGGTGCAGTACGCCTTCCTTGGGCCCAGGCCTGCTGTGACCCCGAATCTGCTGGTAGGCAGGTAGGTTTGTTAAGTGTAAGTCTTTGTTCTGTTTATGGTGGGAATTCGTTAATGTCTTGATCTCCTTCTTTTCAGGTGCGAAGGTCTTGATGCTGGCGTGCTGGATGGAGAGGCACATTTTCTAGGTAAGAGAAAGCGCGAAGCGCAGCGCCTTTATTGTCTTTTAAAGCTAACCTGTGTTTTCTTCTTCCTCTACTCACAGGACGCTGTGGTGCTGCGAGTGGATGAGAGCGCGATGACAAACAGGCTCCCAGAATCCGTTAAGGTACGTACAGCGCTGTGCGGTTGTTTAATATTGAAAGCGAACCTGAATATGTCTCTTTTCCTTTGCAGATGTTGCTGTAGTGCTCCAAATGGAAGAGTGGCGTAGCGTATTGGAATTCAGTTAAGATTGATGGAATTCAATGTTTTGGAAGCGCGTCTTCTAATATTCTTTTTTCCCTTTCTCGTTATTGCAGGTCGCAATGTTTGAACAGCAGCTGTGGTAGCGGTCCGCCGGAAGTCCTTAAGCTACTACTCACAGGTTAGTGATGCTTCTTCTACTCACGGTTTCCACAGATTGCATCCCAGTTGAGATGCTGAGTGCTGGATGGTATTTTCTCAGGTAAGAAAGAATAATCTTGTTCTTGCAGCATTACAGGAAGATGCTGAAGACCAGGAGCTGGACACAGTGAGTGTCACGCTGCGGGTTGCAGAATAACATGAAGTGTGTTCTGCAGTCAGGGCATGGTTTATATAGCCCAGGTAAAGTAGTACCAGGGAAAGTAGTTCGAGGCCTGCCACACCCAAAACACTAGACCGCATGGCTTGGTTCTTAGAACTAGACTGTGTGGGGGCTTCCATGGTAGATTTAAAGGCCCATGTACATAAATGGGACATAGTTTAGTTTGAACAGCCCTTCCTTCCTACATATGAGCCTGGTGCCAAAGGCGCCAGGACTGGCTCCAGGAGCCCTTTTGCAGTGGTTTTAAGGCCCTCAGGGTTCTGGTGGGAGCCTGCTTGTGGCACAACTTGTGTCCCCTCACAGTGGTCATGGCAGCACTCACCCCCAAGGCCCCTCTCATGGTATCCTTCCTGTCCGGACTGGGTTTGACGTGGTGCGTGAATATGTTCACTTGGTTCCCAAGTTCTGTCTTGAGGCCCGTACCCTTTCCAGTCCACTAAATAGTATAGCTTAGATCTGGTACGTTTCAAGTCCAGAATGTTTTTAACTTCAAATTCTGGCTCTCCATCAACTAGCACAGGTTTTGGTGGTGTCAAGACTCGGGTTCCTGGTTGTACAAGTTTTACAAGTGACACATGGAACACCAGATGAATTTGCATGCTTGGTGGTAAGGCTAACTTGACGGCCACCGGATTTATCACTGATTAGATGGTATGAGGTCCTAGATATCTTGGGCGAAAGGTCCGGGTACCTTTTATGGGCACATGTTTTGATGCCAACCAGACTTCGTCTCCAACTTGGTAATCATGAGCTTTTTTCGATGCCGGTCTGAGAATTATTTTTGTCTGTCTTTGGCTTTGAGTAAATGTTCATTTGCCCTTTTGAAGGCTTGGGTTATGCTTGTGTGTAGAGTCTTTACCGCTGGCATTTCCAAGGTCGTGGGGAGTCTAGTTCAGAGGTACGTGGATGTCTTCCGTATATTGTGTAGAACGGGCTTTGTCCCGTGCTGGTGTGTATGGAGTTATTGTATGCGTATTCCGCTATCCATATCAAGTCTTTCAAATTCTCTTCCACTTGATGCAGCATGCAACGTAGATACTGTTCTAATGTCTGGTTTGTTCTTTCTGTTTGTCCATCCGTTTGGGGGTGATGGCTAGTGGATAATCGAACATCGATTTGTGCCATGGTGCAACATAACCTCCAGAAGTTGGATACAAATTGGCTTCCACGATCTGAGATTAGAACTCAGGGGAAACCATGCAGTTTTATAATCTGTTCAAGAAATGCTTTTGCCAGACCAGTAGCATTAGGAAGTCCTTTGAATGGAATAAATGTGCCATTTTAGAGAACAGGTCTACAACCACCAGAATGATATTAAAACCTTGACATGGAGGTAAGTCCGTAATAAAATCAAGAGAAAGAGTATGCCAGGGAGCCGGTGGAATATCCAGTGGTTGTAGGAAGCCAGCTGGTTTCTGTTTTTGTGATTTATTCTGTGCACATATCCCACAGGATAGAACAAATCGAGCATTGTCCTTGCGCCAGGTTGGCCATCATTAATTCCGTTTAACCTTGGCTAGAGTCTTAGCAATTCCGGGATGGCCTTCGATCAGGGAATCGTGATAACCAGACATGACCAATCTTGCAGATCTTTACTTGGTAGATATAGTCTTTCTCTGAAGTAGGGTAATCCATCCAGAACCGTGTGATGTTCATTTTGGGAATTCCATTTCTGCAAGATCTCGGGGTTCATTAAGGTTTGAATCCTATCTTGAAGTTCACTCAGAGTCAATGAGGTGGTGATTCCCAGTAGTTTATCACTTGGGATGATGGCAACAGGGTCCAGGGTACTGTTCGTTTTCTCTTCAACACCCATATGAGACAAGGCATCGGCCTTCCCATTATGAACTCCCGGTCGGTATGTTATCATGTAATCGTATTCTGCGAAGAGTAGAGCCCACCGCAACTGTCGTGACGATTGGGCTTTTGCTGGCTTTAGGTATTGAAGGTTTCGGTGATCTGTGATTAGTGTGCTGGTATGTCTGGCACCTAATGGATACTGCCGCCAGGCTTTGAAGGCTGATTTTATTGCCAACAATTCTTTGTCTGTAATTGCATAGTTAAGTTCCGGTGGTGAGAATTTATGTGACCAAAAGGCCACGGGGTGCAATTGGCCTGTCTCTGGATCTCTTTGAGAGGGAACTGCTCCCATAGCTACGCTGCAAGCATCAGTTTCCACTACATAGGGGAGATCAGGGCGAGGATGTCATAAAATTGGCGCGGAGGTGAATCTTTTCTTGAGTTCTTGAAAGGCCTGTTCCACCTCTTCAGTCCATTGGAATTTTTTGTTATTTTTTCTCAGTAACGATGTGATTTGGTGGACTATCTGTGAGAAATCTGGAATAAATCAGCGATAAAAATTCGCAAAGCCGACCATGCTTTGGGTTCCTTTAAGTGAAGAAGGTGACGGCCAATTAAGGATGGCATCTACTTTGTGTAAATCCATCTTGACTCTCTTTGGCGAGAGAACAAAACCGAGGAACTCAACTTCGGTGACATGGAAGGAGCATTTCTCGAGTTTAGCGTACATTTTGTGCTGGCAAAGTTTTGCAAGGACTGAGCGAACATGTTCCACATGATCTCTTTCAGAGGGGGAATACACCAGGATGTCGTCAATATAGACCAGGGCACAGACATCGATTAATTCCCGTAATACATAATTCATGAAGTATTGGAACAATGCGGGAGCGTTGCACAGCTCGAAAGGCATTAACTGATATTCATACAGGCCATACTTGGTGTGAAACGCGGTTTTCCATTCATCTCCCTTTCTTAACACATACAAGGTGGTATGCTCCTCTGAGGTCTAGTTTGGCGTAGATTCGGGCATCCTTGACTTGGTCCAACAGTTCCGGGATAAGGGGCAATGGTAGTGGTTTTTTACTGTGATTTGATTAAGTGTATGGTAATCGATGCAAGTCCTCAAATCTCCTTCCTTCTTGGGTATGAAGAATACGGGAGAGGCTGCCGGTGACTTTGACGGGCGGATCAACCCATTAGCCATTAGCCAGCTATTGATCCAGATAGGACTTCAAGTGGAGATTTTCGGTTTCCGTAAGTGCATAAATTCGACCACAAGGAACCTGTTTGCCAGGTATCAGGTTGATCTGACAGTCATAGGGCCTGTGTGGCGGTAATGTGTTAGCCTGTTCCTTCTGCAAAACATCTTGATAATCCCGATATTCTTTCGGTAAGGTGTCCATTGGTTCCGCGATTCCCTGATGCTATTCCTTGAACAGATTTCAGGTTTGGCTGTGGTATAGATTTCGGGTAGCAAGCGTGGGCGCATTTGTCGGAAAAGGTCAGTCTCTTTGCACGCCAGTCTATGTGGGGATTGTGAGTTACTAATCATGACATCCCTAAGATCAACCGGAACTGAGGAGCTTTGATGAGGTCAAACGTGATTGCTTCTAGATGTCACTCCTGACACAGAAGGGTTCATTCTGTTGTGCATTTGGTTACTGGTCCCGAAGCAATTTCTGTACCGTCAACAGTAGTTACCTTTTCAGTTGCTGGTTTTGTGCATAAGGGAAGTCCCATTTCTGTTGCCAGATCTCGATCTATGTAATTACCAACTGCTCCGCTGTCTATATATGCCTCTATGCTGGCATGCATCCGTGACGGTCGTTGGTGATTGTTCAAGGTTACTGGTAGGGCGAAATGGTCTGTGACTCATCTTTCTCGCTCAACAAGCGGACCTCTACGCTTGCCAGGCCTGGTAGTTTTCCGATTCCTTTCCATCATCTTCTTTCTCTTTAGCGCCTACCACCTTCCTTGGAGGTTTCACTGGGCATTCTATGAGGTAGTGACCCGATTTACCGCAGTAATAGGCATTATTGTAGCTGTCTCCTCTTGTCTCTTTCACCCTTGGTTAAAGGGGGTTGTACCACTCCAATCTGCATTGGTTCTGTGGTATTTTCTGATGGACGTTGAACATTATCTTTTGAACGTACGTACATGGCACGATTTTCGAGTCTACTTCGGTCTGTTCTTCGATCCTGTAATCTGTGGTCCAACTGAACTACCAGGTTGATAAACTCTGCACAGTCTTTAGGTGGATTTACCATTTGAGCAAGGACATCCTTCAGGTCTCCTCGTAAGCCCCGATGAAACAACGTGGTTCTTTTATCTTCTGGCCACCCCGCTTCTACAACCAGTCTATTAAAGGTGGAAATATAAGTCAGTAAATCTTCATTCCCTTGGCGGAGGGACAGGAGTTCGTTATCAAGAGCTTGTCCATGCAAGTGTCGAGGAAATAACTTTTCCATCTCCTGTTGAAAACCGCTGAAGTTCTGCAGTAATGGGTCATGCCGGCTCACTAAAGGTACCAACCAGTCTGCGGCACTTCCACTCAAATATGATAACACGAAGGCCACCCTCGCCTGGTCGTTTGGGAAAGCCCCATGCCTACAAAGAAAATGGAGGCGGCAATGGTTTATGAATGTTGCATACCTTCTGGGGTCTCCATTAAACCGTTCTAGTGGTGCCAGGGGTACTGCTCCCGGCAACGTTATCTTTACTGGATTGACTGATGATGGTGTAGCGACGGATGGGGCAAATCCGGGCAATAGAGCCTGCCCCGCCTGTGTTTGTAGTAGTTGTTTGCTTAGTTCATCAGTACAGTCTTTTGTGACTAATAACTCTCGTTTTAAGGCATTGGTTTCCTGCTGGGCTGCGTGTACCTCAACGCGTAATTGTCCCAAAGCTGGGCTAACTGATCAGTTTCAGATGTCTCCATGATGCCCAGGTGGATAAGGATTAGAGGCTTTGTGTTCTGTTACGCTCACCTGATACCTCCAGGGGCGTCTGGAAGTCTCTGCGATCTGGAACCCTGGATGCGTTAGTTGCCCAGTGCTGAATAATGAATCTGCAATTACAGAAGGGAGGATTTGTGATAACTGTCTCTAATGGGTGAATCTTCCACCTCCCTCTGGCCAATCTCCTTCCCACTGGGTTCTTTTCTCACCTTAGTTATTTGTAGGGTGAGCTATCCGTCCTGTTTTTCTTGAGCAGGGGCGCTTGACGTTTGTTGGCGAGCTACCCGAGTTGCTTCACTGGTGCAGTACGCCTTCCTTGGGCCCAGGCCTGCTGTGACCCCGGATCTGCTGGTAGACAGGTAGGTTTGTTAAGTGTAAGTCTTTGTTCTGTTTATGGTGGGAATTCGTTAATGTCTTCATATCCTTCTTTTCAGGTGCGAAGGTCTTGATGCTGGCGTGCCGGATGGAGAGGCATGTTTTCTAGGTAAGAGAAAGCGCGAAGCGCAGCGTCTTTATTGTCTTTTAAAGGTAACCTATGTTTTCTTCTTCTTCTCTTCTCAGGCCGCTGTGGTGCTGCGAGTGGATGAGAGCGCGATGAAAAACAGGCCCCTGGAATCCGTTAAGGTAAGTACAGCGCTGTGCGGTTGTTTAATATTGAAAGCGAACCTGAATATGTATCTTTTCCTTTGCAGATGTTGCTGTGGTGCTCCAGATGGAAGCGTGGCGTAGCGCGATGGAATTCAGGTAAGACTGATGGAATTCGATGTTTTGGAAGCGCGCGTTCTAATATTGTTTTTCCCTTTCTCGTTATTGCAGGTCGCAATGTTCGATCAGCAGCTGTGGTAGCGGTTCGCCGGAAGTCCTTAAGCTAGTACTCACAGGTGAGTGATGTTTCTTCTTCTCTCGGTTTCCACAGATTGCAGCACAGTTGAGATACTGAGTGCTGGATGGTGTTTTCTCAGATAAAACAGAATAATCTTGTTCTTGCAGGATTACAGGAAGATGCTGAAGACCAAGAGCTGGACACAGTGAGCGTCACGCTGCGGGTTGCAGAATAACACGAGGCGTGTTCTGCAGTCAGGGTGTGGTTTATATAGCCCAGGTAAAGCAGTACCAGGTAAAGTAGTTCCAGGCCTGCCACACCCATAACACTAGATCGCATGGCTTGGTTCTTAGAACTATACTGTGTGGGTGCTTCCATGGTGGATTTAAAGGCCCATGTACATATATGGGACCTAGTTTGAACAGTCCTTCCTTCCTACATATGAGCCTGTTGCCAAAGCCACCAGGACTGGCTCCTGGAGCCCTTTTGCAGTGGTTTTAAGGCCCTCAGGGTTCTGGTGGGAGCTTGCTTGTGGCACAACTTGTGCCCCCTCACAGTGGTCATGACATCAATACAGGTATAGGTGCAGTTCTGAATCAGCTGGATGAGAAAGGCAGGGAACACCCAATCGTCTTCATCAGTAGGAAACTGAAGGACCCTGAAACAAGGTGGGCAACCATAGAACGTGAATGTTTTGCCATTGTGTGGTCTTTGAAGAAGTTTAGACCATGCATGTATGGATCTACTTTTCTGATTCAAACAAACCACCAACCCTGGAGATGGTTAATGCAGATGAAGGGGGAGAATCCTAAATTGTTAAGGTGGTTAATCAGCCTACAGGGGTTTCATTTTACCATAGAACACAGGTCAGGGAGTAATCACCACAATGCTGATGGTCTCTCCAGAACGTATGACCGACTGGAGTAAGGAGATTCTTCCGGGGGTGGATTAAATCCTCCTGTCCCTTAGTCTGCGGGGGACGAGTGTTAGGGAGAATTCTCAGAAATTTGCTAATTCCTCACTACATAGAGACCCCCAGCCACTTTGCTGGATTTTGAGGACTTGAATGTTTAACCTGTAGATAGTGAGACCCTTTTTCCCACTCTCTCATGTACTTTTTGTGTTTCTTTGTTAATTAAGGAGTCTGACAAACTCCATAGGCATCAACTACTGTTTCCAAGAGCAGTAAAGTGAAATTGACTTTACTCACATTTTAACTTTCTAGACCTAGCACACACTATCTTACAATAGGGTGCTGGAGGGGTTACTTAGTATCCCCTTTGTCTAGTTTCTCATGTTACCCTTTCCTCGATGAATGGCTGGTGGCAGTGGTTTTCTTTTAACTACCGTGGTGTGCATTTACCGCGGGCTGCGTTCGCAGCTGCGGTAAAGCACCCAAGGTTGCCATTGTTGTCAAAATGCCCCGGTCTTCTTTTTTTGCCATTCCTTTATGGAAAAGTCCTTCTTGAGATTTACTCTATGCGCCAAACCAGGTTTGTTCCCTTTGTTCATTTTGACTTTGGCGGGATTCACAAGTGAAGCCCGCCTCTGGCTCCAGGGTGTCTGGCAGGGGCAAGAAGCGAAGGAGGTGCCCGCAACTCCCTGTGCTTAGTCTCCTAAAACAGGAATGCACTCTTAGGTGATTGGTCGGGTGGCTGACTTGCTGGGTGACTGAGAGCTAGGTTGGAAATAATGGGAGAAACCTGCATAAAAAGCGAGACCTTTTGACTTGGAAGGCAGAGTTGACCACTGAACGAAGGAATCCGAAGAAGAACTTGAAGAGGACGCCAGGTTGCAACTTCTGGACCATTGATTTGCCTGGTGAATCCCTGCTGCTGTGCTGAAACACCAAATTCGTTTCAACTACAGAAGCCCTGTAAGGACGACTACTACCCTTGAGTTGGTGGGACCAATCAACTCCAAAGCAAACCACCTGGACATCCTCTCGGAGCAGGTTGAACTTCCACTGAAGTTGCTGCTGGAACCAAAAAGCCAGGGAGAGGAACACCAGATTGTGTGCATTGCTTTTAAGTTGGCCAAGAACTCCAGGAAGATCCTCTGGACTCCCAGGAAGCAAGTCTAACTGAGCCTGTGCCACCTCAACAGGGTGCTGGAACCCAGATGCAAGGAAAGCCCATCTCAACAGCCAAGAGTCCGCAGTGGTGCTATTTGCTGAGACCCGAGGAGCTGAAACCGCGAAGTGCCACTGAATAAGAAGTTGGTCCTTTTCTGTCGCTGATCGTCCCGTTGCAATGCAGGAGTCCTCCAGATGTCCTCTGTCTTGCCCCCACAAATGAGGCCCAGGAACAAAAGATCTGCAGAGCTGCACAGGAACAGAAGCCAGTGAAAGACCTTTTCTTCTAGCCAAAGGTACTGTACCGTCTAAGAGAACTTACCTTTTGTAGCCTTACTTGTTCTCTGTTGAGACCTGTCTCGGTTGCTCTTTAGAGTTGCTCACAGCTTCTCTACTCCACAAGCCTAAACAGCTTGTTAGGAGTCTTTGTGCAAGTCTACCTCTGAGAAGTGCTTCAGTTCACCTAGACTTTTGCCTAATTGACTTTGGCCTAGCCTGGCTCCCTGAATGACTCTTCTTCCCTCTGACATTGTATTTGGTCTTCCTCCCAGGAAGAGGTTAACTAATTTCGCATTGGGGGCCTACAAAAATACTTGCCTGCTTTCAGAATATTTGTGAGATCTCTAGTTCTTTTCTAATAACCGTTTTCTTTGACAAACTCTTAAGGCTGATTTTAAATGCAAGCAGTGATATATTAATATCCACAGTGTCCTAGTTACTAAAGTCCCCTGAGGGTGTAGGAAGTGTCTGTGTGCCATTCCAAAAGGGGTACTTACTGATTTAGAAATATTAAGAGGTTCTATTTTGGGGTGTATTTTTGTGTTACTATTATATTGCCCCTTCTGAAGAAGGCTTACTCAAACTGACGGTTAAATAAATTAATAATTGTTTAATCAGGACTGTCACAGTTGTCACTGTGAATCTCTGTGTAACCTCCCTACAGCTCACATTGACCCCTCTTGAGATACGCCTGGCTGCTCAATCACGTTACTAACCTGTGTAGTACAGACTTATACCAAAGGTTGGGTTCCTATTGCCAGGAGGTCAAGGTTGCTATAGTGCACTCAAAGGGTACTGCATACAATCTTCCCTAACAGGTTGACTTTAGACCGACCATGGGGAAATCTGCATTACTCGCTCATTTCTCTTCTTTGGCTCAGTAGTTTTGGCAGACATTTCTTCAAGATGAATGTTGGAGCTAACATTGCAATAACAGGGAGTTCCTTGCTGGAATGGGAGTCCTTATCCACAAAAGAGGAGTCTTTCCATGTGAGGTTCCGCTTACTGCCACCCATAGGGGAATATTACGTAGCGGACTCACTTCCCTAGCCACACAAGAAAGGCTGACGTCTGGAGAGAAGTAAAGAAACCCTTCGATTCGTCACAACTGCAAACCATGTGAATCCATTGTGTCACTGTGGCAGGAATGTACAAACCACATAAAGGCACAAGAACAACAAATAACCCAGCTGGTACTACTTGACAGGAGAGAGTACCACAGGCCCAACACAGACAACATGTCCATTTGATGTCCTATCACAGGTTATGTCCGGCACAACTTGCTTGTGAGTCGTGTGCACAGTGTATTTCTAAGTGACAATGCACATGTGCCCCCGTAGTGTATCACACATTAATGAATAGCTGATAATGAAAACCATGTTGCAAAAGGCACAAATGCAACATAACTGCATCAAGAGCATGTCATTCAACAAGACATGTAACATGATATGTATTCTCAATGCACTGTGACTGACATACGTGTCTTATGTTCTTGCACATAACTCTGGTGACTGCCAGCTCCCATGGCTGATGACACCTGTGCGCAATCCACGTATGCCACAGGAAGTGGCCTACAATGAGGCACATGTCAGGACCAGTCTCTGCGGTGAGCAGACCATTGACCTGGACCGTACCGGAGGAGTCCTGATGTACAGGCCAGAGAAGGTTGCCCAGATATTTGTTGCTCTTGCCATGCAGCACAACATCTGCGTCAGCAGGCAAAATGTCCCCCTGTCTCCTGATCTGGACATGCCACCCCTAGCAGACAATGATGCACTGTTCGCAGACGTAGTGCTGTTCAACAATGAGTGTGAGGAAAACAGGGCTGGCCAAATAGAACATTTATTCTACACACACATTTTCACATGCATCACATTTCAGCATATACGGACATCACCTTAGCATCCATTAGATCTCGTTTAAATGGTTCAAGATGCTCAGATGGAATAAATCTTTCAAACTCCAATAGATCTCTCCAGTGTCTTTGATTAACAGCCCCCAGTAAAGTTGCTGCATTTGGCTGGCATAATTGAAGCGCTGAGTTGGCTTAGACCTTCTTGCCTAGCACTTCAAGAGTTTGGTCTTCCTTACTTAAAATGTTTGAGGCAGATGCTGAGGAAGAAGACGTATGGCATGCAAAGTGGCAGCCACCACTACTATGGAGGATTTATTTATGTATTGGACATTTGTATGGTGCCTATACACAAGAGTTTACAGGCACCACAAGACAAGATTGGGGGGGGGGGGGGGGCAGGGATAGTGGTGATTTTTGGGGGGACAAGGGAATAACAACAAAAAACAAAAGACTGTTATATTGCCTATGTGGCAATCCTACCATGCTAAGTGCTTGAGAAGGTGGTAAGTTCAGAGGATTGGGGGGTAGAGGGAGTAGAGCAGGAGTGGGGGGACCCATGGAAGGGGGCAGGGAAGTGCTGGGGGGGGGCAAGAAGGCAAGTGCAAAGGGAACAAAGGGGGAAAGTAGGCTGAGTGTTGTGGGCAGGGTGGACAAGTTGGTCTAGTCTGGGAAAGGCAGCCCGGGGGCTAGTGCTGCAAAGCATGCAGGAGGGACTGGTGTGGATGGTCTGGCCCCTGTATGACTCTGAAGGGACCGGTCCTCAGTCGTAGCGGCAGAGGGAGAGTTAGCACAGCAGGGAGAGAGGGAAGGAAGAGGAGAAAAGGAAAGTCTTGAGAAGTTTCCAGAATTTTAGAAGATCAGGCTCAAGTCAGAGGGAGGAAGGAAGGCCATTCCAGAGGGAGGAGCCAGCCGCAGAAAGGGATCTGCCTCCCACTCTGCTTGGAGAAACGTTTGACCTGCAGAGAGTTGGAGCCAGAAGATCGAAGAACTCTGGTCCAGAGGTATTTAGGGAGGGAAAGCTAGATGTAAACAGGTCCCAGGCCCCAGATGGCCTTGTGGATGATGCAGAGGGTCTTGAATTTGATCCTTTTAGGGCAACAGAGATGCAGTCCCTGAGCTTGAGGCCAAGGATAAGTCGTGCTGTCCTATTCTGGATTAGTTGGAGGGAGAGAAGGGAGGAAAGAGGCAGATTGAGGAAGAGGCTGTTGTAGTAGTCAAGCCTAGAGAGAACCACGGCTCTGGAGAAATTGAGCATCTAGGTGGAAGGTTACGAAAGGTAGAATGCCTCTGAGAAGGTGGAGCTGAAAGTTGGAATCTGTGATGTGTGGAGAGCAAGAGACAGACAAGCACTCAGAATGAATGGCTTGGCCAGACATTGCCTCATGTCAATCCTTTTGTTCATGGGAGGAACTGAGCACAGCTTTTTCTATATCTTTCTCCCGTCAGCCAGAACAGCTTTTTGTAGCCAAATATCACTTCTTTCTGTTGCTTTTATTGAAACGTGCCTTGAATGCCAGCTTCAGTTGGTAAGCATTTTGGAACCTGAATATCTAAAATAAAAACTATACAATTCATAAGCCTGTCAATGAACGCTCTTGCTGAAGACTGAATTTATTCCTCTTCTTATAAAGCATCACTGTGCTGATCCCTGTGATTAGTCAGTGGGCCCTTAGTTAGGTATTGGTTCAAGATGGGGTAGAGGTGGCGCTGCAGGAGGCTCTATTATATATTGACTTTCTGAAGAGGTTCTGGTACGTTCTCTACATGGTTAGTTGAATCTTGAGGTTTCGGAATTCGTTTCCAACAAAAGATCTTTGAACTGGTCTTTCATGGGTTCTGAATTCATGAGAAGTTGAATTTGGAGTTTGAAACACAGGTCTCTGAGGTACTGGGGTCCTGGAACAAGACCTAACAGAAGTTGGTTGCAAGGTAGGCCTAGCCAACCACAGGTCCACGTAATCTAATGGAAATGATGTCGGGGCTAATGAAAAGGTTGGAGTAGCGACATCCGTGTTGGTGCTAGCCATTTCACTTTTGGTGCAAATGGTTCTCTCTCTAGAGAGGCATTACCGTCGACCTAGGTTACGAATCAGAGGTCCCCACCATGGATTGTAATTGGTTATTTATAACGCGCTTATTACCCAGAGGTTTCTAAGTGCAGACCCGGGGATCGAACCTGTGTTGGTTGCTCTGTGTCTTCTTACTACCAAGACAAACGCGTTGCCCCTAAGCTATCCGCCCGAGACATCCTGGATGAGATGGACTCTGAGGGTTTAGTTCCACCTGATTGAGGTTTCCCGTAACACATTGTGACAGGAAATGGCTCTGGTGTAGCCAACTGTGTCACAACAGGTTTATTCCCCAAAGTAGGCCTGAGTAGGTGTAATGGCTTCAGAGAACTCTGACCCTCTGGGCGTAGTGTCTCTACGCTATTTGCCCTTGATGAAGGAACCTTTGTTGGCCTGTTGACAGGATTAGCCCTCAATGAGGGAGCCTTTTGAAAAGTCCCAGTAATGTTAATGGGGATCATCTGTGCCACCAGTGAATGCTTTAACCCTTGCTGGGGGAACCTCAAAGGAAACTCCGGTGTTGTTAGCCTTGCTACTACTGAAGTTAGCCCCCAAGTGGGGAGCCTCAGAGTAAGCCCTGGTATCCAGGTTGTCCCTCCTCAGGGATACTCAGGACAAGTCCCAGTAAAGCTAGAGCAATGCCGGCCCTGTCTGTGACTGGAAATCCCTGCATGGAGATACTCAGCCCAAGGTGGTCTGAAAAAAGAAGTCAGAAATGAAATCTTGAAGGTGCTTTGAAGCTGCATGGTGAAAACACTTCTCACAGTGAGGAAGCCGATGAGCTTAGGCACAAACTGATAGTGCATCACAATAACGCCTTTGTGTCCCGGCATAAACTGGGGGAAAAACCAACCACAACAGCCGAGACCAGGGCAGAAATTGTTGTGTGAATAACAAAGAAAACAAAGTGTTGAAAAATAACAGCCTGGTGCTGCACCTGTCTGGTCCAGACCTTGTAGAGAAAAGGACTGAGGGACCCTGCATGTATTCAACCGACTGACTGTGTCCCCCAGCTTATGTAACTATTAATCCTCACCCCACACATTTCTAGCTATGCAATTACCTTGCAACGCCATGTAGAAGGCTTCCAAATTTGAAACCGTAGACCCACCTTTGCCGTCATTCTGCTCATAAGAGTGATCAATGTCATACCTAATATTGTCTCTAAATGGTGTATAATACAACATCTCCACACAAAGCGACAAAGCCTTCACTAAGGGACTGCTGTGTGAGAGCTACACTAGCTGTAACAACCCCTCAGCAGCATGCTTGAGCATTAAGGAACCACAACCCTTGCAAGAATTTCACTTTGCTCATGAATACTTTGGCTTGGGCTGGCAGACTTTAATACCCAAGTCTGTGTGCGAACGTGGGTGATACCTTCTTTACAGTCTGGAAATTAAAATCCTGGGGACACCAGCATGAAAATGTGTTCGCGTAAACTCTAGCCTTGCATTGTCAGCTGCACCCATTACAAGGATACAATGCATAGCATCAAGCATGGATAAATCTTCATCATCATTTTGAAATGGTAGTGGCAGTTGCGGACTACAGCATTGAACAGGAGTTTCAAGGTGAAATGTTCATCAAATATAACCCCAAAATCTTTAATCACTGTGCTTAGTTGAAGGTACAGATTATGGACTTTATTATGAGTTTGGTGGTAATACAAGGAGTTACAGTTACTGCTGTGGTGTCCGGTGGGATTATCGCTGTATTACAACCGGGCCAGAGTGCGCACAGACCATTGACGGTAACAGTAATTCCGTCAGATGGAATTACTGGCAAAAACTAGTGTCGGATGGTAATTCTGTCTGGAATCAGTAGAATGACTGTTACCGCTGATACGGCTACCGCCATGCTCGTAATGAGGCCCAATGTCTTTTTTTCGTGAAGAATTTATCCAGAAGGTCTCCATTAATAGGTTTTGCCGAAAGAATCTGAGGGTCCCAGTGCTTTTGGTGCTTTCCGATTCGTTACAAATTTGCACACGGTCTTACTGTCGCTGAATCTTTTAGTTTTTAGACCCTAGGTTTGTGTCCAGGATTTGTTGGTCTTTTGTGGGGTATTGCATATTCATTTGCTCTGGCTTGGTTCTCTAGGTCTCTCCTCTGTATTTTAGGTAGGTGGTTGGGCAGGGACCCTATCCCAAGAAGCGTAAATGAGTCCTCGTTGTCTTCCAGGTTCATAGGTTTGAGTACCTGCTTCCTTGTCTGCGCCGACTGTTGTTATTTTTGTGTATGCCAAGCAGACGCCAGTCTCTTCGTGCTGGAAGGGTTTTTCAGAAGACTCCTCATCTACATGCCCAGGTCCCCGCGTCGAGGGCGCTGGCTTCGGAGGCGTCTTCCCTCTTCCTCCATTCTTCTGATCTTCAAACCTTCAATCCTTCAGCTGACCAGCAGACCGGGATGCCGTGGACTGCAGCAGACTGCAACTCGACTTCCAACTCTGCGGCTGGAGAGGGTTCTTGTAGTAATTTCCTCCCAGTCAGTCAATAGAAGTAGCCAACACACTACCAGCAGCAAAGGGGACGGAATGCAGCAGACTGCAACTCGGCTTCCAACCCGGCTTCCAACTCCGCCACAATACAATTGTACAATTGTATCCCCTTGGGCTTTTCGGACCATGTGTATGAGGCTTCTCAGCGTTTCCAGCTCCCTCAATGGCCCAACAACCGGTCTGACCCTTTTCCTATCTTTGGGAAATCATGGGGCGGTCTCCGATCTCTTCGGGAGGTGGTGAAGAGGAGTTTCTATGTTGCTGCCGCACTCCACATTCTCTCCCTCGTGGCTCTGCAGTTCCGGACTGTTCCTGGCGTCACCGGCTGCTTGCACCTTTGTTCTCGGTTGGATTTCGGCAGTCTAGCTTATTTTCTCACGGCCATCGGCCAGGTCTATCTCGCTGGGACCTCACGGCTCTGCGTGCCTCGGTTTCCAAACTTTGGGTCCTCTGCCACAGAACAAGCCTCTCGTTGCATGCTCCTCCAGGGCTGGCTTGAATTCCCATTGAGTCCTTCTTTTCATGATTGGTGCTGCCTCTTGACAATTGTACCACATGTATTGTTTCCGCAGTGGGCTTTGCCTCCTTGTTCCCTCCTCTTTGCCTCAGTGGTATTTGGTATTAAGTTTGGGTAAGTCTCCCTCTTCCTCATCCTAGTATTTTCAACAAGACTTTCTACTTTACTATAACATATGGAGGTATGCGGGACAAGAGGGGCCTGAGTGAGGGATAAGGAGAGTGGGGGCACAAAAGGGTCAAGTGAATACCATGTTCTCCCAGGGCCATCATCACTGGTCCCATGAAGGCTCTCTCCCACCATGAGATCCACACGCTGAGTACCACCCACAGGAGGACTATCAGGTAGAGGCATCACCACCCTGGCCTCATGTAAAGGGGCCTCCCCCATGGAAGCAGTGAGAATACCCTGGAATTCGTCATACTATGTACAAAGGTGAGCAGCATTTGGTTATCAACGTGATCAGAAATAATTGTCTTTTAGTTCTTGCCACACCAGGCAACCATCCCTTCCCTCCTCCCACTCACTGTGTGGCAGCACTGCACCTTCAAGGAGTGAGTGGCTGTCTTCTGGGCGTGGCATGTCCTCATCAGGGGGCAGGAGAACATTTCGCCTGAGGCACATGTTATGCAGCATGGCACAGGTAAGAGATATTTGCACAACCTTATCTGGCCTGTACATCAAGGCCCCTCCAGTCCAGTGTAGACAGGAAAAACGACCCTTCAGCAGGCCAAAGGTCCGCTCTATGCAGAGCCTGGTCTTGACATGTGCCTCATTGTAGGCCACATCTTGTGGCATACGTGGATTGTGCACAGGTGGTATTAGCAATGGTAGCTGAGGGTATCCAGAGTAACCTGCAAGGGCAAAGGTTCTAGGTGTCAGTCAAAATGTATTGTGGATGAGTTTGCTTTTCAAAAGGCATGATGATGGACACTCTGTTCATGTATTTTTCCCGCAATATTGCACAACATGGTTTTCCATCCCAGTAATTGAATGTAATGTCATATGCCATGAGGGGTTACATATGCATTGTTGTGTTACACCGTGCACACAGCTCTCTGGGTTGGTGGCTGTCATGTGCCGGGTGAAAGGGCAGGTCCTGCACGTACAGTGCCTTGCCAGGACATGCATTGATCATTCATGGGGATGTCTTCCCGCCTTTCACATGGGATTTCACTAATGCTACAAGATTAGTTTGTGTGATGACACTTTTACTCACCCAGTACCCATGTCCATTGGCCTTTGTGTCGTGCCATGTATGCGGGCAGTGTGCTGTTCTGCAGGACCATGGCATTGGGCCTGAGTTTGCCGGTCCGGGAACTATGGTACTCGTAAACTTGCCGGTACCATAGTTCCCAGACTGGCAAACTATGAGTTGTACTCGCGGGTGCCTTTCTGCCCCCCAGGTCGGACCTGGCAGGCAGAAAGGCACCCGCGAGCACAGCATGTTGGATGCACAGGCACCGTTATAAACAGTGCCTGTGCATCCGACTTCCCCATTCCCATTCAACCCTATGGGGCCGAATGGGAATGGGGAGCATCTTTTTTTCGGCGCCCGCCAATGTGTAATTACCGGGTCCGGCTGGGCCATAATGCCCCGGTAATTGGCCATTTGCGGGCGCCGGAAAATATTGCAAGTTTGGCGGCAGCCTGCCGGTTTTACCGGCAAGGCTACCGCCAAACTTGTAATGAGGCCCATTTTGTGTGATAACAGAGAAGCGGGTAGAGGAATGTGCATTCATAAGGTCAGCATTGCAGGTAACCTGAACATTGTTGGAGTGATACTGCTTCCTATTGTGGTATAACTCTTCGGGTACCTGTGAGGGGGCACCAACACCACATGCGTGCTGTCCAGAGTATACATGACGTCGGGCAGGTGGGCCGCTGCGTAAAAATGCTCTTTCATGGAATTTAACTCTGGCAGGGAGGTGGGCATGGAGATGTGCCGGGAGGCATGGTGCAGGAGTGCATTAAGCACCTGCACAAGCACATGTGGAAATGTGGGCTGGGACATGCCATGCAGCATGCCCACAGTGTGCTAGAAGGTGTCAGTAGCAAGTGCAGGAACAACACAAGCTTCAGCAGCTGGGGTGGCGCAGTTTTGATATTGATCCTGCTCTGTATGTCACCATGGATCAGGGCGAGTAGCTCAATAATCGGCTCCCGGTTCAGCCAGTACAGAGTAATCAGCTGGGTGTCAGTTAATCTCAAGGGTGAGGGCCTGACCCGGGGAATGTGTCCTCGCCTTGCATGGTGTCTCCTCCTCTTCTCTGTGCCCTGTGCTGCTATTCCTGCCTCTGCAGCTCAATGTGGAGCAGGAAGGGCTGCATGTCCCAATTTGCAACAGCTATTGGCAGCATGGTTTTGGTAAGTATGTTAGGGTGAGATGCAGGCCTTTTGTGGTCTTTCAGGGTGGATTGCGTGCACCTGTGACTTGTTTTCCATCATCATTATGAGGTTAAGTCCACCTTTGAGGTGGAGGTAACTGCGCTGTGTTTTTGGCAGAATTACTGCCCATTTTCAGCATATAATGTGGCAGAAATACTGTTCTGGATCTCAGCTGTAATTCTTCAGTGGAATTTGCCCTGGCACTAATTCTGCCATATGTTGGCAGTAATTGTGTCAGCGCTAATTCCGTCGGGGCTAATCTCGCCGACTGAATTAGCGCTGACTCATTATTCGGCTGTATGGTAAAAGTGGTGATAATTCCGTTACCACCACTTTCCCCATATACGGCCAAACTCCTAATAAGGCCCTATGTCATGAAAGGGAAATTGGAGATAGAGTCAAGATTGTCTTTGTTGCAAACAAAATGAGCATGGTTTTGGATCTGTTCAATTGGAGTTGCAACTCCTCCTCCAGTTGTGCGTGGCTTCCAGATAGAGCTGTAAATATATTCTCCTCTCTACTGTGATCCAATCGTAAATGGGTATATTGTCAGGATAAGATGGATTGCTTACCAGAAAAGCCCTTGAGAACTGAAACAGAGGTGTAAGGTAGACATTCACAGTACCGGGGACAGGGGTGAAGACTGTGGCACGCCACATGGGCCTGTGAGAGATCTAAGAACTGAAGAGGCCAATCCAAACACAGTGTCCACTATGTAGAAAATGCTTAAGCCAGTCATGGGTGGGAACAGACATGCAGGTCAATTGATCATGGATGTTAATTAGCAATTCATGATCTAGCATACCAAATGCAGCAGATACGTCAAGCATGATGACTAAACCACCATCACTGTTGTCTGTCATGGGTAAGAAATCATGCCAGAAAGTAACTGGAGGTATCTAGGACAGAATCCATATTTGTATTTATTTATTTATTATTACATTTGTAAGGCGTGCCTAACCCTTGGGCATCTGGGCGCAACAATCTTAAGAACATGGTTACAGAGACAACACCTTAAGAGATTGGTTACAGGTTTGACTTAAGGAAGTGGTTACATGAAATGCAGATCATACATAGGCATGCTTAACGAATATGGTTACAGGGTAGACCAAGTAGCCCTTGGGTGGCTAGGTAAACAGACTTAAGGAAATGTTGCAGAATCAGTATGCTTGAGAGATTAGTTATGGATTTTGGCAGGCTTAAGAATATGGTTACAGGTAATGCAGATCATGGAGAGGCATGCTCAAGTATATGGTTGCAGAATAGCGTGGCAGAAGTGGGTTTGGGCTTAGTGTTGCCACATTGTGTCACTTTAAGCGTATGGTTGCATGTCTTGTGGCGACCTACGTGGGGTGCAGGTCCTGGTGCTGGTCCGGTCATAATGGGTTACTTACAGGAGGGTGGGTGTAATTTGATGTCTCGAGTAAAGAACCAGGTTTTTAGTTTTTTTTTGCGAAAGGAGAGTAGGGCTGGGTCCAGTTTTATCTCCAGTGGCAGGGTGTTCCAATATTTGGCTGCCATTACAGGGAAACCTGAGCCACCTGCTCTTTGTCTTTTGTATCTGGGCATGGTTATTTGCCCAATGTATGCAGTGCGGGTGGGTCTGGAGGATTGGTTCCTAGTTATCATGCTGGATAGGTAGCGTGGGGCAGTATTGCAGAGGCATTTGTGTGTCAGCGTTAGTATTTTAACTTGTAGCCAGTTAATGTTTCTTGTGGTGGAGGAGATATGTTCTGAATTGGGAATGTTTAATGCTGTTCTTATGGCATTATTCTGCATTGTTTGGAGCTTCTGGATGTTTTTGGATGAGGAGCCTGCAAGGATGGCGTTGCAGTAGTCAACTCTGGAAAGGATAAGTGCTCTTGCCAGGGTGATTCGGTTTTCTACTGTGAGGTATGGTGTACAGGCCGTGATAGGTTTGGCTGTGTAGGCAGATGCTGATGTGATAGCATTGACTTGCCGTGTGAGAGTGAGAAATCGAGATAGACTCCTAGGGTCTTAACTTTTTTGGCAATGGGGATAATGTTTCCATCTATGTTAAAGGATTGGTACAGTGGTGAGAAATTTTTGAGTTTCGCTTGGCTACCCAGAATGAGGATATCTGTTTTGTCGTCATTAAGACATAGCTCATTCTGGGCCATCCATGCTTGGATTGTGTGGTAAATTGCACTTAGGGCATTTGTGTCTGTGAAGTAGATCCTGTGATTGGAATAAGTATTTGGGTATCGTCCGCATAGTTTGTGTATGTGACGCCCAAATAGTCCAGTTTGTCGAAGAGAGGCTTCGTAAAAGCGTTGTACATGGTTGGAGAAGCACATGATCCTTGGGGGACTCCACAAGTGACTGGTGCGGGGCTATCAGCTGCTGTCGAGGAGAAGACTCATTGTTCTGTTATCGAGGAATGATTTAATCCATGCTATGGCATTGTTGGAGAAGTGGGCATCGCTGGCTAAGTGACGGAATAGGATGTTATGATTTACCAGGTCAAATGCCGCTGAGAGGTCTAGAAGCAGGAGGATGGCTAGATCACCTTTATCTCTGATCAGATCCATTAGTGCTTTGAGGTCAACAAGGGCTGTTTCTATGCCATGACCCGGGCGGAAACCTGACTATCGAAGGCCAGGTATATGGTGTTTTTCTAGGTTATTTTGGATCTAGACATAAGCTACTCTGTCCACGATTTTTAAAAGGAATGGTACCGTCGTGATGGGACGGTAATTAGTAGGTACACTAGGGTCCAAGGAAGGTTTTTTCAAAAGAGGCATTACCCAGGCTTCCTTGAGGTTGTCTGGTATTTTATTAGAGACAAAATGTATTTATAAGAGAGGTGATGAACGGTGCCAGGTTATCTGCGCAGTCTTTGATTACGGTTGCAGGGCAGATATCACCTTGGCAGCGTGTAGGTTTGAGACCTTCGATTATTTTAGAAGTTTCCTCTATGGTAATGATGGAAAACTCAAACTTTGGGAAGGGTTTGGGTGTTGTCCGTTTAGGTGTAAGTTGTTGGGGTGAGTTAAGTTTCAATTTCTTGTTGTTAATTTTGTGCTGGAGAGTTGTGATTTTGTCCATTAAGGCCTTTTGTATGTCCTCGTGCCAAGCTTGGTCTTTGAAACAAAGATCCGGCATTTGTGAGGGGGTTTCTAGTTCTGTTAGGAGTGAGGAGAGCTCTTTTGAGCGGGATCTGGCATTTTCAATGTGTGGGTTGGATGCATTACTTTTGGCTTGATGGGTAGCTTTTTTGTAGTCAAAGGCTATGGAGGTGAATTGTTCTTTGTTAGTGGTTGAAGTGTTTTTCCTCCAATTATTTTCGGTGTTTTTTTTGTTTGTTGTGTAGATCTTTAAGTTCCATGGTGAACCACTGATTAAGATGTGCTTTTGGTTTAGCTTTGCAATTTCCCAGGGGGGCTACTGTGTCTAGTGCACATTTGATGGCTTCATTATAGGTGGAGACCATGGACGTAGGGTCGGCTGTCTTTTCGATGCATGTAGTGAGTTGTGGGATCAATGGGAGAATGCTATCAGGCGTGATGTTACGCGAGTTGCAGGCCTGTGTGGCCTGAGATAACTTTGTTAGAAGAATAGTTGCTGGGCTAGTGCTGATTGAGAAAAGTATGGTGCTATGATCTGACCAAGGGCAAGGGGTGTTCTTGGAGATGTCTGTAGAGCAGTTGTGGTTAGCGAGTCAGTCGAGCGTACAACCCTTGACGTAGATAGGGCCAGAGGATCATAGGGTGAATCCGTGTGATTCAATGGTTTTCGCTACAGTGGAGGCTTGAGTGTCTGCACTGTCATGAAGGCCTAAGTTGAAGTCTCCAAGGACGATTACCTTGGGCATGTGTTTAGTGTCCGTGGTTAGAAGGGTGGCTATGTCCCCATCCCCACCTAATATACATACTCTGTACCCTACTCTGGACTCTTCTAACCACCACCATAACAATGGCACAAACCGACTCCACTCCGTGCAACTTGGAAGAGAGAAACATTCGACTCAGAGCGAGACTACCATGCCTTTATGACCTCAAAAACAAAATAACGAGACCACTAGGCTCAACTTCAACCCCAACTGCATTCGACCCTAACCTTCTTGCCCTAGTGGCAGAAAGACGCCAAAAAACACAAACTGACCTCCTTGATAACCAGAAGAGGACTAACACTCCCAATCTTAACCCAAGATAAAACTACAACCTCCACCTTATCAGGAGCCCTCATCAATGCCAGGTCCCTCATAGCACACAGTACTGAGTTTGCTGACACACTTGCTATGGACAACTTCGATCTCCTCGCAATCACTGAGACCTGGCTCCATGATGCCGCAGGTCCTGCACTCATGATTGGCGTACCTGACAATTACAACATACTAAGAGTCGATCGGCCCAACTCCAGGGGAGGAGGCCTGGCCATCATTGCCAAAACCCAGCTAGATGTAAGACTTACCCCTCACCCAGAAATAACATCCTGCAAACTTCTCTCGGCCAAAATTCCTATCTCTAATAACAGCACACTAACTGTCCTCCTGGTGTATAGACCACCAGGCCCACTAGGCAACTTTGAGGAAGACTTATCTAGCCTCCTTACCAATAACATCAATGACTTCACCCAGCTCCTTTTATTAGGTGACTTTAACCTGGGTTTCAATGATAATGAGGACAATCAAGCCTATCCCATTCAATCAATCCTAGTTGATCATGGCCTCACCCAGAAAGTTCTTGCCCCTACGCACATAAAAGGACGGACATTAGACTGGATAGCCAACCGTAATTGTACCACTAGCATTTCCAACATTTCACCACAAATGTGGACTGATCACCACCTCATCAGCTTCTCATTAACTATAGAGCCGCCTAAACCAAATAATCAGGAAATAGCACCATCTATGCCAACTAGAAGTAAAAAAGATATCACTTCTGAAAAATTGCTCCCACTCCTCCTACCAGCCCTCACTGTCAGCGATATTGACGCTGACCCTAACATGCTAGTGGAGACATTTAATAACGCTAGGTCCAAAGCCTTGGATATAATTGCCCCCATCAAACTTTGCAAAAGTAAACGAGAATCTCATCTTAACTCATGATTCACCCCGCACCTCAAAGAGCTACGAATCCAAAAACGTAAACTCCAAGCTATCTGGAGGCACTCACCTTCGGCGGAGAACAAAACCCTTCTTGACAACTTTGCTAAAAAATATAAGAAGGAAATAATCCAAACTAAAAAAGACACATTCAATGAGAGAATTAATAAAGCCAACTCTAATTCTAAAGAACTCTTTTCCATCCTTCGGGAAATGGAAAACCCTATTGCCCCCGTAGACAACGTCCCCAAGGACAAACAATGGTGCACCAGCATCCAAAATGCCTTAGCTAACAAAATTGCTACCCTACAAACCAAAATCGCAAAGAAGAAAGCATCGTTAAGCTCTACTAGAACCCACACTACCCACTTGACCGACACATCTAGAACAGCCTCCCAAAGTAACTGCAAACCTTTCAGTTTTACCAACTTATCCATTCTGGAAACTGAAAAGGTGATCTTATCACTGAAGCCTTCTAATTGCCAAGGTGACAATTGCCCTGCACAGGTCATTAAGGACGCAGCAAGAGATTTAGCACCGTTCGTTTCTAAACTAATTAATGCTTCCTTTAGGTCCAGTACTGTACCCACTAACCTCAAAGAATCCTCGGTACTGCCCCTCCTTAAAAAACAGACCCTTGACCCAGCTATCCCTACCAATTATAGGCCTATCACCACAGTCCCATTTCTCCTCAAAATCATTGATAGAGTAGCCTACCTCCAGATCCAAAACTATCTGGAGACGAACCAACTACTAAGATCTCGCCAATCCGGATTCAGACCACTACATAGCACTGAAACGGCCCTTATCGATCTTAAGACACAAATCGACGAGTTGAAGGATAAAGGTAAAACAGCCATACTCCTCCTCCTTGATTTATCGGCAGCCTTTGACCTGGTGGACCACGCAGTGTTATGCAACCACCTAGCGTCTGCTGCCTATTTCTCAAGTGAAGCTATAGCCTGGGTACAATCCTTCCTAGCTAACCGTACGATGAGAGTGTTCTCCCCTTTAGCCTCAGCTGACCAAATACATATCACCTGTAGCGTCCCACAAGGTTCATGTGTCTCACCTGCCATGTACAATATCTTCACTAAGCCACTCTTTGACAAACTGGACAGACTGGGGGTAACTTATACCAATTACGCGGACAACACGCAGATCCTCATACCACTATCTGGCAACTTTGTCGAAGACAGCCCTAGTAAACAAGATCTACCTCCTCATTCAGGCATGGATGGCCTCCCACGGCCTCTGCCTGAATGATGACAAAACAGAGATACTGATCCTGGGTTCCGACTCTAACCTCAAAAAAATCAGCCCGAATTACTGTGCCTTCAACATAGACGGTAACATAATTAAGGTGGCAGCTGAGAAAAAAACATTAGGTTTCTACCTCGACTCCACATTATCCCTCAAAAAACAAGTTAATTCCCTAGCGTCCTCCACAGCTTACACCTGCAAATTAATCAGGGCGTGCAGACCCTACCTCTCCAAAACTAATTGCATTACACTAGCTAATGCCTTAGTAATGTCTAAATTGGACTATTGTAATGCCCTCTATGCAGGCGCCAGCAAAACTGTCATAAACAAAATGCAAATATTGCAGAACAATGCTCTTAGAGCAGCGCTGGACATACCCCGCAGAGCCCACATATTTAACATCAGGAAAAGACCATCATTGGTTAAAAATTAGTGACAGAGTTCTCTTCAAGACGCTATCCCTCGCCCATAAAGGCCTGAACAATACTGCGCCCCCCTATATCTCGGCTAGACTGATTACCCTACACCAGATTTAGATGTAATGTGAAAAATTGGCTCTGGACTAATGATGACCCACAATTGCGCTAGGCCCGGATCGTTTATCATATTTAACTACCTGATAGCTCTGATACCCGAAACAGACTATCGCATGTAAAGGACCCACATTTTTTTTTGGATCTTGCATTCATAGTCTGCACATTGTGTATACCTGCTTTGCAAATTTATCAATAATATATGTACTGTAATTTCCGTATGTATCCTATGTATGTATACCTGTTTTGCAAACTCATCAATAATACATGTACTGCATCTTCCCTATGTATCCTATATGTGTAACCTAAGCTTAAGTATTCTTATAACTGCTGCGCCCGGCTACCCCTGGGTTTTGGTGCGCATTTTCAAATAATAAACTAAACTAAACTAAAGGAGGAGATGGGACCTGGGGGTTCAATAGATGAGATGTAGGTTGAGTGAGGTAGTGACAGAGATAGTAATTTTAGTGGATAGAAGTTCTCCTGATGTAAAAGGGATGTTTGTAATTTCTCTGATGTTTATTATTTCTGTCCTTTCTAATAATGGTATAACCATCTGGAAGAGCCGGGGCTAGTAATGGGCCAGCTGCAGGGTAAAGCCAAGGTTCTGTTATGGCTATGAAATCTAGGTCGTTTGTTGTGATGATATCCGGATGTCCAAGGCGTGGGCGGGGATTGATCTGGCATTGATTAAGGCTCCTTTAATTTGACCAGGCATGTTTCCTGGGTTGTTGCTCATAGGTTTAATCTTAAGTGTAGTTGGAGTATGTTTAGGCATATGATTGTGTGTGTTGATTCTTATAATCTTGGTCCGGTGTGTAATGGTGGTTTCAGCGGCTAGGTTAGTGGTAGTGGAGCTGCTGGTGATGTTTGTGAGACCTGTGGGGTGGGACCATAGTGTGGAGTTTTGAGGTAAAGAGTGTTTTTTTGTCCTATTTCTGAGTCTGGCGTTTCTTTGGTCACATGTACGGACCGAGGAGGCTGTGATGTTATAAGGTGAGTATGATTCATTGCTAGTTGTTTGAGGCTTCGGTGCTGATGGTTGAGAGGTGCCAGAGCTGGAGGGTGCTAGGGCCATGGTTAGGAGGACACTAAGGATTACGGCGAGTGTGGGTATTAGGTTGTCCTTTATCATAATCATAAAGTATTGTGCATCAGTATTAGTGGATAGTGTTGTACAGTTAGTCTTGGGTCTTAGGTAGGGTAGAGGCATACATATTTGTCTGACGTTTTAGGCAATTTTTCAAGTATGCAGTAAATCACAGTGGAAGTTTCTACTGGCACGTTTGAGGTTACATCATCACATTACAGTTTATATAAGCTGCAGTAGTACATTGTGCATATATGGCTAGACCTTTGAGCATTAAATGTGGGGGAGGAGGCGAGGCAGGTTTTCTAATATTGAATAAAGATTTATAGAAAATAGACCTGTCTTCAGCTAATGTGAATAGAGGATCATCAGTTGGACACAATATGTCAGTGAAGCACAACAGATGCGCTAAATTACACAACAAATCTCACAGGCAGTGCAGTGGATCTTGTAACATGACACAACTGGGGCAACTGGTATTCAACTAAGGTGCAAACACGATCAAGAGTTGGACACCGTGGGCTAGTGAGGGCACAACAAATGTGCTAGATCACATACTTATCTCACAAGGCAGTGCGGTGGATCTTGTAGTATGACGTAACAGAGGCAAATGGCTTTCAGCAAATATGCATAAGAGATCGTCGGATGGGCACAGTATGCTAGAGAGGTGAACTAAAGCACAGGATGGATGCGGTTCAATGGGCGGTGTGCGCCAGTGTCGAGGGGCAGTCTCATAGAGCTACAGGAAGTCTAATGGGAAGGCTCTCATTGAGGGGGTTGATGCTGATACAGGGGATAGTGGCTGTTGTAGAGGCTCAGGCTGAGCGAGGGCCGCAGATCTTTGCAGGCTATAGTACTAGTGTGCTCGTGGCCACTTTGTGATAGGATGCAGGCTTGGTGATGATGCGTAAATTGGGTGAGCTAGTTGGAGAGAGACACACTCACATTGCATTAACAAAATTACAATGCAGGGCTAGGAGCAGTATAAAATCAAGCTGCAATGCAGGGCTGAGTACAGTATAGAATCACTTTGCAGTACTGGCTGGGAGCAGCATAAAATCAAATTACAATGCAGGGCTGAGTACAGTATAAGGTTAGTTTGCAATGTAGTGCAAGGTGCAACATGAGAGCAATTTACAATGCTAGGCAAGGTACAACATAAAAGTACTTACAAAGAATGGCTGAGTGTGGCTTGTAAGCAATGCAGGGCTAAACAGTGCGGTGCTATAGCGATTGAACACGGAAGGCTGGATAAGGCATGCAGTACAGAAGAGGGACACTCTGGTAGGTGAGAGTGGCACAGAATCTGATCATCAATCATCTATCAATCGCAAAGTCAGATCTCAGATGTGGGCTGATTGACTTGCATGGTCAATTCACGTTAAATGTGGAGGCGGAAGGCTTATAGGACCCAGGGGAGCTAAGTTGGAGATGGCATAAGGGGTTGCCAGATGCTCGAGCAATGGGACTTGTGCGTGAGCAAAGTGGGCTAGTTGGGTAACCTGTTAGGTTGCGCGTAGCCACAGCAGGCCGGGTGCCTTTATGTATACTTAGTAAGTGAGGCAAGCAGCACGCTTACCTCGGACACACAGGTGATGAAAGGGCAACTTCACCGACTCACACCGGCAAAGGATGAGCGCTGCACCACCCAACCTGTAATGTAGCACTTGGCAGTGACCAGTGGTAGCAGAGGTCAAAGGATCTTGCTGGGAAGGCAGAGGGATTGCCATGAGGCACGTAAGGCCCAGATAGGCTCAGACAGGCGTGGCCTTGTGCTAGGGGGGCCTTAGGTGGGGGAGGGGGGTGGATTTCACCATCCGGTTCCCCTCCTGGCCTATGAGGACAACGTAGCAGGTTGCTAGGCAACCAGTTGTAAACAAAGTTGAACGTGTGTTGCGGCGGCCATCTTAGGGTCCTCGATGCTTCTTTGTAATGGTCCACGGAATCACGGCTCCACATGGGGAAACGATGGTGTGATGCCAAGTAGATCTGGGCAGTAGTAGGCCAGCACAAGTGGGGGAGTGCAGATTAGGTGTTAGCAGGCCTCAGATTCGCTTCCTGGCTGCTCCTGCAGCACGCACAGCTTTGGCTCGGAATCCTAGCTGCTCCTGGGAATGGGGATGAGGGAAGCACTGGCACCGTTAATAACGGTGCTGGTGCTTCCTATTTTAGGATTGATAGGAAATCGTTTTTATTCAAAAAGCCTCCAGATTTTTAACCACTATTTTTCTCTAACCTCACGAATTAAGCTTCCTGGAATTTTTCTTGAACATGTTCTCGTGTATCACAAGGCAATTCTGGGTTGTTAGCATTCACACCCAAGGTGTCCTTTATATTTTTCAATTTTTGTCAAGCTAAAAGACATTCAGAATTCCACAGAGTGAATTGGAGCAAGGGCAAGCGGGAAAGCATGTGGTAGGCATACCGGTAAAACCGGCAGACTGCCGCCTGACTCGTGCATTTTTCTTGCGCCTGGCTCCACGGAACACCGGGGGATTACGACCCCGGTGTTCCTGGAAGTCAGGCGCCCGAAAAAATGTAAATCCCCATTCCCATTTGAGTCCTAACAGTGCTGGTGCTTCCTGGAAAGTCTGTGGGCGGCTGCCGTCCCGCACGCCATGCCAGGCGTGGAGGGCGGGACGGCAGCCGCCCGCAAACTCGGAGTGAGCCGGTCCGGTAACAACAGTGCCAATAAGCTTACCAGCACCGTTGTTTCCAGACTGGCACACTTGTAATGAGGCCCATGACCTTTGAATTAATGGCAGGCTCTATTTTTCTGTCAAACTATTTTTTTACTAATGTAATTACTTTTTTTATAGGTTTTACGTTGAGAAA
The DNA here is from genome assembly GCF_040938575.1 of Ambystoma mexicanum. Lineage (NCBI taxonomy): Eukaryota > Metazoa > Chordata > Amphibia > Caudata > Ambystomatidae > Ambystoma > Ambystoma mexicanum. The sequence goes on from NC_090936.1 coordinate 117,015,613, forward strand.
CATAGATGGATTTATCTTCTGGACTATGTTTGGGCCATCTTGCTTTAACCCTCCTATTATTTGTCTGCTTCCTTATTTTTTATTTCAAAGTACACCAGAGAACAGCATTTGTTTGATTACAAGTAGATGTCAAGGGAGCAAGGTCACACACAATGTGTCAACATTTGGAGGAGTATTATTCATATGCTGAAGTGCAGGTTGTTAAGGTGTCAGTATTAGGCTCAGGAAGATGACAACCTCTCTGTGTGGCTGGTAACAGTTCATTGGTACAGAGGCGAATTATCAACAGAAAATGTACAGTAATATTGAGTGTAGTAGGGTACAGTTTATCAAAACGAACCAGGAAGGGATCTGAACAGATGATAAGAATAGCCTCCATGAAGCGGAAACGTGGACAAGACGCATAAATAACATCAAGAGGCCCCCTTCATGTGAATTGGTTCTTGTACCAAAGCAAATACACCCTAGGAAGAAAAGGACCATAAGGAATCTGTATTTTCATCTACCCACAAGTCAAGGTCACCCAGTAAAGTAAAGGATAGGATTTGCATGGATAGAGTAGAAGCCATGTGTAAAATAAAAGGCTTGAGATGCCATGTTATGGGGTCTATAGCAAAGTAGGCATCCAATATTACTTAAGGGTGAAAGCAAGATGACAAAAAGCATATATATATATTTTTTTTTTTTTTTTTTATTGTTGTATGATTAGTTTACATAAAACCTTATACAACATAAAGTGCATTACAAACAAATAGAAAAATACATTTCATTTTATGAACAGATATGAGAATGCATTACTTACCGTAAAAGCATTTCTGATGGTTGTATCTGCTTAGATTCACATGCTGTGCATAGGTCCGACATCCAGTGGTCACTGCGGAGTATTGCATTTTGTTTTTCGTAGTCGAAAAAGGGGACGTCGACAAGGCGTGTCCGAAACACTATCCCTATAGTGACCTGCATTGTACCCACAATCCCTCACGCGTCGAGGTCCCTCTGTTTGTATTTTTCTGCCCTGAGGGAGCCTTCTAGACGTGAGTGAGTACAGAAAAGAGAGAGATACATAAAGGAAGTCTATGTTCCTTCCATCCGAGCGGGGAGGAAGGGTGGGCGCATGTGAATCTAAGCAGATACAACCATCAGAAATGCTTTTACGGTAAGTAATGTATTCTCTTCTGATGTTTGTTAATCTGCTTAGAATCACATGCTGTGCATAGACTAGCGAGCAGTACCTGGAGTTGGCGGTGGGTTATGAGAAGGAACAGTAGAGAAAAGGTGTCGTAATACTGCCTGCCCCACCTGGGAGTCAGATCTAGAGTGTGTATCTAGACAGTAGTGTTTTGTAAAGGTGTGCACAGAACTCCAGGTAGCCGCTTTGCAGATGGACTCAAGGGGAACATTTGCAATGAATGCTATGGATGCCCCCGTGCCTCGAGTAGAGTGTGCTCTTGGCCTAAAGGGCAGTTCTCTCTTAGCAAGAGTATAGCAGAGAGTGATGCACTGAACAATCCATCTAGAAATAGTGGACTTTGAAACCGCATCTCCTTCTCTTCCTGCTGCCACCGAGACGAAGAACTGATTAGTCTTCCTCAGTGGTCTGGTTCTTTCCATGTAGAACATGACCGCTCTGCGTACATCTAGTGTGTGCAGAGTCCTTTCTCCCAAATTGGAAGGATTTTGAAAGAACGTTGGTAGTTCTATAGATTGGTTTACGTGGAATTTAGAAATAAATTTCGGAGCAAACCTAGGGTGAGTGCGTAGAACCACCTTATCTCTGTGAACTGTAACGAAGGGGTCTAGAATAGAAAGAGCCTGAAGTTCACTTACTCTCCTGATGGAGGTGATAGCTATTAAAAAAGTAGTCTTAAGAGTGAGGTGTTTAAGAGATGCTTTGTGCATGGGTTCGAATGGAGAGCCCATGAGACTGGTAAGTACCACATTAAGGTCCCATCCGGGAGCTGGGTCAGCTATCGGGGGGTGTATTCTCTTTACTCCCTCCATGAAGGCCTTAATAACAGGGATCCTCCACCACGACACTTTGAGTTGGGAAGTGGTGTATGCAGAAAGTGCCGCTAGGTGGACTTTAATGGAGTTAAACACTAGACCTGAATCCAATAGGTGGGTCAGGTATAGGACCACCTGTGTGGGAGAGCAGTCAATAGGGTTGATGCTCTTACCCCTGCACCAGATGACAAATCTTTTCCACTTGCTAGAATAGCAGTGGCGAGTGTTTGGTTTTCTGGCTTCCCTGAGGATGTCCATGCATCTTTGCGGGAGTTGTAGATGTCCGAACTCTATGATCTCAGGAGCCAAGCTGCTAAGTTCATGTTCTGGGGGCATGGATGCAGGGTCCTGCCCTTGTCCTGAGACAGCATGTTGTACGGGCAGGGGAGTTTTACTGGGGGAGATAGAGACATCTCCATCAAGTGAGCGAACCATGGTTGTCGTGGCCACATTGGGGCCACTAGTATCATGGTTACTTGTTCCTGGTGCATCTTGTGCACCACTCTGTTGAGAAGGGGAGTCGGGGGAAAAGCGTAAACAAATTTCCCTGACCATAGCATCGACAGACCGTTCCCCTTGGTTTGGTTCTGGGGATATCTGGAGGCGTAACTTAGGCATTGTGAGTTTTCCAGGGTTGCGAACAGGTCTATCTCTGGGAATCCCCATTCTGTGAATATGTCGAAGACGATGTCTTCGTGCAGGCGCCATTCGTACTCTCCGGGCAGGGGGAAATCTCTGCTGAGTCTGTCTGCCAGCAGATTGAGTTCCCCGGGTACATGTAGTGACAGTAGGAACATGTCCTGTTTGAGAACCCACTTCCATATATTCTGGGCCAGTTTGGACAGGCCTGGAGAGTGGGTGCCCCCTTGCTTGTTGATGTAGTACATGGCTGTAGTGCTGTCTGTAAGGACCATTACTGTCTTGCCTTGTAGGTGTTCCTGGAAGGCTTTTAGCGCCTTGAACACCGCTAGTAGCTCCAGTAGATTGATGTGTTTGGATGCTACGTTCGGAGTCCACACTCCGTGAGCAGTCTGATGGGATAGGTGCGCCCCCCATCCAGTGAGGGATGCGTCTGTGGTTAGAGTGGCTTCCGCCGCGGGTGTGGCAAAGGGTTTCCCTTTTCCCATGTTTTCCTTTGTCCACCACCGTAGCGAGAGAACCAAGGCCTGCGAGACCACCACTAGATCCTCCCATAGTCCGCTGTCCTGACACCACTGGCTGTTGAGCCACTCTTGCATTGGGCGCAGGCGCGCGTGAGGTACCAAATAAATACAGGACGCCATCATTCCTAGCAAGCGCATTGCTTTGCGTACCATCACCTCTCGGCCGGTTACATATTGAGGGATTTGAAACAGCATGTTTTGGACCCTCTCTTTGGAGGGGAAGACGAGGCCGTCCTTTGTTTGAATTAGAGCCCCTAGGAATTGTTTGATTTGACTGGGGTCTAAACTGGACTTCTTTTCGTTGATGGAGAAGCCCAGCTTGAACAAAAGGTCTACCGTCTTTTGGGTATTGGAGAAGCATGTTTCGTAAGAATCCCCTGTTATGAGCCAGTCGTCGAGGTAAGGGTAAACTGGGATGGACAACCTGCGCAGGTGGGCCGCTGCCACTGCCAGCACCTTCGTGAATACCCTTGGTGCTGATGCTATACCGAAGGGTAGCACTTTGAACTGGTAGTGTTTGCCCTCTATCATGAACCTTAGGTATTTTCTGTGCGCTGGCAACATTAAAATATGAAAGTATGCATCTTTCATGTCCAATGTTGTCATGTAATCTCCCTGAGAAAGCAGTGGGATCACTTCCTGTAAGGTTACCATACGAAACTTTTGGGGTTTGATAAACTTGTTCGCTGGGCGCAGATCTAATACAGGGCGCATGGTTAGATCCTTTTTGGGTACAAGGAGGTACACTGAATAAATACCTTCCGTTACCTGAGATAGAGGCACGACCTCTATGGCTCCTTTTTCCAGCAGTTGTTGTACTTCTTGGAGAAGGATGGCAAGATGTTCCGGTGTCATGCGACGTCCCCTCGGGGGTCTGTAGGATGGGGAACTGTTGAATTCGATACAGTATCCGTGGGCTACGGTGGAAAGTACCCAACAGTCTGACGTTATCTCCTCCCATGCAGGAAGAAAGGATGTTATCCGGCCCCCGACCGGTGTTGCATGGGAGGGGACGCGAATCTTCGCGTCACTTGGAGTTGTTGGGGGCTTGGGAGCCTCTGGGGGTGGATCCCCGACCTCTCCGCTTACCCCGGCGTTGGCCTCTTTGGCTGTACTGCCCACTATTGGTTTGGTAATTGGTGGCAGGGTATTGTTGATGTTGACCTTGTTGTTGTTGCTGGCGTTGGCCACGAAAAAAGCGTTTGTTGCCATAGCCGCGTCTGGTAGTGGGGCTAGAGATTTGGTCAAGAGTCTTGATAGTATCGAACTCTTTTTTAGCCATCTCTAGAGCTTCATCCACCGCTTTTCCGAAGAGGTTAGAGTCTTCGACCGGTTTATTTATCAAAGACGCCTGTGTCTCCGGTTTAAAGCCTGAGTTGCGCAGCCATACATGGCGTTTTAGGAGTATTCCCTACACCAGGGAACGTCCCGCTGTTTCTGCCGCGTCCAGAGAGTTTTTTACAATGCTCTGGTTCACCTGGGTTCCTTCGCCAATAGTTGAAAGTAGGCGTGTACGTAAAGGCTCCGGTGCTTCCTCGGCGTCCTTGCGCAGTTTGGACCACTGCGCGTCTGCGTAGCTAGCAAGCAAGGAATTGTTGTTCGCAATTCTTGCGGAGAAGGCAGCCGAGGAAGTTACTCTCTTTGCAAGGGCATATAGCCTCTTGCCCTCCTTGTCAGGGGGTGCCTCACTGGTGGAAAGTGGTACCCCTGCCCTTTTTCTAGTATTAGATACGACTAGGGAATCCGGTATGGAATGTCCCCTAATGTAGAGTGGGTCTGAGGGTGAAGGAGTGAAAAGTTTTTCAATTCTCGGATTGACCCCTCTGATCAATGCGGGATTGGACAGCGAAGGGATAATTCTTCTTTTCACTGAAGCGAGGAGGGGAATGGTCTGGCTGACCGGGGGTTTCTCTTTAATAACTTTTTCTACAAAGTCCAATTCTGGAGAGAGCTCCCCAGTGTCCAGTTCGAAATGCGCTGCAGCTCTGCGCAACAGTGCATTGAAAGTGGGCTGATCGTCGATTGGAGACGTGTTCCTAACCGGAGAAATGTCCGGAGGAGTTAAGTTTAGGACATCAGTGTCGGAATATACTGATGGGGATTGCCAGGGGTGCGAAGGTCCTTCTTCTGGGTTTTCTCCGAAGCCTTCTTCTATAATGTCTGGGCTGTCTTCCAGACATTCCTCCTGGTACTGTCCTTCTTCATTGTCCATGAAATCATCTTCCTCCTCCAAGTATCGTTCCTCCCCAGTGAGGTCGTATACCTTATGGAAGTCTGAGGCTGTGTCCTGCTGGGGATCGACTAGCCTCGGATTTTTGGCCCTGGGGTCCTCCTGAGACCCTTCTCTAGTCCTCTTGTGAGTTTGAGAGGTCTGGGTACTCATAAACTTTTCCATCCTCTCCATACAGAGGTGGAGTCTTTCCATGGTTTCATGGGGTACCCCAGAGCGGTCTGGCGGGGGAAAAATAGAGTCATTTAGCTGGAAATGGCTCGACCTCTCCCAAAGCGTCGAGGAAAGTGTCCCGTCGCCCTCCGAAAAACCTTCAGGTGTGCCGGGTGACCCCCTGATTGAAGGGTTAGTCCCTGCCTTTCTTCGGGCTTTTTCGGCGTGTCTTTGGACTTATGCGTAGCGCTCGACGTGTTCTTCGGCGTACGCTTCTGGGCGTCGGCTACAGCGATCTTTGCCAAGCTATCGGCGACTCGTTTGTCGGCGACTCGTTTGTCGGCGACTCGTTTGTCGGAGGAAGCTTGTGTTTTCGACGCTATGGGTGTCGAACGCTTTACGGCGGTCTGCGCCTTCTGTTGATGCGAGCCGGCCGATGGTTTGGGGGCGGCGCCCTTATTCGCCGAAAGCCCAGTCGCTGGTCGCGGCTGCGGTTGCGAGAGGGGCTTCGAACCCGAACGGTCCGAGGAGTCCACCGGTGGAACCTGCGTTTCCTTGGGCGCCGAAGCTCTTTTCGTCTTATCCGAAGAAGAGCCGTGGGTTGTGTGCTTATGTGCGTCTTTGTGTGCGTCAGTGTCGCCGGGGTGTTCATCCCCATAAGCAGGGCGTGAGCCGAGCCCGTCGGGGCCGGGGACAGAGGACAAAGCGCGCAAGCGCTCTTTAGAGGGGGTTTCGACTTCCGTAGCGGAGGTCGTGTTATCGCGTTCCTCGTCACTGTCGGTGGTAGCAGCGGCGGGTGAACCTTCGGCCTTCGACATCGCGTAGGCCGCCCACCTTTTAACCCTACGGTCTTTTAGAGTTTTAGGCTTAAGAAGCCGACAAGCCGCGCAACCTTCCTCCTTGTGATCGAGGGGCAAGCAACGGTTACACCGTGAATGCTTGTCCTTCCAAGTAAACTTGCCTTTGCAAAGCGGGCAAAACCTAAAGGGTGTCCTCTCCATAGCCGAGGCAATAAATCGCGATAAGCACCCCAAGGGAAAGGAAGGGGAAAGGGAAAGGCATTCTCAGAAAGACCCAGAGATGTCCCACGACCCCACTCTCCCTACTGTATATGGCCTGCGAGGCCAGGCCACGTGTTCGGCAGCGCCGAAGGATTTCCTCCGCTCGACCCTCCGTCGAAGATTTTCGCTCGGCGGAGAACAGCTACAACTGCGTCGAGGGAGGGTTTATTAATATTATGATAAAGAAACGACCAAAGGTCGAGGGTTGCAATGTCTCTCGAGGAGCTCCGCGTGAAGGCGACCAGAAGCTGGGCGGAAAAAAACAATCTGAGGGACCTCGACGCGTGAGGGATTGTGGGTACAATGCACGTCACTATAGGGATAGTGTTTCAGACACGCCTTGTCGACGTCCCCTTTTTCGACTACGAAAAACAAAATGCAATACTCCGCAGTGACCACTGGATGTCGGACCTATGCACAGCATGTGATTCTAAGCAGATTAACAAACATCAGAAACAAATATACAAATACAAATATCTATATATAAAAAAAGATTTCAACGCATTTATCAGCCTTTAAAATCGTTCCCAGACATAAACTCAAATTCCATACGAATTATATACCGTTTACATTTCATATACCGTAGATCATTTCATATACCATAGATCCACTCTAGTCTCTACTCATTGAATTCCTTATTTTTTGCTTCCAGTTCCTCCTGAATATTAAGTAGGAGTGAATTCAATGCGAGGATTAGGGAGATATTTGCACCCCACATGCAGCGACTCCAGAACAGATTCTTCGACATTTCCCAATCCCCATCAAATCTATCTGTAAAGTAGAGAGATCTTTTATTCCCAAAATGGGTGCATGTAAGGAGAAGGTGCCTAAGTGTTTCTGTCATGTCAGTCACTCCACAAAATCGACATGAGAGACTTTTAGAATTTTCATTCGACCCTTTTTCTTTATGGGTCCAATGGTGAATTCTTTCTAGGGTGGGCATCTGGTTTAGTCTGAAACGCATAAATGTGGTTCTCGCCCTCTGGCAAGGAAATCTTTGAATATATAGAGGAATCGATTCCCTTGCATGCAAAAATGTAGCATACTCCTTGTAGGTAACATGGGCCTCTATATCGTTTACTGTGTCTACCCAGTCTGACCTAAATAAAGATTTTTTGACTATTCCCGGTCGTTGAATCAGATCGTCTAAACAAAGTCCCAGCGATTCCAACAGAGAAAACATTCTATCGCTAAAACTCTTGATAGATAGTACCGCCCCCGTTTTGACTACCTTATTCAACAACTCATATAAGGTGTTTGTCGGAGGATCATGTATTTTTCTAAAAGAGGAGAGTTGCCTCCACAAGTATCTGGCTTTAAGTGATATGAGACATAACTCGTGCCGAATAATGGAATTGGGGACTGCCCTAGAAAGGCCCTTTACTTCCTTCCACAGTTTCCCCTGGATCACATTTAGGTAGGAATTCAAGTCCTTTGTACAAATGTCCAAACCGTACAAAAGAACCGGTTCACATTTCGCAAGATAGAAGCGTCTAATAGGCAGGAGCGAAAATTTACAAACCTTTGCCCTCAGAAATTTCATCTGAGTCTTAAGTTTAGCTGTTTTATCCCCAAGATTCAATTTCCACATCTTTAGGCTTCATTGGTTGGAAAAATTATAGCCTAGATAGGTTATGGCCTGAACCTGTTCCACCGAATTATCTCCCATCTTCCAGATACATGGTTTGACAACTCTCTTCCTAGAAATTACAATCGTTCGGGATTTCGAAGCGTTGGGGGAAAGATTATTCGCCAGTGCATATTGGTAAAAAATATCCATCCTTCTGTGAAGGCCTCTCGGGGTACGATCAAAAAGGATAAAGTCGTCTGCAAAGGCCATCCACTCGATAGCCAAGCTACCCAACCTGACCGGAGCAATGGAAGGGCCCTGCCACATGTCCTCCACATCACTAACGTACAGGTTAAAGAGCGTGGGTGCAAGGGAGCAGCCCTGCTTGACCCCAACCTCAGTATCAACAGCATCGGATAGAGAACCTTCTTGTGATAAACGTACCCTGACGGAGGTATTCCTATATAAAAGAGCCAAGATTTGGACAATCTTGAGTGGAACATTCATAGCTAACAATTTTGTCCACAATCTTGCTCTAATAACCCCATCAAAGGCATTAGAGATGTCCAGGGAAGCCATGTATACATCTCCCATTTTAGTTTGATGAACTGTATCTCTTAAATGAGCCAAAATCATCCCATTCAGGTCGGTTCCCAAGCCCTCTCTGAAACCAACCTGGAATTTACTATAGCAAGCCTTCCCTCTAATAACCTTGTTAAGGTCCCTCAAAAGCAAAATACCAAAGACTTTGCTCGCTGCATCTAACAGTGCTATAGGCCTGTAGTTCTGTGGATTAAGGACGTCCCCTTTTTTGTAGATAGGAATTATGATGCTCTGCGACCAGGTTTTAGGGATGGAATTATATTTAAATACATCATCAAATATGGGTTTGAGTAACTTAGCCCACATTTCCGGGGCCGACTTTATAACAAAAGGGGGAATGCCATCAGGGCCCGGTGCTCTAGAAGATTTAAGCTTATTGATGGCCCATTTAATATCCTCTATATCCCACAAACACTCACCTACAACCGGAGGGCCTAAGTTCACATCCTGTTCCCTAGAGAGATTAGAGGGTAGAGCAAACTTTTCCTTATAGAAGAGAGTCCACACATCCGCTTGAATGGGGCAGTCTAATTTATCTTTAGCAGGCGTGAGCATGGAGTTGATGGTAGACCAAAATTTGACCTCTCTGCCCTTGCATAAATTATACATCATCAGTTGATGTGTTTCGTGATAATGGTCCATTCTCAGAGACTTTATAAAGTTTTTGTGGTTCTGAATTATTTTTTTCTTTCTCAGCCTAAGTTCCGAGAAAGGAATAGACGCTTTGTTCAAGGCTTTGATTTCCCTATATTTAATACGCTTGGCGTTTTGAATTCTGGGATCAGCCGCCCGCACCCTCGGTTTCGGCACCCCCAGATCTCTGGCCATACTAATTTTATAGGCACATGACAATATAATATTATAGTAGGAACCTCCCAACTCAATGTCATCCCCCCTGATAATTTGAAGCTGCACCTTGGACAAATTTTCCAACACCAAGGTATTAAATTTCTTAATTATTTTCTTATTCCAAGTAACCCTTCTCCCATTGTTTCCCACCTCTAGACCCTGCAACATGGGATTGATATAAATACCCATGTCGGGGATGGAGAGAGAAAAACATAAGGGAACATGATCACTGAACTCGACCTCCATAAGTGACAGTTTTCCACAAACTTGCTTCCAGCCGTTAGATACATAGAATAAATCAATTCTAGAGCTATTACTTCCTCTTTTCCAAGTATATTTAGGAAGATTCCAATCTAAGGCATGGTCTAAAAGACCCAAATCCCAATTATCTAAATAATTATCCCACCTTATACCTCTTTTTATAGTCGTACTAAGAAGTCTCGGTAATACCCCTCCTTCGTTGAGCACCGCACCGTCGGCACAAGCTGAATTAAAATCCCCTCCCAAAATAATGCGATTTCCCAACCCTTTCTCAAACCAACTTCCCAAGATCATATCTAATTCTCCCTTGAAAGCATAATAGCCAGAAGCCAGTTACTCCTAAATATCACCTCACCTACGAACCCCAAGTTACGATCGATGGCAATAATCAGGCCTCCGCTGGGTCTGCCCAGCTGACCCCTAGTAGCTACTGAAGAAAAAGTATAGAAACCTTCTATGTGCATATCTGACAGCATCATAGTTTCCTGTAAGAAATAGATACGGGGGCGTACATAATTTTCCCTTTTATTCAGAAACGTGTTGAGATGGGTTCCCCCACAAGAATTCCAAGAGATCACTTCAATCTCTATATAGTTAGGAACACCCCTTATCTTGTCTAAATGTTTCCAGGGTTTTGAGTGCCGGTTGTAGCCATGACCAATCCTGATTATTATTCAGGAGGCTTGAAATCAGTGCCAACCCTGGACCCAAATTTTCTAATTTATTATTATCAAATTGAGTGGTTTGTTTATTTTGAATATTATTCGGTTCCTGATATTCAAGAAAGTTAATGGCCTCTTTATTATCTGCTAATGAGAGTAGATCGTAGCCCAAAGAATTAAGGTTTTTTTCTTGGGCACGCACCATATCTGCTACCATCACCGAATGAAAACAGCTTACCATTCTGTGATTGTTACAGTTAGGAAGAGATATGGCATCTATATCGTCTGTTGTTATAGCTCGTAGCACAGGGATCTTTTTAAACAGATTTAAGAGATGAGTTCTGTTCAAGTTAACCTGTGAGTCTGTTATATTATTGTTAATCCAACCCACGATTTTCCCTGTACAGAGCTTAGTAGGGGCCTGAATCACCGTAGATTGCTTCTTTGTGTGATCTACTCCAGAAGTGATCATAACATCACCTTCCGGATCTTGTAATTTTGGGGGTTGTATATTTTCGGGGTTTCTTCCCATAATATTAATGGTAGAGCCACTATCCCTCCCAAACAATTCAGTCGACCCCTTAACGGGATGGGTAGTATTACTTATAGCAGGCAGTGTTTCTTGGAAAACCGTAGGGAATTTGACTTGTTGTGTGCCTACGGATGATCTGGCGTGTTTGGTGCTAATTATTGTGCCAAAAGCTGTCATCTTTGTTTGTTTGGTTTGAATGAGCTCAAGGCCACGTTTCAGCAAGTTATTCTTTTCCTTATTTGAGTCTATAATAGTTTCCCCACTAGCCACCAGGCCTTTATAATTCTCGCCCTGAACAGGACTCTCTTCCTTATGAGTATCCTTGGGACCCCCCCTAACTTCCGTCTCTTCCTGGAGTGGGATGTTTCTAATTCCTTTACGGTTGGCATTTCTACCTTTAATTTTTGTATTGGGCATGTTTTTGCTTTTTTTAAGTGTCCTACCCTGCTTTTTAGATTTTTTACGCCTACCCACTGGGGATTGGGGCACCTCATTTATATTATGGTCGGAAATATTCACAGGGACTATTCCATCATTGTTACTCTTTGCCTCCAATTCCAGGTCTTGATTTAATGATTTTTTCTCTCTATGTTTGGTTTTATTTTTACTTTTTAGCCCTTTTATTGGTGTGGTGTATTGAGGAGATCTTGTATCTTCACTACTGATGTTCAAGGGTTCTATGTCATTAAGAGATACTCTCGCATGCATCTGTGCACTGAGGTTATCCAACTCCTGTTCTTCGGAGCACCCTTCAGTTGCCATCATTATGATATCTACGAGGGTAGAAGGACTATCGGGAGAAACCGTTTTCTTTCCGTAATTATTATTGTTGTCCTCGTTATCTCTTTGGCCCTGGGAATCAAGTTCCCCTAGCTCTCTCTTAGATGAAGTAGGAAGGTCTCCTGTAAGCATAACTTCCAACAGAGTGGTAATTTTTGCATCCATGGTAGTTAATCTTATTTCCTGATCCTTTCTAAATTTGTCACATCGACTCTGTTCTTTAATAATATGTTCATTCATGGTCTTGCCCTCTACTATTCCCTCCAAAAATGCCAGACGAGACACCAGCTGATTGAAAGCCGCTTGTTGCCCTATCATAGAGCCAGCCATAGTCTCTTGAGACTCCCCCAGCGTTTTCAAGGCCAAATTTAGACTAATATGTAAGTTCGATAGGAGTGGTAACAAATAATCACCTCTCTCCTTCCTACTTATACCAGATGTTTCTTGTTTATCTTCCTCTACTACATGGTTTTCTCGTAGAAATTGCTGAGGATCCGTTGCTTTGTCTTCCATTTGCACTATATAATCCTCCCATTTGTCAGTTTGAGTAAAGGCTATTTTATTGTGTGTAGACGAATTGTCTGTTTCTGTGGTCGATTTAACCAGAGATTGTTGCGTACCCACTAGTTGATTCCCAGTTATTTAGTTGTTTTCATCACATGGGTGTGAGTTAGAAGGCGCACCCTCTGATAGACTCCTTGCCCCCTTTCCATTACGCACAGATCTACCTGCTGGTATCTCTAAATCCACAATTTCTTTAAGCAAAACACCCGTAGCATCTGCCATAGTAAAAAAAGAGTCATCTAAATCGCTTTCCCCAATAGGTTGATTGGGGTTATACTTAGGGCGACTAGAAGTCCCTTTAGAATGAACCCCCCCATCATTTAGCTTAAGGGTTTCTAACCTTGGAGAATTTAGGGAAGACTGCACATTATCCTTATTCTCCTTTCCAAAAATGAATGTAGCTGGCGAAATATGCGAAAATTGCATGAATCCGTATGGGTTTATACCCTTCCAAGTTAACGATTCAAACCTTCTCCAGCTTGTATTTTACCATTCAAAATCCTCCTCTGAAGGGGGGTAGAAGCGTGGTAGCGAACTACCCTTTTAGTACCAATAAAACTTTGTTGGAGGCATTCTTCATCTGTAAGGTCCTGTCTAAAGTCTGGTATGTCCCTATGAACCCCATTAAATTCAGAATCTGCTAACTCCATATCCCCATTGCTAGGAGCTACAACATCGGACACTATGGGGTCGGTAGAAGAGGAGCCCCTCTGACCCCCTTCAGCACTAAAAATGGAATTTTCTTTAGTCTTACCCACAGCTAAAATAGGGTTAGGCATATTTCCAGTAGAATTTATGTACGCAGGTGCCTCACTCTGCATCCCGGAGCCAAGTTGAACCTCTACTATTATAGGTGCTTGGTTCTCCACAGTTTCAAACCCGCTTCTAAGTGCGGGCATGTTAGAAGTAAAAGCACAGATACTATGTTACTTACAGAGGGGAGAACAACTCGCAGCCTCTAGGTAATAATGATAATGTCTCCGAAATGGCTATGAGCAAAATCAATGAAAACAATAGCTGGGAACAAAAGATATGCGGTTAAAAAGAGTATATAATGCTTCTCAATACTTTTAAAATCAGTGTCACATATACTTTTTTTTTTTTTTAAACGAATGAATTTATATGTGATATAATAGCATCACCTTGGGAACGCCCGATGGCTTGAGGAGCAGCCAGAGTCCGTCTCTCCTCCCCAGTGTCCAGCTAAGAGCAACAGTTGACCCCTGTTGATTCTTCTTAGTGAATAAGACCCAGCCGGACTTCCTGCGCCACCCCGAGCCAAACAGCAGCAAAACAGTGCAGCTAAAAATAGACTGCACCGCCCTTTACTCCGCGGACGGGCTTAACGCCGCAAGGGTGGTTTGGGCTGGTCTATGAGGCTGCACAAAGTCACGTGATTGCCCACGTGATCGCCGGTTGGCTCCGCCTCCTCCCGGAAGCGAGCGTGCCTCGGCAAGAGCCCTCCGTGGCTCGCAGTGCCAAGGATAAAGTTTCCCCAGATAAACGTTCTTTCTTGAAAATACAGCTCTCTCCTCCAACAATAGAATACACCGCAAGGGCGGTTTGGGCTGGTCTATGAGGCTGCACAAAGTCACGTGATTGCCCACGTGATCGCTGGTTGGCTCCGCCTCCTCCCGGAAGCGAGCGTGCCTCGGCAAGAGCCCTCCGTGGCTCGCAGTGCCAAGGATAAAGTTTCCCCAGATAAACATTCTTTCTTGAAAATACAGCTCTCTCCTCCAACAATAGAATACACCGCAAGGGCGGTTTGGGCTGGTCTATGAGGCTGCACAAAGTCACGTGATTGCCCACGTGATCGCCGGTTGGCTCCGCCTTCTCTAGGAAGCGAGCGTGCCTCGGCAAGAGCCCTCCGTGGCTCGCAGTGCCAAGGATAAAGTTTCCCCAGATAAACGTTCTTTCTTGAAAATACAGCTCTCTCCTCCAACAATAGAATACACCGCAAGGGCGGTTTGGGCTGGTCTATGAGGCTTCACAAAGTCACGTGATTGCCCACGTGATCGCCGGTTGGCTCCGCCTCCTCCCGGAAGCGAGCGTGCCTCGGCAAGAGCCCTCCGTGGCTCGCAGTGCCAAGGATAAAGTTTCCCCAGATAAACGTTCTTTCTTGAAAATACAGCTCTCTCCTCCAACAATAGAATATATGCACTTTTGATCTTTTGAGTGAGCCGGAGCATAGAGAGTTTCAAATGCTCACAGAAAATGACTGATTCATTGTCCTTATTTTTAGGATTCTTATAATAAGTGCGGCTAGCGTGAATGTGTGCCCAGCGAACCACTCTTAACCATATCCTATCTAATCCCGGCCTGTATACTGTCCAGGTGCACCACTGGTATATAGCCTAATTCTCTTAGAGACCACCTTCTCAGAGAATACTGCCCGCTCCTCCTAGCTGTCACTAGGACCATCCAAGAAGTCAGTATTGTTCCTTCCCTGCTCTTAAGTGCCCTCTATAAATCCATCACCCTAACTCCCCAACCTGGGCTGGATTTCTCATTCCCCTAAGAGTCTAATGCATTAGCTTTAGGTCACAAGTATTCTCCTGGGACAATCCCATCAGTTTCATTGAGGTATTAGCCCATGTTCTTTTGAAAGTTGGTCCCCATTATTAGTCTCATCCTTAATTTCGTCATGACCCCATCAGTGATTCTCCAAACAAGCTTCTTAGCTTTTCTCCTACACCTCTAGCTTCATCGTGCCTTTATACCATTTACTAAAGTTTCAGAATGCTTTCCCCATAAACATTCCAATCCAGGCCATTACAGGAAAGCACTAACGCAGAGTGGGTTCCGTGAATAATGAATATATAATATATATTTGCTTGAAGGTACTAGTGCTACCAGACCACCTCCTTTGTCCATCCTAATATTGGCTAAAATGTTATACAAAGGGGGGATAATCTTGTCAACATAGGAGGAACATTTGTGAGACAACAACATCTCAGACGTACCTAGGAAGTCAACTTTGTATTTTTCCAACGTGGTACACTTTTCTGGGGATTTGTATGGACTGATCTGGTGTTAGGAGTTCCTAATGTAACTATGCAAGGTGGTTTAAAGGTGTTGCTAGGGCTGATTATATTTGGTTTAATTTGGTGGGAGGGTAGCAACGAGTGGAGATTACGGTATGTTACCAAAATTACTAAGCACCAATATGCAATAATGGAACGCATGAAAAATGTGCACCCCAACAATTTACACACCATAATCAATTGTCAAGCAATATCAGAGGACATCTCAACACCACCAGATAGTCTACTGAAATAATTGGAAGGCAAAATATCACAAATACTAGATATTATTGCCCCTAAAATTAGGAAGAAACTAAGTCACCCAACAGCAGAGCAACCAAATAGTTTGATGCAGATCTCAATGTCCAAAAGTGAAAAAACAAAAGACTTGTGAAAAACTTTTGAGATGCTCCCAATCAGAAACAAATAACCTTAATTTCAGGATTCCACCAAAGAGACTTCTTCCCAATTACTTAATCAATTCATCATTTGATTTGTCCTCAAAGTTGGAAACCATACACACCCTTAAGACTCATAGAATTCTGCCTGCCTCTCGGTAGTGCTGTAAAGAGGATTTGTTCCAAAATGTGGATGCTTCTTATTTAGATCACCTTTCTAATCTACTAAACCTCTCTTAGATTTCCTCAAGCCGTATTTGAATTCACAATTGCATTTGCATTTACTGTTTGTCCTTTCTGTGCAAAGGAAGAGAGTAGTTTCTTACCTGTAACTCCCATTTCTCCAGCATTGGCATCTTTCATGGATTCACATGCTGTGGATTCCCATCTGTGAATATTCACTGTCGTCAGGTTGATAATCCCTGGTTACTTTGATTTAGTACCTTTCCTATGGAAAAACATTGACACCTTGAGTATCCCATCAGCGTTGTTTTGGATGTTTTTGGTCCCCACCAATAGGACGTCAAGTACATAGATCCGCCCCAGTAGCTACCCCTCAGATTTTAACCACTCCAGATGGAGGATAACTCCCTATAGAGGATGTTTGCTGGAGGGGAAGGCTGGAGGGCGCATGTGAATCCATGAAAGATTCCAACGCTGCAGAAATTGAGTTACAGGTAAGAAACTACTCCCTTCTCCAGCATTAGATATTTCATGTATTCACATGCTGTGAATAGATTTTTATAGCAGTCTACATATCAGGAAGAGAAAAACCAGGCAAACAAAGATTAGAAACCTTTGCATTTTTATGCTCTTATGCAAGAAGCATACATATGCAAGTACAAGAAAAACACCCTGGAAGCTGCAGGGCTTACCTTACTGGAACAGCTGTTGAAGGACTGCTCATCCCATCTGCACATCTTCTGCGTGCTGCTGTTGTAGGCCGTAGTGCCTGGTAAGTGTGTGAGGCACTGCCCATGTTGCTGCCTGGCAAATGTCATTGATGGGCACTCCCGACCAGAGAGCCGCTGAGGCCCTTGTAGAATGTGCCCTAGCTGCAGTCCGCAGTGGCCTTTGGGTGGCAAAAGGAAATAGCTGAGGAAATCCACCTTGCGATGCCATGTTTTGTGATGGCCTTCCCCTTGTTTCAGGGGCCAAAGGTGACACAGAGATGTTTTGTTGATCTAAATGATTTTGTCCGGTCCAGATAATATTTTAATGTCCTTTTAACTTCCAGAGAGTGCACAGCTCTCTGTGCTGGGGACGTGGCGTTCGGAAAGAATGTAGGCAGGTTGATGGTTGCATTTTTGTGAAATTCCAATGGAAATTTTGGGATGAAGTGAGGATTGGTGGAGAGGATTACCTTGTCCTTCGCAAATCGGATATACGGAGGGTCCACCACTAAAGCTTGTAGTTCAGAGACTCATCTGGAGGATGTAATGGTGATTAAGAATGCCACTTTCCAGTTCACAAACTTGATGTGTGCTGCAGATAGAGGTTTGAAAGGGGTTCTCATAAAACCAGCTAGGACCAGATTTAGGCCCCATACCGGTGGAATTTTTTTCTTTGGAGGTAAAGTGCGAACAAGCCCCTTTAGGAAGTGTTGGAGCAGACTGTCACCGTAGAGAGGAGGAGCTTCTCTTTTTCTTGTGAATCTGGAGATTGCAGCCAAGTGTACTTTTATGGAGGAGATCGCTAGATCTTCCTTTGCCAACTTGAGTAGGTAGGGGAGAACCTGTTGAGGTCTTATGACTAGTGTTTGAAGGTTGGGGTGTTGCGAACACCATGTACAAAACATTTTCCATTTCTGGTTGCAGGAATTGTTAGTGGACGGTGCCCTAGCTGCAGCCAGTATGCGCTGCCAGTCCTGTGGGATGTTTAGGTGGCCGAATTCGGTGTGATCAGGAGCCACGCTGTTAGCTTGAGGGAGCCCGGGTCGTGATGTAGATTCGCACTGCTGTTTTGCGATAGGAGATTGGTGGGAGATCCCAGATGGATTGCATTGTACGCCGCCAGTTGAAGGGGGTCCGATAACCAGGTTTGCCTGGCCCAGTATGGTGCCACAAGAATTATCTTGCAATTATATTTGCGGATCATCTGGATTGTTTTCCTGATGAGAGGGAATGGAGAGATTGCATATGCGAAGATGCCGGTCCATGGGAACGAGAATGCGTCCCCTTGAGAGCTGGGTTGTGGAATCCTGCTAGAAAATTTCTTGCATTGCTTGTTGTCCTGTGTGGCGGTGAGGTCCATCCACGCCGAGACGTTTCTGGATATTTGTTTGTTGTGCAGTTGCCATTCGCGGGACTGAGTCGAATCCCTGCTGAGTGTGTCTGCTTGTTGGTTGTGTATCCCTGTGAGGTAGAAAACTTGCAACACAAGAATGGCCCAGTGCCAAATGGTCTGTGCTTCTTGAGACAGGGTGTTTGACCCGGTTACGCCTTGTTTGCGCAGATAAAACATTGTGGTGGTATTGTCCATGAGGATTTGCACTATTGAATTCCTAATTAGAAGAAGGAAAGATTCTAAGGTCCAATTTACCACCTGCAGCTCCAGGACATTTATGTAGAGGATCAATTCTTCGGGAGTTCACAGCCTTTGACTTGGTGCTTGTCTAGGTGAGCTATCCACCCCGCCAGGGAAGCATCAGTTACGATCCGATCGTGAAATGGTGAGTGGGTTCTACTAGGGGCATCCCTTTCGAGATGTTGTAGAGGATTGTCCACCATTTCATTTCAGTGAATTTGAGAGTGCCAGGGTGATGGTGACTTTGTATGACCAGGACGCATGTGTTTGGGACCATCTGGTAGCTAGACATCTTTGTACTGGCTGCATGTTTAGCCTGCAATTGGGTATTAGTGGAATGCAGGACGACATGGTCCCTAGTAAAGCCATGTATTTGCGCAGCGTGCTTTGTTTGTTTGGAGTGAAATAATTGGTCAAGGTTATACATTTTTTCACTCTGTTGGATGAGGGTTTGACCAGGCTTTGTCCTGTGAGGAATTGCACGCCCAAGAACACCAAACCTTTTTATGGAAGTGTGCAAGATGTGGCGTAATTGATTGAAAATCCCAATTGTGGGAGAAGAGCTTCTGTTTGACTCAGAGAAAGCGTTGTTTCTTGATATGTTGAACCTCGAACCAACCAGACATCTAGGTATGGGTAGACGTCGTGTTCCTGTTTTGTGAGGAAAGCCACTGGTGCTAGGTATTTGGTGAATGTCCTGCGGGCTGATTTGAGGCCGAAGGAAGTATTCGAAACTGGTAATGACTTTCGCCGACCTTGAATCTGAGATACATTCGGTGTCTTGAATGTATTGGGATGTGGAAGTGAGCGTCTTTCAGGTCTAAAGCCGGTAGATATTCTTGGGGTTGTACAGCCTTTATGATGTCTTTAGTGTGACCATCTTGAACTTTTGCTTTTTGATGTTTTTGTTTAACTTTCGCAAGTCCAGGATTGGACGCCACTTCCCGCCCGGCTTCTTGGCAACAAAGTATCTTGAGAATACCCCTTTTTTCTTCGATAAAGGAGGAACTCTTTTGATTGCACGTTTCTTTGACAATTGGCGCACTTCCTGTTGTAGAATTGGAAGGTGCGGGTGTGACACCTTTACGGGAGGTAATGGTTTCTGTGCGTGCTTGAATTTCAACAAGTGGCCGTGTTGGATGGTATCTAGTACCCATCCGTCTTTTGTAATTGTTTGCCTCTTGTGAAGATGAAACGCCACATTTCCTCCCACCAGTGTACCCCTGAGGCAGTCACTGCTGGGCCTTGTTATGTCTACCTCTATGAGAGGTGGTTGATCCGTGTTTGCGTTGTACCTGGTGATACTCCCTGTTGAGCTGTGAGGACTGGTAGTTTCTTTTGTATCCCTGGGAGTAGTTTCCCGATCTGCCGTAGATTTCGTTGACCCTTGAGGACGAGAACCTAGATTGACTTGAGGCACCTTGAAAGGAACGAAAAGACCTTCTGCCCTGTAAGGCTGTTAGTGATCTAGCAGCATTGGAGTCTGCTTTCATTGTTTTAAGGGCCTCATCAATTGTTCTCTCCTTCAAACGGCATGTCAACCATTTTATGTTGCACCTCCTGTCTAAAGACGGTGCAGCGTAGCCATCCTTGCCTTCTGAGGACGACCCCATTACCAATTTGTTTGAATCCTGTTTCTGCGAGATCCACTGCAATATTGATACTGTGGTTTGAGGCCTCCTCACCTTCATGTACCAGTGTCATGGCTTTTTCTGTTGGTGCTCTGGCAAGTGCTCTAATATAGGAGCCAAGCGATGCCACATTTCTCGATTGTTGCGAGCCACTATTGCAAGGGCATTGGCCACTTTAACTGTTTGCCCCGATGGTGAGCACTTTTTTTACTGAAGGCATTGATTTTTCTGCCTTCATTGTCCGGGGGAGTGGCGCATTGCGACCTGCTGCAGCTGACACAACCGACTCTAGAGAGGGCTGTGAGGTTAGACATGTTGGTGTTGTATCAGGTGTTTTACATTTTATTGTCTAGTCTCCCTTTAAGTGCCAGTTCTGAGAATGGATGTTTGAGAGTGCGTAGGCCTTCTTGCCAAATATGTTCTATGATGGGTATAGAAAAAACATCCTTTCTACGCGTACCCATGTGATCAAAAAGAAAGCAGTCTTTCTTTTCCTCTGCAGGGGTTAAACCAAATTCCTGGTACGCCTTAGATACCATGGAGTACAAAGCACCAATGGTGTCTGGAGGAGAGGCTTGTACTGGACTACCCTGTGTATCCTTGTCTGGGTCATCCGTATCCCACGTATCGTCTCAGCGAGGAGAAGTTGAAGAGGCAGTGGAGCTTGTGTCCCTTGGAACTGTGTCTTGATCTGTATCCACTAGTTCCCCCTTTTCTTGTTTAGCCTATTTGCATACTATTACCTTCTTGGAGGTGGAGGTCTAGGTGGATATTGGGCTCTATGTGCCGAACGTGGATGCTTGTCGCGGTCCCTGGATGAATGCCCTTGATCCCTTTGTTCTTGCTGACCTGGCATACCCTGGACATTCCTGCATAGATGGACCCCCTGTGGCTGAGGAGGTGGATGCCTGGCATTGAGTTGTCTAAGCAGTGTTTGCAGAGTGGAAAGCACCTGCAGGGAGAGTAAAAATTGCAGATTTAAAAGGGGATATGGTGGTGTTATACCCTCAGTTACCGAGGGTTAGATGGAAGACCAAGTGGTACATATTGCAGCCTTAGAGGTGTTTCTTCTCCTCTTGATGGGAGGCAACCAGGAGGCTTGTCCTGTATATGAGGTTGGATCCTGCCTTCCTCGGAATCAGAATCCGTGACCGCTGGGCACTCCTCTCTTGGAGGCTCAAAATCTGATGTTATTTCAAGCTGTAAAATTTCATCTTTGCATGACTGCAGAGTAGGTTATAGAAGACACTCCTAGAGGAAGATGCCTGTGCTCTACAGGATCCTCTGTAGGGGTTTATGGTATTCCTTTACTGCAGGATGATATATTGTCCTGTTGTAGTAGTTGGATAGGTAATTCCGATTGAACTGTGGCTTCAGCCGTGGTAATGGTTGATGGGTTTGATGGAACTGCAGCCTCACTCCCAGAAGATTTGCGTTTTTTGGTTGTTGACGAGAGGATCATCGACGAGTGATGTCCCGATTTGGTCATCGATTTGGTCCTCAGAGTGTGTATCCCTGACGATTTGGTCGTCGGGGGCTGCTTCTTGGGCGACTCTTGTCCAGAGGAGGATCTGTGACCTTCTTTAGAAGTGTTAGACTCTGAGGACAAATGGTGTTTCTTTTTCTAGGACGAAGTCGAGGTCTTTGTGGATGATTTGGATTTGTGTTTGCCCTTCATCAGAGAGGATGTTCTTGACGAGAGGGAGGTGGTCTTGGCCGACAGTCGTGAACCTTTATCTGCCGGTTTTGTCGACAGGACTTTGGACAACTGCTTAGACACGGATCGATAGCTCTCAGTGCCACCCGGTGTCTTTTTAGCAGGAGACTGGCGGTGGGTGATCTTATCGTGGCTCGCTGACGATTTTGGTACACATGTTTCTTGTTTTTTCGCTGGAGATTCTTCAGACCTGGACGTGTGGCTTCATGCCGAATGCTTGTAAGAGGGGGCAGTAACTCTCCCAATCCTTGACGAGCCTGCTTCCGATGCCAGGTATGGTCCTTCATTAAGCCAAAAATGACCCGACGGCTCCTGTCTTTAAGGGTTTTCTGTGAAAAACCCGGACAGATTTCACATTCCTCCAGTGAATGGTTAGGGTAGAGGCAGTATAAACAGTCTACATGCCGGTCACCTTCATAGATGTTCTTTAGGCCGAACGTCCCACAGGGCCTGAACAAGGATTTTTTAGGTCCAACGGTCTCCATGTTTGTAAATGGGACCGTAGATGAGTCGCCGGTTGCTCTGGCTGAAGTATAAATTGAAAATATATATATTTTTAGTGGAAAGATAATTTCTCCTCGAAGAGATGAACTCGAGGAATTCCACCAGCTAGAAAGACGGTTGAAATCTGAGGGGAAGGTGCTGGAGCGGAACTATACACTTGAAGTCCTATTGGTGGGGACCAAAAGCACCCACAACGATGTTGATGGGACACTCAAGGTGTCAATGTTTTTCCATAGGAAAAGTACTAAATCAAAGTAACCTGGGATTCCCAACCTGACGACGGGCAATATTCACAGCATGTGAATCCACAGCATGTGTATCCATGAAAGATCCAATGCTGCAGAAGCTGCATTTTCAAGTACATGTTGACATATCTGTAAAGTTCAAAAATGAATTATATTGGTGGTTAATTATGATCTATGTATAGATTTGTAGCCGTAGAAGTGTTTCTCTGGGAGTTGTAGGTGTCACCCACATGTTGTGTGAAACACTTGTGGGATATGGAATTATAAATGGCTGAGCTAGGGACACAGCAATCCTCAAAGTCATCTGGAATACAAATAACTTTCTCTTTTCTAAATTTGATCAGATTGCAATTTA
Organism: Ambystoma mexicanum; assembly: GCF_040938575.1. NCBI lineage: Eukaryota > Metazoa > Chordata > Amphibia > Caudata > Ambystomatidae > Ambystoma > Ambystoma mexicanum. Next base: position 117,038,444 of record NC_090936.1, read on the forward strand.
GTTGCTGGGCGAGGGCTGTTGCAAGGGTCTCTCTGCTTACCCCATATGAAAAAAGCCTACAAAGATGTCTGTTGAAACCATCTGTGCACCCGCTTGTTGATCTCAATTGATATAATTTTCATCATCAATACAAACATAAGTATCAAAGTGTTCTCATTTATTCATCACAATTATTTAAGCACATCAGATCATGGCAACAGGGAATCCTTAATTTTCAAACCAAAAATAAAATCAACCTTTATAAATGATCTTCTCAAGCGAAAAACATTTAAATACAAACACTTTTTAAAAATTTTCAATTTCTAATGTTACTATGAAATCAGAAAAACTCTCAGTACACAGCCCTAATCGGCAAGATATGGTTTTATAAACAGCCGACATGTGGCCTGTTTTTCATGCATTTCTGACACTTTTTTAAGGCAAGTTGTGCAGTGTGCAATATTTTTTCAATCAGCTTGTGGAAAAATTATCTATAAATAAATCAACATCAAGTATAAATCACAACACTAGAAAAACTGCTAATTTCCATAGGTTTTGGGGAAAAGCTATTTTATTTTCACACCCTTATTGCTTCACTTGAATCATAAAATTCTTATGACTCTGAGGTGTTATTAGTTTCATATAGCGATGGTCAGTTATTATGTTCTTGGAAAAATCCCTTTGTCCAACCTATATTGGGGTAGGACCTTGTGACACCCCTCATGCAGCAGGAAAGTTGCAATCTAATCTTAATTAGAAATGAGAAAGCCATTAGTAGTCAAAATAGCTTTAATGAGGTAAGTACTCTCTGTCCCGGCTGTACTGTCATGCATGCTTTAATCACATATGTGAGGGTTTGACTGACCATTTTTCCCTATGTGCTTTAACCTTTAAGTGCCAAGGGCGAGGTATCTCGTCCTTGGGATTACCTCCCTGTTGCCAAGCACAAGATATCTTGTCCTTGGCACCTAAGGGGTTAATGAAGGAGAAAATGTTAGAAGGCATTGAATGGCAAAATACGGAAATCACCAAAAAAGGCCTTGGCACTGCGGGGGGGGCAGGAGGGGTAACCCCTGACAGTTAAAAGGTTTAAAAATCTGTCACAGGTAAAACAAATATTTTCTCTGACCTATTCTGAGTGACGTGTGTAATAAGTTGAGATAGTTAAGATTTGTAAAAAATGAATTCTCCAACTGAGGTTTGACTTTGTGGTTTACCGACCCAGAGACTACTGGTACTAGCTCATGATGGGTCCTGAAGGCTCCCTTTAGGGAATTCCATACATATGTAAGAGAATTTACTGAAATAAGTAAACATTCTGTTCTCTCATACTTTTTGTTAAAGACAGTGTAATGAGTAAAACCTAACCTAAAATTGGTTAAAAATAAGTATGCAAGTTCACATGTAACTAGATTTCTGCTGGATCAGTTCCTGCTGAACAGATTAAGGGGCTGATTCATGGAATTTCTGCACCAAAAAATGGGGATGCGTGCGCCATTCTGCCCACACATCTCCATTTGTTAAACAGGGATTTGCGGGCAGAATGGCGCACAAATCCCCGTTCTTTGGCGCACAAATTCCATGAATCAGCCCCTAAGTTTCAAATGTTATGGTGGCAATAATGATGCCAAATACTGCATATGCCAAATGGGTGTGGGGGAGGATTTGTCCCATTTCATTGTTTTGAACCAATTATGCTGCTTTAAGAAAAAATACTTTAATGCAGTTATTAAGACATGACCATTTTAGACAATGTCAGCCTTCTCTGGCATTTTATACATATTTGTAACTCTTTGTATGTTTTGCTGTTGAGAAATGTTTACTTAGTGCTTATGGAACTAGAACATTTGATTGTAAATTTGAACTATTTGGATATATTTTGTATGCTTTTATGGACAAATGTATTTTATACAAAATACTTACTTTGTAAATCATTTGCCACTTACATATGCGTACAGTATTATATTTTCTAGGTATGAGTCACACTAACACATGGAAAAGTCTTTGTAAATGTGCCATTAGTGTTTCTTTTTTCTGGAAAGAAGATGCTCACCTTGACAGGTGCGTTCATCAGTTAGTAGCTTATGTCCTTTCTGACAGCTGCATTCGAAACTGCCCACAGTGTTTCTGCAGAAATGGTCACAGCCGCCATTATTCAATATACACTCATTAATGTCTGAGAGTAAAACGGAAAAAGTCACATTCTGTAATTGGGTTATGCACAATAAAATTCAAAATCTTAGGTTGTGACTTTGTTAAACTGATCTCACATACAAATAACTGAGTGTATCAAGTTTCAATTTGCTTTACGTAAATATATATTTTTAAAAGAGTTGACAAGGGATGCGTATCAACCATCAACACCTAACACTGTTTATAGAAAACATTATTTCACTAAACATTAATTGACTATTTTCATGAAACGTAGCTTTTGGAAATAACTGCAAAACATATCAAAACCAACCAGTTCTACAAAACGCTTTAAACCAGCTGAGAATACAGCAGCACATTTATTTTAAGCATCAACATTGTGTACTAAATGACTACTAGTATTCAGTTCCGAGAAAATAAACATCACCTGTCAAGTGTCTTTTTCCAGCATTATAACTATATGAAAATAAAAGCCAGGATACATCTGATAATTTAAATGTTTCCAGGAAAAGTGTTGGCCAATGCATTTCAGACTTCACTAGTCCGTCATCTAAAAGTGACATAAAAATCTGTGAACAGAAAATGCCACCTGCTTATGTTAACAGAACATGGCCATTGTATAACATATTCATAAAATATACCTGTCTCGAATAAAGGTAAACAGCTAAGAACAAATGTAAAGCCATATGAGAATCATGTGACAAATCCCAGGGTATTATCACTACTCTCATTGGGTGGAACCCCTTCCCGCAAGGCCAAGCTCTCCATGGGACCAGTGACGATCACCTTGGGAGAAAGCGGAATTCACCCCCTCCATTTCTGCCCTCTTTCCTTCAACCCACTCAGTCCCCTGTGGTCCCCCACAACTCTATGTATCTCTGTAGACTTGAGGACTTCATTCACCCAAGTCATACTGAGATGAGGAAGAGTGAGGCTTACCCAGGAGGAGTGCATACAATCACTGACACGAGGACGATCAGGCAAAGAGGTAAAAGCCGACTGCGGGACCAACATATGGGGTACACTCTATTAGAGGCAGCCCAGCGATAAAAAGCAAGGAAGGACTGTGCACCTTGTCAAACTAGCCCTGGAGGAGCGAGGAACCACACGCCGGTTCCGTGGCGAGAGACCCTGAAGATGTTGTCGAGGAGGGACCAGTGTCTCCAGTAGCTCCATGGAGCTGGGCCCTGTCAGGTGATGGGGAAAGAGAAAACCCGACTGCCGAAGCCAAAGCAAGGCGAGGGCCTGCAGCCAAAGACGCAAGAGAGAGCCTGCTGCTACCGAGCCGCTGAGGACAGGACAACAAGTGCAGAAGCAGTACGGTAGCCTCGCTCTACTCCCAAGACAGACCATGACAACATTTCCCAAAGGTAGGGAAAGGGTTTGGCTGGCGGGACACCGAGGGGGCCAAACAGAATAACGAGACACATACCAATATCCCGAGAAGCAAAAATGGATATTGAAAGAACTGTAAAAACTGAAATGAACTTTACAAAGTATCTTATGTGGAACAGTAACTGGCAGGAGAGTAAACCAGGTCTATTCAATTGAAAATTAAGTGAAGTAGAGGCAGAGGGCCTGCGAAAGCAGCACACGAGGGTCTTGGACGCATATGAAGTTGGAGAAACCCTGCCAGAACATTACACCAGAGTCTGAGACCAATACGAAGTCAGGCAAGCCCTGTAAAACCAGCCCACAGGGGTCAAGGACCCACACAAGTCAGAAGAAGTACACAATCGTGGGCCAGGGGTCCACAGCAAGTCATGGAGATCCTGAGATAATATAAAGGGGTCTGGGGACCACACAAAAGAGAAGCAAATTACAGAACAAGTCAGGGCGATCCTGAGACAGCCCAGAGGGGTCAGCGACCCACGTAAGAGTGAAAGAGAGATACAAGAGGCTAAAACAAAGGGGTCGTGTAACCATTGCCAAAAGAAGAAACATTTTCTGGAATGTAAGATCTACATTCAAGTGTGGCAAGTGTGATGAATCCTGTAGAATCTTTGCTAATTCCCTGGCGATTACTTCCTCCCATGTGGCCAGGGGACGACAGCTGCTATCTGATCCTGACCCTGGGGGTGGTAATATGAGGGAGGATCATGGGGAGGAGACAACTGCCGGGGCAGGTGGTGACTCCACTAGACGAGACGCGGCATTCCCCCCTTTCTTCTGAAAAGCCTATGACACACAAACCTCTGATGGCATACTGCCATTCTAGTGAAAACCCCATTCATACCTCCAAAATACACCACGCACGCATAACATCTACTGTTTCTGGTGTTTTTCTAAATAGAACTTCTAAACAACCTTATTTTAGATATCCCATAAACTCTAGGGACTTCAACTCCCATAAAGCCTCAAGTATTGAGACGAGGAAGAGAAGAAAGAAGCTGATGCAGATTGAAAGAAACCCAAAGTTGACTGTGCAGACTAGTAGTTTGGTTAAATCACAAGTGCAGGACATTTCAAAATGGCATCCGCAATCAAAGTGAAGACAGAACGGGAGAGGACCGTGCCGAAAGAAGTCGAGAGAACAGGCACATCTATGCGGCAGCTTGCAAACGCGGGAATCACATACCAGCATGCCAGGAAAGAAGGAGAGACCCAGCAGGCACTTTTGGAGGACCATTGGAGTACCAGGAGCAGCACCGGAGCTCTCGCACATATGGCTGTGCCGAAAAGCAGCATTCTCCAGTCCAGGTCACAGTGGGCAGCCGGCAGGAGATCGTGGAGCTGAAAGAAATAATGGAGAAACTTCTGCAGTGCACAGAAGGCCTTCCCCGAGAGGCCTTCTGGTCCATATCTGATTCCATTCTACCTCTGTGATTGGTTCACCCATATTTCTTTCCCAGGAATGTTTATATGGAAGATTGTCTGCTTGTTGCGCTCTGTCAAGCCGTCTGTATATTCTTGATATTCCCTTCACTGTCCCCTCGTCCTGCATAGTTAATTCTAGACAGATGGGGGACCTCGTTCCGTCTCTTTTCACAGCTGGGTGGGAGAACCAGTGCCTTATTTGTATGTATTTGAATCTTTCTTTTTCACTAATATCAAATTTCTCTTTACACTCCGTGAAGGGTCTCGGGTCACCACCCAGAAACATCTCCCCCAGGGTCAGAGAATCCGCTCCGCTCCAACCCTTTCAGAACTTCGGTTGTAGGCCCAGAGTAAAATCTGTATTGTGTGCAAGTGGGGAGAATGGGTCCAGGCCTCGACTGATCTCCTTCATTCGCATCGCTCTGTCCCAATACCGCAGGGATACCCTAGTAGACTCTAACAGTTCCCCACCCTGATTCGCAGGATCTAGGGCTCAGGGCCTGGAGCGCTAACAATGGAATTGGAGAAACTGCCTGTTCAATTCCACACCAGCCTTTTTTGTTCCCTTGTCTCGACCAATTGAGCATCGGGCCAACTGTGCCGACATGATATATCTCTCAATGTCAGGGACTCCCAAGCCTCCTAGAAGAGGGGCACGTGTCGGGATGCCTCTTTGAATTCTAGGTCTCCCCCTCCCCCATATGAACTTGAAAATTGCATTCTGGAGTTCTTTAATTAGGTGAGGCGGAATCTCAGTGGGTATCGAGCTCACTACATATAGAAGACGGGGGAGGAGAGACATCTTTACTGCTGCTATTTGTGCGAACCACAATAGTTCCTGATTGTCCCTCTTTGTAAATCCTCCTTCAGCTGTTTCCAAAGAGGAGGGATATTTACTTTAAATTGGTTCCCGTTACCCTACCTAAACAGATCCCCAAGTATTCTAGGGAATCTTTCTCCCAACTTAAGGGAAAAATTGCCCTCATCTCTTCGATCACCTCTGGGTCTTCTTCTGAGATGTTCATCGCTTTAGATTTAGAGTAGTTCACTGCAAACCCTGATGTGATGGCAAATTTCTTTAGTTTTGCTATGACCTTCGGTAGGGTATTCCTGGTGTCCCCCATGTAGATCATCACATCATCTGCGTATAATGCTATTTTTTGGATTTTGTTCCCAGCTCCCCGCGTTACAAATGCCATATCATATCATATCATAGCTAGTACCCCCTTTATTTCTGAATCTTCTCTAAATTGGAGTGCTGAGGGCTCCATCACATTGCGAAGATTGATGGGAATAGGGGATATCCCTGATGGGCCCCTCTGGATGTCCACCTGTTTTGATTTCAGGCCATTCACCAGGAAGTGTGTGGATGGGGATTGGAAATTAGCCAGTATCATCTTACTAAATGTTGGCCCGCACCCAAACCCTTCCAGGACTTATTTTAGGTACTCCCAGTGTAAAGTGTCGAAGGCCTGCCTGGCATCTAGGGCGGCTAATGAAAATTTCTGTTTGGATCTCGTTCCCCATTCAATTATATCTATGGCCCTTCTGACATTATCTTGCGTATGTCTCCCTTTAATAAACCCGCTTGGTCTTCATGAATGATGCCCGGGAGGACTCTCGCCAATCTATTTGTGATTATTTTGGCATATAGTTTTGCGTCTGTATTTAGGAGCGTAATCGGGCAGTAACTCGAGAATTCTAAGGGGTCTTTCCCTGGTTTTAGGGTTAGGATCGTCAGTGACCTTGCCATGTCTAAGGAGACCGACCCCGTCTCTCTGATGTAATTGAAGAGGTGGGTAAGGAGCCTCTGGAGTTGGGCCCAAAATATTTTATAGTAGCCATTCCCCAGCCCGTTCGGCCCCAGTGTTTTATTCCCCGATAGTGCTGATATAGCGTCATTGATTTCTTGGGACGTGATTATTCCCCCAAGCTCATCCCTATCTTGTTCAGAGATTTGGGGTAACAGGGTTGACAGAAGATAGTATCTTTGGTCTGTCCCATTTAGGTTTTCTTTACCTAATAGCTCTTCATGGAACTGGACCATTGTTTCCAACTTATCCTCTTCAGACCTACTTATATCTCACTTTTTGTTCTTAAGACCTACAATATTGTTACGGGATCTTTGTTTATTCAACTTGGCTGCGAGAAATCTGTTAGCTTTCCCCCCATGTACATAATACCATTGCTTGGTGTGTAGTAGCGACTGCGCTATGCGGTCCCCCATAGGGTGTTCTAACTGGCCGCGGGTTTTCTTTAGCTCTCGCCATGATTTTCGGGATTGTCGACCTTTATGGGTATCTTCAGCCTCTTTCAGTGCCTTTTCCAACTTTTGAGTTATTAGGGCCCTTTCTCTATAATGTGCCGCCGTTTGTGCTATAAATTCGGCTCTTATTACTGCCTTACTTGCATCCCATACTATTTTCCAGTCAACCTCCCTGTTGTCGTTTTCTTTGAAGTAGTTATTTATTGCTCCCTCCATATGAGCCCTAAGCGCTATATCCCGCAGGATCAGTTTGTTCCTTCTCCAAGGAGGAGGCTGTTTACCTCCCTCCTTTTCTGTTTCGATACCTACTATTACCGGGGCATGATTCGATAGGTATTGTACCCCAATCTCCACCTTTGTCCACTGGGGGATAAGGGTAGCTGAGACTAGGACCATATCTACTAGAGTATCCCCTATGTACAGCAGGATAGTGAGTGTACTCTGTTCTTTTCATGGAAAAAGCGCCAGGTCTTCATTACACCCAGATCCCTAAAGAATTTCCCCAGGGCTTGTCTATTCCTGGAGTCTGCTGCTGTAGGTGGTAGCGTTTTATCTAAGTTAGGGTCCATTACGCAGTTAAAGTCCCCCCCTATGATAGTCTGCCCTTCGCACCAGCTTCCTATCTTCTGCAGGAGCGCGGTCACACAAACATCTTGCCTGTCATTGGGTGCATATACCGCAAGGATTGTGTATGTTCTCCCTTTGATTGACCCTTTAATACCCAGGTATCTCCCTTACACATCACGGATCATATGTTGCTTCTGAAATCCCAGGTCTTTCTTGAGCAGAATAGCCACCCCTTTCATTTTCGAGCCACTAGAGGCGAAGTATTGCTGGGGGTAGGACCTACTCCGGAGCCTTTTCTTATCAACTTGTAGCAAGTGAGTCTCTTGCAGGATCACTATTGCTGCATGCATCTTTACGAGTCTGCCGAGGATTGCCCAGCGCTTCTTAGGATAATTAAGCCCCTGTAAGTTTAGCAATATTATTATCGTTTCTGCCATAGGAACGTGGGTTTCTCAATTTGTACTTGCCATTCTTTAGTGCCTTTAGGATCTTTTCCCACCTCAGCTTCCAGGGACTTTCTTCTCTCCCCCGTACGCACTCCAGACCTCATGTCTTATTCAGTATATTCCGTCTTATTCCATCCTCTCATTAATCAACTTAGAAACTCCACCCCCCCCCCCCGCCCTCCACCCCCCGCTCTCCCTTTGAGGGCTCCCGTGGCCTGGGGACTTTGGATCCATCCCACATGTCTCCTTCGGACCATGGGCCACCTTCGCCCTCCTTTTAAACTTGTGCCGGGATTGGAACATATCCCGAACTGGATTCCAATGATGAACGAACTACCTGCCGCTGTGCAGGAGTCTTATGTATATCCTTGTGACCTATCAGCTTTGACTCTGTGTTTCACAGCCGACCGTTCCAGTGTCTGCTTTGTTTTGTTTAGTCCTCGGGGATTCTCTCTCATGATATTTGATTGGGCCGGTCAACTTCTTTTCCCTGCTCGCTCTCTTTTTCCTTTCTGTTGACCATTCCCAGTGGTTCTACTGGCTGCAGGAGGCTCTGTGTTGGGGACTAACTTTCACTTGGCTGCTCCGCTCATCTTCTATCCGTAGCAATAAGAGACCCTCCTCGCATGTACCGATTCTCCATTGTTTCCCCTCCCATGGGAAGGTGAGGCCAAATGGGTAAGTCCACCTGTATGTTATTTGCTTTGCTTGTAGGGCTTTCGTCACCGGTTGCTTGAGCCTCCTCTTATGGAGAGTGACCAGTGCCAGGTCTTGGTATAAGTGTATCCGTCCACCGTTGATCGTGAGCTCTTTGTGGGTGCGTGCAGCTCTAAGGATGTCTTCTTTTAGGCCGTAGGATGTCATTGCGATTAAGACATCTCTGGGCCTAGCTCCCGGTTCGTTCCTCTTGGGCCCCACTCGATGGATTCTGTGAAACGCAAATCTCTCTGGGGGATGGGGAGGTATCATTTAGAATACTGCTAAAGCAGTGTTGCAGGGTATCTCGCACGTCTTTGTCCAGGATAGTTTCCAGGAGGCCTTTGACCCTTATATTGGACCTCTGAGATCTATTTTCGGTATACATGCATTTCGCCGACCTATTTTTGGTCGTGGTACTTTTCATCGCCGGATTTTACATCGCCAGAAACCCTGTTTATTAATTTTTTTATTTTGGGGGGTGTTTTGTTGGGGTTGGGGTATTATTATAATAGTAAGGGGGGGCTGGGGGGTACCCCCCATAATAAAAAAAAAAACAAAAACAGGGTTTCTGGCGATGTAAAATCCGGCGATGAAAAGTACCACGACCAAAAATAGGTTGCGAAATCACGTAGAACCCTATTTTCAAGGTCTTCAGCTTGAAGTTCTAGATTGTTTGTGGCCCTGGCGACCTGGTCCAGTAAGATGTTACTCTGCTTTGATTCCTCCGCCAGGCATGACAGACGGTTTTCAACCACATCCACTCTATCCCCCAGGTCGTTCATTTCTTTCCTGACCTCTTGAAGCTAAGTTTTCAAGTCCTCCTTCATCAGTTCCAGATGACTCTGGAACATATTTGTTAGCCTGGTTTTCATCCCCTTCAAGCAGCGTAACAGTTCCTCCTTATCCGAGTTCATCTTAGATTGGAGACAGAGAGCAAATTGCTATGGGAAGACCCTCTGGAGAGGGGGGAGCGAGACACTGTTTCGCATTCCAACACCTCTCAAGTTGATTTTCTTGGCTCTTTGTGGCATTCTGGTTCTCGTGTGGGTGCTTTTGGTTTTGATCCCTGGCATCGAGACCACCCTGCGTGGAGCTACTGTGCGGAGAGGTCCCTCCGTGTTACTACTGCAAGAGAGGGTTCACCGGTCTTCTGTCAGAGATCTTGTTGACTGCTGGGTGGCTCTTCCCTCTCCCCCGGTACACCCCTGTGCCTGCCGCTGCCTCACTTCCGTTTGGATGCTCTCCGCTCTTCCTCCGTCTCCGGGACTCTTCCAGGATCTCCTTCGCTCAGGGGCCGGGACAGGTTAGGGCCACTCATGGAGACAATGACGGGACACTCCCATTTGTAGGAACTCTACATGCGTAGGGATCAGTATGGGAGCTTTTGGGATTTGCAATTGCCACCCCTCTGGGTCCCCGGTTTGGGGAGGGGTCCCCCTCCCCCACCCCCAGCTGTTTCGTGAGACTCAGAAGGTGCCGGGTCCGGGCTATCCTCTAACCCCCCTCCTCCTGCTGCCAGTGTTCCAGTTCGGGGGAAAGCCCAGTTAATATTCCCTGGTCGTGTGAGCGTAGGGGCAATGCTGAATATCTTGGCACCAGCACTATAACCCAGGGGGCATCTGATTCACCACTCACAGGTATTTATGGTCAGTCACCCAGGCTCCCGTTGGCTGGTTTCAAGCTTAAGAGTCTTACTGGGTTGTCTGGTGGGGGAGCAAATGTCTAAGTTCCCAATCCAGCCTGGCTGTCTCCCTCACCCCTCCTCCAGGGAGTTCTGGCTGTCGTGGGGGCTGGGTGTAGGTAGCCCCACTTGGTCTAGGCAACGCGGGGTGTAAATGGTTCACCCAGACCTACCCTGGTGCTGTATGCTGGGGTCGCTCACCTCCGCTTGCCCACTTACTTGTCACACGGTACGCCAGGGTCTCCCCACTCCCTCCTTACGTACTGCCAGGGTCCGATCTGCTCACAAACCACGCAAACTCGGTCGCTGGGACCTCTGACGTTGCAGGATCCGCCGTGGTTGTCTCGCGTAAATCTTCCAGGAGCCCCCACCCCGCTCGCTCTCACTGGTGCGGTGGAACTGAACGGGCCCCGGATCCAACCCTCCCTCGAGGGTCACTATCCCCGGCAGGCGACTCCTAGCCTGGGTCGTCCAATGCCCCTCAAGCTGGTCTTACTCTGCCCGGCGTCAGACAGTTATTTTCGGACGTCCGCTGCTTAGGTAACTCTTCTGGAGCAGCGCGGCCAGGCTTCACAGACTTTTCGGACACCTACGCCGCACCACGCGGTTGCAATGTGTTTCGCCCACGTATGGCAGGCGGGTTCGCACAATGAGGAAGCAGCCCTGGTTTTCAGATTTCCCAATTGTCAAGTCGATATTCCGGGGTAGAGGAGCGGGACTCGGCGAGGGATCCCCCCGCCTGCCTCTACAGGCGGCGCGCCCCCGTCTAAATGTTTTTTTTCAGGAGCTTAATGTGTTATTGATCATCGTAATAAGAACTCTTGTAACTCAAGTATAAGGAAACCAAGGAGGAGCTGAATGTTATAAAACCCTTTTGTGAATCCAGTACAAAGAAACCAAGACAGAGTTGAATGCTATGGAATGTATTATTTGCACAAGAACTTTCCGAACATGATTTAAAGAGATACTTTTGCCATCCTACCTGAACATCAAGAAACTGTTATTTGAAAGAGACACTTTTGCCATTCAGCCTAAAAATCCAGTGTAGGGGAACCTCTGGATCCAAGGGTTTCTCCTTGGAAAATGCTTTTCTGCTGGATGTATTCATTTACTTTTGATTATGAACCTTTTTTTGCCAACTCTAAGTCAGAGACATTTCCTTACACTGTTAGTTGTTTATGTCTAGTGTGAGTGCCAGATTAGAATGTTTTCGACACAAGGACAGTTTTATAAGTTTAATGACTTGACACAGACTGATCTTTAGTTTTAATTTCCTAGGCAGGGAAACTCTCCTTAGTATAGGGATAGAGAGGCGTTAGCCAAACCCATTTCTGTTTAATAAACATGTCTGAAACTGATAATGTAGAAATGTAAATGCAACTATGCCATCTGATTATATATTGGCCTAAGCGCACTCGTACCACTTTCGAATCATGAAACAATGTCGCAACATGTGAACCTGAAACCATTGCTTGGGAAGCCATTTTGTGTAAGGAGGCCATTTTGAGTTTTTGTTCTGCTCTCTGCTCATAGCATATATATATATATATATATATTCTGGTTTTCAACATGAGCACAGTAACCGACCGCTGCTTGAACTTTGAGTTGCTTACATAGTTAAGAATGCCAGGCTGCCACATTAATTGTTTTGTCTTATAATGAGAGAACCTTGAAGCTGTAGATAAGCACGAGTAATCTGCAAACCCAGGTGCCGTTCTGTCTAGTTGGGCTATTATAACAGGCAGCTAGAAAGAATTATACATGACTGTATGTGCTCCCCGCAGCAGTTGTTATTCATTTCTGCTTCAGAACTGCCTGGCCTTAGCACAGAGAGATAACATTGGCTGGTAAGGCAAGGAATGCCACCTCGTTATAGGGAACATGATATGCTTTCCTTCATCCAGATACACCTGGTTCTCAGATAGTAAATTGTCTTGACACTGGCAGCAAGAGTGTAGAATGTTTTAGTATAATGAATTACGTAGTAACCCCTTGAACCCTAGTCTGGTAATGTCTGAACAAAGGGGGCCGGGCAATGCCTTCTAATGCTGTGAAGTTTGCTATATATGTGCCTGTTGTACCAGTGCTCGCTCTCTCTCTCTCTCTCTCTCTCTCCTCACGGTGTCCGCCTTCTTACACATCGTGGGTCACTGAGATCCATTTGGTCAAATGCTATTATTGAATAAATATATTTGACTTTGGATCCTCGTGACTGGCGTGTCATTAGTATATGGTTGGATGCCTTAATTCCGCTCTTTGAACCGTCAATAAATCTATACCTTTGTGTCCGCCTCTCATTTCTGATCCTTCACACAGGATAGTGAACCAGACTTGACACTGCACTTGCGAGCTGGAGACAGAGCAGGGGAAAAGACTCCCCACTGATACTTGGGAATTGTGTTTTTGTGCTAAGAAGGTCTACAGTAAAGTCTGGCAGGGTAGTACACCAGACCTGATACTACATTTGTGAACTGGAGAGAAGAATTGGGGAAGAACACCCTATCCCCCGATACTTGGGATAAGAACCTTTAAGTTAAAGAACCACTCAATGTGTTTTTTCATCAAGAACTAAACATTTGAAATCTGTGTCCAGAACGAGAGAATCCTCCTTCTCGATCAAGAAGACACCCAGTTTTTCCTCAGTTAGCGATAGAGTGTAAGGGACGGAAATAGGTTTGGACACAGGATGGTGGATATTGTACTTTACTGAATATCCTGACAGAGTCCTCAGTATTTTTCTTGGTTCCATGTGATAATATCCCCGCAAAAATATCGCCATACAAAAATGTCGCCATATTTCTGCAGCGATATTACCCCATGGAACCTGCGGGGGACACCCCCGCAACCCCCATATATTTTAAAGGGAGCGAGGGACACCCCTGCACCCCCCCCACCCATTTACCCCATAAATTATTCCCACCAAAAATATTGCCTATGGCCGTTCCCGACGACCATATGTACGGCAATATTTTTGGTAGGGATAATATTACCTGATACCTTTTTCTTGAGGTAGGGCAACCCCTCATAGAAATAGGACAAGATAGGTATTTCCTTTTCTTTTCTTTTTATATAAATACAAGTCTTTGCCAACAAACATCCCACCACTGTGTTATAGTCGTACTTCTGCACCCTGATAATCAATATAGTAGTATATGTACAATCACAAATTGTAATCTCAAAATGGAAAACATACCTGCACTAAAGACAGAGACAGCTAGTAACACACAGCCTGTAGCTGGGAGATTTAAAGAGATAGAGTGCCATCATTACTGGGAGGATATTGTCAATAATGCACTTTATATCACAGGTGCATATGAAAACACTCAACTCAAAATAAGGTGAAAACTTACCTGAGCTTACGTCATAAGGTACCAAAAGATTAGCCTGTGCTGAATTCCAGATGCTGCAATACAAGAAAGACTGTATTTCTTACAAAACAATATGTTCACAATGAGGTAGGGGATTTCTTGGTGTATGTATATAATTAAAATCACTACTGGTGGTGACAGCCACACACAGGTCCTCTTTGCGAGTTGGAGTGCTCATGTGCAGATTCTTTGGGGAGCCCTTGGTTATCTTGTTGGTCTTCCTTGCATCACATCTGCTTATTATTTTATTTTATTTTTCCCAATTCCTTGTTTGTTCCTAGGACACAATGGGCCTCATTACGAGGTTGGAGGTAGCCATGCCCTTAAGAAGGGCATGGCTACCCCCAAACTGGGGCCCGGCTCCAGGTCGTGAGAAAGGGGAATTACCGGGCCATTCCGACCATGGAGGGCTTGGTAATTTCCCTTTCGCGAGACCCGGAGCCGGTATGTCCCCATTCCCATTTGAGCCCCCATAGGGCTCAATGGGAATGGGGAGGATGGTAGCAGTGGTACCGTTCATAACGGTACCAATGCTACAATCCTGGTTTGCTTGCGGGTGCCGCTCTGCACGCCTGGTCTGACCAGGCATCCAGAGCGGCACCCGCGAGCAGACTCGTAATGTTGCGGCATGGCAACAACGGCGCCGGTAGCACTACCGGCGCCTTGGTTGCCTTACCGCAACAGTCGTAATGAGGCCCAAAGTGCTTTCTGGCTTTCAAGTTTACTCTATGTACTTTTTAATTCTAGTGTTGTGCATTGTTTAGTTTGCAATGAATTCCCTTGTACTATCATAAGAGTGCCACTGCCACTGTATCAAGGTAGGCAGTGAAGCAGGTCAGGTGATGATGATGTTTGATCCCTTCTGACCTATTTCAAGATTTAATGCGTGTATGGAGACAGGCTGTTATCCATCTTCATGGAAAAGGGGCATTATCTTTCCCATTTTTAAGGGGGTCCCGGCGTGCCCGATATCGTATAGACCAATATTGCTTTTAGATACTACTTTCAAGATTTTTGGTAGAGTTTTGTTGGGGCTAACAGAGGCCTGGCTCTCTGAGGAGTCAGTCCTTTCCGATTTGCAGTTTGGTTTTCATCCCAGGGTGGGCACTATGGAGCAGAGTCTCAATCTGTACTCATTGGTGTCAGATTCAGTTTTCTGTAAGGGCGAAGGGATGTATCTTGAGTTCATGGACCTGAGCACGGCCTTTGACAAAGTTGTGGGCCGTGCACGGGTGCATGGGCTGCCTGGGGGATATCTTAAAGATATTGATGGAAGTACATAGAGAAAATGAGGCCTGTGTGCACAGTGGGCCAGGGGGACGCTGCATGGGATGCTTTACAGTCGTGTATGGTGTCCACCAGGGAGGTGTTTTGGCACCTTTATGCTTTTGTTTGAATACCAATGGGCTCCTAAAGGCTTTGGTTGACATAAAGGCTGATTATCTAGCTTTGGGGAGGGGGGACGGGTAGGGTGTTTTCTGTAATGGCATATGCGGAAGATACTGTGTTGCTAGCCAGGACTCCAAGAGCACTGCAGATTCTAATTACAGCGTATGCGACTTTCATGGGAAATTTGGAGCTCAAGATTAATACTAAGAAATCGGCTGTAATGGCCTGTGTGGGCAGAAAGCAGACGGCAAAAATGCGTGCTATGTTGTGCAATGGGGAAATCATCCTGAGGGTGAAGGAGTTTGATTACCTGGGTATCATATTCTCAGAATCCCTCACAGGGTTGGCACATTTGAAAAAACAGTCCGTCAAATTAACCCAAAAAGTAGGAGGAATTTCTCGCTTTCTGTCTCATTGTCACGGCCAACCACTAGATGTTGTCCTTAAAATATATTGTGCCCACTTAAAAGCTGTCACCCTGAATGGAGCTCCATTATGGGGCTTTCAAAAAGCCCATGAAGTTCAAGTAAAGGAGAATTTGTTCTTCAGAAGGCTACTGGGACTCTACCTGTATTTCCCTTCATAGGGAATTGGGTATGGAATTTTGGGAGGACCAGTGGGCGTTGGCTCCAATAACCTTTTGAATTCAAATTCGGACAAATGAAGGTGCCTCACTCTGCCATTTTAAAATTAGGTCTCTAATGTCCAGGGAAGGCTGGAGAAGAATCCTGTGGCTTGAATATATTGACAAAGCTCTGTGCGAGGGCAATATAAGGGTGCTTCTCCCCAGATGAACTTCTGATCAAATCCCAGATGAGGGGGTATAAATTCTTTCTGGGGGATGTATTTACAGTCAGTCAAAAAAGTGTATTCGGATGCAAAGATCCATTAAACATACAGATAAAACAACATTACAAACTCCCCCAAAAAAAAGTTCAATTTCATATTTTAAAAGATTTTCCTTAAAAGTCTAGTACAATAATCCATATAATTCATTAATAAATCAGTTCATATTAAAAAAATGACATTATGAGATTATACAAAACCACTGTTCCAATGTTCCATTCCTTACAGAGAGAAAATAAATTGTCACTGAGGAAGCACATCCCCTTCTATTCTACCGTTACATTAAGAGCTTCCATCTCCCTGGAGCCTCATCAGCCCCTTTCTGAAATACATTGCTCTCTTCAAAAAAGAAAGCAATGCCCAGGCAGTATAGATAGTGTCTGCACTCAAAAGAAAAATGAGTGCTGCCTTATAGTTGCGGATCTCTGCCTTCTTTAGGGGCGTTAACAATGTAGTTCTCGGCGCACAGCAAATGGCCGCCTGAAGGGAGAGCTCCGGCTCGGCCAGAAAATCCTACGGCTAAATATCCTTCCTGAACCGTTCTACATACTTTGGAGGAGTAGAATCCTGTGGCGGGGGGTCTCTTACACACACCCTCCAAAAATCGGACAAAACCGCAGCTGGGCTGCCGAGAAATCCTGGTCGGAAGAAACACCGGAAGGAGAGAGACAGCGACGCCGCCCGACGGCTCCGTGGCAGACTCACTAGAGGCCGCAGGAGGAGCGGGCCGCAGTGGGGGAGGGGCGCGGCGGCGAGCGGAGAGTCACGGAGCCTTCCGGAAACCAACGTCGACCCGGTCTCGCTGAGCCGGTGCTCGGGGAGAGCCCCGCTGCTGTACTTGGCCCCGGACCCGGCCGCCCTCCTGTGGGACCGGACCTGACCCGAGCAGGGCGCCTTGGTAAGGCGCGGTAGAAATCACCGCCGGCCGGCGGCACAAGTGAGTGGGACTCCCTGGCCCCCCCATCCCTAACAAGCATAACACGCGGCTCAACAAACACGACAGGACCCACGCTGCGTAGGCACAACGTGGAGGCCCAGGGGGACTATTCTGGGTTCCAATAACTCCCCGTGGGGTGTACAACGTAAGCCCGGGTGCGTCGGTGAGGCAGCCGGCTGGGTACCCACGTGTATCGGACTCCCCAGGTGGCTGTGACGGGAAGAACAAGCGGAGGGGGACAGATATCCGAACCAGGAGCGGATACACGAGACATAGAACCCCCATACTGTCTGGATCCTAGTCAACGACGCATTACGTGGGAGGATTCGACCCACTTCATCATCCTATATGGGCCGCACTGAAAAAAAGGGTGCAGGAGGCTAAAAGGTTGGCCCTATGGATTCCTTCGCTAACTCCCAATCATGCGGTGTGCCTGGTGGGCCACATCAGCCCCCGGACAGGCAGGAAGATGACCCCCTGGAACGCTTGGCGACGCTGGTCCAAAACGGGTTCATGGCTGTAAACGTCAAGCTGGACGATATAGTGGCAACGATCGGATCCTTGAAGGCCAGAGTGGAGAAGGAGAGCTCACGAATAACGGACACGGAGAATAGAATCAGTGCAAGTGAAGATACAATATCCCAGCATGGCCGAGACATAGCCCAGCTGCAGATTGAACTGCGGAAAACCCAGAGCAAATGCGAGGATTTGGAATCCAGATCCCGCAGAAACAACATACGGATTGTTGGGGTCGCGGAGACCTTCGGCAAGGGAGACATGGAGCGGCAGGTGGAACACCTTTTGAAAGACGTCCTTGGTTCTGAATCTCTCTCGGAACATTTCCTGGTTGAAAGGGCCCACCGCATCCTGGCACCACCACCGAAGCCCGGGGCACCGCCTCGTACCATCATAGCACGCATCCTCAACTATCGAGACAGAGATGCAATCCTCCGGCTCTCCAGGGAGAAAGGCACGTTGCACTTCGAACACAATAGAATCCACATTTACCCCGACTTCTCTGCTGGGGTGCAGGCACAACGCAGATCCTATGAGCCGGTGAAAAGACAACTACGGATGCGGAGGGTACCTTATGCCCTGATCTTTCCCGCGAAGATCAGAATCCAACATGGAGGCAGGGCCCATTTCTTTGAAAGCCCCAATGAGGCCATGGCATACGTGGAGGCCTCCATCCCTCTACCTCCCAGGGACAGGACACACGATAAAAACGCCGGGAACCAGCCGGGAGTGGAGGGGCTGGATGCGGCAGACTGAAGGACTTGTACCGCCTAAATCATGCCACGGGGAAACGTGAATCAATACAGAGAACGGCCTGGACACAAACTTAATGTAGGTCCGAGCCGTGAGCCCCCGACAAGGTGGCCAGATAGCGACAGCAGCTACCCTCAGGAAAGTTCCAAGTTTATTTCAGGGGTATGCCCATTGGGGGAATCCCGAGTGTTATTGGGCAACATCGTCAGGTTGGGGTAGATGATGTGGGGAGGGATTCAAGAAGTTGTGATAAAATTCATTCTGTTGGGATCTATGGGAATCATGTAGGGGGAGGAATCTGGGGAGCCCAGTTGGAAGGGTGTTACAAGTTAAAAGTGGTGGTCACAACGCTGCACATGACAATCGCCCGGGAAAAACCGGAACAAGAATGATGAGATTAACACACAGCTATGGCACGTGCCGGAGTAAAAGATAAGGGACTGAAGTTAAAACTCCTCACATGGAACGTTAGGGGTCTGAACAATCAAGCTAAATCTAGAAAGCTGGGAGCCTACATTACTAGGCATTGCCCGAAGGTGGTCATGCTGCAAGAGACTCATGCACTCCGCAAAGTAAACACAGCCTTTTTGAAGAACTGGGGACACAATCGATACTATACAGAATACTCCACACAGGCGAGGGGGGTTCTGACCCTTATACACCCCTCTGTTGGCTTTCGATACGGAAAAAGCAAAGTGGATATCCAGGGACGCTTCGTCATAGTATGGGGGAGCATAGCGGGAAGGGAGGTGGTGCTGGTAAACACACATGGGCCGAACATGGACGATCCCGATTTCTATGTGAATGTGGTACATGAGATAGGATACACGGGACTTGAACAAATTTTGTGGGGGGGGGATTTTAACACTATCCTTGACGTTACGTTAGATCGTTCCAGTACAAAGCATCGAGCACTCTCTAGGGCGGCAGAGATGCTGTCACAAATGGCACTGGTCGACTCTTGGAGAACAATACATCCACATAGGAGACAATACACATTTTATTCATCAGTGCATGACACCGAGTCCAGAATAGACTATTGGTTGATTTCATCGGACCTCTTACACCAGATAGACAACTGTGAAATACTTCCCCGTACTTTTTCAGACCACTCCCCTGTAATGATGACAATTATACTAGGAAGCGTAAAACCCCAAGCCAGAATATGGAGGATGCCACCAGATATCCTTACCGACCCAGGGGTAGCGGAGTCATTACATATAGAGGTAGGACATTTCCTCGACACCAACAGGGGTTCAGTGAATAGCTGTCATACCCTGTGGGAGGCCTTTAAGGTATGGGTGAGGGGTATACTGCTTTCTAAGTCCACAGGTATGCTGAGGGCAGTTCGGATAGAGCTGGAGGAGGTGGAGAAACGCCTGGGGAACCTGGAGGCTAGATACACTGACAAACATGATAATGAAACCCTCTCAGATATCAATCGTAACTTGTTAGAATTCAACAAACTAGCTATCAGAGAACTACTGTATATGTCAACCCCTCATAGGGCACGCAGATATGGTGAGGGCAACAGAGCAGGGCGCACCCTGGCCAATTTACTGAAAGCCGAGAGGCAACACACACCGATCTCCAGTATACTGATAGAGGATGGTTCAGTGGTCACTAGCGAAGAAGGGATTAATAGAGAGTTTACTCGGTACTACTCAAATCTCTATTCCAATCACGACTCGAAATCGCCCGAAGAGGTGGAGGCATACCTCCACGGCATCACCCTCCCAACGCTGCCCACGGAATACAGGCTGGCATTGGACCAACCCTTGACCACTGAGGAAATCGCCGATGCGATCAAATCATTGGCCAACGGTAAGGCACCGGGCTCGGACGGGCTTGCTGCAGAATTATATAAGGAGCTTAGCGAGGAACTAACCCCGGTGTTACTGTCGGTATGGGAGGAGGCTGTGGAGGTGGGCACCCTTCCACCATCAATGAGAGAAGCCATAATCACAGTATTGCTGAAGCCCAGGCGACCATCCAATGAGATGTCTTCTTATCGACCCCTATCCCTGCTTAACTGTGATGCTAAAATATTTGCTAAAATTCTGGCCACTAGACTTCTTCCCCACATGCCCACATTGATACACCCCGACCAGTGCGGCTTTATCCCTACTAGATCGACGGCCCTTAACCTTAGGAGGCTGTTCGGTATAATGGCCCAGATAAAACCGGAAGCCCAGGCAGTAGCTGTTTCACTTGACGCTGAAAAGGCGTTTGATTCGGTGTCATGGCTCTATCTGTTCAAAGTGCTAAGGAAATTCGGTATAGGTCCATACTTTCTGAGATGTGTCGGTCTGTTATACTCGGACCCAGGAGCCAGAGTACTGACCAACCGCTTGCTGTCTGACTGGTTTAGGCTGGGTAGAGGTACGCGGCAGGGATGTCCTTTTTCCCCTATATTGTTTGCCCTCACGATTGAACCAGCTGCGGCAGCAATCAGGGAACACCAGGGGCAGAGGGGCATAACAATGGCTGGCTTGACCCAATCAATTTCCCTATATGAGATGACACATTGTTATATATCCGAGAACCAGATGTACATTTAGGCCCTGCGATCGAAACAATACATGAGTTTGCTGAGTACTCGGGCTATAGAACCAACAGGGCTAAATCCGAGATATTCCCCTTAACCCCCGCCACGAGATGTCCGATCGACACATATGGTCTGCAATGGTCTCCCACCAGGATCAGATATCTAGGAATAGTTGTGTCGGGGGGAGCGACCTCTCTCTATGCTGACAATCACGACCAGCTATTGAATAGCATATCTATCAAACTCAAGTTATGGACACAACTCCCCATCTCACTCATTGGTCGAGTGGCCATACTAAAAATGGTAATACTCCCGAAATTGCTATATATATTCACTAATATTCCGTTGTGGCCGGGGGCACAGTTCTTTGCAACCCTTCGATCCTTGGCGGTGGAATTTGTCTGGGGAGGGAGCACAGCGAGAATGAAGTGGGAAAAGATGGTGGAGCCATATGACAAAGGGGGAATAGCTGCCCCAGATTTTGAGTTGTACTATCTAGTGGCGCAGGCCCAATTTATCAAATACTGGTACGATGAGCTAGATACCTCCCCACACGTTGTTATCGAAAAGCACGCTGCTCTCCCCACCGATATACGGTCCATAATCTTCAATAAGAAATATAAAGATGACTGCCCCTTCCACCCGGTTAGTATTACAGTACACGCATGGTCTAGACTCTTCCGCAGGCTCGGGATTGCAGCTCCTTATTGCTCAGAAGCACCCTTCTGGAACTTCCCCGGTATAGCACCATCCTATGACCCGGGTATCCGCACAAATTGGGATCCAGAGGGGGAATTTAAACTCCGGGACATATACCCTAATGGCAAGTTTATAACTTTGGAGGAATTTAAAGTAGGGATGGGGAGGGATCCACTGAAAATATTACAATACCATCGCATGCGAATGTCTTTTAAAGCTAGATGGCCACTGTTTCCGGAGGAACCACTCACCCACCCGTGCCTTGCTGGGCTGCCCACCCGAGGAGGGGTTAGTGTCTCAGGGCTATATGCAGTAATGCAGGTACATACACCCACAACAAATAAGATCAGATCGTCATGGGAGACCGACCTGGGGATCACGATTCCAGACGAAAAATGGGGGAAGTACTGTGCTTTAACCAAAAAAGTCTCCATCAATGCAGGTCTCCGCCAGATCCAATTTAAGGTGTTAAACAAGCTACATTACACCCCTCAGAAAGTAGCGAGATTTACACGAGATGGCTGAAGCAGGTGCCTGAAATGTGGGGGCGAGCAGGTCGACTCATTCCACATGTATTGGAGTTGCCCCCTCATACACAAGTTCTGGGGTGAAGTGGCATCCACCCTAGAAGATATCACACAGATCCCGGCGGACCTAGCACCTCAGAAATATTTGTTTGGCGACATTGGCAAGACCTCGGAAGTGGTTAGGCGATTGTTCAATGTAGCATGCGCAGTGGCAAAAAAATGTATACTACAACACTGGAAAAGTACAAACGCCCGAGCGCAAACCATTTTCTTAAAGAATTGACATATGTAAATGAGTGTGAGGAACAATACGTAATGTCCTTGCCAAGCCCATGCAAACCCAAGGACATATGGGCTCTATTTAGGGTATACCTGTGTGAATCGGGGTCGGCTGGAAGCAGCCCGGGGGGAACTGTTAATGTATCAAGAGTGCAGAATCCTTAAACTGGAATCAAGTCCCGATATTGGATAAGTGTAACAAGGAAAGTTATGGAATGTCATGTTGTGAAGTAAGTGTACCACCACAATTGTTAAATAAAGTTTTAAAAAAAAAAACAATGTAGTTCTCCGTATCCCAGCATAACCAATAAAAAACAATAATACATGTGCCAAATCTTCACGCTGGTGTCCACACACCGGGCAGCTAGCAGAGTCCGGAAACCCTTTCCATTTTGCTGTGTTTCCTTGCAGAAGGAGGCAATCAAACCTTGCCTTTGTAATTAGCCACCGGTTGGATTACAGAGGGCCTGCTGATCATCGTATGCAATTGACCGGATTTAATTCCATACTCTAAGAGTATTCTTTTCTTCGCTGCCTCACCCAGCAACAGTTCATGACTTTTCCCCTCAGCCTTTGTTATTAATGCATCAGGCGGAAAAAGAGTACTGAGGTTGGCCTCCCCAAGGGCTTTGGAAATATAATCCAGCCAAGGAATTCTTTGCCACCCCACCCTTCCCAATACAGATCGAATGATGAAGTGGCAGAGGGAAGCAAATTAATTTGCCCATAACCGGACCCAGAACAAAATTGGGGCCAACGCCCACAGGTCTTCCAAAACTCCATTCCCAGTTCGCGATGAATAGCAATACTTGCCGCAGAGTTTGGAAGCCCCAAGAGTCTCCTGAAATTTGTTCTCTTTTATTTGCATTTCGTCAGCCCTCTGAAAGCCCCATAATGGGGCACCATACATTGTAACTGCCATTGTTTGGGCACTGTAAATCTTAGATATCACTTCTAGTGGTTCTCCCTCACACCTTGACATAAAGCGGAAGATACGCCCTATTTGCTGGCTCGGTTTAGTAGATTGTTTGGCCAGGTGTGCTTTTCCAGTTAGAGCTTCCGAGAAGCTTATCCCCAAATAATCAAAAACATTTACCCTGGGTATCACCTCTCCAGCACATAACATCGGTCTCATTGCCGCAGGCCGCTTCCTGCCCACGCACGCCATCACAGCAGATTTTAGGTGTTAATTTTTAGCCCCAATTCGCACATGAATGTTGTGTATGCATTGATCAGGGTCTGTAAAGCTCTCGGTGTTCTGGCGATTAATACTGTATCGTCAGCATACGCTAGGACAGGAAAAGCCTGTCCCCCCAAGACTAGAAAATCTTCTAGGATGTTGATGAGGTCCCCAGAGAGACCATTAATGTACAGACAAAAGCATATGGGGGCCAACACGCAGCCCTGCCGCACACCACATCCAACACTGAAGCATGCCGTGCAGTGACTCTCCGGTCCACTGCGCACGCATGCCTCGTTGTCTGTATGTATATCGACCAACACCCTCAAGTTGTCCCCCGGGCAACGCAAGGACCCAAGCACAGCCCAGAACTTTGCCCTGTCTACCTTGTCAAAGGCCGTGCTCAGGTCCATAAACGCTAAATACATCGTCTAACCCCTACAAAAGACCGAATTGGCCACTAGGAGATATAGATTAAGACTCTGCTCCATGGTACCAACTCCTGGGCGGAACCCAAACTGAATGTCAGAAAAAATGGATTGTTCCACCAACCAGGTTTCCATGCGGGCTAACAATACTCTTCCAAAAGTTTTGAAGGAAGAGTCCAACAGTGAAATTGGCCTATATGCACTAGGGCTGGCCATATCCCCCTTTTCAAATATGGGGAAGATTATGGCCCTTTTCCACGAGAAAATACCAGCTTTCATGCAAGCATTAAACACTATTGTTAAGAGAGGTGCCCACAAATCCAAGGGGTCCTGAAACATATCTGAGGGAATCATATCCGGACCCGGTGCCCGATTATGGGCTTGTTGATGAATGGCCTTCATAACTTCCTCCACTTCAAATTTTAAAGATGATTCAGCTAAAACTGCAAACCCCTCGGTGGTAGCAACCCCGAACAGGCTCCCAAAATGCTTTATCCATGCTCCTTCCTCCACATGGGTCCCACTACCACATGTGTTCCACACCCAGCGGGACCACCCTTCACAAACTCCCAAAATGCCTTCTGGTCCCTTCTTTTAGCGGCATCCAGAAAACCTTCCGAGGCCACCCCTTCAATTCCCTTTTTTCTTCTCGTGAGCTCAGTGTGATAATGAGCTCTCGCCTGAGTTAACGCTCTTCTACTGGATGCTGGGTCCTTAAGGGTTAACAATAGTGCTTGCTTTGCCTCTTTGCATGCCTCATCAAACCAACCCTTCTGCAATGTTCTCCCCTTGGCCTTAATTGCTTTAGTAAATTTGATAGTAAGAGCCCCCAAGAGTTCCACAAATCTATCTACAGTTATCTTCACAGGTAGAGTATCCCCCAAAATGTCCACTAAAAGCGGCTCATTCTCCCTAATAGATTTGTAGTGCAATTCCTCCTCTACGATGGTCCTCAATTTGATTCTTCTGGATCCAATGGTCACCCCCTGCATTGGGCAGGGTGCCATGTCCAGTGAGACCCCTACCCCTAACAGACCCACAAGGGACAGGCGTATAGGGTGATGATCGCTATTCACATCAGGGATCACCTCGAAGCTTGTGGTACGCTCCCATAGACCGACAGAAATACAAAAGTAGTCGATTGTTGAGGAGCTTGCCTGGGATATTCGAAGCTAGGCGACCGTTAACTGTGCGCAAACCCCATTCCAACAACCATGAGCAGATCTGCACTCCCTTGGAGCACACTCTCTCATGCCTCATACAAGGAGCCGGATATTCACTGACAAGTCCTCCAGGGGATCTAATGCATCCTTGGCCACACCCATTCCCATTTTAATATTAAAATCACCTCCCCAAACATAGAATTCATTTTTATGCCTACCCGCAGACAGTAGGTCCTCAATGAACCCCTTCACTTTGGTTAATCTGTCCGCCTCCGAGATGTGAGGGCTATTGTAGAAATTAATGATGCAAATCGAGTCCCCCTCTGCTGTAGATAAGTAGACCACCTGTAGGAAATCCATCCCTGTGTCAATCACCCTGAACCTGCAGTCTAGGGAGGACTTAATCAGGATACACAAACCCCCATAGCATCTACCCCTCAGCTTCTTCTTAGCCGGGATTCCAAAGGAGACAAACCCATCTAAGTGTGGGGTGTCCGTCGCCCAGGTTTCCTGTGAAAGTACCACTTCATTGGCTTGAAGTAATTCGACAACGGACACATTACTCATCTTTCCCGATGAACCTGCAATGTTCCATGAAAGCAGATGGAACTCAACCGGTTTGCTTACCAGAGCACCGCCAGTTCGAATGGGGACGTTCTGTTGCTCTTCCACACTACTAACTGAGGCTTGGAAACCCACCGGTGCATCCATCTGTCAATCCAGATCCTCACACGATGTCAGTATCTCAAATTGATTTGCCAGTTCGAAAGCATTGGGAGGGTCCTTTACTTATCAGTAGAATACCCTCTCTCAGATGGAATCCTGCTCCAGCCACCCACTATCTGGCAGTCTGGTTCCAGGAGGGCTGAGGAGTTACCTTTCCCCTTGCCCTCCTCCCTTACCCTGCTCCCATGGAGCTGACCCCGCATCCCCTGCCCCCCTACCCTCACATACAAATAGTCCAGGGGAAGAAGCTTGCTAAATAATTGACTCCCATTTGGCTTAAGACCTCGTGCAAGGTTGGAATTTAAAAGATAATTACCCATAGTTGCATACGAAAAGGTCACCACTACACAATCACCTGACACATTTTTTGGCTTGTTACCAACCCAGCCTACTCTTCTGGCCATACGAATAATGGCTGGGTCTATCTTGGACCCCATCAGGTTAGTGTTAATCCAATGCGATGCCTTTTTAATTAGGGAGAGAGTTGATTCATACCCGCCCTTTGGTAATCCAGGCAAGCCAGTAATTATCCCCACGTAAGGAACCGCCTCGGGAGGAAGATTTAGGATTGTCTGATCCCCTACCCCTTGTAGAGGTGCTATCGCTTCCATGGCTTTATCCATCTCTACGCTACAATTGGGCCCCATCCCCACCTTTTCGACTGTTGCCCCTTCTTCCACGTCCACTATAACAGCAACCGGTATTTGCAGCTGACCTTGCTTTTCTACCGCCCTGTCACAGCTCAAAGGGCGTCCTCCCTGTACAAGATCCAACCACCCCTTCCGACCCTCCTTTGGCCAGATCACATAGCTTCAGTGATATGGCTCTTATGGAATCATCCATGATTGCTAACATGTTTAGGGCCCCTCCTTCACGTAGGGATTGCAGTATCAACTGGAGAGGTTTTAGTTTATCATCAAGAAGGGCTTCCAACCACTCCTTGTCTCCCTCACATGCTAGCGAGGAGTCCAGGGGCAGACTATCATGAGCCTCAAATGTTGGACTACTCACACTCGAGATGCCCAACAAGGTTATTTACTGATCATACTCCCGAACTACCCCCGAACCCTCTGTGGCCCTCCCCCACTCCCCAACCCCGGACCTCTTCTCAGAATTCGAGAGTTCAGGGCCAATAGCCCCATTATTTTCTTGACAATGGCCCTCTAACAGCTCAGCTGCCTCGCTAGAGGCTTGCTCAGCTGCATTCCTGCAGCTTACAATTTTATTGGCCATTACATCCATATAGAGTCAAGGGATTTTTGAGAGGAAGAGATGATTACAGGGGGGTTTCCAGCTTTGACAGTTTTGGCATTTTTCGTTTTTTTGTCCCCCTCCCTGGTCCCTCAAGCCCCCCTGATCTCCTTTCGTCCCCAGCCATTCTTTTTCCCATAGGTCAAATTTTAGTGGACTGTATTTAGCTAGGGAATAAGGGTCAGCCTATTGGCTCACATTGGGAGCCAATGGCCAATAAAAACCAATAAAGACCAACCAGCCAATAAAAAATGGAACAGTGGAACAAAAAGAAAATCAAAAAAACTAGAAGGAAAAACTTTCCACACCTATCATTAGCTACCAATTACCCAACAATGCCTAAAGCGCTACCATTCAGCCCTGTACCGAGCAATGGATGGAACAGTTTGCTAAAAGCAATAAACAATGAACTAAAATGCAAAAATGTGCAAAAATATGCAAAATATGCAAAAGGTGTAAGAACGCGAAAGTTCAAGTACTCATTGCCAGTTCTGAAAACTATGCAGATTTAAATATGAGCGGATGGAGAAGGAAGGAGGGGGGGAGATTAACTCGCACCCCCCAAACACCTTTCTCCAAAAAGGGGGAGAAGGACTACTTCACAGCTCCCACTGAGGTCAACAAGGATTACAAGCTGAGAGTGTCAAATATCAGTGTCAAATATCAGCAGGCTCACAGTCACAGACACTGCTATGAGAGAAAAAAGAACAGAATTTCCAAAGACCCAATAGTCCAATGCATCAAGTGCATCACAATGAGAAAGCCAGCTCTCAAGGCACACGCCACACGCCACAACACAAAAGTGTACAACGAGCCTGTGGAACCCGTAAGGCCGATATGACACTTATTCCTCCATACCTCAGATGGCACGTACTTCGCACACGTTGGCCCGCTCAGATTGCCGTCTCCTCAGCTCGACTCAGAAAGTTCACAATGCCCACGTACTCCAGCTGGAGTGTGATGTTGCAAGCATGAACGGCGCATGCGCAAGCCTTATTCTGATCCGCGCATGCGCATTGAGAATAAAGAATGTCCGTGCGGGCAGTTGTCGCCGGGACGCCGTAAGGCACACACACGTGTCCCGCGTCTCCTTGTGTGGATGCGTGTGAGCGAGTGCGTGTGCTGGGCGGCCCGAGGCACGGGCCTGCCCACAACATCTGGCGACGAAGCGGGATCCGAACGGAGCGTTCCGCTGACATAACGCTGCATGTACACTGCAGCAACGTTATATTGGAGCATTCCCCGAATCCAGTGCGAGCAAAGCAGATCGGTTTCTACGCAGGACACGGGGCAGTAGCGGCCTGAAAAGGTGCTCGTGCGCTGCTCACGTTCCACAGAAACTACAGTGAACACATTTTTGGAATCCTGACAGTTGTCGACATCCAAGACGACTGTCCCTCAAGCTGTGGTAATTGGACGGGTCCACGGCCACGTTGATCCACACCACGCAGCGGCCTGAGGTACGTCGACTGTCTGCACAAGTCAGGTTTGCGGCCTTTAAACCCTAAGGAGGTGCCAGTGCGACCTGTGAACATGGCGGAGAGTGACGAAGATGCAGGGACAGCGCAGGTGGTGGTAAGGAGGAGACAACAGGGATCGCTGTTACCCATGCAAGAATTCGACATGTCGGGTCCACCCTCAAAATTGGGCCCAAGATGGTTGCTGTGGATAAGAAAATTGGACATGTACTTCACCGCAACAGGAGAAACTAATGATGACGCAAAGAGGGCAACTCTACTATACTCCGCGAGTATGGACGTCCTACGCATTTATGAGTCCCTTAACCTGCAAGTAGTCACCTATGATGCGGTCAAGACTGCCTTAAAGAATCATTTTATTCCACTGTCCAACGTGGACTATGAAAGGTTCCTGTTCAATAGTGAAAAACAGCGGGAATTCTGTGCTCGCCTAAGACAAATGGCCACGACGTGCAGATGGGACAACGAGGAGTCCATGATTAAAACCAAGTCATCCAAGGCTGTGGCTCAGGCAAACTCCGCAGACAGGTGTTAAGGGAGCCAGGGTGGACTCTGACACAGATCCTGGACAGCGGAAGAATATATGAACTGGCAGAGTCGAGGGGTGCCACAATGGACGTGGCGGTGCGTCCCAGCAGGTCAGAAGCGGCGTTTGCGGTAGGGAGGCAGTCCGCACCAAAGAGTAAGTGGATTCAGAAACGCCAAGAAGCAAGCCCGACGCATGGAGTGGCGCCTATTTGTCAGTATTGTGGATACGATTTGCCGCACTCCGAAGAATGTCCTGCCAAATCCAGATCCTGTGGCAGATGCAACGGACTCGGACACTATGCCCGGATGTGCCGCACTCCTGCGCCGGCGGCCAGGTTGTTTGGCAGCGGGTCGAGGGGGCAAAAGAGCATTGCAACAGTTGAACAGGATATGCAGAGGCTGAACATGGTCGAGGAGGAAGAAGAGGAGGACGAGGTGTTCTTCATTTCGAGCATAGCCACAGGGGAAAGGAAAAAGAGGCAGCCCAAATGCATAGTGGACATCCAAGGGGTCCCCACATAAGTGATGATTGACACAGGAGCCTCGGTATGTGTGATAGCCTCTGATCACTACCAGTCGATCCCGGGACCACCACCGTTGGATGTTTCGAGGGCAAAGATCTTCACGTTCGGCGGCGACACACCACTCCCCATCAAGGGTGTCTTCGCGGCGCCTGTTTCAAAGGGCGGCAAGTCCATAAAAGCACGATTTTTCATCACTGACGTGAGCCCCCACTCCCTGCTTAGCTGTGCAGCGTCGGAGGCACTGGACCTAGTGTTTTTTGCGTTTGCAGTCTATCAGTAGACATTGAGCAGCTACTAGCCAGATTCTCAGGCATTTTCGAAGGAGTGGGAAAGTTGAGAGCTCCTCCTGTGCGTCTACACATCGACGACACTATCAGGCCCATGGCTCTCAAACATCGAAGGATCCCGTTCCATCTCCGCGAGCAGGTGGAGGAAGAACTCCGCTCACTGGTCCGAATGGACATCATCGAACGAGTGGAAGGCCCAACGCCCTGGGTCTCACCCATAGTGGTGGCCCCCAAGCCAAAACAGCTGGGAGCGGTGCGCATCTGCATCGATATGCGCCTCCCGAATGCGGCTATCAAAAGGGCGAGACACATAACGCCCACTCTCGATGATATTATAGGAGAACTGCAAGGGGTGAGAGTCTTTTCGAAGTTAGATTTGAGTGCGGGCTATCATCAGCTCGAGCTCCACCCGGACTCACGTTATATCACGACTTTTACGACGCATGATGGCCTCCATCAGTTTAAGCGCCTGAGTTTCGGCATTTCATCTGCTGCAGAAGTTTTTCAGAATACCATCAGGGGGGCGCTCGCAGGACTGAAAGGTGTTTTGAATATGAGCGATGACATTTTGGTGTTTGCAGACTCAGAGGCGGAACACATGAAGAGACTGGAGTGCACGCTGAAGAGGCTAGAGGATTTGGGGCTTACCCTACACCGTGGAAAATGTGAGTTTTTCAAAGACAGAATTGGGTTCTTTGGCTTCATCTTTCATGCCAGCGGCTTGTCGCCCGATCCTGCAAAGATCAAGGGCATTTGGGAGGCCGCAGCACCCCAGTCCCCAACGGAGGTAAGGAGTTTCTTGGGGATGGTAAACTACTGTGGGCGCTTCATTAAGGTTTTGGCCTCCCTGTCGGAACCCCTCAGAGCGCTGACCAGGAACGATGCTGTCTGGGTGTGAGAGAGAAAAGAGCAAGAGGCATTTCAGGTCATCAAAAATGCCCTGTCCGACGGAGACACCATGGCGTACTTTGACCCCACCGCTGAGTCCGAGATCGTTGTTGACGCCAGCCCGGTGGGGGTAGGCGCTGTGCTGATGCAAGCGGACAAGAGAGGGGACATGCAACCCATTGCGTATGCGAGCAAGGCGCTCACAGACCCAGAACAGCGCTACTCGCAAATAGAAAGAGAGGCCTTGGCCATACTGTGGGGCTGTCGTCATTTTCGTCTCTACATCCTGGGCAAGCCGGTCGTAGTCGTGACCGATCATAAGCCCCTGTTGCCCATCCTGGCGGGTGTGTCATCAAAACCTCCACCCAGAATCGAACAATGGATGCTAGCCCTTATGGAATATGGGGTTCGACTGGTGTACAGACCAGGGACCAATAATCCAGCGGACTATCTATCGCGACACCCAAACCCAGAGAGTGTGGAAAAGACCAAGGAGGTGTCTGCTTGTAGAGGGCTGCTCTGTCAGGTGGTGGAAGGTGCATTGCCAGTGGCGCTGTCCAGACTCACCATAGCGACGGAATTGTCCAAAGATGAAGTGTTCCACATCATCAAAACGGCGGTTAGAAGCGGCGACTGGAGAGGGGTGCTTCAGAACAATGCAAGGCGGCAGGCTGACGCCCAGAAAGACCTTCAGGCGCTGTGGAGGGTGAGGGATGAACTATCCATTTCCGACGATGGACTACTGCTGAGGGGGAGGCAAAGTGTGATCTCGCAGGCCCTGAGAAATCGTGTGTTGGAATTAGCTCACATAGGGCACCAAGGGGTGGCCAAGACCAAAGCCCGGCTTCGACCCAAGGTGTGGTTCCCTGACCTTAAGGGAATGGTCGAGCTGTTCATAAAAAGGTGTCTGCCGTGTCAGGCGGCGAATCCCGGGGATAAAGCTCCACCGATCAGCTCAATGGAACAGAGCGAAAAGCCCTGGGGAACCGTCCATGCGGATTTTGGATCGACGGGTCGGGGCATGTACTTTTTAGCGGTGGTAGACCAATGGTCCAGATATCCCGAGGTGGAGATCGTAGAGTCCACCGCCACCGAGTACACCACCAGGGCCCTGGACAAAATGTTTGCGACCCATGGTTTCCCCGAAATACTATGCTAAGACAATGATCCCCCGTTCACGGGCAGCCAGTTCGCACAGTATCTCAAAGCGAGGGGCATCCATCACCGGAGAGTATCCCCGTTGTTGCCGCGTGCGAACGTGGAAGCTGAAAGGCTCATGTGCACGCTAAACAAGGTGCTGAGAATATCCGCAAGCGGCGGAGAGGACCTCCCGAAGAAGGTTGTGGAATTCCTGCGAGAGTATCGGACCACGCCGCATCAATCGACGGGCGTAGCTCCCGCTGAAGCGCTATTCGGGCGCTGCTCTCGTGGCATGATACCGGAGATAGAAGGAAGAATACCCGGGGTCATTGACAATGAAAAAGTGAGGGAGGAGCGGGCAGCCCGCAATCAGAGAGAGAGTGAGAGGAGGGGTCTCCAAGACAAGGAAGTGGCTGTAGGTGATTCCGTGCTAGTGCGGAATCGTCACCCAGAAGGCAAACTGTCACTGCCTTACGAACCTCACCCGTGGACAGTCACGCACATGAAAGGAACCATGGTCACGGCAGCATGCAACCGGGGGACCGTCACCCGCAACAGGTCCTTTTTCAAAAAAGTGGACACATCAACGAGGGACAGTGAACCGGACGAAAGCACCTCCTCCGAAGCGGTCCCCGAAGGTCAGGCGGAGGACGCCCAGAGGGAGGCCGTCCGACATGCAGATGGTCCCGGCTCGACTCCGCAAAGCACCCCTCGGTACCCTGTGTGAGGAAGCCGCCGACTGCCGGCTCGCCTCAAGGACTATGTTCTGGACTCGGGAGACTGAGCCGACGGTACAACAGACGGCCAACCCACGTTGGGTTACATGTTTTATGTTTACCAGGTATATAGTTCATTCTTGTTGATGTTAGATTGTTTTTGGTTGAAGAAAAAAAGGGATGTGATGTTGCAAGCATGAACGGCTCATGCGCGAGCATCGTTCTGGTCCGTGCATGCGCATTGAGAATAAAAAACGTCCGTGCGGGCAGTTGCCGCCGGGACGCCGTGAGGCACACACGCGTGTCCCGCGTCTCCTTGTGTGGATGCGTGTGAGCGAGTGCGTGTGCGGGATGGCTCGAGGCACGGGCCTGCCCACAACACTGGAGTATGCGAGTGCACGAAGGACAAGAAGGACTCAGCGCGGACTCCGCGCACTCTGCAAGGAAAGGCTCTTTTGAATGGGCAGCTCCTCCTCCAAGCTCCAAAGCCAGCAAAGATTAACCCCCTGGCTCCCAGCAAGGCAGACACAGTGTCTGGGGTCAGGTGAAGAAGGACTCAGCGCGGACTCCGCACGCTCCGCGAGGAAAGGCCCTTTTGAATGGGCAGCTCCTCCTCCAAGCTCCAAAGCCAGCAAAGATTAACCCCCTGGCTCCCAGCAAGGCAGACACAGTGTCTGGGGTCAGGAGAAGAAGGACTCAGCGCAGACTCCGCACGCTCCGCGAGGAAAGGCCCTTTTGAATGGGCAGCTCCTCCTCCAAGCTCCAAAGCCAGCAAAGATTAACCCCTTGGCTCCCAGCAAGGCAGACACAGGGTGTGGGGCAGGACAAGAAGGACTCAGCGTGGACTCCGCGCACTCCGCGAGGAAAGGCCCTTTTGAATGGGCAGCTCCTCCTCCAAGCTCCAAAGCCAGCAAAGATTAACCCCTTGGCTCCCAGCAAGGCAGACACAGGGTGTGGGGTCAGGACAAGAAGGACTCAGCGCGGACTCCGCACGCTCCGCGAGGAAAGGCCCCTTTCAATGGGCAGCTTCTCCTCCGAGCTCCAAAGCCAGCAAAGATTAACCCCTTGGCTCCCAGCAAGGCAGACACAGCGTGTGGGGTCAGGACAAGAAGGACTCAGCGCGGATCCTGCGCGCTCCGCGAGGAAAGTCCCTTTTGAATGGGCAACTCCTCCTCCAAGCTCCAAAGCCAGCAAAGATTTTAACCCCTTGGCTCCCAGCAAGGCAGACACAGCGTGTGGGGTCAGGACAAGAAGGACTCAGCGTGGACTCCGCGCGTTCCGCGAGGAAAGGCCCTTTTGAATGGGCAGCTCCTCCTCCAAGCTCCAAAGCCAGCAAAGATTAACCCCTTGGCTCACAGCAAGGCAGACACAGCGTGTGGGGTCAAGACAAGAAGGACTCAGCGCGGACTCCGCACGCTCCGTGAGGAAAGGCCCTTTTGAATGGGCAGCTCCTCCTCCAAGCTCCAAAGCCAGCAAAGATTAACCCCTTGGCTCCCAGCAAGGCAGACACAGCGTGTCAGGTTAGGACAAAGGACTCAGCGCAGACTTTACAATGAAAAGGACCTTTTTGGAGCATGTAACCAACTCAGACAAAGAGCACAGAGTGATTAGCCGGACAAAGGAGATACAGCCTTATTTAATTTGGGGCACCACTAGGAAAGATCGCTGACTGATCACCCGCGCAAGATTTGACTGTCTCCTCTTAAGGGGAACCGCAGCCAAATGGAGAGGATACCCTGATTTGGCTGTATGCCCGGTATGCGGTCACACAAAAGAGGAATTGGCCCACTTGTTATTGTTTTGCCATGGATACAGCTGGATCAGATGGTCCACTTTATTGCCGGTGGGAAGCTAACATCCGCACCTGCAGGCCTGCAATTTTGTTTCCTTTGAGTGCTGATGCTGTTCTGACAGCGTGGGCATTGTTATCTTTCTTGAAAAGAACCATGTACTACAGAAAGGGGATGTTAAATGAATTAATCTAAATGTCTAGTTTGTTTTACCTGTCTAGACACTGTATAACCCTACAACAATGAAGAGATTAGAGTATTTGTCCACTCTCTTCTGTATGGCCGGTTGATGCTACTATGAAAGCCCATTTCCCGAAAATGTTTCATTCTATTCTCCGTCTTATATTTTTAGTATTGGATTTTGTAGATTGATATGTAATGTGATTTCATTGTATTTTATGTGGAATTTTATTAGGGAAGGGATTTTGTTGATTCTGTGTTTTGTATATTCTATGTGTTTGATAGACTTTGCATTTGAATAAACATATTCACTGACTAACTGGCAGGTAAGGTGATGATGTTAGCCTCTCTGAACCTTGTTAGTAGATTCAATGCTTGTCCACATAGCAGGTCCATTATAAGTATGCAGAAGACAAAGTGAAGCAAACTTGACTCTGCCACTACATGACCAGGAGACATCATTCTAGCTGGGCTGTCAATCAAATTCTCCTAAAACAAGACTTTATTCTGAATGTTTTTCTTCCAATGTTATATTAGAAAATGTGACTATCAGTATGCTTACATTAGAACATGTCTATCACTTTATAACACTTAGGGTGGTTCAAAACCATATTGCACACCCTTTGACTCAGTGGAATTTACAGGTTATGCTCAACTCCCACTTTCATGATACATTTGCTCACATTATGAATAAAGCGACATTTAGATCTCCTCTGTTATAACAAACCATAATTAACAGAATCTTCATTCCTAAGATTTTATCCACCATAACAAAAAGTCTCCTGTCACCATCTGTCGCATAAAAACATGGTGCAAACAACGCTTCAATGCTTACTATGCTAATTAACAACCCATTTTGTTTTAGCACAGTTCTCCTTTAAATACACCTTCCTTTCCTATTTAGAGGATTAGATGAACAAGTACCTTACCAAACTGGTAACGTTCTTTCGATGGGAGGTTCCTCCGACGTATTCCTTATCTTTGACATATCCTCTTCCAGCTTGCTGGCCTCAGAAATATTTTCTCAGTAGAGGGCGATGCACGTCGACGTCCCTCGAGTCGGTGTCCCTCGACAGCCTCCGTATTGACGCCGAAGTTATCATGAGTATAAATAGTCACGCGCAGCGTCTGTTGCTCAGTTCCATTTTAACGTGCTGTTTTGCTTTGCCACAATTGGTTAATAACCTTGAAGGAGCGTAGGCTGCAACTACAAGGGAAGTTTTACAGCGGGGATGGATGGGAGGGGCGATAAGGAATACGTCGGAGGAACATCCCATCGAAAGAACGTTACCAGTTTGGTAAGTAACTTGTTCTTCGAAGGGATTGTGTTCTCCAATGTATTCCTTATCTTTGATAGACTCCCATAGCAGTAGTATATAGAGGAGGCGGGAGTAAAATGAAATGTTCCCCTTTAAAGATGCACAGAGTGCAACACAGCTTTTCCAAATTTCGTCTCCTGGTTAGAGGAGGAATCAAGACTGTAAAATGTAGTGAAAGTGTGTGCGGATGACCATGTGGCAGTCGCACATATGTCCTTAATTGTAATTCCTCTTTGGAGAGCTGAAGAGGCTGCAATACCCCTGGTTGAATGAGCCCTGAGATGTTGAGGGGGCTCTTTTCCTGCCAGTTTATAGCATTCAATAATGGTTAAAATAATCCATCTTGAAATGGTTTGTTTTGTTATGGGGAAGCCTAATTTGTGCCCTGCATACCCCACAAACAATTGGTCTGCTTGCCTGATCTTTGGAAGTCTACTAATGTAAAAACTTAAGGCACGCCTGTGTAATCTCTCTTCCTCTTTCCCTGGATGGGGAGGAGGGTAGAACGACGGTAAAGTTATCTTTTGTGTGATGTGGAATTCTGAGCCCAACTTTGGGAGGAAATTCGGCTTCACTTGTAGAGCAACTTTATGTTTGTAAAAGATTGAATGTGGAGGTTTGCAAGACAAAGCTTGTAATTCACTCACTCTTCTGGCAGAAGTTAAAGCCACTAGAAAGACTGTTTTAAGAGTAAGAAATCTTAATGAACAGGAATGAAGGGGTTCGAATGGAGTGCCCATTACAAATTTTAAAACTAGGTTTACGTCCCACATTGGAACTTGAAAAGGAGTTGGGGGAAAACATTAGTTAACCCTTTCAAAAATGGAATCACTAAGGGCAATTTGAAGTAAGAGGGCTGCTCTGAAGTGCGCTTGAAGTTTGACAGCACTGCAAGGTAGCCCTTGATTGTGCCAACCTGAAGACCTGAATTTGCTAAATGAAGCAAAAAAGATAACACTGTCGGTGTATTACATGAAAAAGGTTCAATATTCTTTTCTCTACACCAGCTGCACAATTTGTTCCAATGGCAGCAGTATAAAGATTTTGTTGCTGGCCTTCTGGCTGAAAGCAACACCTCCATTACGTCATCCGGGAGATCCCAATCCTTGTATCTCTGCCTTTCAGAAACCAGGCGTGAAGGTTGAGGGTTCTGATATCCGGATGGAGAGCCTGACCTCCCTTCTGCGAGAGAAGATCCTCTCTTTGCGCAAGACGAATCGGAGGGCAAATGGACATGTCTAGAAGATCCGGATACCACGTTCTCCTGGCCCAGTCCGGGGCAATTAGAATCATGGGTTTCCGGAATCTTCTCAACCTCCTGATCATTTGAGGAATGACGGGGACTGGAGGAACCGCGTACAGGAGTGGAAACTCCCAGTCCACTATGAACGCGTCCCCTAGAGCTCCTCTCGGGGGAAATTCCCTTGAGCAATACTGATCGCACTTCCGGTTGACAATGGTGGCGAACACGTCCACTTGAGGGGTTCCCCAAAGGGCGAAGATCTCTTGAAGGACTTCCTGAGCTAGTTCCTACTCGTGGGAGACTGTGTTCTGCCTGTTTAGAGTGTCCACTGTCAAGTTCTTCTCTCCGGCTAGGTGAACTGCCGATAGAGAGATTCCTTCTTGAATTGCCCAAAACCAGAGCTGCATTGCCTCTCTGCACAGTGGCAGCTACCCTACGCCTCCTCTTTTGTTCAGGTAGTGCATGGCCACTGTGTTGTCTGTCATTATCAAGACATTCTTTCCCTGTACTGATGGCAGAAAAGCCTTCAGCGCCAGTCTGATTGCTCTCAGCTCTAATAGGTTGATGTGTAGTCTGGACTCCGATGGAGACCAACGAGCGCTGATTGTCAAGTCGTTGGCATGGGCTTCCCACCCCGTGAGTGAGGCATCCGTGACTACTGTTATCTCCAGCCATGGTTGCCAAAACTGTTCTCCTTTCAAGATGTTCTCCCGACAGGTCCACCACTGAAGGTCTCGAGCTACTCTGTCTGGGATCAGTAGGAGATCTGACATCCTTCCTGAGAATTGTGACCATTGGGTCCTTAGCGCCCACTGGAGAGATCGCCTTCTCAGGCGAGCCTCTGGCACTAGGAAAATGCAGGATGCCATGAGACTGAGCAACCTTAAGAAGTCAAAGGCTGGTAGACGTTGGGCATTTTGAAATCTGGTGACCATCTGCTGTAGACTATCTTGAGCCCTCACTTCTGGTGGCGAGGCTTTTCCCAGGGATGTGTCCAGGGCTGCTCCAATGAACTGGAGCCTCTGAGATGGTACCATCTGTGACTTCTTTAAGTTGAGAGAGAAGCCCAGTTTGTGGAGGAAATGGCAAACATAATCCAGGTGAGTCTGAGCTTGTTCCGGGGATGCTGCTCTGATCAACCAGTCGTCCAGGTAGGGATATATGTGAATCCCTTCCCTCCTTAGGCTTCGCAGCCACAACCGCCATTAGCTTGGTGAAGACCCTCGGGGCGGAGGTCAGCCCAAATGGCAGAACTCGAAATTGATAATGAGAGTTGCCAACTGCGAACCTCAGGTACGTTCTGTGCTTGAGAAGGATTGGCACATGGAAGTAAGCATCCTGAAGGTCTAGAGATACCAACCAGTCCTGAAGCTGGAGGGCCTGAAGGATCTGAGAAAGGGTTACCATCTTGAACTTATCTTTCCTGAGGAATTTGTTCAATTCTCACAAGTCCAAGATGGTTCTCAATCCTCCGTCCTTCTTTGGTATTAGAAAGTAGGGGGAATACCAACCCTTGTTCCTCTCCGCTACAGGTACCGGTTCTATGGCACCTTTCTCTAGCAGGTCCAAAATCTGCATAAGGAGCAACTCTGGAAACTTCAAAGTGTTGTTCCCTGGTGGATGCCTCTAAGGGTTGTGGAGGAAAGGCAGGCAGTAACCTTGGGCAACTGTCTCCAATGCCCAAGCATCTGAAGTAAAAGCCTGCCATTCTGCCAGATGTTGAGTTAACCTGCCTCCTACTGGTATCTTGTGAGGGGAGACCTCAGAGGGGTTTAGAAGCGGCTGACGCAGATGCTGAGGGTAAAGTAGCACCTGCTGATGCGGGTTTAGTACCTTTACCACGGGTAAATCGTCTCTGGCCCCTTTGAGCTGGCTGTCCTCAGCCTTTTCCGAATACGTAATAAAAACAAAAGTACTTCCCCCTCCAGGATGTACCTGTGGGGTGATTTGGAGTTTGCTGGATTGCAGCCCAAAGTGATTTCACTGCTGCTTTTGATGTCTGAAATTTCTCCAGGCTGTCATCAGCCTTTTTTGCCAAATAGAGAAGTGCTGTCAAAGGGCATATTCAGAAGTCTGGCTTGCACAGCAGGAGCAAAACCAGACTTCCTCAACCACGCAAATCTGCGGATTGTGGTACTTGCCGCCATGGCTCTGCTGATGCTGTCAGCAGAGTCAATGCCTGTTTGAAGGGACTCACACATTGCATCCTTCCCATCCTTAATGATGTTTAGGAATGCTTCCCTTTCTTCCCCTTCTGGAAGACAGTCAGCCGTAGATGAAGCACACTCCCAAAGGGTGTGGCTGAATCTTGCTAGCGTGCAAGTGCCGTTAATAGATTTAAGCGCCATACTACATGCCAAAAAAACAATTTTTTACATGGCGTCAAACCTTTTGTCATCCCTGTCCTATGGAATAGTGAGGTGTGCCGACTTACTGCTTGATGAAGTCACTGCATGCACCACTAGACTCTCTGGAGGTGGATGCTTGCTTAGATATTCAGGATCTGAAGATGATACTCTGTATTTAGCAGAGAGTTTTTTATTTACTGCTGGGATAACTTCAGGAGTTTCCCAATTCGCAGATATTTTCCTTTGCAGTGTAGCATGAAAAGGGTCAATGGGATCCTTTTGGGGGTCCTTTATCTAGAATATCAGTAAGGTCATCTTACCGAAAAGAGGGTGCAGGTGTAGTCCACCTCATAAATTGTATTATTCTGGCCATAAGGGCCCTGTAAGGCACCTCAGCATGTTCGCCAAGTTCTGGTTTAGAAAATTCTGCCTCTGGAGAGGTATCTATACCACTAGCCTCCTG
Organism: Ambystoma mexicanum; assembly: GCF_040938575.1. Lineage (NCBI taxonomy): Eukaryota > Metazoa > Chordata > Amphibia > Caudata > Ambystomatidae > Ambystoma > Ambystoma mexicanum. The sequence continues at coordinate 117,078,564 of NC_090936.1, forward strand.
AAGAGACTCATGTAGATCTTTCAACCTGTTTTCTTCAGAGATTAATTCCTCTTGAATAGGCACTGTTGTTCTTTGCAGACCAAAAGGTCTCTCATTGTCCGAGTCCTCCCCTTCCTCATATATAGATGATAAGGCTCTGACGTAATCAGACATTGGATAGGGAGTGAAACCCTTTTCTAGAGAGGAAGGAGCCAAATTTGTGGTTACTTTCTGTCAAAAAGTCATAGTTGTCGACGTGGACGTCGAAGGGTTCGACAAAACTGAAAAAGGCATCGAACCAGTCGAAAAAGGCCTCGATGAACTCGAGAGGATCGGGATCCTACTCGGTATCGTCGTGTTTGTCGACGCCACTTTCGGCGTCATGGTCGGGGCACCTCTGATGCCTGTGGCATAGCAGAGGTTTTAGGCTTATTTTTCATCAACGTCGATGATGCCGATTTGTGCGTCGAAGGTACCTTCGACACTGGCATCGATGACACAGTCTTGTCCGATGGTGTTTTGCCTTTACTCGAAGGCTCATGGTGCTCTCCAGCGTTTCTGTTTTTCGGGTCTTTCACCCAGGGTATCACCTCTAGGCATCTCTGAAGGAGTTGAGGCCGCTTTCTCGAAGACCCTAAGCATGTTTTTACGTAATTCTTCCCACTTAGCCGGAGAGCTATGTTTTGTGGGGCACGTGACCCTTTCCGGGGAACTCGAGGAAGAGGAAGACAGAGATCTATGCCGCCTCTTCTTAGAGTGTCTCAATCTCTAAAAGTGATGGGAACCGCTTCGAGATCTCGACCGGGAATGTTTTTTCTGATGGCGAGGAGACAAATGTCTCGACTCAGCAGAGGAAACTTTCGAAGGGGTAGAAATTTTAACTGCCTTACCTCTTTCTAACTTCCCCTTACGCTCCTTCAAGGCTTTCGCCATCATGGACATGCAGTCCTCACACTCTGAACACTGGTGCTTGGCTTTCGCCGTCATGGACATGCAGTCCTCACACTCTGAACACTGGTGCTCCGATCCTAGGCACCACAAACAGATCCTGTGAGGATCCGTTAGAGATATCTTCTTTCCACAGTCTCTGCATTTTTTTAAACCGGATCGTAGTGTCGATGGTTTGGATGAAGATGGCATCGTAGAAAGTTAGATATTTTTTCGAATACTGAAGATTTTGTGAAGAAAGGAACTGAGCAGTACGTCTCCGAGGCTCAACGAAGCACAGAAAAATGCAACTGAGCAACTGAGGCTGCGCGTGAATATTTATACTCATGATGACGTCGGCGTCGATACAGAGGCAGTCGAGGGACACCGACTCGAGGGGCGTCGACGCGCAGCGCCCTCTACTGAGAAAGAATTTCCGAGGCCAGCAAGCTGGAAGAGGATATATCAAAGATAAGGAATACGTCAGAGGACACAATCCCTTCAAAATTCAATTTGATGAACCTAATAATTCATTGCCACCAATTTCTCTCAAAAATGTTCTTGCCTCAGGCTGCCACTGCTAATTTCTGTCTGACTCCACTTAATGCCAACTATCCTGTTACAGGTTACAGTATCGTTTGCTTTAGGTTACTCACAAATTTTGTGTCAGACCTATGCCGGTCTACTTGAAGGAGTCACTGTCTGAGAAATCCAATACTAGGTCTCTTAGAACCTAACTCGGTGCAACCTAACTCTTGTTAAGGTTGCACCGAGGGCTTGGACTGCCCAACCACTTGACCTAAGAGAAACAAAATCCGCAGCACTCTTCAGGAAAAAATTTTAAATGCTGCTATTCTTTTAAGGACTTTTTCTATTGATCCAAAGACTTAGGTCCTCCGCTGGTTTAGGGTCTTGTTATAACTTTTTGTCTTATATGTTATATGTACTTGTTTGTCTCCTGCTTCTGCGCCCTTATGCCTCCGGATCACTTGGTTGCGTGGTATAAATGTTATGAACTAAAGTAAAGTATAATCAAGACACTAAAAGTGGAGAAAAAGAATGAGCTTGGTGGAAAAGTGACGCCCCTGTCAGAAAAATGAAGTACTTTTGATTGTGTCTTTAGATCGTCTACTTTTAAGGCATAACAACTTTACCCTTGAGCTCACATTGACAAACCCTCCAAACCTTGCAAAGGTATGTCCGCTAATCTAATCAAATTATGTGCGCCAAAAGCTGCATTCTCTGTGATTGTAAACAATCTTGAACAATGGGAGTTAATAGCAGTGTAATTTTAAGTCAGAAAAATAATCTTTGAACTAAAATAAAACATTCTGAGAAAGCTGTAGCTTCGCAAAACTCACTCGTTTGTTACTGGTTCCTGCAACCATAATCTAGACACATTGCTTTAATTTTCCTGCCCTTGACATTAGATCGGGCCATAAAATTAAACTGCACCATTCAAGCTTCTGGTTCTTCCTATGGTACCTGTTTTGCTCTACTACACTGATTCAACACTTATGGCCTCATCACGAGTTGGGTGATAGCTCTTAAATCCGGCGATAACGGTATTAGAGCCGCCAATACCGCTCTGCTGGATCACGACTGTAATCCAGCCGGCGCTATTACTGTCCGCTGATAATACAGTCAGCTGTAATAGTGCCGTCTGTAATAGCGCCGACAACCAAACGCGCTTAGTTACCAATCACAAGTATAGCGTTGGCGCTATTAGCGCCAGAAAACCGGCGCTAATACCTCTAAAAATACCCCCGGCCAAACGCTGGAGGTAAAAGAACACATGAGACAGTAATAAAGCCCCAGGTGGAAACAATGTACACAAGAGGCCTGCAAAAGACCCACACACCCTTCCCAACACCATGTTGCCATTTGGAGCCGGGAGCCTTGATGTGGACCTCTACATGCTGCGCCAGGAGCTACAGAGGCCTGACAACCTGCCCAGGGCACAGAGAGCACGGCTGCGGGGGGGGCTTCCAGGGAGGAGGAGACCAGCTCCAGCAAGGCGGCCAGCCATTCCCAGGGTCAGGCCAACACCCTGGGCCCTGATTGATGGTCAGTCGGCATCTGAGTACAGACTGGACAGGGCAACCATCACCCAGTTGCTGGACACAATCCAAGGGGACATAGCTAGCAGGATTGCCATCAGCACCGCTGTGCCCCCACTCGTGAAGCTTGTGTCAGACCTACAATGCCTCAGAAGTGGCAGCTTCCAACACACAGTTGCCATGATGCATTGTATGGCCCAGTCCACATTCAGTGCTGTGCTGGGACAAGTGCTGGATGCAGTGCTGCGCCATGTGCATGAACACATATCATTGCCCCCACCCAAGCACAAGTGAATGACTTGAAGTCACAGTTCTATGCCATTGCGCAGGTCCTGAACGTGATAGCAGCCCTAGACTGCACACATGTTGCAATGGTAGCCCTCGGGGACCATGAGGCAGATTACCGGAATTGGAAGCATTTCCATTCTCTCAATGTGCAGATGACCTGTAGCCCTGACCTGACTATCACCCACTGCTGCGCACGCTACCCAGGCTTCCCCACGACTCTATGGTGCTGCGCAACAGCACACTGCCAGCCTACGTGGAGACGCACCATGGCCAACGCACATGGATAGTGGGTGAGTACAAATCCTGCCTGAAATGCATGCCAAAGTACACCAAATTAAGGGGTGGTCAGACACACAGGAATCTTTGCATGCCATCAGGAGACACAGCCAGCACCAGCACAGCACCAGTTCCATGCATGTGTGGCACAGGACACCTCCACACATCCCCCACACCAGAACATACAGAAGGTCAAGGGCACACACTTGAGAATTCACAATCACATATGGAAAGACAACAACCACAATGAATCTTGTCTGTGTTGCAGTGCTGCTTCTCACCCTGACACCCAAGAACAACCTCACCCAGGGCACCACACAGGAAGGCTAAGTGAGATTAATGCAAAACCCATCTACAAAACCACTGTAAATGAGCAGGAAAATACACAACCATGAAGCTCACTGAGAGAGTGACCCCTGAATGCCCATTCACATGCATGCAAAGAATCAAAATAATGTGCCATGTACCAAATGTCACACCCGCCACAGAGAGAGCAACAACATATTACGAATAAACATTGTATGTGAACAGGCAGATATGACGGGAGCCTCATCCTGATGTAAGGGATGCACCACTGTGCCAATAAAACACAGCTGGAGGAGCATGTAGAAAGTTGTCCACAAGGGACATGGTGCACATTGCAGAACAAACACGGGGCACATGGAGACACCTTAATCAAAGAACAATTGAAAACATGATGGTACTTGCTCAGCAAGAGTGTCAGACACATATCCATACATATAGTCCATGAAACAGTGCTGCAAGACCATTAGCACCAAGTGCGTGCAAATGTAACCAGCTACAGAACAACTTACTCATTGACACAGGATGCATGTAGGGGTCAGATTATGCATGTCCCTGAAGATGATGGATGTATACCAACATGCCAATGACATAGCATGTACCCATTGCACACATAGATGACCATAGTGCATAGTGATTTGATGTGTATCCCTTGCACACCCAGTGAAGCAACCTAGGCCTAATGTCCACAATTTGTCCCCTGCAGGTTATTCCGGATACCCGCAGTTAACATGACTGATGACCCCTGTGCAGAATCCACAAACTCCTGCAGAGCTGGCATATAACAATGCCCATAATCGTACCAGCATATGTGTGGAAAGGACATTTGGTTTGCTGAAGGCACATTTCCAGTAACTAGACCGTACCGTAGGGGCACAGATCTATGCGCCTGAAAAAGTTGGAACAATTATACTCACCTGTGTCATGCTGCAAAACATTTGCTGCCATAGGCATGTACCACTATCCCCTGATGCTGATGCGCAACAGGCAGGGTATGGGAGTGATGATTACCATGTGCCCGTTGCTGGGGCCAATGCACACAGGGATGGGGTGAGGGAGGGGAGGTTGGCCAGATAGGCGTTGATTGACAATTTGTTTTGATTTGGTGTCACAAAGATCACTTGTCAAATAAACAGCACTAGAACAAAATCATGAATGTCGAAGCTTTCTGTCCAGTTTCAACTGGCTTTAATTAGAGTGGAACAAACCCCCTCCCCCACCAACTCCCCAGCACACATTCCCCACTCCCCAACAAGGTGCATATGTGTCCATGTGCCCAGCCCTCAGGCCAACAGTGCATAGTCCATCTATGAAGGACATTGACGCTTTCCACGTCCTCCACCTTCTGAGGAGCGCCGTTGTGAATGGCGCAGGGAACAACGCCTGGGTGAACCCTGTACAGAGCCCTCAATGGGGGTTGTCGATGTTGATGTCAGCGATGCAGCCAACTGCAGCTGCTGGAGGAGGAGGTTACTGGCCTCACGCATCTGCTCTGCATCCGCAGATTGCACCTCACATAGTTCGCAGACTTTTTGCCCAAACCCTGTGAGAGCCGCAGTACACCCCTCCACAACTTTACGGTGAGGGCATTGACTAGCACCATGGGGCTCATTCCAAGTTTGCCGGTACAGTAACAACGGAAACAGTAAACTCGCCGGTACCGTTGTTACCATACTGGCAAACTACGAGGCCTGCTCACGGGTGCTTTTTCACCCGCCAGGTCTGACCTGGCGGGCAGACTGGCACCCGCGGGCAACCATGCCAGATGCACCGGAACCATTCTGAATGGTGCTGGTGCATCTGGCCGCCCCATTCCCATTGAGCCCTATGGGGCTCGAATGGGAATGGGGAGCATTTTTTACCGGCGCGAGGGAATGGGCAATTACCGGGTGCGGCAGGGCCGTATGACCTGGTAATTGCCCATTCCCGGGTACTGGCAAAAAACGACTCCAGTGGCAGCTGTGCTGGTTTTAACGGCACGGCTACCGCCGAAGTCGTAATGAGGCCCCATGGTTTTAGCTGCCCCCCGAATCGCAGCGCTGATGGCTTTGTTGTGGCGGTTGTGTTGTACTGCCATGCCGTCAATAGGCATCGGACGTGAACGTATCACATCCAGGTGTGCCATGACTTCTTTTCCCAGAGATGTGGGTCCGTTACGTGTTGGACTGATTGGCCTGGCGAGTCTATGCAAGGTAGTGGGGGTACTGGTGCTAGTTGTGGTGGCCTGTCTGGTGGGGCTGCCAGCAGGTGACCCATAGGAGGGTGGGTCCTCATCCGCCACTGGTGTGTGAGCACAATGGCGGCATGCAGAGACATGGGGACTGTAGCTTTCACTATGCACATGGTCCAGGCTCCCTTGGGGTGTGGCTATTTGGTGATTCAGACTGTGAATTGGTGACAACATCGTTGCACCATGAGGCTTCTCAAAGGATGTGTTGCCGTCCTTTGGGGTGGTAGCACTGGTAGCAACCTCTACATCCTGGGATCCCCTGGTGGCTTGGGGCCGTTGAGGCAGTGACCCCCTAGTGGCTTGGGGCCATTGAGGCGGTTGAGACGCTGCTGCAGTGGGATGGGGAGGGTTGTGTCCTCCGCTTAGCGCAACGTGCCTGTGCCTTCGATGGGTGGTGGTGCTTGTGTAGGCGCGTCTGGGCGGACGTCAGGATGGGCCTGCCTCCTCTTCTTCCACGTTGCCCTCCAATGAGGCCTGTGGGGTACATGGGGTGTGGTATGAGGACAGGGCAACTTACCATTTTTTCATGCATTGCATGGTTTCAGGGGGGTGAGAGGACAGTTTCTATCATGCTTGTCCATAACCTGTTTGGTATTCACGATTTTGGGATTGCTGGGGCATGCTACGTGGGGGCGGGGGGTAACAGTTCTGACTTGTTGGGGGTGGCATTTTCATGTGTCTGATGTGAATGCAAAGCCGGCATGCCGCTGTCAGTGAGGGGTGGTTAGTAATACACACGCACACCTGACATTGCTGTGCCCAGGTCATGGATGTGTGTGCCATGATGCTTGCATTTGTACATTGGATGCACTACTGACTAGTCTGGATACCTGGGGTCGTTTGGGTGCACTGGTACAAGGGTCCAGTCGTGGGTGGCTCCGGTACGTAACACGCACTGCACCCACTCACTGTAGCCGGATGTCTGACATTCACACCGGAAATGGACGGGTGGACCAGCAACAATGCTATTTGCAAGGGGGCGGAGTGACTCACCTGCAACCTCATGGGTGCCAGTGGCTGCCTCCACTCCTCCCACTCCCTCAATCGAAGTCATGTCGATGAGGATGGTGCACTGCTCCTCCCAGGGTGTGAGCTCCGGTGGTGGTGGCCCTCCTTCAGTCCCCATGGACTCACTCCTGTGCTGGGGCAGGAGGCCCCGGACACGAACCCGCAAGTCATTGAAGCGCTTGCAGCAGTCCTCTCCATCCATGGGGACATGGCACACCGCTGTCACCTTCTGGCTGATGGATTTCCAGATCTGGGTCTTTTTCTGCTGTGGACCAGACAGCTCATTCTGATGGCCAATTATCTCCTCCACCAGTATAGCCAGTTCCGAGTCTGAAAACCTGGGTTTACGCACCCTGTCCAGGGCAGACCTGCCCCTGACATGCTCCTGAGACATTTCCCTGTGTTTTCGGGTGTGGATGGTTTCAGTGGCTGTGATTTTGGAGGACTGTGATTTCCAAAATCGTTGCCGCTTTGTGTCCCGTTCCGGCGGTGACACATTTCCCGCTGCGCTATTAGTCTCTGGAGGATAGCTCAGGGTCAACGTGCTCGCCTTGGAAGCAAAACGACACAACACAAGTTCGATCTTAGAAACCTCTGGGTATTAAGCGCGTTATAAATAAACAATCATATCATATCCTATTAGAGCAAAACTCTGACGATAATGTAATGTGCGCTGAGTTTTCGGGTTCCCGGCCACTGTTACCGCCGGACGCTATTTGCGTTAACGCCAGGTCCGTGAGCGTGTGCCTGCCAACTCGAGATGTGGAGTTGTTTGCGCCATGAATCACAGCGTTAACGCAAATACCACTCAGCGGTATATGCGCCCAGATACCGCCAAACTTGTGATGAGGCCCTTACTCTGGCTATTAGGACAAATATCCTTTGATACTGCAGCTCCACTCTTAAATTCAAATTTCCTACCAACTTAGGCCCTATTTCACAATTTCCCTTCATGGCCTACCTGCTGGAGGGAACTAGCGCAGATCAAATTTCTTTTAACAACTTTATTTATTTTGGTGGCAGCATATGTAGACATTTAAGCACATGAGACAACCTGTCCCTTACATAAAATGACATAAATTAGCAAGCTCATTTCTCTCCCCTGTCCCATTTCTGGTTTCCCCGGGGGGCCTGGAGTTCGAGGGCCGTCACCGCCGCTGGGCGGGGGCCGCTAAGGTCCCAGGAGTTTCGTCGCCAGCCGGGGTTGAAAAATTAGAGCCGGGAACCGGCTATGGTACTCCAGTACCGGGGAGCAGCAGTCCGTGAAGCGGTGTAAAGCTCCTTCCTTCGCCGCCATGACTTTCTCCGCCATCAGGATCTCCCACACTTTTATCCGCCGTAGGGGTACCAAAGGACCTTCCTGTGTTTTCCATTTACGAGCCACCATTATTTTGGCAGCCAGAAGCAATTGCGTAAGCAGTTTGGCGATGCACTCTGTTCTGGGGTAACATTCTGGTCTTCCTACACCGAGGAGGATCACCTCCGGGTTCATGGGGAGATTACGGCGGGTTATGTCCTCAATAATGTGTGTGATTTTCCCCCAAAAGGCCTGCGCAGTGGGACATTCCCACCACATGTGGAAGTAAGTCTCTCCTGCTCCACATCGACTCCAGGTCGGGTTCAAAGATGTCTGGAAGTGGTGCAAGCCCTCTGGGAAATAATACCAGCGGTGGAAGAGTTTCAATGCACACTGCTTGTTAGTGATACATCTGGCAGCTGAATTGATCTTTGTCCAAATATCCGCCCACGTTTGGTCCTTGATGGGGTGCCCTAAGTCCTCCTCCCACCTGTCCATATACAGTGGTCTAGTCGTCAGCATGTCATCCTGTAGGTGTCTGTACAACTTAGTGATCTGCCCCCGTCGGGGGCCCTCCTGCAAAGCATGCCCCAGAGAGTGGAGGTCTCTTGTGGCCCCCTGTTGGACTGTCGGCTGTGATATCCAGTGTCTGATCTGGGTGTATGTAAATCTCTCTGTTTCCGCCAGCTGGAAGCAACCCTTACATTCTTTGAAGTGGAGAGGGGTGCCATTGTCATAGAGCTGTGAGAGGGTCTACAGGCCCCCTTTGGACCATCTGCTAAAAGTTGCTATGTTCATTCCAGGCGAAAAGTCTGGGTTCCAGAGGATCAGGGAGAGAGGGCCTGGGCCCTTACGTAGCTGCTTCCTGCGTCGGGCCCACGACCATGCGCCTAAGGTGGCTTTTGTGGATGATAGGATCGTCGGCCAACGACTACGGGTTATGCCCGGAATGTGGAGCAAGAGGTTTAACCGGAGAGGACATTTAGCCTGTTCGATGCAAGTCCATTTTGGGGGGTTTGCTTGTTCCGCCCAGGCCATACTCCCATCATGATCCTTAATAGGATTCTGGCTTTCCCCCTTTCCAAACAAACTTTGAGAGTTTCTTCTGTAGCTGCTCCAGGGGCTGTTTCGGGAGAGGAACCGGCAGGGCGAGCTGAGATATAGAAGTCTGGGAAAAAGGTTCATTTTACATGCAGTAACTCTGCCAAGCAACGAGATTTCCTGTCCTTCCCAGCGTTTCAGGTCGGCTTCCAGTTCCTTGAATAGAGGGGGAAAGTTTGCTGCGTATAGTTGTTTCGGGTCTGCTGTAATGCGTATCCCTAGGTAGGATGGTATGCAGTGATAAAATTGCAGCAAAACTGTCGCCTCTACAAAAAATCGTGGCAAAAATGCTGTGGTTTGACCAGCTAAAGGTGTACCCTATTACACAATTTAAGGGGAGCAGGGCTTGCAGGGGTGTCCCCCGCTCCCTTTAAATGGTATAATGGGTCCGGCGGTTGTGGGGGTGTCCCCCGCATCCTTTACATGGATTGCGGCGGCAAAGCCACTGCCTTTCTGCCGCAATATTTTGTGTCCACGGCAATTTTTGCAGCGATTTTAACACATGGAACCGGTAGGATGAGGACATAGTGTTCCACTTCAGCGGGCATTGTGGTTGGGGAGCTGCTGTGCTGTCTGTTCCCAAGTTTATCCCTAGTGCCTCCGATTTAGAGTAGTTTACCTTAAACCCTGCCACTTGTTCAAAGGCTTTGAGTTCTATCAGGGTGGCAGAGAGAGAGGATTGACAGTTTGTGATGGAGATCATTACATCATCTGCGTAAAGGGAGATCTTAAATTGTTCGCGGTCTATATTCATCTCAGCTATCCTGTTATCCAGGCGAATCCTTTGAGCGAACGGTTCCATCACGAGTGCAAAGATCAGTGGAGAGAGCGGGCATCCCTATCTCGTCCCGCATGACAAAGGGATCAAGGCCGAGTGTTTTTGATTTATTCTCAGTGATGTTTTCGTGGCTTGATAATTAGCTAGCAGCATCTTGCGGAATGCAGGACCAAACTGAAAAGTTTCCAGCGTGATGCGCATAAAGTTCCAGTCCACTTTACCAAAAGCTTTGGTAGCGACTAAGATTAGGACTGCTAGTTCCTGCTGACTCTGGGCGGTTACTTCTATGGGGTTGAGTGCCCAAAAGATATTGTCCTCTGTGCTTCTGCCTCTAATAAAGCCTGTTTGGTCCGGGTCTATGATGGATGTCAGAACCACTGCCAGTCTGTTCCCCAGCACTTTGGAGTAGGCGTTCGCGTCCACGTTAAGGAGGGAGATAGGTCTGTATGATGTGCAGTCTTTCGGGTCTTTACCGGGCTTCTGGAGTAGGATTGTGACGGATTCTTGCATTGAGGGTGTCTCGGAAGGAATTGAACAGATTGGTCATTGTGCCCAGGAGCAGGAGCCAGAAGAGTTTGAAGAATTTAGGCAAGAAGCCATCAGGTCCTGGGGCCCTGGGTTTCACATTTTTGAGCATCTCCTCGATCTCTTCCACGGTGATGGGGGCCTCCAACCCTGACCTGTCTGTTTCCAACAGGTCTGGGAGATTGGCGTGCGCCACAAATTGCTCCTGCTGGGCTTACGGCCGGGGGAGGCAGTCAACTTGTCAGATAGGTGAGCTGTAGCCACCTTTAGGGCAGTGATGTAGTTTTGTCGGCGTGTTCTGGCTAGTTTGCTGACCAGGAATCTGTTGGCCTTGTTGCCATTTGCATAATAGCTTTGTTTTGTTGTTTTGTTCTGATCAGGTTCTGAGCTGTGTCTTCGGCATAGCGGGCCTCCAGTTTTGTGCGGGCCTATCTTAGGAGTTTAGCTGCTTTAGGCGGTCATCCCTTCTTGTGAAGTGACTCAGCTATAGCCACTTCCTTTTCCAGCTGCTCCTTTGTCTCTGAGTGTCTTTTACAATATGCTGCTGCCTGAGCTATTAATTCTCCTCTGATCACCGCCTTCATGGCTTCCCATCTTGTCGCTGGGGAAGTAAGGTCCGGCGGATTCTCTTTGAAGTACTTATGTATCACTTTGTTTATGGAGTCACGCACCAACATATCGTGTAACATTGGTTCGTAGAGGCCCATGGAGGCTTTTTGGGAGGGTGGAGGTCTAAGATCTGGGCAGTCATCAGGATTGGAGCAGATAGGTCAGATAGGACCCTTGTGCCGATCTCTACGTCATCGGTGAACGTTAGCAGTTGTGGACTTGCCAGAATCAGATCTATTCGGGACGAGGAGCGGTGGATGTGCGAAAAAAAGGAGAAGTCTGCCATTTCGGGATGGAGGACCCGCCAGGTGTCCACGATCACGACCAAGGTGGCAGAGGTCTAGTGCAGCATTGTAATCCCTAGGTGCTGGAGCGCAGGATTTGTCTATCAAGGGGTTGGGGACTCCATTAAAGTCACCTCCTATAACTACTTGGCCTTCAATGAAGGGGAGGAGCATTGATTCCAGATCACGGAAGGTTTCCTGGCCCTCGTTGGGGGCGTATATGGCTATTAGCATGTGTAGTTGATCGTACAGATCACCCTTTATTGCAACATGCAACATATCTTCTGCCGTCCGGGCTCCGCAGGATCTCCTTTTCCTTGAAGGGCGTTCCCCTCGCTAACAAAATTGCTGTGCCCCCTTTCTTGCTGTTACCGGATGGCAGGTACTGCATCGGGAATGCCCGTCTTCACAGCCGTGGGGAATCTTCCGCCAACAAATGTGTCTCTTGGAGGAACACTACTGAGCCCTGGAGGTCCTGCAGGCACCTGAGAGTGGACTTGCATTTTTCCAGAGAGTTCAGGCCTCTAACGTTCAGTGAGACGTATCACAGCTTTATATGTGGTGGGGGGGTATCACGTTGTTCGCCTTCAATGGTCATGTGGGGGTTAGGGAGGGCGAGCTGTCGAAGGGAATGTCGTCTTCAGGTGTTGGGCTGTGGATGCTGTTTTGCTGCAACCAGGTTTTACTTGTAACTGAACTGGAGCCCAACGTGGCCCACCAACCGAAGGGGTCAACAAGGGACCCCCACAACAAAGGTAAAAAAACAGAACTTAACCAAAGCAGGCCGAGTGGGCTGGTGGTCAGAGTGTGTGTCCATTCACTCGGCTGGGGCATATCGTGGGACGCCTGGGCGCCGAGAGTGTGTGTTCCAGCACAGAAATCAAGATGCTTCTCGTTAGTTTTGAGTGGCGGGAGGTTCCCCTCCTGGGACTTTCATCCAACGGTTTCACTGTGATTTCAGGGTTGGGCTTTGAATTTTATCAGGGGACGGGTTCGTCAGGTCTTCATCTGGAGTCGATGGCTCACCTCCCATGATACCGCTGGATTCTTCGAGGGAATGAATTATGCGTGTCTGTCCTTCGAACGAGAATTGAAGTGTGGCCAGAAATAGCCACCGATTTTTGATCTTTTGATCTTGAAGAACGTTAACAGCCACAGGGCTCTCTGTCGCTGGAATGTAGTAGGCACTAGGTCTTGGAAGTTTTGTAAAGAAGCTCCTTGATAGGTCAGGTCTCCCTGCGTGCGGCTAGCTGACATAATTTCTTGTTTTGTGGTGAAGAAATAGACCCTGGTGATCACTTCTGGTGTGTCTGCCGTGGGGGTGCCCCTGCCGCTCGCAGTCTATGGGTGCTATCCAGCATGAGTAACGATTTATCGCAGTCCGGGAGAAGCGTTTGGAAGAGGTCACTGATGTAGACCGGCAGGGCCTGATCTGAAACTGAGGTGGGGAACCCTGTAATGCAGATGTTATTCCTGCAAGCCCTATTTTCTAAATCTTCCTGCTTGTGGGTCATGTTCTCGCTGCTTTCTTCCAGGGATTGGAGTTTCCACTGCAGTTCAGTAATCTGTGCTGAGTGTTCTAGGACTTGGCCCTCTGTTTCCCCCACCCTGTGTTCCACCTCCTCCATTCGATTGTCCAGTGCCTCGATTTTGGTCGCTACCTCTGTCATGCAGTTGCGGAACTCCATCTTGATGTCTGCTAAAATGGCTTGGATATTATCCTTCATGGCCCATTGGCCCTGGGGTCTTTCACGTGACGTTGCCTGGGCTCTAGTGGGGTCAGCTTTCCCGGGTCTCTCCTGTGGGTATAGCATACTGTCTATGTCCGCTGATTTGGGCCCTTATGCTTGGCTAACAACAGCTCCCTTTTTACTTATGTTGTTCTGTCAAATCTCTAACTACTATTATGACTTTAAATATGTGCTCGCAAACTGGTGGTATATGCACTTTAGGTCCAAGTCAATAAAAAAAAATGTTGTTGTTTTGTAAGCTGGAACTTTGCAAATCTAGATAACATTTTAATCACAATTATCCATAAATGGTAATAACATGCTTTTGTTAAATGTAGTTATGAAGTAAACCACAACCAAATGTTAACTACATAGCTATATATTTATTCCAGCCACTAGGTATTTATTTATTTTGATTTATACAAGCAACACTCAGAAAACAAGCTCACTTCATGACAGGTACATAAAAAAGACAGTAATGTACAGAAGACAAGAAAACATTTTAGCAATGGTATGGCAGAAACAAAGGAACATGACATTGCTAGAATAGACCTAATAGCAATTGAAATTGATTCCTGGTTACTTTTAAGTGCTGCCTGTTAGAGCTGTATGTAAGGCAGCTGTGTTATGACTAAGACAAATTACACATTGAGAAACACATGGATTCTGACCTTTGCAGGTTTTACCATCCAGCTGCAAAGTAAATCCCACTGGGCAACTGCAACGAACTCCTGTCGCTGTATCCTTGCATGTGCGGTCACAGCCGCCGTTATTGACAGCACATGTCTCTAAGGATTAGAACAAAATAGAAACGTTAACTCAACATATCAATGATTACTGTAATCAGTAATCCACAAAAAAATATAGTTGAAGTAGAAATCCTCTAAATATATTATTTTTTAATGCTTTCTGTACTTGTATGGGATACATTACTTACCGTAATCGTATTTCTGATGCTTGTATCTGCTTAGATTCACGTGCTGTACATAGGCCGACATCTAGTGGAAGCTGCAGAGACTTACAGTTGTTGTTTTCGAAATTCGAAAAGGGACGTTGACAGAGCGTGCCAGTAATACTATCCCTAATGTGCCGTCCACTGTACCCATGGTCCATTTACACGTCGAGGTCCCTCAGATTGTTTTGTATCTGACATAAGTGTAGCGTGAGTACAGGTGTATCCAAACAGATATGTATCAGACAAGCTCATAAAGCATCTATGCACCTTCTCTCCAAGGGGAAGAAGGGTGGGTCGCATGTGAATCTAAGCAGATACAAGCATCAGAAATACGATTACGGTGAGTAATGTATCCCTTCTGAGGCTAGTGGAATCTGCTTAGCTCACATGCTGTGCATAGACTAGCGAGCAGTGTTAGGAGAAGGTGGTGGGTTGTGAGAAGGTCCATTGGCAAACAGATGTTTTCGAACCGCTTGTCCCACCTGTGTATTTGTCTTGGAATGTGTGTCAATGCAGTAGTGCTGAGTCAAGTTGTGATCTGAGCCATGAAGCTGCTTTGAAAATGCTGTCTAGGGGGACATTTGCAATGAAAGCCAGAGTGGCTGCTGTGCTTCTTGTGGAGTGAGCTCTTGGCATGAAAGGCAGTGTCTTGTTTGATAGAGAATAGCACAGTTGTATACATCTGACTATCCATCTGGAGATGGCATTCTTGGAAATGCGGTCTCCTTCTGTGCCTGGTGCTATGGAGTCAAACAGTTGATCTGTTCTCCTCAGCGGTCTGGTCTTCTTTACATAGTAAAGCACCACCTTCCTTACATCTAGTGTGTGGAGGTTAACCTCAGCTGAGCTGGTAGGGTTCTGGAAGAAGGCCAGTATCTCAATGGACTGGGTTATGTGAAATTTAGAGATGAATTTAGGGGGAATCCTAGGATGAGTGCGTAAAACCAGTTTGTCCTTGTGTATGGTAAAGAAAGGATCCTGCACTGACAATGCTTGGAATTCACTAACTCTTCTTATGAAAGTAATAGCCACTAAGAAGGCAGTCTTGTAGGTCAGGTGCTTAAGACTTGACTTATGCATCCGCTCAAAGGGTTCCCCAATGAGCACAGCGAGTACTACATTGAGATACCATCCTGGCGGTGGGTTAGAAATGGGAGGGTGGAGTCGTTTTACTCTTTTACTCCCTCCATGAATGCTTTAATGACCGGTACCTTCCACCACAATACTTTATTGTGGGAGGTGGTGTAAGCCGATAAAGCTGCCAGGTGGACCTTTATAGAGTTGAAGACTAACCCTGAATCTAGCAAGTGAAGCATATAATTTAGAATGTTAGATGGAGTACAATGTATGGGGTTTATTTGTTTAGACTGACACCAAACTACAAATCGTCTCCACTTGTCGAAATAACAGTGCCTGGTGTTGGGTTTTCCTGCTTCCTTTAGGATGTCCATACACCTCTGTGGCAGGTTAAAATGTCTGAACTCTATGACTTCAGGAGACATGCTGCCAAGTTCATAGATTGAGGTTGAGGGTGCACTGTTGTTCCCTGTGCTGAGTGAGTAGGTATGTCTGGCACGGGAGTTTGATAGGATGAAGGTGATGAGCCCCCCAACCGGCAAGCAAGGCATCTGTCGTCACTATCGCTTACACTTCTGGGTCGTGGAAGGGTTTGCCCCTTAGAAGATTCTCCCTTGTCCACCAGTGATGGTTTTGTACTAGTGTTGGCGAAACGACCACTAGATCGTCACACTGACTGCTTGACTGAGACCACTGTATCGCCAACCACTCCTGTATGGAGCGCATGCGCAGGCTTGCATGCAGGACCATGTAAATGCAAGATACCATCATGCTTAGCAATCGCATAGCTTTGCGTACGCTTATCTGGCGACCGCCCTGATAATGTGGTATTTGCAGTAACATATTTTGGACTCTTTCTTCTGGGAGGAAGATCAAGGCCTCCCTTGTGTCTATTAAAGCTCCTAGGAACCGTTTGGTTGTGCTTGGCACAAGGCTTGATTTTTTCTGGTTTATTGAGAAGCCCAATAGAAAGAGAAGATTTATCGTCCTTTGAATGTTTGTCCTGCAAATTTGGGGGGTTTCCCCTGTAATCAGCCAATTGTCCAGGTAAGGGTACACTGGGATTGACTCCCTGCGCATGTGTGCTGCCACCACCGCCAGTACCTTTGTGAATACCCTTGGAGCAGAGGCTATGCCGAAGGGTAGCACCTTGAATTGGTAGTGCTGGTTTGCTATCTTGAATCAATATAATTTTCTGTGCACTGGGAACACTGAAATATGAAAATAAGCCTCTTTCATATCCAGAGTTGCCATGTAGTCCCACCGCTTTAGCAGACGGATCACTTCTTGTAGCGTAGTCATGCAGAATTTTTGTGGCTTGACATATTTGTTTGCAGGGCGTAGGTCTAATACTGGGGTCATTGTTACATCTTTCTTTGGCACAAGGAAGTAGGTTGAATAAATACCCTTGTTTACCTGGTTCCCCGGGACGACCTCTATGGCGTCCTTTAGGAGCAGCGTAGTGATTTCCTCGAGAAGGATGCGTTGTTCTTCCTCCGAGTTTTTCTTCTGGCGCGGTGGATGGGTCCGGGGTCGCTGATTAGTTCCACACAGTACCCGCCCGCCACGGTGGATATCACCCATTTGTCTGAGGTGATCCCCCCCCCATGCTTGGGTGAAGTTTGAAATGCGCCCTCCTACTGGAGAGGCATGGGAGAGCACCTGTAGCGGAATGTCACTGTTTTGGAGGTGGTGTTGCTCCACGTCTAGAGGTGGAGGACCTCCCCCGGCTGCAAAATCGGCGCTGTCCTCTTGGGCAACCCTGTGAGGATTGGCCCTGATTGTTACCCAAGGATGGCCCTTGGTTGTGACCATACCCTGAACCCCTTTGGGAACTTCGTTTGCTGAAGCGACGAAAGTTACTATTCCCTCTTTGGCCTGAGGGTTTCTCTGTAAACCCCCAAGGAATTCAGAGTATTGTATTCGTCTTTTGCAGACTTTAGAGCGTCCTCCGCTGCCTTTCCAAAGAGGACGTTGGGTTCGATAGATATATTTAGCTGTGTTGCTTGTGTCTCCTGCTTAAAGCCAGATTTGCGAAGCCAAGCATGGCGCTTGATAATAGTGCCTTCCGCACTTATTCTTCCCGCATTGTCAGCGGTGTCTACATTGTTCTTGAGGATGCAGCTCGAGACAGCTCTGCCCTCTGCTGCTACCAGGGCCAACTGAGTATTTAATGGTTCCAGGGCTGACGATAGTGGTGCGAACGCCTCGTCCCATTTATGACAGTTGTAGCTAGCTAAGAGAGTTGTATTGTTAGCTATTCTAGCCTGCAAAGCCACAGAAGAGGCTACCTTCCTGCCCATGGTGTAAAGGTGTTTGCTCCTTGTCAGGTGGAGCGTCAGAGGATGCTAGTGGAGTACCCGCTCTCTTTCTTGTGGTTGTGACCACGAGTGAGTCCGGTTTAAGTTGTCCCCTGATATAGAGGGGGTCGTGGGTGCTGGGCGGAAGAGCTTCTCTATGCGTGGGTTAAAAGCACATGTTTGATTTGGTGTTTCCAGAGATGGTTGGATCCTTTTCTGGATAGCTTGTAGGATTGGTATAAACTGGGTTACTGATTTCTTATCCCCCCAGGATATTCTCAACAAAATCCTTGTCCTGCTGAGTCTCTTGTGTTCTGATCTGAAAGTGTTGAGCCGCCTTAATGAGCATGTCATTCAGAAGGGACTGGTTGTCAATAGGCGAATCAGCCCTGGAGGGTCCTTGTTGATGGGAGAGGCTATAGTGTACATCTCTGTCTCATCCTCGTTGTCACCATAGTTTTGTTCTGTGCCCTCTAGAGCTGTATAAGTATCTAAAGCATCAGCATCATAATAGTCTGTGTCATAAAGATCTAAGTAGGGAAGATTAGCCTTTGGTGAAATATCCAGGGTGTCCGGACGAGACTTTTTAGATGGTTGTTGACTAGTAGGGGCATTTGCAATGGCTCGTGAGCCAGAGACAGCTGTAGTAGGAGGAGTGTTCTGGATGCTTTGGAAAGCTTCTGGATTTTTCTCCCCAAAAATTGCCAATAAATGTCATTTTCCCCATGACCCTATCTATGTCTTCACATGTCCATTGGGCTGAGCTCGGGATGGACATAGGGCCTAGAGTGGAAGCCTGAGGGATTACAGTGCCTACTACGGAGTCCTTTTCTGGTAAGGAATCTTTCTCCTGAGGTTGAGAACCCTTGTGAGTGTGGGAAGCCCTGTGAGGCTGGGCTTTGGGTGGGAAGAGTGACCTATCCTTATGAAGCGTCTTGGAAGAGTGCTTCTTAGGCTCCTTATCCTTTCTAAGCCCTTTCGGGACGTGTTTTTCCACTAAGTGGGCTAGTCCCACTTTGACTGAGATCTTACCCGATTTCGACAAAGAAAGTCGAACCTAGGTCGTGGAGTGGCCCGACACCTCGTCAGCCGACGTGCGATGTTCGGGTGCGGATTTATGCACAACGTCTGTTCGGTCTTTCGACAGTCTGTGCCTGTCATGTGGCGATTGGGATCGCAAATGTCCAGAGGACAGTGAACTTGTGGACCTCTCCCTAGATGTTGTACGTGGGCGTGGGCCCTTAGTCGACAACCACGTCGAGTCTTGGCCCTGGGTTGTGTGTTTAGTGGAGGTAGGGGTTGTGGGAGCGCCCGTGCCGCCGGGGATCGTCCCCATAACAGGCATGCTGGCCTCTCTGTTAGGGTCGGGGGCTTGCGCTTGGGAAACTAGCATCTCCCCTTTGCCTTCGTCATCCAAAATGGCGGCTTTGCTACTATCGCTGAAGGTCCCTTCCACGTCTATGGTGGCTATGGCTTTCATTGCGTGGTTGGCCCAGCGTTTAGTTTTTACAGTCCTTCAATGTCTTCGGTTTGAAAAGCCTACTGGCTCGACACTTCTCCTCGACGTGGTCTCGTGGGAGGCAGAGATTGCACACCAGGTGCTTGTCGACCCATGGGAATTTTTTCCTGCAACTAGGGCAGAACTTAAAAGGGGTCTTATCCATGATAACATATAATGGTACCCATGCAAATGTAATGTAGGAAAAGGGGCAAATACATTTTCAATGACCTCCCCCCTCGCTCCCCACTGCGTGGGCCGAAGCCCGGTGCGGCCCTCCCTGGCCGAACGAATTTGTCGAAAGGTTCTTCTTTGACGATCGTCTTCCTTCACCATTGTCGAAGATGATCTCGATAGTCGGTGAATAAAGAATAGGAAGAGAGATCAATTATAATAATCATTGGTGATATGCCGAAAGAGGAACTCCGCTATAGTGTGTCCATCTACGTTGGCAGAAAAAAACAATCTGAGGGACCTCGACGTGTGAAGGACCATGGGTACAGTGGACGTCACACTAGGGATAGTATTACTGGCACGCCCTGTCGACGTCCCTTTTCAAATTTCGAAAACAACAACCATAATACTCTGCAGCTTCCACTAGATGTCGGTCTATGCACAGCATGTGATCTAAGCATTCCACAAGCCTCCAAAATTTCATTACAGAAAATCATTTGGGAAATCGAAATGTAAGACGCTCAGCAACAGTTGTTAACCAAAAATACTGCAAATGTTGTATAGAAGTCATCATAGTCATTTGTTTCTTCCTTTATAAAATAACAATTTGTTCTTGTACTTACACAATTTTACAACATATTGATACCTCCCTATAAACTTTCTCAAATGTTATGCATGTAAAAACGCTTTCCACCACTTATATTTTGTTTTCAGCTGTCTTACCTCCATCTCCTGCTAATATTAGCTCCACTGATGATAGTACACATAAACAGAAAGTGCCCAATGAAAACCAATGGGGTAGTATGTTGGGGCACTTTTATTCCTCATGATGTATATACAGCATCTTCTAACTCATTGGCATTAATATAACATTTACAGTCACTCTTTTTGTGGTATTTTACTAATACGTTTTTATCTTTCCGACCAAACAATGTGCCTTTGTCATTCAATTAGTTTGATCACCAATTACATAATTTTGTGCTGAATGTATGCTTGATTAAATAATAAGAGCATATGATGGCACTATAAATATTCAATGTTAACCTAATGCAGCCTATAGGTTTCATTTGTTTCTTTAGTTAATTGTATCAAGTATTCATCACCAAATCATTGATACATGTCTAAGCATCAAGTAAACAATTGCACACCTGCCCAGTCAGTTTCTTTGCAATAATGTTATTTTGTATTAGACTATGCAAAATGTCTTGACATTAAAACATTTCAATAATCAGTCTTCAGGACAACATATTTACCTTGGCTATGGTGTGAAACTCAACATACACTTGTTATCAAAGCTTATTTTATAAGTACTGTATTCCTGGTTCCTGTTCTATAATGAGGAAATTACACCATATGGGTTTTAGCATGTGGTGCTTTATACAAATGATCTTTTGGAACCTTAAGATATCACAAAACTTCAACTGAAACCATACAAATGTTTTCTGAGTCGTGGGTTTTGAGGAATTTGAAACTTTAAACGTGGACGACACAGTCTTAATCTCATAGGGTAATGGATACAACTCAATAGATCCAACCACATTGTTTTTTCCAGTACAGCGTTAATCAATCTCAGCATGCTCTAAAGCACTGCAGTCCGATAAAAATGTTTATTATTTGGTACTGAAGCACTCAGCTCTTGTGAAATGCAAAAAAGAAAAAGGAACTCTAACACTTTCAGTGTGTTGCATTCTAACAAGTCAAAGAAGGCTGGATCTAAGAGTTTCATTTCGTCCCAAATTCCCCAGAGCAATGTGTAAAACAGATTTACGTTCTTTTTAGTTTTGATTATAAAGTGGTGCTTGAGTACCACTTACAAGCCAAAACTATTGCACTGGAGTACAGATATAAGTGAGATGCGATGTCTGAGTAAGACACTGTTTATGGGTGGTGTTTGGTTATTTACCCACACAATCGTCTATTGCCATGTTAATGTCAAGTAGCCATTCCCAAACACTACCAAGCCCTAACTGCCCAAAACACATCTGCCTGGGATCTCTTTGACTTAGCTTAGCTCTATTAAGCAATAACATCAAATGTTGGCCCATCAGTGATTTTTCTAAGCTGAGAGTTAATTGCTTAATGGCAGTTGTCCACGTGATATAGGTGTAATAGAAATGTCTTAACCAGGTGTGCCTTTAGCCACTAGATTTATTTCTGCTCTTCGCTGATGTCCTGTTAAAAAAACAAGCATAACAAAACCAATAGCTTTTCTTTGGTGTATAGGTATTAGATAGGTATTTGCCAGGCAATATGACCAGGTAGTCACACCATTATCCAACTGTTGACATCTTACGGCCAGGTAGCACCATTATGGCAGCACTTGGCAAATGCCTATCACATGCCTACACAAAACCAAAAAATGCGGGCTTTGCCAATTCTTGTTAAAGAAAAAAGGGTTGTTATACAGAAGAGAAAATAATTGGACCAATCATTACCAACTCTTTGTCCCCATCAATATCCGACAGGCTGAACTAGAACTGCCTCATTAACACCTGGCAGACAGATATCATGATATATCCAAGACCCAGGCACATGTCTGTGGAAGATGTTTTGGGCCAAAAACTTCCTGCAGTTGAAGAAAGAATGTGGGGAGTCATGTCAGATATGCCAAAAGACCTCCAGGGTTGACATGGGCCGAGCCCTACTTCAAACCCCTACCAATAATTAATGCTCCCTTCTGGTAACTAGGGAGGAATATCATGGGTCCCTTAATCCCTACTAAATCAGGTGAATGTTAAGCCACTTGTTATCCCAAAGCCTTATGTGATGAATTAGTAGTGATTCCTCCCAGAAACCTAGCCTGGAAACCTTCTCATGTGGCCAGGGAAAGGCAGACGTTTCCTGATCCTGACCATGGGGGTGGTGTACTGTGGGAGGATCAGGTGGGAGGGAGAGGGGTGGAACAGGCCAGGAATACTGGGCATAGCCCCTGTTTAATTTTCCCCGTAATCCCACACTTTTGATGGATGTTTGCAAGAGAGCAGAAGTTACAAAATCTAACTTTGTTGTTGAAGACTTCAAGTCCCATACTCCCATAAGTACTGGGATAAGGAAGATGCCTGAAGTGTTATACTGTAGTAGTAGTCAGGCAATTAAGCCTAACAGCCCTTACTTGGAGGAACCTGGGAGACATAAAAGGCGCCCTCGGGTGCAGGCAATTGGAAGGAGCTGGAACTTTGATTGGAGCTTGTGCAGTAGAAGCAGAGGCAGAAGAAAGAAGGCACAGTGTTGGCAATCCAGACAGAAGTGGGAGAACCAGAGGGATGCTAGAACGTTGATGCAGCAGATTTCTCTTGCTTGTTATATGAGGATCCTGTTCTGCCAAACTCTGAAGTGCCGAGGCTGAAAAGTGGAAGGTGTGAGCCTAATGCAGACGTTGCTGTGCAAGAAGTGTGTCAGAGACCACGGCGAGGAGCTGTTGTGAAGCCGTGGGTCTCAGGAGGGAGAGGTGCTCCTTAACATTAAGTGCTAAGGACTTGACTAAAGCTCAGCAGTTAAGGGGTTAATCGAGTGGCCGGACCAGAGACACCTTCAGCAAGGAAGGGTGTGGGTCCCAGGTGAAGCCAGAAGCAGTAGAAGTTGTGCAACACGTGGACAGAGGGTCACAGAAGCCGGTGAGTCAAACCTGGCATTCTGATTCCTCACGCGAGCACTGCCGGCAACAGTATCCAGCTTAATATTCACTCACATATAAGCAGAGGCGAGCTGAAGTTGTTAGTTGAATTCTTAACAATGGGACAATGGGACAATGGGACAATGGGAAAGTAGCACTTGAGTGTGATCAGGTAAATTCTCTCATTCGCGTGAAAAACAAACGCTGCAGAAGCCATTGTTAAACCCTTAAACTTTGTAAACCTTATGAAGAAGTGGTCATGTGTCCCTCATTACGCAGAACAAACGTTACAAAAAGTTATTGTTGAACATTTCAACATTGCCGAGAGGTGAAGGCAAAGTTGGGGAAGGGAAATATTGCTGCTTATAAAGATTATTTGATGTTGACACAACCTATATTGCCAAAGACTGTAACAGAAAGGGAGAAGGGGGTCATAAAGGCAAACCTAGGTTGTCGTTGTGGCAACCAGACATGAAAGACAAAGAAGCTGCCCCCTTCTGAAGAGAGATATTCAGAGGAAGAGTGTGTTGCCTATTTGAAGGTGTTGAAGTACCTTTAAGTGAATCTTGTCAGAATCTGTCCTAAGTCCCAAAGTACTGAAGCTGTGGTGGAATATCTGGTTGTCGGTAGATGCAAGACTTCATTAGTACAAGTGAAGTGGATTACTATGAGGCAAATGAGAATGCCCTCATGGTAAACTCTGGTAGATATGAAGTTGTTGAAGTAGAAGCAGCAGCACTGTGAAGTCATTTTAGCAAATATACCTATTTTCAATCCTAATCTTGTGAATAGAGACATAATAACTGTTATCAAATACTAGTGTTTTACTAACATTTATAGTGTTGTATTTCTATTGCACTGTGTCAAGTCTTCTTGTATAACTGGAAGTGATGGCAAAGCATTGTGGTTGGGAATAACATTGATGCTACTTTGAAGAAGTGTACAATCTTTATTTCACCAAGATGAAGAGCTTTTTTGTTGTTGGAACTCTGGTTAACAAAATTTTACTTTGACATTGAAACTTCAAGAAGTGAATTGAAACTTTTCTACCTACGTGGATTTCTTTATTTCTTTTGATGAACATTGTAGCTGAATTTACCTTGAATCCGCGGGAAGGGAGTTCATGCAGGTTACTAAAAGTTGACCGGGAAACTGTGAATATCATTGTTGATGTTATCTGAATTGTCATAAATTTTCTTTGTGTATTTGATGTTTTTTGTGTATCTGATGTTTAAGTGTGAGGGCCAGACATCCTGTTTTAGAGTGGTTCCTTTTAGTTTTGTTAGGCAGGGAAATACTCATCTGAGTAGGGCTAGTGAGGCATTTAATATCATTTACGCTTTAATAAAATGGCATGTTTTGAACAATCATCAAAACGTTGTCTGCCTCACATTGTTGACCTCACACATATGGTGGCAGCAATGGGATCACAGTCAATTGATATACATTTAGGAACCCTCACGTTTGCAAAACTTAGCAAAAGAGCTTCTACTCACACTATAGCTACTGGACACTCTATTGAGTTTGATATACATGGGATACATTACTCACCGTAATCGTATTTCTGATGCTTGTATCTGCTTAGATTCACATGCTGTGCATAGGCCGACATCTAGTGGAAGCTGCAGAGTATTACAGTTTGTTTTTCAAAACTGAAAAATTGGTCGTCGACACAGGGCGTGCCAGTAATACTATCCCTAGTGTGACGTCCACTGTACCCATGATCCCTCACGCGTCTAGGACCCTCAGATTGTATTTTTCCTGACATGAGGTAGCATGAGGAGTAGCGTGAGTACAGATGATCCAAGCAGATAGAAGATAGACAAGATAAGACTACAAGCATCCATGCGCCTTCTCTCAGAGGGGAGGAAGGGTGGGTCGCATGTGAATCTAAGCAGATACAAGCATCAGAAATACGATTACGGTGAGTAATGTATCCCTTCTGAGGCTTGTGGAATCTGCTTAGATCACATGCTGTGCATAGATTAGCGAGCAGTGTTAGAAGGGGGTGGGATTTGAGAAGGGTCATGAGCAAATAAATGTCTTAGAACCGCTTGTCCCACTTGAGTATCTGTCTTGGAATGGGTGTCAATGCAGTAGTGCTGAGTAAAAGTGTGAATAGAGCTCCAAGTAGCTGCTTTGCAAATGGTGTCAAGGGGAACATTTGCAATGAAAGCCAGAGTGGCCCCAATGCCTCTTGTCGAGTGGGCTCTGGGCATAAAAGGAAAAGTTTTGTCAGAAAGAGAGTAACAAAGCTGGATACATTTGACAATCCACTTGGAGATGGTACCCTTAGAGACGCAATCTCCCTCTTTGCCTGTGGCTACGGAGACGAACAGTTGATCTGTCTTTCTAAGCGGTTTGGTCTTGTTTACGTAGTAAAGGACCGCCCTACGCACATCTAGGGTGTGTAGTTTAACCTCAGCCGAGCTTTGTGGGTTTTGGAGGAAAGCCGGAAGCTTGATGGACTGGTTTACATGGAATTTAGAAATAAACTTAGGTGAGAACCTAGGGTGTGTCCATAAAACCAGCTTATCCTTATGAATAGTAAAGAAAGGATCCTGCACTGACAGAGCCTGAATTTCACTGACCCTTCTTATGGATGTAATGGCTACTAAGAAGGCAGTCTTATAGGTCAGGTGTTTGAGACTTGTCTTATGCATGGGCTCGAATGGGGGGCCCATGAGTTTAGATAGCACCACGTTCAGGTCCCATCCTGGTGGTGGGTTAGATATAGGAGGATGAAGTCTCTTTACTCCTTCCATGAAGGCTTTAACCACGGGTACCTTCCACCACGACACCTTGCTATGTGAGATGGTGTATGCTGCCAGGTGTACCTTTAGTGAGTTGAAAACCAACCCTGCGTCCAGCAGGTGGAGCATGTATGTCACGATAGTGGAAGGAGTGCAATCAACTGGGTTGATTTGTTTATACTGGCAACAGATAACAAATCTCTTCCATTTGTCGAAGTAGCAATGCCTCGTGTTAGGATGTCCATACACCTCTGTGGTAAATTGAGATGTCCAAACTCTATGACCTCAGGAGCCATGCTGCTAGGTTCATGGAGTTGGGTTGAGGATGCACCTTCTGACCTTGGTGCTGGGACAAAAGGTTGTACCTGCCCGGGAGTTTGATGGGATCGCACACCAAGAGTCTGCGTAGGTGTGGAAACCACGGTTGTCTCGCCCACATGGGAGCAACTAGGACGAGCGTCATCGACTCTCTGTTCATCTTGTTCACCACTTTCCTGATGAGAGGAGTTGGTGGAAAAGCGTACGCAAACATCCCTGACCAGTTCATCCACAGGGCGTTCCCCAGGGAGTCTGGTTGGGGAAACCTAGATGCGAATCCTGGGCACTGTCTGTTTTTGCTTGTGGCGAATAGGTCTATGGTGGGGAAACCCCACTGAGAGAAGAGATCTTCTACGATATCTCTGTGTAGACACCATTTGTGTTCCTCCGGAAGGGGATCTCTGCTCAAAGCGTCCGCTAGAGAATTAAGATCCCCTGGAACATGTTGAGATGACAGAAAGATGTTCCGTCTGAGTGCCCATATCCAAATTTTCTGGGCAAGTCTGGACAGATTTGGCAACCGAGTCCCTCCTTGCTTGTTCAGGTAGAACATGGCTGTAGTGCTGTCCGTCCAGATCTGCACCGACAGGTTCAGCAGGTAGGGCTCGAACGCTTGAAGTGCTCTGAAAACTGCCAGAAGCTTTAGCAGGTTGATGTGATTTTTGGTCACTGTGTGAGACCAGAGACCCTGAGCTGTGTGGTGGAGATGGTGAGCTCCCCATCCTGTCAGGCATGCGTCCGTCGTGACTACCGCCTGTATCTCGGGATCGTAAAAGGGTTTCCCCTTGGATAGATTGTCTCTTGTCCACCAGTGGAGGCTTTGTACAAGTGTTGACGAAACGACCACTAGATCGTCCCACTGACCACTTGCCTGAGACCACAGTTTCGCCAACCATTCTTGCATGGGATGCATGCGCAGGCGCGCGTGGGGGACCAGGTAAATACATGACGCCATCATGCCCAGCAAACGCATTGCTTTGCGTACTGTTATCTGGCGACCGGTTTGATATTGCGGAATTTGCAGTAGTATATTCCGAATTCTTTCCTCTGTAGGAAAAGCCAACCCCTCTTGAGTATTTCGAACAGCTCCTAGGAACTGCTTTGGATTGCCTCCCTGCGTAGGTGTGCTGCCGCCACCGCCAGTACCTTGGTGAATACCCCTGGAGCCGAGGCTATCCCAAAGGCCAGTACCTTGAACTGGTAGTGCTGACCGTCCACCTTGAAGCGCAGATATTTTCTGTGCCCTGGGAACATGGAAATATGAAAATAGGCATCTTTCATATCCAATGTTGCCATGTAATCCCCCTTTTTTAGGAGGGGAATTACCTCTTGTAGAGTAGTCATGCGAAATTTTTGGGGCTTGACAATACTGGGCGCATTGTCAAATCTTTTTTTTGGCACAAGGAAGTAAGTTGAATAAATACCCTTGTTTACCTCGTGTCCCGGGACGAGTTCTATCGCGTCCTTTACGAGAAGAATTTCGATCTCTTCGAGTAGGATCTTCTGGTGGTCTAAGGAGTGTATTTTTGTCGTGGAGGGTGGTTTCGGGGACACTCTAGGAGTTCTATGCAGTATCCTGCGGACACTGTGGACAGCACCCATCTGTCTGATGTGATCCCTTCCCAAGCTTGGGTGAAGATGGAAATGCGTCCCCCTACTGGGAATACGTGAGAAGGGACCCTGAACGGAGCGTCACTGTTTTGGTGGAGGCGTGCCCCTCCTTTATTGGGACTGCCTCTACCCCTACAATGACCTCTTTTGTTACCCCTGCCATAACTCTGGGTAGACTGCTGGTTAGTGTTCCATGTAGTACCCTGGCCCTGGGAATAGTTTGAGCCTCTTTGGGAGTTTTGTCCGTGAGGCCGATGAAAATTGCCATTCCCTCTCTGGTTAGGGGGTTTGTTGGTTAGTTGCCCTAGGGACTTGAGTGTCTCGTACTCGTCCTTGGCATTTTTCAGTGCGTCCTCGACCACCCTTCCAAACAATAGATCCGGCTCCACCGGCTTATCTATCAGTGATGCTTGGGTCTCGGCCTTGAAACCAGAATGCCGTAGCCAAGCATGCCTCTTGATGACCGTGCTCTCAGCAATTAATCTGCCAGCGTTATCCGCGGCATTAAAGGTTGATTTTAAAATGCAACCTGACACGGCTCTCCCCTCTGCCGAAACTCGTGCCAATTGGCTTTTTAAGGGTTCTGGGGAAGAGTCTATGAGAGCTGCGACTTCTTCCCATTGGTGGCAGTTGTAACTAGCCAGCAGGGTGGTGGAGTTTGCAATCCTTGCCTGGTAGGCGGAAGTGGAGGCTACTTTCCTGCCCAAGCCATAAATCTTCTTGCTCTCCTTGTCGGGGGGAGCTTTGGACGATGACAAGGGTGTTCCCGCCCTCTTACGGGTGTTTGTAACAACCAGGGAGTCCGGTTTGATATGTCCCCTTATGTATAGTGGGTCAGATTGGGCTGCCCTGAAAAGCTTTTCAATTCTGGGGTTTACTGCCCTAGTGAGATTGGGGTTAACAAGGGAAGGGTCTATCCTCCTTTGTATTGACTTAAGGATAGGGATGGCCTGAGCAACAGGTCTCCTTTCTCCCACCAGTTCCTCTGCAAAGTCCCTCTCTTCCTGAGCACCCTGGGTGTCACTGTGGAAGTGCTGTGCCGCTCTGGACAGGACCTCATTCAGGAGAGGTTGGTTGTTGACAGGGGAGTCGGTAACCGCGGGCTCTTTCTCTACCGGGGAATCTACCCTGTATGTATCTGGGTCGTCCTCTTCCTCCTCCTCCTCTTGGTCCTCATCATCCCCAAAATAGCCTGTCCCAGTTTGTTCTTCGAACATGCCCACGTCTGGATCCTCAACAAAGGATGGATCTTCCTGGTATTGAGAATAGGGCTGTATATAGGAGGGGTCTGAAGATTGAGTTGGTGCTTCACCCTGGGACTTCCTACTTGGGGGTATTGGATCCTTCGAGCCTGAGGGAGTTGACCCTTCTGGGGTATAAGAGAGAAAGTGTTCCGGGTTCTTGGCATAGAAATCTGCCAATGATGATATCCTTGACATCACTCTGTCTATGTCATCACTGGACCATTCCCTTGAACTGGGAATAACTCTTTCCTGGAGTGCTTTCCCTGTTCTATCCTGACTAGACCTACTGATTCGAACAGGGGTCTTAGGGACAACAGACTGAGATTTGTCCTGGGTAGACCTACTGGCCTGGACAGGGGCCTTAGGGACAGGGGACTGAGACTTGTCCGTCTGTTTAGGTGGAGTAGAATGTAGTTTAGGAGTAGAAGTAGGCTGGGACTGCTTACTTCGTTGTTTTCCCCCCTCCCCGTGGGTGGAAGAGTGCTTCCCTGACTTTTGGGCCCTATCAGAGCTTTTCGATGCCTGGCGTCGAAATTCGGGGGTAGAGTTCCTGTCTCTGGAGAGTGTAAGGGATTCGGTAGCAGCCTTGTCGCTGCCTGCAGACGCCAACTCCTGGAGTGCGGCTTGGGGGTTGAGGTCGGCGTCGTCCTCCGATGACCGAACCTCAGTCACTAAGGGGAGCGAGGCACTTTTAGCAACAGTGGAGGGTTGCTTGGTTTCATGAGGCGATCTCGAACGCGAACGCCCAGAGGACACCGACTCGGTGGACCGTTCTCTACGTGCCTCTTTCCGAGAACTCGACGTGCGCGTCGAGTCTCGGTTGGACTTTTGTTTGCTGGAAGTGGTGTGGTGGCGCTCGTGTCGCCGGGGGTCTTCCCCATAGCTGCCCTGCCGGACAACCTTCCGAGGTCAGGGACTTGCGCTTGGCTGTCCATCAACGCCACATTGCCCTTGCCATCCGAAAGTACGGCGCCGCTGCCATCGCTGAAGAAACCCTCCGCGGCCATGGCCTCTTGTCGCCTGGCGTGGTGGGCCCAACGCTTTGTCGAACGGTCCTTAAGGGTCTTTGGTTTAAACCGACTACACGCTCTGCAATTCGCCTCGGGGTGGTCCCACGGCAGGTTACACGTGGCATGTCTGTCAACCCAGGGATACTTGCGGTTGCACTTGGGGCAAAATTGAAAGGGGGTACCCTCCATACGCACCCTATGGCAGCGGGCTGGGAGTGTAGGAATATAAATAATGTACCTATATTAATCAGAGTGTAGGATATGTGCCACCCCCCACTCTCCCTACTTGCAGGGCCGAGTCCAGAGGACTTCCGAGGCCCGGGCCGAGGCCAGAGGCCTTCTGAGGCCCAAATCCGTTGCTGTAGTCCGACGGTTGAATTTTCTCTGATCCGGCGTCGAGTGTCGATGTTCGGAGACTCGACGTAGAGGTGGAATAAACGGGGAAATATATAACAATATTAGCAAAATCTGACTAAGTCAGGGAACTCCGCTCAGTGCTTCCGACCAGCATGGCGGAAAAAAACAATCTGAGGGTCCTAGACGCGTGAGGGATCATGGGTACAGTGAACGTCACACTAGGGATAGTATTACTGGCACGCCCTGTGTCGACACCCAATTTTCGAGTTTCGAAAAACAAACTGTAATACTCAGCAGCTTCCACTAGATGTCGGCCTATGCACAGCATGTGATCTAAGCAGATTCCACAAGCCTCAGAAATATATATATAGCAGTAGGGGAGAATTGGTTCAACCAGGGGAAAGAGCTTTGATCCCCAGAGATTTGATTTGTATTCCCTCTAAAGGTATTTATGTCCGCCTTGACTCTAAGTCAGTCCTGGCCTGGCGGCATGGCCAAGACATATTGGCAGGGGTAACTGACCCATATTAAAGGAGGTGATGGTAAAGTGTTAATGCAAAATAATGGAAAGAAGAAATACCAAATCAAAGCTGGGGCGAGGATAGCACAAGGCATATTGGAACGTGCTATATTCCCAAAGCCTGAAGAAGTTAAGAAATGTGAACATACAGGAAGGGGAACTCAAGGATTTGGAGAGGTGGACAGTGAACCAAAAGTACCAGTACATATAGCCAAGGAGGAGGAAATTATTCCTGACTTAGCTTTTGCCCAGCATAATGATGCTGGCAGAACCTTTTAATCAGGTAACAAGCGAAGAAGATGGTAGAAAAAAAAGTAGTCAATTTTTCTACTACAAAAGAATGGATTATTGTATAGAGGGGATATGGATCAATCTGGGAAACCCAGAACTCAGATTGTGATACCTAGGAGTCATAAAGATAGTGTAATGGATATGGTTCATGCTCATTTGATTGGGGGACATTTGGGAAAAAACAAAACCCCAGCTTAAATTGTGAGCAGATTTTATTGGGCCGATATCAAGAAGTTCATAGGTACCTGTGAGCTTTGCCAGAAGACCAGCACTAAAATGCCACAGCCTGCTGCTTTAAAACCTTTACCTATTATTGATGTTCCTTTTTCACGAATTGGGATGGAAATAGTAGGACCATTCGAAACATCGAAATTGGGTGATAAATATATTTTGGTTATTTAAGACTATTGCAACCAGGTATCCTGAAGCCTTCCCTTTAAGGAATAATACCAGCACATTGTAAAGCATCTATTATCATTGTTCTCCTGAACTTTGTTCCCAAAAGAAATCCTTACTGACCAAGGATCTAGTTTTATAATTAAACTTATGGCAGAGGTAAAATATATTCTTCAGATTAAAACCCTAAGAATCTCGGTTTACCATCCCCATACAGATGTGTTAGTTGAAAGGTTCAATCAGACTTTAAAACATATCCTAAAGAAACTGGTCGAAGCAGACGGAAAGAACTGGGATGTTATGATACTCTGGGCCCTGTTTACCATTGGGAAAACTACCAGTCATCTACCAGAGTATCTCCCTTTGAATTCTTGTATAGAAAAGAACCCTAAAATGTGTAAGAAATATTGCAGGAAACTTGGGAAGAGAGAGACACTGTTCCCTTATCTCAAACTGCTCAAAAGTTGAAAGAACAAATGGCAGCAGTAAGGAAAATAGTTAATCTTAATATGGTCAAAACTCAGGAACAACAGAAAGAATGTCATGACAGGAAGGCATTGATGAGATTGAGATCCTTCTCCATAGGGAAGAAAGTATTGGTCCTTCTTCCCTCCTCTGATAGTAAGATACTATCTGGATGGCATGGACCATATGAAATACTTGAACAGATGGGACCTTATTATTACAAAATATCACAGCCTGATCTGAAAATGTAAACTGATATCTATCATATTGATTTACTTAAAGAGTGGAAAGAACCTACGGAGAAAGATAACACTATCATGCTAAGCAGTCTTCTAACAGAAGAGAACAAGGATAACCAGCTAATTTCTCCTGAGTTAGCCCAAAATCAAAAAAAGGATTTATTGGACCTATTACAGCAGTTCCCTGACATATTTAAGCATGTGCCAGGGAGAGGGAAAGGAGTATACCATTTGTGAGAAACCTGAGGGTATCTTCACTCCTACTCCCCCTCGATCCTCTTCTCAGGTGGCCACGGAAAGGCCATCGCTCTTGGATTCTGACCCTATGGGTGGAGAAGAAAGGGAGGATCACCTGGGTGGAGGGTCCTTGGAGGTTGGGAAGAGGGTACCCATATGCCAGACATGGTATTACCCTTTCCCTATTGAGAACCAACCCAACACTCCCCTGGCCTTTATTGGCTACTGTAAAACATCTCCCCTCATTTTCCCACATTCAACCTTTGACAGTACTGGGACGAGGAAGAGGCGACTAGGAGTAGTGAACAAAAGTAACTCATTTTACCACTCTAGTATTGGCACAAGGAAGAGGCCTGCAGAGTACTGTCGGGGTCAGGCATGTCCCTCTAATTATAGTAATGCAAATCTAATTGGGAACTCACACCTCAACCTGTCAAGTGGTTGCAGGTGTACAAGAGAGGAAAAGATGAACAGGGAGGCCCATTTGGTAGACGCCAACAGGGGATCCTGTTCGAGAGGAGGCAGCTGTGGTGGGTCCTGAAGGGACTCCAGGACACTAGCAGACAATCCCAAAGATCTACGGAGCCCAGGGAAAGTTGGGCCATTAGAATTCCACAGGTGTGGGAGCCTCTGTGGCGGGCAAAGCCGCAGTTGGAGATGCGGGCAAAGGAAAAGCAACAAAGTCGTCGCCATCGTACACGGAAGAGAGGTTGACCTGCCGGCTAACAGAGAAGCACCAGAAATGTGAGCAGTTCTCGCAGTCAAAGGCAAGCCAGCAGGCAGAGCAGAAACGGACAATCGCAGCTGCCCGGAAAGACCACCGGAGACCTGTTAGTGAAGAGGAATGTCATTCGAGACCGGGGCGAGATGAATAGTGAATGAGCAGAAAAGTGTGCACAGATTGAAACCAAACCAAAGCCACGGGTTGAATGGAAATTAAGCAGCAAAGAAAATGTTTTGGGCAAAGCTACTAGCCGATAACAGATTAATGGAAAATTGCCCATTTGAAAGTGACTTACAAAATGAGAAAGCAAGTGTGAAAGTTTGCAAAAGAGCATGAAAGAAAAGTGGGGAAGAAATCAAACCACCAAGAAGTGAACTTTGTGTATGAATACAGGATGGCAAAATGAGATGTGGCACATTGTGGCAAAGCCAAGGGGCTAACTAGGAGAAGCCAAGTGACTGTGGACCTACATATAACGCCAAGAGGCCGACAAGGAGAAGCTAAGTGTGTGTGAATCTGTACACAGAGGCAAATACAGAAGAACCTGTGTGAGCTGAAGAGCCTAGGCTTCCTGGTTACTCAACCTGTGATGGGTGGACTTTGTGGTCTGACAACTGCACCTAGAACAGGGATCCCTAAATTGTGAAATCCAAAGACATTGTTGAATTAAACCAAGAAGGAGAAATTATAAGTTACTCACCATAGTCCCCTTTCCTCCATACTGTATGGGCCGTCCCTCGTTAGGACGGGAGACAGAACCTTTATCACCAGAAAAATCATCTTCAACTTCAAATTTAGATGCGTGTGGGGGTGCAGCCCTGGGAGTATGCGCTCTCCTGACTCCCCCCACCGGCGCCACGCCTCCCCTTTTACGCGTCGACAATATTAACATTGCCTAATGACACGTTTTATTAGGGAGAGGATGGTGGGGTTTATGGCGGAAAGGGGACTATGGACTAGGAGTACGTTAGTCACTCCAATGAGTAACTTATAATTACTCCTATGTCCCGTCCCCTTTCCTCCATATTGTATGGGCGAGTACAACTGAATGTAGCCTTAGGGTGGAGAGGTGCTCTCTTAAGAAAACATGTTCCTTAACACTGCTTGACCAAATGCTGCGTCCGACCTGGAGCCGGCATCCAAGCAGTAGTGCTTGCAGAAGGCTGCGGGCACAGCCCATATAGCCGCCTTGCTGATAACCTGCCACGGGACGTGCCTCTGGAAAGCAACCGCTGTGGCTTTAGCTCTGATTGCATGATATATGTTATTTATAACGCGCTTAATACCCAGAGGTTTCTAAGCGTGGACCCCGGGATCGAACCTGTGTTGCTCTGTGTCGTCTTGCTTCTAAGGCGAGCACGTTGCATGCATATTTGGTGGAAGAGGTTTGTGCTGCCCCTCGTACGCCTCCTTGATGGCCGTAACCATCCACCTTGCTATGGAAGCCTTGGAGGCTTGACAGCCAGGCTTTGACCCACCAAAGGTGACAAAGAGTGTGTCTGATTTGCGGAAGCTCTTGTTCCTGTCCAGGTAGTATCTCAGCGCCCGCCTCATGTCCAGACAGTGCACAACTCTTTGAGCGTCTTCCTTGGGGTTCACGAAGAACGTTAGTAGCGCTATCTACTCATTTAATTGAAAAGAGGAGACAACCTTAGGTAATAATGAGGGGTGAGTTCTAAGCAGCAACTTGTCCTTATGAAAAGTAGTATAAGGCTCTGAAGCCACTTGCGCTTGGATTTCATTGATCCGGCGTACCAAGGTAAGGCCCGCCAGGAGGGCCGTCTTAATAGTGACTAGCCTGATGTCCGCGGATGCCATAGGTTAGAATGTTTTATGTGCCAGGGCGCCTAAGACCACACTGAGGTTGCATACAAGGTGTGCTTTCTTGATAGGCAGGTAAAGCCTGGACAGGCCTGCCAAGTGTCTTTTAACCACCCCATTAGAGGATGAAAATACCTCCTCCTTGGAGTTCCTGTAGACTCCAATGGCCACCATATAGGTGTGGCACATGTCTACCTGCACCCCCGTGTGTGCGAGGTGTGCAGAGAAGGATAGCACGTCGTCCAGAGTGGAGGTCAATGGATCAACCTCCTTGGATTCCGCCCAGTGACAAAACCTGGTCCACTTGCTTTTGTACTGGCTCCTGGTTGCATCGCTTTTAGCCCCTTGTATAATGTCTAGGTTAGCTTGTGACAGATGCAGATGCCTCAGTGTGACTTGTTTAGGAGCCACGCTGTGAGGGCTAACCTCTGGTGGCGCATTGGATGACCGTGCCTCCCTGCTGAGAGAGTAGGTGTGCTGGGCCCAACGGAAGGTGCACCAGAGCCTGATCTGAGAGGCTGAGTAGTTCAGAGAACCATGGCCTTGCTGGCCACCACGGAGCTATCAGGATGACAAGGAGTTGCTAGGCCTCCTTGATCTTGCAGATTACCCTGTGGACCATGGGAGTGGGAGGGAAGGCAAACGCGTTCATGTTGTCCCACTGGATCTGCATTGCGTCGCCCAGAGAGCCCCTTCCCTGTCCCTGCCACTGGGGGTACCTCCTGTTGGACAAGGTGGCGAAGAGATCCACCTGAGGGTGACCCCACCTGTCGAAGTTCCCCTGGAGAACCTGTCCGTCCAACTGCCATTTGTAGTTGTTTGCACCCAGCCTGTTGTGCCTGTCCCCCTCTATGTTGTACTCCCCCAGGAGGTGGATTGCTGCCAGGTGCATGTTGTTTAACAGAGCCAACTCCCAAATGTTGACTACAGAGTACAGAGAGGAGGAGACCTGGTGCCACCCTGGTTGTTGATACAATACATGCTGGTGGAGCTCTCCGTCTCAATGAGGATTGCCTTGCCGTTGGTAATCGGGAGGAAGGCTTTGAGAGCGAGCCAGATGGCCATCAACTCGAGCCAGTTGATGTGAGCCGCCTGCTCCAGACGGGACCATACTCCATGGACACCGTGGCTGCCCAAGGTAGCTCCCCATCCCTCTAGAGTTGAGTCTGTGGTGATGTGGTGAAACCCACCCTTCGACTGAACACCTAGCCTTCACATAACTGCTATCACCCACACAGACCATCTCAGCCCACTTGATCTACAGACCCCCTGGCCCACTCTCCTCTTTCGAAGAAGACCTATCACTGCTGCTAACAAACAAGGCTAAACCAAGCTCACAAACCCTCCTCCTAGGAGACTTTAACTTAGGACTTCATGACATTAACGACAAAAATGCATCAGAGATCAGCAACAGCATAATCGATCTAGGCCTCACTCAAAGGCTCTCGCAATCCACACCACACACTCCAAAGAGCGACAATTAGACTGGATCGCTGATTGCAACTGCAACATTTCTATCATGTCTAACCACCCTCTCGCATGGACAGACCACAATGCCATCCTCTTCTCCATTCCAAGAGATACCCCTAACCTTGAGAAATCCACAGCCCCCCCCCCCGAGACTAGCAAGAAACACATGAAAGATAATAT
Source organism: Ambystoma mexicanum (assembly GCF_040938575.1). NCBI lineage: Eukaryota > Metazoa > Chordata > Amphibia > Caudata > Ambystomatidae > Ambystoma > Ambystoma mexicanum. Next base: position 117,115,212 of record NC_090936.1, read on the forward strand.
CCTCAAACTTACTGCCACTTCTACAACTGCTCCTACAGGCAAACACAGCCTTTGAGTCTAATGAAGACCCATCAAACCTGATAAATCTCTACAACACTACCATGCTAAATGCCATCAATAAAATAACACCTCAAAAGCTGTGTAAAGCCAAATCCCATGCCCACCTTAATACCTGGTTCACCCAACAATTGAGAACTCTGCGGAAAATCAAAAGAGCAGGCGAATCCAGCTGGAGAAATACCCCATCACCTCTTAATAAATAAAAATTCATATCAGCCTCTACTACCTACCAATCTGCCATTTTCTTTGCCAAATCAGACGCCTATACCGAACGTATTCAAAACGCTAAATCTAATACCAGAGAACTGATTAACATTCTCAAAGAATTAGAAGCACCCACACTTCCTCCTACAACTTGTCTGAAGGACGCCACCTGGTGTCAGAACATCCGAAAGGCTTTATCAGACAAAATTGAGCTCCTACAAAGAAAGATTGGAAACAAAAGAGCCAATATAACAAATAACCTGCCTGCCACCACTACAACTATACCACCCTCCACCCATATCAACGCTTTCAAATTCACCTCACTTAGCATCTTAGAAGAAGAAGAAATAATACTAAGCCTCAAACCGTCCAGATGCATGGGTGACATTTGCCCAGCACCTATCATAAAAGAAAGAGTGAAGGAGATTGCCCCGTTTATTACCTCTCTTATCAATGCCTCCTTCAAATCCAATACCATCCCCACAAACCTCAAGGACGCGTAGGTCATGCCACACCTCAAAAAACCAACCCTCAGCCCGAATAATCCATCCAACTACATACCCATCACCACTGTACCTTTTCTTTTGAAGATCATAGACAGAGCAGCCTATTTGCAGATCCAACACCAACTTGAAAGTAATAATCTGCTAGGGCTACGCCAATCCGCATTCCGACCCAGACATGGAACCGAAACAGCCCAAATAGATCTAATAACCCAAATCGAAAACATCAAGGACTCAGGCAATCTTGCTATCCTTCTCTTACTAGATCTATCTGCAGTGTTTTACTTGGTTGACCATAAAATCCTCCGCAATCATCTCTCCTCAGCAGCCCACTTCTCCAACGAAGCAATCAGCTGGATCCAGTCATTTCTGAACAACAGAACAACCAGAGTGTTTGCACCATCTGCCTCTGCACCCCCTTCGACTGTCACATGCAGAGTTCCACAAGGCTCCTGTGTCCCCCCCACACTCTACAACATATTCACAAAACCTCTTTTTGACAAACTCGAACAACTAGGCATCTCTTACACTAATTACGCTGACGACACGCAGATCCTCAAACACATCACAGGCAACCACGACAAAGACTCACAACGACTCAACGACATTTACCTTATCATCCAAGCCTGGAAGGCACAACATGGGCTCTGCCTCAATGATGACAAGACTGAGCTTCTCCTTGTGGGTACCCAAGCCAGACTTAACAAACTTGACAGCAAATTTGACACCTTCAATATTGACGGCAATAACATTATCCAAAGACGTCAAAACTCTAGGTATGTACATTGACTCCTCCATCTCTCCTGGCAAGCAAATTAACGCTACTGCCTCTACGACTGCTTACGCATGTAAGCTCATCAACGCATGCAGACCTTTCCTGACGACGGCAATTGCATCACCCTGGCCAGGGTGCTCGAACTCACCAAGCTAGACTACTGCAATGCTCTTTACCTAGGCAGTAGTCAACACAATCTAAATACATTACAGATCTACCAAAACAACGCGCTAAGAGCAGCCACCAACTTCCCTAGAATGCTACACATCTCAGAGTTGAGACGCAGTGTTCACTGGCTTTCAATCAACCAATGAATTCAATTCAAAACTCTCTCCCTTATACACAAATCTATACATAATCAAGCACACAAATACCTCTGTGACAGATTCAGACTCCAACCTTCTTTAAGACAAACGATATCTTCCAACTCCAACTATCTCATCATATCAAAGATCAAACTGCAAAAGGCAGTGGGCAACATCTTCCCAGTCCTAGCAGCCAAAACTTGGAATGCACTACCTCCTAACATCAGGTTAGAACACTCCATTCACAAATTCCGTCGTGAGGCCAAATCCTGGCTCAGGTTAGAACACTCCATCCACAAAATCCACCGTGAGGCCAAATCCTGGCTATGTCTGAATGAAAATGGACCCACCTCATCACCAATCCCCAAACACTGTTTAGCTATAAATACTCTGGTTTCTAATTCTCTATACTGTATATACTTATTGCTGTGTACTATCTATGCCTGCAAACTGTGTGTACTGTCTGTATTACCTGTTAATCTATGCTTGTAAATTATGTCATGTACTATGCCTGTAATTGTAAATATGCACCTTATATGTACCCAAGAAATGTGCCCAGTTGCCTCAGCACTCGGCGCGCTATATAAATAAAATACACTACAATACAATACAACGGTGACCGGAGGTGCTGTTTGACAGAAGGGCCTGCCTATCCGCAGACTAGGTCCTGGTGGAGATGAGGTGGGATGCTGACCTGCTCCGCCTGGGAACCCCTCTCCTGATTCCAGGATTCCGGGAGGCTGCGAAGTGCAACTGCAATTGCCTCGTTTTGAGCCTTGTATGCGGCACTGCCAGGTGACATGCCGTCATGATGCCCAAGTGGTGTTGGTATCACCATGCTGAGGCCACTGCTCTGCTGAGAAAATGTCCTGTGGCCCTCTTGATGGCTGCGATCTTGTCGGCTGAGGGGAAAATCCTCTCGGAGCTCGTATCCCAGATAAGGCCCATGAAGGTTAGACTCTGCCTGGGCGCCAACTGTGAATTCTTGAGATTGATGGAAAATCCCAGCTTGTGTATTGTATTCTTGAGGGCGGAGGCAGTGCACTGGACTGCCTCTGGAGACCGTGCACTGACTAGCAAGTCATCTATATATGGGTAGATGTGGTGCCCCTGCGCCCTGAGTAGGGCTCCAACAGCGTTCATTAGTCTTGTAAAGACCCTGGGGGCCGAATTGAGGCCAGAGGATAGAACCTTGCACTGGAAGTGAAAACCCATGATCCTGAACCTCAGAAAGGACCGATGGGGTTGCCAGATTGGGACGTGTAGGTAGGCATCCTTCAGATCCAGGGAGCACATCCAGTCTTCCGGCCAGAATGTCTCCGCTATTAGCACTGGGGTAACGATCTTGAACTTTTGGAGAGGAAGGGAAAGGTTTAAGGTGGAATGGTCCACCACAACTCTCAGGCCAGCCTGAGTATGGTGAAAATTTGTGAATAGCCCAGACCCCGCTGCGAGGCTGTGACTTCCTCCACTGCCTGACTCTCTATGAGCGAGCGTATTTCCGCCAACAGAGTTGCTGTACCAATCTGTTGGAGCGGAGGGAGGAGAGAGGAGAAGGAGGGATAGGGAGCCTGAAGCTAGTGAGTATCACGGAGAGGATCCATAGGTCCGTGAACAATTTCCGCCAGCGGTGAGTGTAAAGGGAAAGCCTGCCCCCCACTGGAGACTCGTAGATCTGGATGGATGTGTCACGATTTAGTGCTCTCTAAGGCTGGGGCTGAGGAGTGGCACTGGGAAACTTGTGGGCTGCCTTGTGCTGCTTGCGCCTGTGCTGGCTCGGGGATCTGTCCGGTTGTCTGGACTGCCTCTCTTGGAAACTCCTGAAGCCTCCAAAAGGACCGACACTTGTCTGAGCGCTGGTGCGCTTGGCTAAATGCCTTAGAGGTGGACTTGGTGAGGATCGATAAAGACTTAGCAGTCTGCAAGCTATTCTTTTTCTTATTGAGTTCCTCGTCTGTTGTTGAATGGAACAGATCACCCTCCTCCAAAGGTAGATCCAGTATACATTCCTGGACATCAGGGTTGAACTTAAGTCGCCCTTAGCCAAGCCGTCCTTCTCATGTCGGTAGCAATACAGACGGCACGACCCGAGGTATCGATGTGAGCCACGGTGAACTCTATTATGTCCTGTGCCACGATTTCGGCTTCAGCCAGACCAGCCTTGAAGCGAGCCAGGCTCTGCACAGGGAGTTCAGGTAAGAAGCCAGCCATCTCCCACCATAGCCTCTGGTTCACCGCCGCCAGCATGGCATCCGCATTGGACTGGCGCAGATGGAGAATGGCATTGGAATAGATTTTCTTTCCAAACGGCTCCATGATCTCCTCCTCCTTACCTAGGAGTGCTGAGGTGGACATAGCCGAGGATGATTGAGGCTTAAAGTACAGTGAAGCTGCCGCTATCACGAATGAGTGTGGCTGGGCGTGTGCCGATGGTAAAATGGGTTCCCCTTCCCTTTGCCTAAACTTAGCGTCGAGGCGCCGATTGGTAGGCTGGTTAGAATGTGGCTTGAGCCCCACTTTTTTGGCAAGCGCCACTATGTCCTGCTGCAGTGGGATTCCCGTTCTAGCAGTGGGGCGCAGAGTGAGAAATCTGCCAATACCGCTGCCTCTGGTTGTTGCACCTGTGGCTGTGGGATCCCCAAATACTCAGCTAGGCCCGCCAGCTGTTCGTGAAAGGCTCTGGCTGATGATGGAGTGCCAGGGTCCTCCTCCTCATTTGTGTCCACCATTGTGTCTTGCTGGTCCAGTGCAGCCGGAGGAGTGCTGGGTGCAGGAAACTGTGACGAACTGACTTTCAAAGCCGGAGGCTGCTGTGGCAGCGTGGACGGGGCTGCCGTGACTGGGACAGGCATGGGAGCCGATGTCATAGGGACTGGCGTGAACGCCTGGTACTGTGCTGGACCCAGAGGAGCTGGACCCAAAGGTGGCGTGGTTGTGGGTGCTAGCGGCTGTACCAGAGGGAGCATGTCCCTTATCACAGCCCTAAGGATGGTACCCATCTCAAAGAACCTGTCTTCACAGGCCGGAGGAGTGCTGGATGGAATGGCATAGGTGCGGGGTTCTGAGGTTGCTTAGACCTAGGTGCGCCCTGTCTCGCTGTGTGGGGCGAGATGTATCTGCCCTGCCAAGTAGATGGGTATGCTATGGGAAAAGTGACAAGCATTGACCAGTCCCACCTGGAAACTCGCTCTCCTACCTGGTCCCCAGAGAGAGATGGTGTCGGGCAAGACGCCATTTTGTCTGGCCCGGTGGCCATTTTGTCTTGCTGCATGCCACGTGCCTGCGTCGTGGTACTTGCTGCACTGGGCCCAGCTTCCCTCCAGTACGTGCAGTGGTAGAGGTTGAGGCCTACCCTGCACCTCATGACAGAGCTTGGTAGGCAGAGGGCCCTCGGCTGTAGAGACGGTAGTGCTGCGTCCAGGCACCCCCTCAGACATCAGTCCGGTGTTAGGACATAGCCCCTCATGTTGAGACTCAGTAATAGAACCTTGCGGTCCATCAGCGGGATCACCGGTAGGATCTTGCGACCCCTCTGCCTGGTGGTCGGTAGCTGGAGCATCCTCAGTGCCTGTGCTGGTCGTAGGACTGGTTAGGTCCCTCCAGCTAGTGGATTTCCTGGGAAAAGAGTTGCCTTTGCGGGTTGTGGAATAGAACAGTGCACCTACCTTGGGGTGGCACTTGGGGGGCATGAGTTTAGCAAGCACCACATTAAGGTTCCACCCTGGTGGTGGGTTAGAAATTGGAGGGTGGAGTCTCTTCACCCCTTCCATAAAGGCTTTGACAACTGGCACTTTCCACCATGACACTTTGTTATGGGAGGTGGTGTAGGCTGACAGCGCCAAATGGTGTACATTGAGTGAATTAAATACCAATCCTGCGTCCAGAAGGTGGAGCATGTAGGTGACAATATTGGAAGGAGTGCAATAAATTGGGTTGATTTGTTTATTCTGGCACCAAATAACAAATAATTTCCATTTGTCATAGTAACAGTGCATTGTTTTAGGTTTTCTTGACAAGATATCCATACATCTCTGGGGAAAATTGAGATGGCTGAACTCTATGACTTCAGGAGCCATGCTGCCAAGTTCAACGAGTTTGGTTGAGGATGCACTGTTTGTCCTTTGTGCTGGGAGAGTAGGTTTTACCAGCACAGGAGTCTGAAGGGGTCGCACATTGCCAATCTGCGTAGGTGTGGGAACCATGGTTGTCTTGCCCACATAAGAGCAACTAGGATGAGCGTCATCGATTCCCTGTGTATCTTCTTGACCACCTTCCTCATCAGAGGGGTTGGTGGAAAAGCATAGGCAAACATCCCGGACCAATTCATCCATAGGGCGTTCCCCTTGGAGCCTGGCTGGGAGAACCTGGATGTGAATTCTGGGCATTGTCCCCACTGAGAGAAGAGATCTCCTACGACTTCTTCGTGTAGACGCCCTTCGTGTTCTTCTGGGAGGGGATCTCTGCTCAAAGCGTCCGCTAGTGAATTGAGATCCCCTGGAACATGTTGAGATGACAGGTAAATGTTCTTTTTGCGTGCCCATATCCAAATTTTCTGGGCAAGCCTGGACAGATTTGGCGTACGGGTGCCCCCTTGTTTGTTTATGTAAAACATTGCTGTTGTGCTGTCTGTTAGGATCTGAACTGACAGGTTGGATAGGTGGGGTTCAAACGCCCGAAGCGCTATGAAGACTGACAGAAGTTCTAGCAGGTTGATGTGATTCTGAGCCACTGTGTGAGACCAGAGACCCTGAGCTGTGTGGTGAAGGAGGTGTGCTCCACACCCTGACAGGGATGTGTCTGTTGTGACTACAGATTGCATGCCTGGATCGTAAAAGGGTTTCCCCTTTGAAAGATTCTCTCTTGTCCACTAGCGAAGACTCTGTACTAGTGTTGGCGAAATGACCACTAGATTGTCACACTGACCACTTGCCTGAGACCACTGTTTCGCCAACCATTCCTGCATGGGTCGCATGCGCAGGCGCGCGTGTGGAACCAGGTAAATGCATTATGCCATCATGCCTGGCAAACACATCGCTTTGCGCACCCTTATCTGGCGACCAGACTGATATTGAGGAATTTCCAGTAATAGATTCCGAATTCTTTCCTCTGATGGAAAGGCCAACTCCTCTTTGGTGTCCTAGGACAGCTCCTAAGAACTGTTTGGAGGTGCTTGGCACCAGGCTTGATTTTGTCTCGTTGATTGAGAAGCCCAATTGGAAGAGGAGGTTGATTGTTCTTTGAATGTTGGATCTGCAAATTATGGGGGTTTCACCTGTGATGAGCCAGTCGTCCAGGTAAGGGTACACTGGAATTGCCTCCCTGCATAGGTGCACCGCCACCACCGCCAGTACCTTGGTGAATACCCTTGGAGCCGAGGCTATACCGAAGGGCAGCACCTTGAACTGGTAGGTGCTGGTTGTCAACCTTGAAATGCAAGAATCTTTTGTGCGCTGGGAGCATGGAAATATGAAAATAGCATCTTTCATATCCAATGTTGCCATGTAATCTCCTCTTTTTAGTAGGGGGATTACTTCCTGGAGTGTAGTCATGCAAAATTTTTGTGGCTTGACATATTTGTTTGCAGGGCATAAGTGTTACGTCTCCTACACCTAACAACCCCTCTGCGGGTGCCACGCCCCCACCCTCGGCCTCTTGCCGTCCCACTCGCTCACATACACATCCGATTGCACGCATGTTCAGGCGCCCATTCAGTCATCGTACCCGGGGGTCTACTCATACACCTGGCACTTACCTTCCCTCCCGCTCCTGGCAGCTACACTGGAGGCTTCCATGTCACCAGGGTGCCCTGAATGGACCTCGGAGGATCCGCGCGTCACGCGTCACGTGACTCTCCAGTGCAGCAATACTTCCGTATCACGTGATTTCTGTCGTTCCCCATCACGTGATACGCCGTCAATGGATAAAAGAGTCCGGAAGTCAATGAGCGTCGCTTCACAGCTGTTTCAACCTGGATCCCGTGACGCTCGTTCTTATGCTGACTCTACGGATATTATTTTTCTGTACCACGGATTGCCTTTGCCTCTTGTTACCTCGTTTTGGAACTGTTTTCTCGCTGCCTGACCCTTGGACTGTCCCTGGTTTGCCTTACGGATTTTGTTTCTTGTCCTGGATTCTTGGCCTCTGGCCTTCACACTGGGCGCTTGCCTGTCTGCATACCCACCATCTGCCCTCAACCACTTGGGGAACTCCCAACGTCTCTGCTGTCATTGAACATCTTTGCCAACACATTAGGTAAGCCATTTAGGATCATTTCCTCGGGGTTCTACTCTTGCCAACCGCTCTGTGCTTATCTTATAACCTATTGCCTTACAGCGTTCGAGGGGTCCTTTTCCGGCTGTTCCCGAATCCAGGCCTACGAACCACTTCACCTGTGGCCTCAAAGACCACACGGGCAGTATTTCTGGTGTTGTCTGTGTGGTACTTGGGGACGGAGGTATCTTTATTCTGCACGACCATCAAGTCTGTAACAGACTGTGAAGCCTCTGGCCGTCGGAGTATGGATCCCTCTGCCGGGGACTCCGTGACCGCTTTAATGCAGGCCGTAGCGGCTCTCAGGACTGACATGGCTACAGCCACAGCCGCCATTCACCACCGCCTAGACCTCCTACAAAGCGCACATCATTCCCCGTCTGCGGACATCGAGTTTAGGGATGCCACCCCTCCAGTCCAGGTTACACCTGCTCCCGCTCCTGCCCCAGTATTGATCCCAACCTCCTCTCCTCTTGCTGCCCCAGAACGCTTTCAGGGAGACCCACGGACCTACCGCACCTTCATAAACCAATGCAGACTCCATTTCTTGTGCAGACCTCAGGCCTTCCCTGATTCGGTTACGAAAGCCGCTTTTCTCTTATCTCATCTATCAGGCATAGCAGCCACTTGGGCAAATCCGTTCTTGGAGGGCAACCATCCTGTATTGTATGATTTTGAGCTTCTGGTCACAGAAATGGCTAAAGTGTTTGATACCCGCTACAAGGCCCAGGCAAGGGACCTGGAACTATTGGACCTTACACAGGGTAAACAAACATTGATTGAGTACATCACCCGGTATAACCAACTCGCCGCTGAGACCTCTTGGCCTGAGGAAAAGAAGGCGATCGTGTTCTACCGAGGACTCAGTGGTGCTATGAAGGACGCCCTTTCAGTGGTCCCTGCCCTTCCTTCTGTTTTCACAGACCTTGTAGACCTTGCCCTACAGGTGGACGCCCGCAAATCCGAACGAAGGATGGAATCCACGTTTGGGCAGCCATCTCCAGCGCCACCTTCCGGCGGTTCCGAGCCCATGCAAATAGGCGGAATCCGCAGTCCCATAACATAGTCAGAACGTGAACGTCGAAGAACCAACAATGCTTGTTTCTATTGTGGTCTAAACGGACATTATGTAAAAGAATGCCCCCGCCGACCGAGAAACAAGGTGCCGGGTTTTCAGAAGGCTCGCCCATGATACCGGGGGCACCAGCGAGCCCATTCACGACCCCCGCTGACCCTGCATTTGGTCCTATCAGACCTGTTACAGTACAAGCCCTATTGAAACCCACTAGAGACATCATTCACGCTGTCCAGATAGTGATAGACTCCGGAGCCACGGGTTGTTTTATGGACATTGCGCTAGCGCATCGTCTTAACCTACCTCTGATCCAAAAGGATCACCCCGAACCGGTACAGGCTGTTGATGGCACTTCGTTAGCCTCTGGCCCGATTAAACATCAAACCGCACCTTTGGAGGTGGTCATACAAGGTACCCACAAGGAAAACTTGTCGTTCGACCTTATTACCACACCCCAGTTCGGGGTCATATTGGGAATACCCTGGTTGAAACACCATAACCCGTTAATCAACTGGGGTACGGGACAAGTACTATTTGAGTCAGAAGAATGCCAACATTTCTGTCTCATAGAACCTGAGTCACCCTCATCTCCTGCCTCTGTTCTCGGCGCTATGGCTTCCTCCCACATCAGCGACACGGCACCTGACGGTACGTCAGCACACACCGTGGGAGCCGTTATGGCAGGCATTCCCAAGGAATACCAAGATTACCACATGGTCTTTGATAAGACCGTAGCGGAAGGCCTACCTCCACATAGGCCCTATGATTGCCCTATCGACCTTCTTCCAGAAGCTCCCATACCCAAGGGAAGGGTTTACTCGCTATCACCATCCGAGGAACAAACCCTAAAGGACTATATACAACAGGCCTTGCATTTGGGTCATATCCGGCCGTCCTGCTCTCCGGCTGCTAGTCCTATATTCTTTGTACCAAAGAAAGAGGGTGATTTGCGCCCATGCGTAGATTACAGGCGATTGAACTCCATCACAATAAAGAACAGATATCCTATCCCTCTTATTTCCACGCTCCTGGAGAGGCTAACTAGAGCATCGATCTATACCAAACTAGACCTAAGAGGGGCATATAACCTAGTCCGAATACGACGCGGTGACGAATAGAAAACCGCGTTTTGTTCCCGACAGGGGTTGTTCGAGTATACCGTGATGCCCTTCGGGCTTTGCAATGCACCAGCAACGTTCCAGCGTTTCATCGATGACATCTTTTCTGATATCTTGGATACATATGTGGTGGTCTATCTAGACGACATCCTGATTTTTTCTTCCTCTTTGGAGGACCATGTCTCTCATGTCAGGGAAGTCCTCTCACGCCTAAAGAAGAATGCATTGTTTGCCAAACCTGAAAAATGCTCGTTCCATGTCAGAGAGGTGGACTTCCTGGGTTTCCACATTTCTCCTGGGGGGCTATCGATGAATCTATCCAAGGTCCGTGCTGTCACGGAATGGCCAATCCCTGGCAACACCAAACAATTACAATCTTTTATCGGCTTTGCTAATTTCTACCGACGATTTATAGTTGGGTTTTCTTCCATTGTATCTCCCTTGACAGCGTTAACTAGCCCTCTTGTCCCCTTTATCTGGACCTCCGTACACCAGATGGCGTTTGACACGCTCAAATCTAGGTTTGTCTCAGCCCCTGTGTTGCAGCACCCCGATCCAGATCTACCGTATGTACTAGAAGCAGATGCCTCTTCGTTTGCCCTAGGTGCCGTGCTGTCCCAACCATGCCCTGCCACGGGTTGTTTACATCCGGTTGCTTACCATTCACGGAAGTTCTCTGCAGCCGAATCCCACTACACGGTGACCGAGAAGGAACTCTTGGCCATAAAGGATGCCCTCCAGGTATGGCGGCACCACCTCATGGGGGCAAGGCACCAGACGATAGTATACACAGACCATAAGAACCTCCAGGACTTGGCCTCGCTTAAATGCGCAAATAGCAGACAGGTGCGTTGGCACTTGTTCTTCGCTGCTTTTGACTTTGTGGTTAAGCACAGGCCGGGTTCAGTCCATGGCAAAGCTGACGCTCTTTCTCGCTCCCCTGGGGGGGAAACGCTGCCTCTGTTCCCAGACACGGTTTTAGGAAAGGGCCATGTCATATGTCTATGTACACCATCCCCACCCATGCTTACGGCCATCAAGCAATGGGTTTCCCAACATCCACACATACTCAATGAATGGGATATCGTACTTCAGGAGGGGTTGCCATTCGTCCAGGGTAGATTGTACCTTCCCACGAGCGACGTCCGCAATCAGGCGCTTGCTTGGTCCCACGACGCGGCTATCAACGGCCACCCAGGGCAGCAACGTACTCATGAGTTGTTACACCGATGGTGTTGGTGGCCATCCATGAGACGTGACGTAGATAACTATGTTAACACCTGCTCAGTATGTGCTCAATGTAAGGCTCGTAGAGGGCGTCCCTTGGGGTTACTCCAACCACTACCTGTTCCCCCCAGGCCTTGGCATACCATCTCCATGGATCTTATCACAGACCTACCACGCAGACAGGCTATGATACCATTTGGGTTATAGTAGATTCCTACACCAAAATGGGCCGCTTCATCCCCTGTACCGGCATTCCCTCAGCCCCGACCCTTGCCCGTTTGTTTTTTAAGGCTGTTTTTTGTCTTTTCGGTCTTCCGCAGGTTATTGTATCGGATCGTGGGTCACAATTTACGTCCTGCTTCTGGCGTGCCCTCACCAAGCTCTTAGGCATTGATGCTCACTTTTCTTCTGCCTATCACCCAGAAAGCGACGGGCAGACGGAGAGAGTAAACCAGGCCCTGGAACAATACCTGCGTTGTTTGACCCTCCAGTATCAGGATTCCTGGTTTAACCTACTCCATCTCGCTGAGTTTGCATATAATAATGCCCGACATTCTGCTACGGGTTTCTCTCCCTTTTATTCTATGTACGGTCAGCATCCCCGCACTCTCCCATTTCCTGACCTCACTTCTGCCACTCCTGCTGCTAATGCCTGTGTTCGCGATCTGGCCGAGGTCCATGCTCAAACCCTTGTCCATCTTCATGAGGCACAGGCAGTTATGAAATCAAAGGCTGATAGGAAGCGGACAGCGGCCCCTGATTATCACGTGGGTGATCGGGTATGGTTGTCGACCCGGCATTTACGCATCCCCGGTTGTCGCAAACTGTTGCCTCGCTTTATTGGTCCCTACAGAATCACTCGCGTCCTGAACCCTGTTGCTTTTCGCCTTGGGATCCCTTCTGCCTGGCGGCTCCACCCGGTTTTTCATACTTCCCTCCTCAAGCCCTGTCTTGCTCCTACCCGTATCACTACGCCTCCTGCTCCCGTTTCCCTATCCACTCCTGATGAGTTCGAGGTCAATGCCAACATGGGTTCTCGCCTTCACAGGGGGCGCCTTCAGTATCTCGTTGACTGGGTGGGTTACGGCCCTGAGGATCGCTCCTGGGTTCCCTCATCTGATGTCCATGCCCCTCTCCTTGTTGCTCGATTTCATAGGGACTGCCCTGCCTGCCCACGAGGTCGTGGGCCGTTAAGGGGGGACTCTGTTACGTCTCCTACACCTAACAACCCCTCTGCGGGTGCCACGCCCCCATCCTCGGCCTCTTGCCGTCCCACTCGCTCACATACACATCCGATTGCACGCATGTTCAGGCGCCCATTCAGTCATCGTACCCGGGGGTCTACTCATACACCTGGCACTTACCTTCCCTCCCGCTCCTGGCAGCTACACTGGAGGCTTCCATGTCACCAGGGTGCCCTGAATGGACCTCGGAGGATCCGCGCGTCACGCGTCACGTGACTCTCCAGTGCAGCAATACTTCCGTATCACGTGATTTCTGTCATTCCCCATCACGTGATACGCCGTCAATGGATAAAAGAGTCCGGAAGTCAATGAGCGTCGCTTCACAGCTGTTTCAACCTGGATCCCGTGACGCTCGTTCTTATGCTGACTCTACGGATATTATCGACCACGTTTTTCTGTACCACGGATTGCCTTTGCCTCTTACCTCGTTTTGGAACTGTTTTCTCGCTGCCTGACCCTTGGACTGTCCCTGGTTTGCCTTACGGATTTTGTTTCTTGTCCTGGATTCTTGGCCTCTGGCCTTCACACTGGGCGCTTGCCTGTCTGCATACCCACCATCTGCCCTCAACCACTTGGGGAACTCCCAACGTCTCTGCTGTCATTGAACATCTTTGCCAACACATTAGGTAAGCCATTTAGGATCATTTCCCTGGGGTTCTACTCTTGCCAACCGCTCTGTGCTTATCTTATAACCTATTGCCTTACAGCGTTCGAGGGGTCCTTTTCCGGCTGTTCCCGAATCCAGGCCTACGAACCACTTCACCTGTGGCCTCAAAGACCACACGGGCAGTATTTCTGGTGTTGTCTGTGTGGTACTTGGGGACGGAGGTATCTTTACTCTGCACGACCATCAAGTCTGTAACAATAAGTCTAATACTGGGCACATTGTTAGTCTTTTTTTGGCACAAGGAAGTAACTTGAATAAATACCCTTATTTACCTGGTTGCCCGGGACGAGTTCTATTGCGTCCTTTGCAAGAAGAGTGATGATCTCCTCGAGGAGGATTCTTTGGTGCTCCAAGGAGTGTATTTTCTGTCTTGGAGGATGGTCGCGGGGGCGTTTCAGTAGTTCTACACAGTATCCCGCGAACACTGTGGACAACACCCATTTGTCCCAGGTGATCCCTTCCCATGCGCAGGTGAAGATGGAAATGCACCCCCTACTGGGGATGCATGGGAAGGGACCTAGAGCAGAATGTCACTGTTGTTTGTTGGGAGGTGTAGTACCTCTACCTGGGCTGCCTCTCCCCCTACCGCGGCCCCTCTTTTGACCGCTGGCGAAACCCTCGGTAGCTTGTTGGTTGCCGCCCCACGAGGTTCCTTGGTTCTGGTAGTAATTGGACCCTCTCTGGGAGTTTTGGCCACGAAAGCAACAAAAATGGTTATTTCCCCGCTGGTTTGTTAGTTGGCCAAGGGACTTTAAGGTGCCATATTCGTCCTTAGCCTTCTTCAGCGCTTCCTCCACTGCTTTCCCAAACAGGACATTAGGTTCTATCGGCATGTCTGTGAGGGTGGCTTGGGCCTCGGGTTTAAACCCTGACTGCCTTAGCCAAGCGTATCATTTAATTACTGTGCTTTCTGCTATCAGCCTCCCTGCATTGTCTGCTGCATCGAAGTTAGCCTTGAAAATGCATCGGACACTGATCTTCCTTACGATGCAATCTGGGCCAACTGGCTCTTTAGAGGTTCCGGTGTGGAGGCAATTAGGGCAGCTACCTGTTCCGATTGGTGGCAGTTGTAGTTTGCTAGCAGAGTGGTGGTATTGGCAATGCGTGCTTGGTATGCCGACGTGGATGCCACCTTCCTACCTAGAGCATATATTCTGTTGCTCTCTATGTCCAGGGGATCTTCCGAGGATGCTAGTGGTGTTCCCGCCCTCTTTCTGGTGGTATTAACCACTAATGAGTCGGGTTTTAGCTGACCCCTTATGTACAGTGGGTCAGAGGGATTGGACATGAATTTTTCTACTTGTGGCTTAACTGCCCGAGTAAGATTAGGGGTCACCAGAGAAGGATCGATTCTGCGTTGAATAGATTTTAGAATGGGGATAGCTTGGGCAATGTATATTTTGTCCCCTAGAATTTGCTCCGCAAAATCTCTCTCTTCTTGGGCACCCTGAGTGTCAATTTGGAAATGGGCTACCGCCTTGGCTAAAACTTTAAGCAAAGGCTGATTGTCAACAGGTGAGTCATTCACAGGGGGGTCCTTGGGAATAGGGGAGTCAAGACTATAGGTCTCTGCCTCGTCTTCATCCTCCTCTTCCTGGTCCTCACCGTCTCCATAGTAATCGACCGAGGTCTGGTCGTCTAGCATTTGTACCTCCGAATCCTCACCATACTGCTGGTAAGGTTCAACACTGAAAGGGTCTGATATCATCCCCTGAACTGGAGTCTCAGTATGGAGTCTCTTAGTAGGAGGTTGAGGGTCTTTGGATCCTGAAGGGGCAGAGGTAGCCGGGGTACTCTGATAGCTCTGGAAGTAACTAGGGTCCTTTTCATAGAAATCTACAAAAAAGGACATTCTCCTCATTACTCTGTCAATGTCCTCCGAGTTCCATTCCTTGGAACTGGGGATAACTCTTCCCTGATGTGGTTCCTCATCCAAGCCCATATCTTAAGGTGTGGGAGGGACAATTTTTGGCCTAGTGACAGGGTCAGGGGCCTTTGACTTTTCTAAAGATTTGGGGTGCTTGTGTTTCTCCTTCTGAACCTCGTGTTCAGAGGCTTTCTTATGTTGTTTCTCCCCTTTCCCATGTGTAGAGGAGTGTTTTCCTGACCCCTTGGACTTTTCTGATTCTTTCGACCGTTGGTGTCGAGAATCGGAGGAGGGATCACGAGATTCGGGAGTTTTGGAAGAGGGGCAGCGAATCTCGGACGCAGACGTCAAACGAACTACAGGAGTAGCCATCGAACATGCTGCCTGGGGGTAAAGGTCAGATTCGTCTTCTGACGACCATACCTCCGTGACTTTAGGTAGTGTGGTACTCTTAGCAATTGTGGACGGTTGCTGTGTGTCATGGGCCGACCGTGACCTGAAACGCCCAGAGGACACCGATTTGGCAGACCGCTATCTTTGTGCCTTCTTCTGCCGATCACTCGACACACGTGTCGAATCTCGGGTGGGTTTAGTGTGTTTAGTGGAAGAGGTGTAGGTAGCACACTCTTGCCGCCGGGTGTTGTCCCCATAACTGACTCGCCGGTCAGTCCTCCGAGGTCGGGGGCTTGCGCTTGGGTGACTGACGACACCCCTGTGCCCTTGCTGTCCGATACGGCGGCGTTGCTGCCATCGCTGAAGGAACCCACTGCATCCATGGCCTTGAGTTGCCTGACGTAGTGGGCCCAACGCTTGGTCGAGCGGTCCTTAAGTGTCTTGGCTTTGAGGAGCTTACAAGCTCTACAATTTGCCTCAGGGTGGTCCCTTGGATGACACAGGTTACAGGTATTATGTTTGTCTACCCAGGGGAACCTACGGTTGCACTTCGGGCAGAATTTAAATGAAGTACTCTCCATATGTCAATACCTGTCAGCGGGCGGGTATATGTAGGAAACGAGTGTGTGTGTATGTCCACCCCCTACTCTCCCTACTTGTACGAGGCCAGATGCCGTCCGAGGCCCGGGCTAAGGCCAGAGGTCTTCCGAGCCCCAAAGTTTGTCGTGTAGTCCCGACGGCTGTTCTTCCTTGGTCTCGAGTACCAACGTCGATCTTCGGCAATCTTCGACGTAGGGTTGGAGAACGGGGATTTTTTGATAATTATATGATAAATGGCTAAAAGCCAGGGAACTCCGCAATTATGCTTCCGACAAGTATGGTGGGAAAAAACAATCTGAGGGTTCTACCCGCGTGAGGGATCATGGGTACAGTGGACGTCACACTAGGGATAGTATTACTGGCACTCCCTAGTTCGACACCCCTTTTTGAGTTCGAAAAACAAACTGTAATCCTCCCCAGCTTCCACTAGATGTCGGCCTATGCACAGCATGTGATCTAAGCAGATTGCACAAGCCTCAGAAATATATATATAATATATATTATGTGCATTTGATGTTTAAGAGTGAGGGCCAGACATCCTGTGTTAGAGTGTTTTCCTTTAGTTTTGATAGGCAGCAAAATCCTTGTCAGAGTAGGGATAGTGAGGTGTTTGATAACATTTATGATTTAAAAAAATGGGCGTATTTTGAAATATCCTCCGAAAGTTGTCCGCCTCACATTTCTGACCCCTCACATCCCCCACCACCAAGAGAAAACAGAAGGAAAGTCTGAGACAGAAAACTCCTAGGTGACTGCAAAACTCTTGGACCAAAACGTTTGGGAAGTAGGAGTGGAATTAGAAATTCCTAGCCATCGATCATTTGCGGAAGAATCAGAGCACTCCTGGGAATCTGCACGGTCAGAACACACTCCAGTTTAGGGAGATCCTCAGGAAGAATCCAGCATCCTGGTCAACAAAACCAAGCAGAACTTAATAGAACACATTGGAGGCAGGAACAAGAACCAGCCCATATAAGCACACTCACACTAGTGGGGGCAGATTGTATGACCTTCCAATCAGCGCCACTTTCTTACAGTGGAGGAGACCCACAAGTTCGGACAAGGAAAAAGAAGCTGTGGAGGCCCCACTATCCAAAACGGTCCCTGTTGCCTGAGGTACAGCTCTACCCCATCTCCAATGGAGGTTCTTCTGCAGACCATAGTGTATGGCCAATTGGCCATCAGACGTCAACACCAGTAAACTGTGATGGCCTTTTAAGCAACTTTTGCCAAGGGCAACAGGGAAGTTCCAGCAGAATTGTTTGTAAAACTTTGAAAGGTTGGTCGAAAATGTGGGATGGCATCCATTCAACTGGACCTGATACATCATCCCGCTGTTAACTGTGGAAGCACAAGAGGCCTTTCAGGCCCTACACCCTGATGGGAGGACCCTTATGAAGAACTAAAACATGGCATTCTAGAGAGGCTGGGACAAGATAGAAAACACTACAGAATCCGGCTAAGGCCCCTATGCTTACGACAGGGAGTACCCCTCATGCCAAATGTCATATTAAATCCGGAACTTATTGAACAAATTGTTGCCAAACCGAACTTATGAAGAGGTTATGGAGATGCTTTTATTAGAGCAGTTCATTGATTCATTGCCTGCTTATCTTCAGAAGATAATATGAAAGTTATACGAGCCCCGTACTGGAAGAAACGATCCAAACCACCAACACCAATCAGAAATCTATATATACTTGAAAAGCAAGAGGGAGACCCAAGAATCAAAGTGACATAAGACCGCTGGTCTGGGGAGAGAATAAAGTCCCGCCATAAGAAAACTAGGCCTTAACATCCCAAATGCTAAGACGAAGACCAGCTTCTCGACATCAACAGACTGGCAAAAACTCAGACCGCCCCCCAATCCCGAAGTCATACAAAGTTATATCTTGCGGAAAGCCTGGACACATGGCCCGGTTCTGCACAGAGAAAGCATGGAAGAACCAAAGAAGATTGGGCTGCTCCAAGCAGTTGTAGGACCCATCCTAGAGGCCCATCCTAGAGGTGGGACTCTAGAGCGGACTACGTAGAAGAATCTCAACAGCTCAAATACCTTGCAGACCTGTTCCCTGAGGAAGAGGAGGGACCAAAGCCAGATGCACGGACAGTGTGCGCCATGGGAGAAACCAACCATAAATGTAATTTTCCAGTTAGAGTCCAAGGTCTTCTGGCCAAAGCGCTCCTGGAGTCAGGGAGCAAGGAAAAAAGCTATCTGGCCTGAGATGATCGCATTGAAAGAAATGCACCCAGGGAATCTAACCCAAATTGTATTTGCCCATGGAGGCCCCTGATCAAATGCCACACTTGATGCACTATACCGGGAAGTCACCATGCCTTTGATTGTCATGCCAATACTGGCCAAGAAGTTTTTCTTTTCCTTTTTCTTTATTAAAGTGTTATTTAATGGTTACATAAACCTTTAAACACCGACCAATACATCCAAAATGACATAATTCAAAAAGTTAAACATTTCCTCATAAAATCATCCATTTATTAAAATGCATTATGTTGCTTAAACCAATACAACCTATAAATTACAAATTGGATTCATCAGAGCAGTCTATAGTACATAAATCTTACTCATAATGACTCGCCACTTATAAAAGCAAATTAGAATTTAAAACGTTTTCTCCTGAATAAATGTGTGACCAAGTTTAGTCACTATATAAAAGATTCATATATCAAAAATACTTTGATAACCCTCTTTATATATCGCAGCTAACGTATGACAGAAAACAGGTGTCTAGCTGTTTCAATGTTTCCCTCACAAATCCGATACAGGGCATTAACTGGGAATCTTTGGGGGGTGTGGCCAACGGAGCGATGAGGAGGACGTAGGTCTTCGTTGCTCCCGCAACTGCCGCAGTAATCCTGTTTAAATCGTCTGTTGCCGCCAACTGCGGGGTGCTAAAATAACCCCTACTCACAGCGGGCATCACCGTGCCCACCTGGACGGAGGGACGGAAGAAATCGGCTGCCCGGTGCGGAACAGTGCCGAGGTGAAGTTGGGTGTGGGGCCGATTGGGGTGCTTCCAAGATGGCCGCCTAGACACAGCGGCCCTGTCCTTGGCGCCGGCGGTGTGGAGCGGCACTGTCTCGCCCCTCGCTGGGTCCCCCCGGACATCCGCATGGGGGAGCGTTTCATCTGCCCGCGACCCCGCGCGAAGGAGCGAGCGGGAGGAGTCGTGTGTGTTGCTGAGAAATCCGAGCAGCCGTCGCCCTGCGGGTGAGATCCCGCCCCGGCCCTCTGGGGCTGTGTGTCGGCTCCGACCGGAGCAAAAGAAACTGAGGTGAGGCCCTGTGGGTGGGTGCCCTTGCCGGCCCGTGTGCCTGGCATCGACGGGCCCCCCAATCCCCCTGCCGGGACGTGGGCGGCCCTCGGCGGGTGGCTTCAACATCTTGCAGCGGAGCCGGGGCTGGGCGTGATACGGGCGGCTCCCTGGTCCTCGGCCTATGCCGGCCCGGTCTGGGGGCGTCACCCGGCGACGGCGCCCTTCCGTGGACCAGGGTACAGCCGTGACGCAGAGGGAGCCGGAGACCAGCGACGCCCTGCAATGGTCACAACAACAGCGCAGCTTCACCAAGGTGATCTCACAGGGCTCCTGGGCTTCCTTTTGGGGAGACACTGACCTGTCTTGTGCCCCACAGACTGCCTTACCCGTGGCGCCCTGCAACTCGTACCTCGTGCCAGTAAATGATCTCCACAGCACTAGCCCCCTTCTGAGGCGAGTGAAAGGGCTACAACACCTGCACCACTGGTTCCACACTTGACGCTCGGACAATTGCGATCATAGCAAGCATCCAAAGAGGGGGGTCCCTTCAGCCTTCTAACACGCAGGAAGTAGACTACGGGACAGTGGATCGCCGGGTGGCCCCGGTGGGGCCGTGGGGAGGACAGTGGGGATATGTCCAGGCCCCGTCAGAAATACAGCTTGCTGTACACAACACTGCAAGCACTCTAAATCTCCAGAGCATCAAGCTGCCCCCACGGATCGCCACGGCCTGAATCAGCGGTGGTGTATAACGCCACCTGTATAATCAACAGGCTCTGCCCCCTCCAGATCACATCACCTTTTGTCCGGCTGAGACATACATACGCGAGGGAGCCCTAATTGCACGGGCTGGGCGGTGCAGCCAACTGCGTTTTGGACCAACTAACGCCTGAGTGCCCGGTGACGGCAGGCACACTCCACGGACAATACACTGATCTCTTTGGACAAACCTAGCACCTCTAAGACCGAGGGAGGCAGGAGGAGGGCCCGGCACTGCAGCAACTGATACTTAAAAGGGCAGTTTCGCAGACCTACCACTGTGCGGCTGGGTGGTGGGACCGACCCAGCCGGCACCCACTGAGATCCCAACAGAAATACAGCTGTGACACCGCGGCTGCCAGGCCGGCGGCGACCATGGGCAAAGAAAAAAACAAGAAAATCCACTATGCAGAATAGGATTGAGCAATACACTGTCCCTCCGTCACAGCTTGTGGATCCTCCACTGCAGCACCCCTATGATGCGGACACTGAACACACGCTTTCTCTCAAGGACGTTATGGCCGCCATTGCGGATTCCCGCTCATCCATGGAGCAAAAGATAGACCGAATAAGCCTACACGTCTCCCTCCTCAGACATGGTCTGCAGAAATTGTCTGCACGCACTGGGGAAGCGGAGCAGCGCATCTCGACTACGGTAGACAGCCTTCGCAATGTGCAACTCCAACTCCCCGGAGTCTCCACTACACTCAAGACCCTGGAAGCCAGGGTGGAGGAGGGCGAAGGGAGGTCCAGGCGGAACAACGTCCACATTCTTGGTATCCCCGAGAAAGAAGAGGGACCCTGCATGGAACTCTTTCTGGAACAACTACTAGCAGACTTATTCGACCTGCAGTCCTTCTCAAAATTCTTCTCTATTGAAAGGGCACATCGTATGCCTGCAGGCAGACCAACGCCCAGTGCTCCTCCACGCACTGTAATAGCGAGATTTTTAAACTACCGGGATCGGGATGCTCTGTTACAGCTTGCAAGAAACAAGGGCACGATCACCTTCAATGGGTTCAGACTGGCCTTCTTTCCCCACTACACGAAGGAGATACAGAAGGCGAGGCAATCCTTTGGGAAGCTAAAAAAGCAATTGCAGATGCTGGGAGTCAAGTATGGGCTGCTCTTCACCGCTCAATTGAAAATTTACCATAAAGGCACAACGGTCCACTTCGATAATCCCAGTGAGGCATGGCGCTGGGTGGAGCAACACATCGAGGGGGACTGGTCCACACTCCGAGGCAACAGAAATGGAAATCCCAGGTCGCCGGCGGACCAGCACCGCAGGCCGGACCGACCACCGTTGGCGGACCCACCTATGAATGGGGGAGACAAACTCCCGCCTTGACTCTTGTCCAGGGCTCAGCCTCCCGGCTGGCATCCAACCTCCCTATGAACAATACCACAGTTGGGCCTCATGAGGCCACCAATGGCGGCTCACATACTTATAATGCGGTAAGCGGAAAGTTGCTACTCTCCCACCGGAGCTTCTAAGGGGGTAGAAAACGTGACAACCCCCACTCCCCCCAAGTTTTCTAGTTGAACTTTAACAGGGGTTGTTTAAGCTGATGCTCTACCTTTTTTGATTGTCAGCAATGTTTGGGCGACAGGTACTTGGGGAGGAGTATAGGGTGGGGGTGGGAAAGGTTTATTGGGAAGACTTTGTTTGTTATCGCAGGATCAGCCCGCCCCGGTATTTATCATGGGTTGGTATGGTTCCTGGCCAGTTGGGACCGCATCATGCACAAGCAGCACTTCAACCGTCAATCTCTGTCTATCTTGCACCATGCCACCGCGCCCCATGCGCACTGTCCGCCTGCCCCTCCGATAATCCTGTTAGATGCCATCTGACCAATCTCACTCGTCCATGGCCACGTGCCCCAAATCCCTTAAGGTCCTCACCTGGAATGTGAACGGGTTGGGCTCAACGATTAAAAGGCGCCTGGTTAAGCAACTACTCTCCAGACACTACCCCGATGTGGCCCTGCTTACTGAAACACACCTTGCCGGGATACAGTGCAAATTTTTTCTTCAAACTAATTATAGGACCGCCTGCCATGCAGGATACTCCATGGGGTCCAGAGGCACTCTCATCCTTATACACAAACGTGTCCCTTTTGTCTTGCAGGTACTAGAACAGGACCCTCAGGGACGCTACATGATGGCGCTGGGGACACTGTGGGGGGAAACATTTGGGTTAATTTTGATCTACTCCCCACCTGGACTGGGGCACAATAAAATGTTTTATAAAAATAAAACTGGGAATCTTTGTTTTACATAATCCCAGTACACCCTTCTTTGTCCAAGGATAACCATGTTATTATTTCTGTCTCAAACTTGTGCCTTTTGCTTACTTTCCCTTATAGCAATTCACAAGTTTATAGGATAATTAATACTATTAATGCAATATCCTATTTCACCCAAAAAGGTTTCAATATCTTCCACCAAGGCTTAATTGCAACCAGGACAGTACTGGATTTAAACATTTCACCAAAGAAGGAACACAATGATCTTTCATTCCCCTCTTCATGTACATTTTTATCATCAAAATTCCCATCGCAATTTTAGTAGTTTGCATAGCCATAAGACCTAATTCTCAACTAATGCCCTCAATGGGGGTAGAATTAGGTAGGCAAAATGTAGACCGATACAATTTACCTTACAACATAGTAAGCCATGCTGTTTCCTTTACTGGATAAACCTACATACCATATGTTGCACTGGCCACAATGCTGGATTTCTATATTTCTAACAATCCTTCAGTGGAATGTCCCCCTTTGTGCTAGACAACACTTTTGACAGCACCACATTTTCAGCAAACTGTAGTAATAACTCCAGTAGCAAGACTGGCTGTTGCAAGTATATCAGTAATGCACACACCCAAATACATGTACTTATCTAGTACCTCAATTGTTTCCTTAGATAATTTCCATTTATATTTATTTGATCTTTTCTTCCCGGCCCCCAGTATCAACATCTTTGTCTTTTTATAATTAATCCTCAAAAGATCCTTATCAGCATGTTTCTGCAATGCATCAAGACTCCTTTGTAACCCAATCTGGGTATGATCTATTACGTCTGTATAATCAGCATACGTTACGATGTCATTTCATCGCCTGTCTTTTCATCCCCAGGCTTTTCAAAGTGCATATTCCATCGAATGTGCTCATTTAATTTTTTAGGGGAGGGCGGTGGGAAAGGGCAGATAAAGGTTTGGGCAGGTCGGCAATGGCAAAAAATAAGTGTGGGAGGGGGGTTTGTGGGGCCACCCCCCCCAAAAAAAGAAAAAAACGAGCACATTCGATGGAATGTGCACGTTAAAAAGCCTGGGGATGAAAAGGCAGGCGATGAAATGACATAGAACCCGCCATACATGAGACAGTTCACATAATGGGAACCAATACGGGGCGGGGTGAATTATTACATTCATCCAACTCCTTCTGCAACACAAAGATTAAATAGTGTGGGAGACTGAGTAAGTTTAAGTCCCCTATTTGTTTTAATTTCAGGACTAAGACCCTCATTACAAGATTGGAGGTAATGAATAAAGGAAGGCGGAATGGTAATACGGGCATCGTTAACGGGTGCGGGGCATTACGACCCGACAACCCACTAATAACCCGCTAATACCGGCATCACCCGTACCTTGCCCCATAATACCAGCATGCGCGCGTACACGTGCCCCTCCAGGGAGTAAATATCGGGATGCCGGTAATAGGAGGAGATCACAACCCATGTGGACATGCAAATACCGGCATCCTGAAGGCGGTAATTAGGGGCTGCACGATGGCGCCCATATAGCATCGCAGACCACCCGCAACAGCAATCAAGCCAAGTGCCACAGGTGCACCCCCCCCCCCCCAAAGGTGGAGTTAACAGATCCTGGCCCAGTACAAAAGGAGTACACCTACACACCACACCCCTTCCCACACCAAAATGCTACCACTAGCTGTTGCAATCATGGCGCTGGAGGACATGCCTATACTGCTACAACTACAGCAACAACACCAACTCCAACAACAACTACAGCAGCAATAACAAGCAGCACAGAGTAGACGCAGGAGGAGAAGGAGGGTGAGACAGGCCCAGCAATTACCACCAGTGCAGCCAGCAGTGCCTCGTAGGCAGCCACCAATCCCTCGCATCAGACCCAGGCCATTCAACCTAATCCCTGAGCAGATCCACACCCTGTACCGGTTGGACCGGGACACCATCACCACCATACTGGACATAATACACAACGACATTGCCAGTGTCAAAGAAATACGCACTGCCATCCCCAAGGTACTAAAGGTGGTGTCTGTGCTCCACTTCCTGGCCACAGGCACCTATCAACACACAGTGGGGCAGCTGCATGGCATTTCACAATCACTATTTTCACGCATGCTGAACCAAGTGCTGGATGCCCTCCTGAAGCACGGAAGCACCCAAATATCCCTACCATGGACTGCCCAGGAGATAGTCGACACCAAAGTAGGCTTCCATGCACTGGCAGGCATGCCCAATTGTGTTGGTGCCCTGGACTGCACCCATGTGGAATTGGTAGTCCCCCATGCCATAGAGGCGGTGTACCGCAATCGCAAGCAATACCACTCCATCAATGTGCAAATGGTATGTGACTCCAGCAAGATCATCACACATTTCTGCGCCCGATTTCCCGGATCAACACATAATGCCATGGTGCTGCGCAACTCCACGCTACCCCGTCACATGGAGCGACATGCTGGGCCACGTGTCTGGCTGCTTGGTGAGTTGCCCAACTGGCCCATGGCAGTGCTTTGGGGTACTGATGTGTAGGGATGCATACTCCACCTGGGTGGGAAGGGGGGGTTGCATACTCCACCTGGGTGAGAAAGGGGGGGTGCATACTCCACATGGGTAGGAAAGGGGGGGTTGCATACTCCACCTGTGTGGGAAAGGGGGCAGGGGATGAATACTCCACCTGGGTGGGAAAGGGGGGAGGGTGCATACTCCACCTGAGTGGGAAAGGGGGTGGATGCATACTCCACCTGGGTAAGGGGGGATGCATACTCCACCTGGGTGGCAATTGTCGGTGATTGGCGAATGCATGCAGAGCTAAACACTTCTTACTTGAGCCTCCCAAACTGAACATGACAAATCACTGGCACATATTTTACCAATTATGCATATCAATGACAACAAGTGAGAGGCACGACCAGGCCACCATGGGTATGTCAAGCAATGCATGACTGAATAGGATTGCAACTGTGCAAATGTGGCTAGTGTGACCATGCCCAGTGTTGAATACACAGCATAAATGGGAGGCTAAACATTGCCGTACAACCACAGTACATCCACCTCAGCATGCATTATCACACCCTGCATCATCCATTGAACGCCATCCAGACTACCACAACTCATAGCAGTATAGTATGCATCTAGGTGACAATCTTGCATACGTACAGGGACATGTGCATGTCCACAACAAATAGCTGCGGCCATGACTGTGCTTCCTGAAGGTGGCAGCTCAGAGTGACACACACCTATTAGTATTTGCTTGGAGGTGATGGAGGATATCCCTTGAGGCCGTGGCTACTTACCCCTGTGCGGAACCCGCAGAACAGCCATGAAGAGGAGTACAATCGTGTGCACACCCGTACCCTTGTTGTGATTGAGCAGACCTTTGGCCTGTTGAAGGCGCGTTTCCGCTGCCTAAGCAGGTCTGGTGGGGCACTCCCTTAATGGCCTGAAAAGGTGGCAAAGATCACCATGGCCTGTATCATGCTGCACAACATGTGCGTCCGGAGAAATGTACCACTGCCACCTGACAGTGACATGCATGCATCGGGTGAGGATGATGAGGATGAAGACGGAGGTGAAGTAGCACCCCTGCCAGTACGTGATGCACGGGATGGCCAGGCAGTACGCCAATCACTGATTCACAAATACTTCTGAACCACAGGGACTATGATAGACAAGTGTCAGTGACACACTGGGTCCATGTGGACATGCACACAGGGAATGTTGGGAGTTGGGCACGGAACACCATCATTCAATAAAAGGAAACACACCAAATCACCAATGTCCAGCCATTATGCTTTTTCTCACAATTGGTGTATTGGATTAAACAGCAACAATGTGACAACCCGCCCAACCCCTCAAGTGAACTCCCAACCCCCCCAATTAACTCCCAAACCCCCAATTAACTCCCAAAACCCCCCAATTAACTCCCACCACCCCAATCAACTCCACCAAATGCTCCCATTCACCCCCAACCATGTGTCCCACTCCCATTGTCCGTCCACACTACTTGCGGACTTTTTGCTGTCCAGGGGCAGCATTTCGGCATGCCTTGCACTCCTCCTGGTGGGACGCACAGGGCTGGTGGGGACTGAGGAAGCAGGTGTGGTGGCTCAAGAGGAGTCGGTGGCAGGGTCCACGGCTGCTGCAAGGCGTGGCCGCTGCATGTGGAGCAGTATGGACGTAAGTACCTGTGTCACTGCCCTTAGGCAGTCCCTCATTAGCACTGCTGACGCATTCACTGCGGCTGTGTTGGCGTTAATAGCAGCAGTGGTCCCCGCAACGGCAGTGGCGATTTCCCGCCTGGTGTCCTCGCCATCTGCCATGTACTGCCGCAGGATCTCCAACATGGACTCCTGTCGGGCCTCCACCCTCGCCAGGCGTGACTCGAAGGTGTTGGTGGGAGCAGGAGTGGTGGGTGCTGCACTCACGGGGCCTTCTTCTTCGGTTCTGTCCCCTGGGAAGGGGCTCAGGTCAGAGTCATGGAGGCAGGGATCAGCACTGCTGTGGGTGGGTGAGGGCTCAATTTGGGTGTGGGGGTGGACACAGGGCTTGGGGTGGGAGGACATGTCACTACCGTGGCTTCCCCCTGGTCCACATTCTCCTCCAAGTCATCCTCAGTGGTAGCCAGTGCTTGCAGGGACTCCCCTTCATCTGGTGTGGGCTGCTGGGTCTCAAGTGTGTAAGGCACACTGGCAGCAGGTGTTGTTGGCTGTGTCTCGGATCGGTCAGGCACACTGGATGTGGGTGTGGCCTGCTTGGCTGCCACGGAGGTGGTGGTGGCAGTAGCCCTTTTCTTTGGGTGGGACGTGGATGCCCTTGCGGTGCTGTTTTAGCTGGCATCTTCGCTAACAGTGCCTGGGGGGTAGAAGAGATGCAGGGTAGAAGAGATGCAGGGCATCAGTGATGGTGTTACATGCCAGAAGCATACTGTGGTGTTGTTCATTATTTATATAATCATGCATTCATGTCTTACAGGTGTGTCACACAGGGTAGTGTGAGGGGGCATTTTGGCATTTGGTGCATGGCAGGTGGCATGCCGTTGATTTGGGGTTTGTGTGATGTATTACATGGGCACGGTGCATGTGTGTTGGCTGTGTATTGGTAATGGGATTGCCACTCAGCATTCATTTGTGTCTGGCAGGGTTTGGCCCACCATCTGGACTTGTATGTGGCCATGTGGGTGTTGGGACATGCATTGCCTTGCCTAGACTCTCTTCCACATCACTTGTGCTACGTCATGGTTTCCCCTACTGGGTTCTGCAGGGTCACTCACCTCCTTCTGGTGATGATGCCGCACCCGTCTCCATCTCCCCAAATCCCTCGATGGTCTCTGGACTGATGAAGGAGCTTGCGGTCTCCTCCCAGGTGGTCATTTTTACAGGAGAGTGAGCACCCCAGCCTGTGGCCATGGCCTCCCTCCTGTTGCTTGCCATGATGTTAGGCACCCGCAAGCGGAGGTCATCACACCACTTCCTGCAGTCCTTCACACTGCGTGGGGTGGTTCCTACGGCCGACACCTTGCGGGCTACCTCCTGCCAGATGTCAGTTTTCTGCTGCTGCACCTCACGCTTCAGGCTGTGGGATTTTATGATGTCTGCGTGTGCAGCAAGGGTGTCAGCTAACATATTTAGCTCTGCGTCGGAAAAGTGCTGTTTCCGCAGCTGGGGGGTGGTCTTCCTGGTTGCTTTGGACATTACGGAAGAATTGGCACAGAGCTCTCCAGGAATCAACTGGTGGTTTTGGAGGATTGCAATGGATTGTGTTTTTAAAGATGGCCGCTGGCCCATTTCCCGTTCCGACGCAATTATGTTATTTTCAGGTCCGGGATTACGAGCCCGGTATTAGCATGTTGGTATTACCGGGTCGGTATTTAGGGGTTCCTCTTAGGTGGTGGCAGTATCGGCGTGTCCCGTGATGGCGCTATCGGGGGGTTGGAGGGCCTTTTGCGGCATGCCGGTATGGCCATTACCGGCATGGGGGTTTGCACGTGCTCGCACACTCGTAATCACCCGCTATTAGCGTGGTCATACAAGCACGGGCCCACTCGTTCCACCATGCCGGTAATGACCCTGTTTTTACCGCTCTACTCGTAATGAGGCCCTAAGACTCTCATTATAAGTGAGCCGGTCTGGAAATAAGGTGAACGTTACCAGCGCTTTTTCCAGACCGGCTCACGCTGTATTTGCCATTAGGGGCTGTGAACTACGGGCAGGCCTGACCTACTGGTAGTTCAGGCCCTTACGGGCAAATCAATCACTGAAGCATCGGCACTGTTTACAATGATGCCGGTACTTCAGTGTACCCATTGCCATGGAGTCCTATGGTACTCCTTGGGAATAGGAACTTACAGTTCCGCCATTGCCTATAATATCCTGGTATTACCGGGAAATTGTGTGGTGGAAACGGTAAGCCAAGGTTGCCGACGGCCTACTGGCAACCTCGTAATGAGGGCCTAAGTCTTCTGTCTGGATCCATCCTCATCGGCACCCTAGTATCTTCATAAAATGACTTAATAAAGTGTAACATCACACGATCCAAACCCCAAATCCGCAGTTTCTCCCAAAATAAGGGACGGTCAACAGAATCAAAAGCGCTTTCATAATGTGCAAACACTAAATACAACACCATTCCTTTGGTAGCAAGAGTTTTCTTTATCAAAAAATGTAATTCCCAAAGGTTGATAGTTGTTCCTGCCTCATTACTAAAACCGTCTGATGTATCCCCAAGATATTTTCTCTCTTAATCCAATCATTAATTCTCTGTAAAAAAAAAAAAAGAAAGAATATTTTTGCAATGGAGTCAATCATGGCTAATAATCAGTCATTCTCAGGATTATCACGTGGGCCTTTTTTTATAAATAAATATTCAAATGGATTTAGTCCAACTAATAGGGACTTTTCCCATTTTGTCAATAATCTTAAAGATATTCTGGATAAATACTGTAAATATTGACGGGTCTTTTTTAATGAGAACATTGGCTAATCCGTCAGGGTCAGGAGCCCTCAATGGTTTCATTCTATTTATTGCCATTTCTATCTAATCACAAGTAATACTTAATGTATTTACCTCAATAAAGTTATCAAGATAATCACCACTGCCCTTACAATGTCACTCATCATAAAACCTCTCATGTATATGCTTCATCCAGAGATTTACCGCAATTGAGTTTATCTCTTTAGTTTCATTATTCTGGGAAAGATCCTGCTTTACAAGTGCCCACAACCTTTTTGAATCCTCTGCTGTAAGGGTTATAAACATCAATAGCCAGTGTATATTAGTAACTGAGCTTTTGTGCATTTAAATCCAATTATTGTAGCTGGTCTTACATTTTTTAATAGCTGCATCTAGCTCCAGGATAGTCATTTTTCCCTCTTTACCCTTTTGATTGCTTTCCTAAGGATTATCCTTTGTTTTGCAATGGCAATATCATGACAAAAAAATGTGTATACAAAAACATTTTCTGTTTCTTAGCAAATGTTTCAAACTCATAAATATGTTTACAATTGGAGAATCCATTGCTTAAAAACTCATTTTTAAAACACATTCAATAAAAGCAAGTATATTAACTTCAGACCAACAAACTCTATTGCCCTTGCCCCCAATAATATAATTACCTTTTAACCTATTTGAACACTGTTTCATAGTTCCTTGAAGATCAAAACAGATCAACACATAATCACTAAGGTGCGTATGGACCACTCTATCTTCAACGCTTCCTGACTACATAGTCCCCTTCTAGACTCCTGCGTTCCTCTGGTGCCAACTCCCTGCGTGTGGAGCGGTTTTCAAAACAGAGAGCTGCGGTCGATCACTTTCCTCAGCGTGCTCCCTCCTTTGGAACAGCCTCCCTCTTCCTCTGCGTCTTGAGCAGGACCTCCTTAAGTTCTGGAAAAACCTCAAGACCTTTCTCTTTACCTCTTCCTTCTCCTCCTCTCTTCCCTGCTAATCATACAGTAGCGTGACTGATGTGCAGGGACCTTATGTATCCCCTGGGCCCTGACCATCCCACATCTCTCATACCAGCCACTGTCTATTTACTGTACTTACTTGGCTCACCCTCCCCACGGGAGGTTGCACTTACATTCTTCTCTTCTCATCACTTCACCCGAACACTTCTCTATAAGCACCACAGCACCTATCCCTTACCCCCCTAACCCCTGCACTTGCATGTTCTGAACACTCACGAGGCATAGTGCCCCTCCCTTTTAGACTCACTATTTGTATGTACTATTAATTCAATTATTTAACTTTGATGTAATTTATTGTCTACCTCCCCTGTTCCCACCCTCTCGCCCTGTGGGTGATTTGAAACAGTTCTGCTAATTGTATAAGCGCCTAACAAATTACCAATAAATAAATAAATGATGTGCTTGACTAAATGCACAAAACAAGTCATACATTACTTTAGGGAGCAGAATGTAATCTAACCACGATTGCTTATTCCCGTTATGTGAAGCATACCACAGTGATGCAGAACAACCAGTCTGGTTGATAGACTGTCCCAAATCAAACGTTGATATGAGTGTCATCCATTCTATATACACACTAGCTAGCTCTTCTTTACTAGGAACTAATAAAGACACTTCATGTTGATTTTGAAAACACTTAAGTATAACATGATCATAACTATTCCTCAATGTAAATCTCTGAAAATTATCTCCCGCCAGAATAAATCTACATTTGTTATTATCTAATGACAATTTATCTATTATCATTTCTACCTCGGTCATTATTTCTTTGTTCATAATATCTCCAAGTTCATTATACACATTCATTACCAGGATTTTAGTAAACTTGTTATTAACCATAAGGGAAAGACAAACTGCCAACAGATTATGATGTGCTATACCAAAAACATATTCTTCATGAGGGATATGTTGCTTGATACCTAAGATCAAGCCACTAGAAGGTCTCCCAACCCCATAATGTGTAGCCTTTCTCTGTTATATGGTATAACCATCTAACCAGAATTATCTAGCATCCAAGTCTCTTGAAGAAAGAAAATGTCCATAGAGAGTAGTAGTCCCAGACCGTAGCTGTTCCCAATAAATGAAGCATGTCCACTGGTATTCCAGCTTAAACATTTAATGTTCTTATACAATACTGGGTACCTTCATGCAATCAAATACATAGTATCTTCCTCCAATGGCTGATGACCTATTTATAGGTTTTGGCTCATTGCCGCCAAAACGTTTTCAACAACCATGTCAATATTTTTTTATTTTTATTTATTCATTTATTTAGATTTATATAGTGCTTTAATCCAAAGCGCTTTACATGAGGAACAAGAAAATACAACAAGCAATACATGACATTGGGCCTCATTACGACCCAGATGGTAAGGGAATACCGGTACCGGTAAGGGCACTGGTGCCGGTAATCCCTTACCGCCCTATTCCGAGGTCCCTTTGCGGGTCCTCCCTTAATGCCTGGTTTTACCAGGCGTTAACGGACAGGACCCGCAAAGGGACTTTGGAGCTAATAACGGTACCATAATTAGCGGTACCATTATTAGCGCCTTCCCCAGGCTCAAATGGGAATGGGGAAGGGCCATGGTGAATGGGGAATTACCGCCCTCGCCAACCTTGGAATTGGGCGGTAATTGCTCCATTCACCATGGTGGAATCGGTAAGGGTTTGGAGGCCACAATGGTGTAAATAGCGCCACGGTTACCGCCTGGGTCGTAATGAGGCCCATTGAATCAAACCAGAAAACAGTACAAGGAACAATGTACATTGTTGTTGATGAGGTTAAACGCAATTGGAGGGGGACCAAAGTGAGAGAGGGGGGGTAGGAGGTGAAGGAGGAGGAGGTTTCAGTGGTGAGAGAGGAAGCAGATAGATGCTAGGGGGTGAATGGAAGAGATAGGATTTTAGAGAAGTGCGAAATGAGGGGTAGGAGGTAATAGAGTGGACAGGGAGTGGTAGGCCGTTGCAATGGAAAGGAGCGATAAGTTGGAAGGAGTGGAAGCAAAGGGGCACAGGGTGGAGGAGGAGGAGAGAGAAGGAAGAGATCTGCAGAAAAGAGAGAGAACGAGAAGGGGTGTAGATAGAGAGAAGGGAGGATAGATAGGGAGGGGCAAGACAATAGAGGGCTTTGAAAACTAGACAGAGGAAGTTAAATTTAAGCTGGGAGTGAAATGGGAGTCAACCTAGTGAGTCAAGAGAATAGGAGATCCAGTCGTGAGGTGAGAGAAGTCAGAGGGAGCGGATAGCGGAGTGGTAGATGGATTTGAGTGGGGAGAGGAGGGCAGTCCAAAGAAAAGAGTGGAGCAGTAGAAGATTATGGGGATGATGAGGGAGGAGATAAGGAGTTTAGTAGCGTGAAAGGTTGGGAAAGGACACATTTTACGGATGTTGTAGAGGTGGAATATCAACTTGGGGAACTATACTGGGTATCACCAACTTGCTCTTTGGTTTACTGCTTTTATAAGGAGCCATATCTTGTTGTCTCTCTACAATATAAACATATGCCTTCAGTTCATCTGCATATCTTATGATCATCTCCACCAAAATGGGAGAGACCAAGTGAACCAAAGCCCAATTATCGCCGGTCATGAATACTGGAACTTCTATCAGCTTGATATTTTTCGTGGTAATGACACTAAGATCAATGATTTCATGAATGATAGACAAAAACATTAATGATCTTAAGGGAAGGGCTACCATTAGTCACAATAGGTTCCCAAATTCTGATTTTATCAGCCAGATATTTGGTGCTGCAATCATTGTGCAACTTTTAATTTAATCCCTTCCTTAAAGAAAGGAATTTGTACCCCATCTGTATATTTTTGGAGACCAAATCATGCATCAAAAAAACCTCCACATCTTTGGGAACTGATTGCTGTGTGGCCCGCTCATTTACGTAATCTCCAAGATGTCTCACATTTAAACTGGTTTTGATTCCAAGCCATGATTCAAGGTTTTGTGGATTACACTTCCTTTTATTTCCCTCATCCATGTTAGGTCGTGATCATTATTATTATTTGTTTATTTGGCGCGCACTCTTTGTGGAAGCCCTGTTTGTGAAAGGGCTGTTTAAGTGGCTGTCTGCTCGAGAGAAAACCAGCCTCAGGTTTTCTCTCGACTAGCCTTTTTTTTGTTCGTTTCTGAGTGCCCAGAGCCTTCCCCCTTTACCCACAACCACTCATTAACAGCTGCGCACGCACCTTTGCGCGCCCGCTCTTTGTGGAAGCCCTGTTTGTGAAAGGGCTGTTTAAGCTGGGTAGGGCGGGGGGCGGTTGTTATTGTCTCTTTTTTGCATTAATACAAAACCATAATTGTCAATGTGCACTATAAGGAAGCACCCACGAGGTAACGCTTGGCCTCTTTGCTGCGGTTGTTACTTGGCTGGAACAGAGGGGTGTTCTGAGGTGCTCTGATGTGGGTGCAGTGAAATTCATGTACCCGCGCACGCTTAAAACTGATATGCCTGCAGACATTGGCAATGCAGTGGTTTTACGTGGAAAACTCCTAGTGACTCCTGTTGGTCGCCAACGGGCCTCCAGTATTCCATGCTCCACACCGCTGAGGAAGGGCTTTCGCAGGGCTCTACTTAATGTATCTAATGCCGGCAAATATAAAGACATCCGAGTGTTCTGCAAGGACGCGTGTGACACTAATGCCATTAATAACCCCTTGTTGTTAAGGGAAGGGAGTGCAATGGCCGTGAAGGAAATATTGAACCCGCTCCACTCAAAAATGAGTATAAATTCTGGGAATGGAACACAAGCATTTCGTCGAGGTCATCAGTCCAAACTCCCGGTCATTCAGCCTGACATGGTTTCTAGATTGGCCGCAATAGCTCAAGTACTATCCCCACCCGAAGTTAGAAACATAACGCGTGAAGACTCCCCATCTGATAATACCATGTTAAACGCAGTACCACCTACGGCAAAACAATTCAACTTTGGAGTTGCCTCGGTGTCACCCACTGATGTGGCAATCATTGATTTAGATCCTGAAGGCTCTGACTTCTCTGAACAAACCCTACCAGACAATTTGTCTGCGTCACCCTTGATGTTTGAAACTCTGGATGACATCCATACTAGTTCAGAACCCAGTGTTTCATTCATTCATCCAACAAAAATCATGGCTCTTCAAAGCGTAACCACAGCGGAGACGCACTAGAATGCCCAGACATTAAAACAATGATGAAAATAACTCCAATCTCGGCCACTCTCAAATTAGACAAACACTCAAATCAAAGAACCAACCACTCGACTGAGCATAAGACATCATGGAAAATAGCCACAAAGGAAGGCTGCAGAGACTGACCACATACCTAGACCCAGACGAAAGCCGTCAAGTGACTCTCCCACTCGTACGTACCGGACGAACATATCCAGACCGGCAGATGCACCTAGATAGACGTTGGCCTGCGTCACATCTGGATAGGATTGATTGAAGGGTAACATGCCTGCACCTAGAAAAAATGTGAATGCTAGCATGTGCCACACTTATTGTGAACACCAGCATGCGTGGCGTTCGGATGGAGTTGTGAATGTTAGCATGCCCACACCTGGACGGATCTCTAAACTCTAGCCTGCGCCGCATCAAGATAAAAGTGTGAATGTTGGCATGACCACACCTGGATGGAGTCCTAAACATTGGCCTGCGCCGCGTCTAGATGGGAATGTAAGGGCCAACAAGTGCCACTCTCACACAGAACTGTGAATGCTAGCATGGTAAAGGTCAAGTAACCCACTAACCAATATAAGCTCAAATTCTGCATACTTATCTCACTCAAAAAAACTCACACAACCATCTCTCACACAACAAGCCGCACCCACTTCACAACACTGCAACAACACATAAGCCGGAACAACAGCACACGCGAACTGACTCTGATCCGATACCCGCACCAAAGCTCAGCACCCGGTGTATACTGAGTTGAAGCTGCCAACAGAACACCACTCCTCTCACTATCCTACTCCCTTCTTCACCTTACTAACCCATCCCACCTTTATCATTTACAGATCCGCCTGAGCGCCTGGGGACCAATTCCGTTGGTGACGGTGCACGGTACAAATACCCTTAACATTTAACATTTAACCTAGAAGACCTCCAGGTGTGCCTTCAAGTGTTAATATGCCCATTGTCGATATACCTAACAATAGGTTATTAGAGGTCACACTGCAAGCAATAAATATGGCAATACAATCTTTAGGCAAATTGTTTGAGACCATAGAGAGCAAGTTAAACAAACAGGCTAACGTGCGTGAAAACATGCAAATATGGCAAAATACTGTAGGGCAGGTATTGAGCAGCAGATCCTTCAGTCCGAGTCCATTGGCAGAACCAAAAGTGATATTGGCAACGGTGGCCAGTCAAACAGTAACTTTTGAGTGAAACTCAACCGATTACAAAATCAAAACAACCAATCCGGGTAATTCCATGCATTGAGACTATAATCTATGACATGGGGCATCCAGTAGAGGCATCTCCCAGCGAGATTATTGCCCCAAAAAGTACATCACGACTGTCCAATGCCATTGCTGCTAAAAAAGCGTACGCCATTTTCAACTCAGGCAGTGTGAGAGATCCCAATAATCTTCCCCCCAGCAAACTAACCAAAAACCAGAAAACAGGAAAAAGTTTAGCCGGGTCTAAGTCAAAGCAGTTTTTTAAAGCACTCACTATGCCAAAGAAAAGTGCTATAACTGCCTCAAAGGCTATCACAAAAAAATACAAGCAGCAATCGCTACTTAGAGACAATGAGGGAACATCAACCAATAATACGAGCAACTTGGATTATTCTCCCTTAGATGATCTAGTGAAAGAGGTCAAGAAAGCCACCACAGCAGATTGCTTGCAAATGAGGGACTCTAAAAACACCAAATGCGCAAGAGGTGCACGCCTTGACTTAGCAAATGACAGGGATAATGCAGAAATAAATAATCACAGACAGGAAATTCGCAGGGCCGTGGATGCCTATATGGCCAGACACATGATAACACATCCCATCACCTTTGAGGGGGGGTAAAAGAGCCACCCTCAGCTCGAGATGCTTTAAGTAAAAGCAGCCTTGAGCAAAGCCATGTAGAACTACGGGCTAACTTAAAAATTAGACCCGACCAGAAGAAAAAAAACAGGCGATGGGAGGAGCCCGGTGGTAATAGTTACCCCGGAACTGTCTGCTCTAGCCTCTGACCAGATCAGCAATCCGATTGTCGGCACACTTAAAGAACAGGGTGTGAAAGCTGCGACTGCTGAGCCAAATGGTGATGGCTCAAGCCTAGTGGTTGCAGTTTTGCATCGACTTGAAACAGCCTTAAAAACTTTAGAACAAAAAAATTATCTCAATCCAGTCCGAGATGAAGAAAAGAGTGTCAAAATTGAGCCCCATGTCCCCACAAAAACACAGGAGTGCAAACGATTAGCAAAGTACTCCCTGGTTTTAGCCTGCAGACCTTCCCCATGTGTGCAATATGACCTCAATCGAAGATCTGTAATGGTTATCTTTTCTGATGTTGTACAGCTGGAGGATGTTAACTCCTCCGAAATTGAATTTTTTGAATTCCCCAACACCAATGATCTAAACACAGTCAGATTGTGGTTGAAGTCACGTGTTGTTCAAAATTTCATTTGGACAGCCAAAGAAAGCCTTCATAAGATGGGTTTTGACCTCAAAGTCAACACAATGCAGGTCACAAGCAGCACACTAAACACTGTGAACAAAAGGTAGTTAACGGGTAGTGTGACACAAAGTGCAAAGGGAAAGATAGAGCAATCAAGATCAATTCACTGTCAGTGCCATGCTAACCAGAAGGAACAATAACTAGACATTGGGCTTCATTACGACCCTGGCGCTCCCGTAATGAAGGGGGCCGGTACGGGACTGTCCCCCTTCATTACAGGAGCGCTGATTACAAGCTTCCCTTTGCGGGACCCAGATCAGACGCCTGGTAAAACCAGGTGTCCTTTCCGGGTCCCGCGAGGGGAAGAGGGAGGTAATAACGGGTCCGTTGAAATCTGCCCGTTATTACCTCCCTCCCCATTCCCATTGAGCCCTATGGGGGCTCAAATGGAAAAGGGGAATGGTTCCTGCAAGGAGGAATTACCGGGTCCTCCTATGTCGGAATGCCCGGTTATTCCTCATTGCAGGAACCCGGTAATGGAGCCCGGTTTGGAGGCAGCCATGGAGGCAATAGCTCCAAGGCTACCTCAAAACTCGTAATGAGGCCCATTGTAAGCCCCACTGCGGAGTTCTCATTGCTGAGTTGGAACACAAGAGGTTTTAGTCACCTACTCAACAATGACAGGAGTCATCTGGGAGAAGCCGACCTGGTTTTACTCCAGGAGACGTGGCTCACTTCAACCCCGGTATGGGATGGACATGACATCTATCTGAATCCCACTTCTGAACCTCTGTCTGGTAGGGCTACTTCTGGTCTGCGAATTGCCATTAAAAGAAGGAAAGAGCTATCATCTGAACTGTGGCCCATGGCAAATAATCACATGATGCTGGTTACGGTCACGCTTCAAAAATGTGAGTATGTCATTTTAAATACAAACTGGAATCCAGCTGCTATGGCCAATGATTCCTTTTACAGAGATCTGGTCAAGTTATTGGACTTTGTTGATTTAGATGCTACTGTGAACTACTTGGTTATAGCTAGGGTGTCCGATTTTCGGGGATTACCGATATATGACCCCTGTCACTGTATTTATATTCCCCGGCGGAATCTGATAAACACTGCATTTTATATCATTTTAACATAATTGTGGCAGAAACGGGATTCAAACTACTGTTGTTTTGAATTCAAGACCAACGCACTGTCGATGAGCTATTCTTCCAACCTTGGCTATAGCAAGCTCTTTGAACTGATATTATTATCGATCACTATTGCCACCTTGTGGCAGAAGGTTGAATTAACCAAATCAATACCACACACTGATCTGAACAGCTTTCCTTTCCAACTGGCTGCAGGGGAAAGTGCTGAGGGTGCTGCCTTGTGTTTAGTCTTGTGTTTTCTTTGGCGGTAGCGGTGGAGTGGCGGGGGAAAACTCCTGAGCGCGCCGTCTGGGTTTGGTGTTGGGCACCCGATTACTTTATTTATTTCTGCAATGTTGATTGCAGAAATAAATACGGCCCGGTTTATTTATGTATTTGGGCAATGTTTGTTGGGTCCGTGGACCTGCTTAATTAATTTATTTCTGCATTGCAGGAATAAATAAATTAATCACGTTCACGGACCCGTCCAACACTGCCCAAATAAAGAAATAAACCGGGCCGTGGCAGAGGAGCGGGACGTGGGTAGGACTGTTACTGCCTCGGGTGCCGCCTGAAAGTTGCAGGCCTCCACCACGACCCGGTTTATTTATTTATTTGTCCGTGATGAAGCCAGCTAATTTCCGAAACATATGTCACGCAGCTTCATGGCCATGAAACTTATCACAATGTCCAACTTGAGCACCAGACTTTTTGAGATGTTCATGTCTTGCGTATTCATCTCCTTTGACAATGTTTCGGATCTTCTTATTAATCACCCACTGCTAGCTTTGTGTCGTGCAGGTTTTGTGCAGTTTTCTAAATAAAATGCATTCAACTCTAATTCATCACTTTTCTTCCTGTTTTATCATTTTTAAGTATTCCAGGTATACTGGTGACGATTGGTCACTAAAAAGAGCACAACAGGATTCTATTTTACCATACGGACCATTCAATTCAAGATAGTATTTTCAACTCAGTGTCATCTTACTGCAGAGACGCTTGTAATGGAGCTCTTTGAGATGCTCTCACAGCAAGCTTCATTCCCATAAGACTATATATTCTACTGCTGGTATTCTCCCACACGAAGGTGCTGTACAGTAACATGTGACCGCAGTGTAGCTCTATAAAAGGATGATCTTCAATCCTGGGACACTATCTAAGGAAGAGGAATTCCTGTAACATTCCACTAGAGAGAAATCCCTTAAGAGAAAAATGTTCACTGCTGAGATTCTCCCTGAGGAAAATGATTTTCAGTGACATGTCACTGCAGGGAGGCTAGTTTAGGAGGATTCTCTTCACTGTTGAGATGAGCCCTGAGTAAGACGCTTTTGAGAAACAAGTGGCTACATGGAAGCTCTGGGTGAGCTCTGATATGACCGTGATAGACTGAGTGAACACCCTGTCACACACAAAATGAACACCCCATGGCAAAAACAACAAAATCATGAAGACACCAGGTCAACATGTAAAGCAGGTCTTTGAGTTTGGAGAACACACCCTACGTATGTAGCATACGATGTTGCAGTGAGCGAAGGTAAAGAAAGGAAAAACTCCTTCAACACAAACCATTCCCCAATTCATATTTATCCCTTTGAACTGAAGAGGGTATGCAGTGTGGTGGTTCCTACGCCTCGCCATCGTGTATTGAAACAGTTTTCATTTGGCTTCTGATGTTCTGTCTTCTAAATAATTTGTTTATACTGGTGCTTTGAACAGATGGAAATGAAGATGATCACAAAATAGGGTCAAATAGTCCTGACATGCACCAATCCTTAGCAATTGCTTTGAATTGGCCAATTGTGCTGAGTTTTATATAATATAAGTTATAATATAAATGAGTGGCCCAATGGATAAGGCATCAGCCTCCCGAGCTGGGGATTGTGGGTTCAAGTCCCACCTCAGTTGTCAACTCTTTTAAATGTTGAAACAATAAAAGAACACTTCTGTGTTTACACTGGAATAAACAGGTATCCGCGATTTTTTTGAAAGGGGCAAACGGGAAAACACTGATAAACACAGATTCTGATTTTTTTGAAAACACCAGAAAAACACCCCCGGAAGTAAAAAAATAAAAATAAACCCCTAAAATAGGAAACCCTAGAGCCGGTGGTCTGAATATTAACTGTTTTGATGAATGTGCTAAATTGAATGGGGCTAGAATACATTGGTGGAACATGTTTACTAAATCTTACAACCTTCACATGTTGAATGGTATGTTTAAAACAGATATACCGCTCCACTCAACGTGGAATAGAGGCCAGAGTCAATCAGTTATTGATTATATATATGTCAACAATAACATGCTATTGTATGTTCTGGGCTTTGAGTTGCAAAACTCTGAATGTAGTGACCATAACATCTTAGCGATGAAATTGGGTGGCGGAACTCAAAACCCAGCGGGGAAAATGAGTCTCAAGGTGTTCATCTCCTTGTTAATCCTGGGTTGAATCGGCTCTGATGGTCGGAGGAAGTGTTGCAGCATTTTGGTCAATACCTCACGAATTCACACAATCAGATAGATGGTAATATGGGGAATTCAGGAATAGAATATAGTAACACAATGCAGCTATTCCAAAAGCAAAAATCAAAGCATAGTACAATACCAACAATACAATTCCATCTACATGCATTTGATTTGGCTATAAAAAAGAGAAAGAATCTATATAGTGCCAAATTGAGGCAAGCAGTGCAACTTCCTTGCGACTTGAGGTCAAATCTTCTCAGGAAGGTTCGCACCAATTATGTGAATTGGTTGAAACATCATCGAGCTCAAATGTACCAAAATGATGGTACCAACATGTTGAGAATTTTGGCTACTAAAAACACAGCAAAAATGTGGCACATAATCAATCAGGAATCAGTAGGCTCACAGACGCCCATTCAATCTAGTTCTGTAAACGAACAAGAATGGATCCAATACTTTAGTGAGCTATACTCTATACCTAAAGGAAGCATTAGTTTAGCCTCCCTTGATCTCACACAAAATTTCCAACTTAATTTTGATAAAGATGACATATTATGCCTCATCAAGTCTGTAAGTAGTTCAAGGGCAGCTGGCCCTGATGGGCTGTCTAACCACACTCTAAAATTATATCCCGATCATTGGGCCTCCATACTGTTTAATATTTTCTCAGCCATCAATGTTGCCCAAGTGCTCCCAAAGACCTGGACTCACTCCATAGTGTTGCTGATTTTTAAGAAGGGCGATCAGCAATCTCCAAGTAGTTATTGGCCCATCTCACTCTTGGATGTGCCAGGTAAGATTTATGGAAGACTACTATTAAGGGAACAGAATAGCTGGATCACTCGAAAGCATCTAAAAGATCCATTCCAAGCAGGCTTTGTGGCAGGTCTGGGCACAATACCTAACATTCTATGCCTAAACTTGATAACAATGCAATATGCTGCCCGAGGTCAAGCGCTATATGTGGCTTTCATAGACTTTGGGGCTGCTTTTGACTCGATTGATCGGGTTTTGCTTTATGAAAAACTAAGAAAACATAACTGCCCATCATCGATATTGTCATTGGTGGTGGCACTTCACTCAGAGACAACTATGCAAGTGTGTTTGACACTTGGTGCCCTATCAGCCCCATTAAAATCAAAAGGGGTGTGAAACAGGGAAGTACACTAGCATCATTTTTGTTTAATCTTTTCATATTCGACATGGGTGAAATTTTCACCAATACAGTATGTGATGCCCCCAAATTGGGAAGTCAGAAGGTTAGACATCTTTTGTATGCAGATGAATTAGTGATGCTGTCTCAGACACCATCAGGGTTGTACATTATGTCATATAAGCTGAATATTTATGCAAGGGAGAAAAACCTGTTAATAAACACCTGTAAATCACAAGTGATGGTCTGCAAAAATCGTAGTAAGTTTGGACGTAATGCATATAGATGGCTGTTGCAAAAGAGAGATCTGATTGTAGTTCTGCAATATAAATATTTAGGGGTCTTGCTGTCAAACGCTAATAACCATATGTTTCACAAGTGGGAATTACAATGTAAATTACAGGCCCTTACCTCACAAGCCAAAATACGTACACATACATTTGGGAAATGTTCACATAAACACGTACTTACGTTCTACCAAATGAAAGTAACACCAATTTTGACTTATGGTATGGAGGCATTCTTCCCAGGAACTTGAGAGGAGTGGGATAAGTTGGAGTCCATATTTTGGAAACAGGTCTTGCATTGCCCAAGTGTACTCCTCTACCCATGATATGCTTTGAGCTGGGCTCATTGACCTTATATTCACAGGTTCTGTGGAAGATGTGCTCATTGCTTCGTAAATGCTTAATTGGGGTACAAATGTGTAACATCTTGAGTATTTTGGCTTGCCATTTTTTGGCCTCCACCAGCAAATTTTCCAGTAATTGGTGCACAACCACATTTCATGCCATGGCTGATGCGTCCATAGATCTAGACCTTTTAATTAACAACCCAGCACGAGCAAAAATCAAACTATTTCAAAATGATTGGATAAAAAACTTAACAGCTTGTGACTCATACAAAGATTTTGATGTAACTCTCTTTGGAAGGAAAACATATCGAGTCACAGCTGAATATCTTATTAAATGTCCATCACCCCATATTAGAAGGCAATACATGCACTTCAGGTTAAACTTATGGCACACTCAAGAAGTATTACATTGGAAGAGACAAAATTCCTCAAGATCAAAAGTTTTGTCGTCATTGCCCAAACGGGCAACAGAGTCCCCGAGTGGAGCAGGAGCTCCCACTCCACTGCTGGAGAGTGGCTGCACGAGCGGCAACACCACGCATTGAGGCAAGCCCGCAGAGCACACCCTCAGCGCTCAACTATTGTGCTCACAAATCTCTGAAAATTGCAGGAAAGTGGCTCTAATTGTGCCCGCACCTACTGCCTGCACCCTGATGCCCCCGCTGACCAGCCAAACGAGGAAACCGCATCGTTGCAGCAGCAAATGCTGTCTGGAATCCATTACCACATACGTGGGGGACAGCTACTCCAAGATGGCCGCCCTACGACTATTTGCCTGATCCTGGCCGGCAAAGCCACTTCCAGGAAACCGCCTAATCGGATTGGCTGCTGGAGCCCTTATCCTAGCCAATAGCACGCCGGCAAGGTGTGAACCGGCCCACAGAAGCGAAGGACCACAGGGATAAGGACAACTGCCTGTCCGTCCCAGTCGCCCTTCCAACCGCCAATGCCACGGAACCTGAAGTACCCAAAATCCTGCTGCCGTAGCCTACTGCGATGTCCATAGCCAGGCGTAACAAGGTTCTCCAGTGACCACTATTCATGAGTGGCCTCATTTGATTTTGGGAATACTCCTGGGAAGTCCCCTGACATTGGCACTAGATCTCAGATTGAACCTCATCCCAAGTCCGCACCTTCTCCCAGTCCCAGAGGGTTCCCTGTGTGTATTTCCATGCCCAGCTCTGGTCACTGGACTTACACAACACGAGGACCTCCACCTTCCAACATGGCCGCCCCATGCATTGCAACCCTCCCCTCCTCGAGCCTCTGAGCCCTGCAGTATTGGCTGCTAGAATCTTTTCTAGCCAATCATCTCTCGCCGGAAGACGAGGGCCGGCCCACAGAGGAAGGCACACGGAAAAAGGCTCCTGACCGAGCTGGCCATGCTGCCTGATGCTCCAGGTCTCTTACTCCTACCCCCTCAACCCCTGCATCTGCTATCTCCTTAGCCTTTAGCCAACCAACCCAGCCTGCACGATAAGCCTGCTAAGGCTTCCACGGTGAGACTGTAAGCTTTATGTACAATTGTCCTATTCACTGCAGCCCCTGACATGAGCCTTAAGCTAGCTGCCTCCTGCTGCAAATACTATCGTACCTGGTGCA
This sequence comes from Ambystoma mexicanum, assembly GCF_040938575.1. Lineage (NCBI taxonomy): Eukaryota > Metazoa > Chordata > Amphibia > Caudata > Ambystomatidae > Ambystoma > Ambystoma mexicanum. The sequence continues at coordinate 117,159,389 of NC_090936.1, forward strand.
CAGTAATGCCCTTATCACTTCATCACTTCAGACAGGCTATAATCCCGCATTTAGCCTGTGCCTACCTGTGATTGCTTCATTTGAACTGCCCTTTGCACCCTAGCTATAATCTCGCATTTAGCCTGTGCCTACCTGTGATTGCTTCATTTGAACTGCTCTTTGCACCCTAGCTATAATCCCGCATTTAGCCTGTGCCTACCTGTGATTGCTTCATTCGATCTGCCCTTTTGCACCTTAGCTATAATCTCGAACTTAGCCTGTGCCTACCTGTGATTGCTTCATTTAAACTGCCCTTTGCACCTTAGCTATAATCTCGCATTTAGCCTGTGCCTACAGGTTGTTGCATCATTTGAACTGCCCTTTTGCACCCTAGCTATAATCTCGAACTTAGCCTGTGCCTACCTGTGGTTGTATTACTGAAACTGCCCTTTCTGCACTATAACAGCAATTTCAATCTGTAATTGAAGTTGCCCGCCTCCGCACCACACCAGCTAGCTTGAACCTAGCCCCTGCCTACCTTGCTGTGTCAACAACCAAACTGCCCACTCTCTCCTCAATTCCAATTATGATCCATTGGCTCATACTCACCATGTTCCCTTTCTGTATCTTAAACAATAACACTCCATGTAGCAACAACAGCTACATACCATATAACAATGGACTAGCCAAACTAGGCTGCCCTAGGCACCACCCCATCCCCTGCCCCACACCCTTCCTCCCCTCCCTTCCACCCTTCACACACACCCCTCACCAACAACTCATTGCTAAAAGCAAGGCCACACCAGCCAACATCCTACCTAACAGTACCAACTCAACAAATGCCGACCACACTGCCTCCAACCCTCTCCTTCCCAACCCATCAGATCACTGCTCCACAACCTACCCCACCCTCCAAGACCGCAATAATAGACCCGGCGCTAGACTCCCCACCACATCTAGCAAATTGCCTACCAAACCTATGACTAAGATCCCAACCACTAAGGATAGCGCTAAGACCACTAACGCAACTTCTCTAAAAGGTGCACTACTCAATGTTAGATCTCTAGTAGCCCACCCCACCGAAATCGCTGACATTATCCTCTCAGGAGACCTTGACTTTCTTGCTACTACAGAAACTTGGTTACATGAAGCGACAGGACCCTACCTCACTCTTGCCGTCCCCGACAACTACTCTATCCTCAGAGCAGACAGACCTAATGCTCGCGGAGGAGGTGTAGCTATCATTTTCAAATCCTCACTCGACTTCAGACATATCACCTCCCCCCCGCTAAAGTCCTGCGAGCACCTCACCTTCAAAGTACAAACCACCCCTAAGAGTACCATTACCGTGCAACTAATATACAGGCCCCCAGGCCCCACAGGATCCTTTGAGAAAGACATTACCACTCTCATAGCAGAGAACTCCAAACCCCACTCCCAAAATATCATTCTAGGAGACTTCAATTTAGGATTTAATGACCCTAACGACTCTCCAGCTGCTTCCCTGGCGAACGCCTTATCCGAGCACGACTTCATTCAAGTCGTTACACTACCCACCCACCAGAAAGGTAGAACCATAGATTGGGTCGCAGCCCACAACTGCAATATCACCTGCAAAGCCCCACAACCCCTCGTATGGACTGACCACTCCCTCATATCATTTGAAATCAACCTAAATAACCCCAACCCCAAGCAACGCCCCTATGCACCAGCCTGCCTGTCTAGAAACAAGCGCAATATCTCTGCGGAGACCCTCACACCTCTGATCCTCCCCTTTCTAAACACACTCCCTGCCACCGCCGACCTTAACCTTCTAGTCAACACCTACAATGATGCCCTCACCAGCGCCATTGATGCTGTTGCACCCCTAAAGGAATGCAAAGGTAAACCCATAGCCCACTTGAACCCCTGGTTCACACCAGAACTCAAATCTATAAGAAAAAAGAAAGCCAAGATGGAAACCTTATGGAAATCCAACCCCACTGCAGAAAATAAATCTAATCTCAAAACCATTTCCTCCTTCTATAAGAAAGAGATAATCCGCACTAAAAAAGAAACCTACAATACTAGAATAAATAATGCCCAATCTTCGGCTAAAGAACTCTTCACCATCCTGAAGGAATTAGAAAAACCTAACCCTCCTACCGATACCTGCGTGAAGGACAAGCCCTGGTGCACCAGTATCCAAAATCCCCTGGCCAACAAAATTACTGGTCTCCAAAACAAATATGAGGCCAAAAGACTACAACTCTCAAACAGCAATGCCCTCATACCTAGCACACCCACCCTGACCAGTAACACCTCCGGCTTTACTTTCAAACCGGTTACTATACCTGAAATCCAAAAAATCATAGCATCCCTTAAACCTTCTAATTGTAAAGGGGACAGCTGCCCCGCCCAGATCATCAAAGATGCTGCACGAGACCTAGCCCCCTTCATCTCCAAACTAATAAACCTATTTTTCTCGACCAATTCTGTACCTCACAACCTGAAACAGTCCTGGGTTCTCCCCCTCCTAAAAAAACAATCTCTCGACCTGGCCATACCCACCAATTACAGGCCCATCACTACGGTCCCTTTCCTGCTAAAAATCCTCGACAGAGTCGCCTACCTGCAAATCCAAGATTACCTGGCGACCAATCAACTGTTAGGCCTGCGTCAATCTGACTTTCGTCCTCAACACAGAACAGAAACGGCCCTTGTTGACCTCAAAAGTCAGATTGATGACATCAAGGACAAAAACAAAGCAGCCATCCTTCTCCTCCTAGACCTCTCAGCAGCCTTTGACCTGGTTGACCATAAAACACTCTGCAACCACCTCTCTTCTGCTGCCCACTTCTCACCCTCTGCTGTCACTTGGATACAATCCTTCCTAGCCAACAGAACCATGAGGGTTTTCTCATCTGTGGCTGCAGCAGACCCCATCCCCATCACATGCGGTGTCCCACAAGGGTCCTGCGTCTCCCCTACCCTCTACAATATCTTTACTAAACCCCTCTTTGACAAACTGGACCATCTGGGTGTCACCTACACCAACTACGCAGATGACACCCAGATACTCCTCACCATCACTGGCAACTACAACACTGACGCCATCAGGATCAACAAAATCTTCGCCATCATTCAGGCATGGATGGCCACACACGGCCTCTGCCTGAATGATGAGAAGACCGAGCTCCTCCTGGTCGGGTCCCCCAATAACCTACAGAAACTCAGCCCAGACTACTCCAAATTCATCATAGATGGCAACATCATTCCAGTTGTGAATCATGTGAAAACCTTAGGCTTCTACCTTGACGCCAATACCAACCTCTCCAAACAAGTTAATATGACCGCCTCAGCCACCGCCTACACGGGAAAATTAATTAGGGCTTGTAGACCCTTTCTATCTACACACAGCTGCCTCATTCTGGCGAGGGCCCTCATACAATCGAAGCTTGATTATTGCAACAGCCTCTACCTTGGTGCCAACCAAGCTATAATCAAGAAACTTCAGATCCTCCAGAATAATGCGCTGAGAGCAGCACTAAATATTCCCAGGAGAGAGCACATCTCCCACATAAGAATATCTTGTAAATGGTTATCTATCCAACCAAAAAATCAACCTGAAAACCCTCTGCCTCACCTATAAAGCCTTAAATCACTGTGCCCCTCAGTACCTCACCAATAAACTCTCCCTCAAGCCTAACACAAGACTCACCAGATCATCCAATACTCTCTGCCTCACCGTGCCCAGATTCTCCGCCAAAAGAGCGGGGGGCTCAAGCTTTACTGTCCTCGCCCCTCAACTCTGGAACACCCTGCCACTGAGTATTAAATTGACCAAATCCTTCCAATTGTTCAGAAGATTAGTCATTAGTTGGCTTCTGGAGAAGGAAATCCTCAGATAAACTAAGCTCAGTCCCTACTGCATTTATTGTACATACTTTGAATAGATTGACTAAAATCAGTACCAACTGTATATATTGTACATACTTTGAAATGTTCATACTACCTGCCTGTACATATTATATTTGGCATCTTAACACCACAATTGTATAACTGATTATTTACTGTAACTATGTATCCTGTCCTTAAGCGCCCATTTACCCCTTGGTCTGGAGCGGTATACTAAATAAAACAAACAAACAGAGTGAAACTTTAAAGCATCTGATTGTGGCATGTACTGGTTTGAGCTCACTCCGCAAAAAAATCTTTCATCGTGTCTTTGACCTGAACACTGTACTAGACCATGAGGAAATATGGTGTTTAATCTTTTCATGTCCGAGATTGGCAGTAAAGGTCGCCATAGTTCATTTTATAGAAGCAACAGTAACAGAAATTGAGCTTAATGAAAAAGAAGCTTAAGTTGTAATCAATAGTATACGTAGAGAGGCATTTAAACGTGTGATCCTATGGAATATATCCAGATTGTAACCATATTAATTTCAAGCTTTCTCTGTATTTTTTTAGTCACTTAACGCATTATTAAATATGTGAAAGCTTTGTCACATGGGTATCATTTTATTTTGTATAATTTACTGTTTAAATGTCTACTGGTTTTTAGCTCATATTTCAACTTAGTTTGAATTGTTGTGTTTTTCAACTAAACAAATAAAAAAAAATATTATTATTATTTGTTTGTTTATTTTGGTTATTAAATAACCAAATAAATACAAAACATGGAGACAAAAATTGTTCTACAAGACAAGATACAAAAGAGCAAGGTTGAGGATACATCATAAGATAATACTTTAGTTAAATTCCCAAACTTAAACTCACGTAACACAAAGAAGCCACAATACCAAGCAGTTCCTCTACATCACATGAATTCAAACATTTTAACATAGACACAAAGTCTCAATTCACTCATGAATAATAAAACATAAAATAAAAAGACGATCGTTAATACATTATAAAATACGAATATAACTGCAAAACAAAGGTTCGTATTGCAAGCATCAGTATATGGTTCTATCTACTAAAATAATTTACACATCAGAAAGAAAAACGGAGTACTGCTATTTTTATTGAAACTGATTTGCTATGCATCATGCCCCACCATAAAGCAGCCACGTAAACTCTTTCTTGATTCAACACAAAGTTTTTAAAGCGGAGAATACGCTCCATCCTAAGAGCAGAGCACTCTATCAACAGATGCAACAGCGTTTCCTTAAAGTCAACCAGCATACAAAATCTTCAAAATCACATTTCAGTAATTATTTCACCTCGTATAGACATGATCTCTCTTGTCCTGAGAAAATTAAATCTAACCCTCATGAAATCTTGACATTGTTTTTGTCCAGAAATCTTATTTAATAAGATTCCAAGCATCCAATTTTTATTTTATTTTAATGGCAAACAAACTGGGAATACAATTTAGAGGCTAGAACTTACTCCACTTTTCTGGCCCAATCATTATATTGCAAAAGCCTTTTCACCTTTAGTGGATTTAATGCGAGAGTTTTGACTGTTAAGCCCAATTTTGCAAGAGACTGGGCACATTCTTCTTTTAACATTAATACATAATCTAAGTTTGAAGGATCTTGGTATAACCCCTTACCTAATAATGCAAATAAGGTGTTGGTTGGACAAGTATAGAGTATCCGACAGAGGGACAACCATCTCCATTCCACCATGCTTTCAACAGAGTGCAGTCCCAGTTTGTACCTAATTGCTGATAATGGAACAGATTTTGGTAGGCAGTATAGTATAGACCGCCAGATCAGGGTTTCAAATGTATTCATCTCGTCCTTTGCCCATACCGGAAACAGTTCAAGACCATAGCCTAATTATGGTATGATCTTTGCAGAGTAAAAGCGCAACAATGGCAGCATTGAAAATTTGCCATATTTTGTATCCATTTTTTTCATTTGTGCGATTTGTTTTTTTACTTTCACATGTACATAGTTACGAAAAAAAACACTTTTTTGGTTTATCAAAAATAGGAAACCCCAAGTTCATCATTGAAGTCTTAAAAGCAAGTTTTACATGATTCAGAAACCAAACATAGCCAACTGGCATGGAGCATTTGCTTAGCTTCATCACAACGTTTTTTTTATAATTGACTTTCATATTATTAGACACAATGGGCCTCATTATAATTTTGGCGGATACGGTATGAACGGTGCCGATAAGGCACCTGCACCGTTCATACGGTACTGCCGAATTACGATTTCTGCTCGCGATTGCCTGACAGCCCGCCAGTTCTCACCGGGCAGGCTGTGCGGCACCCGCAAGCATAACTCGTAATTGCACCGGCGTCGGTGCAACCATGTTCCCCACCCCCATTCTGCCCTATGGGGCAGAATGGGGATCGGGACCCCGGCAATACCGCCACCCGCTAATGGGCAATTACCGGCCCACTCAACTCGTAATGGGCTGGTTATTGCCCAATCGCGGGTAGCGGTGCCAGTAGCGAGTATGGCGGTAGCTGTGCTTTTAAAACAGGCACTGATACCGCCAAGCTCGTAATGAGGCCCAATGTACTCATTAAATACTGTTATTAAACATTATAGCCCCTTTGCGTTGTAGTCCCTTTGGGGTGTGATCCACTAGAATAAAATCATAGGCATAAACTGGCACAGCACTCTTTGGCCCCCTCAATCTTCCTTGTCCAGTATTTTACCAGCATCTGCCATGTATAAATTAAATAAGGCTGGTGTAAAAATGCACCCTTGTCAGAGACCATTTGATGTGCATATAGTATGTGATAGAAGACCCTCTCTATTCAATCGCACTTGAATTTGCGATCCCTCATGCAGATGGATTAATAAAGATAGAACGCCTCTGGCATATCCAATTTTTTCTGTTTCCCTCAGAGTATGGTTCTGTCAACCTAATCGAAGGCGAGAGATAGATCCATAGGGGCCAAATATATTGGGGGTCCTTTCTCTTTCGAAGCAATCCATTGCAATGTGCGTATTAAAAGTCCACCAGCATCCGTGCCCACTTGGTTTCTAAATCCTATATGCTGAATCGAGAGAATTCCAGTCCTCTAGATTTACGTTTTATTGTTTTTCTTTTTTCCCTTTGTGTTTCACTGCATTTGTCAGGGATTCGTCTGTGGCATCAGTAAGGAGACCCTGTGGAGGCCTGTCAATCTGGGGACAAGCCACTCCTCCCACCACCAAATGTGGATTACCACTAGTTATAATTTCGATGCACTCCTCCGCCTCAGTTGCTGAGGAACATTCAGAGTTAATATTGACCAGGGTGTCTGCAATCTCCTCCCTTACCATATTTTGCCACAAATTGCTCAGAGGTTTATTCATGCCTTAACGGAGGTCAGATTTTTTATTTTCTTTCTGGACTCTTCTCTAGCTTTATTTCTTTTCTGACCCTTTTTAGTCAGGATGGGGCTGTCCATTAACATGCATATGGTTTCTGATGGAGCAGTACCATCCTGCCGAAGTCTGGATGTTATTTTTCTTTTTTCTTTTGTTTTCTGGGGAACCTTCCCTTGGTTTCATTACCATTTCAGTTTCTAGACAAGATGCAGTATCAAAAACAGAGATTTCAGAGCAATTACTTGGCCCTGCTCCCTTTGCAATATTTAAATTAAATAGTTGAATAATGATAGCCCGCAGGCACTTTGTATGCTCTTGTACTTTGAATAAAATGGAGTGTTGCAACCCCCCCTCTGGGGTTGTAACTGACACTTGGGCCGAAGGAAAGGAGACGCCAGGCCCTTCTCCCTGTCTCAAAGGATATTGGGACAGGGCCAGGAGCGAGATTTCACCTGCACCAAAAATGGAGCGGGTATCCATAAAAGACAAATTTGCCAAGCCAGTAGGGGGAGGAGGCTACTCCGTTATTTTATTCACGGGATGTATCTCCAAAAACGACATTGGAAGAGAAGCCACTGAGTCCCATAGGAGTGGCGAGAGCGCCCCTCCTTGGTGAACAAGAGCAACCTCCGACAATTTAGATGGGCCGGGAGGAGAAGGTGGCAAAGGAAGTGCCTGAGCTCTCGCCATAGTGTTTCTTTTTGGAGTGAACACTGGGAGCAGACAGTATATCATGATACACGCCACCTGACTTATCTTTTCTGCTTCTAATATTATTTGGTTTAATTTTCCTCTCAAAATGCGGACTCCAATCTGAAAGGTGACCTGGGTAATGACGCCTAATATCCTTACATATATGTGTTACAAAGTATCTAATTCAAAATACCATAAGTCGCACCTCTCCCCACCTCCCCGGCGACCCAGCAAACAGGCACTCGTGGGCACTCTGGGATGCGCGCGTATGTGCGCGACCTGTGGCTAATAAGGAGTGTCTTGCAGTGGGGGCGTGGTTTCCCACGAGTATGTGGAATCTCAGTATTCTAAGGAGTAAGCAAAATATTTGTAATCGATAGCACACTCAGCATATAGGAAATTCACTTGTAGTAAAGCCTTGAAGTCCACGTACAAAGCAGCATCCAGTTCCTTAACAAGAAGTCTGGTGCACGTAAACACACAGGCAGTGAGCAGCACAGCGCCTCCAGTCAAACAGGCACCTGTGGGTACTCCGGGGTGCTCGCGTGGAAGCGGATGCATATATCCTGTGCCTAATCAGGAGTGTCTTGCAGCGGAGGCGTGGTTTCTCATGAGTATCGTGGAATCTCGGTATTAAATCAGCATCCAGCTCCTTAATAAGAAGTCTGTTGCACGTAAACACACATGTAATAACCAGCATAGCGTCTCCAATCAAACATGCACTCGTGGGCACTCTGGGATGCACGCGGCCGATGCCTAATAAGGAGTATCTTGCAGTGGGGGCGTGGTTGCACGCAAGTATGTGGAATCTCGGTATTAAAGCAGCATCCAGTTCCTTAATAAGAAGTCTGGTGCGCGTAAACACACAGGCAGTGAGCAGCACAGTGTCTCCAGTCAAACAGGCGCTCGTGGGACTCCAGGATGCACACGCTATTTCCCTCATCCATGTTACGTTGTGATAATAATGGGAGGTTTTGTTAGGGTAGGCATCACATTTTCTCACTTCAAATTGGGCTGCTGTTTCTAGGCAGATGATAGCAGCAGCATCAGTAGTTGCCAATGTCTGAAAGACTGTTGGAACTGTTTCTTTCGTGCTTCTAGGGATAACACTGTGCCTTTCAAAAGGTATTTTTGCCTTACCCGCCTTCTTCCATCCCACCCAGGAGATTCTGGTTCTTAATCCTTGGCCAGATTTACTAAAATTACCTTCCATATCAATTTCAATGTCTTGATCTTCATTAGAACACACCGTATCATACAAACATTGCGATTCTATTACAATAACCTGCTCACCAATTTCATCAAGGGGGGCAATATTGAGAGGCTTGTTAATCATCCTTGCATCTCCATTATTAGTAGACTCTAATACTGTATCTACTAAACATATCAACCTTTCTTAATTATGTTTTGCTCCATATGGAGGCGATTGTAGAAGGCCAATAATTAGTATAAGCATTTCAGGTTCTATTCACTCCTCCTCTCCTGAAGATTTAGTCGAAAAGGAAAAGCTAAGAGCCAGCAAAGACGCATTAACCCGTTCTGTAATCTTAACCAAATGAGGGGATTTGGAGAAGTTAGTCAATATATCGGTATATCAACGTCCTCACCAACTTCCAAGTCATACACTGTATTTCCTCTGTGTTAGGTATGGCATTGGCTGATTCTTTCTGCAGTCAGAGGCACAGATTTAGTAACACATTATTATCAATGGGAATACTAATCTGTGCCTCACAATCTCTATGTTCATTATTTTCCTCGAATACCATATTCTCCACTTCTTGTCTCTTGCCTTTCGGGTTGTGGACTTGCATGCTTAAATAATCAGTAATCTCGTTTTGAGACATTTCTGTAATGCCTCGCATATCATTAACAGAGCTTGTAATCCCTATCACCACACCCTTTCCCACAGTTTGCTACCTCTGTTTGTTTGTATTGCACAGAGCTGCGTGATTAATATTTACCACCAACCGGGGGCATCCTCAGCATAGTATTCAGTATAATTTATCTGCAGAGTATGATTGCCAGAGTAGTTAACACCACCAGCTCTACTACTAGAAATATTTTCCGCTTGATGGACAATCGTCTCAAGGTGTTTAACTCACAAAACAGGTGGAAAACCACTCAAACAATAAGCGTTTATCTTCCTCCTTCACAGTCCACAATGTAAAGTAATCAGATAATATATTACCAAGAGCAGTCGAGCACCATTTCATAAGGACTATAGACTGCACTTAGCAGGTGAATCCAACCTCAGCAGCCACCGACCAGCAACAACAGTGGAACAGCAAAACTGCAGCACACCCAGCTGTGCACTCCCGCTATGCGCGCATGCTTGTGCGCGCGAGATGCAGTTTTTATAGCACTCAGCTGGCGGGAATGAGGAGATTCAAACCAGAACAAGGAATTCATGAAGCAGAGCCATCCAGTGAAACATCAGCACACTCAGCTATGCACTCCCACTGTGCGCACATGCTCGTGCAAGCGAAATGAAGTATTTATAGGTGCTCAGCTGGCGGGAATAAGGAGATTCAAACCAGAACAAGGACTCCACGAAGCAGAGCCTCCCAGCAAAACAGCAGCAGACTCAACTGCACACATCCTTGTGCGCTTGAGATGCAGTTTTTATAGCACTCAGCTTGTGGGAATGAGGAGATTCAAACCAGAACAAGGAATCCACGAAGCCAAGCCTCCAAGCAAAACAGCAGCACACTCAGCTGTGCACTCATGCTGTGCACACGCACTCGTGCTCGCAAGATGCAGTTTTTATAGTATTGAGTTGGTGGAATGAGGAGATACAAACCAGAACAAGGAATTCATGAAGCAGAGCCTCCCAGTGAAACAGCAGCACACTCAGCTATGCACTCCTACTGTGCGCACATGCTTGTGCAAGCGAGATGCAGTTTTTATAGTGCTCAGCTGGCGGGAATGAGGAGATTCAGACCAGAACAAGGACTCCATGAAGCAGAGCCTCCCAGAGAAACAGCAGCAGACTCAGCTGCGCGCACGCTTGTGTGCGTGAGATGCAGTTTTCATAGTACTCAGTTGGTAGGAATGAGGAGATTCAAACCAGAACAAGGAATCCACAAAGCAGAGCCTCCCAGCGAAACAGCAGCACACTCAGCTGTGCACTCCTGGTGTGCACACACACGAGATGCCATTTCTATAGTACTCAGCTGGTGGGAATGAGGAGCTTCAAACCAGAACAAAGAATGCACGAAGCAGAGCCTCCCAGCGAAACACCAGACCACTTAGCTGTGCACTCTCGCTTTGCCAGGAGGTTTTGCGGGTTACTGATTTCCCATTCTTTGATCTATCAGGCAAAGAGGGTCAGAAAGCCAGAGAGACTTCAGATGGTAGGGGGGTGAAGTAGCTAGGGTTCAGGGGAAGGGGAGGACTTAGGACATTGGGTGGAGGCATGTGACAAGGCCTGTGCGACAAGGCCAGTAATATTATGTTGTCATGAGGGGATTGATCCCCACTCAGCCTGGGGTGGGAGGCCTACTAGGATGGAGGCCAGAACCAGTTCTACCCCAGACAGGGGTGGTGAAAGGTGCCCATTTCCTGTCCCTTAGCCAAGGGCCATTCTTTAAGAAAATGTTACTCACCGTAGTGACTTCTGTACTCCTACAACACCAGTCAGTCTTATTAAGAGGAACAGTGGGTGGGGTATATGGAGTAATGGGGCCTATGGTCCAGGAGTACAGAAGTCACTACGGTGTGTAACTTTTTTTACTCCAACGTCCGGTCCCTTTCCTCCATACTTATGGGAGATTAAGTAGCACTAACCACATCGGGAGAAGGTTAACCTATTCTCAAACAAAAAGGTTTTGCAAGACTCTTTGACCATCTACTCTGGAAGCAACAATCTATGAACTAATGCTTACAGAATGCTGAAGGAGAAGCCCATGTAGCTGCTTTGCTTATAGAGTCCCAGGGGACATTACTTTGGTAAGCCACAGCCGTACACTTGGCCCTAAAAGCATGCATAGGCAGACCATTAGGAGACTGCTTATTCTCAAGTGTGTAAGCCTGAACAATGCAAGCAACAATCCATCTGTCCTGTCTAGTGTCTCTTTAGAAGCCTGGAAACCTGAATTCTGGCAACCAAAGGTTACGAAAAAGGCTATCTGCTTTTCTGAAAGATTTAGAGCGATCAAGGTAAAGTTTTAGAGCTCTTCTGACATCTAAACAATTAAGAGTTCTTTCTCTTTCCGACTGTGGAGAAGGCAAAAAGGTAGGAACGGCAACCTCTTGGCTGATATGAAAAGATGAAACAACCTTGGGAAGAAAGGTAGGGTGTGTTCTGAGAACAACTTTGTCTTTGTGAAAAACAATGGCCTCATTACATGTTTGCCCGTCCGGAAATAAGGGTGCCTGTAAGCTCACCGGCACCTTTGCTTCCGGACCTGCAAACTGCAAGTCTGCCTGCTGGAGCCGCTGTGCCCGACAGGTCTCACCCTGCTTGACGCAAGCGCCACGGTAGGCAGACTTGTCACGGGAGCATGTTGTTAACGGTGCCGGTGCTCCTGTGTCCCCACTCCCATAGAATGGCATAGGACTCTATACGAATGGGGATTAACAAATGTACCGGCGCCTGACTTCCCAGCCGCCAGACTTGTAATAGTAATAACCCAGTGGCACTGGGAAGTCAGATGCTGGTGAATTATTACTGTTATCGCAGGACCAGGATTGAGGCCCAATGTAGGGTTCCAAAGCAGATACCACTTGAATCTCGCAAACTCTTCTAGCTGGAAACGTGGTTTTCCACGTTACCAATTTAACATCTGACGTAGCCATGGGTTTGAAAGGCTTACGAGCGAGGGCTGCCAAAACCACATTAAGATCACAGGATGGTGTGGGTTAGCTACCGGAGGATATAGATGGAGAAGACCATCAAAATGTATTTTGATCACTGGATTAGACATGAAGAAAAAAAAGTGTCAAGAACTTAAGTAAGCACCAATAGCTGATAAGTCATTTCTACAGGAAACCACTTGGACTCCTGAGACTGCTAACCTGGAAATTACTGAAAGTACATCATCCAGAGATGAAGTTCGCAAGTCTGAACCACGTCCTAGCATCCATTATCAAAAACGTGTCCATTTGCTATGGTATTGGAGGCTTGTAGAGGATTTTCTAGCTGCTTGAATGATTGATAGATTTTCTTCTGACAGACCAAGCTCCCATAGACTAGCGCCTCAGGAACCAGGCTGATAAGTTCACCAATAGCACCTTCATTATAGGAGGTACTGGAGGAAATGCCTTTAGGCTTCTGTAGTTCCATGAAATCTGCAGAACATCTCCAGCTCAGTCGTGACCCTGGCTCATTAGGGAAGCATAGAGGTTGAACTTGTGATTTTGCGAAGTCGCAAACAGATATATATCTGGTGTTGCCTAGAAGTGGAAGATTTGTAACACTACCAATTGGTTCAACGCCCACTCGTGGTTGGCATATGAAAGACGGCTGAGTTTGTCTGCTTCTACATTTAGCTCTCCTGTTAGATTAACGACTTGGAGTAATATCTGATGCTGAATTGCCCATTGCCAGATTTGGATAGCTAGTTGGCATAGTGGAGTGGGCCTTGACCCTCCTTGTTTGTTCAAATAAAACATGGCAGTGGTGCTGTCTGTTTTTACACGCACATAGGACCTTTGGCTCACTGGATGAAATTACTTCAATGCTTTTAATTTTGCTAGAAGCTCCAACACATTTATGTGAAGCGACTTCTGCTGTTGGGTCCACAGTGAATGTGTCTGCAGGTGACCTAATGTCGCTCCCAAACCCAAGAGAGACGAGTCCGAGGTCAACATATATTGGTGAGGATTCTCCTGAAATGAAGTTCCCTTCGACAGGTTGATGTTGCCACTCCACCACCTGAGGTCTGCCTTCAACTGTGGTGGATTGGTATTTTGACTGATTGGTTGTCCAGTTCCTGATTGAAACATGAAGTTAACTGGAGCTGAATAGACCTCATCCTCAATCAAGCAAATGGGTTAGCTAGAACGGAGGACGCCATCAGTACCAGTAGATGTTGAAACCACCAGACTGAGGTAGTTGACAGCCTAGGAAGTGACTGGTAGCCAACTGGGTATCTTGCATTTTCTCTGTAGTGGGAAACTTTCCCTATGCTCGCATCCAATTGGAATCCAATACATTTGAGGTCTTGAGTCAGTAAAAGGCAAGATTTCTTTGCATTTACCGACAGATCCAAACTGAAAAGTAAGTACAGCATCAGTTAAAGAGACTCCTGACTTTGTTGAAATGAATCCGCTCGAATCAGCCAGTCATCTAGGTATGGATAAACATGTACCCCTTTGACAACGTAAATGGGCTGCTATCAGAGCCATCCGTTTTGTAATGGAGGGGCTGCATTTAGGCTGAATGGTAGAACTCTGTATTGAAAGTAGCGGCTGACCAGAGAGAAATGTAGACATTTTTTGTGCATTCTTGCAATAGGTATGTTTAAGTATGCGTCCTTTAGATCCACACCGCATAGCAAGTCTCCCCGATAAAGAGCAGATCGAATCAGAGTAGGCGTTACCATCTTACATTTCTCTAGAGGGAGATAAAGACTGAGGAAGGATACACGCAATAATGTCTGCTGGCCAGCCTGATTTTTCTTTGGTACAGTAAAGGGGCAAGAGTAGAAACCGCTTTCGGTCTCTCTTTCTAGATAGTGAGAGAGAGAGAGAGAGAGAGAGAGAGAGAGAGAGAGAGAGAGAGAGAGAGAGAGAGAGAGAGAGAGAAGGGACTTCCTCTACAGCATTGATCTGCAACATGTTATTAACCTCTAGGAATAGGGCCATTGAAATGACTTTAAGGAGTGGAGGAGATGAAGGCGGAAAAGAAGGAATTGGTAATCGGTAGCCTCAAGGGACCCCTGAGTTTTCTCCCTCCCATTAAACATTAAAAATGAAGAATCCTTCCACTGCTTTAAAAAACGACTAAAAACCTTGTTATATAACCAATTTTAGCAAACGGACACAATGACTAACAGCAGTCAGCCTCAGTAGGACTGGTTAGACGCCTACCTACCAGAGGCCCGATCCAGAACATGTAAATAATTTTTGACTCCTGCACTGTTTTCACCCTATGAATGCTAAAAGTCTATGCAATAATGCCTTTTTTGTAACACTGTCCTTCCTCATGTATATATTTGATGATTTCCTAAGTAATGCCAAAGATGTCTGTAACGACACTGTGATACCCCAGGGTTTGAGTGTGTAACAAATGTGATAAATAAATAAATAAATAAGATGAGTACAGAATCATCTAAAATTAAACACCAGCTGTGGTGGAACTCTGAAATTGTGCTTGTAGGCGATCTAGAAGCAGAAGAGAAGAACAAGTTACTTACCAAACTGGTAACGTTCTTTTGATGGGATGTTTCTCCGACATATTCCTTATCTTTGATATATCCTCTTCCGGCTTGCTGGCCTCGGAATTTTTTCTCAGTAGAGGGCGCTGCACTTGACGTCCCTCGAGTCTGTGTCCCTCGACAGCCTCCGTATTGACGCCGACGTCATCATTAGTATAAAGTCACGCGCAGCGTCCGTTGCTCAGTTCCGTTTTGACGTGTTGTTTTGCTTTGCCTCAATTGGTTAATAACCTTGAAGGAGCGTAGGCTGCAACTACAAGGGAATTTATACTGCGGCGATGGATGGGAGGGGCGATAAGGAATATGTCGGAGGAACATCCCATCGAAAGAACGTTACCAGTTTGGTAAGTAACTTGTTCTTCGAAGGGATTGTGTGCTCCGGCGTATTCCTTATCTTTGATAGACTCCCATAGCAGTAGTATATAGAGGCGGGAGTAAAATGAAATGTTCCCCTTTAAAGATGCACAGAGTGCAACACAGCTTTTCCAAATTTCGTCTCCTGGCTAGAAGAGGAATCAAGACTGCAAAATGTTGTGAAAGTGTGTGTGGACGACCATGTGACAGCCGCACATATGTCCTTAATTGGAACTCCTCTTTGGAGAGCTGAAGAGGCTGCAATACCCCTGGTTGAATGAGCCCTGGGATGTTGAGGGGGCTCTTTTCCTGCCAGTTTATAGCATTCAATAATGGTTAAACTAATCCATCTTGAAATGGTTTGTTTTGTAATGGGCAAGCCTAATTGGTGCCCTGCATAACCCACAAACAATTGGTCTGCTTGCCTGATCTTTGCAAGTCTACTAATGTAAAAACTTAAGGCACGCCTTGGATCCAGCCTGTGTAATCTCTCTTCCTCTTTCCCTGGAAGGGGAGGAGGATAGAACGAGGGTAAAGTTATCTTTTGTGTGATGTGGAATTCTGAGACCACCTTTGGGAGGAAATTCGGCTTCACTTGTAGAACAACTTTATCTTTGTGAAAGATTGTATGTGGAGGTTTGCAAGACAAAGCTTGTAATTCGCTCACTCTTCTGGCAGAAGTTAAAGCCACTAGAAAGATTATTTTAAGAGTAAGAAATATTAATGAACATGAATGAAGGGGTTCGAATGGAGTGCCCATTAGAAATTTTAAAACTAGGTTTAGTTCCCACATTGGAACTTGAAAAGGAGTTGGGGGAAAAACATTAGTCAACCCTTTCAAAAATTGAATCACTGAGGGCAATTTGAAGTAAGAGGGCTGCTCTGAAGTGCGCTTGAAGATTGACAGCGCTGCAAGGTAGCCCTTGATTGTGCCAACCTGAAGACCTGAATTTGCTAAATAAAGCAAAAAATATAATACCCTCAGTGTATTACATGAAAAGGGTTCAATATTCTTTTCTCTACACCAGCTGCAAAAAGTGTTCCAATGGCAGCAGTATAAAGATTTTGTTGCTGGCCTTCTGGCTGAAAGCAACACCTCTATTACATCATCCGGGAGATCCCAATCCTTGTATCTCAGCCTTTCAGAAACCAGGCGTGAAGGTTGATGGTTCTGATATCCGGATGGAGAACCTGACCTCCGAAGATCCTCTCTTTGCGGAAGACGAATCCGAGGGCAGATGGACATGTCTAGAAAATCCGGATACCGCGTTCTCCTGGCCCAATCCGGGGCAATTAGGATGATGGGCTTCTGGAATCTTCTCAACCTCCTGATCATTTGAGGAATGACAGGGACTGGAAGAAATGCGTACAGGAGTGAAAACTCCCAGTCCACTACGAACGCATCCCCTAGAGCTACCCTCGGGGAAATTCCCTTTGGCAATACTGATCGCACTTCCGGTTGACACTGGTGGCGAACAGGTCCACTTGAGGGGTTCCCCAAAAGGCAAAGATCACTTGAAGGACTTCCTGACCTAGTTCCCACTCGTGGGAGACTGTGTTCTGCCTGCTCAGAGCGCCCGCCGTCAAGTTCTTCTCTCCGGCTAGGTGAACTGCCAATAGAGAGAATTCTTCTTGAATTGCCCAAAACCTGAGCTGCATTGCCTCTCTGCACAGTGGCAGCGACCCCACGCCTCCTCTTTTGTTGAGGTAGTGCATGGCCACTGTGTTGTCCATCATTATCAGGACATTCTTTCCCTGTACTGATGGCAGGAAAGCCTTCAGCGCCAGTCTGATTACTCTCAGCTCGATTAGGTTGATGTGCAGTCTGGACTCCGATGGAGACCAACGACTGCTGATGGTCAAGCCGTTGGCATGGGCTCCCCACCCCGCTAGTGAGGCATCCATGACTACGGTTATCTCCGGCCATGGTTGCCACAACTGTTCTCCTTTCAAGATGTGTTACGCTCACCTGATATCCCCGGGGGCGTCTGGAAGGCTCTGAGATATGGAACCCTGGATGCGTAGTTACCCAGTGCTGAATAATGAATCTTAGTTATTTGTAGGGTGAGCTAACCGTCCTGCGTTTCTTGAGCAGGTGCGCTTGACGTTTGTTGGCGAGCTGCCCAAGCTGCTTCACTGGTGCAGTTCGCCATCCTTGGGCCCAGGCCTGCTGTGACCCTGAATCTGCTGGTAGGCAGGTAGGTTTGTTAATTGTAAGTCTTTGTTCTGTTTATGGTGGGAATTTGTTAATGTCTTTATCTCCTTCTTTTCAGGTGCAAAGGTCTTCATGGTGGCGTGCCGGACGGAGAGGCACGTTTTCTAGGTAAGAGAAAGCGCGAAGCGCAGCGCCTTTATTGTCTTTTAAAGCTAACCTGTGTTTTCTTCTTCTTCTCCTCACAGGCCGCTTTGGTGCTGGGAGTGGATGAGAACGCGATGGAAAACAGGCCCCCGGAATCCATTAAGGTAAGTACAGCGCTGTACGGTTGTTCAATATTGAAAGCGAACCTGAATATGTCTCTTTTCCTTTGCAGATGTTGCTGTGGTGCTCCGGATGCAAGCGTGGTGTAGCGTGATGGAATTCAGGTAAGACTGATGGAATTCAATGTTTTAGACGCGTGCCTTCTAAAATTGTTTTTCCCTTTCTCGTTATTGCAGGTCGCAATGTTCGAACAGCAGCTGTGGTAGCGGTTCGCCGGAAGTCCTTAAGCTAGTACTCACAGGTGAGTGATGTTTCTTCTACACTCGGTTTCCACAGATTGCAGCCCAGTTGAGATGCTGAGTGCTGGATGGTGTTTTCTCAGGTAAAACAGAATAATCTTGTCCTTGCAGGATTACAGGAAGATGCTGAAGACCAGGAGCTGGACACGGTGAGCGTCATGCTGCGAGTTGCAGAATAACTCGAAGCATGTTCTGCAGTCAGGGTGTGGTTTATATAGCCCAGGTAAAGTAGTACCAGGGAAAGTAGTTCCAGGCCTGACACACCCAAAACACTACACTGCATGGCTTGGTTCTTAGGACTAGACTGTGTGGGTGCTTCCATGTTGGATTTAAAGGCCCATGTACATAAATGGGACCTAGTTTGAACAGCCCTTCCTTCCTACATATGAGCCTGGTGCCAAAGGCGTCAGGACAGGCTCCAGGAACACTTTTGCAGTGGTTTTAAGGCACTCAGGGTGCTGGTGTACTGGTGGGAGCCTGCTTGTGGCACAACTTGTGCCCCCTCACAGTATTCATGACATATGTTCTCCCGACAGGTCCACCACTGAAGGTCTCGAGCTACTCTGTCTGGGATCAGTAGAAGATCTGACATCCTTCCTGAGAATTGTGACCACTGGGTCCTTGGCGCCCACTGGAGAGATCTCATTCTCAGGCGAGCCTCTGGCACTAGGAAAATGCAGGATGCCATGAGACCGAGCAACCTTTAGAAGTCAAAGGCCGGTCGACGTTGGGAAATCTGGTGACCATCTGTAGAATATCTTGATCCCTCACCTCTGGTGGCGAGGCTTTTCCCAGGGATGTGTCCAGGACTGCTCCAATGAACTGGAGTCTCTGAGATGGTATCATCTGTGACTTATTTAAGTTGAGGGAGAAGCCCCGTTTGTGGAGGAAATGGCAAACATAATCCAGGTGAGTCTGAGCTTGTTCCGCGGCCGCTGCTCTGATCAACCAGTCGTCCAGGTAAGGACAGACGCGAATCCCTTCCCTCCTTAGACTTACAGCTACAACCGCCATTAGCTTGGTAAAGACCCTCGGGGCGGAGATCAGCCCAAATGGCAGAACTCAAAATTGATAATGAGAGTTGCCAATTGCGAACCTCAGGTACTTCCTGTGCTTGAGATGGATTGGCACATGGAAGTAAGCATCCTGAAGGTCTAGAGATACCAACCAGTCCTGAAGTAGGAGGGCCTGAAGGATCTGAGAAAGGGTTACCATCTTGAACTTGTCTTTCCTGAGGAATTTGTTCAATTCTCGCAAGTCCAAGATGGGTCTCAATCCTCCGTCCTTCTTTGGTATTAGAAAGTACCGGGAATACCAACCCTTGTTCCTCTCTGCTACAGGTACCGGTTCTATGGCACCTTTCTCTAGCAGGTCCAAAATCTCTTGCATAAGGAGCGGGTCTGGAAACTTCAAAGGGTTGTTCCCTGGTGGATGACTCTGAGGGGTGTGGAGGAAAGGCAGGCAGTAATCTTGGGCAACTGTCTCCAATGCCCAAGCATCTGACGTAATAGCTTGCCATTCTGCCAGATGTTGCGTTAACCTGCCTCCTACTGGTGTCCTCAGAGGGGGTTAGAAGCAGCTGACGCAGATGCTGAGGGTAAAGTAGCACCTGCTGATGCGGGTTTAGTACCTTTGACCCGTCCACCACAGGTAAATCGTCTCTGGCCCCTTTGAGCTGGCTGTCCTCTGCCTTTTCCAAATGCAGAATAAAAACGAAAGGACTTCCCCCTCCAGGATGTACCTGTGGGGCGATTTGGAGTTTGCCGGGTTACAGCCCCAAGTGATTTCGCTGCTGCTTTTGATGTCTGCAATTTCTCCAGGCTGTCATCAGCCTTTTTGCCAAATAGAGAAGTGCAGTCAAAGGGAATATTCAGAAGTCTGGCTTGCACATCAGGAGCAAAACCAGACTTCCGCAACCAGGCAAATCTGCAGATTGTGGTATTTGCCGCCATGGCTCTGCTGATGCTGTCAGCAGACTCAATGCCTGTTTGAAGGGACTCACACATTACATCCTTCCCATCCTTAATGATGTTTAGGAATGCTTCCCTTTCTTCCCCTTCTGGAAGACAGTCAGCCGCAGATGAAGCACACTCCAAAAGGGTGTGGCTGAATGTTGCTAGCATGCAAGTGGCGTTAATCGATTTAAGCGCCATATTACATGCCGAAAACACTTTTTTTTACATGCCGTCAAACCTTTTGTCATCCCTGTCCTGTAGAATAGCGGGGTATGCCGACCTACTGCTTGATGAAGTCACTGCCTGCACCACTAGACTCTCTGGAGTTGGATGCTTGCTTAGATATTCAGGATCTGAAGCTGATACTAGTGTGGGCAAAAACATTTCACCGCCAGTTTAAGTGAAAAAAAACCCACTAACTTCTCAACTTTTCATAGCTGCAAAGTCAGGAACTTTCCACAGCTATTCCAACAGTAAAAAACATTGCACGCTTCTAACTGTACAGCATCAAATGTGAAAGCAGGAATGGTAGATGGCAAGGGTCAGCGGATGGGCACAGAGATTTTCACATTCTTACTAAACGTGCTTTGTGCAGTTGAGGGTAATTTCCTGTTTTCATAGACAATTTACTTGAGTTTCTGCTGGCCATGGAAACCGGTGTGCTTTTTGGATAGCTCCCAGTGTTGTCTTGTGCTGTATATCTACTGTAGGTGCAGTCGGATTCACAGCAGTCTACAGGTTGCAGACACATCATTATGTGTTAAATGAAACAGGTGATCTAGAATGCATTGTAAACAGTAGTGGGTTTCCAGTTTCAATATTGAAAAACATTATTTTTGGGAGATTATACTTGTGTTTCAGTTGGATGCAACGTAATGTCGGTCTCTGTTTGGTTTCTAGCAGCTATTCCTTTAACCACTTATACTTTAAATTGTCTTTTGAAAGTGTCTCTTCAAACTCCTCCATAATACCTGAGGAATTACAGACAAATTTGGATACCAAAATGCACCCAATTACTAGAGTAAGAACAGTGGTGTATCCTCATTTATGGACGCCATAGGATTCCAGGGGGGATTTGGAGGAGTTAATCATAATTCCACAATCTTTTGAAAGTACAGTCGAGGAGATACCTGCAGCCAAGAGATGAAAGTATCCACTCCACTTTACTTCCAAACTTCCCATTTAGCATTGAGGGAAAGTGGCTTTTATGGAATTACAGCACTGCCATTTTACTGCCACTTTTTCGTCCAACACCGAACTTGTAATGATGCACTATATATTCAGTTTAGTTTTGCTCTATAATTAACTGAAGGTACTCACTGATGCCATTGCCGGACAGAGTACCAAAACTATGTTAGTGTCTAGGCCAAGCAAAAGGGATCAACAAATTGTTATTTATCAGTGCATGTCATGATCTCTGCTTCCAAAAGGTCAGGGTTTTCCCAACTCCCTTGGAAGCAGATCCATAACCCAGGTTCCGAGTGCCAACCAGTCCCAATTGGGACCTTTTGGACCCAGTCCTGGCACCAGTGGCACCAGGCTCATAAATATGCCCAGTCCCAGCGCTGGAAGCGCCGGGCTCATAATGCTTGGGTGGACCTACCTGCAGCAGACCATGCTGCTTACTTGCCTGCCAGTTGAGCCTCTGATCCTCTTCTGTTTGGAACTACTTTTCCTGTTGGGTGGGGCAGGAGCCACTCCCTAGATTCAGAACACTGGAACTCTTCTGGAAAGCAGGAACTCTTTTCTTACCTAGGCGTGGCTGTGGAAGGAGACACCTAAGCACTACAGGAGGCTATTTAAACCACACCCGATGGATGAATCTTGCTTTGCGTTATTCTGCATCCTCTGCAGCAGAACGCTCATCGTGTCTTCTGCATCTGATCCTGGGCCTAAGGGAAAAGGCTTACCATCCTGAATCCAGTCTTCAGCAACACCTATAAAGACAAGAAAGAACAGGTTATCATTACGGTCTTCAGTGACAGCTCTTCACTTACCTGGTCCATCGGCTGTCACCAACGCCTCGCGCTGCATTCCGGCATCTGAAAGACAAAAGCTTACCAACACTTCGCACGCTCCGGAGGCCTTCGGCGCTGCATCCCACATCTGAAAGACAAAACAAGGTGCGTTTAAAGACATTGGGGAACTTTAATACTCACGTGCCATTACTCCTTTCCACATCTAACCCAGTGGGTATTCCGGCACCCTGCAGCCGCTCCGAACTTATACCTGCAAAATAAAAAGACAGTTAGAGCGCATCGTGAAGCAGGCAACTAGCGCTTACTTACGTGCTTCCAGGCGCTTCTATTCATCACACGGGCTCCATCTTCAACTCACTTTAGCCCGTCATCCGCCATCGCCGGAACCCTGCAAAACAAGAAACATCATTACTAAAGACGTTAAAGACATTAGAATTACTCGAAACTTACCGTTCGTGCAGTAAACGACGGACAGCAGTCCTCTGAAGTCAAGAGGCCTGCTCCCCTTATCCAGTGAAGAAACTGGTTTCAGCACCCTGCCCCGAGGCAGATGGAGAGCACGGCGTTCACTTACCTAAGACATCTTACCCTTCGAGTCAAACATACAGGGCACAGAGGTCCAGCCCAAAGAGCCAGCCGTGTGTTACACATCACCTTTGAAGATACGGTATACGCCCAGTCAAGACCGGCGCCTCTACGGGAATCAGGTGAGCGTTACAGAACGCAAAGCCTACCACAAAACTCCCGTCCAGGCGCTATGGAAACCTCGGATACCGACCAGCTAGCCCAGTTACTTGGGGAACTAAGGGCAGAAGTGCATGCAGCCCGTCAGGAAACGAACGCTCTAAGAAGGGAACTGATTATTTCCAAGGAGCGAACAGATGATCTCGCTAGACAATTGCTACAGTCACAAGCCAGACAGACCCCGTTACCCGCATCTGGGGGAAATCTTCCTTCTACATCCTCTATGAATCCAGTGCAGATCAACCTACCTGGGAATGTACCTCTGGCTCCGCCCGAACGATTTTCTGGTGACCCAAAGAGGTTTGCAGTATTTATCAATCAGTGCCGGTTGCATTTCTTATGCCGGCCAGCAGCCTTTCCAACTGATCAAGCTAAAGTAGCTTTCGTGCTTTCGTACCTTAGTGGCAATGCGGCACACTGGTCGATCCCTCTAGTAAATCAAGATGATCCGGTCCTCCATGATTTTCAAGCTTTTCAGCTCAGTATGGAAAACTGTTCGCAAGACATTCACAGGGGCAGGCCTTGGACAATGAGCTTCTTTCGTTGCGACAAGATAATCAAGACCTTTTGGCTTATATTGCGTCTTTCAACAGACTGATAGTGGAAACTCAATGGCCTGAGGACAAAAGGATTACGCTGTTTTATAGAGGTCTACGTGGAGAGCTCAAAGATGTGTTAGCCCAAGTAGTGAATCCCCCACAAGATTGTTCGGACTATATAGACTTAGTCGTTCAAATAGATCACAGACTGCAGAACAGGAAGGCCGATCGTTCCAAGTTTGATGCTCGAGTATTTTCCAAACCGCCAACTCCTTCCAAAGGAGTAGACTCCGGGGAACCCATGCAAATAGGGGGTCTGAAAGGTCCTCTAACACAAAAGGAGTGGGAAAGGAGAACACAGTTGCAATTATGCCTCTATTGTGGAAACTCAGGGCACTTTCTTCGAGACTGTCCGGTGAAACCTGCCAAGAAGGCAGTAGGAGCTGCAGTTACCAAAGTTACAAACTCTGAGCAGGGAAACGACCTCGCCCGACAAGAATAGAGGTCCTCTTGCCGAGCGTGAAAACCAGTTCCGTGACCTCGCATTTCGTGATACCTATGGTCCTCATTAGCCCTGATAATCCGGATCGATTACATGCAATTGAAGCTTACGTCGACAGCGGTGCCATCGGCAATTATGTGGATCATGAAATGGTTTTGAGGATGAATCTAACTCTTTGTCCCAAGGCTGTAAAGGACGTCATTACTACGGTGGATGGTACAGAGATAGCCTCCGGGCCAGTAACGCATACCACTCAAGAGGTGACGCTAGTAAGTCAAGATGGACACCATGAGAAGATCGTGTTCGATGTGATCAAGGCCCCTCAGTTTCAGATTATTCTAGGAATACCTTGGTTAGAGAAACACAATCCTCTGATCGATTGGCGAGCAAGAACGGTCCAGTTTCCAGAATGTGTCTCTACTTGTCACCCTCCACCTGGTGTTGCACTGGCAGCAATTTCTTCAGAGACTCCCCAGTTACCTCCCGAATACCTAGAATACCAAGATGTTTTCCGGAAGGATCAGGCTAACTCTCTACCTCCTCATAGGTCTTATGACTGCCAGATAGACCTGATACCTGGATCTACTCCTCCTTGTAGTAGAATTTATGCCCTCACCGAGCCTGAGAACCTTCACCTTCGACAATACCTGGATCAATACCTGGCAATTGGGTTTATTCGTCCTTCCAAGTCCCCTGCTTCTTCAGCTTTGTTCTTCGTTCCAAAAAAGGAAGGAGACCTTAGAACTTGTATAGATTATCGCTCCCTGAACCAGATCACTGTTAAGAATAGATATCCGTTACCTTTGATCCCTGAACACCTGGACCAAGTCAGAAAAGCATGCATATATACAAAGCTGGATCTTAGAGGAGCTTACCACTTGGTACGAGTAAAAGAGGGCGATGAATGGAAGACGGCCTTCCGCACCAAGTATGGGCTATTTGAATATCAGGTCATGCCCTTCGGACTTTGCAATGCCCCGGCCGCCTTTCAATATTTTATGAACGATGTCCTCAGAGAGCTCATAGATGTGTGTTTTGATGTTTACATTGACGACATCCTCGTTTATTCTTCATCGGAATCTGAACATCGGAAACACGTGAAAATGGTCCTCGAAAGATTGCGTCAACACAAACTTTTTCGCTAAGTTGGAAAAATGTGTTTTCAACGTGACTGAAGTTGAATTCTTGGGATTCATATTATCACCTGGCGGAGTGCGTATGGATTCAAAGAAGGTCGATGCAGTTCTCAAATGGCCATCACCATCCTCCGTAAAAGGTGTGCAAAGCATGTTAGGCTTCGCTAACTTTTACCGCAGGTTTATCCCCGAATTCTCTCGAATAGTCCAGCCCATCACTGCCTTGTTAAAGAAAAACAAACGTTTTGAATGGTCTACCGAGGCAGAACAGGCTTTCCAGGATTTGAAGACTAAATTTATCTCTGCACCAATCTTAAAACACCCTCGCCCCGAACTCCCCTACATCGTGGAAACTGATGCTTCAAGCCTTGCCATGGGGGCAGTTCTATCACAAAAGGACCCGGTAACCAATCAGTTGCATCCCGTGGCATTTTGGTCCCGCAAATTCTCGCCTCCTGAAATCAATTACACGATTACTGACAAGGAACTTCTGGCTATCAAGTCTGCCTTTAAGGATTGGCGGCATTATCTGCTGGGGGCCCGACACACCGTTACTGTGATTACGGATCACCGAAACCTGCAATATTTGAAAACCGCAAAAGCCCAATCCTCTAGACAACTCCGTTGGGCATTATTCTTTGCCGAGTTTGACTTCATAATTACCTATCGACCTGGTACAAAGAACGGTAAAGCTGATGCCCTTTCTCGGATGGGAGTGGAAGAACACTTGATCAACCCTACACCTGTACCAATCATTCCCGAACAAAGAATTCTGGGTGTAATCGCCACAGAATCCATAGAGGAAGTTAAGGATAAAGCCAGGCAACTTGTAACTCCAGCAGACATACAGAATTGGCATCTGCAGGGAAAGGACTTTGCAGTAAAGGACAACTTATTGTATTTCCAAGAACGATTATACCTACCCAGCACAGATTTACAGAAAAAAGTAATCTCTTGTTATCACGATTCTTTAATGGAAGGACATCCCGGTATGGCCAAGACCTCAGAAAAGATCAAGCGCTACTTCTGGTGGCCGTCTTGGAAAAAAGATATCAGAGACTTTATAATGTCCTGTGGAGTATGCGCCCAAAACAAGAGTCAAAAGGAAAGACCAGCAGGCCTCTTACGCCCTATTGACATCCCACCTCGCCCTTGGCATACGCTTTCTATGGACTTCATCACCGATCTACCTCCATGCTCCGGATACAATACGATTCTAGTAATCGTGGACTTATTCTCCAAGATGCCGCATTTCATTCCGCTCAAAGGCTTGCCAACAGCAGCAACTCTGGCCCGAGAATTTCTCGAAAACGTCGTCCGACTGCACGGTTTTCCTTCGGTTCTAATTTCGGATCGAGGTAGTCAATTTATTTCTCATTTTTGGCGAAGTTGCTGTCGGTCGGCTCAAATTGATGTGAGACTATCGACCAGTCACCACCCTCAGACCGACGGACAAACCGAGAGGACCAATCAAACTCTGGAACAGTATTTACGCTGCATGCTGCAACAAACTGAAAAAACTTGGAAAGACATCCTTTGGATAGCCGAATATGCCTACAATAACTCTGTCCATTCGGGAACTGGGAAAACCCCGTTTTTTCTTTTGTACGGCAGTCACCCTCGAACCTCGGAGTTGGATCCCCTCCAAGATCTTGAAACACCAGCAGTAGACTACCTGCATTCTACAATCACCCAAGCCTTTAAGGAAGCTGTTTCTCACCTTCAAAGGGCTAAAGAACAATACAAGAAAGGAGCAGATCAACATCGGAAGGAAGCCCCTCAATATCAAGTAGGGGATCAAGTCTGGTTATCCACCAAATATCTACCTCTAAAAGGGCCACGCATATTCAACCCAAGATACCTTGGTCCCTATTCCATCAATACCATAGTAAACCCAGTAGCGGTCAAGTTGGACTTGCCCCCGCACATGAAGATACATCCGGTCTTCCACGTCTCTCTATTAAAACCCGTGCAACCTCAAACCCGACTAACTAAATCTCCAAAACCTATCCTAGTTGATGGAGAACTCGAGTTTGAAGTCAAAAGCATTCTGGACTCCAAGATCTCCAAATCTAAACTATTTTACCTAATTGACTGGAAAGGCTACGGCCCCCAAGAGAGATCCTGGGAACCTGCTGAATATGTCCACGGTCCTCGCCTAATCAAAAGATTTCACCGAACATTCCCTGACAAGCCAAAACCCCCGGAGAAGCCCGGTTTGGGAGGGGCCTTGAGGGGGTACTGTCATGATCTCTGCTTCCAAAAGGTCAGGGTTTTCCCAACTCCCTTGGAAGCAGATCCATAACCCAGGTTCCGAGTGCCAATCAGTCCCAATTGGGACCTTTTGGACCCAGTCCTGGCGCCAGTGGCACCAGGCTCATAAATATGCCCAGTCCCAGCGCTGGAAGCGCCGGGCTCATAATGCTTGGGTGGACTTACCTGCAGCAGACCATGCTGCTTACTTGCCTTCCAGTTGAGCCTCTGATCCTCTTCTGTTTGGAACTACATTTCCTGTTGGGTGGGGCAGGAGCCACTCCCTAGATTCAGAACACTGGAACTCTTCTGGAAAGCAGGAACTCTTTTCTTACCTAGGCGTGGCTGTGGAAGGAGACACCTAAGCACTACAGGAGGCTATTTAAACCACACCCGATGGATGAATCTTGCTTTGCGTTATTCTGCATCCTCTGCAGCAGAACGCTCATCGTGTCTTCTGCATCTGATCCTGGGCCTAAGGGAAAAGGCTTACCATCCTGAATCCAGTCTTCAGCAACACCTATAAAGACAAGAAAGAACAGGTTAGCATTACGGTCTTCAGTGACAGCTCTTCACTTACCTGTTCCATCGGCTGTCACCAACGCCTCGCGCTGCATTCCGGCATCTGAAAGACAAAAGCTTACCAACTCTTCGCACGCTCCAGAGGCCTTCGGCGCTGCATCCCACATCTGAAAGACAAAACAAGGTGCGTTTAAAGACATTGGGGAACTTTAATACTCACGTGCCATTACTCCTTTCCACATCTAACCCAGTGGGTATTCCAGCACCCTGCAGCCGCTCCGAACTTATACCTGCAAAATAAAAAGACAGTTAGAGCGCATCGTGAAGCAGGCAACTAGCGCTTACTTACGTGCTTCCAGGCGCTTCTATTCATCACACGGGCTCCATCTTCAACTCACTTCAGCCCGTCATCCGCCATCGTCGGAACCCTGCAAAACAAGAAACATCATTACTAAAGACTTTAAAGACATTAGAATTACTCGAAACTTACCATTCGTGCAGTAAACGACGGACAGCAGTCCTCTGAAGTCAAGAGGCCTGCTCCCCTTATCCAGTGAAGAAACTGGTTACAGCACCCTGCCCCGAGGCAGATGGAGAGCACGGCGTTCACTTACCTAAGACATCTTACCCTTCGAGTCAAACATACAGGGCACAGAGGTCCAGCCCAAAGAGCCAGCCGTGTGTTACACATCACCTTTGAAGATACGGTATACGCCCAGTCAAGACCGGCGCCTCTACGGGAATCAGGTGAGCGTTACAGTGCAGTACTGATATTTGAGCGTGCAGTTAACAGATCAGTATGCAAAAATAAACACCTCCATTATTTTTTGTTGTGGCTTCGAGTGACCCTAATATGAAGTAAAATATTACTGAAATAATTTCAGTAAAGAAACATGAATTATTTTCATCATTTATTTTACCATTTTCAACTTGAGAATGGAAACAGATTTTATGGAGTCCTGTTGCTACTATTCATTTGAAAAAATATATATTTTTAAATTCTTATTGAATTTAAAGAACATACAATACCATAGCTCACATGTAAACTGATCTGACGTCATACATTATTCAAGAAAATACAATTGATAATGTTTCAACTATAAAAAAAAAACATCAAATATACCATCAATCAAACAGGTCACACACATAGAGCTCATTAATCCCATCCCAATTATCATTATAAGCTTCAAGGTTACCTTTACTTTGATGAGAGACCGTCTCTCTAGGTGATAAAATGGCCATATCGGGTAACCAATCTTCATATAACCGTTTCTTAACAACGCAATATTTGTTTTTTGGCCACAATAAGAGTTCTATATGACCACATTACCTTAGACAGAGAAAGCTGTCTTTGCAGAGAAATCAATCCCACCGCACATTTGACAGGAGATCTTGGATTGATAAACCTAGAATCATATCTACTCTTTGCAATACCTCTTCCCTGAAGGGTTTAACGTTCTTACAATTCCAAAATATATGAGAACATGTCCCTGTCTCTTCTTTAAAACATTTATTTATTTGTTTATTTATTGGATAATTATAAGGTGCTTATAAAACAAGACAGTGGGCTTCATTACGACTTTGGAGGTAGCCATGGCGCTATTGGCGCGGTTCCGGGTTCCCTCAATGGGGAATTACCAGGCCATTCCGAGTTTGGAGGGCCCGGTAATTCCCCTTCAGGGAACCCGGGCCTGGTCCTTCCCCATTCCCATTTGAGCCCCCATAGGGCTCAATGGGAATGGGGAGGGAGCTAACAACGGGCCCGCTGATAATGGGCCCGTTGTTAGCTCCCTTGTTCCCTCGGGGAACCTGCTATGGACGTCAGGATAAACCAGACGTCCACAGAGGGTCCCGCGAGGGAACCTCTTAATATTGCGGAGTGGCTTTAACTGCGCAGGCACCATTACCGGCGCCGTTAAACCCATTTCGCAATTGTTATAATGAGGCCCAGTGTTTGAAAGTGCCACAAGGAACAAGGGAAGGGAGCAAGTAAATAATGAAATTGACAATGAATAAATAGAAATGGACAGCAGTCCTACTAGGTCTTGTGACATACGGGAGAAAGCAAGTGCAGTGAAAAAGAAGAGGAAAAGTGGGGGGCAAGTGCTAATAGTGTCCCCTAGGGGGGAAGGGTCAGAGGTGCCTGTAGGGAGGGAACAGGAAATTGCATGGGCAGAGAGGGAGGTCTACCACCCAACAGGTAGGTGCAGAGCGGAGGTAACCACCCGATAGGTGGGTTTGGGCCCAGAGGGCAGTGCAGGGAGGTGGGGTGCTGGGGGCGATTGGGCATAAGGCCAGGACCATATTGGACTCTTCAGGGGCCAGGCCGCCAATCTCAGCAACAGAGAGGATGTTAAGCATGGGAGAGGGAGAAGGAATGAGGAGAAGAGAAAGGTCTTGAGTTTTGCTGGACTTGAGGTGGTCTGGTTCAAGACGGAGAGAGAGAGGGAGGCAGTTCCATAGGAGGGAGCCAGCTGAGGAGCGAGATCTGCCCCCAACTCTCTGTTTGGAGAAATTTTTGATCAGCAGAGAGTTGGAGCCGGAAGATCGAAGGGATCTGGAAGGGGAATATTTAGTGAGAGGTGAGTTGCAGGTAGCGTGGTCCCAGACAGCCTTGTGGATGATGCAGAAGATCTTGAATTTGATCCTTGTAGCAACCGGGAGCCAGTGGAGAGAATTTAGAGCTGGAGAGATACGGTCCCAGGGCTTGAGGCCAATGATAAATCTTGCAGCACTATTCTGGATTAGTTGAAGAGGAAGGAGCAAAGAAAGGGGCAGATTTAGAAAGAAGCTGTTACAGGAGTCTAGCCTGGAGAGGACAAGTACCAACATTCTGAAGAAGGTAGAAGTTTATTAGCACACACCCAATTCGGGGACCAATACAACTGATGTACTATTCTGTTCTTCATTTTTTTTTTTATAAATGAAGAGAAGCATCTTTATGTACCCGGCTCTGAGTTACATTTCAATGGGAGTAAGAAAATGGTCATTGGAGATTGTCACTTTGTTCCTCTGCCGGGTCCTAAAGCAGAAAGATTTGTCTGCAATGAAGGCAAGTACATGCACCTCCCTTTGAATACTGCCACTGTACACATTTATCACCACATCTGTAATGTGAGCCTAAGTGAAAAAGGACACAAAAGAATCAAAAATGATGACAAGTTAAACGCTAACAATTTGGGTGTTGGTGTTAATGACGGGCTAGTTATTTTCAACTATGCAATTTGGAATGGTGTCCGAGTGTCAGAGCTGTGGGAAAAAAAGGTCATATGGGCAGGTGCTGTTATATACTATAATACATTGAGTAACTGTTTTGTTTTGGAGGTGACTAATGAAGTGGAGGTCCTAGTTTTGAAGAAAAAGATCCGCATTATGTCAGGGATATCAGCACATTGATGAACTCTGGCTCACAACATGGCAGTGCATGTAAACATCTTTAAGGAGATGTCTCAGGAGGTTTCATTGCTCGTTAAGCCTGATAGTATATCATGGTGGTCTAACGAAAATAGCCAATAAAGATGTTTGGACTTACTGGACGTTTTGGGATTTATGTGGATGAACATCACAAGGAAAAGAACATGTTCCTTGCAAATGTGTGCCAATATTAGTGTTACCTTACAGAAAATGTTAAAAACAAATTAGATCCAAATGCAGTGAGATGTGTCGAGTTGTGAGCAGGAGAAAAATGCAGCAAAGGAGAGTCATTCAACTATTTTCAGTGAGAAAATGTGGTGTTTTAAAGGATGTGGGCCCTGCAGAACAGTAAAGGATTTTTCTTAACTTATGAGACACAAGGTTAGAAATATACCAGTAACCTGCTGTGCAGATGTGTCCAATGATCTATAGGTATTGGTGGCAGAACTAGTCGACTATCATTATAGATGACATGCTATGGACATGCACCCACTTAACAAAATACGTATGATTGTTGAACTCCTAATAGACTGACTGGTTCACCTCTTTGGAGCTCACCTTTGCCTTTCATCAAATGTTTAGAAGGGGTACACCTCTTTTGTGAAATCTGATTTTGGCCTCTGCAATGATGGTTGTGAAGAGGGCAATGTCAAAATCTTTGGCAGCACCCCAAGATTTTCAGGACGATATGCAGGTAAACAGCAGGAATAGACATAATGATGATAGGAGATTATATGAAATGTTAGAAATGCTACTTTACCATTTATTTACTTTAAGTATAGAAAATGTAAGTTTAAGCGTAAGAAGAAAAAGTATGTGCATTCATCTTCCTGAGGGACCCTACCAAACAATCCCACATACTGCACTGGCTGACAAACCTGAAGCTTTCTCACCTCAGCCCTAAATCCTTCAGCTTCATCATTTAAAATATTTGTTTCCAGGCCCACATCGCTCAGAAACCCTAGATGGGTTAGCACCAGTTCTTGCTCCTCCCAAGAAAATCAAACACTTCATCCCTGCCACAACCTTTACAATGGGCATTTGGATCCTTACTCATTCCCACCTGAACAGGGGCAAGATTCTTCTCACTGCATTGCCAACCTTCTCCCTGGCCCAGCTGAAAGGTGTCCTACACATCTGACCCTGTCTTGTCATAGAAATATGACCATATCACTGTAACACTCAGAGGGATGTACTGGTAACCACACCTAGCCCGCACCCCCTGCAAAACATCGTACATTGAATACAAGGAAATGACAAAGTTTCTTTCTACGTGACCGAAAAAGTCATCATCTCTGGAATCCTCTGGGGGTACCAAAAGACGCAGCATCACTAGACTAAAATATAAGATTCAAGAATGGAAGAACCAGAATTCAGGCCTTCCTCTAATAGACCCAGAGGAATACACTCATGCACATTCAGCGGGCTCCTCAAGTAACACTTTATTACCTGTTTAACCTTAGAAAGCAGCTCTCCCACCACTTCCCCTTAGCATCTCTCTGCATTCTACCCCTTCCTTACAGTGCTCGGTCGCTTGCTAGATAGGTTTGCACTATACAAATCTCATGAATTCATACATATTTGGAACTCAAAAGAATTTGGTACCATTATTACACAAACAAAAGAACCTGAAAATAAAACTAATTTCTAACATTTTAGTTATGGCAGAACACTAATTAAAATATGTTCAGAAATGTAGCGAAATCAATAGTGCCGAACACTGGTTGCTAAAGAATGCTATAGAGTGGTATGTGAAAACATGAAACAAGAGCTAGAGAAGGTGACAACCATCGCTTGTTTTAACATCAGGGTCAAAGACGCAAGTGCCGATAACGCAGGGCTCCTGCTCATGCACGAACACGAAGGGCAATGTGTGACAAGAGCATTGCCATCAAGATTACTAACAGGGGTCGAGTTGCGGGACTCTGTACAGCAGAACGAGCAGAAAGAGACTTTGGTAATAGTGCGGATAGTAAGTAATCTATGCCCATTTCTTCGGGGAAGAGATTTCACTATAAGATCAGATCACAATCCCTTCGGGGCTATTGTAATAAGAAAGGGATTGTGCCCTGTCACATATTTGTTATTGGGTTCAGCAAGTGCACACGTATTTATACATTGTAGAACTTTTTCCAGGTAAAGAACATTTTTACAGACTTTCTGGAATGGTAACCTCTCACCTGCCATATGAAAACGATCACAATGGCCGAGAGCATTTATTCTGTGGGTGGACTGAAGTAGTATTCATGAAACACTGGGAGGCTGACATTTTTAAAAGACGTTTGAAGAAAGCGAACCATCGTAAAGAAACCACAGTCCTTTTTGAAAAAAACGGGGAGGACTGCATTTCAGTGGATAAGAGCGGCTGGGGATGCCCCATTCAACACAAAGAAAACGAAATATTGGATTGAATTAATTCACACCAGTAGGACAGACACAATTAAGACTATCGGCAAATAATATGGAAGTCAAAAGCAGCTGATATAATGTGCATCACGGGGCAACAAATGTAACGTGCAAAGAATAACTACACCCCCATTAATCTGCCCCAACATTCATAATTCACTGTGTGTGCAAACTTGCCCAGGACATCAATGGAACCATAGCTTTTCAGTACGACAATTTCTCAATGTGTAATTGTCATGATCGATATTCTGGCAAACTGATCCTAGGCCATCACTATTGATATTACCAAAAAACAAATGATTCGATTAATGAAAGAAGTGCTATTAACACATTAATATCCTAATGAAATTATGGCTGGTGATGGAGAACATAAATAGGCTAGAATGCTACGAATCAAATGTAAAGGAATTGCCTTTACCAACCAGAAACGACTGTGGGAGACAGATTGTGGAATAGTGTGTGACAGAGCTAGCGTGCATGAAGAATGGTAATGTTGGGATGGCAGTTCCAGCTCAGAGGAGGAGCAGAGCAGAGGAAGGGGTGTTATGGCAGACATGTGACACGTCTTTTGGATTACAAGTAATAATAGCCAGTTACAGCTAAGAGGAGGAGAGGAGCAGAGGAAGGGGGTTATTGCAGACATGTGACACGTCTTTTGGATTATAATTAATAATAGCCAGTTACAGCTAAGAGAAGGAGAGGAGCAGAGGAAGGGGGGTTATTGCAGACATGTGACACGTCTTTTGGATTACAAGTAATAATAGCCAGTTACAGCTAAGAGGAGGAGAGGAGCAGAGGAAGGGGGTTATTGCAGACATGTGACACTTCTTTTGGGTTATAAGTAATAATAGCCAGTTACAGCTAAGAGAATGAGAGGAGCAGAGGAAGGGGGGTTATTGCAGACATGTGACACGTCTTTTGGATTACAAGTAATAATAGCCAGTTACAGCTAAGAGGAGGAGAGGAGCAGAGGAAGGGGGATTATTGCAGACATGTGACACGTTTTATGGATTATAGCTAGTTACAGCTAAGAGAAGGAGAGGAGCAGAGGAAGGGGGTTATTGCAGACATGTGACACGTCTTTTGGGTTATAAGTAATAATAGCCAGCTACAGCTAAGAGGAGGAGAGAAGCAGAGGAAGGGGGCTATTGCAGACATGTGGCACGTCTTTTGGATTACAAGTAATAATAGCCAGTTGCAGCTAAGAGGAGGAGAGGAGCAGAGGAAGGGGGGTTATTGCAGACATGTGACACGTCTTTTGGATTATAGCCAGTTACAGTTTAGAGAAGGAGAGGAGCAGAGGAAGGGGGTTATTGCAGACATGTGACACGTCTTTTGGGTTATAAGTAATAATAGCCAGTTCCAGCTAAGAGGAGGAGAGGAGCAGAGGAAGGGGGGTTATTGCAGACATGTCACACGTCTTTTGGATTATAGCCAGTTACAGCTAAGAGAAGGAGAGGAGCAGAGGAAGGGGGTTATTGCAGACATGTGACACGTCTTTTGGATTACAAGTAATAATAGCCAGTTACAGCTAAGAGGAGGAGAGGAGCAGAGGAAGGGGGGTTATTGCAGACATGTGACACGTCTTTTGGATTATAGCCAGTTACAGCTAAGAGAAGGAGAGGAGCAGAGGAAGGGGGTTATTGCAGACATGTGACACGTCTTTTGGGTTATAAGTAATAATAGCCAGCTACAGCTAAGAGGAGGAGAGAAGGGCTATTGCAGACATGTGGCACGTCTTTTGGATTACAAGTAATAATAGCCAGTTACAGCTAAGAGGAGGAGAGGAGCAGAGGAAGGGGGGTTATTGCAGACATGTGACACGTCTTTTGGATTATAGCCAGTTACAGTTTAGAGAAGGAGAGGAGCAGAGGAAGGGAGTTATTGCAGACATGTGACACGTCTTTTGGGTTATAAGTAATAATAGCCAGTTCCAGCTAAGAGGAGGAGAGGAGCAGAGGAAGGGGGGTTATTGCAGACATGTGACACGTCTTTTGGATTATAGCCAGTTACAGCTAAGAGAAGGAGAGGAGCAGAGGAAGGGGGTTATTGCAGACATGTGACACGTCTTTTGGATTACAAGTAATAATAGCCAGTTACAGCTAAGAGGAGGAGAGGAGCAGAGGAAGGGGGGTTATTGCAGACATGTGACACGTCTTTTGGATTATAGCCAGTTACAGCTAAGAGAAGGAGAGGAGCAGAGGAAGGGGGTTATTGCAGACATGTGACACGTCTTTTGGGTTATAAGTAATAATAGCCAGCTACAGCTAAGAGGAGGAGAGGAGCAGAGGAAGGGGGCTATTGCAGACATGTGACACGTCTTTTGGGTTATAAGTAATAATAGCCAGCTACAGCTAAGAGGAGGAGAGGAGCAGAGGAAGGGGGGTTATTGCAGACATGTGACACGTCTTTTGGATTATAGCCAGTTACAGCTAAGAGAAGGAGAGGAGCAGAGGAAGGGGGTTATTGCAGACATGGGACACGTCCTTTGGGTTATAAGTAATAATAGCCAGTTCCAGCTAAGAGGAGGAGAGGAGCAGAGGAAGGGGGTTATTGCAGACATGTGACACGTCTTTTGGATTATAGCCAGTTCCAGCTAAGAGGAGGAGAGGAGCAGAGGAAGGGGGGTTATGGCAGACATGTGACACATCTTTGGGATTACAAGTAATAATAGCCAGTTACAGCTAAGAGGAGGAGAGGAGCAGAGGAAGGGGGTTATTGCAGACATGTGACACGTCTTTTGGATTATAATTAATAATAGCCAGTTACAGCTCAGAGGAGGAGAGGAGCAGAGAAAGGGGGGTTATTGCAGACATGTGACACGTCTTTTGGATTACAAGTAATAATAGCCAGTTACAGCTAAGAGGAGGAGAGGAGCAGAGGAAGGGGGTTATTGCAGACATGTGACACGTCTTTTGGGTTATAAGTAATAATAGCCAGTTACAGCTAAGAGGAGGGGAGGAGCAGAGGAAGGGGGGTTATGGCAGACATATGACACGTCTTTTGGATTATAAGTAATAATAGCCAGTTCCACCAAAGAGAAGGAGAGGAGCAGAGGAAGGGGGTTATTGCAGACATGTGACACGTCTTTTGGATTACAAGTAATAATAGCCAGTTACAGCTAAGAGGAGGAGAGGAGCAGAGGAAGAGGGTTATTGCAGACATGTGACACGTCTTTTGGGTTATAAGTAATAATAGCCAGTTACAGCTAAGAGGAGGAGAGGAGCAGAGGAAGGGGGTTATAGCAGACATGTGACACGTCTTTTGGGTTATAAGTAATAATAGCCAAATGATGGCTTACTTCATCTGTCTGGGTAAATAGCAGGGCCATTTTGTGAAGCAGAAGAATATGTGGTTCAGTTTGTCCTACTACCAGAATTTATACTAGAATTAGTGCCATGTCCTGCTCATGTGCACAAATTAAGGTCACACGATGTACCCTTGCCAAGAACTGCACCAGATCATACGTTGAGTTCTCTACCTGCGCCCCCGTGCACACACATGCATTAGTTGTCAGCTAAAGGCATGGGATTAGCATTTCACAGAGCCTCCATTGCAATAATGTCATTGGAGGATGGTGGACATCGACATATGTAGCTTCGAATGTCATCTCCTGCATGTTAAGCTATGGCCAGGGTTAGGCCATGGACTAC
Organism: Ambystoma mexicanum; assembly: GCF_040938575.1. Lineage (NCBI taxonomy): Eukaryota > Metazoa > Chordata > Amphibia > Caudata > Ambystomatidae > Ambystoma > Ambystoma mexicanum. Next base: position 117,196,883 of record NC_090936.1, read on the forward strand.
CGGCAGCTTGCCTTATGCCATTGCCAGTACAGGCCCATGCCCAGTAATTCAGGTCTCAGTGTCCTTGCCCTTCTGGGCGACCATCGCTGCTTGCATACTCCAGTTATGATAAACTGCTGTAGTTGAAAAGCAGACATGGCTATTGGGAAGACTCTCTATTTTATGGGCAGATGGAATAGAAGTGATGTAAAAATTCAGTTGGTCTTCGTCTGCTTTGATTGTCCATTTACCATACCCTATTCAGGCTTCTCTTGGCCCCCTCAAGTCCAAGGTGAGGCGTTGCAACTAGCATGTATCTCTGCACACTGCCTAGTTCTAACAGTGGGGAAGGGATTTCGGCTCAGTACAAGTAGCTTCTGACACGGTTGCGAATAAGATATCGTTGTGTCACAGTACATATTACATGTATTCCTATATTATCGGACTTGGGCCACATTCTTACTTAATACTTTGATCAGGGACGCATAAGTCCACAGGAACTCTGCAAGAGAATAAGAGCCAGTCCTCCAAAGAATGAATATTCTTTTTCTTACACTGCGTTCAACAACTTTCTTTCCCTTTATTATTGCAGTTTCACTGTGTATTGCCAATGTCAATATATTTATAACCTTGGGGCTGCAATTGTTTTCTTGTCTAAACAGAGAATGAACAAGTGTTTTAAGTACGCAAGAAAACAAGATTTACATTTTAGACGATGGGACCTTCTGCAAAATGTTTGCCATATGAATCAAATTAAACACAGATACAAGTTCTAGCACAACAAAGGAAGTGGAAGAAAAATGTTACCCATAAGTAGTCGCCGTTTCACCCGCTTGTCCACATCAGCTACTGACGTGGCATTGTACTCAGAACTCTCAATTGCAGCCTCATCCTTCTCTAAAACACAAGCAAGGAACAAACATGGAGCATTTGGTTAATCAAAAGCCCGATCTAAGACAGTTTCTTGTCATTGTGTAACCAAAGCCAAGAAGCAAGTCATGAAAGCACTACACCCTGTTTCCAAGGGTTAATCCCATGTGCAAAACAAAGAATTCTATTCATAAGGCAAGGTGGACATGGGAGATGGGCTAGAAAACGCTTACGTTAATAAAGGCCAATCCCATCATGCTGGACTAACAAATAGTTTACAGATCTGTGTGTTCGGGAGGTGTTAGTATGAAGGTGGGATGTGTGAATGTGTGGGATATGCGACAGGAGGAAAACACACAACATAAGGAAAGAGTACATTTGAAACAAAATATTAGTTTTTTCAGAATGGCTACTGCTACCACTTGAACATGTCAGCTCAGGAACAAACAGGGTTACCAGAATCTGGTGAAGGACGGACATGTCTATAACAGTCTTTTTGCACAGTTGTACAACATGCATGCACATAAACACAAACACACAAACACATAAAGTTTGACCTGGGCAGGGATGGTTGCCTGCTTGTCTTCGAAACATTACCACAGTAGCTAAACATTCAATGTTATGATGTGGCAAACAGGATCCATTATTTTAAAGCAATGCAGTAAAGCATTAAGAGGCCTGCACGTTTGGTTAGTTGTTTCAGGTTAATGTAAATGTGCATTAAGCAATAGAAATGTGTATGGTGGGAGGATAAATGATAAAGGTTTCGTATTCAAGAATGGAAGCGAGGAAGATGTTAGGTAATTAAAGCAGATTTAATGGGAAAAAACACAAATAAGTGCGCATGAAAGTATGCATGCATGCATCAAACAAAGAAGCAAGCTAAGCAAACTACTGTACAATGTGTTAAGCAGTGGGTAAAAGTATTTATCTGAAATTGCAGGTGTTTGTATTCTTTCAGTGATGTCAGGAATAAACACCACAGAAGACAACAAACATTGGGATCATGGCGATTCCTAAATCATAACAAAGAGATTAACCGTTCTGAGATTGGATTAGGCTGCAATGGAGGCATTTCTTTTGAGGTTTTTACATTGTTTAGTTATGTAGTTCTATTTGTTTCCATAAATAATTCATGAACATAAGTAATCTGACAAGACAGGCAATCGGGACCCATCACCAGAAAGCAGGACAAAAAAATGGAAAAATCTTTTAACCTAAGCAGGTAGACTAAACCAACTCAAGCACAAAACATTGTAACATATAGATGGGATGCATTACTCACCGTAATTGTATTTCTGATGCTTGTATCTGTTTAGATTCACATGCTGTGCATAGGCTGACATCTAGTGAAAGCTGCAGAGTATTACAGTTTGTTTTTCGAAACTCGAAAAGGGGCGTCGAACTAGGGCGTGCCAGTAATACTATCCCTAGTGTGACATCCACTGTACTCATGATCCCTCACACGTGTAGGACCTTCAGATTATATTTTCTCTGACATGAGGTAGCATGAGGAGTAGCGTGAGTACAGAGTATCCAAGCAGATAAGATAGATAAGACTACAAGCATCCATGCGCCTTCTCTCAGAGGGGAGGAAGGGCGGGCGCATGTGAATCTAAGCAGATACAAGCATCAGAAATACGATTACGGTGAGTAATGTATCCCTCCTGAGGCTTGTGGAATCTTCTTAGATCACATGCTGTGCATAGATTAGCGAGCAGTGTTAGAAGAAGGAGGTGGGATGTGAGAAGGGTCATGAGCGAACAAATGTCTTAGAACTGCTTGTCCCACTTGAGTATCTGTCTTGGAATGAATGTCAATGCAGTAGTGCTGAGTAAAGGTGTGAATAGAGCTCCATGTAGCTGCTTTGCAAATGGTGTCAAGGGGTACCTTTGCAATGAAATCCAGAGTGGCTCCAGTATCTCTTGTAGAGTGGGCCCTCAGCGTAAAAGGCAGTGTTTTATCTAAAAGGGAATTGCACAGTTGGATACATCTGACTATCCACTTAGAGATGGCATTCTTAGAGACGCGATCTCCATCTCTGCCTGGAGCTATGCAGATGAACAGTTGATCTGTCTTTCTTAGAGGCCTGGTCTTGTCTACATAGTAGAGGACCGCCCTCCTCACATCTAGTGTGTGGAGTTTCACCTCAGCAGAGATTTTGGGTTCCTGGAAGAAGGCCGGTAGCTCAATGGACTGGTTAACATGGATTTGGAAATGAACTTAGGTGAGAACCTAGGGTGAGTGAATAAAACCAGTTGTTTATCCTTATGAACAGTAAAGAAAGGATCCTGCACTGACAGACCTTGAATTTCACTGACCCTTCTTATGGATGTGATGGCTAGTAAGAAGGCAGTTTTATAAGTCAAGTGTTTGAGACTAGATTTGTGCATGGGCTCAAAGGGAGGTCCCATGAGTTTAGCAAGTACCACATTAAGGTCCCAACCTGGTGGTGGGTTAGAAATTGGAGGGTGGAATCTCTTTACCCCTTGCATAAATGCTTTGACAACTGGCACTTTCCACCATGACATCTTGTTATAGGAAGTGGTGTAGGCTGATAAAGCTGGCAGGTGCACTTTAAGTGAGTTAAACACTAACCCTGCATCCAATAGGTGCAGCATATAGGTGACGACATTAGAAGGAGTGCAATCAACTGGGTTGATTTGCTTATTCTGGCACCAAATAACAAATTGTTTCCATTTATCATAGTAACAGTGCCTTGTGTTAGGTTTTCTTGACTCTTTCAAGATATCCATACATCTCTGGGGTAAATTGAGATGTCCAAACTCTATCACTCAGGAGCCAGGATGCCAAGTTCATTGAGTTGGGCTGAGGATGCACTGTTAGCCCCTCTTGCTGGGAGAGTAGGTTGTACCGGCACGGGAGTTTGATGGGGTCGCACACCGCCAGTTTGCGTAGGTGTGAATACCATGGTTGTCTTGCCCACATAGGAGCAACCAGGATGAGCGTAATCGGTTCCTTGTGGATCTTGTTGACCACCTTCCTCACCAGAGGGGTTGGTGGAAAAGCGTAGGCAAACATCCCTGACCAATTCATCCATAGGGCGTTCCCCTTGGAGCCTGGCTGGGGGAATCTGGATGCGAAGTCTGGGCATTGCCTGTTTTTGCTTGTGGCAAATAGGTCTATAGTGGGGAAACCCCACTGAGAAAAGAGGTCTCCTACGACCTCTTTGTGTAGTATACACTCGTGTTCTTCTGGAAGGGGATCCCTGCTCAGAGCATCTGCTAGCGAGTTGAGATCCCCTGGAAAATGTTGGGATGACAGGTAAATCTTCAGTTTAAGTGCCCATCTCCAAATTCTCTGGGCAACTTTGGACAGATTTGATGAACGAGTTCCCCCTTGTTTATTTAAGGAAAACATTGCCGTCGTGCTGTCTATTAGGATTTGCACTGACAGGTTGGATAGGAGGGGTTTGAATGCCTGAAGCGCTCTGAAGACTACCAGAAGTTCTAGCAGATTGATGTGATTCTGAGCCACTGTGCGAGACCAGAAACCTTGAGCTGGATGGTTCAGGCAGTGGGCTCCCCACCCTGCTAGGTAGGCATCTGTTGTGACAACAGCCTGTATCTATGGACCGTATAAGGGTTTCCCCTTCGTAAGAATCTCTCTTGTCCACCATCGAAGACTCTGTACTAGTGTTGGCGAAACGACCACTAGATCGTCCCACTGACCACTTGCTTGAGACCACTGTTTCGCCAACCATTCTTGCATGGGTTGCATGCGCAGGCGCGCGTGGGGAACCAGGTAAATGCAAGATGCCATCATGCCTGGCAAACACATCGCTTTGCGCACCCTTATTTGGCGATCGGCCTGATATTGAGGAATTTGCAGCAACAGGTTCCGTATCCTTTCCTCTGATAGAAAGGCCAACCCCTCTTGGGTGTTTGGGACAGCTCCTAGGAACTGTTTTGAAGTGCTTGGCACCAGGCTTGATTTTTATCTTGTTGATTGAGAAGCCCAATTGGAAGAGGAGGTTGATTGTTCTTTGAATGTTTAGTCTGCACATCAAGGGGGTTTCCCCTGTGATGAGCCAGTCGTCCAGGTAAGGGTACACCGGGATTGCCTTTCTGAGTGGGTGCGCCACCGCCACCACCGCCAGTACCTTGGTGAATACCCTTGGAGCCAAGGCTATACCGAAGGGCAGCACCTTGAACTGGTAGTGCTGGTTGTCTTTTTTGAAACGTAAGAATCTTCTGTGCGCTGGGAACATTGAAATATGAAAATAGGCATCTTTCATATCCAATGTTGCCATGTAATCTCCCTTTTTAGTAGGGGGATTACCTCTTGGAGTGTAGTCATGCAGAATTTTTGTGGCTTGACATACTTGTTTGCAGGGCGCAAATCTAATACTGGGCGCATTGTTAGATTTTTTTTGGCACAAGGAAGTAGGTTGAATAAATACCCCTGTTTACCTGGTTGCCCGGGACGAGTTCTATGGCGTCCTTTGCAAGTAGAATGGCGATCTCCTCACGAAGGATTTTCTGGTGCTCCAACAAGTGTACCTTATGTCTTGGGGGATGGTCGTGGGGGCACTCTAGTAGTTCTATACAGTATCCTGCGGACACTGTGGACAGCACCCATCTGTCCGAAGTGATCCCTTCCCATGCGTGGGTGAAGGTGAAAATACGCCCCCCTACTGGGGATGCATGGGAGGGGACCCGAAGTGGAACGTCACTGTTTACTGGGTGGCGTACCACCTCTGGCGGGACTGCCTCTACCCCTAGTGCGGCCGCGGCGCTAGCCCTCTGGAGAAGGCTTGTGATGCTTGGAACTGATTGTTGCCCCATGAGGTTCCTTGATTTTGATAGTAATTCGAACCACTCTGGGAGCTTTGGCCCCGAAAGCGACGAAAATTAGAGTTACCCCTCTGTCCTGAGGGTTTATTTGTAAGTTGTCCGAGAGATTTTAGTGTCTCGTACTCGTCCTTAGCTGTCTTTAAGGCTTCCTCCACTGCCTTGCCGAACAGTACGTCCGGCTCTACCGGCATGTCTTTAAGGGGGCTTTGGTCTCGGGTTTGAACCCTGACTCTTAACCATGCGTGACGCGTTATCACAGTGCCTTCTGCGTTTAGTCGTCCAGCCTTATCTGCTGCATCAAAGTTCGTTTTCAGAATGCATCCCGATACCGACCTTCCATATGCTGCCAGCTGAGCCAACTGGCTCTTCAGTAGTTCAGGTGCGGAGGATACTAAAGCAGCTACTTCTTCCCACTGGTGGCAATTATAGCTTGCCAAAAGAATTGTGCTGTTTGCAATTCGTGCCTGATAGGCGGAAGTGGTGGCAGCTTTCTTGACGAGAGTATATAGTCACTTGCTTTCTTTATCGGGATGTGCTTCCGAAGAAGAGAGAGGTGTACCTGCCCTTTTTCTGGTGGTTGTTACTACCAGGCAGTCAGGTTTTAATTGGCCTCTAATGTATAGGGGATTAGAAGGTGCGGCACGGACTCATTTTTCAAATCGTGGATTAACCGCACAAGTAAGATTAGGAGTTACCAGCGAGGGGTCAATTCTATGCTGGACAGACTTTAATATAGGGATAGCCTGAGCAATGGCTCTTTGTCACCCATGATCTCTTCTGCAAAATCCCTGTCCTCTTGGACACCTTGTGTGTCAATTTTAAAATGAGCTTCTGTCTTGGCCAGTACCTCGTTGAGGAGTGGTTGATTATGCACCGGGGGTTCTTTAGGAATTGGGGAGTCAAAATTGTAGGCTTCAGCCTCATCCTCCTCCTCCTCCTGGTCCTCATCATCCCTGGTCTTCCATAATTTGTCGGTCTGTTTCATCACAGTATGACTCTGGATGGTAAGATTCAATGACGAAAGGGTCTGTGACCAAATCCTGCACCTGGGCATCAGAGCGGGGTCTTTTATTAGGGGGTTGAGAATCCTTGGACCCCGAAGGGGCCGAGATAGCTGGTGTGTTGGCATAACTATGAAAATAATGAGGGTCTTTTTCGTAGAAGCCTGCCATAAATGCCATTCATCTCATAACCCTGTCGATATCAACTGAGCTCCGTTCCTTCCTACAAAATCTTCTGTTTCTTCTTCCATACCCATGTCGTGAGCAGTGGGTGGGGTGATTTTTCCTTTAGTGGTAGGGTCAGGGACCTTAGCCTTTCCTACTGATTTAGGGGCCTTTTGTTTTTCCTTATGAACATGGTGTTCTGAAGGCTTCTTGTGTTGTTTCTCCCCCTTCCATTGACTAGAGGAATGTTTCCCAGTGCTTTTCGGGGCCTCCGAGGAACCTGACGCCTTACGTCGAGATTCGGAGGTGGTATCTGACACCTCGCGTCGAGATTCGGAGGTCTTGGAGGAAGGCTGTTCTATCTTGGGAGTAGACGTTTCTCGTCCTGACTGGGGATAGGGGTTGGAATCGTCTTCCGACGATAGGGCCTCCGAGAGTATTGGGAGTGTGACACCTTTTCCAACTGCGGACGGTTGGTCTTTGTCATGAGGCGATCTTGAAGGAGAACGCCCAGAGGACACAGAATCGTTGGACCGCTCTCTCAGGGTCTTCCGTTGCCGATAGCTCGACGCGGTCGGGGCTGATGTGCTTAGTGGAAGTGGTGTGTGTTGCGCTTATGCCACCGGGTGTTGTCCCCATAACTGAGCCGCTGGCCAGTCCTCCGGGTTCAGGGGGTTAAGCGTGGGTGTCTGAAGTCACCCCTCTGCCCTCGCCGTCCGAAAAGGCGGCTTTGCTGCCATTGCTAAAAAACCCTTCGGCGTCCATGGCCTCTCGTTGCCTGGCATAGTGGGCCCAGCGTTTAGTGGAGCAGTCCTTAAGTGTTTTCGGCTTGAAGAGCTTGCAAGCTCGACAGGTAGCCTCGGAATGATCTCGTGGGAGACACAAATTGCACGTATTGTGCTTATCTACCCAGGGGAACTTCCTGTTACACTTAGGGCAGAATTTGAAAGGAGTACTCTCCGTATGTATCAATTTGGCAGCGGGCGTGTATATGTAGGAAATAAATGTGGACGCTTGTATGACCATCCCCCCTCTCCCTACTTGTACAGGTCCGAGGCCATAGGCCTTCCAAGGCCCGGGCCGAGGCCAGAGGCCTTCCAAAGCCCAAGGTCCATCGTGGAGCTTCGACGGCTGGTTTCCTCGATCTTCACCGGCGTCGATCTTCGGCGTAGGGTGGAAAGAACAAGGAAGTTTTAACAATAATTTTTTAGTATTGGCAAATGCCAGGGGAACTCCGCAACATGCGTCCGACTAGTATGGTGGAAAAAAACAATCTGAGGGCCCTACACGCGTGAGGGATCATGGGTACAGTGGACGTCTTCAGGGATAGTATTACTGGCACGCCCTAGTTCGACGCCCCTTTTTGAGTTTCGAAAAACAAACTGTAATACTCCCCAGCTTCCACTAGATGTCGGCCTATGCACAGTATGTGAACTAAGCAGATTCCACAAGCCTCCGAAATATTATTACAGAGAGTAATTTCAATGGAACACATGATAGATTTGACATGGAAAAATGTAACGTAGCATAGGTAACTTCAGGATATTAGTGTATGGTGAGCTTTGAGAAATGTATTATTTTTTAAACGCAACACATTTAGAGAGCTATCTAATAACTAATCAAGAAAACAATGTATACTGCTGAAAACATATGTTCCTTTTTAAATAAAATGGCACACCTTTTTAATTTTATAATGTGGCGCAAACAAAACCGTACCCATTAAATATAATATCACCTGTGACAAATCGGGGGAATTCGTCCCTTCTCCCCAAAGGGGGAGCCCCCACCCTGTGGGGCTAGGGAGCGGAGCCCGCTTTGTGATTCCTTCCTTAGGAGTAGAGGCAAGTGGGACCTCACCGGGAGAGACTGCACCCTTGGGGACAAGGATTCCTGTTACCACGAGGATCTCCCTAAAGCTGGACATACTGTACCTTACATGGGATGCTCAAAAGGAGCAGAGGATATAAAGTATCAGGACTGGGATGCAGAAACAACAAGTCTATGCCATTATCTTATGAGAAAAAAGCACATCATTTTAAATAAAAATGACCAATCTACTGGGACGAGGAGGTGGATTAATGAGCCCTCCGTGAGAACGCAATGAGAAGAAGAGAGAGACAAGCTCGTACGTGGCTTCGGAAACTTGCATGCTAAATAGCACCTGGAGAAGATAGAAACCCAGAAGCCTGTGAGTTTCGAACTTGCCCGAGAACACAGTGCAGGATGCCCGCAATACTGCAAACCACGAAGGGAGAGAACCAGCAAGGCAGAAGTCTGCAAGAAGGTGGTGGCGAAACCACAAATGAGAAGCTGTGGTGGATAGTCTATGCACAGAATATCACATAGACCACCGCCAAAAGCGAGTCACTAGGTGTCCCGTCATGGTGAACTACGAAGAAGCAAGCTCAGGCGGAGAGAGTCGCTAGCGGAACAAATCAAACAGTGGTCTGTGATCCGAAGAGAGGTGCCACACCCACAAAGCTCCTGAGGAAATCCCCCAGTCAGGAATAAAGGTAATGGGAAGGACTGGAGGCACCCAGGGAACCGTTGTACTGCACATGCAACTCGTCTCAGTGACAATTATGAAACAAAGTTCACTGGAAAACAAATTAACTTAAATTCCAATGGTACTAGAGAAGGAACCATCAAAAAGCTAAATAAAGCAAGAAAAAAGCAGTGCGATGAAATTCGCTAGTCCAAGGATACTAAACTAAATACCTTATACAAGAAGAGTATGATGTGACAGAAAGAATAAAGTGTGATACAGAGTTTGAGAGAACTAAACAATTGTACTATGTCTCAAGAAAAGTAAGCCCAAGTGAGGGGGGATATACAATTGTCCAGGAGGGAAAACCCACAACAACAGATACATAACAGCAACGACGAGAGATATGAAACCTGTGAGAATGTCTCAAAAGGGATTCCTAAGGAGAAAGGAAGATCTAATAATTCAGTTAATGAACTAAAGAGACAAATAGTCACAAGGGACTATTTGCAAATTCAATACTAACAAGGAAGACAATATTGGTACTCGGAGTATCCTCAGGAGAAAGGAATCATTCTCCTGATTTAAGTTAGTTTTCCCAGTGGTAGGGTCAGATAGGGTCGTTTTGGACAGCTGACTTGTTTATTTGGACATTCACGACTGACGAACGAGCACCTTTGTTAGTAACATAGTCAGGGACCACCTATTGGGATATGGAAAGATAGGCATTTTTAAATTACTTTAATAGAAAACTGTGCATCATGTCCTCTAAGAGACTGTGTACTTCTTCTGATGTGCCACGCACCATATAAAAATGAATTACAAAATTATAAATATGTTCTACAGAAAAAGACACAATTAGTTCAAATGGTCCATGCATGGTAAGAAATTATACACAACAGGAATAGCTTCTTTACCGAAAATCAAAAGTACAAGTGCAGCATTAAACATACATGGCATATATTCTAAAGTGCTTAAATGTGTTTAAAAAAAATATACAATAAAAGGAGACTATCTCTGATTCACTATTGTTACCCCCATCTAGGTAGGCATCAAAACTTTGAAATCTTTGAAAATAATTTGTCACCATCTTGTTTGAAGAGAACTCTACACTCTAATAAGCACTGAGACATTAGTTTGTCCAACACTCCAGGCACGCTTATAATAAAGCCTGAACAAAAAAACACAGACATTTGGCAGCCTCCCAACTAAAATTGTCTTCTAACATGATACTGACAAGCTCGACCCATAAAGGCAGGTTGTTTGGTCATAAAACAAAGGTGTACTGCTTCGCTGAAGCGTCCCCACAGCGCCCACAAGGTTTTCCAGGTGAGCCACGCTACTAAAGAATTACCTTAAACTGGTGTCATCTATGATTGGTGGCCAAACAAATACTTCAAGCTAACAGGAGAAAGTGCTTTATGACTGGTAGCAACTTCTCGCCGGTCATGCATTCTTGTCATTTGCAATTAAAGGGTAATCGTCTAAAATTCCCCCAGTAAAATATTATAAAATGAAGATATTTACCCCCTGCTGGACGTTCGTTGAAAAAAAGAATCTCTGCAGAATTTTGTTCTATATATTGAACTGCCATTTAGTAGGGGATAAAAGACATGTGGGGAAAACCAATCTCACAGGCATACTAACTGTGTAAACTCGCCACTTTACCAGCCGTTAAAGTAGGGTGCCGCAAAGGGACCTTGGAGCTAATTACGGTACCGCAATTTGCGGTACCGTAATTAGCGCCTTCCCCATTCCCGTTATGCCCTATGGGGGCAAAAATGGGAGTGGGGAAGTGCCTTGGTGAATGGGGAATTACCACCCCCGCTCACCTTGGAGTAGGGCGGTAATTCCGCCATCCACCAAGACGGAAGGTAAAATACCGGCGGCAACCATGGCGCTAACAGCGCCATGGTTACCGCCTACCGTGTAATGAGGCCCTAGGTCTTCCCAGAGGTACCTTGATTAGATTTCAAAATGTCACAGTCTACCATAACTAAAGCCAACGCCTGTATGATTTCAGATTAAAGTGGAGACTTTTTATCAAAACCTGCTCTTTGCTTAATGAAAAGGCAATTGCGCGAAACAGATAAACAACTTTAGGGAGAATTGCCATCTTAACTAAATTCTTTAAGCTTACAACAGAAATTGGGAGTTGATGCCATGTGTTCAGTTAATACTCAGTATTACCTAGAATGGATGAACATGTTCTATCTGATATCTCATCTGGATCCTGGCACACAACTCCTCATAAATATCTTACAGATTCCATAGTTAGACTAGCATAGTCCAGAGTATTTTAGATGATTGTTTCCACCTTGGTAATATTTAAACTATATCCCGAAAATGCTAGCAGTTTAAAAATGTGTGAAGCAGAAGCTCTGGGATTACCAAAAAAAAAGTAGAATATCATCAGCATATAATGCAATTTTAATTATAAAATGAACACCTGCATGTAAAGGAACAACAAGCTGATTCGAACAAAAGCTCTGGATGAGTAGATGGATGTACATGACAAATAATAACAAAGATAAAGGACCCCTCCTTGCCATTGTCCTCTGGTTGTCAGAAAAATAGGTTGAAACTGAGCTCAGGATCTGAACATCTGATTAGAGGACTAAATAGTAATTTTGAACCAAAGCTAGGAAATGAAACGATGAGGAAACCCCATCATATTCTTGGTGGCCAAATTAAATCCCTTTTACCTCTATCCACTGCCTTGTTATCATCTAAAAATGTACCTGAAAATAGGGATCCCTTCTAAACCATAACATCTACCTGAGTCTATACTACATTTCCATGGGTAACTGCATAATTCTGATAAAATAACACAACAAGCCACTTGTCTTAACCTATGGGCATGTGCTTTTTAAAAAAATGTTTCCATCTGTGTTTAATGGAGAAAAAGACTGACAGAAAAAAACTACTGACTGCTTTTGTCTCTTTTTAAGTGTTGACAATAATATATGCCTTCCCTCTGCTAGGGACAATTTAACCTTTACCTTAAATTTTGCATGCTAGATTATAAAAAGTTGGAACACAACAATCTCAGAATTTGACATACACTTCAGTCGCAATTCCATTTGGACCAGCGCCTTTCCCTAAGACTAACAGTTTAAGTGCCCTTGATATTTCAGCTTTGTTTAGATGAAGGGAGGAGAAATCTGCGGAAAACTGGGAAATGTGAGTTTGGATAAGTACTCCTCAATCAGTGTTGCATCCAGTCCAGAGGGTTTTTCATATAGTTCACTATTAAACTTTGAAAATGCCTCTAAAAACGTGAGTGGGTCTATAATAATAGCCCCACTATCTGACCGGATTCCAGGGGGCCTTACAGAATGCCTGAGGGGGTTGCGCTGGGCAGAAAGAGACACTCAAATTTTCTCTCAGTATCAATATATATTTTCTTCTCTCTCTCTTCTACTCTAGAGGCACTGATTGATTGAAAAAAGTGCTAATCCCCTATTGTGCTAATACTAGGGCTTGAAGTACCCCATCTGCTGAACTACTATTCCTAATACAAAGTTCATGTTCTTTTTTAAGTTTACCATTTTATTGTATTTATATTAAGGACACCAAAGGTAATGAACAGTACATACATGTAGTTTACCAATAGAAATGTGTAAATGCATGCTATAAGGTAATACAATATGAGAAATAAATGTGGTAAGAGATATAACCTCAACAAAAAAGACATTCTGTAGTCATGAAGTAGAACAACTTTTCAAGCTTAGTAACACTAAAAGATTACTAAGTTTAACAGTGCTTACAGATAGTATAGAAAGGAATAAAGCTAGCACATATCACCACCCAGCTATAACCATCAAGGAGAGGTCAATCACAAAAGTCATGTACATATGAATATGTAACATCTAAAGTATTAAATACAAATTCATTAGCTAATGTGCCAAAGCACAAAAGTACAAAACAAAAAGGCACACAAGAGGAGAGGATGACACACAGGGGAGGAACAACATTAAATAAATACAGAATCTGGCCCCTTTTAACAATATATTCTAACTAAAAAACAAACCCAAAATATGATGACTCTATCCCAAACAAGGGGATGTGCTATAACAAACAAGTCACAATGATTGGGGACGAGCCACGAAAATAAGGCATGTCATTTGATGTTTATCAGCATTGGTGTTAATAGCTATGCTATGTTACAACATATTTGCAAAAGAGAGAGGGATATTATTTTTAAATATATGCTGCAATACTTCCCCAAATATGATTCCAGAAAGACTTTGGGCCTGATTCACAGAACATTTTCCAATGGGAGTGCCCCATTTTAAAACGCTTTTCTGAATCAGGCCCAAAATGAATTTACAGATACAAACATATGTTTAAAGGTACCAACCTTGTCTAGACAGAACTAATACTTATCATTATTGCTACATTTAGGATTTAACAATTTACAAGAGGTTAATAAGTCTCTATGAGGGACAAAATAGGACGTTTGGGGCAAACTAGATGATTTAAAGAGCACTCCACTCCGACTTCAGATATGGTATCATATATACTTATGGTGTATATTGACGAATGATACAAGTGTGGAACATTTGTTTAGAGAGATGCCGATGTTTGCCTATAAAAGAAGTGCGAACCTGAGAGACAAATTGGTGAAAACCAGACCTGGAATAAAGCCACCTGAAACTACAAGCAAAGGAACATACCCATGTCTACATTGTAGTAATTGCAACTTTGTAACTAAAGGAGATACCATTGATCACCCGCGTATGGGAAAGAAGATTAAACTTAGAAGCTATGCTACCTGTGACACCCCAAACATAATATATGGGATAAAATGCCCATGTGGCATTTACTACGTGGGCTAATCGAAAAGACCAGGAAAGTTGCGATGGAACGAACATAGGACATGTATCGGAAATAATAATGTGAATTCAGCGGTGGCAAGACATTGGAATCTAATGAAACACAGCATCAGCCAGATGAGGATACAAGTTCTTGAAGTGATCAGAAAATGTAATGTACATGAAGATTTGGGAAGAAGATTAAATCAACAAGAATCATATTGGATCGATCGACTCGACTGCCTGAGGCCAGGGGGTATTATTGAAGAGATAAACTTCATGTGCTTCTTATAACACATGGATGGTGAATAAATGCAGGCAGAAAACTGTGAAGAACATGATCTTGATATTGGCTAATCCGCAGAGGGGCAGATCCGCAGTGGGGTGGGCACCCGAGAGCCACATGATATATCCCGCAGGGAATCAACCCCTTGTGGGATGTAAGGCAGTGGTACCACTGCAGTTTTGTGACACCCAGGTGGCAGTCAACTGTGGAAGAGCAAGAGACCATTTAGGTTTATTTGAATATCAGTAGAAATATGCATACTGTGTAAAAACATAGAGGATGTGGAAAACAGTAGGCAAAGTTTGTATAGAACAAGTGTTCACTGTGAATAGGGTGTTTATTTTGACATTAATGATCCTCAGACCATTATAAAGATGTAAAAATGGGCAATCCAGGAGATATGAGATGAAAGGAGAGAGAACATGGGAATTACTGTTGTTAAGAAGTGATTATTGCACTGAGAACAAACAATTATAATCTATAATATGCCTGATGTAGAATCATAATGGGTATCAACATAGGAATCAATATGAGACACTACTTTTCTGCTTGCGCGCATGCGCAGAGATTATCACTGCGCGTAGTAATTGTATCTGAAATTGTTAACACAATGTAAATACCATTGTTGAAGTATGAAACACAAATTAATGAGTAAAAAGGAAAGAGAATGGTTAATACACATAACACGGAAGACAATTAGGAAAGCGGCAGAGGAGCCCAACGCGCATGCTCTTAAGTAGATAGTGTCACATGAACACACGCAACACGGGCGCCAGCTCCTTTGGACAGTTTGCACGAACCAGTAGAAGAGAAGACTTGAGGTAAGCGGTCACGGGAGAATCGACTAAGATCAGCATGAGTAGCAGAGTAGAATCAGTGACTAATAGACTGCACTTTGACTCCACAGAATGAATGAGCTGTACAAGAGTGCTTATCTGGTAAGCAGAGAGGAGACTCTGTATATCTATGTGAATAACATGTTACTTAGAGTAATTTACAGTTGTATTAATAAATAACCATATGATTGATTTACACAGGAGATTGAAATATTCTGGGTATTTGAAGTCCAACAGGTAGAGAATTTCAGTTACTATTATAAGGTTCCATAACAAACAGCAGTTGATATGGCAATGCATTACAATTCATTTTTATTTTCTTGTCTTTTTTTTTCGTATTAACAATTGTGTAAAATCACCTCTGGACCACAACTACACTCTGTTATGTGTTATGACATATCTATTCATGATTTAATTAATATTGTGGTTCACAATATGGTCAATGGGGATCCAATGGTATAATTTTGTAATCATGTGGAATTAAAAAATCAGTTATGATAAGTAATTGACAGTGTCTACAGCCCTGATGATGGACGGAAATGCATTGGCAAATAATGGGGCACTGATGAGTCAGGAAAATAAAGAATATCATATATTTGAAAAACCATACATAGAGCTTCGAACTTGTGATTGAACGACAGAAGTATTGAAGTAAAGGCATTTAGTTGATTGAAATATAAGATAACCGCGGAAGGGGGACTTTGAGCGAGCGCACTCAGGAACGGAAGTTATCCGGTTCTAAACTTCAGATATTACTCCAACCTTGTGCCAAGGCCATAGGGTGTGCTCCCATGAAAGACTTTGAGAAGAATTGAGAAGAATTGAAAACGTTACAATTTTTTAAACACAATAGCGGTGCCCCTCCTACCCCCTTGTTTTTGCAATCATATATACTTATCCCATTTCATTTTACAATTCAACTCCCAATTTATTTCAGAAGGCCATTTAGATTTCCAGGACCTGCCAGTATTCACAATGGGATAGAACGTAGAAGTGCTAGTCGAGGAGGATACATTCATAAAATGCAGCCTAGAATGATATGGAGTAGACTTATTATATACCATAATATGTTTAGGTGTTATATCACTAATAAAGGCATTAGGAATCTTAACATATTGTGGCAATTAAGTGGTAGGGAGGGCATCATGTATCCCTAAACTCTCTTAAGCATATAAGACCATCACTTTAAAAAAAACTTGTTTCTCTGCCCAAAGCTTTCAATAGACTGGTTTCCAATGAACTTTAATCACTTTAATGTACCATAAATATTGTGAGATGAATTCAAAAGGATTTCGTATATGTGAGAATAAGAATTCTCTGAGACGTGAGGCAGTGGTACTAATGCTGACTGGTTCAAGGATTAGTCCTACTATTTAAATGAAAGATATCCTTAATAGAAAAAGAAGTTACAAATTCCCTCTCTAAAACAGACCACATTTTGGTAATAAAGCAATCCTCGGGTAGGAACCACAATTGTGCCTGTTTAAGAATGACATGCATTACTCACCATAATAGCATTTCTGATGATTGTATCTGTCCGACATCCAGTGGTAACCGCAGAGTATTGCACCTTGTCTTTCAGGGACCGAAAGGGGACGTCGGCATAGGCGTGTCTACAGCACTATCCCTATCGTGACGCGTAGTGTGCCCAAAATCCCTCATGCGCCGAGGTACCTCTGATTGTATTTTTTCTGCCATGAGGGAGCCCAAGCTAATTTGTGAGTGAGTACATGAAGAGAGAAAGTAGTAAGATGTCTAAGTTCCTTCCACCCTGAGCTGGGAGGTAGGGAGGGCGCATGTGAATCCAAGCAGATACAATCATCAGAAATTCTATTATGGTGAGTAATGCATGTCTTCTGATGCTTGTTAATCTGCTTAGAATCACATGCTGTGCATAGACTAGCGAGCAGTACGCAGAGTTGGAGGTGGGTTGTGAGAAGGAACAGTAGAGAAAAGATGTCTTAATACCGCTTGTCCTACCAGAGAATCAGATCTAGAATGAGTGTCTAGGCAATAGGGTTTTGTAAAGGTGTGTACAGAACTCCAGGTTGCCGCTTTGCAAATAGACTCTAGGGGAACATTTGCAATGAATGCTATGGAAGCCCCAGTGCCCCGAGTAGAGTGTGCTAGGCTTGAAGGGCAGTTCTCTCTTAGCAAGAGCGTAACACAGTGTGATGCATTTGACAATCCACATTGAAATAGCTGATTTAGAGACAGGATCTCCTTCTCTACCAGCTGCCAGTGAAACGAAAAACTGGTTTGTCTTCCTCAGTGGCTTCGTTCTTTCCAGGTAAAACATGACTGCCCTGCGCACATCTAGTGTGTGTAGGCTTCTTTCTGGCATGTTAGTGGGGTTCTGGAAGAAAGTGGGTAGTTCAATCGATTGGTTCACATGGAACGTCGAGATGAATTTAGCACAAATCTGGGATGAGTGCACAGAACTACATTCTCCCTGTGGACTGTAACAAAAGGGTCTAGAACAGAAAGGGCCTGTAGTTCGTTAACCCTAATGCTTCTAATAGAAGTGATAGCCACTAGGAAGGCCCTCTTGTAAGTAAGGTCTTTTAGACTTGCTTTATGCATTGGCTCAAAGGGAGAGCCCATGAGTCTGGTTAAAACCACATTTAGATCCCATACAGGAGCTAGGTGAGAAATGGGGGGATGAATCCTCTTAACCACTTCCATAAAAGCTTTAATCACTGGTATTTTCCACCACAACACTTTCTGTTATGACATGGTGTAGGCTGAGAGAGCAGCAAGATGAATCTTTAGGGAATTGTATACCAGACCTGCGTCTAACAAATGAGTTAGGTACAGCACAATGTGAGTGAGTGAGCAATCGATGGGATTGATGCCCTCGGTATTATACCAGATGACAAAACGTTTCCATTTGCTAGAATATCAATAGCGAGTGTTAGGTTTCCTAGCTTCCCTGAGAATGTCCATGCACGTCTGAGGGAGCTAAAGGTGTCCAAACTCTATGACCTCAGGAGCCAGGCTGCTATGTTTTTTTTACAACTTTATTTAACTTTGCACACAGATTATGCAGTTACATTTGCGACATTCAATTACAGTGATCATAATACATATATTGGCCAATTTCACATTACATTAACATCCTCAGGGGTTGGTTGCTCTGCTAGATACTGTTTGTACCGTGTCCATATATTCCTGGGTCTAGAGGGGGTCATAACTGAATCTATATACAGTTCTTCGGTGTCATTAGCCCACAGCATGTCTCTGTTCAAGTCCTCTACTGTTGGCGGGCGAGCGTTTTTCCACCTCATCAGGATGACCCTTTTTGCAAACAGCAGACTCAAATTGAGAAGTTTTCGCCAAGTTGGGTTCATTTTCCCAATCGCCCCCAATTCAACCAGTTGGTCCGCCATCTTATCCAGAGCTCCACAGACCCCGGCCCAGTATTGACTTAGTTCTACACAGTCCCACAGCATATGGTGTATATTGGCATTTTCAGAGTTGCATCTTGGGCAGTTGCCAGAGAGAGTGGGATATAGACACTTGAGTTTCGCTGGTGTGTAGTGGGTTCTATGGCCAATTTTATAGTGTATCAATTTGAATCTCGAGTTGCAGGACACCAGCTTAGTCAGTGCACAGATCTGAGACCAATCCTGTTCTTCTATCGGCTGGTCCAGATCACGCTCCCATGCGGCCTTTGCGGTGTGGGGTGTTTTCGGGCGTGTTTGCATTATAGTTTTGTAGAGAGTGGAGACCGTAACCTTCTGAGTCCCCCCCCGTGAATATGTAACCGAGGCCCAGGTTTATTTCGGGTTCGTTTGGGAATGATGGGTAGATCCGTTGTGTGGCTGTTGCAATCTTTTGGAATTGCTGTCTGTGTGTGTTTGTGTTTCCTACCATGTCCTTAATCTCATCCCACTCCACAAAATGTTTGTCCCGAAACATCTGTCCCCATTGTGTGATTCCCTTGGCGGTCCAATGTATCGCCACTGCACCGTCCAAGGGGAAGGGTGTGTGGGGGTCGCCCCATATTGGCATGCTTGGGTGGTATAGTTTGCCGCCTGCAAACCTGTCCTTTATTTTGGCCCATGCAGTGATCGTGACATTGGATGGATGCATAGTGTTGTATCGTTTAGGTGTGGGCCCAGTGATTTCCTGTAGGGCCAGTATCGCTTCCTGTTCCCTCGTGGGAGGGGGTGGGGGGGCAGGGTTGAGGAAGCACGTAGCCCAGTCAGAAGCGTAATGTGCCTGTGCTACTAGGTAAAACAACTCCACATCGGGAGCCATTAGGCCGCCTCTGGGATACGTATCTGTTAGCACCCTCCAGCTCAACCTCGAATGACCTCCCCACACAAACGCCATACATGCACTATTCATTTTGGAAAATAGTGTGCGACCCGGCCACACCGGTACTGTACTGAACAGGTAGAAAAGCTTAGGCAGAATGATCATTTTAATTAATGCTATCCTACCCATCATTGATATTGGAAGGGCATTCCAGCGCTTTATTTTGGTGCAAAGTGCGTCTGCCAGTGAGGTGTAGTTTAGTGTTCGGGAGAGTTGAGCGGATCTGGCGACTGTCGCACCTAAATAAACAATGTGTAATGGACTCCATATAAGGCCGTGGAGACTCTGGGGCTGCATGGTGGCATCCGTGAGTGGGAATATCTCCGACTTAGTGGGATTTAGGCGAAGACCCGAATATTCACCGAACTCTTTCACTGCAGCCAGCACCCTGCCCAGTGTGCGGTCTGGGTTCTTCAGGTATAATAAGATATCATACGCATAAAGCGTTATAATATGTGGCTTACCCTCATGTGCTAAAACGGAATCTGAGTATGTCCGCTAGGGGTTCAATAACCAGAGCGAAGAGTAGTGGGGAGAGTGGGCAGCCCTGCCTAGTACCCCCCAGTAGTCCAAGTATATCTGTAAAAGATCCATTAATTCTGATCTTAGCGTATGGTCACATGTAAAGTATTCGGATCCACCTTATGAAGTTTGGGCCGAATCCATAATTCCGCAACACCCCTAACAGGAACGGCCATGAGACAGTGTCAAATGCTTTCCTCATATCTAAGGAGACAGCCATACCTTGGGTTTCTGGGGGAATCGTGGCAATGATTTGGTGGCATCTCCTTATATTCCTTGCCGTAGATCTGCCCAATATAAACCCCACCTGATCATCATGTATCATGTACGGCATCAGTGGTGTAAGCCTAGATGCTATTATTTTGGCCAGGATTTTGGCATCGGTGTTTATTAGGGACAACGGTCGGTATGATCCACAATCCCCAGGGGGCTTCCCCGATTTCAGCAGGAGAGTAATTATAGCTTCCCTGGTGGTCTCGGGGAGTTCCCCTGTGTCCAGAGCCTCCATCCACACAGCGTGGAGCCTGGGAGCCAGCTCACTACTGAACTCTTTATAGAACTCAGCGCTTAGCCCGTCTGAACCCGGTGCTTTCCCGTTGGGGAGAGCTTTTATTGCATCGAGTATTTCGGGTTCGGTGATGGATAGCTCAAGTGTTTCCCTGGTGGTGTCCGCTAACAGGGTCGTGGGAATCTGGGCCAGGTAGTTCTCAATCTCGTCATCTGTTGCAGTGCTTTGCGGGGAGTATAGGTCTTTGTAATAGGCATAGAAGGTCTCCTTCATTTTGTCCTGGTCGGTGGTTACCGTGCCATCAGGCATCTGTATGCATGTTATGGTAGTGGGGCCATTCTCTATGCGTACCGTTCTAGCTAATAATTTCCCCGGGCGTTCCCCTTCCCCATATCTACAGGCTGCAGCTGGTCGATCAAAGTATCTGACCTCCTGTTCTGCAGTCTCGGTGTATTCGTCTAGTTTGGTCTTTAGCTCAGAGTTGATTAGGGGTGACGGAGCGGATGCATATTGTGATTGCAGGGACGCTATTTGGGATTCTAGCCTACTTAACCTATTCCTAATGTCTTTAAGGATTCCCCCCTCTACGGATATCGAGTGACCTCTGATGCAGACTTTGAACGCCTGCCATAGTATAGACTGGGTAGAGACAGAGTGTTCGTTGTTATCGAAGTAGTCCTGTATATATTGTTTCATCGAGGTGTTATAGACCAGATCTTTCAGGGCTGCCGGCTTGAATCTCCAAGGTGGTCTGGAGATGACCCGACCAGGGATTCTTAGTGTTAGCTGTATCGGTGAGTGGTCCGAATACGTTCTCGGGGGTATATGGGAGTCTGTGACCCATGCCATGCTGTCCATGCCATGAGCCATAAGTCTATCCTGGAGTGCATGTCATGGACTGTGGAGTAATAGGTGTATTCCCTACCGATCGGGTCCAATGTTCTCCAGGCATCTTTTAGTTGTAGATCGGCCATATGTAGGTGTATTGCTTGCGCGGCTTTAGTCAGTGTTCTAGCTTGCGTAGATGTGCAATCAAGATGTACATCCGATATTGTGTTAAAGTCCCCGCCACAAATCACCCGGGCTGTCGGGTATCTTGCCAATTTTTCAAACACTGAGGCATAAAAGTCTGGTTGGTCGATGTTCGGACCATACACGTTCAGAAAGACAAATTCTTTATCACATAGGTTGCCATGAAGCATGACATATCTCCCCCCCGGATCGCACTCAACATCTATACATTCAAAGGGCAGTGTTTTGTGAATCAGAATTGCTACCCCTCTAGCCCGGATGGAGTATGTCGTGAAATACTGATGCGAGCCCCAGTTAGGCATCAATTGTCCTCTTTGTTGCGGACCAGTATGCGTCTCCTGTAGGAAGATCACCTTGGCCGCGTGTCTATTGAGGTAGGCCAGTATCTTTCTCCTCTTAATCCTAGATCCAAGGCCCCTTACATTCCAGCTAAGCATATTGATGTTGTCTTTGCCCAAGCTAGCCATTGTCTGTGGGGTGTACAAAGCCATGCAGCCTCTTATAATCTGCCATTGTGGGATGGAATGACGACATGTCTGAAATCTGTGTGCTTTTTCTTGTATAACTAAACCCCGCAACTCCCGTGTAAGTCCCTCCCCCCACCCTCACAGTTCCCCAAACTTCAACTGTGCCATTCGATATCCATCCCTCCCCACCCAACAACATTTCAAGCACCTGCTACAGGGGCGGCTGCGGCGTCTCCAGAGCCCAAGCCAGCTTCACTTATAGGTGTCGTGTCCGGTTTACGCACATTGCTCTCGCACATCCCACTGATTTCCGGGACAGTGTTTCCATAGCCGATAGAGATGTACATACTACTTTAGTGTCCCAGATGCGGGCCTCCAGGGTGGAGGCTTCAGGCATTGTTGTTCCTTTTTCACTTCGAGGACGGAATGAGAATATTTAGGTCTCAGTCTTGTTCAAATCGCCCACACTTTAAGATTGCCCCGTGTTCGGTGGGATATGTGTTTCTATAAAGGCCGCCGCTTCTTCGAGAAATGTAAAAAAGTAGGATTTGTTTTGATGCTGGATTTTGAGCCTGGCGGGGTAGAGCATTGCATATTGAACTTGGCATTCGCGTAGCATTTTCTTGACTCCTGTAAAAAGCTTCCTTTCCTGTTGGACTGCCAAGGTAAAGTCCGGAAAGATGCGGATAACATTTGCTTCCCATTTGAGCTCCTGTTTTTCCCTGGCGGTTTTAAGGATCAGGTCTCTGTCCCTGTGGTTTAACATGCGCGCTATGATGGGCCTGGGATAAGCCCCGGGTTTCGGTTTCGGGGCTAGTGATCTGTGCGCCCTCTCGACTATGAACATCGGTGACCATCCGGGATCACCAATAGTGTGCGGAGGAGATCTTCCACTGCCTGACCGTTTCATGGCGCCTTCTGGAACGCCAATATTGCGGATGTTATTTCTCCTAGATCTCGCCTCCAAATCTGCACATTTGGACTCCACCGTTACAAGTTCGATAGCCATTGTGTATACCGTGGTTTTCAGGGCCTCTAAAGCGTCCTCAGTGCCAGATATCCTGGATTCGGCCTCCGTCATGCACGTGGTTGTCTTGTAAAGTTGTGACTTAATGTTGGCGACACTTGCCGTGATCCCATCTAATTTGTCTGTGAGTGCAGCAAAGCCCTGTTGCATCGCCCGAAAAACAGCCTGGGGGTCCATCATCGTAGCCGAAGCCGCCTGGTTCTCCTGCACCGACGTTTCCTGGTCCGTCACGGGCTCCGCTTCTCTCTGCATCGCGGTCGTGAATTTGTCGATGGTTCCTCTGCCTTTCATGGGCATCGTCCCCGAGATGGGAGATTCGGGTCATCCAGGCGCTCAGTGGGAAGGCTGTGTCGGTTCCACCATGATTCGCTCTGCGCTATATCCGCCGTCGCAACTTTATTAGAGGGGGCAGTCGTTTCTCACTGTCATATATGGACGAATGGAGCGCTAGTTTCGGTGCGCCTACGGTCAGCAGTCCCCGGGAGATGGTGGCCCGCGTAGGCGGTGCGGGAAGGCCCCCTCGGGGATAGCTAGGTGGCGTGCTGGTTGAGGCGAGGGGGGCCTATCTCTGCAAGTGCGGTCCGACCCCAGGGCAGGCCTTCACCCGTCTGGGCTGCTCAGGTTCCCATGCGAAGAAGGCGGCAGGTGGGCAAGTGGGCGATGCACGATATTTGGGGTAGCCGCGGCTTCCTCACGCTGAGTGAACGGCAGGAGCGGCCTGATGGTGCCACGCCGGGGCGGGGCTCCTCTCCCTTCCCGCCGTTCGCCGATCTCCGGGCCGCCCAAAGATCATCCGGGCCTCTATCTCTGGAGTTCCCGCACCGATCAGTCTGAAATTTCGTGTGGGGTATCTGAAGATACTGTCACCCGTTCTCTGCAAAAATTGCAGGTAAGCGGAGCCTGCAAGTTGTCTTTTCTGGCTTTGCGGCTCTGGGTCTAGCCGGAGCTCACACGAGAGCAGCCATCTTCTCTCGTGCGCAACAGCGCCCCCACTACCATGCTGCTATGTTCAGAGTTTGTGGGCATGGGTGTAGGGTCTCCCCCCCTGTCCCGAGAGAACATGCTGTACGGGCAGGGTAGTTTTACTGGTGGGGAGAGGGACATTTCCATTAGATGAGCGAACCAGGGTTGGCGGGCCCACATGGGGGCTACCAATATCATGGTGACTGGTTCCTGGTGCATCCTGTACACTATATTGTTGAGTAGGAGAGTCGGGGGAAAAAGCATAAACAAATTTCCCTGACTATGTTATCCAAAGTCCGTTTCCCTTGGAGCCGTTCTGGGGGCATCTGGAGACGTAGTCTTGGCATTGGGCGTTCTCCTGAGTTACGAACACGACGATCTCTGGGAAGCCCCATTCTGCGAAGACGTTGGACACAATGTCTTCGTGCAGGCGCCTTTCGTATTCTATGGGCAGTGGGAAATCTCTGCTGAGCACGTCTGCCAGAAGATTGAGTTCCCCTGGAACGTGTTGGGACAACAGAAACATCTTGCGTTTGAGAGCCCACATCCAAATGTTTTGGGACAGCTTGGATAGCCATGGAGAGTGTGTGCCCCCTTGTTTGTTCAGGTAATACATGGCTGTGGTGCTGTCTGTCAGAACCAGCACGGTCTTCCCTTGTAGTTGCGTTTGAAAGGCTTTCAGTGCCTTGAACACTGCTAATAACTCTAGCAGATCTATATGGTTGGATGCTACTTGTGGGAACCACACTCCATGCGCTGTCTGCTGAAGCAGGTGAGCCCCCATCCCGTGAGAGATGTGTCTGTCGTGAGAGTGGCTTCCACTGCAGGGGTGGTGAAGGTTTTCCCCTTCAAGAGGTTTTCCCTCAACCACCACTGCAGAGAGAGGACGAGGGCTGGTGAGACAACTACCAGATCTTCCCATTGTCCGCTCGCCTGACACCACTGGCTGTTGAGCCACTCTTGCATGGGACGCAATCATAGCAGCGCGTGGGGAACCAAGTATATGCATGACGCCATCATACCTAGCAGTCGCATGGCTTTGCGTACCGTCACCTCCCGACTGGCTACATATTGAGGGATCTGAAAAAGCATGTTCTGAACCCTCCCATTGGAGGGGAAGACGAGGCCATCCTTTGTCGAGCCCCCAGAAATTGTTTTACTTGACTGGGGACTAGACTGGATTTTTTCTGATTGATACAGAATCCCAGACTGAACAGAAGGTCTACGGTCTTCTGGGTGTTCAAAAAGCATGTGTCGTAAGACTCCCCTGTTATGAGCCAGTCCTCGAGGTAAGGATAAACCGGGACGGAGAGTCTACACAGGTGTGCTGCCGCTACCGCAAGGACCTTTGTAAACACCCTTGGCGCCGAGGCAATGCCGAAGGGGAGCACCTTGAATTGGTAATGCCTGTCCTCTATCATGAACCTTAGATATTTACTGTGCGCTGGCAACATTGAAATATGAAAGTATGCATCTTTCATGTCCAATATTGCCATGAGGTCCCCCTGTTTCAACAGTGGGATAACCTCCTGTAGCGTTACCATACACAACTTTTGAGGTTTTATAAATTTGTTTGCTGGTTGCAGGTCTAGAACAGGGCGCATGGTGAGGCCCTTTTTGGGTACAAGGAAGTACACTGAATAAATACCCTTGTTTACTTGAAGAATAGGGACGGCTTCTATGGCCTCCTTTCCCAACAGCGCTTCCACCTCTTGATTCAGGATCTGCAGATGGTCCGGTGAGAGGCGTCGTGAGCGTGGCGGTCTGAACTGTGGTGGTCGGGCGAATTCCACGCAGTACCCGTGGGCGACCGTCTTTATAACCCACTGGTCTGAAGTTATCGCCTCCCATGCCGTGAGGCAGGATGTTAAACACCCACCAACCGGGATGACATGGGAGGGGACCTGGATCTGTTGGTCATTTCTGACCAGAGGCTGCGGCTCCTCCGGGGTTGGGGCCTCTGCCTCTGCTGCGTTGTTGACCCTAGGTGGGTAGTTGGCTGGGCTTTCTGATGTTTGTCCAGAATTCCAGTTTCCCGTGTTATAGTTGTTCTGATTTGCACAGGACTGCCCTCGAAAGGACCCACGAGAACCGCCTCCCCTTTGGAGGGAAAGTTTCTGAGTTATTTGTTGTAATGATTTAAGAGTCTCATGCTCTCTCTTGGCCATCTCCAGACCATCGTCGATCTCTTTCCCGAAAAGATATGTCTCTTCGATAGGTTTATTAAAAAGGGCAGCCTGTGTTTCAGGCTTGAACCCCTCGGCCACGATGGTGAGAAGTCTGGACCTAGCGGGTTCAGGGACCTCCTGGAGACCCTCTTGTACGAGGTTCCATTGTGCGTCTGCATAACTGGCAAGCAGCGTGGTGTTATTCACTATGCGTGTGTTGTATGCAGCTGCCGAGGTAACATGCTTACCTAAGGCGTACAACCTCTTGGATTCCTTATCCGGATGTGCCTCCCCTGTAGCAAGGGGTACCCCTGCTCATTTCCGGATGGTAGTGACTACCAAAGAGTCAGGGGTGGCGTGGCCTTTTATACATTGAGGGTATGTAGGAGCTGGCCAAAATAGTTTTTCCCCTCTTGGATTCACTGCCCGGGTTTGATTGAGCTGGCGTGACCAGGGAGAGGGCCAACCTTCTCTTAACATAGTTTAGGAGGGGTATGGCTTGGCTTGAGGGTGGTTTCTCCTTGAGAATGTCTTCCACAAAGTCTTGTTCAGGTACCGCCTGCTGAGTGGTGATCTGAAAATGCTCTGCTGCCTTCCTTAAAAAGGCATTGATGGCCATTTGATCGTCCACCGGCGAGGTCTGATGGGCCGGAGTGGTGGGAGGAGAATCCAGGCATAGGACATCGGTGTCCTGATCTTGTGTGGGGAGCACCCATGGCTCAGGCTCCACTTGCTGGGTTTATTCCTAGTTGTCCATGGCGTCCACCTGGACATCAGGGTAGTGCTGCAGGAAGGAAGTGTCTCCTTCCTCGTCGTAGATGTCCTCCATCTGGACCAAATCTTCATGGTAGGCAGAAGCCGAAGGCTGAGAGTCAAGATTGTCCTGCAAATGTGAAGCTGACTCCAAAATAGGGTCATCACAAGATCTCTTAGAGGAAGGTTGCTCAGAACGTGAGACAATCCTTTCTAGACGGTCCATGCATCCTTCAAATTTCTCACTTGTCCACTTAAACGAACCAGGAGGGGCCAAAGGTGGAAAAACGTTGTCTTCCTCTCTTTGGCGTCAAAATTCATCCCCCCGAGTGTTGGACAGAGGCTCCTTACTGTCCTCATAGGCATCTCAAGCACTGGGGCGCCATGGCGTGTCTTTAGACTTGTCTGCGGCACGCTCTATGCAGTTCGACGGTATATTAGGCATCAGCCCAACCGCTGAAGTAATCCTTGCGATACTATCCTCAATCTCTGCCGAATCGGCGTGAGATAATGGGACAGGAGTAGATCTACCGCCTACCACAGCATTAGAGGGCCTAGCGGTAGATTTTTTGCCTGTGGCAAGGTTAAGAGACCTAAGAGTAGATTTCAGGACTACCAAGGCCTTAGGGGGTGCCGGAGTGTCAGATGATCACGCTTCGGTGTGTAAAACCGATTTAGGAGTAGCACCCTTATTATTTGAATGCCCAGTCGCAAGGCGCTGCTGCGGATGTGGGCAAGGCTGCTGATCTATCAGACCAGAGGATTCTGTCGAAATTTCCAGCGGTCCTGTTGGTGCTTTCACCTTTTTCGACGGAACCGTTGAAATCGGTGGAGGGGTTGTGTGTTTTGCTTTTTGTGGTTTTTGTACGCCCCTGTTGCTGGGTGTTGTCCCCGAAGCGATACTTGCGTCAGGCCTAGAAGGGTTGAAGACAGGCGTGACGGTCCTAGAAGCATCCGCCTCAAGGTCGATGACATCCGATATGGATGTCTGGTCATCATCAGCGCCCCTGTCACTTTCTGCGGGTGTGGCGGTGAGGGAAGAGGGTTCCACCCGCGACATACCGTACATGGTCCACTGCTTTACACAGTGCTCCTTAAGGGTCTTAGGCCGAAGGAGCTTACACGCCGCACACCGCTTCTCGTCGTGATCTAGGGGTAGTCAAGAATTACACGTTCTGTGCTCGTCTTTCCATGGGTACCTGACCCTACACTTAGGGCAGAACCTAAATGGAGTCCTTTCCATAGCGAAAGGTATAAACAAAGATGACCAGACCTAGAGGGCAAAGATATGGCCACCCTGACCCCACTCTCCCTACTGTGTAGGCCGGCCTGAGGGCCCGGCCACGTGGATAGCTCAGCCGCCGGATCTTAGGTGCCAAACTCCATTACCGTCGAAACTTCCCGCAGTCTCCGTCGAGGTTGTTGAATCTCCATCGAAGTGACTTAAGGGGAAATAACCGACAAAGTCGGTATAAAGAAAAACAATGTTTCTTATGAAGAGCTCCGCAATCTGAGGGACCTTGGCGCGTGAGGGATTTTGGGTACACTACACGTCATAGTGTTTACTAAGAGCTATTTGAGATCTCTTTTGACCCCCTAAAAATATAGTAAAGATAGAATCAATTGTTTTGAAAAATTAACAGGACGGGTATGGGGAAGCATGGCTAAGAGACAGAGTACGATGGGTGAAAGTATTTAATTGCTCCGAGATGCCTCTGTCACGAAAGAAATAATGGAGACCAAGAACTGACAAAGTAATTTAGTTTAATTTAACCATCTATTTGAATAAAGTTGCAATTTGTACTCCTAGATATTTGATACTATTCAGGCAATTTCATACCAAAGTTGATAGAAATCATGCTTAAGAGTGTGTGGATTAAGTGGGAGAGCTTCCAATGTATTGATAGTTCATTAATAACCAGAAACAGTGGAAAACAAAAGAGGTTATGAAGACTGCAGTTAGGTTTGCTCAAAATATGTTTATTATCATACACATATGCAGCTAGCTTAACCTCTATTTTCTTATGAACAACACCAGAAATGTTGTCATTCTAAAGCAAGAATGAATATAATATGGGATGAACAATGCCCTGAAAATACAAAAGGGGCAAGAAATATGAACTTTAATAAAAATAGAAGTTTTTGGATCTGAACAGAAAAGTTGAATTAGAGTCGGGGGTCTGCAAAATTTGACTCTGTAGATGTTTTAGACTAGTACTCCCATTAGCTCTAGCCAGCATTGTCAATAGTGAAGGATCATGGAACTCGTAGTCCAAAATGTCTGGGGAGCCACAGAATGCAAACCCCTGAATTAGAGAAAAATCCATGCTAATTTAAAGATTCAAATAAGTAAGCCCACTCTACATGATCAAATGCCTTTTCCGGTTCAAAGGCAATTGCTGAAAAAATTTAGTTGAGTTGCGGGTAATAGTAAGGATGTCAAAGAAAAGTCTAGTATTAGCAGAAGACGTATGACCCTTAAAAGCCAGTTTCATCCTATTAGCAATTACCTTCACAAATATTTTGCATTCACAGCTAATCCGCGATATCGGCTGATAGTTTTCTGGAAGTTCAGAGTTAGGGGAAAGTATTAGCATGACTTCATATAAGGTCCCCTTAAAAACATTCAATTTTTTACAAAGAAGGAGAACAGATCAAATAGTTTAGGGCCCAATGTCTGTGAAAATAGGGCATACAAATCTGATGAATGGCCAATTGAACCAGGAGCATTGCCTTTTTTAAGATCCTGAACTGCTTACTCTATTTCATCGATACGAATGGGTCCATTGAAATAACTCAGTTCACATGGAGTGTAAGATTTGTGATACATTTGGTCAAAGAAACAAGTAAAAGTGGGACAAACAGAAACATGATCTAATTTCAGTAAGTCCATAGAGAATTTAGTAAAGTCCTCTGAAATATCTTTGTCCAAGAACACCCTAATTGCATTTGTGTTAGTGATACAAATGATTTTAGAGCTCTTCTTTTCTAATTTAAGATAGGGTGCATGAGCTGAACTCCCCTTATTTGAATTTTGGTAAAATGTGACCTTGGGCCTCATTAGGACCCTGGCGGAGTGGGTTTCCGCCAGCGCTAATCGCGGCGGACCCGTCCGCCGTACTACGAGTTCCCTTAGCGCCATGGAGGTTTTCTCCGCCTGGTTTTACCAGGCGGAGAAAACCATGGCGCTACGGGACCTCGTTGTTAATTACGCCACCGTATTTTACGGTGGCGTAATTAACTCCTTCCCCACTCCCATTATACCCTATGGGGCAAGAATGGGAATGGGGAAGGGCAGAATGGGGATTGGGGATTTACCGCTCCGCCAAGGTCGGAATGGGGCGGTAAATCCGCCAACCCCCATGGCGCTATCGACGGCTTTCCGCCGTGCTTCGCGGTGCATTTAGCACCGCGAAATCCGCCAGGGTCCTAATGAGGCCCCTTGTATTTTGAAATAGATCCACAAGCTGATTTTGTTAAATTGTCTCCCTTCCCCAGCCTTCCTCACACTTACAAACTTCTTCAACAATTGGTGGGGGAATGGCTCCCTTCCCCCAGCCCTTCTCAGCCTTCTGGTTAAGATCCACAATTGGTGAGGGGAATGTATCCTTTCCCCCAGGCCTCCTCAGGCTTTTGGTTCAGTTCCACAATTGGTGGGGGAATGTCTCCCTTCCCGCAACCCTTCTCAGGCTTCTGGTTGACTTCCACTAGAGGTCTCTGGGGTCCCAGACCCTGGTTGGCAGCCCTGGTTCTCTCTCACCAGGGACTGCAATGAGAAAGTATCACCTGGACGTTTCCCAAGCTGCATTGGGTCCCTGACCCTGCTGGGCAGACCTGGTTCCCTGTCAACAGGTACTGCAACAAAGAAGAATGGCCTGGAGGCTTCCCAAGCTGTGGCGGGTCCTTGACCCTGGTGGGCCGACCTGGTGCCCTCTCACCAGGTACTGCGATGAAGAGGAATGGCCTGGAGCCTTTCAGGCTGTGGTGGGTAATACAGGCTTGGTTCACTTACCTGTAAAGCACTGTAAGAACTGTTCAACAAGTCCAGGTTCTCTTTATTTGGATGAGAGTCCCAGACTGGCCAATCCGACCTTAGTTTGATTTTCCCAAGGCTTGGTTCACTCTGCTGCCAAGCTGTAGTACAGCCCTCTGTACTTTTTTGCATTCCTTTACTTGTATTTGGGTCCCAGACCTTGCTTTCCAAATTGTGCCACAGCTTGTTTGAGCCTCCACCGTCTTTCCGACTCCCCACGTACCTCTTTCTGTAGGCTGCATGGTTGTCGAGTCTGTGGTGGTCAGTGGGCTTATTTATGGGACTCTGTAGCCTTCTCTGAGAATACCCAGCTGTGTGGAGACTCTGAGGTCCTTCTCCGTTCTGGGCTAGCGTGGCCTCCGGCTCCTATGCTTCCCGGGTCTCTGGGGCGCCCAGAGGTTTAGTCTGCTCACAGGTTCAGCGGTTCTTCCATCCTGGACCACCCTCAAACTCTCCACTCTTCTCCTTGGCCCCCCCGGTCGGCACCCGTCTGCACTTGGGTTCTTCCTGGCTCTCGCAGCTCCTCCAGGGAGGGCTTGATGCTCCCTCAAGTCCTTCTTTGGTTTTTATCCTGTTATTGCCAATTAATTACCCTGAACCACTAGTCTGGTAAAAGTGGTTCCAATGGTGATTCGGTATTGCTCTGCACCACCTCCTTGTCTCAGTACCAAAGGAGTGTGGGTGTGGAAACTCACTAGGAATCTTCCTCGTCTCAGTACTACATGAGTACTGGGGTGTGGTGACTCACTGGGAATCTCCCTCGTCAGTACTTTCTACATGAACTGCTTTTGCAAAGTACATAGGGTATGAATGTAAGAGAGAAGAGGAGTGAGGTGACTGAGAAGTGGTGTAATGGTCAGAAAGGGGTCTAGGGTTGTGGGATGGGTGGAAATACAAGGTTACCCCCATGTGGTTGTCACTGGTCCCAAAGGGTGTTTCCCTCCCATGAGATCCTTCTGCTGAGGACCACCCCCAGGGGAACTATCGGGTAGCGGCCTCACCTCCTTGCCCTCATGGAAAGGGGCTCCCCCTTCGGAAGCAGTGATGACATTCTGGGATTCGTTAGAGCATCTATCTTTTTATTCAAAACAAATGAGATTATATGAACCCTTAGTTCTGCTTTATAACGATCCCATTTATGAACTACATATGTTTCCTCAACCTAATTAAATTAAATACATTTATGATGACATTTATCACAGGTTGTCTACATTTTTCATCACAAATAAGAGCCTTGGTGTATCTACATTTATTAAGAACATTGAAACTATGCGAGACGTCAAGAGTTGTGATCAGTGGAGCATGATCAGATAATGTAATTCTTCCAATTCAGGAATCAACAACAGTAGCAGTAAGAGATTTAGATCTGCATAAATAATCGATATGCAAATAACGTATTGTGTAGAAGGGAATGCAATGTGACCTGAGCATCTGACAGATTAGCCAAATGCCATCAATCTACAAAACCTCGTTTATAAATGCACCATAACAATTCCTTAGGAGATTTGCTACTTTTGAATATAAACCTGGATTTTCTATCTAAAAAGGGATCCACTTTGTCATTAAAGTTCCAAACAACAACACAATAGGGTGACTTGATTGTACTAGTTGTTTTTTTAGATGAATCCAAAAATATAGGTCAGGATTTGTGGGAGCATATATGTTCGTAATACAGACAGTTTCCGATTCAATCTGTAGTTAAATAAGGACCCATCTACCTTTATCATCTGATTCAATGCGTAGTATTTTGTATTTAAAGCCTTGTTAATTAAAATATACACACATTTTCCCACCAGCACTGGATAATACCTCCCCCAACCCATATTTATATTAATGTGGCTACCTGTTGTCCTGTCAAATGTGTTTCCTCCAGGCATGCAATAGTAGGCTTAAATCTTTTTTAACTTTTTGGGCCTGATTTACAAAACATTTTTCAGTGGGGTTTTCCCATTGAAATATGCTTTTGTACATCAGGCACTTTTATTTTTTATAGGGCTATTCAAACCTTTTACATTCCACGAAATACATTTCAGTACCATTATATAACTAAATAGAGCAATATATTAGTACATGTGTTAAGTCAAGCAATAAATGCAAAATATTTCAGGTTTGTCCCCCCATCGTAAAAACAATAATATAACATATACGTTAACATACTAAGCTACAATAAAGAATTGGAAACAAGGAAAGGGAAACAATCAACAGTTTAACTTAGACCAACATTTTTAACCCACTGTCTAATAAAATAGCTCCAAAAGAATGTGGCAACAAAACAGCAAAGCCTCAAGGACCCAATAGGGAGTGGTGAGCCAAGAGGGAAAAAAAAGAAAAACAGATTGGGAACCAACACCGCTCTACCACTCGGCCAATAGTAAGATAGTTCAATATGGAGGTGCTGAACAGCAGGAGAACTGTTAAATCAGTTCAGTTCAATATGTTTATTTGGATTACCACAAATCCATCAAACCAGTGCAAAATACAAATTCATGATACATTACTTAAAAATCAATTCCAATACAGAAATACATGGTGCTTATGCAGAAAGAATCAGTTCACAAAACAGCTCAAATACCCTTTATAAAATACATAGCTCTTTTTAAATAGGACATCAAAGCACAAGCAACATATGGGGAATCTCCAGGTAAAAGAAAAAATAAAGCAGAACGATGTCTCAAATTAAAGTGTCTAAATATGGGAAGGATAGTGGCCTTTCTAATATCCTTGTAGACAGGACAAAACAAGAAAAAGATGCTATAGGTCTTCCACAGCATCTCTGCACACTGGGCAACTCGATAAATCAGAGAACCCCTTCCAGCTAGCAGTGTTTTCCCTCAACAACACACAGTTAAACCGGGCTCGGGTAATCAGTCACCGTTCTGCCTTTTTCGTGCTCAGAGTGAAGTAAGGCTGACTAAAGCCCACCGGGCTAATAACAGCATGGGCTCTATTCAATGTAATGGACATCTCCTAAAACTCACTCTTCTCAATGGGTTACTGAGGCAAACAGACACTTGCAGTGCTGTAAGTGCTCTGATGGCAAAGGCCTACTCGGGAGGAAGAGTGTAGAAGCATTGTTTTCGGTCAAAATATTACTTATAAAAGAGAGCCAAGGGATGTTATGCAAATTGTCAGCGTCCAATAGAGAAAGTGTGTTGAGCTTGCATTCTCATTTGGCCAAATACATAGTCAAAAAAGGATTGGTGCTAACGTCCATTGGTCCTCTAAAAAAGCCTACTCCCAATTCCTTGTGGACAGCGACATTGGGAGCATACCCCGGAAGTCCCAATAAGTGTATAAAAAATGTATTTTCCTGTATCTGTAAAGCAGACATTTTCGAGCAACTCCCCCAAAGGGGGGCTCCATATAGCACAGCGTTTTTTGTCTGTCTCCTGTAAACTTTTAATATCAGGTCCAGTTGTTGGCCACGGCACAGAGCCATAAAGCGGGAAAGTCCACCCAAATATTGAGTCATCTTCAGTTGTTGCTTACGTAGATGAGCTTGACCCGTTACTTACGCTGAAATTCGGACACCTATATAGTCAAAATCCCTGACCCTCGGAATGGCTGCTCCATTGCAAACCATAGGGTCCATTTTCACAGCCCTCTTCCCTGTAGCATACACTATCAGAGCAGACTTTACGGTATTGTTCTTCAATTCCAAGTTCTTTATATAAGCGCGATAGGCATTGATCAATTTCTGAAGGGCCTTTGGCGTTCTGGCAATCAAAACCGTATAGTCGGCATAGGCTAGGGCGGGAAAAGCCCTGCCACCCACCCTCAGAAAATCTACCCGCGAGTGCATCAGGGCATTGTGTAAACCATTAATATACAAAGTAAAAATGACTGGAGCCAAAATACAGCCCTGACGGACCACCAGGCCAACATCAAAGCAGGCCGTACATTGCCCCTCAGGCCCAGTTCGCACACACGCCCTATTTCCACTATGTAGTTCCCACAGCACAGTCAAGATCTCCATTGGGCACTTCCTGGACTCGAGCATGGCCCACAGCTTAGACCAATTCATTTTATCGAAGGCCGTGCTCAGGTCCATGAATGCAAGATATATAGGCTCACCCCTGCAAAAAACTGAATTTATCACCAATAAATACAAATTCAGTGCCTGTTCCATGGTGCCCACCCCTGGTCTGAAAGTTGTATATAGGAGATGATAGAACATTCCTAGAGCCATGTTTCAATACGCCTCAATAACACTCTCACAAAAATTTTGAAAGCAGTGTTGAGCAGGCAGATGGGTCTATACGAAAGTGGACAAGCGGGATGCCCTTTTTTGAAAATGGGAAAGATGATGGCAGACTTCAAGGAAAGTGGATATAAGCCGGCCTCAAAAAAAGGCATTTAAAGCCACAGTTAACAATGTTGCCCAAATGTCACCCTGATCATGAAATAGTACAGCTGGGATGGCGTCGGGCCCTGGGGCACGGTTACGCGCTTTGTTAACAATGGCCGAGGATTTCTCCTCAATCATAAAACGCAATGAAGAACTGAGGTTC
This sequence comes from Ambystoma mexicanum, assembly GCF_040938575.1. Lineage (NCBI taxonomy): Eukaryota > Metazoa > Chordata > Amphibia > Caudata > Ambystomatidae > Ambystoma > Ambystoma mexicanum. The sequence goes on from NC_090936.1 coordinate 117,232,446, forward strand.
AAACACGGCAAAGAAGAATCCCTGCCATTAAACAGACAAGAGACGTGCTCCACCCAGGCGTGTGCCTCCACATGCGTTCCCTTTGTCCTGTTTGCAATCTCATATACAGGCTTCCCGTTCACAAATTCCCAAAGTTGAAAGAAGGAGTCCTGGTTCAAAACGGCCTCCAGTAAGCCCACCCACACTTCCTCATGCATCTCGGGTTTACTCTTTTTCTAAAACTGCACGACACCATTCTCTTGCCTGGATGATATCATTTTTGGAACGGGCAGGAGATTTTAAAGCCACTAGAAGCAACTTATTTGCAGAGACACAAGCTTCATTGAGCCAACCTTCTTGTTAATCCTAGCTTTCCTCTTGCATTTCTGCACAATACCTTTGGAAAACGCTCCTATCAGTTCCACAAAACTAGTTACTAGTTACTACATAGGAGATGTTACCAAGATTAGCTAGTATGGTTAGAATATGTGGACATTGCTCGGCCAGGATTTTATGGTGTAGGTTGGAATCCACAATTCTAGCCCTGCTAATTCTCCTATTGGACATCATATCAACCTCAGCTTAATTTGGAAAATGATTAGCCACTTTCCTTTACTTACCCACAATCCCCAATAGTTTAAGACTAATAAAATGATGATCATCCAATACTTCATATTCTAAAATCCTATCCCAAACTTGTGTTGAGAGGCAGAAACAATCAATAGTGGCGGATCCCCGGTGATTTCGAAAGGTAGGAAGGCCCGGGAAGTCAGGATGGACGTGTCCATTTACTTGCGTGCATGCCCCTTTCAATAAGAAAGGCAGAGAATTGGAGGCCTTTGGTACAGACCTGAACGTTCTGCATCTCGGGTTTGGGGATTTTGACAGCCATATTCTCACATGGGTCGAAAAGATCATCCGGTGGACCCACACCTATTTTGTGATTAAAATCTCCCCCCAACAGAAAGGCAGTGTTGCTGTCTTCCCTCAGCACCAATTGTTCGTCAATAAAAAAAAAAAGATATTCGACAGCCTTGTGCAGGCTTTTGTAAAAATTAAGAACTGCCACTTACCCCATTACACGATAATCGCAACATCAGACTATATAATAAAAAGCCAGATGTATGTTTGTCCGAAGCCGTCCTGCCCGCTTCGCCTGTTATCACAGCTAGGGAGAGCTGTTGTCTTACACATACAACAATAAGACTTCCAAGTTCAACTTCCAGACAAACAAAATGTGTATTTCAACAATATCACCGCTAGAGGGAGCTGTTGCCTTAATTATTTTAGAATATTTATAAGCATACAACAATAAGACTAAGTTCATCTTCCAGGCAACAAAATGTGTATTTCATGTAATCACCGCTATAGGGAGATAGATGTTGCCTTACGCATACATCAATAAGACTTTAAGTTCATCTGCCAGGCGAATAACAAAATGTGTATTTCAACAATGATAACAGACAATTTGCTGCCGAAAAGGCCCAAGACAGGGATACTACAAAACAGAAATTCATCTGATTAAGCACTATTTCTCTACCAAAATAAATTACCTTTTTTAATGTATGATTAAGGGCCATTTCTCGAACAAAATAAATAACTTTTTTTACAATGTACTTATTCATTATGTAATTATTAATTGTAATATTTATTGGTATGTATTATTATATCAATAATATTGTTCATGCAAGTTTTAAACTTTAACTTCAATTTACTTTGTTTTATGATCTCATGTCTACTTCAAATCATACTGCACGTGAATTGTATTACTCTCACATCCCTCAGCATTATATATTTGAGTCCAAAACCTGTAAGTGGAATCCAAGACAATGAGGAGAAGATCCAACAATTGGCCATGTGTACTATGTTGAACTTTCAACAGATTCAGTGAGATTTTGTTTGAGGGCACCACTGCTCCGCGTAAAAGGAGCAAGATCCTTTACAAAAAATGTTTTATTCTATTAACATAAATAATGTTAAAATACACCACATAATATATTTACACTCTAAAAATGTCTCCCTTTATGCACATTATCCCATGTACACAGGCTTTTCCAATAGTTTGCAAATAATCCATATTAGTCCCAATGATTTTCACCTTGCAATTTAGGGAAATCTTTATGAGGATTGCCACGCCACCAACACATCTTCCCCTGCTATTTGTGCTTGCTGCTACCTGATAGGACACAAAACATTCAAGGGCCCATGTTTCCTGCAGAAGGATCACTTCATAAGTTTTAAAAAATTCAAAATGTCTAGATTTGCAAATTTGCAATGTTCCATGAAAGGAAGCGTGCAACAGAAGACAGGTTCCTTATCCATGCTGGATTTTCCACCATTTCCAAATTGAGAACATCCCCCACCCTCCAAAACTATACTGCTGGGAGGGGAGGGCATGGGGCCCACCTGTCAGTCGATTTTCCTTGATGGTGGAGAGAATTTCATAACAACTGAAAACTGCAACCACCGCTTCAGTGGCTTCCACCCTTCCTGCTCTCTTGGTAGAATGATGCACAGATGATCTAGTTCTTGGATATTAATTTAGACAATTATTTGGGTGAGTTAACGCATTCCTAGAGATAGCCATTGTCTTACGATTCCCCCTGTAGAATATGGGTGGATCAAAATTGGACTTGGTTCGACCCCCAGAATCTGGATAAAAGTAAGCCAACTGGACCAAATTACTAAATAGGGTGCTACCATTGGGTTTTAGACTTCTTCACACATTTGAGTTGATCAAATAACTGACAAGTGATTAGTCAGCAAAAGAAACCACTATGCAGTCACCATCGACTGATTTTACAGTTGGGCCAACCCATCCTACCCTTCTTACGATTAGAATTTCCTGAGGATAAATACTTGGCACCATTAGATTAGAATGAATCAAGTGGCTATCCTTGTTTATCAAGGATACTGTAGATTTCGATCTCGCTCTTGGTAGCCCTGGTACAGCCAATATTACTATGATCAAGGGAGCAGCAGCGAGAGGAACATTTTGTGTCTCTCCTTCTGTACTCGCCAAGCTCGCTGATTCTCCCTTGAAGGGAGTGAATGCTTCTAACAACTTTCCACTTTTGGACTCGGCGGCTGCCTGATGACATAACTCTACCTTCGCTACGGATTTAAGGGTACTAGCCGTCATACCCACAACCTCCAATTGCCCTGCTCCCATACTACCCTCTACCATCACTGATCCCTCTGTTCTATAGGTCATAATATTCCTGACTGGTAGTTCCTCATTTCTCTTCCTAAATTCTCTGATGGAATCGTCCAAAACTGCAAAAGTATTCATAACCCCCTGCTTAAAAGAAAGCAAAAACTCAAGGACAGTTTTGAGACTATTGTCCCAAACCTCATTACCTCCTTGGCTCGAGCCACTCCCGAGCCTAAAGAGAAGCTGATGAATGGGATTCAACTTCTCTTCTAGTAATGCCTTCAACCAGATCTTATCCTCCTCAAGCGGAACTGAGCCGTCTGAGAGGGCCTAGGATGCCCGACCCTGAGTCGACATGCTGTCAATCATGTTGTCCCGCCTCCTCCCCCTGACTTCCGTGATAACCTGCCCGGGGGGATGGATTCATGACCATTCTTATTCCCTGGACTGCTAGGACCATTAACGTTAAGTCTGCTATATCCCTGAAGCCCCAAACAGATACCAAAATACGGCTTTTTTCGATTTTGCAAGCCATATCCTTAAAGTAGAGGTCTAAAGACAACAGTGAATTAGCTTTATTTTTCTCTGGGATTTGTTTATATTTTTTGGCCTTTCTGGTGGCCATATAATCCTTGCTGGCCTTTCTTTTGACCATGTTGCAAAGGCGTGAATCCTATTGCACCCTAGATGACAAAAAAAGAACCGTAAACAAAGTAAGCACAATAAATAGTTAAAACCAATAGACTAATACACATTAAAACCCCAAAGGCACCAAATAATACCGGCAATATATACTTCCAATAAATAAAACCCCAGGTTAAAAATCAGTTTTACTATGTATGCTATGTATAAGTGATCATGTGAAAAATGCAAATGCAATTTCCAGTTTAAAAAGTGCAATATTAAGAGTGCATGCAATATGTAAAAACACAATTAGCAGACAACCATGTGTCAATAAAGAGTGTGCAAGAACTTGAAGGTCCTCCTTGTGACAAATGTGAATGCAATGCAATACGATACCGGGGTGCAAAGGCTGGCAAGTAAAGCCCACCAGAGTGGGGACGGGGCACTCCACGACAGCTTAGGGGATCAATCCTAATCTGTCTCACCCCCCCACCCCCTTTGCTAGATAGTTCCTGGCGTTCCTAGTAATTTTCAGGCAAGAGACAGCCAAGCAGAGCCAGCTGTCAGAATGTCAAAATATCAAAATATCACGTACTGAAAATGTTGAGGCCAAAACTCCCTCCAGCCAGGCCCATTGCCTTCCTCTGAAATACCATCCGCTGACAAGCTGACAAGCAAATAACCTGGCACAGAAGTCTCGAAAGTGTTTACATTGCCTCCTGCGGCAGTTGGCAGTTGCTGGCCAGTTTTTCGCCCTCCAAAATGCAAACTGTAAAGTTGCACCGCCAAAAGAGAAGCAAAGTAGAAGCAACTCTCCCAATACTCTCCCAATAATCCTTAGTAAAACCAGGTGCGCTGCCAAGTGTTGCTGTGTGCTGTCTTGTATGCTGAACGTTAGGTTGCACTGAGTACTCCTGCAATCTCTCCTGAGTTTAACACACTTATTCTCTGCAGCTGGTTGTGGCTTCCAATTAGCAGTAATTAGCTATAGTCAGCTGTGGTAAGGACGTGCCTGTTCAGCGACCAGCGAGTGCTAAAATGACTGGCTTCCTGGCTAGCAGCACAGCATGCACAGCAGGAACAGCAAGAAAAGCCTGCCTCGTTGTCGGCTCCGCTCCTATCAATGAAGGTTTTGTAGGCTCTGAGAGCACTGAGTGTAGCGCGTCAAACCGCCCCTCCTCCTCCGTGCAGCAAACACAACAGCAAGAACAGCCCACCTCGCTGTCCGCTCTGCTCAATTAAGGTTTTATAGACTCTGAGTGCATTGAGTATAGAGCATGAAACCACCCCTTCCCCTCCTTCTTACAGCAAACGTAACAGCAAGAACAGCCCACCTCGCTGTCCGCTCTGCTCAATTAAGGTTTTATAGACTCTGAGTGCATTGAGTATAGAGCCTGAAACCACCCCTTCCCCTCCTTCTTACAGCAAACGTAACAGCAAGAACAGCCTGCCTCAATTTATGAAAGATGTGAAGGATTCTAAGGTTTTTCATTTGAGTTGACAGGCTACTGATTATCTACAGGTTGGGAAACTTCTATATTTTCCATCTTTCATAGAGCATTTCATTTGTTTTAAATGCATTAGGTTGTGCAAGGGATAAACAAGATCATATCTAGCACTCAGTTGTTTCAAGCTAGGATTAAAAGCCAAGAAAAGTATCTCTAGAGACATGTTGCAAAATAAATATTTTATGTCCATCCCAAATAGGTTTAGTGGCTCTTACTTTATCCATTATCATCTGTAACTGTGTAGACTCTAGTAGTAAGCAGATTAAGGTTCTAGGACCTTGTTCATTTTGTGCAGAATCCATATTCAGACCAATGGTATGAGGTCTCTGAATGTTTAGAGATACAGACTTAGGCAAGGCCAGATGTTTGGGAAGCATATTTTCCAAAAAGCTAACAGCCCCCCCAGCCCCACCCCCTCCGAACCTCCCTCCGGAATGCCGATGAGGCGAAGGATTGCATGCCTTCTATTATTTTCCATATGTTTATGTAAGTCGGGGAGTGCAGTTTCATCTAGTTGTAGCTTAATATTAGTAGCATAACAGTTGCATGGCAGGGTCAGATGAAGCGTCTTTAGAAGATGGAGAGTCAATTTTGAGTCTTTTAAAAGCACTTGCAGAAGAAAGAGCCTTTGCCTGCAATGCATTTTTTGAGAAGCTGTCTTAGCTTGGTTCTGGACTTAAAAATAACAATGGCACACTGCTCTGTCATATAAGTGTACCCAAAATGATGTGCTGATTAGCCAGAACATCAGCAGAAAGCTAATTGGTGAGAGGTATTGTGTCTAGTGCAACACCTAGATAGGCATACTCAGATACCTAATTGATTCCTGAGGCTGAGTAACTTAAAAGAGGCACAGCCAGTGCAATAAAATGGTGTCAGTAAATATAAGCAACGCTGTTTAGTATTAGTGAAGCAGAAGCTGGGAACAAGCTATGGCAGGATGTAACATAGACATGCAGAGGTAAATTGTGAGTGACTAAATTCCTCTGAAGTTAGTATTACATACAGGCTTGCATAGCAAAAAATACATTCAGCATAAGAGGGTTAATAGCATGAAGAATTCATCAGAGTTAATGTCCTTAATGACAGTGGCAATCAGCTAATGACGGTTAAGGTGAAGAGACGCCGGCAGCCACCACAGAGGGCGCTCTCCTGCGCTAGTACGGAGCATTGCTAAGATGAGCTACTGACAGGCCTCCTTGCATCATGTTCTAGCTACCTTCTAACAAGGACACAAACATACCACTGTGACGCCCAAAAGAGGCACCAGTAGTTCGGCCTTCACCTACCACATTTTCTACTGCTATTGCTCTCCCATGCTGGCATCATCCATTCAATCTCTCAAGCAACGCGGGAGCTGGTCCAGGCGGTCATCACGCTCAATCACAAGCCACAAGTCCTAAAGTGTATGTTCTGCTTTTAAATGGGATAATGTTCATCAAACAGTGATTGCCGCTCAGAAAGGATTTTTATGTATTGAGAAATGCAACAGTTGATAGTAATGAAAACAATTTATATTGTGTCCCAGAGAATGGCTGCTAGAACTGACAGAGCAGTGACTGCAAACAATTCCAGCCAAACCATCCTTTTAGGTGCCTCAAACTGTAAGTTTGCAAGAAGCCTAAGAAGCATTGAGGAGGCTGCTGGTCATGTGACCAGACCCTGTCACTCAGTTGCTCCGCCCACCACCAGTTTTCATGCCTTCCAGGCAGCTATGTAAGTGACTCCTGGCGAGCTGCCTTCTGGTCAGGTGACCAGGTCCTGTCAATCAGTTCTCTGCCACCACCAGTATTCATGCATTCCAGGCAGCTACTTAAGGACTCCAGGCAGACAGCACTGAGGAGGCTGCTGGTCCACTCAGCTGCTCCACGCACCACCTATTTCAGTAGTCCTCCTTAGGCGTCCACATCACCAGCCTCCTCAATAAAGGACCGATAAAGACAAGGACCTCGCCAGTATCCATTTCAAGCACAAAGCAGTCGCTACGACTACTAACACTACTCGTCAAAAGTAGGGATGTAACGGTATAACGGTATACCATTAAAGATACCGTGAACAACTTAATTGAACAATAATAACCATCACATTGTTTATACCAGTATACCATTTATACCGTTAAGTGTGCTTTTCAATCTGATTTGGAAAGGCTGCAGTAAGCAAGTTCTGTGCAGTATTGGTCTTGCACTGTTGGATGTGCCGTCTCCCGAGGGGGCCTTGTTTGGCAGACAAGAGCATAGGGAAAGTGAGGCCACATTAGTAAATGCAGCTTTGCTGCTGTGACCGCTCTTTCTCTGTGATCAGTAGAGTCTGGTCAAAGATCAGCCGACTTTGCGCAAATTGTGTTGAAAGCTGCCCAGTGCCTGAACCTTTGTGTTCCCCATGCAAAGCTGGTAACGATGAGCTGACTGAGAGGCTCTATAAGCATACTGGAAACTCCATTTCATAGACTCCACCAGACCTGGATTTCATGGGCAAACTAGAACAAAGTTATTTTGTTTCAGGCATTATTTATTTGAAAGGCAGCATACAGATTTGAAACATTTTCACAAAGTCATGCTGCTCCGCGCTACAGGTCAGATCTTCTATGGTGATTGTCCCGATTTTCAATTTGCAATTAGCAAGACCACAGGGACATCACGAGGGTGAGCTGAGCGCCTGAACTGAAAGTGAGCATTTTATTTTTCCTTTTGTTCGTATTTAAACAAATGTAATAAAATGTTCAGTGACTTGCAAAACAGTGGAGCCAAGAGCACTTTGCTTAGCAATCACTCAGCCAGCAGGAGCAGAAATGTATCGATTCAGCCTGGCCCGTCATCATGTGCCATTAGATCAGTAAGTTAAGGTCCTACTGCACTGAGCAAACACACATTGGAACAGCTCTTGCTCTGGCTGTGCAAATTGTAAAAAAAAAAGGACGGCCAGTGAAGTCATGCGTATCGAATTACTCTCCCCAAGGTTTAGATTCAAGGAACTTATGTTTCTCATGGTCATGGATTGGATAGTCACCCAGTTATGTTTTAGCTTAGAATTCTGTGATCTGTATTTTTACACCAATTTGAAAGATGGGGAACTACACATCCTAGAATTCAAAGGGGGGAATGAACTGGATGCCCCTTCTGATGCATGTCCACAAACAACTTTAGCTCTGTAGACCAGGCATGGACTGGCCTTTAGGGCAATAGGCCCATGGCCGAACCAAAAATGCAAAATGCTTGTGTGGGCCAGTTTTTTGTGTCAAAGTGGGGCACTTTTTTGTCCAAAGTGGGCCAGTTTGATGAGTGAATTCACTATGCGGCTAATAGTTTTGACCACTGTTGCTGAATAAATATTCTTTCAAATGTACAATTTGCCTCACATTTTATCAAAATCTCCACCTTGGGTACTGTTCAAACAGTGTCCCAAAAGGAATGAATTCCCATTTGCAACTGTGGGCCACTTTTATGTTGGTGCCTCAGACAATTGTATGCACCAGTCCGACCCTGCTGTAGACTGAGTGAACACTGGGCCTATCAGTGTTTTCTGCTAGTAAATAAACTGCCCACCCCCACTGTCCCCTGTGTAGATTTGCACATTGGCACTACAGTTGTTGCTTCGCTTGATCCTTCACCTACTTGCCTTCTGCATATGGCACTGGACTCAAGCAGGCAGGGCAGATTCTACATTCAATTTGAAGTATCCAGAGCAATGGGGGTGAAATATTTCTTAGGTCTATTCTCAATTTGTGACACCACCCATGAAAGCATTCCTCCCTCTGAACTCGCATCACAAGGGCCCTAATGCACTCAGACCTGGGGAAAAATGTGCTGAGGTGGTGGTCTAAGCCATATTTGTGCCAATATGTACTTTAACTTTGTCATTTTCAAAGTTTTTCTTTTTTGCTACTATCTTTCAAAAGGTAACTGAACATGTATTGCAAGAATCAAGAAAGAAATCAACAACGCCCACTGAACGCTGTCCCTTTAGGATTACATGGTTAAAGGGAACGCTGTCCCTTTAGGACTCCGACATCAGACCCTCATAATGCACCAGGCAGATGGTAAACAAGCTATAGTGATTAGATCACTATGCAACCTTTCGGTGTGTCTGTGTTGGCTATGACATTTTGACAAAAGAAACACAATGACATAGGCTTTGTGACGGCACATGAGTGACTTTTCTCCCTTGAATGGGATAAAGAGTTGTCAAAACAAACTTTGTCGCAGCGAGGGGTCATGATGCCTATGCCGTGTGGTTCCAAAAAAATGCAAGTCGAGGCCAATTTTCAAAGCGATGACCTGTGACTGAGCAGCAAGCTCATTGCTCAAAATTTGCATTTTAACACTTCCACTAGTCACTCTTTCATTCAAGACGATCAACGTGTGAGCGACATGAAAGACCAATTCTGCAGCTGCCTTAGATTCCTGGAGGATCAGCTAAATATGTGCAGAGACAAGTTTCAAAATGCTTCCTTGCTGCAGCTGGAAAATCCTGCCTGCGTATTCGTAAGTTAACTAAAAACATTGACTTAATGGTAAGTTAAAGAACTTCAAATGCAAAAAGGCAATCTAAAAAAAATTATCTTTTTTTTCGGTACAAGTGGTTTCAGTTGGAGCAGTTTTAAATGCCATTCCGTAAACCACACGTTCCTGACACAACATCAATATGTTAGCAATAGGAAGAATAAATACTGTGCCAAGAAGGAAAAGGATTTACTTTGGGTTGGCGGCTTTGGTGGTTTACATATTTATAATGGATAATGTTTTCTAAACATATGAAAATGGGAGAATTCCCTGGTTATATCATTGAATTCACATATAATAAGTCACACCGCGAAAATCACTCATTTCTGCAGGGATTCCCTGCTGCCATTTCAAAGGGTAACATGTCCGTGATCACTGAACACCTATTGGCCCACAATTATACTAAAGGCTGTAACGTAAAGAGAGAAAGTGTGTGTGTATGAGCCCCCCTCCTCCTCTCCACACGTGTGTTTGTGTTTGGTGGCAGCAAGGGGTGGCATTTCAGTGGAAAGTATGTTGAAAATCCCTATTCTGGCCCTGGGTGCCTGATTTTGTTTGTGATGATAAATCTGACAATGTATGACCTTTTAAGAAAATATTTGTTAAGATTAGTTAACTCCACCTGCTATACCACGATAACCATGATATACCGTCATTTGGCAAGAAGGTTATCGTACCGCCATAAAACTAATACCGTGACACCCCTAGTCAAAAGACATCACCATGTGTTTCCTCTCTGCAGAGCCCATTTTCAACCTCACTAAGAATCCAGTGGACAAGCACCATGGGCAGCCCCAGCAAACTATCCTACCGTACCTCATCAATATCGCCCATGCCCCCTCCCACGCCCACAGACCACATGCACCCTCATGCTGATCAATACTCACTTAGCATTCGGTCACCCCGCAGAGATTGCTGACCTCGTCTCGTACAACAACCTTGATGCACTCTTCATCACAAAAACATTGTTTAACCCATAGACCCTAATGTTTTCAATGTCCTCCAACCCCCGAGCTACTACATCCAACATTCCACCAGAAAGGAAGGGCATGGGGTGGAGCTGCAAATATCCACTGGAGCGAATGGCCATGCTTCATCATCCTCTCTCCTATAACAAGCTCATTTGAATCACCCATCTACCATTTCCCTTTATCTCACAAGGAATACATCACATTCCACCTCATCTACAGACCACCTCGAGTGAATCTTTCAATGCCAACATCTCCAGCTTGCTCTTCTCTGCCAAATTACTACACACTAATATGGTAATTTTCTGAGATTTTAAAATCCCTGGGCCTCATTACGAGGTGGGCGGAATGGGATTAATGGCGCCGGTAATGGTGCCAGCACCGTTAATCCCATTCCGCCCTATTACGAGGTTCCCTCGCGGGACCCGGTCTGGACGTCTGGTTTTACCAGACGCCCAGAGCGGGTCCCGCGAGGGGATCAGGGAGCTAAAATCGGGGCCGTTACTAACAGGCCTGTTGTGAGCTCCCTCCCCATTCCCATTGAGCCCTATGGGGGCTCGAATGGGAATGGGGAAGGACCGGGTCCGGGTTCGCTGAAGGAAGAAATACCAGGCCCTCCAAAGTCGAAATCCCATTCAGGGAACCCGGACACGATTTTGGAGGCAGCCATGCCTTTATTAAGGGCATGGCTTCCTCCAAAGTCGTAATGAGGCCCCCTGAGTCTAACAGTGACAAGCGTACTCGAAGCACGTTTTTCACACTGACCCGTCCATGGACCTTAAGCAAATTATGCTAAACCCCACTCAACACAAGGGCAATACCCTAGACTTAATCCTTACATCATTCCCCCTCATCACCTGGTCAGACACTTTTCCACTCAATCGGTTTGACCACACTGTCATCCCACTGTCGATCACCCACTCAACCATGGCCCACAAAGGTCAGGCTAAACATGCCCTCAGTCAACACGACTCATTCAAAACCTTCCAAGTCAATGAGCTAGAAGCAAACTATGGAGACTGCCCCGCCACAGGGAATGTCTTGGTCTTCCTAGAATTATTCAACAACTCCTGTATGAAACAGGTGGACACTACTGCCCCCCTAAAAACCTTCCATGCAAAGACCAAACCATCCGTTCCTTGGTACACCCGTGAGCTCTAGAGAAACAGTGGTGCAAATAATGCAAACCCAGAGATCTCACTAACGACCAATCTCAGCATGCAAGCCATAGGATTCTGATTATCGGCGCCCAAGCGGATTACTATTCTACCAATGTTGAAGCAGCGTCTAACAGGAGCAAATCCCTCTTTGAAGTAGTAAACCATTGCACTAAAATCTCACCCAAACCCGAGTGCCAGCAACTCTGGTAAAATGAGACAGAATCAAGAACGTTTTTATTGGAAAAATAGAAAGAATCTGACAGATAATCGAACCTCCCATAGCCTAAGACCCCTTGCACCTCAGCACGCTGTTAGGGAGAATTCTCTGTAAGGCTAATTTCCCAAACCTAGTGAGTCCCCCAGCAGCTTTGCTGGATTTTTGGGGTTTATTTATTTCTCTCCTGCTAAGAGTGAGATTCTTTTGCTCCCACTCTTAGACATGCTTTGAGGTATTCCTTTAACTTTCCATGTGTTTTATGGGCTATGGGGTCTTTCACTCCATAGGCTCTCATGTGTTTTTTTGATGTGGGTTACACAGCACCCTCCGTGCCGTAGCCCAGGGGTGTCGTAGCAACCCCCCAACATAGACTCCATACCCTGGGACTGACTACTGTCTCCCAGGGCATGTAAAGTCACCATTGGCTTTGCTAGTCCCAAATTATGACCAGAAACCAGTACAAACCATCATATTGTGGACGTACTGGTCGGGGCAATTCGATTGCCCCGGGGTCTGTTGTTCAAGGGGGCACGTCTCCGTCCCACCTGATCGAGTTTTGGCTGGTGGCAGTGGATACTACTTTTTATATTGGACCGCGAATATATGTCTATGGGATTTTCCCATTGTTCGAGGCTACCAACTTTAATTATTTCATTCTTATAGCCTCGAACATACTGCCAGTTTATTTATTTAATATTAATTGGGTGGTTGGTATTTTTTGCCAGAACTCGATTCTAAAATGGCGTTTGTGTTCTCTTCTGTGACTCCAACCCAAGTCGAGCCCTTTGTTCCACTTTTTGGCAGGCTTCTCCATAGAAGCCTCCAAAAGTGGTGCCACTCTGTCTGGGTACCACAGGTGTGTGGGAGGGGGTTTAGGCACCCTGGACTGAATTACCTTGTTAACTCCAGTCGCACTCTTGTGTGATTGGCCCAAGTTAGCATGTTTGATTCACAGCTAGGCTGAGTGAATGGGGGTGTGCTGCATAAAAGCAGGGCTTTGGGGACTGGAACTTCAGAAGTCGCCACAGGACCTAAGAGAGTCACAGTACAGCCTCCACCTTTGCCCGATCCGGCGTTGGAGGCGAGGATAAGAGTTCCAGATCAGCTTTAGCATTCAGGTAAGGAACAAGTTACTTACCTGTAACTGTTGTTCTCCAGCATGGGTCTGGCATGGATTCACATGCTCATGAATATTCCCCGTCGTCAGGCTTGGAATCCTCGATAAAGAAAAAATCAGTATCAGTTTCGTTTCTGATCTGTCTTTCGTAGTAGTAACCAATCACTGATCTCTGCGTCATACTGACCACAGCCAATGACTGCCCTCTACCTAAGCCCCGCCTCTGGCAGCCATCTTCAGATTTGGTAGCACGTGAAGAGGCAGTATGACCAAGTGAAGAGCCGCAGAGGGGTAGGCGGGAGGGTTCGCATGTGAATCCATCCCAGACCCATGCTGGAGAACAACAGTTACAGTTAAGTAACTTGTTCCTTCTCCAGCATGGGGTCTGGCATGGATTCACATGCTCATGAATATAAGAATAAATAGCAGTACACACATGCACAACCAAGGGGGGTGGGAAAAGGCTCAACATTAAGCAATACAAAAAACTCAACATTAAGCATCTCTTACCTCCTCACCAGGCTCACCTTAAGCGAACAGGTTGCGCAGCACTGCTTGGCCGACCCTGGACTCCTCCCTGGAATCGCGATCGACGCAGTAGAATCTCGTGAAGGTGTGCGTCGACCTCCATGTAGCAGCCCTGCAGATGTCCAGCAGGGGCACACCAGATAAGAACGCCGTAGTAGCAGCGATCGCTCTGGTCGAATGGGCTCTCGGACGGCCTGGCAGCGGTCGGTTAGCCAACCGGTGGCAGTGCATGATGCAGCCGGAGAGCCATCTGGAAATAGAAGACTTCGAGAGAGCCTTCCCTTGATTCACAGGTCCAAAGTTCACGAACAGCTGTGATGTCCTCCGGAAACTCTTCATGTGGTCCAAGTAGAACTTCAGCGCTCTAGCCACATCCAGCGAGTGCAAAGTCCTCTCGGCCGGCGACGAAGGAGACGGGAAGAAAACAGGTAACAGCAAGGGCTCGTTAAGATGGAAGTCCGACGGCACCTTGGGCATAAAGGAGGGGTGCGTCCTAAGCACCACCCTTGAGGCATGGAAAGTCAAGTACGGTGCTTTGCAGGATAGGGCCTGGATCTCTCCCACTCGTCATGCGGAGGTAATGGCCACCAGGAATGCAGTCTTCCACGACACAAACTTCATCGGTGCGGAGTGCATCGACTCGAATGGGGGCCCCATGAGCCTGGTCAGCACCACGTTAAGTTCCCACGCCGGGGCCGGGGCCTTCACCGGCGGGAACGACCGGAACAGTCCTTTCATTAACTCTTTTACCAGTCGATGGGACCACAGGGACGTCCGTCCTGTGGTTCTGGTATATCTGGAGATCGCCGCCAGATGAATCTTAATGGAGGCATGGGCTAGCCCAGCCTTTGCCAGCGATAGCAGGTACGGCAGCACTTGAGGGGCCGTAATCCGTAGGGGGTTGATCTTCTGTGCTCGGCACCAGATAGAGAACCTCTTCCACTTATGACCGTAGCATTTGCAAGGACCTCTCTGCAATCGGCCGGTATATCGTAGCCTCCAAACTCTAGCGCTGCAGGAGCCAAGCCTGCAGGTTCAGCGACGCCGGGTCGTGGTGGAAGATGGCGCCTCCTTCTCTGGAGAGAAGGTCCGCGTCCGCCGACAGCTTGATGGGAGGGGACATTGACAAGTCCAGAAGGTCCGGGAACCAGATCTTCCTCGGCCACACCGGTGCGACGAGGATCATCCTGCAGCGGGACCTCTTGAGCTGGCTGATGAGTCGAAGCAGCAACGGCAACGGAGGGAACGCATACAGGTATAGGCCGTCCCAGGGGAATGAGAACGCATCGCCCATGCTTCTCGGCTGGGGAAACCTGCTGGCGAACCTCTTGCACTTCGAGTTCGTCGCTGTTGCGAACAGGTCGATTTGGGGTTTGCCCCATCGTCGGAAGAGTTGATCCACCTGATCCTGGCGCAGTTCCCACTCGTGACACGCGCGCAGCTCCCTGCTGAGCGAGTCGGCGATGGTGTTGCTTTCTCCTGCCAGATGGAAGGGAACCAGGAACATCCCCTGGGCGACCGCCCAGTGCCACAGATCCTCTGCCTCCTTGGATAGGGCTGGGGATCTGGTGCCTCCCTGCTTCCGTATGTAAAACATTGTCGTGGTGTTGTCCGTGAAGATCCGCACCACCTTGCCCTTGAGCGACGGGAGGAACGATTTGAGAGCCCAGAACACGGCTCAGAGTTCCAGGACATTGATGTGCAGGAGCCTCTCCTCCGGGAGCCAGAGGCCTCTTGCGTGGAGATCTCCGTTGTGGGCGCCCCAACCTTCCAGGGAGGCGTCCGTCGTCACCGTCTCCTGGTACGCCGACGTCTGAAAGTCCTTGCCCGCCGTGAGGTGCGCTCAAACGCCCCACCACTGAATCGCCCGCCGGAACACCTTGTTGAGGGGGACCCTGTCTTCGGAGGTGCCCGTCGCCTGCATCCAACGGGCGTCGAGAAATTCTTGAAGAGGGCGCATCCGTAGTCTGCAGAGGCGCACCAGGTAGATGCAAGAGGACATCATCCCCAGGAGGGACTTGATGGACCTCACCCTGGCCACGTCCGTGTCTAGCAGGCGCTGCACTTTGCCTAGAATGGTCTTCGTCCGTTCTTCCGACGGGGCCGCCAGACGCCTCACTGTATCGAGCTTCGCTCCCAGAACCTGCGACGGCACCAGGTGGGACTTTGCGTAGTTTATGGCGAATCCCAGGTCTGTGAGTAGCTGGACGGTCCTCGCAGTGTGTTCGACGGTGAGTTCCCTCGTCCTTGAGCGGATGAGCCAGTCGTCCAGGTAGGAGTAGACGTGAATCCCCTGCAGGCGCAGCCGCGCCGCCACTGGTGCTAGGCACTTGGTAAAGACCCTGGGGGCCGACTTCAATCCGAACGGCAGTGCTCTGAATTGGTAGTGGCGTCCCTGAACGACGAACCTGAGGAACTTTCGGTGACTTTTGAGGATGGGAACGTGGAAGTATGCATCCTCCAGGTCCAATGACGATAGAAAGTCGCCTTCCTCCAGCTGTCCCAGTACGTGCTGGAGGGTGACCATCTGAACTTTTGTGATCTGATGTATTTGTTCAAACGACGAAGGTCCAGGATGGGGCGCCAGCCGCCCGTCTTCTTTCTGACGAGGAAGTACCTTGAGTACACCCCGGACCCCCGGAGCCTCTTCGGGACAAGCTCGATGGCGCCTTTCCTGAACATCGCCCGACTTCCAACAGCAGTTGCGGGACGTGATTTTCCTTCCTGGCCACAGGTGGAACGTGAGGGCACTTCTTCAGGAATTCGATAGAGCGTCCTCTTGCCAGGGTATCTAGCACCCAACGGTCGGTGGAGATGGACTTCCACGTGCCGACGAAATTCGTCAGCCGGCCTCCCACCGGGCTGCTTCGGTGGGGGCCCGAGACCACAGCCGGTTCAGTCCTGCTTGGAGGTGGTGACCTTGCCACCCTGGCCACCTTGCCGACGGCGGCGAGGCGCTCCCTGCTTGCTGCGACCCCTGTAGGCCTCCTGAGACGAGAAGCGTGCCGCCTGGCGGTAGGACGACGAGCCACCGCTGGATCCCTTGGAGGCACCCTGTCTGCCTCCGGAGCTCCGAAAGGGCCGTCGTTGCTGAAGGGCTCCTAGGGCACGGGCCGTCTCTGTGTCCGTTTTTATGGCTTGGAGGGATTCGTCCACCGCCTTCCCGAACAAGTTGCTGCCGTCGAACGGCATGTCCAACACCCTGGTCTGGACGTCCTGACGGAAGTAGGTCGCCCGGAGCCAACCCCGTCGTCATAGGCAAACACCGTTGCCCAGCTGGCGGAACCCGGTATGGGCAATATCGGTTGCCACTGTTATGGCGTGGTCCGACGCCACCTCGCCCTCTTGCAGTATTTCCAGGGCCTCGGACCTCTTGTCGTCCGGCAAGAAGTCCAATACGGGGGCCAGCTTAAAACGGAGCTCCCTGTCGTAACGGGCCACGATCGCCAGGGCGTTGGCCGCTTTGATCGTCGTCGCCGCCGACGAAATGACCCGCCGCCCCATGGCGTCCAACTTCTTTCCCTCGCCGTCCGGCGGGGAATTCGACGTCGAGGCTCCTGACCCCGCCGCTTTCTTCTTCGCTTTCTTCTTCGCCGCCGCCGAGACGACCGAGTCTGGCGTTGGCTGGGCCCTGAGGCACAGGGGAGCGGTTTCGGGGACCCGGTACTTCTTCTCGTACCGGTCCGGTTTGGCTGGTGCCGTGGAGGGGTTTTTGAGAACCGACAGGCCCTCCTTCCAGATGTCATCGATTAGAGGCACCGCAATGACAGTCTTCCTCTTGGCCTCCCGGCGCTGATAGAGGAAACCTTCCTTTTTCTGCTCCTCCGGGCAGAGCTGGAACAAATGGCGATCATGGCGTGGAATGAGCCAATCTCGTCGGGCGGCGAGGCCCGTGCGACGGGAGATGGGAGACCCGTTCCGTCGTCGTCGCCCTCAGAACCCGTCGTCGAGCCCAACGCACCGTCATCTCCCGACTCGTGGGAGGATGAGGAGGGAACTGTAGGCCTTACGAGGGCGAGCGGAGGAGAGGGTTGGGTCCTCCGTGGTTTGTTCTGAGGACTTCCCGACGGGCCAGGTTGCGGGTCCTCCGGCCTGGGCCGTGGGAATCTCGTCCTTATCTCAGAGCATAAGGACTGGATTGCAGACAAAATGGCCGCCGAGCCATCCTGAGGCCTAGGTTCCGGCCGCACCGGAAGGGAAGGCTGCTCTTCCTCGCCATCGTCGTCTTCCTCGGTTATCTCCCGAGGATCTTCCTTACGGGATCGAACCTTCTCGAATTGGACTCTGAGGCTGACTCCGAGCTCGAGGAGGCTACCGTGCCCCCCCTCGCTTCTTCCATCATGGTGGCCACGACGATGGGCTGAAAAGAGGATTCCCTCCTTGGCGGCAGGGAAACTCTAGTCCCGGAGGCAGTCTCCGCTGGCGGGGTCTCTGCCGGCTTGGCCAGAGTCGCCGCAATCGCCTCGATAGAGGCCTTTGCCTGCTGGGTAGGGGCCTTCACCACCTTAGGTGCGTCCCGGGCCTTCTCCTTCGGGGGAGGGGCGACGCCTCGCTCCCCCTCTTCCAAGATCGGAAGGGGCTTCTCCCGAAGCTTACCCGGGGTCTCGGACTTCCTCTTCCCCGAACCGGAGCGCTGGCTCGTGGTTGACGGTGCCGGGGAAGGTGCGGCCTGCCTGGCGACCGAAGAGCCCGACCTTTCGGCGCTCCCGGAGCCAGCGGACTCGCGGCGCTTGGCCTGGTGTTGGGCCCCCGTCGCCGGGGCGCCCGCACAGGGCTTAGAAGCCCGCTCAGACACTTTCTTCTTCTTCTCACCCGTTGAGCCCTTCTCCAACCAGCTGGCGAGACGGGATCGACGGTCCCTCATGGTCTGCTCCGACAAGTTCTTGCAGAACTGGCAGTCCTTCTCTACATGAGTCTTGTCCCCATGAGGACAGTAGAGGCATTGTGAATGTTCGTCTTCCTTAAACACTTTCTGCAGCCCGCACCTAGGGCAGCTGCGAAACAGCTTGGGTCCGGGCGACGAACTCGCATCCTGGGCCATCTTGAAGTAGGCCGCAAATCTTCTGGAATCCTCCAAGAAGTTGATTCGACGAAATCTTCACCCGTTGAGGGGCGTAGGAAAATCCTGCAACGGGTAGCCGTTAACGGGAGTAGAAACGGTGGAGCTTGAGGCTCGATTAACCGAAAAAATGTGAAAATTCACCTGAAAAAGCGCGAAACACGCAGTAAAAGCTCGACAGCTAAGCACGAGGACTCCCAACACTTGAACATGCGGTAAAAATCTGAAGATGGCTGCCAGAGGCGGGGCTTAGGTAGAGGGCAGTCATTGGCTGTGGTCAGTATGACGCAGAGATCAGTGATTGGTTACTACTACGAAAGACAGATCAGAAACGAAACTGATACTGATTTTTTCTTTACCGAGGATTCCCAGCCTGACAACGGGGAATATTCATGAGCATGTGAATCCATGCCAGACCCCATGCTGGAGAACTACAAAACTCAGTCCATATGTTTTTAGGGCGAGCATTCACAGGCACTGTGTTGATATAGTCCTCCTCACACACCTGTGTCCAAGTAAGAACCTTAAGCCACATTTCTAGTGTAGGGGGGGATCGCCGCTTCCAGCACTGCAGTATGCATCTCTTGGCCACTATGGCTCCCATGTTCAAGAATTTTACAACCCGTCTAGCCAGCCCCCTCACCCTCCCACCTCCCAAACAACACCGCCAAGGGGTTAGGATCTATCCAGAATCCCACTATCTCCGAGAGGGCTTCTAGCACAGCTTGCCAGAACGGGGCCAATGCCCTGCAGGCCCAAAACATGTGTGCGTGGTCCGCCTCGCTGGATTTGCATCTCTGACAAACATGGGGTTGATCCCGTGCGAACCTCCCAACCGCTTGAGGAGTGTAGTACAGACGATTAAGGAGTTTGAATTGTATGCATCTAAATCTAGAGTTGAGGGAAACCACATTTTCACCCACATCTCGTCGGTGATTACCAACCCCAGTTCCTGGCTCCAGGCATCACGAACCTTGCAAGATGGTTCTGCAGAGCGCTCAATCAACATTCTATAAAGTGCGGATACCATGCCCCTACCCCCGCTGAATTAGCAATGTAGCAGATTTCAGTGGACTCTGGGGGTTCGTCCGGGTATGAGGGCCACATGTCCTGCACAGCCGCTCTGAGCCTAAAGTATTGCAGCAACTCCAGTGGTGGGCCTGAGTGTCCCGGCCTCCATGTCTGCGGGGTGATGAATTTCCCCTCGAGGAAGAGGTCAGAGAGCGCCCAATACCCCAAGTCCTGCCAGTGTTGCATGAGGAGCCTATCCTGCGTGGGGGCAAGGCCTGAGAATGACCATATGGGAAGCCATTTATAGTACGGACGGAGGTTAGAATGGGGTTGCAGCATATGTGTCCATGCCCTGATAGTGGTGGACACTGGATCCGCCAGGGCGTCAGACTGGTACGAGTGGAAGAGGATCAATGACATGACATTTATCTCCTCAGTTGCCAGGATCTCGAGTTTGACATGCATAGGTGGGTCTTGGTGTTTGTACAAATGAGTTGCATGTTGGGCCTGTGCGGCTATCCAGTATTGTGTTATGTCCGGCGCATTGAGTCCCCCTTTCTCGTATGGTAAGGTAATATGCTGCCACTTCCTGCGAACGGCCCCAGCATGCCACAGGAACCGGGCGAACCTTGCGTGCAAGTTTGTAAAATAGTGCTTCCCGGGCCAGAGTGGGACGTTGGCGAATATGTATAGGAGCTTTGGAACTATAATCATTTTGATTAGCGACAGTCTTCCCGCTAAGGACAGGGGGAGATTACACCACCTCTCCATTTTTGCCTCCGCGCAATGCGCTGCAACACTGTAGTTGTCGAGATGTGGGAATTTACCAGGACTCTGGCCACTGGGTTCGTGTACAGTAGCTTGATATAGGAGAGCATGCGTGGGCCAATTCCCATCTTTTCCAGCACGGCCCCACAGGTATTGCCATGACACCATGTCGAACGCCTTTTGGGGATCCAGTGTCACCATAACCGCATTAGCGTTAGGGTCAATTCTAGACATGACGTTGAAGAGGCGTCGGATATTTAAGGAGGTAGAGCGGGCAGGGGCAAAGCCGCTTTGGTCTGGGTGAATAAGGTACGACATGATGGGAAGGAATCTGTTCGCAATTATCTTGGCGAAAATGTTCGTGTCTGTGTTCATAAGAGAAAGAGGCCTGTAGGAGCCATATTCCTCCGGGGGCTTGCCTGGCTTTGGGAGTACAGTGATTAAAGCCTTGCGCAGGGACTGAGGGAGAGTGGCAAGACGGAGGGACTCGTCCCATACTTCATGCAAACGTGGGGCCAGTGAAGCGACATGCTCTTGATAAAATTCAGCGGTCAGGCTGTCCGGTCCGGGGGCCTTGCCTTTTGGGAGGGCGGAGATAGCCTCAGTGATTTCATCCATGGAGATGGGAGCGTCAAGCTGCTCTTTGGTGGCGGGAGATATAGAGGACATGGGGATATCGAGGAGACAATCCAGATCCTGAGGACTGTGCTCATTCTGAGGGGCATAAAGGGTTGCATAAAAGTCAGAAAAGGCCTCCAGAATGGGTTGATCAGCCCAGTGACGTACGCCGTCCTCGCCCCTGATGGTATCAATACGGGTTCTGCCCCCCCTCCATCCGGGCCAACCTGGCCAGAGTTCGACCGGGTCTTTCCCCCTCGCCATATTTGCGAGCCGCAATGGGTCGTGCATAATATCTTATTTCCCTAAGGGCATGCGCCTCGAAGCTCTCCAATTCCGCCCGTATCTGTGCCAGCTTGGGCGGGGAGGGAGCAGAGGCGTATTCACGCTCTAGTTCCTTGAGTTTTGATTCAGATCTTTGTAGAGAGTTTGTGATGTCTTTCAGGACCCCTGCTTCCCCAGAAATACACATCCCTCTGATGTACACCTTGAAAGCCTCCCACCAGACCTCGTCTGTTGTGTCATGACGTTTATTGGTGTCAAAAAAGGTGTTGATGTCCGCAAGGATGTCGGCCTTGAAAACAATGTCATGTAGTGCCTCAGATTTGAAGCGCCAGCCGGAGTGGCGCGGTAGTGTGTGTTGTAGGGTAATATCGAGTGTCACTGGGGAGTGATCTGAGAGTGTGCGTGGTAAGATCTGCATGCTGAGGTTCCTCCCCATCAGCCCGGCTGACAGGAGAAAGAGATCGATTCTGGAATGGCTGTCGTGTGCAGAGGAATAAAACGTGTATTTCCTAGCTATTGGGTTGAGTGCTCGCCAGACATCTATTAGGCCAGCTGGACCATGTGTGCCTGGAGCCGACGGGCAGCCCTAGACAGTGTCCTATGTGCAGTGCCCGATCTGTCTAGCTCAGTGTTCAGTATGAGGTTCATGTCCCCCCCCCCAGATAACTGGGATCCCTATGTATCTCGAAAGTAGGGTATTGATATCATCGAAGAAGTCGGGGGTGTCTAAGTGTTGACCAGTAGGCATTCCTTGTTAGCCAGCAAGCAGTGTAGGATCACATATCTAACCTCTCTATCTATGTGGCTAGTACGTAAGGAAAACTCCACTGATTTGTGAATTAAGGTTAGCACTCCCCTGGATTGAGAGGAGTACACTGTGTAGAATTTATTGGCTCCCCATGCCGGCGCCAGGGAGGCGGAAAGGTGCGCAAGTGCATGGGTCTCCTGCAACAGAAGAATATTGACCCCATGTCTCTGGGCGTATGCAGTTATCCTACAAGCCTTGGTGAAATTACTGAGCCCCCGCACATTCCATGACATTAGCCTAATAGCCATGTTACAAGCTTAAGGAACATCCCAGCATTGCGTAGCATTGATTGTTGACCATGTAGTAATCTTTGATGCAGGGCCACCGTCTTCCTCCCACCAAGCCATATGCTCCTTGCCATTTTCACAATAACGTCCCTCAAAATTACCACCCCCTCCCTCACTGCCCTCCCCAACCAAGCAGTGTATAAGACCCCAACCCAATACCTTGCAGGGGCGCGCCCTGCGGAACAGGGACGCACCCGGCTGCGCGCCCAACTGGGGCGCGTACAACGGCCGTAACATACCAAACTCGGCATTGCAGCTACAACGGGGGTCGCTGTTGCCGTAAACCCAACTTGAATGTGAGATTGGTGCAGCGCACCGTGTATTATGCAGCAGTAACAATTAGTACATTACAGGGAGCTTTAACAATAGGTTACTCTTAGCAAAGGATAAAGATGATGCGATGTTCATAAGTACCACAAAGGAAGCGTAAACGGGGCGCTTAAATAGCGCCCACGGCGGCCCACATGTATGGGTCAATGTTCACCTCTTCAGTCACCCGCAGCAGGCTCCTCGAGCGGGTCGGGGAGAGGAATGTGGGCCTTGATGAATTTCACTGCCTCCTCGAGTACCGTGAAGAAGTACAACTTGTTGCGATGAGTAAGCTTCAGGCGTGCCGGAAATAGCATGGCGTACTCAATTTTCCTCTCTCTTGCAGTTTTTTCACGCCGTTGAACTGCCTACGCTCCATTTTCACACCCATGGAAAAGTCTGGGAAAACTCTAATGGTTTGGGATTCAAATTTCAGTTCCATTTCTCCCGGGCCAAACGTAGTATGTGGTCTCTGTCCCGAAAGCTCAGCACCTTGGCAATGATCGGCCTGGGGAAGTCTCCCGGTTTGGGACGCGGGGCAAGCGCCCGGTGGGCGCGTTCAATCGTGAAGAATGGGGAGAGTTGGGGGTTGCCCAGGAATTCTCTCAGTAGATTCTCAACTGCCTGCTCCATCTTCCCCTTTAGTGCAGACTCCGGGACCCCCACGATGCAGAGATTGTTCCGGCGGGACCTGGATTCCAAGTCGTCGCACTTTGCCTTGACTTGCCTCATATCCCGCACCAGTTCAGCAACAGTGTTTTGAAGAGTGTGCACGCCATCCTCGGTGGCCCCAATACGTGGCTCGGCCTCCACCAGTCTGGTGCCGTGCTGGTCCAATTTGGCTCGCATAGAAGCAACACTTGCATTTATGTCGTCCAATTTTTCATGAAATGAGGCAAAGTTTTTCGCCATAGTTTCCATCAGGGTGGTGAAGTCAGGCTGCGGGGATCCGAATGGTGGGTCAGAGTCGTCCCGGCTCAGAGGTGACCTCTCCCTCTCCTGTCTGGGGAGCGACTTAGCGTATTTGTCCATTGCTCCCGCCTTGTCGGTTCCGCGTGATTTACTTGGCATGCTACGGGAGTGCAATGAAGCACCACGGGGCACCTCCTGCCAATTATTAGGACCAAAATCTTTGGGCCCCTTAGGTGCAGTAGTATCGGGACAGGCAGGGGAGTCCCACCCCTCCGCCAGCGGGAGTCTAAATTCGGTGTGCAGGTAGTGCTGAAATACTCACCAGGCGACACCGTTCCAGAGCAGGATCACAGGTCCCGGTAGTTGCAGCGGCAGAGAAGGATCGGGCGGAGGCTCAGACGTAGGCTGCAACTCCAGCACCCCGTGTGGGCGGCCCAGTGTAATCAGGGTAGGCCCCAAGGTGGTGGGACCGCAGTGGGACCGCAGTGGTAGGGCTGGGTCCCCAGCCGTTCAGTTTATCGCCCCAGGGCTACAGTTCCACAGCAGTTGGCGAGTATAAGGGCCTCAGAGCCAGAGGGGGCGCTGCACCATAACCGCAGCCCCCAACCCCCTCACCCACATGGGCGTAGCTCGGATCTTTCAGCCACGGGGCAGCAAGCAACTAGGAGGCGCACAGGATAGGAACCGCTTCAGGCGTCGGTCAGCCCAGAAGGAGAAGCTCGGGAGGAAGGCACCGCCCGGGCAGTTCGTAGAGGGTCAAGTGTGCAGGTGGCAAGGCCAGGAAAAAATATAGTCCGCCGCTTCCGCGGCCTCCGGGGGGCCTCCCCCTTGACGATGTTGCGTGGCTCCGCAGGACACCAGAGGTAGGCAGCCGCTCCACCAGGTTTAGGAAGTCGCAGTCACAGCAGCACGCTAGGGCCGAGCCCGCCACAGCGTCACGTGGCACGGCAGGCCTCAGTGAGCGAGGAGCCGGGTCGGGAGGAAAATGGGTCCTGGTCAGTGAAAAAGTCACGGTTTTCACCACGACTTGGATCAATATGTCGCTCCGAGGGCAGCCAAGACGATGAGCTCACCCCCAGCGACGGATGGTACAGGGAACCGCTTAAAAGCTAGGCAGCCATCTTGCAGGCTGCTCAACAGCGCCCCCTCTTCTGCGCAAATTTTAACCCTAACATCTGTCGCCGCTCAGAAAGCAAATCTTTCAACAACCTATACCTTCCCTGTTCCCTCCTGCTCAGTCCATATTTATTACTCAAAACGTCAAAGGAAACCATCTCATCATTATCGCTCCAGACATCTCCAATCATCAAAACACCTCTATTCCTCCAACTTCTCCAATATAACATTTTATTATTAACCTGCAACCCAGGATTACACCATAAAGAAGCTTCTTTATCCATATGCAACCCTTGACCATTATCTGTTATCAACAAGACCAATGCATCCCTTATAACAGCAATAGATTTCAGATTCAATGCCTGTCGAGGCAATTTTCCCAGAGAATATAAACTCTTTACATTGTATGGATTCAACATTTCCCTCTCAATTCGCACCCACCAACGTTCTAAGTCCAAATCCTCATTTGAGAAAACAAACAATTTTTTAAGTAGAAATCCTTTACAATAGTTCCCCAGGATAGGATAACCAAACCCACCATCACAAACCTTCCGAGTCATAATATAACGTGGGATCCTAGCTCTTTTCCCAGTACCCCATAAAAATTCTTGGAAGACTTTATCAATAAGCCCTAATATTTTCTTGGTGAACTGCAGTGGAATTGATTGTATGAGATATAAAACCTTAGGAAGCAGCATCATTTTAATTGCGTTAACTTTTGCCCAGATACTTAAGATATCACAACGCCACTTCCTAATGTCTCTTTGAAGAACCTCCATTAACTTATTCACATTGTACTCAACCAGCTTATTAACATCCCGAACCAGATAAATACCTAGATACTTGACACAATCCCTTTCCCATTTACAATCCCATCCCAATAACCAATCACAATCAAGAGTAACACTCAGTGGAAAGACTACCGTTTTCCCCAATTGATTTTAAAACCGGACAACTTCCCTACCTCTTCAATCATAGACTTTAAAATAGGCCCACCTTCCCTCGGGTTATTCAGTGTTACCACCACATCATCCGCCTATGCTAAGACTTTAATTTCTCCACCCCCTACACACAACCCTTTGATTCCACCATTCTGTCTGACATAGGTCAACAAGGGCTCTAGAACCAAATTAAAAAGGAAAGGAGACAAAGGACAGCCTTGTCTTGTACCTCTAAATAATCGAAAGGGATCAGAAAATCCCCCATTCACCCAGACCCTGGCCAATAAATCCGATTGCAGCGCCCCAATAGCATTGATAAATAATGGCCCAAATCCCATCTTCACAAGAGTATAATTTAGAAATGATCAATTAACTCTGTCAAAAGCCTTTTCGGCATCCAAAAAATCAATTAACTCTGTCAAAAGCCTTTTCGGCATCCAAAAAAATAAACAATGTCTCACTAACTGCAGATTCCAGCAAATAGTCTGAATATTGTCATACTCATGTCTTTGTCTCATAAAACCCACCTGTGTCCTATCAATCAGACCTCATATATTTATCTAACCTGTTGGCCAATATCTTAGAAAAGATCTTCATATCCACATTTAGTAATGAGATAGGACGATAATTGCAGCAATGAGCCGCATCCTTCCCTGGTTTTGGAACAACTGTTACAACAGCTTCCCTCATTGACGGACACAAAATACCCTCCATCAAAAATCGATTATACAACTCACACAATTCCGGTGCTAGCTGCACATCAAAACATTTATAAAATTCAGTAGACAACCCATCTATACCCAGAGATTTTCCATCGTGTAAACCACCAATTGCTAACAAAACTTCTGATACAGCAATAGGTGCATCAAGCAAAGTTCTGCCTTCCTCAGATAGAGTTGGAACATCAATTTTTCCCAAAAATTCATCTAGATCTTGCAATTGCGGGGTAAGGTCATCAGTATATAAATCCGTATAAAATGATCGAAAGCATTCACCTATCTCTTTACTCGTTACCACTACACCTTCAGCGCCCTTATCAATTTTGCGCGCATGTGACCTTTCCAATAAACCATTCAGTTTGTTTGCCAACAGTTTCCCGCCCCGATCACCTCCTTCCCAATACGTTTGCCTCATATAAAACAAACCTTTCTCCATTTGAGATTCCATCTCTAGTTTAAGGGCCTCCTTTACCACATTCAACTCCATCCTATCCTTATTACAATGCGCTAAAGCATACCTCTGTTGTAGATATCCCAAGTTAGTCTCCAGTTTTAATAAGTTTGCTTCCCCTTTTTTCCTCGCCCTATCAGTCCAGCACATCAATTTGCCCCTAATGAAAGCTTTATAGGAGTCCCAAACCATCAGACTATCTGATGAACATTTTTAATACTGGGATTTAAACCTGCTTTCTTTTAACAGAGGGGTCACTGACTTCCATGATAGTGTCTGGATCAGTATTATGAGCAAAGGTAGCATTCACAGACCGTGTAAGAAAGGGGGCCAATATTTTACATTCCCTAAAATACATTTGGACGGAATGGTATCACCCAAATAGGTAGTGGGACGCATTTTCCCAAGTATCTTTCCCATCTCAACCACAGTTATGGTTTTAAGAGAAAAGCTCGATTGAATAAGGATTTGCCTAGCTTCCAATGGTTTGTGCGGTGTATCTGTACACAAATCACTTGTAATTTTCTTCCGAGCTATGCGAATCTTGTCTGCAAAAGCCTGTTGCGTTCTATCTAATGCAGTCTTCCTTAGTAAAAGGATTGTAATTGAACCTTCAGCTTCTTCTATTTTTTTAGGATTCCAAAGAGCTTCCTGATGTTATTTTCAAAATTAGCACTTTGTTGGTTAAAGAATTTATTTTTGTTTCATAAATTGCCATCCTTTAAGCTTTTTCATGGGATTTCCATATTGCTTTGTATCTATCTGTCTTGGTTTTAAGCCAGATGCGCTGTGCCTGCCTTTTCTTCTTTTTAAGGTTGTCTAAAATGGGTGTAAACCAACTATCGTGGCTTAGCCCGTCTCTTACAGTTTTGAGCTTCATAGGGGCTGCATGGTTCAGCATATTAGTAAAACATGTTCTATATGAAGCGGAAAAATCACACAGAGCATATACATCCATAGTAGAGTCCTTAACAGTATTAATACAGCCAGCAAGATCCTCAAGTTTAACTTTTTTGCAATTCCTACTAACAACTCTTTTAAGTTTGCTGACTTTACAAAGAGGTTTCTCAGGAAGCTGAATCTGAAACTCAACAAAAACGTGATCAGACCAAATACATGGCTCTGTGTTAGTACTATCGATGTTTATATTCTTAAACGTTACCCAATCCAGAATATTTTCTTTAATATGGGTAGGCTCACTATTATGAACTAAGATCTCAATGTTATTAAGATTTTGCTCCAAAATTATCGCTTCTTTATCAGAGGTATCTCCGTGCCACGATTCAAGTCACCTAGTAATACAGTCGAAAAATCTAGTTTATTTAGCAGTGCTAACAAATGAATTATGTCATCATTAAAAACCCAGGCATCTCATCCGGAGGGCAATACAGGAGGATGATATTTACAAAGCTGTTAGCGCTAGGAGTGAGTTTAAGATATATCATTTTGCAACCCTTGCAAATGCTAGATGATTCAATAAAGCCAAGTTCTTTCTTGGCTATAATGGCAATCCTCCCTATCCCCCCCAACCGCCTCTTACCATGCTCACAATTTTTGTGCATACAAATTAAAACCTGTGGAAACAGCCTGTTTAATTCTTGGTACACTTGAATCCTTAAGCCAAGCTTTATTCAAGCATAGCATATCGATTTCACTACCTACAATATAGCCATGGACATCAAAATCATGTTTATTCAATGACCACGTATTCAAAAGAGAAACTTTGATGGTTCCACTCTTGGAAGTGCATGTTGCAGCTCAAGAGCTAGTAAGACAAATACCTTGATTATTATCAAGTGAAAAGCTAACTTTGAGGGATATGTCATTAAGAGATATATCAGCGGTAGCGTCAACACACGCAGCATCTTTAGAACCCTCCTTAATCACCTCCTCTATAACACTATTCGGAGATATATCACTAGGGATCTTAGCGGGAATCAGATCAATCACTATATCAAGCAAAGCTGGATCAGCTTGGTAACCCTGATCTACTGTATGACATCTTACTGAGGGACATCAACAAGGTCCTCAATAACAATATTAATAGGGTCTACCATATCCTCAATAACAGACATTGATGGGATAGATAGTATAATAGGCAAGGTTCTACATGCAATCAAACCAGTTTGACCAGTATCCCCAGGACGATCCAATTGTGAGACAATAGCTATAGGCAACTCTTCCAAAGAATTAGGCCTAATTTTTGAGTATTTAAAATGGATATATTTACAAATAATTGCCTCGCTAGCTGCTTTTTGTGCAGCTAATAGTGAGCTAGGTTCAGGATGATGTCCCATGATTAAAAAAAACCAGACAAGATACAAAAAAGGCTAACAATATAAACAATACCACATATGTTGCTAAAAAAACAGAACTGCAATCCAAGGCCGGACAGTCTGTTCAAAACACAAACAATCTATACTTCTGCACTTCCTCAAAAATGTAAACAAAAACAATATGAAATGTGGGGTCAGAAATGCAAGACGGAAACAAAGGTAACTTTTTCTCAAAGTTTGCCATTTATTCAAATAAAAAGGGTTTTAAAAACGCCTAGCTTTCCCTAGCCTAATAGAGTGGTCCCTGCCTAGCAAACTAAAACTAAAGAAGAATGACCTAGTGTCCAAAATATCTTGAACCCTCACATTAATGCACACACCAACATTATATAAGGGGAATATGGCTAAATTTAGTTCAAAAAAACAAATTCTTAATTCAAACGCAAAGGTTCTTGAAAGGACTCCTTGTGACCAGGGCTGGACTGGACTCCCTTACCCTGGATTAATTCCCTGGATCAATTCAGGAGTACTTTGGTTACAGTTCTGATTTAATAAAGTTCTGTTCAAGGTAATAGAAAGGTATTTTCTAACCACTGTGTCTCTCTTTGGAATACAATGAATGTCCTTCCCACAATGATTGATTGAGAATTCAAAACAACTTGGTAATTTCCACAATTTCTCTCTTGAAAAGATATTTGTCTTTGTTTCACAAACACAAGTTCAAACCAATACAATTGTTCTGCTATCGTGTTATATCTTCTTCAATTAAACTACTTTTGTCAGGATAGCAAATCAACTTGTCTTAGTGATGCCACTGCTTGTCAAACAAATGATAAAGTAAATGGATTTTCTTAAATCAACAAAGGTTCTTTAAACACACCCTTTTTGCCACAAAAGGTATTTCATACAACCCACTTCTTTCCTGGTACACTCGCCTGCCAGTACTAACTACTATGAACCGTCTTGGTCCAAGGCCCTCAGGCCAACCTTCACCTCTTTGATAGACGCTTCCCATGCCTCATTAACTTCCTTTCCTCTCCTGCTGCCCCCCCTCCTCTTTCCTCGGCTACCTTGCCTCTACCCTCCCTCCCTGCCCCCTCTCTTGCTCCTTCTTCTACACCTCCAAAGGGCGTACCTCTGATCTGTACCCCTCCCCAGAAGTCCTTCAAGGATGGCAACCTTCTCCACATTGCCACTCTTAACTCTCGCTCTGCAATCAAGCATTCTTCTGATATCTGTCACCTTCTTGAGGAACTGGACCTTGACGTCCTCGGTCTCACTCAGACATGGTTCACGGCCAGCTCTGTCACCAGCTTTGACACACTCCTACCTGACGGCTACAACATCCTCTCCGTGCCCAGGCCCAACCGTGCAGGGGGGGTGTAGCCCTTATCTTCCCTGAGTGGATTCCTGCCACTGTCACTTCTACGCAGTCCTACTCCTCTTTTGAATGCCTTGTCTGCCGTCTCTCTCTCTCTCTCTCCTAGCCATTCCCTTACCGTGGCTACTATCTATCGGCCACCTGGTCAAATCTCCTCCTTCCTCTCTGAGTGGGTTGACCGCTCCTCCTCACTCCTGTCCTCAACCACTCAACTCCTCTTTCTTGGTGACTTCAACATCCACTTGGATGTCTCCTGTCCCCCCACGGGACTCTTTTGTGACCTCTGCGACTCTCTCTCACTCTCTATTCTCCCGTCTGGGCCTACTCATTCTGCAGGGCACACTCTTGATGCTCTGATCTCTTCTGACCTTCCCCTCTCCGTCCCTCTCTCCACTCCTCTCTCCTGGAGTGATCACTTTCTCATATCCCGCCACCTCACCCTCCCTACCCCACTGACAAAGCCACCCTCATCACTGCCACCCACCTTCTCGGTCATCCGACCCATGAAGCACGTGTCAGTTGAGGCTTTCGCTGCCACCTTCGCACCCCCCTCCCCCTTCGGCTGACTCCCACCCTGACACTGCCCTCTCCATGCTCCACTCTGCTATATCTGATACTCTTGATATCCTTGCCCCTGTCATGAGAATCCGCCTGAAGCCCAAAGCCAAATGTAACTCCTGGTATGACTCGGAGCTCGTCACCCTTAAACGCAAGTGCAGGGTGGCAGAGAGGAAATGGCGTGCTTCATGTTCATCCTCTGACAAACTGGCCTGCCGCCTGCTCCAAAGGCAATACCGTCTCTCCGTTCTCTCCAAGAAGAGAGCCCTTATCCAAGCCTGCATCTCTGCGGCATCTAACAACTCGGCCGAACTCTTTAAAATCTGCAAGGAGCTTGCCAACCCTGCTGCAGTCTCTACCTCTCCTGTCCCCTCCCAGGCCCTCTGCACTGCACTTGCCTCTCAGTTCATCTCTAAAACACAGGACATCCTGTCCTCACTCTCCCCCTATCACCTCCCTCCCTCTCTTCCTGGCTCTTCCTTTGGCCCTTCTACAGCCACCCCTCCTCCTTCCTTCTCTGCCTTTCCCCTTTTTTCTGCTGACGAGGTTTCCAGACAAGTCCGATCTATGAAAGTCTTGTCTAAACAGGGTCACCCCTGTTCCTCCAAAACTATCAAGGACCACATCGACGCTCTGGCTCCTGCCCTGGCTGACTTTTGCAACCACTCCTTCGCCTCTGGAGTCTTCCCATCCCCCCCTTAAGCACTCCCTTGTGCACCCTCTTCTTAAGAAACCCTCTTCTGACCCCTCCTGCCCGGCTAACTATCGCCCAATCTCCATCACTCCCTTCCTGGGCAAGCTCCTGGAGAAACTGGCCATCTCCCAGCTTAACCTCCATGCTGAATCTGTAGGCAGTCTTCATGACCATCAATCTGGCTTTAGAGCTGCCAGAAGCACGGAAACTGCTCTCCTGAACATCCGTGAGGACCTACTCTTGAACCTTGACTCCAACACTCCGTGTGTTCTCATTCTGCTTGATCTCTCTTCTGCCTTTGACACTGTCAACCATGCCATCCTGTTCAACCGTCTCCGTGATAACCTGGGTACCACTGGTCAGGCTCTGGCGTGGCTGACCTCTTTCCTCTCTAATCGACCCTCCCAGGTCCAACTG
Source organism: Ambystoma mexicanum (assembly GCF_040938575.1). Taxonomy (NCBI): domain Eukaryota; kingdom Metazoa; phylum Chordata; class Amphibia; order Caudata; family Ambystomatidae; genus Ambystoma; species Ambystoma mexicanum. The sequence goes on from NC_090936.1 coordinate 117,264,810, forward strand.
GGGTCCTTCCTCTCTGACATCTTTTTCTCCACCTGTGGTGTCCCCCAGGGATCAAATCTCTCCCCCTGGCTGTTCAACCAGTACCTGGCACTCCTTGCCCACCGCATCGCTGCTCTCTGCCCCAACTTTCAGTGCTATGCGGACGATACCCAGCTCATTTTCAGGCTACCCTCGGCCTCCTCCTCTCCTTCCCTCATCTCTGACTGTCTGTCTGCTATCCAGGAATGGTGTGCCGCCAATGACCTCTGCCTTAATGTCAGTTAGACTGAGATTCTACTCATTGGCACACCCACTCCCTCCTTCCCTGCAGCTCTCTGGCCGGCCTCTCTTGGCCCTCTTCCTGCTCCTACCTGCACGGCAAAAAACCTCAGGGTTATCTTCGACTCCACACTCTCCTTCTCTCCTCATATATCTGACGTCTCTAAGAAGTCACACTACCAGCTGCACCTCCTCAGAGGTATTCTTCCCTTCCTCTCCTTCCCCCAGAAGCTCACTGTCTCACGAGCCCTGGTTCTCTCAAAGCTGGACTACTGTAACAGCCTCTATCTTAATCTGCCTGCCTCCACTCTCCGCCCTCTGCAACTCATCCAGAACAGAACTGAGAGAATTGTCCTTGGCCTCAAGCCCAGGGACCGTATCTCTCCAGGACTGAAGTCTCTACACTGGCTCCCAGTGGCTGCGAGGATAAAGTTCAAAACCCTCTGCATTGTCCACAAGGCCTTCTGGGGGCTGGGGCCTAAATACCTTCAACTCTCTCTTCCTAAATATCTTCCTTCCCGAGCCCTTCGCTCATCCGTCTCCAACTCCCTCAGGGTCAGCTGCTTCTCGAAGCAACAAACTGGGGGTAGATCTCTCTCCGTGGCAGGGGCCTCCCTCTGGAACAGCCTTCCTGCCTCCCTGAAACTTGAGGAGAACCATCTACAGTTCCGGAAGCACCTCAAAACCTTCCTCTTTGCTTCTGCTTTCTCTCTCCCTCTCCCCTGCTAATTCTTCGCTGAATCTGCACCGAATCTGCAACTGGGCCACTCTCGCCGACCTCGGTCCTGGGCCCAGCCACTCTCCACTTGCACTGCCTCCCTGGCAACCCCTGCACTGGGGGACTGTCTCTGTATCCCTACAGCCCCCGTTCCCAGCACTTGTCTACACTTACCTTGCACTTGCCACCAGCTGGCCCTATTTATTTTATTCTACTTACCTTGTACTGCACTTCCCCCTCCCCTTGCACTTTCTCCCTTCCAACTACCCCTGCACTTGCGCGATCTGAATGACACCTGGCCTAGTAGGATCGTTGTCTGTCTTCCCCTGTTCCCCCTTCCCTGCCTCGTCGCGCCTTGAAACACTTGAAACCCTTGTGTATAGGCGCATTACAAATGCCATATCATATCATATCATATAAGCCCTTTCCTGGTGTCCTCGGCTGCCAGGAAGAAAGCTCCTACAACTACTTTCAAACGTGTTGAAATCACAAAAAGGAAGAGTTGCGCCTTTGTCACCTCTGTATGTTTTCACAGTCTCTTGGCTGTTGGCAATGTGAGATATAAGCTTTTCCCAAAATAACATCTCTTAGACAGGGATTTATGCCTTTGCTACTTTATTGAGGTTTTATCACAACTTCTTGGCTGATGCTAATGCTGGTTATGAGTGTTTCCACATTGGTAATCTTACTATAGTTCTCTCCTAGCGTCTTGGCTGTTGGTAATACTGGTTAGAAGATTTCTCCACTGATAAGTTTTCTTAAAGTCTTTTGACTGCCTCTTGGGTGCGTATAATTCCGGTCATAAACCTTCCCCTCTGTTAGTCCCTTATAAGGGAACTTTCTTCGTTGCCACTTTCGTTCGGTTTCTTTAATTATTTGATACTAGCAGTACCCACCTGCCTTGCCAGGTCTGTAGCTGACATGCACATGGGGGTCTGCTATAGCCTTGTGTTTGTCATATTGTGTCCTAACTTCCTATTTTAAAAAAAATCGCAAAACCCTCATATATATACTGATAGAACAGGGCCGGTCCCCGCTCCACTCCTGTGTAAAGCGCATGGGTTGGGTTGGTCAAATTTCACCATCGACAGTACACCCCAGACTGGTATGCCAACCGTGTGTCCTAACTTTCTATTTTTTCATAAATCGCAAAATCAGCAATCTCCCGAAATCGCCTATACTGATAGCACAGGGCCGGACCTTGCCCTGTGCATGGCGAATGGGTGGGGTTGGTCAGATTTCACTGCCGCCAGTCCGCCCCAGACTGGTATGCCGACCTTAGGCCAACATTTCAGCCCATCAACTGTTTTGGGGCTGGAACCAAACAAACGTTCACAAATATATATATATAGATTCAGGAAATGATTCCCACTTCGAATCATTCATTGTTTGGTATTCAAAATTGTTATATTGTAACATTGTTTTTGTATGTAGCGGCACAGAGCTAGCATTCACATTCAGCCAACTCACTGGTTCTCTGCAGCGGCTCCTTTTCGCTCTCAGGCTTCGTGGCAGACCTCCAGCGTTCAGCCTGCTCTGTCGCTCACTTCTGTGAACCTCCGTAAGCTGCGTGGTTGTCAACTGGAGCGCTGGCAGCTCTGTTGACCTTCCATAGCTTCACCGGTCTGTTGTACGCTGCTCGGGGAGTACTTCTTATCCTCAGCTGCGCGTTCTCTGTAATTCTGCTCACCTTCACCTTTTGTGGTGGCTTCTGCTGGCGGGCTTCTCTCCGTGGCTGCTCCTGCTCTCCATTGCCAACTTCTTCAGCTACTCCTCCCGCATGGCCTTCAATTGCTCATTCGCCTTCTTCCTCTGCCTCGCCTTCATTTTCCAGCTGTGCCTCATCTTGGAATTTAAATACCCCACTCAGGTGCCTTGGTCTGCAGCAACTGGACCGCACCTTTGAATATACATTGTTCTGAGTCCTCATTGCCTCTGAGCCCTTCTTCCTCGTCTTAGTACTTACAGCATATATAGTTTGCTCTATTTTACAGTAAGCCATCACTAGTTCAGGAACTTTAGGGGAATCATGGGATAAAGTGGTCCCCAATGTCCCCTGGCATGAGTCACCTCCCATGTGATCCTCCCACATGATACCTCCCCCAGGGTCAGGATCAGGCTGTCTTTCCCTGGCCACATGAGAGGATGCCCACACAGGGGTTCAAGTGATGACCTCATTTGATTCATCACAGAAGCTAAAAACAAATTCAAATATGAACAGAAAAATAAATGAGCAAAGATACATTCCCAATTCAGTCAAGATCAAGGCCAACCAGGCCACATACGTATATATCGGCTCAGGCTTGGGCTGGGCAAGAAACCAGTTCAGGAAAGAAAGTCAGCCTGACCCCACACCTACAATGGCCCTCCACCCAAAGAAACTAATGACTCTTTATCCAAAAAGCGCCAGGCACATTAGCAACACAGCGCTTCCACTGCGCTTTCACAGCACCTCTACTGCCACAACCTTGCAGAATGCATGGCAGGACACTATGCACCAGCTGCTCAAGCCGCTCTAGCCGCTTCAGCCGCCCACCGCCACAGAAACACTGGTGGAAAGAACCCTCAACTGCAATGAGCACAAAGCTAGCAAGCGTCAAACCGCACCAATGGAGGAAAGGGGACTATGGACTACAAGTACAGAAGTCACTACGGTGGGTAACATTTTCTTACTCCTTCATCCCGTTGCCTTTCCTCCGTACTTCTGGGAGATTAAACAGCATCTACCAAGGAAAAAACGGGGGGGGCAGAGAAAAGCTCCAGCAAAACCTTTAGCCTCATTACAAGTTTGTCGGTCTGAGAACTACGGTACAGGTAAGCTTGCCGGTACCGTAGTTCCCAGACCGGCAAACTACGAGTTGTGCTCGTGGGTGCCTTTCTGACCGCCAGGTCAGACCTGGCGGGCAGAGTGGCACCCGCAAGCACAGCATGCCGCATGCACCGGCACCATTCACGAATGTTGCCGGTGCATGCGGCTACCCCATTCCCATTGAGCCCTATGGGGCTGAAATGGGAATGGAGAATTTTTTCGGCCGCCCTAGAATGGGCAATTACCGGGTCCGCCGGGGGTAGTAATACCCCGATAATTGCCCATTCCAGGGTGCCGTAAAAAAATGACTCCGCCGGCAGCCGGCCCTGTATTACAGGCACGGCTGTCCGCCAGGGTCGTAATGAGGCCCAATGTGTCCTTACAATAATGCCTTTAGAAGGCATACAGGGAGGTAACATACCTCTGAAATGCAACGGCTACAGCCTTTGCTCTAACCGCGCGAGCATGTAGTCCCTTAGGAGTAGCCTTTTTCTGAATCTTGTAAGACTCAACAATACATGCTACAATCCAGTGAACAATCGTGGCTTTAGAAGCCTCGGCACCTGGCTGATGACCACCAAAGGTCACAAACAAGCTGTCTGACTTCCTGAAGCTTTTGGAATGTTCCGAATGGAATTTGAGGGAGTGCCTACATCTCAAATGTGTAATGTCCTTTTGCCCTCTGACTGAGGAGACGCAGGCAAAACAATTTCCTGATTTATATGATTTATATGAAGCAAGGACACAATTTTAGGGAGGAAGCAAGTGTGCGTCCTATCCTTATGAACAACTGTATAAGGCTCTGCAGAGGACAGAGCTTGATTTTCACTTATTCTGCAAGCCAACCGAGCTTGAATTTCACTTATTCTTCAAGCTGAAGAGATTGCTACTAAAAAAGCGTTTTTCCAAGAAACTAGACCATGGTGGTCATTGGTTCAAAAGGCTTACGCGAAAGGCTGCAAGCACAATCTTAAGATACCATGCCGGGTAAGGCGTAATGCCTCTTTATGAGAGGGTTGGTCGTCGAAATTGGAAGATGACGTATCCCTAAATATACTCTGATAGCTGACAAATGTGACCTGCATGACTGTACCTTGACCCCAGATGCAATCAGGTAGGACAAAAAAGTCTTGCAGGGATCCAATGATTGATCCACCATCCAGTAACAAAAACAAGTCTACTTACTCTTGCATTGACTTTAAGTGGAAGACTTCCTACGGGCCTGGATGATAGACTGGTTTTGATCGAATAGCCCTAGATCCCCCCGTAAGCTAACTTCTCAGGAACCAAGCCGCTAAATTCAGCGATGAAGGGGAGGGGTGAAACACCTGTCCCGCCTGCCGGCTCAGGAGATCCTGCATTGCAGGAAGCTGAAGAGGACCTGTGCACTCTAATCTGAGGAGATCCAAGTACCAAATGCGTGTGGGCCAATCAGGGGCTTTCAGGTGCATGGTGCATTTGATAGAGTTGTGGAATTTGGTCAGTATCCATCCGAATGTGAGGGAGGGGTGGCAATGCGCAAAACCTCTCGAGATCCCATGGCATCTCGAGAGCATCCCCCAGATACTCTAAATCCTGACCTATCAATGATGCAAACCAATGACATTAGCGATTGAGCGCTGTCACAAACAAACCCCAGTGACTACTCAAAATTGGAAATCTCTTGGACCACCAAAGTCTTCAGCTCTCAGTTGTGGATGGCATGCGATAGGCAACTGAGTTTGTTCACTAAGATTTTGAGGGTGACCGGCAAGTGAATCTCCTGCAGCGATACTTGATGCTGAATGGTTCATTCCAAGATCTGAATCGTCAACTCACAAAGAGATGGAGACTTGGTTCCTCCTTGCTTGTTGAGATAAAACATCACTGTTCTATTGTCGGTCCTTATCAGGACAAAAAAACCTTGATGACGGGGAGAAACTACTTCAAAGCCTTTTCGATGGCCAATAGATCCTTCTGAGACCAGTGTTTGCATCTGACCCAAAGTTTCACCCCACACTGAGAGCATGGAGTCTGAGGTGATAGTACAAAACGGGGACCAGTCCTGGACGAGAACCCCTATCGTTCCACCAAAGGAGGTTCGCTTTTAAGCTTGATGGGACCAAAATTCTGTTTTTTTGTCAAATTCCTGGTTCCATGAGACTAGGAGATGAAGTTGAAGGCGTCTCATCTTGAGGCGTGCCTATGGCACAGAAAAAATTGATGCTGCATGAGACCCAGCAGGTGCTGAACCAACCATGCTGCAGTCTCTTTGGGTCTCAGGAAATGTGAGATTGCCGACCTGTTGTCTGTAATTCTCTCTGGGGTGGGAAGCACTCTCCCCAAGCTCGAGCCCCATTGGAGGCCGATAAATCTGATGTCCTGTGTTGGGACCAGACAAGATTTGTTTTGCCTGACAGAAAGATTCAGGTGGAACAACAGGCCGAGAAGAGAATAAAGAGATGATTGTGATTGCTGGAGGGTCCTTCCCCTGATGAGCAAGTCGTCCAATAGGGGGAAAATATGTGTCCACTGAGCTCACAAAAAGGTTGCCACTGGATTAATTAGTTTCGTAAAAACTCTTGGAGTCGCATTCAGCCAGAAGGGGAGAATCCTGTACTGAAAATGGCGACCCACTAAGGAGAAGCGTAGAAATTTCTTGTGTGCTGAATAGATTGGAACATGTAGGTAGACGTCCTTTAGATCCACCGCACACAGCCAGTCTCCCCGCCGGCTGGTATTTCAGATTTGTGCTGGTGTAACCATCTCAATTTCTCTAAGGTTAGGGAAAGGTTTAGGAAGGAAAGATTGAATACCGAACTCAGGCCTGCCTTGTTCTTCTTTGTAATGGTAAATAGGCGAGAGTAGAAACTGCTCTCTTTCTCTCTCACTCTCGATCTCTCTCTCTCTCGAAGGGGGACTTCCTCTACTACCTTGATCTGTAAAAGATTGGAAATCTCCAGAACAATTACTGACAAACCCAACTTGAGGACGGTGGGGGGGGAGGGGTTGTGACTGGTGAAAGGAATAGGGAGGTGATAGCCTCAGAACACTGCAGACATAATCCAGGAATCCATGGAAATGGTTCTCCACTCTTGATGGAAAAGCGCAATCCTGCCCCCTATCGAGGAGGAGTGGATCCTGACAAAAGCTTTATTGTTTTTTGGGGTCTGTGGAGCCATAGGTGAAAGAGGGGAAGAATCCCTTACTAGAGATTCTCTGTTGTTTGCGCCTTTGTGTGCTTGGTGATCTATCGGGCTGCCTGTTCTTTCTCTAGTGGTAGCCACAATATCCCTGAAGACCTTTGCATCTGAAATCAGATTTTGAATTCCTTGCAGATAATGGGCCTCATCATGACTTGGGTGGTATCCCGGCTGTAATACCGCCCCCAACTGTAATACTGTTACCGTCACGGATTGGGCGTTATGGGTAAATCCCCATTCACCAGTGGGTCCTTTGGACGCAATGGGGAATTTTCAGGGCAAATACTGCCCGGTAATACAGCCACCGGTATTTATGCCAAAAACAGGGCGCCAAACGGATTTTCACCTCCAGAAAAAAAGCTGGATTTAAATCAGCCCATTCAGCACCCAACTTGTGATAGGGCCAGCCCTTAAATGCAGCAGTAATACCATTACCGCCACATTTAAGGGCTACTGCCCAACTCGTTATGAGGCCCAATGTCTTCTGGGGTGGCTTAGAAAGAACAGTAAGGGATTTGGCCATGAGCGTAGAAGCTTTTCTTTTGTACAATTCTTCATCCGTGGATTAATAGAAAAGATCATTACCCTCTAATGGGACATCTAAGTTTTGTCTTACACATCCTTATTAAACCATGTGGCTCTTGTCCAGACTGTTCTGCGCATGTCAACGCCCACACAAATTGCTCTGGAAGCGGTATCTATGTGACACATAAAAGACTCTCTGAGGTCTTGAGCAATGAGTCTTGCTTCTGCCAGCCTGGATTTGAAGGCTCTTATCCCTTTCAGTGGTAAATATTGCTGAAAATCAGCAATCTCTAGAAATAAGCGCTGATTAGCGGCTGTTAACATGGCATCAGCATTAGCCTGACACAGATGAAGCATGCTGTTGAAGAATACTTTCTTCCCATAACTCTCAAAAATCTTGTCATCCTTAGACAGTGGGTACTGCGATTGAGTCCCAAACAATGAAGAAGCTGTATTTCTAGACATATGTGTGGCTGGCACCAATACTGAAGATTGATGCAGAGGATTTAAAGCCAATACTCATCAGCTTGTAGCTGACGGTATCTGGTATCAATCTTTCCATTTGCAGTAGATGTGGAGTGAGGAGTTTTCTACACCTTTTTGGCTCCTGCCAATAAATCTTTTTAAATCGAAATCCCTGATTTGTCCTCATTTAAAGAAAGTACTCTTGAGAGAATGCCTGGTTCCACAGAAATCTCTTTGGGCACGGGCAACCCTAGAAAAACCTGGATGCCCCACACGCGACTATGAAAAACCTTAGCTTGCAATGGAAATTCTTCCTCCTCATCCTCATCCGATGGCCCTATGGGTGCCAAAGCAGTAATCACACGAGCAGAGAGAGCCGAGACCGGAACAGAAGTACCAGGCTTTGTGGGAGTACTGGTGGGCGGTAAAACAGGAGCAGTAACTGGTATAGAAGGCTTAACAGTTACTGGTTGAGGAATCACCTCTCTTATGAAAGTTTCAAATATTCAACTATAGGTTTTGAGTGCATAAAACGCTGGAACCTATCAAAAAATATGTCTTCTGAGGAGGTGGCTCCTCCTGGGGTCCATGAAGAGAAAGATGAAGGAGTCTACATAGATGTGGGCATCGAGTACCACGTCGATTGCCTGGGAGGAAGAGATGCTCCAAACCTCAAAGAAGAAGGAACCGGGTATGAGGTAGACCATGTGATGATAGGAAACCAATCCACCATAGTAAATGACTCCTTGCAGACAGATGGCGACAAAGGTATTTGTGGTGTTCAAGGTCTTATAATGTCCGTGGACATTCAGCAAGGACACCACAGCAATTGCCTCAGTGGCACGTGAGACTAATACAGATGACGCCCTCTGCCTCTCCTGGTGTCTAGTCGCCATAATGTGGGGGCTGTGGCAAAGTGCTGTAGACCCTTGTACAGTGTCTGCGTTGGCATTGGGAGTTTTCTGAGGCAATTCTTGCCTCTGGTGAGAAGATGCACTGGCTAGAATAGGTTTGCTAGTCGGATCATACAATTCAGCCGAGGGCCAAGGAGGCCTTCTCGTTGCTACACTCGATGTCGCAGACCCAACTGAGCCCCCAGGGAGAGAAGCCTGTTAGCGTTTTTGGGGTCTTCAGAGCAAGCTCTGGAAGGTCACTGACACTCAGGTGAATTAAGTCCAGTAGACCTCTGATGCTGAGGCGTCACCTCAGGTCTGACAGACTGGGTACCAGACTCTGAGGGATCCTTAGCCACTGCACAGGATGAGAGGAAAACATTTTGAAGGAGCTGTGAAAATGCCCAGTCCTGTCAAAGTAGAGAAAAGGACAGATGGGTGTTGCCCGGGGCCAGGGTCAGCAGGGTTAGCCATGCCAACGCTGCCATGCCTACCGTGCAACACAACATTTCCCTAAAGGGAAACTGTGGGCCTCATTAAGAGTAGCCTAGTAAAAGCGGGTTCATTACCGGCATGCCGGAATGAGCGGGTCCGTGCTCGCATGAACCCGCTAATAGAGGGTGATTACGAGTGCACGAGCACACGCGTTCCCCCATGCCGGTAATGGCAATACCGCCATGCCGCTAAAGGCCCTCCAACCCCCCTATACCGGCATCGCGGGACCCGCCCATAGCGGTACCGCCTCATACCAACCCCTAAATACCGGCACGGTAATTCCACCATGGTAATAAAACGGACCCGGAAATTACGTCATTGCGCAGGAACGGGAAATGGGCCGGCGGCCATCTTAAAAACACAATCCATTGGCATCCTCCCCAACCACCAGTCCATTTGTGTTGTGCTGTGCCAGAAAATACTCAGGATCTCCAAGGCAACCAGGAAGATGACCCCCCGGAAGCGGAAACAGCGTTTCTCTGACGCTGAGCTTAATATGCTGGCAGACACCCTGGCCCAGCATGCAGATATCATCAGGTCTAACGACATGAAGCATGCTGCCCAGATGAAAAGCAAATCTGGCAGGAGGTTGCCCAGAGGGTGTCGGCTGTGGGAACCACCCCACGGACTGTGCGCGACTGTCGCAAGCGGTGGGACGACCGCTGCCTCAGGGTGAGGAACATCCTGGCAGTCAACAGGACGGCCGGCATGGCGACAGGCGGGGGGCCACACTCACCAGCAAAGCTGATGCCATGGGAGGAGACAGCCAGTTCATTCATAGATCCCGAGTCTATAGAGGGATTCGGAGAGATGGAGATGGGTGCCGCATCATCCCCAGAAGAAGGTGAGTGACCCAGCACATCCCTGTAGGGTAAACCATGATGTGGCACAAGTGACGTAGAAGTGAGACTAGGCAAGGCAATTCATGTCCCAGGCCCACATCAACATATCCAGTCAAGAATGTGTGCCACACCCTGCCACACAGAAATGCATGCTGTGTGCCAATCCCAATCCCAATACACGGGCAACATGACTCAACCGTGCCCATGTAACTCACGACACAGACACCATATCAATGCAATGCCACCAGCCATGCATTAATTGCCCACATGCCCCCTCAGAACACCAAATGCCACACCCCTGTAATAATTGGATGCATGAATGTATGAACATATCACAGCGCTATAGAATATCGCTGCCATGTGACACCACCACTGATGACCTGCATCTCTTCTATCCCCCAGGCACCGATGAGGAAGATGGCAGGCAGGACAGGGGAGCAAGGGCATCTACATCACGGCAAGGGACAAGGGCCACCGCCACCCCCACCGCCCAGCCCGAGAAACTGCCCAGACCAACAGGCAGTGTGCAAGGACTGGGCAGAAACCCAGCAGGAAACACCTGCAGCCAGTGTGGGCCACACACATGGAGTCCAGCAGCAGCCACCCACAACAGTGGGAGGTGTTTCCGTTCCAGCACCACCAATCACCGCGGACGTTGCGGATGCTGATATGGACAACGAGGGTGACACAGTCGTGTCCACCACACCCACCTCAAGCCCCATTACCACCCCCTCCCATACAGAGGCCGACAGCAGCGACGATCCCTGCCTCCACGACTCCGACCTCGGAGAGTCCGACATATGCCCCTTCGAGAAGGACAGTTCCCTGGACGTGGGCCCCACGCAAGCGCCATCCATCACCCTGGCTACCACCACCCTGGCTACCACCACCCCGGGTACCACCGCCCCGGCCACCAGCACTCCCGCTACCAATGACTCCTTTGAGGCTCGCCTGTCGAGGGTGGAGGCACGACAGGAGTCGATGCTAGACCTACTGCGGCAACATATTGACTCCATGAGGGCCATCGCTACAGCCATCGCTGCTAACACTGCTGCCATTGAGGCGTCAACAACTGCCATGAGGGAGTGGCTGGGGGCAGTTACGCAAGCCCTGATGTCCAACCTGCCTCAAATGCAGCGCCCACACCTTGGAGCAGGCATGGGACCGGCCACTAACACGTCCACTGCTACGACCCCTTCGACCTCAGCCCCCTCAAGCCCCGTGCGGATGACCCGGAGGAGTGCACAGCGCTTGGACATGCCACCCCCGGATTCCAAAAAAGCGAAGAAGTATAGTGGCCAGACAATGCCGTTGGACAAATGGACATTGGTCAAGGGAACAATCTTTGGTGTACATTTGGGGACATTTGGGGTTTGTAGGGTGGGTGAGGGAGTTTGCTGGGGTATTTTTGGGGTTTGTAGGGTGGGTGAGGGAGTTCACTGGGGTATTTTTGGGGTTTGTAGGGTGGGTGAGGGAGTTCACTGGGGGTTGTGAGGGGAATGTTTACATTATTACGTGTCTGAAAAATACACCCTTTGTGTGCAAGAAAATCAATGGCTGGACATACTTCATTTTGTGCATGTACATTTAATGTGTGATGGTGTACAGTGGCGAACTTCAAACAAAATAAGTGTGCATGTCCACATGCAGCCAGTGTGTCACTGGCACATGACTTTCATGGTCCCTGCGTTTCAGAGGTATTCGTGGATTAGTGCTTGGCGTACAGCATGGCCATCCCGTGCATCACGTACTGGCAGGGGGGCTCCTTCGCCTCCGTCTCCATCCCCTTCATCCTCACCCGGCCCATGCATGTCAATGTCAGGTGGCAGTGGTACATTCCTCCGGACGCACATGTTGTGCAGCATGAGACAGGCCATGGTTATCTTTGCCGCCTTCTCAGGCCTGTATAGGAGTGCCCCACCAGACCTGCTGAGGCAGCGGAACCGCGCCTTCAACAGGCCAAAGGTCTGCTCAATCACAACACGGGTACGGGTGTGCACACGGTTGTACTCCTCCTCATGGCTGTTCTGCGGGTTTCGCACAGGGGTGAGTAACCTCAGCCTCAAGGGATATCCTCCATCACCTGCAAGCAGACACAAATAGGCGTGTGTCACTCTGAACTGCCACCTTCAGGGAGCACAGTCATGGCGGCAGCTATTTGGTGTGGACATGCACATGTCCCTGTACGCATGCAAAGATGTTACCTAGATGCAATCTATACTGTCATGAGGTGTGGTAGTCTGGATGGCGTTCAATAGATGATGCAGGGTGTAATCATGCATGCTGAGGCAGATGTGCAGTGCTATTGCAACAATGTTTAGCCCCCAATGCATGCTGTTCATTCTCCACTATGCATGGTCACACTGACCACATTGCCACAGTTGCCATCCTGTTCATTCATGCATTGCTTGCCATCACCATGGTGGCCTGGTTGTGCCTCTTACTTGTTGACATCGATATGCATTATTTGTGATATGTGGCCCAGTGATGTGTCATGTTCCGTTTGAATGGTTCAGGTCATGAGTGTTTAGCTCTGCATGCATTCTCCAATCACCGGCTATTGCCACCCAGGTGCAGTATTCCCCCCCCTTTTCCACCCAGGTGCAGTATTCCCCCTCCCCTTTCCCACCCAGGTGCAATATTCCCCCCCTTTCCCACCCAGGAGCAGTATTCCCCCCCCTATGCATCCCCACACATCAGTGCCCCGAAGCACTGCCATGGGACGGTTGTGCAACTCACCAAGCAGCCAGGCACGTGGTCCAGCATGTTGCTCCATGTGACGGGGTAGCGTGGAGTTACGCAGTACCATGGCATCATGTGTTGATCCAGGAAATCAGGCACAGCAATGTGTGATGATCTTGCTGGAGTCACATACCATTTGCACATTGATGGAGTGGTATTGCTTGCGATTGCGGTACACCGCCTCTATGGCATGGGGGACTACCAATTCCACACGGGTGCAGTCGAGTGCACCGACACATTTAGGCATGCCTGCCAGTGCATGGAAGCCTACTTTGGTGTCTGCTATCTCCTGGGCAGTCCGTGGTAGGGATATGTGGCTGCTTGCGTGCTTCAGGAGGGCATCCAGCACTTGGTTCAACATGCGTGAAAATAGTGGCTGTGAAAACCATGCAGCTGGCCCACTGTGTGTTGGTAGGTTCCTGTGGCCAGGAAGTGTAGCACAGACACCAACTTTAGTAGCGGGGGGATGGCAGTGCGTATTTCAATGAGGCTGGCAATGTCGTTTTGTATCATGTCCACTATGGTGTCACAGTCCAACCGGTACAGGGTGTGGATCTGCTCAGGGATTAGGTTGAAAGGGCTGGGTCTGGTACGAGGGATTGGTGGTTGCCTACGAGGCACTGCTGCCTGCGCCGGTGGTAAATGCTTGGCCTGTCTCACCCTCCTTCTCCTCCTGCGTCTGCTCTGTGCTGCCTGTTGTTGCTGCTGTAGTTGTTGTTGTTGCTGTTGTTGCTGTAGTTGTAGCAGTATGGGCATGTCCTCCAGCGCCATGATTGCAACAGCTAATGGTAGCATTTTGGTGTTGGAAGGGGTGTGGTGTGTAGTTGTGCTCATTTTATACTGGCCTAGCCTCCATTGACTCCACCTGTGGGGATTGTGTGCACCTGTGGCAGTTGCCTTGTATCCTGATTGCTGTTTGCGGGTAGTCCGTGATGCCTGTATGGCCAGCATCGTGCGGCCTGTGATTACCGGCTTCGCGATGCCGGTATTTGCATGTCTGCGTGGGTTGGGATTTCCACCTATTACCGGCATGCCGGTATTTGCTCCCTGAAGGGGTGCGTGTACGCGCCTATGCCGCTACTAGCGGCACCGTTATTTAGGGTGCCGGTAATACCGGGTTTGAGGGTCGGAATACAACGGAGCGGAAAACGATGCCGGTATTGCCATACCGGCATCGTTTTTTGCCTTACCGCCAACCTCGTAATGAGGCCCTGTATCTTTTTTAGTGCTGTGTAAAAAAGAGCTGCCGTCCCCTCCCCAAAAGTATGGAGGAAAGGGGACGGGAGGTATGAGTAAAAACGGTACCAGTGCCCCATTTTACTTTTAGATGAAGGATGGACAGACACTGATTTACATTTTTATTGGCTTGTGTCTGAACAAAATTATAACAGAAAAACTGTGAAAGCAAGAGTTAGTACTACTCGCACAGGTCACGCCTTCCCACTTCCCCCACGGTCCCACAGCCTGTCCAACTTTTGGGGCAAATTGTAATGTTTGGCTCAACCTGTTGGCCCTCCAGTGTGCTTAGTGGGAGGCCTAAATGCTCTGGTGGCACTTTATATGCTCAGTGATGGCACTCTCAGTGTAAAGTACCCCCCTTTGCATGTTTCTGAAATAATTTCACTTACCTTACATATGAAACCAAGAAGTCTGTAAAGTCCCTTAAAGTGTGCTTATGGTTGAAAATGTAGCATGTAAAGATAGTGAGCTAATGAATCTGGGTAAGGCTCTCGTAACTGGAACTGATGTCCGGCAGATGGAACTCCCAGCAACCACTTGTTTTTTTGCATAATTTAAGAACTTTGGGTTTCACCCTAAGTTACTAGGGGAATCCAGACGTGGACCCTTTGCTCACTATTCTTAAGAGAGGCACAGCTACACCCTACTGATGAGGTTCAACCAGATCGAAACACGTGTCTGGGGTTGCTGTTGGTACTTTTGTTGAGAGGAGAATTGCCTAGCATTTCGGTGCTGGACTGCCCCAGGGCAGGACAAAGACTGATATGTTTTGGATATTTCTCCTCTGTTAAAGATAGCAAGCTAAAGAATCTGGGTAAGGCTCTCGTAACCGGGTCTAATGTCCAGCAGAGGGACTCCCACGAACCCCTTGTTTTTTTGCATAAATCAAGATTTAAAAGACAGAAGTTTGCATACTAATCCAATGAAGCCAACTTCTTTGATTTGAAATGTTCTATCTCCTCCCCCTTTCGCTGAAGCTGAAGCAGACTACAAATCTCAGCAATTCCCTCCACCAAGCTGTTGTGGTGACTGTCCCATCATATTCAAGGCATCTTGGCACTCCTGTCATTTGAGGTCTGAATAGTAACCTAATTCTCAAAGCCTCATGAAACAGTGGTGAGCATAGCGGGTAGAACAACAGAGTAATGTGGCGAATCCAACAGAACAAGTAACGCAAATGTAGAATTTTCATCTCTGTGTATTATTGGCAGACTTAAACTGGGAAATGCCTACGGGGACATGGTTTTTATCTAATATTAAAAGGTATTTCTATCTCTCAGCGGTCTAAGAAAAAGGTGTCATGAGGGGTTAAACTATACAGTAACTGGGTACTTAGTATACTAGGGTTAGGAATGTCCTACTGGATCAGAGATCCTTTTTCTGTGTATGAGGAATGATCCCCTGGTAGGCTTTTCAACACTTCTACTATATTTAGGAGGGCAATATGGTTAAATGCCTATAGGGCATTTATCTACGACAGAAAAGGGGGTGCATAGCTTGACAGTAGCTAAGCAAACCGGAGTAAACTATAAAATGTCAGGGTTCTCTAAGAGGGATGCTGATATCTCTACTCAGAATATGGAATCAGGAATATACTGCCCACAATGTGTCTTTTCCCTAGTCGCACTCCCTTGTTTATATCACCTTACTTCGTACTTTGACTTAACCACTGGCACAGGGATATAGCACCCAGCTTGCTCCTTTGTCCAATCAGAGTTTCAAGAATCCATGTTCTTTATTTGTAACCCATCTGGAAGCTTAATGCTTGGCTCACTTCTTCCTGATCCAAGGAATATTGCTCCTGGTTCACAATCAAAGGCTACAAGGCCCAGCCTACTGTCCAGGGATATGGTACCCAACCCATACCTTGCAAATGTAGTTCCCCCGTTCACTCTTCAGGAATATAGTGTGCAGCTCACTCTTCAGGGATCCAGCACCCAGATCACTACTCAACAATCTATGGTATGCATGTGTTTTATGCTTTTCAATCTCTCAGCTCTATAAGGGCCAAACCCTTTTCCAGGCTTCCATGCTTTCCCGGGACCCACAGATCCTTCAGTTTGGCTAACTGGAGTAGCAGAATTCAGTCCTTGCTCTGCTTTCCTGGAGCCTGGCTGTACTACTTCCCACCCTGGTGATTTCCTCATTCCCAACTGATTGTTTCTCTTTCCCAAACATTCCCCTGCCTTAAAATGTCTCTCCCCTTATATCTTCTATGGCCCCATGATCCAATATAATAACAAACTATTGGAACATGATTTGTTAAGATGAACATCACTAAACTACATATAAGTGTGGTATGGATTGGATCAGTGGTATATAACATTGATTGTTATGCATTTATGTGTTTTAAAATATTGTGGAATATCTGTGGATAGGAGTTCCCAAGTATTTGTTCAGTGTTGATCCTTGTATGTGAAGGCACATGGGACAGTGGTCCTTTAAAGAGGTTTGGTCATAGAAATGAGTAATGCGAGAAGTTAGAACAGAGGACAAAGTCAGAGAGAGATAGGATATTGAGGATAGGGATCTTTCCTCTTTCAGCCCTCTAAGTGGTTTCTATACCACCCACTTCTTATCCAGCTTCTCTTCTTGATCCGATTCCTTCGTCTTTAATTCCCTCTGTTTACCTTCAATTACCCCCTTCTTACCTTTCTCTTTAATCTCGCCCTTTCCTCCACCTCTGTTCCCTCTTCATTTAAACATAATATTATCATTGCTATATTGAAAATAACACCCTTTGATCCTTCAACTCCCTCTAACGTCCACCCCATTTCCTCTCCCCCATTTCCATCCAAACTCCTCGAAAGGATTGTGTACACTCAGGTATACTCTTTTCTACACCTGCACTCTGTCCTTCCCCCTCTTCAATCTGGTTTCTGCCCAGAACACTCTATAGAAACTGCACTACTGCATGTTTCAAATTGTCTTCTCTCAGCACGTCATAGCAAGCTCTCATCTATACTTATTCTTCTTCAGCTATCAGCTGACTGATACTTTCTATCGTCCATCCTACTCTTCTGTCCTCTGTCTGCTCCCTTGCTTTTTCTGGTATTGTTCCAAAGTGACTTCATTCTGATTTCTCTGATCTTTCTTATACGGTCTCATGAGCTCGAAAGCTCTCTTCTCCCCACCCCCCACGGTTATTTTATGGTGTTCCCCCAAGGTACTGTCCTTTGGCCCTTACGGTTTTCTCTCTACACTACCCCTTTTTCTGCATTAATCAAATCAATAAATGTTTCATGTCACATTTGCTCTGACGACTCCCAGAGCTTCTTCTCTTTTTCTGTTTCTCTTCACTCTAATGCCTCATCCTGTCTCTCGGCCATCCAATCCTGGAAGTCATCCTACTTTCTTCACCTGAACCCTTCTAAGACCAAAATACTTTTATCGTCCCCACCCCACCCTTTCCCCTCCACCGGTCTTCTCTTTCTGCCTGCCCTCCTTTCTTTGTCCCCCTCCTCCCGCGCTACATCATCGTTATTTTAGATGCTTCCCTAGCCTTTTCTTCCCACAACACTAATACTGCATGCGTCTACTGGTTCCACCTCTATAATCTTTATCACGCTCGTCCCTTTCTCTCATTTCATGCTTCTAGACTTCCCATCTCGTCTTTTATCTTCTACCATCTTTTATTTTTTGTTAATAAAACATTTTTTATTGTTTTACATCTCAACAAAACAACATATCTTCTACCATATTGATTAGTGCTCTGCTCCCTTGATTGGTCTTCCTTCCTAGCATCTTAACCCTTTTCTCACCATTTATAATACACTTATCCGCCTTCTTTTCCTTTTGCTTCCATGCCCTTCCACTTCTTCCTTTCTTCGTTTGGTCTCCTTCTTACCATTTGACTCCCATCTTATTTTCCACTTTCTTTGCATCATTTTTAAAGGTCAACATGGTCTTGCACTTTATCTTTCTTCTTATGTCTCTTTTTATTTCCCATCCCATCCCCTCCACTCCCAATCTCTCTACCTCCTTTCTGACCCTAAACCTCTGTGCTTCATCCCACTTTTGTTTCTTTTCACCTTTCGCACCCCAAACATTGGATTTCCTTTCCCCTTGCTCTCCGCTCATCATCTTCCTTTCATGTCTGTCATACCCTTCTAAAAACATTTTCTCTCTTTTATTTCTAACATCTACATTTTCTCGCTGTGTCCACTTGTAATATTGCTGTCATGACTACTATTTTTATACTGCTTTTCAGTTATGTCTGTAAAGCACTTTGACGAGAGCACTCTATAAATATCAATAATTACAAATACTATGCTGGCTAGAGACAGTGTGTGCCAAGAGGCACCATTAAACACTGCTGGGAGTGAAAGCAATAGCCTATGACACAGAATCCTGATGACGCTGATCCACAAAGAGTGAAAATCAAAGGGTAAGTTGGGTAAGCAGTTGCATTACAGTCGATGACCAACGCTAATCACAGCACAGAGTGAGAAGTAATATGTGTACAGACCAGGCTCAAGAAAACTGCCAAGTCTGCACCGCTGCTAAATCAAAGGCAGTAAGACAGCATAGTGCAACATGGCCTGACACAGACTTTTGACTCAGAAAGTCTGGCTGATTGGGAGGAATCGGTCATATAAAGGTGAAGGGGCTGAGCCAAGAGACAAATGTAGCGTCCTGCACAGAGAAGGAAACACAAGGCGTTTGGAGGAGCACAATGATGAGAAAAGTGCAGATGAGAAAATATCAACAAGGGAGGCATTACAGAGCCAACACAGCCCTCAAAGTAGAAACAAGATAAATAAGGGCAGGACCTGAATAATAAGATCAGAGACCTGAGTGGCAAATGAGTAGAACAGGAGGTGTGAGAAACAAATATACTGGTGCATGCTAGAAACGGAAGTCCATGTTTCCATACCACTTGAAACATTAATGTGCTGGTGAAACCAAGGGGAGTGAAAGAGTCATGAATGCTCAAACCGGTGGTAAAGGGTTTCATACATAGACATTTCAAATGTTAATTTTATGGTGCATGCCAGGACAAGAACAAGGACTGCTGCTCTTGAGAGAGAGAATAATGCATGATGGAATATGAAAGGTTCCATGAAAAGTGACTTGAAACATTAATTCTCTCATGAATTATATGTCAATTTCAAGAAACATTGAGAGAGAGAGAGTAATGTATGGTAGGACCTGAAGTCCAAGGTTCTACACAAAGAGATTTGAGACATTACAAACAATGGTAACAATGCAAGCCAATTCAAGGAGCGATTGGGAAGAAAATCAACTGATGAATGTGAATTACAAAGTTTCGCGAGAGTGCAAATGTCTAAAAGTCATTCAAGTAATTTACTACAATGCATCCAAAATGAACAAGACCTTAGCGGATTTGGAGTTGTTTACCACAGAATATAGAAAGTGTGCAGGTGCCTAAATGCAAGAGTCACTGAAGATGTATATCACTAGGAGTTCGGCAGTATACAGTAAAAGTGGCAGTTACGGAATAACTGCCACTTTAACCACACTGCAGAAAAAGGAATTGCCTCTAATTCCGCTGGCGGAATTATCCCCAGCGGAATTACTGCCAACATCAAGCAGAATTAGCACCAGTGGTAATTCTGCTGGCAGACTCAGTTCCGGCGCTAGTTCCGCCGGCGGAATTACTGCAAGGATCAAAAACGATATTTCTGCTGTACAAGTTAAAATAACACAAAAATACTGCCAAAAATGGGAAGTAATTCCTCCGAAAACACAGTGTAATTACCTCCACCTTCCCCTATGTTTCCTCTGGTTTCTCACAATTTTTCCAGCACTTCCGGTAAAGTCAATAATGTTCCGATGTTTCACAAGGAGATGACTCTCTACCTGAATATTCCTTTTTATCCACTTTGTTATCTCACAGTTTAAAGGGGGGAGAGGGGAACAATTCCACCCTTGAATCCCTTCAGTCTTCACTAATTTTATGGTCTTCGCATTACGCGGAAGAAACAAGAATATCCTTCATCGCCCTCTGTTTCCTTTCAGTGTCACAGTTCTTTGACACATTTACTTTCTCTCTTTTTCTTGATCTTGTTCCTCTCTACAGGGGTACAGCTTCCCCTTTTGTCACTATTCCACAACTTTAGTTTTTTTTCTCCAATTATCTTCTTACACCTGGTTTACTCTCCAGACAGGGTTTCACTGTTTTGTTATTTCTCTTGTTTCACTCAAAGGGTTAAGGTACTTACCTTTCTGCTTCAACTATTATGGTTTCTTGCTTTGATCCTTCTCCTCTCCCTAGTATACTCTCCTGACAGGGTATTGTAGCTTATCCTTACAAAGGGGTATGGGTCCTCCCTTTGATCAATGTTCCATACTTTCAAGGTGGGGTTCTTAACCCCCTTTGCTCACTTCTTCTTTCGCTCGTGGTTTACTCTACTGCCAGGGTGTCACAATTTTCGGATTGGGATGTGAGTCCCAGACTCACTGTTTCCTGGTTAACTATCGTGCCAGGGCTTGGGGGTCGCTACGAGAGCCATGTCAGGAGTCGGGCTCTGGGAGAGCTCCTTCGATCCGGAATTCGATCCTGGCCATAAGTGCACATACGTAGGCACATATGCCCTGAAAACTCACGTGCCCGCTTATGAATACGGTGCACATGTTTCCCGTAATTCTGGAGCCCATGCGAAGTCAGAGGACGGCATTGTAAGCAGGGTTGAGATTGCGATTTGTGAGTGGCGATCCAAGATGGCGGACGGGGGATGCGAACAAAGGATTCTGCCTGCAGTGTAAGGACAGCGCTGGAACGGTGGCGAAGAGAGACGGACGCAGGGAGCGGCGCACCAGAGCCTCTGCGCCACCCGCTGGGGCACTAAGTCAGCTAAACCTGCGGGCAGACTCGATGGAACAAACGTGAGGGTCCCCGATCCGGACCACCCCCGAGGCCAGCCAGCAACTGTACATGGCCGCCCACTGATGCTGGAGCGGCTGCGAAACTGAATGCGCAGAGCAGGGGAGACCCAATGGGGCTTTCACAACCCCAGCGCTTGCGCTGGACAATATTTCAGGAACATTTCCGCAAGCAGCGTAGCGGCCCGGAGGAGGCGGACGCGGGCAGAGTGTCTGGGAGCCTCCGGCAGAACACCTGGGGGCCCGAGGGGCAGGGGAGCGCGGACGGCCCAAACATTCGCTAACCACAGGGAGCTACGACGGGCACAACAAGCGGGCGCACCCGCGCTGCAATAACCTGGCACGGCGCATGAGCGCTGGATAGCGCGGCAGGACCCCTGCGGACCGGCAAGGCGCAAGCCCGACATAAGGGCTGCAAACGAACCTGGAACACATGCCAGTGGCGCCCGAGGCGGGTGGAGTGACAGGCACATCCTGGGGAGCCATCAACACCGTGCAAAGGCGGCCCGCCTGGTGGAGGCCGGCTACAGTCATACGGCTGCCCCGCAGACGCAGCAGAGGGAGCGCACCTGGGATAAAAGGACACAACTAGATGGGTTGTGCAAATGAATTTGTGGTGGCCTTGGGGGAGGCCCAGTGGCCCCCGACAGTGTTATATAGCTGGGCACCAGCGCAGAACATGAGCCCAGTGGAGCGCACGCACATCCTGGCTCAAACGCGGACCTAGTGCCTCCAAAATATGTGAACACCGGTGGCAGCTGGTGGAACGGCCCTGTGTGCGGTCATTGGGCCGCAGGCACAAGTGGGATTTGACTGGCATCGGGGGACCGGCAGGGATGGCCCCCCCTGATAACGGCCCACTAGTGGAGAACATAGGTGCTGGGTGAAGACGGCACCCTCTGGCCCACGCAAGTGGCGGAAAGAGGGGGGGAGTGAGGCGCACCCAGCGGTTAGCGCCGCAGAACACCACTCGCATAAGCAGGCCGCCCCCGCGACCAGACGGCATTCATGGCGGGAGAACGCCGAGCCCACATCGTCACTCGCGGGCGTAGCCACAGACCTACACCAGCAGGAGCTGGGGCACACAGTCGGGAAAAGAACTGCCAGTGCACAATCACGTGGGAGGACACGATCCATTCCAGGCACAGACCCAGCAGCATAAGGAAACTCCCTAGTTGGCCTACCCAGGTCCCTTAGCCGACCAAGGCCTAATCCTCCGTGGTGCTCGCACACACAAGCCCATTAACATCAAGATGGCCAACAAACTGGCTAAAACAAAGGACAAACAACCCACGCTGGATGAATACGCCAGAACATCGCCGGTGGCAGAGGGGGCCAGGAGCAAGGAGAGAACCCCCACAGTGGGCACGGAGGCCATGAGTAAGGATCAGCAGATCCACGCAGCAATCGCAGACCTGAAAGTGGCTTGGGAAACCAAACTGGAGTCGGCCATGGTCGAGCTGAAGGCGGCTCTGGAACTTAAAGTTGGGGCATTACAGGAGGAGGTGAATCGCCTCCGGCAAGACGTCAGAGCACTGGCTGAACGTACAGGCGACTTAGAGAAGGAAGTGGCCCCGAATACAGCTGCATGTGCATCTCACAAATCCAAGCTCCATGTCCTGGAACAACGCGTGGGCAACCTGGAAAGCAGGGCAGAGGAGGCAGAGGGACGCGCCCGGGGGAACAACATACGTATTTTAGGATTGCCTGAAGGAGCCGAGGGACCCAACCCCACGGAGTACATAGAATCAATGCTGCTGCAAGAGATAACCGGAGGAGCGTTGACTCAGGGGTTTGCGGTGGAACTGGCGCATAGGGCCCTGAAGAGGAAGCCACCACTGGGAGCACCCACCAGGCCGGTAATTGGCAAGATACTGAATTACTGAGACCGGGAAAAAGTTCTAGAGCATTTCCGGAAGGGAGGAATGATACAAAGGGCGTCTGCAAACGTAACGGCATACCCGGACTATACCCTGCAGGTGCAACGCTGACGCATGAACTTTGGTGCAGTGAAGAGAAGATTGCGAGATGCAAGCTACAAGTACATGCTGATCTACCCTGCGAAGCTGAAGGTGTTTCACAAAAATAGAGCGCTGTTTTTTGATACTCCAGAGGACGCGACAGATTGGCTGCATACGCAGAGTTGTCCCCCGGAATCGGGTATCCAGGAGGAAGGAGTCGCAGATAAGTGACATGGAGACTGCGGTACCCAAGGTGCTGCAGTCTCAGACACTGGGACTAGAATATAGGACAGGATATAGTCTGTCGGTGTAGTGCGATCAGGGCTGCACACATATGATCCTTTGAGCACGGGAACTTAGTGTAAGGCATAGAAGCCTAACGGAACCAACCCTCACACCCCCACAAACAGATCAGTTAGGTTACTGGTAGAAAGGTGACGCCCTGCTGGGTTCCTGACCTCGGCAAGCCGAAGCAGGACCAAATGTGGGGGAGCCTGAGATCCAGGGATGGAGCTGGGCACCAGTTGGGGACAGGTAGGGAGGGGGGAGGGAAGGGGTGGTGTGCAGTGTTTTACATTTGGGATAGGAGGGGAAGGGGGTTAGTTGGGGAGTTCATGTTGGAAGAGGGAGAGATACGAGCCCAAGTTCATGTCAAACTAGATGGGAGAGGGAAACCGGGAGGGGAGGATGGGGGACAAACCACGCATGGCGATGGGAAGCCTTAGAATTGTAACCTGGAACGTGGGAGGCCTCAACAGTTACTTGAAGAGGAATAAAGTTATGATGTAC
Source organism: Ambystoma mexicanum (assembly GCF_040938575.1). Classification (NCBI taxonomy): domain Eukaryota; kingdom Metazoa; phylum Chordata; class Amphibia; order Caudata; family Ambystomatidae; genus Ambystoma; species Ambystoma mexicanum. The sequence goes on from NC_090936.1 coordinate 117,288,574, forward strand.
TTGAGAAGGCTGAAAGTGGACATAGCACTGCTGCAGGAAACCCACCTTACTAAGGAGAAATTAGAAGTGGTCAAGAGAAAGGGGAGAGGGACTACCATGGGAGCCACATATTCTGCTTATGCGAGGGGGGTGGTCACGTGGGTGGCACCTCATATACTGTTTCAGTTGCTTCAGTCCACAGTAGACCCAGATGGTAGAAGGATAGTGGTGCGTGGGATGCTAGAAAACAGAAAAACAGAGAAGTGAGCATTATAAACTCATACGCCCCTAACCAAGACACGGCAGCCTATTTTAGGGCCCTATACGGCAAAATGAGCCCCCTACTGGGTTGAGCGATTATATGGGGAGGGGACATAACTGTACGCTACACCCCAAAATGGACAGGTCTGATAGTAAATTAAGTAGGCCCACCCCTGCAGCAAGAGCATTACAGGCCCTGCTGAGAGACTTTGGGCTAGAGGATATCTGGAGACAGCTACACCCGGAAGACAGGCAGTGCTCACATTATGCGGCCCTACACAACCTGCACACAAGATTGGACTATATGTTTGTCGCTTCGGAGTTCGTAGGAGAAATGATAGGCTCTGAATACAAGGCCAGAGTACTTTCGGACCACTCTCCCCTGGTGTTGAAGTGGAGGCATCAGCTCCCGAGAGCGAGAATTCCGAATTGGAAGCTCAGAGCCGAGGCGCTGCAGGACTCGGAATTCCGCGAGGAGTTAAGGGAGGCGTTTGTCGAGTACTTTGACATCAACACGGGGAGTGTGCAGTCAGAAGGAACCTTAAGGGAGACGTTTAAAGTGGTAGTAAGGGGGCAGCCATATCCAAATCCAGAGGGCTCCAATGGGACATAGAACGAGAGCTACGGGAGACAGAGAAGGAGCTGGAACAAATAACTCATAAGGGGAGCACCTCACAGGAGGATGCTGAATGGATGAATGTGTTGCAACAAACTAGCAAGGATCACTGGGACAGACTATGTAAACTAAACTATAAAAAATACATCGAATGGCAACATGCAGGGGGGAGACAAAACAGGAAGGCTGCTGGCATGGTTATACAAAACTGAAACACCAAGACAAGTGGTCAGGGAGATAAAGGGGGAAGGTGGCCAGACCAGGGATACCCAGGATGGAGTTAACAAGGGGTTCCTTAGATTCTATAAACACCTTTATGAGGACACGGGGGAGGAGATGGGTTGGGAGATTCAGGAAACACTGGAAGACATAGGCTTGCCCAAATTGAACGATGAGGAACGGGAGGACCTGGACGCCCCAATCACATTAGAAGAATTAGAGACAGTGATACAGCACTTATCCACGCGTAAGGCCCCGGGGTCGGACGGGCTGCTTTTACAAGACATACAAGCAGGAGGTGCTCCCCCCGCTGCTCGCCATGCTAAATGAGGCTTTTGAATGAGGGAGGCTGCCAGAGTCCCTGAGGGAGGCGGTGGTCATTCCGCTCCTGAAACAGGGCAAGCCAAGCACGGATTGTGGGTCATACAGACCCCTATCAATGCTCAACCAAGATAGCAAAATCCTCACGGCTGCGCTGGCAAACAGGCTCAAACGAGTTATCAGCAAACTGATACACCCCGATCAAACAGGCTACGTCCCAGGCAGGAATATAACCAACAATCATAGGAGACTCCACCACATTATTGAACAGACAGAGAAGGACCCCAGCGAAATGGCGATAGTCTCGCTGCATGCCATTAAGGCATTTGACTCTGTGAGGTGGCCGTGGCGGCTGGCAGCGCTGAGGGAATACGGGATGGGGCCAGGGTACCTGAGGTGGGTTAACATGATATATAGCTCCCCGATCGCCATGGTTAAAACTGGCGCAATAATCTTAGACAAGTGGCTACTTAGTAGGGGCACGAGACAGGGCTGCCCCTGGTCGCCCATGCTCTACATCCTTGCCCTGGAACCACTGGCAATCTACCTCAGACAACAGTATGGGGAAATAGGGATCCCCACGAAGGGAAGATCGCACCTCATATCATTGTACGCCAATGATATGTTGCTATACCTGCGCTTCCCAGAGGAAAACCTACAATACGTCCTGGAGGTGATGGAATGCTATGCCACCCTCTCGGGCATAGCGGTAAACCCCAAGAAATCAAGCATGTTCCCCTTGGGTAGATACAGGGGGACCCTGCATAGGAACCTACCGGTCTTGCCGATACCCTGGCAGACCAGGACATTCTGATACTTGGGAATCGACATATATCACACGGCCGAGGAGGAACACAAACACAATATGGAAAGAGCAGTGGAAGACATTAAGAATAGCATGGGGTTTTGGTCCAAACTACCCCTAGCCATGGTGGGTAGGGTGGCCTTGATCAAGATGGTGGTCCTGCCGAGATTGTTACACTATTTTATGAACATCCCGTACAAGCCCCCCAAACGCTTTTTTGTGAAACTTCATAGCATATGCAGGGGCTTCATATGGCATAACTCCAGAAACAGGGTGGCCCTTTGGAAGCTGAAAAACTCATGTGACAGGGGGGCATAAACCTACCGAACTTCGAGATATACTACCTGGCGGGACAGCTCCAGTATGTGGCCAGGTGGTTGTCCGAAGAAGAGACGGCCGAAACCAGGCTTTTGTACAAAGATACCGCCCCCTTCTTTCTAAGAGAGGTGGTGTGGTTGCCCAAACCAATGTTGCAAGGACGGGCGAGACTGCTGGTACTGGGCTGGGAAATATGGAGCAAAGTATGGCAAATAGTGGGAAACCTGACCCCATGCTCCCTGCAGGTGCCGCTAGTGGCGCTATGTGGGGAGGACCCACAAACGATAAAAGGGACCCGCAGATATTGGGAACTGATAGGCCTTGCGACCCTCGGAGATGTATGGCAAGAGGGGGAGGCACTAGATTCCCAGAGATTAATGGAGGATACCGGGGTGCACATAGGCCAATATATCACTCACACAAGAATTATCAAACTGGTGCGAGAGAGGTGGCCTGGGGCAGTGCTAGCGGAGCAACCCAATACGGTCATTGAGACGATGTATGATATCTCGGAGGGTGGCCACGAAATATCCTGCATATATGAACTATTGATGACCAGGGTGGGCAAGGAGTTACTCCAACTGAGGCAGGACTGGGAGGAGGAGGTGGGAGAACCTATGCTGGATGGACAATGGGATAGGACACAAAGGTACCACAAGAATGTGTCCCGAAATGCGAGGCTACAGCAGATCCAGTTATATGTCACCCATAGGGTATATATGACCCCTAGCAAAATTGCCAGGTTTGGAAGTTCAGTGATACAGAAATGCCCAAGGTGCAGGGAGGTGGAAGCTGGGATGTCACACATGTTTTGGGCTTGCCCAGAGGTGGGTAGATTCTGGATAGAGGTTAAGCTACGTCTGGCCGAAAAAGGGATTACACTGGAGGTGGAGTCAGCTTGGGAAGCATGCTGGGGGGTTTTGTCAGACCACGCAACCTTAAGCACATTAGTAAGATGAAAGACCTGGCCTACATCCTGGCCAAACGAAGAATTGCAATGGGCTGGAAGGCAGCCCAACGACACAGAATAGAGACGTGGTGGGCTGACCTCCTAAAGTGGGCAGATGCAGAAACGGCAGTCTGGTATGAAGCAATCAGTAGGGGAGGGGAGGAGGAAGCGGGACCCCTGATAGCGTGGAGACAACTGGTGGCCACGATGGTGGGACCCTCCCAAGCCAAACTTAGTGAGGACGATATGAGGGGGACTAATGAGGAAGACAAGCCTGGAGACACGCAAGCTGGTGGCATTGAAGCAGGGGCTCGAGTTAAGAGGGTCAGAGGGGGGAGGACTGTTACGCACAACATGTGAATTTAACGAGGTGATACGAATGTCCTCAATGTTTGAAATGTTTGGTGTGTTGTTAAAAAATAATAAAAATTGTTTAAAACAAAAAAAAACTATCCTGCCAGGGCTTCTTCGCTTTCTTTTTACTCCTTCTTGTATCCAAGAAATAACACTTCTCCAGTATTGGGTGACCGGCACTTTCATCACAGGTATTGTGTCAGTTTGACTGTCTCTAGATGAGTTTTCAACAATGTTCGGTTCGGTATTCATTTTACTGTTATCCCTTAGGTTTTTCCCAATGTTCGTATCAATTCTATTACTTTCCCTTAGACTTTTCAATGTGTTTGTATCTGTATCAATTTTAATGCCTTCACATAGATGTTTTGCAATGTTCTTGTCTGTATCAATTATATTGCCTTCTCTTAAGCTTTTCGCAATGTCCATCTCTGTATTCATTATAGGGCCTTCCCTGTTTGGTCTCTCTCAGATTGGGACCGGCATGCAGTATTTGCCGTTAAGTGCCCCGGTAACCCATGTGCTCTCCCTGGGCTTACCGGTGTTACTCTGCATCTTCGCGTTCATTGTGCTACTCTGTCCTCTCCACTTCTCGCCCGTTGACCGGCAATGCCGTCCATGAGCCGCTAGGTTCCTGCTTGGCTTCCTTTTGTGTCCAGCAGCTCCAGCTGCCCGTGACAGGGACGCAGCAAACTTCTCCCGGCTTATCTTCCCTGCACGCCGTCTCTGCCAGCTTCTGAGCAGCGTTCCGCACTACGCTCTCCTCCGGCATCCCAAACAGCATCAGAACAAGTTGGATGCAGTGGCAAGCTCAGTCTTTCTCTGGTCGCTCAGCTGTGTGCATTTTAAATGTCCCGGTCTTACTCAGTAGTTTCCAACGACTAGAATGCAGCGTTGGTTTGCTTACTCCATCCCTCTTCCTCGTCTCAGTACTAGAAAATGGGGGGGTGCATACTGTTGTTGGCTATGGAAGCCTGGGAATGCAGTGTCCACATTACAATAAGCCATACAGGAGTTTGGGTGTGGTACAAGTCCATGGATATTACTAGGAGTTACCAATGAAGGGTTGTTTAAATCCAATATCCTCTTGCATCCCTTGAGTTTGTCTTCCCCTACGTGGTCCTCCTGCAGATAGCCACCCCTAGTCAGTGTCAGGTAGCTTCTGCTTTTCCCTGGCCATGCAAAGGAAGCGTCCCCCCAGAGAACCAGTGATGATATTGCTAGATTCGGCACACTTCACATGCACATTTCCCTTACAGTGCATGTGCATCACACAAGTATCCCACCTTCATAGGCACATGCATGTAGTCACTGTGCCTTTGCATTAATTGTCATGTGGTTGCCCATTCCCCTGCCAATTTTGCTCATTTATGATGGTGGATGCATGCTTTTGGCTAGTGAATTCACATGGGAGTCTGGACCGAAAGACTCACCGCCATCTCCTTGGCTGCTTGCTCCAACCTCAGCGTTGACGATCCCCTCTATCCCTTCCATGTGGAGGATGGAGCTGGCCTTCTCTTTCCATGGAGTCAGGGCGAGGGGGTTCCACAGTGTCACCTACTGGGGGTGAGGTCTCTCGCCTGTGCCTGGCGTTGAGGCTGTGGACCCTGGACTTCAGGTCATTCTTATGGCAGTCTTTACTATCCTGTGGGACAATGTCCACTGTCACAACCTTGTCCCAGATGGTGCCCGAGATGGCAGCCTTCCTCTGGCCAGAGGTCCTGCTCGGTATGGTCCGATACAGCTCTTCAGTATGGCAGACAACCCCATCCACCAGCATCTATAGTTCAACCTAAGTGAATTTCTGTTTGTGTAGCCTCAATTCTGGCACCTTTGCTTTCCCCTTTTCCAGGAACATGATTCTGGCAAGTCTTGTCTCCGGATGGCAACATGAAATGAGAGATTCAGAGTGGATTGTACTTTCAAAAAGTGCTGCCGCAAGGCTTCCCGTTATGGTGAAGATGTTATTTCCGTCGGCTGTAATTCCGCTGGAGTAATTAGCACAGAATGGGAGAAGTTGATGGTATATTAGAAGTGCATTCTGATCTTCTGGAATCTACAAACAGAGGATTCTTGGATGAGATGTTCCTACAGATGGACAATATGGGACATCCTCCTGCATTTGGTTGAGGAGAGTTATTTGATTGAAATGGGTGCAACTGTTGCCTGAAAACATTTTCTTTTTAAGCTTATAGCAGGAGTTATGGAACAAGGTATTTGCAAATTACACTGCAGCGTTTTTGGAGTTGATAGTGGAGAAAGAAGCAGTAAGTTGCTTACCTGTAGATTCTGTTTTCCAGCATTTGTATCTTTCATGGATTCACATTGAACCAGGATTACCGACCCAGCCCTTTAAGATGAGATAGCAATACTTTGAGATGGATGGGGATGCAGAAGATACTCAAACATCAATAATCAGACTAACTCAGGAAGTTGGCATGGTTTAACTGTTTTAATGTCAATTACCTAAAAGAGGGAGTACAGCAGACATCAACCTACATCTCACAGCATGATCTCGAAACATATCATAAAAAACATGAGTTATATGGTAAAAACTCATCATTGCTGACGTCAACCTGCGTTGCAAACTACAAAAACCTATTGGAGAAAGTGATTGGGTCCAAAGGAACATCTAGGTACACGTTTCATACTAAGAGAGTGATAGGGTCTTTAACGTCAGGTGGGGCAACTAAGCCCATACCTCAAACAGGTCACTACGAACGTCATCAAATATACAACGTCCATTGGTTATACAAGCTATAGGGCTCTTTACTACGTGGCCCTCTATAATTGGTTGGCACCCTTACATCCGTCAGTACTTTTCCACCTACTTCAGCAGCATGCAGGCTGGTCTCCAGGTGCTGGTGGGCTGGTCTTTACCATAGCTTCCCACCAATTAGCATATCATCTATCATCACCCCTGTGGTCTGCACGCCAATTAAGGCTTTGAACTTGGTCTTGGAAATGTTCCTTGCGTTGGAGAATATGTGGTTGTAGAGGCATGCTCTGTCTCCTTGCGTAGGTGTGGTTCATCATGATTGTACTTTCACCCATCCACGTGACTGAAGACCACGATTTTGAGCTCTTTGTGTATTTAAAATACTATTATTTAATGAACCTCTGACATCTTCCTTGTTTCCGTGCACGTCTTCTGAACAGTTCTTTCACACAGTTGTAACTACTGTCTGATCATTCCAGCCCAAAACGGCCTTGGCTTCTTGGGGCTGGTCCAGCCTCACCCTTCTTTGATTCACTCATGTAATTCAATTGCTTTTCAACTGCGCCACACTGGAAAAGCCTTCCTTTTTCTGGTCCAGCTCTGCTAAAATGCATAGTGGAATCGTCCATAGTTTACTCACTCCTATATATATAAAAAAAGAAACAAGGAGGGGACAAGGACACAAGCAGCTCAGAATCAGATCAAGGTACAAAAACACGCTCTGGGAAGAAGAAGGCACAATAGAGCCAGATGAACCGGATAAAAGCATCATCAACCTCTCAAATTATGTACTCAACCAGGAACAAGCTAAAGTTCTCCAATATGGATTTAATTACTGCCCAAGAGCAGGTTATGATTACATGGAAACCAGAATAGATTTTTTCAAATACATGAGGAAGATCAGGCTGAAGAAATTCTTCATCCTGAGTCCACCCAAAGAAAAATCTAAACCAAGTTCATTAGGTCGAACGACAGTAGCCATTGAAGATCTGGAAACACTAATTGGCCTGACCGAATTAGAATCTATAAATCAACCACTAGATATGGCCCCTGACATCACCCCTGAAATGCTGGACATAGAAACTGATTGGCCTATTAAGAGCACACTAAAAGCCAAATTCAAATTTAATCAGGAGGCAAAGTTGAAGCCATTCAGGATCTAAAGAAAGCCAGATCATATAGAAATACGAGGCCCAACTTTTCATTCAAGGAAAGGAAAATCCTAAAAGAACTGCAAGAACTTGACCATGTGATCATAAAAGCTTCAGATAAAGGAAGCAACATTGTAATCCTCAATAGAGAAGACAATGTAAAGGAAGCACAACAACAACTTAGTGACAACCACTGCTATGAAAAACTTGAAGAAACCCCATTGGAATCCATAAAAAGGAAAGTTGAGTGCTTCTTACACGAGTGGGAGGAATTGAATATTCTGGATGAGGATGACTTGAAATACCTTTTCAACCAAACTCCTGTTATACCCACAATTTACTTCCTAACGAAAATCCACAAAAACCCCACCTGTCCCCCGGGAAGACCCATTGTTACTCTAAATGGTGTATCATTGGAAAACATGTCGAAGTATGTTGATCAAACACTATTGCCCTTGATATTCACACTACCTTCATATTTATGCGATACCAAAGACTTTCTCAGTAAAATTGAAGGAATTATCTGGGAAAAAGACTTCATGTTTGCAACACTGGACGTAGTATCGCTCTACACCTCCATTCAACATACCGACGGAAAAAAAGCATGCAAATATTTCCTTGACAGTAGATCGTTGAACTATTTAAGTCATGGACAAATGATTATGGACATGATAGACCTATGTTTAACTAATAACGTCTTTCTCTTCGATAATATCTACTATAACCAATTGCGTGGAACAGCAATGGGAACAAGCTTTGCACCGTCTTACGCAAATTTAACAATGGGATGGTGGGAAAAATGTGTTGTCTGGACCGATGCTAATACTAAGTACACTAACCAAGCAGTCCTCTGGATACGGTTTATTGATGACTTATTCATCCTATGGAATGGAAAAGAAAAGGATTGGCTTGACTTTGTAACTACGTTAAACGTCAACAACTTGAATCTTAAATTTACAGAGACTGATAGTCACAAATCCTTAATTTTTCTTGATGTACTGGTGAAAACTGACTGCAAAGAAATCAGTACAGAACTTCATCGAAAACCAACAAGCTCCGACATGCCATTATTTGCGAGCAGCAATCACCCTACTCCATTAAAATGGAGTATACCATACGGAGAGTTCGTCAGGATTTGCCGCAAATGCAGCAAATTAGATTGTTTCGACAGAGAATGCAAGATCACAGCTCGCAATTTTGCCAAACAAAGATACCCTAAGGCAATCATTGAGAGAGCTTACACTAAAGCACGAAACCTAGATCGAACAGCATTGCTCTCTACCAATCGAACATCTGAAAAGATTGTGGAACCTGACGATGGTAGACTAATACTCACGTATGGCTGACATGCTAAGACAATAAGGAGAATACTACACAAACACTGGCACGTTTTAAAGACAGATGAAGTCCTATTTCCATTCATTGGTGAACGTGGCAACATAACATAAATCTATCTCCATTAAAGACACATTAGTCAACAGCCTTATGTCCCCAAAGACAGAATCCAATGCTACATCCACATGGCTAAATAAAAAGAACACTGGCTTCTCCAAATGCACCAAGTGCAAAGCATGGCAATTTGCTCTGAATAAAACAAACTTTGTACCTCCAATATCAGGCCATAATATTGAGGTAAAAACTAAAATAACATGTAATACAGAATTCGTTGTATATGTACTGCTTTGTTCATGCAAACTGTGGTATGTGGGAAGCACCATTGGCAAACTGAAATTGAGAATACTGCAGCACATGCGGACCATAAAGAACATAGGTGCTTCCTACCCCATAGCAGTACACTTTAGAGATCAACATCAGAGCAAATTGGACAGTTTTAGATTTTTTGGAGTACACCATATTAAGCTTAATCCACGTGGAGGGAACCGCGAGCTGGAACTACGTCAGATGGAGATATGATTTATCTTAGATTTCCAAACCAAGAAACCAGAAGGACATAACTTGGATGAAGAACTGTATACATTCCTTGGAACATGAATTTCATCCTCTGCCTTAGTCTCGACAGTCTTTTGAAGTTAGCAATATAAGAAAATACCCTTTGCTGAAATTTGATAGTTGAGCTCGTTTTAACTTTGTCTATTTTTTATGTGTGTTAACTTTCAAAGTAACATTGAGAACTGCACAGCTTTTAGTCTTGATTCAAACTACCTTCTCCCCCTCTTTCTTTTATGTGCTCTTATTTATATTGCCCAAACCCAGGTTTTATATTGTATATTTTGGCCGCAAGTACTATTGGATGTTTACAGCACTTAGCACTTTAGTATCTCTTTTACTTCGCTATCACATAAGAGAATTGTAATCTCCAAGTAAACATTTGCAAAATCCAATTGATAATTTGTGAGGAACAAAGTTCAAGATATCAACAAAGCACTTTGCACTATGCACTTTAGGTTTTTAAAGGTGAATTGATTGAGAGTTATGTTTACAGCACTATGCACTTTATAATCTTGAACCTGAAAAAGATCAAAGGATCGGAATGCTTTGTCTCCTGACATTTGGCAAATAGGAAATTTATTGGTGATAGTGTGAAATTGTTTTTATCATTTTATGATGCCAGTATTCAATTGTAAATCCAGGCCTTGATTGGGGAAAAAAATGCGTAAGTGCACAGTGAGCAGACTTCGACTCTAATCAATAAAAATTAGAGTCACTATAAAACTTTAATTATTGTGTAAATAAACAAAAAATAAAAACCTGTCACTGTGCACTGAGCGGCTTAAAAAGATTAATGTGACATCTCCAAATATGTAAAGGACTAGCTTAAACGCATTAGGAGTGTGAGTTAACACATTCCAATATGGCTGCATGTATTCAACACTGACTGTTCATGGGACATTGTAAGAGTTGAAAGAGAAAAGGGACAAAATGTGCTGGGCAGAACCATAGAGACTGAGCCTTTCTGTATATAAAAGCATGGTGCAGTTTTCTGTTGTTTTATATGTGAACAAGCAACGGGAGCGTTGTGAAACGCGTCGTAGGTTGCAATGCCTTCAATAAAGCTGGATATGGAACAAGAACTTTGGCGAATGATGGATTGATTAATTTTCCGGAAATTTATGCTGGCGTCCCTACCGCTTTGAGTGCTGTCCCTGTGTGGAAAAGTACATTTACTTCTCCTTGTTTTTCAATATATATATATATCGAGATATATATATATATATATATACACACACATACGTTGGCACATGCCGCAATCTATCTTTGACACTCTCTCGATGCTTATAGAACATCTATGTTCTCTTCTCTCTCCATCTCTTCTGGGTGTGTCAGTCTTGCTTCGCGTGACGTCACCAATTTGCTCTTTTGCTCATTTTTCATACTTCTTCTGGTATTTCATTCAAATGGCCGTCATACTGTCGTGTATGCAGGTATGGTTTTCTCATTGGGAACCTTGATTCCAGGATTCTCCTTGGTATTCGTATTTTCACTGATACTGCACATATTTTACACTCTGGTTCCCAACATATAGGCAACATGGGCGAGATGCTTGAGACAGGGGTACTTGGCTCCTTCTCCACACTCACCCTCCCACCCCCCGGGTGATTCATTGACCACTCTCCCATCATCCTTCACATCTAGACATTCTTGTCTGAAGAAATGCTTCTTTGGGACCCATATTTCTATTACTCCTTTCAGGCATCTAGCTGATTTCACATGCTCATCATTGTTCCAGGTCATAAGCATGCACTATCCGCTTGGACTGCATAGATCCATCTTCCCACATACTTCTTGTGGTTCTTTGGGTATAGGAACTTCATTCCCTCAGGTGCATGGATACTGGCTCTCACGTAGTATCTGATTTCTTCATCTGTTACCTCTTTGGTTTTCCATCCTGATTCAACATCAATCATGATCTTTATCCATAGGGCTTTCTTCGCAGTCTTCTTGTAACGCTCACCTGATTCCCGCAGAGGCGCCGGTCTTGACTGGGTGAATGCCGTATCTTCAAAGGTGATGTGTAACACACGGTTGGCTCTTTGGGCTGGACCTCTGTGCACTGTATGTCTGACTCGAAGAGTAAGATGTCTTAGGTAAGTGAAAGCCGAGCTCTCCATCTGCCTCGGGGCAGGGTGCCGTAACCAGTTTCTTCACTGGATAAGGGTGCAGGCCTCTTGACCTCAGAGGACTGCTGTCCGTCGTTAACTGCACGAACGGTAAGTTCTGGGCACTTCAAATGTCTTAAAAGTCTTTTGTAATGATATCTCTTGTTTTGCAGGGTTCCGGCGATGGCGGATGGTGGGCTGATGAGAGTTGAGGATCGAACCCGCGTGAGGAATAGAAGCGCCTGGAAGCACGTAAGAAAGCGCTTGTAGCCTGCTTCACGATGTGCACTAACTGTCCCTTTTATCTTGCAGGTACAAGTTTGGAGCTTTAGAGAAGCTGAAGGGTGCTGGAATACCCACTGGATTCGGCGTGGGAAGGAGTAATGGCACCTAAGTAATAAAGTTGCCCAATGTCTTTAAACGCACCTTCTTTTGTCTTTCAGATGCGGGATGCAGCGCCGAAGGCCTCCGGAGCGTGCGAAGAGCTGGTAAGCTTTTGTCTTTCAGATGCCGGAATGCAGTGCGAAGACCTCCGGAGCATGCGAAGAGTAGGTAAGCCTTTGTCTTTCAGATGCCGGAATGCAGCGCGAGGCGTTGGTGACAGCCGATGGACCAGGTAAGAGATGCGCTGCCACTGAAGACCGTAGTGCTAACCTGTTCTTTGTCTTTACAGGTGCTGCTGAAGACTGGATTCCAGGATGGTAAGCCTTTGTTCCCTTAGGCCCAGGATCAGAAGCAGAAGACACGATGAGCGTTCTGCTGCAGAGAATGCAGAATAACGCAAAGCAAGATTCATCCATCGGGTGTGGTTTAAATAGCCTCCTGTAGTGCTTAGGTGTCTCCTTCCACAGCCACGCCTAGGTAAGAAAAGAGTTCCGGCTTTCCAGAAGAGTTCCAGTGTTCTGAACCTAGGGAGTGGCTCCTGCCCCACCCAACAGGAAAAGTAGTCCCAAACAGAAGAGGATCAGGGGTTCAACTGGCAGGTAAGTAAGCAGCATGGTCTGCTGCAGGTAAGTCCACCCAAGCATTATGAGCCCGGCGCTTCCAGCGCTGGGACTGGGCATCTTTATGAGCCTGGTGCCACTGGCGCCAGGACAGGGTCCAAAAGGTCCCAATTGGGACTGGCTGGCACTCGGAACCGGGGTTATGGGTCTGCTTCCAAGGGAGTCGGGCAAGTCCTGATTTTTTGGAAGCAGAGATCATGACACTTCTTGCATTGTGAGGTAGCCAATCTCATTACACAGAATCCAAGCATGATCATCACCAACAGGGCTCCAAGGAACTTGAACATATCTGCCATCCATTGTGGAACCCACGAAAAGAGTGATCCAAACCAAATGTCATCAGTAATGTCTTCCACTTCGTCTACCATTTGGACGTGTAGCTTCTTCAGCATCTCTATGGCCTCTGTCAAGGTACCATTCTCGTCATCATCAGAAGGTATAAACATGCAACATGATTCTCCAATTTTGGCACAAACACCTCCATTCATAGCTGCGATCATGGCTAGGACGTATCTGTTCTGAAGACACATCAGTCGTATGGCTCTCAGCTCTTGTTGATCGCATTGAATCCCTTTATGGTAGAGTTGATTGTCTGCAACAACTCCCATCTGGTTATTTGCAACTACTTAGTATTTGCTGCTGTCTGGATACTTGGCATAAAGATTATCGCAAATATGGATGAAGTCTGGCTGAACAATCTGTGCTCATATGGAATAGAATCAAAAGCCTCTATTGAGTTGGCTGAGAAATAGTTCTCTCTCTTCATTCGATTTATCAGCTCTACAGATCTCTTCTTCCTCAGGTGAGCATCTGCTTTTGGAAAGCTACCAATGTTTAAATCACTTTTAGGAATCACCAACACAGGAACATGAACACTTACTATGGAACATCATCCTCCCCAATCCTTGAGCAGCTTCATTTATGCTCTGGATCCATAAGCCCAGTAGTGATCCATGATCGCTGCTGTCCCAATGTTCATTCCTGGTACATCAAAGACTCAACCACAATTCTGATTCTCTCCAACTTTTCATGTGCCATTGTTTCTGAAACACAACTTTGCACTTTCCAAAGGCACTATCTGCAAAGGACCTCCTTTATGTTCGACCCATGTCAGTAGTTCAGCAAGTTTCGGCCATAAAGGTTTGCATCCATTCTGTACAATGTCAATAGTTGGCTGGTAGAAGACAATCACTACCCACGCTCTGCAGATAACCACACCTTCTTCCCATCCATCTGGTGAAAGCAGCACTGATCCCCAAATCAGCATCTGGCCTCTATTCTTCCATCTTCAAACCTCTTCTGCAGATTTTCCTGAACTCTCAAGTCTTCTGTTTACTTCCCATCTGATTGCAGCTCCTTTTACTCCAGGCTGTTTGTCTCTGATCACAGGATTCTTGGTATGCACCCTTAGTCTTGTCTTTGTGTCTTGGACATAATCATCTTCATCTGGATCTGTCCATACAGTTGCGCATTTGAGATAGGCTGTTCAGCCCATGAACTGACCTGTTATATGGCAGAGCGCAATGTGTGATAGACAATATGCTGTCTGCACATCTATTTCAACAGCTATGAAAATCTTAGACTTCCCCATACTATAAGACAGGAGTGCACATACAAAGCATTCCTCATATGAGTTTCTCCTTCCCACTACTCCTTCCCACTTCTTTCATATGCTGATACCATATGTTATTTCCCAAATGTGCTGTACTATCCATGTAATCGTTCAACTCATGATTATATTCCCTAGTACTTCTTTTAGGTCTCCTCTTTTTCTCATGAGCTTCTATAATCATCTCATGAAGTATATCAGCATATTTCCTTCTCACTGGGGGAATCATAGGAACATTTGTCAGTGAACTTGGTGTCTTTACATGTGGTACTTGTTTAGGGACAATTACATAAAGGTCTCTGCTGTCTTCTAGTTGCCACATCTGTACCCGCCTTCTGCATAGGAAGATACACAGGGATCCTTGCTTTATTTAAATCCACATAGTAGGCAGCAATAGAAGGATCACAATGAATAAGATGCATGTATAAATAACGTACAAATAGGCCCACTTACGCATCAGTAGCTCCCTGCTCGTCGTGGTAGCCTCTCGTTGTTAGCCACGTTGTTGTTGCTGTCGATGTTGTCCATTCTCAATCTTTTTTAAGGAAGGAAAAAACAAACTTTATTCAGGCAACATCATGAAATACTCTGGCAACATCTGGATCTGCTCCACAAGCACTTCAAGCAGCTGGCTGATTGCAGGATGATTAACAGGATTCCTGATGTACACAAAGGAGTCGTCCTTTCGCCAGACAAAATAATGAGGATGTGTATCCAGTAAGTAATAAAAGATTAAAGACAGTAACTTCTGGATTTCTTCCCTCAAAAGCCTCATTCAGGATTGGTCTTTATATTCTCTCAGAAAACAGACGTACTTGCTCAATAATGTCACCTAGTAACTGATTAAGTGCCACTAGATTTCTCGGATCTCTCAGGAAAGTACGAACATCAGTTTGCCTTCCAACAAGATGCAGACGTTTTTCAATCAGGAAATAGAAGACCATTCCAACTAGTCTATTAGCATTGTCCTCAGATAGGGGCATTTGTGTTTTCCAAACTATACTCAGGAAGCTGGAGAACTTGCTCTATAATAGCTTCAAGCAATCTCCTTAGGATTGGGCCATTTTTAGGATCTTGCAGGAATAGATGAACAATCGTAGTTTTCCCCACAAGCGCAGGGTATGCACGAAGAATGAAGAGAAAAACAGTAAGAACGATCCGGTGGATGTGGCTATAAGGCACTACAATGGCGCCTCCAAAGATAAACTCAGTGAGAAAGGAATTGGGGAACTGTTCCCTCTTCCAGTCGTCGAAAAGGAATTTCAAATCTGGCATTTCTCCTTCTCAATCAAAACTTAAATGTGTCTCAGTCCAATATTAACAAGCTACTGTGGCTCAAAAACAAATACCTCTTCTTTCACTCCTTGTTTAGCAAAGTGTACCGACAGAACCAAAGTCCAATGTACTCTGTATCTGTCTATTGGATAGTCTCTGCATCCTTCTTCCTCATCATGGATCTAGTCTGCATGTGCTGAAGTTCTTCTCCGTTGCTTGCTTCCGACTGGGGTGGGGGTGAAGGGGACTCTCCGGTGTAGATCTTTACATCTCTGAGAAATATCCATGTGCATCTTCCTTGGACCTTCACGGCTGACGGAGTTACTTCCTCCACGACAAACGGACCGTTAAATCGGGTCTCATGCCACTTCCTCGTAAAGTTTCTTATTAGGATCTCATCTCCGGGGAAAAGTTTGGGAAGACGTAATTCTTCAGGTCCGGTTGCTGTATGGTCTCCATCTGCATTCGGAACCCCACAGCTCTTCTGCTTGTGGTGATCTGAAATGACAGAGATGAACAAGTTACTTACCAACTGTAACGTTCATTCGACTGGATGTGCCTCCTATGTATTCATTAGCTTTGATATATTCGTTTCCAGCTTGCTGGCCTCGGAATTCTTTTTTCAGTAGAAGGTGCTGCGCGTCGATGTTCCTCGAGTCGATGTCCCTCGAGTCGATGTCCCTCGGAGGCCTCCGTATCGGCATCAACATCATCATAGGTATAAATAGTCGTATGTAGCGTCTGTTGCTCAGTTCCGTTTTGAAGTTCTATGTTTGTCCATGATGAGATGGTTATTACCCTTGAGGGATAGTAAGCTGCAACTACAAGGGAAGTTTTACTGTAGGGAAGGATCGGAGGGGTGATAAGGAATACGTGGGAGGAACATCCAGTCGAAAGAACGTTACAGTTGGTAAGGAACTTGTTCTTCGAATGGATTGTGTCCTCCCAAGTATTCCTTATCTTTGATAGACTCCCAAAGCAGTAATGTGTACAAGAGGCGGGAGTAAAATTTAGTATGCTTTAAGTGTGCACAGAGTGATTTTTTCGGCAACCGCTATGTCCCAGCATTTCGCCCACCAGAGTGCCACTGAGGGCCCTTCCTTATCTTTCCATACCCGGGCCATTGCGATTTTCGCTGCTAGGAGTAGGTGAGAGCATAGCCGTGGGGTTTGGCCTGAGAGTGGGAAAGCACCATCGCCAGTGTCGCCCAGTAGGATGATTCCGGGGTCCCAGGGGGTGGAGAGGCCAGAGATGTCCTTGATATGTTTGATTACCATCGGCCCACGGACATGATCACTCATTCCATCAATATGCCCCCCCCTCACTGCTTCCATCGAGAGACAATGTCACCTGATTATGCTTAGCGATTGTTGATCTGCTGTCCTTGTACTCAATGTATGTACTCAATGTAATGCTCATTTATAAAAACCCAATAAAATGTTGTTATGAAAAGCGTGCACGGAGTGAAATACAGCTTTTCCAAATTTAGTTTCTTGGCTAGTGGAGGAGTCTAGACTATAGAATCTGGTAACGGTATGTGCAGACGACCATGTGTAACGGTATGTGCAGACGACCATGTGGCAGCTGCACAGATGTCTTTTATTGGGATTCCCCTCTGGAGAGCTGACAAAGCTGTAATACCCCTGGTTGAATGAGCTCTCAGATGTTGAGGAGGGTCTTTTCCTGCCAATTTATAGCATTCTAAGATAGTTAAAATGATCCATCTTGAGATGGTTTGTTTGGTGATGGCTAGGCCTAGTGTATGTCCTGCATACCCCACAAACAATTGGTCTGCTTGCCTAACTCTTACACAATTGGTCTGCTTGCCTGACTCTTACAAGTCTGTTGATGTAGAAACTCAAAGCACGCTTTGGATCATGTCTGTGCAATCTTTCCTCCTCTTTCCCAGGATGAGGGGGAGGGTAGAATGAAGGTAATGTTATTTTCTGCGTAATATGAAATTCTGACACAACCTTTGGGAGGAAATTAGGCTTCAATTGAAGAACTACTTTATCCTTGTGGAAGATAGCATGTGGAGGTTTGCAAGATAAAGCTTGTAGTTTGCTCACTCTTCTGGCAGAGGTTATAGCCACTAGGAAACTTTTTTGAGAGTGAGAAATCTTAATGGGCAGGAATGGAGGGGTTCAAGGGAGTGCCCATTAGAAATTTTAGAACTAGATTTAAGTCCCACAGGGGAACTTGAAAAGGAGCTGGAGGGTACACATTAGTAAACCCTTTCAGAAACTGAATGACTAAAGGCATCTTAAAATATGAGGGTTACTCAGCCGTGCGTTTGAAAATTGATAGCGTGGCGAGATAACCCTTAATTGTGCTGACTTGTAGCCCTGAATTTGCTAAGTATAGTAGGAAAGATAATACTGTCAAAGTGTTGCATGAAAAAGGGTCAATATTCTTATCTCTACACCAGCTGCAGAATTTGTTCCAACGGCAGCGGTATAGTGATTTGGTTGCTGGCCTTCTGGCCGAAAGCAACATCTCCATTACGTCATCTGGGAGGTCCCAATCTTTGTATCTCAGCCTTTCAGAAACCATGCGTGAAGGTTGAGAGTTCTGTTATCCAGATGGAGAACCTGACCCTCCTTTCATGAGAGAAGATCCTCTCTGTGGAAGACGAATCGAAGGACAGATGGACATGTCTAGAAGATCCGGGTACCATGTCCTCCTGGCCCAGTCCGGGGCAATTAGGATCATGGTTTTCTGAAATCTTCTCAACCTCCTTATTACATGAGGAATAACTGGGACTGGAGGAAACGCGTACAGAAGCGGAAACTCTCAGTCCACCACAAACGCATCTCCTAGAGCTCCTCTTGGGGGAAATTCCCTGGTGCAGTACCGTTCGCATTTCCTGTTGAGACTCATTGCAAACAGATCCACCTGAGGGGTTCCCCAAAGGGTGAAGATCTCTTGAAGGACTTCCTGAGCTAGTTCCCACTCATGGGAGACTGTGGTCTGCCTGCTCAGAGCGTCTGCCGCCATGTTCTTCTCCCCGGCTAGGTGAAATGCTGATAGAGAAATTCCTTTTTCGAAATTGTCCAGAACCAGAGCTGCATTGCCTATCTGCACAGTGGCAGTGACCCTACGCCTCCTCTTTTGTTGAGGTAGTGCATGGCCACTGTGTTTTCCGTCATTGTCAGAACATTTTTTCCCTGTACTGATGGCAGGAAAGCTTTCAGTGCTAGCCCGATTGTCTCAGCTCTAATAGGTTGATTTGTAGTTTGGACTCTGATGGAGACCAACGACCGCTGATGGTCAAATCGTTGGCATGGGCTCCCCACCCCGTGAGTGAGGCCTCCGTCACTACTGTTATCTCCGGCCATGGTTGCCAAAACGGTTCTCCTTTCAAGATGTTCTCCCGACAGGCCCACCACTGAAGGTCCTGTGCGACTCTGTTCGGAATTTGTAGGAGACCTGACATCTTTCCTGAGAATTGCGACCATTGGGTCCTTAGAGCCCACTGGCGAGACCTCATTCTCAGGCGAGCCTCTGGCATTAGAAAAATGCAGGATGCCATGAGGCCGAGCAACCACAAAAAGTCAAAGGCCGGCAGATGCTGGGCATTCTGAAATCTGGTCACCATCTGTAGAATATTTTGAGCCCTCACCTCTGGTGGCTAGGCTTTTCCCAGTGATGTGTTCAGGACTGCTCCAATAAACTGGAGTCTCTGTGATGGTATCATATGGGATTTCTTGAAGTTGAGGGAGAAGCCCAGCTTGTGGAGGGAGTGGCAAACATAATCCAGATGAACTCGAGCTTGTTCCGGGAACACTGCTCTGATCAAGCAGTCGTCCAGGTAGGGGTATATATAAATCCCTCCCCTCCTGAGACTTGCTGCCACAACTGCCATTAGCTTGGTGAAAACCCTCAGGCGGAGGTCAGCTCAAATGGCAGAAATTGATATTGAGAGCTGCCAATGGCAAACCTCAGGTACTTTCTGTGCTTGAGATGGATTGGCACATGAAAGTAAGCATCCTGAAGGTCCAGAGATACCAACCAATCCTTAAGTTGGAGGGCCTGAAGGATCTGAGAAAGGGTTACCATCTTGAACTTGCCTTTCCAGAGAATTTTGATCAATTCTCATAAGTCCAAGATGGGTCTCATTCCTCTGTCCTTTTTCGGAATTAGGAAATATGGGGAGTACCAACCCTTGTTCCTTTCTGCTACAGGTACCGGTTCTATAGCACCTTTCTCCTGCAGATCCAAAATCTCCTGCAAAAGTAGTGGGTCTGGAAACATCAAAGAGTTTTTCCCCAGTGGATGACTCTGAGGAGTGTTTAGGAAATGCAGGCAGTAACCTTGTGCAAGTGTTTCCAATGTGCAAGCATCTGTAGTAATAGCCTGCCATTCTGTCAGATGTTGAGTTAACCTGCCTCCTACTGGTGTTTTGTGTAGTAAGACCTCAGAGCGGTTTTTGAGCGGCTGACGCAGATGCTGAAGGCAAGGCAGCACCTGTGGATGCAGACTTGGTACATTTGCCCCGTCCACCACGGGTGAATCGTCTCTGGCCCATTTGAGCTGGTTGTCCTCTGCTTTTTCCATAATCGGAGTAAAAGCGAAAGGACCTACCCTCCAGGGCGTACCTCTGGGTGGTTTGGAGTTTGTCGAATTGCAGCTCCAAGGGATTTGGCCGCTGCTTTGGAAGTTTGCAACTTCTCCAAACTGTCATCAGCTTTTTTACCAAATAGATAGGTGGCATCAAAGGGCATGTTCAGAAGTCTGGATTGCACATCAGGAGCAAAGCCAGATTTCCACAACCACGCAAATCTGCGGATTGTGGTACAAGCCGCCATGGCTCTGCTGATGCTCTCAACAGAGTCGAGACTAGTTTGGAGGGACTCACACATCGCATCCCTCCCGTCCATGATAATGTTCAAGAAACTGTCTTTCTCCTCCCCTTTGGGGAGGTGGTCAGCAGTCATTGAAGCACACTCCCAAAGGATGTGAATGCATCTAGCCAGCGTGCAAGTGGCGTTAGCAGACTTAAGAGCCATGCTGCATGCCGAGAAGACCTTCTTGGCCATGGCGTCAAATTTCTTGTTGTCACGATCCTGTGGTATTTTGGGGTATGCTGATTGTCAGCCTGCTGAAGTTGCAGCTTCGACTACTAGACTCTCTGGAGTCGGTGTTTAGATAAATAAGGAGGGTCTGTAGCCGATGTCCTACATTTTGCAGAGAGTTTTTTACTGACTGCAGCAATTACTTCTGGAGTCTACCAATTTGTGGTTACTTTTTTCTGCAAGGCTGTTTAGAAGGGAACTGTAGGGTTTTCTTGAGGTCCCGTATCTAAAATGTCCGTTAGGTCATCTTGGTCAAAAGTGGGTGTGGATCTCGTCCACCCCATGTACTCCATTATCCTGTTCATAGGTAACCTATCATTTCCTTCTGCATGGTCCTTCTGCAAGTCTACCTCAGGAGAGGTATCAATACCACTGGCTTCTTGTAACGACTCTTGTAGATCATTTAGCCTGACCTCTTTTGGTATAAATTCTTCTGGTAGAGAAGGTCTTGTAGGTTGTAGACCAAAGGGCCTTTCTGAATCTGAGTCTTCCCCTTCTTCATATATGGAAGATAAAGCCCTGAAATAATCAGAGCGTGGAAGAGGTGTGAAGCCCATCTCAAGTGATGAGGGGGTTATATTATTCATCACTGGTCGAGAAAGACTCGATATCGTCGAGGTAGACGTCATAGGTTGCGACGTAATTGTGAAAGGCGTCGATGTACTCGAGATTGGCCTCGATGTTGTCGAGGGATTTGGGATGTTCTTCCATTTCGCCGATTGGGTCGACACCGGTCTCGGTGTTCTCGAAGGAGACTCTGATGCCTCAGCTACGAATGAAGTCAAAGGGACAAGAGGCATCAGTCATTTCTCCTTCGACGAAGTCGTCGATGGCGTAGATGACGCAGTTTTGGACTTCGAAGGTAAGGTTGACGTCTTATGCGTCAAAGAGGCTTTTTCTCTACTCGTGGGCTCATGACGCTCAGAATGAGTATGTTTTGCAGAGGTCGATGACTCACGGCTTTTATGTTTATCGGGTTTTTTACCCCGGGGTATCGCCTCTATGTATCTCCAAGGGGGGCAAGGCCACGTTCTCGAAGACCCTTAACATTTTTAAACGAAATTCCTCCCACTGAGCCGGGGAGCTGTACTTAGTGGGGCAAGCAACTTTTTCTGGCAAACTGGAGGAGGAAGATGAGGGTGATCTATGGTGCGTCTTCTTTTTGTGTCTCGAAGCGGATGAGCGGTGTGATCCACTTAGAGACCTCGAACGGGAATGCTTTCTTTTTTGACGAAGAGACAACAGTCTCGACTCGTCATAGGTCAATTTTGAAGGGGTAACAGATTTGGTGGTTTTACCTTTCTCCAGCTTCGACCTATGCTCCCTCAAGGCTTTCGCCGTCATAGAAAGACATTCTTCACACTTTTAACACGGGGTGCTCTGGGCCCAGGCACCATAGACAGATCCTGTGGGGATCAGTCAAAGCATCTTTTTCCCACAATCCCGGGATTTTTTAAAGCCAGGTCGTGGCGTTGATGGAGCTGACGAAGATGCCATTGTGGATTGAAGATTCAATGTTTTTTCTTCACGAAATTGTAAAGTTTTTGATTCACTGAGGAACCGAGCGTTACGTTACCGAGGCTTACGAAGAGCAGAAAAACGGAACTGAGCAACAGACGCTGCGCGTGATTATCTATACCTATGATGACGTTGACGCCGATACAGATGCCACCGAGGGACATCCACTCAAGGGACATCGACGTGCAGCGCCCTCTACTGAAAAAAAATTCAGAGGCCAGAAAGCTGGAAATTAATATATCAAAGATAAGGAATACGTGGGAGGACACAATCCATTTGAAACTTGCAGTCATACACGTTAAGTAGACATGTTACTCCTTTCCTAACAATTCTGCTGTCGTCTGGGCATCATTTCTAGTTCTTGATGGAGGAGTGAGGGGTGTCCTCATTCGTCTCCCTGTCACCATTTCATGGGGCGTAATATGATGGTCTCTAAAAATGCTGGGAACTGGTCTCAGGAGTTGAGTCAGTGCTATGCTCTGAGCCACAACAGAAATCAATATCCCCTTCCTCCTCCTCCTTCTCACCTGAGGTAACAGTGTTGTCTGGACTTTGTCCTTCTTTCTTCTTCTTGCTCCTAGACCTTCGATCGAAGAGAAAGGGTCTCCCTCGGTCGGAAGCCACTCTGCTGCCTTTCTGTGATGGCAAGCAGGAGGGGCTCCCTTCCGACGAAGTCCAACACGAGGAAAAAAAGCCAGCTGGCAAAAAACCTCTTGAAGATGGCAGGTAAGGACTTCGCTGTGGATTGGCGGTAAAGGACTTTGACTCCCAGAATGCAGCAGCAGCAGAAGATAGTATGGACCAAGAGAGAAGGCTGATCGTGGAAGCTAGCAAAATGTCCAGAGGAATGGCTAAACAAATGGGAAGACCCAAGGTGGGAGCCAAAAGGGGAATAGGCTCAGGACAGTAAACAACCGAAGTTCCCGCAAGCAGGTAACAAGGGCCGTGTGAACGGTAGACAACCGGGAGAAAGGAGAAGCCAGAGAAAAGGACGGGAAGCAGCGCCAAGGGGGGCCGAAGGGAGAAAGACAGGGGGAACCACAGAAGGAATGAAAAGCAAGGAAAACCGGAAGGTAAGAGGAAAGCGACTAGCGTCAGACTCACGAAGAAAGCAGTGAGTTGCAACGCAGTGTCAGCCTGGAAAGGCGGGGCTTAAGAGCAGAAGTAAACAAAGAAAGACTAGACCCATACCCGCACCCGGAAGAAAGGGAAAGTGCTAACGGGAATACACTCGTCTGCGTGGCCAAATGCGCCAGGTGAGGCGGCGCATGACATGGTCAGAGCCTGGTTGATTTCTCACGCATAAAAGAGGCAGGCAATGTAACCATCTTCAATGTAAGCTTCAATTTGGCTATTCTTTCTTTAAGCAGGCCGTTGAGTCTCTCACAGACCCCATTCGATTGCAGGTGATAAGGCGATGCAAACTTGTGCTTTATACTAAGCAACAAGCTTATTTGCTCAAAGAATTTGTTAACAAAATGAGGGCCATTATCTGATCTTAATACTTCACATATTCCCCAACTAGGAAACACTTCTCGTACTAAAAATGTTTCTGCGCAGGTGGAATCAGTGTGTGTACACTGACCAGCCTCAATCAACCTTGAAAAGGGACATACTACCACTATCATATATCTGTATCCATTACAGATCTGCAGCATATGGACATAGTCGATGTGTAAATGTTGAAACAGAGCATTAGGTCACGGGATGACTCCGCTAACTGAACGCAGCGTGTGACCAGCAATAAACTTTTGTCAAATGGTGCAGTTTACTACATAAAATGCAACGTGTTCTAGCAGGTTTGGTACGAACCAGTCCTCCGCAATAGTTACCGCAAGGCTTTCTCTAGTGACATGCGCAGGATAGTGCAGCTGTTCCAACGCCACCCTCAATAAAGCTACAGGCATCACCGGTTTACCAGTGCTTTCCTGTCGCCACAACGCTTCGGAAGGAGTTAAAGAACATCCCCTCCGAGTCCACAGATCTTTCTCATCCTTTGGTGCTTCCCCTTGAATTTCCATTAATTGCGTTCTAGACAAACTGGTAAAACTGTCATTCACACTCATCATTACCACCATTCTTTCATTCATTCACATCAGGCATATCAAAGTTCATTATAACTTCTGAACATGCAACTTGCATGAAGTCTGCTCTCTTAGTGTGAGCTGCTCACTTAACGCCTGCGATAGCTACTGGGAGTTGTAGTTCTCTAATAACTCTGTCCAACAAGGCGGCATGTTGCACTCGAGTGCCGTCCGCTCGGAGGTAGCACCTCCTTTTCCAACATACTAGCCCTGCATGTACTGTCGATGTCACATAGGTGGAGTCACTGTACATCGTTACTTCTTGGTCTGTGTTTTTCTCGAGCGTGACAATCAGCGCCACTAGCTCTACAGCCTGTGCTGAAAAGTGAGACGGTAATTATGCACTTATCAATACTTCAAACTCCCCATTGGCTGTGTGTTTTACCACAGCGGCACCTGTATATCTTTGTCCATCATTCTGATCGATTCTAGAAGAACCGTCAATAAAGAGAATTTCCCCAGCTGCTAAAGCATTCATAAAATTCCTCCTAATTCGAGCAATCATGTTCATGCTCGTCTTCTGCTGGTGGTTCTGCTACAAACATGGCAGGGTTCACGATTCTACATCTGACTATTTTAATCGCTGGATTCGATGTGGTCACCTCATAGGCAGTACCCTTAGGTTTTTCCAGAATGGCAAACAAAGCATGTTCAACAGATAACGTCATGGAACACCCCATTACTAGGCTGGCAGCTTTCTCAATGGTGATTGCGGCGGCTGCCAAAGATTGTTTGCAAGGAAAGTGACCCCTCATTGTGACCCCTCATTACTGGGTCCAGAATCACCCTGTAGTATGCTAGAGGCTTGTACCCCAACGTGGTTCTCGGCGTGAATACTGCTGTCATGACTGTGTCATTTGTGCGAAAATAAGAAGAATTCCCCAGCATAATTGGGAATCCCTAAGACTGGAGCTGTGCAAATTGCCTTTTTCAACTCATCAAACCCTTCCTCCATTTCCTCAGTCCAGGCAATTGTTTCCTGAAATTGCCTGTGCCTTTTTCAGAGCCTGTAACATGGGCCTTATTTATGAATTATAATCGAATACCCATGCTCTAACATAATTGCATAGCCCCAAAAATCTTTGCATGTGTTTTATCGTGTGTTAGCCTCAGCCCTTTCAGGAGTAACTTTCTTTCCTTCATGCAAAATTAAATGACCTATGTATAACACGTCTTCTTGGTAATACTGCAATTTCTCCTTGTTCACTTTATATCCTTTCTCTGCTAGAATAATCATTAGCTGAACTGAATCACGGTTGCACTCTGCCTCTGAGGTACTATAGACTAATATGTCATCTACGTATTGCAGCACAACACTTTGCAAATCAATATTGCTTAAGTCCATATGCAGGACTCCATTGAAAACCGATGGAGACTCACAGTACCCCTGGGGTAATCTCATGCTTTTTAACTTAGTCTGTCTGAACGTAAGGACGTCCGATCTTGAGAATCCTAATGCAATGAGATTGAGAAAAACGCATCCTCAACAGGGATACTACATAAGATCATCATTGGATTAGGAACTAGTGGAAACTCAGCCTCTACAATCTGATTAATTGGGTGCATATCTTGAATTAAACGCCACAACCCCCCGGCTTAGGTTTTTTGATAGGTTAATCTGTGGTATTACATGGTGACTCTGACGTCACTAAAATGCCTTGATCCATTATGGTGGATATCGTCTTAAAAATACCTTTGTCTGCCTCTCAAGACATGGGATACTGTTGTGCTTGAGGCACAATTGCTCCTGGTTTCAGTTTAATCTTAACTTCTCCAATCCCTTTCAATAGGCCTATGTCATAAGTATCACAGGTTTCCCCCCTTCTCACCTGTCTGTGTTGTTTGTTCGTGATCTTCGAAAAAGTCTTCTTTCGCACAGTTCGGGTCTTGTATAACCCTGTGCGTGAGTCCTCGGGTTCCAGCGTGTGGTTCGGGACCCGTCTCCAGGAAGCGTTCAGATGCCCGGGAAGAAGTCCAGGAAATGGCGAGGTGCGCACTCGGAAAGACGAGTGCGAAGGCAATCCAGGAATGTAAGGTGAGGACAGCGGCCATTTTGGGAGTACTGCTGAGTCCAGTCCCCTATGGGTCAGGGACCACGAAGTCCAGAAGGGACGCGTACAGTGGTTCATGACAGCATGCCTCCTCCGAAACCCAGTTCCTCCGGGTTTGCCCGGGTGTATAAGGTGGTACCTTCGGAGCAGTCTGCGGGCATTTATGTTTGAGACTGGTTCCCAGGTGCGTTCACTCGGAGGGTACCCTTTCCACTCGACCAGATACTATAGTTGACAATGTCTGTACCTGGAGTCACATATTCTGGAAACTTTGTATTCTAACTGATCATTGACAACCACAGGGGTAGATCTTGGAGCAATCTGGGAGGACTGGACGTATGGTTTCAACAGAGAGGTGTGAAAAACTGGATGGATCCTCTTCCATGGTTCTGGTAGTTTGAGTCGGAAGGCCACTGGGTTTATGATTTCCTTTATGGAAAAAGGGCCATAGTACCGGGGAGCCAATTTATTTGGTCGTAAGTGTCGAGGCGGTAGTTTCGAGGATAGCCAGACCTTGTCACCTACTCTGTATGAAGGCCCTGGTCTTCTTTTGGAGTCTGCATAGTGCTTGGTGTTTGTTCCGGCCTTTTTTCGAGGTGTTCTTTTGCTTCTTTCTGTATGCTGATGAGGGTTTCAATCCAGGAGTCAACCGTAGGGACCGGGTAGGATGTGGGAGTATGGATGGTAGAACCGAAGGGTGGAATCCTTGGCTACAGAAAAAGGGGCTGGTTTTGACATCCAAGTGATCCGAATTATTGTAGGCAAATTCAGCCACAGGTATTAAAAGTGACCAATCGTCCTGGACCTTGGTGGCGAAACAGCGAAGATATTGCTCCAGAGTTTGGTTCACGCGTTCAGTAGCTCCATTGGTCTGTGGATGATAACCTGAGGATAGGGCATTCCGTTGGATTCCTAGTATATGACATAAGTGTTTCCAGAACTGAGATATGTACTGGGGTCCTCTGTCAGATATGATCTTGGGAAGGTAGTCCGTGAAGTCGGAATATGTGTTCCAGGAAAATTCCAGCAAGTTCAGAGGAGGATGGTAGTTTATATAAAGGTGTAAAATGAGCCATGTGAGTGAATAAATCAATGGTAACCATGATAGTTGTGCATCCTCTGGAAGGTGGTAGTTCTACGATAAAGTCTGTAGCGATGAATTCCCAAGGTCTTGTTGGCAGCGCTGGTTGGAGCAGGAGACCCGCCGGTTTCTTGTTATCATGCTTGTTTTGAGTGCAGACTGCACAGGTTTGGATGTAATGTTGGACATCATCCTTCATCTTCGGCCACCAAAACTGTCTTTGTATTAGACGGAGGGTGTTGGTGATGCCACGGTCTCCTGAATGAAGGGTATCATGACATAGGCTTCTGATCTTTTGTCGTAGTCTCTGCGTGGGGATGACCAGGCAATTGTACTTGAACAAATATCCATCCTTCGTCTTGAGGTTCCATCGATTCTTCCCATTAAACTCCTTCCAGATCACAGAGGACTGGGTTTGAATCCGAATGTCTTCTAGGAGACTCATTGCTTGGGCAACAAATATCGTGTGGGGAAACATCTTTGGGAAGGATCGGTCTTCAAGAATTTCGTAGTGAGGACATTGGGATAAGGCGTCAGCTATTATGTTGTGTGTTCCAGGAACATGATGGATTTCAAACTGGTACTGGGCAAAGAAGAAGGCCCAACGGGCTTGACGACTGTTCCTACATTCCAGGGATTGCAGGACTTGAAGTTTCTGATGGTCTGTGCCGACCTGAACAGGATGTTTCGCTCCCATGAGTAGATGACGCCAGTCTGTGAAGGCTTGACGGATGGCTAGTAGTTCCTTTTCCAAAACAGAATAGTGGGTTTCGCTAGGAGTCAAGGTGCGAGAAAGATAGGCGAAGGGGTGTTCTAGCTTGTCATCAAATTCCTGTTTTAGGACTGCCCCGATGGCGTGGTTAGAGGCCTCAGTTTCCACTAGAAAGGTTTGATCAATATCAGGTTGAGGCAAGATGGGGGCTTGTGTAAACTCGTACTTTAACCGTTGAAACGCCTCATCTTGGACTGCTGTCCAGTGAAATGGTGTATCCTTCTTCAACAATGCAATGATTGGATGTACTATCTCCGAAAAAGAAGGTATGAATTTCCGGTAGGAGTTAGCAAGCCCCAAGAAGGATTGAATCTGTTTCACAGTAGTTGGAATAAGCCAGGATAGAATGGAGTCTACTTTCGAGTGATCCATTCCAATTCCTTCTGGGCTAAGGACGAATCCGAGATTGTGAACAGTAGACACATGAAAAAGGCATTTCTCGGGTTTAGCCAGGAGCTTATGTTCACGTAGACGCTGTGAAACTGCTTTAACATGTTCTTCATGCTTCAGATGGTCCTTGGAGTATATCAGTATGTCATCCAGGTATACTAGGACGAAGAGGAACAGCATATCGGAGAACACCCGGTCCATAAAACGTTGGAAGACCACTGGGGCAATGGCAAGTCCGAAGGGCATAACCAAGTATTCAAAATGACCAAAGGGTGTTCTAAAGGCTGTTTTCCATTTGTCACCTTCCTTTATATGGATCAGATGGCAGGCACCTCTAAAATCTAATTTCGTGAAAACTACAGCTCCTCTTACCGCTTCCAGGATATCCGAGATCAAGGGAAATGGGTAGCGGTCCTTGAGGGTGCATTGATTAAGACCACGATAATCAAGGCAAGGCCTAAGGTCCTTGGTATCTTTCTTGGGGACAAAAAACAACGAGGCTCCCGCCGGGGATTTGGATGGTCGTATAGTATCATTTTCCAGGTTGGTATCCTGGTATTCTTGGAGGGCTCTTTTCTCAGGTTGTGATAGAATGAACATCCTTCCAAAAGAAATTACTGCAGAGGGTTCAGTATCAATAGCGCAGTCTTCAGGTCTGTGAGGGGGAAGGGCCTGAACTACAGCAGTCGAGAACACATAAGTGTAATCCTGATAGGCCCTGGGAACCTGGATGATATTCGAGACAGTGAATGGACCTTGCTGGTTTGTTTGCGTATCTTCAGAGGATCTTGACGAGGAACCTAGGGATAAACAGTGGGACATACAATGTTCTGAACCAAGAAACAAGGATCCTGCTGCCCAGTTGATGTAGCGGTTGTGCTTCTGTAACCAGGGCATACCCATTACCATTGGGTAATGGGCAGATCTTATGATGTCGAATTTGATCCTCTCTTGATGGTGGTTTATAGAAAGCAGGATTTCTTTGGTTTGAAGGGTTATGGGTCCTGAAGAGAGAGGTCTTCCATCAATGGCCTATACAGGTTGCATGATGTATCGTGTTTCATATGGGATGTTATGGGTAGTGACCCAATCATGATCTATGAATATCCCCATTGCCCTACAATCCACTAATGCCAGAATGGGATAAGATTATTTCTTGGCAGGCGATAGAAAGGCCTGCAGAATCACAAGATTGTTTTGTCCAGGAGAGTTCAAGGATGGAATAGATGTGGAGCAAATATCTCTCTCCCGAAGATATGCTCCATCTAGGATCGGGAGCTGGCGTTTCCCGAACGCCATGGAGGGGCTATCGGACATTCTCTCACAAGATGTTTATCCGAGGCACAGTACATGCACAGACCAGTGTGAATCCGTTGCATCCTTTCTTGCAGGGTTATGGGTCCGCGGAAGGCTCCTAGTTGCATGGGCTCTGGGTCCGTGGTCGGGGAAGAAGCAGGCTCTGGTCTAGAGGAAGGTTCTGTGGAGGTTTTTTGGTAGGGCATTTTAGTCTTCTTCTTTTCCGCCTTTCTTTCCTGGATACGAAAGTCTATTTGTAAGGAAAGATCCATCAGAGCCTGGAAGGAACCTGGGCGAGCTACCCTGGCTAGCTCGTCTTTTATCTCTTCATTCAAACCTCCTCGAAAGAGGGTGAATCAGGCCTCAGAGGACCAGTCTGCTTCCTTGGCAAGTTTTTTAAAGCTTGTTACATAGGTAAGCATATCCTGGGATCCTTGTTGGAAGCCCAATAGGCGTTCTTGGGCACTGTAAACCTGTTCTGGGCGATCAAACATGGTCTTTAGCGCCCATACAAAACCATCATATTCATCCAGGAGGGCATCACCTAAATGAACTAAGGGAGTTGCCCAAGTTAATGCATTCCCGGAAAGATGTGAAATTATAAAGCCCACTTTTTCCCTGGGGGTGGAGAAGTAGTAGGGTTTAAAGGTAAAGTGTAATAAACACGAATCGAGGAAGCCACGAAGGTTCTTTGATGAGCCATCATATTTATCCACCACTCCGCCCAGCAATACACTTTCCTTGGTCGAGGAGTCACGTGACAGGACTAGTTGTTTCAATGCAGCATTTTCGGCCTCAAGATTTTGAACTTCTGTTGTTAACTCTACATGCCGCGCATGAGGTCTTGAACTGCAGCCTCCATTTCCGTAACTGTATCAGTTTGTAGGCGTCTCAATCTATCACAGGTTCCCCCCCTTCTCACCTGTCTGTGTTGTTTGTTTGTGATCTTCGAAGAAGTCTTCTTTTGCACAGTTCGGGTCTTGTATAACCCTGTGCGTGAGTCCTCGGGTTCCAGCGTGCGGTTCGGGACTCGTCTCCAGGAAGCATTCAGATGTCCGGGAAGAAGTCCAGGCAATGGCGAGGTGTGCACTCGGAAAGACGAGTGCGAAGGCAATCCAGGAATGTAAGGTGAGGACAAAAAAAAGGGGAGGATGAAAGAGGAGGAAATTCAGGGGACCGGGAACCAGGAATCAGACGTAATCGCTGTACGAACTACGGCAGCACACGTCTGACTACTGCAAGCGGTAGCGTTGTGACGCGCAGGGCCGCGGGGGCGTGTCTGCTTTGTAGAACACAAAGCGTACAACGCGGTGACTGGCAAACCGTGTTCCGCGTTCTGCGGCCATGTTGGGAGTACTGCTGAGTCCAGTCCCCTATGGGTCAGGGACCACGAAGTCCAGAAGGGATGCGTACGGTGGTTCATGACAATAAGGGCCTGTTGTACATAATAAAACTGGCACTTTCCCCATGTCTTCATCAACAAATTCGGGACGCTTCCGTGCTAACATAATTTTCTGGGGAACCTCACGTCTTATTGCTCTCACCCAATAAGTGATACTCATTTCAAATACTACTTCGTCATCTGACGGGTGGTCTCTAAACACATCCTCATCAGTGACGTCAGTCAATCTGTAACCCGTTCCAATGGAAATCACTGTGCTCAATCGTTTGCCTTCATAATCAACTCCATCAAGCATTGCTAATTCTCCTCAAAATATAGCTGCTTGTAACTCTAAGGGAACGACTCGTTTCCCCTCTTCATCCATAGGTATCCTTGGTCTAGATACAAATTCATCAGGTATTCTCACAGTCTTACCCACTAGACCAGGTAGCCAAGTTAACAAAATGCGTACCCCTTAGTGAAAGACCTCTGGTTATAACGGTACTCCTCATATGGCCATTTGTCCTGTAAATGCCATCCTAAATTCACTCACGTTTAAATAATGCATTCCTGGTATTGAACACACTATGCCTTCATCAGCAAACGAAATCGTCATGTTCAACTTTGTCATTACATCTCAACCTAGTATATTAACTGGTGCCTGTCTTGAATACAATAATGGTACAGACATATCACATTCTCCTAGGAACTTTTTATTACACCTCCTAAGAGGTACTCTGCCTTTCCTCTCCTTCCCTCAAAAGCTCACTGTCTCTCAAGCTCTGGTTCTCTCCAGACTGGATTACTGTAACAGCCTCTTTCTAAATCTATCTGCCTCCACTCTCTGCCCTTTACAACTAATCCAGAACAGGACTGCAAGACTTGTCCTTGGCCTCAAGTCCTGGGATTGTATCTCTCCAGCCCTGAAATCCCTTCATTGGCTCATAGTGGATGCAAGGATTCAATTTAAAACCCTCTGTATTGTCCACAAGGCTTACTGGGGCCTGGGTCCAAAATACCTTCAACTATCCCTCCGTAAATACCTCCCCTCTCGAGCCCTTCGCTCCTCTACTTCTAACTCCCTCAGGGTTAGTCGTTTTGCAAAGAAACAAGCTGGGGGTAGATATCTGTGTTCGGCTGGTGCTTCCATTTGGAACAGCCTCTTGGCCACCTTGAAACTTGATGAAAACCAGCTCCGGTTCCGGTAGCACCTCAAGACCTTCCTCTTTGCCTCTGCCTTTGGCCCCTTCTCCCCTGTTGATCTGTTTCTTCTCTTGGCATCGCGCACCTGGACACCCTCTGTCATTCGGGCCCAGGTACCTGCTCTCCCTGCCACCCTCCTGCACTGCCTCCAGGCCACCCCCTCCACTAGGGTTCTGTATCTGTACCCATACAGTCCCCCTCCCACTTTTCTTCTGCACTTATCAGATATACTTTATCTGACTAACTTTCACCTGCCACTTGATGGCTGCACTACCATGGTTTATCACCCTTATTTATTTATTGATGGATTTATTTATTTAATATGTATTCAGATCTCTCCTATGTTCTGCACTTTCCACTTCCCCCCTTCCATGCACTTTCCCCCTTTTCCCTTTTCCATGCACTTGCGCTTTCTTAATGTCGCTGGACCTAGTAAGAACGCTGTTTTCTTTTTTTTGTTCTCCCTTGTTCCCCTCCCTTTAGCCTGGTCGCGCTCTGAAAAACTTGTGTACGAGCGCACTATAAATAAAATATCATTTCATTTTCTATAGAGATTGGCAATTTTTCAGTGAAAGGAACTCTACTTGTAGCTCCTGCAAAACCATGAGCATTCATGGCATTCCCAGACAATGGGCCTCATTACGAGTTGGGCGTTAACGGATTACTGGCACTGGTAAGGGCACACCGGTAAGGGCACCAGCGCCAGTAATCCCTTACCGCCCTACTACGAGTTCCCTTTGTGGGTCCTTCCTTAACGCCTGGTGTTACCAGGCGTTAAGGACGGGACCCGCAAAGGGATACTGGGGTCAATAACGGTACCGCAATTTGCGGTACCGTTATTGCCGCCTTCACATTGAGCCCTATGGGGGCTCAAATGGGAATGGGGAATTGCTATGGTGAATGGGGAATTACCGGTCCCTCCGACCTCGGAATGGACCGGTAATTGCTCCATCCACCAGACCGGAGTCGGAACGATTTTGGAGGCACCCATGGCGCTAGTAGCGCCATGGCTACCTCTAACCTCGTAATGAGGCGCAATGTAAATTTCCCCTCTCATATACATGAGCGTGTTGCACCCGTGTCTACCTAAAAAGAAAAAGATGTGCCTCCTATATTGACATCAAACATTGGTTCCACTTGAGGATTGGGAGTCACAGATAGTACTGAACACATCAAGTCACCCAGTGAGCTGTCCTATTGTGGGTACATGCTTATTCCTGTGCCTGTGAAAGGATTCCCTCCCTCAACAATAACACCCCCTATCCTTGTAGTCATTATCTGTCCTGTGCTTGTGCCCTGCTGTATTTGCATGAGTGAATGCTGTGACTGCCCTTGTGACGGATTCACTGTTCTCGGCTGTGTTTGCAAATCTTGTTGCATTCTCAGCGCTTGTGTTTGCTGCACTGTCTGATTTTGGCCAAACCCCTCTCTACTTTGTTAACTATATGCAGGCGGATGAGTGGTCCCCCCTCTTGAGAACTGCCCATTCTGCACAAACCCTTGGCTCCCACACATATACATGCAATTAAAGTTTTTATTAGTATACTTACAGCGAAGTAGATTTATATACAGACAAACAACACTTACAGATATTAGAGAGAATCCAACAGTCCACATTGCGTGGCGGTTACCAAATGTATCAATTGTACCAATTGACAGAAAGTCTTCTAGACACATGTATGCCTGCATATAAGGAACAATGATCGTATCATTCTGTAATTTACAGGCACTTTCATAAAACATAACACATTGACTGTTGAAGACTTACATGATATTTTTCATATTGAATTCCAAATATAAATATTCAACTGATACATTCTGAGGTAATCTCATAAGATTCCGCAATAGCATTGCTTCTAGGACCACAAGTTGTTTCCTATATTTGTGGCCCCATATTTCGACTGCATATGAAGCAATCGTTCTAATTTTTGCAGTATATTTAGTCAGAATGGCAGAGGTTGAATACCCCAAATTTCTACCTATAAAAACACTGAGCACATTGGTTGCTATTTGACAGCTGGTTTGACAGATTTACAATGGGAATCCCATCTTAATTTATCATCAATCAGGACTCCCAAAAACTTATATGAGTGTACTAATTGAAGACTTTTATTATTCACCTTCCACGCATATTTTTTAGGGGTTTTGTTTTTAGCTGTGAATCACATCACTTTGCTTTTGTCGATGATAATGGTTAAACCATTAAGCGTGGAATAATTTACAAGTGCATCTAACATCTTCTGTAGGCCGGTAGGTGTGTAGTATAGTAATAAAAGATCGTCAGCGTATGCCAACCATCCTAACACAACTGATCCAACCTTCACCGGATTGGTTCCAATATTTACAAATACATCTTGTATGTCGGCCAAGTACAGGTTAAAAAGCGTGGCCGCCACCATACAGCCCTGCTTGACTCCACTACATGTCGATATCATTGCAGACAATCGCCCAGATGCATTGAAACGCAACCTAACATATGTTTCTGAATAAAGCAACATTAACATTCTCAATAGACCTTGAGGAATATTTCAGCCGTTTAATTTATGCCACAGGCGGTTGCGCATGACTGTACCAAAGGCGGCATAAAAGTCTATGAAAGCGCAGTAGACATTTAGTTCTCTGTGCTTCCAGGCATGTTCTATCGCCAATTACAGTATTAGGTTAGGTACTGTACTCGCCTTAGCTCCAAAACCTATTTGGTTCTGTGGCAATATGTTATTTGTAGCAATCCAGGTATTCAACTCAGTTAGGAGCATGCATGCAAATATTTTAGAAGAAACATCTAGCATGGCTAGCATGCGTAAATTTGCAGGATTGTTCCATGCTACTTTTTTGTATACTGTCAGGATATGGCTGATGTGCCATGACTTAGAAATTCGGCCTAATAGACCTATTTGTGTAAACAATATATGGAGGGTAGTCGCCCATAGCACTGGCTCCATTTTTAACAGCTCGTTGAATACCCCGTCTGGGCTTGCCGCCCCCAAATTTTTAAGCTGTGCAATGATCTGTGTATGGTCTGCAACAGACGCAGCACATGTCCAGCTCTCAGAGGGTGTGCAAAAGGTGATATCACCTCCTCCCGTGAGCCCAAGTGTCGCTTGAACATGTGCGCACCATTTTTCTTCTTGTATGCAATTTATGGTTAGAGCATGCTTTTTGCTATTACGTGCAAAGTGCCCTGTTATTCCACATGTCCAACATATAGGAGGTCTCCTAATCTACCCTCCCTGCATGCCTTGACTATCATTCTGTGTGTCTTCAAACCCACCATGATTATTCTGGAAATGTCCCTGATTATTCTGGAAGCCCCTTCCTCGGAAGCCTCCCTTACCCCTTGGTATGAGTCCATTATTACCTTGATCAAACTGCCTTTGGTTATTCACATGTGGCATGCCTGCTGCTTGCTGCGATCCTGACCCTTCTCCGTTAGTCAACATCGCCCCTTCTATGGCATAATTTGACAATTTCTTCTGCACAAATTTTGCTTCTTCACCTTTCCTAACATATCTTTATTTCGGTTTTTCTCCTGCAGCAATCTGCAATAATGCACAATGGTCAGCTGTATTTCTGACCATGGTTTCGCCTCCATACCCACCAGTTTCCTGCACTGTTTCTGCACTGGATCTGGCAGCCCCTGACATACTATATGGTAGAATACAGGTGTAGATTTTTCCCACAGCTCCCATGTTTCCGAAGACCACTGCTCGGACATTTTGAATGTAAACAAGAGGTTCCACCCCCTCCTGCATCTTCTGTGCCATTATAGCTCCCATATCTGACATATCTGGATATTGCACTCGCAGCGCTTTCCAGACTGCCACTCTACAGTATTTAAACGGCGCTCCATCATGAACAGTGTTCTGCGCAGTGATACTCAAGTATCCTGCTCTCGACCAAATGTCATCTGCTCTCGCCCCAAGAATAGCGTCTAGAAGACCTTTAATGTCTCATATAGCTAACATGTTTACTCCTGTCATTTTTTCTAACTAATGTATTTTTTTGTATTTTATTTATATAGCACACCTAGCCCTAAGGCATCTGGGCACATTTCTCAAGGTTACAAGCTTATGTATCAATTTCCCAGCACCAGAAGTTAAACTCAGAAGTTTACACCTTAAATTATCCTTATCCATCTGTGGCCAAGGTATATATTGCGGTCTGGCTCCTCCTTTCTCTAACAAAGGAAACTGCAAGATCCCAAACTCACATTCATCCCTCATCGTCTGTCTGTCCACAGCAGGTACAATGGTTCTGCACCGCTTTCTTCCTGGTAGCAACCTTAACCTGCTCACATAAGGCGGCAAGTCCCCCTCTCACTATGAGATCGCCGTCTGGATCGATCTAGCCGCGCCCGGGGTTCTGAAGCCCTAGATTTGGGTAGGTCTAGATCTGACCATCTTATTTCTCTGTCCATCTGAGAACATCCTTCAGGACCACATGCGTTATCTCCCTCTTCCCCATGGAAGATTTCTCTGTCCTCGTCTGACATATCCTGTCCCCAACTTGTATGACTTTCCTCTTTTTCGTCCCTATTCAGAGTTACCCTCTCCAGAGACACCTTATGCTCAAAATCGTGTAAACCTCCCTCCTTGTCGTGCAACTGCGTGTTTTCGAGGCAATTCTTTTTGCCCTTTCCTTTTGGTTCTTTCTTGGTCCTCATATCATGATAGACCTTATCGATTGCATCCCCAATGCTTCTAGTATCAAACTCATCCTCTAGATTTGCTCTAGACAGACCTGGCATTGGCTCATGTGTCAGGAAGAATTCTTCTATGTCTTCCCATGCTACTACTGGATTAGGCTCCATTAATTCTCTTTCTATGCGATCGGTTTTGCATGCTCTTTGCCTTCTCTTACGTTCTTTTTCTTCATCAAGCTCTCTTTGTTTCCTTGCTTCTTCTCTTACCCTTTCTTCTTCCTGTTTTTCACCTCTCTTCTCTCGTTTGCCCTATGTATTTCTTCGTCTCTTCGTCTTTGTATTCGTTTATCTCTTAATTTCGGCTCTTCCTCTCTTTTCCTTTCTAGCTTGTCTCATTCTTCAATTGCTCTCTGTCTATTATCATACTTTCTTTGCTCCTCTGCCCTTTCCTGCTTTTTTAGCTGCTCGTCTTGATACAGCTGTTAACATCTCTGTCTATCCTTTCTTCTAGCCTCATCTCCTTTCAATCGTTCCTCTCGTTCTCTGCCTTTTTTATCTTGCTCGTCCTGATCTTCCCTTTGCCTTACTTCCTCAATGCTCTTTCCATCAAGTTTGAGCAAAATCGGACCACACATCCTTTCGTTCTGTATCAGCACTACCTCATCAACCTTATGTTTCTCTCCTTTTCTTCTCTTTATTTCCGGTCCTATATCTAAGGATGTACTTAGTCGATCACTTCTATCTTTTTCTCGAAAGACTTTAGAGATCACATCTCTTTCTGGAGACTTCTATGGACTCTCGTAGCTGCTATGCGCAGGCGACTCATATGCTGGATTACTGTACCCTATTGCTGCCTTAACTTCTGTTAATGGGTACAGTCCGTCATCCTTCGTACTATCGCCATTTACTTCAGGTGCGGTGGGGGGAGCACAAGGCTCCACACTGGTTAAGCATCCAGT
This sequence comes from Ambystoma mexicanum, assembly GCF_040938575.1. NCBI lineage: Eukaryota > Metazoa > Chordata > Amphibia > Caudata > Ambystomatidae > Ambystoma > Ambystoma mexicanum. Next base: position 117,326,661 of record NC_090936.1, read on the forward strand.
CTTCAGGAGGTGGATATTCACTTTCCTCCTGGTACATCTTCCAGAGATCTAAGCTTGCTAACCTCTTTTTTAACTTTTTTCCCGTGAATGCTGCATGCAAGTATGTTGTCATGTGTTGCAAAACTGCCTTTGCTAGTGATACCCTTTGTGGCCATTGCATGAACATCTTATCTGTCGTGCCCTTAACCCATTCCGCACTGTACTGTTTAAGCTTGGGTGCGTGTTTTGGCAACTAGTGCATAGATGTCTAAGCGGAGTAATATCCTCCATTTTGACTCATCACACTTGACTGTCAATAATCACCGTTACGTTTTACACTTTAAAAATGTTTCAGAAAAATAACACAATATGAGTGTGCATCAATTGTCGCAGCTCCAAGTCTTTTATATCACATTCTTATTTCAGTCTACTTATTCACTAAACATTATTAGTTCAACTAAATAAACAAATAATTAAATTTCAAATCTCTGTACTTTCTTTTTCACGTCTCTTAAATTGTTCACTATTTTTTTACCACATATACATTATACAACACATAAAACAAACAGACAAACTGACAGACTTGGCCGGCCTACATATATCTTAGTCTCGCTTCTCGTGACTATTCCTTTATTCACGCTCTTTGTGACTATTCTTGCCCCTAAAAATACTCCTACAGAGTTTGAGTCGGTCCCTTTAAACAATCTTTAAATGTATCTGTAGTCTGCCTCATGCACTATTGGGACTCTGGATATGCCTCCTTCTGAAAACGTGCTACAACGCAGGATACTGGGTTTAATCTACTATGACGTTCCTTGTCTCACAGTTTCTCAATTACTTAATAACTCAACGCTTATCATCGATTTGTTTACCCCAAACTCCCTCCGTTCCTTATTTCCCCTTATCACTCTCTCCACTCACTGCCCATTCACAATTTGCCACCTCACTCAGTTCTACTCACCATTCGTGTTTTCCACTTCCGACACTCAGCTTCCTGTAGCAATCGGGAGGCAATTCCATACAAACCGAGGGACCCATTCCACCTACACTTGCAAGATTCTTTAAACTAGTGTTTGCTATCTACAGGGAGCTTCACGTTCTTTCAGCTCAATGGCAGAGGACGTCCAATATTACTGGGACCCCAAATCTTACTATGTCAACGGTACTTTAACCATCATCTCACTGCTACCGACCCAGCCCTTTAAGATGAGGTAGCAATACTTGGATGGGGATGCAGAAGATCCTCAAACATCAACAATGAGACTAATTCAGGAAGTTGGCAAATGTTCACTGTTTTAATGTCAAATATCTAAAACAGGGAGTACAATGGACATCAACAGACGTCTCAAAGCATGATCTCGAAACATTTTATAATAAACATGAGCTATATAGTAAAAACTTGTCATTGCTGATGTCAACCTTTGTTGCAAACTACAAAAACCTATTGGAGAAAGTGATTGGGTCTAAGGGAACATCTAGGTATATGTTTCATACTTGTCTAAGACAGTGATAGGGTCTTTAACGTCAGGTGGGGCAACTAAGCACACCCCTCAAACAGGTCACTACTAACGTCATCAAATATACAACGTCGCATTGGTTATACAAGCTATAGGGCTCTTTACTACGTGGCCCTCTATAATTGTTTGGCACCCTTACATCCGTCAGTTCTTTTCCACCTACACCAGCAGCACACAGGCTGGTCTCTAGGTGCTGGTGGTCTGGTCTTGACCATAGCTTCCCACCATTAGCATATCATCTATCATCACCTCTGATGATAAAGGCTTTGAACTTGGCCTTTTAAATGTTCCTTGCTCTGGAGAATACAAGGGAGTAGAGGCATGCTCTGTCTCCTTGCGTAGGTGTGGTTTGTCATGATTGTCCTTTTTCACTCATCCACGTGACTGAAGACCACGATTTTGAGCTCTTGGTGCATTTAAAATACTATTATTTAATGAACCTCTGATGTCTTCCTTGATTTCATGCACGTCTTCTGAACAGGAGTTTGTTCTTTCACGCGGTTGTAACTACTGTCTGATCATTCCAGCCCAAAGCGGCCTTGGCTTCTTGAGACTGGTCCACCCTCGCCCTTCTTTGTTTCACTCCTATAATTCAATTGCTTTTCAACTGCAACACACTGGAAAAGCCTACCTTTTGTAGGCTTGTATCTGCTTAGATTCACATGTTGTGCATAGGCCGACATCTAGTGGAAGCTGCAGAGTATTACAGTTTGTTTTTCGAAACTCGAAAATGGGCGTCGTCATAGAGCGTGCCAGTAATACTATCCCTAGTGTGACGTCCACTGTACCCATGATCCCTCACGTGTGTAGGACCCTCAGATTGTGTTTTTTCTGACATGAGGTGGCATGAGGAGTAACGTGAGTACATAGTATCCAAGCAGATAAGATAGATAAGACTACAAGCATCCATGCGCCTTCTCTCAGAGGGGAGGAAGGGTGGGCGCATGTGAATCTAAGCAGATACAAGCATCAGAAATAGGATTACGGTGAATAATGTATCCCTTCTGAGGCTTGTGGAATCTGCTTAGATCACATGCTGTGCATAGATTAGCGAGCAGTGTTAGAAGAAGGAGGTGGGATGTGAGAAGGGTCATGAGCAAATAAATGTCTTAGAACCGCTTGTCCCACTTGAGTATCTGTCTTGGAATGAGTGCCAATGCAGTAGTGCTGAGTAAAGGTGTGAATAGAGCTCCATGTAGCTGCTTTGCAAATGGTGTCAAGGGGTACATTTGCAATGAAAGCCAGAGTGGCCCCAGTGCCTCTTGTAGAGTGGGCCCTTGGCGTAAAAGGCAGAGTTTTATCTGAAAGGGAGTAGCACAGCTGGATAAAATTGACTATCCATTCGGAGATGGCACCCTTAGAGACGCGATCTCCTTCTCTGCATGTAGCTACGGAGACGAATAGTTGATCTGTCTTCCTTAGCGGTCTGGTCTTGTCTACGTAGTAGAGGACCGCTCTTCGCAAATCTAGTGTGTGTAGTTTCACCTCAGCAGAGCTTTTGAGTTCTTGGAAGAAGGCCGGTAGCTGAATGGACTGGTTAACATGGAATTTAGAAATTAATTTAGGTGTGAACCTAGGGTGAGTTTGTAGAACCAGTTTATCCTTATGAACAGTAAAGAAAGGATCCTGCACTGACAGAGCCTGAATTTCACTGACCCTTCTTATGGATGTAATGGCTACTAAGAAGGTAGTTTTATAGGTCAGGTGTTTGAGACTGGCTTTATGCATGGGTTCAAAGGGGGGGCGAAGCATGAGTTTAGCAAGCACCACATTAAGGTCCCATCCTGGTGGTGGATTCGAAATTGGTGGGTGGAGTCTCTTTACACCTTCCATGAATGCTTTAACCACTGGTACTTTCCACCACAACACTTTGTTATGGGAGGTGGTGTAGGTTGATAACGCTGCCAGGTGTACCTTGAGTGAATGAAATAGTGTACCTTAAGTGAATGAAATACCAACCCTGCATCCAGCAGGTGGAGCATGTAGGTGACAATATTGGAAGGAGTACAATCAACTGGGTTGATGTGTCTATTCTGGCACCAAATAACGAATCTCTTCCATTTATCAAAGTAACAGTTTCTTGTGTTTGGTTTCCTAGATTCCTTTAGGATATCCATGCATCTCTGTGGTAGATTGAGATGGCCAAACTCTATGGGCCTCATTACACGGATGGCAGTAAGGATTTACCGGTACCGGTAAAATACCCGTACCGGTAAATCCTTACCGCCTTACTACGAGGTCCCTTTGCGGGTTGGGGGATTTAACGCCTGCTTTTTGCAGGTGTTAAAAACCAACCCGCAAAGGGACCCAGGGAGCTATTTACGGTACCGCAATTTGCGGTACTGTAATTAGCGCCTTCCTCATTCCCATTGAGCCCTATGGGCCAAAAATGGGAATGGGGAAGGGCAATGGTGGAAGGGGGAATTACCGCCCCGCCAACCTTGGAATGGGGCGGTAATTCCCCTTTCCGCCAAGGCGGTGCCGGTATTTTACCGGCATGAACCATGGAGGTAATAGCGCCATGGTTCTCTGCCATCCGTGTAATGAGGCCCTATGACTTCAGGAGCCATGCAGCCAAGTTCAGTAAACTGGGTTGAGGGTGCACTGTTTGTCCTTGGCGCTGGGATAGTAGGTTGTGCCGCACGGGAGTTTGATGGGTTCACACTCTGCCAGTGCGGGAACCACGGTTGTCTCGCCCACATAGGAGCAACTAGGATGAGCGTCATTGATTCCCTGTGCATCTTGTTGACCAACTTCCTCATCAGAGTAGTGGGTAGAAAAGCATAGGCAAACATCCCTGACCAGTTCATCCACAGGGCGTTCCCCTTGGAGCCTGGTTGGGGGAAACTAGATGCAAAGTCTGGGCATTGTCTGCTTTTGCTTGTGGCGAATAGGTCTATAGTGGGGAAACCCCATTGTGAGAAGAGGTCTCCTACGACTTCTTCATGTAGACACCATTCGTGTTCTTCTGGGAGGGGATCTCTGCTCAAAGTGTCCGCTAGTGAATTGAGATCCCCTGGACCATGTTGAGATGAAAGGTAAATGTTCCGTCTGAGTGCCCATTTCCAAATTTTCTGGGCAAGCTTGGACAGATTTGGCGAACGAGTCCCTCCCTGTTTGTTTATGTAAAACATAGCTGTCGTGCTGTCTGTTAAGATCTGCACTGACAGGTTCAACAGGTGGGGTTCGAACGCTTGAAGCGCTCTGAAGACTGCCAGGAGCTCTAGCAGATTTATGTGATTCTTGGCCACTGTGTGAGACCAGAGACCCTGAGCTGTGTGGTGAAGGAGGTGTTCTCCCACCCTGACAGGGACGAGTCTGTAGTGACTATGGCCTGTATCTCCGGGTCGTAAAAGGGTTTCCCCTTTGACAGGTTCTCTCTTGTACACCAGTGAAGACTCTGTACTAGTGTTGGCGAAACGACCACTAGATCACCCCACTGACCACTTGCCTGAGACCATTGTTTCGCCAACCATTCCTGCATGGGTCGCATGCGCAGGCGCACGTGGAGAACCAGGTAAATACATGACCCCATCATGCCTAGCAAACACATCGCTTTGCGCACCCTTATCTGGCGACCGGACTGATATTGAGGAAGTTGCAGTAGTAAGTTCTGAATTCTTTCCTCTGATGGAAAAGCCCACCCCTCTTGGGTGTTTAAGATAGCTCCTAGGAACTGTTTGGAGGTGCTTGGTACTAGGCTTGATTTTTTCTCGTTGACTGAGAAACCCAATTCGAAGAGGATGTCGATCGTTCTTTGGATGTTGGATCTGGAAATTACTGGGGTCTCCCCCGTGATGAGCCAGTCGTCCAGGTAAGGGTACACTGGGATTGCCTCCCTGCATAGGTGTGCCGCCACCACCGCCAGTACCTTGGTGAATACCCTTGGAGCCAAGGCTATACTGAAGGGCAGCACCTTGAACTGGTAGTGCTGACTGTCCACCTTTAAGCGCAAGAATCTTCTGTGCGCTGGGAACATGGAAATATGAAAATAGGCATCTTTCATGTCCAATGTTGCCATGTAATCTCCCTTTTTTAGGAGGGGGATTATCTCTTGGAGCGTAGTCATGCAAAAATGTTGGGACTTGACATACTTGTTTGCAGGGCGTAAGTCTAATACTGGGCGCATTGTCAAATCTTTTTTTTGGTACAAGCAAGTAAGTTGAATAAATACCCTGTTTGCCCGGGACGAGTTCTATCGCGTCCTTTGCGAGAAGATTGACGATTTCCTCGAGGAGGATCTTCTGGTGGTCCAGGGAGTGATTTTTTTGTCGTGGAGGGTGGTTGCGGGGGCGCTCCAGCAGTTCGATGCAGTATCCCGCAGACACTGTGGACAGCACCCTTCTGTCCGAGGTGATCCCTTCCCATACTTGGGTGAAGTTGGAAATGCGCCCCCATACTGGGGATGCATAGGAAGTGACCCTGAGCGGAGCGTAACTGTTTGCTGGGAGGCGTACCCTCTGCCTGGCTGCCTCTCCCTCTACCGCGGCCCCTCTTGTTACCTCTACTGTAACTTTGGGTACCTTGTTGGTTGTTACCCCACAATGTATCCTGCCCCTGTGAGAAATTGGAACCACTCTGGGAATTTTGTCCGCGTGAGCGACGCAAATTATTATTATTCGCTCTCTGGATCGTGAGTTTGTTAGTCAATTGTCCCAGGGACTTTAGGGTATCGTATTCATCTTTGGCAGTTTTGAGTGCCTCCTCTACTGCTTTGCCAAACTAGACATTCAGTTCCACCGGCATGTCGATAAGAGTAGCCTGGCACTCGGGTTTAAACCCTGACTGTCTGAGCCATGCGTGTCTCTTAATGACAGTGCTCTCTGCGATGAGCCGGCCTGCATGATCTGCGGCGTCAAAGGTCGTCTTAAGAATGCACCCGGACACTGATCTACCCTCGGACGCAATCTGGGCTAACTGGCCCTTTAGTGGTTCATGTGCGTAGGCGATAAGGGCAGCTACCTGCTCCCACTGGTGGCAATTATAGCTTGCCAGCAGAGTGGTGGTATTGGCGATTCTTGCCTGGTAAGAGGAAGTGGAGGCCACTTTTCTTCCCAACCCATAAATCCTCTTGATCTCCTTATCTGGTGGAGCTTCAGATGATGATAGAGGTGTCCCCGCTCTTTTTCTGGTGGTAGTGACTACCAACGAGTCGGGCTTAAGCTGGCCCCTTATATAAAGTGGGCCTGACTGGGCGGCCCTGAATAATTTTTCAATTCTGGGGTTGACAGCTCTAGTGAGATTAGGGTTGAGGAGGGAAGGGTCAATATTGCATTGAATGGATTTGACAATTGGTATGGCTTGTGCAATGGGTTTTTTATCCCCCATCATTTCCTCTGCAAAGTCCCTTTCCTCTTCAGCCCCTTGAGTGTCTAAGTGAAAGTGCTCTGCAGCTCTAAGTAAGACCTCATTTAGTAGAGGCTGATTATCCACTATGAGTCAGTGACTGGTGGGTCTTTGTTAACAGGTGAGTCTAGATTATAGACCTCTGCCTCGTCCTCCTCCTCCTCATCGTGGTCCTCGTTGTCTCCGTAATAACCGACTCCCGTTTGGTCGTCCAGCATTTGTATGTCTGGGTCATCAGCATACTGGTGGTAGGGTTGAATAGAGAATGGGTCTGAAATCAGATCTTGAGCTGGAGTTTTATTACATGGTCTTTTACTAGGAAGCTGAGGGTCCCTGGATCCTGAAGGAGTGGAGTCGTCAGGGGTGCTCTGATAGCTCAGAAATGATCTGGGTATTTGGCATAGAAATTAGCCAAAGAAGACATTCTTGACATCACCCTATCAATGTCCTCAGAGCTCCATTCCCTGGAACTGGGGATGAACACCTCTTGCTGAGGTTCCTCTACTATTCCTACGTCCTGTGGGATAACTTTAGGTTTAGTGGCCGAGACAGGGGTAGTTGACTTATCTTTGTCTGAAGATTTATGTTTGTCCTTCTGGGCCTGGGGTACAGAAGCTATGTCTGAGGACCTCTTCTGCTGTTTGTCTCCTTTACCCTGGGTAGAGGAGTGTTTCCCTGATGGTTTGGCCTTCTCAGAATCTTTCGACGCCTGGCGCCGAGATTCGGGAGTGTGTAGGCTAGTCTCCGTACCGTTAGAGTGAGAACGTCGAGACTCAGCGGCAGATGTGGAATGGACTGCCGTAGCCGACACTAGGCATGCAGCTTGGGGGTGGAGGTCGGATTTGTCTTCTGACGACCATACCTCTGTGACTTTGGGGAGCGAGGCACTCTTGGCAACTTTAGACGGTTGCCGTGTGTCGTGAGGCGATCTCGACCAGGAACGCTCAGAGGACAAAGATTCTGTGGACTGCTCTCTACGTGCCTCCTTTTTTCGAGCACTCGACACGCGTGTCGAATCTCGGCTGGGGTTAGGTGTAGTAGTATGGGTAGCTCTCGTGTCGCCGGGTGTTTTCCCCATAACTGTGCCGCCGGACAATCCTCCGAAGTCGGGGACTAGCGCTTAGGTGTCTTTCGACGCCCCTGTGCCCTCGCCGTCCGAAACGGCGGCGTTGCTGCCATCACTGAAGGAACCCACCGCTTCCATGGCCTCAAGCTGCCTGGCATGATGGGCCCAACGTTTAGTGGAGCGGTCCTTTAGTGTTTTAGCCTTAAAGAGCTTACACGCTCTGCAGGTTGCTTCGGGGTGGTCCCTAGGCAGACAGAGATTACAAACGGTATGTTTGTCAACCCAAGGAAACTTGCGGTTGCACTTGGGTCAAAATTTAAATGGAGTACTCTTCCATATGTTACCCAACTGGCAGCGTGCGTAGACATTTAGGAAACAAAGTGAGTGTGATTATGTCCACCCCCCCCCCACTCTCCCTACTTGCAGGGCCGAGGCCTTCCGGGGCACGGTCCGAGGCCAGAGGCCTTCCGAGGCCCGAAGTCCATCATGCAGTCTCAACGGTTGTTCGTTCTTCGGACCGGTGTCCATCTTCGATGACCAACGTGGGATTGGAAGAACAGGGATTTTAGATTAATAAGCAAAAGGCTGAAAGCCAGGGAATTCCGCACAATGCTTCCGACAATTATGGCGGAAAAAAACTATCTGATGGTCCTACTTGCGTGAGGGATCATGGGTACAGTGGACGTCACACTAGGGATAGTATTACTGGCACGCCCTATGTCGACGCCCATTTTCGAGTTTCGAAAAACAAACTGTAATACTCTGCAGCTTCCACTAGATGTCGGTTTATGCACAACATGTGATCTAAGCAGATTCCACAAGCTTCAGAAATATATATGACAATGCATTACTTACCGTAAAAGCATTTCTGATGGTTGTATCTGCTTAGATTCACATGCTGTGCATAGGTCTGACATCCAGTGGTCACTGCGGAGTATTGCATTTTGTTTTTCGTAGTCGAAAAGGGGACGTCGACAAGGCGTGTCTGTAACACTATCCCTATAGTGACGTGCGTTGTACCCACAATCCCTCACGCGTCGAGGTCCGTCTGTTTGTATTTTTTCTGCCCTGAGGGAGCCTTCTATATGTGAGTGAGTACAGAAAAGTGAGAGAGAGAGATGTAGAAAGGTGTCTATGTTCCTTCCATCCGAGCGGGGAGGAAGGGTGGGCGCATGTGAATCTAAGCATATACAACCATCAGAAATGCTTTTACGGTAAGTAATGCATTGTCTTCTGATGTTTGTTAATCTGCTTAGAATCACATGCTGTGCATAGACTAGCGAGCAGTACCCGGAGTTGGCGGTGGGTTATGAGAAGGAACAGTAGAGAAAAGATGTCTTAATACTGCCTGTCCAGCCTGGGAGTCAGATCTAGAGTGTGCATCTAGAAAGTAGTGATTTGTAAAGGTGTGCACAGAACTCCAGGTAGCCGCTTTGCAGATGGACTCGGGGAACATTTGCAATGAACGCTATGGAAGCCACAGTGCCTCGAGTGGAATGTGCTCTTGGCTTGAAGGGTAGTTCTCTCTTAACAAGAGTGTAACAGAGAGTGATGCATTGAACAATCCATCTAGATATAGTGGACTTTGAAACTGCATCTCCTTCTCTTCCTGCTGCCACCGAGACAAAGAACTGATTAGTCTTTCTCAGTGGTCTGGTTCTTTCCATGTAGAACATGACAGCTCTGCATACATGTAGTGTATGCAGACTTTTTTCTCCCAAGCTGGAAGGGTTTTGAAAGAACGTTGGTAGTTCTATTGACTGGTTTACATGGAATTTCGAGATGAATTTTGGTGCAAACCTTGGGTGTGTGCGTAGAACCACCTTATCCTTGTGAACTGTTACGAAGGGGTCTAGGACAGAAAGAGCCTGTAGTTCACTTACTCTCCTAATGGAGGTGATAGCTATTAGGAAAGCAGTCTTAAGAGTGAGGTCTTTAAGAGTTGCCTTGTGCATGGGTTCAAAAGGAGGGCCCATGAGTCTAGAAAGTACCACATTTAAGTCCCATCCGGGAGCTGGGTTAGCTATCGGAGGGTGTATTCTCTTTACCCCCTCCATGAAGGCCTTGATAACTGGTATCTTCCACCACGACACTTTAAGTTGGGAAGTGGTGTATGCAGAAAGTGCCGCTAGGTGGACTTTAATGGAATTGAACACTAGACCTGAATCCAGTAAATGGGTCAAGTACAGAACAATGTTAGTGGGAGAGCAGTCAACCGGGTTGATGCTCTTACCTCTACACCAGATGACAAATCTTTTCCACTTGCTAGAATAGCAGTGGCGAGTATTAGGTTTTCTGGCTTCCCTGAGGATGTCCATACATCTCTGCGGGAGTTGTAGATGTCCAAATTCTATGATCTCAGGAGCCAGGCTGCTAAGTTCATGGTCTGAGGGCATGGATGCAGTGTCCTGCCCTTGTCCTGTGACAGCATGTTGTACGGGCAAGGAAGTTTCACTGGGGGAGATAGGGACATCTCCATCAAGTGAGCGAACCGTGGCTGCCGGGACCACATTGGGGCCACTAGTATCATGGTAACCTGCTCCTGGTGCATCTTGTGCACCACCTTGTTGAGAAGGGGAGTTGGGGGAAAGGCGTAAACAAATTTCCCTGACCAATGAATCGATAGACCGGGCAGGGGGAAGTCTCTGCTGAGTTTGTCTGCTAGCAGATTGAGTTCCCCTGGTACGTGTTGTGACAGTAGGAACATGTTGTGTTTGAGAGCCCACTTCCATATATTCTGGGACAGCTTGGACAGTCCTGGAGATTGGGTGCTCCCCTGCTTGCTGATGTAGTACATGGCTGTGGTGCTGTCTGTAAGGACCATCACTGTCTTCCCTTGTAGGTGTTCCTGGAAGGCTTTTAGTGCTTTGAACACCGCCAGTAGCTCCAGTAGGTTTATGTGCTTGGATGCTAAATTCGGAGTCCACACTCCGTGAGCAGTCTGATGGGATAGGTGAGCCCCCCATCCTGTGAGGGATGCGTCCGTGGTTAGAGTGGCCTCCACCGCGGGTGTGGCAAAGGGTTTCCCTATTATCAGGTTTTCCTTTGTCCACCACCGTAGCGAGAGAACCAAGGCTTGCGAGACCACCACTAGATCGTCCCATTGTCCGCTGGCCTGACACCACTGGCTGTTGAGCCACTCTTGCATTGGGCGCATGCGCAGGCGCGCGTGAGGTACCAAATAAATACACGACGCCATCATTCCTAGCAATCGCATCGCTTTGCGCACCGTCACCTCTCGACCTGCCACATATTGGGGGATCTGAAACAGCATGTTTTGGACCCTCTCGTTGGAGGGGAAGACGAGGCCGTCCTTTGTTCGAATTAGAGCCCCTAGGAATTGTTTGACTTGGCTGGGGTCTAAGCTGGACTTCTTCTCGTTGATGGAGAAGCCCAGTTGGAACAAAAGGTCTACAGTCTTTTGGGTGTTTGAGAAGCATGTCTCGTAAGAATCCCCTGTTATGAGCCAGTCGTCGAGGTAAGGGTATACTGGGATGGATAACCTGCGCAGGTGGGCCGCTGCCACTGCCAGTACTTTCGTGAATACCCTTGGTGCAGATGCTATACCGAAGGGTAGCACTCTGAACTGGTAGTGTTTGCCCTCTATCATGAACCTGAGGTATTTTCTGTGCGCTGGCAACATTAAAATATGAAAGTATGCATCTTTCAAGTCCAGTATTGTCATGTAATCTCCCTGTGATAGCAGTGGGATCACTTCCTGTAAGGTCACCATACGAAACTTTTGGGGTTTGACAAACTTGTTCGCCAGGCGCAGATCTAATACAGGGCGCATGGTTAGATCCTTTTTGGGTACAAGGAAGTACACTGAATAAATACCTTCCATTACCTGAGATAGAGGCACAACCTCTATGGCTCCTTTTTCCAGTAGTTGGTCCACTTCTTGGAGAAGGATGGCGAGGTGTTCTGGTGTCATGCGGCGTCCCCTCGGGGGTCTGTATGTTGGGGAACTGTTGAACTCTATACAGTAGCCGCGGGCTACGGTGGAAAGTACCCAGCGGTCCGATGTTATTCCCTCCCATGCTGGAAGAAAGGATGTTAACCGGCCCCCGACCGGCGTTGCATGGGAGGCGACGTGAATCTTCGCGTCACTTGGTGGTGTTGTTGGCTTGGGAGCCTCTGGGGGTGGAACCCCGGCCTCTTCCCTTGCCACGACGTTGACCCCTCTGATTGTACTGGCCGCTATTACTTTGGTAGTTGCTGGCAGAGTACTGTTGTTGTTGGTTTTGTTGCTGGTGTTGCCCACGAAAAAAGTGCTTATTAACAAATCCCCGCCTGTTAGGGGGTTTTGAAATTTGACCTAAGGTCTTTATTGTATCAAATTCTTTCTTCGCGTTCTCCAGCGCGTCATCCACTGCTCTCCCAAAGAGGTTGGACTCCTCTATGGGTTTATTAATAAGGGACGCTTGTGTTTCCATCTTAAATCCGGAATTGCGAAGCCAGACGTGATGCTTCAGTAAAATTCCTTGTACAAAAGTGCAGCCAGCCGTCTCTGCTGCATCGAGGGTATTCTTGACGATGCTTTGATTGACCAGAGAGCCCTCGTTAACTGTTGTCAGTAAACGAGTCCTTAGGGTTTCGGGAGCTTCTTCGATGTCCTCTCTGAGCTTAGTCCATTGAGCATCGGCGTGGCTTGCCAATAGGGTGTTATTATTGGCGATTCTGGTAGAGAATGCTGCAGAGGTGGTGATTCTCTTGGCTAGGGCATACAGCTTCTTCCCCTCTTTGTCTGGGGGTGCCTCGCTAGTAGATAGTGGGACTCCTGCCCTTTTCCTGGTGTTGGTCACAACCAGGGAGTCCGGGATTGAGTGACCCTTAATATATAATGGGTCTGATTGAGAGGGAGAGAACAGTTTCTCAATCCTTGGATTGACCCCTCTCACCAATGCCGGAGTGGAAAGAGAAGACGTAATACGTCTCTTAACTGAGGCGAGGATGGGTATAACCTGGCTAGTGGGGGGTTTTTCTTTGATAATCCTCTCCACCAAATCGGTGTCTCGGGTGACCTCCCCAATTTCGATCTCGAAATGTGCTGCTGCCTTCTTCAGCAGTGCATTGAAGGTGGGTTGATCATCGACAGGCGAAGGGTTCCTGACTGGTGTAGTTTCAGTAGACCTGATGACTATACTGCTACTACCTGTGTCAGTCGACCTAGCCGGTGACTGCCAGGGATTTGGGTCGCCCTCGCCTGTGTCTTCTTGGAATCCTTCCTCACATAGGTTAGTTTCCTCGTGAAAACCTTCCTCTTCTTGTTGGTCCTCAACATAGGTGAACTCATCTTCCTCTTGGAAGAAGGTGTCTTCCTCAGTGGGATTGTAAGAGTCTATGTCCTCCTGTATGGGGTTATAAAACTTCTGGTATTTAGCCATTGGACTCTCCAGGGGTGCCTCCCTTGGTCTCTTGGGTGCCCTGTCTTCTCGGATGGACATGAACCTATATAGTTTGTCCATACAGGTCTGAAACCTTTCAAAGGTCCACTGAGGTCGGCCAGGACGGTCTGGGAAAGAAAAGGGGGTTTCTTCCTCCTGTAATAGTCTGGTTCTGTCCCATAACGTCGAAGAAAGAGAGCCTTCGCCTTCTGAGTATCCTTCTTCTGTCGGCGTCGGGAACAGGCCTGATCTGTTTTCCGGCGCCTTCGGCGTATCTTTGGCCTTGTGCGCGGTTTTCGGCGTTGCACTCGCCGTACGTCTTTGGCCGTCCTTAGATGCTATGCACGCGAAGATTTCGGCGATCATACTCTCTTCCGAGGGATCGGTCGCCGTCGCGCTATGAAACGTCGAGCCTTTGCTCGTCGAGTCCTTGCTCGTGGAGTCCTTGCCCGTCGAGTCCTTGGTCGTCGAGTCCTTGGTCGTCGAGTCCTTGTTGGCAACGTGAGCGCTCTTGCAATGCACGTCGCTGTAAATTTTGGTGTTAGCGCCCTTATTTTTAGAGTGCCCAGTCGCCTGTCGCGGGAGCGGTGGCGGGGAGGGCTGACGACCCTTACGGTCGGCGGAAGACGTCGGTGGGCCCGGTGTCCCCGTTGGCGCTATGGCTACCTTCGTCTTCGACGAATGTGTGCCTGGGGTTATGTGCTTTGGTGTTTTTTTGTGTGCGTCCTTGTCGCCGGGGTGTTCATCCCCATAAGCTGGGCGTGAGCCGGGCTTGTCGGGGCCGGACGACAAGGAGCGTGAACGCTCCTTTGAGAGGTCTACAGCCTCGGTTACGGGGGCCGTGTAGTCACTGTCCTCGTCACACTCGGCGGCGGCGGCAGCGGGTGAGGAGTCAGGCCTAGACATGGCGTAGGCCGCCCACCTTTTGACCCTGCGGTCTTTTAGAGTTTTGGGCTTTAGTAATTTACAGGCCGCACAGCCGTCCTTCTGGTGATCGAGGGGTAAGCAACGGTTGTGCTTATCCTTCCAGGTATATTTACCCTTGCAAAGCGGGCAAAACCTAAATGGCGTCCTCTCCATAGCTGAGGGTAATAAGTGTGACTACGACCTCGAAAGAGAGGGAGGGGAAAGAGAAAGGCATTCTTAAAGAAAAGAAAGAAAGACCACAAAACCCCACTCTCCCTACTGTGTATGGCCGGCGAGGCCAGGCCACGTATTCGGCGGCGCCGAAGGATCTCCTCCGCTCGTCCTTCCGTCGAAGATCTTGCTCGGTGGAGAAACGGCTCTGCGTCGAGGGAGGGATCTACGTTATTGATATTAATAACAAAACGACCAAAGGTCGAAGAAACTATTTGGCAATGTCTCTCGAGGAGCTCCGCATAAAGGCGACCAGTAGCTGGGCGGAAAAAAACAATCTGAGGGACCTCGACGCGTGAGGGATTGTGGGTACAACGCACGTCACTATAGGGATAGTGTTACAGACACGCCTTGTCGACGTCCCCTTTTCGACTACGAAAAACAAAATGCAATACTCCGCAGTGACCACTGGATGTCGGACCTATGCACAGCATGTGATTCTAAGCAGATTAACAAACATCAGAAACATATATACGTTGGTGCATGCCGCAATCTATTCACTACATAGCTAGCCTTAAAAATACTTTGTCTGCTTGCATTTCTTTGCATCTGTACACGTGTAAAATAATTTGATATCTTCATTATTTCTGTAACATAAACATTTTCATCTCGATTCCGAAATGTTACTTATCTTTGACACTCTCTCAATGCTTATAGAATATCTATGTTCTCTTGTCTGTCCATCTCTTCTGGGTGCGTCAGTCTTGCTTCGTGTGACGTTACCAATCTGCTCTTTTGCTCATTTTTCATACTTCTTCTGGTATTTCATTCAAATGGCCGTCATGCTGGTATTGATATTTTCACTGATACTGCACGTGTTTCACACTCTGGTTCCCAACATATAGGCAACATGGGATGCTTGAGGTAGGGGTACTTGGCTCCTTCTCTACAACATGCTTTGAATATTCCCTGTCGTCAGGCTGGGAATCCTCGGCTACACAATTATTACATTATACTATACTATAACTGTCCTTTTGGGTGCATTTGGGCCCAGCCAATTGGACGTTGAGTATCTACCACCACCCCTCGAGGTCCTCTTCAGATTCTAACCCCTGAGTGACTATTTATTTGTAGCCTCTAGACCTGGGGTGGATGGCGAGCGCATGTGAATCCATGACAGATACCAATGTTGGAGAACAGTATTTACAGGTAAGTAACTCACTCCTTTCTCCAGCATTGGACCTTTTATGGATTTACAGGCATTGAATAGAATACACAGCAGTTGTCATACATCTTGGTGGTGCAAAAGGAAAAAGGCCTACTTTACTGGAATAGGCACTGCAGGACGGCTATTCCAACTCTGCCTTCTACTGCCTCCTGTTCCTCTAGGCAATAGTGCCTTTCGAATGTGTACAGCACTGCTCAGGTTGCGGCCCTGCAAATGTCGGTTAGTGGAACTCCTGGCTACATGGCCGTCAATGCTCCTATTTCTCTAGTAGAATGGGCGCGTGCCGGCGCCCCCAGGGGTTTCTTGGCTTCCACGTGGCATCTTGAGATTGCTGATGTGACCCATATAGCTATGCCCTGTATCGAAAATGACTGTACCCTTATTTGGTGGGCCGAAGGCCACGGACAGCTGAGACGTGAGCCTGAATGAGCTTCTTCTATTCAAGAAAACCTCATGGCTCTCCTGAAGTCCAGGGAGTATAGGGCTACCTCCGCTTGTGATGACAGTGCAAGGCATAAAATAAGCAGTGTCGCATAGCAATTTGCTATGCAATTCTGTAGGTTTGCTAATCAAATGGACACTTGTGTAGCAAAGTTAGCTATTTAAGTTGCCCTCTCAAATGAACGCACAGCTCGCCCTGCATTCCTTTCTTGCCCATGATTTTCTCTTCACCCTCTTTTCTCTGTTACTTCAAGTGCTAATGGAGAGAAAGTGCAGCAGTAATCCTCTCCTCCACTCTTAAGTGCCAAAGGCATGTGTCGGAGTGCTAGGCAAGAATTTCTTTTTCAAATAATTGGAAACCAGAAGTAATCAGGATGATACTTTTATTAAGCTTTCTATATCCTGTCTAGCAAAGACCAGTATGTGTCAACTTTATATTTATATAAAATGAATTCATGCAATTCCATTCCTAAAATGTAAGTTATTACATAATGCATACTTATAGTATTAATGCTGTTACACACTGCATCATCTCCATGCGTTACAGTAAAGTTTAGGTTAGTGCATCTAAATTTCATAGTGTCCACTATATTTCATTTTGTTGGGAAAGATGCATCATATTGACAAGTGAACACTTTTGAAAATGTACATGATCAAATTCTTTTGATGACAAACCTAGTTCTGTAACCTGCAGGTTGCATACATCTTGCAACTGGTGTTCAAACCATTGGGGAAACCCATATTCCTTGTATATATCACTCTGTTGGTTTAAACCAGGTACCCTGAAAGTGAAATGACCACAAACTACAATATTCGACCTAGTTTGCCGAGTTCTCTGAGTGCCATGCAATCCACTCTGCTTAGTCTCTATCTTACCGCTTACATAATGAATACATAGAGCGAACTAGATGCTTGCACAAAATAGTGATAAAAAGTTCCATTCAGTCTGTACATCTACAGGTCTACTGCAATACCAAACACTGTAGTTGGCCTGCAGAGTACGCTTTGCTTTATGATTGTATTATACACTACTACCTGCAAGAGACAGCTGGCCAAACTGTTTTCATAGTCTTTTTTTTTTTACCATATATATTTATTTGTGTCCATTCATGCAGCTAACATTTTACATTTTGCAGACACTCATCTATGGCTCGCAAGTCTTTTCGCCCACTTGCATAGTCAATTAGATTTTTATAAAGGGTGAGTAGCACTTGCTAGAGATGTTTGAAACTTTTATTTAACATTTACTTTGCAGAAAAATGTCAAATACAAGTTTCACTGTGCATGGCTGACCTCTGGGTGGCAGCAGTGTGCTAAACATAAAGTGGGTTTGTAGGGACTTGCACCATTTTTAAGAAATGACATTTTAAATGTGTTGTCCTCCGTTGCTATAGGGTGAGTGCATTTCTCTTAGGTTGAATAGGTAAACTGAGTTACCCGACCTGCAGGTCTAGTTGAAGTTTAAAGGCCTGACTCCTCTCACTAATGTCTTATTTCAGCGGTATGAAAAACTGTTGTATTGTTGCTCATTTTATGTCTTGGGTACAAATAACTTCTGGTGACATTACCATTATTAGTACACTTTTGCTAATCAAATCAGCCTGTTTGCTAAGCAAAAATAATTTAATTAGCAAACTCTGCTAATCAATTTTTTAAAACTAATTTATGCCTTGACTTCGGAATTTTCTCTGGGCCTTGTGCACTTGAAGGTCTGGGGAAGAGAGACCTCCTCCCCATCGGTGTGGAACAATACAGAAAAGCATGATTACCACCAAGGGAAGAAGGAGAATCACCCCTCACTCACAAACTGCCTAAAAATCATCCCAAAGGAGGGAGCCACCCTTTTTGGAGTCAAGCTGTAGCCTACCTTATAGCTTTCCTTTGAAGTGTAAAGGACCAAAATAGATTTGGGACATAGGACAGTGCACTATATGTTTTTGACCGACATTCTGATGCCATCCTTTGTTTTGTTTGAGGCATAGAAACCCCTCTCAGTTAAAGGGACAGGTAGGGGTCTTCCTTATAATCTGGTAAAGAAATGTTTATACCAACAAGCATGCCACCTTTGTGTCCCGTGTCTTCTTCTGCGCCCTTGCACTTACCTAACTCACATTATTCCCTGTAAAGAACTTTATTTTGAGATCAGCCTTAGGCCCTCATTACAAGTCAGGCGTTAAGGGTTTAACGGCGCCATCGGCGCCGTTAAACCCTTAATGCCTGATTTACACTTTAACGCCTGCTTTTTGCAGGCGTTAAAGTCCAAGGCGCTAAGCGACCTTGGTGCTAATTACGGCACCGTAATTTACGGTGCCGTAATTAGTGCCTTCCCCATCCCCATTATGCCCTATGGGGCAAAAATGGGAATGGGGAAGGGCAAATGGTGAATGGGGAATTACCGCCCCACTCACCTTGGAATGGGGCGGTAATTCCGACATCCACCATGGCGGAATCCGGCATGGACCATGGTGCTAATAGCACCATGGTCCACCGCCTGACTTGTAATGAGGGCCTTAGTCTTAGGTGGCGAGCCCTGTGACAGTACACACACCCAGAGTGCCATTACCACAACTCTTTGAAAAATATAAAGTTACACAGAAAACGTGTTTTTTCAATACACACCCATCAACACTTCAGATTTCACATCTTGTCTCTCCCATTGATTTCCCTCTTACCCCTTCTCTCACAGAAACTACCACCAAGAGGCTATCAAAATGACAGATGCTCCTCTCTACAAGACATTACATTAATACCTCTGACATGTTCTGCAATCAAACATTTTTAAGGGGAGATATACTGTCTATGTTTATCTGCACACAAGGGTAGATCAGAATAGATGCCACAAATTCTTTAAGACAATTGATACGCTTGCATACATAATGGGTCTATTTTCTACTGGTGCTATAAAGTGATTTAACACCAGTTAAGCCTGTTTTGCAAAAATACCCTTTCAGGCATTTATAGAAATCTATGGGTTTTCTCAAATAAATCGTCGATTACGATCGAGACGGTGAACCCGATGTCACTTGAGGGCTTCCATCTCGGTTGATATCATCGTCGAGTACATATACCACACGCAGTGCCCGTTGGCTTCAGTTCTGTTTTTTCGCCACCCATATGCAGAATTCCCGCCATTGACAAGTGCCTTTAATTATCAGACCTTAAAAGAGGGTTAAGTCTAAAGCTTGGAAATTCTGCAATGGGGTATGTTGGGAGGGCAATGAGGAATACGTGGGAGGAACATCCAGTCGAAAGAACGTTACCAGGGATAAGTAACTTGTTCTTCGAATGGAGTGTGTACTACCACGTATTCCTCATCTGCAGTATTAAGTTCTTTTGGTATGGTATTGTTTATTTATATAGCGCCTATACGCAGGCAAGTGTTTCAAAGCACTCAAGGAGGGTGGGAACACAGGGAAAATACAACAGTCGCTCAGAGCCCTTGAAAATCTGAGACTATAATAGTCTGCACAGGCTGAGTAAGTGCATAAAATACATTTACCAGTATGGGATATAGCAAATAGGCCTGACAGCAATTGTGCAATTTTAACAATACAATTAGGGGTGGAGACAGGGGGGAATCAGACAGACGATCTTCAGGCATGGTGCGTACAGATCGAGCAAGTGCACAGAGGTTCACAGGGAGGGGAAGGTCAAGGGGACCCGGTCGGTTGAGACTGGGGTAAGTGCAGAGAGAGACACTCTCTTGGGTTAATTTCTCAGAGCGTTGAGTGTGGGTGGGGTGTAGGGCCTCTGAGGCAAGTGCGAGCGATGACTGACAGGGGTGCCGGGGACCAGTGAGACTCTGAGGTACACCAGGCGGCCAGTCAGCATGCTGTAAGGAATAGGAGGGAGAGAGGGAAAGGACAGAGAGCTAGGTTAGCAGGGTAGAGGTAGAGAGAGGGAAGAGGATACGAGGAGGGTCTTGAGGAGGTCCCAGTATTTCAGGAGATCGGCTTAAGACTTAGGGGGCAGGGAGGCTATTCCAGAGGGAGGCATCTGCTGATGATAAGGATCTACCACCACATCTCTGCTTGGAGAACCGGCTCACTCGCAGAAGGTTGGAGGTAAATGAGTGGAGGGCTCATGAGGGACTGTATTTAGGTAGGCAGCGTTGAAAGTAGGTTGGTCCCAGGCCCCAGAAAGCCTTGTGGACAATGCAGAGTGTCTTGAATTTGATCCTTACAGCCACGGGGAGCCAGTGTAGGGATTTCGGCGCCGGAGAGATGCAGTCCCTGGGCTTGAGGCCAAGAATAAGTCTTGCAGTTCTGTTCTGGAGAGGTTGCAGGGGGCGCAGGGTAGAATAAGGGAGGTTGAGGAAGAGGCTGTTGCAATAGTCCAGCCTGGAGAGAACCAGCACTCTAGAGACAGTGAGCCTCTGGGGTAAAGTGAGAAAGAGTAGAGTACCCCTGAGGAGGTGTAGTTGATAGTTAGACTTTTTAGATATGTCTGAAATGTGAGAGGAGGAGAGAGTGGAATCAAAGATGACCCCAAGGTTTCTTGCTTCGCAGGTGGGTGCAGGTACAGGGCCAAGGGAGGCCGGCCAGACTGAGAGTGGGAAAGCAGGAGCGGTGGTCCCAATGCAAACAATCTCAGTCTTAGTGGCAATGAGGCAGAGGTCGTTTGCAGCATATCATGACTGAATAGCGGTCATACAGTCAGATATGAGCGAGGAGGAGGAGGCGGCTGAGGGTAGCCTGAAAGATAGTTGCGTGTAATCTGCATAGCACTGGAAGTTAGAGGTGAAGGTGGCAATCACCCGTGCTCGGGCAGCCTTATCGACGTTGAAGAACCAGGGGGATAGGTTAGATCCTTGGGGAATGCCACAGGTTGAGAGCGTAATCGTCGAGTTAAAGGCTCCGAGTTAAACCTGGGATGGGCAGTCAGAGAGGAAAGAGGTTAACCATGCCAGAGTCTGACCTGAGATTCCCAGGGTGTCACAGAGACGTGTGATCAGGATGTGGTTGACCATGTCGAAGGCGGAGGAGAGGTCAAGGAGAAAGAGGATAGATGGGGTGTTAGTGTCAAGATTTGAGAGCAGGTCTTCACGGGTGTTCAGAAGAGCAGTTTCCGTGTCTCTGGATGCTAAAGCCAGACTGATGGTCATGGAAGCAAACAACAGATTCAGTGTGCTGGGTCAGCTGAGAGGATACGACGTCCTTTCATCGCGAGGCATTTCTACGCCTGCATTTTAAATGTGTCTAAAATAACGAAAAAGTTCCTCAAATTGTTTTGGAGGGGGGTGGAAAAGGGCAGGTAAGGAGTTGGGAGGGTCGGGTATAGTTAAAAATAGGTGGCAAGGGGATGTTTGGGAGGGGGGACCACTGCCCAAAAATACATTTTAAAAAATTCGATTAACTTTTTCGATATTTTATAAATGTTTAAAATGCAGGAGTAGAAATGCCTGGCGATGAAATGACATAGAGACGTTTGCCCAGGAAGGGAGTGATGGAGATGGGGCAGTGGTTTGCCGGAATGGAGGGGTCGGCAGAGGGTTTTGTGAGCAGAGTGTGCACAAGGGAGTGCTTCAGTGCAGTTGGGAAAACTCCAGTGGAGAAGGAGAGATTGCAGAGATCAGCCAAGGCTGGGGCGAGGGAGTCGATATTCTCTTTAATGGTTTTAGAGGGGCAGGGGTCCACCTGTTTAGATGAAGCCTTCATAGATCGACCTGTTTAGTAACCTCATCCGGTGTGACAGGTGAGAGCGAAGAGAAGGTAAGTGGAGGGGGGCCAAGGGAGGCTCTGATGTTGGCGTATGCTGTGGTGTGGAAGAGATGGTGGAAAGGATGTCTTTTTTTGTTTGTTGGTGAAGCGTGCAGCCAGGGCCGAGCAAAGGTCATGGGTGGGTGTGATAGAAGAAGATGCAGCTGCAGGATTGGCCAGCTCCTTGCAAACTTTGAAGAGTTTGGCCGTGTTGTTTGATGCCGTGGAGATGCAGGCTTGAATAAAGACTCTTTTCTTGGTGCGGATGCAGAGTCCATAATGCATTTGAAGGACAGTTTGTCAGATGATTTGACGCATTCCGTTTCCGCTCAGCTGCCCTAGACTTGCATTTAAGGGCACCCAGGTCGGAGTGGTGCCAAGAGTTGCACTTTTTGGAAGGCTTCAGTTGGGCTCTCAAGACAGAGGCAAGAGTGTCAGGGGTGTTGGAGATAGAGAGATTGGGGTTAGCGAGGGCTGTGTCAGGGTGGGAGTCAGCCAAGGGAGTAGGTGGAGGAGAGAGTAGGAACAAGTTACTTACCTGTAACTGTTGTTCTCCAGCATGGGTCTGGCATGGATTCACATGCTCATGAATATTCCCCGTCGTCAGGCTGGGAATCCTCGGTAAAGAAAAAACCAGTATCAGTTTCGTTTCTGATCTGTCTTTCGTAGTAATAACCAATCACTGGTCTCTGCGTCATACTGACCACAGCCAATGACTGCCCTCTACCTAAGCACCGCCTCTGGCAGCCATCTTCAGATTTGGAAGCACGTGAAGTGGCAGTATGACCAAGTGAAGAGCCGCAGAGGGGTAGGCGGGAGGGTTCGCATGTGAATCCATGCCAGACCCATGCTGGAGAACAACAGTTACAGGTAAGTAACTTGTTCCTTCTCCAGCATGGGGTCTGGCATGGATTCACATGCTCATGAATAAAGAATACATAGCAGTACACACATGCACAACCACGGGAGGTGGCAAAGGCTCAACATTAAGCATCACATCAACTCAACATTAAGCATCTTACCTCCTCACCAGGCTCACCTCAGGCGAACAGGTTGCGCAGCACTGCTTGGCCGACCCTGGACTCCTCCCTGGAATCCCGGTCGACGCAGTAGAATTTCGTGAAGGTGTGCGTCGACCTCCACGTAGCAGCCCTGCATATGTCCAGCAGGGGCACACCAGATAGGAACGCCGTGGTAGCTGCGATCGCTCTGGTGGAATGGGCTCTCGGACGGCCAGGCAGCGGTCGGTTTGCCAACCGGTGACAGTACATGATACAGCCGGAGAGCCATCTGGAGATGGAAGCCTTCGAGAGAGCCTTCCCCTGATTGACAGGTCCAAAGTTCACAAAGAGTTGTGACGTCTTCCGAAAACCTTTCGTGCGGTCCACGTAGAACTTCAGCGCTCTAGCTACATCCAGCGAGTGCAAAGTCCTCTCAGCCGGCGACGAAGGCGACGGGAAGAACACAGGTAACACCCAGGGTTCGTTGAGATGAAAGTCCGACGGTACCTTGGGCATGAAGGAGGGGTGCGTCCTGAGCACTACCCTCGTGTCGTGGAAAGTCAAGTACGGGGCCTTGCAGGAAAGGGCCTGGATCTCTCCCACTCGTCGTGCGGAGGTGATGGCCACGAGAAAAGCTGTTTTCCACGATAGAAACTTCAACGGGGCCGAGTGCAGAGGCTCGAACGGAGGTCCCATGAGTTTGGTCAGCACCACGTTGAGCTCCCACGCCGGGGCCGGAGCCTTCACCGGCGGGAACGATCTGAACAGTCCCTTCATGAACTCTTTCACCAGACGATGAGACCACAAGGACGTCCGGCCCGTGGTTCTGGTGTATCGGGAGATCGCAGCAAGATGAATCTTGATGGACGCGTGTGCCAGACCAGCTTTGGCCAGCGTCAGCAGGTACGGCAGCACTTGGGGAGCCGTAATCCGTAGAGGGTTAATCTTCTGTGCGTGGCACCAGACAGAGAACCTCTTCCATTTGTGTCCGTAGCATTTAAGAGTCGAGGACGCCCTGGCCTTTGCAAGAACCTCTCTGCAATCGGCCGGTATGTCGTATCCTCCAAACTCTAGCGCTGCAGGAGCCAGGCCTGCAAGTTCAGCGACTTCGGGTCGTGGTGGAGGATGGCGCCTCCTTCCCTGGAGAGTAGATCCGCGTCCGCCGGCAGCTTGATTGGCGGGGACGCCGACAAGTCCAGAAGGTCCGGGAACCATATCTGCCTCGGCCACGCAGGTGCGACGAGGATCATCCTGCACCGTGACCTCTTGAGCTGGTTGACGAGCCGGATTAGCAGAGGCAAGGGAGGGAACGCGTAGAGGAACAGGCCCTCCCAGGGGAACGAGAAAGCATCGCCCATGCTCCTCGTCTGGGGAAACCTGCTGGCGAACCTCCGGCACTTGGTGTTCGTCGCCGTCGCGAACAGGTCGATCTGGGGTGTGCCCCACCGTCGGAAGAGGCGATCCACCAGATCCTGCCGTAGTTCCCACTCGTGGCACGAGCGCAGCTCCCTGCTGAGTGAGTCGGCGATGGTGTTTTTTATCCCTGCCAGATGAAACGGCACCAGAAGAATCCCTTGGGCGACGGCCCAATGCCACAGGTCCTGCGCCTCCTTGGACAGCGCTGGGGACCTGGTTCCGCCCTGTTTCCTGATGTAAAACATGGTGGTGGTGTTGTCGGTGAAGATCCTCACCACCTTGCCCTTGAGGGACGGAAGGAAGGACCTGAGGGCCCAAAACACTGCACGGAGCTCCAGGACGTTGATATGCAGGGACTTCTCCGTCGGGAGCCAGAGTCCCCTTGCGTGCAGATTTTCGGTGTGCGCTCCCCACCCTTCTAGGGAGGCATCCGTGGTCACAGTCACCTGGTGGGCTGGGGTCTGGAAGTCCATGCCCGCCGTCAGATGCGCGCGGGTGCCCCACCACCGTATCGCTCGTCGGAAACTCTCGTCGAGCTTGATCCTTTCCTCGAAGCTGCCCGTCGTCTGGATCCAGCGCGCATCCAGGAACTCTTGCAACGGGCGCATCCGGAGCCTGCACATGGGAATGAGGTAGATGCAGGAAGACATCATCCCGAGGAGGGACTTGATGGACCTCACCTTGGCCGCGTCGGCCACCAACATCCGTTGCACCTTGCCCAAGATGGTCCTGGTCCTCTCTTCCGACGGGGAGGCCAGAAGGGACACTGTGTCGAGCCTCGCTCCCAGAAACAGTGCGACTTGCGCGGGCACCAGGTGGGATTTGGCGTAGTTCACGGAGAATCCCAGGTCCGTGAGGAGTTGGACGGTCCTTGCCGTGTGGACCACGGCGAGCTCCCTCGTCTTGGCGCGGATGAGCCAGTCGTCCAGGTAGGGGTAGACGTGAATCCCCTCGCGGCGCAGCTGCGCCGCCACCGGTGCGAGGCACTTGGTGAAAACCCTGGGTGCCGACCGCAGTCCGAAGGGAAGGGCTTTGAACTGGTAATGACGCCCTTGGACCACGAATCTGAGGAATTTTCGGTGCCCCTTTAGGATGGGAATGTGGAAGTAGGCATCCTCCAAATCCAACGACGATAGGAAGTCTCCTTCCTCCAGCTGACCCAGGAGAAGTTGAGGGACGTGAAGTTCTTTCCTGGCCACGGGGGGGACGCGCGGGCACCTTCTTTGAAACTCGAGCGCGTGGCCCCGGGCCAGGGCGTCCAGCACCCAACGGTCGGTGGAGATGGACTCCCACACGCTGACGAAGCCCGCCAGCCGGCCTCCCACCGGGGTGCTTCGGTGGGGGCCCGACCCCACGGCCGGTTCAATCCTGCTTGGACGCGGCCTTGCCGCCTTGGCCTCCTTGGCGACGACGGCGGGGTCCGCCAGACTTGCCTCGTCCTCTGTAGGCCTCTTGCGACGACGAGCGGGCCGCTTGACGGTAGGAAGCGAAACCGCCGCCGGAACCTTTGGAGGCGCCCTTGCCTCCGCCGCTCCGAAAGGGCGTCCGCCGTTGCTGCAGTACTCCAAGGGCCCGGGCCGTCTCAGTATCCGCCTTGATGGCCTGAAGGGAATCGTCCACTGTCTTCCCAAACAGGTTGTTCCCGTCGAAGGGCATGTCCAGGACCCTGGTCTGGACGTCCTGCCGAAAGTCTGTAGCCTTGAGCCATCCGCGACGTCGAAGGCAAACGCCGTTGCCCATCTGGCGGAACCCAGTGTCGGCGATGTCCGTCGCCACGGTGATGGCGTGGTCCGAGGCCACCTCACCTTCCTGCAGGATCTCAAGGGCCTCCGCCCTCTTGTCGTCCGGCAGAAAATCCAGCAGGGGAGCTATCTTGTACCAGAGTTCCCTGTCGTAGCGGGCCACGATAGCCAAGGCGTTGGCCGCTTTAATCGTCGTCGCCGCCGACGAGATGACTCTGCGTCCCATGGCATCCAATTTCTTTCCCTCGCCGTCCGGCGGGGAAGTCGACGTGGAGGCCGCACCCCCCCCCGCTTTCTTCCTGGCTGCCGCGGAGACGACGGAGTCCGGGGTAGGCTGCGCCCGGAGGCATAGGGGGGCCGAGTCCGGGACCCGGTACTTTTTCTCGTACCGGTCTCTTTTCGCTGGCGTCGTGGAAGGGTTCTTGAGGAGGGAAAGGCCCTCATCCCAAATGTCGTCCAACAGAGGCACTGCGAGGACCGTCTTCCTCTTGGTCTCGCGCCGTTGGTAAAGGAAGCCTTCCTTTTTCTTCTCCTCAGGGCAGAGTTGGAAAAGCTCGGATGCCCTGGCGATCATTGAGTGGAACGATCCAATCTCGTCGGGCGGAGAAGCCCTGGTGGGAGGCGACGACGGAAAATCCTCGTCGTATGCCTCGTCGTCCGTACCCGTCGCTGCCGTGTCAGTCCCCGTATCATCCCCTCGGGTGGACGGGGAGGAGGGCTGGACGGGGCGCGACGGTTGAAAAGGAGGCGGTGGATGGATCCTTCTTTTCTTGGTAGGGGGAACACCAGAAGGTCCCGGTTCTGGATCCCCCGACGGGAGAGGTTCCTCCGTCGGTAACGGTAGTCTCGTCCTTATCTCGGAGCATAAGGACTGTATAGCCAACAAAATGGCCGCTGAGTTGTCTTGCGGCGCTGGCAGAGGGGAATCCGACGGGCGAGCAGGGGCCCCGTCGGTATCCTCGACGATGTCGTCGTCGTCACCTGCGTCGGGGCCCATTCCGACGGGCTGGTCTTGTTCCACGCCTAGGCCGTGGCTTAAGACCTCGATCAGTTCCTCTTCTGAGGTTGAGGCCGAATCTACGACGACGCCCTGCCCCCCCTTCTTCACCACGGAGGGTTTCACGGGGGTCCTATCGATGGGCACGAAAGAAGACTCCCTCCGAGGAGGCAGGGAGATTCTGGGCCCCGAGGCCGCCACCACTGGTGCAGCCTCCACAGGCTGGGCCAGGGCCGCCGCGACCGTTTCGATAGAGGGCTTGGTCGAATGGATCAAGGCCTTCACCACCTTAGGTGCGCTCACCGCCTTATCCTTGAGGGAGGGGGCACTGCCACGCTCCTCCTCTGCCTTAGAGCTCGACCGGGGTCTCTCCAGGAGCTTCGCCGGGTGCTCGGCCTTCCTCTTACCCGACCCAGAGCGTTGGCTCGTGGTTGATGGTGCCGGGGAGGGTGCGCCCTGCCTGGCGCCCGTAGAGCCCGACCGTTCGGCGCTCCCGGTGCCAGCGGACTCGCGGTGCTTGGCCTTATGTTGGGCCCCCGTCGCCGGGGCGCCCTCAAAGGTCTTAGAAGACCGCTCAGATTTCTTCTTCTTCTCGCCAGACGGGCTCTTACCCTCCAGCCAGCTGGCGAGACGTTGATGGCGGTCCTTCATGGTCCGTTCCGACATGTTGCCGCAAAACGCACAGTCCTTCTCCACGTGCGTCTTGTCCCCATGAAGGCAGTAAAGGCAGAAAGAGTGTTCGTCCTCCTTGAAGACGTTCTGCAGCTGGCATCCAGGGCAGGCCCTGAACAGCTTTCCGGGCGTCGAGCTTCCCTTCTCCTGGGCCATCTCCGAGACCGGGCCTGAGAAGCTTCTGGAGTCCTCCGAAGTGCAGCTCGACGAAATCTTCACCCTTGAGGGGCACAGATGAATCCGACACGGGTCCCCGTTGATCGGATGTAGGATCGGTGGAGCTTGAGGCTCTTTTGACCGAAAGAATCGAAGTTTTTGTGAAAAAGCGCGAAAAAATAGCACTAACGCTCGAGAGCAATAGCACGAGGATCCCAACACATGAACGTGCGGTAAAAATCTGAAGATGGCTGCCAGAGGCGGTGCTTAGGTAGAGGGCAGTCATTGGCTGTGGTCAGTATGACGCAGAGACCAGTGATTGGTTATTACTACGAAAGACAGATCAGAAACGAAACTGATACTGGTTTTTTCTTTACCGAGGATTCCCAGCCTGACGACGGGGAATATTCATGAGCATGTGAATCCATGCCAGACCCCATGCTGGAGAAAGAATATGAGAGTTAATGGAGCATAGAACTGCCTTCCCAAATCTTCCCTCATTGTTAAAGGTGTCTAAACAATAATGTTTCGTAAACGTGTGGATTGTGGACCAGATAGCTGCCTCGCAGATATCCTTTATCGTAACTCCCCTCTGAAGTGCAGAGGATGTTGCCATGCCCCTAGTGGAATGAGCCCTTAAGTCTTCTGGATTTTTCCCAGCTAGCCTGTAGCACTCCGAAATAGCCAATATGATCCATCGGGATAGAGTATGTTAAGTAAGTGACAAACCTAGCTTGTGTCCTGTTTAACCAATGAAAAGTTGGTCGTGCTGTTGCAACTTTGCTATTCTTGAAACATAAAAGCTTAGAGCTCTCCTTGGATGGAGTCTATGAAATCTTTCCTCTTCCTTGGCAAGATGAGGTGGAGGACAGAAGGCTGGAAGCACAATTTTCCATGCTAAATGTTAAGCCGATACAATTTTAGGTCGAAAAGAGGGTTTGACCGTAAGGACAACCTTATGCTTGTAAAAAGTGGTAAACAGAGGTTAACAGGATAAGGCCTGCAACTCACTCACCCTGTTGGCTGATGTTATCGCTACTAACAGAATAGTTTTGTAAGTTAGCAACCTTAAAGGGTAGGAATGGAGTGACTTGAAAGGAGAACTCGTCAAAAACTTATAAACCAAATTAAGGTCCCAAGTTGGAATTTGGAAAGGTGTAGGAGGAAACACATTTGTGAGTCCTTTAAGAAATTGAGTTATTAAGGGTATTTTGAAGTAGAATGCCTCCTCTGAGCTGCGCGTGAATATGGAAAGTGCTGCTAGATGACCCTTGACTGTTCCAATCTGGAGCACCAGATTGGCCAAATGCAGCAAAAACGATAACAATGTGGGTGTATCACATTGAAAAGAGTCGACATCTTTCTCCCTACACCAGCTGCAGAACTTGTTCCAACAGCAGCGGTATTAGGATGTTGTTGCTGGCCTTCTGGCCGGAAGCAAAATCTCCATTACGTCATCCGAAGGTCCCAATCCTTGTACCTCAGCCTCTCAGAAACATGCGTGAAGGATGAGTGTCTTGACCTCTGGATGGAGAACCCGATCATACTCCAGCAAGAGAAGGTTGGAGGAAAGATGAACATGTTCAGATGGTCCAGGTACCACTTTATCCTGGCCCAATCCTGGGCACTTAGGATCATGGGTTTCACAAACTTTCTTAACATCCTGATCACGTGAGGAATGAGGGGGATTGGAGGAAACATGTACAGGAGTGGAAAATCCCAGTCCACTACGAACACGTCTCCTAGAGCTCCTCTTGGAGGAAATTCCCTGGAGCAGAGCAGATCGTACTTCCAGTTGACACTCGTTGCGAACAGATCCACTTGAGAGGTTCCCAAAAGGGTGACGATCTGTTGAAGGATTTCCTGAGCTAGTTTCCACTAGTGGGAAACTGTGCTCTACCTGCTCAGAGTGTCCACCGCCGTGTTCTCCTCCCCGGCTAGGTGAACTGCTCATAGGGAGATTCATTCTTCAATTGCCCAGAACCAGAGCTCCATTGTCTCCCTGCACAGTGGCAGTGACCCAAAATCCCCTCTCTTGTTGAGGTAGTATAGGGCCAACATGTTGTCCATCATTATCAGGACATTCATTCCCCGTACAGAGGGCAGAAAGGACTTCCACGCCAGTCTGATTGCCCTCAGTTCCGACTCCGATGGAGATCAATGACTGCTGATTGTCAGAAAGTTGCCGTGTGCTCCGTACCCTGTGAGTGAGGCATCCATTTCTACTGTTATCTCCAGCCATGGTTTCCAAAAAGGTTCTCCCTTCAGAATGTTGTTCTTGCAGGCCCACCACAGAAGATCCTGTAGGACCCTGCTCAGAACCTGAAATAGATCTGACATCCTGCCTGAGAATTGAGACCACTGTGTCCTGAGAGCCCATTGAAGGGATCTCATTCTCAGGCGAGCCTCTGGAGCCAGGAAAATGCAGGATGCCATGAGGCTGAGCAACCTCAAAAAGTCCAAGGCTGGAAGACGCTGGGCATTCTGGAATTTGGTTACCATCTGCAGAATGTGTTGAGCCCCCACCTCTGGTAGCAAGGCTTTTCCCAGGGTGCATCCACGACTGCTCCAATGAACTGGAGTCTTTGAATTGGTATCATGTGGGACTTCTTGTAATTGAGGGAGAAGCCCAGTCTGTGGAGAGAGTGACAAGTTACGCTGAGATGTTCCAGGGCTTGCTCGGGTGTTTGTGCCCTACGCAACCAAGTGTCCAGCTAGGGGTAGACGTGAATTCCCCCTCTCCGGAGACTCACTGCCACCATTGCCATCAGCTTGGTGAAAACCCTTTGGGCGAAGGCCAGCTCAAATGGCAGAATTCAAAACTGATAATGAGAACCGCCAATGGCGAACCTCGGGTACTTCCTGTGCTTGTGATGGATTGGCACATCAAAGTAAGCATCCTGAAGGTCCAAAGATACCATCCAATCCTGGAGCTGGAGGGTCTGAAGGATCTGAGAAAGTGTGACCATCTTGAACTTGTCCTTCCTGAGGAACTTGTTCAAGTATCTCAAGTCCGAGATAGGTCTCAGTCCTCCATCCTTTTTGGAATTAGGAAATAGGGAGGATACCATAATTAGTTCCTCCCCATCACAGGTACTGGTTCTATAGCGAGATTTGTTAAAAGTTCCCACTCTTTGGGCGCGTGTGCTATTAGATATCCTGGGATTTACTCGCTTGTTTCATTAGCGCATGAAAAATGTAATTCCACCAAGCTTCTGGTTATCATTACTTCCAAATTGATGGTAAAACAAGTGGTGCCGACACGTGTTTCGACCTAACAGGTCTTTTTCTAGGCTGGTAGGTGATGGGGGTGTCTGTATTTCTGCTTAGCTCTGGTACGTCAGGTTGATCCTGGGTAGTTGGGTTCATCGGAGCTGAGGTCCGCCCAGTTAATTAGTTTCCAGAGGTTATTACCTCTCGTATTCTTTCTCTTACAGCCTCAGGATCCAGCTACCTTCTATAGCAGATTTCTCTAGCAGGGTTAAACTTTTCTGCAACAGGAATGGATCTGGAACATTTAGCGAATGGCTTTCCGGTGGATGATCCTGAGGTCTCTGTATAAAGGGGAGGCAGTAACCTTGGGCAGCTGTTTCCAGTGCCCATGCATCCAAAGTAATACCTCGCCATTCTTTCAGATGCTGTGACAGTCTGCCTCCCACTGGGGTGTCGTGACAGTCTGCCTCCCACTGGGGTGTCGTGAGTCAAGACCTCAGAGAGGTTTTGAGACAGCTGAAGCAGCGGCTGATGGTAAAGACGCTGCTGCTTGGGCAGGTTTTGCACCTCTCCCTCGTCCACCACAAGGACATCTTTTTTGACCCCTTTGACGAGCCTGTCTTCTTTCTCTTTCAACTGAGGAGTATTAGCAAAAGGACCTACCCTTCCAAGATGAGGATGAAAAGGATGTGGCTGCCTGATAGCAGCACCTAGGGACTTGGCTGCCGCCTTTGAGGTCTGCAGCTTCTCAAGGTTTTCGTCAGCCTTATTACCAAATAAGTGCGAGACGTCAAAGGGCATGTTGAGGAGTCTAGATTGTACATCAGTTGCAAACCTTGACTTCCTCAACCACGCAAATCTGCGTAAGCCATGGCCTTGCTGATGCTGTCAGAAGTGTCCAGACCTGATTGCAGAGACTCACACATGGCCTCCTTACCATCCTTTATCAGGTTCAAGAAGATGTCTCTTTCCTCCTCCTCAGGGATGTGATCAGACGCCATTGCTATGCAGTCACACAGGGTGAATGTGAATTTTGCAAGAGCATATGTAGCGTTAGCAGACTTTAAAGCCATGCTGCTAGCAGAAAAGACTTTCCCATGAGTCAACACGTTTAGCATCCCTATCAGGGGGTATGGTTGAATATACAGCTTGCTTAGAGGCGGATGTAGCTGCTTGCACTATTAGACTTTCCAGGGTCGGATGTATTGACAAGTAGCCAGGGTCGCTATTGGATGGCCTGTATTTTTTTGTCAGATTTGTATTTACTGCAGGGCTGGACTCTGGAGCTTTCCAGTTTGCCACAACCCTTTCTTGGAGTGGCACATGAAATGGTAGTATAGGGTCATATTGAGGACCTTTGTCTAATATGTCTGTAAGGTTATCTTGCTCAAACGAAAGAGCTGGCCTACTCCATCCTTGGAACTCTACAACTCCGGACATAAGGCTCCAAAATCTAGCTCTGGAGAGGTGTCTGCCTCACTAGCTGTCTGTAGGGTGTAGTGTAGCTCCCTACACCTGGTCTCTTCTGAAATGAAGCATTCAGGGACATTAGTATCTTTATGAATACCAGGGGTACCCAATTGAAGATCACATAGAGGGGTTTCATCAGTGGTCGAAGTGTACGAAAAGAAGTAGTGGAGCTATGTTCCTTGCCGGTCTGCTCCGTTCTCCACAAACCCCATCGCGCACCCCCTCCCACACACAATACAAACCCCCAAACAAACACACCTGTTATTTAAGGGACTGTTTAGGGCAGTGAGGTGTAAGCGTCAACTTCTTCCAACACTTTTATTTTAAAACTAAACCGTTCCATAACGGTTTATTTTTAAAATAAAAGTATAGGAACAGTGAAACTTAAGAATAAAAAGTATAGGAGCACCACTCCACTCCCGACCGCTCCCGCCCACTTCGACCTCTGGGTTTCATCTGAAGTTTCATAGCCCTCATGTATATTGAGGTTAAGGATCTGAAAAAATCCTTTTTAGGTAGTGGTTTAAAAACCTTTTCTTTTTCCTGACTTTTTTGAAGCAAAGGCATCGATGAATGCACATCCGACGTCAATGTATTTTTTATCGGCATCAATGGCGTCAACGATGTCGACGTCCGTGGCTTTGATGGTATTGACACTTTGTCCTTGGACTTGTGCTTCGAAAGCCTCGATCCTTGACTCGACGTTTTCTTCGACGATTTCTCATTTCGTCGAGTACTCAAAGACTCTCGAGTAGTCTTATGACTCGGGCTTGAGGGCGCACAGTGTTTTGCCTTGACCTCATGCTTGTCATCGACCGTAGCATGGCCACTTTTCTTATGTTTCAAGAAGAACAGGGCCTGTTCCTCAAAGATTTTACACATTTTCTTTCTAAACAGTTCCCACTCATCTTTGGAGAAAGAAGAAGGAGAGGGTGATTTATGCCTTCTCTTCAATTTTTTTGATGATGAAGAGAAGTGTGTGCTCCTCGAGTGGAATAGTTTTTTCGACCTTTTTTCATGAGGAGATGAATCTCTCAACTCGTAGGATGACCCATATTTCGAAGGAGTGGACAGGGATTTGGGGACAATCCTACCCATTAACAGTTTAGCTTTTCTTTCTTTTAAGGCCTTACCTGTCAGCGATTGACAAGATTGACAGTCTGCAGTTTTGAGCTCGACTCCCAGATACCAAATGCGGGTCCGTGATGGACATTTTGGCGCTGCAATATAGGCACTTTTTGATGCCTGTCTTCAGAGTAGTAGGAGTCGAAGACAAGGCCATCTTAACATTTTTTAGCGGAAAACTGAAGAGCGCCGTAATTCTCAAGGGTAATCGCATTCGCAGAAAAACAGAACTGAAGCCAACGGGTCCTGCGCTTAGTATATGTACTCAACGATGACGTCAACCGAGATGGAAGCCCTCGAGGGACATCAGGTCGACCGTCCCGACACACTGCGTCCTCTGCCGAGAAGAAACATTTTTCCGATGCAGCTGTAGCTGGAAACGAAGATTTCATAAGATGAGGAATATGTGGGAAGACACAATCCATTCAAAATGCTCTGTCAGAATCCATTTCTTTATCCTAAATCCATGAATATGCTTTTCGGTGTTCAGTGAACCAAGTTTCCCTTTTAAGCGTTTAACAACATCTATGACAATGGTCGGCTTATACAACCTCTGTTTTTAAAAACTAAATGAAGACCGGATCTCACCTTCTCACACCATATTTCAGCCACAGTGACTAAATGTCATATCCTTCTAAATCTGATACACAAAATTCTCCCAGTCCTAGAGAGGAATATCATGGTCCCGAATGTTCAGGACCTGTTGATCTCTAATCTGTACTAATGTAATGGACTGTTATCAGTCCTACCCAAGCAGGACATTTTTGGATGAAGGTAGTCCACAACAGGGCAGCTGTCCCGATCTGAGGCATCATGAAGTATGAACACATCTATGAGTCCCTCTTCAAACCTCATTGACTCCTACTCATACATCACCTTCATTTCAAGCTCTTGCGCATCATCAGAAAGGCTAACTGTGGCAAGGCGCTCAAATACCTAACCAAACAATGCCCCCTCCAGCAGTTTATGGGTATGTGAATATTCAACAACTTATTGTTGAATCTCTACAAACTGAAGAAAGTCAGTGGGATCTGAAATATGGAACATGCTCTATTATTAATGTCTTGCATTTCCAGGTGGGAACAGGCTGAAGCATTTTAAACTTTTAAAGTCAGAATAACCTGTTTGCACCAGAAATCTGGCATGCTGGCTCCTTTTCATCTCCCCTTTGCCTTTTCGCATCGCCCCTTTTTTCTGTGTGCTCTGAAGTATCATGTATTGACGTGGCGCCGTGCAAAACATCAAATACATGATAAAATACTCCTGGATGACTTTGATATCCTTATGAAAATACAATCACGAACAGCATCCCCTGCGCCTGTACAGTAGAAGATGCTCAAAGTGGTTGTTTTACATTAAAAGGTCAGGGTATTCCTCGCTTCCCTTGAATGTATTATTTTAAAAACCTATATACAATTGTACCACTGGTTGGGATTACACAAGAAAAAGCATCTATCTATTATACAATAATATTTAATATGCCATAATGTATCAAGGTTGACAATGAAACACACAATTAAATAGCACCCTTGCAGCATATTTTCTTTGAATTTCTTGAGTTTGTAGGAGGGGCACTTTCTAAATTGTCATTTCTGCTGGCAAATGACAACCACACAAAATGCCATAGACTAGGACCCCTTTTTTCCCAACCCTCTCACTTTTCTGTCTACCCGTCATGCCCCAGTGGCCGTTAGCATATGTACTGCACCATGTTAACTCACTAGGACACAGTCTGGAGCACTATGGAGCCCTTGTTAATGGTTACACAGTACCTGCAATCACTTGACTGGTCTTGGGGAAACCACCACCATCCATCTATCAAGTCCTGAAGAAGTGCATCTCTCTGGCACGAAAACCATGTAATCTTATGCAGCATTACATGTGAACTTTTGAAGAATAAACCTTGTTTGAATAAGCAGCACATCAGGCTGCAGCTATGCTTGATGTATGTGAATAAGTGGAAAAATCCCCAGATTAAAGAACATTTGAATACACAAGGGCCTTCATTACGAGCCTGCAGGCTGGTTACCGACATACTCACCTTACCGTTACCGGCACCCGATATCCGGCATGAACTAAGGACGACCATGGATGCGATCTCAGCCGGTCACCCTGTCCACCATGGGAACCAGAAACACACTGCCGCGAGATCCTGGCACATATCATGCTATCTAGGAAGTCCTGAGCCCTGCTAATATGCTGAATGCATTTCCGGAGCGTCCAATGGGCTCCCAGTCTGCTGCAGGCACACTGGATCCATCCGATTGGCTGCCCGCTGAATCAGGTGGAAACTGCTCCTCCAGCTGGGAGGCGCAGCCGGCCACAAACAAAGGACATGAACTAAGGACGACCATGGATGCAGTCTCAATCGGTCTCTGCCAGTGATGCCCCGATGTCCTGACACACGCTAATGCCACAGAGGTCCATCCTCCAAATCCGGCATACAACAGGAATCCTTAAGGTAAGAAGATAGCAATGTGCCACCTCTGCAGCCATATATGCCACGGACCACCCACCACAATTAACCTTGTATGTGCTACATGCATCCCCCAGCCGCCTCCATCCCTCTTCCTCCCACCCTTCCTGAAAAAACAATCCAGACCCCAACACTACGATTCCCTCATATTGGCAACAGTCCCAGCTATCACCCACAATACTACCATGACAACAGAACACACCCCTAGACATTAAAGGATCGGAAATAAAATGACCCCACCACCTACCATCACATCACAAACCCTGCCAGCCTACCACTGAAAGCTTGCAACAACCCCCCCCCCCTTAGAATGCTGCACCCACCCGACCCTACCAGCTCGGCCACCAACCTCAGCAAAAGCACACTAGAACCCAAAAAGACAAGTACCCTGCAAACACCATCCGAAAACACCCACACCTAAGCACCCACCTACTCACAAGCACAGCCCCGATACACTGCACGTCTATCCCACAACCTAACCGTAACGGTAACCTTAAATCCCGCACATGCACTCAAAACCTGCCATCCACTCGAAGAAAAACTAAAGGCAGAAATTACAATCTAGGGACACGCACACGCTGCCATACACTAGCACTCCCACGTAGTTTCTGCAAATAACTGCCACAGCCTCCACTACTTCGTCCAAGCAAACACCACAACAGGCTTACACATATGCACACCATGTACTATCTATGACAGTCTAATGCCCAGTTTATACTGCTGAAAGGAATGCACACCTTGTCAAAGATACTGAGAAATGTATCTGCAATGCCCAAACATTAGATGCCAAGGTATGACCGGCCACTACTGTTGAAATGAATACACACCATGTCAAAAATGCTGAGAAATGTATCTGCAATGCCCAAACATTAGATACCAACTTATGCCCGGCCACTACCGTTGAAATTAAGGCAAACCCTGTCAAAAATGCTGAGAAATGTGTCTACAATGCTCAAACTATTGATACTAATGTATGCCCAGCCACTACTGTTGAAATGAATGTGTCACGATTGTGCCACTGGTGCACCAATTGCCACCCATCGTGGACTATTTGGGACTCATTTGTTTCCATAATACTCCCTGGACAACACCTATTCATATTATTGTCTTTACTTTCCGTTTGCAAGGCTTTGGAACTTTCTTATTTACTTTTACAAACTACATGTCCCATAATGCACCTTGTGGCAGTTCCCATTTCCTGGCTATTCCTATGCAGCAGTTCTAGCACTACACTCCCCAGAAGCATTGGAGAGCAGTGCAGCTTTCGCTTTCCCAGGACTAGAGAGGGCAGAGGCCAATTACATTCAGGTGTGCTGCTCCAGATGCTACTAATTAGCCTACTTCAGCACAGGGCTACCCAGTATTTAAGCAGCTGCCTGCAGGAGCACAGGTCTCTTGCATTGAGCTTTCTACCAGCCCTTTGTTGCCCTGTTCCTTGAATATTTGCGGTGTCCAGTGGTTTCCAGTTCCAGTTCCTGCTCTTGCTCTAGAGCCCTGTGCTTCCTGCCTTACAGCCCTGCTTCTCAGCCCTCTCCCCTGCCTTTTGCCTGCACCTCTGTGCTTTCCATACTGCAGCCCTGCTTCCTTGTTTGCAGCCCTCTATTCCCTGGCTACAGCCTCCTTGCTCTCTTCCTTGTTTGAAGCCCTCTGTTTCCTGGCTACACCCACTTTGCCTTCTGCCATCAATTATCTTGTTCCTTGCCGTGTGCTGCGCCCTCTGCCCATGATTCCTGTCCTTAGCTTCCTTGAGTCTTCAGTCCTCCCCTTTTTCGTCCACTTCAGTAGTACTGTTTCCTTGATCTCTCTCTGCTAGCTTTGTCTTGTCTTTCCAGCCCTGCGTTACCGTTCTTGATTCCCATGTACGGTTTTCCAGTCGCTGTTCTCTGCATTTAGATACTAGTTTTCTGCCCTTCCTTTCTTCCAGTTCTCTGCCCTGAACTTTGCTCTCTCTGACTTCCTTTTTCCCTGGATATTTCTGTTCTTGTCTTCACTTGTGTTTTATGTAATTCCATGTACAGAGTTTGGCTGCTGGATTTCCAGCAGGCAATCTCTGCCCCTTCCCTTGTCGCGTTTTAGTGTTGTACTTCGTGTCATTGTTTACAGTGTACTGGTTCCTGTTTCAGGAATCAGTCTTTGTTCGGTTCCTGCTGGTCCTGTACAGGCTTCAGTCTTGTGATAACTGTTACCTTGTTCGTGCCTTAGAGTTCAGATAGAGACACCCACTGCTGTTGCTCCTAGCCATGAGCATTCAGAGTGGCCCACTGTAATAACAATCTGTGCAGAAGGCTAGAGTTTCCCAAGTTCCGTGGAACACTTTCCCATTCTGTGTACACCCCAAGAGGGAACCCAACGCGTTTGTTATCTTTGTATTCCGTGCCCCTTTTTGTTCACAGACTCTGTTGCCTATCCTTTCTTGTCTACAGGTCTCCTTTAATCCAGCTTCTTGTGTGCCTTTCTCCCTTTGGCTTAGTGGGCACGCCTCTACCCTCAGGCCCCTCCTGACAGAATGCACACCCTGTCAAAAATGCTGAGAAATGTATCTGCAATGCCCAAACATTAGATACCAATGTATGCCCGGCAGCTACTGTTGAAATCAATGCACACCCTGTCAAAAATGCTGAGAAATGTGTATGCAACTCCCAAACTAGATACAAACATATGCCTGCTTAAGTAGGTCAATGGAAAAAACAGACCTGCCTCTCCCGCCACTCCCAACTCACACACTAATGCCACGCACTTGCATTACGGGATCCACGCTCATCCTAACTTAATAATCCTAAACAACTCATGCAACCATAATCCTGAGCTAAAATGGGCGCTCATTAACACCCGATCTCTCCCAGCCCACGCACTGGACATCAATGACTTACTCACCCAACACAACCTCGATGCCCTAGCCATATCGGAAACCTGGCTGCAAGAGACATCTGACCCAGCCCTCTCCCTTGCCCTCCCAACCGGATAAACCATCTTTCGAAAAGACCACCATTCAGGTAGAGGGGTAGCACTCATCACAAAGGAATCCCTACCCTTCAGGCAAGTCAACTCCTCGCTCAAAGGAAACAGTGACATCCTATCACTCAAACTAACCATACGCCCACCTGAACCATCACAATACACATTCTCTATCCCCTGCCGGGGGGGTCCCCTGGCCATCTTCCAAGAAAATCTCCTCCACGTCCTCAAGGACAATATCAAACCCTCATCCAAAATGGTGTTATTGGGAGATATCAACCTGGGCCTCAATGACCCTCACGATGCCCAGGCCTCCTCAGTGTCCAAAGCCATGGAAACACCAAACCTCAAGATCCACCCCAGCATCCCAACACACTGAAAGGCTGCACACTAGACTGGATAGCTGACATCAACTGCCCCTTGACCCTCAACTCCAGCAGCCCCTGTCCCTGGTTGGACCACCATGTGATACACTTCTCCCTCCCCCACCCCACCAAACCCAAGCCTTTGACTGTGCCACTTCCGCCAACTCTAATGCGCAGTTGCCACAAACTTATCAAAGAATGCCTGCTGCCACACCTAAACATCCCTGAGCTCAAACTCCCACCTCCTAGCGACCCTTGTAGTCTCGCAGACATATATGCCTCCACCTTAACACTGGCAATCAACACTATCACGATCTCACACTCCGGAAAGCAAAACCAGGGAGACATTCAAACTCCTGGTTCACCCCAGAGCTACTAGAAGTCTACAACAAGAAAAGGACACTTTCCACCTGGCAGAAAACCCCACTAACTCCACTAGATTAGAATTCGCCAAAACCTCCATAGAATATAAACCAGCAATTATCGAGGACAAATCCTCCTCAACTCAAGAATCACTGACGCCAAGTCAGACACCAGAGAGCTCTTCTCCATCTTCAGAGAACTTGAAACCTCTGCCACCCCCCCCCTCCCGCAACTGTTCACCAAAGATGAAGCCTGGTGCACCAACATCCAAACTGCTATGCTGAATGAAATCAACACTTTAAACAACAAAATCAGCTCCTTGCAAAGCGGCACAAACACACCTTTGCCCACCACAATCCAAGCCCTCGAGACACACTCACAAGAGGTCCCTCTGGTTTACTTCAAAGAGATCTCAGAACCGGAAGTCATAGAAATCATTAAAAAACGAAAACCGTCCAAGTGCAAAGGTGACATATGCCCAGCCTCAATCGTCAAAGATTGTGCAGAAGCTCTCACACCTATCATCACCAGCTTCATAAATGCCTCCTTCAACGCAGTAGTGGTCCCCGCTAGCCTCAAGGAAGCATGGGTCCACCCGCTCCTCAAAAAACCTTTACTGGACCCTCTCATTACCAGCAACTACAGACCCATAATTACAGTCCCATTTCTGCTGAAAATCTTAGATAAAGCTACATACCTTCAGGTTCAACAATTCCTCGAAACCCACAATATACTAGGTCTCTGCCAATCAGGTGTCCGCCCAGGTCATGGCACTGAATTAGCGCTGCTTGACCTTAAAAAACAAATGAACGAAATCAGTAGCATTCAACCTAGTAGACCACGAAATCCTCTGCCACCACCTCACCACAGCAGCCCATTTCTTGCAGCGTCCAGTTGGATCGCCTTCTTCCTCAAAGGAAGAAGGATGAAAGTGTTCTCAGAGCACACAAGTGCAGCCTCCGGCCCCATCCCATGCGGACTCCCTCAAGTCTCATGCATCGCCCCCACCCTATACAACATATTCACCAGACTGCTCTTCGACATCCTGGACGCCATCGGCATAGCCTACACCAACTATGCCGATGACACCCAAGTCCTCCTCCCCCTCACAGGCAACTATGATCAAGACTCCAAACCCCTCAACATGATTTACTCCATCATCTAAGCCTGGATGGCAGACAACCGGCTTTGTCTTAACGGGGACAAAACCGAAATTTTGCTTGTCGGCCCCCCTACAGTACTAAAAAAACTCAGTGACCAATACATAAGCTTCAATATAGACAACATCCAAATACCTGTGCCCACCTCAGTTAAGACCCTAGGAGTCTTCCTTGATTCCACGCTCTCTATGTCTAGGCAGATTAACTCCATAACTTCCTTGGCAGCATACACCACTAAACTAATTAACGCAGCCAAACCATTTCCCTCCACCGACAGTTGCCTCGCCATCTCTAGGGCAGTTATAGGCTAAAAACCTGATTATTGCAAAGCCCTCTACCTCGGCACCTCTGCCAAAAATCTACAGAAACTGCAAGTATTTCAAAACAACGCACCATTGGGTGCCCTTAACATACCCAGAAGGGAAGATATTTCTGGAGTCAGAAGAGCAGCCCACTGGCTAACCTGCAAAGAACGTATCATATTCCAAACCCTGGCCATCACCCACAAATGCCTCTCAAACACTGCTCCACCTGTCACAAATGTTCACGAAAGCATGCACTTCGAGGCTCATTAAAACCCAATATGCCCACCGCCTGGGACAACCCAAAATCAGGCACGCAAAAGAAGGAGGGGTAAGCTTTCCACTCCTTGCCGCAAAACAATGGAACACCCTGCCTCCCAGCCTCAGAACAGAACCTTCCCACTCTGCATTCCGAAAAGCCCTAAAAACCCACCTATTCTAAGGAAGCAGAAATTAGTTCCTTCACAAACCCTGGTTTACACTCGCACTACGCAAACTTAAAGTGCTTATGCGTAAACAACACTATAGGTGCAAAGCTAACCAATCTCCGGACTTACTTCTTGCCTACCAAGAGGCGGCTAGAACTTATAAAGCTGCTATATTAGAGGCCAAGAAGAGTTCCTTCAATGACAGGATTGTTGCAGCTAAATCAGAGACTAGAGAGTTATTCAAAATTCTCCAAGAGCAAGAAGTGACCCCTGAACCTGAGGCAGATGAATTAGCAAAAGACAAAGCTTGATGTCAAGCGATTCAGGACGCCATGGGTGCCAAACTCCATGGCATTAAAGCTAACATCATCCAGAAAAAGGCCAATATATCTATGAAAGACAGTGCCACTAGCTGTCAGGAACCATCTAGATGTCCCACAATCCATGAATTTTCATTTAATGCCATCACATTGACAGAATTGACGTAGGTGGTTAAGCAGCTTAAAACCACAAGCTGCAAGGGTGATTCCTTGTCTGCTATCATCATTAAAACATGTCCCCCTACATTGCTGGAAGCTATTCTCCAGTTTGTAAATGCGTCTTTCAGAGAGAGCTCAGTGCCAGATGCCCTCAAACATTCTTGGGTGACTCCTCTACTGAAAAAAACAGGCCTCTTCAAAGAAGACCCATTAAATTACAGACCCATGACCAACTCAGTTTTTCTGATGAAAATACTGGACAAACAGATTGCCAAACATATTGAAAGTCATCCCATCTTAAACTGCCGACAATCAGGTTTCAGAGCGGGGTATAGTACAGAAACAGCCCTACTGGAACTTAAGTCCAGGCTCTTATCTAACATCGATAAGGGAGAAGCCAGTATGCTTATGCTGCTGGATCTTTCAGCCGCATTCGACCTGGTTGACCACATGCTGTTGGTCACCAGGCTCGAACAAGTGGTAGCATTCTCTTCGCAAGCTTCACAGTGGGTAGCTCCCTTCCTCCAGAACAGGGTCAGCTGTGTCTGTTCGGATACTGCCGAAGCAGCCTCGGCCTCGACTGAATATGGAGTTCCTCAGGAAGCAAGTTTATCTCCTTGATTTTATAACATCTTCACTGTCCCCTTCTTTACCATGCTGGAGAAAGAAAAAATCTGGTTTACTAACTAACAAGGCTTATAAGTGTATTGAAAATTGGATGGTGCAGAATGGACTTGCTTTAAATAGATCCAAAACCGAGCTAATGATTGTGGGGTCTCCCAGTCGGATTTCCAAGCTAGACCCCAAGTATAGTAACCTCCAGCTCGGTGAAGTCAAGATTGACTCCCTTAAGAAGGTTAAGTCCTAAGGGGTGATCCTCGACCAGCACCTGCCAATGAAAGCGAATGTGGGGAGTGTGGTCTCGGGAGGGGCCTACTATCTCAAACTCTTTGCACATCTTCGACCTATGATTTCCCAAAGCAATGCAGAAACGCTAGCCAGAGCCATAGTGGGGGCCAAAATGGTCTACTGCTGTAGTCTCCTGACTGGCATCAGTAAATCTGAAGTTAATAGACTCCAGGTCATTCAAAATGGAGCAGTGAGGGTCGTCACAGGTCTTGCTAGACGGGACCATGTCACGCCAGCCAGAAGATCCCTGCACTGGCTCCCCGTCCAAGCGCAAATTTGTTATCATCTCATCCTTATCACCTTCAAGAGCCTTTTGGGCATCATACCTAGTTACTTGATCGAACTCATCATGCCCAGGAGTACTTCTCGCTCCCTCAGATCTAAAGAGACTAAAATGCTCATGATTCCGAGAAGCAAACTCAAAAAGGTTGAAAAAGGAGCATTTGCCATAGCGGCCCCGGCAGCTTGGATTAGACTGCCGCTCGATCTCAGGCTGGAAACCAAACTTGAGCCTTTTAAAAAAAGTTCAGAACTCTGCTGTTTGATTGAGACCTCTGCACCAGCCCTCGACCTCGCCCAGATAGTTCCCTTAGAGTTTATTTGTTGAATTTTGTCTTGTCTGCGCCATCATGCCCATGGGTTCATTGCTGCACATTATAAATTAAGTAAAGTAAA
The DNA here is from genome assembly GCF_040938575.1 of Ambystoma mexicanum. Lineage (NCBI taxonomy): Eukaryota > Metazoa > Chordata > Amphibia > Caudata > Ambystomatidae > Ambystoma > Ambystoma mexicanum. Next base: position 117,370,305 of record NC_090936.1, read on the forward strand.
GTATTCAACTAAAATCTGCACCACAACAGACTCAGCTGTGCATCTGTACATGAATGTACTCAAGCACTGCATACTACTGTAACCATGTAGAAAGCTAAGCAAATACTACTGTATACGTTAACCATGTATAAATGCATACAACAAACCTCTGTAACAGTGCTGCGATGCCTCTGGGCTGCTTGTGCGCTTTGCCCCCATCACCGGCACTGGTAGTAACGGTGCTGTGATAAAGGCAATTCATTGTCGGTAGGTGCCTGAACTCCCAGCAGATCAGGCCTGCTGGTAGTTTACTGCCCCTATCAGCAAACTCAGAGTATGCCGGTCCAGGAATAATTTCCGGGTCCGGTATTACCAGCCATTTTACTGTCATTTTTACCAGACAGGCTTACTCATGAGGGCCAAGGTGCCTACACTAATACTGTGAAAGCGCAGGCCTCTTCCTTCATCCCCACCATGGTGACAGTTACACAACTTTTTTGTTACACTTCTACCTCTGATCCCCACAATATCATACACAAACTATATGGAGTGTAGAAGTAATTAGAACGCACACACACTGAAATTCTCCATCAGCAGACATGTTCTCCTTCTGAAAGCCACATTACATGAATATGATTAAAATAAACACATGTGACATTTCCTTCTAGGGGACACAGTTCCTGCCTTTGCGGTCTCTGACTTACCTTATATAGACAGAACAAGAAACAAACGAGAGTTAAAGCAACTATAAAAGTGCTTCCATTCAATGCAAGTCTGGGGTTCTAGAGATTCCTCCCACTAGCCCTTCAATCATTTAAAAACAAAAATCAAAAATATATTACTCTTAATGGCTTTGATAAGCCTCCTATTTATAGCAAAATTCATCAAATATACTCCACTTAGGCGAGGAACTTACCGATACATGTTCTATCATCCGAGTGCAGGGCATATTTCTGATGACAACCACATACAGGGCCATTTTCTGTGTCATCACAGGTGTGTTGACAGCCTCCATTTCCATAGTTACAGGTTACTAGTTATTTCCGAAATGCAAATATGAATAAAAATAAAAATCATTACAAGTACATTTAGTTTCAGTACTTTAAAGTCTCATCCATATATAAACATTCTTATTTAATACAAATTAACCTACATGCACAGCCAGAATACATGTACACACATTTACTGCAGACTAAACAGAATATTTAATTTAGCAAACACAAACAACCAAATCGAACATCGTTGGGGCAACTTAATCACTGCCCAAGACATCATACCTTGTATTTGCTCACTACCTAAGATATATTACTTCCTATTTGTGCTATATGCTTCATGAGGCTACAGCTCCTAACATAGTTTGTACAGTTTAGAGATCATTTTATGAGTTAATATTATAGTATGACTGGTGAAGGAAAAATGATACCCTTGACTGTTGTCAGAACAAAAACCCAAACAAGCATATTCACTGCCGACATCTTACCCTCCCCTGAGAAATCAGCACACACTAATAATGTCTTTCTCAGAGATTTGATCGTCCCGAGTCCCACATCGACAATCACACTCGAAGCACGCTTTTCGCACTGACTGGATCCATGGACCGTAAGCAAATTGTGCTCTCCTGCACGCAGAACAAAGGCATCACCCTAGACGTAAGGCCTCATTACAAGTATGCCGGTCCAGAATTAACGTGCCAATAATTCCTTTTATCTTCACTTTTCCGCACCGGCATACTCCGAGTATGGTGGTGGGGTGGCCGGACTTACCTCCAGATAAGAGCTGGAGGTAATTCCTGCCCCCACCATCAAAAAGTGGCAGTATTATTGGCACTGGTATTACCGGTGCCAGTAATCCCGGCTACTCCCCCCCCAGGGAGTTCTGTGGTACTCCATTGAATGAGGAGAAACTACCCTTGCCAACACTTGGAATCTACTGGTAATTCTGGCAGACCAAGTGCCAGTAACAGCATTACCGTTTGGTGTTATCCGGCCGGATACCACCAAACTTATAATGAGGCCCTTAGTCTTTACGCCATCCTGTCTCATCACCTGCACAGACCCAATTACACTCAACTAGTCTGACCATGCTGCCAGTCTACTGTCGATCACTCACTCGCCACGGGCCACAAAGGTCAGGCTAAACGCTGCCTCAATCAGTGCCACTTATTCAAAACCTCTCCGGTCAATGAGCTAGAAGCAAACTTTGCATCACAGGGAGTGGCTCCATCCTCCGAGAATTATTGAACAGCTCTGCTATGAAATTGGTTGACACTCATGCCCCTCTGAAAACCAGCCGTGCTAAGACCAAACCATCAGCTCCCGGCACACCTTAAGCTCAATCAGAGCCCTAGAGAAACAGTGGCACAAAAACCATAAGCCTTGAGATCTCACCAACCTCAAATCTCTATAGACCAATCCCTCAAGCCCTCACCCGACCTCGAGGTGCCTGTAACACAGGAAAAATGTGACGGAATCAACAACTTTTTCATTGAAAATATAGACAAAATCCAACAGATCATCAAATCAACCTCACACATCTTTAGCCTCTCCTGCACTCTACAATGCACACTGCCCCCCTGGCCTGAATTCTGCCCCCCCTAGCCCCAAGACCTCCTGAAAAACAATTGCTTCCCTCAAACCTACTTCCTACAGTGACAATATCATCCGAGCCTCCATCATTAAACAATTAATGGGCCTGGTGCTCAATGCACTCATTAGACTCATTAATGACTCCCTCACAGAAGGGTAATTCCCGGACACTCTCAAGAATGGTCTCATATGACCTCTTTTGAAAAAAATCAACCCTAGACAAGATGACCTGGCCATCTACCGGCCCATTACAAATCTTGCATTTATTGGAAAAATATTAGAAAAAGAAGTCACTACACAACTAGTCATCAGAATTCAACAACTACACCTCCTTTCAGTAGGGGTTCACCCAAAGTGTAGCATTGAGACACTCACTATCCAGGCAGTAGATGATGCCCTCCAAATCATGGATAATGGTGACTTATACCTCCTTATCTTCATTGACCTCTGGGCAGAATTCAACGCCATCAACTACTGCATCCCTTGCTCCCTGCTCGCTGACGGAATAGGGTTCTCTTACACTATACTGAATTGTTTTTCCTCCTACCTATCGGGCAGACACCAGGCCATCCAGAAGAACATGTTTTGTTTAAACTGACTCCAAGTCTTCTGCAGCTTCCCCCAAGGGTCCATCCTCTAAGCAATCCTTTTTAACCTTTAGAAGGAGCCTCTGTGCACACTAGTCAAAGATTGCAATATAGCCATCCATCAATACACGGACGATACTCAGTTGTGCACGAGAGTAAAAAGCCCACAGGACATCAGTCACCTCCACGATTACCTAGTTATCATACAGTACTGAATGTCGACTGCCTACCTCAAACTTAACCCATCCAAGACCGAATTCATCCTCATCGGTTCCCCCGCTAAACAACAGATTGTCAAAAAGTTGTTCAATGACATCCACCTAGAAGGATTTGATCTGCAACTCTCAGATTCAGCAACATCCTTAGGCTTCTCCTTCGACTTTAGCCTGTCCTTCCAGAAACACATGGCCAAGAAGGACTGGCTACATATATCCACCCTTTGCAAAATATGGATGGTACTGCAGGCCCTTGTGGTCTCACAACTCAATGGGAGAAATGCCATCCTGGTGGGGCTACCAGTCTGTCACTTGGCTCCCCTAAAAGCAGTCCACGATGCTGCAGCATGTATTATTACAGGTGCACAGAAATTTGACTGAATCTCCCCTGTCCTGCACAAACTAGATTGGCTTCTTCTCCAGGCCAGGATACTGTTCAAGACTGCAGTCACGAGAAGCAAACCAGCGTACATTGTGGCTAAGCTACACATATCTGATGACGCAGCAAATCGACCAACCGGCTCGAATCACAGCTCACCCGTAAAGAGATGACCTGCAAACAATACTTCTCTTCTAACACACCCACCATTTGGAACTCAATCCAAGTATTGGCTCGGAATGCCCCCACAATTCTCCAATTTCTCAAATCTCTCAAAACTTTGCTTTTTCAGCAACACCTGACAAAGGTCTAATACCAATGGATGTACAGATCGTAACTCATAATACTGTGCTACTGTTATGATGTAAGCCCATATGATTGCTACCGACACCCTGTGCAGTATTTTGTGCTCTCAAGCTAGCTCTGTGTTAGGAACCCTCCTAGACACTTCCCGGGACTCTGCTCCTCCCTGGATGTCTCTGGCAGCCATGATGGACCCGCCGGTATATGGCGGCAGTGGACCTGGCCAGTGGCTTCTCCCAGGCATCGATGCGCTGATACACAACAATGAGGGCAATCACATGCAGCCTTCATGTTCACACAGATGTCCCTGTCGACCATTCCAAGATGGCCACCATACCGGTATACTATTCCCCAACCAAGAAGGCCGCCATACGTTGCGACAATGTTCCGATGTCTACTTCCGCAAAGGATGGCATAAAACACTGAAAACTAAGCCGGTTGGGTGTCTTGCAACTTCGTTCCTCCTGTAATGACCTGTAGACTCCTAGAAACTAGGTATTTCTTCAGCAGAGCGCTGTTAAGCTCATATCTTCTTTACTGATGTTTTTCAAGCAACCAGCTTCATGTGGTTTATCCTGAGGGGACTTGATGGTTAAAGTGCAGACTTGTGGACTAGGTAATTACTTGGGGCTAAGGGAATTCTACTAACACCCTAAGATATTTCACCTGAACCAAACAGTACTCTTCTCTAACCCTATACAGCTCCGGGTCTGGGTTTTCAAAAGGCACTTAAGAGGTGCTTATTATGCAACCTCTGACCGGGGGGACATAATTAGGGTAGCGTTTGTTATTGCTAATCTCATTCTGTCGTTCGAGAGAGAGGTCCATGGACATAGTCTGCATGGCTCTTAGAGAAACCAGTCTTCCAAAGACCCATCTGGTACTCAAGTAAGTCTTGACCTGATACTCTGCCCTCTAAAACAATAATAAAAAACAAATATTAATAATTCAACCACAGTGCAAATCTCCCAAACTTTGGGCATTTTGGTAGGCTCAGACTTGCCCGACCCTTACCTGGGATTCAGTTAAGACCTTTTGGGTGGTTTGGGCTAAATTAGTATTGTACAATTGTAGCAACAAAATGCACATGCATGCTATGTTTATCACTTGTATTTATTTCCCTCTAGTACAAAAACCCCACCAGCTCCCATCCATCGTCACATCCACCAACAGTCCTCCCCCTCTCGCATTCCATTCTCTCCTTACCAATTCCAGTTCAACAACTGGAATTGGTTATCACACATCTCCCCTTCCTGCACAAAACACATAATCATCCATCTTCTTTGTGCGTCTAATCTCCCTATTCGCTCTATAGGATGCTCTCCAAGGTCTGCAGACAGGACTTACAGTTTTCCTACTAGCTGCCTCGTCCTCCCTTTCCAATGCAATCATCCAACCCGGTACCCTACAACTTCCTTCCTCTTTCCTTGCTACCCTATTAAAATTCTACACTCTCCCACTCTCGGTGTGAACAGCTCTATGCAGGACTTAATGACTTTTTAGGCCGAAACCATTTCTAAGGTCCTTCCTGTAGAGCAACAGGAAGCTTTATCCTCACGTAGTCTCCTAGATTCACCTTCATATCATTGAAAGACTTCCTCTCAGCATATTTTCAATTATTGCCTGTCTCAACTTGATCCTACTCCAACCACTGTATATATCCTCTGTTGTCGCCTCCAACTTCTGCATCCACAGAGAACATAACTTGCTGTTTGTGTTCCGTCCTCTACTCATCTCATAGTATAATAATACTGTAATGTGGAGAAGATCTGTGTGCTACCACCCTGTCTTGCACCTCTAGTTCTCTAGTTTCCAATCCTGATTGTTCGCCCAGGCCCATCTAATTCAATCCTTAATAACTTTGTTGAAACTCTTCACCATTCCATTTGTTTGGGAACGTCAGATGGAGTTTAACATGTGTCAATACCATTTTCCCTTAAATATTCCTTTCCCTCTGCCAACCTGACTGTACACCATTGTCTATTACAATCACAATGGAGTAGCCTTTCAGTCTAAATACTTCTTCCTGAAACTGTATAACTGTCTGTGTGGTGAACTTTATGGTTATCTTAACCTCCATCCATTTTGACAGGATATGCATTAAAACAATGCAAAGATTGGGGCTTCCCTTGACCGTAAACTGGGCCCACTTTGTCCATTCCTACTCTTTCAGATGGCATGTGAGGTATAGACATCTCCGTCAATGGAACATCCTTAGTTACCAAACCTTTTTTGCTAATTTGGAACTGCACACAATTTCTAACTTCCCTTCCCATTTGCAAATCACAAGCCAGCCAAGAGATATCTGCCCTAATGCATTGCTTAGTCTATCCCAATTCCTTGATGTCTATCATTAGCCACATGTGCAATGGTTTTCCTGACTCATTCAGGAGGTATCATTTGGTTCCTGCTTAACAAGTTACCTCCCACAACTTGAATCTCATCCCTAATGTGCCACAAACAAGGTTCCAAGCCTGTCGGTGTCCCTAAGAGTATCTTTCTGTTTCTTCGCCCTTTCTACTACAGCCTTTCTCGTACTCTTGAGTGGCTCCTCCTCATTCATGCTTTCATTATACTCATCCTTTGATATCATCTTCTGCTCAACCACCAGCACACATTCCTCTTCTGCTCCATCCTAACCTGCAGTAGATCGACCACTAGACATGACAGGCAATCTGCCGGGTATGTTTCTCTTTCTTGGCGTGTTTCCACATTGAAGGTGTACTCTTAGAGCGCCACCACCCGTCTCCTGATTCTTGCAGACACTATTTCTAAGCCCTTTAACAGAAAACTCTTAGGAAAAGTTACTCAACGCAGTGATTAATGTACTCTCAGTCCTATGTCCCCTTTCCTCCATATTTATGGGAGTTCCGGCAGAGCGGGAACCGATCGGAGACATAGCAAGCCCACTGCACTTCACCTACAAGAATTTAGAGAGCACTGTAGTGGGCCATGCGCGCATACGCAACCATGCCCATAACTCTGCCTCTAGTACTTCTTCCTCTTAGTCCCTTGATCACTCAAGAGGACCCGGGAGGACCTATCTAAGCAGTTTTTGGGGGATGGAGGGCAGGCATATGGAGGAAAGAGGACATGGGACTAGGAGTAAAGTGTTCACTACGGTAAGTTAATTTTACTTGCTCCTACATCCCATCCCCTTTCCCCCATACTGATTATTACAAAGCACTACTCTCACCCATGCAGGATGGAACTAAACTGAAGCAAATATGTTGCTTAGGACTGCCTGTCCTAATTGTGCATTAGACTTGGAGTTGGAATCCAGTGCAAATGTATGCAAAAGGATGAAGGCGATGGCCAAGATGCTGCTTTGCAGATGGCCTCCGACAGCACATGGCGCTGGAAAGCTACTGCCGTGCTTTTTGCACTTGTTAAATGAGCATGTAGACCCGGGAGAGGGGGGTGACTTGCCTTGCACTTTGTAATCATTGTTATACTGAAAATGCATAGCCCGAATGATATGAATAGTATGTTGGCCAGAAGCAAATCGCATCATATGACAAACATTGCAAACCGTGAAACCTTAATGTGACTATTGGGAATCCATTTTGTAAATGCCGGCCATTTTTTGTTTTTGTAACGCTTTGCAAATATATTCTATGCTTCAAATCCACACACGGTGCGAGGCTACAGCTTGAACTTTGAAATGCTAACGTAGACAGGAATGTAGAGCATTACGGAAATACATTGTTTTCCTCTCATGGAGGCCTTGAAGCTGTGCAAAGAGCCGTGCCTGATCAGTAGCCCAGGTGCCGGTTTGTCTTGCAAGCGCTGTTGAAAAAGGCAGTTAAATGTGAGTTATATGCCACTAAAGGTGCTCCTTCGTGTAGGATAGTATTTTCTCTGCCTCAGAACTGTCTGACCCTTAGCTCATGAGCCGCAGCGACCAGATAACGTTGGTTGAAATGTCTCCCTGCTAGAACATGATATCCTGCCGTGCGCCAGTGGCCTATGTTCCCCATAACAGAAAACTGTCTTTTCCGCCTCTGCTAGAATACAATGTTTAGACTGAATGAAGACTTGTCATAACTGTCAATTACTGAACCCTAGCTTGTTCGTCATGTATATGGGCGGGTCTAATGGTATTGTAAAGGATGATGTATTATGTATATATATCACTGCTTTAGCGCTGCTTTCTATCTCTCTCTCATCTCACGGTGTCTGGGAACACACGTCGTGAGGCGTTGAGACCTGGTTGGCCGACTGAGATACTTTATGAATAAACCAGACTTGTTTGGAATTCGAACCTCACGACTGGCGTGTCATTTAGTATATGGTTTTTGTGCCTTTTTTCCATATGTGGTCTAACAAACAATGCGCCCAAATAGGGACGCTCCCTGTGATGTTCCATCGCATATGTTGAAGGGAAGGACGAGTCGAGGACAAGGGTGTCGGACAAGGATCGGAAGGTGTTTGGGACGCCCTTGCAGAAGTGATTAGAGACTCCTCCGCAGATCTGTACACAGCCGATCCCTGATTGACGAGCAGCGGCTAGAGAGCATCAAGGCGAGGGTCCGTGGAAGCGAGGCAAATTGTGCCAGACATGTGGTCGTGACGATTCTAGATTGCGCCTGTATATGGGCGAATTCAGCCCTGAGAGACAAATTGATTGATCAGGTGAGTCGTGCCCGATTCTTAAACGTCCTGATATTGGTTGAGTGTTGCACTTGCAAGTAAAAACGCCCAGGGTAAGAAGAGGTAAGAGTTAACCATGCCTGGGAAATTGTCTTCCTGTTTAGTGAGATTTTTTCACTGCAGTAGACAGTCTTTGGAAACTGGCCAGGCTGTGCCACCCGAGGGGTTGCCGGCACATGATATGTATGTTAAATACGGAATAGGGGCAATAGTGTTTAATGCGGTTTGGCATAGGCAGACCAGAAGTGTATCAGACCTTCAGTCACCGAATAATGGGAGCTTCAAACTAGTGCATATAGAACATTTAGAATCAGTTTGCTACGGAAAAAGGCCAGACCTGCAGCATTTGACATTGTAAGGGACTGGACAAAGGATGCGAATCAATGCTTGAAAAGTAGAGAGAAAAAATGCACGTAGACATAAATCAACTGCAGAGAAAGTGCTAGAGCATGATCAACAGAAGCAGACAGAAGCCATTAGGAACACGGATAGGGCCTTCCAGTTAGACATACAGAAAATATATCCTTCACAAGATTTGCATACATCAGACAAACTGATAAATAAGATACTAAATGAGTGAAGAAATGATCATCCAAGTACTGACCCAGTTGCACCGCCTCCCTATGTACCCCTTCCTGTTGCTATTCCCACAATTCTATCTGCACCTGCAGTAGCCGTCCCATCTGCGCCCATGACATCATTCCCTCCACCTCCTACAGAGCATGAGTTATACTCTTTAGCTGGCAGTTCTGCATCAATGGGGCACGAAAGAGGAAGTATTAGACTGACTTGTAATACAATTAGTAAGACACGGAAAGACAAACTGAAACAGAGGGCTGAGACGTATATTGATGATGGCAATGAAGTGGCTGTGCAAAGTTCCATATCTGATCATAAAGGCCTTGGTGAACAGCAGGTATTGTTAGAATGTATGGGAGATTATCTTGTTAATATATGTAGTGATTTGACTAATACAATGGTACCGCAAGAGTTGCGCGATTTGATTGTCCTTTTGTCATGATGCCTACCCCCGGGGACCCAGACCAAGTCCAGCAACCCCGGAAGCAGGCATCAAGTTACCCCAAGCAAGCCCAACAACCCCCGCTAGGGGCTATTTGGGTGCAGTTCTAGCGCCTAAGGCGCCAGGCTCATATGGAGAGTCAGTCCATGCGCCATAGGCGCCAGGCTCATAGATTAAAACTTACCTGATGCAGACCATGCTGCAAACTTACCTGATGCAGACCATGCTGCAAGAGCTCCAAGCCAAACGAGGCTTGGAAGGGACTATTTTACCTAGGGACTATTTTTTTACTCGGGTGGGGCTGGGGAGGAATACTTACCTAGGACTACTTTGGAGGCTATTTAAACCACGCCCGAAGAGCACCACACGTTTCGCGTTATTCTGCATCCAGCAGCGTAACGCTCACCGTGCCTGCAGTCTGCATCCAGTCTTCTGCCACGCCCGCCTCGTGTTTGGAGCTCCTAGAAAAAGGGAGAAAGAAGGAGAAAAGGTTAGAACAAGAGCAATACCTTTGATCCTTACCTGAATTCCCGATCCATCGCGCCTTCGAGCTGGAAGAAAGAAGTTATTTTATGCATATCGCCTCGCCTGCTGCAGCGCCGCACTGAACTCACCGGCCTTCGCTGCATCTTCACATTTCACTGCATCCTCCTGCATGTTCCCGCCGCACTCCGGCAACTAAGGAGAAGACAAGAACAGCAAGGTGAGCCAAGGGAATACACAGAGGAATACCTCCCAGAGACTTACCTGATTTTACCACCGGGGGTACTATTCTTCTTCACGGGTCTGCGCCGCTTCCACTGCATCCTAGCCTAACCCCGGCCCCTAAGGGGAAAAAAAGGACAGCAAGGTGAAACAAGTGACTAACAAGGGGAACCCTCCTCACCACAAAAGACTTACCTGATTTTACCGCCGGAGGCATTATTCCCCGAGACTTCATACTTTCTCTCAGCGCCTGAATAAGGGAGAAAGCAACAGGTTACATATGGACATTATTTTTTAGAACTGTGTTGGATAATACTAATCCTTACCAGAACATTACCGGTTGCCACAAGGAACTCTTCAGTAGGGTCAAGCTGCAACCTGCAAGGAAACGGACAAGAGTGAAAGTCAGACATTTGAACTCTTACGAACTACATACTTAAGGCGTCTTGCCTGGAATATTGGAGTCAATATTGTCCTGGAACTCACCAATTCCTTCGAGCCAGTGAAGCAACTGGTTATCTACGCGCCCCTGCGCTCAATGCAGGATGGAGAGCTCATCTTTTCAAATCATCAGGTGAGACTAGAAGAGGGGACATCCAAGGTGATCAGTGGGGAGAACAGCGGGCTGGGGAGATTTACGCTCAACTCCACGGGTGGTTAATTCCCTTTCTCCATTTGCAGAAGAATATTCCTACGGGCCAAGCAAACGAAACTAGGTGGGCCAGTCCAGTCCGTCATCTCTGCCCTACGCGTCACATTGGTGGAGGCCGCAGCAGTCCAGTCCAGATCGACGCCTCTGTGGGAGCCAGGTGAGCGTAACAGAACGCAAAGCCTACCTACAAATTCCCACCCGGGCATTATGGATACCTCAGAGACTGACCAATTGGCCCAATTACTAGGGGAAGTGCATTCTGCCCGACAAGAAACCAATACCCTTAGGAGGGAACTGATTTTGTCAAAGGAGCGAACTGATGACCTTGCTAGGTAACTATTGCAAAGCCAGGCTGGACAAGCACCCCTACCTGGTTCCGGGGGAAATCCAGCTCCTGTGTTATCGAGTAACCCTGTGCAAATAAACCTACCTGGAAATATTCCATTAGCTCCACCCGAACGCTTTGCTGGAGATCCCAAAAGATTTGCTGTGTTTATGAACCAATGCCACTTGCACTTTTTATGCAGACCCAGAGCCTTCCCAAACGATCAAGCCAAGGTAGCCTTTGTATTGTCATATCTCAGCGGCAGTGCAGCTGATTGGTCAATTCCACTTGTTACTCAGGATGACCCAATTCTTCGGGATTTTCAGGGCTTTCAAACGAGCATGGAAAGACTATTTGCCCGGCACTCCCAAGGACAGGCCCTGGATAACAAACTTTTGTCCCTACAACAGGGTAACCAGGACCTTCTATCTTACATCGCAACCTTTAATAGGTTGATAGTGGAAACTGGATGGCCTGAGGTAAAACGAATCACGTTATTTCATCGAGGGCTTCGAGGAGAACTCAAGGATGTATTGGCTCAAGTCGTGAACCCACCTCAAGTCTGTGCTGAATATATAGACTTAGTGGTCCAGTTAGATCACAGACTTCAGAACAGAAAGGCTGATCGAGCCAAGTTTGAGAACAGGGTGTTGGTCAAAACGCTAACCCCAAAGGAGCAGAGGCTTCAGAACCCATGCAAATTGGAGGGGTTAAAGGACCCTTAACCCAGAAGGAAAGAGAAAGGAGACGGCAAATGCAATTGTGTCTATATTGTGGAACTTCTGGACATTTTCTACGGGATTGCCCTGTAAAACCACCCAAGAAGGTGGTAGGAGCTGCTGATAAAAGCCATATGGAGTCAGACTCGGGAAACGACCACACCCGACAAGCATAGAGGTCCGCTTGCCGAGCTTGAAGAAAGATACACAGACCTCGCATTTCATCATACCAATGGTCCTCGTAGATCCAGGGCAGCCATCGCGTATGCACGCAGTAAGGGCATACATTGTTAGCGGGGCCATAGGAAACTATGTGGACTACGAATTGGCTCCCAGGATGAATCTGCCTCTCTGCCGAAAAAACCACCTCAGATGTCATCACCACAGTTGATGGAACTAATATTGCCTCTGGGCCTGTAACTCATTCCACCGCAGAGATGACATTATTGGGTCCGGATGGGCATCGAGAGGCTATTGTGTTTGATCTAATCAAGGCCCCACAGTTCCAAATAATACTGGGGATACCTTGGTTGGAAACACATAATCCTTATATTGATTGGCGAGAGAAGAGAATAACCTTCCCGGATTGTGCACAAACCTGTTACCCAAAGAAAAATCTGAGCGCAGGTCTGGCCACAGTAACCACAGCAGTCATGCAACTACCTCCCGAATACCAAGAATTCCAGGATGTCTTCCAAGAAGAACAGGCAAACACCTTACCTCCTCACGGATCGTACGATTGCCAAATTGATCTCATACCCGGTGCACAACCCCCTTGTAGCAGGATCTATGCCCTTACGGAACCTGAGAACCTTCACCTACGACAATACTTAGACCAGTACCTTGCCAATGGCTTTATTTGCCCATCTAAGTCCCCTGCATCTTCAGCTTTGTTCTTCGTGCCCAAAATGGAAGGTGACCTCAGAACACGCATAGACTACCGCGCATTGAACCAGATAACTGTTAAGAACCGATACCCATTGCCTCTGATCCCTGAACTACTAGACCAAGTGAAGGACGCTTGCATATACACTAAATTAGATCTCCGGGGGGCATACCATCTGGTGCGTGTAAAAGAGGGCGACGAATGGAAGACTGCTTTGCGCACTAAGTACAGGTTATTCGAATACCAGGTGATGCCTTTCGGGTTGTGCAATGTACCTGCAGCCTTCCAATACTTCATGAACGATGTCCTTCGTGAACTCATTCACGTTTGTGTTGTCGTATATATCGATGATATTCTAGTATACTCCTCTTCAGAATCTGACCATGTGAAGCATGTCCGGGCAGTCCTTGAGAAATTGCGCCAGCACAAACTGTATGCAAAACTGGAAAAATGTGTTTTTCATGCCACAGAAGTTGAATTCCTTGGGTTTATCCGGACCCCAAAGGGCGTCCGAATGGACTCACAAAAGGTGGACGCAATCCTTAAGTGGCCATCACCAAGTTCAGTTAAAGGAGTACAAAGTATGCTCGGCTTTGCCAATTTCTACCGCAGATTCATCCCGGATTTTTCACATGTTGTACATCCCATCACAGCACTCTTGCGAAAAAAAATAAACGCTTTATGTGGACTGAAGAAGCTGAAAATGCCTTCTAAGAGCTGAAAGCGAAATTCACGTCTGGACCTGTATTAAAGCACCCGCGCCCTGAACTTCCATACATAGTGGAAACTGATGCATCCAGTCTAGCCATGGGAGCTGTCCTGTCTCAAAAGGACTCTGAAACAGGCCAGCTTCACCCAGTAGCGTTTTGGTCCAGAAAGTTATCGGCACCTGAGTTAAACTATGCGGTTACCGATAAGGAGTTAATAGCCATTAAATCCGCCTTCAAGGCTTGGCGGCACTATCTTCTCGGTGCCAGGCATACCATTACTGTGATCACTGATCACCGGAACTTACAGTATTTAAAGACAGCCAAGGCCCAATCGTCACGTCAACTCCGATGGGCATTGTTCTTTGCCGAGTTCGATTTCGTGATAACCTATCGACCAGGTTGTAAGAATGGTAAAGCAGACGCCTTATCCCGAATAGGGATGGCAGAGGCAGAAGTGAACCCTGAACCAGTACCTATAATTCCCGAACAAAGGATTCTTGGCATGACTACTCTACAGACTCTAGAGGACATTCAGGTAAATATCCAACAACTCTTTGATTCTACAGCCTTGCAGGCCTAGGTAAAGAAAGGCCCGGACTACTCTGTCACCAATGATTTGCCTTATTACCAAGGACGGCTATTTCTGCCACACAAGGAACTACAAGAGCTAGTCATTTCCCGTTATCATGATACCCTAATGGAGGGGCACCCAGGTATTGCAAAAACTAAAGCTAAAATAAAAAGACAATTCTGGTGGCCCACCTGGCGAAAAGATATTAAATCATTTGTGATGTCTTGTGGCATTTGCGCCCAAAACAAAAGTCAAAAGAAAAAACCAGCTGGACTCTTACAACCTTTAGACATTCCGCCTACACCATGGCACATCTTATCGTTAGACTTTATTACTGATCTACCCCCATGCAATGGATTTAACACCATTCTAGTTATTGTGGATCTTTTTTCCAAGATGGCCCACTTTATTCCTTTAAAGGGATTACCTTCTGCTTCAATCCTGGCCAAGGAGTTCCTCGAAAACATTGTTCGCATGCACGGCTTTCCGTCCGTATTGGTCTCTGACCGGGGCAGTCAATTCATTTCACATTTTTTGAAAAAATGCTGTCAATTGGCGCAAATCGATGTGAGGTTATCGCCAGTCACCACCCCCAGACCGATGGTCAAATGGAGAGGACCAACCAGACTCTCGAACAATACCTGCGTTGTATGTTACATCAGACGGAGAGTAATTGGAAAGACATTCTTTGGATCGCCGAATATGCATACAATAATTCAGTACACTCTGGAACTGGACAAAGCCCCTTTTATACCTTATATAGGCACCATCCTCGAACCTCAGACCTTGACTAAACCCAACACTTAGAAATGCCCGCAGTGGACCATCTGCACGCTACGATTACACAAGCCTTTAAGGAAGCAACTACACATTTAAAACAGGCGAAAGAAAAATACAAGAAAGAT
Organism: Ambystoma mexicanum; assembly: GCF_040938575.1. NCBI lineage: Eukaryota > Metazoa > Chordata > Amphibia > Caudata > Ambystomatidae > Ambystoma > Ambystoma mexicanum. Next base: position 117,385,500 of record NC_090936.1, read on the forward strand.
GCTGATCGGCATAGAAGTGATTCTCCACAATACCAAATAGGGGACCAAGTATGGTTAGCCACAAAACATATACCTCTAAAGGGAACACGGACATTTAACCCCAGATATTTGGGACCTTACTCTATTAAGGCCATTATCAACCCGGTGGCTGTCAAGTTGGACTTACCTGCTAATATGCAAATTCATCCCGTCTTTCATGTGTCACTTTTGAAGCCAGTACAACCAGGGACAAGACTAACCAAGCCACCAGACCCCATCCTTGTAGACGAGAACCCGAATTTGAAGTTAAGAACATCCTGGACTCCAAGCTGATAAAGTCAAAACTTTTTTTATTTAATCGACTGGAAAGGTTACGGACCACAGGAAAGGTCATGGGAACCTAGTGACCATGTTCATGCACCCCGATTGGTGAAGAAATTCCACCGAAATTTCCCAGACAAACCCAAACCACAGGGAAGAACGACTTTAGGAGGGGCCTTGGGGGGGAGTGCTGTCATGATGTCTACCCCCGGGGACCCAGACCAAGTCCAGCAACCCCGGAAGCAGGCATCAAGTTACCCCAAGCAAGCCCAACAACCCCCGCTAGGGGCTATTTGGGTGCAGTCCTGGCACCTATGGCGCCAGGCTCATATGGAGAGTCAGTCCTGGCGCCATAGGCGCCAGGCTCATAGATTAAAACTTACCTGATGCAGACCATGCTGCAAACTTACCTGATGCAGACCATGCTGCAAGAGCTCCAAGCCAAACGAGGCTTGGAAGGGACTATTTTACCTAGGGACTATTTTTTTACTCGGGTGGGGCTGGGGAGGAATACTTACCTGGGACTACTTTGGAGGCTATTTAAACCACGCCCGAAGAGCACCACACGCTTCACGTTATTCTGCATCCAGCAGCGTAACGCTCACCGTGCCTGCAAGTCTGCATCCAGTCTTCTGCCACGCCCGCCTCGTGTTTGGAGCTCCTAGAAAAAGGGAGAAAGAAGGAGAAAAGGTTAGAACAAGAGCAATACCTTTGATCCTTAACTGAATTCCCGATCCATCGCGCCTTCGAGCTGGAAGAAAGAAGTTATTTTATGCATATCGCCTCGCCTGCTGCAGCGCCGTACTGAACTCACCGGCCTTCGCCGCATCTTCACATTTCACTGCATCCTCCTGCATGTTCCCGCTGCACTCCGGCAACTAAGGAGAAGACAAGAACAGCAAGGTGAGCCAAGGGAATACACAGAGGAATACCTCCCATAGACTTACCTGATTTTACCACCGGGGGTACTATTCTTCTTCACGGGTCGGCGCAGCTTCCACTGCATCCTAGCCGAACCCCGGCCCTTAAGGGGAAAAAAAGGACAGCAAGGTGAAACAAGTGACTAACAAGGGGAACCCTCCTCACCACAAAAGACTTACCTGATTTTACCGCCGGAGGCATTATTCCCCGAGACTTCATACTTCCTCTCAGCGCCTGAATAAGGGAGAAAGCAACAGGTTACATATGGACATTATTTTTTAGAACTGTGTTGGATAATATTAATCCTTACCAGAACAGTGCCACAAGGAACTCTTCAGTAGGGTCAAGCTGCAACCTGCAAGGACTCGGACAAGAGTGAAAGTCAGGCATTTGAACTCTTACGAACTACATACTTACGGCGTCTTGCCGGGAATATCGGAGTCAATATTGTCCTGTAACTCACCAATTCCTTCAAGCCAGTGAAGCAACTGGTTATCTACGCGCCCCTGCGCTCAATGCAGGATGGAGAGCTCATCTTTTGAAATCATCAGGTGAGACTATAAGAGGGGACATCGAAGGTGATCAGTGGGGAGAACAGCGGGGTGGGGGGATTTACGCTCAACTCCACGGGTGGTTGATTCCCTTTCTCCATTTGTTGCAGAAGAATATTCCTACGGGCCAAGCAAACGAAGCTAGGTGGGCCAGTCCAGTCCGTCATCTCGGCCCTACGCGTCACATTGGTGGAGGCCGCAGCAGTGCAGTCCAGATCAATGCTTCTGTGGGAGCCAGGTGAGCGTAACACCTTTCCAATTTGCAAGAAAATGCAGCGAAAATACGAGAACATGTAGGGCGAATAGTTGTGTTTAAGCGAGAACTTGATCAATTGCATAAAGAGATAATGAGTAAGCGTGAACCGCATATGTCATATGTCCAGAAACAATTTCTTCCGCCGTTGAAGCCTGTGAAGAGCTGCAAATTTGTACACGAGATGTGCTTAGATGGATTACGGATGCTGCCATTTCCCCGATTGAAGTGCATGATACGTTTAGTCAATATACACCAGAAATGCAGAGAAAGGTGTTACAGGTTATGGTTGAGTATTTACAGGATGAAAGCATGAAGAAGAAGGTTTGTTGTCCTGCTGAATTGATGACGATTTATAAAAGAGCATTTTCGTCTGACACCGGAACAACTGCTTTTTCCCTTGATTTGGCTTTGTTGCTTAATAAACGAACAGATGTAGAATCCCCTACGTTGCAATTACCTATGAGGGAGGTGCGTCCCACATTTGTCGCGAAAGTAGTGGTTGCTGCTGATGGAGCGATTCCAGCGCGAACGATAGAAGACCATTATATTGCACAGTTTGTACATGTTCCCTTTTCTAGGCAAGAAGTGAACACTAAAAAGCAGACAGTCCCTGACATTAGGAAAAATTCTGCGGGTTTCTCTAAGGAAATTGAATATGTTTTGAATTCATCTGTTTTTACACTGAGTGACATTGATTTATTGTTCCCTGTGATACTTCCTGCGGACATATGGAAGCAGATTAGAAGTATAAATGATGCGCCAATGTTAGGCGATACTTGGGAAACGTTGATCAGAGTTGATAGTGAGAGAAAGGCTGGGGAGAAACCTCTGCAAATAATACTTCACGAATAGTAGAGAAATTGAAAACTTTAGTGCCTGAGAAGAGAATAGTTGGGGACAAATTGACTGCTTGTCTACAAGGCAAATCAGAAGGAGCAACAGATTTTTTTAACAGGTTTGAAGACGTATTTGCAGATTTTAGTGGTCAAGATCTAAGTACCAAACCTGGGAAGAGATTATTTGTTGATAAATTTGTGTGAGGATTGTTACCAGAAATTCAGACATTGATAATGACCTCTGAAAGTGCATGGCAAGCAAAATTACATATGGCCCAATATTATGAGAACTGAGTAAATTCAGAAAAGGATAAGGAAATAAGACAAAAAGGCAACTTGAAAACCAGAGTGTTACTGCAGCAGGTAGCCAAACATAATAGAGGTGGCGGAAATGCACTGCCTAGAGTCTAATTTGCATTATCATCCAACATGCAAGGGGGTCCAATAGGTATAAAACAATGTGCCTATTGTAGACAAGAAGGCCATTGGCGAGCAAAATGCCCGCAATTACAGAATAAGAATGGGACTATGTCAAGAAGACCGTCTAGAGGTCGGCCGGGAATAGCAGGCCAGAATAGAAACCAGATGCAGCCCCAATTTCAGGATAATCAGGTTAATCAGAATTAACAACAGAACGCCATGAATGGTGGAAATGTTTTTGATAATCCCTTCAATGCATATTACTCTGGAGACTTTACATCTGATGATGTACTGTCCCCCTAGGACAGCCCGAAACAGGGTTTGGAACCAGTGCCTATTCCCATTGACCAGAAAGGGACCTACATAGAAGTGAAGGTTGAGAATAGGGAGCACATTTTTCTAGTGGACACAGGTGCACAGAAATGTTCAATTGATCATCAGCGGGTTCCAAATATACCACTGTCAGGGCATAGAAATTTCTCAGTAGGGTTCTCAGGTACGCCAGTAATTAGTCCAGTTTCACAACCAGTGTCAATCACACTGAGTCCATTTACTGAATCTTGTCAGTTTTTTTTATGACAAATTGCGGCAACTCAGATGGGAATGGGGAAGACCCTGGCCCTGGTTCTCAGAGGGACTAATTACCGGGCCCTCCGTACTCGGAATGGCCCGGTAATTACCCATTCTGGGAACCCGTAAAAGGAGCCCGGTTTGGCGTCAGCCTTGGAGCTAATAGCTCCATGGCTGCTGCCAAACTCGCAATGAGACCCATTGTGTCAGATTTAATTGCTAGAAATGTAATTGAAGAGATTTCCGGAAGTACTTGCAATAGCCTGATTCTTCCAGTTTACAAGAAAGGTGGGAATGAAATCCCTTACCGATTTATAATTGATTTGCGTGCGGTGAACAAAGTAGTAGATCCCCCATTCCCATTAGTCCCCGATATGACCACGTAATTTAACTATGATTCCAGCTTCTGCATCACACTTCAGCATCATTGACTTGAAAAAGGCTTACTTTAGTATTCCCGTTCATCCAGACAGCAGATATTTGTTTTCATTTACATTAGGAGGGCGCTCATTCACATTTACACGTATTCCACAAGGTTACACTGAAAGTCCAAGTATTTACAGTAGAGCATTGAAGGAACAGCTAGATATGCTTGAATTACCGACAGGGTGCATATTATTGCAGTATATTGATGACCTGCTTATAGCAGCAGATTCAGAGGACATTTGCAAAGAAAGCACTGTCGCACTATTGACACATTTAGCGGCTTGCAGTCATAAAGCATCACTGAAGAAATTCCAGTATTGTCGAAAGGAGGTGGCCTGTTTGGGCTACCTCTTATTGAAGGAGGGAAGAAGATTGACACCAGAACGCATAGAAAGCATCTCTGATATGCATATTCCAAACACGCAAAAAGAAGTCAGGGATTTAATTGGCAAGGCTTCATATTGTAGGCAATGGAATGCTAATTTTTCTATGATTATGAAACCTATAGTAGCATCGACAAAGAAGGATGTTACTTTACCTTTGCATTGGAACACGGAGTGTCAAGAAGCTTTTAACCTGCTCAGAGCTGCGTAATGCCCAGCTCCGGTTTTGGGCACGCCAAATTATGAGAAGTGTTTTATGTTATTTGTACATGAAAATGATGGATGTGCTTTGGCTGTTTTGACTTAGGAACATGGGGGTAAAAATAGGCCATGCGGTTATTTCTCTTCCACGCTGGATCCTGTTGCATGTGCTTTGCCACATTGCTTGCAAGCTGTTGCTGCAGCTGGCGAGTCAGTAAAACAAACCGAGGGATTGGTTTTAGGTCACTCTTTAACCGTGATGGTACCCCATTCAGTAGACGTTCTTCTAAATAGAACGCAGACGCAACATTTCACATCCGCACAACTAACTAGGTATGAAATAATCCTATTTGCACCGCAAAGTCAAATTAAGAGATGGTGCACTTTAAATCCATCTGAGTTATTGCCCCCTCCCAGTTAAAGAGGGAGTGAGAAACGACTATCACATGATTGCTTAATTATTAGTGAGCAAGAGACAAAGGGAAGAATTGATTTAACCGATACACCCATGAAAGAGCCGCATGGAGAACTGTTTTGTGATGGCTCTTGTTTTAAATTGCTGAATGGCACATCAACTGCTGCTTACGACATTACCACACGAAAAACCATTGTAAAGGATTCAAGATGGCTGCCGGCAGCGACTAGACGCGCCGACGGCAGCTCCCGCACCCCGAGGCCTTTTCAAAGGGATCCACCACCCCCTGGAGGCCCCGCGCTTTCAGAAGACGTAGGGGGCCTTGGAGAACCGGTGGCACTGCGGGCCGACGCGGCGGGTGCCGTAGATCCTGTGATCTCGGCAGGCGGCGGCAGATGAAAGAGACCGCACGAGCCGGCGGCGGGCGCGGAGCTGCAGACCCCAGGAATTCGGGCGGCCGCGGTGGAGGTGCGGAGGAGGCCTGTACAGGCGAACGGCGGACGGGGGCGTGTCGACTTGCGTGGAGAGGCTGCTGCGGAGGAGGGGAGCCCCGAAGAAAGGGACGCACCCGCCGGCGGTACGAGGCTGAGGGACGTTTGGAGAGGCCTCGCGCAGCCGCGCAGAAGAAACGGAGAAGCGTCCCACACCCGGAGTAGGAGCAGCGTGTGCCGCTGGCGTTCCGCCTGTAGGGAGGCCCCTGGAGGAGAGTTGGGGGCCCCCGGTTCATCGGCGGAGAGGTGAGGAGCGGGCGCCCCCCCCTGGGGACGGAGAGTTGTAGCGAGGGGGCCCTCCTCCCCCCATATTTGACCGGACCCACGGAGTGGAGGATTGGTCCCCGAGGCGGGGGTTGGGGGACCCCGGGGGATTCACCCATTGGCCGGGCCTCTGCCATTAGAGAGGTGGTGGGAGCAGTGCTGGGGGGGGGCGGTCGCCCCTCCTTACTGTGGAATTGGAAACGGCGGGCGGCCCCAGGTGGCGCCCAGTAAAGGTGCTGTGGGCGAGTTGAGGAACGCGCCCTGGCAGAACCCCCCCCCCTTTTTTTTTTTTTTTTTTGATCCCTCGGGCTCCCCGGGTGTGACCTGATGCCCGCAAAGTCCAGGGGCAGGGCGCCGCGCACTGGTCTGAGAGAGGGGGACCCCCTGAGCACCCTCCCCTCATTGTGGTCTGCAGCAATGGAGGCGAGGGGCGACAGCGGGGGGGACATTGAGTGCCTCAAGCCCCCCCAAGTATCCGGAGAGGCGGAGGACCGGGAGCCCCTGACCAGGAGGGATCTCAGGGGTGAGATGCACGCCTTAGGAGAAACTCTAGCCAAAGCCTTCCAGGAGCAATTTCAGCTGTTGAGGTCGGACCTAAATATGGCCCTGGGGGAACTGAAGCAGGAGGTAGCTCAGTTAGGGGAGAGAACCGATATACTGGAAAGAGGCCTACAGGAATTGGGAAAGGACGGTACGGCCAACGGGGAAGCGATTGACCGCCTGGACCTAGCGACCCGCAACCTAGAAATCCAACTGGAGGACTTGGAAAACAGATTGAGACGGGTCAATATAAGGGTGAAGCTACTCCCGGAGTCCGTAACAGATGGGGAGCTGAAGGGAGAGGTGCAAAGACTTTTTATGGGCCTGCTGGGAGGGGAAGACCCCGCGGCTATAGAGTTGGACAGAGTACACAGGGTGGGCCGACCTCCCCGCGGCCCGGGTGCCAGGCCGCGTGATGTGCTGGCAGCATTCTCTAGGTACGCCCAAAAAGAGGCGGTTTTAAGGGCGGCAAGGTCTCGCGAACCTCTGCACTATAAGGGACAGGAGATCTCCTTGTTTCAGGACTTGGCTAACAGTACTTTGGTGAAGAGGAGGGCGATGCGCCCAGTGCTGAAAGAACTCTCAAGAAAGAATGTCAAATATAAGTGGACCTTCCCGTTTGGGTTAGTGTTCGAATGGGAGGGCGCCCAGAGAAGGGCCACCAGTGTAGAGGAGGCGGCGAACATTATTCACCTGGATCTTGGAGTCTCCGGGGGGGACGCCGTGTGCGATTGGCCCGCTCCGGGGGATGGGGCGAGCCGTGGGTGTGGTCCACAGTGGGCCCCAACGTAAAGAAGAAGTCGGCGGGGAAGCGTCCGCAGGAGGGGAGAGTGGAGCCCGCTCGGGGGGGAGATGAGGGGGGTCCCCGGACTGGGGGACTTCCAGCTGATACAGTGGATGTGGCTGATACAGTGGATGTGGCTGACGCGGGGGGAGGAGGATGTGAAAGGGGGTGGTGGGAAGTTGGCTATTATTGGAAAAGGGGAGGGGGCGGGGATGCACTTCTTGGATCATGCAAGGACGAGAGAGTCCGGGGGAAGGGGAGGGGACATGCGGGAGGCCTCCCGAGTTGGGGTTGGGGGGGCTGTGGGGAGGGGTGTTAGTTGTGGGACGGGGGAAGGGGGTGTGTTTAGGGGGGAAGGGAGGGAGGTTGGTACCTGCAGCACTTATCATGGGAGAATCACCCTACGAGCCTGGCATTTACAGAGCCACACCAAGGGAAGCGTGGTTGGGGGTGAGGCCCCCTATATATTTTTTGTTTTTTGCATTCTACCGATGCCTCAGGGTGCAAGTTACGGCGGGCACGTCGTGATGTCCAGTTGTTTCCTTCAAGTGGCAATCTCATAATGTCAGGGGGCTCAATTCCCCCCTTAAGCGTACAAAGCTGGAGCATTTTGTTAGATCCCATAAGCCGGACGTGTTGGCCCTTCAGGAGACCCACCTGAGGAAACGAGATCAAGCCCGGCTGCGATTTAAGGGCTGTCCCCAGATTTACTTTGCGTCAGGCCCCACGAAAAAGGGGGGGTGGCCATTGCCTTTGGTAGAGGCACGGACTTCCAGCTCCAGGAAGCTCTGAGGGATAGTGATGGGAGGTTCGTGTTGGTTAAGGGGACCATATGGGGTCACGCTACACTATTGGGTCCATATATGCGCCTAATGTGGGTCAGGACCAGTTTTTACGGGAGCTCTTAAACATTATTGAGAACTTCGCTAGGGGACAGGTGGTGTTTTGGGGGATTTCAACATTGCCTGGGACAGAGTTGGGGATCGTTCCAGGAGTGGAGACGGGGGGGGGGGGAGGGGCAGTGGCCTCCTCCCAGTTGAGGGAGAGAACGAAGGGGGCTGGCCTCTGGGATGTCTGGCGGTCGCTGCGGGGGAGGGAGGAGGGCTTCACTTTCCTGTCTGATGTACATAGGACACAATCCCGAATTGATTACATTTGGGTGTCGGCTAGTCTGGTGGGGGCGGTGAAGGCAGTGGAGGTGGGGCCCCTGGGGGTAGCGGATCACAGGGTCGTAGAGATGGTCCTTAAGCTGGAGAGACGTAGGCCAGGGGTGTGGAGCTGGAGATTTCCGAACGGGCTTTTGAGAGACCCCGTGATTTGCAGTGAGCTGGAAGTTAGGATTCAAGAATTTTTCAGGAACAATCCCCCCTCCGATACAAGCTTGGGTACGAGGTGGGACGCCTTTAAGGCGACTCTTAAGGGGGATCTTATCGCCCTACAGGCGGAAAGGAATAAGCGGCTCAGGGGCCTGGAGGCCCAACTGGAGGGAGAGGTGGAGGTCGCCAGAGCCCAACTGCGGATCACTCCCACGAGGAGAGCCTTCAAGGCATATAGGCTGGCGGAGGGCCAACTGGGGATTCTGCGGAATAAGAGGGCGGAAGCTATGCTCAGAACAAGACAAACATTTTACGCTAAGGCCAATAAAGCGGGCACCCTGCTGGCTCGTCTGTTGAGGGGACAAAGGGATCGGAGGGCCGTAACCGCACTGAAAGATCTAGGAGGTGGGCGTCTTACCCGGAACGATGAGATAAGGGAGAGATTCGTGGAATTCTATGAGGCCTTGTACTCCTCCCAGGGTCCACCCCCTCGTTTACAGGAGGGATTTTTGGAGGGCCTGCCTCTCCCGCGGGTATCCAGAGAAGTGGCAGAGGAGCTGGGCCGCCCCATTGCGGAAGACGAGGTGAGGGCTGTTATTGCCGCTCTTCCTCGTGATAAGGCACCGGGCCCTGACGGCTATCCTGCTTCTTTTTATAAAAAGTTTTCTCACCTCCTGGTCCCACACTTGACGCAGCTGTTTAATGCGTTTGATAAAGAGGGCGGCATATCCCGGACGATGGAGGAAGCTAAGATCACCCTTATTCATAAGGCAGGGAAAGACCCGGAGGACTGTACCTCGTATCGCCCTATTGCTCTTATCAATACCGAAGCAAACATTTTCACTAAGGTTTTGGCACGGCGCCTGGAAAAGCATCTTCCAACTCTGATCCATCAGGATCAGTCGGGGTTTGTTTTGGGACGGCAAACAGCGGATAATATCAGAAGGGTGGCGCATCTTGTTGAGAAATTCCGCAAAACAGGTACACCGGCGATCCTTCTGGCGCTTGACGCCGAGAAGGCGTTTGACCGGGTTGAGTGGGCCTTCCTGTTCCGGGTGATGGAGAAGATGGGGCTCGGTGAGGGCTTTATCAACCTGGTCGCCGCTAATTATAAAAATCCCATTTCACGCATTCTGGTTAACGGAGAGGTATCTAGACCTTTTAGGCTTCAGAGGGGGACGAAACAGGGGTGCCCCCTCTCCCCATTGCTGTTTGCTATCTATCTGGAACCCCTCCTACTGGTGATCCGCCAGACAACGGAGATCGAGGGGATACCTTTTGGAGGGGAACCACATAAAATCGCGGCCTTCGCAGATGACATGTTGCTTACACTTACTAACCCCAGAGAGTCCCTCCCAGCTTGCATAGCACTATTATCCTCCTTCGGGGAGGCATCGGGCCTGCGGGTCAATGTCCAGAAATCGGAACTTATGAATCTTTCCCTGCGGGAGGAGGAGGCGCGGGTTGTAAGGGACCTATCCCCCTTCAGGTGGAGCCCCTCGGGATTGCGGTATTTGGGAGTTAGGATCACCCCCTCACTGGCTGGCTGGATTGGAGCGAATTATGACCCTCTGCTTTTAGCAATCTGGAAAGACCTGCGGAGATGGGGGACCCTTCCGATCTCCTGGCTGGGCCGGGGGGCGGTGCTCAGGTTGGTTGTTCTTCCCCGGGTTCTCTACCTTTTTCAAGCCATCCCACTGAGGGTGCCTGAAACGTTCTTTAAGAGGCTGGATAGGTTGGTACGGGGTTTCGTATGGGGGGGGAGGAAAGCTCGTATATCCAGACAGCTGCTCACTGCCTCCAGAGATAGAGGGGGTTTAGCCTTCCCCGATTTCCGCCGTTATCACGATGCAGCTCAGCTCAGGATAATTAGGGAATGGTTTTCGAAAGAGTACCTAAAACACTGGGTGAGGATGGACAGGGCGGTGGCGAGGCATCATCTGGGAGAGGTTCTCTGGCTCCCGCGACGGCTGCGCCCCTCGCACATCTACTTGAGCGACATCACAAAAAATGTGGTTGACTGCTGGGATCGGTCTGTGCTAAAAGGGGGGATCTCGTCTTTTCCTTCGCCGTTCACCCCTATCTTCCGGAACGGGGATTTTACCCCAGGGATGGAAAAGGGAGCGTTTCTGGCTTGGGAGGAGGGGGGTTGCAGGACACTGAGGGACATGTTCAGTGGTGAGAGAGTGAAATCGTTTGTGGAATGTAAAAATGAATTTGGTGTGGGAGAAAGAGAGAGGCACCGATACTTTCAAATTCGCCACTGGGTGATGTCTCCGGCTGTTAGGCAGGCGGCGACAAGAGATCTGACCCACTTTGAAAGGTTCTTAGCAACTCACGGGGGCATAAAGGGACTAGTCTCGGACCTATACCGACAACTTGAGAGGGGTAACCCAAGCATCAAGTGGACCTATATGACAAAGTGGGAGAATAACACAGGGGTCAGCATGGAACAGGCAGACTGGGAGAGATTATGGGCACGGATACCCAAGCTAGCGAAAGCGATCCAGGTTAGGGAAATGTGGTACAAATGCTTGGTGGGTTGGCACTACACTCCCGCCCACCTACATGCAATGAACTCTGCCGTTTCAGGAGAATGCTGGAGGGGATGTGGGGATAGGGGCACAGCTACACATATCTGGTGGGACTGCCCTGTTATACAGCCCTTCTGGGACGATCTTAAGACAGCCATCGCTCAGGCATTGGGAGGAGGCCCCCTCCGAAACCCACGCGGGATATTGCTGGGGAAGACTGGGAGGGAGGAGGGCGTGGGGGTAGAGGAGACCGGACGGGGATGCAGCAAAGCTAGGGTGATATTCATACTGGCAGCTCTTTCTCTCATTGCGCAGAGGTGGAAGGGGGCTGCGATCCCGACAGAGCAAGAGTGGCTGAGAAAGCTATGGGATAAAGTCTCGTTGGAGTGGGCCTCCTATGCTGCAGAGGATAAATTGGGCTCTTTTTACGCGGACTGGGGGGTGACCCTGGAATTCTTAAAAGGCGACTTTAGAGCCCAATGGTGTCCACAGAGACTAAGATTATTGGACATATACGATTTGATGGAGGCCCGGGGGTGAAGAGAATGAGAAGTGACTCTTAGGTGCTGCAACACGGGGGGGAGGGTGGGAGGGATGGGTCGTAGTTTATAAGTATGTTACTGTTTATGTTCATTGATGTTTGTTTCTTTCTTTTTTTGAAAAACGAATAAATAGAAGTTTAAAAAAAAAAAAAAACATTGTAGGGAGCAAACGAATCCCATATAACTCAGCACAAGCTGCGGAAATAATAGCGTTAACCAGAACATGTGAAATTTCTGAAAACCTTAGTGTGAATATATACACTGATAGCCAATATGCTTTTGGGGTGGTCCACAATTTTGGTCGATTATGGGCTCAAAGGGACTTCCTGACATAACATGGAACTAAGATTCAACGTGGCACTTTGATAGTGAGACTGTTGCCAGCACTTGCGCTTCCCAAGCGGTTAGCAATAATGAAATGCGACGCACATAAAAAAATAACATGTAAAGTAGGAAGGGAAACGCATTTGCAGACCGAATCGCAAAGCAAACTGCCACTGATTTGCACAGAAAAATGTATGTTGAAACAACAGAGAGAGTGTCATGCATTATAGAGGATGGAATTGAGACAGATAAAGCGATACAAGCAGGAAGCCACTCCTGAGGAAATAAAACAATGGTCTGAGGGTCCATCAGAATTAATCTGCCACCTGGAGATGGGCCCTCGTGAAAAACTTTGAAAGAAAATCTTCGCTTGCACCGTGTTGGAAGGGACCATATCAGGTGCTTCTGGCCACGCAGACTGCAGTCCGAGTGAACGGTCGAAAGCTCTGAATCCGCGCAACACAATCGAAAAGAATCCCGTTTTCTTTGCCACATGAGAAAGAGACCGATAATCCTGACGTGCAGAGAAAACCAGCCCTGAACGATCACAAAGACATCGCTGAAATTCAGCCGGAAGGAACTGCTTCCTAAGCTCAAGAACGGGCCTGGGGAGATTGCAACAAAGATTGAAACATCGGGTTTACCTCAATTACCTCAACTTTGCTCATCCACTGAATCATCATGACTGATTGCATCGCCGGTTGGCACTGTTTCTGCATCTGCTGCAAACAACGACAGTGCATTGTTCATCGATCACACTGCACCTGGAGCTTTAAGGTACAATCTGCAGCCACGAAATTGTAAGTAATCAGCAGCCTTTGTTTCTAGCTCATGGACGAAGCTGGAAACGGAGGCCTAGGGAAAGGGAGCGTATGAGCTGTATCGGATGAGAGCTCGGACACGCGATTTCCCGATGCTATCTTTGAAAGTGAAGGGCTTTGCAACCTAGCTTGAACACGCGGGGGCAAAAGGTACCGACACTATGAAAAATTGAGATTGACACTTGCGCCTGCCTTTTTGGAGCTGTTGAGGTAAACACCAGCTTGCTGCCATCTTAAAGCAGGCTGAACTGAATTTGGTTGAACTTTGCTGACAACACGTGTGTTGCCGTGGAGAACTTTTCCGACGGACGCTGAGAAACTTTTCTTGAAATAAGCTTTATAGATCATGCCTGTATTCACTCTTGCTGCCGCCTGTACTGATGCTGCCATTGATAGAACTATAGACACTAACATTGGATCTGCTCCAAGAAAGACTTGGTCTATAAAGACTAGCCTGCTCCTGATTGTTATATCTACCTGTATCGTATCTGCACGAATCCCAATGTTTTGGTACTTGGAAACTATGTATCCCATGAACGCCATATTGCCAACTGTCAATGCTCCCACTATGAATACCCCAGCCTATGTGCTTTCTTACACTCTTCTGTCACGAGATGTGAAACACAGAAAAGGTTATAACAATACACTATTATTGATTATGAATATGACCCATGCTATCGTGAATAGATCCAATTTCTGGGTGTGCTTGCATTTACCCCAGCACAGGGAAAGAGGAATGGGTTAGTATATACATCCTCTACTCCTTAGTACTGCATGTTATGCATCAATAAGAGCTCTATTTTTTGGAAGATGGAATGATAGTGTCAGTGGAAACTTTGATGGAACGAACATAAATGAATTCGAAAGATTGGTATTAACACCGCTGGGTTGTTCCGTGTTTACAAATAAGAGCAAAATTAACAATGTATCGACCAGTCCCATTGATAGACTGTCTAGGCCTTACCAGTCCCTAATTACTTTCAAAATGGCTCCGGTTAGTAACAAAGATGCCATGCCCCCTCCTATACTATTAATCATAGTCCACATTCTGTTCCATTTTGCTTACGGAAAAAAGGTTCCCACCAGGTGGGAACATTTAGCAGATGCATGAATATTGCTGTACTTGAGCACAAAGAGAAACCATTATCTATAGGATGTTCTGTCTATTTTGTGTGTGGAGATCAAGCTTATCCATGGTTACCTAGAAATTGGGAAGGTACCTGTTACTTGGGGATATTATTACCTGGTATATTCCTCGCCAAAACTTCTGAAATCGCAAAAATATCTAGATCTAGGCCACAACGAGATGATACTGCTGGGCAAATTTTTGGAAACATAGCAAAATCCTTTATACCCTTTTGGGCACAGGCAATAAACTCATGGAATATTAGAAAAGTGTCCCGAGTGTTAGAAAAAAAAATTAATGGAACCACTCACATACTTTACAACATGACACCGGAACAAAAAGCAATCAGGCTAGTTGCACTTCAAAATAAAATGATTCTAGACATTATTTTGGCTGACAGTGGAGCTGTATGCAAATCAGTGGGATCACCGTGCTGCGTTTTTGTAAGTTACTCCTCCCCTACAATATTTGAAGCAATTAAGAAATTACAAGTCCTAAGTTCAGAAATTCATGTTCCAACAGGTGGCTGGAATCTGAACTTAAATTCAGGGTTCTGGGAACTGTTACGATCCTGGGGATGAAAACTAATTGCAATTTTTGTTATGATATTCAGTATCCTCATATTCTGCTGTTGCTGCTTACGATGTTTGGCAGCCATTTGCTCCACAATTACAAGTGAATATGTACAGAGAATTAGTACAAAAATGGTGAAGCCCACACCTCATATGATAAATGGTGGTCTCCAACATGAAAATGAAATAATCAAAGAGTTTATGTCAATCAATATTTCGGATGAGGATGGTGATAGCGACATGGGTAGTTCGGAAAGTGACACATGGTCTGATGAAGACGCAATGTTTGGATGATGATGCTATTGGCTTAAGGCCAAAAGGAGGGTTTGTTATACTGAAAATGATGCATAGCCCGAAGGATATGAATAGTAGGTTGGCCAGAGGCAAATCACATCATGTGACAAACATTGCAAAAAGTGAAACCTGAATGTGACAATTTTTCACAAGTTACTCCCCTTGTCACCTGTTTCTCTTTACTTGTGACCTTCTTGGAAGTGGCTTCCTTCTTTCGCACTGTCCGAGACTTGTATAGGCCTGGGCGCGGGTCTTCGGATTCCAGCATGAGTTCTCCAGCTATCCTTCGCCGGGTAGCGTTCAGTATCCAGGAGGTGGAGCCAGGAGGAAGGTAGAGTTCCAGGCTCGGAACGTGTCCGAAGCACCGTAGGACCTAGCACAGGACTAATCCAGGAATGGGGCACAGATAAGAGGTAAGGGGGGAAACGAACGAGCTCCAGGAAATAAGAAGAAAGGAAAAAGGGAATTGGAAAGAGTACAGAAGCGGACTCCGACAGCACACGTCTAACTACTCCAAGCAGTAGCGTTGAGCCGCAGGGGCATGGCTGTTTTCTAGGAAGTCGAATGTAACGTGCAAGGGCTGGAGTGCAGCGTTTCAGAACCGTCGGCCATGTTGGAAGGATCACAGAGTTCATACCGTGGTGCATCATGAAGTCCAGAATGGACGAATTAGGCGGTTCATGACAGTATGCCTCCTCCTAAACCCTGCACCTCCGGGTTTGCCTGGGTGGATTCGATGATATCTTTGTTTTAAACGGGGGGCATTCATGTTTGAGACAGGTTTCCAGGTGCACTCGCTGGGAGGATATCCTTTCCATTCAACCAGATACTGGAGTTGACCTTGTCTGTATCTAGAATCACATATCCTGCAGACCTCGAATTCAAGTTGATTATTGATGATTACAGGAGTAGGTCTTGGAGCAGTTCGGGTGGATTGTACAAATGGTTTTAACAAGGAAGTGTGGAAGACCGGGTGAATCCTTTTCCACGATTCTGGAAGTTGGAGTTGGAAAGCCACTGGATTAATGATTTCCTTTATGGAGAAGGGTCCATAATACTTGGGAGCCAGTTTATTTGGTCGTAGATGTCGAGGAAGAAGTTTCAAAGACAGCCAAACTTTATCTCCCACTGCATAAGGGCTAGGTCTCCTTTTCGTGTCTACATATCGTTTGACATCTTTTCTGTCTCTTTCCAGTCATTCCTTGGCATCTTTGTGTACGTTGACCAATGTTTCAATCCAGGAATCGACCGCAGGAACTGGGGTAGGATGTGGAAGAACAGATGGTAGAACTGAAGGATGAAATCCTTGACTGCAAAAGAATGGCTAGTCTTGATAGCTGAATGATCCGAATTGTTGTAAGCGAATTCAGCCACAGGAATCAAAAGCGACCAGTCATCCTGGACCTTAGTTGCGAAATAGTGAAGGTACTGTTCTAGGGTCTGGTTGACTCGTTCAGTTGCTCCATTGGTCTGTGGATGATATCCTGAAGACAGCACACGCTGGATTCCCAATATTGGGCATAGTTGTTTCCAGAACTGGGCTATGTGTTGGGGTCCTCTGTCGGAGATGATCTTGGAAGGTAGTCCATGAAGTCTAAATATGTGTTCCAGGAAAATTCCAGCCAATTCAGATGAGGATGGTAGTTTGCACAAGGGTTTAAAGTGAGCCATATGTGTAAACCAATCGATGGTAACCATTATGGTTGTGTATCCTCTGGATGGGGGTAATTCCACGATAAAATCAGTGGCAATGATTTCCCAAGATCGTGTTGGCATTACTGGTTGGTGTAAGAGACCTGCTGGTTTTCTGTTATCATGTTTATTCTGGTTGCACACTGCACAGGATTGGACATTCGTTCATATGTCGTCTATCATCCTTGGCCACCAGAATTGCCTCTGTATAAGATGGAGGGTGGCAGTGATGCCTCGATGTCCTGAATGGAGAGTATCATGGCATAGATTCATAATCTTATGTCTCAGTTCTTGTGTGGGTATTGCCAACCGTGTTTCCTTGAAGAGATATCCGTCCTTCATCATGTGGTTCCTTTGATTCTTCCCTTTGTATTCCTTCCATAGTTCGGAAGGTGTTTTTGCACAAATGTCCTCCAGGAGAGAAATGGCTTGAGCCACAAACACGGTGTCAGGAAACATCTTAGGAAAGGTCCGGGCTTCGAGGGGCTCATAATCAGGACGCCTGCACAAGGCATCTGCAATGATATTATGTGTTACAGGAAAGTGGAGAATTTGACATTGGTATTGGGCAAAAAAGAAGGCCCAACGGGCCTGACGGCTGTTTCTGCACTCCAAGGACTGTAGGACTTGTAAATTTCGATGGTCCGTTCGAACTTGTACTGGGTGTTTGGCACCCAAAAGAAGATGACGCCAGTCGGTGAAGGCTTGTCGGATGGCTAACAGCTCCTTCTCCAGGACGGAATAATGATTCTCACTGGGAGTCAAGGTGCGGGATAGGTATGCAATAGGATGCTCCATCTTATCCTCAAGTTCTTGTTTCAGGACTGCTCCAATGGCATAGTCGGATGCGTCTGTTTCCACCAAGAAAGGTCGATCTATATCAGGTTGAGCTAAGATTGGGGCTCGAGTGAATTCTTGTTTCAGTTGTTGAAAGGCCGTCTCTTGAGCCGTGGACCATTGAAACGGAATGTCCTTCTTAAAGAGTGTTACAATGGGATCTACTATGTCAGAAAACGCAGGTATGAATTTTCTGTAATAATTTGCAAGTCCCAGGAAGGATTGGATCTGCTTTACCGTAGTGGTGGGCCAAGACAGGATGGACTCGACCTTGGAAGGATCCATTCCGATACCTTTGGAACTAAGTACAAATCCAAGATAATGAACGGTTGATACATGGAAGAGGCATTTTTCTGGCTTGGCCAGGAGGTTGTGTTCACGTAGGCATTGTAAGACTGCGTTTACCTGTTCTTGGTGGACCTGAGGTTAATTGGAGTAAATTAGTATATTGTCCAGATATACAATGACAAAAAGGAACAGCATGTCAGAAAAAACCTGATCCATAAAACGTTGAAAAACTGCGTGGGCATTGGCGAGACCAAAGGGCATTACCAGATACTCAAAGTGGTCAAAGGGAATTCGGAAGGCCGTTTTCCACTCATCACCTTCCCTTATGCGAATGAGATGGTAAGCACCCCTGAGATCGAATTTAGTGAAAATAACAGCACCCCTCACTGCCTCCATAATGTCAGAAATAAGTGGTAGCGGATAGCGGTCCTTGAGTGTGCATTGGTTGAAGCCACGGTAATCCAGACAAGGTCCAAGTTCCTTAGTGTCTTCTTTAGGAACGAAGAAGAGGGAAGCACCGGCTGGGGATTTGGAAGGTCGGATAGTACCATTTGTCAAATTGGTATCCAGGTATTCTCGGAGAGCTTTCTTTTCTGGTTCAGATAAAAT
Organism: Ambystoma mexicanum; assembly: GCF_040938575.1. NCBI lineage: Eukaryota > Metazoa > Chordata > Amphibia > Caudata > Ambystomatidae > Ambystoma > Ambystoma mexicanum. The sequence goes on from NC_090936.1 coordinate 117,403,813, forward strand.
AAACATTCTCCCGAATGGAATCACCACAGATGAGTCTATATCAATGGCACAATCCTCTGGCCTATGAGGTGGAAGAGCTTGAACAATGGCTGTTGAAAACACATCTGAGTATGTTTGGTACACCTCAGGAATTTGGATAATATTGGATACACTTATGGATGATTGCTTGTGGTCCTGGAAGTCCGCTGAAGGATCTTGCAATGTGGCAAGAGATAAACAATGGGACATGCAATATTCTGAACCGAGAAACAAGGACCCTGCTGCCCAATTGATGTATGGATTGTGCTTCTGAAGCCAAGGCATGCCTAAAACCATGGGGTAGTGGGCAGATTTTATGATGTCAAATCTAAGTCTTTCTTGATGGTTATTTATTGAAAGTAGTAAGTACTTGGTTTGGTGAGGTATGGGTCCAGAAGACAAGGGTCTACCATCAATAGCTTCAACATGTTTTATTACCTCTTTGATTTCTCGAGGAATGTGATGCTGACAACCCAATCATGATCTATAAAAATGCCCATGGCACCGCAGTCCACTAGGGCCAGGATGATATGATATATGCATTTGTAACGCGCCTATACACAAGTGTTTCAAGGCACGATGAGGCAGGGAGGGGGGGACAAAAGGAAGACAGACAACGATCCTACTAGGCCAGGTGTCATTCAGATCGTGCAAGTGCATGGGTGGAGGGAAGGGAAAAGTGCAAGGGAAAAGGGGGGGAAGTGCAGTACATGGTAAGTAGAACAACAAATAAATACTAGGGCCAGCTGGTGGCAAGTACAAGGTAAGTGCAGACAAGTGCTGGGAAGGGGGGCTGAAGGGATATATAGACAGTCCCGCAGTGCAGGGGTTGCCAGGGAGGCAGTGCAAGTGGAGAGTGGCTGGGCCAAGGACCGAGATCGGTGAGAGTGGCCCAGTTGCAGATTCAGTGCAGTTTCAGTCAAGAATTTAGCAGGGGAGACGGGGAGAGAAAGCAGAAGCAAAGAGGAAGGTTTTGAGGTGCTTCCAGAACCAGAGATGGTTCTCCTCAAGTTTCAGGGAGTCAGGAAGGCTGTTCCAGAGGGAGGCCCCTGCCGCGGAGAGAGATCTACCCCCAACTCATTGCTTGGAGAAGCGGCTGACCCTGAGGGAGTTGGGATGGAGTAGGATTCTTCTTTGGTAGGCGACACGAAAGAATCACTAGAGTGTTCTGTCCTGGAGATTTAAAGGAAGGAATAGATGAAGAGCAGGCATATTTCTCCCGAAGCTGTTCTCCGCTTAGGATCGGGAGCTCGCGTTTCCCGAACGCCAAGGTGGCGCTATAGGACATTCTCTTACAAGGTGTTTATCAGAGGCACAATACATGCAAAGTCCTGTGTTAATCCAACAGATCCTTTCTTGGGGAGAAATTGGTCCTGGGAAGGCGCCTAGTTGCATGGGTTCTGGATTTGAGGCTTGCGAAGCAGCTGTTTCTTTGGGGCAGGGATAGCCTGTGGCTGCCTTTGGGGATGTTGACTTAGTCTTCCTTTTCTCTGCCTTTCTTTCCTGGATCCGGAAATAAATCTGTTGGGAGAGGTCCATGAGAGCCTGGAAGGAACTTGGGCGAGCTACTCTAGGTAGTTTGTCCTTTATCTCGTCATTTAAACCTCTTCGAAAGAGGGTGAAGCTGGCTTCTTGGGACCAATCGGCTTCTTTTACTAGCTGTTTAAAGAGAGTCACATAGGTGAGCATATCATGAGTCCCTTGTTGGAATTCAAGCAGTCTTTCTTGTGCACTATAAACAAGTTCTGGACGATCAAACATGGTCTTAAGGGCTTCCACAAACCCATCGTAATTATCCAGGAGAGGATCTCCCACATTGACTAAGGGAGTTGCCCAGGTTAAGGCATTGCCCGTGAGATGAGATATCATGAATCCGACCTTTGCTCGTGGGGTGGAAAAATAATACGGTTTGAAAGTGAAATGTACTAAACAGGAATCAAGGAAGGCACGTAGGGTTTTTGATGATCCTTCATATTTCTCCACTACTCCCCCCACCACAACGCTTTCTTTGACTGCAAAGTCTCGGGATAAGACTAACTGCTTTAATGCAGCATTCTCAGCCTTGAGGTTTTGGACTTCAGTGGTTAATTCTTGCATACCTCTCATGAGGTCTTGAACTGCGTCTTCCATATCCGTTTCTGTATCAGGTTTGAGGCGTCTCAATCTGTTTATTTTATTTATTTATTTATTTTTGCATTTGTAAAGCACCACGCAGCCCAGAGGCATCGGGCGCTGTTTCAAGAAAATGACTTAGTTACAGTACAAGAAGGAGTAGACAGAGAGTATTAGAGAGATCGTGTCTACCAATAGCCTGGAAAAAAGGGGGTTGCCTTACATAGGTTATACAGTTGGCACGGTGAGCACTGACATGTGAGTGTGTCTACTACCGGGTCCGAGTGGGGTTTATACAAGTAACACAGTTTTTAATGCTTTTCGGAAGCCCAGGTGGGATTTGATGCCTCTGATCTCGGCGGGTAACAGGTTCCAGTTGGTGGCTGCGAGGACTGGGAAGCTAGCGCCACCTGCTCTGGTTCTGATGCTTTTTGGAACTGATAGTCGGTTCGTGTGGCTGGATCTGGTTGGTCTGTTTGAAGGGGGACCAGAAAATCTCTGAGCAAGGTAGTGCGGTGCTGTGTCGTGACGACATTTGTGGGTGAGTGCCAGTGATTTGAAGAGGATCCGTTCCTTGACAGGTAGCCAGTGGAGGGTTTTTCTGGTGGCTGAGATGTGGTCTCTTTTAGAGATTCCAGTGGCTGCTCTGAGGGCATTGTTCTGCACCGTTTGAAGTTTTTTGATGTTTTTGGCTGAGGTGCCTAGTAGGAGTGCATTGCAGTAGTCTAAGCGGGAACCTATGATTGCTCTTGCGATGGTGAGGCAGTTTTCCTGCGAGAGGAAGGGCATTGTGGCAGTGATAGGTTTCGAGTGGTAGGCTGCTGAGGAGATTGCGTTCACCTGTCTGTAAATGGTGAGGTTAGAGTCCAGGTAGACTCCTAGGGTTTTGACTGCTTTGGAGACCGAGATGCAGCAGTTGTCGATGATGAAGGAGTCATATTCGGGCCCCATTTTATTGATTGTGGCTGGTGATCCGATGATAAGTAGTTCTGTTTTTTCGCTGTTGAGGCTGAGACAGTTTTCAGTCATCCAGGTTTGGATGGTGGTGTAAATGGAGATAAGGGTTTTTTGGCCGGCCTCGTAGTCTCCGGTAAGAGGGATGAGGACTTGTGTGTCGCCCGCGTAATTGGTGTATGTGATGCCCATTGCATCGAGGTATTTGAATAGTGACCTTGTGAAAAGGTTGTACAGTGTAGGAGATATGCAGGACCCCTGTGGGACACCGCACTTAATTAAATGTGGCTGGGCGCAGGCTAGGTCGGAGAAGACTTTCATTTCTCTGCCCCTAAGGAAGGATGCTATCCAAGCGCTGGCGTCTGCTGAAAAGTTGCCCGCTATAGAGAGGTGATGGCAGAGGGTGTCATGATCGACCAGGTCAAATGCCGCCGAGAGGTCCAGTAGAAGTAAGAGAGCTGGTCTGCCTACGTCTCTTAGGTCATTGATTTGGTTCTTAAGGTCCAGTAATGCGGTTTCTGTACCATGGTTTGGGCGGAAGCCAGATTGCCGGAGACCAAGTAGGTGATGAGCTTCGAGGTAGTTCTGCACTTGGAGGTATGCAGCTTTATCCAGGATCTTGAGAAGGAAGGGAACTGTTGTTCCTGGTACCTTGGGGTCTAGTGTAGTCTTTTTCAGTAATGGGCGGACCCAAGCTTCTTTGAGGCAGGATGGCACTTGGTTGGATTTGAATGAGGCATTGATGAAGGCTGTGAAGAACGGTACCAGTGAGGGGGCGCTGGCCTTGATGAGCTGGGCCGGGCATGAGTCACCCTTAAAATTGGAGGGCTTGATGGAGTTGAGTATGTTTCTCCCCTTCTCACCTGTTTCTCTTTACTTGTGACCTTCTTGGAAGTGGCTTCCTTCTTTTGCACTGTCTGAGACTTGTATAGGCCTGGGCGCGGGTCTTCGGATTCCAGTGTGAGTTCTCCAGCTGTTCTTCGGCGGGTAGCATTCACTATCCAGGACGTGGAGCAAGGGGGAAGGTAGAGTTCCAGGCTCGGAATGTGTCCGAAGCACCGTAGGACCGAGCACAACACAAATCCAAGAATAGGGCACGGATAAGAGGTAAGGAGGGAAACGAACGGGCTCCAGGAAATAAGAAGAAAGGAAAAAGGGAATTGGAAAGAGTACGGGAGCGGACTCCGACAACACACGTCTAACTACTCCAAGAAGTAGCGTTGAGACGCGCAGAGCCGCGGGGCGTGGCTGTTTTCTAGGAAGTCGAACGTAACGCGCAGGGGCGTGAGTGCAGTGTTTCAGAACCGTCGGCCATGTTGGAAGGATCACGGAGTTCATACCGCGGTGCATCATGGACCATGAAGTCCAGAATGGACGAATTCGGCGGTTCATGACACCATTGGGAGTCCATTTTGTAAATGCCAGCCATTTTTGTTTTTGTAACGCTTTGCAAATATATTCTATGCTTCAAATCCACACACGGTGCGAGGCCATAGCTTGAACTCTGAAATGCTAACGTAGACAGAAATGTAGAGCCGTACAGAAATACCTTGTTTTCCTCTCATGGAGGCCTTGAAGCTGTGTAAAGAGCTGCGCCTAATCAGTAGCCCAGGTGTCGGTTTGTCTTGCAAGCGCTGTTGTAAAAGGCAGTTAAATGTGAATTATATGCAACTAACTGTGATCCTTCACGGAGGATGGTATTTTCTCTGCCTCAGAGCTGTCTGACCCTTAGCTCATGAGCCGCAGCGACCAGATAATGTTGGTTGGAATGTCTCCCTGCTAGAACATGATATCCTGCCCTGCGCCAGTGCCCCCTGTTCCCCATAACAGAAAACTGTCTTTGTAGCCTCTGCTAGAATACTAATGTTTAGACTGAATGAAGACTTGTCATAACTGTCAATTACTGAACCCTAGCTTGTTCATCATGTATAAGGGCGGGCCGAATGGTATTGTAAAGGATGATGTATTATGTATATATATCACTGCTTTAGCGCTGCTCTCTCTCTCTCATTTCACGGTGTCTGGGAACACATGTCGTGAAGCGTTGAGACCCGGTTGGCCGACTGAAATACTTTATGAATAAACCAGACTTGTTTGGAATTCGAACTGCACAAATGGCGTGTAATTTAGTATATGGTTATTGTGCCTTTATTCCATATATGGGCTAACATTGTGGGTTATGTAAGAGAATCCATCTAGCAATTGTAGTTTTAGTTGCTTGTTTGCCAGGATTTACTCCTCTGAATTTCATGAATAATATGTCCGAGGACCTGAGAAATGACCTTCGAATATCCAGGTTGTGTAAGGTGAGAAAGGCTTCTGATTGTGGGTCTGGAAAAATCACAGGCAAAGTGATATCCTGGTTTATTTGATAATCAGAAACCGCCTTAGGTAAAAAGGATGGATGCGTCCGCAAGACCAACTTGTCCATTTGAAACAAATGGTAAAATTCCCCCACCGGCTTGAAGCTCACTGGTGGGCTTGAAGCTCACCAAAATGGCAGGCCGGAGTGATTGCAATCAGGAAGGCTGTCATCCAAGCAACTAGAGGAGGTGAATGGATGATAATGTTTCGGGTGGCTTGTGTGCAAAGGCCATCAGAAATACATCAAGGTCTGAGTTTGCAATAGGACGTTAAGTGGGAGGGAACATATGTAATAGTCCCTTAAACTGGCACTTGATCATTGGATTGGCAAAAAAGACTAACCTATCTTTATTAGAGAGGTATGCTTCAATTGCTGCAAGGTATATCCTGTAAGAAGATACTTGAGAAGCTTTATAATTAGATTTTATAAGAAGGAAAGGATGTCATCAATGGATGCTTGAAGAGGATCCTTTTATTTCCCCAGTATCCAGTGGTAGAAATTGAGCCACTTTCCTCAGTATTGGTAGCATGTTAAAGACTTCCTAGAAACCCCCATCACCTTGCGGTTGTCTTCAAAAAGGCCTACATGACCATAGGCAAATGTTTCAGGTGCCAGGGCGCCAAAGAAAGGAATTGTGGGCAGGGATGAATCAGTTCTATGTGATAATTTCAAATATTGAAGGCCACACAGCAAAAAGACTGACTTTTTTGAGGCAATTAGCGCCGCCTGCATTATTCAGAATATATCACTTTTTTGGGGGTCCCCTCCTCCCCGCAAGCCCACTTTGACCCAATTCCCCCACCTCACATCTTAAAACATTATCACTCCCTCCTATCACAGACACATTAATTCACTAACAGAAACACATACACATACTCATTCACCCGCCTCCTCCCTTTCATGACACAAACATTACTCCTGTGAAGGGTCAGAAATGTGAGGCAGACTACATTGTGAGATTTTCTCAACAAATGCCATTTTATTTTTTTATAAGGTTGGATGAACGCCTCACTATCCCTACCCTGACGAGGATTTCCCTGCCTAAAATAAACTAAAAGAAATACTCTAATAAGGGATATCTGTCCCTCACACTTATACATATAACAAATAAACAAGGAAATACAGGCAGTTCAAAACAATAGTGATAGAATTCAAACTGTAACCATAGTCTCTTTTCATAACCTGGCCGCATTCCCCTTCCCTTCCCCAGGTTTAAACGTGATTTTGCTTCACAGTTCAAGAAAGAACACAAGGAAATCCTCAAGCGCAACACAAGTTCTGATGCCGTTCGATGCAACTCCAACTTGTTAATGTTAAAGGATATTTGTACCGCACACTATCACCACCGGAGTGGTCCCCTGGCGCTCTGGGGGCTCTGAAAAAGGGAGGGGGGAGGTGAGTTTGTGGGAATAAGCTGCAAAGGTGCAAGAGAGCAGTGATGTGCTGTTGGCAGCCTCAGCCCGGTGGGTCCGTTGGCTGGGCTTGGGGTGTTTTACGGTCGGTAGTGGTTGTGTGCTGTTGTTCAAGTCTATGGGCCTCATTACAACCTGCCAGTCCGGGACCGTGCAAAATCCGTGATGGCGGTAAAAACGTTTCCGTGTCCGCAAGGGTGCGGAAAAACCGCACGATTACACGCTGTCGGTCGCGCGCACCACACGGACTCGGAAACGTTGTTACCGCCGTCACGGAATACCCCACGGAAATGGAAATAACGAAGCCACAAGTGGCGCAAAACCCGTTTCCGCCTCCGCCGCCACGGACACGGAACCGGAAATACCATGATCGCCAAAACAGGAAACAGAGAGGCGGCCATCATATAAAAGCACAATCCATTGCCATCCAGAGCCAGCACAAGCACAATCCTGACTCTGAGAAGCCAAAAGGGACCACCAGCATGTCTGCCAGGATTCCTGCTCAGAGGCAGCGCAAACAACGCTTCAGCGAGGCGGAGCTAACCGTCTTGGTGGAGCACATTGTGGACAATGCTGAGATGCTGTTCAGCGCCGACCAACGGCGTGCCACACAGCAGCGGAGGAAGGAGGTGTGGGCCGAAGCTGCACGCAAGTGCACCGCTGTGGGCGTGGCAGTGAGGAGCGTGAAGGACTGCCACAAGCGTTGGGACGACCTGAGGCTGAGGGTACGCAACCTCATTTCCACGCACCGCCAACGCAGCAGTGGGACAGGCGGAGGACCCCCTTCCCCACTGAGGCTGCAAGCATGGGAGGAGCGTTGCAGCAGCGTCCTCCACCTAGAGGGAATCCATGGGATTGGGCAGGCTGAGGCAGGAGTGAGCCCACCTGCAGATGCCGGTAAGTGCCCAAACATGAATGCCACATGTAAATATGCAGTTGTGAGTACTGGGCCAAAGGACCCATTAACAACCCCCCCCCCCCCCCAGGCAGTGCATGTGTGGGCCAAAGGACCCATTAACAACCCCCCCCCAGGCAGTGCATGTGTGGGCCAAAGGACCCATTAACAACCCCCCCCCCAGGCAGTGCATGTGTGGGCCAAAGGACCCATTAACAACCCCCCCCAGGCAGTGCATGTGTGGGCCAAAGGACCCATTAACAACCCCCCCCCCCCAGGCAGTGCATGTGTGGGCCAAAGGACCCATTAACAACCCCCCCCCAGGCAGTGCATGTGTGGGCCAAAGGACCCATTATGATCCGTATGGCAACCAATGTCACTGAATGCAGACACCAGCAATCAGATGCATGTGACTAACACTATTCAATGTACAATCTTAATGACGCATGTGATGCACCCATCTGCCACCACAACAACACTAATTGCATGCCCTTTGTGTCCCCACAGCCGTTTCAAGTGACAGTGATACTGCACAACAGGCCAGCCAATCAGCATCGGCAAGTACACTAGCCACCGCCACCACACAGGAGGATGCTGCCGGCAGTTCTGCACCTCTGGCCACATTACCAGCCACTACAGATGTGCAGCACACCACCACCACCACCAACATCCCCACCATCTCCACACTGGCTGAGTCCAGACAGGTGCCACAGGAACCTATCATGGCCACCCAACAAAACACCGAAGGCAGCAGCACTGCAGAGGGGGCGGCCTGCAGTGATAACAGTGCCCCGCAAGAGCACTCGGAAACGGGGCCACAGGGGGAGATGCCCACATTGGAAGACCTGGGCTCCTTCCATGAGCTGGGGTTCAGCCCCACTTCACTGGGGAGTCCCATGAGGTCGCCCAGCCCATCCATGGCCGAACTGAATGCCCGCATGCAGCGGATGGAGGACCAGCAGGCTACCCTCACCCAGCTGGTGGAGAGGCAGCTAGAGGAATCCAGGCTGCAGAGGGAGAGCTACAGCGCCTCAGTGCGTCGCCTGTCGAGGTCCATTGGACGCTTTGCGAGCACCATAGTGACCCTTGCACGCCATGTGCGGGAGGGCAATGACCACACCTCCAGGCTTGTGGAGGCCATGTTGGTTGGCCAACAGGCAAATCTGGCACGGATGCCCTCAATCCCTGATTCTGGCCAATCAAACACTACCACCCCATCCAGCTCCACTACTGCCAGTCCAAGGAGGCGCTCGAGTAGGCTAACGGGTCCCTTGGGCAAGGTTGCACAGAAGCGCACACGGAAGTGATGGCATGTGTGTGGGGCAGTGCAGGACACATGTGGACTACAAGGGTGTGAGAGGGGTGGTCACGTTTGGGTGGTGGGGTAGGTAGTTTTGGGGGTTTGGACAATGGGCTCTGGGTGGGGGTGGGCACGTTTGGGTGGTGGGTGGCCCCGGGTGTACAGCTTCCCTAACCAATGCACCTTCTTCCCTGTTGTTATTACATCAATACATCACCATTTCAAATCAAGACATACATGTGTGGACATTGATCATTTATTTTGCAGTGCAACTATTAATTCATTGTCGTCACCATGTTTGTGCATTACTGTGAATGTGCTGTGACTCAAAAGTAAATGCGAATCAGGGCATCCCGTGCTCTCTGGCCATCATGTGCACCCCCAGGGGGAGGCGGTGCCATCCCATCCCCATCTCCATCTCCATCCCCATCTCCATCCCCATCTCCATCCCCATCCCCATCCCCATCCCCATCTCCATCCCCATCCCCATCTTCCTCATCTGCGTCTGGTGGCATTGGGATGTTCCTGCGCAGGCATATATTGTGCAGCATGGCACATACCAGCGTGATTTTGCCCGTCTTCACTGGGCTGTACAGCAGTGATCCGCCAGATCTGCTCAGACAGCGGAAACGGGCCTTCAGCAGTCCAAATGTCCTCTCAATCATTCCACGTGTGCGGATATGTGCCCTATTGTATGCCTCTTCATGCCTGTTCCTTGGTCTCCGTACAGGTGTCATCAACCATGGCGTGAGTGCATATCCCGCATCACCTACATGGGATGTAGATGGGGGAACATGTCAGTGTTTGTGGCATCATGTCCTCATCTGCTGCTGTGCATTCTTGTATCATCATTCATTCATGCATATGAACCATGCAGTGTCTGGAGGTATGTTTTGGCCATCACGAGGAATGTCGCTGACTGCATATGGGCCTACACATTAACTTGCATGTTTGCTGTGCCCTGCGGGTGACATTTGATTGTGTGCATGTCATGGTGCAGTGCTGTCCACACATGGCAGAGTGACTCCACTGTACGGAAGTAGTAAATACTCGTCGTATCATTTACACGCCTCTCGTGCTTTTTGGGGCAGTGTTTCAATTGAGGGTGGGTGTCTGCAGTGGCACAGGGTTCATGGGACAGTGACGGGATTGGCTGTGGCAGCGTGTGCACGGGCACATTGTGGTGCCCTGTCATGTCTTCCTTCATGATGTTTGGCATCCGCTGTGTATTTGGTAGATGGAAGGGGGGTGATGCATGTGCGGTCACAGCGGCACACTCACAATGCTCATTGCCTGGACACACACACACCACTCCGACAGGGTTGTAGCATCGTCAGCTGTACTCACCCAATAGCCACGTGCTTTGTCCAGCATAGCGTTCCATGTACCGTGGCAACGTGGAATTCCGCAGTACCATTGAGTCATGTGATGAGCCTGGGAAACGTGCGCAGCAGTGTGTAATCAGTTGCATGGCATCACAAACCATCTGGACATTCAAAGAGTGATACTGTTTCCTATTGCGGAACACCGCCTCAATTGCATGTGGTACTGTCAGCTCGACGTGGGTGCAGTCAACTGCGCCTATGCAATTTGGCATGCCTGCTATGGCATGGAAGGCCAACTTGGTGGCAATGACCCCGGGGAGGGTGCGGGGTAGGGCTATGTGTTCCGACACATGGCGCAACATGGCATCCAGTACCTGTACCAGGACTTTTGAGAAACACGGTTGTGATATGCCGTGCAGCTCACCAACCGTGTGTTGATAGGTGCCAGTGCCAAGGAAATGCAGAACTGAGACAACCTTCAAGAGGGGGGGGGTGGCGGTGGGGGTGTCAATTAGGCTGCTGATGTTGTCCTCAATCATGGCGGTGATGTGCATGATTGTTGCACGGTCCAGCCGGTATAGGGTGTGGATCTGTCCTGGGGTGAGGTTCCAGGGTGAGGCCCTGATGCGTGGTATTGGTGGCTGGCGGCGGGGTCGGGCTGGCTGGGCAATGGGGTTTGCCATAGCTGCAGGGTTGGCTGGTTGCCGCCTGCGCCTCCTCCGCCTACGCCTCCTCCTCTGCGCCATTGCTGCCACCATGTGCAGTACTGCCTGTTGGTTGAGTAGGCCCAGTCCCAGTGCTACTAGCCCTGCTGCCTGCATGGTTCTGTGTTGTGTTGGGCTGGGTGTGGCCCTTTTGTTGGCTCCCAGTGGCCTGCTAGGTCCAGCTGGGCTGATTTGGTGCACCTGTGCCCTGATTCAGTTCAGCCGGCAGTGTATAACGCCATGTTCGCGGTGGCGGCGGTTCCGCCACCGTGATCACGGTATTTCCGCCATTTTTTTCCCGGTATTTCCGTGTCCGCGCTAGTTGTGATGCTCACGGTGGTGTGCAGTCATAATGTCGACATCAATAATGTCGACAGTCAAAATGTCGACAAATTAATGTCGAAAAACAATAATGTCGACAAACAAAAATGTCGACATTATTCGATATTTTTTCGACATTAATTTAGTGTATGCATAAATAAATAAATATATATATGATGTGTTGAGTATGAGGGGTGGTTGGGGGGGTGTGGGGGGGTGGCAGGGGGGTGTTGGGTGAGGGGGGGTTGGGGGGGGACCCCCCCATAGTAAATACAATTTTTATTTATTTAATTATTGAATAAATAAATAAATAAATAAATAATTGGTATGTGTTGCGTATGAGGGGTGAAAGGGTGGTTGGGGGGGTGTGGGGGGGCGGCAGGGGGGTGTTGGGTGAGGGGGGGTTGGGGGGGACCCCCCCATAGTAAATACAATTTTTATTTATTTAATTATTGAATAAATAAATAAATAAATAATTGGTATGTGTTGAGTATGAGGGGTGAAAGGGTGGTTGGGGGGTGTGGGGGGGGGGTGGCAGGGGGGTGTTGGGTGAGGTGTTGATAGTTTTAAGGGTTTATAGTCATAATGTCAACAAAAAAAAATGTCGACATTTTTTTTTCGAAAAAATGACTTTTTACATTATAAGTATAGGATGTCGACATTATTATTTTCGACATTTTTTTTTCGACATTTTTGTCTGTCGACATTTTTTTTTCGACATTATGACTATAAACCGCTCACGGTGTTTCGTGTTGCCGGTAACGGAGGGGTTTCCGTGCAGGCGGAATTAAGGGGAACCCTATTTCCGCGGTGGCGGTTTAGGGTGGTGCTATTACCGGGGCCGCGGGTCATGATTGCGCGGACATGCAAACGGTGCCGGTATGGTTTTACCGGCAGTGTTAATTCCGGACCGGAGTACTTGTAATGAGGCCCAATGTGTGGTTTGTTTTGTTGTTGCAGTGTGGTGAAGTCTGTGCGGATTGCTGTGTTTTAGGCTTGTGGTTGTGTTTGGTTTGAGTTTGAGAGGTGTATGCAGAGGGATGAAATTGTTAGTAGATTGATAGTTGGCATTGCTGTCCTTGCAATTATGGGATTCCATCTAGGCGTGGTGCATGCTAACATTCACATTTCTATCTAGATGCGATGCAAGCTAAAGTTAAGAATTCCATACGAGTGTGGCACATGCTAACATTCACATTTCTATCTAGATGCGATGCAAGCTAAAGTTAAGAATTCCATACGAGTGTGGCACATGCTAACAATCACATTCTATCTAGGTGCGACGGAAGCTAAAGTTCAGAAATTCTAAGTGTGGTACATGCTAACATTTCCATTTCTATCTAGGTGCGACGCAAGCTAAAGTTCAGAAATTCTAAGTGTGGTGCATGCTAACATTCCCATTTCTATCTAGGTGCGACGCAAGCTAAATTTCAGTTCCCTACAGGTGTGGCACAAGCTAAAATAGGCAAGTAAGTTAATATGTATCACAGTTAATATGTATCACAAGGCAACATTAACAATCCATTTACAGTGGTCAGTCTCCCTACGTATGTATTATCTAAGTCTATGGCAGTCTACGCTATGGAAGGTAAGGTAGAGTTCAGGGGCTTTCTGGAGTAGAGTAATTGCTCTACACTCCACCCATGCCACACTCACAGTTTTGTTGGTGTCTGCTGACTTCCTTGGCTTCCCCTGCAGACACCTGCAGACACTTTGTGGATCCACCACTGTTTGAGCTGCCCTTTGCCTTGGGGGCTGCCGAGCAGAAGGCTGCCCTGGGGTTGTGGCTTTAAGAGTATAGAATGAGCCAATCAGGGTGAGGGGATGGTCTGGGAGGCTTAAGCACAACGGTGCAGCCTGCAATCAGGGGAGGAGGGCATGAGGGAACAGGTTAACAAGGGAATGGATGCTGGGCGGGAGGGAACAGGTTAACAAGGAAATGAATGCTGGGGACGGGAGGGAAAGGCAGAAGCAACAGCGCTGAGAGCGCTAAAAATGTAATACAAAAGCACAATGCCAATTACACTACGAGGCCCAGGAGGTTCTGAAATGGGCTTCGCTCACCTGCACGACACCAGAATGGCGAGTGTGGGACATGGCAGGAAGGTAGGCTCAAGCGCAACAGTGCAACCTCCAATCAGGGGAGGAGGGGGAGAGGAAACAGGTTAACAAGGGAATGGATGATGGGCGGGAGGGAACAGGTTAACAAGGGAATAGATGCTGGCGATGGGAGGGAAAGGCAGAAGCAACAGCGCTGGGAGCGCTAAAAATGTAATACAAAAGCACAATGCCAATTACACTACGAGGCCCAAGAGGGTCTGAAATGGGCTTCCCTCCCCTGCACGCCGCCAGAATGGCGGGTGTGGGACATGGCAGGAAGGTAGGCTCAAGCGCAACAGTGCAACCTCCAATCAGGGGAGGAGGGGGGAGGGAACAGGTTAACAAGGGAATGGATGATGGGCAAGAGGGAACAGGTTAACAAGGGAATGGATGCTGGGGACGGGAGGGAAAGGCAGAAGCAACAGCGCTGGGAGCGCTACAAATGTAATACAAAAGCACAATGCCAATTACACTACGAGGCCCAAGAGGGTCTGAAATGGGCTTCCCTCACCTGCACGACGCCAGACGGAACAAAAAAGTTCCATCACACAAAATATTAGTCTCTGCTTCTTCTTTAAACAAGTTCTCAGTTCCTCCGTAGCAACAATGATTGTCTCATTCAGGATGATTTGCCACTTTAACAACTTCAAAAAATACAACTTCTCTGTAACAGCCCTGCACGGCTCATCCTGCGACTGCACAAAACAACATTTTTTCTCTTTAAAGACCACCTTGTGGCACTCCTTCAACGTTCACTTGGCCTGATTCCCTGCCAGGCCTATTATCTCCAACAGTTAACCATTCAGGTATACTCCCCTGAACAAACAGCTTTTCACTGCTACAGCTGCTTGTAAGGTCAATGTCAATTGATAAAAAGTTACAACAGCTTCACAGCATTCAACAAATTGCAGCTTTACAAACTTCAACAACATTTCAGCTAAACCAAGTTTCACATTGATGCTCTTTAATACTCTTCTGCACATGGTGTTCCTCTTCTTCTGGATATCTGCTCCCAGAAGGGCAGTCCTTTCGCCACTCTTGACTCCCCACTCTACAAGCAACCAAAGACTGATCGAGATAGTCTCTTCCCCCTCTCCACTGGTTTTGGCAATGCATTAGGCCCCTTCTGTTGTTGGCAATATTGGCTATATTGTACTTTCTTTGCTTAGTAATATTAACTCTTAACAAAGTTGCCCCACTGTTGGTTGGATTTTTCCTCACTTTCCCACTTTTAAAGTTACAGTGATTTGGATTTCATTTCTTAAAGTTTTGCTGCTTTTCCCTGGTTTGGCATTCCTGTTTTACAATTGTTTCAGAAGCACCAGTAATGTGTGATTCTCATTTATAAACACGCAAGTGCTGCTTCTGCTGTTTAATACTACTTCTGCTTCTACGCGTGCATGTTTCACTCGCCGAGTGCCTGCTACCAATTCGGGAACAGGGACAGAGCGTTCCGGGGTCACTGACAACCTGTGCACTCACAAGATTAGACCTGTGCCTCTGTTCCCCTCGCTGCTCACAGGACTTCAGCTGTTGTGGCCCCTCACGTTCTGGCAAACTGCTCCGATAAGTCTACCTTCGTCCACGCCATTTCCAAATGGAGCACCTCCTGCTCCTGAGACTTTCTGGTGCACGCCAGCAACCGGAGACAGCCTTGAGGACAGTGGCGGGTGGTGAACGTTTCAAGTGGTGGGGTGGTAAGCATGACATGAGTAAGCTCAGTGAGTGAGCTGAAACCACACTCAGCAGGGTTTGGGTGGTTTCTCTCCATGAACATTTTGAAAAAAAGGATTAAAAGTATGCATTTTACAATACCGTTTTCCAACGAAGGCTACACATGTATGGGTTTTACAGGCAGTTCTTAAGAAGAACAATTAAGTATTCCAATACTCCATCATTCGTCATTATTCTTGAATGAATTCTTTATTTGTATGACTGTGTAAATCACACGAGACTATCAAGGGCTAATTTTTTCTTTTGGAACTTTACAGTAACTTCATGATTTGCAAGGAGTAGGAGGGTCTGTCTGTGGGTGGAAGGGACCCCAAGCAGCCTCTTCATGCGTATTCAAGACGCACTTGTGTTTCCACACTTGAACTTTGACTGCGCTAATAAAAGCACATGGGTGGAGGGCTGGCGACAGTCCTGTCCTGCATTAACGTCCGTATGCTGATTGCATTAGGAAGGATGGACCTTGAAAGGCCTATCCTTGCAAATGCATATTTTTTGTAGTTAGATTTTTAAAATTGAGAAGTGAACATGTTAAAAGAAAATAGAAATGCTGTTGCCAAGTATGACTGAAAGTTCATCAGCCCTTTTCGAGTCAGGGATGTGCTTTGATCTGCATCAGCCCACTTCTGTAGCGCATCCACTGCCCACATTCTGTGTCTAGTCTGATTCCCAGGGGTGAATCTGCACACGCAGAGCCATTTGCATAAGCAGAATGGGGGTGTTTGCTTCACGTGCGTGTGGCAGGGTTCACACAAGTGGCGAGAACGCTTTTGTGAATTGGCTCCTGGGTGCACGTGTCAGGAGGAAGCTATACTCTGGAAATGTGCATTCTCTAAAAAATGGAGAGTTGGCACCGCCTATCTAATATGTATGGTGCATGCTATACTGATATAGCATGCAACATACATATTAGATAGGCGGTATCACCTGTTAAAACTACATATGTGGCACTGTATATTACCGCATATCGAGACTCTGGAAATGCTGTACATGTGGCACTCTAAATTGTATCTTTCTGTGGTAATGCGGTCTACGTGGCACTGGATAGTTCAATACTCCACTGCAAGTGCTGAGTGTTTGCGATTCGATATTGTACATTATACCTTAATGAGTGCTGTTTCTTTGGCACTGTATGTGCAGAATTCCCATGCTAATGCATTACAGTATTACCATTGTAGATTTTGCGTTTGGCTTCGAACTTTGCAAAATCCCCATGGCAATGCTGTGTTTGTAGTACTGTGTATTGCAGTATTTCCATGGCAATGTGCATAGCTGGCATTGACTATACAGTGAAGTAGTTACAGAGATGAATGCTGTCCATTTGAGATTTGACACAAATGGACATCATTAATCTCTATACATACTTAAGTGTAGATGTCCAATCAGAATGGAGTCTTATCGTGAGAATGCTGCAACATGCAGCACCAAATAAACAGACTTCCACGGGCATATTACATTATGCAGTGCCAATATACATAACTTGATACTGTATACTGAAGTATCCCTGCGGTAATGTGTATTTGGCACGATATCGTGTAGTATGGAGGGGGCAGCTGTTGCCTGCTTGGCACCCCCAGGCTGGAGACTGAGCCCGGGCCTGCATTTTGGTAATTTTGAAGGTACTGTCATAGTCAGGGGCTAGAGTCTGCTGCCTGCTTATTCTTTTGGCTTACCCTGTATTTTTATCCCATCTTCCCATGCATTGGTGGTCCATCCGCCTCGACTGTCTCCTGGTGGGTCACCCCAATCAGTTGCACTGGATCTAGTTAGAACACTTTCCCTGCTACCTCTGAATTAATAGCCTGCTTTCAGACATGCACAGAAACATCCAAAAGCCCGGGCGATCCTCATGCATCGACATTGTCAGTGAGCATGTTCTGAATCAATGCACATTCGAATGGACTGTAAAAAATATCACACGTTGCCAGAAATGACAGCTCTGCCGTTCAAATATTTCAGCCTTCCTCTCCAAATAAGAGTGGATATAAAACGCAATCTGGAGAGGAATCTGGAATGTTCATGAGGGGTTTTTGGATTCAGTCACTGGTTAAACGAGTTCGGCATAGACGATTGATTCTTGTGGTCGAAATACATCCGGATCTGCAACCCAATCTGAACCTGTGTGAGTTACTGGATAAAGGATGAGGCCTATAGGACACATGAAACCTATCATTGCTCACAAGGCTTAATGGCATGACAATCAGTATTGCACACTAATCCGCCTGTGTCTAAATTTCGCATGTAAAATATAAACACCAAGAAACATATATCTAACACCGTGAAAAACCAATCTAATAACAATTTGGATTAGCAGACACGAACAGCGTAAACTCAGGCGAGCATAAGCATTTTTCAGTCGTTCGTACGAAAACGAAACAAAAATGCTGAGAGTGGTGGCAGGGCAAGAGGCCCGGTTGACGCGGTAGGAAACGAAGCAAAACGACGAAAATCATTATGACTCTTCCGCAATTCTATATTAATGAACTTGGAGAAGCCGAGTTTATTAATATAGAATTGCAGCGCACTCCGAGTACAGCCTGTCCGCCGCAACTTGAAGCGGCGTGGAGAATATTCTTGCCCTGATTTTCGTTTTAAGTTTCCTGGGCCCCGGAGCCCAGGAAACTTAGTGAGGAGTGGAATTCTCTTACCAGCGGAACGGCAGCAGTAGCAGCACCAGGCCAACGGAGAGAAGATTGCTGTTACCTCGTGGACTGAGTCCACGTGACAAGTGACGTCACTGAACGGAAGGCGTGTCTGCGAGAATAGAGGGTGGGGTTAATGACTCCGGTAATTCAAGGCCTCGCCCTGTGTTGATAGAACACAGGCCGAGGCCTTGAATCACCCAGCTACGACGTGATTTCGCGCCTCTGCTACCTGGTCACCCATCCCATTTGATTCCTGCATGTTGGGCTGTTCAGAAAGCACCCTCTTCCAGCCCCACATGCACTGCACACTGTACAATCAGTCAAACCTGACTGGTAGAAGCAGAGCCTGAGTGACTGACACTGTCATGGCATACAGCTGGGGAGAGAGAGCAGGGAAGGAAAGGAGGAGCTCCGCCCCATACCCCCTCATTAACTAACACTTCTTGAGGCTGGTGCATGCCAGCCACCTGAGATGGCCTTCCCGCACAGCCTCTGCAAACCAGTTCAAAAGGGGAAAGTTTTCCTACAGCAAGCTTCCTGCTGCTTGACCTCGGCACTTCAGATTTCTGGAGGCACAGACCCTCTCAGGACCAACAGTTGATATCTGCCCAGCAATGGTCCTGTCGTCTTCCCGCCTGGGCTGTCAGTACGAAAACTCTCCTTCTGACTTCTACTCTTCACCAACAACGCCAACTCTATGGCCTGCACCTGAGGAGGCCTTTTGAAGGCTCACAGTCTCACTCAGGTGTGGGTCATCTGCACTAATGAGCTGACACTGCTGCAACCTTGTCCCTCTTCTTCGTCTCAGTACTTAGGATATTATGGGACTTGAATACCCTAACAGAAAAATTAGGTTTTATTCTTGAACCCCAGTTTGTTCCTTATACCACTCTTTAAAGGAACATCATACAAGTTAGTCATTAACTTTGGTTGTATAGGAAAAAGCAATTCTTTTACGCTGGTGTTATTCCCAAATTTACTTTCACTGCCTCTTTGGGTGTGAGGAAGGTTTTTAGCTTTACAAGTCTCCTGACCTTCAGAAGGGTTCTGAATTCTCCTCAGTCCTAGGAGTGTATGATTGCTTTTGGATCCTGACCCTGGGCTGGATATGTGAGGGAGGATCACCTGGGTGGAGGAGACTGGGTGTGTGGGGATGAGACGTGGTATCCCCCATTTCCCTTCCACGAGGAATCAGATGTTGCCCAGGCCTTTATAGGGTATTATCAATCATGTCCCTATATTTCCAGAAAACATTCTCCCAACACACATCAGTCAAGTACTAAAACAAGGAGGAGACAACACAGTTATACATACTTCCTTTATTAACTCAGACATATCCAAACACCACTCTAGTACTGAGACGAATAAGAGGCCTACAGAGGTATACAGGTGGAGCAACCAGGCAAGTCCACCTAATGGATTTTGCCACAGTCAGGCAATTGGGGTTAATGTCCCACACCTGAGATCACACAACACTCCTAACGGATATAAAAGATTTTGCTGTATAGAGCAAAGAGGAACTTGCTGGAGAGAAGGAAGCTGGAGACATGGGAGCTGTATCACACAGGAGAAAGAGACGCTGAGGCCGAGGCCGGCCACAAGAGGGTCTGAAGGTCCTGCTACCCTCATTATCAGGTACGCGCAGCAGGAGCTGTGGTACACCCAAGAATCCCAGCTGCCGCGGTAAACCAGGAGAGCGAGCTGTGCTCCCTGCAGCTGCCACGAAGTGAAGCTGAAGCTGGGGGAAGCCAGGAAGCAGAACGAGCAGCGTACAGTACAGTACAGCAAACCGAAGGGAGCCGCTGTGTGGCACCAGTCAGTGTAAACCAGGCAAACACTGATGCTGGGGCACTCTGGGAACTTGTAACAAAGTTACTTTCGAATACTGAAACTTGTATCAAGAAAGAAAGACTTTTTGCAAACAAATATAAGAAATTGAAAAGCATTTCCCACAGTCAAGGGGTGGCTATAAATCTGTAGAGTAACAGCAAGTCTGTGTGAAAGTAGCATTGGCAAGAGCCATTGGAAACTGTGTGTTTTGAGAAACCAAAGATTGGCAAGAGCCATAGAAGTGTATGAAAACGCAATAAGTAAGAAGTGGCCAAACAAGCAGTGGTAAAGCAATAAGGAAGTGTGAACTATGAAGCATTCCTTCACCTGGCAGACGAGTAAACCAGACACCACTGTAGAAGTGAAACAGTGGCATTGTGCATACCTGAAACTGAGAAAACGAACCAAGTAAGGTGTATCAGTTGCGTGACTTGTAATGGGTGGACCGTGTAGTTCGACTACAGCGCCCAGACTGAGGACAAACACCTACTGAAAAGCCACATAAGAGACTTGTTGGGAAACCTACAATTGAATATAAAGGAGGTTTGATGTGAAACAGAAAGTAAGGAACTGTAATTGTGAAGAATAACGAAACTAGAGGAGCTGGGAAGTTTCCCTGAAGACTGTGTTTTGAAGAGGAACCAGAAAGCTAGGTGAAGGGAACCCCTAGGCATTTTGAATGATCTTGAAACTAGGGGAAGGGACCCCTTTTGCAGGCCCAGAGCTGGAAGAAGCTCAGAACTTTTCCCTTTGAACATTTATTCCTTTTGAAAGCCAGGAGCTGGAAGAAGCTCAGAACCTTTACTTTGAACACTCATTCTTTTGACGTAGATAATCCCCCCACACAGTGTATCTAAATAGAGATGAGGGCAAGTGTAGGGTTTGGAACCAGACAGTTCGTTTTCTTTGGACATCCTGACACAGACTCTCCTTAGTTTCATTTAAGTAGGGAAAAACCACCTTAGCACAGGGCAAGTTAGGCCTTCTTCCAACCCTTACTCTGAGTTAAATAAAAACTTCATGATGCCTTCACATCATCCTACCGGTACCACTTGTCGTGACTCTATAGGCCTTCAAGGGTCGCTCCCCACCCTGACAGACACAAGTCTGTCGTCATGGTGAACTGGTGAGGAACATCCTGAAAAGACGTTCCAATCCACATGTGTTCAATGTTGACCACTACAGTAGGTCTTGAAGTAGCCATACTGGAATGGGTACTGGCGCTTTTATAGGGTCTGACAATTGAGACCATGAAGCTGCTAGGTGCAGTTGGGCGCTCCGTATCCGTAGCCTGGCCATAGGCACTGATAAAACACATGCCGCCGTCAGACTCAACAGGTGTGGACCCATTACACTGTTGTCTGAGCGTGGGAAATGAACGGTGAGGTTGTTTCCAGGAAGTCGCAAATCCTTTCTTCTGCAAGAAAGACTTTGTCTCGCATCAAGAAGCCTGTGAACTCTAGCCTCTGACTGGGGATGAACATGTACATTTTCACATTGACTGACAGGCATAGAGCAGGCATAAAATCTAGAAAGTATTGTACATTCAATGATGGCCGGATTGGGCACTGGGCCCTGAACATCGAGGTAGGGATATAGGTGAATTCCTTTCAGGCGTATAAATGCAGCCACCACTGCCATCATATTGGTAAACACCCCTTGGGGGCCTGCTGAGGCTGGAGGGCAAGATTTTGTACTGGTAATGGTCTTGGCCTATTGAGAATCGCAGGTAATGGCAGTGAAGGAGCCAAATGGGGATGTGCAAACAGGCGTCCTGCCAATCCACAGCTACTAGCAAGTCGCTTGTTTGAAGGGATGACCGTATGAGTGCATGCGTGATTATCCTGAATTTTTCTTCGGGTAAGAAAAGGTCAGAGGGGGTAAGGTCTAGCCCCCTCCGCAAGATAGCCTTGTTCATCTTTGGAATGGTGAAGAAACTTGAATATAAGGCCCAACCCTCCTCTCACCTTCCTCTATTAGGAGCAGTTTGGCTATATCTTATGGAAGAGAGTCTGAGCCTGTCTGGGAAAGGGAGGGAGATGATGGATTGGAGAGACGAGGAAGGTGATAGGCCCATGTGGACCACCAACAGAAACCAGTTGTCGCAGGTTATTAACCTCCACTGGGCAAGATGATGACGTACTCAGCCTCCTAACAGTGTTCTGTGGACCTGCACCTTTACGTCACTTAGACTGCGTTAGCTCTGTGGTGGGGGAGGGTTTGTTGAAAAACGCCTGGGAGGATGGACGTGCCTGCTTCTTACAAGAGGTGCTCAGGGATCTGTGCAGTATATTCTGACAGTCGTGAAAACCCCCAAATTCTCCTGCACTCTTGGAGGTGAATGACAGTTTCTAAAGGGCCGAAGATCCAGGTTTTGCAAGAGGCTTGGTCAGAGCTGCCAAGGGCTTCGCCGTATGTGCAAATTTCTTCTTTTTGTTTAACTCTTCATCCATATCCAGGCTAAAGAATTCTAACCCATTAAAATGTAGGTCTATTATCCATTACTGGATATCCGGTTAGAACCTGGTGGCGTTGAGAAGCGCTTGGCACCTAATAGACACACCTACAACCATATCGATAGTTGCTGTCGAGGTGGTGATTCAGGCAGCGTCAGTCAAACCTAAGCGGACACCTTCTTCATACTCCGTAGGGAAGAATGAATTGTAGTCGCCCAGTTCATTCCAAAACTTCAAATTGGCTGCCGCCATCACTGCTTCAGCATTGGCTTGTCGAAAGCCAAGGGCAGAGTTTTGGTATACCTTTTTACCTGCACTGTATAGAGAGAACCCCCTGGTCTGTTTGTGGAGTCTCAAATACTTGAATACCCATGTATTCCATCAGGCCTTGGACTCTGTCGTGGAAGACTTTGAATGACGTAGGCACTTCCTCACTGTCTCTGAAGAATCATTCTGATGATATGCTGCATCATCATCTGGCAACCCATCAGGGAGAGGCAGTATTGCAGGGTCCTTTGGAAGAGGCGGGTTAGAGGGCCCAGGGGATGGGCATCTGTGTCCCCTGATGGGGAAGGAGGCGGTGGTGTCACTGTTGTCCTAGACCGAGAAGCTGTGGGTTGTTCAAGCAGATCTACTGGCTGAGGAGTGGGGACTAGCACTTACTTCATGAGGGACTTAAAATATTGCCTCATTGGCCCAGAGTGAATGAGCTCCTGGAGTTTACAGAAGAACCTTTTGTCCAATAAAGGCCCTTGAGTGGAAGTGCCTGGCGAAAATCTTGTAGCCCAATTGCTGATGGGCCCCAAGATAGGACGGGCAGAATATCCTGACACACCTGATGACTATTCAACCCATTGAGAAAAGGGAAGGAGCCCTGAAGTACCAGGAGGCAGAAATCTATCTGTGTCACACAGTGTGTGCCCCGACGTAGCCTGAGATGTGTCACCTGGACAATGGCCAGAATTTGATCCAGAAACGGTGAAACAGAAAACGCGTAGAGCCATCGCCTGCATAGGATGAGGTATGAGCTGGGTGACTCACAGGCCGTGTTGCCCCCTGAGGAGATCTGAGGAGCTGGCTCTACTTCTGCTGTAAGCCTGTTTGGCCCTCTGGTGTTTGTCTGCTAAGCGGAATCGAGGAGGCTTTGGGAACAGGGTGCAAAGTACAAGCCTTGTCACAAATGAAGTTCCTGCTGGACGGGGCCCGATATCAGACCCTGGCGGGTCCTCAGTGGTGGCGCTGGTAGAAGTCTCCTCAGAGACCTCTGAGCGAGCCCCGGTAATGTGGTGGCTAGCCACAATAACTCCCGGTTGGACCCTACCACTTCGGCTAACCCTCAGGAAGGTGCCTCCTGGCAGGGTGCTGAAGAAATACATCCCCTCTTGGACTTGCCGAAGCCTTTGTGTGAGGGATTTAACAGACAGTGCATCACAAAGGGGTCACAGATGGGACAGGAGTCCCAGTGATGAAGCAGGCCCACACACTCTAAACAAGGAGTGTGTGGGTCCGCTGCTGAGAACGACGTGTGACACCCAGTGCACACAGAGATCCCGGCTTTAGCCAGCACAAAATGGAAGGAAACAGGGGAAGTAGCAATAAAAAAAGGTTGAAGCTACTGGAAGGAAGCAGCTAACAAAAATGAAGAAAAAGATGCATCTGACCCGTCCAATGCAATGAAAGGGACAGAGTGTAAGGAGCACGTGAAGTAAAGTTTTGGGCATAGTCATGCTATGCGCATATGGCCCACCCCTGCACTCTTTAAATTCTTAAGTGGGAAGTATCTTGGGAGCACAATGGCTTCAAATCAGTCCCTGCTCCACTGGAACTCCCATAAGTATGGAGGAAAGGGGATGGGAAGGAGTATAAATGTTTCTGATCCATGCACATTTATAATTGAATACCCCACAAAAAATGTCTAAATGTTTCCCGAGACCACTTAACAGCCAACAATTACTTTTCCTTAGTTGAGTATCTTTTCTCTGTACCTTTGAGCAGTTTTGATGCAAATGTGATCACCACTTTCTTTCCATTCTCATCATTACTGGCATCCACAAACAAAATCTTTTTCCTGCCAAGTTTGAATTTCCCCAACAATGGCGTTTGCCTCAATGCTTCTTTTATTGATTCAAATTCTTTTTTGCAGACCTAATGCCACTCAAATTTGGACTTGCACTTAAGTAAATGTCTCATGTTGATTGTTTTTCTGCTAAATTAGGGATACACCTGGAATAGTGTTCTGCCATTCTTAGGAACAAGTATCATTTGTCCTTACCATCTGGCTCAGGAGCCCATTTTATAGTATCCAGCAAGTCTTTTCTATGTTCTATTCCTTTGGCAAATATTATGTCCAAGATATTCAATGCTACTTCAGTTAAACTTGCACTTGCCCTTACTTAACATCATCCCCCTTTCCCCCAATATTCCTAAAACTTTACTAGTCAAATGTTTTTGACTTTCTTACCACTTACAAATACCAATATGTCGTCTTGGATACATCCTACTCCGGGTTCAGACCTTAAGAGCTCAGGTATGATTCTCTGGAAAACAGATACATCTGATATTAAACCAAACAGCATGTGTACACGTTGGAATAACACTTCGGGTGTGATGAAAATCGTAAATTTCCTGGAGGTGGGATGTAACTTTTTTGATGGTAAGCAGACTTTAGGTTGAGTGAGACAAACACCTGGGCATCCTCATATGTGGATAAGCCTCTGATATGTTAGGTAAAGGGTGGGGGGTCTAGTATTATACATTTGTTCAAATCCCTTAGGGTAATACATGACCTCAGTTTTCCATTGGCTTTTGCTACCACCACTAATGGGGACAACCACTCAGAGGCTTCAATCCTCTCTATTATTCCTTACCCTCCAGTTTAGAGAGCGTTTCCTTTACCATGTCCCTTATAGGTAAAGGTACATTCCTCACTTTGTGAGCAACTGACGTTGAACCATTTCACAACCTTATTTGATGTGCAAAACCCTTGAGGCACCCAACATCATGCCTAAACACTCCTGCGTCAGCCAACCACTATACAGCTTAATACCGATTCTTCTGCAGTCAGGTTTAAATTAATATTACATTTCTTTTGGTGTAGCCAAATCAACAGGGGTGTTGCCCCCTTATTTGTAACATACACTTTTCTGGCTGCCTTCCTGCCTTTGAATTCAAATTTGGCTGAAACCCACTCTACAATTTCTATCTTGGTGCCACCATAAGCCACTGGCTTGATAGTAACTTTTTATGATTCTCATTCTTAAAACTTTGGTCAAATATCTGCTGCGGTAAGAGCATATATTTAGCTCTGAAGTCTACCGTCATATTTATAGGTATCCCATTCATATACACAGTGTCTTTAGGTCTTTCAGGTTCCCCCTCTTCTTCTCATAATGCAGAAATCACCTCTTCCAGTTTTTCATTAATCTCCTCTACTAGTTTAACACTTTGGGTCTTAAAATATCTCACCAAATGTCCCGTCTGCTTACATTTGCTGTAAACTATGCTTAGCGCTAGACATGTAGGGTTTCTTGCTAAGTGACCTGGGCCATTGCACCTGTTACACTTGTGTTGCACAGTGTCCATGTTCCTCCCTCCAATAGGTGAGGTTGTGCGGTTGTTTGATCGTGACACAATTCTACTGGTGTTGCTCCGAGGAAACCTGGACACTGTTCTTCTCACTATTTTATGTTTACCCAACGGTTTTACTTCTTTCTCTGGTCACAGTGCGCACCGGCAGGCGTAAGCCAGCCCCCTCAGTAAGGCCCCACAGAAACACTCCTGTCTGAGGTGCCTCCGCCATTCTATCACTTGGGCAGGCAGGAAGGAAGGAAGCCTTGGGTCAGCTCTCAGCCCCGACCATCAGCTAAAGCTGAATAGCAGCCCTGCCATAACATCATGAAAGGTAAGCCTTGAAGGACTTTTATATGAAATAAGGCCCAAAATTTGAATCGATCCTAACGAGCACTCCACACCCACCATATTTTACATATGGATCCCCATCATCCTCTGTAGTGGAATCACGCGCGTGGGGCAGTGTTTGTGAATCCATAAATCCTTTGTTTGCAGCAGCACGCTATCCAAGCCCTTTTTAACATTATTGGCCACCCCCTCCTCTTGTAGATGAGTGGATGCATGAACTGCCAGGCCTCCTTTCTAATTGTAAATGGGGTCAATCCTATGCACTGGCAGGTGAAAGCCGGCCTCGTCAGCAAGGCCCCGCAGTAAGGCTCCTGTCTGAGCCTGTGCAGGTCTGGAGGGCTCAGAGGTCCCCTCTTCCATTCACCCCCTGCAGCAGATCATGGAACAGTCTCCTGGCAGGCAGCAGCCTGTTACCCCACGAACTTGGTCCTCTGGAACGTAATGCACCCTTGCACAAAACATGTGAGTTATGGCTGGACATTGTCATTCCCTCGCCACTAACCCTAACAACTGTTGAACCTAGGTGTGCCTATGCCATTCTGCCTTCCTTGCCTTACTTAATCTTACTTAATCCTTCTTTCATCACATGTTGTGTCTCTTGTACAAACCCGAAGCCTGGTGTGTTTATTAACACCTCTGCATCCCATTTTGCATTGCATTTTGTGTCCTTTGTGCAAATTCTAAGCCTGGTGTGCTTTGTTAACATCTCTGAACCCGTTTTGCATTGTATGTTGTGTCTCTTGTGCAAATTCGAAGCCTTGTGGTGTTATTTAACATTTCCGCACCCATCTGCGGTACTTAAGTATTCCCAGTACATCTGTTTTCTTGCTTCCCTTTGGCTACTAGACCGCCTGGTGAGTTTGTGCTCATACTGTGCTGTGTAGCCCCTCCTCTTTGTCCCTCCTGTCCTCGGCCACCTCTATGGCACTCACCATCTCTCCTATCTTTTCTAATTGCTATACTATCACCTATCCTCCCTCTCTCACGAAGTCTGGAAGAGAAAAGCTTAAAAAAGACATCCTGACCACTAACCCTGTCCTACCTATCACAGACACTTATGTCAGCGCCACTTCCAGACAGATCTTCACTGATATCCTCTTCTCTGTCCCCTCTCTATATCTAGGGACTCCTCATTTTCTATCTCTCTCTCTCCTCTCACATCTTCACCCATTAATGGTGGCACTAGATGGGCAGTACTCTTGGCTGGCTCCGCATTATCCAGGTGTATCATGAATGTCTATCACACAGGCTCTATCCTGGTTCAGGGTCCTCAACTCAACCTCCTCCTCCTCTTTGACTGGCGCCTGGCATCCCTCATCAACTTTCTTCCAACACCAGCTACTCCTTCAACTCTCTCTGCCCCGCCCCCCTCAGACTGGCATACCACAGCCCTGTACCTCTCCTCAGAAAACCTTCAATTGTGGTGACCTCTTGCATCTAGCCACGCTTAATGCTTGCTCTGCCACCAAACATTCTGCCGACATCTGCCACCTCCTTGAAGACCTTGACCTCGATATCCTTGCTCTTACCGAGACATGGTTCAATGCCAGCTCACTGCTTTTGACTCCCTTCTCCCTGATGGCTATAAGATCATCTCCAAGACTCACCCTAACCTTGCTGGCGGTGGGGTTGCTCTGATCTTCCCTGAGTGGGTCCCTTCTTCCCTCATACCCATTCAACTTTATCCTTCCTTCAAGAGCCTGGTTTGCAAGCTGGTCATCTCTCCCACCTCCTCTCTGATCATTGCCACTATCTACAGGCCACCTGGCTCTATCACCTAGTTCCTCACTGAATGAGCTAATGTCTCCTCCTCTCTCCTCACAACCACCTCTATACTCCTTCACCTGAAACATGCCTCCAATCTCAACAATTGGTATGACTCCAAACTTGTAGCCCTGAAACGAAAGTGCAGAGCTGCGGAACGGAAGGGGCAGACTTCAGTCTCACCCTCTGACAAACTGCCCTGTTGCCTGCTTCAAAGGCAATACCGACTCTTGATTCGCTCCAAG
The DNA here is from genome assembly GCF_040938575.1 of Ambystoma mexicanum. Classification (NCBI taxonomy): domain Eukaryota; kingdom Metazoa; phylum Chordata; class Amphibia; order Caudata; family Ambystomatidae; genus Ambystoma; species Ambystoma mexicanum. Next base: position 117,431,908 of record NC_090936.1, read on the forward strand.
AAAAAGGCCCACTGTAAAGGTATATTTTGCATGAATACCGCCTGACAGTAAACATTGGCTTAAGCACATTCGCATTACACTATAAATTGCATTGAATGTACCTGAAACAGGCTCATTACGCCGCCATTTTGAGTTATCCACCATTTGATCACCTCTTGCTTTCTGTCCCATGTTTAGAATTGTGTTTTTGGCTCCAGCAGAGCAAAATGAACTTGGTACTGTTTCCATGATGTCAACATAGATAAGAATGTTGAAGCTGCTAAAATGGATTTTTTGTCCTACACTGAGCAACCTTGGAGTTAAACAAAAGCCATACTAATCAGTAATTTAGACACCATCTGTTCCAACAGTGCCTTCCCCATTCAAACAGCAAAGTAAAATAACAAATAGTTGAACATGCTTTTCTGCACAAATCTTTGTTTTTCTCCTTGAAACTAAGCTGACTTTAAACTCAAGAACAAATGATAGACAAATATAAGCGAGCAAAATAAGGAATGTTACCTTTGTGTCTTATATTTGGAAAATATGTGAAATGTTTAAAGGAAAACAACAAACTATTCAATGATGTTTAAACATGACTTAGTTATGGGGAAAGGCTATGAACCCTAGGTAAATGTATTACACGAAGAGGGGCTGGACGAAGTGTCCGGGACTGTGGAAAACTTGTATAAATACTTGTGTTTTTGAAATGTCCAGCGCTCTCTCATCTCACGGTGTCTGCTTGCACACATTGCGGGGTGATGAGAGCCAGACAGGTGCCTGTTAATAAATGTACATTATACTTTGACCTCGTGACTGGCATATTCCTATTATGTGGTTTAAGCCTCGATATTCTTTAATCTTTCAGATGATGCCCGAATAGTGACCCTCAAGATTGAAGCCACATCGCTAGATGAAGACGAGGCTACCGGACCGGGATTGGAGAGTGACGGGGCGCCCTGCAAAGTGCGACGAGATTCCTCTGCAGTACTGCATGCCCGATCCCTGAACAGTGAGCAGCGTTTAGGGGGCATCACGACGAGGGTCCCCGTATCGAGGCCTGTTTGTTGAAAACGCCAGCCATGACGATTTGATGTCCGATCGGACCCTTTGATTGATTTGAAATCAGGTGAGTCGTACCTTCGATTCCTAAAAATCCTGATATTTGTTGCAAGTGTTGTCTCTGCAGAAACAAACGTAGCCATGTAAGATCGTGATTTAACTATGCCTGGGAAATTGTCATCCTGTTGCAGGGTATTATTCCGCAGAGAAAGACAATCTTTGAAACAAGGCCAACCGGCGCCACCCGAAGGGTCGCCGGCTTATTTAATGTATTGTAAGTATGGCCAAGGAGCTATCGTATTTAATGAAATTTGGCACAGACAGACCATACATGTTCCTGAACTTCAGTGGCCAGTTTATGGTCGTTTTGAAATTGCCTGCCTAGAGCATTTAGAATCTGTATTGTTGAGAAAAAAGGCTAGCCCTGCAGCATTTGATGGAGTTACAGATTGGAGAAAGGAAGCTATGCAGAAACTCAGAAGTAGAGAAAAGCATGTGCGTAGACACATGACGAATGCTGAGAAAGCATTATTGCATGATCAGCAGAAACAGTCAGAATCCATTAGAGGTATGGATAGGGCTTTCCAACTAGATGTGCAAAAGATATATCCCTCTCAGGATTTTCATACATCTGATGAGTTAATTAATAAATTATTGAATAAACGTAGAACTGTTTCAACTGCACCACTTCCTTATGTGCCTCCCCCATTGTTGTTCCTCCTCCTCCCGTTGTTGTTCCTCCTCCTGCACCTCCACCGGTGCCAACAGTTGCTGTCCCCATAATTCCACCTGCACCGGCAGCGGTATTGACTCCGCTACCTATTGAACAAGAATTGTATGAGCCCTCTTTGCCAGGTGGTTCTGCTCCACCTGTAGTGGTTGAAGGGGCAGGAGCTGATCCAAGAATAGTGACTCGTGGCACAGTATCTATAGACAGAAAGAGAGAATTGCATACGTGGGTTAAAAAGTACATAGAACAGGGTGATGAATCCACTGTTTTAGTTGCGATTTCTGACCAAGGGGGTATTCCTGAACAGAATACTTTGATAGAACGGATGGGAATGTATTTAGTTGATATATGGAGTGATTTGACGGACATGAATGTCCCACAGGGGTTGAGAGATTTGAATGTCCTTGCCCACTCAAGGGACACTGCAGCGAAAGTATGTGAGCATCTAGAGAAGGTATTTAAATTTAAAAGGGAGCTCGATCGATTACAGAAAGATGAGATGGATGAAAATGGACGGCAGGCGTCATATGTGCAGAAGTGATTTCTTCCTCCATTGAAACCAATGAGTGAAGAAATGCGCCTTTGCACAAGAGACGCTCTTAGATGGATTTCGGATGTTTCAATTTCTCCCATTGAAGTGCATGACACATTTAGTCAGTATGCTCCGGCAAAGCAAAGGAAAGTGTTACAGGTGATGGTTGAATATTTACAAGATTAATTTATGAAGAGAAAGGAATGTTGCCCCGCAGATTGGATGGTTATTTATAAAAGAGCATTTTCCCTTGATACTGCATTGACTTCTTTGTCACTTGATTTAGCCTTGTTGCTTAATAAACATTCAGATTTGCCTACTTTACAATTGCCGATGAGGGAGGTTCCTCCGACATTTGTTCCGAAAGTAGAGATTCCTGCTAATGCTGCAGCAGGAACACCTGCCACCACCATTGAAGCAAATTATGTCTCACGGTTTGTCCATGTCCCGTTTTCTAGACAGGAAGTGAATACCATTAGGCAATCAATTCCAGATATTAGGAAGAATCCAAAAGGATTTTCATAAAGAAATTGAATCTGTCTTGCATTCGTCAGTTTTCACGCGGGGTGATATAGATTTGTTGGTTCCCGTGATCCTTCCTGCTGATTTATGGAAGCAGATTAGAACTGTAGTTGATCAGGCAGGAATGGGTGATACATGGGATGCCTTAGTACGAGCAGATGGGGAAAGGAATTCCGGTGAGAAACCACCACAGGTGATACTGATGTTGCCAGATAGAATAGTGTCAAAATTGAAAACTCTGGTTCCTGAAAAAAGAATTATATGGGATAAGCTTACGGCTTGCATGCAGGGGAAGTCAGAAGGTACAACAGAGTATTTTAACAGATTTGAGCACGTATTTCTGGATTTTAGTGGTCAAGATTTAAGTACAGAGCCAAGAAAGAGGCTATTTGTTGATAAGTTTGTGCTTGGATTGTTGCCTGAAATCCAATCACAGATCATTACTTCTGAGAGTGCATGGAAAGCGAAATCACAATCTGAAGTGTTACACATGGCTCAGTATTATGAAAACAGGGTTAATACAGAGAAGGAAAAGTTGGAAAAGAAGAAAGGGGACCTGAAGACTAGAGTTTTATTGCAGCAGATAGCTGGAGGAGCCAGAGGTGGGAATACACAGTTCAGAGGCTAATTTACACCACAGGGTGGCACACAACTGGGTCCCGTACCCTTAAACCAGTGTGCCTATTGTAGAAAGAAGGGTCATTGCCGAGCACAATGCCCGATCCTACAGAAGAAATCAAATAGTATGTATGGTGCCTTGGGTAGACCATCCAGAGGCTATCCTGGGATAGGGGGTCCTGGTAGAAATCAGTTTGCACCCAACCAACAGACACCACCACAAGATAATCAGCAACAGAGTGCTAGTAGTGGGAATATTTTTGATAATCCTTCAAATGTATATTTTTCTCAGGATTTTGCATCTGACGATATACTGTTCCATTAGGACAGCCGAAGCAGGCTCTGGAACCGATACCTATTCCCGTCGATCAGAAAGGGCTCGATATTGAAAAGAAGGTGGGGAATAAGAAGCATCTTATTTTGATAGATACAGGAGCATAGAAGTGTTCTATTGATCATTCACGGGTTCCAGATATTCCACTGTCAGGGCAGAACAATATTTCTGTAGGGTTCTCTGGTACGTGAGTGGTTAGTCCAGTCTCTCGGCCGGTAACAATTTCACTGTGACCATTTACTGATTCTTGTCCATTTCTATTAAGGACAAATTGTGGGGAAAATTTGTTGGGATTGAATTTATTAAAGAAATTGAATGCTGTGATTTACTGTTCTCCAGATACAGTGCACTTAAAGATTTCGCCCAAACAAACCTCCGTTCCACAATTTCTGTCTATGCCTTTACCAACTGAATTGAATAAGGTTCCGACATGTTTATGGGCAGTTAATGACAATGATGTTGGAATTTTACAGGTTGAGCCAGTTAAAATTGTGTTGAAACCAGGTGTTAAATTGCTACGTATTCTGCAGTATAAGATTTCGGTCGAAGGAGAACAGGCTTTGAAAAGTATTATTTCTGATTTCGTACAGTGGTGTGTAATTGAAGAAATTGCGGGGAGTGTGTGGAATAGTCCGATTTTACCAGCCTATAAGAAAGGGAATAATGCGATAACTTTTCATTTTATTATTGATTTGCGCACAATTAATAAGATGGTTGCTCCACATTTTCCGATTGTACCCGATGTCACCACAATTCTGACTATGATTCCAGCCACGGCTACACATTTTAGTGTCGTGGATTTGAAAAATGCTTTCTTTAGTATCCCTGTGCATGTTGATAGCAGATATTTGTTCATGTTCACCCTAGGGGGACGCTCGTTCACATTTACCTGTATGCCACAAAGGTACACTGACAGTCCAAGTATCTATAGTAGAGCGTTGAAGGAACAGCTGGATATGCTTGAGTTACCTTCCACTTGCACATTGTTGCAATGTGTTGATGATCTACTTCTGGCTGCTGATTTTGAAGATGCCTGAAAAGAGGGCACTGTGCTGCTACTAATTCATTTAGCAGAACATGGGCATAAGGCTTAATTGAAGACATTTCGGTATTGTCAACACAAGGTCGTCTATTTGGGCTATCTGCTGTCCAAGGAGGGAAGAAGACTGACACCTGAACGGATACAAAGCATCTCGGATATGTCTGTTCCAAATACACAGAAAGAGGTCAGAGCTTTAATAGGCATGGCCTCATATTGTAGACAGTGGATCCCAAATTGTTCGTTGTTGATAAAACCTATGTTGCAATGACAAATAAGGACATTTCTTTGCTTTTACCGTGGAACATGGATTGCCAGAACGCTTTTGATTTGCTTACGGCTGCGTTGTGTTCAGCACCAGTTTTTGGCACACCAAATTACGAAAAGGCTTTGTTTTGTATGTGCATGAACGTGATGGATGTGCTTTGGCTGTTTTTACACAGGAACATGGGGGCAACAATAGGACGTGTGTCTATTTTTCCTCCATATTAGACCCTGTTGAATGCGCTTTGCCGAGATGTTTGAGAGCTCTAGCTGCTGCTGCTGCATCTGTGAAACAAAGTGAGGGTATGGTTTTAGGTCACTCTTTAACCGTGATGGTACCCCACTCCGTAGATGTTCTATTAAACAGAACGCAGACGCAACATCTCACATCAGCTCGGCTAACAAGGTACGAGCTGAGTCTATTTGCTCCGCAAATTCAAATTAAGAGAGGTTGCTCATTGAATCCGGCTGAACTATTGCCTTCTCCACAAGAGAAGGTTTGCAGTGACGAAATGTCACATGATTGCCTCTTTATTACAGAACAATAAACAAAGGGCAGAATTGATTTAATTGATACACATTTAAAGAATCCACAAGGAATTTGCATAACTCTGCGCAAGCTGCAGAGATCATTGCATTAACTAGAGCTTGTGACATTTCTGAAAGGCTTAGTGTAAAAATATATACAGATAGCCAATACGCATTTGGTATGGTTCATAATTTTGGCCGATTATGGGCTCAGAGAGGATTCTTGACCACACATGGAACAAAAATTCAACATGGCACTCTGATAGTCTGGTTGCTATCAGCAGTTGCGCCTCCTACACAAGTAGCAATAATGAAGTGCACCGCACATCAGAAAGTGACAGACAATGTAGGAAAACGAAACGCTTTTGCTGAAAGAATAGCCAAAGAGACTGCTATTGATTTGCACTCAAGAATGTACATGCTCGATACAGCAAGATGGGTTACTGATACTTGTATGATGGACAAAGGAGTTAGCAGCGTAAAAGATATTCAGGCTGAAGCTACTCCAGAAGAAATCAAACAGTGGGCTGACGGTCCAGTGGGTCTAGACGATGAGGGTTGTTGGGTGGATAATAAGAAGCAAAGATGGATTCTACCCAATGCCAGTCACAGACCCCAATCCACCAGAGCATGAGCCCTGGCCACCTCTGTCCGGGCTGCAGGAGCAGCTTGCACAGCACCTTGCACCCTACTGGTGTTAAGGTAAGCCAAGGATTATTGCCACTGCACCCAAATCTATTTTTCCATGGACACACAACTTCCGTGCAGCCTCAGCTGTAACTGTGCGAATTGCAAAGAATTTCGTCAAGAGATCGCCAAGATATTATCTAAAACACTGATTTGTGTTTTCATCTGAAGCAGGTAGCTTCCACCATTGAGCACCACAAGGTTTCCCCATTTAAAGATGGCCGCTCCCAACCTCTGCATTTACCTATTGAGTCGTGTGCATTTTACCACCCTGATTGGCTGCTGCGCATTCATCAGGCAAATCAGACCTCGCCGGCAGGCGAGCGCCGGCCCTCCGAAGAAGGCTCTCTGAAAAAGGCTCCTGACTGAGCTGACTGAGCGCAACCGGCGCTTGGCCACGTCCCCCTGCCCTTTTTACCGACCACCTATTAGGACCCAAGTACTGTTCCAAACCTATCTGTGCAACCATACAACGCGGCTAACATCACCAGAAGAGGTCGATCGCAGTATTCAGACCTTCTACGACGCTCTCTCAAGCTTGTCTCGACCGTTACATGGACATTACCACCGTACGGTAATTAGTACCCCTATACACCTTACCACGCTTATTCGCCCTTAACTTCCACTATATATGTTCTGCTGCGCCACGTGTTGTTCTACTGGATGCACTAGCACAGCTTGTCCAACTCGCATGTTACACCCACAGTACCTTAGCATGTATGCATATTTGCAATCTAAACACTGCCGTTGACTTCCAACCCACCTGATCAATATATTGTGTACTAATCCGCCATCCAATGCGGTCTGCATCATCCACCTACCTGCTATTATTGTTATTGCTCCACTATCTGTACCATTCTGTAACACTCGCCCATCCACCGTACGGTTATTAACTGCGGCGCAGCCTGTACCGGAGTGACTTCCAATCGATTGTACTAGGGCTTACAGCACGCTCTCTGCCTATTGTCCAGTCCGTGATGCTGCGGTATACTCAAATGTACTAGTGCCTTCCATCAACTGATTGTCTGCCTATCTACTGATCGTGATACAAGTTTATTAGCTGTTACTATTTACATAATTTGCTCATGTGCCTCCCGTGCCCACCTTACACTTATTGATGTTGTTGCCGTTTCTAATGCACCAGTGTCCTTCTTGCCAACCACCTTCCTATTCATTGTTTGCAATGCTGCCTCATTTGGTGATGCTACTCGCCTGACTGCACTTATACCTCCTGTGCTTACCCCTCACCCTTGATTGTAGCGTAGCTCTCATTTGCTGCCAGCACTATGTGAATGCTTTAGTGCTTCTACACACCTAGTGCTTGGCGAACCTGCTGAATAGTCAAGTGCATTATTGCATCTCCTATATTGCCTGTTTTTTTTGCCACTGTACCTATTCTTGAACTAGCCTGCCTATCTGCTGCCCACTGCGCCTTTTGCTAAAATAGCCTATCTTGCCTGTTTTTGCCACTGTGCCTATTCCTGAAATAGCCTATTTTGCCTGTTTTTGCCACTGTGCCTTTTCTTGCAGCCTGCCTATTCTTGAACTAGCCTATCCGCTGCCCGCTTTGCCTAACCTGTACCAACCCACCTATCACGAACCAACCTGCTCTCTCCCCAACTCAAACTACCCTATCGTCCCAAGTCAAATGCGCCTGAATACACTCTTAGACTCAAACTGCCTGTTCATGGCAAACCTTTACTTCACCATTCTCACCTTGACGGCAACTCTCTCCCCGCTCCACCTCATCAACACCACCCTCCCTAAACCACATCCACAATCACCCCCACCTCAACTTTCCACACATACCTCGACTATGGAGTATACCAAGACTAAACAAATCGACCAGCCAAACTGCGCCCTTAGCCCCCTAGAATGGATCTGCTGATTTGCTGCTCCACCCACATCCTGAATTCCGTGCCCAGTGAAGGATAGAAACCTGAGACTTGGGTCTCGGTTCTTACCCCCCAAATCACCAACCAAAAAATGCCCCCATCCCATGCACAACCAAGTTCAAGCCAGCACCGCGCACATCCTGGACATCGCCCAAACAGCCCCCGCTGGCATCACTGAACACCTCCTGATCACAGGTGCTCTCATCAATGCCCGCTCACTGGTCACCCATGCGCTAGACATTGCAGACCTCATCTCTGACAACAACCTCCACTTCTTGGCTATCACTGAAATGTGGCTGCACCAGGCTGCTGGCCCAGCTCTATCCCTCGCCATCCAAGAAGGCTACTCAATACTTAGGAACGACAGGGACTCAGGTAAAGGAGGTGGAGTAGCCTTTATCGCCAAAACATCCCTTGGCCTTAGAATAACCCCACCTTCCAGCTTCCAGTTCGCAGAACTATTGTCAGCCAAGCTTCAACTCTCTGCCACTCAAACTGTACTTCTGCACCTCATATACAGACCCCCAGGCTCCATCTCTTCTTTCGAGGAAGAGATATCCGACCTCCTGACCACTAACACAAAAACAGGATCTCAAATCATCCTACTAGGAGACCTTAACCTTGGCCTCGGCGATCCTAATGATGCCAATGCATCCTCCCTAGAAAACAAAATATCCCAACTAGGGTTTAAGCTCAAAATCACAGTCCCAACACACAACAAAGGTAGAACCCTGGACTGGTTAGCGGATCTTAACTGTTCCACAGCCATCCTTAAAAACGAGCCAATTTCATGGTTAGACCCTCACGCCATTTCCTTCTCCATCCAAGGGAAGACACAAACAATCACCCCGCCAGCCACTGTCCCGCGAAAAAATCACCAGGAACAACCGCAACATCACCCTGCAGAACCTTCGCTCTCTTATCCACAACATCCTCACCCCCACAAAATACGCCAACGTAGATGCAGATAAACTCATTGACCTCTATAATAAAAAAACTCTTGAGTAAGCAGTAGATATCATCGCCCCATCAAACTCACCAAAGCTAAACCAGCAGCCCACCTGAACAAATGGTTCACCCCGGAGCTAAGAATCCTTCGGAATACCAAACGAGCTGCAGAAGCCATCTGGCGAAAAACACCAAACCAAGCCAACAAAACACAACTCACGATAGCAGTTTCCACCTACAAAACTTCCATCCTCAGGGCAAAAAAAGAGACCTATGACAATAGAATTGAGAGCGCCAAATCTAAAACAAAGGAGCTCTTTACCATCCTCAGAGAACTCAAGTCCCCCTCCACTCCCTCAGAAACCTGCGTGAAAGATGCAGACTGGTGTGAGAGGATACAAAAAGCCCTGGCAGACAGAATTGCCATGCTACAATCCAAAATTGAACAGAAAAAGCTCAGCCTAGCCAAAAAAGCAAATACTCCACCACCACCCACCCCCGAAGCTCCAACTTGCCTCCCCTTCTCCTTCTCCTCGGTATCTACTGAAGGAGTGGCAAGCATCATCAAAGGCTTCAAGCCCTCCAGGTGCCAAGGGGACTCATGTCCTGCCCTCATTATCCAGGTAGGTGCCAACAATCTGACCCCCTTCATAACTGCCCTAATCAACGCATCCTTCAAATCAAGCTCAGTCTCTAGCAGCCAAGGAGGCCTGGGTCATGCCTCTACTAAAAAAAAAAACATGGACCCTAACAACCCCACCAACTACAGGCCTATAACCACCGTTCCCTACATCCTAAAGATCTTAGACAGAGTGGCCTACTTGCAACTCCAGAAACACCTGGAAGAGAACAACCTCCTGGGCCTGACCAAGGTACGGAACAGAGACAGCACTCTTGGATCTAAAAATCCAGATGGACGAGGCAAAGGATAAGGGCAATTTAGCCATTCTCTTACTGCTTGATCTCTCAGCAGCCTTTGACCTTGTCGACCATCAGATCCTCACAGAACATCTGACAGCATCAGCTGCTTTCTCTAACCAGGCAACTGTCTGGATCCAATCCGTCCTAGCCAACTGAACCACCTGGGTCTTCTCCCCAGGGGCCTCAGCCCACCCCATCCCTATCCTCGGTGGTGTTCCTCAAGGTTTGTGCGTCTCGCCAACCTTATACAATATCTTCACCAAGCTATTGTTCGACCGCCTTGATAAGCTGGGCATCACTTACACAAACTGCGCTGATGACACCCAGGTTCTCATCTCCCTATCAGGGTGCTATGAGTAGGACTCCACTAAGATCAACAATCTTTACCGGGCGATCCAAGCCTGGAAGGCAGAGCACAGCTTGTGCCTCAATGACGAGAAAACAGAGCTCCTTCTTGTCGGCTCCCAACCACGGCTAAACAAACTGGACCCTCCTTACGCGCCCATCAACATAGACCGTAACCTAATCTCTGTGGCCAAAGAAATTAAAACTCTCGGGGTCTATCTAGACTCTACTCTCTCGCTCAAAAGACAGGTGAACGCCACAGCCTCAACCACAGCTTATATAAATAAGCTCATTAACGCCTCCAAACCCTTCCTTTCTCCATCCAGCTGCATCACCCTAGCCAGAGCTCTAGTGCTCCCAAAAATGGACTACTGTAATACTCTGTTCCTCGGCACCTCAGAACGCAATCTGAACAAACTGCAGGTGCTCCAGAACATTGCCTTCAGAGCCGCCTTGAGTATCCCGCGACACGCTCACATCTCCAGCATCAGACAAGATGCTCACTAGCTCCCTGTATGAGACAGAATCACTCTCAGATCCCTTGTTATCGTCCACAAATGCCTCTCCAATGGCGCCCCCAAATACTTGGCAGAAAAGGTCTCTAAACACACCTCAACCAGACCAACCAGAACACCATCCTCACACTGCCCCTCCGCCCCCAAATTCTCCCTAAAAAAAGCAGGCGGCTCCAGCTTCCCGGTCTTGGCCGCCAAAGCTTGAAACGCTACAACACTGAACTTTAGAGCAGAACCCTCCTTTTGGACCTTTAGAGCCAAAACAAAATCATGGCTCGCCAACAAGAATTCCACCGCCATCTGACTTTCTTCTTAAATGTACTTTTCTCCTGTCGACCATCATGTAACCCGGTCAATCGCACTTATTGTTATTTTTTACTGTATGTCTATACTATGCTGTAACCTCATCTAAGTCTCCGGCACCCAGTTACCCCAGGGTTCGGCGCGCGGTATAAATAAAGAAACTAAACTAAACTATGTCACTGCTATGGTCACCATGGCTCATGGCCCAACACACATATGTACTAAAAAGATTTGTCAAGAATTAGATCCCGTCTGGTATAACACCAATATCCAGAAAACTGCTGATTGTTTAGTCCAGAGTTGCATGATATGCTTGCAACATAAAATTGGGAAGGGAACACCGACACCGAAAAACAGTTGAAAGATATTGACTATCTGCTTTTGTCTGATTATTGTGACTAGTTGACTCAAAACTTTTATATTTACCAACAGTTACGTACAGCGCTCCCTGTAAAATACGAGAGTCCAGGTCGCCGACTCTGACCTGGTCAGTGGGTCTTGGTGAAAAAGTTTGAGAGGGGCACCTGCCTTGCACCTCGTTGGAAAGGACCACATCAGATCCTTTTGACTACGCAAACTGCAGTACGAGTAACCAGAAAGAAACACGGGATCCATGCGACACATGTGAAGAGGATTCCTTTTCCTCTGCCCTATGATGAAGGGAAGGAGAAGGGAATTGATGATCCTGATGCTCATAACGAGCTTGCTTTGAGCGACACTGAGGGTGCCACGAAAATTCTTCCTGAGCCTGTGAGGCCTGGGGAGATAGTTGCTTCTTCTTCGAAAGTCCTTCCTGAGCCTGTGGGGCCTGGGAAGTTTGCTTCTTATTCTTCAATTTCTTCTTCACCGTCGATCGATCTTGTTTCTGCTTCTTCATCTTCTTCAGGAAACGACAACGCTTTGTCCACTGACTATTCCGTACCTAGTGTCTCAAGGTACAATCTGCGGCCACAAAACAGGATTCAGATTTAGGGCCTGCTGACATTACATTAATGTAAATAGAATAGGACAGTGCAGCTAGGAATCTGCACCCACAAGAAACCCACAAAAAACTAACGTTGAGCCAGTCCCTCGTCATTCCTCTGCTGCATACGATAAGAGGCAGGGACCGGCAAAGTTACCTTCTATCAAGATAGGCCACGTGGTCAAGTACCACCCACGGATAACTAAAAAAGCCTAACAGTGAGGCTTCTTAACGGATACTGAGAAATTATGCCTGTGTTTGGGGCCACTCGTATTAATAAGGATAATGATCGTTTTGCTGATAATGAGTCCGCCCATCGAGGGCCATGGTCCCCTAGGACGAAATGGATACTGATCACAATAACAGCATGTATTGTAATTACATTGACACTCATATTTTGGTATCTGGAGAGTGCACATCCGCTTGATATTTTATTGCCAACTGCAAGTGTCTCCACTATGTCTCCACCATATGTGCATTTGCACACTCTTCGTCCTCGAGAACTCCAACATAGAGGGGGTTATCACAACAACACCCTCTTGATGATCATGAACGCCACACATGCCATTCTAAATGAGACCAATTGTTGGATATGTTCACATCTGCCACAACATGGTGACAAAGGATTGGGCTGGTATATACATCCTCTCCCTCTAACTACTGCTTGTTATGCTTCACTTAGGGCATTATTCTTTGGCAGGTGTAACAATAGCGTCACTGGGAATTTTGATGGGACTAATCTCAACAAGTTTGAAAAACGAGTTTTAGCACCTTTAAGATGTTCTCTGTTTGCAAATAGGAGCAAGCTAAACGTTGCTTCTATTAGGCCTTCTGATAGACTCTCCAGACCTTTCCAATCTATGATTACCTTTAAAATGGCTCAGGTAGGTAATAGGGAAGCCATGCCTCCTTCCTATACCATTAACCATAATCCACATACTGTTCCATTTTGCATACAAAGAGAGGGATCCCAGTCAATGGGTACATTTGAGGGATGTATGAATACTGCTGTACTAACCAGTGAGGATAGACCTCTGTATGTAGGAGATCCTGTTTACTTTGTTTGAGGTAATGAAGCGTATCCATGGTTGCCAAGAGCAGGGAGGGTACTTGTTATTTAGGAATACTGTTAACAGGTGTATATGTCGCCACCACTGCTGAGGTTTCGAAAACTCATTCCAGGCGGAATGAGGATGGTGACACTCCCTCTCAGATTCTGGGTGACGTTGCTAAATCCTTTGTACCATTTTGGGGACAGATAATAAACTCCCAAGATATTAGAAAATTGGCAAGGGTTTTAGAGAAAACCATCAATGAAACCACTGACATCCTATATAACATGACATTAGAGCAAAAGGCTATTAGATTAGTGGCAAAATAGGATGGTGCTAGACATCATTCTAGCTGAGCGTGGTGGAGTGTGCAAAATGGTGGGATCTGCATGTTGCGTTTTTGCACCCGATTCTTCCCCCACCATATTTAAGGCAATTAAGAAATTGCACACCTTGAGTACTGAAGTACACGTTTCAGAGGGAAACTGGGATACTGGCACATGGTCCTGGGACTTGTTGCGATCTTGGGGATGGAAAATCTTTGCAGTCCTAATGATGATCCTTGGCATTGTACTGTTTTGCTGTTGTTGCATACAGTGTCTTCCTGTCATCTGTTCCATGATAGGGGGAAGTTGTGCACAAGCAGATGGTAAACTAGAACTTAAGACACATAGGCCGGGAACAATTACTAATGCCTTGGTAATGCAGGACATCGCCATAAAGGCCAAAAGGACTGTTTGTAAAAGTATATTTGCATGAATACCGCCTGACAGTAAACATTGGCCTAAGCACATTTGCATCGCACTATAAATTGCATTGAATGAACCTGAAACAGGCTGACTACGCTGCCATTTTGAGTTATCCGCCATTTTGATTGCCTCTTGCTTTCTGTCCCATGTTTCGAATTGTGTTTTTGGCTGCAGCAGAGCAAAATGAACTTTGTACTGTTTCCATGATGTCAACGTAGATAAGAATGTTGAAGCTGCTAAAATGAATTGTTTGTCCTACACTGAGAAACCTTGGAGTTAAACAAAAGCCGTACTAATCAGTAATTTAGATACCACCTGTTCCAACAGTGCCTTCCCCGTTCAAACAGCAAAGTAAAATAACAAGTAAAATAACAAATAGTTGTACATACTTTTCTGCAGAAATCTTTGTTTTCGCTCCTTGAATCTAAGCTGACTTTAAACTCAAGAACAAATGATAGACAAATATAAGCGAGCAAAATAAGTAATGTTACCTTTGTTTCTTATATCTGGAAAACATGTGAAATGTTTAAAGGAAAACAACAAACTATTCAAAGATATTTAAACATGACTTAGTTATGTGGAAAGGCTATGAACCCTAGGTAAATGTATTACACGAAGAGGCACTGGCCGAAGTGTCCGGGATTGTGGAAAACTTATATAAATACTTTTGTTTTTGAAATGTCCAGCACTCTCTCATCTCACAGTATCTGCTTGCACACATTGCGGGGTGTTGAGAGTCAGACAGCTGCCTGTTGATAAATGTACATCATACTTTGACCTCGTGACTGGCGTATTCCTATTATGTGGTATTAAGCCTCATAATAAGCATTCAGGCTTGCGTCTTGGTGCATCCAACAACATGGCTGAATTCTTTAAAATCTGCAAAGAACTTGCAAATTCTTCCACAGTCTCCTCCTCACCTTGTCCCTCCCAGGACCTCTGCAATGCACTGGCCATACATTTCACTGCAAAACTCAGGACATCGTGAGCACCCTTGCCTCCCTCTGCCCCTCCGACTCCCCTTCCCCACCCCCTCCTGCCTCCTATAGCCTCCCATCCCCCCTCTGCCTTTCTCTCCTCCTTCTTTCATATCACACCTGATGAGGTCACAAGAGTTGTCCACTCTATGAAGGTCTCCTCGAAACAGGTCTCCCCCTGTTCCTCCAGGACCATTAAGGACAATATTGGCTCTCTTGCCCCTGCACTTGCTGATTTCTGCAACCACTCTTTTGCTACTAGATCTTTCCCTTCCTCCCTCAAGCACTCCCCTATGTGACCACTCCTGAAAAAACCTTCTGCAGACCTGTCTTGCCCAGCCAACTACCGCCCGATATCAATCACCCTCTTCCTCTAGAAACTCTTGGAGAAGCGGGTCTTCACCCAACTGACCCAGCACACTAAACTTGTTGGTTGCCTACATGACCATCAATCTGCATTCCGAGCATCCAGAGACACAGAAACTGTTCTTCTGAACACCCGCGAGGAACTGCTCGCATCTCTTGACTCCAACTCTCCAGCTGTTCTCATTCTACTTGACCTCTCCTCTGCATCTGATATGGTCAACAGCTCCATCATCATAAAACGGCTCCATGATGCCCTAGGTATCTCGGAGCGGGCACTGGACTGGCTGACCTCCTTCCTCAATGACCGTCCCTCCCAGGTTATTCTGGGCTATTTCAACTCCCCCACCTCTATCTCCACCTGCGACGTCCCCCAGGACTCCAACCTTTCTCCCTGGCTCTTACTCTGCTTGCACACCTCATTTTCATGTTCTCCCTCAACTTCCAGTGTTATGCAGATGACACACAACTCTTCTTCAAACTTCCCTCTGATCCTCTCCTTAGTTCCTCCATCATTCCTGACTGCCTATCTGCCATTCAGTCCTGGTGTACTTCCAATGATCTCTGCCTCAACGCCAGCAAGACTGAGATCCTTCCTATAGGGATTCCTGCTCCCTCTTTCTTCCCCTCACTCTGCCCATCTTCTGTGGGCTCTCTCCCTTCTCCTTCATCTGAAGCCAGAAACCTTGGAGTCATCTTGGACTTCTCTCTTTCCTTCCTCCCTCACATTCAGGACATTGCCAAGAAGGCCCACTTTCAACTCCACCTCCTCAAAGGGAATTCTTCATTTCCTGACTTTCTACCAGAAGCTCAATGTCTCTAGAGCTCTGGTTCTCTCTAGTAATCCAGAATAGGGATTCAAGATTTATCCTTGGCCTCAAGCCCAGGGACTGCATCTCTCCAGCACTAAAATCTACCCACTGCCTCCTGGTTGCTGCAAGGATCAAATTAAAATTAGCACTTTGCTAAACCGCAAGCTGGTGGCCGATCTCTGATTGCTCACAGGGCCTAGTAGGTCCGCCTCTATCGCTCATTGCAATATTTGCTTTTCATTACCATGTTCCCTCCCTGTTGCCCTTTGGGCGCTTTGAAACACAATTTACTTGATGTATAAGATCCTTACAAATGCAACATAACATTTTAAAAATAGAATCTTCTGCATATTTCTTTCCAGAGTCTTGGCACATCAATATGTATGTTCAACTTCCTTTGCTATTCTGAGGACTTCGTCCATTGTTGGATCTCCTTTTTCCCACTGTCGTTCCCCTATTTTACTAACCTTACACTCAAGCATGAATCGGTCACGCAACCCCACATCCGTTTGGGGACCAAAGATGCAGCTAGCAAGCCCCCTCAGTGCAGCTATGAATTGTTCCACAGACTCTGCTTCCTCTTCAGTATCCTTCCCAAATGTGTACCTCTCAAGGATAACTCTTATTTTTGTCTCATAGTGTTTGTCCATCTTTGCAATGCATCTCTCATATTCATTTAAGTCGTCTAATTTGTCTGGGAGAAAGTCGGGTAGATCATCAAACTCATTCTGCCCAGCAGAACCTAGACAATGCATTAATAAAGATTTTTTTCTCTCAGTCCCATAATTTACAGCGTTGGCATGGTGCTGAAAGGGCTTTTTCCATCTATTCCAGGGTATAGGTGGATCGCCCAGCTAAGTGAGGAAATTCATAGGAGGTGTGATATTCCGCAGCATTGTTTCCAAGAATATGGCACCTTCGTCCCTACCCAATGAGTTGCATGGTGTGCTTTTTTTGTTGATGTGTGGCTTCCCTTTGGATTCGATTTTACATGTGTTTCACATTATCTGTGTTGCTTGTGAAGAAAAGTTCTTAGAATTATTGGGAGGCATGATAAAATTATATTCAATGGTTGTTTTTGAATGTGCCGTCCTTCTTGTGTCAAGAGAAAATATTTGTTGTTTTCAGAAAGGCTTAGACTTATTTGGAAGCAGGAGGTGAACATAGTGAGCAGCTGTACACCAGTGTGCAATATATATGCCATAATCTTGTGGCTACAAGTACAAGGGAGAAAAGAATCTAAGTATCCGCCTTGCATAACAAACATGTGACATTTCTTATCAGAGTCATGAGAAGGAAATCCTAGAATAATTTGGCGGCAGGCAAGATAATATAATCAGTGGCTGTGTATCAGTTCACCATCACCAGTTACAAGAGTTGATACTTGTTACAGACAGAAAGTCTAAGAATGTTTTGAAGGCATGAAGATACTATATGTAGTTGTTGTAAATCAATGTACAACACACATTCTACAATCTAATCACTTCTAGTACTAGGAAGGAGAGAAGCCCAGTGACCACCATGTGTGATGTACACGTGTTACATGTTTTGTCAGTGGGAAGAGAAATAGCCATCCAGAATGGAAATATGTCTGAGACACCTACATGTGCTAGGGATACAAAGAGGCATGCGGTCAGGGGACCTTTGACATTAGCTATAGCCTCGGCCAAGTCCACGGGTTGGCCAGGATTGTCCATTAACATCACATTCAGCAGCACCACCTATGCAAAAAATAGTAGCATATACTCAGGTTTTTATATCATTGAAATGTGTAATCTTGGCTGACATACCATGTACCCTCTAATACGTTATGACAGGCTGCACATCACTCACAACACACTCACTTTATTTGATGACAATGCTGTTCTGCCAAAAACGAAAGGAAAAAAACATGTGGCCTCCGTGCAAAGATGATTTCAGGAACCTATTGATACAGGGTATCCCAAGTATTTATTATTATTATTATTATTATTATTCATACCTTTTTATATAGCGCAACATGCCCGTGGGCTTCAGTGCGCCGGGAGAAGAGTAGGAATAGCAGAGTCAAGCCAGGGAACACCGACTAGCCACATATTAATCATTAGTGTTGAATAGAAACGTTTTCAGGGTCTTCTTAAAAGAAAGAAGATCTGTGCATGTTTTTAAGCTCAGCAGGTAGCACATTCGACAAGCGAGGGATTTGCTACATCCATTCATTAATTTTCTGACTATATGCATTTAAACCTATCGATATGCTATGTTTATGCGGTGCTGGGTTGTTTCTTTTAGAAAGCATTCCCACTTTTTAAAATAATTTACATTGTTAAAATATACGTTAGGACGTGTTATGGTAAATATCATGTAACATGCGTCTGCACTCTGTTCCGACTCTCAAAATGTTTCTTTTGTGATTGAACACATATAGGACAAGCTTCCGGCCTATGCAGTGTGAAGTTCCTCAGTGGTCAGTCCTGTTACTCATATTGTTTGACATCTACATTGAAACCCTGGGAGAGCTGGTGTGAGAGTCTACCCTCAAGATGAACCGCTATGCTAATGAGACTCAGATAGGCATTACGGTTACTTCCCTGTAAATATCCTCTTCTTGCTCGAAGGAAATTCCTTGGTGCTAAAGACGATTAGATGTCCTTTATTTTTTTAAACATAATACTTTAAAAGCTGAATTTCTTCTGGTTTCTTCCCTCTCCCTTTCTTCCCCAATTTTCAAAAGCTTCCCTCGTTCAGAATCAAGTCTACCCTTGTGTCCTCTGTAAATTAATTTTTCACTCTTGAGTGTAGCCTACATTTTAAGTTGAATATTTTTGGTTTAGCCCAAACCTGTTATTTCAGTTCACCCTTCTTAGACATATCAAAGTGTTTTTAACCCTCTCTGAATTTTGTGATCCTGTTTAGACACTTGTTCTGCCTCCCCTGAATTGCAGAATGCTATTTTCTGGAGCCTGCCAGCTTCATGCTCGGCTCCTTTGAAGTCAGTGCTTCATTCTTCTGCCTGTTTATACACTGTGAAAATATACTGACTGTTTCTTCAAACCACTAGCAGCTGATACAATATTGTTTCTACAAGGCACCAGAGCTTTGATCAATCTAATTGAGGATGGCAATTTTAATTATACACAAGAAATGTTAGTGCAATGTGATGTGCATGCATTACATGCAAGCATCCCACAGTGAGACACAATAGAGACATGTAGAGTATGTCTTGACAGAAGAATTTAACCTCACCAGGTACAGGCAGAATTTATAACTGACTATCCCAAAATATCACTGCAAAACATTTATTTTTTGTTTCAAAGGGGAATTTTATTTGCAAGTGAAAGGTACAGGCATGGGAACAGCCTTTCCCCCAAGCTTAGCAAACGTATATAGGTCTGTTTTTGGGGAAGACTATGGGCCTCATTACGAGTATGGCGGTAATGAAAAAAGGAAGGTGGAATGGCATTACCGGCATCGTTAACGGGTCCGGGCCATTATGAGCCGACAACCCGCCAATACCGCCACCGCCCATACCGTGCCCCTTCTTACCGGCATGTGTGCGTACACGCGCACCTTCGCAGCGGAAATACCGGGATGCCGCTAACAGGAGGACATCATAAGTTATGCGGGCATGCACATAGCGGCATCCCGAAGGCGGTAATTAGGGCCTGCACAACAGCGGCAATACAGGCATCGCAGACTACCCGTAAATAGCAACCTGCAGTGTAGGCAACTGCCACAGGTGCACACAATCACCACAGGTGGAGTCAATGGAGCCTGTCCCAGTACAAAAGGAGCACACCAACATATCACACCCCTTCCTACACCAAAATGATCCCACTAGCTGTTGCAATCATGAGGCCGGAGGACATGCCAGTACTGCTACAACAACAGCAACAACAATAACTACAACTACAACAGCAGGCAGCACAGAGGAGATGCAGGAGGAGAAGGAGGGTGAGACAGGCCCAGCAAGTTCCTCCAGTGCAGCCAGTGGTACCACGTAGGCAGCCACCAATCTCTCGCATCAGACCCAGTCCATTCAATCTAACCCCTGAGCAGATCCACACCCTGTACTGCTTGGACCGGGAAACCATCACCACGATAGTGGACATGATACACAACATCGTCAGCCTGATAGAAATCTGCACTGCCATCCCCCCTCTAGTGAAGGTGGTGTCTGTGCTCCACTTCCTGGCCACAGGCACCTACCAGCACACAGTGGGGCAGCTGCAAGGCATATCACAACCACTCTTTTCTCGCATGCTGACCCAAGTGCTTGATGCCCTCCTGAAGCATGCAAGCATCCACATTGCCCTACCACGGACTGGTCGGGAGCTCGCTGACACCAAAGTAGGCTTCCATGCACTGGCAGGCATGCCCAATTGCGTCAGTGCCCTCGACTGCACCCATATAGAATCGGTGGCCCCTCATGCCAATGAGGCGGTGTACCGCAATCGCAAGCAATACTACTCCATCAATGTGCAGATGGTATGTGACTCCAGAAAGATCATCACACATTGTTGCGCCCGATATCCCGGATCTACACATGATGCCATGGTGCTGCGTAACTCCACGCTACCCTGCTAAATGGAGCGGCATGCTGGACGACGTGCCTGGCTGCTTGGTAAATTGCCTGACTGGGCCATGGCAGTGTATTGGGGTTGTGAGGTGGGGGGGATGCATACTCCACCTGGGTGGGATTGGGGGGGGGTGAAAACTCCACCTGGGTGGGATTGGGGGGATGCATTTTCCAACTGGGTGGGATTGGGCGGTGAGTGGACAATGCACTTAGAGCTAAACACTGTTGTCCTCAACATCCCAACCTGAACATGACACATCAATGCCATACATAAGACCAATGCCGCATATCAATGACAACATGCCAGATGCACAAGCAGGCCACCATGGGTATGTCAAGCGATGCATGACTAAACATGATTACAACTGTGCCAATGCCGCTAATGTGATTAGGTACAGAGTAGCATACACTGAAATAATGGGTGGCAAGACATTGTTCCGCATCCACAGTAAATCTGCATCCGCATGCAATTGGACACCCTGCATCATCTGTATAGTGCAATCCACACTAGTAGACCATTGTGCAGTACATAATGCATCAAATGAACCTGTGTGCATACATCGAGGGACATGTGCATGTCAACACCAAATAGCTGCAGCCATGGTCACTAATCCTAAAGGTGTCAGCTTAGATATTGACTCACACATACCTCTTTGTGCTCCCATGCAGGTGATGGAGGCTATCCCTTGAAGACGTTGCTACTTACCCCTGTACGGAACCCGCAGAACAGGCACAAAGAGGAGTACAATCGGGTTTATACCAGTGCCCGTATTGTGATTGAGCAGACCTTTGGCCTGTTGATGGCACGGTTACGCTGCATAAGCAGGTCTGGTGGAGCACTCCTCTATGGGCCTGAGAAGGTGGCAAAGATCACCATGGTCTGTGTCATGCTGCACAACATGTGCATCTGGAGAAATGTACCACCGCCACCTGACATTGACATGCATGCACCGGGTGAGGATGATGAGGATGATGATGGAGGAGAAGCAGCACCCCTGGCAGTACGTGATGCACAAGATGGCCGTGCTGTACGCCAATCACTGATTGACAAATACTTCTGAACCACAGGGACGTTGATGGTTATGTGTCGGTACTACACTGAGCACTGGGACCATGTGGACATGGACACAGGGTATGTGGGGAGTTGGGCACCGTGCACTGTCATGAATAAAATGTACACACACGAAATGAACAATGTCCAGTCATAAAATGATTTTGAACACAACGGGTGTATTAAGAAAAATAACAATGTAGTGCTTCCTCCCTCAACCACTCACATGCCCTCCCCCCTCCCTCCAGAACAACCAAACACCCCATACCCCCCAAACACTCCATACCCCCAATGAACACCCCCATAATCCCCTCTACACCACCAACACCACCTCCCCCCTCACCCATTGTCATCCCACACACAATGTGGTTGGACTGGCTATTTGCAGGCTTTTTTGTGTAGGGAGCAGCATTTCTGTGTGCCTTGCACTGTACCTCGTCATCCGCACAGGGCTTGAGGGAGTCGAGCTTGCAGGTGTGGTTGATGGGGTGGAGATAGATGGATTTTGCACCGCCAGTGCAGATTGTTGGTGCTGCATGTGTTCCAGCATCCTGGTAACGACCTGTGTGATGGCCCCTAAACTATCACGTATAAGTATTTCACTTGAATTGATGGCCGCAATGGTTCCTGCATTCGCCTCCCGCATTTCACGGCTTGTGTGCTCACCCTCGGCCACATACTGGTGCACCAGTTCGATCATTGAGTCCTGCCGGGCCTCTACCCTTGACAGGCATGCCTCCATGTCAGTGGGGGCTGTGGAGGTGGAGGGTGCTGCAGCTGGGTGGGCCATTGCAGGGCTCGCCTCTGGGATGCTTGACAGATGCGGACTCCGCAGTTGTACCGCTGGTTCCTGCATGGGGCTGGACGGTGTGCCCTGTGTGGAGTGGTGGGGAGTCGATGGGGGGCTTGGTGTGTGGGGACATTCGACATGGATTGTGTCGTCAATGTACTCGTACTCCTCTGCTTGCACATCCTCATCGCTGAGGGGGGCTGTGGCTGCTGCCTCACCCACAGAACTGGTGGCAGCGGAATGCGTGCCATCAGCCTCGCCTCCAGCAATTGTTGCCAAATCAGTATTTGCACCCTCGTCCGCTGCTGTTATCTCCTCCTCAGCCGGCCTGGCCTGTACAGGTGCCCTGGGTTGCACTCTGGCCCTGGTGCTGTCCCGGAGGTGCACGGCCCAGTGCCCTGTGGTCTGCCCCAGGATGTTGATGCCCTTGGGGCAGGGCCCTGCCCTTCACCTTCTGCATCATTGCCTTTGGGGGAACAAGAGATGCAGGGCATCAGTGATGGAGTTACATGCAAGATGCATGAGTTGGTGCGGTACAGTATTTGATTTCTCATGCATTGCATTCTTATAGGTGTGTCACACAGGGTACTTTCAAGGGGGGGGGCATATTGGCATAAGCCGTGGCCTCTCCATTCGGTACTGATGTGTACCAGGTGGCATACCGTTGTATTGCGGTTTGTGTGATGTGTGACATGCGATTGGTCCCTGTGTGTTGGGTGTCTGTTGGTAATGGGATTGGCACACAGCATGCATTTCATTGTGCCAGTGTTTTTGCCCTTCATATGGACATGGATCTGTATATGTTTGTATGATGGGCCATGCATTGGTTTGGCTCACTTTCACATCTGTTGTACTATGTCATGGTTTGGCCTAATGAGGTTTGCGGGGTCACTCACCTCCATCTCCCGAAGTCGCCGCACCCGTCTCCATTTCGCCAAAGCCCTCTATGGATGTTACGCTCACCTGGACCCCACTGGGGTGTCGATCGGACCCGGACAGCTGCGGTCTCCGTCAACGTGATGCGTAGTGCAGAGATGACTGTCTGGACTGGCCCGCCTAGTCTTGTCTGCTGGACCCGAAGAAGTATTTTCCTTATGTTTGTAAAAGATGAGATCTCCATCCTGCGTGTCTTGCAGGGGCGCGTAGATACCAGTTACTTCACTGGTTTGAAGGCGTTGGGAGAGTTCCGGTAAGCATTGACTCTGAAATCCCAGGCGGGATTGGTAAGTATCAAGTTCAAAGAGTTCAATGTGCCCGATGTTCACTCTTGTCCCCTTCCTTCCTTAAGTTGCAACTGAGTTTGTGAGAAGAAGGTCTCGTAGCTGCTGCTGGCGTTCAGGTAAGAGTCTGTGTTACCCAACACTGTCCGGTAACTATTGCATGCGTTCACGTGTTGTTTTTCTCCCTCTTTACAGATGCGGCATATGAAGATATGGAGAATAATACCGCCGGTGGTAAATCAGGTAAGTCTATGGTGGTAAGAGGTATTTGTTGATTCCCTTGGCTCACCTTGTTATTCTGGTGCCCCTAGGTGCCGGAGTACGGCGAAGAAATGATGGAGACAGTGCCGGATCGAAAGATGCTGTGAGAACTGCTGAGTATGGCGCCGTGCTGGAACTGGCGAAGCGACGCGTGCAGGACTGATGTACTTTCCAGGCCGGGAGATGAAATGGATCCGGAATCAGGTGAGGAATTTGAAATAAGTTTGTTTTCTAACCTTGTCCTTTTCTTCCTCTTTATTCTAGGAGCTCCGGATTCGAGGCGGACGTGGCAGAAGACTGGATGCTGGCTGCAGGCATGCGGGCGTGGCAGAAGACTGGATGCTGGCTGCAGGCACGGCGAGAGTCACGCTGCTGGATGCAGAATAACACGAAGCATGTACTGCTGTTCGGGCGTGGTTTAAATAGCCTCCAAAGTAGTCCCAGGAAAGAAGTTCCCCAGGACCACACCCGAGTAAAAAATAGTCCCTGTAGTAAAACAGTCCCATCCAGGCCTCACGTTATCTTGGATTTATTTGCAGCATGGTCTGCATGAGGTAAATAAAGTCTATGAGCCTGGCGGCTATGGCGCCAGGACTGATTTTTATTATGAGCCTGGTGCCTACAGCTCCAGGACTGAACCCAGACAACCCCTAGCTGGGGCTGCTGGGGTTTTTGTAAATGTCTGGATGCCTGCTCCCGGGGCTGATGGGCTTGATCCGGATGCCCGGGGGTAGGCATCATGACAGCACTCCCCCCCAAGGCCCCTCCTAAAGTTGTTCTTCCCCTTGGCCCTGGTTTGTCTGGGAAGTTCTGATGGAATTTCTTCACCAACGGAGGTGCATGAACGTGGTCACTAGGCTCCCATGACCTTTCCTGTGGTCCGTAACCTTTCCAGTCGATTAAATAAAAAAGGCTTGATCCAGATGCCCGGGGGTAGACATCATGACAATGGACTCCGTTTGTATGGTGGTGCTGCAGGTCTCTTCCCAGCGCATCAATTTTACTGGTGAGTGGGCACCCCCGCCTGTAGCCATGGCCTCCCTGCGATTGGATGCCAGGATATTACAGACCTGGAGACGTAGGTCATCCCATCCTTTTTTACAGTCTTTGACCGTGCGGGGGGTGGTGCCAACCGCTGACACCTTACGCGCAACCTCCTCCCATATTTCTTTTTTTCTCAGTTGTACTTCCCTTTTGAGGTTGTTTGCGAAAACCTCATCTGCATGGGCTGCTAAAGTATCAGCCAGCATGTTTAGCTCCTCACCGGAGAAGCGCTTCTTGCGCAGGCAGGGGGTAGTTTTGCGAGTGGCCTTCATGTTGGATGGTATGGCCCTGCTCTGTACTCTGTAGCACTGCTGGAATGAGAGGAGTGCAATGGATTGTGTTTTTAAAGATGGCCGCCGGCGAATTTCCCGTTCCGACGCGATGACGTTACTTCCGGGTCCGGTATTACGAGCCTGGTAGTAGCATGATGTTATTACCGGGTCGTTATTAAGGGGTTGCTCCTTGGCGGAGGCGGTATCGGCAGGTCCCGTGATGGCACTATCAGGGGGTTGGAGAGCCTTTACCGGCATGGCGGTGCAGCCATTACCGGCATGGGGGTTCGCGCGTGCTCGCGCACACGTAATCAGCCGCTATTAGTGGCGTCAAGGGTGCATGGACACGCTATTACCTCCATGCCGGTAATGACTCCGTTTTTAGCGGGATTCTTGTAATGAGGCCCTATGTGGTCAATATTAAAACTCCATGTGCTGGTAAAGTACGTATGTGGAAGAGATACATTAATGCCATTTTCTATACTTGCAATTGGAACTATGAAGAGCTGTCTACCTTTCAGAGTTAGCTGAATGAATGAAACCACAATTTAAAATGCACAATGATTAGCAGATAAGAGGAATTATTCTTTTTCGATATTTACATAAAACATGAAAACAGGAAACTTTATACTAGACTTTTTTTGTAAATCACTGACATCATCTTCCTAAAGAAACGCAGTGCCGAACTTAGGCCAAAAGGAAGTCATTGAAACTGGAAATGCTCCTCTCTCACAGAGAAACAGAGATATCTCCTGTGTGGACTCCAGATCAGGATATGAATGTAGGCATCCTGAAGATCCACCACACTGAGCCAATCACCCATCTGCAGGGCCGACCGTATCTGGCCGGGCGTGATCATCTTGAATTTCTCTTGGGGTAGGAAAAGATTGAACTGGGAAAGGTCTAGGATGGTGCGCAGGCCAGCCTGGTTGGGTTTGGGCACCATAAAAAGCCGGGAGTAGAAGCCCTCCCCTCGCTCCCCAAGAGGAACGGGTTCCACAGCTCTGAGGACCTGCAGTTTCTGCACCTCGGCTTTTAGGGAGGGCAATCCCGACTGCTGGAAAGGAGGGTTGAAGGGTGGGGTAGGGGTAAGCGGAAGCCCGCCCGAGCGACTGACAAGACCCACCTGTCCTCGGTGATGGTCTGCCACGCCTCCCAATGAGACGCAATGCATCCTCCCACCAGGGTCTCGTGCGAGCGAGGAAAACCCTCATTTGGCAGGCTTTTTTTTTTTTTTATCAAACATTTTTTATTGATTTTACATGCATGCAATCACTTTGGGGAAAGGGGAAAGGGACAACAAAACAGTGGGGGGCCCATGGGGTCATCAAGCACAAAATAAGAGTTCTTGTGGGCAATTCCGCCCAAGTCTAGTGTTTCTAGGTAGGTTAGCACAGTCACCTGCAGGTCCACAGTCTCTGCTGTTCCTTAATTGTCTTACCAGGCCTCCTCCCACCTTTGCCATATTTTGCTTGCCTTCTGTGGGCACCCTCTCGCTGTGTACACTCTGTGCTCCACTGCTGCACATGCGTCCACATCCGTAACCCATTGTTCATAGCTTGGAGTCCGCTCTGATCCCCACAGTTGAGCAATGTTCCTTCTAAGTACAGCCATGGCTGTCGACCAGAGCAACTTTTCATATCGGGACAGGTCACTTTCGTCGAAGACGCCTAATAACAAGTGTTTTGGTTCCCTCGGAACCGGTTTGCCCATGACTCTCGACAATTTATCGCAGCATTTCCGCCAGAGCTGCCGTATGTTGTCACATTCCCATAGTATATGAAAAAAGGTCCCCTCTTCCCTCCTGCACCTCAGGCATCTCGGGTCTGGGGCTCTGCCCCACCGAAACAAGGCTACGCTTGGGTAGTATGTGCGGTGTAGGATTTTCAGTTGCACCAGTCTGAGCCTGGATGATATGGTCACTTCCCGGAGATACATCAGCGCCTCCACCCAGTCCTCTGGTTGTAGTATCCCTACATCCCTCTCCCATTTGGCCTTGAGGCTGGCTAGTTCCTGTGTGGCAAAGGATGTGATTGCATTGTACATAGTGGCAGTGATTTTGTGTTTGATTTGTTCCTGCACAATGTTGCGTTCCATCGGAGTGTATTCTGGCATGTCTGTCAGGTTTTGTAAATTGGCTTGCAGTGCATGTTTCATTTGGGTGTAGTGGTATACTTCCGTGTGCGGAAGGTAAAGGTCAGTCTGTAATACCTCAAACGGGACTATCCTGTTTTCCGTATTATATCTCCGATCCTTGCTACCCCATGCTGGTTCCAGGCAGGCCATTTAGGCAGTTTGCTGGTCACTGGGAGGAATCTGTTGTTCCAGAGGGGTTGTGCCGGTGTTAGTTTCTGGTCTCACCCCTTGAACTGGTGTGTTTCTGCCCAGATTCTGGTGATTTGCGTTGACATCGAGGGGGGTGTCGCATTGTCCAGGCTACGATATAGACGTTCCAGGGGGGATATCGTGCTATCAGCATTGATACCTCTAGTATGTGGCATAGTTGTGTCCCCGTGGAGCATGTCATTTACTACCGCCATCTGGCCCGCCCAATAGTATGTTTGTAATCTAGGCAGTCCTATAACCCCTTCTCAGACAGACCTTTGCAGTGTGGAAAGCGCTATCCGTGGGTGACCCCCGCACCATAATAATTTCCGGATTGTACGATCAATTTTAAGAAATTCATCCTTTGGGATGTGGTGTGGTGCGTTTTGCAGGATGTACAGAAATCTGGGGAGGGCGATCATTTTGAACAGAGCCGCTCTGCCCAGCAGCGTCAATGGTAGGGAGATCCAGTGGCGGGTATATTCTGCGAACCTAGTAGCAATGGGATGTAGGTTGTTGGGTATATAATCTGTGAGGCTTTTTGTAATTTGTACCCCGATGTATTTGAATTGCTCAGGTACAATGCGAAAAGGACAGTTTGTTGGTGTCAGGGCTGTTGCGTGCCATACGGGAAATAGCGTTGATTTGGACCAGTTGACGCTAAGCCCACAGAAGGCCTCGTACTTTTTAAGCAAGTGTGTAACTTTGTGACAGGAGTTGGCCGGGTCTTTCAGATAAATTAGCAGGTCATCCGCATAGAGCAGACCCTGTCCTCCCAATTGTCTGACCATTGAAAACCTTCCCAAAGTGGAGTATTTCTCAGGGGTATGGCCAGACGTTCTATAGCAATAGCAAAGAGCATGGCGGACAGAGGGCAGCCCTGCCGCGTGCCTCTGCCCAGCGGAAAGGGATCTTATTGCCAGCCATTTACTTTGGTTTTAGCCCGGGGACCTGCTGTAGAGTAATTGCACCCAGCTCATAAAGTTTTGGCCGAGTCCCATGTGGGCCATTATTTCCCAGATGGCCTCCCAGCGTACCGAGTCAAAGGCTTTTTCGAAGTCGACTGCCAATAAAGCTTGGGGATCCCGGAGCTTGTCTGCCCTTTCTAGGGCTGAGTGTAGCCTATATATGTTCATACGGGTTGACCTCTGGGGCATGAAGCCGCATTGATCCGGGTGGACCGGTGCAGGGATGACCTGTTGTAGTCGGTCTGCCAGCACCTTGGCTAATATTTTGGTTTCACTGTTTATAAGTGAGATAGGCCTGTATGAACTACAGCGATCAGGAGGCTTGTCTGCCTTGGGTACTACTATTATTGTGGCTTCTCTTAAGTCCGGGGACAGGATGCCCTGGTTCTTTGCATGTTGATGCATGCACAATAGGTGTGGGGCAATCACATTCATTCCCACCTTGCGCCACAGCTCCACCGGGAAGCCGTTGGGGCCCGGGGCCTTGCCGGATTGGAGTCCAGCCATGGCGCACAGTATCTCCTCCTCAGTAATGTCCCTCTCCAGGAGGTCACGTTGTGCTATAGTCAATGTGGGATGGGTGACATCCTCCAAAATCGAGGTGTCTATGGTGGCGCTGGGTGATTTATACAGTTCGGCATAGTAGGTGGCAAAACCCCCCGCTATGTCTTGGTCTGACACCAGTGGATTTGGTGCCCCTGTTTCCAGCTTCCTGACTTGGCTGTGGCCCTGTTCTCTGCGCTCTAGCCATGCGAGCATTTTGCTGGCTTTGTCCCCCGTTTCATATATCCTCGCCCTCATCGTACTATGCGCCTGCCACGCATTATCTAGAGCTACGTTCTGCAGGCGTTTTTGTGCTAACAGTAGGGCGCGATTTGTGTTGGGAGTGTCTTGGGCTATGTGTGCCTCTTCTGCCTGTTCTACCTGCTGTTCTATCTCTTGTATCTTGAGGAGATGTCTTTTTTTGTGTGCGTTAGTCCATGAGATGACCTCCCCTCTGAGTACTGCTTTATATGCCTCCCACAGCACCTTAGGGTCTGATGCAGATGGTGCATTTAGCCCAAAGTATGTTTTGGTCATTTCCTCAAGCTTATCCACCAGGTCCGGGATGCCTAAATAGTAGTTGTTGAGGCGCCAGCAAGGAGGGGGGGTTGGCCTGGATGTGTTGTGGGCCAGTGTCATCGGGGAGTGATCAGAGATTCCTCTGGGAAGTAGGTGGGCCTCGTGTGCCTTGTGTACGTCAATTGAGGGGATAAAGAAATAGTCTAGTCTAGACAGCGAGGCATGTGCCCCAGAGTGATAGGAGTGTTCTCTGTCATTGGGGTGGAGGTCCCTCCAAGCATCCCGTATACCCTGGGGCGTTTGTAAATGTGGCGAGCTTGGTGGGCATGCTGGGGTTCTTACCACATAGGTGTGAGCGATCTAGTGCTGTGTCCATGACTTCATTAAAGTCTCCTCCTATAACCATAATGCTGGACATGTCTTCAGCGACTAGTGGGGAGATGTCGGTGAGTAGTGGCGATAATAGGGTGGGTGGTGCATACATTGCCAGTAATGCGATAGACTGTTCCCAAAGTGTACCCGTCGCGTATACATATCTACCGCCCGTGTCTTGGGTGACGGCATTGAGGTGGAAAGGAAGCCTCTTATGGACTAGTATCAGTACCCTTCGGGAGCCCATTGAGAAGCCGACATGCAATGCAAGCCTGTAATTGGTCCGTCTAAATAGGGTGCAGTTAGTACCGGCCAGGTGGGTTTCAGTCAGAAAGATTATGGTCCTCATTACGACCCTGGCAGTACGGAGTGAACAGTGCCGTAAAAAGTGCCGGCGCCGTTCACTCCGTACCGCCGCATTACGAGGTCCCCTCGTGGGACCCAGGAAACAACGCCTGGGAAAACCAGGCGTGCTTACCGGGTCCCGCGAGGGGAAGAGGGAGCAAACAACGGGCCATCTAGTAATGGCCCGTTGTTTGCTCCCTCTCCCATTCCCATTCAGCCCTATGGGGGCTGAAATGGGAATGGGGAAGGACCGTGTCCGGGTCCTAGGAGGGAGGAATTACCGGGCCTTCCGAACTCGGAATGGCCCGGTAAGTCCTCATTCCGAGGACCCGGACCCCGACGTGATTTTGGTGGCAGCCATGCCGCCAATAGCGGCATGGTTACCGCCGAACTCGTAATGAGGGCCAATGGGCCTCATTACACGGTAGGTGCTAAACCATGGTGCTACTAGCACCATGGTTCATGCCGGTAATTTACCGATTCCGCCATGGCGGAATGGGGAATTACCACCCCATTCCAAGGTTGGCGGGGCGGTAATTCCCCATGCCGCCATGGCCCCTCCCCATTCCCATTTTTGCCCCATAGGGCATAATGGGACTGGGGAAGGCGCTAATTACGGTACCGCAAATTGCGGTACCGTAATTAGCACCAAGGTCCCTTTGCGGGTCCCTACTTTAACGGCTGGTCTACACCAGCCGTTAAGGTTGGGTCCCGCAAAGGGACCTCGTAGTAAGGCGGTAAGGGTTAACGGTCACCGGTAGCATTACCGGTGACCGTTAACCCTTACCGCCTTCTGTGTAATGAGGCCCTATATCCGGGACGTGCCTGTTTAGGTATTGCGTGACAAGTCGACGTTTGATTGCGTTGCCAAGGCCATTAACATTCCATGTCATGAATTTAAGGGTCCTGGAGGAACTAGGGAGAGGGCTACAAGTTGTCACGATTGCTTATGGGGTGGAGAGTGTGTGGTGGGGGAGGTGGCCTGGCAGGTGTCACTATGTTTTGTTTAGGTGCTATTGCGCTCATGTCTGTCTTTGATGTGTACTGTGCTTGATGAAACCGTTTCTTAACTAAACTATACAAACCCTTAACCCCCCATCCTATACTCCTCCCAACCAGAAGCATCGGTCGCCCGAACATCAAAGCAATCAGCTGTCAACTGGACAGCTTACATGTACTAAAATAAACAGTGGCACAGGTAGTTACCCCTACTGCACGTGGTTAGGGGGAGTGCCACCTTTCGTGCTGCAAGAAAGAGGGAAGCACGGCCCGCACAGAGCGAACGGGTGGAGAGGGGAGGTAGAGAAGAAAAAGGTGGGGTGGCCTCTGCGCAACCGCATCGTGTAAACATGTCATGCTCTGTATGAGGTGTCAGGGTTCTTCTGCAGGACATTATGTAATGTTGTTTTCTACTCACTGCACAGTCGAGACTTTGCTTGGGATGTTGGTGTGGGTCAGCCGCCCATGTCTTCTGGTGGGTCTTGTGCTGGTGGCCGCGGTGGGGCCATTCGCTGGTCGGCCAGTGGCCCAGGGTTTCTGCCCCTGTTGTTCCGAAGTGTCGCCCAGTCCCCGTCTATATGTTGCTCGGCCCAGCGCCATGCTTCTTTGGGGTCATTGAAGTGGACTGTTGTACCCCTATGGTAGATTTTGAGCTGGGCGGGTGAGAGCAGACCTATTTTACTCCCAATGTTTGAAGTTGTCTTTTCAGTTGGTCAAAAGATTGTCTAGCTTTTTGTACTTCTCGCGTATAGTCTGGAAAGAAGGCGATTTTGAAACCGTTGAAGGTGATCGTGCCCTTAGCCCGAGCCCGCTGTAGCAATGCATCACGGTCTCTATAGTTCAGAAATCTCGCTATTACGGTTCGTGGGGGAGTTCCTGGCACTGGCCTTCCTGTGGGCATGCGGTGTGCTCTTTCAATGGAAAAGAACTTAGAAAAGGAGTCTGGTTCAAACAGATCTGTGAGCCATTGTTCAAGAAAGAGTTCCATGCAAGGGCCTTCTGTTTTCTCGGATATACCGAGTATGCGGACGTTGTTGCACCTGGATCTCCCTTCTCCTTCCTCAATTGTGTCTTCCAAGGATTTGAGTTTGGCTGTGAGTCCCTGCAGCTGTCGTTGCACATTTGTTAGGTTGTCCTCTGCGTTTGAGATGCGTTGTTCGGCCTCTCCGGTGCGTGCTGACAATTTTTGTAAGTCGTGCCTGAGGAGGGATACATCTAGGCTTATCCCATCCATCTTTTGCTCCATTGAGGTGCGGGAGTCCGCTATCGCGGCCATGATGTCCTTTAAGGAGAGCATTTGTTCTGGCTCCATTTCCATCTTTTCCACTGGTTGCAACTCCTGGGATTGTGTCTGGGGTATAGTGTATTGGTCTATTCTGTTTTGTATTGCGGGTTTCTTTAGTCTGTCTTTGCCCATATTCACTGCCAGGACTCCTCGTTGAACAGGAGCGTTTCTGGTGTATGGCTCGCTGATCCTGCTGTTTGTAGGCTGTGTGGTTTAGTCTCGGGTCCCCTGGCGCTTGATGCGTTGCTTTCTCTCTGAGCTACTGGCAGTATACCTGTTCTTCAGGAGGATGCACTGTGGTCATGCCCTACCGGCGGGGAGGAAGAAAGGGGGCGGGAGCCGGCTAGGTCGTGATCTGTTTCACCGGCCACAAAGGTGAGGTTGCGCCGTTACACCCTTTTGCCCTCGGTCCTTAACAATGCTGCTGTGCCGTCTTGGCGGGTATACAGGGCTGTATTTAGGATAGTGGGTCTCTCCTGAGGCCCACTGTTTTGCCCTCGCCCGCTCCCCGACCTCTTTAGGGCCTGGGCTGGTGGAAATTCCGGGACTGGGTTATGCCTGCGCTTTTGTTTCCTGGTTCGTGAGTCTCCTGCCCTTCAACGTGGCTCTGCCGGGTTAGCCGTCTGTTACTCACTGTAGTGTGAGTGCTGTTGTCACCCAGGCGGTCTTGTGCCTATTATGATGGTCTTGGGTGGAGGTGTATGCCCCGGATGTGCTGGGGGGGGTTGCGTGGTGCCTCCCTGGTCGGCTCTTGGTTGTGGGGGGGGGGGCCCAGTCTCCGGACGTAATATGGGCCTTTGCTGCACTACCCCAGTCACCGCGTCAGGCAGTGTTCACCTTTGTTGGTTGGAGGGCTGCGCAGCTGGATTCCCGTCCCCGGGTGTGCTAATTATGGGTAAACAGGAGCTTGTTGGCTCTGCGCGTAATACGCGACGCAGGCCTCACAGCCCTCTCCCTCTCAGTGATATGTAGGCTGGTGGGAGGGGGGTGCTGCGCAGTCTCTGGGGGGGACTTACCGGGCAGGCAGCGTGGTCTCGATCCCCCCTCCTCGCCGCTCCGCCTTCTATCCTTGTCTTGTTTGGACCGCTACTTTCTGCGGAGCCACAGCAGGGTGGGGGCAGTGCAGGCACCGCGATGTCGGGTCGCACCCAGCCCACTCCTGCATGGCACCTCCCGGGCTCGGCTCTCCCCTTAGAGGCGCCTGCCCTGAGGTCCACCAATCCAGTCTCTCAGGCAGTGGTCGATACAGGTCCGTGGGAGGGGCACACACCGCTCAGCTGGTGTTTCCTGCCTTCGGTTAGGGGCTTCTCTCTCTCTGGCCACCTGGATCAGACGTAGGGCAGCGGTCCCTCCTCACAGTAGATGTCGAGCCTCTCCGCTGCACCGCACCGCTCACTGTGTTCTGCCTGCGAGTCGGGCGGCCATTTTGGGGACGCTTGAAGCAAACTTCGCGCTAACCTTCACACAGTCCCAGTTTGTCACCAGCTGAACGATTCTCGCCGTTCTGCGGTCAGAAACACGCCGCAGGATGTCGGTAACCCGCGAGGGGTATTGTAGACTCTGCAGAGATTAGAATTCAGGAGATTTTGCCAGGATATGGGCTGCGGTCGCGGGAGCAATAGAGACTTACGTCTGTCTCATCGTGTTGCTGTCCACGCCCCCCCATTTGGCAGGCTTTTTAGAGGTGTTACTACCTGAACCTGAGGAGGAGGCTGAGGAGCGGAGAAAAACCGAGTCCGTTGCTGCCTCCGGCGGTTATTGCCCGAAGGAGTATCCACTCTGCAGGATTTCCGGTCTAGGAAGCCCCTGAAACCAGAGGAGGGCCCGCTCTGCGACAACGGTCTCTGGGTCCTGAAAGGGGTTTTAACCAGGACTGACAAGGACTGTCTGGGTGCTGTCCTTTGTTTTGGTGAGCTCCACATCTGTTGTGGAATGAAAAAGCTCCTTACGGTCAAACGGCAGGTCAAACACCTTGTCCAGTACCTCCTTCTAGAACATGGTGGCATGCAACCACGCCTGTCAAGAGGTGTCAAAACCCAGCATAAGGCCCCGAGCCGACGTGTCAACGTGAAGAGCCGCGGCCTCCAGCAGATCCTGGGCCAAGACTCTGGCATCAGATAAACCCACCTTAAAGTCTTCCAGCTTCTCGACCGGAATGAACTCCTCGAACTCCGACAGACCTTTCCACATCTTCATGTTCGCCCCCGCTAACACCAGTTCCGCGTTGGCCTGCCGGAGCTGCAAGGCCGAATTAGCAAAAATCTTCCTCCCAAGGGAGTCCAGGAGTTTCCTGAAAATGCAAAGGAGGAGTACGTCGAAACACCTCCTCCCACCGCTCCAACCGACGTTGAAGTGCCCGGACCGAAAGGGAGTCACAATAAAAACAGGAGTCCAAACGGTGATCCGGACCCAAACACTCTAGACAAAGAGGATGGGGATCCGCCCTCGCGAAGCGTCGGTGACACGATGAACAATCTGGAAAGTCTAGTTTGAACGACATAGACAGACTAGTAAACGATCGCTAGCGAGAGCCCGAGAGGAGGAAAAATAGGGAAGAAGATCTTCCGAGGATGCAAGTGCATCCAGTCCCGAACAAGCGGAGAAAAGGACTCATGGGCAATGAGCAGGGCGGAGCCAAGATGGACGGGGTTACGGGTGCGTGCCGGGCCCCGCGTAGAAAGAGAGGAGGGACTAAAACGTTTTTTTTAAAACATTTTTGGATGCTTTTAAAAAGCGCTCCGGTCCCGTCCCACAGGACGGAGGGATGTCCCATAAGTATGGAGGAAAGGGGACGGGACGTAGGAGTAATGTAGAAACTAACTGCACGCCTTGGATCAAGCCTGTGTAACCTCTCCTCTTCTTTTTCAGGATGAGGAGGATAAAATGAAGGTAGAATTATGTTCTGAGTTAAATGAAACTCAGACACAATCTTAGGTAAGAAGGTAGGTTTAACCTTAAGGACCACTCTGTCCTTGTAGAAGTCTGCATGAGTAGGCTTGCAGGACAAGTCCTGAAGTTCACTCACCCTTCGGACTGATGTGGTGGCCACTAAAAGGATGGTCTTTAAAGTTAATAACCTTAAAGGACAGGAATGGATAGGCTCAAAAGGAGCACCCATTAGAAATGTCAACACCAAGTTGAGGTCCCAAACTAAGACTTGAACAGGGACCGGAGGAAATGCATATGTCAGTTCTTTTAAAAATTGTATAACTAGTGGGATCTTGAAGAAAGATGCCTCTTCAGAGGAGTGCTTAAAAATAGAAAGTGCTGCCAGATACCCCTTAGTTGTACCAACCTGTAGCCCCAGATTGGTCAGGTGTAATTAGAATGATAACACCATAGGTGTATTGCATGTAAAAGTATCCACATTCTTATCCCTGCACCAGCTACAGAATTTGTTCCAACAGCAGTGGTACAAGGACTTTGTTGCTGGCCTTCTGTCCGGAAGCAAAATATTAATTACTTCATCTGGGAGGTCCCAATCCTTGTATCTCAACCTCTCAGAAACCAATGCGTGAAGGTTGAATGTCTTGACCTCTGGATGGAGAACCCGACCCTCCTGTCTCTCTCTCTCTCTATTGAGAGAGAAGGTCCTCTCTTTGTGGAAGACGTATTGGACGGCAGATGGACATGGCCAGAAGGTCTGTGGACTACATCCTCCTGGCCCAATCCGGAGCAATTAGGTTAATGGATTTCCTGAACCATCTCAACCTCCGGATGACTTGAGGAATGATGGGGATTGGAGAAAACACGTAGAGGAGTGTAAACTCCAGGTCCTCTATGAACGCGTCCCTTAGGGCACCTCTCACTTCCGGTTGGCACTGGTCGCTGACATTTCCACTTGAGGGGTTCCTCAAAGGGTGAAGATCTCTTGAAGGACTTCCTGAGCTAGTTCCCACTCATGGGAGACTGTGCTCTACCTGCTCATAGCGTCTGCCGCCATATTCTCCACTCCGGGTAGGTGAACTGCCGATAGAGAGATTCCTTCTTGAATTGCCCAGAACCAGAGCTGCATTGCCTCTCTGCACAGTGGTAGTGACCCTACGTCTCCTCTTTTGTTGAGGTAGTATGTGGCCACTGTGTTGTCCATCATTATCAGGACAGTCTTCCCCCGCACAGAGGGCAGAAAGGCCTTCAGTGCAAGTCTGATTGCCCTGAGCTCCAAAAGGCTGATATGTAGTTTGGACTCCGATGGAGACCAACGACAGCTGATTGTCAGATCGTCGGCATGTGCACCCCACCCTCTGTGAGAGGCGTCTCTTACTATCGTTACCTCGGGCCATGGCTGCCAAAAAGATTCTCCCTTCAGAATTTTGTCCTCGCAGGGCCACCACAGGAGATCCTGTGCAATCCTGCTTGGAACCTGAAGGAGATCTGACATCCTGCCTGAGAATAATTGAGACTGAGTCCTGAGAGCCCATTGGAGAGATCTTCTCAGGTGTGCCTCTGGCACCAGAACAATGCAGGATGCCCGGAGGCCAAGCAACCTCAGAAAGTCGAAGGCCGGGAGACGCTGGGCACTTTGGAATTTGTTGACCATTTGCAGAATGTCTTGAGCCCTCTGGTGGTGAGGCCTTTCCCAGGAATGCATCCATGATTTGGAGCTTTTGAGATGGTATCATGTGGGACTTCTAGAAGTTGAGGGAGAGGCCCAGTCTGTGAAGGGAGTGACAGGTGGAGCTAAGATTCTCCAGAGCCTTTTTGGGGGAACTGGCCCTGATCGTCCAGGTGGGGATAGATGTTAATCCACCGTCTCCTGATTTCCGCTGCCACCACCGCCATGAACTTGGTGAAAACCCTTGGGGCGGAGGTCAGCTCAAATGGCAGAATTCAAAACTGATAATGAGAACTGCCAACGGCGAACTTCAGGTACTGTCTGTGCTTGTGATGGGTTGGCACATGAAAGTAAGCATTCTGAAGGTCCAATGATACTATTCTGTCCTGAAGCTGGTGGGCCTGAAGGATCTGAGAAAGGGTAACCATTTTGAACTTGTCCTTCCTAAGGAATTTGTGTAAGTCTCTTCAATGCTCTGTCCTTTTTTGGAATTAAGCAGTATGGGGCGTACCAACCCTCTTATCAGCTTCCTCACTCTCTAAAGACGTTCTTTCAACTCTACAAACAAATAACTTGTCCTGTGCAGGCTCTTTAAAGCGGCCAGGAGGTAAATTGCAAAATATGCCTTAAAAAAAAACTGGCTAAATTAACAGCCCAACAACATACTGCAAAGAGCAATAATTTAGCACAGAAACAACAACAAAAACTTTTACCGGCGGGGTGGTGCGAGTCTATGTCCGGACCTTCCTCGACTGGGGAGGCTATCACTAAAAAGAAGCAAACGGAGGACATTGGCGCTCTTGAGTCGGAGTCCGGCTGTAACAAAAGGGGAGCCGCGGCGCCCTGGCCCCAGAATCTGATGGTGGACGGCGCGGGGGGGCCACCCCTCGAAGGAGGGGTGGCCACCCGTGTCGAATGCCGGGAGGAGCTGGGGACGGGCTTCACATGTGCCGACTCACCAACTGAGGGTAATTACGGCCATATGCGGAGCTGCAGAGAAGCATCACTACGGCAGCATTCTGACGAAGTCGGCTGTATGGGAGAATCCAGCGGTGCTGTGCAGCCCTGGTCCCGGCCCCTGCACCTGGTGGAAGACGCGGAGGAACCATCCCTCGAAGGAGGGGAGGCCACCTGGGTCAGAAACCAGGGGGACTGCGGCCGGCCACCGCATGCTCCGCTGTACCCCGGGAAGTCCTTCACTCACCAACAGAAGAGCGGAGCAGCGAGGGCTGGCTTCCATCTCAGCATTCTCCTCAGCAAACCAGAGATTCCGGGGCGGAGAGCTCCTTTAACTCGACGACTCCTGGCTCAGCCGTACCACAGCGTCATCTGGTGGCCACAGATGCGATTGCATTGAATCCTTTTGCAAACACAATAAAGGCTCAAATACATAATATCTCGACTTTGTCATCGGCCGAAAGTGCCGAAATGGAACAACTTGAAAAAAATAAAACACTTGCTCTTGAGGGGGATCCTAAGAATGCGGGATATCCTGGTGAACTTATTACAACACCTCCCGCACCATCTATTCCCCCCTTGGGCCCCTTGCACGTCGAGAGCACTGAATCTGAGCTCGCCAAGACTAGAGATCTGAGAGAGGGCACCAAACAAGGGGCACATAATCGACATCCACATGGAATTCCATTTAGGCTGCTCACAAAAAAAAACTTTGATCTCCCTATGTCTAACAAGCGAACAGCAGCAAAAAAGCCCTCAAGATCCAGCAGTTCGGCAACTCCATCGGCGAGTTCGCGCCTTGCCTTTGGAAAACGCTTTTCCAAAGGCAAGCAAAAAAGAAACTCTACCAATCAGGGCTTGGGGAAATTTCAGACGCAGACTTGCTAGAAGCACTTCTTGAACCTCTACTCATTGCCTTATATGGCTCCCAGAAGACCATTCCTGGTAGTGGGATCCAAGCACTGACACCAGAACAAAAAGAGCAAGCTAAAGACATTTGCAATCCCGAGCCAGCATTTTTACCAATTATTGTGGAAATACAGGAAAACCGGCCAGAGGAAAATCTAACCTTACCAGCTGTGTCAACGCACAACAAGTCTTACAGGGAAGACCCAAACTCTCTGGAGCTCGATCAGATAATCCAACCTCTACTGGGAAGTTCGAAATCTAATCCCCAGTTAGACTGTATAGGCCCGTTAACCGCCTTACCAGTGTCATTTGAAAAAAATAGCCCGTTAATTGCCCTACCAGTGCCATCGGAAACAAACAGCTTGGGCTTATATGACAACGATAATCCATTGCCTCAAAATTTCGAGAAAAGGAACCTGGCGAACAAGCCCATTGACCTAGCAGTCCTCCTTCCTATTGAGGCACAGGGGGGAAATGGAAATAAGGAGGCTGTGCCAGACCCCCGCGAGGGTTCCCTTCCGAAGTTCCCCACCCTTCAAAACAAATCCAGAGAACTGCCGCGGTTATGGCCGCCTTCATCACCAGTGAGCTCTTCAACTAATAGAAGATCAAGTAAGTCATCCTACAGCATCCCAAAGGAGACTCCATTGGAAAAAGCAGACTTCATGTACATTATGTCTGCCGTAACAATCACACTTGCACCATTCTGTTAGCTATATGAGGCAATCAACGATTCCTTGAAAGATCATACATCTATCTTCGCGATGCTGAACTCTAAGCTCATTTACCTAGAAGGTTATATCAACGCCCTGGAGAGAAGGAAAAACGATTCAGCTGGCATCTCCCATCTCCACCAATCTGAGTTTATGGAATCTTCAACATTCCCAAGAAAAAACAACAAAGATAGACCAAGGATGGACGCAAGCTCTCAAACAACAGTACAAGACACTCTGTGGCGTGAGGCCACTTACATGGACTGTGGGACAAGGCCGAAATCTGGTTCCAGCAATTTGCCAGGCCGTCACAGCTCATCGCCAGTTAGACCAGACTTGACAATCAATAAGATGGGAGACAATGAAGTGATGTGTCCAGATGACACTCTCCCACACAAAGATCAGCCAAGAACGAAACTAATCCAGGGAGTAAGCCAAAAACCATCGGGCTCAGGGGTGACCATTGACGCAAATTTAGGCAAAAGATCTAAACAACAACTTCCTAGCTCCCAAGTATTCCTAAAAACGGCACCTCTGTTTAAGCCAATCCCTGTGACTCAGCAACCAGAACTCCGTCAGAAGGAAACTCAACCAAAGAACAATCAAAACCTGGGAGGGAAGAAATCAGTTCCAGCAAATGTCTTAAATACTGATAATCCATCAGAAGCTCTTTCTCAGTCACCAAAAACAGTAGATGATTTTCTCACTCACAATGACTTGATGGATTTAACCCAACATCTTGATGTCAGTGTAGATAGCAAACAGAAAGGCGCAAATTTTCATCTTCCCGAGCAGTCACCCAGCCACCAGACAGTTATTAGGGATCTTTCAGGCTTCACCTCACTTGATAACCGCTTCAAATCTCTACGAAGTAATAATTGGGACCACACCACCAAGCCCTCTGACAAGCGTATGGAACAAAACCCTCATTCGGACTTACCTCCTTGTCGGCCACAGGCGAAATACAGCTCGAGAGTCCATATTCAAACAAAAGCTGACTCATCAGACAAGACTAAGGACTCTATCCATCCGCAGCAGAGAAAGGGATTCCAGGATCACAATCAACAAGAGAGAGCGACCTATAATCCTCATCACCAGAAGAAGCAGTACCAAGACACTCACAGCCATAAGTTGAACCCCTCTATTAAAATACGACAACGATCTGGCAACCAAAAGTACTTGGTCTTAAATAGACGCACTGTGATGAAGTTGCTACACAGTATTTCCACCTTAAGGAATCTAAAATCAGAAGATCTCAAAACGGTGGAACCTTTTCATGAGGGTTACAAGGCCTCTTGTTTGCTCTACATTTCATCAGTCAGTGTGACCACTCTGTTGTCAGCCGCAGCGGAGGTACTATACAAACAAGGGTTTGAACTAACTCTACTTAGGCCATTTAAAACAGACAATGAGAAGATAAAGGACAGTACAACGGAGGATAGACCTACAAATGAAAAACACCTGCACACTAGCTCAAGCGCCGATCTGGCAAGGAACTCATCAGTAACCCTCCGGTCAGACATGGCTCAATCGTCACTTCAGGGGCAAGATATCTCCCCTCGTAAACCACTTGATATAAAGGCGAGCACACTACTAGAGGAGAACCAAAAGAGGACGCAGGCCAAACCAAATTTCAACTCTTCTACATGGGCTTGGTTACCTAAAGCTCTGTCTACACGTCTTCACAAATAGCCACCAGTTCTCACCAAAACTGATAAAGAACAACAATCACTCTCTCTGGCGAGCTGGAACACAAGAGGGTTCTTACACTTAACAACACCCGGTGACATCAACCTAGGGGAATATGATATTCTATGTCTCCAAGAGGTCTGGTTAAAATCTAAACCAACATTGGATGGTTTCGAGATCGCTTTCTCAGAAGCATTAGCAGGAAACAAAGGAAGGCCCTCTTCAGGACTAATTATTGCAGTCCGGATGGGCGTGGGACTAGAGGTAACTCAAATAATCCTGAAGTCCCCCTACTTTATTGCGGTTCTCATCTCTTGGCTGCGAAAGGAGTCCGCGGAAGACCAGCACACGGGCACCTTCTTGCTGGTGCTGTCCATTTATTGGAACCACAAAGCGATTCACCAGACCTCTTTGTTTGACATAGTTACGTCTACACTAGATTCGGTATACTTGGAGTTCGGGGCATGTGAGGTCATTGTATGCGGAGATCTAAACATCAAATGCCCAACGGCTGGCTCTGTCACCACAGGTCCCTCACAGAGCATTCCTGTAAACAAGGTACAGCTTGCCATAATCTGATGATGGCCAGACAACTTTTAAACACCGCATCAGTACTTCCTGATTCCAGCATTCTACCTTCATGGAAGCGAGGCATGGCCCATTCAACAATAGATTACATCTTTGCTTCTGAATTTCTTCTAGCTCGGCTGACAGAATTCAGTTTTCATCAGTCAAACCAAAGCGACCACAATCTTCTGGCCATCAAATGGGCCTCTATAAAACCAGTATCAGCCCATTACTCTGGAAGAATTGATCCGGAAGGTAAAGGCAACCGGGTTACGGTCACACGGGCAAACATTCGAGCAATCACCTCTTTATTTGGAAGCTGGCAGTCTGTTTCGGAGGTTGATTACAGACCACTTCTGGATCCCTACAGACCCATGATGAAAAGCTTGAAGGGGAAAAACTCAAAGCAAACATCCCATGCACACAATTTCGACGTCCTCCTGGTGGCACACCGAAACATACTCCGGAGAGCGAAAAGGACGGCTGCAAGAAACAACACGCCCTCCAATAGAGCCCACGTAATCGAAACATCAAGAGCCTATAAAAGCTGGCTATGGTGCTATCGTCTAACAATTTATCAACAGGACTCCGAAGCTATGTTGGAACAAATCCAAAAATCCAATTCTAGAGAGTTTTGGAGTCTGGTCAATCCACGGGCTAAAGAAGCAACTTCAATGATGCTGAATAGCATCTCGGAAGCAACATAGATTGGGTTCTACTCAACATTGTTCAGATCTCCGGACCTTACTGAGGGACCTTTATCACCGCAGGCGACAGTACCTTGGGTTGATCTCTCTGATAAAACCGAAATCCTGGATAAAATATCCAAGTTAAAGAACTCAAGGGCACCAGGGCCCGATGGTCTGTCTAACGAGAATTTGAAATCTGCCCCAGAAGAATGGTCAAATCTGCTGAGTCTAATTTTTCATAAATGTACAATTTTCAACACAATCCCGCCTTCGTGGACCTCAGCGGTCATCATCCCCATATTCAAAAAAGGAAGGAAGGATGACCCTAGGAATTTTCGCCCAGTGGCTCTCCTCGACGTCATAGGGAAGGTCTATGGGTCCCTTTTGTTGGATCACTTCAATCAATGGGCAAAAAGTGCACCCTGCAACGACCCTCTTCAATCTGGGTTTAAAAAGGGAGTAGGAACTAGTATTAACATCTTCATTCTTAGTCTACTAAAAGCAAAAGCCTGTGAAACAAATCGGAACCTATATCTGGCATTCATAGACCTTACCCAGGCCTTTGACTTAGTCAATCGTAGGAAACTTTGGGAAAAACTCAACAACTGGGATTGTCCACAGGAGATCCTGAACCCTATCAAAGCACTTCATGCTTCTACATCGGCGCAGGTGCGATTGAATAATAGTGGTCTGCTTTCGTCAGCTATAACAACCGATAGAGGGGTCAAACAAGGCTTCCCCCTAGCTCCAGCCCTTTTTCTTTCATACTTTGGGGACTACAAAGAAATCTCAATCAGGACATAAGCTTTCCCCTCAGAATTGGCCAAGGTGAAGATTCCAAGACTCTCGTATGCGGACGACCTCATTCAACTTGACCAGATCCCAGTCGGCTTACAATGACAGTTGTCGGCATTGACCACATACACAGCTGCTAACGATTTAGAAGTAAACAAACAAAAAACAAAGATCGTGGTGTTCGAAAAAAATCACAAAAGGAAAAAGAACAACTCATGGTTCCTGACTGGAAACAAAATCGAACAATTGGCAGAATTTAAATATCTTGGAGTCCTCATTGACTCAACACCTAAAGACTCAGCGATGCAACACCACCTCTTTGAAAAAATGAAAGCTCTAGTCTCACAAGCAAAAATACTGGACACAAAATATGGGCGTTTTTCATTGATGCCCCTACTCAAATTCTGTTGGGGCAAAGTTATCCCAGCTATTACCTATGGAGCTGACGCCATGCCATCCCTACCCAACGCTTTGTGGGCCAGACTTGAGAGCCTCTTCTGGCGTTCAGTTTTTAACTTACCATCTTCTAGCCCGATAGCTTTGATAAGACGCAAACTCTCCCTTTCATCTTTAGAGTCAACAGTTAAAAGGGCTTCTGTCATGTTATACCGGAAGATCAAAGATCCTTCTTCTCTGTCAATTTTTTTTCGATGGTACAAGCGGAGATGAACTCAAGTAAAAGCATACTGCTGACCCAATGGGAGTTGATGGGTTTACAGCAACTTGAAATATGCGTCAGCTCCATGGTAGAACTTTTGGGTAATCCAACAAAAAACAAATCTCGAATTGAGGAAATGGACTGGATAAGTACATTAGACA
Source organism: Ambystoma mexicanum (assembly GCF_040938575.1). Lineage (NCBI taxonomy): Eukaryota > Metazoa > Chordata > Amphibia > Caudata > Ambystomatidae > Ambystoma > Ambystoma mexicanum. The sequence goes on from NC_090936.1 coordinate 117,476,292, forward strand.
AGGCATTTGAGTATAAGCTGATTATCCATCTACCTCCAACATGCAGAAAATTAAATGCAGTCTAACCTTTTCTGCTAAAACATCCAAGCAGAAAAACTCGGAACACTCTTTTGCGTGCGAGATTGAACTTGTTACCCACGAACGAAATCCTGCACATAGGAGGTCTCTCTCCATCTAATACCTGCCGCTTTTGTAACGACACCAAACAAAGCAAAACATTACGGCACCTTTTACTACTGTGCCCAGGAACAGACAAATTCATATCGCCGTACATACTGCATCACTTCAAGAAAGCTTACCTGACTGATGAAGCAGTTTGGTGGGATCGTCTAATAGGAGGTTTGAGATCCTCTTGGACTATAGCAGCCACTACAATCTTGGACCAAATCTTCGCACATGCAGCTTCAGAGACACGGTAGAGTGGTCCCATGCGAAGCCAGGCATAAGGGGTGACTACTTTTGGTGGTGTGTGGGTCGGTGCAATTACCAAGATGGCTGTGAGTGATTACACCTTTCACCTTGCATCTTTCACCTTGAGCTTTTACTTTCACCTTTTAATCTTCACATGTTTTCTTCTTCAGCCTTGACTTTTGCTGTTATGACAAAACATTTTGACACTGGAGCATCAAACGATTTGGCTGTGTTAGGATATATCGTGCAAAGTGAATCTCAAAGAAGCTACCGCCAGGAAAAGGACCGTCGGGAAAAGAAATCGGCTCGCAAGGACAAAACTCAAGGAAATGAGAGGGGAGCGGAGCACAGAAGATCTCCAGAACTCACTCGAACAGTGGTCAATCCACACTTCAAGCCACAGGTGAGCCCCGGCACCAAATCACAAGAAAAACCCATGAGGGACAAGTCAAAAAAGGCCATCGAGACCAAATTCCCGAAGCCTAATCAGCAAAACTCAGTCCCGTCAATCTCGTCCATGACGGCGTTCACCTCGCAGAGAAACAGGGAAACCGCCCGAAAAGCAAAAAAGAGTGCCAACACGGCCTCAAAATCAGTAGCAAAACTACAGGGGCTGTGGGCCTGGCTCCCAAAGGCTCTGTCCCAATCGAACAAATAGCAACCCGCAGGTCGGCTTGCTGAGTCCTTCGACAATCGGAAAGTCGACCACTCTACATCTTCACTACACCTATGCTCTTGGAACACGAGAGGCCACTTACACGTCACAACAACGGGCGATGCAAACTTAGCCTCATTTGACATCATTTGTCTCCAAGAGACCTGGCTTAGGCAAACTCCGGCTATGGATGGCTATGACACCATCTTGGCCCCAGCCAACAAAGGGATACTGGGACGTCCAACATCAGGCCTTCTCCTGGCCTGCCGTCAGGGAATCGGGCTGACACTCAAGTCCACTCTGCAATCAAACCTCTCAATCCTGGCAGTATTATTTGAATGGGTCGAAAAACCCTCTTCTAGTCCATCACAACTGGCGCTGATTAATACCTACTGGAACCCAGCCGCCATCAACCACCAGACCTACTTGTCAATGATGGAAAATTTGGTGGATGAGATTCAAGCAACTCACCAGGTCTCTTCGATCATAATCTGTGGGGACCTGAACGCCAAATGTACAAATGAACCTCGAATGCCAGAAGAAACCGCTCAACCAACAACAGCAGCGAGAAGAGGGTGTCTATGGTCCTCGCTAATGACTTCGAGAAACTTTGAAAACCTGAACTTCGTTTTTCCAAACGACCACCGCCTCCCGACCTGGGAACAGGGATCTTTAATGGGGACCATAGATTACATCTATGTATCCAGACCCCTTCTGTCCAAAGTAAACACCTTTGAGGTTCGAAAAACCATAGCCAGCGACCACAACCAGCTGACGATGTCCTTAGCAAATCACTTCAAAGAACCCACATAGTACGCCATGGAAGTGGAACCAAACGCATGTGGAAACCGCCTAATCCTGACAACTCGAGCGGTCACAGCTTTGCAGGCAAAATACGACGAGGCTGGAAGTACGGAGGGCCCAAATTCCGTGGACTACGTGCCCCTGTTACTCAAACACTTGGTGAAACCAAAACAGAAAGTTCTGCTTTTTAGGCCTCTAAACCATACTTACGACACTACCTTGGTGGCAAAAAGACGTGAACTCCGCAAAATCAACAGACAGCTGGGAAACCATCCGTGGAACAAAGAAAAATTAAAGTCGGCAATATCAACCTACAAAACTTGGGTGAAAGAAGATCGACACCGACTCCACCAACAAGATGCGGAAACAATGCTAAAAGCAATCTGCGGCAATAAAGTTAAAGAATTCTGGTCCCTGCTGAAATCTGTGGCGCCCTCGTATAACAACCTGTCCATCAACGCCATGCCAGAGCATAAATGGATCACCCACTTTACCACTGTCTTTCAAGCCCCTGCAACAACCACCAACCTGGAAAAAACACCTCAGACGACAGACTGGCTTAACCTGGATGACCAACAAGAAATTAGCAATCATATTAAAAAACTAAAGATCTCCAGAGCAGCAGGCCCGGACGGGATCTCAAATATCGATCTGAAAGCAAATGGACCAGAATGGGCCGCGCCGTTAGCATCCATCTTCCAGAAATGCGCCAAAAAGAAATCTCTGCCGCCTTCGTGGACAAAATCCATCATTGTCCCTATTTACAAAAAGGGGGACATCACCGATCTGCTAAACTACCGCCCCATAGCCCTTTTGGACTGCATTGGCAAAGTCTTCGGGAGTCTGCTTCTGAATCTCTTTCAGACTTGGGCAGAATCAGCCACGTGCAACGACAAATTCCAATCGGGCTTCAAGAAAAACATGGGTACGGCGACAAACATTTTAGCGATCAGCACCCTGAAAAGCAAGGCTTGGGAAAGAAAATCACGGATCTTCATCGCCTTCATCGATCTTTCCCAGGCTTTTGACTTAGTTGACAGGTCTTGTCTGTGGACAAAATTGGAGGGGTGGAGCTGCCCACAGGAGATCCTTCAACCAATCAAAGCCCTACACACGGACACCACTCTTAGGGTACGCTTATCCGAAAGAGGCACCCAATCAGAAGAAATCCAGATAGGACGGGGGGTAAAACAGGGATGCCCCCTAGCTCCAGCGCTGTTTCTCGCATATATCGGTGACTACGGGGCCTCAGAAGACCTGGAGCACACATTTCCACCGTCACTCGCATCCTCGAAAATAAGTCACCTGTTATGTGCTGACGACTTGATACTACTGGACCAGACCCAGACCAGTCTCCAGAGACAGTTATCCAACCTCTTCAGCTACACGGCCGAAAACAACCTAAAAATAAATCAAGAAAAAACCAAAATCATGATATTGGAAGCAGGCCAGAAGAAGAACAAAAGCTCAGAAAAATTCAAATGGTTCCTGGAGAAAAACGCGATCGAGAGTGTCAATGACTATAAATACCTAGGCGTCCAGATAGACTCCTCGAAAAACGAGTTATCAATGCAGAGCGCCCTCCAAATCAAACTAAAGAAACTAGCATCTCAAGGAAAGGCCACTGACTTAAAATTTGGGAAATTTTCTTGCATCCCTGTAATCGAATTTTACAAGAAAAAAGTTGTCCCGTCGATCACTTATGGAGCCGAGGCTATGCCAACGATTCCAGCAAAAATCTGGCAAAAATTGGAGAGCACTTTTTGGAAAACGGTCTTGGGTCTGCCGAACTCCACATCAATAGCGGCAATCCGCCGGGAGTTAAGCTTACTGTCATTAACAGCTACAGTCAACATAAACTCTCTCAGGCTATTCAGGAAATGCACCACGGATGAGAGCGAGCACATTTTTGGACTGTTAAACAAAGAACTCGAATCTGGAAAGATCAAAATGTTAACAAGCTGGAAAGAGAAAAACATGTCCATACTTGATTCAGTCATGTGCTCGAAAGACGATCTCACTACAAACCCGTTGAGAGTCTATAAGAAGCTGAAAGAACTCGACTGGATCAATACTCAAGATTTAGTATCCAGCAACAAACTCCTTTTTCACCTGCCTCCGTTGACTTCCAAACTCAATGAACCGATGCTGTACCTCCAAAAATTCCCAAACAGGAGGGCACGCAACTTCATTCTAAGGACCAGGTTGAACCTGCTTGAAACCAACGAAATCCGACACATTAGAGGCCTATCTGATTCCAGCACGTGTCGACTGTGTAAAGCCAAGACGGAAACCATCAGGCATTTACTGCTGTCATGCACAAAAACCCTAGACTTAAGATTGGCCTACGTAAAGCACCTTAGCCAAGAGGAAAGTGGGTGGGACGAAGATATCGCCTGGAAAAGACTGATCGGAGGAGACCGAACCACTTGGCTCCTAGCAACTATCAAAATTCTCCAAAACTCTCTTTCGAGGATAGATGGATGAGGGGCCCACCCTTGTGTAGTTAACGCACCTCTTTTTCTTTAACCTTTTGTAAAGTTCTTATGAACATACAAAAATAAAAAAAATAAAAAACATTTTGTGTTTGTTTTTACTCATCTTCTTGTAAAAATCACTTTGGTGATTATATACTCGTAATAAAAAAAAAAAAAAAGAAAGGGAAGGCAGCAACCCCGGCCAACTGTTTCCAATGCCCATGGATCTGAAGTAATGCCTCACCATTCTTTCAGATGCTGTGAGAGTCTGCCTCCCACCAGGGTCTTGTGAACTAAGGCCTCAGAGAGGTTTGAGGCAGTTGAAGCAGTAGCTGATGGTAAAGTAGCCGGTGCCAGGGCGGTTTTAGTACTTCTTGCCCGTCCACCACAGGGGAATCTTTTTTTACCTCTTTGATTCGACAGTCCTCTCACCCTTCCAACTGAGGAGTAATAGTAAAAGGACCTACCCCTCCAAGTTGTCCCGGTGGGGCGGTTTTGTGGTTGTCTAATAGCAGTACTAAGGGATTTGGCTGCTGCTTTGGAGGTCTGCAGCTTCTCTAGGCTCTCGTCTGCTTTGCTACCAAATAAATGTGTGCCATCAAAGGGCATGTTAAGAAGTCTGGACTGCACATCTGGAGCAAAACCGGACTTTCTTAACGAGGCGAATCTGTGCATTACTGTACTAGCCACCATTGACCTGCTGATACTGTGAACAGAGTCGAGACCTGTCTGGAGGTATTTGCACATTGCATCTTTCCCATCCTTGACTAGATTTAAAAACCTGTCTCTTTCCTCCCCTTCATGGGTTATTTTAAGCTGCCATTTCTACACAATCCAAATGGTGAAAGTGAACCTGGCCAACGTGCACGTAGCATTCGCCGACTTTAGGGCCATACACCCTGCAGGGAAAACTTTCTTGGCCAAAGCCTGGTAACGCTTGTCAACTCTTTCTGGGGGAATAGTTGGGTAGGCCTTTTGTTTTGAGGTGGATGTGGCAGCCTGCACTACCAAATTTTCAGGAGTCGGGTGTTTCATCAGATAACCGGGGTCACTGCTGGACACCCTGTATTTAGATGTTAGCTTTTTATTTACTGCCGGATTAACTCTCACAATTGGCCTTTAGCCGTCTTTGCAGAGCCACATGAAAAGGAAGAATAGGGTCCTCCTGGAGTCCTTTATCCAGGATATCTGTGAGGTCATCCTGCATATATATTGGTGTGGGTCTTTTCCACCCCATATATTCAACCACCCTCGACATTAAATGTCTGTAAGACCCATCTGCATGGTTAGTAGGATCAGGTGCCCCAAATTCTATTTCTGGGGACGTATCTAGTCCACTTTCATTTTGCAGGGACTCCTGTAGATTTTTGATCCTTGATTCCTGTGAGATCATAGGTTCAGGGACCCCAGGTGCCCCATATTGTAGGCCAAAGGGACGTGAGTCATCAGAGGAAAATTCCCCATTCTCATAAATAGAAGAAAGTGTTCCTAAAAAATCTTTTCTTGGTAGTGGTGTGCAGGATTTTTCAATAATCCTTGATGGTATCAATGATGGCGCCGAGATTTTCGACCCCGTCAACGTCAAGGGTTTCTATGCATGCAGAGTCGAAGACTTTCCAGGGCCAGGCGAGGAGTCTTTCGGCACCGATGGCGTTGATGACTTCCTCCTCGAAGGAGATTTGTCTCGACTCGAGGGATCCTTCGATCGCTCTTGAGGAGTTTTTTCCTTGCCTACCGAGCTTCAAGGCGCACTGATACCTCCGGGTCTCGCGCGCATTACAAATAAATAAACAAACAAACAAACTGGTTTTGCCCTTATCTTTTTTATTGTTGAGTTTTTTGACCTGGGCATGGCTTTCATAAGTCTTCCAGGGGGTCAAGGCCGCATTCTCGAATAACTTCATAATTATTTATCTGAAATTCTCCCACTCAGCCGCAGAGGCTGATTTCGTCGGGCACTTGACCCGTTTCTGGTCAGGAACTTGATGACAAATAGGGCGACCTATGGTGCCTTTTCTTCGGACGCCGCGAAGATGACGAGTGGTGAGAGCCACTCGTGATCGTCATCTTTTTGTCGATGGGGATTTTTGTGATCTACCTGCGCTTAGTTTTCCTCTTTGCTCTTTCAGGGCTTTTGCCGTCATCGATAAGCAGGCCTTACATTCAAAAGTAGCATGAGAGGAACCCAGGCACCACAGACACACCTGATGGGGGCCCGTAAGGGACATCTTTGGCCCACAGTCCTGGCACTTCTTAAACCCTGATCTCGGAGTTGATGGTGCAGATGACGATACCATTTGTAAGATTTTATCGAGGATCATTGTAGGGAACCAAAGCGCACTGTATCCGAAGCGATAGCTTTTCGCGGAAAAACAGAACTGAAGCCAATGGTCGCAGCACGCGCTTTATACCATCGATGACATCAACATCAAGATGGAGGTCTTCGAGGGACATCGAGTCGACAGGCATCGGCGCGCAGTGCTGTCTACTGGAAAAAAGATTTTGAAGCAGCTGAAGCTGGATATGCAAATATCATAAAATGAGGAGAACATGGAGGACACAATCAATTCAAAATAAATGTTACTTAAGAGAGTGATTGTCAACACTGATATGTTCTTTTTCCGGATTTGTTTTGTAGAGTCTGTGCCTGGCTGGTGTAATTGTACTATTGAATGGACAGTAGGAACATTAACATCGGCTGCAGGAGATAGATTTTTAGCACGGCAAAGATATTCACTGATGAATACACAAACGGAGAACATGTGGGCATATCTTGCATGAAAGGTTTTAAATATTTCGTACTTCTGTTTGACTGATGTTCACAACGCCAATTATCTGCTGACTACATGTCTGGTAGCAGTGCCAAAACCTGCTTCAACTTTGAGACACATTTTTGGAATTATTCATAATGACTCTTTAGTGGAGGAGTTTGATGTGTGACAATCATTTTATGTCTAGGAATATTGCACATTCTGCAAAGAAACAAAAATGGAGAAACTTAACGCAGATAGTGACTTACAATATCACTTAAGGGGATATCTGTCACATGATGAAATGTAACCCTAAAGAGGTTGGCAAAAGTCAACAACTGAACATTACAAAAAAGGACAACTGAACAGTGTTTGAAAAGCAATTTTTTTCACGTACTTCAAGCACATGCGCCAACGTTAATAATACAATGTTATGTAATCATACAGCTGTAGCTGCTAGTTATTTAAATCATGTGAACCTTCTGGTAGGATGGCATTTTCGTGTGGTAATATTACCTATACTTATATTCCAGCTAACATTTGTGGAGGACCATGTGCTTTTAACACAACTTGCTTTAATAATGTTTCCTTTGCAGCAAGCACTACATAGAATCAAAAGATTGTTTTTTGAATCTATAGGGCTATCCTCAGACTGTGATTCAAATGCACACCCGTTATTAGAAACTGAAGTCTTAGCTCTTGCATATTCATTGGTGGGAGTTTGGTGATTAGCTGCTGGGGGCTACACATCTTTGATTAAACCAGCATGCTTAGTAGTGAAAGGGTTAAATCATACCTCTCAAGCCTAAGGAGAATGCTTATAGATAGCTAAGCTATGAGAAAAGCAGAATAGAGCTGATATTGATAATTTGTTATTGAAACATAATTTAGATTGTAAAGCATTTGAAGGAATGTGTTGTTTTAACTTGAGTGACCATTCCCAGTCTGTGCAAAACCACATCCAAAATGTGAAGGATTTGACAAAGCAAGTAACATCATACCACACTGGCAATTGGTGGGATTAGCTGTTTTCTTGGATTCCAGATGTTGGAGAAATTTTGCGTAATGCCTTTGCTCTTATTATTATAATTGTTATGATTTTAATTTTTTGTTGTTGTTTTCAATGTATTTTTAATTTAGCTATAATGTTTAATCGGTTTCAGAAGCCGACTTTAGTGGCACTGCAAATGTCCAAGAGTGGAATGTAATGCTTTTGAATTGTAATGTTTTTGACTAAAACATGGAGTCTGTGTGAAATGCATTCTGGGTGCGGCCACAGCAGCAATGGAGACCTTCTTCCTCATTGAAGATCTGCATTTAATGTGAGATTTGAACACTGTTTCACTGGCAATCATGTTTTTCAGCGAGGCTCACTGCTTATATTATTCTGCATTGCTTCAAGGATTGTTTTGAAGAACGGTGATGGCTGGCGCCTGATAACGTTGCAGGAGCCGAAGGAAAGTTATGCTGTCTTCCGCGCTCCGATGAGAAAGGGAAGAGTTTACCTCTTGAGGTTGCCATGGTTTATTCGGCCGAGGGTCCATGGGAATTGGCAACAGAAAGTTCTGGAAAATGCCATTACGCATTTGTGTGATGTCTAAAACGTCAAGCACCGGAAACAGTCGGAAAGAAAAGCTTAAGGGAAGTGTGGACGCACGGCTTTCCATTCCCGTTGCAGAGAATCTCTTGTGCCTGGCCTGTTTTCAGAGATTATCAGTGATGCTGGTTAAGATGAGGAGGTGTTCTGCAGTGACCTCAATGATGAAGTACTTTTAAACCATTTACTAATCATTCATTTATTTTCTTCACTGCTTTATATTGTTATGTATGCTGATTGAGAATAAACGGCCATAAAGAGCCATTTTATAATTTAACTGAGTGTGTGTCTGTGTGAATAATTGTCTCCCAGCGTCCAAGGTTGTTTTTCAGTTAGTGTACTGGGGAGAAAAAAGCGCAACACATTTACATGCAAGCATACAGCAAGCAAACAAAAAATGCTTAACAGTTTGAATTATGTTAGGGTGAAACGGGCAACAGACATTTTCTGTTTTGTATCAGACGTCTGTTACAAGGGCTAACGGCAGCATGTTAAATTTGATCTTCATATAAAGAGAGCGTGCAAACGGTTGCTCTATGTACATAATGAGGACCTACTACAGGCATGCCAGGGCAATGCAAGAGCCCCTTTGCAGGTCATTAGGCCTCTAAGAGTCTCACAATAGCAAACTAGCTTGTCATTCAGCCATATTTTAACCAAAAACAATAATGGTTAAATCGGTACAGTATCACTGATACATTTAAAATCTAATTCAATATAAATCAAGTTGTTGTGGGTACTCTTCAGGAGCAATAAGAGCCTTTTCTGAAAAGTATTTTCAGCTATGGTAGGGCTACCCAATTTACTGTGGCCCCACAATTCTGCCCCATAACTAGCAGCCCCAACCAGTGCGATCTATACAGCTCTAAAGCTGGATACACATTACCCCTGAATTTCCTTGTGAAATTTTCAATCACAGTGTCTTTATGTACTAGAGAAAGATGGGATTTCTCCAAGTGTTTGTCCCACTTCCCATCACTCGCCAAATGAAAGCCAAGATAGTCAAAACACTTGACTTCCTCAAGCTCACATCCTTTAATTGAGATAGTCAACTTAGTAGATTTGCTCAATTCTTTCCTACAGCGCATAACCCCTTTCTATCACAAAAGATCACTAATCATTCTACAAGTTTCTTCAGGCCGCTTGGGGTGCGGGCACTTAGTACATCATCGCCTGCATACATCAAAATGCTGACTCTACCGCCCGCTAGTTTAGGAGCATCAGCGTTTTCAATTGAAAGGAATTCAACATAATTAAAATAGATAGAGAAGAGGGTGGGGAGCCAGCACACAGTCCTGCCTCACCCACTTCCCAATCATGAATTGCTTAGTGGTGTCCAGTCAATTGGTCGACAGCAAACTGGTCGACTGCAATTTGGTCGACACCATTTGGTCGAATGCCAACTGGTCGAATTTTTTTTTTGTTATATATATGTGTTTTGTGGGTTTTCGTGTGGGGAAAAAAAAAAAGAAAAAAAAGGGGGTTTGGGGGGGACCCCCCCCAAAAAACCCAAAAAAAGGGTAAAAAAAAAAAAAAAAAAAATTCGACCATTTGGCATTCGACCAAATGGTGTCGACCAGTTGTCCTGTCGACCAAATGTTTTCGACCAATTGACTGGTAACCTTGCTTAGTGCGTGTCCCATCCATACCAGATCTATCGACAACAGCGTTGTCGGTATGAAGCAACAAAATAGCATTCAATAAAGACTCAGGAATCTGTTTGTCCCATAAAGTATTCCAGAAATCGGTCTGGGGAATGCAATTGAACGCTGTTTTTAGATATATATAAACACAATATACAAGATCCATGCCTCAAAAAAACATTTTCCAAACAAAATATAAAGCCTAATTGTCTGCTCTGTGGTACTCATCCCCCTCTTAAACCCTGCATGGGCACTACTAATACTATTTGACCCACAAGCCCATTGCTTTAGATGCCCTAGAACCAGTTTGCCAAAAATCTTGCCTGTGGCATCAAGGAGGGAGAGAATCTATGTGATCACTGCGCCACCCATAATTCTGCCGACGAAAATGTCAACCACAATTACAACGCAGTGATCAGATAGATCACTTTTGCCCACATGCCCTGGCCCACAATCCTCCAACCGGCACCCACCCACCCCCACTTACCTTTAAGGGGCAACAAGCATAGAACCCCTTCTCCCCTCTAGCAATTTTAGCCTAGTTATCACTGACAACCCGCTTACCACCGCCAACCGCACCACCCCATGCTTAGGATCCTCACGCCAGACACGTCTTGGATCTAGAACCCATGTTCACACCCCGGTACTTACAAGGCCTCCCCTGGGAGCCACCAGGAGACTCAGAATCTCCTCTCGTACTCACCAGCACCCTGCTGCCACTTGGAAACCTAGTAACCTACCTTCTAATCCCTCTCAGTCCACATAGCATACACTTATCCCCAACCCTGTAGTCAACCACCTTGCCTATCTCAGGTCAACCTAAACTCCAACTTTCCCACTCCTTTGTCCAACTTTGTTACTCAGCACACGTGGATTTACCCCCACACCCGGCATATACAATCCCCCACCACACACTTGAAAGGAGCTCTATTGAATGTCCGCTCCCTAAGGGCACATGCTATCGATGTCCATGACCTTATTCTGGAACACCAACTAGAGTTCCTAGCCAATACTGAAACCTGGCTCCATGCAGCTTCAGGCCCACTACTGACTTTAGCCATCCCACCGGGCTACACCATTCTCAGAACAGTAGCCATTATCGCTAAAACCTCTCTACAGTTTAGAGCATGCAACACAGAGAAAATAGACAGCAATGAGCTTCTAACCCTCAAACTAACAACGGACCCCAAGACAACCTTCAATTTCCTTCTAGTATACAGAGCACCTAGTTCTTCTAATCATCCGGATATAGACATCCCACTACTTGTGACCTCTCTCCTTAAACCTAAGACCAAATTCATACTATTAGGGGACTTAAACCTGGGTTTCAATGACGCACGAGATCATAAAGCCACAGACTTCCACACTGCACTACAAGAAATGCAGATCTCCCAAATTGTCAATGCTCCCACCCACACCAAAGGTAGAATCTTGGATTGGATTTTAACTCTCAATATTAAAGTATCCCTTGAAGACATCATAAAAATCTCTTTGTCAGACCACTCTTTAGTTCATTTTAATGTATCAACTACAATATCCCAAGATTCACCCCACCTCCTCCTAATCTAATATTAGTTAGAAATGCACGAAAGCTCACACCAGAAAACTTGACCCCTATCCTCAATGAACTACTTGATTCACAGCCTATATTGAACTCTAACTCTGACAATATATCCCGCTTCTACCACTACTGTTTAAAAACCGCCATAGACAAAGTAGCCCCATTCAAGTCCAAACTGCCCAGACCTAAACGCAGCAATACATGGTTTAATGATGAACTCATTGAACTCGGAAGAAACAAAAGAGCCTTAGAACACCTAACTAGAAAAACACCTCCATCAAGTCTAAAAAAGAGCTCCAGCTACTCTCACAAAAATATAAACTAGCAGTTATTACACACAAAGCTAGTACCTTGAACCTACGCATCACCAATGCTGCTTCCAATAGCAAAGAACTGTTTTCAATTCTTAGAGAACTGGAAACACCCATCCCTCCCCCTAGTCCAGCCATCATCAGCAAAGCATGGTGCACCATTATACAGAATGCCCAAGCCACTAAAATCAAATCCCTCCAAGACAAAATCATTATGAAAGAAAAAACACTGGTCCACAGTGCTGACACCACACCAAGTGTCCTGACTAATATTTTTGTTTAAACAACTTGATTTTTGAATCAAAGGCATAGAGGTTCAACAAGACAACACTTTCAATAGACTATCCATAGTGTTCTGTACCTTTCTTGTGTTCGGACCTTTCAGTTCAAAGATTATTCCCTTTGCCTTCGACAGTTTTCACTTTTACCCCTCACCCCATTCCCCCCACTCCCCACCCTTTGCCACACCCCCACCCCCACCTTTAACCTCAACTTTGGGATCCGGATTTCAAAAGGTGTGAAATCTTTTGCAGAAGGTTGAGTCCAGTTCATCTCTGCAAAGTGGGGCTCATATGACATGCATGTTTCTAAGTAGACAGGGTTTGAAGAATTGGGCTTCTCTGTCCTGCACCAGTTCATGGAAAGGGTTCCAGACTGTCAAAAATGTTAGGTATTTCCATGTGCTGAGTGCACATATCTTCTCCATGGCCATCACTCCCCAAATCCTGACCCACCAACAGGCTGACAACGGACCTGATTCATTTTTCCAATTCTGCGCAAGGGTCATTCTCTTGCCGATAACAGGTGAGTGATGAGGGTGGCTTTTGCTCCTGACATTGGATATAATCCCTCTATGGGGACACCTAAGAGGATTGTTTTCGGGGACATTGGTAGCTCAGCTCCAGTGATGGCTTTAATGTGGCCTAGTATTTCCTTCCAGTATGCCACTGCTTTGGGACAAGTCCACCACATATGAAACAGGTCTCCCCTCTCACCGCAGTTCCTCCAGCAATTTGGTGAGTAAGTCTTTGCGATCTTATGTATGCGGTATGGGGACATATACCATCTAAGACACAATTTGAAAGCTGATTCTGTAATCGTGGTGCATCTGGAAGTACCATGTGCCCGTGCCCATATTTTGTTCCATTCCTCCTCTGTTAGCGTCTCCTGTATGTCTCTTTCCCAGTTCGCTCTGTATGGGAGGCTGTCCGTCGGTTGTGCGTTGGAGAGCAGTCTGTAGAGTCTGGTTACCTCCTTCATTGTCTGACTGTCCTGCAGGGTCAGCTTGAGACCTGATGGCGTCCTTGTGCCCGCTCTCTTCACCGTTGGGTGGGTTATCCAATGCCTTATTTTTGCGTATCTATAGCACTCCTTTTCCCCTATGCCGAATTTCTGCTGGCAGTCCGTGAAGAGTAGTGGGGAGCCGTCATTGTACACGTCTCTCAGGGTCAGGGTCTCAGCATCTGACCAGCCCTCCCAGTACTTTCTCTGAAAACCCGGTGTGAAGTCTGGGTTGTGCATCAGCGGTGTGCAGGGGCCCAGACCTCGCGGGATGCGTTTCCTTTTTTGAGCCTTGTCCCAGCTTTGCAGTGACCATTAAATCGATTCCAGTAATGCTCCCGCTCTCTCCCGGTTTTCCGCTTTCAGGCTCAACAAGGTTGTTCAATCCAACATCATCCTTTGTGATTTTCAGGTCTCGCCCATCTCAGCATCGGTGCTAGCTGCGCTGCTAACACGTATATGTCCATCTCCGGGACTCCCAGGCAGCCAAGGAGTGGGGGGCGCATTAGGATACGTTTTTGGATCCTTGGTTTCCTACCTTGCCATATGAATTTGAATATTGTGTTTTGCAACCCTTTGGACTTGGCTGGAGGGATGGGCACCGGAATTGATCCTATCACATAAAGAAGACCGGGGAGGATGGCCATTTTTACTGCTGTGAAACGGGCAAACCAGGACAGCTCCTGGGACTCCCATCTGAGCATGTCTTCCTGTAGCTGTTTCCATAGGGGTATTATATTTGTCCGGAATAGTTTGTTTAGATCTCTTGTGAGACAGATCACCAGATATTCCAGTGATTCCCCCACCCAGATCACCGTGAATGCCTTCTCCAGCGTTTCAATCGCTTCCCTCCTCTCTGTGATATTCATGGCTTTTGATTTAGAAAAGTTAATGGAGAATCCCGAGACCTGTCTGAATTCCTGCAGCCGTGTCATTGCTCTGGGCATCGTGGCTTCCGGATCTCCCATGAAGAGCATGATTTCGTCCTCATACAGTGCGATTTGATGGGTCTCTAGTCCGTACGTCACACCCTTGATGCTGGCATCTTGTCAGAACTGCATTGCGCATGGTTCCATTGCCATCGTGAAGACCAGGGGGGAGAGTGGATACCCCTGTCGCGTGCCTCTTCTTATCTTGACAAACTCTGCGCTCTGACCGTTGATCGTAAAGCTTGTCGACGGGATTTGGTAGTTGGCTAGCAAAATCTTTGTGGACTCAGGGCCGCAACCGAAGTGTTCCAAGACCAGTTTCAGCTATCGCCAGTCCATGCTATCAAATGCCCGCGTGGCATCCAGGGCGGCCTCTGCAAACATTTGTCGTGTTTGTCGCTCCGCATCTATCACGTCTATTGCTCTTCTTACATTATCTTGTGTGTGCCGGCCCGTGATGAACCCCGCCTGGTCATCATGTATTATGTTCAGGAGGACTTTCATCAGTCGAATGGTGAGGATTTTCGCATACATTTTGGCATCAGAGTTCAGCAACGCTATGGGGCGGGAGCAAGAGCAGTTGTAGGGGTCCTTTCCCGGTTTCAAGGGCAATATGGTTGTGGACCTCCCCATGTCGGGCGTTACCCTCCCCTCTTCTTTAATTGTCTTATACAGCCTCGTCAGCAGACCTAGTAACTGAGTGCGGAATGTCGTGTAGTAGCAGTTACTGAGGCCGTCTGGTCCTGGTGCCTTATTAGCTGGCAGTGCTGAGATGGCGTTGCTGACTTCCTCTGCTGAGATCGGGCCCCCTAGACTTATTCTGTCTTGTTCTGTGATCTGGGGTCAGAGGAGAGAGCTAATATAAGAGAGTTGCAGTGCTGGGTCCAGGTTCTCGCTACCTAGGTTTTCCTCGTGGAAGCGCTTCATTATTTCCATTTTTTCAAGCTCCGCTGTGTGCAGTTTTCCTTGCTCGTTGTTCAATTGTGCTATGTAATTCTGGGCCTTTCGTTTTCTCAATTTTGCGGCAAGGAATCTATTTGCCTTACCCCCATGGATGTAGTAGGACTGTTTTGTATTTAGCAGTGACTGGGCGATCCGGTCTGCAGTTTAGTTCTCGAGTTAGGCTCTGATTTTCCGCAGTGCTCGAAGGGACTTTTTTGAGCGGCTGGACTTGTGTTGAACTTCAACTTCCTTCACCTCCTTTTCCAGCAGGCGCGTTACCAATGTCCTTTCCCAGTAGTATGCCGCTGCCTGTGACATACATTCTTCCCTGATCACCGTCTTCCTTGCATCCCATATCACACCCCAGCCTGTTTTCCCAATGTCATTGATGGAGGTCTCCATGTGGGCTCTTAGTGCTATGTCCTTCAAGAGTATAGACTTTCATTTAGCCTCCAAGGCTTTTTTTTCTTGCGCCCTTCTTCCCCCCAGTCCACCCCCACCAGCACCGGCGCATGGTCCGGGAAGTATTCCACCCCTATTTCTACCCTCGTTACTTGGGGGATTAGTGTAGCGGAGACCAGGATCATGTCTATTCTAGAGTAGCCTAGGTGGACGGCCGAATAATGGGTGTACTCTCGATTGTCCCCTTGAAAGAATTGCCAAGTTTCAATGACCCCCAATTCCCTAAAGAGGCGACCCACTGCCTGCCTATTTTCTGGTTAGCTATTGTGGGAGGGAGAGTTTTATCCAACACTGGGTCCATAACACAAATAAAGTCCCCACTTATAATCAGTTGGCCCTCGCACCAGCTACCCAGTTTGCCCAGTAAGTCCATTATGAACACATCCTGTCATTCATTGGGGGCATATATAGCTAGGATTGTGTGTATTCTACCCTTTATCAACCCCTTGAGCCCAAGATATCTCCCCTTCTTGTCTCTGCGGAGTTGTAATTTTTTAAAGTCTAGAGCCTGCCCTATTAAAATGGCCACGCCCCTCTTTTTCCCTCCACTGGTTGTGAAATATTGCTGTGGAAAGGCACGATGGGCCATTCTCTACTCGTCTTTAGGGAGGAGGGGCATCTCCTGTAGGATCCCTATTGATGTCTGCATTGCTATCAGCCTATCCAGGATGGCCCGACGTTTTATTGGCGAGTTTAGTCCCTGTGTGTTCAGGGAAACTATCATTGACTCAGCCATTTCTGCGTGGAGGAAGGTTGCTCACTATTCTAGCTGTGTAGTGGGGTGCCCTGGTCCCTCCGTCGCCTACCCCATTTTGTTCTTCCCAAATTCTTAATCGACCTTCCATTCGCTGAGCTTCGGTCCCTTTCCCCGCTTCCTTCGTCCCATTTCCACCCCCCGCCCCTCCCCCTTCACCCCCCCTTGTGACCACCTTGACCAGGGTTCCCTTGAATCCCCCCTCTAACATCCTGGGGTGTTGGGTCACCAGACGATTCACAAGTTCCGAGTAACCAGAAAGTTCTGTGACTCAGGTTGGATTCCAAGGGTTGGCATCACCAGTCTCCGCACAGGCAAGCCTTTTAGGTTTGCGTGTTCATTTCCAGTTGTGACTTTACCCCTCTATTGGTGGGATGTGAAAGGAGATACGGTCTGTCACTGCTACTCCTCCTGCTG
Source organism: Ambystoma mexicanum (assembly GCF_040938575.1). Classification (NCBI taxonomy): domain Eukaryota; kingdom Metazoa; phylum Chordata; class Amphibia; order Caudata; family Ambystomatidae; genus Ambystoma; species Ambystoma mexicanum. The sequence goes on from NC_090936.1 coordinate 117,493,286, forward strand.
TGATTGGCTCATTTGTGGGCCCCTTAGTTTTGGTTCTCTCCTGGGCCTACCTCTTCGTGCGGTGGACCATTCCCAGGGGTTGGTCCCTAAAGCTTAGGTGTTTTGTGCTGTGCCTGTTCCCCGGCAGTTCTGGTTCTCCTCCAAATTCAACAAGAATAGGCCCTCCTCGCATGTGTTGATTCTTCACTGTTTACCCTCCCAGATGAACATAAGGCCAAAAGGATACGACCAGCTGTAGGAGATGTGTTTTTCCCGTAGGGCCCTTGTCACTGGACACATGAGTCTTCGCTTGTGGAGGGTAGAGAGAGCTAAATCTTGGAACAATCGAATTACCGTTGATCGTCAGGTCGGTAGTGGATCTGGACGCTCTTAGAATGCTTTGCTTCGTCGCGTAGGAGGAGAGCGCCACCAACACGTCTCTGGGGCGGGCGCCTGGGTCATTTCTCCTGGGACCCACGCGATGTATCCTGTTGAACCCAATTGATTCAGGCACAATGTCTTGTAGGATGTTGCTAAAGGCCTGCTGAAGTGTCTCCCCAAGGTCTCCATCCGGAATTGACTTATGTTGGACCGTCTCCACCTATTTTCGAGGTCCTCCGCCTGTAATTCGAGTTTGTTTGTGGCTGCTGCTATTTGGTCCAGTAAGAGGCTAGTCTGCTTGGTTTCTTCCGCTAAATTAGAGAGACCATTTTCAACCGTGTCCACCCTGTCTCCCAGCTCCTTTACCTCTTTACGGATCTCTTGCAGAGAGGCCTTTAGGTCCTCCCTCAGCTGACCAATTTGAGCCTGGAATGTGTTCATCACTCTTGTTTCCATGCCCTTTCCATGCCCTTTAGGCAGGTCCACAGATCCTCCTTATCAGTGTCCATTGCTCCAGGGGGTGAGTCTGGGGCTATGTCCGTTGGCCCCTGCCGTGAGTGCGGAGGGATTGACTCCTGTGGCTTCTGTTGTCCCCAGCACTTGGCCAGCTGATTCTCCTGTTTTCTGGGTGAATCTTTCACTCTTGGGGGGGGGGCACTTTTCGTTCTGGCGCCCGGCATCTAGACTAGCTACTCGTTTCCCCCTGTTCAGTTGGACCCCTCCGAGGTACTCGCAGTAAGTGGGCCCGCTTTAATGTTTGCTATTAGAATGCTGGATTGGAGGGTGTTAGGCCGTTTGCGGGTGCTTTAATATTTATTCTCCCCGGCAGATTGCTTCAGAGGCCAGCTATGGCGGTGAGAGCTATTTTCCGGATCTCTGCTTGGGATCCCCCAGCTGTTATGCGTGCCTGGGCCTCCGGTGGAGTGAGTGATTAGGGTGCTTGTGTTTGCCACGAGTTCAAGGTAAGTAACGTGGGGCTATGCGATCTGCACTCTGTTTATTAGCTGTTCCAGGCTGGGCAGGGCCTTCTCTTTATTTCACTAGTGATTTGTTATGTTTGGAGCGGGGTGAGGTGCCAAATCCCAACGGCCCACTCCCCTTTCAAACCCTCTGGCTTTCACCCATCGTACTGCTGTGGTTGTGGCTTGGCAATGTCTTTCCTTCTTTCCTAAGGCGGGTGCGGGCCGTGGCGTTGCTTTACATAAATCCCTCAATACTTGCGGCCCTACTGTTGGGTACGACCTTAGGGGAGGGAAGGAGATCCATCCCCAACCCTGTTGATTGCACAGGGCGGGAGCGCCCACCTCACCTCGCTGCCCGCCTCCACTCCGTCTGGGGTCACATTCCCAGCTGCACTCCTGTTTGGGCGCTCCTATTTCCTCCTCACCCTCTGGGTGGAGGTTGTTCTGGGTGGAGCAGTTCTGCAGCTGTACGTTGGGGCTCTCAAGTCTCACCTTGCTGCAGCCCGCAATGTGTCTCTAGGTCAGTGGCTGGGCGGGTCGCAAGTGCCTGCGGGGAGCCAATATCAGCCCCCCCAGCCTCTCGTTGCATCCTTTGGGGTGCCCGCTTCCCCCGCCAAATGTTCGGTTGGGGGGGGTAGGGCCCGCCAACCGTCCAGCACCCGATTTGGACCCTTGGGGTTAGTTGGGGCACGGGCCCGACAGAGAGAGCTTTCGCGCTCACATCCCTCACTTCACTTCGGCTGGGGCACTGATCACGGCGGGGTGCCTGCAGGTTCCTCCTCCTCTTTCCAGGGTCAGGTACTGCTGTCTTTTCTGAGCGGCTCGCTGGGCCTCCTAGGTTATGCGCTAGGTGTTCAGCGCTTTCTCCCCACAGTGCCGGTCGCGGGGCTGAACAATCCGCCTGCCACGCTTCCTTCCGCCAAACCCGTTACCGGACTGTTTTCACCATGGGGGAGCACCGCGTGTTAATGCTGCTGAAGTCCGCTAGGTCTCCCAGTAGCTGCGCGATCCACCCTGTCGGGCTGTCTCCCAGCTTCACTAGGGCCGACCGAGGCGCGGAGGATGGCCTCTGCACCCCGTTCTCAATGCTCAGGCTCACTCACTGCTTTCTTCTCCCGGGTTCCCAGCGTTCGATCGAGGTAGATTTCCCCTACTGCCTCGTGCCTCAGATCGTTTGGGACCACAGCTAACTGGGGTATAGCCGTTTTTATCTGCTTTGAACACCTTTTGTCTTTTGCTAGTGCGGTGCACAGGGGACGTGCGTCCACTTCAGCAGGCGGCCATCTTGGAATCTCTGTGTTCTGACTAATATTACAGATGCTACTACCCAGTTCAACTTCACCCTAGTTACCCAAGACCAAGTACTGAAGACCATCTCCTCCCTCAAACCTTCATATTGCAAAGGAGATAGCTTCCCTTTTCAAGTTAGTTAAGGCTTGTACTCCAACGCTAGCTCCTATCATAACCAATGTTATCAATTAATCGTTCAGTACCAACTCTGTCCCTTCTGACATCAACAAAGCTTGGGCCACACCCCTACTGAAAAAACCCACCTTAGATCCCACGATTCCCACCAACTACAGACCTATTACTACAGTCCCCTTCCTTCTCAAAATAATCAACAAAATAGCATACAACCAAATACAAACACATTTAGAAAACAACCATCTCCTAGGCGATAGAGAATCTGGCTTTTGCCCCAAACACAGCACGGAGACTGCACTACTGAACCTCAAAAACCAGATGGATGCTATCAGAGACTCTGGTAATCTATGTATCCTCCTACTACTTGACTTGTCCTATGCGTTCGACTTAGTGGACCATGATAAACTATGCCTAACTTTAGCTAACAACTTTCAATTCTCACATAACGCAACCACCTGGATCAAATCGTTCTTATCTGAATGCACTTCCAGAGTAGTCATAGGGGAGGAAGCGGCAGATCCCATAAAAGTCCCTATAGGCGTACCGCAAGTTTCATGCCTCTCACCTACTCTCTACAATGCGTACACAAAACTCCTCTTTGCAGCATTAGATGCTATGGGAGTTATCTATACTAGATACACAGATACTCATTCCAGTTTCTGGTAATCAAGAACAGGACACCATACTCATTAACAACATCTACTCCCTCATCCAGAACTGGATGGCAACTAATAGTCTGTGCTTTAATGGAGAAAAGACAGAGATTCTTATTGTAGGCTCCCCAGCCCTTTTGAAATAATTACCCCAAGACTACACCTCTATCGTCATTGACGGTATTCCCATTCCCATCTCCAACCAAGTCAAAACCTCAGGGGTTTACCTAGATTCTTGTCTTACCATGAGTAAACTCATGAACTCTCTTGCCTCTTCCACATCTTATACAGCCAAACTCATTTCCCTTAGTCGACAATTTATTTCTATACATGACTGCGTCACCCTAGCAAGAGCGCTTATCTTGACGAAGTTACACTATTGTAACATACTCTTGCTAGGCACCACCAAGAAAAGTCTAGCCAAATTACAATTATTACAAAATAAAGCTCTTAGAGCAGCATTGGGCATCAAAAAAAGGGCCTACATATCACAGTGCAGAAGAGAGGTACACTGGCTACCCATACAAGTGAGAATACTTCACAAAACTATCACCATCACACATAAGTGCATTTACCAAAACGCCCCCACCTACTTGAGTGATTGTATTACCCAGAAAACCTCAACCAGAACCCTTCAATCTAACATGAGCCCTCATTACTCATTCCCTGTTTCAAGAACTCCAGAACAGGACATTCCAGCTTCCCTGTAGCAGCCCCCAGAACATGGAATATACTTCCCAAAAATATAAGCAATGAGCCATCCCACAACCACTTTGAGAAGCTTCTAAAAACCTGGCTATTTAACAAAAACCTCATGGCCCTCAATCCGACTTGCTGTAACTATTAATGTATACAGTGTCATCCTATCTTGCTGTAACCACAATGTAATTGTATTTGTCCTAATCACTTAATGTTCTTATCCTATAACCAGAAAGCTTGTTCTACAACACTGCAACCTATGCCGTGATACCTCCGAGTTTGGGCGTATAATCAAATTCAATAAATAAATAAAATAAATAAATGCAGCGCACTTCTGTGTGCGCTACCGACTGCCTTCTACCCCTGCGGTGTCAGTTCCTCCCACTTACGTGGGGGTGGTGCTGATGCTGCTGGGTCCTTTTTTCTTTATTTGGTGTCCCCCGCTTACTGTAATGGTAAGCGGGGGACATCCCTGCAACCCCCCCTCTGCTTGGGAGCAGTAATGGGGATCACAAATTTGATGCAGCAATCAGGCGCAGTATTAGTAATGTTGCCACAATCGTGGTGACATTTTGCCATGAATCCGGAGGGTGATAGGGTGCTAATTTCCCGGATCTGCCCTATCCCCCTTCTTGAATATTTAGACGACCTCCACCAGTCACCAGGTGGGGGGCACCCCATGGACTCTACAAAATGAATTAAAAACTAACAACAGATATGGCACCCAGTAACTCGGTTCATATGTAAATACATATGCATGTATCCTATCTGGTCTTGGTGTTTTACCAGAATGTTGGGCTAGGACAGCGTCCCCAACTTTAAGGGTAAAAAATACTCCCTGTTTGCTACTAGGGGACCTGGAGGACTATCACTTGCACCCAGTCTATTCATATACACCATCCTTTCTTCTTATACTGGGTCGAGAAGTGACCATACCAGCAATAAGATGTTTCAGCAAATTTGAAATCTGAGCCTTCGTTATTTTCGCACAGGTAAGCCAATTTCCAAAAAGCATGCTGATCCTTGTTCTTAATAGCAGCATTCATGCATTCCCAGCTAGAGTTCATGCAAGCTTTTTGCTTTTGAGCTAAATGTTCCTTATATTCTTTCCTTTAAAAAGAATGCTGTTGACTTGCATCAGTAGACTTTAAATTATTTGAAAGAGAAGAGCAAGTTACTTTCTTACCTTGTAACGTTCTTTCGATGGGATGTTCCTCCGACGTATTCCTTATCTTTGATGTTATCCATTCCAGCTTGCTGGCCTCGGAAATTTTTTCAGTAGAGGGCGCTGCGCGTCGTCGTCCCTCGAGTCGGTGTCCCTCGACAGCCTCCGTATCGGCGCCAACGTCATCGTGCGTATAAGTAGACTCGCGCAGCGTCCGTTGCTCAGTTCTGTTTTGAAGCTTAAAATTTGCTTGCCTTAATTGGCTATTGACCTTGAAGGAGCGTGAGCTGCAACTACAAGGGAAGTTTTACTGCGGGGATGGAAGGGAGGGGCGATAAGGAATACGTCGGAGGAACATCCCATCGAAAGAACGTTACAAGGTAAGAAAGTAACTTGTTCTTCGAAGGGATTATGTCCTCCGACGTATTCCTTATCTTTGATAGACTCCCATAGCAGTGATGTAAAAAGGAGGTGGGAGTAAAATTGGAATATTTTCCTTTAAGAATGTACAGAATGCAACACAGCTTTCCCAAATCTTATCTCCTGGCTAGAGGAGGAATCCAGGCTGTAAAATGTTGTAAAGGTATGTGTGAACGACCATGTGGCAGCCACACATATGTCTCTAATTGGAACCCCTCTTTGGAGAGCCAAAGAGGCTGCGATACCCCTGTTTGAATGAGCCCTAAGATGTTGAGGGGGTTCTTTTCCTGCCAATTTGTCGCATTCTAGAATGGTTAAAATAATCCATCTTGAAATGGTCTGTTTCGTGATTGGCAATCCTAATTTGTGTCCTGTATAACCTACAAACAGTTGGTCTGCTTGCCTTATCCTAGCAAGTCTGTTGATATAAAAACTCAAGGCACGCCGTGGATCCAGCCTATGTAATCTATCTTCCTCTTTCCCTGGGTGGGGAGGAGGATAGAAAGAAGGTAAAGTTATTTTCTGAGTAATGTGGAATTCAGAAACCACCTTTGGGAGAAAATTCGGCTTCACTTGTAAAACAAGAAGAGAAATGAGTGGGCCCCACTTGACAATAGATCAGCGAGTATCAATTTTCAAAAATCGTAAACCAAATGGTCGATTAGTTCAAATATTTCTTATCCTATTTTTCAAAAAGGAGCTGGCTGTGATGAACTCGGAGACACCCAAATCCAAAATACATGTGCAGCAGAAGAAGACCAAGTGAGATACAAGGTCACACAGCCGCTCTCACAGGAACCCAATCCGGGTTTATAAGTAGACGAAAATAATTTCAAGTTCAATTAGTTAGAAAAAATTATATATTGTTGATTGAAGAATGACAACGTTCAGGTTCAGTTGTATTTCAACATCATTTTATCAAAAAAAAAGGAATCTCTTATTCGAGAGGTCACTAATACACTCTTAGTGAGGAAGAAATTGCCACATCAAGTTTTTCAATCAGACCAAAAAATTGCCAATGCATTTCGGAATAACATTTCCTTCATCAGGGCAGGTCTATAAATAATGTATACCAAATCATCAAATAAAGTTAACCATCATCATGTGACAAAACACATTAACACATGTTAGTGTCATATATATATATGAGAATGTAAAGAACATACCATTTGGTTGAAGTAACAGTAGCAGATGGTAAAGATGAGGAAGCAAATTTGAGAAAAAGAAAATAGAAAATGATGAGACTCTATACGATATGAGTTAAGGACAGTGAGATAAAGAAAGAAAAGAAAATGTTTTACCTGAAATAGCAAAATGCGTGTGCTGTGTGTGGCGTTGTCAGCTATTTAGAATTCAAAACTGCCTGATGTAAAATCAGCGCAGAAGAACATCCTTCAGCAGTATGTCTGTAATGAGAAAGCATGTGTGTTGGTAAGCGGGTGAAATCTGTGTATCGGAAACAAAATGTAAGCGTTAAGACAAGCTTACCGTGCTGGACACGGGGAACTGTGGTGCTCCCGTTGCCTGCTCGTGAAACACTGCGGCGGTAGCATCAAGGCGTCGCTAGGGCAACGCTTCCTTTAAAAGACACGTGACCGCAAGACAGCCCAAATTGGCGCGCGGTCGAAAATGTGAGGCTGGATTCAAACCCATGGGTTTGTTTAGGACAAATATTAATATTTGTCTGGCCTCATGGCTATTAATGAAGAATTGTGGAGTGTTAAAAAATGGAAAACCAAAATTGAAATGATAGAAATAAAAGAAATACTATGCTAAAGTCATGAATGTAAATGTCAGTCTGGCTGTGCCAAGGGCTCATGACCCCTGGTGAGTGGTGTGCAGTAAAAACACTAGTGACATAAAGAGGGCAACTCTTGAGTTCACACATAAGCATATATATACTGTGTTATCGGTGGGGAAGTCCGAGGGGGACCCCTTTTGGTCCAAACATGATACAGTGACATTTGTCATACATAGAAGAAAACCTGATCACATGATTATATATTGTAACGCTTTCAATTTCCATATCTAGACCCCTGCTACGGTTGGTGTCGTCAAAGGCGGCACCTTGGGTCCCAGACAATTTGTCCAGGAAATGCAGCTGGGTAACTTATAGGTCCACATTCATAGGGTACAAAGAACATATCAATCAAAAAAGATAAAATTACGGATCATAAGAAGCAGTGGTAATTGATTTCTTCATTAATTCCATTTGGAGCCAGACTACCAAGTTTGTCGATCCAAAACGTCTCTCTGCGGTTCAACCGCTGGTTCAAGTTCTCGTGTGGATTGATCCTCACGATTGCTTCCAAAATCACAAATCTTATTTGGGTCAGATTGTGTCCATTTTCAATCCAATGTCGTGCTACTACTGAGTTCATGTTTGCATTCCGGATGCAAGACCGGTGTTCGTTCCATCTCGTTTTAGCCATTCTTGTGGATTGGCCCACATAGAACTTTCCGCATGGGCATTTGATGCCGTAAATAATGTTTGTGCTGTCACAGGTTCCGTAGGTTTTTAGGAGAATCTTTCTTCCTGTTCTTGGGTGGTTGATGAACATTCCCCTTGATTATTGAGTTACAGTTACTGCAATGAAGACAAGGGAATGTACCAGTTCTCTGCGTTATGGGTTCTTTGAGAGGCGGTCTGGTGTGTGCCAGTTCGTCCCTGAGATTCTTGCTGCGCTGGTATGCAAACACTGGTAATTCACTAAATAAATTCTGTACCCTGGTGTCGTTTTTCAAGATCCACCAGTGTTTGCTGATGGTTTTCTTAATCTTCTTGCTTTGGATTGAGAATTTGGAAACATACACAGGTGACTTAAGTTCTCTTTTGGTTTTAGGATTTTGGGTTGATACCAGAGTTTCGCGTGCCATGGCGCTCACCCTGGCAGATGCCAAGTCGAGTTCCTTCTGTTTATAACCACGTGCCAAAAACTTTTCTTTCATCACAAGCTGTTGAGCTGTGCAGTCCTCTGGGTCACTTACAATTTTTTTTACCCGTAACAGTTGGCTATATGGAAGATTTCTGAGCAAACTAGGCTGATGAAAACTCAAACGATGTAGAAGATTATTGCGGTCAGTTGGTTTGCGGAACAGAGAGGTGCTGTAGCCGGTGGTTTGCTTTTTGATGAGGACGTCCAGAAAAGTAATAGTGTCATGTGAGATGTCCCTCGTGAACTGAATACGTTGATCGATGTTATTAAGGTATTCAAAAAAAGAGTCAAAATCAGCCCTCGTGCCTCTCCATACGCCGAAAATGTCATCTATATAACGTGTCCATAAGTGGATGTCTTTATTCCACATCTGTTTGTTGAGTACATTGTCCGTTTCAAATTTAAACATAAAGCAGTTAGCATATGTGGGTGCCATAGTGGCCCCCATAGATGTTCCTGAAGTTTGTAGATAGAACTGATTACCGTATTGAAAGTAAGAATTTTCTGAAATGAACTGTAACAGTGCCAGTATAAACTCCTTCTGTGCACGGATTTCTGATGCTTGTAATAATAGCCATTCAACTGATTCGATGCCCAAGTCATGTGGTATAGATGTGTAAAGGATTCTGACATCAATGGTGAACATCAGGTCATCCTGTTGAAAAGTGGTGGAGCTAAGTTTTTGAAGGAAATGGGTGGTATCACGAGTGTATGTGGAGGTTTTTTGTATGAGAGGCTGTAAGAAGAAATCTATGTAAATACCCAATGGTTGGTTGATGCTTTCCATACCTGCCACTATAGGTCTCTCTGGTGGTTTAATGTTGTCCTTGTGGATCTTGGGTAATGTATAAACGTTCGGGATCCTAGGGTGATTATTGAGCAAAAACTTGTGTGTGTGTTCATTGATCCATTCTAGCTCAAGAGCTTTATCCAGCAGAGTCTTCAGATTCAGTCTTATTGCAGCGGTTGGATCATGGTCCAAGGTAGTATATATTGTTCTATCTTGAAGTTGTCTGATACATTCTATTTCATAATCCACTGTATTTTGGATAACTAATGCGCCCCCTTTGTCAGCTGGGCGAATAGTCACACTCTTGTCACTGTAAAGATCCACCACTTTTCAACAGGATGACCTGATGTTCACCATTGATGTCAGAAGCCTTTACACATCTATACCACATGACTTGGGCATCGAATCAGTTGAATGGCTATTATTACAAGCATCAGAAATCCGTGCACAGAAGGAGTTTATACTGGCACTGTTACAGTTCATTTCAGAAAATTCTTACTTTCAATACGGTAACCAGTTCTATCTACAAACTTCAGGAACATCTATGGGGGCCACTATGGCACCCACATATGCTAACTGCTTTATGTTTAAATTTGAAACGGACAATGTACTCAACAAACAGGAGTGGAATAAAGACATCCACTTATGGACACGTTATATAGATGACATTTTCGGCGTATGGAGAGGCACGAGGGCTGATTTTGACTCTTTTTTTGAATACCTTAATAACATCGATCAACGTATTCCGTTCACGAGGGAAATCTCACATGACACTATTACTTTTCTGGACGTCCTCATCAAAAAGCAAACCACCGGCTACAGCACCTCTCTGTTCCGCAAACCAACTGACCGCAATAATCTTCTACATCGTTTGAGTTTTCATCAGCCTAGTTTGCTCAGAAATCTTCCATATAGCCAACTGTTACGGGTAAAAAAAATTGTAAGTGACCCAGAGGACTGCACAGCTCAACAGCTTGTGATGAAAGAAAAGTTTTTGGCACGTGGTTATAAACAGAAGGAACTCGACTTGGCGTCTGCCAGGGTGAGCGCCATGGCACGCGAAACTCTGGTATCAACCCAAAATCCTAAAACCAAAAGAGAACTTAAGTCACCTGTGTATGTTTCCAAATTCTCAATCCAAAGCAATAAGATTAAGAAAACCATCAGCAAACACTGGGGGATCTTGAAAAACGACACCAGGGTACAGAATTTATTTAGTGAATTACCGGTGTTTGCATACCAGCGCAGCAAGAATCTCAGGGACGAACTGGTACACACCAGACCGCCTCTCAAAGAACCCATAATTCAGAGAACTGGTACATTCCCTTGTCTTCATTGCAGTAACTGTAACTCAATAATCAAGGGGAATGTCAACAACCACCCAAGAACAGGAAGAAAGATTCTCCTAAAAACCTACGGAACCTGTGACAGCACAAACATTATTTACGGCATCAAATGCCCATGCGGAAAGTTCTATGTGGGCCAATCCACAAGAATGGCTAAAACGAGATGGAACGAACACCGGTCTTGCATGAACTCAGCTGTAGCACGACATTGGATTGAAAATGGACACAATCTGACCCAAATAAGATTCGTGATTTTGGAAGCAATCGTGAGGATCAATCCACACGAGAACTTGAACCAGCGGTTGAACCGCAGAGAGACGTTTTGGATCGACAAACTTGGTAGTCTGGCCCCAAATGGAATTAATGAAGAAATCAATTACCACTGCTTCTTATGATCCGTAATTTTATCTGTTTTGATTGATATGTTCTTTGTACCCTATGAATGTGGACCTATAAGTTACCCAGCTGCATTTCCTGGACAAATTGTCTGGGACCCAAGGTGCCGCCTTTGACGACACCAACCGTAGCAGGGGTCTAGATATGTAAATTGAAAGCGTTACAATATATAATCATGTGATCAGGTTTTCTTCTATGTACGACAAATGTCACTGTATCATGTTTGGACCAAAAGGGGTCCCCCTCGGACTTCCCCACCGATAACACAGTATATATATGCTTATGTGTGAACTCAAGAGTTGTCCTCTATATGTCACTAATGTTTTTACTGCACACCACTCGCCAGGGGTCATGAGCCCTTGGCACGGCCAGACTGACATTTACATTCATGACTTTAGCATAGTATTTCTTTTATTTCAATCATTTCAATTTTGGTTTTCCATTTTTTAACACTCCACAATTCTTCATTACTAGCCATGAGGCCAGACAAATATTAATATTTGTCCTAAACAAACCCATGGGTTTGAATGCAGCCTCACATTTTCGACCGCGCGCCAATTTAGGCTGTCTTGCGGTCACGTGTCTTTTAAAGGAAGCGTTGCCCTAGCGACGCCTCGATGCTACAGCCGCAGTGTTTCACGAGCAGGCAACGGGAGCACCACAGTTCCCCGTGTCCAGCACGGTAAGCTTGTCTTAACGCTTACATTTTGTTTCCGATACACGGATTTCACCCGCTTACCAACACACATGCTTTCTCATTACAGACATACTGCTGAAGGTTGTTCTTCTGCGCTGATTTTACATCAGGCAGTTTTGAATTCTAAATAGCTGACAACGCCACACACAGCACACGCATTTTGCTATTTCAGGTAAAACATTTTCTTTTCTTTCTTTTCTTTATCTCACTGTCCTTAACTCATATTGTATAGAGTCTCATCATTTTCTATTTTCTTTTTCTCAAATTTGCTTCCTCATCTTTACCATATACTATTGTTACTTCAACCAAATGGTATGTTCTTTACATTCTCATATATATATATGACACTAACATGTGTTAATGTGTTTTGTCACATGTTGATGGTTAACTTTATTTGATGATTTGGTATACATTATTTATAGACCTGCCCTGATGAAGGAAATGTTATTCCGAAATGCATTGGCAATTATTTGGTCTGATTGAAAAATTTGATGTGGCAATTTCTTCCTCACTAAGAGTGTATTAGTGACATCTCACATAAGAGATTCCTTTTTTTGATAAAATGATGTTGAAATACAACTGAACCTGAACGTTGTTATTCTTCAATCAACAATATATAATTTTTACTAACTATTTGAACTTGAAATTATTTTCGTCTACTTATAAACCCGGATTGGGTTCCTGTGAGAGCGGCTGTGTGACCTCGTATCTCACTTGGTCTTCTTCTGCTTCACTTGTAAAACAACCTTGTCTTTATGAAAGATTGTATGAGGTTTGCAAGATAGAGCTTGTAATTCGCTCACTCTTCTGGCAGATGTTAGAGCCACTAGGAAGACTGTTTTAAGAGTTAGAAATCTTATTGAACAAGAATGGAGCGGTTCAAAAGGAGTACCCATCAGAAAATTTAAGACTAGATTTAGGTCCCACAATGGAACTTGAAAAGGTTTTGGGGGTAAACATTAGTTAACCCTTTCAGAAATTGGATTACCAGGGGTATTTTGTAATATGAAGGCTCCTCCGCAGTGCGCTTAAAGATTGACAGTGCTGCGAGGTAGCCCTTGATCCTACCAACTTGAAGACCTGAATTTGCTAAATACAGTAAGAAAGATAACACCATAGGTGTACTGCATGAAAAGGGTTCAATATTCTTTTCTCTACACCAGCTGCAAAATTTATTTCAACGGCAGCGGTATAAAGTCTTTGTTGCTGGCCTTCTAGCTGAAAGCAACACCTCCATGACATCATCTGGGAGATCCCAATCCTTGTATCTCATCCTTTCTGAAACCAAGCTTGAAGTTTGAGGGTTCTGATGTCTGGATAGAGAACCTGACCTCCCTTCTGTGAGAGAAGATCCTCTCTTTGCGGAAGACGAATTGGAGGGCAGATGGACATGTCCAGAAGGTCCGGGTACCACGTTCTCCTGGCCCAATCCGGGGCAATTAGGATCATGGTTTTCCGGAATCTTCTCAACCTCCTGATCATTTGATGAATGACAGGGACTGGAGGAAAAGCGTATAAGAGTGGAAACTCCCAGTCCACTATGAATGCGTCCCCTAAAGCTCCACTCGGAGGAAATTCCTATGAACAAAACTGATCGCACTTCCTGTTGATGCTGGTGGCAAACAGATCCACTTGAGGGGTTCCCCAAAGGGTGAAGATCTCTTGAAGGACTGTATCTGCCTGCTCAGAGCGTCTGCCATCAAATTCTTCTCTCTGGCTAAGTGAACTGCCGATAGAGAGATTCCTTCTTAAATTGGACAAAACCAGAGCTGCATTGCTTCTCTGCACAGTGGAAGTGACCCTACGCCTCCTCTTTTGTTGAGGTAGTGCATGGCCACTGTGTTGTCCGTCATTATCAGGACATTTTTCCCCTGTACTGATGGCAGAAAAGCTTTCAGCGCTAGTCTGATCACTCTCAGCTCTAATAGGTTGATGTGTAGTCTGGACTCCGATGGAGACCAACGACCGCTGATGGTCAAGTCGTTGGCATGGGCTCCCCACCCTGTTAGTGAGGCATCCGTGACTACTGTTATCTCCGGCCATGGTTGCCAAAAGTGTTCTCCTTTCAAGATGTTCATCCGACAGGCCCACCACTGAAGGTCTCGAGCCACTCTGTCCGGGACTTGAAGGAGATCTGACATTCTTCCTGAGAATTGCGACCATTGGGTTCTTAGTGCCCACTGGAGGGATCTCATTCTCAGGCGAGCCTCTGGCACTAGGAAGATGGAGGATGCCATGAGGCCTAGCAACCTCAAAAAGTCGAAGGCTGGTAGACGTTGGGCATTTTGAAACTTGGTGACCATCTGAAGAATATCTTGAGCCCTCACCTCTGGTGGCTAGGCTTTCCCCAGGGAAGTTTCCAGGAGTGCTCCAATGAACTGGAGTCTCTGTGATGGTATCATCTGTGACTTCTTTAAGTTGAGGGAGAAGCCCAGCTTGTGACAGACATAATCTAGCTGGATCTGAGCTTGTTCCGAAGATACTGCTCTGATCAACCAATCGTCCAGGTAGGGGTAGACGTTGATCCCTTCCCTCCTTAGACTTGCAGCCACTATCGACATTAGCTTGGTGAAGACCCTCAGGCGGAGGTCAGCCCAAATGGCAGAAGAGTTGCCAATTGTGAACCTCAGGTATTTCCTGTGTTTGAGATGGATTGGCACATGGAAATAAGCATCCTGAAGGTCCAGAGATACCAACCAGTCCTGAAGCTGGAGGGCCTGGAGGATCTGGGAAAGGGTTACCATCTTCAACTTGTCTTTCCTGAGGAATTGTTCAATTCCCGCAAGTCCAAGATGGGTCTCAGTCCTCCGTCCTTCTTTGGTACTAGGAAGTAGGAGGAATACCAACCCTTGTTCCTCTCCGCTACAGGTACCGGTTCTATGGCACCTTTCTCTAGCAGGTCTACAATCTCCTGCATAAGGAGCGGGTCTGGAAACTTCAAAGAGTTGTTCCCCGGTGGATGACTCTGAGGGGTGTGTAGGAAGGGCAGGCAGTAACCTTGGGCAACTGTTTCCAATGCCCAAGCATCTGACGTAATAGCCTGCCATTCTGCCAGATGTTGAGTTCACCTGCCCCCTACTGGTGTCTTGTGAGGGGAGACCTCAGAGGGGTTTAGAAGCGGCTGACGCAGATGCCGAGGGTAAAGTGGCACCTGCTGCTGCGGCTTTTGTACTTTTGACCCGTCCACCACAGGTGAATCGTTTCTTACCCCAATTGAGCTGGCTGTCCTCTGCCTTTTCCGTATGTGGAGTAAAAGCGAAAGGACCTACTCCTCCAGGAGGCTCCTGAGGGGCGATTCGGAGTCTGCCGGATTGCAGTCCCAAGAGATTTTGCTGCTGCCTTGGATGTTTGTAATCTCTCAAGGCTGTCATCGGCCTTCTTACCAAATAAAGAAGTATCATCAAAGAGCATGTTCAAAAGTCTGGCTTGTACATCTGGAGCAAATCCAGACTTCCGGAACCACGCAAATTTGCGGATTGTGGTACTAGCCGCCATGGCCCTGCTGATACTGTCAGCAGAATCAATGCATGTTTGAAGGGACTTGCAGATTGCATCCTTTCCATCCCTGATGAAGTTTAAGAATGCTTCTCTTTCTTCTCCTTCTGGGAGACAGTAAGCCGTGGATGAAGCACACTCCCAAAGTGTATGGCTGAATCTTGCTAGCGTGCAAGTGGCGTTGATAGATTTAAGCGCCATGCTACATGCCGAAAAAGACTTTCTTCGACAGGCATCAAATCTTTTATCATCCCTGTCCTGTGGAATAGTAGGGGATGCAGACCTACTGTTTGATGAAGTTGCTGCTTGTACAACTAAACTCTCTGAAGTTGGATGCTTGCTCAAATATTCAGGATCTGAAGCAGATACCCTGTATTTAGCAGGAAGTTTCTTGTTTACTGCAGGGAAAACTTCAGGATTTTCCCATTTTGCAGAAATGTTTCTTTGTAAAGCAGTATGAAAAGGAACAACAGGATCCTTCTGTGGACCTTTATCTAAAATATCAGTAAGGTCATCCTGATGAAAAGAAGGTGTAGGTGTAGACCACCCCATGAATTCAATTATTCTGGCCATCAGAATCCTATAAGGGGACTCAGCATGCTCTCCAGGGTCTGGTTTAGCAAACTCTACTTCTGGAGAAGTATCTAAACCACTTGCCTCATGTAGAGAGTCTTGAAGGTCTTTTAACCTGTTCTCTTCAGAGATTAATTCCTGTGGCATGGGTGTAGTAGTCCTTTGTAAACCAAAGGGTCTTTCATGATTGGAATCCTCCCCTTCCTCATATATAGAGAACAAGGCTCTGAAATAGTCAGACCTAGGATATGGTTTGAAACCCATTTCTAGAGCAGAAGCAGCCAAATTGGTTGTCACTGGCTGAGAAAACGTCAATGACGCGGTTTTACTGCCTTTAATCAAGGGTTCATGACGCTCTCGGGTAGTTTCTCTCGCCGGGTTCAACGACTCGCAGCGTTTAGATTTTTCAGGTCTTTCACCCAGGGTATCACCTTTAGACGTCTCCGAGGGGGTCGAGGCCGCTTTCTCAAAGACGCTAAGCATTTTCTTACGGAATTCCTCCCACTTAGCTGGAGAGCTGTGTTTCGTGGGGCAGGTGACCCTTTCCGGGGAGGTAGAGGAAGAAGAAGAGGGAGATCTACGACTCCTCTTCTTAGAGTGTTTTGATCTTGAAGACTGATGAGAACCGCTTCGAGACCTTGAAAGGGAATGTTTCTTTTGTCGACGAGGAGACGAATGTCTCGACTCAGCCAAAGAAACTTTCGAGGGAGTAGAAGTTTTAACACTCTTACCTCTTTCTAACTTCCCCTTACGCTCCTTCAAGGCTTTCGCCGTCATGGACATACAGTCCTCGCATTCAGAACAGTGATGCTCCGATCCCAGGCACCACAAACAGATCCTGTGAGGATCCGTTAACGCCATTTTCTTCCCACAGTCACAACACTTTTTGAAACCGGACTGTGGAGTCGATGGTTCGGATGAAGAAGCCATCGTATTTAGATAATAACTTCGAAGAATAAGTAGAATCTTCCTGAAGAAAGGAACTGAGCGTCACGTTTCCGAGGCCCCTACGAAGCACGGAAAAACAGAACTGAGCAACGGACGCTGCCCGAGTCTATTTATACGCACGATGACGTCGGCGCCGATACGGGACACCGACTCGAGGGACGTCGACGTGCTGCGCCCTCTACTGAAAACATTTCCGAGGCCAGCAAGCTGGAATGGATAACATCAAAGATAAGGAATACATCGGAGGACACAATCCCTTCGAAGTTTTTTTCACCCTGCAGTCAGAGTCGAACCACCCAGCTGGAAATGTATTTTTATGTTTGGCTCTAGTTTGCTTACAGGTAATGGTTAACTGGTGCCTAGGTATAGTCATCATTTTAAGATTTAAATCCCAAAGGGCTTCATCATTAGACATGCCCAAAGAGAAAACTTCCTCTATGTGAGGAAATGCTTCCAAAAAGAAACTGGCCATAACGGAATCGTGATCAAGAGTATCCCACTTAATCCTTGTTCTATTGTTAGAACAGTTTAACATAATAGGCTCTAAGGGAAATTTTTTCTGACTTAAGGCTAGAATGCCTAAGAAAAAGCAGCAGTGGGAAATGGTCGCTTTCAGATGGGGATGTAAAATGTAAAGGGTTTTCCCAGCCTCCCGATTGGGGAGGTTCCAGAAAAATGCAATCAACGTAACTCTCAATAAGGCCCCTTCTGAAAGTACAAGCCGGTGGGACATCACCTGTGACACGGCCGTTGCATGCTCTAACCCCCAGTCTGAACACAACTAGCTGAATCAAGTGTGCATTTATTTTGCCGGACAGTCTTAAGTGGGAATATCCTAAACATTGTCTTCCTTGTAAATAAATTCCAGCAATTCTGGCTACAGTTCCAGTTGGAGATTAAAAGATTAAAATCCCCCATTTATTAAAACCATACCAGAGCTTGTTTCAGATGACTTCCAACTTTGAAGTGCTGATTCTAGATCAAACAGGGTCTGCATGGCATATTTGCCATAGGGACGATTATACACATTGGCTGGGAGCAAATAATTACATTCCCTCATCTGTAAGCTCAGGCACAGTAAATCCACACTGGTATGTGATGAATCCTACAGACTCCTCACTAACTCCCTGTCTAAAGTCTCCTCCGAGGTGGCCAGGGAATGGCAGCCATTTTCTGATCCTGATCTTGGGGTGGTGTTCTACGGGAGGATCACCTGGGAGGAGAAAAGGCCCAGGGGAACAGGAGGAATCTGTGGGATGAGACATAGTAGTTGTCTTCCTTTAGGGAGAATAGCCCCACAATGCCAAATATGTAATGTCTTGTTGCATTAGCCATCTTGTTATTACACAAGACCCACCTGCTAATGGGGATGAAAACAATCACAGACTCCTAGGTCTTGGGAGAAATCAAAACCCTTCTAAAATGAGGGACACTTATAAAGCTAAAGACCTCTCTGACGCACAAAGGTACAGTGAACAAAAGTCTATGAATAATAACAACTTAATAGAATTGCCTATCCTTTGTGAATCAAGGTTGGTTACGAACTCTGATGAAATTCCTTTAAAGAATATTTATTGTGGGGAACAGACTTGTGCTTAAAAATGAAAAACAATCTCAGAAAACGAACTTTGATATTTTGGGACTCTAAGTCCCATAACTCCCTAAGTACTGGGACGAGGAAAAGGGCTGAAGAGGTGCAAAGTTGCAGGAATGGTCAAATCATTAATTCCAATGACCCACATCTGAGGTAGACTAAGAGGCTTAAAAAGACCCCTCAGGTACAGGCCCAGAGAGAGCAGGAGAAGAACAGTAGCAGTAAGAAGCAGCAGCGTGACTCATGCAGGCAGCCCAGACTGAAGCTGGAGGAGAGAGAAGATGCCGGACCTCTGTGTGGCAGAGTGGAGCTGCCATTCCTGAGAGGGTCTGTACCTCCCGGAGTCTGAAGCACAGAGGTTGCGCCACGGGAAGTGTGCAGGAGAGAAGCTTGTCTGTGGGAGATCAGTTTTGCAGAGGCTGCGCAGCAAGATGCAAAGGCAAGGGAAGCTTTCCTTTCCAAGAGGCCGACTCAGGTGGATGGCATGCACCAGAGGGCCTTGAGGTGGTTTCTGGTGGCTGGTGTGCATCAGAAGACCTCCAGAGCAAGAGAAGCTCCAAATGTAGGTGGCACAGACAAGCGTTAAAATCATAATTTTGAATCACGAACTATTGAACGGCAGCAAACGCGATACTCGCGTATGAGAGAAAGTGATTCTCAAAGTGGTTTTGAATCTCTAACTAGTGAAAGGCAACACATTGTAACCAAGACAAATGACTGTAATGTTAAAGGTGTGAGTCTGTGGGAAGCCCAGCAAATCAAGGGGCGCTATTGGTAAAAGCTAAGACCAACACGCATTGCCCAAGCCAAGAGAGACTATTGGTAAAAGGCAAGACCTACAAGAATTGCCCAAGCCAAAAGAGACTAAATATTAAGCAAGCACAATTTAGTCAATATTGTCAACAGCAGAAGAGGGCTAATGAAAGGTCCACAGCCTAGGAGACTTGTTACCCACACTTGGTCCAACATATGGTGAAAGCTGGGATAAACTTGTAGTACCAAAGCCAAGGGAGAAGCAGAAACAAACCCTATCCTTGGAAGTCATTGGTTACTGGTGTAGTGGAGAAACAAGAGTGTCAAAAAGAGTGCCTGCCGTGCAAGAGATACCCAGAAGGAGAGGAACATCATTTGTCAAAGAGTATTAAAAAGCACCAATGTGAATCTTATTTTCCCCGAAGAGTTGGTGCCATTTCTGAAGCTGCAATTTGTTGAAAACTGTGAAGTTGCAGTGAACCACTTGTCAGTTGATCTAAACCACAAAAACACTGTTGATGTGAAACGTTGTTCGGGCAGGGGAGAATACCCGGATGACAGACCTTTGGAGAAGTGGGCCTGGCATGGGAGCAAATCAGGAAGAAGTTGAAGAAGTGCTACAAAGTGGTTCTCGCAGAGACCCTTTATGTTGTTTTTTGAGCTCAGATAAAAGCTGAGTAAAGCTGTTGCAAAGGAACTATATTTCTTTGGAGTTTATTTGTTGGGGCAAATAATCCCAACCAAGACAACCATTGTTGTTATTGATGTAGTGAGAACTTGTTCAAGGAGGAAGAGAAGCCTTATACTTTCTGTGTTGGAACTTTCTGCTGACAAGTTGAAGTGGCATAGGACGGAATTGGAACTTTTGTTGAAAACTAGGATTTTCTTATGTTCTTTCGTTGAACTGTGCAACAGAAACAAGTTTAAACCTGGGGAAGGGAAATTCGCCCATGTTGCAAAGAGAGACTGTGGTTAAATTGTGAATTCCATCATTGGTTTTTTTGAACTGCCATGTATTTCCTTATTCATTTGTTAAGTGTATAAGTGTGAGTGGCGGATATCCTTTGTTAGAGTGTTTCCTTTAGTTTATTTTAGGCAGAGAAATCCTCGCTAGGGTAGGGGTAGTGAGGTGTTCATCCAACCTTTGAAAATAATGAAATGGCATTTGTTGAGAAAACTTTACAACATGGTCCGTCTCACATTTCTTACCCCTCACCGGTATTGTCAAGAACTTCGACCTTTGCATTAAGCCCACTTTTGAGCCAAACAGTTAAGCCTTCCCTGGGCCGTTCCTTCAACCCCTCTGCCCTGCCCGCCTGGGATATCATAGTTGGCATAACCTTCCATTGTCACGGGTACTAGGGCCCATGTCTCCTGGAGGATATGGAGTGCTAATAAATTCAGCCCAATTAGAGTGAAATAGAAATACAACCTACATTGCCTATCAGCAGTTCTAACACTACTTCAATCATTTAAAGTGCTGTTACACCAAATGAAAACAACATATCCATCACCTAAGTACAAACTGTTATTATAGACACTGCAAAAAATATGTATTATTGCATACTACAAGTACCATTTCAATAGGGCAAAGTACTGTTATTCAGCCCAAAAAAACTAAGCACTTACACAACTTCTATTTCAAGAACTAAAGCTTCTCATATACATTAAAAAAAACTATTGATGTGCGATTGGCAACTTCTATAAGAATAGCACAAAAATAACTTAGAACTTCTTCAATTTCAAGTAGTAGTAGTTTAACAAGTAAAACTTGGGTGGCCCACCAAACCAAAAAAAACATCATTTACCTATTACTGCTACTTCTTTAACTTATATATCAGAAAGTTCAACAACTGAAGAAATATCACAAAAAATACTCCTAGTACTGATAGCAGCCAAAGCAGTTCAAGAGCTGTTACTAGGAAAACTAAAAAACAGCATCAAAAAATAAAACTAACTACCTTTGGAACAATTCCATTTGGTAAATTAAGATCTTGAATTTGGGACTACTTTGAAACTCCTGAACCAGTTGATGTGCAAAATGTTATTCAATTAATTTACACCACCTTCAAAGCAAAATTAGAAAGGGGTAACCCGTAAAGATATAATGTGGGAAATTCAGCAATGTTAGCACATATGTGAAATAAAGATGAACAAATTAATTTTTCAAAATGTTTATCAAAATACAACAACCAAACTAACGTCAAATAAAAAACCCAGTTCCACTGTAGTTGGTACGACTAAAAAACAAAATACTAAAAGAAAACATATAGAAATTGTAACTGTAGAATGAGGACAAGAACCTATACCTTCTAAATTTCCCAAAACATCAAGTTGGTCATTCTGTGTCACTTCCAGATTTACCAAGTATTAATCGAGAGTATGCTTATTCTTTTTTAAGCTGCTTAAAATGTGGAATGAATTGTAGTAGAAGAAACAAATGCTGCTACTCGTCTGCAAAAATGTAAGTATCATCAATTAAAAATACTTTAAAAAGTAAAGAATATATCAAAACCCGGTGTTTCTTACACTCTATGGCATTCATATAAAAATATATATGTTTTCACTTTTAAATCAGTATTTTTTTGATTATTCATAAATATGGGCCATTGTTTTTTAATAAGAATGAATGTATTACAATAAAATATGTGTACATTAATAGATGTTTTACAATAAAATATTAGTATATTTCCGAATTAAAATAAAATTATACATTTTTTAAATAACTATAAATCACATCACAAAAAAATGAAAACATTGTTTAAAACTCTTAAAAAGCAGATGTATGCATTTTACATAACTTATGCTAATACAAAATTCAAATTATCTTCTATTAGAAAATAAAAAACTTAAATATATTAACATATTAAATATATTAATAATATATGACTAAGAAATATGCTCAAGTGGGGCTAATTTACTAAGCTAAGCAAATAGTGTAAGTTACAATTGTACCAAAAAATGTTTACATTAGTAAATGTAGTCTTACTTAAGCTAATTATTTAGCTTAGTAAACCAACCCCAAGTATATTTTGACATAGCTTGTGTTTACTACATATCAAAAATTCAATTAAACTAAACAAATAAACTGCCAAAACAAAAATATATATTTTAATAACATTTTTAAAAAAACATACATAACCTTTTTAATATAATTACTTAAAATACATAAGTAAAACAATTTTATATTTTAAAATTAAAATGTAGTACGTAATGTATATATAATTTTAAACATTAATATAAAAATACAACACAAATATACTTCTACCAATTTACAAAAATATTACAAATGCCTAAAACATACAGTATCACTTTAAATGTAACTTTATGCTGTATAAAACATACTAACATTGAAAATAAATTTTACGAATGAAAGAAATTAAAAATACAAACATCAATAAAACTAAATAAAAGCTTAAAATATATATTATTAGAAAACTAATTACATGTAAGTCTACTTTTACATAATTCCTCAATTTCTGCCAATTTTTGTAATTATACCCAGAAAAAAGTACATAAAATATTCATATTAAAACTTAAAGGACCCTTAGTTGGTATTTTTCAAAAAGCTATTGTACATACATAAAATGTAATAGGAACTTTTCCAATTTAAAATGTAGTATTATTAATTTGACTATTTTTCAAAGGTTCTTATTAACATTGGAGGTAAGGGACATCTTAAGTGGTGATGTGGAGGCTGGCACAAAATATATATTTACATTTTCACAAACAAATGATTCAAACTATACGTAGCTAGTTAAAAAACACAAAAAATAAATATAAAAAATAAAATATTGCAAAACCTTAAAAAACAGGACATGTTTTCGATTTTTTTCCATAAGCGTTAAGGTTAAACCAACTGAAATATTAAAGTCTACAAACACAAGTAAACATAACATTAAGGTAAAAACATACATTTAAACCAAATATCATTTTGACCTTAACTCCCCCATAAACCTAAAAACATCAAATATTATCAAATAATAAATACAATTATATGTACACAAACAAATCATGTTTTATACAGTAAAGTTATTAAAATTTAAGTCTATTGGCACTGTTAAAACATCAAACAAACCATAAGTTTTATAATACAAAAATACTATTTAATTAAACACATATTATACATATAATTTATATGCAACATTCTATTTAAAAATAAAACTCAGACCATTTTAAATAAATTACTTTAACATCAAAATAAAAAAGCATTAGATATATATAAGTCCCAAATGTACTAACTGCAACTTTTTTGTGCTTAGGTTACGATAAAAGTCATTTAGTCGTACGTGAAGTGTAAATTACATGCATATTAGCAGATTTACTAACTCAGACATGGAAATGTACCAGATCTTACACTATACACAAAATCGGAACCTAGTCAAACATGATTCACTAAGAAAATGTCTAAAAATACCCCATACAACTCCCGTTGGCAGAACAAACTAGCACAAATCCATGCTTTCTTCTCCAGAAAATGGTCCTTGTCTTAGAGGGCAGTGCTACTTTATTCATAGCTGAATCAACCCAAGGCAGACATTTTACAAAGCTGTCAGAACAACTACATGCATGGTTTCACCTTGATTCCTCAGTGTTGTTTTGGCTGACAGTCTTGTGGTTAGAGCTTTGGGCATGCTTAACGAACACCAGCAAAATTATGGTGGGTTTAAAAAGGGTTGAAAAAAAACCCTTTCACCTGAAATGCGAAAGCACAATATTCCATTTGAGGCAAGTCACATATGCCACAACGCCAGCGAGTAACCATCGCTAGAAGTGCACTGCAAGACAAAGGCTATTTTCTGGAGCATGCGCTTGAATTTGAGCTAATTTGTAAACACGCAATGCCTTGTTGATGTGGCTCTGAACAAGAAGTGTGCTTCTAGCATTGTATATATATAACCTAATGCACCCAAACATGGCATCAGGCCACAAAACCCACCCACTTCCGTTAATGTGGGGACAGAGGATCCCTGCTGCACATCTGGTGGTTATTCTCCAAGCCTACTCTTCTGGAGATAGATTTGGGGAACATTTTAGAAATATTAGGGGTGGCATTTTCTGTCTTATGTCTACCAATGAAACCTATCTACTCTAAAAAAAAAAAAAAGAAATGGATACTGTAAATATCTCTTAAAGCTTCCATTGATTGTTATCAGCTAAGGTGTGAACATTGTCAGTGCTTGACAAACACAGCCATATTTGATGAAAAAGGTCATAGGCGTGGTATGAATTATAATACTGATTTTAACTGATGTCTCTATTAATATCCAATAAAGAGTCGGGTGGAGGTGATGAGGGGGCTTAAAAAGTGAAACTATTGTAATGCATGCATGTATTTCATACGATAAAGACTTGCACACCTTAAAAAGGATACTAAAATATGTTGACAAAAATGTCAGTTGAAGTTGTGTGTATGACTATTTTCACTTTAAACCAGCTGCTTTGTGAATGTAAGTTTATCATTGTTACTAAATGAAGATAAATATACAAGACAATTGCAACCAATGTACTTAAACATATACTAATTAATCAAAAAATAATAAGGTATTCAATAAGAAATCTGCATTCACTTACATGTGCAGTCCCTTTGGTTTTTGGCTAGCTCAAAGCCAGGCCTACATTCACAGGCAGCCCCAACCTTGGGTGTTTCCCGGCAGATATGTGCGCATCCATGATCTTTGTTCATACAATTCATGCCCTCTAGAAAAAGAAAATACAAAATATAATTAGGTTATTATTTAGACTACAATCATGTTTGAAAGCATAATTTGTATACATAATATGAACTTTCATCAAACATAATAAAGTGCATCATTTAGGTTGCAAGCAAAATATAATTAACATACTGTGAGACAGGCATTGTATCAAGAGAGACACAGACTCAATAGTAACAGTTTGAAAACCTTTATTGTCAAACTTTGTGGGGTTGGTGTAGCGCCTACCTGGCCCTAACTCTAATGGGATTATTCCCTCAACTGATGCTTCTTAGGGCCGTGGATGTCCATAGGTCCAAAACCAAACTTCGTTTGTGTCCAAACCTATGCTACCAGCTACACCTCCTCAGAGGTATCCTTCCTTTCCTCTCCTTCCCCCAGAAGCTCACTGTCTCTAGAGCCCTGGTTCTCTCGAAGCTTGACTACTGTAACAGCCTCTATCTAAATCTGCCCGCCTCTATTCTCCGCCCTTTGCAACTCATCCAGAACAGGACTGCGAGACTTGTCCTTGGCCTCAAGCCCAGGGACCGTATCTCTCCAGGACTGAAATCACTGCACTGGCTCCCAGTGACTGCGAGGATCAAGTTCAAAACCCTCTGCATTGTCCACAAGGCCGTCTGGGGCCTTGGGCCAAAATACCTTCAACTCTCTCTTCCTAAATATCTTCCTTCTCGAGCTCTTCGCTCATCCACCTCCAACTCCCTCAGGGTCAGCCGCTTCTCCAAACAACAGTTGGGGGCAGATCTCTCTCCGCTGCAGGGGCCTCCCTCTGGAACAGCCTTCCTGCCTCCCTGAAACTTGAGGAGAACCATCTCCGGTTCCGGAAGCACCTCAAAACCTTCCTCTTTGCCTCTGCTTTCTCTCCCCCTCTCCCCTGCTAATACTACTGAAACTGCACTGAATCTGCAACTGGGCCACTCACCGTTCTCGGTCCTTGGCCCAGGCACTCTCCCCTGCACTGCCTCCATGGCAACCCCTGCACTACGGGACTGTGTCTGTATCCCTACAGCCCCCCTTCCCAGCACTTGTCTGCACTTACTTCGCACTTGCCACCAGCTGGCCCTTGTTATTTATCCTGTTTGCTGTATGCTATTAACCTTGTACTGCACTTTCCCCTCTCACTTCCCCCCTTCCACTTTTCCCTTTCCCTCTACCCTTTGCACTTGCGCGATCTGAATGACACCTGGCCTAGTAGGATCGTTGTCTGTCTCCCCTTGTTCCCCCCCTGCCTCGTCGCGCCTTGAAACACTTGTGTATAGGCGCGTTACAAATGCCATATCATATCATATCATATCATATGCTTGCCCTCACTCTTAAACTCTTAAAATGTGTTAGGGGATTTTCTTAAAGGAAAAATGGTGACTCAAAAAAAATGAAAGTAAATGTAAACCACAGCTGGTTTCAGGTAGTATTACCAATAGGTGTAGTTCTGCCAGATCAAAATAGTTCAACTCAAACGGGTTGCCCTTGGAACCTTTCTCGCAGGGCTCATGCCATAGGTCAAAAGAGGTCACAATGTCTCTCTGTGTCCTGGGGTTCCCTTCTCCAAGTTTTAATTCTTCCGGTGCCAGTCAAAAAAAGACAGTTCCTGTTAGGCTTCTCCGTGTTCCCTTCCCCAAGTCTAGGCCTCTCTTCGCCAAGTTCAACAATGTCTTTAGTGGGCGTCTTAGGGTACCTTTCCCCAGGAGTAGGGCCCTCTTTATGAAGTTCAACAAACAAAAAGTTCCTCTTGTCAGGATGCACTGTTCAATGTACATCCAAGTTCAACAATGTCTTTAGTGGGTCTCTTAGGGTTTCCTTACCCAAGCCTAGGCCCCTCTTTACGAAGTTCAACAAACAAACAAAAAGTTCCTCGTGGGGGTAGTGTCAGAGACTTTCGAGAACGCCAGGCTCTTTGTTCCTCCCAGGCGCAACCACTCTGTCCTCAAACCCCTCTCCTTATTCTCTGGCACCTTTCCCTCTTCTGTACTGCTTTCACTCTGTCCGTGTTCACTTTACTGTACTTGCCGCACATCTTCTTTGTCTGTCTTTCACACTTGCACCGTGCCCCTTGCCTACTTCTCCTTACTTTTCACTGTGCTCTCTTTCACTTTTAGTGTATCACTGTGCTCTCTTGCACCTTCATTTGCTCTCTGTACTTCTTTCGGGTCACTTGCAGCCTCTCTTAACTGTCCGTTTTCCTTCTCACTGTCACTTTGCTGTCTCTCTCGGTTTCGGGTCCCTTTTACCCCTCCCCTTACTTCCAGGTTTCTCTTGCACCTATTCTTGGCTGTTTCCGAGCTGCCAGCGCAGTTTGCTCTCTTTCTTACTTCCGCGCCTCTAGCGCACGTTTTCTGTCATTATACTTTGCTTTCTTTCACCACTTTCCATCTTTCGCTTGGTTCGCTTTGCTTTTACCCTTTTCTTGCTTTGCTTTCTTTCATTGCTTTTCCAGTTTTTGCAATGCTCCTGCTCCCACTCCAGCCACCCGCACGCTACAGAGTTTCTCTCTGTCTCATGAGACTCACCAACAGTAGCACGGCACCGGCGAGCAGGTCAAATGGGTTTGGATGGAGGTCAGGGTCTCACCACCTGCCCCTTAGACTCCCTTGCGACTGGCACATGTCCCAAAGGGAATGAGCATTTCACGGAACACCGCCAGCAGGATACAGGCTGCCTTGCTCTGACTCCCTGGAGACACGGCTCCCTAGCCACGCTGCAGCCCCCCCACGAACACCGGGCCAGCTTCTCTGCACGCTGCTCCCCTCCATATCCTCCAGGTTTCTCTTCCTGCAGCTCCCTGCTCCTTGGCTCCTCTGGTCCGGTCAACATCCCCAGCTCGCTCTCTGATTCTGGCAGAACCCCCCTTTTTATACTGCTGGTGAGAGTCAACTGGAGTCAGGTGTGCGCAGTTGGGGAAATGTGCCTGACCTTGCCTGACTCTATTAGTGGGACAAAAAGGTGTGTTAGATGGTAAATATGGTAAGCCTCACTTTGTATCCTTATGTTGTTTCTATGGGTAATCCTTTTATATAACCAGGACAAGTCCCATTTCTCCATTTCATCTTTCTTTACTGGTGATTTCTAATGGTCGACTGATATGGATAAGAAGTCCTTTGACTCGAGTTGGTGAAGGATCCGTTCATGTTATAGCCAAACAGATTCTGTTCCCTCTTTTTTCCTGTACTTCCCCACCCTTGTAATTCTATTATGATTGGACTTCTCTTCCTCATTCAAGAGAGATAGACCTGAATATACTATGAAGGTTTTGGGGATGATTACTTAACCCCTGTTATGCTAATTATTACCATAGACTTCTCTACCCAGGTGATCCTCCCTCGCTTGTCCACCCCCAGAGTTGGGATCCAAAAGCAATGGCCCTTCTCTGGCCACCTGAATAGGGCAATCTCTGGGCCTACCTGTGAGAATACCCTCAGGTGTCTCACATACCATTCAAATGGAATAAAAGGTATCTTAAACTAAATTTCTATTTCTACTCAAGTGATGGAATTCTATGGTTTCTACTCTATTCAGCAAGTTATTTCTCTCACAGAATATCTTTATGTATGCAAACCATTGAATCAGGCTGTAACATTTGGACCATCTATCAGGCCAATTACATATGGCCTTTTAATTGGTAGCATCCATCTGAACATCGGTTGATAAGACTTCTGTCTCACAACTAGAGATTTGAAAACAAGTACAAAATGCAAGCCACAGGAGGAGATGCTGCTTTAAGATATAATCCTTCATTAGTTGTCCAACCCCAAGTACATCAGCTTTGGAGGGTCAAAAGCAATGACTGGTCAGATAGCGAGAGCATTTGATGACTACTATAGCTTCCATTTTGAACTCCCTCATCTTTTTGCTGCTCATTTCAACAGCCTAACAATATTAACTTCTCAGATGCAATGATTGACATGCAGGCTTTATCAAAGGATTAAAAGGTGCCTAAAAATGCAGGCACACCATTAAAAGAAAAATCCATTTCCAGGTGCATTTTCTATGCAGCTCTGTTAGGCTGAGTTACAGGCTGTTTACTGAATGGTTTAATAACAATGGTAGGTAGGGACTTCATTCTTAAAGTAACCAGCAGTCAGTGCAACCCTTGGTGCGTTCAACTTTTTATACCTTAATAAATGGTAAAATGGTGAAATTTGTATATAATCGAATCCAAAAGTGAACCGATAGAGGTCAGCACAATGAGTATCATTTAAAAAAAAAACTTAAAGCTCTCAATCAGCAGTTTCTTATTTGTCATTTAAAGTACAAACCAAACAGGCCTATCATGCGTGATTAGAGGTCTTTTATTAATTTTATACAACCATTTGAATGTAAACTAAACAAGAAATATTTATGTATTTGAATACACCACCAATGCTCTATTCCTTTGGGTCCAGAGAAAGCGATAAATAACCATTTGCCATATCCGACCGGTTGGCTCTGATTTCAGAGCAAAGAGAAACTGGATGGCAACTGAAAATTATCTTCTCTGTAAAAAAAAATGCTTAAGGCTGAAAGCAATACCTACAAATTGATTCCAGCAACAATTTCAGAGACAAGAAAACTAAGAACTAACCGGAACCTGTTCAGGCAGCACCTCTGGTGTTTCCATGGGATGCATCTGTGGTCTAGAAAATGTTCTCTTTCTATTTCCACAACATTGACATCTACCGGCCCTAAGCTTCATGGTAGGCCACAAATGCCATCTAAATCAACCACTAGGATGCAACACAAGAATCCCATTTAATCATTCTGACTGATGGCTTCAAGCTTTATCCTGGTCCAAAAACTAGTACTATGATGACTCTGATATCTTTGAGATTCCTGCCAGGCTTGATGTCTCGTGCCTGCAATCAAAAGCTGCACCATCAATTCTGACACACAGACGCAACTGTATACCTTTTACCTTGCTCCCAGGGCAATGAGCCATGCGTATTTATCAGGAAACACACTAATAGAAATAGAGCCAAAATCAGATGAGTAAACAAAAGATGCAGGTTACCAAGCCCTATTATTAATAGTACATAAATCATGTTTGCAGCTGTGCTTATGCTGTTGGCACCACAAATATAATTATTCTTATGTATGTAAAGTGCAATCTATTCTATGATCACATTTGAGGCAAACATTATGATGTACTTGCTTGTGTCTTCATCTTCATCAGTAAAGAAACTATAGCATAATGCTTGCCCCAGGCCTTCAATAACATCAAGATTATAGTCCTTATTAAGTTGTAAAGCATCTGCTACCTGTTCAACTGGGCCATTATCATATGTTTGTACAGTAGGTGCTAGTGTCAGCGGCACCACTTCTTTTTTTTGGTATGAGTTTCAAGAAATGCAATGACAAGTTACAAATAAGAACTTGATTGGTCTGTGGCAATCAACGTTTTTTACACTTCCAACAGGGTTGTATAAAGCTATACGTTTTCTATAGCAATCAGTCCACAATACACTTCATGCCTAAGGCTCAGATTACCTGTAACAACTACCATACCATTGACATACCATGGACATTAATCAACAAACCAGACCAGCCTACACAAACTTTGAAAGGAGTTGTTTATTCTCATTCTTTACCAATGACAAAACAGAAAATAATCAAATAATTGCGGGACTAGGACCAAACTTCAATTTAATCCCCTTCTCCTGGACAGTCTTTGACCCATTTTCTTCTTCCTCAAGCATCATCTGTGGTAAAATCCTGATCAAGCATATAAATGGCAATCACCACAGGCTTAGAATCATGCTTGCCCTCTTGTTCCTTCCTTTCTTCTCTATCTCTAGTAGCTCACTGTGGCTGGATTACTCCTGCTACCCAGCCTCCTCCTGCTGTTTCTCTCCTATCATCTATTGGTATTCTTGTCCTGCCACCTCCTGCGGCCTCCTGGTTTTCCCCTCCTTCCCCCATCTGTTTTTCTTCTCCTACCACCTCTGGAAATTCACTTCTTATCACCTACTGATATTCTCCTCCTGACACCTCCTGACACTCACATTCTGATATACACCTCCTGATGTAGTTTATCCCATTCTAGCCTCATGTCCTCCCCTGGGTTGGGCTTGGTTCACGAGTCTGCAAAAATGTATGGGTACCACTGGACAAATGAGCCATCATTTTCACCTTTTCGCTTATAAAATAATCAAATCCAGAAATAATTAACTCCAGGAAAACTAACCCATAAAACGAATTAACTAACAATTACCAACAAGGCAATAAACCAAAAATGAGTAACAAGCTGACAAAATCCGGCATCTGAAATATACAAAACTTTCAACTTCTCATAACTATCCACAAGGAGGGAATGGGATTTAATAGAATATTAGAGGGTATTGAGGTATTGAGGTACTTACCAAGCCTAATTTCTCTAAAGTGCTCTATCATGTACAACTGGTTTGTTTAATCCGGAGAGTGGTGTTGATTCTCTGTTTAATTATTTTAACACCACTATAATTTTGTGGACTGCTGTATTGGTTATGCTCAAAAAGAGCCCCAAGACTAAATATAACACCTGTTATTCTGGGATCTGATACAACTCACCACATTAGCAATTTCACCAGATTGTTGGCTGGCACTTTGTACTTCCCTTGTACGCCCTCCACTAACCTAAAATCCCATTAATAATATCCCTTTACCCTCAGTCCCCATAAAAATGCTGTAAATAAAGCAGTAAAATGGCCCTTCACCAAATGTGGTGAAAAGGTCGCAGTGAGTATGGGGGAGGGGAGGGGAGGGATCCTGTATTCTGCAGGCTTAGTTAAAAATATATGCCAGCTATAATAATTCGAGACATTTCGCAGCAGAACTATGTTGGACCATGCGTTTATCAACATCTGTGCCGCTAGATCCAATCATAAAATATGATGGCAGCTAAATCTGCAGGTTATTCTAAAGGTGCAGAATAAGGAGGCTGACACAGAGGTGGCATGTTTGGAGCTAAATACTTTTCTTTACCCAAGAAAGCAAGAGAAAACCTATCTGTCTCTATTCCTAAAACGGATTTCCTTGCCGAAACTAAAGATAAGGTGTCTGTCAGGATGTCTGTCAACTCAAAAGTGTCCCACCCTCCTGTGTCAAGAATACCTTATTTCTGTTCCATAATCTAGAAACTAAAGAATAAGGCAGTACCGCTCTGATCCCAGGAGAATGACACTCTTCTCCTGGGCTATGGTTCCTGGTTTGCTAAAACAGCTCCCAAATCTTAGAACAGTCTCATGTCTCACACGTTGTCAGGGGGAACGGCTCTCTTCCCCTGACAGTAAAGTTCCAAACAATACTTTCTTGGTGGGACAGGAGAATGTCTCCCTTTTCCTGATATCCAGTCTCAGATAGCCCGGGTGAATGACTCCCTTCCCCAGGTGTTTTTGGACATTACTGACGGTCTGTGTTAGCAGGAGAATGACTCCCTTTCTCATGGTATCTTGTTATCAGTTCCTTAAACCCAGGGAGAATGCCCCACTCCTCCTGGTCTTCTTTTCATTAAGCTTCACACCGACAACACCCAATTCTGTGTGAGAGAAGGGTCCCAGACCCTTGTTTCTCTTCTTCTTTGAACTGGCCCACTTGGTTCACTTCCCCACCAAGTACTGCTACAAGGAAGAGGACTCATATCATTTTCTGGATTTGGGTTGCGGAACCTGGTTTCTCTTCTTCTTTGCACTGGCCCACTTCCTTGCCAAGTACTGCCACGATGGAAGATGACTCGTATCTTGTTTAGCGTCCCTGACCCTCCTTTGGCTGTCAGTGGGATTATCCCTGCCACTGTCATGAGAATTCTCCCTCTCAAGTTCTCTTCATGGTGATTGGGATTCTAGACCCTTCCCTGGTGGTCACAGGCTTTGCTCCTCCACTACAATTAGGAGAAGGTGTGTAAGCTGTCACACCCTGCCGAGCCACCCAAGCGTTATGGTTGCAAAGGGGCCTATGGACAACTGCACGCACCCTCTTGGTAAGCTACCACATTACCCCTCTGGGTCTCCTGTGCCACCCTTTACCTTGTTGAGGGTTTTGGCACATTGCTGGGGCTTCCTGGGAAGGTGGGAGTTTGGTTCAACTTCTCTGGCATCTTGCTTTCCCTGCGGCTCTGTGACAGCGTTCCCGGCTGTCTTCTGCGTTCCTTCCTGCTCTCGACACTGGTTCACAACGGTCTGCTCCTGCAGACCTCCCAATCATCAGACGTGGTGGACTGCCAGTGTCCTTGGTGTTCTCTCCCTCCAGATCAGCGACACATGTTTGAATCTCCCACATTCGGTGCGCAGCACACCTGCCATCTTCCACGGTTACCCGAGACCCAGTGTTTAGTCCATTGTCGATTTTTATACAATTTTGTCAGCAGTGTCTCGGATCACTGTATAAGTCCTTCGTCTCTTCCACAGGTTTCATCTTCATTGCTCCGTGGGGCCATCTCGTCCCAGTACTTGAATTACCTAGGTTCCTGTTCTTCTTCATCTCAGTACTTTCAAGAACCTTGAGGCACTCTGTACATAGGTCTGCTGTCTACAAAGAGGTTACCAGAGGAAGGAGAGGTTGGATTATTTGGGGGTGTGATGTTCTCATAAGAGCTGTACCCTAGATGGTCGTCCTTATCCCCAGAGGGGGATGACCTTCACATGAGATCCTCCCGCATTATACCACCCCCAGGGGGACTATTAAGTAGTGGCCTTACCTCCCTGGCCTCATGGGAAAGGAACGCCAACTGAAGGTTTGTCACATTATACACAGCAGATCTCAGTAGTCTTTCATCAGTCTTGCAACCTCTTTCAGACTGTTGGCATTGCTTCAATCCACTTGTGGCGAGTCAGAAAAAGAACGCGGACGCTCTGAGGACGTGGTTCTCACGTTTTTTTTTAAATTAAAGTAAAATTGTAATGCCTAACTTTATTTATTTATTTACTGTATTTGTTAATACGCCCAAACCCTCAGGTATCAAGGCATAGGTTACAGGGAGAAAGCTTGACATGCAGGTTACATGGGAATAATACATAATACACAGTAAGATATTACATGATACAGATGTAGTTATATACATAAGAAGATTGGTTATAGTTTAGCAGCTATCTGCACATTATAAACATGTAATCTAAACACAATTATACACAATTGGTTACACTATATACAAAAGGGATCTGGTTATGAGAACATTTGTACACAATTGGTTACACTCCAGACGACAGGGCTCTGGTTAAGAGCGTTGCAGTTTGGGTACTGGCAGGAGGGTGGTTAGTATTTATTGAATAACCAGGTTTTTATGAGTTTCTTGAATTGGCTGTGGGATACCTCGCTGTGGAGGCATATTGGGAGAGTATTCCATAACCTGGGGGCTGCAACTAGGAAACTGGAATCTCTGGTTCTAGAACTCTTGAAACGCGGAACACATAGCAAAGAATCATTGTTGGATCTGAGGAGCCTAAATGGTGTTTTACGCTTTAGACAAGCACTCAAATAGGTTGCAGCATTTTGTGAGATACATTTGTGAGTGGTAGTAAGAGTTTTAAAGAGAATCCTGGCTTGTATGGGGAGCCAGTGACAGTCTCGCCTGGTTTGAGAGATGTGGTTACTTTTTTTTATTCCTAGTGCTGCTCTGAGGGCTTTATTTTGTAGCAGTTGTAGTTTGGACAGATTTTCTGTTGTTGATCCTAACAGCAGTAATCACGTTTCGACAAGATAAGAGCTCTAGCAAGAGTCACACAGTTTGGTGTCGAGAGGACTTGCTGACTGAGGGAAATGGGTTTAGCTGTGTAGGTAGTAGAGGACACCAGGGCTTTGATACGTTTGGTCATAGTGAGACTTGAATCTAGATAGACCCCTAGAGTTTTCACTTGGTTGGAGATTGGAATAAGTGTATCATCAATGAAGATTGAGGTGTAGTCTTGGGGCAGTTTTTTCAATTGGGCTGGTGAGTCAGTGATGAGGATTTCAGTTTCTTTGCCATTGAGGCAGAGACTGTTGGAGGCCATCCAGTTGTGGATAAGGGAATAGATGCTGTTTATGGTGATGGTGTCTAGGTCTTTATTACCCGTGATTGGGATTAGTATCTGCGTATCATCCGCAAAATTTGTGTAGATGACTCCCGTGGCATCCAATGCAGAGAATAACAGTTTAGTATAGGCATTGTATAATGTGGGAGAGAGGCAGGATCCTTGTGGTACTCCTAGGGCTACTGGTATGGGGTCAGCAGTTTCATCACCTATGGCAACTCTAGAAGTTTGTTCTGATAAGAATGATTTAATCCAGACAGTTGCGTTTACGGAAAATTGGAAGTTGTTTGTAAGTGATAGGCATAATTTATTGTGGTCCACTAAATCGAACGCAGCGGACAGGTCAAGCAGTAGGAGTATACTAAGTTTTCCTGATTCTCTAATAGACTCAATTAGATTTTTTAAATCAAGTAGGGCAGTCTCTGTGCTATGTTTAGGCTGAAAGCCCGATTGTCTATCGCCTAGTAGATGGTTGTTCTCGAGGTGTGCTTGAATTTGATAATATGCAATTTTGTCTATTATTTTAAGGAGGAAGAGGACTGTGGTGATGGGTCTGCAGTTGGTGGGGATGGTAGGGTCTAGTGAGGGTTTTTTAAATAGGGGCGTTACCCATGCTTCTTTAATAATAGCTGGGACTGTATTGGATCTGAAGGAGGCATTAATAAAGTTGGTAATGATGGGAGTAAGAGTTTGGGAGCAGGATTTGACTAATTTGGCCAGGAAGCTATCACCTTTGCAGAAGGAAGGTTTGAGGGAGGCTATCACTTTACTTATAAGATCCTGAGTAACTAATGAGAAGTGAAACTGTGCTGTGTCGGTCGAGTTTGTTTGGGCCAAGGGTACCGAACTGAAGTTTTTTTCTTCTAATTTTCTTTTGGAGGTGAGCTTATCTTGGAGGGTGTTCATTTTGGATGCTAGGGCATTCTGAATAGTAATGCACTACGTTTTACTGGCGATGGCGGCACATGGGGGGGAATTGGCCGTTTCCTGTTCTCTCAGGATGGAGAACAGTTCTTTGCTATTGGATGCTGCATTAGCAATGCGTGTTTTGAGAGTGTTGGATTTGTGTGTAATAATAGCAAGTTTATATTTCAAAGTAAGTGAATGGAGTTCTTTTTTTGCTTCAGCAGTGGGGTTTTTCCTGCTGAGATGCTCTAGCGCTCTTTTGTTTCTTCTTAGTTCTATGAGTTCTTCAATGAACCAGGAGTTACTGTGTTTGGTTCTTGGTAGTTTGGTTATCAAAGGGGTAACTTCATCAATAGCTGTTTTTAAGCAAATATTATAGAGATGGGCTATGGTACAGGGGTTGGAGGAGGTAAAGGCTTGATCTTGTAATAGTTTATTAATAATAGGAGTGAGTTTCCCTTGTGTGAGTTGGCGTGCGTTTCTTACGAGTGTTGGGATAGATGGTGGAGACGGGACTTCCTGCAGTTCATTAGTCGATATATTGAAATGGATTAGGAAGTGATCAGACCAAAAGGTGTTAATGATGTTTTCCAGGGAAACTTTAGTATTCAATGTTAGGATCCAGTCAAGGATTCACCCTTTGGAATGGGTGGGTTCATTCACAATCTGTGCAAACTGCATGTCTTGTAATGCAGGGTGGAAGGCTGTGGCTTTGTGATCCTGGGGCTCATTGTATCCTAGGTTAATGTCACCTAAGAGTATAAATTTGGTTTTGGGTTTGAGTAGGGGAGTAATAAGTAAGGGGATGTCAATATCTGGGTGATTAGAAGAACTGGGTGCTCTGTAAAACACAAGGAGGTTGATAGTAGTTTTAGGATTGGTGGTTAATTTAAGAGAGTGGAAATGGTAGCCCTCTAGTTTCTCGTTGCTGCTAATACTGAGCTCAAGAGAGGATTTGGCAATAATAGCTACTCCGCCTCCCAGCGTATCTTGATGATCAGATCTGAGTATGGTGAAACCGGGTAGAATGGCTAATGACAATAGCGGACCTGAGGCTGGGTGTAGCCAAGTTTCGGGGAGTGCCATGAGATCTAGGTTGTGTTCCAGGATGAGGTCATACACCTCGGTGGCATGCGCAACTAATGAGCGCACATTTAGTAGAGCTCCTTAAACCAGACTGATGGGGGAGGTCAGGTGGGAGTGATGGATTAACAGGGGGTATAATGGTAGGTGACAACGGTTTGAATTGAGGGTATAATGATTTGGTAGAGGCCAAAGTTGAAATAGCTGTAGAGGGCTCCGACTGGCAAAGGCCTTTTGAGGTGGGCCTTATGAATGGAGGGCGGGCTGCCGCCTTCCGGTTCCTCCTGGGGCTGGATATAGTATGCTCCTGCTAATAGGGTTGAGCACTGTTTCCCAGCTAGTTGCTAGGCACCGGATATAAACATCATTCGGCGGCGGCCATGTTCAAAGCTCCTGCACGTGGAATTGGCAGCGTAGATGAATCTGGAGTCTGCACCGACAGGCAAGGCCTTTTGAGGCTTGTCTTGTGAATGGAGGGCCGGCTGTCACCTTCCGGTTCCTCCTGGGGCTGGATAAAGTGTGCTCCGGCCAATCGGGTCGAGCACTGTTTCCCAGCTAGTTTCTAGGCACCGGACATAAACATCATTCGACGGCGGCTATGTTTCAAGCTCCTGCACGTGGAATCGGCAGCGTAGCGAACAATAGTACTAGTAACACAAAGCAGTTTAGGGCACTGGGCTCTGCAGCTCAATGCAAGGGGATGGGTGGGGGGGTGGCACTGGTGGGCATAAACAGCACCCTTACCCTGATGGAACACATCAGATGGAACAACGGATCTCATTACATCTGGCTGAATTCTGCCACGCTTCTCCTGAAGACGCTGGATGGGGAGGGGGCTCCTGCCCTCTTCCCTGGGATGACCTGCAGATGAATCTCGAGTCGGCATTGACAGGCGAAGGCCTCTTGAGGCGGGCCTTGTGAATGGAGGGCCGGCTGTCACCTTCCCGTTCCTCCTGGGGCTGGATAAAGTATGCTCCGGCCAATCGGGTCGAGCACTGTTTCCCAGCTACTTGTTAGGCACCGGACATAAACACCATTCGACGGCAGCCATGTTCAAAGCTCCTACACGTGGAATCAGCAGCGTAGCGAACAATAGTACTAGTAACACGTAGCAGTTTAGGGCACGGGGCTCCGCAGCTCAATGCAAGGTGGGGGCGTGAAGGGTGGCACTGGTGGGCGTAAAGAGCACCCTTACCCTGATGGAACGGATCGGATAGAACGACAGATCCAATTACGTCTGGCTGAATTCTGCTGCGCTTCTCCTGAAGACGCAGGCTGGATGGGGAGGGGGCTCCTGCCCTCTTCCCTGGGACGACCTGGAGATGAATCTGGAGTTGGCACTGACAGGCAAAGGCCTTTTGAGGAGGGAGACGGGCCTTGTGAATGGAGGGCCGGCTGTCACCTTCCGGTTCCTCCTGGGGCTGGATAAAGTATGTTCCGGCCAATCGGGTCGAGCGCTGTTTCCCAGCTAGTTGCTAGGCACCGGACATAAACATCATTCGACGGCGGCCATGTTCAAAGCTCCTGCATGTGGAATCAGCAGCGTAGCGAACAATAGTGCTAGTAACACAAAGCAGTTTAGGGCACTGGGCTCTGCAGCTCAATGCAAGGGGAGGAGTGGGGGGTGGCACTGGTGGGCATAAACAGCACCCTTACAGTGATGGAAAGGAACGGATGGAACGACGGATCCGATTACGTCTGGCTGAATTCTGCCGCGCTTCTCCTGAAGACGCTGGCTGGATGGGGAGGGGGCTCCTGCCCTCTTCCCTGGGACGATCTGGAGATGAATCTGGAGTCGGCACTGACAGGCAAAGGCCTCTTGATCCGGGCTTTGTGAATGGAGGGCTGGCTGTCGCCTTCCGGTTCCTCCTGGGGCTGGATAAAGTATGCTCCGGCCAATCGGGTCGAACACTGTTTCCCAGCTAGTTGCTAGGCACCGGACATAAACACCCTTTGACGGCGGCCATGTTCAAAGCTCCTGCATGTGTAATCAGCAGTGTAGCGAACAATAGTACTAGTAACACAAAGCAGTTTAGGGCACTGGGCTCCGCAGCTCAATGCAAACGGAGGGGTGGAGTGTGGCACTGGTGGGCGTAAACAGCACCCTTACACTGATGGAACGGATCAGATGGAACAACGGATCCAATTACGTCTGGCTGAATTCTGCCGCGCTTCTCCTGAAGACGCTGGCTGGATGGGGAGGGGGATCCTGCTCTCTTCCCTGGGACGACCTGGAGATGAATGTGGAGTCGGCACCGACAGGCGAAGGCCTTTTGAGGTGGGCCTTGTGAATCGAGGACTGGCTGTCGCCTTCCAGTTCCTCCTGGGGCTGGATAAAGTATGTTCCGGCAAATCGGGTCGAGCACTGTTTCCCAGCTAGTTGCTAGGCACCGGACATAAACATCATTCAACGGGGGGCATGTTCAAAGCACCTGCACGTGGAATCAGCAGCGTAGCAAACAATAGTACTAGTAACACAAAGCAGTTTAGGGCACTGGGCTCCGCAGCTCAATGCAAGGAGAGGGGTGGAGGGTGGCACTGGTGGGCATAAACAGCACCCTTACCCTGATGGAACGGATCAGATGGAATAACGGATCCGATTACGTCTGGTAGAATTCTGCCGCGCTTCTCCTGAAGACACTGGCTGGATGAGGAGGGGGCGCCTGCCCCCTTCCCTGGGACGACCTGGAGATTAATCTGGAGTCTGCACCAACAGACGAAGGCCTTTTGAGGCAGGCCTTGTGAATGGAGGGTCGGCTGTCACCTTCCGGTCCTCCTGGGGCTGGATAAAGTATGCTCCGGCCAATCGGGTCGAGCACTGTTTCCCAGCTAGTTAGCTAGTTGCTAGGCACCGGACATAAACATCATTCAACGGGGGGCATGTTCAAAGCCCCTGCACGTGGAATCAGCAGTGTAGCGAACAATAGTACTAGTAACACAAAGCAGTTTAGGGCACTGGGCTCCGCAGCTCAATGTAAGGAGAGGGGTGGAGGGTGGCACTGGTGGGCATAAACAGCACCCTTACCCTGATGGAACGGATCGGATGGAATAACGGATCCGATTACGTCTGGTAGAATTCTGCCGCGCTTCTCCTGAAGACACTGGCTGGATGAGGAGGGGGCGCCTGCCCCCTTCCCTGGGACGACCTGGAGATTAATCTGGAGTCTGCACCAACACACGAAGGCCTTTTGAGGCAGGCCTTGTGAATGGAGGGTCGGCTGTCACCTTCCGGTCCTCCTGGGGCTGGATAAAGTATGCTCCGGCCAATCGGGTCGAGCACTGTTTCCCAGCTAGTTAGCTAGTTAGCTAGTTGCTAGGCACCCGACATAAACATCATTCGACGGCGGCCATGTTCAAAGCTCCTGCACGTGGAATTGGCAGCGTAGCGAACAATAGTACTAGTAACACAAAGCAGTTTAGGACACTGGGCTCTGCAGATCAATGCAAGGGTAGGGGTGGAGGGTGGCACTGGTGGGCATAAACAGCACCCTTACCCTGATGGAACGGATTGGATGGAAGGACAGATCCGATTAAGTCTGGCTGAATTCTGCTGCGCTTCTCCTGAAGACGCTGGCTGGATGGGAGGGAGCTCCTGCCCTCTTCCCTGGGACGACCTGTAGATTAATCTACTTTCCCTGTCACTATCGGTGGTCCCTGCTATGTTACTAAGGTGGTCGTCAGCCATTTGTGATGTCCAAAGGAATAAGTCTGCTGTCCAAAACGAACCTAACTGACCCTACCACTATGAAAACTAACTTATATTCAGATAATGACTACCTTTTTCAAAAGATCTTTTCACTAAAAGGTTGCTTTAGAAAGACCGCACACAAGTGCACGCAGGGGCTGACAGGCTCTGTGGGACCAGGAAGTGGAGGGCGAGGAGAACGGGTGTGTGTGTGTGTGTGTGTGTGTGTGTGTGTGTGCGCGTGTGTGTGATGGTGTGAGTGTTTTATGTATGTGTTTTGGATGGGGGGTGGGGGCTGGGAATGAAATCCTGCAGAAGAGGGTGGGGTGGGGCCTGCGGCTGAAATCCAGCAGGAGAGGGTGGGGGGCCTAGGGGTGGTGAGGAAAGAACAACGGGGGACACGGGGGGCGGGTGAAATCCCTGAAAATAAAAAAAAAGGGAAAACCCCTATTTTAAAGGTCTCAAGAGAAAAATACCTTTACAATGATGTATTCCAATCAAAAGAAAATTGGTCAAAGTAAATCAGTCTTTTTCTCTTGAAACCTTTAAAAAAGGTAATTTCACATAGAATTCCTGAGGGTACTTCTAGTACCAGTCTGTGTGATTCTTTATTACTACATAATCCTCAAATAGTTTCTTGTGATTTCTTGGATCAGTCTCTGTAACGCTTCCAATGGCCTACTGAGTTTTCCCTCCTCCTTGGAAGTCCCTTTTGGGGATTTTACACAAGATATACATTCCTGGTTGCTGGATTCAGCGTATCCCTGGAAAATACTATTGTTCTGGTTGTTTTTTCCTCCTGGAAAAGTATAGATCAGCTTGCTTTGGCCTACATGATTTTGTTGCGGTTCAATTGAATAGTTCCTCTGAACTGTGGCTCATAATATTCATTCTTTGATATTATGTTCTTCTTGTTCAAAATATCGAGTTGCTTTTCCCTTTTCCCAAGGTATTGTTATCCACTGTTCTTTTCTCTGAGTATTCAGATTTACAGTAATTCTTTCTCTTGTATCACAACATTTTAAGTTCACTGGATTCAGGTTTAACTTTGCCTCTTTCCCCCTTTCCCAAAGTATAGTTACCCACTGTTCTTTTCTCTCAGTATCAATCCTTACTCTTGTATCACAACAGTTTAAGTTCATTTGTTTCAAGGTTAACTTTGTCTCATGACTTCTACTGAGACAAGTTGCTTGCACAGTATAATGATTACCTCGGCCTCCCGTTATTCTCTTTCTCCCTGTTACCTTTGACTGTGAAGGAGGACGTCTTCAGGAGCCTTGTTCCTCAGGGACCTTCTCTCTGGTCCTAGACCGCTGTCGCCTTATTTTTGTCTGCGCTTTCCTTCTCACTGTCTCTCTTCTCCTTGCAATATCCCAGTGTTCCTATGAATGACTGTACACTGTGCGTCTCTCTGCGAGCTGTGGTATTGGGGATGGTTTGTGCACCGGCTGTCCACCACGGGTCCTTTGTGGTCTCACCACCACCTTCCTCCGGGCTCCTGCCATTTAGGTTCCTCATGCTGGTGATTCGCTGTGGCTTTGGCGTCTCACTTTGCAGTCTTGAGTGAGTTTCAAACTCGTAGGCTTCCTGGCTTGCGCGTTCTCCACCTTCACCAGGCGTTATGCAGGGCCTTCCCTTGCCTTCGTGTGCGTTCCTTGCTCTCTTCTATTTTATCTCTCTTGCTCGAGTGCACGCTATTCAACGTACTCGTGCCAGTGGATTGGATATCTCGATTTAAAGAGACACGTTCTTTTTCTATGGGATAATGACATCTATTAGGTGTTTCTTCATCCCAGTCTTGTTTATTCAAAGTTTCTGGTATTTTAGAGCATCCCATTTAGGCCATAGTGTGCACAGCTTTAGGGAGTTCCTCACGGGAACGGGAGTCCTTGTCCCCTAAGGCAGAGTCTCTCCCGGTGAGGTCTCACTTGCCTCGACCCCTATGGAGGATATTGTGCAGTGGGCTCACCTCCCTAGCCTCACAGGGAGGGGAGGGGCTCCTCCTTGGCGAGAAGGGATGAATTTCATCAATTGGTCACAGAACATTTTACCAATTTAAGGAGAAGGAATATGTTACTTATCTGTAACTTCTGTTCTCCAGCATTGGAATTTTTCATAGATTCACACGCT
Source organism: Ambystoma mexicanum (assembly GCF_040938575.1). Lineage (NCBI taxonomy): Eukaryota > Metazoa > Chordata > Amphibia > Caudata > Ambystomatidae > Ambystoma > Ambystoma mexicanum. Next base: position 117,535,972 of record NC_090936.1, read on the forward strand.
GTTTGAATATTGACGTCATCAGGCTGAGAACCCTTGGTAACATTAAAGCAGTTTTCACTTGAAAAACTGCAGTTCCTTTAGTGTTCCTTGAAGTGTTTTGGGTTATAGTGCCCCATAGCCAACAGGCAGTGTCTCCCTTAGCTAGACCCCTGATGTCATCTTCATATTAGCATAGCGCATGTGAAAGTGGCATGATGAGCCACAAAGAGATTCAGGCGCGGTAGTAGGGCAGGACGCATGTGAATCTATGAAAGATACCAATGCTGGAGAACAGGAGTTATAGGTAAGTAATTTTTCCTTCTCCAGCACTGGATCTTCCATAGATTCACATGCTGTTTGAATAGAATACAAAGCAGTATACACATACGAATAAAGTGCAAAATGTGCAGAGCAAACAGTCTCACCTTTAGGAAAAGCTCAAGCTTATGCGAACAGATGGCAAAGCACTAATTGTCCCTAGACTCCTCTGTGCAATCTCAGTCAAAGCAGTGGAACCTAGTGAGGGAGTGGACAGACCTCCTTGTAGCTGCCCAGCAGATATCCAACAGCAGGACATTGGAGAGGAAGGCAGTGGTGGAAGAAATGGTCCACGTGGAGAGCACCCTAGACCAACCAGGGAGCGGCATGCTTACCTTATTCTGACAGAAAGAGATACAAACAGACAGCCATAGGGAGTTGGAGGACTTTAACACGCCCTCTCTAAACTGTCCAACTGAGGTGTTTTGCAGAACCATTTGGTATGTGCAACATAATATTGCAAAGACGACATAACATCCAAGGAATGTAACATTTCCCCAGAGTAGAAGAAGCATTAAAGAGGACAAGCAGGACCAGTGGCTCATTAAGATGGAAAGACAAATGAATCTTGGACATGAAAGTGTGATTCTTTCGTGGAAGGAACTTGGCCTTGTGGAGCACAAGGTAGGGTGGCTTGAAGGATAAAGCTTGGATCTCCCCCACTCTTTTGGCAGAGGTGATGGTGACCAAAAAGGCAGTCTTCCATGATAGAAATGTGATGCTTGCCTTGCACAATGGTACTAATGGAGGCTCCATTAACTGAGAATGATTAATGTTTAACTCCTAAGCAGGAGCCGGTGTCCGTACTGGCGAGAAGTCACAGAAGAGTCCTTCGAGGAATTATTGAATAGGTCTTTGAGTCCACAACAAAGGTGTGTCAGAGGTGCAAGTAAATCTTGGAATAGCAGCCAGATGGACTTTAATAGAGCAATGTGCAAGGCCAATGTTGCCTGATGACAATAGGTAAGACAGAAGTTCTTTAGCCTGAAAAGGATTAACATTGCTAATAGCACACAAAGTTGTGAAACGCATCCACTTGCTGTTCTAGAATGAAATCGTGGACGGCACACAAGCCTTAGCAAGTATGTCTCTGTAGTCCTGAGACATGGGGAAGTGTTTGAATTCTAGGAAAGCAGGAGCCAGATTGAGGGAGGGTGTCCCTGGAGTGGTTGAAGACTGGAGGTAGTATGATGGGAGGTGCAGACGAGAGGCTGAGGAGCTCTGAAAACCAGAATGGTCTCAACCAGGCTGATGCCACTAAAATCAGTTTGCACTGATGTATAAAAGGATTGGAGTAACCTCAGGAGGAGTAGAAACGGATGCAACGTATAAAGAAACATATCGGTCCACTGGAACATGAAGGCGCCTCCCAGGCTTCCGGTTTTGGGGGAACCTGCTGATGAATGCACTGCATTTTGTGTTTTCCGTGGTGGCAAAGACATCTGTCTCTGGAACTTCCCATGCGTGGAAGATGCAGAGAACCTGATTGTGGAGGAGTTCATACTCATGGCAGGAGCGCAGTTCGCCACTGAGCGAGTCAGCCACTGAAAAGTGTATTCCCAGCAGGTGGAAGGGGGTAAGGAACATGCTGTCTGTCAGGGCCTATTTCCAGAGTGATTGAGCTTCCACTGAGAGAACGGGCGAATGGGTGCCGCCTTCTTTCCACATATAAAACATGGTGGCTATGTTGTGGATGAAAACCCGAATTACCTTTACTTGGAGATAGAGGTGAAAGGACTGCCGTACCCAGAATACTGATTGTAGTATGTAACAAGTTTTCTTCTTGTGACCAAAGGCCTCCGGTGAGGTAACTGCCACTGTGGGCTACCCAGTCCTCTAAGGATACACCAGTCATGACCATGACTTGATGGTTCGTAGTTGAGAAGGTGCTCCCTCTGTGAGGTTGGCGAGCACTGTTTACCAGGACAGGGCGTTGTGGAAGGGACCCATGAGGAGCATATTGTCATCCCAGTTGCTGGAGACTTGCTTCCGATGGACGCTTAGGAACTCATGAATAGGCATCATCCGAAGTTGCCAGTGCTGAATTAGGGGGATGTAGGAGGATGTAATCTCAAGGAGGGACTTCGGGTTGCGGACTGACATAACCTGCTTTCATGAGAGTTGGTGGGGTTTTGAAAGAATGGATTTTACCCTATCAGCCAACGGGGTAGCGGTACAGGCGTCGTGTTTAGTTGTGCACTGAGGTAGGAGCCAAGCAGGATTTGATAGAGTTGACAGAGAATCTCAGTGAGGATAAACAGCCGCTTGTCGCTTCAGTATGACTGAGTGAGGATTTAGGCCCTGACCCACCAATCGTCAAGGTATGGATGCACATTGACCCCCAACCAATACCCCCACCACAGAGTTGAGGCTGAAGGGTAGGACCTTAAACTGACAGTGTAGTCCTGCCACGATAAATCTCAGGAAATGCCTGTGGTGACTATGAATAGGGACGTGAAAATATATGTCCACCAGATCCAGAGGTGGCAAAAAATCTCTTTGTTGCAGCTGTCCAATGATGTGCTGGGGCATGACCATGCTGAAGGTCCAGGATCAAACACACTTGTTCAGTAGGCAAAGGTCTACTATTGGTCTTCTTTAAGAGGCAGTACCTTGAGTAAACGTCTCAACACTATTGGGCGCATGGGGCATGCTTTATCGCTCCCTTGGAAAGGAGGACCTGGACTATGCACTGAACGAACGATGTTTCTTCACCTTTGTGGAGGGAGGAACATTGTGTGGCTGTGTTAGAGTAAGAAGAACACCTACTTATCCATGTTGATGTCGTATCACTGATCAAGGAAATGGGAGAGACACCTTCCATCCGGGGTGTGGAAGTGTACGGGCAGACAAGTGTCTTTGTCAGGCCTGTTTACTGGGTTGGCCTCTCGCATGGGAGGAACTCCAGCATCACTGGTTGGTTGCCCCCATAGATTGAGATTTTCCTCTGAAATTATCTGCAGAGTCGTATGAACTGGGGCTATTATATGATTGTGATTGATAGGTCAGCCTGTAGACATGGGACATCCAGATAAAACTGGATTTTCCAGAACGTAAGGACTGCTGCTGCTACTGTAAGGTACCCAAAGACCGAGCAGTGTCTGTGTCAGTCTTGATGGTCTGGAGGGTATTGTCACCCTTTTATCCAAAGATTCTCACCATTGAAAGGCATGTTAACAATCTTCTCTTGAACATCTGGATGGAAGTTAGCTGCTTTGAGCCATACTTGGCAGCACAAACGTATGCCATTCCCCATTTGGCAAAAGTTGGTGTCAGCAATGGCAACTGCTGTGGATATGGCGTGATCTGATGCGGCTTCAACCTCATGAAGGAGTTTCAAGGCTTCTTCTTTCTTGTCCTCCAGCAAGATGTCTCATATGGGCCCCATATGATACTACAATTCCCTGTCATAACGGGACAGGATGGCCAAGTAGTTAGTGGCATTGACGATGGTCGCTGCTGTGGACAGAATGCACTTCCCAAAAGCATCTAGTTGTCGCTCTTCCTTGTCCAGAGGCACAGCACACAGAGAAAACGGATTGGTGGAGCGTTCACAAGCTGCATGGAAACCAGGGAATCTGTGCTTGGTTGGGTACTGTGGCGACATAGAATGAGGCAACTAACCACTAAACTGTATGTTGGGCTATAGACATTTATCAAAAAAGAAAACCAAACCTGTCTATCCCTATGTAAGGTGGCTTCCCTACAAAAACAAACCAAGCTCGGGTCTGTCAGGATGTCCAAATCAAAAGTTCTGTCTTGGTCTAACTCGTCACCTATACCTACCACTAAACCACAAGGGCAAGAGTCTCTCCATGACCCAGGAGAATCACTTTTTTCTCCTTGGTATATGTCAATAAAAACTAAAATATTCCAAGTACCAAAAAGTAAATGTCGCTCCCCCATTCCAGTGTTGGGAGTTATTTGGGAGAATGGTTCTCTTCTCTGATTCTTACAGTAACTTTCCTCTGTTTACTTCTAAGGCTCCTTGGCCTGCAGCATTTGGACGAAGAAGAAGCTGCTCGAGTAGTTCCTGGTTTTCCACAGTCCCTCTACTGAGGAACTGCTTCTTGTGAACTTTGAAAGGCAAAGACAAGGATTCTTGTGCAGTTTCTCTGGAACGATTTATATCCTGTTTGGTTTCAAACAGGGACATACTTGGTGGGATCTGGTGCTGACAGCTAAACAGAAGAAATATAACCTCTTACATAGTCTTGGGCGTGTCCCAAAGATCCACTTTTCCCCAGCACAGGGCGATCTTCAAAGACCTGGCGCAACGGCTAGCTGTTACCGCTGATGATGCTCCTGAAGACCCTTCGGTCCGGGAGTTGATCTCATTGGTGAGGACTTCCAAAGGATTGGATTGTGTGCTAAGTTTTCTGGATGTTACAGTCGGTTTAAGGTTAGTCTCCTTTCTCTCCTTTCTTGTATATAAGTTAAAGGAAGATTATTGCCATAGGATATAGGCCTTCTGTGCCTTTGTTCAGTTTTTGTATTAACCTTTTCACAGTTTTTATGGTTCCCTCCGGACTCTCAATGATCCCTGTTTTTTAACTCTTGGGGCACGCGTTTCAGGGTTCTGGCTGGAGCAGTCTCTCGCCCTTTGATTTATTCTTTCTTCTTACGATATGGGCCCGCTTGTCTTCCTGACCCTTATCTGATGTTGGTCCAGGCACTAGATATGTACTCGCCTGTCCATTTGTTACGAGTCACTTAGGCACGATAGTGCTGGACGCTTGTCATCCACTCGCCTATGTGGCTTTGCATTCAGCGAGGGTTGGTGGTCTTGGCGCAGATGTCAGACCTGATGGTCCATCTACTACAAGTCACACCACCAGCCCTGCAGCTTCCTGCTTCTAAACTGCCACCACCCTGCTGAGTGGCCAGATGCTTTTTGGGAATCTTACGGTCAATCTGCTCCATTTCTTTCCACTACTTTACTGCAGGTTCACTCTCATATCAACCGACTTCACACCGTCAGAATGCCAGGGTGTGGAATGATTCTTCCTTGGTTCAGTTTCCCTCTTACCCTCCATCTTCCGTCTTCCGCTTCTAGTGCTACTGCTCTCGACGTCTTGCTAACATGTAAGACGCCTTCTCCAGCTTCTCGGACCTCTGCTAGTAATGCTGCCGTCCTGCAGACCTGCAAGACGTTCTCAACGGTTCCCGTGAACCGCCCCTTTAGCATCAGCTTCTTCTCGACTCTCTGGTTGTTTCCTTCTTCTCTGTCGTCCTTTCTCACTGTTTGATTTATATAATGTGAGGGAGGAAAGGTTGTTTAGACCCCCCTGTACATTCTGTATGGAATGAGTCTTATGCTCAACCAATCGCGGGAGACGTCCCCACGTTCTGTCCTTTTAAGACGGAGGACAGGAGCCATTGGATGACACATAAAGAAGCACATTTGTACTTCCCCAAATTCCATCTTTTTACTAGGCCGCACAAATATTTCTAAAAGCCATCTCTCCCACTGTCCAGTGCCACGCACAGCCAGTCCAGCTACCCCCACCACCTCCTCCTCTGTCTGCATCGCACAAGCCCTTTTCTCACGGAAGCACAGGCGCAAATTGTTGCAAACAGATACAGTATTATTTCTCTTCCTCTCAGCTCATTGCCCCATGTGTAACTTGAGCAGAACTACCTCCTGTGTGCACATCCATCTCCACAAACCTGTATATGATCTCTCGACCCCTACCTAGAGAAGTCACAGTCCCCCCAACCTCTCTTGATGTAGATACACATCTAACCCCCACTTTATGAATAGGCCAACCATCCACCCCAGAGCTAATCCCCTACCGTTGTATTTCACTAATAAACCTAACACATGTCGGCTTATATCATGAGGCATTAAACAGAGCAAAACGTCCAAGGTGAGCACCTGGGTCCGGGCATCAGAGTTTAACAGCCCCCAAGGTTCAAACAAGCAAAACCACTCAGATATCGATTGAAATGAACTCCACAGCATCCCCATGACTGTCCACTTTTTCTAATGGTTATTTGTTGCATGCCTTCAGTTCCTGTTTTGCTTAGGTAGATTAGTTAGCTATGTTTCATCATGTGTGTCTGACCTTCACCCCATGGAGATGAGCCCAGCTGACCCACGTGCTGCTCGAAGATCACCCAAGCCATGGGCCAATCCAGTGCAACTGTCCCCTATGTTTCTGTAAAGTATCCATATGCCTAGCCTATGACATTCAAGTATTATGTACCTATATTGAAGCATCAGCGGTGATGCATTTCGATCTTATAATGTGCTGCTCGTGTAATGTTTGGCAGAGCGCCCTCAGAGCAGCAGAGTTCTCTGCGTGCATCTTTTATCTGATATAAAACTTTGTTCAACTTGCAATCATTCTCTTGGTCTCATTCCCTACCGGGTGTGTCCATTTAATTCTACTTTGGGATTTGTGTTGGGGGATGAGCCCATTCAATATCCATGTCCTTTCTGACATGGAAACAGCCCAAATGTCAACACCTGATTGAATACTCCTTGCACTTTCCGGGAGCGTTCTTGAATTTCTCTTCATCCCACTACTTGGTGTAGGGAGAATTTCCTAACTACTACATTAGAACATAGATTCTGAATGAACTATATTTTTAGAAAGTTTGGGTGATGTGGTTATGTTATAAGGTTGGGATGCGAGAAGGGTTTTCCCCAGAGTTATGTCCTTGTCCCCAGGAGTGGTTTACCTCAAAATGAGGTCCTCCCGTGTTTTACCACCCCAAAGGGGACTCTTGGTTAGCAGCCTCACCACCCTAGCCTTGCGCCTTGAAACACTATTTTCTGTATAGGTGCATTATAAATACCCAATAAATAAAAATGAAAAAGTACTCCCTCCCAGGGAGAAGTGATGCATCTAAAGGATCATCACAGTGCGCAGGCATTTAGGGGCATTGTCAGGTGCCCTGTACTTCTTTTGAAGCTGTCCTTTTTAGGTGGTGTCGTTAGCAATTTCTTCAAGGTTAGAAGACTGCCCTACCAGGTGTCGTCCAATATTTGAATGGGAACTATGGTCTTTCGAGCCTGTTCCCTATGCTTATACAGGAAACCTTCTTTCCTTTGCTCATCAGTTTTCAGGTCGAACATCTTGGTGGCTCTCAACATGACAGTGTGAAATGTCCCAATTTTGTCAGGGGGGAATCCTTGATAGTGGAATCATTAAGTTCACCATCCGCAGGGACCAACTTATCCAAGGTAGTGGTGTGAATGGGTGCCCTTCTTGAGAGGCGTCTTCGCTGATTCAAACTCAGAGAGCTTCATAGGCAGAGGAGGGACCACTGAAGAGATGCAGCTGCAGCATCTAGGCAGAGCAGGAGGCAGATCTAGTGGAGGAGGAATGGTGGAAATGTCAGGGGCTCTGGACTGTAATTTCAAAACCAGTATTTGCAACGTGGAGAAGATATCCATCAACAGATAGTGAGCTTCCGGGTGACAGGCATTGGCTGAGGAGGAGTAGGTGCATGAGAAGGCTGCAGTAGTAATTGAGCCAGAGGCAACAATGTGAGGTCTTCCTCCTCCTTGACATCTGAAAAAACATCATCTGGGCCTTAAAAAATCAGCATCCATGAGATATTCTCAAATGTCCTCCGGAGGCACATGGGAAGGACCTGGATTAGCATGGGGTTCAGAAGACACCAATTTGAACAATGGAAGTTTTTATGGTTGAGAGACAGTGCCTGTAGCCGCTGTCGAGACAGCCAAAGATTTACTCGCTGATGAGACTCTTGTTGATGACAACAGACTTCTTGCCGTCGACAAATTTATCATGGTTGTAGACGTGGTCTTCCTTGCCGACGGGACCATCGTCGACGGAGTGGACGACGTCGAAGTCATCAGTGGAGTGGTGAACAAAGTCGTCGACGCAGTGATGGACGAACACGTGTGTTTAATGGTCATTTGACAAAGAAGGCATTGATGGGATCATCGCCTGAGTAAGCTTCATCGATAAATATTTTGTGGACGAACGATGAGCCATGGATGCGGAAAGAATCATCGAAGGGGTTATCGATGAAGTTGTAATTACAGACTTTGTTGACGCTTGCTGTTTATTAGAGGATTTTGGTGGTACAGCTTCCTTTTCTGGTAGAGTCTGAGCATGGGTGGAATGCCCTTCCTTCAACCTTTTCCAACAAAAAGCCTCCTTGTGGGTGCTCGACCTCCTAGAAGAGGCAGTACACTCTGGGGCCCACTGTGGTGGAATGCAGCATGACTCGTGACAGAAGTTGTATCTGAGGCCACTATCTCCTCATCCAGTCAAGCCTCTAACCCTTCTGTGTTGATCCTTGAGGGTCTTGCTAGAAAACATGTGGCAGATGGAACACGAGTTAAGGTCACGGCTGGGGTATAGGCAATATAAACATTCTTCACGTTGATCCGCAACATATATATTTTTGGGATGGCAGGTGGAATATGACTTGAAAAGCTTTTTATTAGCCTTTATATTCAGCCATAATGGAGTAAGAAACTACCCTTCTGAGGTCTCAACCCTGCTGTGATAAATTCAGTTCTACAGGGGAGCACTGACTGGAATCAGCCCTAATGGAGTGAGAAACTACCCTTCTGAGGTCTCAACCCTGCGGTGATAAGTTCAGTTCTACAGGGGAGCACTGACTGGAATCAGGGCTTCCTGTATTCTCAATAAGGAAAGTACTTACCTGAGGCTTTCCTGTGAAAGAAGAAATTGTCAGAAATGGTTGCATATTGTAGAGAAAAACGTCAAATGAAGAAGAGTACTAGTAGAGAATTCACAACGCTTGAATGTGTGGTAACAAATCTGAAGATGGCCTCCAGGGTGGAGTGAAAGGAGACACTGCTTATTGGCTATGGGGCAGAAATACAATGGTGGGCTCCCACCATTTGCTGTCCTGTGATTGCTACACGGAGACGGCGGACGCAGCCAAGCCGTACTCGAGCCTTCTTTCACTCAGGGTGTGATCCAGACACTGGAACCTGGGAACCAGATACGAACATGGATGCCTCCCACATTTATGCAGTGACTACTCCTGCAAGACACTAACTGCACCATGCACCCCCACCGACCACTGGAAGTCCATGAGTTTCCACACAGCTTCCGGGTACAGGGAGACCTTCATTATTAAGGCCCCAGAAGAAGATTGAGAATAAATACCAATCGAAACGTCAGTGTCCCCCGTGGTCCCCCATTGCAAGGCCACCTTCGAGGAACACACAGAACTATCTTTATTCTTTAAACAGACGTCGAATAAATACCAATCGAAACGTCAGTGTCCCCCGTGGTCCCCCATTGCAAGACCACCTTCGAGGAACACACAGAACTATCTTTATTCTTTAAACAGACGTCGGACCAGTCTCTCTCAGTCTTGGACCAGCCGCGGCTGGCCATCATTATTAAAACTATTGTAAAAGAAATGAATTGCAAAATATAATACTGGATACCATTTTAATTAAAAGGTTATGGGCCTCATTACGACCCTTGCGGAAATGGAAAAATGATGGCGGAAATGCAATACCGCCATCGAACACCGCTCGTTGCGATCATGACCCGTCACCGTAAAGTACGATGCCATTAGCGACACCGCAGTGAACGGCAACGCTAACTGCACCAAGTACGCGCACGCGCGCCTTGCAAAACCGGAATCACCGCCATGGCGCAACGGTACGCGAATTCTGACCCTAGCGGACATGTACTGAACGCCATCAAGCACGTCGTAAAGTACCATTCCGCCATGGCGAGAAATACGGCAACGCGAACCAACCGTAAATGGCCCACTGAGTGCCTGTACTCCACTCCCTGGCCTCATTGCACAACTCCTGGCAGGCGCAATGTACTCACACTATGCAACCAGTGAAATCCACTATTCACCCATGCATGCCAACGTAGAAAAGCATGCAGGGGCTCAAAGCGCCCCGTGAGTGGGCATCCATGTACGGCATGTCACCATAGCCGTACTGACGCAGCACAGGCATGTGAAGGTACAACACATCAAAATGAAAATCAAGAACACATGACACAAAACAACAGTAGTCCCCCATCGCTTGCCACCAGCGCAAGGCAACATCCACAACAGCATCCTGAGGGGGATTGCACCAGCCCTGTACTCATGCCAGTAAACAAACCAACCATCAGCAGAAGCATGTACCACACAAGTCGGCAGAGTGACTGAGCAGCCAGGCTCATCCCAAGAGGGGCCGATGGGAGCTGCAGGGCACAGATGGCATCAATACAGAAGCTATTCCAATGGACATGACCCCAGTCCCCCTCCAACAAACGCACGCAAACACAGTCACCTGTGACCAGCCACATTCTGAACAACCCATCATTCCACCAATCGACCTGGCTGACAGGCACCAGTCGGCCAAAAGCCAATCCCCCGCCCCTGAACAGCACATCATGTAAACAGACACAATGGCAGCCTCTATCCGTGACCATACTGTGCTACGTAGGCAAACGCGGCCAGTACTGTACCACACAACTCAACTCAGAAGGCGGAACACAAAGCAGATCATCACGCAATACATACCGCCACAAAGCGAAAATCGCCACATCACCTGCAAAGAACAACGCAACACGACAAATATCGGAATACAATTTAAATGCACATCCAAATGACAAAGGCCCCACATCAATTTGCAAAATCCCACCAAAACAACCATCATCACCGAGGGCTGCATCTGCAATAATTGACCGGCTTCCACTTGTGTGACGCCCTGTACCATCATGGCACACAGGGCTTACATCAACGTTCCAAAACGCAACATGGAAGCGGCAAGAACCGCAGGTCCGTCCCATGAGGCAGGCACTAGTCGAGCTGAAAGGCCGAAATGTTGCACCTAGCCACCAGTACAGCGTAAGGGCATGTGGCCCATTGGCGATCGTCCCATATGATCGAAATGGTGCTCCACTGATTCACCCGAAGCTGCAGGAGTCGAGAGTAAAAACCATCTGGAGGAGTGGCGTAGAGATGGCATCTGCAATAGGGCAGGAGATACCTGTCACCCAAAAGAAACACAAATCAACCGATTGCAATACGGGACTCATGATGCATTACAATCTTCATTCAACACACCAAATCCACACCCATATGCATGCTAGCCCACTCCAAAGGAATATACACACCCCTAATCCAGTATCGAATCACAACGAAACCAATCGAGCTAAATACACCATTGGCAACGTCGGTTACTGTGCATGCGTCCGTCAAGATAGAACCCATGACATGGGATTAGTAACGTGCCTAGACACAAGTGTATGAAGGCGCGTCGAGACAGGGAGGATCCGACAAGGGCAGAGAGACGTATGTCCCACTATGGCAGCCTTGCATCACATAACGCAGGGGAAGGGGAGTGAACCAAAAAACCCATGTACATGGCAGACCCTAAACGGATTCATCAGTCCATGCATCCACACATCATTCCCTCATCCCGCAATGAAAACGCATGAATATTCACTCACATAATATGTGAAACTTCCATCGCGTCTGTGCGTAATGCAGTCCGCAAAAACCACTGTGCCCCTGGCCGGATCTGTAGTGTTGTGAAGCAAGATGGATTTGGGAACGTCCTGCCTCATCGTCCACTACGCTATTGCGCATCCCCTTCAATTCATATCATTCATTGGCCCTCATTACGACCCTGGCGGAAATCCAAAAACGATGGCGGAAATGCAATACCGCCATCGAATAGCGCTCGGTGCGACTATGACCCGTCACCGCAAAGTACGAAGCCATTAGCGACACCGTACTGAACGCCAACGCTAACTGCACTAAGCACGCGCGCGCGCGCCATGCCAAACCGCAAACACCACCATGGTGCAACGGTACGCCAATTCCGACCCTAGCGGACATGTACCTAACGCCATCAGGCATGGCGGAATGGACCATTCCGCCATGGCGAGAAATACGGCATCGTGAACCAACCGTAAATGGCCCACTGAGTGCCTGTACTCCACTCCCTGGCCACATTGCACAACTCCTGGCAGGCGCAATGTACTCACACCATGCAACCAGTGAAATCTACAATTCACCCATGCATGCCAACGTAGAAATGCATGCAGGTGTACAAAGCGCCCCGTGAGTGGGCATCCATGTACGGCATGTCACCATAGCCGTACTGATGCAGCACAGGCATGTGAAGGTACAAGACATCAAAATGGAAATCAAGAACACATGACACAAAACAACAGTAGTCCCCCATCGCTTGCCACCAGCGCAAGGCAACATCCAAAACAGCATCCTGAGGGGGATTGCACCAGCCCTGTACTCTTGCCAGTAAACAAACCAACCATCAGCAGAAGCATGTACCACACAAGTTGGCAGAGTGACAGAGCAGCCAGGCTCATCCCAAGAGGGGCCGATGGGAGCTGCAGGGCACAGATGGCATGAATACAGAAGCTAATCCAATGGACATGACCCCAGTCCCCCTCCAACAAACCCACGCAAACACAGGCACCTGTGACCAGCCACATTCTGAACATCCCATCATACCATCAATCGACCTGGCTGACAGGCACCAGTCGGCCAAAAGCCAATCCCCCGCCCCTGAACAGCACATCATGTAAACAGTCACAATGGCAGCCCCTATCCGTGACCATACTGTGCTACGTAGGCAAAAGCGGCCAGTACTGTACCACACAACTCAACTCAGAAGGCGGAACACAATGCAGATCATCTCGCAATACATACCGCCACAAATCGAAAATCGCCACATCACCTGCAAAGAATAACGCAACACGCCAAATATCGGAATACAATTTAAATGCACATCCAAATGACAAAGGCCTCACAGCAATTTGTAAAATAACACCAAAACATCCATCATCACCGAGGGCTGCATCTGCAATAATTGACCAGCTTCCACTTGTGTGACGCCCTGTACCATCATGGCACACAGGGCCAACATCAACGTTCAAAAAGGCAACATGGAAGCGGCAAGAACCGCAGGTCCGTCCCATGAGGCAGGCACTAGTCCAGCTGAAAGGCCGAAATGTTGCACCTAGCCACCAGAACAGCGTAAGGGCATGTGGCCCATTGGCGATCGTCCCATAAGATCGTAATGGTGCTCCACTGATTCACCCGAAGCTGCAGGTGTCGAGGGTAAAATCCATCTGGAGGAGTGGCGTACAGATGGCATCTGCAATAGGGCAGGAGATACCTGTCACCCAAATGAAACACAAATTAACCGATTGCACTACAGGACACATGATGCATCACTATCCTCATTCAACACACCAAATCCACACCCATATGCATGCTAGCCCACTCCAAAGGAATATACACACCCCTAAATCAGTATCGATACATAACGAAACCAATCGAGGTTAATACACCATTGGCAACGTCGGTTACTGTGCATGCGTCCGTCAAGATAGAACCCATGACATGGGATTAGTAACGTGCCTAGACACAAGTCGATGAAGGCGCGTCGAGACAGGGAGGATCCGACAAGGGCAGATAGACGTAAGTCCCACTATGGCAGCCTTGCATCACATAGCGCAGGGGAAGGGGATTGAATCAAAATACACATGTACATGGCAGACCCTAAATGGAATCATCTGTCCATGCATCCATTCATCATTCCCTCATCCCGCAATGAAAACGCATGAACATTCACTCACATAATATGTGAAACTTCCATCGCGTCTGTGCGTAATGCAGTCTGCAAAAACCACTGTGCTCCTGGCCGGATCTGTAGTGTTGTGAAGCAAGATGGAATTGGGAACGTCCTGCCTTATCGTCCACTACGCTATTGCGCATCCCATTCAATTCATGTCATTCATTGCTTGCTCGTTATGGGCCCTGTCCCAAGGACATTCAACAATAGAACGTTACATTTCCAGGCAGACCTGTGGGCGTCTCCTCACCGCTACTTCGCAACCAAAAATGCTGGCCTTCGAATTCCTCACTTGCAACATTACGTCGAAAAGGCTTCTGTGAACGCTTGCATTCACAATCACATCAATGTAGTGCGGCTGTGTGTCATAATGCTAACTGGCTGCAATCACAAATGGGACGCCACGCCCGTCGGTGAAGTACGATACTGTGCTGCATGAGGGTCGGCCATCGATCGAGCCCTACATACCACTGACTCTTCACCGGTATGTAAGCGGCTGCAATCATCGCATGTGTAACAATGGGAGCATAGCGTGAAAATCAGTCAAAGTACATCACACTGCCATCGGGATTTGATACATGATTCCAATCCCAAGATGCCATGCGGCCAAATGCAGCCTTACGTGCGGGACGTGCTCGGCCAGAAGGGATTGCATCTGCCACAGATTCATTCAATCAGCACAGGTGGAGGCCATACAGGCCGACAGCACATATATAGCAGACCCAAACCCCTCCCACAACCACTCCCACTCCAAAATGCTACCGGCAGGACTAGCGATGTTGGGCCTGGGGCACCAGATAGCACTGCAAGTGCTACAACTACAAGAAGACGACGAACAACAACAGGTACAACAACCGGGCGCACAGGGGAGACGGAGGAGAAGGAGGAGGAGGAGGGCAAGGCAGGGTCAGCAAGGCCCACAAGCACTGCCACTACCACCACGCAGGCGGCCCGCAATCCCACGCCTCCGAGCTGATCCGTTCAACCTCACTGCTGAGCAGATCCACACCCTGTACCGTTTGGACCGGGACACCATAATCGCCATTGTGGACATGACACATGCTGACCTCGTGAGCATGATAGATAGCCCAACCGCCATCCCACCCCTACTGAAGGTGGTGTCTGTACTCCACTTCCTGGCCACAGGCACCTACCAGCACACAGTCGGACAGTTGCATGGCATTTCACAGCCACTGTTCTCACGGACACTCTTCCAAGTGCACGATGCCCTCCTGAAGCACGCCGACGACCACATCACACTACCACGCACGTACCAGGAGATTACCAACGCAAAGGTGGGATTCCATGCACTTGGCGGCATCCCGGGTTGCATTGGTGCCATCGACTGCACCCATGTTGAATTGGTTGTCCCACATGCCATGGAGGTCCAGTACCGCAACCGGAAACAATTTCATTCAATCAATGTGCAAATGGTGTGTGACTCCAACAAGATCTTTACGCATTGTTGTGCCAGATTTCCAGGATCTACCCATGATTCTATGGTCCTGAGGAACACAAGAATACCACGCTACATGGAGCGACACGCAGGGCACAGATCCTGGCTACTCGGTGAGTCTCATTCCATGCATGACATCGTGGCCCATTTGATGCGTCAATGACCTTGCAGGAGGGGGGGGGGCTACTTAGCACTATCATTCCACTGACACCCTTAATTCGTCCCATACAGGTGATGCCGGGTATCCACTGAAGAGATGGCTCCTTACACCAATCCGGAACCCACAGAACCAGCATGAGGAGGACTACAACCATGCCCACTCACGTAGCCGTGTGGTCATTGAACAGGCATTCGGCCTACTGAAGGCTCGTTTCCGCAGCATCAGCAGGTCTGGCGGGGCACTCATGTACAGCCATGAGAGGGTTTCTAAGATGGTCATGGCATGTGTCATGCTGCACAACATGTGCATACGTAGGAATGTGCCCATGCCCCCTGACGCTGTACTGCATGCACCTGAAGATGATGATGATGAGGGTGGGGATGTGGAGGCACCCCAAGGAGTCCATGAGGCACAGGATGCACGTGCAATCCGACAGAGCATCATAGATGCATGCTTCTAGCAACCACGCATGGTGCCTATTACACGGAAAGGGGACCTGTGGCACTGTGTGTGTGTAGTACAGGCACATAGTGGACTGTACGCCTATGAAGGCCTCGTACGCAAATATCAATGTCCACACATGTCATTGGATGATAAAGAAGTGCTGTATTGTTAATGTGATTTGATTTATACACCCTATGGACCCGCCACCCAGTGAAGCACAACACACCCCCTCCACCCTACTTCCTCCCCCCCCAACACCAGTGTCCAAATATGCATGCTGCCCGTGGGTAGACGCTATAGCAAGCCCCCTCTACGGGTATCAGGGGCACCCCTGCCCGTGGAGCGCAGGTTTCTGCCAGATCTGCGTTGGGGGCTGCCCTGGACGGAACTTGCCACGGATGACGTCTCTGCCTGCTCGCGTCCATGCATGTCTCTGAGGGTTTGTGAGAGCTCCGAGAGCACACGGCGCACAGCAGCAAGTTCAGCACAGACGTCTTTGGACGTCGCATTCAGTTCCCCCCTCAGGCTCTCGGTGCTTTTCTCCATTTGTGCTCTCAGGCTCTCGGTGCTTTTCTCCATTTGTGCCCTGAGTGTCTCGGTGGATGTTTCCATGGCTGCCCTGGAACCCCCGCATTCATTTGCATGGTCCTTGAGTAGCGTGGACACTTCCTGCTGTTGCTCGATCAGCAGGTCGAGGGACTGTTGCCTCTGCTGGGCCATGGACATTTGCGGTGGTGTGACAGGGGGGCTGCTCAACACATGTTGCCTTGGCACAGGACTTGTGGGGGTTGGCCAGTCGTCGTCTTCAGGGTGCCCCTGCGTGGTTTCGTCATGGTGTAGGGGATGGAACATGCAGGGGGATTGGGAAAGGTCATGGATGGTACCTACGTCGCCGGCACTGTTTTCCGTGTCGGAGCATGCTGGCATGACAGCTGTGTCACCTATGGTGCTGCTACCAGCAGAGGCAGTGCCATCAGATACGTTCTTTGGGGGGACCTGTGGTGCTGGGGTTGTGGACTTGCTGGCTACTGGGGTGCCTGTTGCAGTCCCCTCCAGTGTGCTGGCACTTGATTCCTGCTGCTGCCGTGTCTTGATCCTTGCACCTGAGGTGGAGGCTCTTGGGACGTTGGTCCTGGCCCTCTTTGCAGGCGTGCTGGTAGGGGTGTCCTGCAGCTCGTCGTTGGTATCGGACCCTGTGGTGGAGTAAAGAGGGGCGAGCGTTAGTTATGGGTCTGTGGGATTTGGAATGGCAACGTATCATATGCATTGGGGTGGTACATGAGGGTGATTTGGGACTGGGCCTTGGAGGTGGTCTCATTTTCGTGTGGATTGAGGATGCATTCATTTGGCTGCCTGCAGTTAGGGGGTGCATGCTGCACATGTAGGGGTTGTTTATGGCATCTTGATTGATTTGTTTATTCATTCTGACTTTTAGAGGGCGCTGTCAGGGCAAAGTATGTATTGCACTATGGGGTCACATGGTACTGCACATGTTCGTGCTTTCTGGATTTCGCATTGTTTCTCTTGGCCAACCTACCTGATTCTCCGGATGTCGGCACTCCTTTCTCCATCCCTCCGACTCCCTCTATGCTCTCCATTCCTATGGTGGAGGCGCAGATCTCCTCCCAGGGGGTCAACTTGATGGGCGACTCTGATCCCCCCCCGGTAGCTGTGGCGATGTTCCTGTTCGCAGAAAGTATGCTGCGTACGCGGATCCGCAGGTCGTCCCACCGCTTGCGACATTGCTGTGGCGTGCGGGGTGTTGTCCCCACCGCACTTACGCGCTGTGCCACCAGGGCCCATATGGCCTTCTTGTTGGCAAGGGCCGTCCTGGTCATTTGACTGGAGAAGACGACGGCGGCATTTTCCTGCAGGGTCTCGGTGAGCACGGTCAGTTCCTCTCGGGAGAAGTGGACCTGCCGCTTGCGATCACACGCTTTCTTGGCTGCCTTTCCCATATTTATTTTTTTAACTGGGGTTGCTAACGGGTTGGGATGTGTGTCAGGGTCGGATTTTTAATGGTTGTGTTGGGATTCGGATTTTATAGTTGTGCGGCGTGCTGTTTCCCGTTCCGGCCACATGCTTTTACTTCCGTTTCCGTATATTTACGGTGCCCGTAATTTGCGGTGCCCGCTCATTACGGTGCCCGCTCATTACGGTGACCGCTAAGATGGGTGGCGGTATTGCACCTGGTGCAGCGTACGGCGGCGGTAAGGGCCGTTTTGGGGTCATTTCCGCCATCGCAGCCTTTCGGATTCCGCCATGGCGTAATGCTCGTGCCCGATGGGTCGTAATTAGCCGCACTTTGCTCCTTCGTGCAATGGCGGAAACGCTATTTACGCTGTTGCGGTCCGGTCAGTCAATTTCCGCCAGGGTCGTAATGAGGGCCATTGCCTGCTCGTTATGGGCCATGTCCCAAGGACATTCTACAATAGAACGTTACATTTCCAGCCAGACCTGTGGGCGTATCCTCGCCGCTACTTCAAAACCAAAAATGCTGGCCTTCGAATTCCTCACTTGCAACATTACGTCGAAAAGGCTTCTGTGAACGCTTGCATTCACAATTACATCAATGTAGTGCGGCTGTGTGTCATAATGCTAACTGGCTGCAATCACAAATGGGACGCCACGCCCGTCGGTGAAGTACGTTACTGTGCTGCATGAGGGTCGGCCATCGATCGAGCCCTACATACCACTGACTCTTCACAGGTATGTAAGCGGCTGCAATCATAGCATGTGTAACAATGGGAGCATAGCATGAAAATCAGTCAAAGTACATCACACTGCCATCGGGATTTGATACATGATTCCAATCCCAAGATGCCATGCGGCCAAATGCAGCCTTACGTGCGGGCCGTGATCGACCAGAAGGGATTGCATCTGCCACAGATTCATTCAATCAGCACAGGTGGAGGCCATACAGGCCGACAGCACATATATTGCAGACCCAAACCCCTCCCACAACCACTCCCACTCCAAAATGCTACCGGCAGGACTAGCGATGTTGGGCCTGGGGTACCAGATAGCACTGCAAGTGCTACAACTACAAGAAGACGACGAACAACAACAGGTACAACAACCGGGCGCACAGGGGAGACGGAGGAGGAGGAGGAGGGCAAGGCAGGGTCAGCAAGGCCCACAAGCACTGCCACTACCACCACGCAGGCGGCCCGCAATCCCACGCCTCCGAGCCGATCCGTTCAACCTCACTGCTGAGCAGATCCACACCCTCTACCGTTTGGACCGGGACACCATAATCGCCATTGTGGACATGACACATGCTGACCTCGTGAGCATGATAGATAGCCCAACCGCCATCCCACCCCTACTGAAGGTGGTGTCTGCACTCCACTTCCTGGCCACAGGCACCTACCAGCACACAGTGGGACAGTTGCATGGCATTTCACAGCCACTGTTCTCACGGACACTCTTCCAAGTGCACGATGCCCTCCTGAAGCACGCCGACGACCACATCACACTACCACGCACGTACCAGGAGATTACCAACGCTAAAGTGGGATTCCATGCACTTGGCGGCATCCCGGGTTGCATTGGTGCCATCGACTGCACCCATGTTGAATTGGTTGTCCCACATGCCATGGAGGTCCAGTACCGCAACCGGAAACAATTTCATTCAATCAATGTGCAAATGGTGTGTGACTCCAACAAGATATTTACGCATTGTTGTGCCAGATTTCCAGGATCTACCCATGATTCTATGGTCCTGAGGAACACAAGAATACCACGCTACATGGAGCGACACGCAGGGCACAGATCCTGGCTACTCGGTGAGTCTCATTCCATGCATGACATCGTGGCCCATTTGATGCGTCTATGACCTTGCAGGGGGGGGGGGGCTACTTAGCACTATCATTCCACTGACACCCTTTATTCGTCTCATACAGGTGATGCCGGGTATCCACTGAAGAGATGGCTCCTTACACCAATCCGGAACCCACAGAACGAGCATGAGGAGGACTACAACCATGCCCACTCACGTACCCGTGTGGTCATTGAACAGGCATTCGGCCTACTGAAGGCTCGTTTCCGCAGCCTCAGCAGGTCTGGCGGGGCACTCATATACAGCCATGAGAAGGTTTCTAAGATGGTCATGGCATGTGTCATGCTGCACAACATGTGCATACGTAGGAATGTGCCCATGCCCCCTGACGCTGTACTGCATGCACCTGAAGATGATGATGATGATGAGGGTGGGGATGTGGAGGCACCTCAAGGAGTCCATGAGGCACAGGATGCACGTGCAATCCGACAGAGCATCATAGATGCATGCTTCTAGCAACCACGCATGGTGCCTATTACACGGAAAGGGGACCTGTGGCACTGTGTGTGTGTAGTACAGGCACATTGTGGACTGTACGCCTATGAAGGCCTCGTACGCAAATATCAATGTCCACACATGTCATTGGATGATAATGAGGTGCTGTATTGTTGATGTGATTTGATTTATACACCCTATGGACCCGCCACCCAGTGAAGCCCAACACACCCCCTCCACCCTACTACCTCCCCCCCCAACACCAGTGTCCAAATATGCATGCTGTCCGTGGGTAGACGCTATTGCAAGCCCCCTCTACGGGTATCAGGGGCACCCCTGCCCGTGGAGCGCAGGTTCCTGCCAGATCTGCGTTGGGGGCTGCCCTGGACGGAACTTGCCACGGATGAGGTCTCTGCCTGCTCGCGTCCATGCATGTCTCTGAGGGTTTGTGAGAGCTCCGAGAGCACACGGCGCACAGCAGCAAGTTCAGCACAGACGTCTTTGGACGTCGCATGCAGTTCCCCCCTCAGGCTCTCGGTGCTTTTCTCCATTTGTGCTCTCAGGCTCTCGGTGCTTCTCTCCATTTCTCCCCTGAGGCTCTCACTACTTTTCTCTATTTGTGCCCTGAGTGTCTCGGTGGATGTTTCCATGGCTGCCCTGGAACCCCCGCATTCATTTGCATGGTCCTTGAGTAGCGTGGACGCTTCCTGCTGTTGCTCGATCAGCAGGTCGAGGGACTGTTGCCTCTGCTGGGCCATGGACATTTGCGGTGGTGTGACAGGGGGGCTGCTCAACACATGTTGCCTTGGCACAGGACTTGTGGGGGTTGGCCAGTCGTCGTCTTCAGGGTGCCCCTGCGTGGTTTCGTCATGGTGTAGGGGATGGAACATGCAGGGGGATTGGGAAAGGTCATGGATGGTACCTACGTCGCCAGCACTGTTTTCCGTGTCGGAGCATGCTGGCATGACAGCTGTGTCACCTATGGTGCTGCTACCACCAGAGGCAGTGCCATCAGATACGTTCTTTGGGGGGACCTGTGGTGCTGGGGTTGTGGACTTGCTGGCTGCTGGGGTGCCTGTTGCAGTCCCCTCCAGTGTGCTGCCACTTGATTCCTGCTGCTGCCGTGTCTTGATCCTTGCACCTGAGGTGGAGGCTCTTGGGACGTTGGTCCTGGCCCTCTTTGCAGGCGTGCTGGTAGGGGTGTCCTGCAGCTCGTCGTTGGTATCGGACCCTGTGGTGGAGTAAAGAGGGGCGAGCGTTAGTTATGGGTCTGTCGGATTTGGAATGGCAACGTATCAAATGCATTGGGGTGGTACATGAGGCTGATTTGGGACTGGGCCTTGGAGGTGGTCTCATTTTCGTGTGGATTGAGGATGCATTCATTTGGCTGCCTGCAGTTAGGGGGTGCATGCTGCACATGTAGGGGTTGTTTATGGCTTCTTGATTGATTTGTTTATTCATTCTGACTTTTAGAGGGCGCTGTCAGGGCTAAGTATGTATTGCACTATGGGGTCACATGGTACTGCACATGTTCGTGGTTTGTGGATTTCGCATTGTTTCTCTTGGCCAACCTACCTGATTCTCCGGATGTCGGCACTCCTTTCTCCATCCCTCCGACTCCCTCTATGCTCTCCATTCCTATGGTGGAGGCGCAGATTTCCTCCCAGGGGGTCAACTTGATGGGCGACTCTGAACCCCCCCCGGTAGCTGTGGCGATGTTCCTGTTCGCAGAAAGTATGCTGCGTACGCGGATCCGCAGGTCGTCCCACCGCTTGCGACATTGCTGTGGCGTGCGGGGTGTTGTCCCCACCGCACTTACGCGCTGTGCCACCAGGACCCATATGGCCTTCTTGTTGGCAAGGGCCGTCCTGGTCATTTGACTGGAGAAGACGACGGCGGAATTTTCCTGTAGGGTCTCGGTGAGCACGGTCAGTTCCTCTCGGGAGAAGTGTACCTGCCGCTTGCGGTCACACGCTTTCTTGGCTACCTTTCCCATATTTATTTTTTTAACTGGGGTTGCTAACGGGTTGGGATGTGTGTCAGGGTCGGATTTTTTATGGTTGTGTTGGGATTCGGATTTTATAGTTGTGCGGCGTGCTGTTTCCCGTTCCGGCCACATGCTTTTACTTCCGTTTCCGTATATTTACGGTGGCCGTAATTTGCGGTGCACGCTCGTTACGGTGACCGCTCATTACGGTGACCGCTAAGATGGGTGGCGGTATTGCACCTGGTGCAGCGTACGGCGGCGGTAAGGGCCGTTTTGGGGTCATTTCCGCCATCGCAGCCTTTCGGATTCCGCCATGGCGTAATGCTCGTGCCCGATGGGTCGTGATTGGCCGCACTTTGCTCCTTCGTGCTATGGCGGAAACGCTATTTACGCTGTTGCGGTCCGGTCAGTCAATTTCCGCCAGGGTCGTAATGAGGGCCAATGTTTCAATATGAAGTAATATGACATATACCTCTACTCCATGCTTTTGCTAAAACATAAGGTGTTTCTGCATATTATTTACACAGACTTGTGATAAATTGCCTACTTACTGCTATAACACAGTTCTTTACCAAGTTTTTGATTGAAATGATGTGACGTTAAAACTCTGATACTTGACTGTGCTTTCCATGCTTTACTCTTTTCCTATATCCTTTACTCTAATTGAATGTTTGTTTTTACAAAAAAGTTACAAGAAAAAGCCACTTAAGAAATAAAATAAGGCTACCTTCAAAAAACCAGATATTGTTAATGGTTGTTTTCTCATCCCATGCTCGGGATCTCTGTACCTCTGCATGGGTTCTTCAGGAAGGTTGATTCATTTGCTGCCTTAAATTGTGTGCAGCACACAGAACTCAGGGAGGACAGGACCACCCAATGTGTACATACAAGTCCTGTTTAGGACATCATCCTATTTCTGGACTGACAATGACACAAATAAATATGAAGAAAAACACATAGGTAGTACAAAGCAACAACAAAAACAACAACAAGAACCAGTAGGGACTGGAGGGTTTGTTATGCAGTGCTCTCCTTGGTGCAGAGCAGTTTGTCAAAATCAATACTTATCCTTGTAAATTAAACCACGTAGAGGAGCAGTAAAAACTTAAAACATCTATTTATTAATTATGTTTTTTAAGGTTCTAAAGTCAATTCAATGGTCAAATCATGATACATAAAACAAAATAAGCAACATGAAGAAAAACAAGCACATTAGGGGTTATGTACAACAAGGCACTAATACGTGACATACATATAATCTGGCACCTATTCTAACTTAGGTTTTTTTGTTGTTGCACAGTCAGTGCAACTCATGTGACATTTGCTGTCTATTTCTTCAGACTAGCCATTCAGCGATTCCAGATACGGCTTGCTACTTGTCTAGGCTGATTTGTGATTAAATCAAATGGCAGCATGCCCCAAAACAACTCTAAGAGAACACTAAAGTGACTGCAGTTTTTAAAATTCAAATTAAAACTGCTTTAATGTTTATACATTCCCACACAGGGAATATTAAAACAGCAAGTGAATCTATGAAAGATCCAATCCTGGAGAATTTACCAGTATACTACTTCATCACCTCTGTTCTCTAAAAGAAATATCCAATTACTGGAGGGTTTTGCTGCATCTCAATTCAAGAACTATCATTTATCTCTACTTATTTAAACCCCACATTTTATGCACATTTTGTTATTCAGGCCAAATTCATAAGTGAGGTGTGATGAGGCCCTCAGCTTGAGTCGGGGGATTGATAAGATGACTCAAGAATCCAGGGGCCACCTAATATAAAGAATATTGGGCCTAGGGGTGGTATTGGGAGGATCCCTTTGTCACCTGGCCTTGGTCCCCACCACATGGCAGAGGACATTCACAGTGCCTCACCAGTGGCTACTCCAAGGACCCAGTCCCTCTCAAGCCCACTAGCGTACTAGCGTAGTCCATCCATAAGGTGTTAATCAATAGCCAGAATAATGGAAATAACCTGTTAGGTAGTTGAAAGGTCCCCCTTATTTGGTAAGAGAGCAAAAATGAAACTAAAGGCTCTCCCTTTTAGGAAAGCCCTTTCCTGACACAACAGAAATGTAGCAGAGGTCTGGATACAGTCGCTGCTCATATAGCACTTTAGAAGAAGCATACATAAGTGTCCATGTGGCCCACAGTGAATCCTGCTGTGCCGTGACCTCATCTTTTCAAGTATGTGACTCCATAAACACTGGGAAAGTGATGCAGAAAACAAAGTTACATTTCCATTGTCACCCAGCAATCCCATAGAAAATGTTACTCACTGTAGTGACTTCTGTACTACTTGTACATAACGGGTGGCCAATCCAGAGAAAACAGGTTCAGAGTGCAATGAATTGATGTGTGATAATCCGACAGGACCTTCGGATGAGCGGTATAGGGAGAAACCCATAACACACCTTGTGGTCGCACGAGATCTGAAGAGCATCCCCTAAGGCATCTGGATCCTGACCCATCAGATAGGCAACTAGATAGCATTTGCGGTTCTTTGACGTTGTAAAAAAGGTCCAACTGAGGAAATCCAAAATAGTTTCTGAAGTACTGAGTCCTTGATCTCCCATTCGTGGTTGGAGTGAGTAAGGAGACCCAGAGTGTCTGCCCCCATGTTGAGGTTTCCCGGTAAATGCACTGCCTGGAGAGACATGCAATGTAGAACTGCCCATTCCCAAATTTGAATCGCCAACCGGCACATGGAAGAGGACCTGGTTCCCCCCTGCTTGTTAACATACAATATGGCAGTCATGCTGTCTGTAGATATCAGTTCCTTGGAATTCTAAATTATGGGCAAAAAGGATTTCAGAACCTTGAAGATTGCTAAAAGTTCCAAAACCTTTATATGCCATTTGTTCATATTGTAAGGCGGCACCCCAACTGGTTAGCAACAAAACCAAACTAATAGTATGTGTGTGAGATGGCTCCTGAAAAGCGACTCCATCTGCAGATTTACATTGTCCTTCCACCAAAGTAGGTCCGATGTCAATTCTGGAGGAATTGGGATCCTTTTTGACAGACTCTCTCTTTCTTGGTCAGGTGATTCTGCAAGGTGTAGCTGAATAAGTCTCATCTTTAGGCGGCCCAAAGGCAAGGCTAGGATAGAAGTGGCCATGAGCCCCAGAAGATGTTGGAACCACCACACTGAGGGGCTTTGCGGATTCAAGAAATGTGAGATTGCCAATGTTATGTCCTGAAACCTCTCTTGTGTGAGGAATACACTGCCTGAGCTCTAGTTCAATCTGAAGCCTATGAACTTGATGTCCTTCGTGGGGACTAGACATTACCTTTTTGTGATTGACAGAGAGTCCCAGGTTGAATAATAGGTTCAGCAACATATTGTGGCCTCTATCATGACCTTGGCGGTATTACCGGTGGGATACCGCTACCGCAAATAGCGTTACCGCTACTCAGTCCGTGCAGTTTGAGCCGGAACACTAGTAGATATAAGGTGTTATGTCTAGTTTTTATCATGCCATGTCCAGTTCTTTATTTCCTTACTTTGTTTTCTCTGAATGTTCTGTATTCCATTCTGGTGTTCTGGGATTGTTGTTGTCGCATTGTCGGTTGATGGTCAAGGGCACAGCTGAAGCTGCGCCCTGTGAGCTGAATAAACAACTTGGAAACCCATCTTGGCCTCATCTTATCACTGGTGATGAGGACGTCCCTGAAGGGGGCGAACACAGCTCACAGGGGACCCTCTTCCCCGTGCAGGCAGCAGGCAGCAGTGTGTGTACTCCGTGCTGTGAGGCACACCAACGGCACAGACGACGGAGAGAAGGACCCGGAGGTCACTGCGGGATCAGACTGCCACAGACCGGTGCCAACCCTTGTCTTGGGTCCTGGGGGCACACATGGGTCTTGGGCTCAGCCCCCCCAACACCTGCCTGCAAGGCGGCCTCCGTTGCGCCCTCACACACGACACGGGCTGAGTCTGCGGGCTGGGACGTTAAGAGGAAATAATCTCTTGGCTTGCTCGAGAGCACGTTCAGCCCCTTGGAGCTTAGTAACAGAGACGCATTGCTAGGCCCTGCACCAGCAGCATCATCAGCTGAGCAGAGACAGTTTAGATTTGTTTTTTGTTTTATGTGAACGCTTGGGCAAACTCAAGATCTCTGAAGGGACCATGAACGGGAGAGGTCTCATTAAAGAATGACAATTTGAAGAAGGTTGTCAAGGGAATCAAAGGGAGATTTACTGAATTACCAAGGAATTACAACTTCAAGAATGGTTGCAGCAGGAATCACTCTTCCTCCACCTTATCTGGCAGAAAGTAGCACTCATCCAGTCACATGGGACAGATGGAGGAAAATGTTTGAGGGGACTAGTTTGCTCCTGCGAGGAAGCAGGCTTTCCAGTTCCATAATCTTGGTATATAGTGATGCAGTGTATTTGATGGATTGCCAGAACTTGTGGGGTTTGGGGCTGGTGACCTGGATGACTTCACTGTTGCCATTAGAAAACTCCAAGATCACTATAAGCCAAGGAAAGATTTGACCTTTGAGCGTCACAGATTTTTCCTGAGACGCCAAGAACAATTGGAACCTGTTCAAAGTTTTCAAAGTTAGGTAGCGGCTCTCCGCACCTTAAGCCACACCTGTGAATTTGGCTCCTTAACAAACTCCTTGATCAGGGACCAGCTAGTAAGATGCACCAATAGCGTCAAGGTTCAAAAAAAGCTCCTGGCCAAAGAGCTTTCCTTGGAGCATGGCGTGGAGCTTACCCACAGTATTGAAGAAACAGCTCATTATATGAGGAACATGAAGTTGGAGCAACCCGGCTATGAGGGGTTTGCTGTCAGGAACAGGAAAGGAGGTGAGGGAAGAAGAGAAATTAGATGCTTTAAGTGCTTCGCTCTGTGAGCTGAATAAAACCATTTTGGCCTCATCTTATCATAGGCTGTAAATCCCCATTTTTTTAAGAGTTCATCGGCCTCTATGGGTATTTTCGGCACTACTACAGTAATAGCGCCAGACGGAATAGCACTGAAAATGGTTGAAACGGGCGGAAACCTCAATTTCTACCTCCAGCAAAAAGCTGGAGGTAAAACTCCAACTTTCCGCCCAACTCGAGATTGGGTGGACCCTTAAATGCAGTGGTAATAGCGTTACTGCTGCATTTAAGGGCTACCGCCCAACCCGTGATGAGGCCCTGAGTGATGCTGTTTGTTGACGTGCTGCTACTCTGACGAGCCAGTTTCCCCCAATCCCCAAGGAGGGATTGGGGGAAAATGGAAACCAATATCCTTTGGTGACCAAAGAGAGGATCCAAGAATCCCCTGAAATTGTACCAGTCCTGATGGTACTCTGAAATCCTGCCACCTACTAGGGGGAATGGAGCTGGGCGTGCATTTAATTGTTTCTTGAGTTATGCAGAGGCTGAAGAGGAAAAGGTATAGAATCCTGTTTGAGAGCCTTGTTTTCTCCTTTGGGGCAAGGAGAACTGTCACGCTGCCTGCTTTTCCTGTCATGGTATCCACGTAACGCACCAAAATCTTTGGATTTAAAATCGAAACTAGGCTGTCTACAGGACGGCAAAGACTTCTGGGGCCCTTTTCCCAGAGCAGTGAGTGAATTGGGTGCGAGGGTGGAAGCCTTTTTCTTGTCAGTTGACGAGTGGAATAAGTCATTGCATTCAAAGAGGAGAGCCAAAATCCTCTCTTGAACATCGTTGTTAAAGTAGGCTGCCCTCACCCAAGCTGTATGGTGCATGTCTACACCAAGGCTAATGGGCCAAGATGCTGTATGAATATGGTGCAGCTAAACCAGACTTGAACGCTGCTACTCTATCTTGTGGCAAGTAATGCTGAGAATCAGCTATTTGAAGGCAAAGTTGTTGGTTTGCTCCAGCCAAGAAGGCATTAGCGTTTGCTTGTTACAAGTGAAGTGATGCGTTAGCATACATTTTCTTTCCTTTTTTTTAAAGGTAAAATTGTATTGGTTTTTGCTTGACATTCTTAATAACATATAACTGTCTGCCAGGGATATGTATGCATCAAATAATCAACAATACATAGTCCTTTTATTCCCCTTGCCCCTACCCACTCCCCCGAGGAGTATTCCATAAACAAACAACAAGTACAATAACGTGAGTAATGTGGGTGGTCTATAGTATAATGAGTATATTTCAGGGCAGAGAGATAAGTGCCTTGGAATCTGCTGCAGACTGAAAAATCAGTCCGAAGTCTGGCAACTGTCTGGTTGCCCCGCCACATTGGATGGGTGAAAGGCCCAATGTCTGGCCTGCAAGTATCTAAACCTGTCTGCCTCCTCCAGCCCCAGGGATGCCTTACAGTCCTCAAAGCTACAAATCTTGCCATTACAGAAGAGGTCTCCAAGCTTCCCTACCCTCTAATTGCCTGGTGTGAACTCCTCATTATGAATAAGGTGGGTAAACGGGGAAGGAAAGGTGGTAGACCACCTCATCCTGCCCACATTGTCCCATGCCTGTGTTACTGGGTTGACAAACAAACTCTGTGCTCTACCCTGTCGAGGGACCCATGGTTGAATCAATAAATAGCATTCCGCTACAGCCTGCTCCATACTAACCCAGATCTTATGTTAGTTCCGTTGGACCCAAACGATGATGGGCCTAATTTGTGAGGCCCTATAGTAATCCCATATCCTGGGGAATGCCAGGCTTCCTTCATCCTTGTCAGAGTATAACATGCGCTTATTGACTACTTTGGGGGATCCCCCCTTCCATAGGAACTGTACTAGCAAAGAGTCCAGTACCTGGAGGGTCTGCCTGGAGCTTGAAAGAAATACAGAAATGTGGGTAAGGCATTCATTTTACTGACTGCTATCTTGGCAACCCAAGACAGCCAGAGGTCAGTCCATTGCTCCAGGTCCCTCTTATCTCTAATTAACACTTAATAGTTTGCTCCAAAGAGTTCCCCTAACTGGGCCGGAATATTAACCCGTAAATATTTCACTGTCTTAGAGGCCGAAGAGTATGTGAAGGATTGTTCCAGGGCGAACTTCAGCGATGGTGGAATATTGAGCCCCAGTATCTCTGATTTAGAGGCATTGGGGGTCATTCCGACCTTGGCGGTAGGGGGTTAACGGGGCAGGTAGAGGAGCCGGCCCTGTTAACCCCCTTACCGCTTCATTACAAGGTCTGCTCGCGGGACCCGCTAAGGACGCCTGGCTTTACCAGGCGTCCTTAGCGGGTCCCGCGAGCAGTCCAGCATGCTAACAACGGCCAATCATTAACGGGCCCGTTGTTAGCATGCTCCCCATTCCCATTGAGCCCTATGGGGGCTTGAATGGGAATGGGGATGGGTTCCTGGAATGGGGAAATACCGGGCCCTCCAAGGTCGGATGGCCTGGTATTTCCCCATTCCAGGAACCCGGACCCGGTATCCAGAATGGGGGTAGCCGTGCCGCAAATAGCGGCACGGCTACCTCCAAGGCCGTAATGACCTCCATTGGCTTTAAACCCTGAAACCTGTGTATTTTCTCTGCTATCAATAGGAGGGAGATCATGGGGTCCATAACCGAAAAGAACACATTGTTCGCGAAGTGGCCTATTTCATGCTGGACACACCCCAATTTGATACCCGCTATGCCATCATTCGCTTGAATCCTGGCTGCAAAGAGTTCCATTGCCATAGTGAATAATAGCGTGACAATGGACTCCCCTGCCTTGTTCCCCTGCCCAGTTTTATAGGTTCTGAAAGTGCCCCATTAACAAGCAGGAAGGCGGTTGGTGCCACATAGTTGGACATAATCATGCGATGCATCAGAGGACCAAGGTTAAACTTACAGAGTACCCCCCTTAAGAAGTCCCACAGCACCTGGTCAATGGCTTTTTCACCATCCAGTGCCAACAGAAAAGAGTGTGCAGCGTTCCAAACGGATTTGTCAACCAGATGGAGAACCCTTCTAATGTTGTCTACAGTGCCCCTTCCCCACACAAACCCTGATTGGTCCGGGTCAATCAGCCTAGGGAAAAGTCTCTCCAACCTGGTAGCCAACATTTTGGTGAATAGCTTGGCATCATAGTTCAACAGAGCAATCGGTCTATATGAGGAGCAGAGGGGGGTCTTTCCCTGCCATAGGTATCAATGTCACTGGGGCTTCCTGCGTGGATTGAGGCAGTTCCTTCCATCTCATATGGAGTTGCATACATCTCTGAGGGGTTGTGCCATAACCTGGCTCAGTGATCGGTAGAATGAGGCTGTTAGGCTGTCCGGGTCTGGGGCTTTGGTGGGTTTGAACAACCTAATAGCTCGGAGGACCTTGTGGGGATCTATGGGGGCCTCTAAAAGCTACCTATCGATTTAGCTCTACCCTGTCTAAATAAGTTAACTGGTATTCTCGCGTGGGGGTGCTTGACCTGTAGAGGGATTCGTAGAAGGCCCAAAATATTTCCCTTTTCTTGCCCTCCTCCTCCCATTCCATGCCTCCCTCGTCTGTCACTGATTGAATAAATGACTGGCTTGTTTGTTTCCTAAGGAGGTGCGCCAACAGCTTGCCTGGGGTGTTACCCTGCTTGAAATACCTATGCCTCTGCCCCAGCTACATTCTCTAAACCCTCAACAGTTACAACTGCTGTATAGCCACACTCAGTTGCTTAAAATTGAGGCGGGTCAGATTTAAGGCATACGCCCCATCTGCCACCTTAGCCTCAGCCAGCAGTTCCCCCTCCACTAAGCTCCTAGTTCGCTTCAGTGCCACAGCGCTGGTCACAATGCTCCCCCAAGCTATCGCTTTTAGGGAGTGTCACCTTATGCTATCACTGTCCCCGTTGGGGTTATATCTCTGGAAATCTTTTTTGGTACGCTTCAGTTCCTCTATACAAATCGTGTCCGGCAGGACGCCATGGGGCATCCTCAACTGATGCATCGGCCGAGACCTCCCGCAGCCCTGAAAGTGTAGGACTACCGTGTCATGGTCTGCCATGGTCATGGGTTCAATATTCGAGGCTACAGCCAAGCGTGCCAGCCCCGTGGATATAAAGATGTAATCTATTTGTGATGTACAGGCGTGTACGTGAGATCTTTAAAGGCCATGTCAGTGGGGTGGTGGGTGTGCTCTATATCGATGAGGTCACATGCAGCTATGCAGACCTGTATCGCTTTTGAGGATGCTCGTATGTTGAATGACCATTGGTAACCCATTTAGTATCAGTGTGCTTAAACCCCAAGTCACTATGCAAAAGAACTGCCACCCATCTTCCGCCCTCTTTAGTCGGTGACGGGAAAAATGTATGTGGAATGTGCTTATTTCTAAGCCGACAGTGATGTGTTTCCTGTAGGTCCACTATGTGTAGATGTAGTCGCTGCAGTTCACGAAAGTGTCAGGTGTGCTTGCCCAGAGTATTCAGGCTTTGGGCTTTCAGAGTGTCTACATCTATGACCATCCTCCCTCCTCAGCTATCCTTGCATCTTCGGGTCCCCTTAAGGCAATGGGCTCATCTTCCCCTTGTGACCTTGTAACTCGCTTGATTACCTTGCAATGCAAAGAGCGCCCCTCCTCTCCAGCCCCTCCCCTGAAGGTAATCACCACCAACATATGTGCATAAAATAAAAAAAAACAAGTGTATCTTCCAATCCATCCCAGGCTCGGAATACAAGATGTAGCCGCTCCCACTCAACCCGACCCACTGCGTTTACCTGCACCAACTGGCAAACCAACTCTTATAAACTTTTGTGCTGCAAAATAGAAAACTAAGCACAAACTATTGTGCTGGGAAATGGAGAACTAAACACATTCAAAGCTCTAGCTTCCAATAATGAAACTCCCCCAGCTGGCGAGATTCCCCCAGTGCAGGAACCATCCATTCTCAAGCGTCTGCACCCCTACCCACCTCAATGAGGGCACAGCATTATAGAGCAACAAGAATCAACCCATCCGTTTCACCTATTGACTCTTTTCTTGGCCACCAAGACAATTTTCCGTGCGTCCAGAAAGCCGGTATCCATTGCACGGGCTGGCCCCTGGGGCATCCCTCCTCCCCCCAGAGAGAGATCCAGCAGGCGGCCACCTTCCTCCACTGTGAAGATCGTACGAACCGCCTCCTTCCGCTTGAATGGGAGACCAAAGTGGTACGTCCACTTATGTCGAATGTCCTGACTCCGTAGCTCCTCTGTGATGAGTTTCAGTACCCTGCGTTTGGCCAGGGTGGGCTGGGAGACATCTTGAAAAACTTGAAGCACTGACACTCGATATTGTATCTTTTTGGCCTTCCTCGCTGCTCCCAAAATGTCTTCTTTCATTTCATAGTCATGAAACTTCACAACTATGTCCGTGGGGGGTTGATTTGCTGTCCCTCTCTCCTCTGGCCAACTATGTGTGCCCTACCTATCTTGATGACCACTCTGGGGTCTTGGCTCATGATCTGGGAAAAGAGCTTTGGAACACAGTCCTCAATATTCTCACCCTCTGTCCCTTCAGCAAGGAACTAACTGATTGAAGGCTGGGATTGGCTTGCTTCTTTGAGTGTATCTGGGTCTGATCTGCGCTGTGGGATGTGTAACCCCAGAGCTCAGATCCGACCACTTGAACTCAAAGAAGTCAACCAATCTTAGCATTCAATAAATTACTCATTTAAGGTACAGACACTCAGTGAAAGAACCAATGAGCTGAACTTGGGAGTACAGCGAGCCTCAGTGGCAGAATGTGAAGTTCAAGGCACAAGTTGCTTGCTTCTGATGAAAGCTGAAAGGTTGATGAACGAGGTGGCAGTAGCAAAGGGGGTAGTACCATAATGAGTGGAGAGGAAGGAGGTGGTGACATCAAGAGGCAAAGGAGATTTTAAGATCAAGAGGGGTGAGAAAGGAGGTGGTAACATCAGGTGTAGAAAGGAAGGAGGTGGTACCAAATATGGTGATAACAATGAAGGAGAGTGATCAGAAGGAGGTGGTGATCAGAAGGAGGTGGTGTTTGTTGAAGAGTTAGTAGGCTCTGAAGCCAAAGTTTATCAAACGAGGACAAAGCAGAATGAAACAGCTACATTATGAAAAGGGGAATTAAGGGCACTTAAAGCTCGGCAAGAGCCAATCAGGTAACTGTTCAACTGTACGCTCAGTCTCACAGACAATCATGGGCCCACGTGCTCACACTGATTTTGCCTTCCGTGTCTTTTGCAACACCCTGTTCTTGCATACCCCCACTGTTGGGTCTGTCATTTCCACAGATCCTGAGCCCACGCCATCTCAAACTCATTTGGCCTTTGGATGGACATTTCCAAGTTTGGCAGATTCACTATCCTTCCCCTTATAAGATTTTATATCGGGAAGGTAGTTCCAATAATTCTATATGGCTTGGATTACAACTCTGTAGCTTTGGAGTTAGAATGGGATGCAATCGAATCCAGGATTTGGAAACGTACGTTGGGTCTGCCAGATTGTGTTCCCATTGTTTGTTTGGGCTACGATCTTGGTCTCTCATCACTTAGATCGTGGCTAGTATGGAAGTGGTTGACTCTTTATAGGTCAATTTTAGATCCTCCCAAGAACTCCCTCTTTGAGGAAGCTGCTGTAGAGCTTGAGCAAGGAAAAAACGATTTTCTGCACAGGTTAGAACTAAAATGTTTGGAATTATTGTCCGGCTGTGACTGCGATGTTGAGTTGCTTTTACAGAACCCTTTAAAAGTGAAAGAAAAAATGAAATTGGCTGACTGGATTCACACAATTGACGATATGCGGAGAACCAAAAGATCAGCCTCTCTGACATTGCTAGATAAACGTTTATCGTTTATACCGGCTTATTTAAAGAAGTCCCCCAGTCCTTGGTTTAGATCTGCTTTTATGAGCTTTTGTTTAAACTTACTCCCTACCCTGGAATTATTAGCTATCAGAGATAAAGAAGGGGGAACTGTTTCAATATGTGACAGGTGTTCAAGTACTGAAGTTCAGACTACTAAGCATTTACTTTCTAATTGTCCTGGGACCTGGAGCATCAGGGCCAGACTTTTTGGTAGATTTGTCCATGATGAGTCTTATTTGAATACCGATGATTTTTGGACAAGATTATCATCTGGTAATGAGATGGTTTTATCAATTGAGGTGGGAAGAGTTTTAAAGGAACTGAAGCTCGTTACGATTTTAATTTGTGTCAATTTGTGTTGATTAGAATTTCTTTTTATTTCTCTCTCCTTTTTTTTTCTCTATGATGTATGTTTTTATTCAAATTTTGTAAACCGCTGGTTAATATTATCTTTTTTTGTTTTAATTGTTTCACTTTAATATATTGTATGTTGAAATGTGTTAAAAGTCAAATTTTGGTTATTGCACTATAAATAAATAAATAAATAAATAAATAAATAAATAAATAACAGGTATCACATCCTCCTGGCACAATCTGGGACAATTAGGATCATGTGTTTCCCGAACTTTCACAACCTCCTGATCACTTGAGGAATAACGGAGACTGGAGGAAATGCATACAGGTGTGGAAATTCCCAGTCCACTACAAATACGTCACCTAGAGCTCCTCTTGGGGAAAATTCCTGTGAGCAACACAGTTCACACTTCCGGTTGACACTGGTCGCAAACAGATCGACTTGAGGTGTTCCCCAAAGGGTGAAGATCTCTTGAAGGACTGCCTGAGCTAGTTCCCACTCGTGGGAGACTGTGCGCTGCCTGCTAAGAGCATCAGCCGCTGTGTTCTCCTGCCCAGCTTAATGAACTGCTGATAGGGAGGCTCAGTGGTAGTGATCCAAAACCTCCTCTCATGTTGAGGTAGTACATGGCCACTGTGTTGTCCGTCATTATCAGGACATTCCTTCCCCGTACAGAGGGCAGAAAAGCCCTCAGCGCTAGTCTGATTGCCCTCAGCTCCAAAAAATTGATATGTAGTTTGTACTCTGATGGAGACCAACGGCAGCTGACTGTCAGATCGTTGGTGTGGGCTCCCCTCACCGTGGGTGAGGCATCTGTCACTACTGTTATCTCCGGCTATGGTTGCCAAGAGGGTTCTCCCTTCAGATTGTTGTCCTTCCAGGCCCACCACAGAAGATCCTGCGAGACCTTGGTGGGAACCTGAAGTAGGTCTGACATCTTTCCTGAGAACTGGGACCATTGAGTTCTTAGAGCCCATTGAAGGGATCTCATTCTCAGGTGGGCCTCTGGCACCAGAAAAATGCAGGATGCCATAAGGCCGAGCAACCTCAAAAAATCGAAGCCCGGAAGACACTGGGCACTTTGAAATATGGTGACCATCTGAAGAATGTCTTAAGCCCTCATCTCGGGTGGCAAGCTCTTTCCCAAGGATGTATCTAGAACAGCTCTGATGAATTGGAGTTTCTGAGAAGGTGTAATATGGGACTTTTTGTTATTGAGGGAGAAGCCCAGTCTGTGAAAGGAGTGGAAGGTGACGTTGAGATGATGCACAACATGTTCAGGAGAACATGCCCTGATCAGCCAATCGCCCAGGTAGGGGTAGACATGAATCCCCCCTCTCCTGGGACTCGCTGCCACTACCGCCATCAGTTTGGTGAAAACCCTCGGGGCGGGGGTCAGCCCAAATGGCAGAACTCAAAATTGATAACGAGAACCAGCAACTGCGAACCTCAGGTATTTTCTGTGCTTGAGATGGATTGGCACATGAAAATAAGCATCCTGAAGGTCCAATGACACCATCCAATCATGGAGTTGGAGGGCCTGAAATATCTGAGAAAGTGTGACCATCTTGAACTTGTCCTTCCTGAGGAACTTGTTGAAGCATCTCAAGTCCAAGATGGGTCACAGTCCTCCGTCCTTTCTCTATCAGGGTTAAAATCTCCTGCACAAGGAGCAGATCTGGAATCCTCAAAGAGTGGTTCCCCGGTGGATTGTTCTGCGGTCTCCGTATAAAAGGAAGGCAGTACACGTGAGCTAGGTGTTTCCAAAGCCCAAGCATCATAAGTAATGTCTCGCCATTCTTCTAGATGCTGAGACAGTCTGCCTCCAACTGGTGAATCGTGACTCAAGACCTCAAAGAGGTTTTGAGGTGGCTGATGCAGTGGCAGATGGTAAGGATGCCCCTGCTTGAGCTGGCTTTGCACCCCTTCCGCGTCCACCACGAGGTCATCTTTTTTGGAACCTTTGACTGGCCATTCCTCTTGCCCTTCCAACTGAGGAGTAGTAGTAGCGAAAAGATCTACCCCTCCAAGGTTGTCCACTAGGTCCAAAAGGCTGAGGTTGCCTAATAGAGGCGCCTAAAGATTTGGTTGCAGCCTTCGAGGTCTGCAACTTCTCAAGACTCTCGTCAGCCTTGTTGCCAAAAAGGTGAGACCCGTCAAAGGGCATGTTGAGAAGTCTGGATTGCACATCTGGTGCAAAACCCGACTTCCGCAACCACGCAAACCTGCGCATAACAGTGCTAGTAGCCATGGCTCTGCTGATGCTATCAGCAGAATCCAGACCTGACTGAAAAGACTCCCAAATGGCTTCTTTGCCATCTCTAACTTTGGCTAAGAACCTGTCTCTTTCATCCCCTTCAGGAATGTGCTCTGCCACCATGGAAATACAGTCCCATAGAGTGAACGTAAATTTTGCAACGGCACATGTGGAGTTAGCAGATTTGAATGCCATACTACCTGCGGAAAATACCTTCCTTGCCCATCCATCTACTCTTTTGTCGTCCCTATCTGGAAGGATGGTAGTGTAAGCTGCTTGCTTAGATGTTGCAGTAGCCGCTTGCACCACCAGACAGGTAGTCGGGTCACTACTGGATGGGCTGTACTTCTTGGTCAAGCTTTTATTTACAGCCGGATTAGTTTCTGGTGTTTTCCAATTCGTTGCCACCATTTTCT
Organism: Ambystoma mexicanum; assembly: GCF_040938575.1. Lineage (NCBI taxonomy): Eukaryota > Metazoa > Chordata > Amphibia > Caudata > Ambystomatidae > Ambystoma > Ambystoma mexicanum. The sequence continues at coordinate 117,572,931 of NC_090936.1, forward strand.
GCAAAGCAATGTGAAACAGTAATATGGCATCTGACTGAGGACCCTTATCTAAGATGTCTGTTAGATCATCCTGTTCGAATGGCAATGGAGGCCTTCTCCACCCCATGTAGTCCACTACCTTGGACATGAGTTGTCTGTAGGATGCATCTGCATGCTCCCCAGCCTCTGGTCGCCCAAATTCCAACTCAGGTGAGGTATCCACCCCACTTGCAGTCTGTAGGTTGCCATATAGGTCTCTCAACCTTGACTCCTCTGCAATAAAACTCTCTGGTACATTTGACGTACCAAATTGGAGGCCAAATGGAGCCTCTGCACCTGAGGGTTCATTCTCCTCATAAATGGAAGTAAGAGACTGAAAATAGTTTTTTCTTGGTAGTGGCACATAGGTTTTCTTAGGTCTGAGAGGTTTTGTAAATAATGGGTTAGACACTGGAGGACCCGTCAGAACTTTCTTCATTGACGCCATAGGTTTTACCGGGGCGCTTGGCGTTGAAGGTGCAGGTGGCAATTTATTTTTACATTTGTATAGCTCGCCAAGCCTGTAGGCATGTAGCGCTTTTTGCTTAAGCGGGTTGGTTAGTGTAGTAGCTTGCACAGAAATTAGTTCGAGACATGGCTTACATAGGTTAAGGACATTAGCTACAGTGATTACATCATATAAGGTAATTACATACTACATATTAAATGTACACATTGGGTAGCGGTTCTATGTCAGGTGCAGGCAGGCAGGGGCAAATTAGTTCAAAGGCAGATAGTGGTAGGAAGTTGGTGCACAGTACAGGTAAGTATATGGTTGAGGTGATACAAATGAAGGCGTCAAAGTCGACATAGAGGTTTTGGCTGACATTGAAGGCGCTGCCGGCATCGAAGGTGTCTATGGCGTTGCCGACCTCGAACTCCACAAAGTTTTCAGCTCAGGATTTAGGTCGAGCCTTTTCCTTCCCGGCTTCCTTCAAAGGCGCAGTAGAAGCATGGCTTGGAGGCTTCTGTTTTTCAGATATTTTGAGCATCTCTGTTCTGAAGGCCTCCCACTCAGCCAGAGGGGATTTTTTAGTTGGGCAAGAAACCCTCTCAGGGAAGCGCCTAAGGATGAGGTCGACAAAGGCAACTTATGGTGCCTTCTCTTAGACTTCTTCTAGGAAGAAGAAGAGTGGTGAGAGCCACTCCTTGATCTCGACCGTTTGGCTTCTTCCTCCGAGGATAGTCGCCTCTCGACTCGTTGGTCGAAGGTTTCTTGGCTGGGGTAGGAGATTTAGGGATTCAACCTATCTTTAATTTCCCCTTTCGTTCCTTCAAGGCCTTTCCAATCATCGGCTGGAACTTGGAGCAGTCCTAGGTGTTATGGTCTGCCCCGAGGCACCACAAATATATATACAATGGGGATCGGTCAAAGACATTTTCGACCCGCAATCACAACACTTTCTGAACCCGGTCTTCGGGGTTGTCGGTGTCAACAAAGAAGATATTTTCTCGATTCACTTTCGAAATAACAAAGTTATCATGAAAGTGAAGAAGCACGCTGTATTTTTCTAAGCCAAAGCTATCGCCGAAAAACCGAACTGAAGCGAACGGGCGATGCACGTGCTAATATATGCCTTCAATGAGATCATCCTCGAGACAGAGGTCCTCATGGGACATTGAGTTGATGCCATCGACGAACAGCGCCCTCTGCTGAAAACAAAATTCCGAAGCAGCAGAAGGTGACTATCAAATATTAAAGATGAAGAATACGTGGGAGGAGAAATCCATTCGAAGGAGGAGGAATTCCTGAACACCTTCATGGGTTGAAAGATATCAAGCAAGTGAGAAGCCACGGGAGGGGCAACAGGGTCAGAGTGGTCGCGCCTAGGAAGGTGCAAGAGGCACAAAACAGGAAAAGGGAGAAACGAACAGTGCAAGAGTGCACAATAAGGCAAAGAGAATGAAAGCCAAGAAAGTGTGTATGGAAAAGGCTTGAACGATACCAGGCAAGTGAGAAGCCAAGAGATGGGCAATATGCTCAGAGTGGTCAGGGCTAGGAAAAGCTAAGAGCCTGGAGTTTTTGAAGGCCTCTGGTCCTACCCCAAGAAAGGAGGTGTATGAAAAGGAATTGTTAAGCAGAAGATTATCATACAAAGGGTTTTGTGGTTGTGAATTGTAAACTTAAGAAATCAAAGTGCATCCTGAGGAAAAGTGTTTTTGTGGTGTTTGAACATTGGAAGGGGCCAGAAATTGGGGAAGGGAACCTTGCATGGCCTGACCAAGTTCAAGACTTGAATTTCTGTTGTTCTGTAAACAGGTCGGAAGCATTTGGAAGGGAACACCAAAAGGCTTACAGAAGGAACTGTGTTATACACTTTCATGGAGTTTTTGGAACTTGACTAAACAGGAGCTTGGGGAAGGTTAACCCAGAGAACTTGACTACTTTGATAACCGCAAGAGGCCTGAGAGGAAGGTCTTATGAACAGCTCTATTGAATGAACTAATTTGTGCAGCATTGACCAAGCAGCACCTGAAGCCAACCCTGGTGTCCCTTTTTAGTGAACCACTATTTTTCTTATTTTTGGAAAGACTCCCTATCACATTTTTTGTATAGAGTCAGGGCAAGCATTGATTCAGACACAGACAGAGTTTGGTTTTGGACTATTAGACAACAACAGCCATTAGAAACATCAGTTGAGGGAATTATCTAGAGTTAGGGCCAGTTAAGTATTACACCATTCCAAGAGCTCTGGTAAATAAAGGTTTTCTAGCTAACCATTTTGAGTCTGCATCTCTCTTGATACCATGCCTGCCTCACACCTTCCTCTTGGGTCTCCGTCTATACCCCTTAGCTGAGCTTGACAAAATGTGTATATTTTACTCGCACAGACCGCCCTCCTCTCCTCGGATCCTCCGTGCTGGTTGGCCCTCTATGCACAACTGGTCTCTCCTCAAAGTTCTGCTTCTATTCTTCAAATTCATCCATGGATTTGCCCACTCCCCTTTCTTTCCCAACCTGGATTTTCTTATCTCACATCAGCCTTCCCCATGCACTGTTTGTCTTGGACACTTCTCAATCTATCTGTCCCTGCCTCAACCTGTGCTATATTTTGCTTCTTATACTTTTCCTCCTCTGGTCCCTTCACTGGAATTCTCTTCTGCTACTTTAACTCCTCTGCTCTCTTCACTGAAGCACCCTTCCCACTAACATCAAATGCATTAGTAACACTCATACATGCAAAAGCTCCATTTGCTACATCTTGAAAGGACCCTCTCCCTAGTCCAGCACACTTCCCCCCCAAACACAACCTCTGCTTTACTGTAAATGTCCTGTGACTCCTTTATCTATATATGCCCCTTCATGTTACAATGCTTTCCTGTTTCCATCAGTGGTATTTGTTCCTCTCTATATCTGTCACCACCCGAGCATGGCCCACACTTCAAATAGTTATTATGTAATGCACCTGACTGCTTGACTACTCTGTTTATTGTATTCTCTTCTGTAAGTTATTCTCACTGAAACACCATGTTCTAATATATACAAATATGAAAGCATTGTAATAAATCTAAGGAACTAAACAAAAACAAGCCTCATTACAAGTTTGGAGGCAGCCAGGCCCTTAATAAGGGCCTGGCTGCCTCCAAACTCGGGTCCGGGTCCATGGTCCCTGAATGGGGAAATACCGGGCCATTCTGACTTTGGAGGGCCCGTTATTTCCCCATTCAGGGAACCCGGACCATCCCCATTCCCATTTGAGCCCCCATAGGGCTCAATGGGAATGGGGAGCATGTTAACAACGGGCCCATTAATGACGGCCCGTTGTTAACATGCTAGTCCCCTCGCGGGACCCTCGTAATAGGGCGGAATGGGTTTAACGGGCCCGGCACCTTTACCGGCGCAGTTAAACCCATTCCGCCAGGGTCGTAATGAGGCCCAAGAAAAATTGAGTGCAGGACGTTGTAGTGAACAAAACTACCCCTGTGAACTGAGGAGACATTGCAAACATTGCATGTTAGTCATTAGAGGACAGAAAACTGAACTACCAGTTAACACCTAGATCCACACACCCTCAACTCCAAACCCAAACTGAGACTGGGTGATTTTCTCCCCACTGTTTGCTCCTATGGTTACTTGTAGCTCCCTTCCTATCAAATTGCCCGCCCTGCCCCTCCCCTGTTGTTAGCTCCCAGTTCCTGTTTCACTGCTTCCTTCCCTGCGTTCTTCCCCCTATGAATGTAAAGCGCGCTGTTGCTTTGCGAACTGAGGGGCAGAGAAACCAACAACTACTAATGGATTGGAGATGGAGTGTACCCCGTTAAGATCAACCTAACTTCAAATTCTCCTCTGTCAATAACTCAGATATGATTAACATTCTGTCCTTCCGCCTGTCCTGAAAATGGCATTCCACCGAAGCTTATGCTTCAGAATAAAGAAATCTTTGCCCCCTTCTTTGTAAGATTTGTCAACTCTTCATTTAGCAATCACCAGGTCCCTGACTCTATCAAGTCTGTCACTGTTACACCATAGATAAAGAAGCCCAAACTCAATCCCAATGGCACCAACACCTATCACAAATTGTAACATAAAACTGCTACAACTCAATTTCAAGCATTTGTGGAGTCCTCTGACATCTTACATCCCAGACAATCTGGCTGTAGACCACATCATAGTACAGAGACAGCGTTCATGGACCTTCAGACTCACATGTTAGGGATTATGGATGGTGGCAAAACTGGTCTTCTGGTACTATTAGACTTATCTTCTGCTTTTGATGTCATAGATCACAAGCTCCTCCTTTACACTCTGAGGACTGTAGGACTACGCAGCAAGGAGGCAACTGACTGGGTACAGTCCTTTCTCTAACATCGAGTTTCTAGGATTAGTTGGGGCGACGCTGCGCCCGCCCTAGCCCCCATTGTTTGTGGCATACCTCAGGGATCTTGCCTGTCTCCGCTGCTTTTCAACCTGTATATCAGGCCACTGTGTAGCCTTCTGGAGGAGATTGGAGCCTTCTTCTCCAACTACGCTGATGATACCTAACTAGTCCTGTAGCTCTATGGGGACTATGAGCTTGACACTGCCAATTTAGAACACATGTACTCCCAGATTGAAGCATGGATGAACTTGAACTGGATGTGTCTAAACAGAAATATGACTGAGCTGCTGATATTTGGGTCACCTCAGGCTAGGCTTAAACTTGAAGCCAGATACCGGTCTTTTACAATTCAAGACTGCAATATCCAGGTATCTGAGAAGGTGAAAACATTAGGCAAAATAATAGAACCCACTGCCGCCAGTAGGTGACCCAATTGCACTCCTACGGGGATGATACCCCTAATTCAATTCATGACGTTACAAATACTTTGCAAAAGAAACCAGTTGATCACCTGTGTATAAATAACAAAAAACAATGTTCAAGGATATTTTAGTTTATATATAAATGACACCACCAATTCAATGCAGTGGTGTAAATTCAAAACACGGTTCAAAATAAACTCAAAAGGTATAAAGATAGCAATTATACATTTTTTCATTAGAAAATCATAACACTCTCAAACTCTATATGCCCCAGTGTTTCCCAAGTGACACTGAATTTACTCCTAATATATCATCAACAAACACTGAACAATATTCTTATTTGTCGAGGTAAATCTGTAGTTATTCAATTAGACTCCTCCAAAAATGAAAACCGACGTGTTGCGCATAAATAATCCATCTTCAGGGCCTGTATAGTGTTCTTCTAATCTTGCATTCAATTAAATAACCTAGAAAATATACATATAGTTACTCATTAATAGCCACTCGAGGTCTGTACAAAAGTCCAAGAAAATATATCATAAATCATGTACACTAACTTTTACATTGTAGACACATCACTCTTGATTGTCAATTTGAAACCCAACATGAAATACAAATATGTAGCCCTTCACACAAAAAACATCCGAGGCGGGCGTGGCCAAGATGGCGGGCTGAGTGGACGTGTGTTTGCAAAGCCCCGTCCCTGCCCGATACACTGTGGAGGAAAACCGACATCAGGCACGTCAACTAATGAGTGAAAAGTGAGCAGAAGCAGTGAAATTCTGCCGACGAAGGGCAGAGAAAGGGAGAGAGTGGAGTAGTTGAGGCGGCGGGGGGAGTCCCGCAAGAAAATGGCACCCGGCTTCTGTTAGCACCGGAACGGAGCGGCCAACTTGGTGGCTGGAGACGCCGCAGGCAGTGGAAGAACAGTGGCATCATTCCGATGAATGGTGGTGGCGGACCACTGGGAGAGTGGGTCCATTGTGACAATCTGGGCAGAGTCGAGCGAAAAGAGGTGCCGGACTGAAGCCGGAAGATTCCAGGCGGAGGAGGCGGTAGGATCGGTGCCTCCCGACATCACGGCTGGGGTCTCGAGAAGCGACATCAAAGGAGGAACTGAACAGTAGGAGTAGGGAGCCGTCCGCTCCCTTAACCAGCTTAGGTGTAACCGAACGAAGGAGAAGAGGGAAACGAGGACGGCCCGGCGGAGAGGAGGACCAGCAACGTGGGGACTACAGAGGCCTCCCGCTCGCGCACAGTCCCCGCTGGAGAGGGGGCAGACAAGTGAAATCCAGGGAGTCCCGGGTGGCCCACGGAGGAGTCCAGCCAGACTGCGCAAATAAGAGGAGGCAGCAGGTCCCAGAAGAGAACCGCCAACCGCGCAGCTGGAGCTTTGGCAGCAAGGGACGACAGGTCATCGAGGAGAGAGTCAAGAAGCAGATGAAGAGAGGTCCGTAGGAGGAAGGCAGAAGCACCGCAGGGTTACAAGGAACCAGACACCCTGTGAGAGCAGGGAAAGAGGAGCAGCACGCAACAAAGAGGAAAGGGCTACCGACAGAGAGTCCACACAGACGGCCCCAACACTGACGAGCCAGAGCTAACCCAGGAGACCGGTGAGGACTGTATAATGGGAGCAGGAAGGAACCACACGCTGGTGATACAGCCCCCAGCCCACAACAAACCGAGAGGGGCCCAGATACAGCAGAGAGTTGATCAATAGCAGGGAACACCCCGGGGCACACCGGAAAAGGCCAAAAGAACATGGCCGGGGGGGCGGGCTGGAATAACGGCACAACAGAAGGCCTCTGGAGGGGGAGCATCACCCAGGTCTAAGAGAGCACAGAGGACCCAGGGTAGAAGAAAGGGGATAAAGCCTTGGGACACCAGGAAGGAGACAAGGGTCAAGCCTTGAAACAAGAGGCTAGGCCCAGAGGAACCAAGGGGACTAACCCCAGAGCACGCTAAGGGAGGATGCATTGCAGGAAAGGAAGGGGGTGAAGACCGAAAAGCAGCAAGCTGTATAAGACTGGGAAATAGGATAGCTAAGAACAAATGGCAAGGGCCCGCAGCCAGCCCTGGACAGATCATATTGGGGAAAGCAGAGACAACAGCGGCCAGCGGGCAGGACAATAGGCAGCAATGGAATAGGGGAAAGCTGATGGGACTAAAGAAGAGGAATCTTAATGTGGGAGAGTGAGAACAGGAAGGACGCAACAAAGGACACATACAAACAAAACTCCCCTTTGGCAACCCGTCAGAGCAGAACGAAGGAGGAATGGCATTCACCAAAGAAGACCTACTCGCGGCTCTGGCCAAATTTAAAGTCGAATTTACTGAAACTGTCAAGGCGGAGGAGGCGAGAATAATGGAAGAACTGTCACAAGCCATCACAAACAATCAGGGAGACATTGACTCACTGGGAGAGCGAGCGATGGTAATGGGAGAGCGCCTAAATGAATGGGACACAATAGGGCCCGAATGGACCTCAGAAGCAAAGGAAACAGAGAAGAGGCTAAGGGCACTTGAAGAGAAGTGTGAGCACCTGGAAAACAGGTCAAAAAGGGACAACGTATGGATCAAAAACCTGGGCGAGGGAGTGGAGGGCCCCGATTTGAAAACCTGTATATGGGAAATGTTTGAGAACCTGGTGGAAGGAGAAGCGGTCGGAAACATGGGAATAGAGAGAGCACACAGGGTGGGAAGCCGGAGGACGGACCCAGGGCGAGGCCCCCAGATCCACTAGTCAAAATGCACAGCTACAAGGACAAGGCACAGCTGATAGGGGCGCCCAGGACAAAGCGGAAGATCCAAGTGAGGGGGTGCAAAGTGCAGGTATATGAAGATCTATCCATAGCCACACTGGCGAGGAGACGGTCATTTAAACCACTCACAGAAGAACTGAACAAGAGGAAGCTGAGATACCGATGGCTCTTCCCGACACAGATCCAATTCCGCATGGGCAATTAGGAAAAGACAGTCACCCAGGTGGAAGACGGACTGAGGGCCCTGTGGATGACCCCAAAGGAAACGAGAGGCGACAGCATGGAAAGCCACCCAAGAGAAACAACGTTTGATGCCCGACCGCGGCCACACGGTTGGGCCACGCAAAAAGCGAGGAAAACCTGAGGCAGTACGATGTAAGAAACGTTGACGCTCACAACAAAAAGAACCTATGGACTAGAATATAGCCAGATGTGTGGTAAGAAATTGGGGGAATGGTGGGGGGGGGAAATGCCGCACACAATTCACCAAGAGGGGACCACATTAGGAACCTGGACATGGATCCAGGGACAGTTATAAGAGGGGGACCTATAACCAGTCCACAGGGTGGTTAGGAACAGAGGGGCGAAGGCTCAATCACTAGGAATAATTATAAGGTGCCAGAGGATTCAGGAGGAAATATAATTGAGGCAGGATGTATAGGCTGAAATCCTGGAGTGTAAGGGGACTGACCAACCCCAATAAGAGGGTGGCAGTCCTGAGAGAATTCGATAAAGAGGGGTCTGAAATAATTTGCTTGCAAGAGACACACCTAATGAAGGAAGACGAGGGACGCTTACGTAGCAGGAACTACTCACTACAATATCACGCCACTGCAAGAATCAAATGCGCAGGGGTGGCAATCCTATTCAACAAAAAGGTACGACTAGAAGGGGCCAAGGTTAAACGGGACATGGAAGGGAGATATGTGATGGTGAAAGGTAAAATCAGGGGTCAGACATACACATGGGCATCAGTATATGCCCCAACCAAGAACAAGAGGGATTTTTCGGGGGGTTCCTGGAAGAGCAGAGCATGTTCAGGGAGGGAGAGATGATCAAATCAGGGGACTTTAACCTGGCTGCAGACGCCATCTGGGATAGATCGGAGTGCCTGAGGGGACATGCAAAGAGGACGATGTCCAGGCAACTGCTGGAGAGGTTTCAGGAGGAGGGAGTCTGCGATGTATGGAGGGTGCGTCACCCGCAAGAAAGAGATTACACCTACTACTCCCATGTCCATAAAACCTACTCTAGGATAGATTAAATAATGACAACTCGAGGAGTAGTCCAATCAACCAGGAGAATACAAATGGGAAATATGACACTCTCAGACCATGTTCCGGTCACATTAGAATGGGAGGGAGATAACACAGAGAGGGACCGGGGTTTGGAGACTAGAGGAATACCTACTTAAACACTGCGAGGTGAGGCAACAGAATGAGAATGAGATATGTAAATTTGCAGGTGGGGGAGGAGGGGGACAGACTAGGGTTAAGGTGGGATGCCTTCAAACAGCATATAAAGGGACACTTTATAAAAGCTGCAAAGAAGATGTGGGAGGAGAGGAGGAGGCTGAGGAGGGAAGAGGTACAAGAATTCAGGAAGAGCCACAAGCAAAAAGGCACAACTAAAATAGCTAAGGAACTAAACCATGCGAGAGGACAGCTGAGACAGATGACAAAAAAGGCAGTTGAAAGTACTCTCCTGAGGAGCAGGCAGAGGTTTTACGAACAAGTCAACAAAGTGGGGACAGCATTGGCGAGACAGATCAGGGCTAGAGAACAGAAAGCATTTATAGATACGCTCGAGGACAAAGATGGCAAGCAAGTAGGGGCAGAGGGAGCTAAAAGGAGAATTGTAAGGGATTTCTATGCAGATTTATATGGGGAAGACCCAGCAGAAAGAGAAGAACAAGCGGCATATCTAGCAGGATGGGAGGGGTCGAAGCTAACACCCAAGCAAAGGGATCAACTAGAGGGGCCCATAGGGGTACAGGAGGTATAAAGGGCAATATCCTGACTAAAACCGAACAAAAGCTCAGGGGAAGATGGAATAACGGCAGTATTCTACACAGCATTCAGGGACTTATTGTCTAAAACCCTCACGGAATTATTCAACCACTTTAGAGAAGCAGGGGAGGTTACCAAGTCTATGAACATGGCGCACATCACACTCATTCCAAAAGTGGGGAAGAACCCACACTTGTGCTCCTCGTACTGGCCTAAAGCACTCATCAACATGGACACCAAGATATACACAAGGGTGTTAGCGGCGCGCTTAGAGAGGATACTACCAGAGCTGGTGATGCAGGACCAAACAGGGTTTATACAAGGACGGAACACGTTTGATAACATAAGGAGGGTACTACATGTTATAGACAGGGCGGGATGGAAGGGGAGCACTCCCATCTGTTTGAAGATGCTAGACGCAGCGAAGGCATTCGACCGCTTCAACTGGACCTTCATGGAACAAACACTAAAGAAGGTGGGAATGCGGCCACACTTTGTTAGAATGATACAGGCAAACTATCAGCAACCACAAGCAAAGTAAAAGTTAATCGAAGGTTAACAAATCCATTTTCTGTAAGGAGGGGGACAAAACAGGGGTGTCCCCGTTGTCGCCGCTTTTCTTCGCTCTAGTGATGGAGCCTTTCGCAAGCCGGATAAGGGGAAATGGGGAGATTAGAGGGTTTGGGTGGGCAGGGGCGCAACATAAAATAGGACTGTTTGCGGACGATGTGATCCTGATGATCACTGAGCCGGGGAAATCTCTGGAGGCGATAATGGGAGGTATAAATACTTACTCGGCGGTCAGGCTTTAAGGAAAACTTGGGAAAGTCAGAAATACTAAACCTATCCATAGGGGAGGTGGAAAGGAGCCAACTGGAGAGAAGCAACCCTTTCAGGTCGGAGTCGGGAGCAGTCAAATACCTGGGGGTGAACCTAACCGCATCCATTAAACAAATAGTGGGGACTGACTATCACCCATTAAGGAAGCAACTTAAAGCAGACCTAGCAAGATAGAGGGGGCTAAACATATCATGGTTCGGAGTGGCGGCAATCAAAATTAATGTACTACCCCTACTATTATACCTGTTTCAGGCAATTCCCTTAGCAGTGCCCGGGAAATTAATGAAGGACATCCAGGAATGTATCATAACCTTTATCTGGGGAGGGAAGAAGCTGAGGATAGGAAGTAAAACACTATTTAGGAATAAGTGACAGGGCGGAGTGGCCTGCCCCAGCATAATGAAATACTACCAGGCAGCGCAGCTAAGGGCGCTGGCAAAGTGGGGAAGAGTGGAGAATAGGAAGCACTGGATAGGCATGGAACAAGCAGTGGCAGGGGAGCACCTTTGGAAAGTGATGGGACGCAGGAAAGGAGACAGGCCGATGGGACTATTCTGGAACCCAATCACAAGTAATACTGTGAAGATCTAGGAAAAGTTGAATGAGAGTTTCAACCTAGCGCCCTAGCTGTCACCACACACACCCATTTTTGTGAACTCGCCATCCCACCTGTTAGGGAGAATTCTCATTCTATGGCTAATTTCCCTTACCTATAGAGTCCCACAGCAGCTTTGCTGGATTTGAAGGGGTTGTTTATTTTTTTCCTGCTAAGAGTGAGACTCTTTTTCCCACTCTTTTGTTATGTGTGTTCTAGGCTATTTTTGTGTTTAATGCCTATGGGATCTTTCTCAACCCCATAGGAACCAGCTTTATTCACATGTGTTACACAGCACCCTCAGTGCAGTGACACAGGGGTGTCGTAGCGACCCCCAAACATAGACTCCATACCCTGGGACTGACTACTGTCTCCCAGGGCATGTAAAGTCCCCATTGACTTTACTAGTCGAATCCTATGAACTAAACCAGTACAACCCATCTTACTATGGAGGTACTGGAAGGGGTTAATAGTTGTTCCCCTATGTTCATTTTCGAGAGGGTACCGTACAGTCCCTCTCTCAAAAGTTTCTGGCTGGTGGCAGTGGTTACTACTGTAAATATTCGACCACGAATATTTCCCTATGGGATTTTCCCATTGTTCGAGGCTACCACTTTTACTGACAGCCTCTAACATACCGCCGGTGTATTTTAATATTAACTTTACTACGGTAGGTTTTTATTGTCAGAACTTTAATATAACTTCTTTCTCGTGTCTTCCTCTAAACTCCTAACCCAGGTCGGGGATCCTTTGTTCGTCCTTTTGGCAGGCTTCTGCCGAGAAGCCCTCCTTTTGGTGCCACTGAGTCTGGGGTGGGTCCATTGATGGGAAGGGGAGTAGGACCCCTGGACAGGGTTGCCTCAGCAACCCATGTCGCACTCTATCCTGATAGGCTGGAGGGTCTCCCACCAAGATGACCACTCCACTGTGTGAGTTACAGCTAGGCTGTATGAATGGGGATCTTTTTGCATAAAAGCAGGGTCCTGAGGACTGGAAGAGCAAGACGTTGCCACTGGAACTAAGAAGCCGAAGAGGAGAGAAGCCGACACATCTGCAACGAATGAACCACCGGTGGAGCCCTGCTGCAGCGTCTCACCACTTTTCTCCACACAACGAGAGAAGATCTTCACCTGCAAGAGCCTTCTTCCGTTGAACTGGTGGGGCCAACCAGTTTGCCAATCGTCTTCCCGGACCTGCCTTGGTCGAATCTCCCGTACCCTGTACTCGGAGGCCGGATAGCCAGGCACCAGTCCACCTGGACCGCGATTTATGGGAGCATACCTTTTATTCGTCGGGCAGCACCGCGGCTGGTTTCATCCCTGTGTAGTGCAGTAACTCGAACCTTCCTCCACGACGAGAGCCTCTCTTCCTCTGCTGGATCACCCGAACTGCAGGAACTACCAGGAACAACCGCCACCACAGGAGCCACTTCTCCATTTTAAGGTACATTGTTCCGCCAGCCCGCCCTTTCTTCGCCGCAGCACTAAAGGTGTTTTAAAGCCTTTACCTACCTGTTGGGTTGGCCGCCCCTCTCTCTTAACATTGTCTTTTTAATGTCTGCATCCGCCTTTTCCACTTCGTTAACCAAAGACTTGACTGCAGCTACAAGAACATTTTTGCTCCTGGGCCCTTGCCCTGTACCAACTGACTTTGGCACAGGCCTACTGACTCTGGTCACATTTGTTAGATATGCCTTCTTTAGATTGATTCTCAGCTAGAACTGTGTGGTGCACCTATTTTCTTTAACTACCCTTTCCTTCCCATTTTTCAACCTTGTGAAATGCCATTTTGCTCAGTTTTCATTTAAGTATTGCTTATACTGATACACTGCCTTGCTTAAACTGGTTCACAAACTGATGGGAAGTGTTGCTAGGGTGTGTAAGAACCTATTTCTTTATAACTTGTGCTTTCCCTCCCTTGTGAGGAATTGTTAGAGGATCCCTGGTGTGTAGTTATCACTGTGCCGTTTTGCTCAGTTTTCACTCTGATTCACTTGGTCTACAATTTAACTTAGGAGTGTGTATATTTTTCCTTTGACTTAATTTAACTTGCTTGACGACTGTGATACATGTGTTTTATTAGAAGTGTATAAAATAAAAATATATATACTTTTTAAATACAAAGCTTTGGTCAGTGTTTCCTTGTACCATAGTCTAGTGGGCCTATTGTGTAAACCCCGAATACTGCTCATCTCCCTCTTGAGATAACTCTGACTGCTCAGCCACAGCTACCAACTAAATCTCCAGACTGATACCAAAAGGGGATTTATTGCTCTCACCTGTAGTCCCAATCTTGTGTAGTGCTCCCTAAGGGAACTGCACAGGATTCTGCCTAACACCACCGGGCAAAGAATATGGCAGGTTCAAACGATGACCGGAAGAGGGGATAAGGGTGATCAGCGACCTCTATGAAGGGACGCAGTTTTGGTTGTTTGAAGACTGATGAAGTGAAATAGGTTTAACGGAAGAGGACCGTTTTGCGTATCAACAACTGAGGCATTGGGCGGGAACCCCCACAATGATGGAAGGGGCCTCGAGGGAACACACAGAGTGGGAAAAGCTAATGGCATCAGCAGAGAATAGCAGGGGTTTGATCTCAGCAATATATAAGATCTTAACAAGGGGGAGGAAGAGGAGAAAGGGGCTCTAAGGGATAAATGGGGAAAGGTAAAAGGGAAGGCACTCAACGATAAGGAATGGGACAAGGTGCTAAGGAACTGGTACACCTCATATACTTCGGTACAACACCAAGAGCTACAATACAAGCTCTTACCCCACTGGCATTACAACCCGGAGAGATCTGAGGAGTGTTGGAGGGGTTTGCAGAGGGTGTGGGGGAAAGGGAATGATGGAACATATATGGTGGGGGTGTCAGCAGCTTAAGCATTTCTGGCAGGAGGTGAAATCTAGGATTCTGGAAACAATGGAGGTGGATAGGGAGTTTGAGGGGGTGGAGATACTTTTAAGCACACTATTTGAGAAACAACAAAGAGTGGAGGGGAGTGCCGGAAGACTGTGGGCAAACTTAATGATGGCCGCAAAGAGATGCATAGCCAAACAGTGGAATCAGAAGGAACCCTCATCCATTATACAGTGGTATTATGCAAAATGTGATACAGTGGATGTAGAAAAGATGACTGCGACAATACGAGGCACGCTGAGGACATTTGGTATAAACTATGCGATTAGGGACACAGTGCACCTATACATCCCAAAGTCTGCAGCAGAGTCTTTGTGTCTTCGTGCTCTGTGGGCTTGGAAGGCTCAGAAGTACCGCCGCGCAGAGAATTGCATATCTGCATATCTTCAACGCTGGTGAAGACTCGTACAAAAAAGAAGACGAGGCGGCGTGCCTGCAAGCGGGCGGTAAGTCTGGGACTGGGTGAAGGGGCGAGGAGGTGAGGAGGAGGGGCCTATGCCGTCGGACCACATCCTGAAATAACAACATTGTGAATAATTAAACATTGAGGAGTGCCCCCCTCCAGATACCGCAGACTATTTAGTCCGCTTCGTTACCTGTCACACTACCAACTCGATCATTATCTCGATCGTACGTTGTATAGCAGTTTAAGCATGTTTGGTATCTGGATTGTGTGTGGGTCGCGTCGAGCTAAGGTGAAGATGCGAAAAAAAATCTAAGAGAGTTTTGCTCTGCCTGGTTGGGTGGGCAGGACTAGAACCAGGAACAGCTTAGTTCGGGCATTTCTAATCCACGGAGAAGGCACCCGTGCTGTACAATGCACCACGTGAATAATGGGCAACAATTGCAGAAGGAAACTGCGTTTTCTACGACTCGTTGCTGAGTGCTCTTTATTCTTTTGCCTTTCAGTGAGGGAATTACTCTTGGGAGTTAACGGAGATGAAGTTCCGTAGCGCAACACTACAGGATGACATCAGATCCCCAGAATGGGATGGCCTGCCTATGACGGCACCAGTGCCATTGCAGGCACCCCAAGATCCTGAGAATAATCCCTCAAGTCACCCTAACCTCCTAATTCAAGCTCAAGTGCACCAGCAACCACTGCAACCATTGTACTATTCGCCTCTCACAGGAGCAGTGGTTGAGCAAGGTCAGCAAACCACAATGCAAGCTTGGAAGCGAGGGTTGGAATACACAGTCACTACAAAAAACATTTTTAAAAAAATTGAAGATTCCTTTGGAAGACAAAGGAGCAAAAGTGCCAATGATCAAGAAGCATATTCCTCTACCCAAACCTTCACATTACTGCAAAGAGAAATAGAAAAGGATAATATGGAGTTAAGTGGCGTTTCTTGCGTGAGTAAATTATCTGGGGAAGAGGAATCCTTGAATGCTTTGGCTGAGAGAGGGGAGGCTGCTATTGACACGCAACAAGTCCGCGGTGAAGAAGAGAGGAGCAAGGAAATCTTAGAAAGCATAAGCCCCCTGCCGTTTACTCCAGCTACGCAGACAGTACATCAAACAAGTGAAGCCACACTTTCTGCACTTAACTTTGTCTTGAACTCCCTGGTATCTGTCTTTGAATTATTGAAGGGAGAAGTGCAGTCACAAGCTGGGGTTCTGTTGGAAGGAAACAGAGAATTGTGACTCGTCCATGGTAGGGCTCAACAGTGTAATCAATTCAGTCGTGATTCCCGCCTTCAATGACATTAGGTTGGAGGTAGCCAAACAAGTGCTGGACATTTCAGCAATTCAAACCGCCTTGGCAACAAAAAGATCAGAAGAAGAGTCAAACAATCTACTCCTTCAGGAATTACTGTTCCAACTAAAACACTCAAATAGAACAGTGGCTGGAGTAGGGGTGGGGGAGAGAGTGGAGGACCTGGCTCTGCCCTTTGATGACACTCCTCTGTCTGAGTCGGTTCTGGAGGAATTCAGAAGACTGGCCAATGTGGCGGAAGGGACACTAGAGGGAGACTTAGTCCCTCCTCAGCCCTGCCCAGAGGCCTTACCGCAGGAGTCGGATACAATTTCACAAGACCAGCTAAAAACAGGTAACCCCGGCCCATGAGGAGGCAGGAGGGCAAAGAAGAGAGAAGCAAGAAGGAGGAGGAGGAACAAAGCTACCTCGATACTCAGGAAAGAGTTTAAAAAAACAAATATAAAAAACAGGAACAAGCTCCTTTTTCAAGGCACTTTCAAGATCCCCCACAGAAGTCCAATTAGGGCAGAAAGACAACTCTGACTCTACAGGTTCTAATGGGTCAAGGTCCAGGGATGATATCTGCAAAGAGGGTAGGTCTGAAGATGGAAAACAAATCGAAAAAAGCTGGGGGCCAGACGCCTGCAGGGGTCCCACAGGATGGGATTGAGAACACAAAGGCAAGGACATGGAATATGTGCGATTCCCTAATATCAATAATCCTTATCTGGTGGAAATTGGTCTTTCATCGAGAAAAGCTCAAGAAGCTATAATGGGGGCCTCAAGAGAGCTGGAGGGGCAAGGCCTACTAGTCTCCTGGGTCGCAGCGGTAGAAAACTCCAAATTGAACCATTCAGCCAGACAGCGTTCAACCAGACAATCCATGGGTCCTGGGGAAAACTTGAGAATTGAACCATCATCGATAAGGCAAAAGGAGAATGGACACTGTCCTCAAGAAAATGCACATAATCTGCTGCCTGAAATTCTAACACAAGTATTGCAGAAACTGGGCGTCGGCTCGCAGTCTCTTTAGACAGACAGAATTGCAATTGATTAGCTGCAGCACGCGGGGCTCCAACACGTTCTGCTAAAAAAAATGAAAAAGCTTCTTTTTGCCGCAACTGATATAATCATCTTCCAGGAAACATGGCTTGTTAACCCTATAGCAATCGAAGGCTACACAATCTTTAATCAATCCGCAACGTAAAAAGCGAAAGGCAGACCCTGAGGGGACTGCTGATGTCGTTTAAAAATACCACAATTAGTAACACTGTGATGTTCTTTAGTGACAATAAGGGTATACAAGCCTGCAAGGCAATAGTTAAGCATCAGAAGCCTGTCTTTGAACTAATTCTTGTAAATGCGTATTGGAACCCTGCCTGTTCTAGTTTCGAGGAGTTCTTGCACAGTCTTGTCACATTGCTAGAAAAAATGAAAGTTTCCTTTGGGGAGCACATATAATTTTTGCAGGGGATCTAAATACTCAGTGCGTCCGACCCTCGCAGGTAAAGGAAAATTACAAGTCACAGAGAGTTTTGGACAGGGGGAAAGATTGGTGGATGTGTTGGGGGTTGAGGGCTTCAAATGGCGAATGGGGCATCTGAGGGGGTATCCCTGTCTCTACTACTTGGCATCAAGGCTCTTCTGCCTCAACTTTAGACTATATTTTTATGTAAGCTGAACTATTTATCTATGATGTTTCTCTGACCATTAAGGCGGATGTTGGTAGTGATCACTCTCGATTGGAATTGACATTTCATGACATAACTACCAGAATACCAGACAAACAAATTCAGATTTTATTTTTTTTAAATTTTTTAAAACACAATTTATTGGCATTTCATTGATCTTGTTACAGTAAACATTAAACAGTATGCAAGCAGTTGGGCGAAGCATGTAGAAACAGCATTTGGGGTTATGGGATTTGTTGCAGCATGGTGTTTCATGCGCCGCCCTGCTTTAGGGCTTGTGAGTTCTTATATTCCGGGTGACCATTGATTGCTGAAGTCCAGCCCTCTGCCCTCCTTTGCAGTGATCACTTCGCCTTAATTGGGGAAATGTTCTTCTATTCCTAACCTTTAACCTTTAGCCCTCAACATAAAGTCCCTTTCCCCCGTCCCCCCAACTGCGAGTTGCTCCGAAGCGATTTGCTCTGGTTGGCCCAGCCAGTCCTGTGCCATAGCATTAACGTGAGGTCTCTCTGCCCGGTTGTCCAAGCCCTCAGTGGGTAGTACGCCCTGGACTTGTGGGTGTATGGTCGTTTGGTGCCTGTCCATTCCTTTTTGTGAAGGTGTCTGTGGCCCCCTCAGGTGTACTGGTCTATGAGGTCTCTGAATCTAGCAGCTGTGGAGGGGTTGGAAGTTTGTTTTTTGGCCATAGCCGCCAGTTCCAGTCTGCAAGTTTTCCCAAGTAGCTCTGTGCATTCAGATTGTAAGGGAGGGGTCTTGGCTTTCTAGCAGGTGATTAGTGATTTTCTTGCCGTGAATAAGAGTAGCCCTACAAGTCTACGGGTTAGGGGGTCATCATGCCAATCATCTGCACCTGCCCCCAGCAGCATCTCTTGGGGCGTGAATGCGACTGTGGTCCCCTTGATGTTCTCTGTCTGTCTGTGTACTCCCTTCCAGTACTGACTGAGTTTGGGGCAGTGCCATAAGATGTGGCCTATCGTGGACGCGCATTCCCTACAGCATTTGTTTGAGTGTGCAATTCCCATTTGGTGTAGTGTTGTGGGGGTATAGTATAACCGTTGTATCATTTTGTATTGGATCTCTGTTTTTAAGGTTAATGGAGATTAGGGGTATGGCTGCGTAGTATTCCCGGATATCCGAGACCTCAATCTGGGTACCCAAATCCTCGGTCCAGGATTGTGCTAGGGAGTGGTTGCGCCCTAGATTGTTTGGTATCACCATTTGGTAGAAGGTGCGTAGGTGGAGGAAAGCATTCAAGTGGTTCTCCATCTCAGCCTCGCAAGGGGCCGGTGCTGGTGTTTGTGGCATCTGCGTGGTTTGTTTGCGTACAACATTGCAGAGTATGCAGTATGTAACCCATTCGCCCGCGTTCAGCCCTAGTATGGGACGCGCGTCTTGGAACGTCTGCAACAAATTCAGATTTTGTTAAATAGAAACTACATCTGCCCGAATATAAATGGGAAGGTGGAGCTTTAAACAACAACCTATTTGAAATTCCCGATAAGATTCAGCAACAAAATTGGCAGCCAGAATTGTTTGTGAAATTTGTCTGATCAATATGTCCACCAAGTTTAGGAGGAGGGGGGAAGAAACAGGTGCATCTCCATGCGCTTGATGAGGCAACAAGACAGAAAAAGAAGGTTTTGAATCAGAAAGTGAGACAGTTGAAGAAACGGCATATCAATTCTGAAGATCTTAAGAGAGAATCTAGAGTTCTCAGACAACAATATAAATACTGGTCATTAGATAGAAGGATGTTGCTATTACAACAGGATGGTGAATTGATGTTAAAGTTGGTTTGTAATAAAGACTCAAGAAATGTCTGGTCGGTCTTACACCAACTAGAGGGCGCCTCAGGCACCAATCAATTTAATCTGGTCCCAGAGAGTAGTTGGATAGAATTTTGGACAGCTAACTTCAAAAATGATATAGAGCCTACTTTTAGGTCAGCCAAGGGGGTTACCTGGTAGCTCCCTCTTGAAGAACAATCCCTGGTTGATTTGATACTGAAGTCATCTACTTCGAAAGCAGCGGGCACAAACGGCCTAACATACCAAGTTCTGAAAAACAATCAAGTACTATGGGCTAAATTGCTATTTTGGCTATTCAGGGAAATCCTTGTGATGCAAAGATTTCCACCGTCATGGAAAACCACGATAATTATACTGCTGTTTAACGGGGGCGACCGTATGCTACCAGTTAATTATCGTCCGATCGTCCTCCTTGACATTGAAAGTAAATTGTTTATGAGGATTCCTTGGGGGGAATTGGAAAGGTGGGTGAAGTCTGAGAACATTCTTTCAAAATATCAGACTGGGTTCAAAAGTGGTCTCTCTACAGCCTTGAATGGGGTGGCCCTAAACATCCTGAGTGAAAAAAACAGGGGCAAGGGAGATCAACAACTGTATGGGGCCTGGGTGGACTTCTCCAAAGCCTTCGACCAGGTGAACAGGGATTGGTTATGGACGAAGTTGAGAGGGTGGGGTATCCCGGAATAAATCTTGTCTTTGCTAATTGAAATGCACAAGGACACTACAATAAGAGTGCGACTAGATAAAGAGGGGCATCTTTCTGAATCCATCAAGGTGGAAAGGGGAGTGTGTCAGGGTTGTCTGGGTGCCCCCCTTTTCTTTAACCTTTATCTGGCGGATATGGATGACTTTTTGAGCTCATCGGCCTTGGCCAGTCCAGTGATTAATGGCGGTAAAATTCACTGGCTGGCGTATGCCGATGATGTCGTTTTGTTGGACAACACCGCAGTAGGGTTGCAGCATCTCCTCAACAAGTTGGATGACTATGCAATGGCCTTTCCATAAACCCCTCAAGGTCTTCAGACATCTGCTTAAAAGGGTAATTTACTCACATTGGAAATTGGCAGGTCAGGTAATCCCAAGAGTGGAGGAATTGGTATATCTGGGATACAAAGTTTAGGCTTCACCCACATTTACTAAGGTGCAGCGGGATCTGCAGAGTAAAATTACGTAGTTGGTTCCGCAGATGAAAAAGGTGTTCATGAAATATTGTACATTTTCGATCATTCCGCTGACCAGATACTATATGTCATGGCCACTGGTCATGGGCCAGTTACTTCACATCCTGCAGGGTCCCAATGGACCCAGTCCAAGCTCATTACAAAGTGTGCTCTGCACACAGAATGGGGAAAGCATGTGCATCTAACCTGGGCGGGGCCCTACCAATGCATGGAAGGCACATGCAGAAGACAGGAGGAGTGGCAAGGTGGGGCCACAAGGCGGAGCCTAAGGGGAGTGGCTGGGGCCAAGCTATATAAGCCGGCCTCACCTGCATGCTCTCGCTTCGCCTTCATCTGCTAGAGCAGTGTAACGCTTACCACCGTTCAGAAGACCCTTAGCTGATCCAGCCCGAGCATCTTCAGACTCTGGAACCCTCCAGAACCTTACCTGAATTCAGCCACACCATCGCTGGAAGCATTGCTATCTACTTCCCCTCTGCACTTACTTTGAGGTCAGCCACACCATTGCTGGAAGTTCAGCTACCTGCTTATAACTCTGAAGTCTACGCATGCATCTTACATGAGTCAGCCACGCCATCGCTTGAAGAACTGCTATTCGCTTCCGACCCTGCATGAGCCGCATGCAATTTACCTGTCTCCTCGGGTCCTCCGCGGGTGCTGTCTAGCATCCTTAACAGTCCCGAACTCCCATCAACACGGGACCTTCTTCCGACGCAGCATCCTCACGGATCTTCATCTCCGGCAGCCTGCAGGAGTTCGGAAAGCGCTCACCAGCAAGCATCGACCAGCTGCACCTGCAAAGGGAAAGGGAAACACAAGCAATTGCATAGACTTTAACACGCTAAGCAGCAGAACTCACGAACAGGGGTGTAACATCTGGAAATTCTACTTACCACTAGTAGGTCCTCCGGAATAGACTTTTTTCATCATCACGCATTCCTGGGTCATCTTCATACCTAAGAGAGAGAAAGGACAATATAAGGTTACAGACAATAATCATTGGGGAAAATTATCACGAAGAATATGGACAATAATCATAGTTATAAAAACCCACCTTCAAGACAGAATGGTCGCAGCCGGTCTGGACCTCCACGTTAAGGACCAGTGACGCAACTAGGTCCATCCACAGCGCCCCTGCTGAAGAAAGCAGGACGGAGAGCTCATCCTTACATCAAAACAGGTGAGCTTGAATGGGCAAACTCTTGCTCACTACTTTCTAGCACAAACGGGTTGAGGGGAATCCCGATGCCACCATGCCATTCTCACAGTCTCTCATCTTCTCTCAGGAACAGTGCCAGCATCCTGGGTCCTCGATAACACAGCGGCTGGGGGATAAAGTCGATCCACGGGAGCAAGGTCCTGGGATGGCTCCAAACGTGCACCAACGTCCCCGCACAGACCAGGTGAGCGTAACACTATACGGCGAAACTAATGCCAGTGATCCTCTATGGCCTGGAAGCCAAACCTCTCTTGTGGAATATAGATTTGCAAAGACTGGAAGGTAGTTTGTGGAAGGAAGTTCTCAGCCTGCCTTTGAGCCTTTCTATGTCTAGCCTTAGATTTGAATTAGGTCTGAGGTCATTGAGGGCGCAAGCAGACTAGAAACTAATTTCTCTTCTTCGCCATGTTATCACTGCCCAAGAACACACACTGTACGCAGACATCAAGTTCCATCTAGAAGGAAAAAATCAAAAATGTTGTCAACCCTGGAAGAAAGGGTGAAGGGGGGCCTGGTTCATGCCGACATTAACATTGAGACCTTGATCCATAATCCCCTGAAGGGTAAGAAAGCCTTGGAGGAAATGGATTGGATCAAAACAATTGACAGTATGCACGCCCTTTCTCTTGCAAATCTCTTCCAGAAGGACAATAACAAATTGGGCGTTATTCCGAAATACTTGGTAAAATTCCCTGGCTGGAAGATTAGGAAAAACTTCCACAGAATACGATTGAACATTGCTCACATGGGGGAGGTTCTGGCCAAAAGGGGGCAGGCGAGACCAGTGGTGCCTGGTGGTGTAGAGTCTGCAGAAATCTGGCTAATCAATCTCTAAAACAGTTAGTCAAACACCTTTATTCGGCCAAAAAATGACCATCAAAGTACATCCTGCAAAAACAGTTCTAGAAATAAAGATGCAAATCGAAAACAGAGTTACAGGGAAACAACATTAAGGAAAACAACATGGCAGTACGAACATGCCGCCCCCTCCAAAAGAGACCATAGACAGTTCTTTGAAACAATGGTCTAAACCCACCATCTCCTTACTTCAACCAATTCCCATGGCGCCTCTGGCCCAAGGTGGTCAAATTTGCCCCTGAGAGGGGGCTGTTGTTAGAAAAAACCCCAGTGTTGACTCTGGCAGATCTGGGAGGGACAGCAGAGTTTAGAAAAGGGCGTATGCTGATTGAAATCCCACTCATAGCTAGTTGGTGTAACGCTCACCTGGTTCCCACGGAGGCGCGGCGTTGAAGGCGCAGAACTCTGAAGATGGACAGGAAGGGCCCCTCTATTCTGGCTTCCCTGGCTCGTTGGATACCCTCCTGTGCGTGAAAAGGGAGTATTACCAACTGTGGAACAATGCTCAAGCCTCCCACTCCCTTCCAACCCTCCACGATACCTCCTCCACGATTCCTCGTGAAGCCTCACCTTAGGGTTTGGAAGGATGAGCTCTCCATCCTGCTTCTGATGCAGGGGCGCGTTGAAACCCAGTTACTTCACTGGATTGAGGATTGATGGGAGTTCAGGTAAGCTTGACTGTTCAGGTAAGGCGCTGCAAAAGTTCTGTTCAAAAGTTCAAGCTTAATAATAATGTTCGTTGTCTAATTGCAGCAAGCGCTAATGCTTATGTCTTTTTCCCCTTAGGGGCCGGGGTTCGGAGTGCCAGAGATATGGCGCCGACCCGAAGTGAAACAGTTCTGGATGAGCGCTCAGGTAATGTCTTTGCATTCACTCATTCAATGTCTTTGTCTTTTTTCCCCATAGGGGCCGGGGTCCGGAGATGCCAGGAAGCGGCAGGACCCGAAATGCAGTGGGAATAATCCAACAGGTAAGACTTAAAAGGAAACTGAGCTTTCCTTATTCCTTTTCTCCCTCTCACCTTTGTTCTTGTCTTTTTTCCTCTAGGCGCCGGGGCGTAGCTGAATCCGGAAGATCGCTGCTGAAGATGGAAGCGCCTTGCAAAGGTGAGTAAAATGCAGCGCTGCAGCGATCGAAACGAAATGCCTTTAAAATGATGTCTTCCTTTTCAGGGCCGTTGGAGAAATGACTCTGGGATGCAGATTTAGCAGGTAAGGGCTTTTCTTCTTCTATTCTCTTCCTTTCTCCCCTTGCAGGTGTTCCAGGGTGCTGGCAGGCGTGGCTGAAGTCAGGATGCAGGAGCTGACACGGTGAGCGTCCAGCTGCTAGGTGCAGAACAACGCGAAGCATGTGTGGCTGTTCGGGTGGGGTTTAAATAGCCTTGGAAGAAGTTCCTGGTATGTATCCTTCCACCAATCAGGTATGTATCCTTCCCCGACCACACCCGGGTGGTGAAGTAGTCCTACAGGTTAAGTAGTCCCATTCAGGCCTCAAGAGGGCCTGGATGAAGCAGCAAGGTCTGCATCAGGTAAGTGTGCACCCAAGCACTTAAACACATATCCTCTTCTATGAGCCTGGCGCCTAAGGCACCAGGACTGGGGTCCGCTATGAGCCTGGCGCCTAAGGCGCCAGGACTGAGTCCAAAGGGCCCCGACTTGGGCCCGCTGAGACTTCCCTGGGGAAAATGATGTCTGCCTCTGGGGTTGCTGGGCCCGGCCTGGCTCCTTAGAGGTAGGCATCATGACAGTTGGCCTGCCCGCCCCCAACCTTCCAAAACCCGGTTAGCTGTACTCTGGTCCCAAAAAGAAAGTTTGATGCTATCCATGGTGTTCGTGCCCATACTTGGAATTCTGCAACAGCCCATCAAAGCTTCTCTGCGTACAAATGGGCAACCTCCAGAAGTGTTCAGCCAAAATAAACATTTGTTAAGTAGGGCATCCTTTGGTTCAGACTTGTTTACTGCCAGTTTGGGAACCCCCTGTAGGAAGACAATAGGGCGTTTGGGCTTTCCTTGTTCTGAGGGTTTATGCTGACCCCCAGACTTCCACAGGCCCTGGTCTTTGGACTCATAACACACAGAGCCCGAGATAGCAGAGGACTGGGTCACCGAAGGCAAAGACGTTACACTAAAGTTGGAGACCTTCCTGCTCTCCCTGGTAATGGCATGGGGAACACAGGGCCCGTTGTTAGAGAATGATTCCCCTAATGCCAGGTTAAGGGGGACGGCAGTCCCTTTGGGGGTGGTCAGGACTGGGGGGACCTGAACAAGTAAACTTTCCAAGGGGCTTTCCAGGGATAAGGCCTTATACCCCACGGCAGCTGAAGCGGTCACTATGGGCTCCCCCTGAACAATTCCACCACCCTTCAATTGGGCCTCTAGTACAGATAGCAAGAGAGCCTTGATGATGGCCAGTTCCGCCAGAACTTGATTGCACCCACACCCCCTATGTAACAGAGCCTCCTCTGGGAGTTGGTCAATGGACATGTTACACTCATGATTACTGGCGGCAGTTGGTTGATTGATGGTCTCAACCATCCGGGGTAGGGTCAAACAGGGGGAGGGACTAGCCCCAGAGCTCGTAGATGAGAGAACATCACTCCATGAACTGTTATGGGAGCTGGAGGAAGATTTGCCCCTTAGGACAATTTGTTCCAGTCTGCCCCCTACAGCCAGGAGGGATGACGCAAGTGCTGAGGGGGTTCCATGGGAGAGGGGTTCGATGGTTGTGGCTGTGGTCTGGGCCGAAGCCGTGCTTTGAGACAGGGGAAGACTTGGTTCTGGCTTGCCACCAGCATCTCCGCTGGCATCCGGAAACAGCTTGAACAGACCACCCTGGTTACTATGCAGGGTTACTTGGCTCCCCAGGTGCTGCTGAACCATTACTGGTGGTGGAATTAGTGTCACTGCAAGGGTGCCGGATATAGGCAGGGACTGATTTACAATGGGCTTGGTGGCAAACAAGCCGGCACATGTCCCAGTGGCCTCCAAAGTAGTGCCCATGGTAGTTACTGAGGGTACCCCCCCCTGTGGTCGCTGTCTCCTCAATACCACAGTCTTACGCTGGAATTTCTGCAGGGGCAGGGCTGTCACAAGATGTAGTGAGGCCCGGGGCAAAACATTTGGTGAGGCCCCCTTACAATTTTTTGCACTCGGCCAGCGGCGGCACATCTGCAAACAGGAGTCTCGAGAAATCTAACCTTGAGTTTGTGTGCAGGATCCCAAATATTGTTTATTACTACAACTCCAAATCAATTACAGCAAATTTAGATTTCTCTACTGAAGAAAGGTTCATGCCAGACTAACTTTTTTATCATATGAATAAATATATATAAGATGGCATGAGCTCTCCACTGCGCCACCTCCAATTCTCTGAGGGTCAGTTACTTTTCCAAGCAAAGAGTTGAGGGCAGATCTCTTTCTTCGGCTGGGGACTCCCTCTGGAAACAGCGTCCCTGCCTCGCTGAAACTTGAGGAGTACCATCTCCGATTCCAGAAGCACCTCAAGACCTGTCTCTTTGCTTCTGCCTTCTCTCTTCCTCTCCCTTGCTGATCACCTGCCTGATCCATACACTGGTCACCTGGTCAAGCTCTGAATTCGGGCCCAGGTCCCTGCCTGTACTGTTGCAATCCCACACTGCCTCTTGGCTCCCCTGCACTTGTGGTCTATATTTGTAACCCTACAGTCCCTGCACTTGCTCTTATTCTCCACCTGTTGGCTGCACTTATGAGTACCCACACTTGCCACCCGTTGGCTGCACTCTTGTTTCTCCTTTGTTACTGCACTTCTGCATCCTATCCCACCCTCGGCACTTCTCCCCTCCCCCTTCCCTGCTCTTGCGTGATCTGAATGACACAAGGCCTAGTAAGATCTGTGTTTTGTCCTACTCTTTTGTTTCTCCCTCATTGCCTTGTCGCGCCCAGCAACACTTGTGTACAGACACGTTATAAATGCCATATCATATCATTAAGGAGCACCCTGCCCCCGTGTGCGCATTAAAACACACATCATACACAGTGACAAATGATGTACAGTGGAGGCTGGTACATTTCTGAACTTAAGAGGCTTAAATGTTTGTGCCAATTAGGCAGGATCAACAGAGCAGAGTGAGGGAGCCCAAACCAAACAAGGGTTGCTTGAGGGGGGTTCTCACTCCCAAGAAAATGTTTGAAACATTGGGTTAAAAGTATGCATTTTACAGCACTTTCTTTGCAAAATTGGGTAGAAATCCATACAGTTTGCAATTGGTTTTCAGTCAGTCAAACAACTTTATTCGGCCTGGAAGGCCATCAAAGTGCATCCTAAAAAACAGTTCTAATACATGAACGCATGAAAAAAAAAAAAAAAAAGAAGAACAACAACACACCCAAGTAGAGAACCAAACCATCCATGAGTGCCCCCCCACAGGTCTCTAGGCCAATAAACAGGAACCCTCAACCACCTTCCCTCAGGTATCTCCCGCAGCGCCTCGGGCCCAAGGCGGTTAGATTTGCCCCTGAAAGAGGACTAAACCCAGAGGAGGCTCTTGCAGGGCACACAAGGGCAGGTATAGGGGGTGCACTGACAGTAATACCACTTTTCCCTATCAGCCAATGGCCATTACATTTTTCCAATACGGCCCTTGCCAGATGGGCGCTCCCAAAAACCAGTTTGACGATGTCCGTTTTGGCTGAAGGATTGGACAGTCTGGTGCACTCCAACAAAGAGCCCATGGACACAAACTCACACTCCCCCACAGCCCGCAACCAGTGTAGACATTTATTCCGCAGGGCGTCCCTTGGTTCTCTTGTGCCAGAAGTGGGTTTTAGAACACCATGAAGGAGGACCATGGAGCTTCTACAGCCTTCATTAGTGTGGCGCCCCAACCTCGGCCTGCCCGGACCGGGGATTGAGGCACTAGCCCTCCTCCCCACAGGGTGCTGCATCAATGGGGGCTTAGTCCTTGAGTCTCGAACAGTGGTTTCACTCCTTCGGGGTGACAGTGGGGGACAACCTAGCTTTGGACGGCTCCTCGGAGACCTAGCCACGGAAGTAGCCAGGGACGGACAGGGGATCAGGGGATGTGACCCTTTATCAAAGGCAAGATTAGGACCCCTAGGGCCGGACCCTACTGCGCTCTCACCTTCCCTACCCGTACCCTCCTCCCCCCAAGTCCCCCGTGTCCCCTTGATCAACACTAACAAAAGATTTTTGATCTCGGCCATCTCTGATAACAGAAGGTTCCAGGGACAGCTAGGGAGGGTTGCAGAATCAGAGGAAGTTTGGGCTGGTAGAAAGTGTTCACCATTTGGGATGGATTTAGAGGCCAGGGGAGCGCTAAGACGGGGCAAGAAGCCAACCCCTGGGGGAGCATCAGAGGTTGGCCTAGAACCAGATCTGGACGGATGGCAGGACTTCTCTTCCCTGCTCAAGTCGACTGGACCCAAGGCCTCAGGAGCCACAAACATGGGCACAGGGGAGGCGGCGGGATGGGCTTCAGCTTCAACATGAGTGTGAGGAACTATAACCTCATGGTTTCGGCCGGAAAATGGATGAAAAGGGGCCGGCGCCAGAGAAGGCAACAGAGGTGGAACCCTAGATGGGGCCAGCGACACATTCCCTTTGATCAGTTTTGAAAACCCTATTGAGATCCTCTCACATCCGTTGGCCAAAGTATCCAGAAGTCCGGCTGTAGCCACACAGTCAAGACCCCCTCCAGGGGTTAACAGGTTGACAGGGGTCCCAAGGTCATCCAGAAATGGGCTTAAATGTCCAGTTGTGAGAAGAGGGATTGAAACATGATCACAGGAGGTCCCAGAGAGACTAGGTAGGGGCCCCACCTGCAAGCTGGGGGGGCAGGGTGGCTTGAGCAAGGATTCTAACGAAGCTCCCTCTTTGGTGCAAGCAGTGACCGAGGGCAGTTGGACAGGAACTCCTTTCCCACAGAGGCTCCCAATGCCAGTTCCCTTTGCCTGCGTAGCCCCCAGTGCTTTACGCAACATGCCTCCCCTCAGCCTTCTGCCCCTAATTGGCTTCCGATTCACCAGCGGGGCCAAGGGTCCCTGTAGACTCGATAGAAGAGAGGATTTAGAGAGGTGAAGTGGGGAAAAAGGAGAGGAAATGTCTCCACCTTCCGTGGCTCCATTGGCGATTTCCTGGGGAAGACCCACCATGATATGACCTTGAGCGCCTGCAGGGGGGGGGTAGTAGGGGTCTGGCCCTCCACAATACACGCTATAGGCTTTATTGGCTTTGTTGGCCCTCCCCACAGTAAATGCCTCAGTCTCACCTCACAGTCCAGGTGCACCACCACGGGTCCGCAAACACCCTCCGCGGGACGCCAACACCCGCGCCCTTTCCCCGCGGGCTTCACCCGGCGGGCTTGCGTGTCCGTGCCTTTGAAGGTGGGGGGGGCGTGGCCAAAGAACGAAGGCCCTCCTGGGCCAGACAAAGTCCCCTCCGCGGGACGCCAACACCCGCGCCCTTTCCCCGCGGGCTTCACCCGGCGGGCTTGCGTGTCCGTGCCTTTGAAGGTGGGGGGGGCGTGGCCAAAGAACGAAGGCCCTCCTGGGCCAGACAAAGTCCCCTCCGCGGGACGCCAACACCCGCGCCCTTTCCCCGCGGGCTTCACCCGGCGGGCTTGCGTGTCCGTGCCTTTGAAGGTGGGGGGGGCGTGGCCAAAGAACGAAGGCCCTCCTGGGCCAGACAAAGTCCCCTCCGCGGGACGCCAACACCCGCGCCCTTTCCCGGCGGGCTTCACCCGGCGGGCTTGCGTGTCCGTGCCTTTGAAGGTGGGGGGGGCGTGGCCAAAGAACGAAGGCCCTCCTGGGCCAGACAAAGTCCCCTCCGCGGGACGCCAACACCCGCGCCCTTTCCCCGCGGGCTTCACCCGGCGGGCTTGCGTGTCCGTGCCTTTGAAGGTGGGGGGGGCGTGGCCAAAGAACGAAGGCCCTCCTGGGCCAGACAAAGTCCCCTCCGCGGGACGCCAACACCCGCGCCCTTTCCCCGCGGGCTTCACCCGGCGGGCTTGCGTGTCCGTGCCTTTGAAGGTGGGGGGGGCGTGGCCAAAGAACGAAGGCCCTCCTGGGCCAGACAAAGTCCCCTCCGCGGGACGCCAACACCCGCGCCCTTTCCCCGCGGGCTTCCAATTGGTTTTGTATTGAAACACATGGAAATTCCCAATAGTTGCAAATCACAAATTGTGCATAGGAACATTTTCCAATACATTTCATGCCGCCTTTCCATGCGAGATATGCTAGTATAAAAATATATTCATGCTGGTTGTTCTAATTATGTCGATGCAGGCTGCATCAATATATGCCATTATTACCATGTACGGACTCCCAGCCAGTAAAAATGCCATGCCACAGAAAGTATATGCAGGCTGACTCTGCACCATAAGTGTTATTACTGGCTAGATTGGCCTACATTCATTGTGGGCCAATTTAGCCAAGTAGTATGTTTGCTTTAACCTTGATGCATAGTCCTGTGCATCAAGGGTAAAGCATAAAGAGCACTGGCAATGCTAACAATATGGGCATTTGTGTAGGCATGGGACAGGCACTTCTGTATTGGTATTAGCTGACCATTGATTGTGCCAGTGCAAAATAGTTTGAGTACCTGAGCAGCTAATAGCAGTGCCTGGTAAATGCCTAATAATTATACACAAGCCAAAACTGTTGGCTTTGCCAATGCTTTTTTAAAAAAGAACTTTAGTGAAAGACACGCAGGGTGTTTTCAAATTGAGTGGCCAAAGGCAGACCTGACATTTCTATTACACCAGTTACATGTTTACAACTCCAATGAAGTCATGAATTCTCAGAAGACTCCTTTGAGGAAACACTTGCAGGCACATTGAGAGCAACGTTTGATGGCAAGGCATGTTTAAAGCTAGCTCAAAGAGTTCCAGTGAGAAGGTGTTTTGGGTGGGGAGGGCAGGAACTGGGTGAGAATTGCCATAGGGATTAGCATGGCCATGAGAAGTCATTTCACTGTTAGCACCTGCATTCATATCCATACATTTTTAGGTAATTGAAATCGTGATGTGGGGTTAGCACTTGCATGCTAGGGGAGTGATTAGAAGGGAAGTGGTGACATGAGATATCTCATTCTCAGAGCAGTCCTTAAGTGTGACGTTTCAGAAATGAAGGCAAGAGGTAGCTGCTTGTAACATTGAAGCTTTACCAGAATAGTCTCATTCGAAATGTGGAAAGATGTTAGGTGCCCCCACACAAGGAAGTGTGCCCCTTGCTCACAGCCTCAGACGTTAGTTAGCGCCTCTCCCAACATTTGAAGTGTTAGTCCCCTTTCCCCCCTGACATTTTAGCCTATGTGCACCTCTGATGCCATGAACCCACCCCTTAATGAAGTGGCCCCCAGGGCGGCTACATTTAGGGGTGGTGCTGAACACACACTCACAAAAAAAAGACTTTCACCCATGCATTCATCCACCAGTTACACAACTCCATACATGCATCCATACATAAAACCAAACACAGCATTGACACAAACACCAGCATGCACACATCCATTCATACATACACATATACATACTGATTTAATTGAAATACACATACACTTTTAATTTAAAATAAAAAACTCTTACCTTACCTCCATGCACCCTTAAAAAGCATCCACACAGCTGACACGTAGACATGCTGCCTGACAAGAGAGAACTCCTCTCCCATCAGTCAGCATGATCACGCTGAGCAATGTGAACACACTGACCGACA
This sequence comes from Ambystoma mexicanum, assembly GCF_040938575.1. Lineage (NCBI taxonomy): Eukaryota > Metazoa > Chordata > Amphibia > Caudata > Ambystomatidae > Ambystoma > Ambystoma mexicanum. The sequence continues at coordinate 117,604,485 of NC_090936.1, forward strand.
AGAGAGAACTCCTCTCCCATCAGTCAGCGTGGTCACGTTGAGCAACGTGAACACACTGACTGACAAGAGAGAACTCCTCTCCAATCAGTCAGTGTGATCACGCTGACAACATGAACACACTGACTGACAGGAGAGGAGCCCTCTCCTGTCAGTCAGCGTGGTCATGCTGAGCAACATGAACACACTGACTGACAAGAGAGAACTCCTCTCCCATCAGTCACTGACTGACAAGAGAGAACTCCTCTCCCATCAGTCAGTGTGATCACGGTGACAGCGTGAACACACTGACTGACAAGAGAGACTCCTCCCCTGTCAGTCAGCGTGGTCATGCTGAGCAACGTAAACACACTGACTGACAAGAGAGAACTCCTCTCCCATCAGTCAGCATGATCACGCTGACAACATGAACACACTGACTGACAGGAGAGGAGCCCTCTCCTGTCAGTCAGCATGGTCATGCTGAGCAATGTGAACACACTGACTGACAAGAGAGAACTCGTCTCCCATCAGTCAGCGTGATCACGCTGACAACATGAACACACTGATTGACAAGAGAGACCTCCTCTGCCATCAGTCAGTGTGGTCACGCTGAGCAACGTGAACACACTGACAAGAGAGAACTCCTCTCCCATCAGTTAGAATGATCACACTGACAACATGAACACACTGACTGACAGGAGAGATGTCCTCTCCTGTCAGTCAGCGTGGTCATGCTGAGCAACGTGAACACACTGACAAGAGAGAAATCCTCTCCCGTCAGTCAGCGTGGTCACGCTGAGCAACGTGAACACACTGACTGACAAGAGAGAACTCCTCTCCTGTCAGTCAGCGTGGTCATGCTGAGCAATGTGAACACACTGACTGACGAGAGAACTCCTCTCCCATCAGTCAGCGTGGTCATGCTGAGCAACGTGAACACACTGACTGACAAGAGAGAACTCCTCTCCCATCAGTCAGCGTGATCACGCTGACAACATGAACACACTGATTGGCAGGAGAAAGTCCTCTCCTGTCAGTCAGCGTGGTCATGCTGAGCAACGTGAACACACTGACTGACAAGAGAGAATTCCTCTCCCATCAGTCACTGACTGACAAGAGAGAACTTCTCTCCCATCAGTCAGTGTGGTGACGCTGAGCAACGTGAACACACTGACTGACAAGAGAGAACTCCTCTCCTGTCAGTCAGTGTGGTCACGCTGAGCAACGTGAACACACTAACTGACAAGAGAGAACTCCTCTCCCATCAGTCAGCGTGATCACGGTGACAGCGTGAACACACTGACTGACAAGAGAGACTCCTCCCCTGTCAGTCAGCGTGGTCATGCTGAGCAACGTGAACACACTGACTGACAAGAGAGAACTCCTCTCCCATCAGTCAGCATGATCACGCTGACAACATGAACACACTGACTGACAGGAGAGGAGCCCTCTCCTGTCAGTCAGCATGGTCATGCTGAGCAATGTGAACACACTGACTGACAAGAGAGAACTCGTCTCCCATCAGTCAGCGTGATCACGCTGACAACATGAACACACTGATTGACAAGAGAGACCTCCTCTGCCATCAGTCAGCGTGGTCACGCTGAGCAACGTGAACACACTGACAAGAGAGAACTCCTCTCCCATCAGTTAGAATGATCACACTGACAACATGAACACACTGACTGACAGGAGAGATGTCCTCTCCTGTCAGTCAGCGTGGTCATGCTGAGCAACGTGAACACACTGACTGACAAGAGAGAAATCCTCTCCCATCAGTCAGCGTGGTCACGCTGAGCAACGTGAACACACTGACTGACAAGAGAGAACTCCTCTCCTGTCAGTCAGCGTGGTCATGCTGAGCAATGTGAACACACTGACTGACGAGAGAACTCCTCTCCCATCAGTCAGCGTGGTCATGCTGAGCAACGTGAACACACTGACTGACAAGAGAGAACTCCTCTCCTGTCAGTCAGCGTGGTCATGCTGAGCAATGTGAACACACTGACTGACGAGAGAACTCCTCTCCCATCAGTCAGCGTGGTCATGCTGAGCAACGTGAACACACTGACTGACAAGAGAGAACTCCTCTCCCATCAGTCAGCGTGATCACGCTGACAACATGAACACACTGATTGGCAGGAGAAAGTCCTCTCCTGTCAGTCAGCGTGGTCATGCTGAGCAACGTGAACACACTGACTGACAAGAGAGAATTCCTCTCCCATCAGTCACTGACTGACAAGAGAGAACTTCTCTCCCATCAGTCAGTGTGGTCACGCTGAGCAACGTGAACACACTGACTGACAAGAGAGAACTCCTCTCCTGTCAGTCAGTGTGGTCACGCTGAGCAACGTGAACACACTGACTGACAAGAGAGAACTCCTCTCCCATCAGTCAGCGTGATCACGGTGACAGCGTGAACACACTGACTGACAAGAGAGACTCCTCCCCTGTCAGTCAGCGTGGTCATGCTGAGAAACGTGAACACACTGACTGACAAGAGAGAACTCCTCTCCCATCAGTCAGCATGATCACGCTGACAACATGAACACACTGACTGACAGGAGAGGAGCCCTCTCCTGTCAGTCAGCATGGTCATGCTGAGCAATGTGAACACACTGACTGACAAGAGAGAACTCGTCTCCCATCAGTCAGCGTGATCACGCTGACAACATGAACACACTGATTGACAAGAGAGACCTCCTCTGCCATCAGTCAGCGTGGTCACGCTGAGCAACGTGAACACACTGACAAGAGAGAACTCCTCTCCCATCAGTTAGAATGATCACACTGACAACATGAACACACTGACTGACAGGAGAGATGTCCTCTCCTGTCAGTCAGCGTGGTCATGCTGAGCAACGTGAACACACTGACTGACAAGAGAGAAATCCTCTCCCATCAGTCAGCGTGGTCACGCTGAGCAACGTGAACACACTGACTGACAAGAGAGAACTCCTCTCCTGTCAGTCAGCGTGGTCATGCTGAGCAATGTGAACACACTGACTGACGAGAGAACTCCTCTCCCATCAGTCAGCGTGGTCATGCTGAGCAACGTGAACACACTGACTGACAAGAGAGAACTCCTCTCCCATCAGTCCGCGTGATCACGTTGACAACATGAACACACTGACTGGCAGGAGAAAGTCCTCTCCTGTCAGTCAGCGTGGTCATGCTGAGCAACGTGAACACACTGACTGACAAGAGAGAATTCCTCTCCCATCAGTCACTGACTGACAAGAGAGAACTTCTCTCCCGTCAGTCAGTGTGGTCACGCTGAGCAACGTGAACACACTGACTGACAAGAGAGAACTCCTCTCCCGTCAGTCAGTGTGGTCACGCTGAGCAACGTGAACACACTGACTGACAAGAGAGAACTCCTCTCCCGTCAGTCAGCGTGGTCAAGCTGAGCAACGTGACCACATTGACTGACAGGAGAGGAGTCCTCTCCCGTCAGTCAGCGTGGTCATGCTGAGCAACGTGAACACACTGACTGACAAGAGAGAATTCCTCTTCCATCAGTCAGCGTGATCACGCTGACAACATGAACACACTGATTGACAAGAGAGACCTCCTCTGCCATCAGTCAGCGTGGTCATGCTGAGCAACGTGAACACACTGACTGACGAGAGAGAATTCCTCTCCTATCAGTCACTGACTGACAAGAGAGAACTACTCTCCCATCAGTCAGTGTGGTCACGCTGAGCAACATGAACACACTGACTGACAAGAGAGAACTCCTCTCCCATCAGTCAGCGTGGTCACGCTGAGCAACTTGAACACACTGACTGACAGGCGAGGAGTCCTCTCTTGTCATTCAGCGTGTCCACGTTGTCAGCTGAAAAACGGGAGACAGCAGAGCTCACTTCTGAGCCCTGCTGTCTCCCATTATTTTGCTGTTTGTTGCGGAGCCAAACGGCTTCACAACAAACAGCAAAATCATTGCAGGGGCAGCACAGTCCCCCAGGACACGGGAGACTGTGCTGCCTTCCACTTAGGAGAGGGGGCCGCGAGGCCCCCAGCAAGCGCGAGGCCCGGGGCACTTTGCCCCCCCTGCACCTCCCTCGTGACGGCCCTGTGCAGGGGGGGGTCATGGTCAGTGAGTTGGGGGCAGAAAAAGAGTGGGGGAAGCGGGGATAAGGGGTCAGTAATCGGCTGCGCCATAGCCGAAACTTGTGAGGTTTCTGTGTCCAGATACTTATGAAAGGGCACGCCACACACCTCCATCGTAGTCCGCCTCCCCAGCTCACCTCTGTTTTCAATGCTCTAGCAGCGCCCGAACACCAAGCGGCGCCAAACACCGCGCCCTTGCCCCGCCGCGGGCTTCACCGCTGCGGGGCTAGTGAGGCGCAGATAAGCCCAGGGGGGCGGGGCCACAAACCAGGAAGTCCCGGAGTCCACCAAGCGGCGCCAAACACCGCGCCCTTGCCCCGCCGCGGGCTTCACCGCTGCGGGGCTAGCGAGGCGCAGATAAGCCCAGGGGGGCGGGGCCACGAACCAGGAAGTCCCGGAGTCCACCAAGCGGCGCCAAACACCGCGCCCTTGCCCCGCCGCGGGCTTCACCGCGGCGGGGCTAGCGAGGCGCAGATAAGCCCAGGGGGGCGGGGCCACGAACCAGGAAGTCCCGGAGTCCACCAAGCGGCGCCAAACACCGCGCCCTTGCCCCGCCGCGGGCTTCACCGCTGCGGGGCTAGCAAGGCGCAAATAAGCCCAGGGGGGCGGGGGCACGAACCAGGAAGTCCCGGAGTCCACCAAGCGGCGCCAAACACTGCGCCCTTGCCCCGCCGCGGGCTTCACCGCTGCGGGGCTAGCGAGGCGCAGATAAGCCCAGGGGGGCGGGGCCACGAACCAGGAAGTCCCGGAGTCCACCAAGCGGCGCCAAAGACCGCGCCCTTGCCCCGCCGCATCTACTGATGGATTGTGAAGGCACTAGGTTCGGAGTGAATAATGAAGGTTTTTTGTCTGATATGTTTTGGGACCGACTGATATCTGGGTACGACAGAGCCTTGACAACAGTGGTGGTAATTGGAAAGAAATAACATTGTGACCTGACCCCCTGTAATTGTTGCTGCTCTTCTGTATGTAAGCTTTGTGGGTTTTTCTTTTCTTCTTTCCCTATCACTTGTATTCTATTTATTGCCACCGTCCATTACTGATGTTGAAGTTTTAATACATTTATTAAAATGTAGCACACAGTGTGACATAAGAAATGTAAGCTGTCTTTACATGCACAGGCTAACTCCTCTGCTGTTTGTTTTACACAACAATGGTAATTTTCTTCTATTGAAATAATGACACATCGGCCAGTTACAAATCACTCACAGTAACAGAGACCCAGTGTCCCTCTTGTGTCTAATTCCCCAAGATAGTTGCTAAAATCCCTACCTGCAGGGTTTCCTGCATCCTTCACACAGGAACTCAGTAAAAATACTGAGCATGTGTGGATGCTGCTCTTAAATGAAAACATTCCATCGCATGTGATGGACACATGTTCCTCCATGGATCACCCCCTCATCATACTGTTTCGCTAAAAACTTCTCTTTCAATACAGAAACGTGTCTGTCGTACTCTTCAGGATTAGAAATATTCAGTCGGTATCGTAAAAATTGACTCAATGGAACACTGTCTAATGTACGTTTTGGATGAAAGCTCGTGGCTAACAACAGATTATTCCTATCTGTGGACTTGGTAAAAATCCTCGTATTATGTTTACTCTCTTCCACATAAATGTCAATATCAAGGAAATGCAGACATGTTTCACTCAGATCAGTTGTGAATTTAATGCGAGGATGCACCTGATTCATCATCTCGAAAAAATTCTCTAACTCCTGTCTAGGTCCACTCCATATCCCGAATACATCGTCAATGTATATCACACATAGAGCATCAGGGATAAGGGCCAAAACAAACAAAGACAAGCGACACAGAAAGGTGAAGTGGGGGTTGTAATGCCTGGGCTGGCTGTAGGAACTGTGCCCAAGAAGCTGCAGCCTTATAAGAGACTGCTTTGTCCCTTGTGTAGGAAAGCAGCCTCCAAAAACGACATTACCCAGCAGAAGGTGCGTCCCGACTACAACTCCCAGCATGCTCCAGGTCGATTTGGACCAATCAGGAGCCGAGCCGGGCATGGCACACCAACTCTGAGGACAAACATTAATATCTATACTTTCTTCTAGCTTGGACCAGCTGTTGAAACCTACGGACGTGCCACAGGACTTGACGGCTCTGCCACGGACATGACACTGAAAGCCAGAGCTAAGTTAGCATGCTGAGTTATGATGCTTATTTAGATTTGGACTGATTTATGTGCAAAGGTTATGACTTAAGGTTAGCCAGTGAGGGGGGTCATATTTTCTGTAACGTGGTGCTAATGTGAAACAGCTACTTGGTACCAAGTACAACCTGAAAACAAAAGTGTGCAATGATCAACCCTTCCCTAAATTCCCCCGTCCCAACCACAACCTCTACCTTATCCCCTTATCCTCAATCCGGTTTTCCTAACTTCCCCCAACCCATCCAACCATCGAGACCCTAACCCTCCTTTCCTGCTCTGGTCTAGGCAGTTTGTGTAAGCTTTGACTTGCAGGCTCTGCGACCATAGTGGGGGTGGTTGGTATTTTTTTTTTTATTTCATTTAGTTTATACAAACTTTTTGAAAATTTAAAAATAAAAAAAAAATAAAAGAACATCGAACAAAACTATTTGTCACTTTTTGTCCTACTTTTTAACCTTTAAAATGTTCAATTCATTCTACTCCATGTTGCACTAATAAATGACTATTGATTCCTTCCATTAAATCTTCATAGTTCCTTTCCCTCTTAGTTTCAAGCTTCACTGTTCAAGTATAAGGGATTTTCTCTAATTGGATTTGAATATGATCTAAGAGTCTCATCGTGCCAATCATCAGCGCTTTGCTTTCGCCAATGTGAAGATGTTTCCACCATTCTTCAGATTTGTATGACTGGAATGAACTCTTCACCTTCCCCAAACAGTTCTCGCGTTGCACTCTCAGTTCTGTACAAGAAAGCACCAGGTGTTTTAGATCTTCATCTTCTTTTGCACAGAATCTGCACTTTACATTACTTTCAGGAATCATCCATCGATGTATTAAAATGTCTTTCGTTTCAAAGATATTTAGACGGAACTTTAGGAACAGCCTTCTCAAACGGCTACAAGGTGATAACATTAGATATTTTGAAAGTGTGTTACTTTTTTTGCTTCAGGTGGTGCATTTAGCATGGATTTATGCGCTGATCTTTGCTCTCCTATGTTGATCCAATCCAAATCTAACAATTTCCTTTTTACTAAATTTGGATTGTACCATAGTACTTGATCATCCATTCCTAATTGGTTTAGGATCCCCTTGCATTGTAGTTTCCATTCGTTTAACGCTGATTTTCTTTGCATCTTCTCAGCCGTCAAAATTGTAAGAGGAGGGAGGTTTGCATCTTCATGTAGTTTCCTAAACAAGGCCAACTTATTCCATGTGATTCTCACGTTAAGTGTTGTAATCCCTACTTCGTATAGTACATTGGCCGTGGGCGTACTTTGTGGAATCTGAAGAACCTTCTTCCAGAATAATCCTTCACATCGCGACCATAGTTTATGGTCGCACCCGAACATGTTCTCTGCACCATAGGTTAAGATCGGGGATACTTTGCTCTGAAAACATTTTCTTACTGGATCAATGGAAAATTTCCCATACCTTTTTTGAATTATGATGGCTTGTGAGATCAATTGTTTGCAGCTGTTTAAGAGCTTTTTGGTCAACGGCTCATCATTAATACTCGAGCTGATGATTGTTCCCAAGTATCTTGTCTGAGGTACTTTATTTAGCTTTTTCTCTCCGATCGACCAGCCTTGTCTGAAATTATTGGTTTTTCTTCCTTTTTTATTTTCAAGTACCAAGATTTTAGATTTGGCCGCATTGATCTCCAATCCCAGGTCTTCTAGGAAGGATCTTAGTGCTGACAATTTTCGTTGGAGGCCAATTGGTGTATGGTCTAATATCACCTTATCATCTGCATACATGATATGATTGATCTTAATTCCATTGATCCGCGGTGGAAAAGACACTACATTTAATAGGGCGGTACCAACTTCAGATATGTAGAAGTAGAAAAGGGTTGCCCCTAATGGGCACCCTTGTTTTACTCCTCGCTTTGTTGCTATGGGGTTTGTTAGGTTTCCTTCACTGTCCAAGCGAACTTGAATGTAAGTGTCCGAATATAGCTCTTTAATGGCTTGGATCAGGCTCTTACTACACCCCCTTCTCATAAGGTTGTTCCAGGGGGTTTCTCTGTCCATCCCGTCAAACGCATTTGCCATATCAATAAATGTGAGATATGTTTTTTGGCTGGATCTAATTGCCCCGATTTTTAACAGGTTCAGAATTAACAGATTCGCACCACAGCCTATACCTTTAACGAACCCGGTCTGACGGTCGTCGTAGATCTTCTCTTTCCGAATCCACGTTGTAAATTGTGTAAGTAATTGCAATGCAAACACTTTACCTACTACATCTAGCAGAGGTATTGGCCGATAATTTGCGGGGTCTCAGCGGATTCCTTTCTTGAAGATGGGGACATTTATTCCGGGTTTCCATGTGGATGGCACCCGACCTTCTTTTATTATTAATTGAAACAAGATGTCACAAAACTCCACCCACTCTTCGATGTTCTCTTTCAGATCCGCATTTGATAACCCATCAGGCCCTGCGGCACGTGAGGCAGTGCTTTTTATGATGGTTGCACGTATGTCTTCTTTATCTATTGCAATTTCCCACGGGTGGCTCCACTTGAAATTTGTGGTACTTGGGATTAACCTTTTTTTAAATAACTCTGCATAATGCCTTTCCCACTCATTTTTGGTTACCATATTTGATATTATCGCTTTTTCGGGGTTCATTGCTTAATTTATTATGGCCCAGAAGCCCTTAGAGTTCCTTTTGTTTAGGGCCTTCAGCATTTGTTCGGCATCCTGTTGCATCATTAAGGCTCTATGCTGTTTATGCCAGTTAGTGTATCGGTTCTTTGCCTTTTTTATCAGTGCCCTAGCATCATTCAGATTTTCAGCGCCAATTCTTCTCAGTGTCTTCCTTAGCTCTCTCTTTCTTGTTGCAACTTCAGGATCGTATTGGTGCCTTTGGTACCTAGCTCTATTCAGAGTGGACTTCTTTTTAATTTTGAAGATCTCTAAGAATTGTTGGTATTCAATCGGATTGCACCCACCCAGCCGCTGATGTTGAAGCAACGATTCTGTCACTGCCACTATGTCGGCATTCTTTACACGCAGTCTGTTCTGTCCTGGAACCACTGAGATTGGTTGTCTCCATTGCTTCCGCAATACTGGATTGTTCATCTTCCATTCCATTGATACGATGTTGTGGTCACTTTTAGTTGTCTTGAGCACGTTCAGTGTAACAATCTCTTGGACTAAACTATTCGAGACAAAGATGTAATCTAATATAGATTTTTGTCCTCCTCGTTCCCATGTTGGCTTTGCTGGGATATCTCCTCGAGTTGTTCCATTTTGCATTATCAAATTCCTGTGCACCATTTCGTCAAGCCAAGTCAAGATACATTTGTATCTCTCCTTAAATTTCTTGGGAGACTTTATTTGATCAATTTCTAGTAGGTTCATATTGAAATCACCGCACACAATCAGCGGGGCTCCCGGGTTATCGCTTTGGATGTTATCTATGACTTCTAACAGATCGTCTTCGAATTTTTGGTGCGTTTTTGGTGTTGAGTTCCAGTAAACATTTACGAGATAGATAACTTGCTCCTTTTTCTCTATCTGGTTTACTGAACTTACACTAATTGTCTGCAGGAAAGGAGAGATGTTTGATGCTGATATAATTCTCAAACCGGATGATCTTTTAATGAGAACTAGTTGGCCGGACATTGGGCGGCCTATTTTTTTGTCTAATCGCTGGATTTAGTGCAACTTCGTAACCTTCTACGCACTGTGTATTCGCGAGCCACGTTTCTTGGAGACATATCACATCAGTCTTTGCCAAAATTTCAGGTGTTGAGTTCAAAAGATGTGAAAAGCCTCTCGTATTCCAGGTCGCCATCCTCAACGTTGTCGCTTGCTCATGGCATTAACTCATCGTTGGACAGTTCAGAGTTTTCGCGAGCCATGCCCATTTATCACCCCTGTCTTCCAGGACGTTCTTCTTCTCAACCGTAGAATCCGCTGACTTTACCTTCTCACGGTTATCTACTGTTATTTTGAATTCTTTTAGTCTTGTCACGATCGACGGGGAGAGGCTAGTCTCATCTCTTACCTTCTCTTTTGCATCGTCACACCTCTGAGCCTCAACTCTTCCGTTTGTTGGCGCATGGGAGCTCCCCAGTGGGAGGATTCCTTTTTCAACAGGTGGGTTGGTGCCTGTAGGTTTTTCAGTTACTTCGTCCACCAGCGCGTTGTCCACCTCGTAGACTAGGTACCCGGCATCCCACAGCTGCCTCTCACATCTCATTACCAATTCCACATCCTTTTTGTCTATAATGTGTAATAGTACAAATTTCTGGTTTGCATCTGTTATTATTTCGACTCGATCGATTCGGGCACTTTTTATTGATCTTAAACCGGGGATTTTTTGGAATAGCGGCAGGATGGTATACCTGTTTAAAGGCGTATCACTTTTTCTGATTTCAGTTTTTTCTACTAGAAGTCTGAACGCCTGGTGTCCTGCAGGCATTGAGGAAATGTTATTTTTGACAGGGCGTTGTTGCTGGTTCGACTTGGGTTGGTTATCCCATCCTGTCCTCTCAAAGTTTATTTCAGAGTGCTGAGATGCTTTTGTAGGCTCAGACTTTGCGCACAGATCCTGCACTGAGTCATTTATATTCTTCAGCGGATCTGATGTGCTTTTCTTCATGGATTCAGCTTTCTGCATACTTATCATCCGTTTCTCCTCTAATGTATAGTATCTTTGAGTTTCCTGAGGCTTTGCTCGGTCCTTATCTTTTATTTCGTTGTTTTTCTTTGGAGTCCTTGGCCACGAAAAGACTTTTTTACCTTTTGGTTGAGACTCACTCACTTTCACAAGGTCTTTTAGAGGCGTCCGTGGCCCAGTTCTGTCCTTTGTGGACCCGGCATTGGCAGCTCTCTCCTCACCTTTTTGATCGAGCTCCTCAATGTTTTCACTCTCCATTTCATCTTTATCAGGTGAGCTGTACGTTGACAGGTTCAGTAATTCCTCAGTCTCAGCCTCATCATCTTCTATCACCGGAGGAATATTCTGACTCCTTGGGTTTATGTTTGATCCTGGGGCGGAGACATTGGCTTCAGTTTGGGACTCAAGGGTCTCTGTTTCCACCACAGCATCGACACATTTTTGTTTGCTCTTTGTTAGTTTTTGCTCAGGGTTATTAACTGTGATGTTCAAAGCTTTGATGTTTCTAAAGAAATTCGTTGAACTTCTCGGCTTTTGATTCTTTTGGGTTTGTCGGTTTTTCGATTTTTTTATACCTTTGTTCTGCTTCTGATCGACTGCCTTTTTTTTGTTGGATTTCATACTTTTCCCGTTTTCAAAAATGTCGAACCACTCCGCTTCATTCTTTTTTGTGGACGTAACTTTGGGGTCGGTCTCCACACTCACTGAAATGTCCTTTAAGCACTTATCAGCCTGGGTCAGATCAATTGTCAGAGGATTATCCCCTTTTTCTTTCTCCATTTCAATACGGACTATTTCTTGTGGGACTACGTTTGTTGGAATCGTTGTACAAGTGGCAACTAAATGCGTATCCGTATCTATATGGATACCATTTTCCATGAGACCTTTCTCGGAGGTATCGTTTTCTGCAGTACTAATTGTAAGTTCTTTTCCGTAACTGCAGTTTTGAATCGGAATAGTCTTGTTGTTTTTTGATGATTTCTCTTGTTGTTGTCTAACACCTGGTAAACTCGTGCTATTGCCAACGAGCGTCAGATCTTTAGTTATTTCAGCCCTTGGATAGATGCTAGAAGGCTGATTTGTAGGGACTGAGGTATTCTTGTATTCACATTCATTTTGTAGTAGCGACAATGCTTGTCTCGTGACGTCTGCTAACAGTCTTTTATCTTCAGCCGAATTTTTTAACGACTCTTTCAGGGCTGTTAAATAGATTTTGTTGCCTCTTCTTGACATCACCACCTGCGCTGTCATGTCCGTTAAGTCTGCCTCTAGTTTTATCAATTTCGAGTTGAGTAGTGCAATTAACGTGGTTTGATCGCGACAATTCTCATTTAGATTTTCGTATAATTTCATCAGGGGGGCCACGGCTATCATTGATGATGACATCAGGATTGGGCTTAACTTTGTAACTACTGATTCCAGCAATGCAGAGCTGATCCCAGAGTTCATTCGCTCATTCGCTGTTATAGGATCCCCCTCCAGCTGACTCTCGTTTTGTCTTTGCTCAATCTTCTCATCACTCTCTGACTCCGAGGATGGAGAGCTCTTTTTATCTTCACTCACTCTTTTGGGTAGTGTAAAGGCTTTCGCGACACTCCCTCCTTTGAAGCGCTTGTTCATGCCATCTGTTTCAGTATCAGAGCTTATATTTATTCTGTGCCTCTTTTGTGAGGCAATGATTTCATCATTTCTTGTCTCAAAGGGAGGGGTATCTGCCTCAAGTCTCAAGACTTCACCGATGTTCGTATCATTGAGCAATCTTCTCTCTGCTTGTGGCCACGTTCTCCCGCTCTCATATGTTTGGGAGGATTTTCGTGGATGTATAATTTTGCGGTTCATCTCTGCAAGATCTTTCAATAGTTGGTCCGCAATCTCTAAGGAGTCCCTTCTAGTTGATAATTTAAACACATTTTGTACATTATGTGCAGCACTCCTTTCATTCCATACCTCAGGACTCAACCAGTCCTCACTTAGAACTTTCGATGGTCTAACAGAGATTGCATTCTCCTTCATTACTAGCTGGATAGCGTCCTCCGTCTGCTTCAAATTAGGTGATGGCATGTATGTTGACATTCGTTCAGGCGTTTTATTTTCGGGTTTGTGCATTGCTGCCACTCTTAGCCACGCCAAGAGTTTTAGTGAAGATCCAGCTTTTATTGTCTTTTCCATACTTGAAGCACTTTGTGAAGGTGATAGATCCTTATTACAAAGCTCCTTCCCACGCTTTGCCTCATTAGTTAAATGAGTCATCTCCGGCGATGTATGTTCTTCAATAGGACTTCCTTGACAGTTCATCTCTTCTAGTCCCAGGTGGTTTTTTTGCTTTGGACTTGGGCTTGTATTACATTGATTTTTGGAGGATAACGGGGTAGGCAAGTCTGCAGTGCTCAACTTGGGCGCCCTGTTCTCGCTGCATGTATCGTAAGGCAAACTTTGCCTCTGATCGAGTTGAGAGGAGGAGGTTGAGTCGGGACAAGGGCTCTCCTCCTGTAGATGATGTATCATTACCGGACATTTGTCTTTTTCTGCGCCGACAGCGCACACAGCCCTCGAGGGTTCCTCCTGATTTCTCTTCACTATTTGTTCGTCCACTTGTAATGACTGAACGCTCATACTCATTAGATGTTCCTTAGGGGCTGACCCATTTGCACCTTTCGCTCTTCCCCTCTTACTCGTTGCCGTACTTGATCCTACTTCCTCACAATCCGCCAACTCACTCTCACTCTCATTCTCACTCAATTCTATGCTGTCGCTGTCATCGCTCACTTCGCGATCAGCGTGCAGCATTCTATTTGTGACCGCTCCAGTCCATTTCACCTTTCTACAAGTTCGTACGCCTGCGTGAACCATCATCGCTGGGCGGGGAAACGGTGAGTCAAGCAGAGTTGCCGGGACAGAGCGTCTCACATCTCCATGCGCATTCCTTTCTAAAACAGCCTGTAGGTTTGAAATATTTGCCGTTTCTATATCGCGCTTGGCCTGAGCATGAGCACGGGTATTCGCCGTGGCTCCAGTCCGCATTTTAGTTCGCTTGCTCGCTTGCTCTATTTTGCAATCAGCTCGCGAGCGCTCTTACCCCGAGCTCCACCTGCGAGGCAGGTCAGTGGAGGGTGGAAAGTAGAGGGCAGAAGGTCATACGCTTGCTCACTGATCTTCTTACCGGAGTTTCTGTAGAACAGTTCACCGTACTCAACAAACCCCACGGACCACCAGGGAACACAGGAAACACTCTGTACACTCCGCTACGCTACGCTTGGAGTGATGGTGGTTTTTGTGGTAAACTCCGCCTCTTCCTTCAATGGCAAAGACTCGCCAGAACACAGAACACAGGAAACACTCTGTACACTCTGCTTTTGTAGCCTTTTCTCCTTCGTTTTTGCTGAACACAACCAAACACCAATAACGATTTCAGGTCTGGCTGGACCCACGGACTAGCCTCAGAACACCGGGATCAGAAGCCAATGGGGGGTGGGGGTACAAAGGGAATATGCGCAAAAGCGGGATAGAAGGAACAGCATGCGCAGAAAGGGGATAGTCAGTGAGCACGTGCAGAAATGGGATACTGGTGGTTGGTATTGCGTCGCTCCTGTGCCTTGGACCTGAGTATCGTGACATAGAGACAGATTGTCCATCCATCTTGCCAAGTTCAAGACATGTTCTGATTCCAAATGGAACATAAAGGTATTTGCATAGCTTGGGGCCATAGCTGCCCACATACTAGTCCCTCAGAGTTGTAAATAAAACCTGCATAAAACCTAAACATATTATTCACGAGTACTAGCTTTAGAAGTGTTAGTACAAAAGCTCTGTCTGCACTACATGTATTGTGTGCCAACAGCAACTATTCCATGGTTTCCAGTCCAACCTCATGTGTTATATTGGTGTATAGGGAAGAAACATCCATCGTGAAGAGAATGTCACAACCGGGTACAAACTCAATGTTATTCAATTTGGACAATAAGTGTGTAGTATCCTTGATATAAGTAGTGTGGTTTGAATCAATGGTTGTATTACCCTATCTATATATTGCGCCAATGGTTTTGGTATACTCCCCATTGCAGAGATTATTGGACGTCCTGGGGGATTCATCAAACCCTTATGGATCTTGGGTAACAAGTATAATACAGGCATGACTGGATTTGCAACTTCCAAAAAACCTCTAGTCTTCTCTGTTATTACCCCCTCATTTCTGCTTCATCTAAGGTTTCCTTAATGAGCAATTTGACTTTCTCTGTAGGATCAAATGAAAGTTCTAAATATGTCTCCTTGTCCTATAAATGTCTCTCCACCTCTCTCAAGTAGACTTGTCTTTCCATGAGTACCAAAGAACCCCCTTATACGCTGGCTTGCAGATAAGATCATGGTCGGCCAATAATCTCTTAAGGGCCTCATTACACGGAAGGCGGTAAGGGTTAACGGTCACCGTTAAGGGTACCGGTGACCGTTAACCCTTACCGCCTTACTACGAGGTCCCTTTGCGGGACCCAACCTTAACGGCTGGTGTAGACCAGCCGTTAAAGTTGGGACCCGCAAAGGGACCTTGGTGATAATTACGGTACCGCAATTTGCGGTACCGTAATTAGCTCCTTCCCCATTCCCATTATGCCCTATGGGGCAAAAATGGGAATGGGGAAGGGCCATGGAGAAAGGAGAAAGGGGGAATTACCGCCCCGCCAACCTTGGAATGGGGTGGTAATTCCCCTTTCCTCCATGGCGGTACTGGTATGGTACCTGCGGCAACCATGGTGCTAATAGCACCATGGTTTACCGCCTACCGTGTAATGAGACCCTAAGTGTTTGTTGTTCCCTTTGTGAAAAGTTACTAATTCTCCTTTGTCAAAAATGTATTTTCTTAAAGTCCTCCAATACAAGCTTTTCAAATGCGGTGAGGATTGCATTTTGAACAGGTGGATTGAAATTACTTTTCGCGGAAATCTCCAAGAAATCTGAATCATTTGATTCGTCAACCTCATTCTCTTCCATTGGGCCTCATTACGACCCTGGCGGAAATCGTGGCGCCAAATGCACCATGGACCACGGCGGAAAGCTGCCGATAGCGCCATGGGGGTTGGCGGATTTACCGCCCCATTCCGAGGTTGGCGGGGTGGTAAATCCCCATTCCCCATTTTACCCTTCCCCATTCCCATTTTTGCCCCATAGGGTATAATGGGAGTGGGGAAGGCGTTAATTACGCCACCGTAAAATACGGTGGCGTAATTAACAACAAGGTCCCGTAGCGCCATGGATTTCTCCGCCCGGAAAAACCAGGCGGAAAATGCTCCATGGCGCTACGGGAACTCGTAGTGGGGCGGACGGGTCCGCCGCGAATACCGCTGGCGTAAACCCACTCCGCCAGGGTCGTAATGAGGCCCATTGTCTCAAACAAAACTTTCAATTTAAGTTTTCTCAGCAGTTTAAAAAAGTCAATCTTTTCACGTAACAAAGTAATACTGTATTGAGGAACAAACAAGAGTCCTTTCTGTAATACTCCCAACTCAAATTTAGACAGTTGGCATTTAGAGATATTCACTACTAGTTCCTCTTGCTTGTGACCACCTTTCTATGAGGATTTTTTCTTTTTGACTCTTCGGGTCTTACGCGGTTTAAAAAAGAAACCTTTCTGCCTTTAGTATAACCTGATGCCTCAGTCGGTACAACTTCTAATGCATAGCCTTCTCCACCCAGCTCTGCTCTATTTTATGGGACACTTTCTAGTTGACCGCTTGAAGCGTCAGAAGATGCAGTCTCTCAAATCGGTTCCTTCTCTTCCTGTGGATTCCTCTCTGGTTAAAAATCAAATCTAGTTGACTTCTGGGGATAGTATTACTGCCAGCTGTAAACAATGTCCAACTTGTAGTCTTGTGAAAACATTAGGCATCCATCTCGGGTCCTCACTCAGTTCCGAAGCTCACGCGAATCAGGTGACAAAAACAGCGCCTATTACCTTATACTGCTGAAAAATATTCGTCCCTTTCTCTCTGAGCCAGATTGTACATCAAAAGCGCGGGCCATAATATTATCAAGGATTGATTACTGTAATGCCTTACTTATAGGAGCTAATAAGAAATGTCTGCAAAAACTGCAAATCACTCAGAATAATGCTGTTCGTATTATTAACACTAAATCGCGACAAGAGCACATATCCAGCAGTCGACAAGACTTACACTGGCTTGCGGTACCTGCAAGGGTACACTTCAAGTCAGCTGTGATTATTCACAGATGTCTACATGGGATGGGGCCAGTTTACCTCAGAAATATGGTAACCACCTACAATCCAAGACAAACTCTTCGCTCATCTACACTATCTCTGATCACCAACCCTAGCTTTAAACAGGCTAACGGATTGAGGAAATCTTTCCCTGTCTTCTCAGTCAAACTTTGGAACTCACTTCCCCAGGCCCTGAGACAGAAACAAAATATCACAAGTTTCCGATAAAAGCTAAAAACCTTTCTCTTTAAGCAATGCTCCCCTGATGTAAATGATGATTTAACTTTGCTGCTTTCTGTCCGTCTTCAATGTTCGTCTTTTGGTACTGATGCTACCCTGGTGCCCTGATGCCTCTGGGCTTTCGGCCCCAGATACAAATACAAATAAATAAATAAATAAATTGCATGCTGGTCATAGTAGTGATCAAACTACCTGTGATCTCTGTTAACAAAAATATTCCATGCTAGACAATAAAGTGAACAATTAGTTTAATAAAACATTGACATTTTAAATCTTTTGTTACATTATAATTTCAAGATCACCATAGGTTTATGAGTAAAGAAATGAAGATTAGTGGCAGAAGACCCTTTAATACCCTTGAAAAACGAGTCTTCTCCCATTCCTTGAAAAGCCTGACAACAGGACTCCAAGATTGTTGGCTTATAGTTGTTTTATTTTTACTGTACCACCACCTGTTAGGATAAGTAATCTCAGGATGCTGGCGGTCCTAACCAAATACATTTTAGCAGTCCATTTTGTTTAAGCATTTCTAATTAATCAGTCTTAATAGTGCACTAGCATTTTATTTTAACTACAGCAGGACATTCGAGGAATTACAATTCCTGAAAGCATTAGCCCAGCGTACTGCACCTGTCATCCTCCTGTGCCACCGGAAGACCTGTTTGGGTCAGTTCCACAATTGCGGGAAATCCTATGGGTGAATCCATTCCAACTTTGGCTGTAAAAATACTATTTAGCAGCTGTAATTCTAAGCGATTGAAGATAGTTTATGTAATCCTGAACATAGGGGAATACATTAAAAAGATTTAAATATGATTTCTCATATCAAAGAATGTCTTTTAGCAATGGAATATAAAGCAGGGTCAGTTATTGTCAGAACTTTGAATCAGAGTAGACTTAATAATATACGAATCAAATCACAAATTATTAAACACCACACACAATTAACAATACGTGCCAAATGTTATGGCCTTGATTAATGCCAGGTCGGCAGTAACTAATGCTTCTGCTATATGTGACCTGATTGAAGACCATTTTAAAAAAAAGGTTATCACTGAAATCTGGTTCACCAACAGTTTGCCTTCAATGTTTCATAAATTAGTTACACGCAATTATTTAATTCAATGACTGAATCGATTCAATCCAAAAAGGGGGGGATTTGCTATTATCTATAAATCCTGTTGGAGAGTATCGAGATTTGAAAACTTAATCTGGAATAATGCCTACCAGATTGGATTTACAAATATTGGTCTTTCTCCTAATCTACCCTTTGAAATGGTATTATGCTATGTGACAAACCAGCAATGATTCCTCCCACAAACCTGGCCTGGGACCCTTCTCATGTGGCCAGGGAAAGGCAGATACGTCTTGATCCTGACCCTCGGGTGGTGTTCTGTGGGAGGATTAAATGAGGGGTGAGGGGGAAGAACCAGGTCAGGCAGACTGAGAAACCCCTTACATAACTTTCCCCCGTAATCCCACATTATTGACAGCATATTGCCAAGTAGAAGAAGTACAGAACTCTACATTTTCTATTTGCAACTTCAAGTCCCATAATCCCAAAGGTACTAGGATGGAGAAGAGGGCTGAAGAGCAGTGCAGACCTGAAGGTCAGGCAATTAAGGGTAACAGCCCACACCTGGGGGAGGCTGAGAGGCTTAAAAAGCTCCCTCACGTGCAGGCCATAGGTTGTGGTTGGGGCTGGAGGAGCAGTAGGAGTTGTAGCTGCAGCAGAAGCAGTTGTGGCAGGAGAAAGTGGCAGAAGAAAGTACGTTGCTGGCAGAATCCACAGAAGTGGGAGGAAAGAAAGGATGCCAGGATTTTCGATCAGTTTATTCAAGTTACCAGTCCTGAGTTGGTCCTTTTCCCCCTAAGTCTGGATTGCAGAGGTTGGGCAGTGGGAAGCGTAAGATTTGAAAGCTTTCCCCCATGTGAACCTGATCACAGGGAATTTGCACTGAGAATTGTCTGTGTGCCTGGATGCTGGTGTGCTCCAGGGAGTCGTGGTGAGGTGAACTCTGCGCCTGTGAAGTGGGACCGAAGGCAGCTTGCTGAGAAAAGTGTGCCCGGTCGAGAAAATCAACATATTCAAAGTCCAGCAGCCTGTGAAATGGTCATGAAAAGCTAGTGAGTATTTCCGAGCATTCTCAAACCCACGGGCATTGTCAGGCAGGCAACTGTGACCAGTTGTTTTCAAGAGAGTGAAAATGACAGAAGCTGATTTGAGCGTATCAGACAATGGAGTGCAACAAATGTAGGACTCGCCTATAAGAAAATACGCTTAGAAAGTAATTTTGAAAATTGCAATTATAAAAACAGCTATAACAACGTTAATAATGGTTGCGTGTGCCTGAAGTGATTCTAACACAAAGCCCGACTAAAGCCACAATAATTTTGTACCCTGTGAAACAAAGTGTTAAACCTCAATATTGTTAAACGAAGAGAACAAACAAGCATTACCTTAAACCAAGTGATGAACATGCATTGACCTCAGCCAGAAGAAGCTAAATTAAAGATTTCTTTGGAAGTAACTGTTGCTACCAGAAGATAAAGGGCTAATATAATATATTTAAAGGTAAAGCTTGTAGATCAGTGACTATGGTGTAAAAGAAACAGCAATTAGTCATTAACTCACATTGCCAAGGCCAATAGAGGTTAAACTGAAAGTACTTGATTTGTGGCTTGATAGAAAGACAAGAGTGGTTGAAAAGTGGCCCTATGGGAAGCTGATGGTTATAAGAGAAAGGGACATTGCTTGCCTAGCAGACCTAAAGGGCACTGATGTGGAACTTGTCTTTACTGCAAAGTGGTGGAAAATGGTTTAAGCTGTTAAGAGTTGAAGAAGTGTTGAACTGTACAAGTGTTAGTGAAACGGAAACATCAGAAACAGTACAATGGAAACACTGTGAAGCAGAGAAGTGAAACTGCATGGAGTATCTTTGAAGCAGTTAGATCTAGCAGAAGAGTGGACCAGACAGAAGTGGAAGTAGAAGACCGGGTCCGAAATACCCCAATAGAAGTTGATTGTGCTGTAAAGTTTACCTGACAAAGAAGCTGCTGTTTTTCATGGCGCTAAGAGGAAAGCGCTGTGAAGGAAGCTGTTGTGGTTCATGTTGTTAAGAGAGAGAAACATTGTGCCGTTACCCTGACAAAGAAGTGGTTGTATTTCATGGTGCTGAGAGAAAAGCACTGTGATGAGAAGTCAATCGCAACTAAACTGTCTTTTGTGAATCAAACCAGTTGTGACAGTTGTGACAGAAATCATCTTGACCAAGAATACTATTGGTGTTGTTTAAGAAACTTTAACTTGTACATTTCCTGGAGAAGAAGAATATTTTCTGTGTTGTACTGTGGAGTGTTGGAAGTTTTCTTTAACAAACAGACTTTGCCACGAACCTTGTCGGAACTTAGTTTGGACACCGGATTTCCTTGTTACTTTGTGTTATTCAATGGAAATGACTTTGACCTAAAACATGGGGAAGGGGAACTCGCTCAGGTTACAAAGACTTTGAATGAGTTGCTAATACAAGCATTGCCATTGTGAATTGCCATTTTGTTTGTGTATAAGTGTGAGGGTCAGACATCGTATGCTATAGTGTTTTCTTTAGCATATGATAGGAAGGGAATCCTCGTCACGGTAGGGATAGTGAGGAGTTTATTGAAATTCTTACTTTAATAAAATGGCATATTTGGACCAATTATCTAAATGTTTTCTGCCTCACGTTTCTGACCCCCTCTCAGCTACCACCTGCCAGGACAAGCTGACATTTCCGTAGAACATTTAAATAACTTTATTACGACCAATGTGTTAAAATACCCACGTCTGCTTGTAGCAGGCAATTTTAATATCTATCTGAAATCACAGATTAACACAACAGCCTCCAAATTTACAAACATCTTCTTGAATCATGGCCTAGCACACCTCCCCCTCACATAAGATGGGACACTGCCTTTATATTTTAACAGTGAGAGGACCTGGATTTATCATGCTTGATACCATCCCGGTATCGTGGTCCGATCTTTTGTAAAAATTTGTAAGAACTTATTCTTTGAACATAGTCAAAGTTGTGCAGTTCAATACAAAAACACCTGAAACTGGTTTCGGGTATTGATCCAGGAGAGCATTGATAATATATCTGGGTATAAGATGACCTTGACCCTGACTGCTGAGTCAGATAGCTCATGGTGTGAGGAGTTCTTTGCAACCAACTTCAGAACACTGGGAGAGTTGTGCCAAAATATGGCTCCATTGAAACTTTCAGTAACAACAAATGGGAGTCGAAAGGTAGTCACCTTCCGTCTATACCACAACTTTTATCACAAAACTGACAGAAGGATATTTATTTTAAAAAATATTCCTCAAGCTAAATCCTTAGCAGTAACTAAATAGCCCTACAAGTAAGTAACCTCATAGCCCATTCCACCAGCCCTAGCACAAGGTGATGTGCCGACTACAAATGGGATGTCGAGGTCCTCTCCCTCTCATCACTTTCCTGTCTTCTAAAAGTAAGTGCTTACGTGATGGAGGTCGGTCTCAGCCTTTAATGTTGCTGCCTCCAATGTGTATGGCTTATAACGTAAAGTAAAATAACTTCCCTTTGACCACAAGGCAAGGGAGAAATTAAGGAGCACGGCTACAAGGACAGAAGAATCGATCCTTCCACTGTGAGCATTTTTACCAGTGAAGACAGATTCCATTCTGGAACTGACTGCATTGAGCGTTCGATCGGCTCACCATAGAACAGGCAGCAACATTAGAAGACTGCCCTACATAGGAGTCAGGGATCCATGCATTAAGCCCACTGCACACCCGAAGATATCCTCATAATCTTCACTAATACTGAAGTTGACATAGAGAATACCATAAATAGAAGTATTCGTCCTGAAGGAAGCGGCCAATGACTGAATCCCGCTGAAACCGGTTAACCTATCTTTAAGTGGTACTGGACTGATTATCCAGACCCCGATACCCCATATATATAGACATAGGGGACGTATATAAAGCAAACACAATCAAATATTTCGATCTAACTTAGTGTTAGACAAACAGAAATATATCGTTTTATGTCCCTTGCCTAATGGTCAAAGGGAAGTTATTTTAATTTACGTTATAAGCCATACACATTGGAGGCGGCAACATTAAAGGCTGGGACCGACCTCCATTATGTATGCACTTACTTTTTCAAGACAGGAAAGTGATGAGAGAGGAGAGGGAGAGGACCTCGACATCCCATTTGTAGTCGGCACATCACCTTGTGCTAGGGCTGGCGGAATGGGCTATGAGGTTACTTACCTGTAGGGCTATTTAGTTACTGCTAAGGACTTAGCTTGAGGAATATTTTTTTAAATAAATATCCTTCTGTCCATTGAAACTTAAACATCCAAGGGAAACACCAATATGTGGTTCACTGTTGGTCTTGAGAAATGACTAAAAGACAAAAAGAGAACATATAGAGGAAACAGAGATTCTAAATGTATGGATCTGGCTAGTGAAGGCTTATAAAAAAAGATGTTTGTATAGCCAAATCCTAATTTCTACAGAATAATACTGCATTAGCCTTAAATAGGCCATGTGAACTCTTCCTAACAATAAACAATGTTCTTAATCCTCAGATCACATCCTCTAACTTTCTGATACCTTGGCTACTGACTTCAATATTATCTTTAAAGAAACATAAAATATAGGGTATACAACAAGATATTGATACGAAAACAACAAAATGAAAGCTAAAACCTGCAGAAATTGCATCAGACACTGCTCCCGTTGAATTTTTTGACACCACTCCAGAAATTACATTTAAGCTCCTCAAAAATCTTAAACCTACCAGACATGTGTTTGACGGAATCACTGCCTACGTTGCCCAGAACAATGCCTTGCATCTGATGGATTTTATGACAGCCTTTGTCAATTTCTCCCTCAATAAGGGGATTGCTACCTCAACACAAAATATTACCACCATTATACCTCTGCTAAAAAGAAAGGTCCAGGTTGTTATATCCCATCTACAGTCTCATATCGACATGTATCACATTTTAGACGTATATCAATCCGGGTTTCATCCATTGCACAGGACTGAGATTGCATTGGTTGCGGTGTGGGAGGATGTGCTGAAAAAAGATAATATGGGTGCACTGACACTGCTGATTATGTTGGACCTCTATGCAGTATTTGATATATACATCATGGATACACCATTGATACAGTGGATTATGATACCCTGCTCTCTAGACTTTTTAGAGTGGTAGGAGTGTCAAACCAAGCACTAGTTTGGTTTTGTTCTTTTTTGATTGCCGACAATGTATTGTAGCAACAGAAACATTTGTACCATGTGGAGTTCCACAGGGTTCATCCCTGTCCCCAATTCTTTTTTAACATCTATATGCAACCCTTGATGGAAGTTCTTTCTAAATTTAAGCTATTTTATCATTCTTTCGCAGATGATACTCAGTTACATCTGTGGATCAAGGACCCCACTTTGCCTCTGGAAAATATTGTACAATGCACTAAATAGATTGCACAATAGATGACCTTGAACAGACTGCAACTCAACCCAATGAAAACAGAAATGATACTGTTAGGACCAAGTATTTACTGAATAATACAGCGGCAGTCCATCCAACTCCCCACCTGTTTGGTTTACGTTCTGCATATGCCTCTAGGGTGTAGAACTTAGGATGCTACTGGTAGTCACCTCTTTCTCTCTGACAACACCCAACAATGTTTCTAAAAAAATCTGATCTATGAAAGTGCCATCAAAACAGATGCTCCCCTGCTCCCTCAGAACCATCAAGGACCACATCGACACCCTTGCTCCAGCTTTGGCTAATTTCTGCAATCACTCTTTCCCCACTGGTTCCTTCCCCTCTCTCCTCAAGCACTCCCTTGTGCATCCCTTCCTTAAAAAGCCTTCTGCTGACACTACCCTTCCAGCATACTGCTGCCCGATCTCTATTACTCCTTTCCTGGGCAAACTCTTGGAAAAGCTGTCAATCTCTGAGCTCTGAGGCACGGAAACTGCTCTACGGAACACCAGTGAAGATCTGCCTGCTAATCTTGATTCCAGCCTTCCTTCTGTCCTCATCCTCCTTGACCTTTCCTCTGCTTTTGGCAAGGTCAATCACGCCACCCTGATCACTCGACTCAGCGAGAACCTGGGCACCACGGATCAGGCTCTGGGGTGGTTGACCTCCTTCCTCCTGGACCGACCCTCCCCTGTCAACGTGGGTCCTTTATCTCCACCACCTCTCTCTCCACATGTGGTGTTCCCCGTGGCTCTATCCTCCCGCCCTGGCTCTTCAAAGTCTACCTGGCCCCTTTGGTCCACCTGATCTCTACTTTTCCTTTAACTTTCAGTGTTATGCGGATGACACTGCTCTCTTTCAGGCTTCCCTCAGCCTCCCCTCCTCTCTTCCTCATTCCTAACTGTCTATCCACAATTCAAGATTGGTGCGCCTCCAACGATCTCGACCTTAATGCCAGTAAGATGGAGATCCTTCTCATTGGGGCGCCTGCTCCCACTTTCCCTCTTTCACGCTGGCCGCCCTCCTTGGGCCCTCGTCCTTCACCTTCCTGTTAGGCAAAAAACGTTGGTGTCATCTTTGATTCCACTCTCTCCTTCTCTCCTCACATCACGGACCTTGCCAAGAAGGTCCCCTACCAGCTGCGCCTCCTCAGAGGTATTCTTCCTTTTCTTACTTTGCCCCATAAGCTCACTATTTCAAGAGCCCTGGTTCTCGCTAGGCTGGACTACTACAACAGCCTCTTTCTCAATCTGCCTTCTTCTACTCTCTGCCCTCTGCAACTAATCCAGAACGGGACTGCTAGACTTGTTCTTGACCTCAAGCCCAGGTACTGTATCTCTACAGCCCTAAAATCTCTCCACCGGCTCCCCGTGGCTGCAAGGATCAAGTTCAAAGCCCTCTTCATTGTCCACCAGGCTTTCTGGGGCCGGGGCCCACGCTACATCCAACTCTCTCTACCAAAATACCTTTCTTCTCAAGCCCTTTGCTCAGCTAACTCCAACTCTCTGAGGGTCAGCCGCTTCTCTAGGCAGAGAGTCGGGGGGGTAGATCTCTCTCCTCTGCAGATGGCTCCACCTGGAATGGCCTTCCTGCCCCTCTCAAACTTGAACCGGACCACCTGAAGTTACGGAAGCTAATCAAGACCTTCCTTTTCTCCTCTGCTTTCTCTCTCTTTCCCCAGCTGATCTACCAGCCTACCTACATGTTTTCTTTTTAAATTGGCACCACTGTTTTGATCAGCGCCGAAATGCAGTTTTTTCTGCTTGGATGCGCATTACAAATCACAGAAATTACTATTTATTGAACACTCACCCTCAAGGTTAAAACCACCCCTACGCACTTCTGGACTGGAACTCAAAGCTTGATAATACGGCTGGTTTGGGCTGGTAGACAGGCCAGGATATCATACGACACCCTCACATTGTCACATGACCGGGGCGTGATGGAATATCCAGATCTATACCTGAATTTCCTTGCGGCACAGGACCAGTACATAACGGGTTGGAGATCCCCCTCCCCTGACTCCCCCACTCTCTTCTGGTGAGGGCGGTGACGAGCCCGAACGATCTACTGGGGGCACTCTGGAGCTCCCAGGAAAAGGTACCACAGACCGAGGTTCAGCCTGTGGCAGTGAGATGCAGGGCCTGGGAACAGATCGGGCGACTGACCGGTGCTGAGACCTGCTATTCCCCCGATTTCCCGATATACAAAATTAATGGGATCCAACTTACACACGAGAGAACCTTTCAGATCCACTTTCAGAAATTGGTGGTCCAGGTGTTGGGAGATTTAGTCCATGAAGAACAATTTATACAATGGGAGTCCCTACGAACCCAGGGGCAATGGACCGTTGTGACCGTTGTGACCCTGCTCCTGTACTATACTATACGATGAGGGAGGTTTTGAGATGTCCCGCGTTCCCCCAAGCACCCACCCCCATCCTATATTTCAATATGTACACAATCCCCTATGCTCTAGGAAACTGGTGTCAACCATCTACAAGATGATCAGAGGAGGGAAGTTAATGACGGGACAGATATATAGAAAAACCTGGGAGGGAGGTTTGGGGATAGTAATAAATGAAGTGCACTGGGAACTCACCTGTAAGCAGACACATAACCTGTCACTAAACAGTTGGTTCAGGTTGGTGCATTTACAAATTCCTGCACCAAGTCTATTATTCCCCAGCCATGTTGAGCAGACTCTTCCCGGAGAGATCCCCCTCCTGTAGAAGATGCAATGAGAACACAGAGGATTTCTATCATGTGGCCTGGTCATGTTCACGTATCAGATCTTTATGGGGGAGGATTGAGGAGGCAATGCCTCCGATGTTGAGGACAAGGTGGAACTATACCCCAGAACTATGGCTTCTGGCATTAATCGGAGAGGGACCGCACACTGAGAGAAAGTTGTTGGGGATGGCATTGGTG
Organism: Ambystoma mexicanum; assembly: GCF_040938575.1. NCBI lineage: Eukaryota > Metazoa > Chordata > Amphibia > Caudata > Ambystomatidae > Ambystoma > Ambystoma mexicanum. The sequence goes on from NC_090936.1 coordinate 117,631,270, forward strand.
ACGGCTAGATACCTGGTGGCTAGGACCTAGGGGAAATGCAATGTACCTGATTTTATGAGATGGCTAGAGTTTATGAATACATGCGAACAGAGAGAAACTCAATATGCATCAACACTCCCGGGCCAGCAGTCGACCATTTGACTATTGGCCCCCTTCCGGTAATACTATTCAGACTTGAAACAAAACATGCTGACAACGGGGATAACCCAGTAACAAATGGAACCTAACCCTAAAGGAGCAAGGGATGCCACAGGTGCGAGGACTGTTTGTGCTGCCCTTGGGACATATAATAGTCTGGGGATTCCCCATGAACTAACGCTCCCCTCTAAATGGCAAACTTAGCGAACCTGGAAGCAATGGAATGACATGGAGATTTCTGAGCAGCATGATAAGTGACATGATGCCAGTGGTGCCAACAACTATGGACCTAAAGTTCAATATTACTAAAGTACCTGTTCCTGATGAACACTGTCGCTACAATTACATTGGGCAGAAATGTTGTAACGCTTAGCCATGTGCCATTACCCAGCCCAGGTGGGTCAAGATTGCGAAGCAGCATGATGGGTGACCCAATTCTCAGTCGAAGGTGATATAGTGGAATTCCCAGGGGGTGCAGGAGGGGGGAATTCTGTTTGATAGTTTACGGCTTCGTCGGCATCCAGCACCACATCGATTGAGTTGTTCTCAGTAATGGTGCTCAGAAGAATATCCTGAATCTGATCGTAGTGCCTGGACCTTGAGTTTTGTTCCTTGTGTCGTGACCAATCCTTCTACGACCACACTGATGTTTCAACAATTTCAGGCTTGGGGTGTCCAAATATCATATAGCTATTAATATCCAGAGGGTCCTAACAGATGATTGTGCAAAATTTGGTGCAGATTGGTGAAACGGTGTGGAATCGTATAGGAAACATACGAAAAGTCACAAACTTGCAAACAAATACTGAAATGTACACTTTTGCTGAAATCCAGGGTAAGGGGTGGGATTTCCAGATAGCAGGTAGCCAGTAATGCCCGAAACTTCCTAACAAGTGACTGTGCAAAATGTGGTGCAGATTGGTGAAACAGTGTGGAATTGTATAGGGAACATAAGCTTTGCCACAAACCACAAACCAACTAATTTTCACTTTTAAAGAGACATATAGATAGATTAATAGATAGAATGATAGATAGATAGATAGATAGATAGATAGATAGATAGATAGATAGATAGATAGATAGATAGATAGATAGATAATTGGTCTGGGGTGAAGCTGCAAGCTTTTTTTTTATACAGGTTGCATGAGCCCCAAACTATAGAATAACTGGTCAGTTATTTAAAAAAAAAACGAATGTAATAACCGTGTTTTATTTTCCCAAGTAGCCAGCAGTATGCTTGCTGGGCAGATATGCCCTGCTCATGACATAGCTTTGAGTCTAGTGGGCTCCTTAGGTGTTAGTTATTGTGTAAGGACCCTACTGAAAGCAGCAATGATGTTAAACTCATATTACTGAAAATATGTTGATAATGTGGCATTTCTTCTATCAGACTCACAATTCGGACACTGCATTGCAAGTGGGGGGATGGGTTGACAGAACAAAAGAACAGGGTCACAGGAGCATTTGACTTCGGCTTTGTGTTAAATTGTCTCTAAAAGGCTCTTCACTCTGAACAAAACACCAGTGATGAGACTAATTAAAATCACAGTGCTTCAAGATAAGGGGTGCAGCTCACTCGGCGGAGGATGTCTCCGAGGTGGATGTAGATGGGGAGTTAGAAAAGTGATTTCAGTTTCAAGGCACTGCTTACTAGGTATTTTAGATACTCATGCAAAAGAAAAACAGACATGCTGTGTGCATATATGCATGGCAATGGGATACAGTTCAGTAGTGTGTATTTTCACAGCACAACCAGTGCAACTCAAATCCAGCATTCCCTAGTGACATCAGGCTATATTGTCACTGTATCCAAAGCAGGGTCCAAAAAGAAGTAGTGGAGCTATGTTCTCTGCTGCCCTGCACCCACTCCCCACAAACCCCATCGCCACCCCCCTCCCACACACACTACATACCCCAAACACTTGCACCTGCTGTTTAAGGGGACGTTCTGTGTAGGGCACTGAAAGTGCAAGTTTCAACTTCTTCCTACACTTTTATTTGAAAAATAATCCATTCCGGAATGGTTGCTTTTTAAAATAAAAGCATAGGAAGAGTAAAACTTAATATAAAAAAGTAGAGGAGCTCCCTTCGACCACTGACCCAAAGGCCTAATATGCATTTCCTGACGAAGTGCCTTGGATGCTCTCGCCATGCTGTCTCCCTCCTGGTAAATATGTAAATACCAGAGTATATGAGAGTAAGACTGTTATGGGTGAGGGGTTGGGGACTGGGTATTGTTGGTGCCAAGCTTCATAGACACAACCACCCTGCTTACCTCACCATGCCAGTCATGTTGTCGTGTCAGTCATATGGTGATAAGCCCAATGACAAACTTCATGCCAATATGTAAAACAATATGAACTTTCAAAGAAACAATTCAACGATAATAGGAATCGACAAATCAGAGAGAAAAATACATTTTAAAATCAAAATGTGGATCTTTATATACCATTAGCAGACAAATGAAACAGTTTCTCCAAATTGTTCCAAAATATAAATATACACAAAAGGTAAAGTATGCATTTCTATATCAAAAGTATAGGCTGATAATGAAAGACAATATGCTGTTTACAGTAAGGTAGCAGCACTATGGAATGCTTTAGAATCAAATCATGACAGGCAAAAATCTATAAAATGTCGACCAAGAAAAGGCATGGGCCCTCATTACGACCCTGGCGGAGATCGTGGTGCAATATGCACCATGGAGCACGGCGGAAAGCTGCCGATACCGCCATGGGGGTTGGCGGATTTACCGCCCCATTCCGACCTTGGCGGGGCGGTAAATCCCCATTCCCCATTTTACCCTTCCCCATTCCCATTTTTGCCCCATAGGGTATAATGGGAGTGGGGAAGGCGTTAATTACGCCACCGTAAAATACGGTGGCGTAATTAACAACAAGGTCCCGTAGCGCCATGGATTTCTCCGCCAGGAAAAACCAGGCGGAAACCGCTCCATGGCGCTACGGGAACGCGTAGTAGGGCGGAAGGGTCCGCCGCGAATACCGCTGGCGTAGACCCACTCCGCCAGGGTCGTAATGAGGGCCATGGTCTTTTCAGAGCTACATAATGTTTACTTTGAGATGTGTTTGGCTTTGTCTCTTGTTAAGCCACAATTTCCTCGTTTATAGAAAGGGTATCAAGTGTTCTGTTTATTTTTTTATCTCATCTGCTGAATCCATGACATTTACTTTTTATATAAACACTCATGCATGCATTTAGCTAAAAGTTCAATGAACTGAAAAAAATCTTAAGAACTCTCAATTCTGTTTTAATTAAACTTGTACCATCAGGGCTGTCAGGCGGTTTTGACGCTGCCAAGAGGAGACGTGAGAACTCTCCATCTGAGTTTATGGATTGAGGGATCAGATTTTAATTTGTTTCTCGTCAGGAGAAAGGTTTATTCCTGACAAAATGTTGCGATCCTGTAGCTATGATTAAGTTGGCTTTCTCATAAGAAGAGCACTTTTTGAGTGGCTTATAACTTTGGCGCCATTCAAAGAAATGGCACTAAAGTTTGAAAAACAGTAGCGACCTGACTGAAAGACTTTGGAAGTTTGCTGCGGTTCCGTCAAGGCGGCAAAGTTATAGGGGATCCCAAAATGTTGGTAATCCAGATAGAATTGAATGGGGAAAAAATATTCTCTTGTGGGGACAGCGCAGGGGGGATGTGCACTAAACTTGTGTAAGAAGTGGCACCCTAGTTCTTTTGCAAATTTGGTGTTAATCCTTCTAGCCTATTTTTTTAAATGCCTACAGAGTAGTTAAACAAATTAGTTAAATCTTGGTTCAGTCCAGAAACTCACTTCGCAGTGAAGTGTTCAAGGACATCATCGTATAGAGTTGCTGATTGGTCAATTGAGAAACGTGAATGGGTGAACATTTTTTAAATGGAAGCCATGTTGGATTCGCAACCTGCATCAATAGCCCATGGCCCCACAATTGTGGGTTAGTTGCCACTGGGCCAGGCAGCCTCTCCCTAAATCAAATATGTAGCCTTCTATAAATGTAGCATTTTGGAACGCATGCTCCAACTGTAATAAGGTACACTCCAATCATGATATTTTTCTTCATTCCAACCTCCAGTTACTCTGCATCATGGAACCCTGGCTCAATTTCTTAAATTCGGTGACTCCCACCGCTCTGTGTTCTTCCTGTGCTGCTTTCTCCCATACCACAGGCCCTACAGGCTGCCGAGGCTGGGGTCAGAATTTTATATCATCCCTTTGTTCTCATTTCCCATCCTAATTTGCCCCTATTCTCTTCTTTTGAATACCACTTCTCTTTTCTTAAACAACACTCTGTGACTTTTCTCGTAACCTATCAGGGCTTCTATGAAGACCTTGACACCCTTCTATCTTCAATTTTGCCCATATGTTCTCTGATCCTCTCAGTGGTTTTAATCTCCAACTCCCGTCTGCACATTCATCTATCCCATTCTCTCCCATTCTCGATTCTTATAATCTTCATATTTATACAACCCTCCCATGTCTCCGGTTCTTCTCTCAATCTAGTTTTTCTACTCAGCCATTCAGTTACGTTTCTGCTCTACTTATCTTCTGATCATCTCTTACTCTCCTTTACACTTTTTTAAAAAAACTTTTATTTATTTGGCTTGGCAACACAAGAACAGGCGAGGAGCATACACGGCAATTACAATCAGAGCAGTGCATGTGATACAGGCATATAATGTAGACAAAGATCCAGTATGTATACTTCCGGGATACAACAGAGATGGGTACGGGGCAGAGGAGGAGCTATTCAGGTGACGGGGGAAGTGGCAGGGGGAGAGGGCTGGAGATGCAGTGTTAGAAGGAGTGTCGGTGGGAGACATGTATGACCGAAACTTTGACCAAACGTATCTGGGTCTTGAGTGGGCTGGCTGTTGTACGGCCCAGGATTCTTCGGTGTTTGAGGCCCATGTGACTGCCCTGAGACATTGTGCGTGGGTAGGTGTGGTAGGTCGAAGCCAGCAGAGTAGTATAGAGTGTACTGCAAGTAGCATGCAAAGGCCAGCTAGTTTTTTGGAGTCTCTGCGGAGTTCAGGGAATTCATGGAAGAGACATCTCATTGGAGACGGTGTGATAGGGACTTTGAGAATATCTGACATGGTCGAGCAAACTGCACTCCAGTATTGGGTGAGGCGCGGGCAGGACCAGAGCATGTGGATATAACCAGCGCTATCACAGCCGCACCTAGGGCAGCCAGGGGAGAGGTTGTTTGAAATATAGTGCTGTCTGTTCGGGGTGTAGTGGTATCTATGAAGTACCTTGAATTGAATCAGCTTGAAGGGGGAATTGAAAGATACCCCATGAATGCGAGCACACATGTGGGTCCATCGCTCGTCAGTCATTTCCAGCCCGAGGTCGTCCTCCCAAGCTTGCCTTAGTTTGGTGAGTGGCAAGGTAGAGCTGGACTGCACTAGGGTATAGAGTCTGGAAACTTTGCCCCTCATGGGACAGGGAGAGGGTAACTCCGTGACTATGAGCTCGTCTGGTGGTATTGCCGGGAAACTGGGATATTTGTGTTTAAGGGTTTTCCGGAGGGAAGAGTACTGGAGCCAGGCAGGTGGTCTATGCCTCAGGGACAATGGGAGGTCAGGCCACTCAATGAAGTTGCCCTGTTCAAAGACATTGCAGAGCAGTTAGAAACCAGCCTCTGCCCATCGGCGAACAATAAGGAGAGGTACGTGTGGGACTCCCAGGAGGAAGTTCCAAAGTGGTAGGTTGCCATGAAATGGGTGGGCGATTCCTAGTAGTTTCCAAGTCTTTGATAGGGCCAATGACGTACAGGCCACCGGGTCGAGAGACCCCGATACCTTCGGCACGGGTGCGACAATCAAGGAGCGGATATCACGGTCGCTGACCGATAGCCTCTCGAGTCTGACGTGGGGTGTGGGGTCAGATGCATTGAACCAGTATGATGTGTATTGGAGTTGTGCAACTAGCCAATACTTGAGGAAATCGGGCGCGCCGAAGCCGCCAACCTCCATTGGCGTGGCCAAGGTTTTGAGTTTAAGCCGGACCGCACCGGAGTGCCAAAGAAAAGAGTTGAGGATACGAGTCAACGCCCGGAAGAACCTGTCGCCCGGCCATTGAGGGATGTTGGTGAACCTGTAAAGAAGCTGGGGTAGCACCACCATCTTCAACACTCCTATCCTGCCCGTAAGTGAGATCGGGAGTTTGCCCCAGCCCAGTTTCTTTGTGGTAAGTCTTGTAAAGTATTTTTGGTAGTTCTCCTCGAATACATGTTTGCCGTGAGGGGAAACCACTATGCCCAGGTAGGTGAAATTTGATTGGGCCCATGTGAATCCTAGGGTGTCGGGAGGGGGGCGTGTGCAGGCTGTGAGCGGGAATAGGGTGGATTTAGAGCAATTCACTTTGAGGCCGGAAATACGCCCAAAAAGGATGGTATCTTCCAGTATTGTAGCCAAGTTGGTATCAGGAGAACGAATGAAAAGAAGGGCATCATCCGCATATAGGGACACTATGTCTGACTGACCAGCAGTACGTGGGCCCCTGTGTGCGTGGGATTGGCGGAGTATGTCTGCATATGGTTCCATAGCAATGGCGAAGACTAGGGAGGAGAAGGGGCAGCCCTGCCTCATTCCCCTAGCTATTTGAAAGAGGGGGGAGCATCGGTCTTCAGTGCGGACCCTAGCTACTGGACTAGAGTACAGCAACTTGACCCAGGAAAGGAAACAGGGGCCGAATTTGCATTTTTCAAGAACCCGCCAGAGATACTTCCACGAGACAGAGTCGAAGGCTTTTTGCATATCAAGTGTCGCGGCTACTGCATGGGTGTTTGGATTAATTCTGCTTATAATGTTAAAGAGGCATCTCAGGTTCAGAGAGGTAGAGCGTCCCAGGATAAATCCTGCTTGATCTGGATGAATAATGTGTGGCATGTAGGGGACAAGGTGTAGGGCCAGGAGTTTGCCGTAAATTTTAACATCACTGTTGATAAGGGAGAGTGGGCGGTAGGAGCCGCATTGTGTGGGGAACTTACCAGGTTTCAGCAAGACGGTTATCGTGGCTTCACGAAGCGAGGGGGGAGCTGGCCCGCCTCTACCGATTCCTCCCAAAGGGTCATCAAGCGAGGAAGGAGGAGAGATTTGAAGTGTTTGTAAAATTCGACGGGGATGCCGTCTGAACCAGGGGATTTGCCAGATGAGAGTGAGTCTATGGCGTTCGAAAGTTCTTCAAGGGTGAATGGGTTCTCGAGGGAGTCAATAGTTTCAGGGGAGAGGACCGAGAGGGGGAGATTATCCAGGAATGAATCAATCTCCGATGTCGAAACGCTGTCCGCGTTGGTATACAAGGACTCGTAGAAGGATTGAAATTCAGTAGATTTCTTGTGGTGTTGTGGCTAGGGAGCCATCGGGTCTCTCCATGCCGGGGATGGGTGGGGTACCGAACTCTCGGCGGCGAAGCATGGCCAGAAAGCGGCTTGGGCATTCGCCCTCACCGTACTTCCTTGCAAGGCCCGGGTTGTCCAAGAACCGCAGTTCCCGGTCTGCTGAAGAGCTGAATGTGTCTAGTTCCGCACCGTTTAATGCTAGGAGTTCCGGAGTTTGGTGTAACGAGCATTGGGCCTCCAGCGCGGACAGCGCGGCTCCACTTTCAGCGATGTTTCTACGGATTGTTTTAAGGATGCCGTTTTCCTTGGACAGAGCGATACCTCTAATGTATGCTTTGAAAGATTCCCAGAGGAGAGTGGCCTGCGAGGACACCGTATTGGTGTTGATCTTGAAAAACTCCTCAATGGCAGTCTCAAGCTCGGAGCTGAAGACGGGGTCGAGGAGAGAGTGGGGTTTCATTCTCCAGTGTCTGACCCTGTCGCGATCTGGGCCCCAGCTGAGGGTAATGGTCACTGATGAATGGTCAGAGAGGGTTCTGGGGAGGATCATTAGGCGGGACACATTCCTTATAAGTATGTCAGATATTAGCCATCTATCGATTCGGGAGTATGAGTCGTGTGCCGAGGAGTAGAAGGAGTAAGAACGGGAGTCAGGGTAGAGGAGTCGCCATGCATCAACCAAGGAAAGACGGGGGAGAGATGGCAATGTCGTGTAGGCGGCTTTGAGAGTTGGCGGGGTCTGGAACCGGATCTATCTAGGTTTACGTCTAATATTGTGTTAAAATCACCCCCCCATAGGATTGGTATTAGCGGGAAGCTGTCAAGGAGGGACGTGAGATGTAAGTAAAACTCTGGGTGGTAGACATTGGGGCCATAGATATTTAACAGTACCACCTCCTTATTCTGCAGGATACCATGGAGTAGCACATATCTGCCTTGAGGGTCAATCTGTAACGCTCACCTGATTCCCGTAGAGGCGCCGGTCTTGACTGGGCGTATACCGTATCTTCAAAGGTGATGTGTAACACACGGCTGGCTCTTTGGGCTGGACCTCTGTGCACTGTATGTCTGACTCGAAGGGTAAGATGTCTGCAGATAGAAAATATGGGATTAAGGAACTGGGTTATTGAATGTCTCTCTCTTCCCTTTCTCTTCTCCTGTAGAACCCCAAAGGTTAACGCTCTCACCTTAGGTAAGTGAACGCTGTGCTCTCCATCTGCCTCGGGGCAGGGTGCTGTAACCAGTTTCTTCACTGGATAAGGGGAGCAGGCCTCTTGACTTCAGAGGACTGCTGTCCGTCGTTTACTGCACGAACAGTAAGTTTCGAGTAATTCTAATGTCTTTAAAATCTTTAGTAATGATGTCTCTTGTTTTGCAGGGTTCCGGCGATGGCGGATGACGGGCTGAAGTGAGTTGAAGATGGAGCCCGTGTGATGAATAGAAGCGCCTGGAAGCACGTAAGTGAGCGCTTGTTGCCTGCTTCACGATGCGCTCTAACTGTCTTTTTATTTTTCAGGTACAAGTTCGGAGCGGCTGCAGGGTGCCGGAATACCCACTGGGTTAGATGTGCAAAGGAGTAATGGCACGTGAGTATTAAAGTTCCCCAATGTCTTTAAACGCACCTTGTTTTGTCTTTCAGATGCGGGATGCAGCGCCGAAGGCCTCCGGAGCGTGCGAAGAGTTGGTAAGCTTTTGTCTTTCAGATGCCGGAATGCAGTGTGAAGACCTCCGGAGCGCACGAAGAGTAGGTAAGCCTTTGTCTTTCAGATGCCGGAATGCAGCGCGAGGCGTTGGTGACAGCCGATGGACCAGGTAAGTGAAGAGCTGTCACTGAAGACCGTAATGCTAACCTGTTCTTTCTTGTCTTTATAGGTGTTGCTGAAGACTGGATTCAGGATGGTAAGCCTTTTTCCTTAGGCCCAGGATCAGATGCAGAAGACACGATGAGCGTTCTGCTGCAGAGGATGCAGAATAACGCAAAGCAAGATTCATCCATCGGGTGTGGTTTAAATAGCCTCCTGTAGTGCTTAGGTGTCTCCTTCCACAGCCACGCCTAGGTAAGAAAAGAGTTCCTGCTTTCCAGAAGAGTTCCAGTGTTCTGAATCTAGGGAGTGGCTCCTGCCCCACCCAACAGGAAAAGTAGTTCCAAACAGAAGAGGATCAGAGGCTCAACTGGCAGGCAAGTAAGCAGCATGGTCTGCTGCAGGTGAGTCCACCCAAGCATTATGAGCCCGGCGCTTCCAGCGCTGGGACTGGGCATATTTATGAGCCTGGTGCCACTGGCGCCAGGACTGGGTCCAAAAGGTCCCAATTGGGACTGGTTGGCACTCGGAACCTGGGTTATGGATCTGCTTCCAAGGGAGTTGGGAAAACCCTGACCTTTTGGAAGCAGAGATCATGACATTACCCCCCCTCAAGGCCCCTCCCAAACCGGGCTTCTCCGGGGGTTTTGGCTTGTCAGGAAATGTTCGGTGAAATCTTTTGATTAGGCGAGGAGCGTGGACATATTCAGCAGGTTCCCAGGATCTCTCTTCGGGGCCGTAGCCTTTCCAGTCAATTAGGTAAAATAGTTTAGATTTGGAGATCTTGGAGTCCAGAATGCTTTTGACTTCAAACTCGAGTTCTCCATCAACTAGGATAGGTTTTGGAGATTTAGTTAGTCGGGTTTGAGGTTGCACGAGTTTTAATAGAGAGACGTGGAAGACCGGATGTATCTTCATTTGCGGGGGCAAGTCCAACTTGACCGCTACTGGGTTTACTATGGTAGTGATGGAATAGGGACCAAGGTATCTTGGGTTGAATGTGCGTGGCCCTTTTAGAGGTAGATATTTGGTGGATAACCAGACTTAATCCCCTACTTGATATTGAGGGGCTTCCTTCCGATGTTGATCTGCTCCTTTCTTGTATTGTTCTTTAGCCCTTTGAAGGTGAGAAACAGCTTCCTTAAAGGCTTGGGTGATTGTAGAATGCAGGTAGTCTACTGCTGGTGTTTCAAGATCTTGGAGGGGATCCAACTCCGAGGTTCGAGGGTGACTGCCGTACAAAAGAAAAAACGGGGTTTTCCCAGTTCCCGAATGGACAGAGTTATTGTAGGCATATTCGGCTATCCAAAGGATGTCTTTCCAAGTTTTTTCAGTTTGTTGCAGCATGCAGCGTAAATACTGTTCCAGAGTTTGATTGGTCCTCTCGGTTTGTCCGTCGGTCTGAGGGTGGTGACTGGTCGATAGTCTCACATCAATTTGAGCCGACCGACAGCAACTTCGCCAAAAATGAGAAATAAATTGACTACCTCGATCCGAAATTAGAACCGAAGGAAAACCGTGCAGTCGGACGATGTTTTCGAGAAATTCTCGGGCCAGAGTTGCTGCTGTTGGCAAGCCTTTGAGCGGAATGAAATGCGCCATCTTGGAGAATAAGTCCACGATTACTAGAATCGTATTGTATCCGGAGCATGGAGGTAGATCGGTGATGAAGTCCATAGAAAGCGTATGCCAACGGCGAGGTGGGATGTCAATAGGGCGTAAGAGGCCTGCTGGTCTTTCCTTTTGACTCTTGTTTTGGGCGCATACTGCACAGGACATTATAAAGTCTCTGATATCTTTTTTCCAAGACGGCCACCAGAAGTAGCGCTTGATCTTTTCTGAGGTCTTGGCCATACCGGGATGTCCTTCCATTAAAGAATCGTGATAACAAGAGATTACTTTTTTCTGTAAATCTGTGCTGGGTAGGTATAATCGTTCTTGGAAATACAATAAGTTGTCCTTTACTGCAAAGTCCTTTCCCTGCAGATGCCAATTCTGTATGTCTGCTGGAGTTACAAGTTGCCTGGCTTTATCCTTAACTTCCTCTATGGATTCTGTGGCGATTACACCCAGAATTCTTTGTTCGGGAATGATTGGTACAGGTTTAGGGTTGATCAAGTGTTCTTCCACTCCCATCCGAGAAAGGGCATCAGCTTTACCGTTCTTTGTACCAGGTCGATAGGTAATTATGAAGTCAAACTCGGCAAAGAATAATGCCCAACGGAGTTGTCTAGAGGATTGGGCTTTTGCGGTTTTCAAATATTGCAGGTTTCGGTGATCCGTAATCACAGTAACGGTGTGTCGGGCCCCCAGCAGATAATGCCGCCAAGCCTTAAAGGCAGACTTGATAGCCAGAAGTTCCTTGTCAGTAATCGTGTAATTGATTTCAGGAGGCGAGAATTTGCGGGACCAAAATGCCACGGGATGCAACTGATTGGTTACCGGGTCCTTTTGTGATAGAACTGCCCCCATGGCAAGGCTTGAAGCATCAGTTTCCACGATGTAGGGGAGTTCGGGGCGAGGGTGTTTTAAGATTGGTGCAGAGATAAATTTAGTCTTCAAATCCTGGAAAGCTTGTTCCGCCTCGGTAGACCATTCAAAACGTTTGTTTTTCTTTAACAAGGCAGTGATGGGCTGGACTATTCGAGAGAATTCGGGGATAAACCTGCGGTAAAAGTTAGCGAAGCCTAACATGCTTTGCACACCTTTTACGGAGGATGGTGATGGCCATTTGAGAATTCCATCGACCTTCTTTGAATCCATACGCACTCCGCCAGGTGATAATATGAATCCCAAGAATTCAACTTCAGTCACGTTGAAAACACATTTTTCCAACTTAGCGAAAAGTTTGTGTTGACGCAATCTTTCGAGGACCATTTTCACGTGTTTCCGATGTTCAGATTCCGATGAAGAATAAACGAGGATGTCGTCAATGTAAACAACAACACACACATCTATGAGCTCTCTGAGGACATCGTTCATAAAATATTGAAAGGCGGCCGGGGCATTGCAAAGTCCGAAGGGCATGACCTGATATTCAAATAGCCCATACTTGGTGCGGAAGGCCGTCTTCCATTCATCGCCCTCTTTTACTCGTACCAAGTGGTAAGCTCCTCTAAGATCCAGCTTTGTATATATGCATGCTTTTCTGACTTGGTCCAGGAGTTCAGGGATCAAAGGTAACGGATATCTATTCTTAACGGTGATCTGGTTCAGGGAGCGATAATCTATACAAGTTCTAAGGTCTCCTTCCTTTTTTGGAACGAAGAACAAAGCTGAAGAAGCAGGGGACTTGGAAGGACGAATAAACCCATTTGCCAGGTATTGATCCAGGTATTGTCGAAGGTGAAGGTTCTCAGGCTCGGTGAGGGCATACATTCTACTACAAGGAGGAGTAGATCCAGGTATCAGGTCTATCTGGCAGTCATAAGACCTATGAGGAGGTAGAGAGTTAGCCTGATCCTTCCGGAAAACATCTTGGTATTCTAGGTATTCGGGAGGTAACTGGGGAGTCTCTGAAGAAATTGCTGCCAGTGCAACACCAGGTGGAGGGTGACAAGTAGAGACACATTCTGGAAACTGGACCGTTCTTGCTCGCCAATCGATCAGAGGATTGTGTTTCTCTAACCAAGGTATTCCTAGAATAATGTGAAACTGAGGGGCCTTGATCACATCGAACACAATCTTCTCATGGTGTCCATCTTGACTTACTAGCGTCACCTCTTGAGTGGTATGCGTTACTGGCCCGGAGGCTATCTCCGTACCATCCACCGTAGTAATGACGTCCTTTACAGCCTTGGGACAAAGAGTTAGATTCATCCTCAAAACCATTTCATGATCCACATAATTGCCGATGGCACCGCTGTCGACGTAAGCTTCAATTGCATGTAATCGATCCGGATTATCAGGGCTAATGAGGACCATAGGTATCACGAAATGCGAGGTCACGGAACTGGTTTTCACGCTCGGCAAGAGGACCTCTATTCTTGTCGGGCGAGGTCGTTTCCCTGCTCAGAGTTTGTAACTTTGGTAACTGCAGCTCCTACTGCCTTCTTGGCAGGTTTCACCGGACAGTCTCGAAGAAAGTGCCCTGAGTTTCCGCAATAGAGGCATAATTGCAACTGTTTTCTCCTTTCCCGCTCCTTTTGTGTTAGAGGACCTTTCAGGCCCCCTATTTGCAATGGTTTCCCGGAGTCTACTCCTTTGGAAGGAGTTGGCGGTTTGGATAAATACTCGAGCATCAAACTTGGAACGATCGGCCTTCCTGTTCTGCAGTCTGTGATCTATTTGAACGACTAAGTCTATATAGTCCGAACAATCTTGTGGGGGATTCACTACTTGGGCTAACACATCTTTGAGCTCTCCACGTAGACCTCTATAAAACAGCGTAATCCTTTTGTCCTCAGGCCATTGAGTTTCCACTATCAGTCTGTTGAAAGACGCAATATAAGCCAAAAGGTCTTGATTACCTTGTCGCAACGAAAGAAGCTCATTGTCCAAGGCCTGCCCCTGTGAATGTCTTGCGAACAGTTTTTCCATACTGAGCTGAAAAGCTTGAAAATCATGGAGGACCGGATCATCTTGATTTAATAGAGGGATCGACCAGTCTGCCGCATTGCCACTAAGGTACGAAAGCACGAAAGCTACTTTAGCTTGATCAGTTGGAAAGGCTGCTGGCCGGCATAAGAAATGCAACCGGCACTGATTGATAAATACTGCAAACCTCTTTGGGTCACCAGAAAATCGTTCGGGCGGAGCCAGAGGTACATTCCCAGGTAGGTTGATCTGCACTGGATTCATAGAGGATGTAGAAGGAAGATTTCCCCCAGATGCGGGTAACGGGGTGTGTCCGGCTTGTGACTGTAGCAATTGTCTAGCGAGATCATCTGTTCGCTCCTTGGAAATAATCAGTTCCCTTCTTAGAGCGTTCGTTTCCTGACGGGCTGCATGCACTTCTGCCCTTAGTTCCCCAAGTAACTGGGCTAGCTGGTCGGTATCCGAGGTTTCCATAGCGCCTGGACGGGAGTTTTGTGGTAGGCTTTGCGTTCTGTAACGCTCACCTGATTCCCGTAGAGGCGCCGGTCTTGACTGGGCGTATACCGTATCTTCAAAGGTGATGTGTAACACACGGCTGGCTCTTTGGGCTGGACCTCTGTGCGCTGTATGTCTGACTCGAAGGGTAAGATGTCTGCAGATAGAAAATATGGGATTAAGGAACTGGGTTATTGAATGTCTCTCTCTTCCCTTTCTCTTCTCCTGTAGAACCCCAAAGGTTAACGCTCTCACCTTAGGTAAGTGAACGCTGTGCTCTCCATCTGCCTCGGGGCAGGGTGCTGTAACCAGTTTCTTCACTGGATAAGGGGAGCAGGCCTCTTGACTTCAGAGGACTGCTGTCCGTCGTTTACTGCACGAACGGTAAGTTTCGAGTAATTCTAATGTCTTTAAAGTCTTTAGTAATGATGTCTCTTGTTTTGCAGGGTTCCGGCGATGGCGGATGACGGGCTGAAGTGAGTTGAAGATGGAGCCCGTGTGATGAATAGAAGCGCCTGGAAGCACGTAAGTAAGCGCTTGTTGCCTGCTTCACGATGCGCTCTAACTGTCTTTTTATTTTTCAGGTACAAGTTCGGAGCGGCTGCAGGGTGCCGGAATACCCACTGGGTTAGATGTGGAAAGGAGTAATGGCACGTGAGTATTAAAGTTCCCCAATGTCTTTAAACGCACCTTGTTTTGTCTTTCAGATGCGGGATGCAGCGCCGAAGGCCTCCGGAGCGTGCGAAGAGTTGGTAAGCTTTTGTCTTTCAGATGCCGGAATGCAGTGTGAAGACCTCCGGAGCGCACGAAGAGTAGGTAAGCCTTTGTCTTTCAGATGCCGGAATGCAGCGCGAGGCGTTGGTGACAGCCGATGGACCAGGTAAGTGAAGAGCTGTCACTGAAGACCGTTATGCTAACCTGTTCTTTCTTGTCTTTATAGGTGTTGCTGAAGACTGGATTCAGGATGGTAAGCCTTTTTCCTTAGGCCCAGGATCAGATGCAGAAGACACGATGAGCGTTCTGCTGCAGAGGATGCAGAATAACGCAAAGCAAGATTCATCCATAGGGTGTGGTATAAATAGCCTCCTGTAGTGCTTAGGTGTCTCCTCCCACAGCCACGCCTAGGTAAGAAAAGAGTTCCTGCTTTCCAGAAGAGTTCCAGTGTTCTGAATCTAGGGAGTGGCTCCTGCCCCACCCAACAGGAAAAGTAGTTCCAAACAGAAGAGGATCAGAGGCTCAACTGGCAGGCAAGTAAGCAGCATGGTCTGCTGCAGGTGAGTCCACCCAAGCATTATGAGCCCGGCGCTTCCAGTGCTGGGACTGGGCATATTTATGAGCCTGGTGCCACTGGCGCCAGGACTGGGTCCAAAAGGTCCCAATTGGGACTGGTTGGCACTCGGAACCTGGGTTATGGATCTGCTTCCAAGGGAGTTGGGAAAACCCTGACCTTTTGGAAGCAGAGATCATGACACAATCTGTGTGGATATGGAATTAAATTTGAGGCTCCTGTGAATTAGGGTCATGACTTCACGGCTCTGGGTGGAGTAGTTGGTAAAGTACCTTTGAGGGCCCCATATTTTGGCGAACTTTTCGCAGTGTTCAGTGCAGGCGTGCGTTTCTTGCAGAAACAGGATTTTGGCCCCATGTCATTCGGCCTGAAGCTGTAATTGTCTCATTTTCTTGTAGTTTCCCAGGCGCCGCACATTCGAACTCATGAGTGTTAAGTTATCCTCAGTCAACAGGTCAGAGATATTTGTTAGTAATTACGGGATAACAACATGGTGACTCCCAAGATCGGTGCACTGCTTGCTTAGTCCTGCATCAGCAACGGGACAATATCGCCTCATGCTCCGCCCTTCTCGTGAGTACCAAGCCTTTTTTAATGTACAACCCAACATTACCCACCCCCTCCCACAACCATCCCCCAAACAGAGGAATGACAATCCCAAACCCCAACAACCAAATCCAAACCAATGGCATCAATGCCGGGGGGGCCTGTGGACTGGCCTGGCGGTAATGCTCCGCAACGTAAGGCACTTGAAGGATAAACATGGTGCCTAGTATTGCCCTCATGCGCAACCCGGGCAGGTCCCCGTGTGGGTGGGGAAGGCACAGTCGAACAAGGGGAAGAAAATATTCTCAAGGTTGGGAGGTGGGACCTCCCCAGTAGTCAAGTGAGGCAGATAACTGGATTCAACAAGATATGGTGAAGGAACTTTATAGTTCTGAATGGGGGCCATAAAGGAGAGATAGATCACACATCAATTTGTTATTTACGCATTTCTAGGCACAGAGGGTGCCCCAGACTGTACGCAATCAGCCAGGGTGCACAGTAATGACGAGTGGATGAATCAAGACAAGGAGGGTCAGCCGGGATAGTGTTCATCAATAAACCTAGAAGCCTCCTCAGGGATTGTGAAAAAGTACACTTCGTTGGAATGCTCGATTCTTAGCTTGGCGGGGTATAACATAGAGTATTTGACCTCCAGGTCTCGTAGTCTCCTCTTCGCCGCTAAGAATGTTTTACACTCCCGCTGAACCGCCATTGAAAAGTCTGGATATAAATGGATCCTGGCGGCCCCCAGCAGGAGTTTACCCTTTGCTCTTGCCGCCCTGAGGAGGGCATCTCGATCGTGGAAATTTAACACTCTGGCAACGATGGGTCTGGGAGGCGCGCCAGGCCTGGGTTTCGCAGTGAGGGCTCGGTGGGCTCTCTCGATCGCATACTTTGGGGAGAGCTTTGGGGAATCAAGCAGTGTTAGCAAGGTGCGCTCGATGTAGTCCTCCATAGGCTCCCTTATGCCATCTACGGGTATTCCGATAATGCAGAGGTTGTTGCGCCATTCTTTTTCTCAACCTCAGTCGGGTAGAGAGTGCGGAGACCTCTGCCCTATGTGAGCCCAGATGATCCTCGGCGGTGCTTACTCGTGTCTCGATCTCAGCCACCTGGCCGTCCGTCCTCTCCATGTGGGCTTTGATGGAGGATATGGTGCTGTTCATGTCGTCCAGTTTACTGTGGAGCGTGGTGAATCCCTCCCGGATGAATTCCATCATTTTTTGGGAGTCAGAGGGGTCCAAGGGCAATGAGTTAGACGGTCCCTGTTCAGGAGCTTCTCCTTTACACTTTTAATTCCCCCGTCTCCTGTTTCTTCTACTACTACTTTCCTCCACCAAGGTCTGACGCTTTGACTACTCCATGCATTTACCTCATCTTCCATCCTTTAGCTTGCTTTCTTCTTTTCCAGCAGACAGTGTAGCTTCGCTACTGTCCTTGGGTTTACAAGATACACTTGATTCTGTTACCTACTGACCCTTTCTCTCCTACACACAAATCTCCACAACATTGGCTAAACTCTGCAATCCGCGCCTCTCGCCGTCTCCTATGACAGGCTGAGTGTCGCTGGAGAAAATCACACTCTCTTTTGGACCTTGCTGCCCTATCTTCTGTACATATTTCTTTTAATTCCTCTCCATTTCTAGCCAAGCAAAAGTACTTTTTCAACCTCCTAAATCCCTCTTCTTCACATCCTCTGAATTTGTTTCAGGGTCTTAAGCTTATTCTATCCCATTTGTCTGTGGATACTTTCATATTGTCTTCTCTTTCTGTTGCTGATTTTGCTATTTTTACTCAAAGGTGATCCTTCTTCGCTCTTCTATCTCTACTACTATTTCTGAATCTAAATCTATTCCTTCCTTTGTTTCTAACACAATGTCCACTTTCAGTCCCTTTCTGAACGCTGAATGCTCAGCTATCCTTTCCAAAGCCCATTCTACTGCTGCCCCTTCTGACTCTGCTCCTTCTGCTCTAATTACCAATGTCTATCCTTCCCTTATCCCATAACTCACTTTGCTGTGTAATCCCTCCTTACTTACTGCAATTTATCCTTCTATTTTCAAACATGCCTCTATACTTCCTATCCTTTAGAAACCCTCTCTTGACTCTTCTCTGTCTGCCCTCTAATTATTGACCTATATCTCGTCTTCCCTACCTTTGTACACTATTAGAACTTGTCCTTTATTACCAAGTTTCTTCTTTCATAAATCATTCTGTACTTCACCCTCTTTACCAGTCGGGCTTCGGTCTTCTTCATGTTACAGTGACAGCTATTTGCTCTGTCTGCAATTCCCTTCTTTCTGCTAGTTTTGTGAAACAATCTTCTCTTCTCATTATTCTTGACTAGTCCGCAGCTTTTGATACTGTCCATCCAGCTACCCTACTTCATTCTCTTTCCTATCTTGGTTTTCAGGGTTCTGTAATTAATTGGTGTTGTGCCTACTTGTCCAATCACACTTATTCTGTTTCTTGGGCAGAGCAATCTTCTTCTGTTGTCCCACTTCACTTTGGTTTTCCTCTCGGCTCTGTTCTTGGTCCTTAACTTTTCTCTTTATATAAAACACCTCTTGCTTCTATTATTTTTTATTTTGGTCTCTCTCACCATTTCTATGCTGACAATTTCCAAAGCTTTTTCTTTTTCTTCTTTCTCTGATACAATTCAATCCACTTAATCTGCTTGTCTCTCATATGTACACTTGTGGTTGTCTGATCATTACCTTCATCTCAATCCATGCAAGACTGAAGTTCTTTTCTTTCCTGCTACTACCATCCCTCTGCCGCTACTTCCTCCGCCTATCTCTGTTCTTCCTTCTCATCCTACTTGTTCTACAGCACTTAATCTAAGAGTCATTTTTGACTTTCTTAACTCTATCCCACTCTTCCTACATTTCTTCATTGGCTTGTTCCTGCCGATATCTTTAGAACATCTGACAAGCTCATCCTTTCCTGTCCTTTTAAACGTACAGCGTCCCAGCCAGGCAACAAGGCTCAGGCTGATAAAATCATATTAGCATGTGTGTGAGCAGGATGAGTTTTGCGTGGCAGAAGGTGCATGTATTGCTTTTAGTTAGTTTTGACCCATATTATATACCCACATATAGCAACACAGAAGGAGCAACAAATGTATTCATGTTGTGGTTAAAGAGGTTAAAGTTAGGGCTGTGTGGTATAGGTCCTGTGTGAAGATGTAGTAGACAAAGTTATGTTTCCAGTTAGGTGTTAGACGAGAGCTGAAATAAATGGAAGATGGAGTCAGAAATGTATTGTGGTAGAAGCGAGTTCAGCGTGTTAACTTGGCAAAAGTGTTGCCATATTGGATGTTAAGGTCTAGTACACAATGAACAGAATAGAACGCAGGCCCTGATGTAGAGCTCTGACTCAGTTTAGCTCAGTCCCAAAACAAATCCTTTTTCCGTTCCCCAGGAGAGAAGCTGAGGTCAGAAGCACTTCCGGGGCATGAATAAACGCTAATTGTATCCAGCTGCAGGACCTGAACGTGGTGGGAATGGAACGTTAGCTGTGGGGTGAGCAGGAAGGGATGTGCCCTTTGAATGACACATTCATGAGCATAGGGCACAAGGTTCTGTGGTGCCAATAAGCCAGGTGAAGATTTAGAGCACTACTGCCCTCACCCAAGAAGCGGGCATTCCATTTAAATTACAAGTATACGCATAACCAAAAGTAAACAAATCCCTGAAATTCAGACTCAAGAGTGGTGCACTGGTCATGCCATTACTTGGCACCTGGGATTTGAAGGAGATAAGGGCGGAGCCCTGCCTGGAACGTGCCATGATTTGGGATAGGAGGAGCAGAGGTGATGCCTATAAATTAATAACAAGTTCAGGGGAGCAGCTTGTGTGCACTGCAGCATCTGGTATAATGAGAAGGACTATTGTCTAATCAAAGCAGAGTTTGCCTCGCCAGTTTATTTTGAACGTGTCTGGATCGGAGTGGTGCACTTTACCTGTTGGTCAAGAAGTGGGCCACATGTCTAGGGGAATGGGTTTAGATGTGTGGTCAATGGGTTCAGGGACTATAAGGGGGTATTAGCATGTTCTATAGGTGGTAGCCAATGAGAGTGGTGGGATAACATTGTAACCTATGTATTCAGATGCACGATTCTTTACTATACAACCTGTGACTTCTTGGTGTGTGACTAGCTCTGTGTCAGTTTGGTTCTACCGGACCGCCTGAGCCCTTTTTGCATGTAATAAACCTTGTTTTCCCTTGCAAAGAGGTGCAGTGATTATTTGGCCTTTTGGATTATTTAGGTTTTGGGTTACTATTCTCTTTACATCTTCTCTCATCTTTCCACGACTATTCTACAGCTCCACACTTCTGCTTGACCTTCCTGCATACCAGTTACCTCGCCTCGGTCTATCTTTAATGCTCTATTTGCCATCTTTTTCGCCACTCATCCATGACTCTATTCCTCCTGCGCTTCAATCCCTTAATTAGCTTTCTTTTGAATCTCAGCTATTATTTCACTTCCTCTGTATTGTGAGGCGCGTTGCAAGAAGTTGGACACGCTGAGGACATTATACAATATCTTTAATGAAAATATAAATAAAAGGCCTAACTTTCCTTATTGCTAGAGGGATCCCTGTCCTAGCCTCCAAACTATGGAACACCCTCCCCGCTACTATGAGAGCGGAAGATTCTTTCAACACCTTCAAGACCAAAACCAAATCTTGGCTTTTTGACCAGCACTAAGACATGCTCTGCGTCTCTGTCTTACATACTCTGGCCCGCCTCCTCTGATACTATTTCTGGCCCGCTACCTCTGTTACTATTTCTGTACACCCTAGGGTATATCCTCTGTTAATCCTAGTAGCACTGTAATCTCTGTGATATATGTAATTAGAAAGACTGTTAATATGCTGTTAATGTAAATATTGTAATGTAATTTTGTCTGTATATTATTGTAACTCTGTACAAATTGCGCCCTGATGCCTCCGGGCCTGGTGGTTTGCGCGTTATAAATAAAACAAATACAAAATACCCTACCTAGCTAAAGGAACTAAAGGTGCTTGTCAGCTTTCAGGAAGTCCAAAGTAAAAGTGCCCTCCATACAAACTAACACTATTTAACCCCATCATTATATCTGACTAAATAAAATAGGTCAGGAGAGTGTCTTATATTTGCCTAGTCTACTCTTCTCTTCATTTACAACTTTTCTCTGTGGTACAGATATTTCTTAACATAGTCTCCTTGGGTAGTCTCTGAGATCAGTTCTTGTAGTTCTTCAAGACACTTTTGGTTTTTGTGCTTTCTGTGGTCCTATATTTATAATATTTTCTCTGGAGGTTGTTCATCACACTATTGTCATCCCTTGTAGACTCATCCCAGTCTTTAATTTCAAGCTATCCTCAGTTGGTGTTATCTTGACCCTTTTTTAGGCTTGCCTTTTAATGAATTCTCTGTCTTAAACTCTCTCCTCTTATATCCTGTCCATAGGGTGTCTTCCTTTCCTCCCTTGGATTTGTTTCCAGTCTCTACTTGTTCACGAACTCGGATGGGTAAACCCCTTTTGTATATTCTTTTAACCTATCTTATTAACTGGTTTTCCCTTTAACTATCTTGTCCACAGGACTGGGACGAGTTTCTCTCTTCTCATAATAACCTCATCTCCAACAGGGTTATTCATTAATTGTTTTCTCTGCATTTTACAACTCCAATTAAGCAGTCTTATCTTTACTTTTTCTTCGTTAGAACTAGGATTAATTTCTTCAGATCGATAGTGGTGCCCCAGCAACCTCCTGTTTCTCCCATTTCCCCCAGTACCTCTCTGTATACAGGGGAAGGTGGCGGGGCCCGGCTCTCTCTCAGGTTTGCTTTCTCCCTCTTCTCACTCATCAGCTTCTCATTCTAGATTCCTCACCAGGTCCCTGCCGTACAGTGGCACTGATGATTGGAAGCTATCGACGCTTCCTGCAATGGTGATATTGGCGTCGTTGTTCGGGTGTCCGACCCACCACGCCACACTTGTGGTCACGCCATTACCGGATACCTTGTTCCTTCTTTCCACCTCACAATGCTTTCCTCACATCCGCACATGCTGGTTCCTTGGCGTGTCGTACTGGCGTTCTCTGCCTAATTGAAAGTCCTGGGCTCTGCAACACGCCTTCACTCCACCTCCACAAGGCGTGATGATGTCAGGGGGCTTCCCCTGCGCACAAAGCACTCCCCCTCTTCTCATCGGACTCGTCCTAGTTAAATATACGTCTCTTGTTAAAGAGACATCTTCCTTTTCTTTTCCACATGGTTTTCTCTTTGCATTGCCTTCAGCCAAATGAAAATATATCACTTTATTTGTTATAATAGGCACTCCCATGTATGCGGCTATAGGAGGTGGTTTAGGGAGTTCCGCACAGGAATGGAAGTCCTTATACTCAAAGGGGAGTCTCTCCCAGTGAGGTCCCACTTGCCTCAAACCCTAGGGAGGGTCTTGCGGAGCTGGCTCACCTCCCTAGCCTCACAGGGGGAGTCTCTTCCTTGGGGAGATGGTACGAATACCTACAATTGTCACAATTGTTTTTTAAAAGTCTTCAAGGAATGGCTCTTCCTTATCTCTCCTCTTTGATTATTTTCTTATTTTTTATTCACTTTTCCACTCCCTTTGTTCCCAGTCCCAATTTTTTCTCTCTGTCCCTCATCCATACTGTGCTTCATCTTGCTTTCGCTCCTTCTCTCTTTTAGAACCTGCATTTTGGAAAAAGCTCCAACTTGATATTCAATCGTATTCCTCCTTTCTCCCTTTTGCACTCATTTTAAGACATTTGGGCTTTCTACCTGAATGTTTTGTCAATGTACCCAATTTTACAAATTTTAGTTTCTTTTGTCACAATGCTTTGGCTTACAGCAACATTCAAATCTCTACTGTGAGTTGCTTTTCTGGGCCAGTATGCCCCAGGGTTTGTGGCCATGGGCCATGGCTACAAGTCATAGACAGTGGCCCTCAGTCCCTACATAGTATACTGGGTCCTGCACCAGGGCACAGGCTAGGTTTAGTGGCTTTTGTGGGTGGCTTGTTGGGGACTGGGGCATGTCGGAAAATCATGCCCGAGGCATTTCAGCCATAATTTTGATCTCATGCATGCATTGCTCAAAGTGACACATGTTAATATGCACTTTAAAATATATGTTAAAGGATCTTAATAGTTGTTTCATATATTTTTAAAGAGTCATTTTTGAGAACTTACATACAATGCTGGAACAGAATGAAGCATGTTCGGGTATAAATAAAGAGTTGACATTCCCGGAAAAAACTTTGTAAAGGTGTGTTATGATTAAATTGCCCAGCCCAGTTTCTACTGTAGATTGATTGTTGGGGCTGGCATTACGGCTTAAACTCATGCCCAGGGATTGCAATCGCTGGCCATGGCTGCACGCCATGGAAAGTGGTCCATGGTCCCATTGTGAGGAGCCAGACATTCCGGTGCTGCTCTTTTGGTGCTGGATGTTTCTGCATGGTGCATTAGGCACACTTCTCTTTTAGTCGCACCCTGTTGGCCATGGCCAGCAAGATGCATGGACCTATCCAAGCTAGGATATTTCTGTTTCCTTAAATATACTGTCATCCTAAGCACTAATAAATGCAGTACTTTGGATGACAGTATATTGGTTAAAAACACTACACACTCAGTACATGGAGCTGTACTTCAACTGAATGCTCCATGCAGAAATAGGTTGCTGTGTCCCGCATGTAATATTTCACTTCTCAAAATGAGACAAGTATAAAAGCATAGCAACAAAAAATACAAATCTACTTTAAAACCACCAGTGATGTAAACGCACCCTTTTTTTGATAACAGGGTCACAAAATACAATAAAGAAACACATTTTCAACATCTGTAGAATAAATCACTTAAATGTTGCCATCATTCACATTGAAATACTCTTCATTGCAAACAATCACATAGTAAACATTCAATTAATATTTACATAAAAATCACAGGATTTGTCCTACTATAATGTCCCTTCAGATAACTATCCTGGGAATGGTAAACATTAAAACACTGAATAAATTAAACAAAGCCCAAATCATTCCACCACCTGAAATATCTTAGTTTTTCCTTATTGTGAGAAGCCTGAAGGCACTCACACACCTACTCCCCAGGAATATTCTGTTCAGATGGCCAGGGGAGGGAGGGCCATCGCTTTTGGATCCCGACCCTGGAGATTGACTAGCGAGAGATGATAACCTGGGTGCAAGGCCTTGGGGATTGGCGAGGGTACCTGAAGGTGAGACAGGGTATCCCGCCTTTCCTGACATTAACTTATTCAACTCTCCCTTAGTCTTTGTAGGATATTGTTACTCAGATCCTACTGTTCCCACTGAAGTCAGACCAAGTACTGAGAAGAAGAAACTCACCCCAAGAGTAATGAAGATTAGCTATAGTAAACACCACTATAGTACTGAGATGAAGAAGGAACCTGAAGGCTATGGAACTGAAGGTCAGGCATGTCCTGTTAATTGGGCTGATTGTGGTCAGGCAATTGAACCTGGGACTTGACACCTGCATCCAGTTAGAGACTCACAGGTGTATAAAAGGTGGAGTCCACGAACAGCAAAAGGAAGAAGCCGGTGCAAGGGAAGAGCGAGAAGCCTGTGGAGTGAGCAAGGAGCAGGAAGTCCAGCACAGCCTGCGAGAAACTGGAGGAGAATGAAACGCTGAGATGCTGGAGGAAGACACAGTAGAGTGTTAAGGCGTGGTGAGGGAGCCGTGTGTGCAAGGAGCTGGGCAGAGCAAGAGAAGGGAGTTGTGTAAGCAGGCAGTCCCTATGCTGTGACCAAGAGGTGCTCATTCCCTAACTGGAAGCAACAGTCTAAGGGTGTCTGCGGGGCAGGCAGTGAGATCCAACGAATGAAAGGAGACTGGTGCGCGTTTGAAGGATAGTGAAGCTACATGGTTTCAGAGTGGTCGCGTGCAGGCAGCACATTCTCAAAAGCCTCTGAATGTGGGAAAAGAGGAATGCAAGGCCAACAATGGGCTAATGAATAACAATGTTTCAGAGTGGCTACGTTTAAGGAAGGATGAGTATTCAGAAGACTCTGAACAGTTAAAGGCCAATTTCAAAGCAATGCGAGCTATTGCAATTATGAGAAAGAGCTTTTCTGCAAGTGAGCAGCCGAGGGGAGCAGCAAAGTGTGAGCAAAATGCCAAATTGACGGTTTAAGCTGAATTTGAACCTTCCAAGTGTGAATAACCCAACAATCCTAAACTAAGGAGATAATGTGTTTGGGTAAGGGCAACTGGTTGCCCAACCTGTAGTGGGCGAACCAGGCAGTCTGTCAACTGAGTCTGGACCAGGGAGCCCCAACCAATAAAAAGCAACTGTGCAAGGAACTGAGAAATCAGAATAGCAGAATATTGTTTTTGAATCAGTGCAACAATCTTGGGGAAAGATAAACCTAACCTCCTACTGAACAGTGTTAGATTATTGGTGAAGCAAGACTATTGGTCTCATTATGAGTTTGGAGGTAGCCATGTTATTAGCACCATGGCTCCCTCCAAACCGGGCTCCATTACCGGGTTCCTGCAATGAGGACTTACCGGGTCATTCCGAGATAGGAGGACCCGTTAATTCCTCCTTGCAGGAACCATTCCCCATTCCCATTGAGCCTCTATAGGGCTCAATGGGAATGGGGGTAATAACGGGCACATTACAACTGGCCCGTTGTTACCTCCCTCTTCCCCTCGCGGGACCGGGAAAGGATGCCTGGTTTTAGACAGACTTTTGTTTTAGACTTCTGGACATAGACATGTCTTAGTTTCATTAGGTAGGACAATCCACACCATAGCAATAGGGCAAGTTAGGCATTACACCCATCCTGCCATTTTAATAAAGGTTTTCAAAACTGTTGCCTGTGTCACCTCTTGATACCATGCCTGTCTCACATTATACTCTATTCCTTTGTCTGAATGTATTTCTTCATTTAACTTGTCTAGTCACTTCTATGCTGATGATTCCCAGATCTTTTTCTCTTGTTCTGCATTTTCTTCTTCTCTTCAGAATAGAGTCCCTTCTTGCTTGCTTGCGATCAAGTCCTGGATGGATTCCAGATTCCTCCATCTTAATCCCTCTAAAACAGAGGTTATTTTCTTAACTTCTTCCTCCCCTTCCCCTGCCCCTCTTCCAGTCTTCATTTCCCCCCATTGTTCCATTCATTTTATTCTTCAGCTTGGAATCTTGGCGTTGTCTTTGACCCTTCTCTTTCTTTTTCCCTTCATATTTCCAATACTGCTCGTACTGCTCGTTTGAATCTCTATAATCTCTGATGAGCAACACACAATCACAGTCTAAAGTCTCCTCCCATGTGCCCAGGGAAAGGCAGCCGCTATCTGATCCTATCCCTGGGGGTGGTATTAGGAGGGAGGACCACATGGGAGGAGAAGGCTGTCAAGGGAATGTGATGAATTCATCAAGAGGGACGCAGTAGTCCTCCTCTTCTAAGGATGGTGCTTACTCAAGGTATCAAGTATGAGAATCCTTTTCGTATACAAAGAAATTAGGTGTATAAGCATCAGGGAGATAATACTACTACTTGTAGTAATGATGATTCTACACTGTGTTCCGGTAATAGACCTAGAAGATATGATATGACATGATAGTTTATTTATATAGCGCCTATACACAATGTGTTTCAAAGCGCTTCAAGGCAAGGGAGGGAACAAGGGAAAATACAATGGCATTCTTACGGGCCATGAACAGTAAGGATGTGAAATTAACTATCGTACTCGGCCTGACGACATTTCAGATAGTGCAAGAGCTAAGACATAGATAAGGAAGGGAGGGAGAGAGTGGGAAGGAAATGCAAACAGACAGGCGACTACCGTACTAGGCCTGACGACATTTCTGGTAGAGCCGGAGAAAAATAAAAGGTGAGGGAGAGGGGTGCAGAAAGGGATGGGAGGAACAAAACAAGCGACAATCAATACCTCCTTTACAATGTTCCCCTAAACATATATCACAGAAATTCCCTAAACAGAGTGGCTTAAATATTGGAAAAACAAATAAATAAGAATATTATGGACTTCAAGTATAATGGTCTTAACAGTGAGATGAGGAAAAGGGGTCTAGAGTTACCAAACTGTAGGGTGCGGTCTAGTGGTTGTAATGGCCCATGCCTGAGCGGGACCTTTAAACATTTAAATGCCCTTCAGGTGCGGGCCAAGAGAGGGCAGCAGGAAGAAGCAGAAGTTGGAGTTGCCGCTGTGCTGACAGTGGGACGCCGTGCAGAAACCGTGTTTGATGTCAGGCTTCCTATGGTATGCAGAGGACGCGCATCAGGAAGCAGTAGTGAGGCCAGCTGTCCTGAAGGAGAGAGAAGAGCTGCATGCCCTGCATCACACCCCGGTGTGAGGTTTTCACTGGAGCGTGTGTGGAGCACTGTAAGCTCAAACCACAGACTTTGCGAGCAGCGAAGGCTAACCAGAGCTGTCAAATGCCAGGAAGGTCCAGACAAACAAAGAAGCAGCGAGTCAGAGGACTCGCCAGCTTGGTAACTCTAGACCCCTTTTCCTCATCTCACTGTTAAGACCATTATACTTGAAGTCCATAATATTCTTATTTATTTGTTTTTCCAATATTTAAGCCACTCTGTTTAGGGAATTTCTGTGATATATGTTTAGGGGAACATTGTAAAGGAGGTATTGATTGTCGCTTGTTTTGTTCCTCCCATCCCTTTCTGCACCCCTCTCCCTCACCTTTTATTTTTCTCCTCTCCTCTTTTTCTCCTTTTTCTGGCTCTACCAGAAATGTCGTCAGGCCTAGTACGGTAGTCGCCTGTCTGTTTGCATTTCCTTCCCACTCTCTCCCTCTTAATAGGTGAGTTGACCCCAGGGCTCTCCTAATGAGACTGCTGTGTAAGAATGACCCTTTTGAAACCAAACTTTTAAATTAAAGCAGACTGGGCTCAACTCTCCTATTAAGAGAGGTCTAGTAGGAGAATATTGTAACGCGCATGCCAAATCCCAAAAGGAGCAATAATTAAGCAAAGCGAATGCAGCATTCCAGAAGGGAGGTGTTGAATAGGAAAGCCAACTGGGTGCAACTCTCATATTAAGAGAGGTCAAGTAGGGGAATATATATTGTAACCTGCATTGAGAAAGCCAAAAGGAGGAAATATTTAAACAAAGGAATATTGTAGCCTGCCTTGACTAAGCCAAAGAAAGCTGAGAGTGACACCAAGGCAATGTGAAGGAAGCAGTCCCAGACCAGGAAACCCTGTGGGAGAAAGTTGTAAACTACATTGCCAGCAGTCAATAGGTTGTGTAAAAAGAATCCAGAGACGGCAGGAGGAAAGCCCTCCTTGTAGAAAGGATCAAGGGGGAGAGAACTGTAACCTGCACTTCCGGTAGCAAACAAATCGATGTGAGAATCATTGTCCTTTTGTGCAGTATACTTGTTTAAGAGGTTGTAAGCCATTTGTGTTTCAAGGCAAAGGACTTACCCAAGAAGCTGTTTCTGGTCCAGCTTTCCCCATTAAGGAGTTAAGTGTGAAACGTTTAGAACAAGCCTCACCACAGAGTGCACATTGTAGTAGTAGACTGAGATTTATCCTGGTAGGTGAGTACACCAGTAAAGGGACAATGTGTGGTTAGTCAGGGCAGGCTAGTGGACCAGGAAGAAGATGATTTTAAGTACTGCAAATGTGGTAGAAGACTGTGGCAGAAAGGAAGTGGCAATTCCACTACTGTGTTTTGATGAACTGTTGTATAATCACCCTGACAAAAGTATAACTTTCTGAATGAACCATCCTGACTAAAGTGTTTGTTTGTTTGGGCATTTATATAGAGCTACGAACCCTCAGGTATCTGAGTGCCATTTATTTCCCACAGTGTGTGGTGCTCATTTATTGACCTCGAAGGATAAAAGGCTGAGGTTGGCCCTGCCGGGATTCTAACCTGCGTCAGTAGGCTCTGCACGGATGTCAAAGGGAGCACTCTACACGCTGTGCTATCTGACCGGCTGTGTTGCCTATGAAGAAGAAATGTGATGTGATAAAAAAGTGATTGGCTTTCAGATAAAAGAACATTTACATTGGGCCTCATTACACGGACGGCGGTAAGGGTTAACGGTCACCGTTAATGGCAACGGTGACCGTTAACCCTTACCGCCGTACTACGAGGTCCCTTAGCGGGTTGGTGCTCTAACGCCTGCTTTTTGCAGGGGTTAAAAACCAACCCGCTAAGGGACCTCGGAGCTAATTACGGCACCGCAAAATTGCGGTGCCGTAATTAGCGCCTTCCCCATTCCCATAGAGCCCTATGGGGCAGAAATGGGAATGGGGAAGGGCAATGGCGGAAGGGGGATTTACCGCCCCACCGACCTTGGGATGGGGCGGTAAATCTCCTTACCGCCAAGGCGGTGCCGGTAATTTACCGGCATGGTCCAGGGTGCTAATAGCACCCTGGATCACCGCCTTCCGTGTAATGAGGCCCAATTTGACTTGACGTATGAAGAAAGAGACTTTGTGGTTTGCTAAGAAGAAGGTTGAGAAAGCTTTAACAAGTAAGTTAAAAGTGAGAAATCCTTTTGGAACTGCGTTAGTCACTTTGTCAAGTGAAGAACATACTGAAACTGTGTATTCACTCTGCAGTGGAACCTGGCTAGTGAAAAGAACTTTCCTGAAATTTAACTCTGGTGCGAAATTTCCTGAATTGGTCCATTGTTTATAACGTTTGTGTTTGAATTTGTATGCTATTTTGTGAGGTTTAAATCGATAATCAAATAATTCCTGTGTGATTTTGTTGTATGTATTAGCGTGAGGGACAGATATTTGTGTACATTAGGTTGTTTCCTTTAGCCATACATGTTTAGGCAGGGAATTCCTTGCAAGGCTAGGGAAAGATAGGCATTCATCTCACCCTTTATTATTTAATAAAATGGCGACATGTGAGCAAACTCTACCTATGTGTTCGTCTCGCATTTCTAGCCGTTTACAGCGCTCAGTCATTTCTTTTCTTCCAGGCAACCAAACTCTTGATCTACTCACTGTTTTTTTCTTGTCTTATTTATTGCTCAGTTCTTTTTTTTCAGCCTCCCTAAGACTTATGCCACTCCTGTACGTTCTGTGTTTAACTCTGCTATTTGTCTGTTGTTTCAGCTACTTTTGCATTCTTCTGTGACTGCCTCTCTTCGTTCTGCTTCTATGCTTTCTTTTGATCTCTATCTTTCTTTTCATTTTCTCTGTTTTGTTAACAAAGCCCTATGTGGCTTCCTCCCTATCTTTGCTCTTTGGTCTCTTTTTATTTTCCTTCACATTCTTTACGTTCTGAATCTCTATTTCTTCTCTCTTTTCCTAAACCATCTGGTGCTTCCTCTCATTTCAGTTCTTTTTTACTTCTTACTCCTAAGAATTGGAATATTCTTCTGTTTCCTCTTAACATTCTGTCTTTCCACAGTTTAATTTGATAGTTTCCATCATTGGCCCTCATTACGACCCTGGCGGAATCCGCGGTGCTAAATGCACCGCGGAGCATGGCGGAAAGCCGCCGATAGCGCCATGGGGGTTGGCGGATTTACCACCCCATGCCGACCTTGGCGGAGCGGTAAATCCCCAATCCCCATTTTACCCTTCCCCATTCCCATTCTTGCCCCATAGGGTATAATGGGAGTGGGGAAGGAGTTAATTACGCCGCCGTAAAGTACGGTGGCGTAATTAACAACGAGGTCCCTTAGCGCCATGGTTTTCTCCGCCCGGTAAAACCAGGCGGAGAAAACCTCCATGGCGCTAAGGGAACTCGTAGTACGGCGGACGGGTCCGCCGCGATTAGCGCTGGCGGAAACCCACTCCGCCAGGGTCCTAATGAGGGCCATTGTCATTTATTGTACCATTCGTTTTTAACTTTTTAACTTTTAACGCGCTTTGGTGAAAGCAGTAAATAAATAAAATAAATAAATACAAATATATACATGAACATCAATACTCTCTTAAAGAAATGCAACTACAAATGGTACATAACAGCTGTTAATTTAACATAACCATACAAAAAACGCATACGCGCACACAATCCAAATTTTTAATATTAAGCCAAAAAATTAACACACTTCAAAACATCAACAACCATAAAAATCTCTCAAGGTAGGGTGGAAGATTGTTGCTTTGTTGACCCTAGCAAGATTGAACAGTTGGACGCTGGGCATGACCACTGGGACAAATTTCAATCACGGTTTTGGAAATGATAAAGAACCTTGTTAAACAGTCTCCTTCTCTCGTTAATACAGACTGAAAGTCAAATGAAAAAATTAACAATCTATTTAGCCTTTATCGATTTGACAATGGCTTTTGATAAAGTGAACCGAGGCACGCTCTGAGGTAAGCTGAAGGATTGGGGTCTACCGGAAAACTCTGCTGGGGTTCATCATCCAGATGTATAGCGATACTGAGATAAGAGTTAGATTAGATGGGGCGGTTACAATGTTGGAAGCTGAGAGCACCTTTCGAGGCCTACGGCTGTGCTGTGGCCTGGCCCAACCCTTTTCAATTTGTATATTGCAGATTTGGGCAAGCAAGGTCAATGGGCCTCATTCCGAGCTGGGCGGTAAGGGATACTGGGCACCGGTAAGGAGACCGGTGCCGGTAATCCCTTATCGCCCAATTCCAAGGTCCCTTGGCAGGGACCGTAAAGGACGTGTGGTCTGACCACACGCTCTTTGCCGGACCCGTTAAGGGACCTTGGAGCTAATGATGGGCCCGCAATTAGCAGGCCTGTTATTAGCGCCTTCCCCCTTCCCATTGAGCCCTATGGGGGCCCAAATGGGAATGGGGAATGGCATTTGGAATGGGACCTTACAGGGTCCGCCTCTCCACCACACCGGACCCGGACACGATTTTGGAGGCAGCCATGGCGCTAATAGCGCCATGGCTACTTCCAAAGTCGTAATGAGGCCCAATGTATTTCCTCCAAAACTAGGCACAATGACAATAGATAATCTTGAGTATGCAGA
Source organism: Ambystoma mexicanum (assembly GCF_040938575.1). NCBI lineage: Eukaryota > Metazoa > Chordata > Amphibia > Caudata > Ambystomatidae > Ambystoma > Ambystoma mexicanum. The sequence goes on from NC_090936.1 coordinate 117,663,388, forward strand.
TGATCTGGTCATTTTGGGTCAAACTCTGGTGGGTCTCCAACACACCCTGAATACACTGGATTACGTGGTCGACAACGATCTTGAATTAATTATAAAAAAATCTAAGATAATATAACTGTCTAATGCAAGAAAAAAAGAAACCTTTTTGTGGCTGACTCTAAGCTGGAAATAGTGAAAGTTTACCTACTTAGGTTTTGTATTTTACCATAAAATTGTTTTGGGCAAGCTAGTCTCTAGGCCTCACAATAAAAGTATGGCTACCCAGACAAGGAAAAAAAATCTGCACTTTGGACGGTACACTTCACTTCTTGTAACAATTCTGTGACCCTCTGTATCCCACCCACTGGTGTATATGAAAAGCACTCTGTTATGTATCTGTACTGTTGTATACCTTTGTTTAGCGCTCAGTTATGCATATGTATTGTTGTATACCTCTGTAAAGTGCTCTGTTGCTTCTCGAAGCTAGGTCTGCGCTCAATAAATACAATAATAATAATTATAATACTAAGGTTTTTGCCTCTTTATTGTATGGTTCTGAAATTATGCATATCTTAGAGGACAAGCTCTGGTTTAAACTGGAAGGGTTGATCTGGAGAAAAACATTAGCAATACCTAATTCTCATCCTATATTGGTTGTAAAATACAAATTAGGGTTGTTGTCATTACTTTAGCATTTTATGTGGAAAAGCTTGATGCTGTATTAAAAAAAACATTGACCCTCCGCAATAAACTGTCTTCACTGAAAGAAACCTCTTAATGAAAGGAGATAAGTCCTTAGCCTTGAATAAATGGACCGACAAATGTGATAACCTGCAGAGTAACTTAGAAATGACTAGCTTAATACTGGAATGAAATCCTTTGGTAATTAATATATGCTAAGAGATAGACCGGAAAAGACTAGATAGACTGGTGTACTACCACAGATGAGATTTTAAAATATCATCTCTATTATAATATTGCTTTTAAAGAAGAAAAATTATATACTATTAACAATTATCTGGAAACATTTCGATGTCAGAAATGGAGAGACTTATTCATGCGCTTTAGACTGAATCTTTTTCCAACTAATGAGGTGATAGGGGCAAGGTCCAATGTAATTATGTATAAGCAAAGCGGACGTTTCTGTAGGAAGGAAGGTTCTGAGAAATACAAAACACCTAATTATTGAGTGCCACATATTTTATGAAAAAAAGATGTACATTTTTCAAGAAATGTTTTAACAGAAGTGGGTCCAACTGTTTCTGCAAGCCTGTGGGCCCGTATTTGGGCTCGGAAACAGCTATCATTAATTTCAGTAACCTTACGATACGAGACAGACATTTTAAACATGAAATTGTATAATTTGCTGATGAACTGAGTTTCTACAAGTGTTTTGTCTTACTATTAAGACAAGCATGGAATAGTAATAACAGTTTGTATAATGCTGAATTTCTTTCTGTGTTTTTATGTTTAGACGTGATTTTTTATTAATGGTAATTTTAGCTTGTATGTGAATTATTAAGAATCAAATTAGATTGTTTTAAACGGTTGTATTTTATATGTGAACTATACAAGTGGTGAAAGGTTTATTTTAAACCTAAACACAATAAAAACTAAGAAAAAAAACAATATTAATCAAATGTACGGTGACATTATTGGTTTTGAAGTGCTTTCTTTTTTTATTGCATCCTGTTATACTTGTTTTCCTGTGAGAAGCTTCTTTAAACCTTAACATAGGTATTTCCAATGCTTGTAGGCTGAAACATTTGTGGGTTATATAAGTAGTAACATTAATGGTTTGTAATGGGTTTCTTTCAATGTTGTTAAATATGTATACAACGTATACATATTCTATAAAATTGCACACTAGATTTCATTGTCTTCCATGCAAATCAGGGCATTATTTGTTATAGTTAATGTTGGAAGCCAGTGGCTCGGACAATACACAAGGCAAGTGACAACTGTGCTCTCTCATCGGCAGATCGTAAGAAACATGTGGTGGGTATAAAGCTATAGACCCTTTCTCATCAGGCAGAGGTGTGAAAATATATTTAATGTTGTTTCTTATGAGATGTTTTGCCAGTTCTGGCTTTTATTCTCACATCACTTTGCATTCTGGTCCTTGTACACGCTAGTTTACCATTGAAAATAGACTTTATGTACAAAACGATGAAAAAAACATGACTACCTGCTATTTTTTCACTCAAAAGGGGATAACTATAGATTTGTGGGCATGCATTGGGAACAAGTGAATAAGAGGCACATTTCTCAAATAAGAGGATTGTGGTGGGTGAAAAGGTTTTGAATATATATTCATAATATAATTTGTATATAGCACTTGCTCCCAGCTCTTCTGCTTTGAAGCACCATACACAAGCAATACAATTATCCAATTTAAAGCTATTTATTGAATCAACCTCGGAAGGTGGAAAGGCAGAATTCAAGGAAATTGTGATAATAAACTGCTTGTGAGCTACACACAGATTCCAAATACATGTACTTTATACAACTGAGCCATCTCAACGATGCATCACCATTTTAAAACCTTAAAATCTTGCCTCCTACTTTTTAGGGTGATTTATATATTTGAATGCAAAATTCCTTTTTTGTCAAACATTCTATCTGGTCCAGATTCTGCATCCAAAATATGAAACAGCCCCCTTGAATGCATAATTAATAACCATCTGTGTGTCCATGAATCCAGGCTTTCACATTTCTAGAAGCAAAAGAGATCACGCAAGTATGCAGGAGGACCAGCAGATTTTATACCACCAACATATCAGACTTTATAAGTACTGTAAGGAACTCACGGTGACAACAGTAAAGACAGACACAAGTGATCACAGTTCAAGGGTGTTTATTGAACTATAAATGCAGGGTTGAAAAACACCTAAACTAAACCTACATCTAAGATGGGAGCAAGCGTTAACCATCAAAGGAACAATAAGGCAGTCCTAATGGCGTTGTGTCAAAATAAAAGGGCCTATACTAAGTAAAACAATTGCCAATGCTTATAACTAATTACAAAAAGAGTGTGGGATAGGGTATTGTCATGACCCTTGCCCCTGGCCCTCACTGGCAAGTCAGCCTTCCAGTTAGGGCCAGGTCAAAGGCCTTAAAACCTCATCCAAGACTCTCTTGGAGTCAGTCCATCATCATGAAGACCAACATTAGAATTGGACTATTTACTTGGGACTATTTTACTTGGGGGGGGGGGGTTCAGCCAACATGGAGGCACACACATAGCTCAGTTACAAGGAACTGAGCTATGCGGTCTAGTCTTTTGGGTGTGGCAGGCCTGGGATACTTTCCCGGGACTAATTTGGGTGTGGCAGGCCTGGGACTATTTTACCTGGACTACTTTACCTGAGACTATTTAAACCACACCCAAACAGCAGAACATGCTTTGCGTTATTGTGCTGTGGGCAGCGTAACGCTCACTGTTCAGTTCTTTGATGCCAGCTTACCTGAAACCAAGGACCTGCAGAGAGGGAAAGAACACTACGAAACTTACCTGGAACAGTATCCTATCTTCAATCCATCGCCGACTTCAGTTCCACTCACCTGAAGGTACGAACTCCATCATCCGGCACTGCATGCATCCTGGAATACCATAACCTGGAAAGAGGAGAAACAAAGACAGCATTAGTAAGAGTTTACTCATGTTTCCTTCCGAATGAAGAAAGCCACATAACTCTTCCCTGGGTAGTCATCTCCTGGTCAGTATCATTGCTGGAACATTATGGCGCTCGGCGAGGAACATCGCAACCTGCAAGGAAAGAAAAGACAGGTTAGCAATATAAAAGGCGAAACAGCGCCACGCATCACGCATTACTCACCGGACAGCATCGTGCACACCGCGCTTTCGCCTACCGGCCCATGATTATCTTCAAACTGCATGACAACTCCAAAATACCTTTCCAAACCTAAAAGGAAAGAAGCAAGACATTATTATTCGAACTAACAGGAACATAAGAACTGCATATAAAGACTGTAAAGCAGCAAACCTACGGAGTCGCAGCAGGCCTGGATTCCCACAGGGGGGGCTTGCACCGGTGAAGTAACTTGGTCGCTGCTCGCCCCCCACATCTACGCACCCCTGCTACGAGGAGCAGGACGGAGAATCCACCTTCTACAATATTAAGGTGAGGAGAGGGCCCAAAGGGGAGGAAGGAGTTGAGACCAAGGGAGGTGAGAAAACATAAAGACAATCTAGTATTGAACCCAGCTCTCCTATATTGCAGACCCATCTTTAACCAGAGGCCTTACCAAGGGACCGGAAGAGAGTTCGAGAGTGCAAATCATCCAACCAGGGCTGGGTGGCGTCCCCGTGGATACCAAGTGAGCGTAACAGAACGCAAAGCCTCAATAATATTATCCACCTGGGCGTCATGGAGACTTCAGAGACTGACCAGTTAGTTCAGTTGTTGGGACAATTATGCACTGAAGTACATTCAGCCAGAGTAATGCTATTCGAGCAAAATGTGTCCACTTTTTTGGTTAGGGGCTTGTAGGGCGTGGACTGAAATCAATGAGAAAAGAGGGGGTCCCAAAACAAGCTACCTATTGATGTCAACATATAGGTTGGAAATTCAGATTAACACAGGGTGACTGCAGAACCACATCTTATGTGAAGCAAATACCACAAGATGCAAAAACGTTAGGTTTACGGAGATATACTTAATTTTATTTTTTTATACATAATAAAAGGGACAACAAGGTCCGTCTTCTAAAAAGACACATGTGACAACATAAAACACAGTCAAATGGAGAACAGAAGTCTAGAACATAAAAAATATCTATTGGCATGTATCAATCTCAATAAAGCACATTGCCGACTCAAGTGATGTTAGTAGACAAAAGGTGACTTCCAGTAATATTAGATACAATTTATTCTCAAGGAAGACCCCATGTTTGTTGTGCCGACAGAGTTAAGTCTGTTTCCAGCCTTAGTTGTATAGACACTCAAATTGAGGGTGTCGTCTGATGTAACCAGACGCCTAATAGTCCGACTAAGGCTTTCGTCAGGACACACAAGGACACCTGATGTTGGATGTCGTGTTTCGGAGGAAATGCTTTTTTTCTTTACCAATGTTTGTTTGTTTGTTTGTTTATTTATTTTGTATAGCGCTCCTGACCCAGGGGTATATGGGCGGTATATGGGCACTTAAACATCAGGTTACAGGCAATAGTGAGGAACATTTGTACATTTGTATGGTTACAATACAGCAGTTAGTTCATAGATAGTAACGAGCAGACATAGTAAAGGATACGTTCATACATTAGGCATATATCCATAGTTGGTTATTTATTTAGTAGCCAGGTGATGACCTTAGTTCTGAAAGGTTGGAAGGTGGGGGTGGATTTGATATCTAGTGGAATAGTATTCCACAGTTGTGAGGCTAGAATTGGGAAGCTGGATCCACCGGCTCTTTTAAGGGAGTATTTGGGCACCGTCAGTTGTAGAGTATTGGAGGATCTGGTGGTTCTAGTATTCTGTCTTAAGGTGAATTTATTAGTTAAATATGGCGGGGCTAAGTAGTTGAGGGCTTTGTAGGTGAGGCAGATGGTTTTTAGGTCTACTTTTTGTTGGATGGAGAGTTTTCTAAAAAAACAATGATACACATCTATTACCAAACTACTACATACTTTTCTAAAATATTTACATCACCCCATTATTCCTGATATTGCCAACCTATGAATAATTTTTATGTGCATCACAAGTTTATCATTTTCAAATAATAGATATACCACACTGTTAGATTCGGATGTATCTTATTTATCTATACAATCCTGTGCCTGCATCAGATCATATATCTTATTTTTTCATGACATTTTTGTCTTTTGTAGATACAGACATTTGCTCGACACTTTTGAACAATTCAGTGCAGAGAAAAGGGAGGGGAGGAGGCGGGGCAGCGGCAACTGGAAGCAGGGGTAGTAGAGAAGGGAGGGTGATATTTGTGACATTTAAATACATCTCTCCATATATTAGTGAAATACCTTATCAATTTCTTAGAGAGAGAACCCAGAGAAACGGTGTGCATAATTAGTTTGTCTGCTTCGCTTAATTTTGTTCGTTTGCAAACTCTGCCCAACATACGCATTTTAAGATGTGCTGGTATAACTGTAAAACATCACAAAGGGGCTGGTGTTTATAATGTAAACTACAACTACAATGTGTCTGGTTTACACGAGACTCGTATTCTCCTACCTGCAAAGTGTATGTGTGCTCGTGCTGGTATACAGCCTCTGAGTTCTGGCTCATGTAGCGGGCACGGGCACTCTTATTTATTTCGGGAGATGTAGTGGGACCCTCATCAGTGGGTAACAATTTCTGTAGGCGCTGTACCGCAATCAATCCAAAAAAGGGAGAGATTAGAACCTTAGTAGTTCGCTGAGGGGAAGCTAACTCCCATGCAGCTGTATTCCCTTTAGCTAATGATCAACTAAACTTACTTGAGTAGCTATTTGCCTTCCGCGTTCAGGGATCCGCGAACGAATGCGAGTAACGACGATTGGGTCACATGATCCAGCTAATATAATCCAAGTAACGTAATGACGTAATCCCACGGCTAGCCCGTGCCAGGTATTATGACCACAAAAACATCATGTTGATGTGGTGGCCATTTTGGGCTGCCTCACACCGCATATATATATATATATATATATATATCAATAATATCAGTACTAGGTGCGTGCGCATCCAATACACGTGCATTTTAACACAACTTTCCGATGTAATATTATTGCTGGCTCTCTGATGTCGGCCCACAAATTGGACAGGTGTTAGTGTTTTTAAATTGTATAACGGGGTATTCCAATGATATGGGCCTAGATCTAGTCTATAATTGGTGAGTGCGCATGTAATGGACGTTTATTAAGTTTCCAATGCAATACTTTAGCCCCCTGGTGCTGGCCCCCAGGTTTAGGAAAAAAGGGGTTTGGATTGTATAGATAAATAAGATAAATCTGAATCTAACAGTGTGGTATATCTATTATTTGAAAATGATATACTTGTGATGCACATACAAATTATTCAGAGGTTGGCAATATCAGAAATAATAGGTGATGTAAATATTTTAGAAATGTATGTAGTAGTTTGGTAATAGATGTGTATTATTGTTTTTTTAGATACATTGGTAAAGAAAAAAAGCATTTCCTCCGAAACACGACATCCAACATCAGGTGTCCTTGTGTGTCCTGACAAAAGCCTTAGTCGGACTATTAGGCGTCCGGTTAAATCAGACGACACCCTCAATTTGAGTGTCTATACTTCTAAGGCTGGAAACAGACTTATCTCTGTCGGCACAACAAACATGGGGTCTTCCTTGAGAATAAATTGTATCTAATATTACTGGAAGTCACCTTTTGTCTACTAACATCACTTGAGTCGGCAATGTGCTTTATTGAGATTGATACGTGCCAATAGATATTTTTTATGTTCTAGACTTCTGTTCTCCATTTGACTGTGTTTTATGTTGTCACATGTGTCTTTTTAGAAGACGGACCTTGTTGTCCCTTTTATTATGTATAAAAAAATAAAATTAAGTATATCTTTGTAAACCTAACCTTTTTTTGCATCTTGTGGTATTTGCTTCACATAAGATGTGGTTCTGCAGTCACCCTGTGTTAATCTGAATTTCCAAACTATATATTGACATCAATAGGAGGCTTGTTTTGGGACCCCCTCTTTTCTAGTACATTCAGCCAAGCAAGAAACCAATGCTCTTAGGAGGGATTTGATTGTTACTAAGGATCGTACCGACGAAATAAGTAGATATTTGCTCCAATCACAGGTAGGATAGACCCCATTGCTTGGTAACATTCCGCCAGCACCTGTACCAACTTCTACCAATCCAGTACAAATAACCCTTCCTGGGGCAGTTCCTTTAGCTCCACTTGAACGATTTACAAGGGACCCCAAGAAGTACGCAACGTTCATGAACCAGTGTCGTCTTCATTTCCTTTGCAGACCTGGAGGCTTTTCCTAACGACCAAGCGCGGGTTGCTTTTGTTTTGTCATATCAAAAGACTAGACCGCATAGCTCAGTTCCTTGTAACTGAGCTATGTGTGTGCCTCCATGTTGGCTGAACCTCCTCCCCCGCCAAGTTAAATAGTCCCAATAAAATAGACCCCTGTATGACCACGTTAACCTTTCTTAGCCTCTTCCCAAGGACTTCTGGTTACAGTAGTTACTACCTCCGGGCCATCGCACAGAGTTTCCTGCTTGAACATCCACATAGTGCCGTACTCCTCTGCTGCTGGTTTTCCCCTTCTTTTATCAATGTATCATTAAGCCTTTCAAAGTCCATAGTTCGAATTACCCGTTAGCTGCTTTTTGTTCAACACAGTTCAGTTTCTTTCGATCCTCCCCTCAACTCACTGGCGGTGATGAACTGCTTGCCTTTCTTTATCCTTGGAGTCAAGGTTGGTAACACCGAGACCAGCGTTCTTCCCCAGCTTGATTGTCAGCAGAGGAGGGTCTTGCATACCGTAGACATCTGCTGCAACAAATGCTGACTATTGTTTGAGGTCTTATGCTTCCTTTTGTGGGGGATTCACAGGCTTTGGTCGGAAAGGGCAAGGTCACTTCTCTCATTGTCACCCTCTCAGTTTTCGTCATCTTTCACCTCCTCTTGAACTGCTGTGCTGAGTTAGCTCCACCTTTTATCCCTTTGGGGAAAGCAAAGGGCTGTCAGGTGTGTATGATTCAGGTCAATTCCCTGACTTTGCCTGACTCTTGGGTTGGGACATGTCAGGTAAACAGTTTTAGGGTTAGTTTGTGGTTTTCTACGATGTGAATAAGTGTTTAGGTCGGAAAAGGGGGCGTTTGGAGTGTCAACATATCCTACAGGGTAGAATGGAATGGAAAACAGGTGTTATAGGGAATTACAACCCTAGTATCAGCAGGGTTTATAACCATAGAAGGGGGAGATTGATAGGAATGACCGGGATTGTTATTGTGAAAGGAACAGGGGGTTTTGAGGGAATGGCAGTGTTTAGTCCAAGTAGGGTGGGTGTTCGAGACAGAATAACTAGAGGGACGTGGAGAAGAATGATGGGGAGTATTCGGATAGGGAACAGGAAAGCAGGACTTCTGAGAGAGATGGTTTCTGAATGCAACGGGGTGTTCAATCCCAGGAAATTTGTTATACACGAAGGGGTCGATAGATTTGGGTAGGAGAGATTTAATCGGAGGAAGAGGGGTAGATGTGGTACAGCCCACAAAGGCCCCAGGGGTCTCACCCTCCTCTCCTTCTTCCCCGGTATAATACTGTGTTTCACCTGGGCTATTCCCCCCAGCATAACCTTGAATTCCCTTACCCAGGTAATCCTCCCTCGCTTGTCCACCCCCAAGGTTGGGATCTCAAAGCGTCAGTCCGTCCCTGGCCACCTGAATAAGGGATTCTCGAGGTCTTCCTGGGAGAATATCCTCAGGTTTCTCCCAGTACAGAGGTAAAGATGGCGCTAATTCTTCTGGACAGAATTACCATTAATGTCATAGATTCTGGCATAATTAGTGCCGAATTATGAGGCCACATGTGTGCACCTCAACGATCTGCCGTAATGGCAAATCCATTTTGCTGAATTAGCATCAAGAACCAACACTGATCGGTAATTCCTCAATTTTCTGGCCGAATAAGCGTTACCACTTGAAATTCAGTTGCCAGAATCTGAGTCGAATGGAAATAACGTCATTGTGGAAATGGATAAGTCAGCAACGGTCATGTTGAAAAAATTAGTTAGTCACCTTAGTGTCCATAGTCCACTTTTCTCCATACATGTGGGCGTCCCCCAACATGGGGATGGTACTGGAACATTTGGCTGCGAAAAATTGAGCTTCCACGTTAAATTTAGTTTAGCGCACAGGGATGCGGACTTGGGTGTGGGAACATCCTGCCGGCGCCCCGCCCTCCGGCGCCTCAACTCAGTCCCCTTTGAACACATTGGATGCTTAGATACCTGGCTACTCTTAGTACTTATTAGCCCTTGGCACACTATCGGGGGAAGGTGGGAAGGACATATGGAGGAAAGGGGACTATGAACTATCAGTACTCTAGTCACTACGGTGAGTAACTTTAATTATTCATACGTCCCATCCCCTTTCCTCCATCCTTGTGGGTGACTCCACCGAACAAGAACATAGGGTGAAGCTGTGACAACCTGCCTCATATCTAGGATGAACCGAAAGGTTTTTCAGGACCACCTGGGCAAACTCTGCGTCGCACCTGGAGCTGTTGTTCAGCGAGTAGTGCTTACAGAAGGCCAACGGAGTGGCCCAAGTAGCCGCCTTGTTATTGACATCCCATGAAGCATGGCTCTGAAACACAATGCCCGTGACCTTAGCTCTGACCGCATGGGCATGAATCCCTGCAGGAACAGGTTTTCCCATGGCCGTGTATGCGTCCGAAAGGGCCTGAAGCATCCAACGCACGATGGAAGCCTTGGAACCTGAAAGCCGGGGGAGGAGCCCACAAAAGTCACAAACAATGCCTCAGACTTCCTGAAGGATTTCGTCCGAGAGAGGTAAAACTTGAGAATCCTCTTGAGTTCCAAGGAATGTAGGGCCCTTTCTGCCTCCGACTGTAGGTTCGGGAAGAACACCGGCAGGCAGATCTCTTCATTCAGATGGAACAGAGAGACAACCCTGGGCAAGAAGTTTGGGTGAGTACACAAGGTGACCTTGTCGTGGTGAAGGGCTTGTACAAAGACAACACCTGCAGCTCACTAACCCTGCGTGCAAAGGTGTGAGCCACCAATAAAACAGTTTTTAGTGTCACTAAGCAGTTGGCCATCAGCTCGAAAGGCTTGCGTTGCAAAGCTGCAAGAACCACATTGAAGTCCGAGACCGGATGCAGCCTATGCACCACAGGAAAAAGCCTAGAAACCCTTTAAGGTGGGCCATAACCACCGGGTTGGCTGCTGAAAGCACATGCTCAGGGGAATTCTTCTACGCCCCAATGTCCACCAAATACATGCAGCAAGTATCCACAAGACTCCAGAGTGAGCCAGGTGTGCTGAAAAAGCCAGTATGTCATCCAGAGGACAGGTGACAGGCTCCAGACCTTTATCACATGCCCAATGGTAGTACCTAGTCCATTTGCTCTTAAACTGGGACCGAGTCGAGGGCCACCTGGCCTGCTGAATGATGTCCCAGTTGTCAACTGAAAATTGAGCATGCTGAAGCCTCAGCTGATCAAGAACCAGGCCGCCAGGGCCAGTTTGTCCGGGTCCGTATGTTCCACTGTCTCGCTCTGTTGCGTCAGGAAACCCCTGCTGGGGATTAGAAGATGGACGGGGCCCAGGGAGCACAACTGCAGCAGATACGAAAGCAGGGTCTCGACGGCCAGTGGGGGGCAACCAGAATGAGGGTGCATCCCAGGGAGGGCCGAACCTGCTGAGGGTCCGTTGGAGAAGAGGGGTGGCCGGGAATGCATAACACCTGCAGGCGTACCAATAGATCTGGTAGGCGTCTCTCACGACTCCTGAAATGCCCATGAGGCAAACTGAGCGTACTTGGCATTCAGGGGAGATGCAAACAAATCCAGGTCCACAAACCCCCAACGCTGGAACAGGGGCAACAAGGAGTCGTTGTGCAACTCCCACGCGTAGGTGTTGAACCCCAAGCGATTCAGCTGATCCACTTCTGCATTGCTGTCCCCCGGCATGTGGACTGCTGAAATCTAAATCCCCTCCGTCAGGGCCCATTCCCAGAACAAAACTGCCTCCATGCAGAGGAGGGGGGACAGGTGACACCCTGCTTGTTCAGGTAAAACATCGTAGTAGAATTGTCCATCCTGACCAGAACCAACTTGTCCCTGATAAGGGGCAAAAACGCCTTGAGGGCCTGGCCCCCAGCCCTGAGCTCGAGCAGATTGATATGTAGGAGGGCTTCCGTCCTGGACCTTCTCCATGAATCGCATAGCCCTCCAGAGTAGCCCCTCAGCCCGAAAGAGAGGAGTCCATCGTCACAACCAGGATAGGCTGCAGTCAAGTAAAGGGGCTCCTACTGAAACATTGCCATCCATTAGCCACCAGAAAAGATGGGGCGGACGGAGCGGCAGTATAGGGATCCTGTCTGACTGCGATGTGTCTCCTGATCCCAATTGGCCGCCAGGAAGAGCTGGAGGGAGGCATGCTGTACAGTGAGCATGCAAGAATGCCATCAGCCCCAGAATGTGCTGGAACTACCATGCCAAGGTAGTCGTGTTGGCCAGAAGGTGCCCCACCACCTTCCGGAGGGACAGAAGCCGTTCAGGCGTAGGAAACACCAGTTGAACAGTAGTGTTCTAACGCACCCCCAGGAAGACCATTTCCTGAGATGGGCAGAACTGTGACTTCCTCCGGTTGAGGGAAAACCCCAGCTGATGAAGGATATCTGCCAGTCTCTAGCAGGAGTGCACCACTCTTTCGGGAGACCCGCCCTCACCATCCAGCCATCCAGGTAAGGGTATAGATGATGGCCCTCCAAGAGGAGAAGGCCTTCCACTGCGTTCATCAACTTTGTAAAGACACGAGGGGCCGAGTTGCGGCCGAAGGGTCTTTCTTTCCTCGCCTTTCGCGTCGTTCTGATGCCCAAATACATGCCCCATCATATCTGCCTGACCTGCTTGATTCAGTGCCGGGCAACGTGACTTTCACAGCGGTTCTGATTGGGGTGCTTTTCCACTACCGTATGCGCACTGTGCGTTGCGTTAGTGACAATACCAGTATAATGCGGAGGCAGTATCACGTGACACCGTCTCCATAACAACCAGGCCAATACAGGACTTGCAACACCGGTGGAACCCGCTGGTATTACTAACAAAACTACGCGGACTGAAAACATTGGTTTTCTTATCACCTAGCCACAAGTGAGTGAGTATGAAAGGGACAACAGCCATACATATGACCTAACTGCCACCCCATGTGGTTAGATAGAGGTATATTTTGTATACTTCATTCATGACGGCTTCCCTCCCTTTCAGAGATGACATTATGGGGTGGATCGGAATTAAATTTTATATGCGCTCTTTAAGAACAATGCGCATTTCCCTTTTCTTTCTCTGTTCCACGCAACTAGATGGTGAGACTGCTGACACCACTCAACACACTGCGAGTGACAGAGTGATTTATGAAAAACCACACCTCTCTGCCTGATCTACACAAGAGACTTCAAAAGGTCAGTGCCTAGCATTTCCACATATGATACAATAATGTGTATAGATTTGAAAGACAAACGGATCTGTAACCCACGAGAAGGGATCTAGGTGACAATTATGTGTGTTTGTGGCAAGGATATTGTACATTGAAGAAATGCCCTAAGTTGTGTGCATACCCCCTGGCCAATTCATTTGGGGCTGCAGCAGATTAGTTACCCCGCACTATGTTTTATGTTTTGCAGGTCCTTTTTCTGAGCTTTTCCCATATATGGCGATAGAAGTGTGGTAATGAATATTCCAAACGGTACTTTTATGGTTATCTAATGTATCATATTACCAGAATTGCGTGAAGACTGTCCTGAAGAAAGTGGTTTTATTTGCATTACACCACTGAAACCGGTAGACAGTGGTTGCTACACGTAGGAGGCTTACGATTGCCTACTATTATTTTGAGCAACCGACACTTCCATTAACACCCTGTTGATAAGCAGTATCGAGCCACAGAGAGGGGAGTGTCTTGTCTTCGTCTTCTTTTTTATTACAATTGGTGTTGCTACTAAACAACAATTCCCAATTGGCTATTAAATTGTTGTGTAGCCGTAAATAGACTACTGCCTATATGCCATAGGTGTCTTTTTAACCCCCTTCTTTTCATTTATATCTTTATGAATGAAAGATAGTGGTCTAGGCAGGACCAGATTGAATACTTACTTGATAAAATCAAAAAGTACTGGGCAGATCAACGTTATAAGACTCCTTTTCTTTATTATACTGTCTACTTTTAGATAAGCGGCACACCAGCGCCTTCTAGTATTAGTTTCCTTGTAGGCAGCCTTAGTGAGAAAATCGCTCTATCCTTGTGTCTTCTTTGTCAACCTGAGTCCCCTATGACCACTGAATGACTGAGAAGTATGCTGCAGAGAAATTGTGCACAGATGTGTCTTGCCTTTTTTGTGTTAAATACTGATGAGTTAGGGCAAAAGCCTGTTCATTAACAGACTGTGCCCGGTAGTATTTTTGTTATCCAAAGTACTCCCACTGGGCCCCAGACTAACAGGGGGCAGCCACAGGAGCCTGCTCACACCCACAGAATCCAATACCAACCTGGAAATAACGCTCTACTATATCTCTAATCATAGGAATTGACAGATTTGCCTTTAAGGCAACATAGTTGAAGCATTCTGAATTCATAAGTGAATGCATATAAAAAGATGAAGGAAGCATTCAGGAGAATACATCAGATTAGCACAGAGCGCAGCAGTCGCACGGATACAAATTCGCTCTTAACAAACAAAATGAATGAAATGAAAGATAGGCAAACTATCTGCACAAGGGCCAAAACAAACACTACTCTCCCATTCCCGCTAACATTCCTGAGATTACAAAGTTGCCATTTCCCTGCAAAGTAAGCTTTATCAACACTGAACATCTTCCTTTGCTTTCCAAAGATTCACCGGATTTTTGATGTGCACCTGGGAACCAGAGGAGCCCAGTTCAAAGCCAGCAATGTCAGCAGGGCTCCAAAGGAGATAAAGAGCATCTCTCACATGTCTGGAGCAGTTTTAAAATCCAAGATGGAAGCAGGCCTTGATATAATCTCAGCCCATCCCCATTTGAGCACACATGAGCACAGGCGCATTTCCTGATCACAGACCAGCCCAGCCTACACTACACAGATGCAATCTAAACCCTTAAGCACCACCGAGAGGGAAGGAGCTATGAAAGCCAGCATGCTCATTTGGAACATGTGGGGTATTTGCAGAGGAGTTGTAGGAAGGTGTTTAGAAGAGGTTGGGAAAGTGTGATATCTTAAGAGGGGAACTGGGAGGAGATTGTGGAATGTTAGTGAGAAGAAGTTACATTGGAGGAAGAAGGTTACCGTGGGGAGAGTCATATTGAAGAATGACTGTCACCTATATTGGAGGAGGAGAGTTATCATCAAAAGCTAGAATTCTTGAGGAGGATTGAGTGGGAGAGTTATCATATGGAGTTGAGGACTTGAGGCGATTACGTAGGAACAGAACCATTAACATCTAGATAAGAGGACCGAGAAAAGCTAGAAGGAGAGATAGCACTGCAAGAACTTGGGAGGAGGTAAGAGAACAGGAACACATACTAAGACTGTTAGGAATACATCTCGATGCTTGTGGCTCAAGTGGAAAAAGCACCATAATCATCTTTCCTGACATCTTCCAAGATGGCGCCTCTGTAATGCCAATCATATGAACTCCCTACAGCAGTCTAGTCTTTCCCAAAATGGCGCACTTGCGGTTACTCATTACTTGCTCTTCCTTTCTTTCCATTCTGTTCTTTTTGTTTCGCTTTCCGTTACTCCCTTATTTCTTCCTCTACTGTTGCCTTGCTTCTTCCTTTTTTCTCAGAGCCTTCCGCTCGCTCTTATCCTCTGCTTCCATTCTAATACCCCTTTCTCCACTCTGCACTTTTTGTCTGCATACCTTTTCTTATTTCCTGTTCGATGTTTCTTCTGCCTTTTTTCTCTCTCCTTTCTTTCCAAGCAAATTCCATTCCATCCTGCTGGAAGATCTTCTTTATCCATTCATACTTACCTGGATACTTTTGCCTTCAGGATTGCAGCTGTGCTGAATGTCAAATTACTTTATACGACCACCTTCATCCTGCAATTCATACTTTAGACTCCATCAGAAAACCTTGATTATCCAGACATCCGAAACTGGGTTTTCTTTCCTATGAGGGTTTCCAGAGGGCGCTGTCCGCGGGGTGCCCAGAGTCCTGGCCATCTAGGCCTCTGAATAATTTGTGGGACTTTCCATAAACCGCAACAACAACCACTGCTGCATGCTACTGAGCTGTGAGTTTTCCTTTCATTGCTAACAAAAACGCAAGATAATTTAGGTTCCAGTAGACTTGTTCAGGGCAAACATCAGAGGGGGAGGAAGTAGAGAAGGTCCACCCTCACTGAGGGGTAGGGAGGCAGCCTCAGGAATAGAAAGATGGGATTATCCTGGGGACTAGGACCCTAGAACAAGGCTGTGTGGTCATTAGACAGAGAACCCCCCCACCCCCAAGCATGACCCTACAGCACTTGGAGTAGAGACTGTTTTTGGGAAAGATCCATCTCTCTCTCATATTACTGGAGGAGGCCCAAGACTTTACCAAGTCTGTGGCATGGTGGCAGTGGAAGACCCTTATTGCAGATTTTGTGTAGGTCGATTCAGGAATCCTGAAAACACGCAACCCGAGGACTAAGACCCAGAAAAATTAACAAACATCGGAGTAGGGCCAGGACTAAAGCCAAGAACTTGATAAGAGGCTTTTTCATTGTTCGCGATTCATTATTGAGGATCTTGTCTTCCATTTTAGTTGTGCATTTAAACATTGTTTTCTTGAGAACTGCATCCCTGTGTCAGCCTCTTTGTACTTCCCATCTGTACTATACATGCCAGGGTATAGGAATTATAACATATTACAAGTAGTACATTTATTAGGAAATTATTAAGAGCCTGACATGGAACCACAGAAGAAATAATCTTAACAGAAAAGGGAGGCAGGAAAATTCAGGATGTATTATTAAATGCCATGCGGGGGGGAAAAGGACGTGCATGTTGGTGCCTGCAGGGTATTTTCCCTGCCATCAATTACCATCTGCTGCTGTTTGCCGTAGCTTAGTGATAAGGGCGCAGGTGTTGGTGTCTGCAGGGGGGTTGTGTCCTGCGCTGGGGAGCCTGATGTGACACCTTAAGTCTCCTGTGACTGAGACTTCCACATAAACTGAACTGAATGTTCAACTATTTGTGACTGATGAGAAACAGGAGCGGCTCCCTTTTACATGTCCCGTGGACATCTGCTGAAATTCAGGAGACAGGAGACTGAAGTATCGTATCTAAGCTGTGGATCCAGGCGAGAGTCAAAGCAGTGGGGGACAACGTTATCAACTCACAAAGGTAAATAAGGGCTGGCAGCGTTTATAATAGACTTTCACGGACGGCTGATAAGTTGAGGTACTAAGTGGAAACTGGCCTGTAAAAAGGACGCTAATCTTTAAAGAGTACCTTGTTAATTACATTGTTAGCTACCGTTTATTCACACTTACCCGCGGCCTGTCTCTTTGTTAATCATGACATCCCTACTTTGACAGACTTACCTCACACGCTCGCAAAGTGCTGACTGTAAAAATGAATAATCAAAACCGTGGCTCTTCCACCCCAAGCATGTCCCAGAGAATCTGAATTAATAAATCCATCAAGATGGTTGGGAGATGCCCACCCCCTTTTAAGTGAAATTCACTAGTTTTTGGGTGTGTCAAGTGTATCAAGTGTTCCAATTAGACTGGATCCGTGGGGGGGGGATCATTGTACAAAAGAACAAAGCCTCTAACAAATCCAAAAAAGTTATGCGCTCATTGGATGAACGGTTGGGCCCCGTGTGCCAGCTGGATAATGGCCCTAACATCTACACCGACCTGCGGTGCCGCGAAGGGTCTCTTATTGTGCTGCCCCCAACTATTTCAGGAGTCCACACAAATGTGATGCCAGGGGAAGCCACTGATTGGGACACTGGGACTTCTATCTCCACAGCCTCCAATGTCACTATTGTGACTTGTGCAGCCCATTCTCCTTCACCACCCAGTCAGCATTGTTTGGAGTCGCATCCTTTTTTAAACATTTCTGAAACTGGTGTTTTACGCGGGACGGGGAGAACATATCGCTATTTAAGAAGGATGGCATCCATGAGCCTCCACAGTCCATGAGGCCAGCTGCTCTGCTTGCCCACAGGGTTCTCACAACGGGCCCTTGTTGGGTGGACTAAAATGCTGGATTGAAAAGAGTGGAAACGTGACAGAGCGAATGCAGTATATGCCATTTGGGGTGACCAGCGGACATGGTCGGACTGGAACAAGAAATAGGCCCGGTCACCTAAAAAAAAGTGGACCACCCCAAGCCTCAAAAAAGTGGCCCACCCCTCGCCTCATGACCCTTGACCTCTGATGATATCACCAGAAGTGATGTCATTTGACCCCACCTCAAAGTGACATTCTGGGAAACGATGAAACACGACCTTTCACCCCTGGACAAAACAGGAAGTGGCATTAAATAGCATTGTTGCCTAAGTACACTAAATTACTGTGAATCCAAGTAGACATCCAAGGCCAAATGATAATATGTTATTGTATAGCACTTACGTTTAAGCTAATTTTTATAGAACAAATATGCATGCAATATCACCCAACCTGTGTTGGTACTCATTTATTGACCTCAGAAGGATGAAAGGCTTTTTGAAAAATCCTCGATTTCATTTCCAAACAGGCCCAGGCATGGCCAGAAACCGGCCCCCACGTCCCAGGGACGATTTTGGCCCGGCAACGGGCCAAAAGGCCGAGGGGCCAATCCGACCCTGCCAGCGGAACTAGCCAGGATAGTGGAACCTTGAACTCACTACACAAAAACATCCCCAAACTATAAAGAGGTATGCAGCGGTTAAAGATTGACAGTGCAGTATTGTACTAGCTCAACTCCGGATTCTAACAAATTTAGTATTATCCCTGTTAGAAACTGTCAGGAGAGGAGCGAGTAAGTGAGGGCCAATGTCCAGTGAAAACAGGGCCCCAGAAAAGACAGTGGAAGCTGAATTGTCGTTGCCTGAAATTGATCTAAATAAAATGATTGCCGTCCAGGGTGTGAGGGGTCCCACTAATGGGATTGAAGCAAGTATTAATCCCAAGCATGGATTAGCAGGCAATGATCCACAGCCCAATATAGATCTGAACAGCCGTGACCCTAGCTGGACTACACAATATCCTGACCCCCCCGCCCACCCCCAACAATACAGATTCTTGGCCTGAAGATAGACAGAATACCCAGAGCAGATGTTACACCAATCTGGGCAGCAAGTAGACTAGGTCATGTTTCCTTTCCCCCCACTGCTAAAATCAGTGGCCCAATAGAATCCCAGGCTGGGTGGGGGTCAATGTCTGGTTTGTCTGGATTATCCATCTCCTAAGAAAAATGACTTTAGACCCTGAGATACCAACTAACTACAGACCCATCACTACTGTCCCATTCCTTCTAAAAATATTAGACAGAGCAGCATACCTACAGATACAGAACTATTTGGAAACTAACATCCTCCTCGGCACAAGACAATCTGGTTTTAGACCAAAACACGGGACAGAAACAGCTCTTTTAGACCTCAAATTGAGGATCTAAAAGAGAATAGCAAACTAGCCCTCCTACTCTTATTGGACTTATCTGCAGCCTTCGATCTGGTCAATCACCAAATTCTCTGTCAGCACCTGAAATCTGCTGCCCATTTCTCGGACAATGCCACTAATTGGATTAGTTAATTCCTAGACAATAGGCATATGAGAGTTTTTTCACCTACCTCCTCTGCAGACCCTGCTTCAGTCCCCTGCGGAGTCCCTCAGGGGTCTTGTGTCTCCCCCACACTCTACAATGTATTTACCAAACCACTGTTCGATGTGCTTGACTATCTGGGTGTCACCTACACTAATTATGCGGAAGACACCCAGATACTCATTCCCATTACCGGTGACTACATTGTTGACTCCAAAGCTCTGAATGACATTTACCAAGTCATCCAAGCTTGGATGGCCCAACACGAGTTGTGTCTCAGTGATGATAAGACAGAGCTACTCATCTTGGGTACACAACAGAGATAAAACAAACTGAACCCTTTGTTTAGCTCTTTCAATATTGATGGCAACTCCAATAAAGCATCTTAAGATACTAAAACCTTAGGAATCTACCCTGATTCCACACTCTCCCTTACCCGACAAACCAATGCAGTGGTAGTCGCCTCGGCCTACACCTGCAAGCTGATCGCAGCCTGCCGACCATTCCTCACCACACAAAATTGCATCACCGTAGCCAGGACACTGGTTATGTCCAAATTGGACTATTGCAATGCTATATACCAAGGCACCAATCAACAGAACATTAACAAACTCCAGATCACCCAAAACAGTGCTATCAGAGCGACCCTCAACATCCCCCGATCAGCCCACATCTCAGAAACTAGGAAGAACCTTCACTGGCTTTCAGTCTCAGAAAGGATTTCCCTGAAAGCATTGGCCCTTACCTACAAATGCGTAAATAACCAGGCCCATATTTACCTAGCTTCCCGCTTCACCCAGTACATTAAAATGCGGTCTCTTAGATCTGCCCAAACTCAAGGGGGGTCATTACGAGTTTAGAGGTAACCATGGCGCTATTAGCGCCATGGCTGCCTCCAAAACCTCACTGACTCCGCCCTGGTGAATGGAGCTATTACCGCCCCATTCCAAGGTTGGCGGGGGCGGTAATTCCCCATTCACCAGGGCCCTTCCCCATTCCCATATGAGCCCCCATAGGGCTCAATGGGAATGGGGAAGGCGCTAATAACGATAACGGTACCGCAAATTGCAGTACCGTTAATAGCTCTAAGGTCCCTTTGCTTGGTAAAACCAGGCGTTAAGGGAGGACCCACAAAGGGAACTCGTAGTAGGGTGGTAAGTGATTACTGGTACCGGTGCCCGTACCGGTACCGGTAATCCTTTACCGCCCGGGTCGTAATGAGGCCCAAGGCCTCACGATCCCCAGATTTAAGCTGCAAACAGCCAGAGGTGTTAGCTTCCCAGTCCTGGCGGCTAAACTCTGGAACACCTTGCCACTCACCATCAGAAATCTACCTTCATTTAACTTATTCAAACACAAAGCAAAGCTTTGGCTAGCCACCACACATGAACTAATGGGTACAGCCTGACTCTCAGCATGACCGTGGGGACATTTTACTGCTTTTGTATGATACTGTTCCATTGTATATAAATTGCTTGCAACGTTAACTGTAATTCTGCCTTGATTGTAACCACACTGTAATTTGTCTGTTGAAGATATGCACCCGGTTGCCTTCGGACCTGGCTGCGCTATACAAATAAAACAAATACAAATACAAAATACAAATACAAATGTATCTGCACATGGTTCTGAAACTAGCCCCAAACCAGTATGAACCTAGGGATGCACTTCTACATAAATGTACACACAGGATCCAGTGAGTGACGAGATGTATTTTTGTGACCCAGGAACAAATTGCATGCTGCACAAGGATCTGCCAGCAGGGGGGTAATGCCTATTAAAATGGACAATGGACCTTAGGGACCCAGGCATGGCTGATGGTATACTGAATTTTATTAGGAGATGGGATCAATTGGCCAACTGCACAATTGAACTCAGTGCCCACCCTTTGGGAAGAACGTCAAAGCGGCTAGTGCTCTCTGGAGCAAATGTTGTTCCTCTGGAGAAGAGGCCCCAAAGTGACTCGGAGTGGCCCCGACCTATTCGGTATATGGTGCATTAATGCCATGATGGCCTTATCCTAATAAATGCTGAGAAGCATTTGTCAAACTCTTTCCACACACATGACTGTACAGGGTTTTAGTGTTATTGCATGATTTAAACCAAAATCTGAATGATATGTTTTTGTTAATGCATTTGAATTGTTTATGTGTTGTGAAAATTACTTTTATAGCTTATCGCCATAATACATTATTGCATGAATGAAATGCACTGCTAAAACAAAGGAGTCAAATTTTGAAAGGCAAAGTAACATGATTTTCAGCATACTGTGCTTGGGAGGGCCTAATCTCCACCCGAGGGCATCAGAACGCCATACCTGGGCTGTGGTAGGTTTTGCAGTGGAGACTACTGCTATGTCCAATGCCTGGCTCCAGAGAGAGAGAATTAGATCTCTGATTGCCTTAGCAGCTTATAGGTTTAATATCAGCCAGCAACATAGTTGTGGTCCTATCCTACAACATCTAGGAGCCCACTCATATTACCCTTGATAAATGATCAACATAGATGTAATTAACACTTCCCTACAGTGTTGTATTATTAAATCACCATGTATTTAAACTTACAATATGGTGTCTCATTACACTAAAAAAATATAAATGCTCTCACAGGTCTATTTAGCCTTTTATGTATATTTATTCTCTTGTACATATAATATATGAGGATTAGAAAGAGTACAGTCCAAGAGTAAGCAATTTCCAATATTAGCAATAGTTTACCTGTTTTAGAACGATTGTACCGAAACAAAATGGTTGCAACGACCAAAAGTTCTAAAGATGCTACCACCAAAGGTTCGAACACCAAAAGTTGGAACCTTTGGTGGTAGCATTGTAAAAAAAAAAAGGGGGTTGCGGGGGAGTCCCCCGCATCGCCCCGCTCACTATACTTTATGGTATAGTGAGCGGGGGCTGCGGGGGACACCCCCGCAGCCTTCTGTTTAAAAAACAAAAAGAAAAGGACCCTGCAGCATCAATTCCCGATCACGGAAGTGAAAGGGACCTGGCGCTGCAGGAACCCAGCGTGAAGATGAAGGTAAATGGGGTTTGTTTATGTTGGGGGTGTGGGTGGTGGTGTGCTGAGGGTGTGGGTGGTGGGGTGTTATGGGTGTGTTGTGTGCGTGTGGGTGTGAGAATGTATGTGTTTCCGCAAGAGAAAGGTGCGCACATTTGGTAGTTCGCACCTTTCTCATGCAAACGTTTTGCCCGCGGTAGTTTCAGCCACGGGCAAATCACTAAGATTCAGTTTACCTGGATATAGTCCCATCATTCTATTCTTTTCCTTATTTACTTATAGGATTGTATAACCTCCAGCTAATTAACAGTATGTATATACTTCTCAAATGTGGCACAGTAAAACAAAAGATATACTCAGAGTAATGCTGTAAATCAGAAGACCGTTGATGTTATTTCAGACACTGTAAGCACATCAATTAGAAGGGGCTAAAACCCTAGCAAACTTCTAGGGCTACTAAAAAAGAGGGCCAAAAAACAGTCAAACCGCATGAATAAAGACACAACTGAGAGTAGCAATCCACCTGTTCCCTTCTCTTGAACCCACCAATGTATTTGTGGAACTACTTATCCTGGCAAAAAGGCATGCAAGTGTAGCTATGGTTTTAAAAATGTCCTATGCTAAAAGTTGACCAGATGTTGATAAGGGCCTAACAACATGTTGGGAAGCAGTGGTAAAACATCCAGTATTTTAGAATTCCAGATGTTTTACTGCTCCAAATGTAAATGTACGACAGCTTTTTTGTGTAGATAATTATCACATATGGTAAATTACTGCATGCAGTAATCTGAAATCCACATGGAGTTCTTATGGGATTCCAAATTGGGAAATAACTGAAGGGTCCACGTGACTCAGAATCACTGAGATACTTCAAATGACTGCATGCTTATTGCATGTGGTAGCCGTACTACCATGTAATATTAAATACCACCAAAGTCCTGATCAGGATGTCAGTACTTTCACAAACTTCAGTAAATAGTCAAGCTCTAACGTCATAAAAATACTGCATTGCTATTCTTAATTTCTAAAACAATGGGAAAAATAAGAATGATAGGGGTAAAATAAATCTGATTCAGGCTCCCAAAAATATGAGTACAATAATAAAATTAGAATTTGAAACAATTATCAAAATACCAATAATGTACAACTAGGGTGCATATATATATATATATATATATATATATATATATATATATATATATATATATATATATATATATATATATATATGGAAAAATAAGAAAAGGTGCGCACTCCAATTCTCTGCATAACCTTCCAGGCCACTGGTGTACTCCTCCGACCGGTTTCTGTGCCAATACACGTCATCAGGGAGGCTGGGTGGACTTGCAGCTCACCGCATGTGCAGGTGATAAAAATCTGCTGCAAGGGCTACTGGTAGATGTAGTCATCTGGTCAGCAGAGAAAACGCTCACGCCCAATCCCACAGTGGAGAAAGGGGGGGAGTGTAGCCTTAAGTGAGGCACTCCAAGCCGGGCATATATAACCCTGGTGCGACACCTTGTCAGGTCTTGAGGATTCCACCCCTCAAGGTCCTGCGAAAAATGGAAAAAACAAGGAAAGGTGCGCACTCCAATTCTCTGCATAACCTTCCAGGCCACTGGTGTACTCCTCCGACCGGTTTCTGTGCCAATACACGTCATCAGGGAGGCTGGGTGGACTTGCAGCTCACCGCAGGTACAGGTGATAAAAATCTGCTGCAAGGGCTACTGGTAGATGTAGTCATCTGGTCAGCAGAAAAAACGCTCACGCCCAATCCCACAGTTGAGAAAGGGGGGAGTGTAGCCTCAAGTGAGGCACTCCAAAGCCGGGCATATATAACCCTGGTGCAACACCTTGTCAGGTCTTGAGGATTCCACCCCTCAAGGTCCTGCGAAAAATGGAGAAAACAAGGAAAGGTGCGCACTCCAATTCTCTGCATAACCTTCCAGGCCACTGGTGTACTCCTCCGACCGGTTTCTGTGCCAATACACGTCATCAGGGAGGCTGGGTGGGCTTGCAGCTCACCGCATGTGCAGGTGATAAAAATCTGCTGCAAGGGCTACTGGTAGATGTAGTCATCTGGTCAGCAGAGAAAATGCTCACGCCCAATCCCACAGTGGAGAAAGGGGGGGGGAGTGTAGCCTTAAGTGAGGCACTCCAAAGCCGGGCATATATAACCCTGGTGCAACACCTTGTCAGGTCTTGAGGATTCCACCCCTCAAGGTCCTGCGAAAAATAGAAAAAACAAGGGAAGGTGCGCACTCCAATTCTCTGCATAACCTTCCAGGCCACTCACTGGTGTACTCCTCCGCCCGGTTTCTGTGCCAATACACATCATCAGGGAGGCTGGGTGGACTTGCAGCTCACCAGATTTTTATCACCTGCACCTGCGGTGAGCTGCAAGTCCACCCAGCCTCCCTGATGACGTGTATTGGCACAGAAACCGGTCGGAGGAGTACACCAGTGGCCTGGAAGGTCATGCAGAGAATTTGAGTGCGCACCTTTCCTTATTTTTCCATTTTTCGCAGGACCTTGAGGGGTGGAATCCTCAAGACCTGCCAAGGTGCCGCACCAGGGTTATATATGCCCGGCTTTGGAGTGCCTCACTTGAGGCTACACTCCCCCCCTTTCTCCACTGTGGGATTGGGTGTGAGCGTTTTCTCTGCTGACCAGATGACTACATCTACCAGTAGCCCTTGCAGCAGATTTTTATCACCTGCACCTTCGGTGAGCTGCAAGTCCACCCAGCCTCCCTGATGACGTGTATTGGCACAGAAACCGGTCAGAGGAGTACACCAGTGGCCTGGAAGGTCATGCAGAGAATTGGAGTGTGCACCTTTCCTTGTTTTTTCCATATATATATATATATATATATATATATATATATATATATATATATATATAACTATATATATATATATATATATATTTTTTTTTTCTAATTATTTTCTTTAATTTTTTTTATTTTTTTTATTTGTAACAGCGGAATTAAATCAACCTTTCAAATGTAAAAGATCTTAAAAACACATTTTTACATTAAAATCAAAACTTGAACAATAACTATTAGGCAAACAAAAATATCAATCGTAAATACACGAGCATGTGGTCACAATTAAACACTATACATATCACCATTGATATAAATTAGTAATGAGCAAACATGCAGTGATCACAAAGTAACAGTATTAATATCACCACTAAAATAGCAACTAAAAAAATATTAGAATAAATTCAACATGAGATATCCTTTTCGATCCAGCATAGTGCACTGATTGGATATCAATAACATATTAATGTGACAGAAAGTAGGAGATTATTGAACATGTCTTAGACAAAGTGAGATAGCGCAAGGTCATCTACTACATCTTCCAATTTTAAGCTCGTCAAAAAATGGACAGTTGCAATTTGCAGAGGCATATTACATGAACCTAAAATAACAGACCAGCATTCCTGTTGTGCTACATTCCCCAAGTACTTGCAATGTCTAGTGAAAAAGAGCTCTCTCACAGGTCGGAGGACACAGCACTCAGTAATCAAATGTACTAAAGTTTCTCGACTGTCACCATCTAAGCAGAAACGACAGATGTTACTATGGGCCGGAAGAAGTCTGCGATTTGCTTGTATGTCATTGGTAAGCCAGAGGTTGAAACGTAGACGTAGTATGCTAGAACGAAGTTTAGGTGAAGGAGAGTGTACCAAATAGGAAGGTAGAGTGCAGACTTTTTTGGGGGGGGAATCGAATCACATCCCCATCTTGGTAAGTTAAGCATAATTCTCTACTTTTAATCCAATCTACCTGGTAGATCTTAAGCTTGGCTTTATCCGGATTACAGAGCAGCAGAACGAGAGAGATCTCTGCTTCGGCCACGATTTGATAGACTTTCCGGAGACAAGTCCTTATAAAGGTGTGACTCACTGAAAACATATACTGAGTTCATATTTTCAAAATAACATTTACCTCAGTTGATAACAAGCATTTCTTAAAAAGAGAGCACAGTCGCCAGTTGTAGTGCGCCTGGAGCGAAACCAGCCCAAGCTCATATCTGATCCAAGCCGCAGGTGTACATTGAGGCAGATGTAATACGTTCTGCCAAAATTTGGCCTCCCACTTTATAAATTGAAAGGGAGACTCACTGGGCAGGGTTTCCAGACCATACAGCAAGGTTGGTACAATTTTCATGTTCCAGAAAGGCCTAGCAGGCATGATCGAGAATTTTCCACATCTATACAGATGATACGAGTTTGGGAGGTAGCTGAAGCTAGTTTGGACTCCATGCCTTTAGTTTACCCTCAAACAACATCCCCAGATATATATAGTCTGATACTACCGTAACTGGGGACTGGTTGATAGTCCAAACGTGAGCTAGCGGACCAGAGCGCCTTGGCGAGTAGCTCACTATTTGTGTTTTCACTATGTTGATTTTTAGCTCATTCAACTGTATTTGACCATGAAAGGCATCTAATAGGCCCTGAAGACCAATCTGAGTTTTTGAAATACAAACAAAGTCGTCAGCATACATTACAGTTCGAATCTGGTGATTATTGAATTTGGGAGAATCTGACAAGACATTAGAAAATGATGCTCTAACGTCATGAATAAAGTAGTTAAAGATAGCAGAGGCCAACAAAAAGCCCTGCTTCAAACCTCGTTCAGTGGAGATATTTTCTGAAAGTAGACCATCTATAGTGATGCGAATTCGGATGGAAGTGTTTGAGTGTAAAGATTGGATGATATCATAGAGCTTAGATGGACAATGGTCTTGCCGTAGTTTGGACATGAGTAAGAGATGACTAACTGAGTCAAATGCGGCGTGAAGATCTACAAACGTATCCGACATTGTGCTTTGATGGCATTGAGGGTAAGTAAATTGATATTAGTGCCCATACCAGCCACAAAGCCAGTTTGGTTAGGGTCACAGAGATGAAATTTCATAGTCCAAGCATTAAAAACATGCAAAACTAGTTTGGTGAAGATCTTACCCGGCGCGTCCAAAAGCGCAATTGGGCGATGGTTTGAAGGGATGCTCCGGTCACCCTTTTTGAAAATGGGTATGATGATAGAAGTTTTCCAAGAAAATGGAATGAGTCGCATATTTAGTATGCCTTTAAAGATGGGGTCAAGAATTTTAGCCCATTCACAGGGATTTGTTTTGAACATATGATTGTTTAACCCATAAGGGCCCATGGCCCTAGAGGTGCTAATCTTCAATATGAGGGCATAGATTGTGTCATAGGAGGAATCAATCTGCCAAGGTGATGTAGACATTGGCTCATATTGAAGCTTTGCATATTGGGGGTCAGCATACAAATCCGTAAAATGCGTAATCCAATTTCCTTCTAGCACACCATTAATTTGGGAATCACCCTGCTGATGATAGGTATGGTTATTTAAAATGTACCACATACCTGCAGAGTTTTTGTTAGACATTGTAATTGCCATGTCTTCACTATCTTGTTGATATATGTGAGCTCTACGACCTCTTATCCAATTTTTGTACCTGCATTTAACAGTTTTAAGATCCTGCCGTCGGGACGGAAGGGCGGAGGCAACAAGCTGTTTTTTTGTTTTCCTGAACTCAGCTCTAATGCGATGAGTTTCAGGATCAAAAACATGAGAATTGCGGATTCTATTTTGATATGGGACTGTAATTGTTTTAACAAAAAATAATTCTGCATACTTTGCTGGATGTGCTGATAAAGAGTTATCATCAACCACGCTCTTAAACGTGGCTAATGATCTCGCATTCCAGCGCACGCAAGAACGTTGTGAATTTACATTAAGTTCAAGCTGATGGAAAGTTTTATTATCTGACTGAGAAAAATTCCAGTCCAGCTGTAAAGTCAGAAGGCTATGATCACTAAACATTTGGGCTTTTACAATTAGTTGTTTTACATTCTGGAAGAGACTGTGATCAACATATATGTAGTCGATAATGCTGGAGCGCAAACCACAATGCCACGTGTAATGGGGGAGGGGGGGCAAATCACCCAATACTGCACAATTAACCATATGAAAATTGCGTTCGCCCATGAATGCGATCCATTTACGTACGGTTTGGTTTTGGCACTTACCATTCCAACAATCAAGATTGAGGTGTCTCTTTTTCGTAAATTTAGGATTTTTAGCTTTAAGCAGCTGTAAGTGACTTTGACCCTGGCAGGGTGAGTCCTTGCATGTGTTGCCCTCATGTGCAACCGGAATGACCGCAGAGCCATTAAGAGCAAACTGGTTAACACTTGGTGTTAGTTTAGGTGGAGAGGGCGAATGTGCCAATGGACAAATGATGCCAGATATTGTTGTTAAAAGGCATGGCACCATGACAGAAGCACCTATGGCCAACGGGACCTGAGTTGGAGGCTTGTTAACAATTTGCTCCCCAAGAGACACAACAGATTGACACAGCACCTCTGATACAGATTTATCATGTCCCCCATAGTCCATTTTAGTAACATTTTGGGAGGACAACCATTTCATTAATTCCTCAAATTGTGTTGCCTGGAAAGTTAATTTAGAATCCAGGGATTCAAATAGTTTACACAAGCTAAAAATGGCAGTATTAATAGCTGTGAGGGCAGGTTGGATCATGATTAGATGATGTAGCAAGTTGTCAGTCGGGGGTGAGTTTGGTCGGGTGAGGCGTAGGAAGAACAAAGGACTTTAACATTGGGTTGGAATGGGCTGCTGATGGCTGAAAGGACACTGATTAGGAGCTAAGTGAAGCGTCTGGCTCCCTCATGGGAATACGGGACTTGCACTGACTGGCATAAATGGAAATGTATCAATGATCAGGATGTAAGTACGGGAAATCGAAGGGCGAGATAGGAATATCCAAGATAGGAGGAGCTAGGCAGTTTTTAGTAGAGGCTAACATGGTAACATCAGATAAAGGCTGGGGATTCACACGACCTAGCGGCGTACAAAAGGAGGCATGAACATTTCTAACAGTCAATGGGGAGAGCGTGTGGCCACTGGAGGAGTTGGGCGAAGACAAAGCAGACAGAATGGCCCCATTGGCTTGTACATTAAATGGGAATTTAGATTGAGTACTAGCCGAAGGGAATCTGGGCATAATTGAGGTGGCAGAGTAGAAAGTTTGAGGAAATATGCCAGGACTATTAGCAGTTTCTGTTGAAAGCACAGGCAACACTGGGATCAGTTGAGGAGCAGTGATTGGAATACTTGAGGTTAATTTGTACGCCGTGAATGCCATCACTAATAACAGAAAATTACACTGTAAATTGCAATATAGATAGGAATTAAAAACCACAGAATGTGGGTACCTGATCCCCAGTAGTATGAACAAATGTGAGGCTTATGCAGTGACGGCAAACACTGCCCCGTGCCCAGTGACTGTGTGGCTGCTCGGCTAAGCGGCCAAGCGGTACTCACACAGTACTCTCACGTGTGCGCGCACTCTGGGCGTGAGCATGCTTGTGTTATGGGAGTAAGCCTGGCAACGGGGGCGTGTTCACCGCCAATTCTGCAAGAAACAGATACAAACAGATCAGTCACAGAAAATAACAGGGCTCACTGGAGCTTGGTGGGGATTTGGGGGGGGGGTTGGAGGTGGGGGCTGGGGGTGAGGGGCTGGGGCTGAAGCAAGAGTCCTAGAATATGAGTCCAGGAGAAGGTGTTCCAATCACATTAGCAACCAGCACAAAAGTTCTGTGTCGTTCCGTAGCAGGAGACAGGTCTGTAACAGTAGCAATAGCAGGAGCCAGCAAGTGAACAGCGTGATGCGGCCAAGCGGTACTCACACAGTACTCCCATATTTATATTGCACTGGAGATTGTATTAGAAAGGTCACTGGTCCCACCTTAACCAAGCCAGTTCCATCAGCACTGACTTGCATAGACTGTGTTCACCAGGACTTCAGGATCATTTCTGTAACCACTACCCTTTTGGAGTTTGCCTTATAGGTTTTCAGAAAACCTTCTCTGTATTTTATGATAACTTGCAAAGAATGGTTTTCTACAGTGTCAGAGTGTACATTTCCCTACCAAGATCCTGGTTGGACTTGCCTATACTTAATATGGGATTATTACGTAAACTATAAAAAGGAATCACTGGAGGATCATAAACGTACATCTGGTCCGTCTATATCTTAACATGGAGAGTTATGCAAACATAAAATGAACCTCACGCCTCCCATTTACCAGTGTCTACTCTTTTCTTTGTCCTAAAATGGGGCTATACATAAAACAGTAATTGCTAACATTTTGCACAGTGTTTTATTGTAGGAATTTCACTGCAAGTGCAAGCGAGGATGCTCAATTGAACATAACTGGTCACCATTTTCTCCAAATGTAAATTGAACTGCATGAGTTAGAAATAAATTATACTTTGACTCAGCTATCCAAGTAAATGCTCCATGTGTTTACAGTTATTGAAGGTTTTGTGATTTTGCTAATATAAACATATTCTTACTTTGCTGTTTTAATTATGAAATAATGAAAATGAATATGCAGACATGATGCAGATTATTTCCGGTTTCACTACTTTGCCTTGTTAGTATTTCTTGAAGTATAAATCTCAAATATGTTAAAATGGGCACTTATAACATGAATAGCAGTATTAATATTGGACCTATTTGCTTGTTAACACAAAAGGCTGCAAATTATTATCAGCACATTGTACAGCTTTTAGGTCAGTGGATGTTACCTTTAAGAACATAAACTGTAATGCCAGACCACACGTGTGTTTATAAAACCAGCGGTAAAATTAATATCCTATCATTCAAAGGCGAGTTCTAACCAACATGTCTTTGTAACATGTTTATCACAAACTAACATAGCTTAGTGCATTTTTAAAAGCATGAAATGATATAATGTCAAACAGAGCACAACAGCGCATGAAGCACTTTGCTACATGCTTTTAGCTTAATATTAACATGTTTTAGGTTGGAGTGTAAGCAGTTCCAACCCTGCTTATGTGAAATACGTGGCACCACATGACCCTTGAAACACGCAAAGTAAAGGTATAGTATTGTTAAAAGCTCGGAACTGAGAGAAGCTAGACTACAGACAAAAAACAACAGGTACAGTGTAGAAAAACAATTTAGAAGACTTCTATTAGCTACACAGTGTAATATGCAAGAGACTATTTAGTTCAGAAACCATGCAGCACTTTCTACAGATGACCAAGTGGCTGCCGCACAGATGTCCTGTACCGGCACCCCCCCCCCCCTTTGCAGGGCAGATGAAGTGGCCACGACCCTTGTGGGATGAGCACGCAAGCTGACAGGGACATCTTTACCGGCTAGTCTATAACACTTGGTAATGCATACAATTATCCAATGGTATAAAGTCTGTTTTGTAACTTCAAGACCCAATTTGTTCCCGGTGTATCCCACAAACAACTGATCATCTTGTCTTAGTTTAGCCAAACGAGAAATATAAAAGCTTAAAGCTCTTTTGGGAGTAAGTCTGTGAAGCCTTTCTTTCTCCTTACCAGAATGAGATGGAGGTTATAAAGTTGGCAATACAATTTTCTGGGATAGATGAAATACCGAAACTACCTTCGGCAGAAAAGTAGTTTGGACTCTTTACACAAAATGTTCCTTATAAAAGGTTGTAAACGGTGGCTTACATGACAAGGCATGCAAATCGCTGACCCTGCGTGCAGATCTTATGGCTGTTAAAAAGATAGTTTTCATTGTCAGCAACCTTAATGGGCAAGAATGGTAGCGGCTCAAACCGAGCACAAATGAGGAATTTTAACCCATTTAAATCCTAAACGAGAATCACAAAGGGGACTGGAGGGAACACATTCGTGAGCCCTTTTAAGAATGTAATTACAATTGGCATTTTGAATAAGATGTTTGTTCAGATGTGCGCTTAAAAATAGAAAGCGCTGCCAAGTATCCCTTGACAGTGCCAACCTGGAGCCCCAGATTAGCCAGATGCAGTAGGAATGATAACACCACAGGTGTATCGCATAGAAAAGGATCCACATTCTTCTCTCTGCACCAGCTGTAGAACTTGTTCCAACTGCAGTGATAAAGAGATTTTGTTGCGGGCCTTCTGGTCAAAAGCAAAATCTCCATCACGTCTTCTGGGAGGTTCCAATCCTTATATTTCAACCTCTCAGAAACAATGCGTGAGGTTTGAGAGTCTTGACCTCCAGATGGAGAACCCAACCCTCCTTTTGCGAGAGAAGGTTCTCTCTTTGCGGAAGACGAATTGGAGGGCAGATGGACATGTCCAGAAGGTCCATGTACCACGTCCTCCTGGCCCAATCTGGAGCAATTAGGATCATGGATTTCCCAAACTTTCTCAACCTCCAGATCACTTGAGGAATGACGGGGACTGGAGGAAATGCATACAGGAGTGGAAAATCATACAGTCATCTATGAACGCGTCCCTTAGTTCTCCTCTTGGAGGACATTGACACTGAACACGAACAGATCTACTTGAGGGGTTCCCCAAAGGGTGAAGATCTCTTGAAGGACTTCCTGAGATTGTTCCCACTCATGGGAAACTGTGCTTTGCCTGCTCAGAGTGTCCACTGTTCTGTTCTCCTCTCTGGCTAGGTGAACTACCGACATGGGGGATTCCTTCTTGAAGTACCCGGAGCCAGAGCTGCATTGCCTCTCTGCACAGTAGTAGTGACCCTACACCTCCTCTCTTGTTGAGGTAGTACATGGCCACTGTGTTGTCTGTCATTATCAGGACATTCTTTTGCCATACAGCAGGCGGAAAGGTCTTCAGGACTAGACTGATAGCCCGCAGCTCCAAAAGGATGATGTGAAGTATGGAGTCGGATGGAGACCAAGGACTGATGACCATCAGATGGGTGGTGTGAGCTCCCCACCCTGTGAGGGAGGCATCCATAACTACCATTATCTCCAGCCATGGCTGTGAAAGAGGTTCCCCCCGAGGGCTCACTGGAGGGATCTCATTCTCAGGCGAGCCTCTGGCATCAGATAAATGCAGGATGCCGTGAGGCAGAGCAATCTTAGGAACTCGAAGGAGGCTGGCCATTCTAAAATCTGGTGAACATCTGCTGAATGTGCTGAGCTCTCAACTGGGTTGGCGAGGCTTTCCCTGAGGACGCATCCAAGACTGCTCTGATGAGTTGGAGATTTTGCGAAAGTATCATGTGGGACTTCTTGAAATTGAGGAAGAGGCCAATCTGTGGAGAGAGTGGCCGGTGATGCTGAGATGTTCCAGGACTTGTTTGGGAGAACGGGACCTGACCAGCCAATCATCCAGGTAGGGTTAGACGTGAATCCCCCTCTATTGAGGTTTGCTGCAACCACGACCACCATCAACTTGGTGAAAACCCTTGGTGCAGAGGTCAGCCCGAATGGCAGAACTTGCAGCTGATAATGAGAACCGCCAAAGACGAACCTCAGGTACTTCCTGTGCTTGTGATGAATAGGCACATGAAAGAAAGCATCCTGAAGGTCCAATGAAATCATCCAATCCTGGAGTTGGAGAGCCTGAAGGATTTTACTGGCATTTCTGTATTTTGAACTTTAACAATCCTCTTCCCAACTTGCCCCCCCCCCAACCTTGCCCCCCCTACCCTTCCCAGGATCACTGCAATACACATTGTTCAGTATTTCACAAACAGAGTACATCAGATCAAAGACTATAAAACATCCAAGAGTCTGATTCTCTGGGGGCACCATTGTTTGTGATAGTCTTTATGCAGGAAGTTCAGAACTGTATCCCAATTGTCTGTGAATTTTCGTAGTCCCCCTGAATTGTATAGGTCACCCATTCTAACGAGAATTTTTGCTATCCATTCTTGTTCGTTGGGGGTCGTAACTTGCTTCCATCTTTGCGTTATTAAGGAGAGAGCCACCACACTTAGGACCATATATGATTTCCTCTGGGGTTTAGTCAAGAGTGTGTCCAGGACGTTGCTCATCCCCAGCAGGGCTTCTCCACCCTCTCTCCGAATTTGGGGGCCGAAGATAGCTTTCATTGACTTGTTAACTGGTTACCGTAATGGTTTCAATATTGTGCTGGTCTACCAGACATGAAGCCAAGTGCCTACCTCGTCGCAACCCCGCCAGCACATCTGGGGTGTCGAGGGGTATATTTTATGCAGTTTCTCCAGTGTTAAGTGCCACTGCAGTAGCATTCTGATCCACATTTCCCTGATCTGCATCCCCCTAATTAGTTTAGGTATTCTCGGCCACACTTCCCACCATTGTTCCTCAGATATTGGAACGGTTAGCACGTCCGCCCATTGTTTCATATAGGTCCATTGTGTATGGGCCGCTGTTGTGGTAAACAATTTATACAGTTTGCTTATCATTTGGCGATCCCCCAAGCTCGATAATAACGATTTTTCCAGTGGGGTGAATTCCCTAGTTATAGATTACTTCATGTCCATCCAGAGATAATAGCCAGGGCCTGAGCTGAGCATATCAAAACCTATCTTCTTCCCTTAGCCTCATGGTTTGCTTACATTGGTGAAATGGCTTGACCTCCTGCCATTCCATCATGTCCCTTGCGCAGAGACAGACTGCCTCTTCCCATCTCGCAAACGCTCCCCTCTCCAACCCTGGGGTTAATTGTGGATTTCGCAGTAGGGGAGTGAACGGTGACGGATAGGATGTAATACCAGCTTTTTTTTTTTTAAATAAGATTTTATTGAAGATTGTTCAACATATGGCAAAAATTACAATACATCACATTTGCCAGCCAGCATAAATGACAAAACAAACTGAGGTGAAATAGGTGACAAATTTGTGCTAGCTCAAGAACTTTCCTTTTACCCCTCCATGGTCCGGGCACCAACCCTGGCACAATGTGCCCCTGTGATGACCATAAACAGTTCCAATAAAATGTTGTGTTTTCTTCTCTTCTCCTCTACCCCCCTCAACCAATTGTACACTTCACATGGACCGAGGGTCTTCAGTGCATTGTAAGAAAAAAAACTTTATGGCACATCGTAAGCAGAGTTACATGATCATACCTTTTAAATATCACCATCTAGATTATTGCCAGCCTACCCCTTTGACTGGGCCCCAACCAATACTGAACCGATGTTTTCTCAGTGGGGTTAGTGACCTGCTGAAACATTCTGCTCCCAGGACCCTAGGAACGGGAGCCACATTGTGTCTATGTGCACGTATTCCATTAAAATTGCTATGAGGCTCTCCATGTCATAAATCTCTTTCGCCTTGCGCAGCCATTCTTTGTTCGATGGGAGCACCACATTTTTCCAGCGTATGGTCAGGCAGACCCGCAGTGCTAAAAGGAGGTTTCTGGGCAGGTGGGGCAATGTCAGATATTGGTCCTCAACTATCTACACCCCAAACAGGACCAGGAGTGGGCTCTCCACTCTACCTATCCCTTCTATGTCATGTATCCACACCAAGATTTCCTTCCACAACGTTTGAGCTTTGGGGCAGTCCCACCAATTGTGCCAATAAGAGCTAATTTGTGGGCATCCCTGCCAGCAATAAGGGCTTATTCCCGGGTACGTTTTTTCTAGTCTTAAGGGTGTGAGGTGACATTGCGTGAGGAGTCTGCTGTTGTGCATTTTATATTGGACTGAAATCGTAGAATTCCAGACTGCTCTGTACACTGTGGTCCAACCCTCTGAGTTGTTCTCCCATCCCAGATCCTTTTCCCATCACACTTGGCTATTTGGCACTGTCAGGTGTCCTCTATCCAACAGAGCTCCATTCAGCTTTGCGATTAGTCCCCTAGAGCCCATGTGTGTATTGAGCATGCTTTCAGAGGAGGTAAGGGGCCTCTGGGGTAGTTTGTTCCATCGCTGATATGATATGGCATTTATAATGCGCCTATACACAAGTGTTTCAAGGCGAGACGAGGCAAGGGAGGGGAAACAGAGGGGAGACAGGGTCAACGATTCTACTAAGCCAGGTGACATTAAGATCGCGCAAGTGCAGGGGAGAGGCGGAGAGGAAAAGTGCAGGGGAAAGGGGAGGGGGCAGTGCAGTACATAGGATAACATTGAAATAAATAAAGACAATAAATAAATAAATAAATAAATAAAGACAATAACTAAGGGCAATAAATAAAAGTGCGGCTAGCTAGGGGCAGTGCAAGGGTAAGTGCAGACATCAAGTGTAAAGTGCTGGTAGGGGCTGTAGGGATACAGAAACAGTCCCTGAGTGCAAGGGTTGCCAGGGGGGCAGTGCATGTGTGCAACTGGCGGGGCGCAGACCTGGGCCCGAGATCAGAGGTTAGCCAGGTAACCAGTGCAGATTCAGATTCAGCCAGGAGATCAGCAGGAGAAGGGGGGAGATAAAGCACAAGCAGAGAGAATGATCTTGAGGTGCTTCAAGAACCGGAGATGGTTCTCCTAAATTTTCAGAGAGGCAGGGAGGCTGTTCCAGAGGGAGGCCCCAGCAGAAGAAAGAGATCTACCACCAACTCGCTGCTTGGATAAGTGACTAACTCTGAGGGAGTTGGAGGCGGATGTGTGGAGAGCTCGAGAAGGAAGATATTTAGCAAGAGAGAGTTGGAGGTATTGGGGTACCAGGCCCCAGAATGATCAGTAAGCACACTCTTTAATTGTAGGTATGACAGTGCTGGGATTGTTGGGCCTTCTTGTGCGCTCTCCAGCTCTTCCTTGGTCAGAAAGACCCCATCTTTCCAGAGTTGCTCAGCTCTCACCAGCCCTTGGTCGCATTGTGGCTGAAAGCGGATTGGGTCTGTTATTAGATCCCTAATTGGGGGTGCCCAGATGCAATTTAGGGGGGATGGCCAAGAGGTGACACCAAGCATATCCCAACCTTTTCCCCAAAGAAACCATAACAATTCTAAAGTCGGATGCTCTCGTATTCTTTTCGGTAACCATTTCTGGGGAGCCCATAATCATTCTCCCAGGGTGACCGGTGCAAAATATCAATTCTCAAGATGAACCCACTGTTTGTCTTCCGTCTCTCTGAGGTGGTCTAACAGCACTCAGAACTGTGCTGCCCTATAATACTTTTAAAAATCAGGATATTCCATGCCCCCCCTGGCTTTCGGTAGGATTAATGTATTGTATGCCATGCAAGGCCTCTTCGCTTCCCTTAAAAAAGCTAGGAGGGCTTGTTTAATTTCAACATGGAAGGAGCCCGGGAGTATGATAGGGAGCGACTGAAAGAGGAAGAGGAGCCGTGGAAGGACGTTGATCTTGATCGTCAACTACCTGGCCGCCCAGGAGAGTTTAATCT
The DNA here is from genome assembly GCF_040938575.1 of Ambystoma mexicanum. Classification (NCBI taxonomy): domain Eukaryota; kingdom Metazoa; phylum Chordata; class Amphibia; order Caudata; family Ambystomatidae; genus Ambystoma; species Ambystoma mexicanum. The sequence goes on from NC_090936.1 coordinate 117,701,006, forward strand.
TGGCCATTTCTGGATGTCCTTTTTGATCGCCACCCAGAGAGGCACGTAATTGGCCTGGTAAAGATTCCCTAACTGTTTTGTGATGTTCACCCTGATATATCAAATAGCCTCATCACTGAGCTTCAAACCCCAGGTTTTGTAAGGGAGGTCTGCTATCTTTCAACGGTAAAATAACCGTTTTGTCTAAACTGATACAGAAACCTGAGTGGGATCCATATTCTGTGATTGCGGTTAACAAGGCTGGAATAGATTGGGATGAATGAGTGACATATGCTCGGACATCATCCGCAAACAGTGCTAGTTTGTATTCCTTCCCGAATCTCATTATCCCCGCAGTGGCAACATTTCCCCGGATGCTCTGGGCCAACGGTTCCATAACCAAGGTGTATCAGAGGAGAAAGGGCGCTCCCCTGCCTTGTTCCCCTACTGAAGGAAAAAGGAGGGAAGCCACGCCATTGACTACGACTTTTGCGTGAGTGTTGCATTATAGGGCCTGAGCACGCCTGATCCAGCGTGCTCCCAGGTTTGCTCTTCTCAATACCACCAGCATAAATGGCCATTCCATTTTTATCAAATGCTTTTTTTGCATCCACAGAGACTAGGATGGGGTCCGCATCCTGGGGGTCAATGGAAGCTATTAGGTCGAGCATTTTATGGACGTTATCAGCTCCTTGTCACCCTTTAACATACCTGACTTGGTCGTTGTCTATAAGCCTAGGTAAGGACCCACTCAATCTGTTAGCGAGGATATTGGTGTATATTTTAGCATCAATGTTTAACAGAGATATCGGCCTGTAGGATCCACACTCTGATCTCTCTCTTCCATCTTTGGGAAGAAAGATTATGCGGGCCTCCGTAAAGGAAGCTGGAGCTTGGCCTGTTTCCATGATGTCATTGAAAAGGAGAATCAAGAAAGGCGCCATCCCCAGCTAAAGGTTTTTATAAAATGCTGGGGTAAAGTCGTCTTGTCAGGGTGCCAAACCAGTCTTGAGGCTCGAAATGGCGGCAATGACATCTTCTATTTGCACCGGGGCATTCAAATGGTCATTGTCTGAGCCAGGCAGAGACTTGAGGGTTAATTTGTCTAAGAACATCTCGATGTCTTTGTTGGTGACAGCACTGTCAGACGAGTACATGTGTTCATAGAACTGAGCGAATCGGGATGTAATATCAGTGGGCTTAATTAACATCTCCCTTGTTGGCCCTTCATTTTATATACTGCCCTTTCCGCTCTTTGCCCACTAAGTCTTGCTGCTAGTAGCGTGTGGGCCTTATCTCCCTTCTCATAGAATTTCTGCTTAATGTACTTGAGGTGTGCTAGGGCTTTCCCACTCCATAACTCTTTGAGCTCCAGCCTTAATTGATTTATGGTTGCCAAAGATTCTGCTGATCTCCTACCCCTCTTGCTAAACCTGCTTCTCCGTTCTTTATTTACCTTTGAAGAAATGTTTCCCCTCAGCAGCCTGGTTCTCTTTATGAACGTACCTTGCACTATTAGTAGGCCCCTTACCGTCACTTTCGCCGCCTCCCAGATTATGGTACGGGACAAATCACCTATGTCATTCCGGGTTAAGAAATCCCTGATCTCAGAAAGGAGTGAGCTCTTAAATACCTGATCTATGAATAACGTGTCATTGCAGATCCATCTTTTGTCTATGTCTGAACCCGGTCCCAGAGCTAGGTGTATGGTGCTCATGTCATGATCTGACCAGCCCACTAGCCCAATGGACGCCGTCACAAGGTTGTGTATTTGCACTGCTTCCAGGAAAATGTAGTCAATAGGGTAAACGTTTGGTGTGGGGGAGAGTAGAAGGAGTATGCTCTGGAGTGCAGATGGCACACTCTCCATATGTCGACCAAAAGGTCTTCTTGCAGCAAGGATTGGAAGAGACCCCTACCGGGAGGCGGGGCGGCTCCCACCCTATATGATACCCAATCCGTATCTGGCTTCAATCCCATATTAAAATCCCCATCAAAAAACAAGAACTGTGTCCAGCATTTGTCTAGAAAGTCAAAGAGCTCCTTACTAAAGGCTGTTTGTTGGTTGTTGGGTGCGTAAGATGAACATAATGTGACTACTCTTGACTGAATCGTCCTATTGATTGCCAGGTACCTCCCATCCGTACTTCCCATCCACATGCCTATGTACCTGGGAGATCTGCAATCACAGGGATGCGCAATACAGCAAGCCAACTCCACCCTTCTTAACTAGTCTGGAAGTCCAGATGGCGCCCCACAACTGTCTCCCTTTTGGGGTGTACTCCTCCTCCCACTTGTACTTGGTTTCCTGCACAAAAAGGATGGCCAAGCCCGACTGGGCGAAGGCCCTCAACAGCATGGATCTTTTCTGGGGTGAATTAAGACCTTTTACATTTAAAGACCCAAACTGAACTGGATTGTTAGACATTGGCTGCTCCTCTGGCAATGCTCAAAACTAGCTGCGTTCGTGCCTTGAACTCACATGGTGCAAAGTGTTGCATCTCAATTGGTTGACATTGCGTAGCTTTCCCCATGATCTTAACCCTTGTCAATGCCCTATTTGCCATATTATGGAAGTGCGAGTTGTGCTGAAGACCCGTGATACTTGACCTCTGAACCTTCGTCCTCCCACTAATCCCCTCCACTGCCCCTTCCCCCTGAACTCGCAAAAACCAAGGGAACAAAAAAACTCCCTTATAGTTGGAGAGGCCCTAGTACGAACCATAGGGTCACACTAAGGGGGACTCCCGCAAACCCATAACTAAATCGTACATAATGTGCGCATTTTGGCTGGCTTTTGCTGCTTCGTCCTTTGTGCTTAACCCCTCGCTTTCTTAGAAGAGGTTGACAGGAAGAAAGAAACACAGAAAAAAGGTTTTGCTTCTACTCTTGAGCAATGGCTCTACTTCGGTCCTTTATGGTGTGTTGAACCTTTTAAACTTTCTTGTGCTCTTAGTTTGCCCCCTCTTGGACCAAGGGCCTGTTGGCCTTCTAGGTGGTTCTGGGGACGACGAAAGTTCCTCCATTTCAGCTGCACCTTCTCCTCTCCCTCTTAGGTTCTGCAGGACACCATTCGCTTCCTCTGCCAACACTACCCTATATTCTTCGTTGCCATGTTCGAAGGATAGTGCAAATGGGAATCCCCATCTGTAGCAAATTCTTTGCTCCCATAGCCACGTAGTGAGAGGGTGACAGTCTCTTCTTTTGGCGAGGGTGGAGGCTGAAAGGTCCTGATAGATTTTTAATTGTGAACCCTCAAAGTCCATGTGGTTTTGCTCTCTCGCTTTCTGCACGGTTTCGACTTTATGCCGATGGTGATGGCATTTTGCGAGGACTGATTTTGGCCCATTTGGAGGGCCTCCTACCCGATGTATTCTTTCAAATTCCAGGTCCAGAGTGAGGGGGGAGGTGAAGAGTGATTTGACGAGGGCTTTTACTTGCCTTTCTGGGCTTGCTGGGGTTTCGTTCGGGGTTTCCTCGAGGCCTTGGATGCATATATTGGACTTTCTCTGTTCTTGAGATCATTGACCTTCGCTGCGAGATCTGCGTTTTTCTGCTCCAGTTCCTGGAAACAGCCTTCTGTTCTCATTTCCACCAGGGTGCTTGATTGTTGGTAGTTTTCCAAGGCTTCCACTTTGTCCTCTATTTTGTCAACTCTGTCTTGCAGTGCCGTCACCATGGAAGCAATGCTGCTGATGTCTGCTTTTGTGGCACCTTCCTGATCCGCTCCTGGGATGCTCGGGTGCTCTATCGGGGGTGGCGACGCCATGATTGCTCCTATGCAGCAATACTCGTGGAGTTCATGTGCAGTTGCGGGATACAGACCACCTGACATTTATCACTAATGGAAGGCCGCGCTGCTAGTGGGTTCGTTGTTCTTTAGCTTTGATTGTTTTATCGTTTTTGCTGGGTGCCTGGACCGATATTTCACTTCGGCTCTCGACCTGCGTGCTTGCAGTTTTTTCCAGATGAGCCCCGTGGGTTGAGTCCCCGGCATGAGTTTCTGCTTCCGACCAAGGTATGTTGCTGGAGAAAGAACCCTTGTTCGCACAAGCAAGCTACTGGAGTAAACGGCTTTGCCCTTTGTGCCCTTCTTTCGCCTGCGTGCTTTCCTAACTCTCGCCTGAGGTGCTTTCGAGAGGGTATAGCGCTTCTTTATGGAGGCGTAGTCCTTTGTATACTAGGGAGTTAGTGCTCCTGTGATGGCAACTTCTGATGTCCCTCTATGGCTCCATGGGTTGTGCTTGTGATTAAGGCCCTCTGTCGCCCAGGGTAGTGGCAATTGTCCTACCCTTTTCACCCTTCTTTCGACTGCTTGCTTTCCTTACACTTGCCTGAGGTACTTTTGGGAGGGTATAGCATTTCTTTATGGGAGCGTGGTCCTCTGTGCACTAAGGTGTTAGCGATTCCTGTGGTGCCCGCTTCTGATGTCCCTCTTTGGCTCATTGGGGTGTGCCTCTGATTGAAGTTCTCTGTCGCCCATAGTAGTGGCCATTGTCCTGCCCCCGTTTTGTTAATCTGCCTCTTGCGACGCAACGCCTGGCCACACCAGGATTTGTTTAGGTGTGTCTGGCTACGTAGGGCCGGGGTGGCCTGTGCACGTGTCCACCGTTAGGGCAGTCCCAGGACCTCGCAGCCGGCCGATGGGCAAGGGGGTGTTGCGGCCAGGCCTTAGGGTGCCACGATTCACTTGAATCTTTCCGCTGCCCCCCACCAATCTATGCTGCAGTATCTGCGAGTCTTCCCTCCTGCCCAGGCTGAGCCCGTGACACTAACCTTTTCTCGGAATGTAGCCGAAGACCCTGGTCTGACCAGTGTCTGCTGCTCCGGCTTTCCGGGTGAGATGTTGCTTGCCTGGTGTGCACGTGGTGCCCCCGCTGGGGCTCAGATGCCTCGCTTCTGCTCCCTCCATGCAAATTCAGCTTCACTTATAGGGAGTAGCTTTCCTCTTTTTCTCTTTTGAATTTGCCTCGCTCCCCCTCTTTCAATCGGGTGGCTTTCACAGCTGTGCACCGCTGGGCTTATTGCGCCCTCCCTGGGTGCAGGAGCGCCACCAGGCTGGTCTCGCTCCCTCTTCCCTGGCTGCGCCGCAGTGATGCGATCGGCCATGTCACCTCCAGGTCCTCCCGCATCCTTTGAAGAAGACCATACATCATTAGTAGCGGGGAACACTAAACCTATGGCGCAAAACATTATTCTAGGTGACTTTAACCTTGGCTACAATGGTCCCAACGACCAACCAGCTACCTCCCTAGCCAATGAATTATTAAACCAAGGATTCATACAAATCAGCACCCTACCTACTCATGAAAAAGGTAGAACTCTTGATTGGGTAGCAGACCTCAATTGCAATATTAACCTAAAGGACTCCTCATCTCTCGTATGGACTGACCACCATCTCTTGTCTCTCGAAACAATGTCAATAACTCAGAGACCAAAAAATCTGCCACTGTGCCACCTTGTCCAACTAGAAACAAATGAAACATCACACCCGTGGCCATAATACCTTTGGTAGTTCCAATACTTAATGCTATACCTGCCACACATGACCTGAATTTATTGGTCGACACCTACAATTATTCCATGACTAAAGCCAAAGACACCATTGCCCCGCTTAAACTGCGTAAAGGCAAACCCGTAGCACATTTGAACTCATGGTTCACTCCTGAACTCAAAACATTAAGCTCAGATAAAAGAAAACTTTAGGCACTTTGGAAATCGACCCCTTCTATAGAAAATAAAATCAACCTAACTAACATCACAGCCACCTATAAAAGCGAAATAATCTGCACCAAAAAAGAAACGTTCAACCTCACATTAAACCAGGCAAATTCCAGCACCAAAGAATTATTCAATATCCGAAAGGAATTAGAAAACCCTAATCCACTTGCGCGATTGGAATGACACCTGGCCTAGCAGGATCGTTGTCTGTTCTCCCCTTGTCCCCCCCCCCCGCCTCGTCGCGGCTTGAAACACTTGTTTATAGGCGCGTTACAAATGCCATATCATATCATATCATATCATATCACCTCCAGATACCTGCACCAAGGACAAACCTTGGTGCGCTAGCATTCAAAATGCTCTCGCCAATAAAATCACAGGGCTCCAGACTAAAATAGCTGACAAACGAACTCAACTCACATCCTGCAACCCCTCCAGCCCCACCCTGCCATCGACCTCCAGCCCCAACATGCCACTGACCGCACACTCCAACTCAGGCTTCAAATTCAACCATGTTACTATACCTGAAGTACAAACAATTATAGCATCACTGAAACCATTTAACTGCAAAGGTGACAGTTGCCCTGCTCAAATCATAAAAGATACAGCTAGAGATTTATCCCCATTTATTACCAAACTAATAAACTTGTCATTCACCAGAAACTCAGTCCCAAGTAATCTGAGACAATCTTGGGATCTCCCATTACTCAAGAAACAAACACTAGATCTGTCTATCCCCACTAACTATAGACCAATTACTACAGTCCCTTTTTTATTGAACATCTTGGATAGAGTTGCATACCTGCAGATCCAAGACTACTTGGAGAAAAACCAACTACTAGGAAACCGTCATTCTGGCTTTAGGCCCCAACATGGACCGGAAACTGCCCTTGTTGATCTCAAATGCCAAATTGACGAAATAAAAGACAAAGGTAGAACTGCCATCCTACTTCTCTTAGACTTATCAGCAGCCTTTGATCTGGTTGACCATAATATCTTATGCGACCACCTCTCATCGGCAGCACATTTTTCCAACTCTGCTGTCACTTGGATTCAATCATTCCCCACAAATTGAACGATGCATGTCTTCCCACCCACAGATGCAGCCGATCCGATCCCCATCACCTGCGGTGTCCCACAAGGCTCGTGTGTACCGCCCAATTTGTACAATAAATTTACAAAGCCCCTATTTAATAAACGGGACTGTCTGGGGGTCACCTACACAAATTATGCAGATGACACCCAGATACTCCCAACATTATCAGGTTCTTATGACCAAGATGTCTGTCGGATTAACGAAGTTTACACCATCATTCAGGCATGGATGGCCACACATGGCCTTTCCTGAATGATGATAAGACTGAGCTACTCCTTGTGGGCTGACCCAATAACTTGGCGAAATTGAGTCCCAAATACAGCAGCATCATTATCGATGGTATAAATATTCACATAGCCAACAATGTAAAAACTCTTGGATTCTATCTTGATGCCAACACCAATCCGACCAAACAAATCAACATGACTGCTTCTGCCACCGCCTACACAGGTAAACTGATCAGGGCCTGCACACCCCTAGTATCTTCCAATAGCTGCCTCATACTGGCCAGAGCACTTATTCAGTCCAAATTGGACTACTGCAATGGCCTATACCTAGGAGCCAACAAATCCATAATCCACAAACTACAGGTAATGCAAAATAATGTGCTCAGAGCGGCATTAAATATATCGAGAAGACAGGACATATCTGCAACTAAGAAGAAAAAAAGAAAAAAAGAAAAAAGTCGTTGCACTCTCTCTTTCATGCGCCACTTAAACAAAGAAAACTCCACTTAATTGGAATATAGAAATACATTTCTGTATTGGTGCGGGTAAGTGCACTTACCCGCACCAATACAGAAATGTATTTCTATAATCCAATTGAGTGGAGTTTTCTTTGTTTAAGTGGCGCATGAAAGAGAGAGTGCAATGACTTTTTTCTTCTTTGATTTATAAAGCAGAGTGGAGGAACCACATTTTCTCCGATGTTGCGCAACTCATGCAACACAAATATCTCTGCAATAGATCTAAGGGCGCTGAGGTCCATTTTGATAAGTGTCCCTTGGAGAAAGGTTCCTCAACAGGATTTACTTTTCATATCTGCAACTAAAAGCTCTGGAAATGGCTCTCCATTCAAGAAATAATTGACCCAAAAACCCTCTGCCTCACTTACAAAGCTCTGAACCACCAAGCCCCACCATATCTCACGGATAAATTTACCTTGAAACAGTCAACTAGAACCACAAGATCCACTAACACTTCCTGCCTAGTGGTGCCTAGGTTATATCTAAAAAGAGCTGGCGGAAACAGTTTCCCAGTTCTAGCCGCCCAACTATGGAATACACTTCCACAGGACATCAAAATTAGCCCAACATTCAAAAAATGCAGAAGTCACGTCATCATATGGTTACTGGATAAAAAGTAACTATACCCACCCAACACTGGAACACGGACACCCTATACCTTACACCTCATAGTACCACCACCCCCTTGTGATGCTTAATCTATTTCCTGCACTATGTATGTGTAAAATGTATATTACTTGTATTTATTACACTGTAATCTGTATATATAACTGTATCTTGTAACCGTTATCTTCACCTTAAGCGCCCAGATACCTCTGGGTCAGGCGCGCTTTATAAATAAAATAAACAAACAAACAAACCATGCAGCTCTTTTCACCGATCCCCGGGCTAAGGATAGGAAGTTCGGCTCCGGAATTTCAGGCTCTCGTTGAACGCTCTCTGTGGTCTGTTGCTCTGTTGATGTGGCGCTGGAAGGTGCTCTCACAGGCACTCACGCCGGCTGCGGTAGGGCCTCGTCAACAAGTTCCAGTCCGCACCTTGTTCGGAGGGAATGGTCCCACAATTAGCTCCAAGGATGGATATGCTGGAAGCTGGGCTCTTCCTACACTTGGCAGCCTGCTTGCTTTTTCCGAGGGATTAGCGTAACTCTTTTGCGCTGCCATAACAATGTGGGTTTGAGGGACGACAAGGGCTCAGGCAGCCATTTCGTCTGCACCCCCTGGTGGTCTCCCAATACCAGCTTTTTTAACCACAATGTCCTATATGTCCCCTACCAGGGCTGTTATCTGGCTTCTGTAGATTTTGGGGGGTCTGTCCGCCATGGGATACCACAGAACTTCATCTTGGGGTCTACCCACCACCGCCCTGTCTAGCCTTTGCCAAATATTGTCAGGGTTCCCGTTGAGTCACTCTCAAATTACTCTTAGTTGGGCTGCTCGGTAGTACATCAGAAAGTTTGGGACACCCATTCCCTCTGACCCGTAGGAGCCGTCATGACCTTCTATGCCATCAGTATTATGCACAAAAAAAGGCAAATACCATCAGAATTGTTCCTTAATATGTGTCTACTGTATTGTAAAAGTGGAGACTGCTCTTGTTTACTTGCACCAATCATGGCTTCTATAGTAGTCCTATGCAATACCAGATTCGAATCAGTACAAAATAAAAAAGGAAAAAAACTCAGTGACATCTCCTCACCGCCAACCGAACAGTCAAACATCACTCGTTAGGGAATTCCTTAGGTGCGTGCCATTGGTTTTATGGTGTTTTTTGCGGACAGGGGGTTGTGGCTTCAATTAAGTTGTAATTAACTGTAAAAACATTCCCAATATAATGTAGATCTATAAAATATAAAAGTAGATACTATGAGTCCAAATGTGTCCATTCAGAATCTCCAATAATGGCTAATAGTTGCTGCAGCAGTTCTGCCTGCTACAAGTCTCAGGTCAGCACCAAGTCTTCCCCACAGCACCGGAGCCAAACAGCACTCCTCAGGGCACTCCTTAGGTGCGCGTGCGCAGGTGCACATGGGCTGTTGGTTTTATGGCATTTTCGGCGGGCAGGGGGGTGTGGCCTCAATTAAGTTGTAATTCACTGTAAAAACTTTCCAAATATAACGTAGCTATGCTACAAGTCTCAGGTCAGCACCAAGTCTTCCTCACAGAACCGCAGCCAAACAGCACTCGTTGTGGCACTCAATTTAGGTGTGATTATATACTTTAGGTGTACCTTTGACAAGAGAACCATAAAGAAGCATGATATCTTGTACTCCTGTAATTGCAGCAATTATAGAATTGGCTGCATCAGGACTCGTAGGAAGCACTTACTATGTAGCAGGGTCATGGAAGCTTGCTTTTCTAGCAGGAATGTGTTCACCACTGTTGTGGTGAACCATGGTCCTAAGTATTTCAACCTCATATACTTTGAATGACGTTATACTTTTGTAGTGTTACAAACATGTGAGGTAGCTACCAGGACCTGGACAAGTGAGAGAGTGAATTAGCCAGTCATTTAGGTGGGGATATACAGGATCCTCTCTAAATGTTGAACAGTCATCAGAGGAGCCATTACCTTTGTAAACGCATGAAGCGCTGACTTGAGCCCAAAGGGAAGAGCCCCAAATTGATACTACCCCTATGATGTGGAGTAGCAGAGGATGGTGGCCAAATGGGGCTGTGAAAAAGTATGCCTTGTCCACATCAAGGAAAGGCCTCTTAGGAAACCATCAGCATTATCTCCTGTATGGATATCATTTCGATTAGTATGTCCCTGACATACACCTTCAGTCATTTGAGGTTCATTATTGTCTTGAAGCTCCCTTATAATTTGATCACTAAAACAAATATTGAGAACACACACTAACTACCCTGTGCCCCTCTGCTGGTGGGGCCTCTATTTACATCTCTTTATAGAGGACATCTTCAACCCATTCTTAAACAGAATGTCAGCTCATGAGTTCTCTAGGCCATGAAGCAACCTTTAATCCTGACTGTGCCTAGACTTCCAGTAACTGTACACGGCAGCCTATTCGGATAATGTGCAGTGCCCATTTCCTCCCTGATTAGGTATGTCCCTTAGATTTCTCTATCCATTTCTCGCTCTTCTTCTACTGTACGGATTCCATGAGATTCATTAGAAATCACAACAGTGGCGGTCTGACGAGAGGAGGATTCGCTAATTGGTGTTAGAGGTATTTTCCATCAATTGCGAAACAGACGGAGTCCCTCCTTAGAATCTCCTGTCAATCACTATATCACCAGTAGATTTGTACATTGTTTGTATTTGTGCGGGAGAAGGGGTTGCAACAGTAGCAATAATCACAGGTTTTCTAATGTTGAAATCGCTATCAGGTAAGGTGATCTCTGTCTCCTAATCTCTTCTGTGTTGTTCTGCAGTTGTATGGGGAGAGCATGATCAGAGACCTGTAAAAATCCTGCCTCATACTTTCTCTTTCTCCAGGTAATCTATTTCTAGTAATGTTTTGTGTAGTGATCACTCAATAAGGCACATATAAAAATGGAAACACTCACCTTCTCGTTACTATCCACACAGTAAAGCAGTCCAGAACCTATTCTCCTTGATTTGTGTCCTTTTCTCTGACTCAAACTGGAGTGCTTTGGAAATATGAAATCCGGAAATTACATTACAGAAATTAGATAGTGGATACAGACAAAGGAGTTCTTCCTCCATAGCAGAAACACCTTTATGGGTCACGTTCCCCGGGCCTCAACCTTGGGAGGAGCCTCTATATGGATGCCTCAATCAAAGAAATGAGTGCCCACTATTTACAAAACAAAAATAACACCTCATGATATTGTATAGTGTGCTGCTCATAGTCTAAATCTGCTACCTGGTTGTTCTTGACAAGTACATTCTGAATAATGAATCCCGCAATGCATTCCGTGTTTATGGAAGTACATAAGTACATACAGTTTGTGTGTTCATTATGCAGCAAGTCATGAAGCATTTTCACCTTTCTTTGGGAAATATATTGTTAATCACCAAAAGCAAAAGGGAAATGCATAAGATAGATCAGTGCGTTCAGCACTTGTTGAAGAGATATGTGTTCATATTCCTGATCACAAAATTCGAGATTCTTGCTAGCCGACTGTCTTTCCTCTCTCTACGGTTGTTAAACTTAAGTGCATGTATACTTTGGAAATAGCAGCACCTACTGTGAAAGAAAAACAGTGGGCCTGCGCCAGATTGCACTGGTTATAAAAACTAACAAAACATCATTATGGTGTCGGTCTAGAGCTTGGTTCTTCTAATTAAGGGTCATAAAAACTGGTAGTACCCCAATGAAGAATAGAAATTGTTCGTTGATAGAGGTGATAAGGTCACTACATTTGAGACTGTGAAACCAAAATGTTGTGGCTTACATCTTGGTCTTGCTATTGGATGATACAGTGGTCATGGGCAAACCATTTCACCTTACTGTCTAGAACTGTGATGTCTTCTGTGAACAGGTTTGTGTGCACTCATCATGGTGACATTATTTAGCCCATAAACTGCTCTTTAGTTTGTTATAGGCTATTTGAGTGAAGAAGTTGTAGAGAAAAGAGTCATCCAATTATCACAGAACTCTCCTTGCCTTATTTTCAAATCTGCTTCTCTGACACAAAAAACAGTTTGTTTTTTGTATTAAAATGTTCTCCTGCACATCATGAATAAAAATCAACAAATCTGTGTGTTGGATGTATTTAAAGATTTAAAATACAGAAGTAAAACCTGAGAATTTGTAGGCTCACAAAAGTTATTATTTTAGTTCTTGTGTACATCCCATGATGAGGGAAAAATGAAGCTAGAATCCTCCTTCTTCTGCCCATTTTTCTGTTAATCCTTTAAAAAATATATTATTATGATGGGTTATTTTGTGTACTTTACAAGTAAGCTCTACAAAACGTTTTTTTTTTTTAGTTTATGAAAGTCGAACATTTACAAATAATTGCACTGTGCTGTACTACAAGAACTGAGAAACAATGTAGGTAGTTGAGAAATTGCAGACACAGCATGTCTCAAAAATTCACCTCCTAACCAAAGTGTATCATCTTGCGCAACTCCTTTAATTTCAATGTCCACAACCTGTCAAAACTGACTGTCCCTAAATACTTAATAATTGCCAGCTACTAAGAGGAATTTACGTCTTATGGTACACTTGTATAAAAGCTGTACTCGTGGTTTAGCAGGCTATGATGTTGCTTTATATATGATAATACCAATAGTGATGACTTCTAGACTAGGAGGTGTGGGAAAAATCTACATTTTGAAAGCTGAAACACCAATAGACTGTTCATTTCGGTAGGAAGGCTTGCTCATTTAGTATGACCTAAAGTGAGCCGCCGGCCATACTAAGAGAAATGCAAATTACCATGCGGAATCCCCCATTTGAAAATGCTGAATGCAAGAAATTCTTTATGCTTGCCTTCAAATTACATTATTCGTCGGATTTCTGTCTCAAATATTTATTTTAAGTGCCATCAACATTCATACCTGAAGTCCCATTCACATATATTTAAGATGTCCTAAAGCAAAAAGCGTGTGCTGCAAACTCTCATCTCAGAACAGGTTATCATGCCATGTTCTTTCTGGAGAGGAGCGCCTGCTACCTTTTTTTTAACTAAAGCATTTTGCGTTTCGGAACATTTTGATTTATATGAATCCAGACCACCGTGCTTTCCTAGTACAGGTGTCAAGCTATTTTAAGAGGAAAGGAAAAGGCATAAACAAAGAATATCTTCTTTACAGGAGCAGAGCTTAGAACTACAAAAATAAAGATCTTTTCATGCAATGTGGTAAAGTTAGACACACATGTAAAGTAAGTAGTAATTTTTAAACCACTTCCACCTCATACAAATGGTTGCGGCTTTATAACAAGCACATTACTGCAAGGCAGTAACATGTTTGTTTTCCCAAACCTATGAATGAGAGCTTCTAGTTCTGGTGTTTCTGTTGGCATAGTGATCAGTGAACTACTTTCTAATTCAAACATACAGACTAAATTATATCCCACAGATCACAAATAGCTCCGAGTATACTTAATTACGTAAAAGCACGCTGCTTGTAGAACACTGTAAAAGAGAAGGCAAAATGCATGCACCCAATTCCGGTTTTTGGAGACAAGGTGCAAAACAGCATACGTTTTAAAACAGAACTCAGTGATACCAAACACTTTACTTCTTTTCATAACGTTGTTGATCAGGAAAATAAATGCACATTAGAAAAATGACTGGATAATCGAAACAATGAAATGCAAGTTTCATACTGATCTAAAACCTACCGTTGGAGCGATGAATACAGGTGTGCTGATTGTCACTCAGGAAAAAACCTTCCTTGCATTGACATTCATAGCTTCCCATTGTGTTCACACAGATTTGCTGACAGCCACCATTGTTATCTATACACTCATCCACATCTATATATAAAATAGACAAATATATACAACAATGTCAGCAGCATCCAACATTTTCCTAAAATGTACAATTGTCACTCTGCATATGAATGTGATTAATACAAATGGAATGAATGCACTAAGCTAAGATCCCAGAGAGTAACACATTACAGAAATGTTAATCTATATTTAGGACAAATGGAAGAGAAAATGTGTTGGGCGCACATTGCAGGCTCTGCTCAGAAGATGTTACAAATAGCGACTATTAATTTTTTAACAATCTTAAATTTAGAGTAAGAATACATACAATGAAATGGTGTGTATGAAATTAAGCAAGAAGAGTCATTTCATTAGCTTGGTTTGCTTTTGCTCATATTAGTGTATCTTTTTAATGAAGGAAATGTACGTAGTTGAAAGCTAGATACATATTTCAAATGGTTTTTTGTTTTATAGGCAGATTGTAAGTCCATTATTATGTGTTGTTATAGGTTGTGCTTTTATTTTTTGCACTATATGTATCTTGTTGCTTTTTTAATTTTCAAAGTACTTATTTTCCTTTTCTTTTGTACTGGGCTGTTTGTATTTGTTTGTATTTTTCTGTATGTAACGATAACAATGAAATTGAAAAGTTGATTAATTCAACTAAATCAATAAAAAAAATAATTAAAAAAAATACAAATGGTACCATTAAGCTTATCTGGGCATGTTGAATTGACTCTTTCTGTAAAGAATAAACACTTAAAGGGCGAGGCAAAATAACAAGACAGCTTAAGGAGATATTCAGAGTGGTATATTGTTCTAAAAAAAATCAAAATAAGGTTGAGCTGTGACCCTGTATGATACATCTGTTCTTGTGCTTGGCAATTCCCACTCTACTTGGAAAGGTGTACTCTTCTGACATATGGGAGAAAGTAGTATATAGTATTTGCCTTTAATTAAAAAAAAGCATGTTTCAATTACAAAAGCCACCTGCCGCACGTGTTGGCTTTATTTAGGCAACAAAGTCGACAAGACTGGGTGGTAACGGCCGCAGCCCAAGTTAGCATGCCAGATGGAAGTGAGGGACTTTAATGAGGGATAAGGTCCATTACCACCCGTTTTCCCAGAGCCCGGTTTCACCACTGCAGGAAAACATGGTTTTCCCTGTGCGCCCCCTCCTTACACTCCTCCTGTGAGGGGTTTACCTTCACAACAACAATGTTAGGCCATGCCATCCTCCCCCCACCTGCCCTGCGTTTTGCAGTGACACCCCCGCAGCCCCCCGTCTGCTCACCCACACCCCGTCACATTCCATTCCCCCGTCCCAGAGCCCTCCTATCATACCCATGCACACACACACACCTTACCCTGGACCTCCACCGTACCACGCAAACCCATCTTACGTTACTTCATGGTCCATGCCTAGCATATGCTGTTTCTGGACAGCCCACCGATGGTGACGGTGGCGTGTCGGGAACATTTTTCAATTAAAGTGGGCGGACCCTTTAGAATCCCAGCAAACAACTGTTGAGAGCACAAGCCATTTCTTTTGTGATGTTATGCTATTGGGCATTTGTATAGTGACTTTTACCATTGGATGATTCCAAGCGATGTGGGTTCAACGCCTGTGGGACCGTAGTCTAAGTCAGTGGAGAGAGTAGTGTAATAAATAGTGCTTTAGTGCACTCGGTATGTGTGCAGCTGAGCGGATTAAGTGGTGTAGCTGCATTCTAGTGCTAGGCGTGGTGCAACAGTTGTGTAAGATGAGTAGAATGTGTGCAGCAAGGCCAATTGGACTTGGATAGCTGCATTCTGGCAGCAGTGGAGTTTGTGAATGGGATTATGTGTGCAGCTAGGCCGATTTTCGTGGGGTATAGCTGTGCTCTAAAGACTGTTGAGGGGATCATGGAGTGGTATAAGTATGTGTGCCGCTAGGCCGAAATTAATCGAGGGGCATAGCTGCATTCTATTGTTTGTTTGTGCAGAGGAGAGAGTTAACATGTTGTTGTGTATGAGAGTCTGTGTAGACCCTGTTCCTGATGACCTTCCAGTGACTGTCAAGGGGATAGTATCTCCCTTTGGGGTTCAGGGCTATTAGGCTAAGGTCATCCCTGTGTCTTATAGGGTCTGCAATTGCTTAATGGTTTACCAATGAATACGGTTCAGTTCTACATCAGTACACAATATCCTAGAATTCACAGCCGGTGCTCGTGAGCCCGGTCCAGCATCGTCGCCTATGGTCATCCCTTTGTCTTGCTGAGTCTACAGTTTCTTCTTGTTATCGCCTTCTCACTGTGCCGTTGCATCAAGTTCTGTGCTAAATTAAGTGTTACTCACCAGAGTGACTAACGTACTACTAGTCCTTAGTCCCCTTTCCTCCATCCTGCATGGGGCATCCCGCGCTAGGACGGGAACATAACTTTTTTCATCAGGAAAATAACACTTTTCCTTTAAATGTATACGCGCACTGGGGCACGGCCTTAGGAGCATGCGCTCCGTTGAACCCACCCGCCAGTGCCACACCTCAGTCCCCTTTGACGCGTTGGCTGTATTAGAATGTTTAACAACCGGGCTCTATTGTAGGGGGAAGGATGGTGAGACATATGGAGGAAAGCAGACTAAGGACTAGTAGTACGTTAGTCACTCCGGTGAGTAACACATAATTACTCCTACATCCCGTCCCTTTTCCTCCATCCTGCATGGGCGATTACCACTGACTAAAAAGCCCTGGGGAGGATAGTGATTGTGGACTTTATGCAAACAGGTCACGCAGAAATGCCAGCCCGAAGACAGTGTCAGCCCGAGCGCTGGTATTCAAACAGTAATGCTTGCGGAAGGGCGATGGGGTGGCCCATGTGACTGCCTTGCTAATCACCTGCCATGGAACATGGCATTGAAAAGCGTCCGCTGCAGCCTTGGCCCCGATTGCATGAGCGTGCATGTCCCTTGGGACCTCCTTACACAGTGTCCTGCAAACCCTTGAACGGCCACAACCATCTATCTGGCTATAGACGCCTTAGACGCTTGCTCGCCTGGTTTCGAACCACTGAAGGTGAAGAATAAGGCATCCGATCTGCAGAAGTTCTTAGTCCTGGCCAAGTAGAATTTTAAAGCTAGTCTGACATCGAGACAGTGGAGCATCCTTTCCGCCTCCTCCACCGGGTTAGGGAGAAGGTGGGTGTTGTAAGTGGAAAAAGGACAGAGCCCCTTTAAGAGGGAAGCTCAAGACGATGGGAGGGAATGGGAAGTGGGAGGAAAGGGAGGAGCAAGGGAAGAGGAAAGGCAGTAAAGGAATGGAGAAATAAAGAGAAGGTTATGGACGACCCAGGCTCCCGTGTGGTATGTCCTAAGGGATATATGAGGCCTGAGTAGCAGGTACAACAGTGGGGAGCATGATATCCTCGCTGACATGGAAATATGAAATGACTTTTGGGAGGAACCTAGGATGAGTGAGAAGCACTGCCTTGTCCCGATGAAACACTGTGTGGGGTTGTATGGCAACTAGAGCCACAATCTCAATGACTCTGCGATCCGATGTGAGGCCCACAGAGTTTATTTTCACAGCAAGCTTGTAATTCCGAGAACTCTGAATGACACAGTTCAGTACTTCTCAAATTGGGGGGGCTCTTCACCCCACTGGGTTACGAGAACAGGCTCCCCACCTCTACTGCATGAATGGCCCTAACTGCAAGCAGTTAGGCAGCTCCATCTATCAGTATCCAGTTGGAAAACTCATGGCACACCGTCATTCTGTTTGTGTGAACTGTGGGAATGGATGACTATAACTTTGTGGTTCTGTGCAAGCAGAAGGAATGTATAGCTTTTGAAGCCATTTGTTTGTACACTGGATTTTCCTCAAGACCATTGAGATTACTCCCTGAAGACGGACCAACTCAGGTCCGAAATGCATTGGCCAAGTGGTTTCTGCCTGTATTTTTTCAATAAATCATGACTATTTCCACTATACCATTGTTGTTAACTGGCACAATAACTTGCTCTGAAGCTTATTTTATACACTTTGCTAATTTAACACAGCAATTGCTTTTAAGGTGAGTGCAACCCTCACCGTGGGGTCACACTCAGGTCCTTTGCTAGCTCCATCTATCGCTCATTCTCCAATCATACGCCTATGGAAAGCCGGCCTGGGTGAATGTTAATGTTACTGTTATAGGATATTTGTACCGCGCACTATCACCACCGGAGTGGTCCCCTGACGCTCTGGTGGATCTGAAAAGGAAAGGGGTGGGGGTGAGTTAATGGGAACGAGTGGGATAAGTGCAAGAGAGCAGTGAAGTGCTGTTGGCAGCTTCAGTTCGGTTAACACTGTTCGCTGAGCTTGGGGGTGCTTTCTGGTCGGTAGCCGTTGTGTGCTGTTGTGCGGAGCTATGTGTGGTTTGTTTTGTTGTTGCAGTGTAGTGAGGTTTGTGCGATTTGTTGTGCTTTAGGGTTGTGGTTGTGTTTGGTTAGAGTTTGAGAGGTGTATGCAGAGGGGTGAAATTGTTAGTGGGTTGGTTATTGGCTTTGCTATCTAGAAGTGATATGTGCTAAGGTTCCATGTTTTTTCTATATGTGGCGCGTGAATATCTCTGCATTTCTATCTAGATCCGGCACTGGCTAATATTCACAATCCTGTCTATGTATGACACATCCCCAAAATTGACAATTATATCCAAATGTGGCATTAGCCCACTTTCAAAATCCTCTCTAGATGCGAAGCAAGCTAGTATTCACAATTCTATCTAAACGTGGCATTGGTAATATTCCCAATGCAGTCTAGATTTGGCAATGGCTAATATTCGCTATTCTATCTAAATCTGGTACTTGCTAACATTCACAATCCTATCTAGATGCGACGCAGGCTAATGTTCACAGTTTTACATAGTTATTAAGCAGGTTAGTGTTAATATCCTGGTCTGCTATTGTCTGAGGGCAGGTAGAGTGGCAGGGCGTCTGGAGTAGAGTATTTGCTCTACTCCCAACCCAGGCCACACCTACCTTGATGGTTGCTGCTGGTTGACGGCTGGCCGCTGGCCTACCCTGCTGACACCTGCAGACAAAATCTGGAGCCGCCTCTGTGGGAGCCGCCCTTTGCCTTGGGGCCCTTAGTCGCATGGGCAGAGGGCTGCCCTGGGAAGGTTAGTTATAACCAGGTGGACGTACCAAACAGGGGAGGTGGGTGGGCTGAAAGATGTGAGGGGGAGGGCGGGACTGGGAGAAAGCCAGACACAAACAAAGGACTGCACCCCAGGAACTGCACACTCTACATGCAGGCCAGCACAGAAAAAACAGGGTCAGAAGCTACAAAAACACAAGAGAAACCCATCACAATAGCACAAATTGGTCCCAAAAACGATTGAAAAAAAACACTCAAACCCCTCCACTAGAGTACATGAAACAGGCCAAAAACGGATTACAATCAATGTACAACTACTCACTGAGCATCAACCAGCCCCTAAAGCTGTTTCCCAAGTGGTTTCCCTACCAGATCCTTCGAGATTTTAGTCCAGAAGGCAAGGGGGATATGGCTGCTGGGAGCATGGCAGAGACACACCTGACTATTACAGCCAATTGCAAGAGGAGAGGGCGGGACTGGGAGAAAGCCAGACATAAACAAAGGACTACAACCCACTGACTGCACACTCTACATGCAGGCCAGCACAAAAAACAACAGGGTCAGAAGCTACAAAAATAAAAAAGAAACCCATCACAATAGCACAAACTGGTCCCATAAACGATTGAAAAAAACACTCAAACCCCTCCACTAGAGTATATGAAACAGGCCAAAAACAGATTACAATCAATGTAAAGCTACCCACTGAGCATCAACGATGACAGTCGCAATCTTATGAGGTGTGCCTGGACCTGATTCGAAGGTGAAGGCTCTGGATGTGCTGCTTTCGTCGATTCATTCATGCCAGTATCTCCTTGCTGGGGTTCTCTGGGTTACCCACTTTCCGCTCACTCACAGCCAGATTTCATGGAACAGCTATTTTAACTCTGGACTGAGTTTCCATGAGCTTCTCTAAATGGTGGTAGTTTTCTGCTGCTTTTGGCCACCCCGAAAAGGCATTGGGTTTTAATAGAGCAGGCAACAGCTGGGCAGTACAATTGGGCTCAACCATAGCTTGACAGACACACTTGCTATGGAAATCTTTGATAACCCCATCAATAGTGCTCTTCCAGAGGCTTGGGATGAAGTGGGGTGAGAGGATAATCTTGCCTCTTTTACTTCCCTTCCCTCTTCACCCCAATTCATCAAAATGTCGACTTCATCCTAGTTGCACTAAAGAGGACGTTTATTGGAGAGAAAAGGGATGACCGAAACGGAGAAATGTGTTCTCTGGGGGAGGGGAATTTCAAATCCTTTGGAATTTGGTGTCAGTGAATGAGAATGGGTCTGCTATTATCAAGGGATGCACTGGGTTTTTCACAGCGATACGAGGGAGGGGAGATTCACTCTCAAGCCAATGTCTTTGATTCATTGATTTCAAATACATCTTCTTCCAGGCATTTAATCTCCACTATATATAGTATCATAAAATAGGAACACATGTGTAGTGTCTCATAAAACGAGATGAGCCAAGACATTATGTAGGCCGCCAGAGTAAGATATCTGGCAGGGGATTAGGACAAGTGCGGCTAGGACATGATATGTACGCTACACATTTCGACTCAACACAAAATAATGTATAGCTGATATTCACATGACATGATATAGCATTTATAACATGCCTGTACACAAGTGTTTCTAGGCAACACAAGACAAGGAGGTGGAAACATAGGGATGACAAAACAACAATCTTATTAGGCCATGTGTCATTCAGATTGCGCAAGCACGGGGAAGGGGGAGGGGAGAAGTGCAAAAGGGGGGATGGAGAAGTGCAAGTAATCAAAAGTGCAGCCAGCAGGTGGCTCAGTGCAGGTAATCAGAAAGTACAGCCAACGGGTGGCTCATACGTGCAGAGAGAGGGGACTGTAGGGTTACAGATACAGACCACAGGTGCTGGGGGAGTCAAGAGGCAGTTGCATGTCCACAAAACTACATATTCTGTTAAGTACTCTGACAGGTTCTTGAAAGGTTGCAGTCAGGCACACACATCTGTGGTGTGACTATTTTCATTTACAAAGCATTTTGTTGGAGGTTAGGAAAGAGTTCCTGGCAATGAAGGGCTTTTTAATTCCTGATGAGCCTTTGTACATGCTCCTAGGTAAACACATAAAACCCTATCTGCACATCACTCGAGTGAGGGGGTGCCTAATAAACCAGCTTCTATTTGTGAGGAAGCAACAAATAACTGCTCTCTGGGCTAAGACTATGATACCCACCTTACACAACTCGCTCTCTAGAGTTTAAGCAACCTTGCAATGGAAGAATTACGCACAGAATCATCAGCCTTATTTTCTATTGAATGTTAATAGCATGCAGGGGACCACTAACTTTAGAACATACGTGTTTTAGGGTTCCTGAATGCAATTTTAAACCTTAACAAGGCTGAGGAGAAAAGAAAAGAGAAAAAGAGAGGTAATCTAGCTTGTGCTCTTTCATTTTCTTGTCTGCCTTGTGAAAAAGTAAACACTTCCTGAAAAGTACACTTTGCAGACGTTTACTAATGGAATCCTATGGAATCTACCTGGTTCACACCTATATGAGAATGTCAGTCAGGTGTGAAATAAAATGCACCTATGAGATAGAGGTGGAATGCACGTCAGAGAGCTTATCTCCGCTCCGTGCCCCTTATCCGCCCCATCTCTTCTGCTCGAGGGTGCGTCCGCCCAAGCAAGGTGAGAGCTCCTCTCCTCAGCGGCGTATCTGCATATTAGCGGGAAGATTGTCCCGTCTACGCGCCCGCACCGCAGCCCCGCCTACCCCCTCTGCACCTCCATCGCAGCATTCCAGGAATGAACGCCTATGCTCGAGGTTCGTCATCTCTTCCAGTGCCCTTCACGTCCCAGTCACTATCCCGCACAGGCCAGCCCCACCCCTGCCCTGCCACCACTGCGCCTCCCCACACTTAGGGAAGGCACCTAGTCCCTGCACTCTGAATCAGCTGCTGAGGCACCCCAGCCTGGAGGCCTCCTTCCGTCCAACGCCCTAAAAAGACATGTTAGGCACTCCCACTCACAAACTCTGGCATCCTCCAGGACACCTCAACTCCGATGCAGGGGTCCCCGAAAAAACTATCCGGAGTGCACAAAATGCAGTAAGAACATCAGAACATGCCCGCTCCACTGCCGCCATCACCCCCATGTCGACAAGATGTATTTCAGTCGCTGCTCTCATGATAGATGCTGCTGCAGTTACTGCTAATATGGTTGCCCGGTTGCCCCTATGGTTGTTGATGCCTGTACTGATGCCCCCTTGATTGCTGCCACTGCTACTGTTAATATGCACCCCATGATTGTTAATGCCTGTACTGATGCCCCCTTGATTGCTGCTACCTCTACTGTGAATACGGTTGCCCCCTTGTTTGCTGCCACTGGTACTTTTAATATGGGTGCCCCCATGATTGTTGATGCCTGTACTGATGCCCCCTTGATTGCTGCCACTGCTACTGTTAATATGGTTGCCCCCATGACTGTTGCTACCAGAAAGGTCAATACTACAGTACCCACACCCGTTACTGCCACCCCAAGCACTTCATCCATGCTTAAGTGTGCTCTCATCAATGCCCGACTGCTCCCAGCCCATGCTCTCGACATCCACGACCTTCTCTGTAACTCCAACCTTGACCTACAATTCATTAGCGAGACCTGGCTACACAAAGCCTCTTGCCCACCGTGGAAAGTACGAAAAGTACTGCTTACTGGCCTGCTGTGCTGCCCCCGCTTCTAACTGCGGCCGTGGATTATTCCCTGCTTGAAGGCGAGCTGCTGCAGAAACGACGCCTGGAGGACGTTTTAAGAAGCAACCCTGGTGTTGCCTGACTTCCTGATTCGTGATTTGTGTGCAACACAAAGAAGGTCTCCTTCCTGCGTCCCACCCCTGTGTTGAACTAGGACGCCTTTCTTTGTGTCTATAAATAGACTTGTGCCCACTCACTCGTACGCGCACCGTGGAAAGTACGAAAAGTACTGTTTACTGGCCTGCTGTGCTGCCCCCGCTTCGAAACTGTGGCCGTGGATTATTACCTGCTTGAAGGCGAGCTGCTGCAGAAATGATGCCTGGAAGACGTCTTAAGAAGCTACCCTGGTGTTGCCTGACTTCCTGATTCGTGATTTGTGTGCAACACAAAGAAGGTGACTTTTCCCAAAGTTGGATTGGATTGATTACGGTGTAAAGCGTGTATCGCGAACGCGGTACACAGCGTGTAGCGCGAACACGGTGCACAGCGTACCTCCAGAGTGTTTAACGTGGTGCATCAACGGCATTAACTAAACGCAGTTTTTTTTTTCTCTTTTTCTCCCCTTCTCCCTCTGTTCTTTAAGGTCTCCTTCCTGCGTCCCGCCCCTGTGTTGAACTAGGACGCCCTTCTTTGTGTCTATAAATAGACTTGTGCCCGCGCACTCGCGTGCGCACCGTGGAAAGTACGGAAAGTACTGTTTACTGTTCACGGTGCGCGGGACACACAAGAGAGTCTACAACTTTAATTCATATCTGTGTATACTGTCCACTGTTCTTGGTGCTCACTGGTAATTTAGTGTAAGTAACTCCCCCCCAATTAAGTGCCTGACCAGGATGGTGTCTTCCGTGGGGATTTGAGTTCTAATACTAGCGTGAAAGGGTTGACTGCAATTATCCACGTGTGTTGAGGGTGGAGGATTACTTTTTGGGGGTGACTGAAGCCGGTCTTATGACTTGTTTTGAGTTTGGTGACTGAGGGACGGCGAGGTACGGAGTGAGGCTAAAACAGCTTGTGTAATTAAAGTAAATACTGACCCTTGTCGGTAAATAGAAATCCTCCTCCTCCCGAGTTCTTCTCCCAGTCCTTTCTACCCTATAGCGATTACCTAACCCTGATTTGTGGGTCCGGGGAGGTTCTTGAGGAGGTGAGGTGTTGGTCTACGGGAAGGGTGTCCTTGTCTTCTCCCCCCTCCCACTATGGCAACAATCCTAAGAAATGGGAAAATTTGTCTCCCGACCCCAGTCACAAAAACCCCTAATCTTGATTCATCAAACGAGGGCTGTGACCCTCCTGTATTGAATAATGGAAATGACATTGTTGATAGTAAGACAGACAGTGTGATAGGATGTAAGACAGATGAACAAAGGAAGAGTATTTTGGATGTGGGGCGGGAGATGGATACAGTTAGTGACCTTTTGGGGAATGGGTCAGCAAATAATCAGAAAATAACAAACATTGTACAGGATGTGGAACTATCTCACTTGATTGCACAGGTACATGCAAGGGACAGGGGTAATGATTCAGAGGATGAGTATGATAAATTTACTCCAGCGGGTTTATCGTTTGACTCCCAAGCTCCTACTCAGACAAGTTTCTTGAGTATTCGAGAGACTTTGCCCGCCCACCAGTCTGTGGAACTTTCTAGGGAGTCAGAGGATACAACCTGGATGTGTCAATGATGTCACAAACTGTGAAATTGGAGCTAAGTAAACGTGTAATGCTATCGAGAGGACCTTCCACCCCTGTAAATGCTGCACGAAATGGTGTTGACAAGGTCCATCTTTATAACACCCTTCCGCTAATTCAGACAATGGGCCCTCATAGAATGTTTTCCTCGAATGTGAAATTCCCCCTTCCCTCAGCATCAATTTTTGCTGAGGAGGGGGGGCAACAATGGCCATTGGAGGAAAACTTCGCTCTGCCTATTAAAGAGGGTGGAATTGGTTCAATGGGGCAAAACGAAAAATTGAGCTCTGAGCCTAGTAATCATTCCCCCCCTCCTAGGCGTTCTCTAACCAGTTCTCCAATTGTGGGGGGCGAAGATCACTTTGAGGAATCTCTGCCAGTAATTTCTAGGATATTGAATCTCCTGGAAAAGGGACATGAGTTGACTCACTGGGAAATCAGAGATCTGAAACGGGTTGTATTAGACTCACAAGCAAAAAAACTTAATCGGGTGAAAGGTTTCTTAATGGGCAAAATTGGTAATGATATATCAGGAGTGGGGCATTCTACGTTACCCTGCCATGGGACGGCTAAAACCCAAAGTTCCCAAACATATGTTGCCTTAAATTATCGATGAAGTGACTGCTTAGCAGTAATAACAGCAACTAAATCAACAATGACTGACTTCGCGTCTGTAAATAACAGCTTGGAAACATGTAACGGAGGGGAAAAACAAATCCTTACAGCAATGAAAGAACTATATCAAAAAGTGAATAAAGTAGAACAGGGTGTCTCCCGATTGATCCAGTCCTCTCCCCCAAAAATAACTGGTGGCGAGAGTGAAAAACGTGTGGTGGTTCTAAAGTCCGCGTCTGACTGTCCAGATAGCCCATTGGTTTTAACAGACTTTCTGGAAAAATCAAAAGACGGAAACAGCTTGCTTGTGGGCGCTCAAAATACAGATGATATATTAATTCAAGATTTTGAGGGTTACTCGCTTTCAAGACGCCAAAAACGGTTGGCTATAAGGGCAAAGAAAAGGCAGCAAAAAAAGAACCAATTCCTGGACAAGGCTCAAATAAAAACTAAAGAAAGTACAGTCGTGACAAGTGAGGTGGCATTGTCCGACTTGATACAGCTTAATGAAGAGAGTCGAATGGCCCTGCAGGTCTTGGTCAATAAAAAAAATAATAAACTAAAAAAAGAAAAAAATATAAAGATCGAACAAGGGGGGGGAGTGTAATTGGTGGAAATACAATCTCTGGACTTGAAAATAAATCTGGGATATCAATTTTGAAGGAGGAGGACTGTAGAGAAGTAAAACAGCTTAAATGATCTAACTTCTATACAGTCCTCGAAAAAAGTACTTCAAGCCAAATTCTACCACAGGAGATTTTAAGTCAGGAAGAGGAGGCCCAAACGACATCCTTTGAATCTAACAGGTTGGACTTTACCTCGCTACCGAGGGTTGGTAATCTGGACTCCCTAGTGACAAGTGATGTGGTCTCTTGGCTTCTGCCGGTCAAGGCTCCAGAATCAGAAACAAACTCAGCCACCATAAAAAAGGAGGCTGCAGAGCTAGTTTCATTGGGGTTAAATACTGCTTCACACCAATCTGTAGAAGCACTGAAGAAAGATAGTAGTGACTTACCAACAATCATTAAGAAAATTCTATTGGATCTGTTACCAGATGCATCCAAGCTTAGAACCCAGGAACAAAGGGATAGTCAAGATAAGGGAACTCGTAATTTCCATCTGGACCATGAGGAGGGTCCCCCCCTTATTAACATACAAGACGAGCAGTCTCTGAAATACCATACTCAGATAACCCAATCAAGTATGGGGGAAAACTCACAAAGGGACTGGGAGAACCCATTGGAACAACCTTCTAACCTTAAAAATGGTCAAACAATTCCCTATCATGACGGGGATGCAGGCTTGAATCAACAACTAGTCCCTCCAACCCACATTAAAGACAGTGATCTGCGTAATATGACTTGGCGTCAACCGGCACTTCCCGACTATCCAAGCATCTTGTTATACAATCTATGTGACATCGGCGGTCCACCGTCTCTAAATAGGGCCTGTGTGTTCTCACTGTTTAATGAAATCCCAAAATTGAGATTAATCTCTTCTGCCGATATCAGCTTGATTGACTTTATCCACCCTTCGCGGATGGATCACGTGAGAATAGTCCCAAGGTCCCAAAACATCTTTGACCTTATAACCCAGGAGACAGAGTATTTTAATAAAATGGGGTATGATATCCTTGTCTTCAGTTATGGCTGGGATAAAGATAGGGTCCCGAAAGATCAGAAACCCACTGTGCCACCAAGATAGGAGGAGAGGCGTATCAATAGGGATGTTAACATCTCGCCAAGAGGGGGTGATGACCAAGATTGGAGATGGCTAGCGCTATCCCTGCGAGAATCAATTTCCCAAATCCAGACCTTGCAAAAGAAACTTTAGAGTTTCTGATTTTACGCAGAGTTGGAAAATTCTTTCATGGAACTCTAGGGGCTATTCAACATTAATGACCCCAAATGAAGTATGTATTAAATTTAAATCTATGGATGTAATCTGCATCCAAGAAACTTGGTTGAGTGCTCCGCTTCATTTGGATGGTTTTGAATGTCGATACCAATATGCAACAACAGGGCTCCGAGGTAGACCGCCTGGCGGCCTACTAACAGCAGTGAAAATAGCCTGTGGAACGCGTATAATGGAATCTCTAAATTTTGTAAGTGGTATCTTGGTGTCTATATTTGAATGTAGGAATCTGAATTGTTTGACTTTTATCCTGGTAATGAACATTTATTACAATCCACTAAAGAACGCAATGGACAAGTTTTTGCCATCAATTAATACTTGCCTTCTGAACATGCTGCTCAAATATAGAGGCCTTGAAATTATAATATTGGGTGATCTTAATTCAGAGATTAAAAATGGAGTGGGAATGTTTAAGAGGATGGGCTCTATTTCAATTAGATCTATGGGTCTATCGGGACCGATTGACGGCGCTCCCTTTTCCACCACACGCAAAAGTATGCAGGGGCACATTTGGTCAAAACTCTTTCTTTCCTGGGGACTCATTCATATGAACCCGGTTTTTGAAACCTCCGTAAATGAGCATACATGGTCGAATGGCAGACAAAAATCAGCAATAGATCATATGTTTTTTTCAGAGCGCTTCGCAGCGTCTTGTGTTGATTTCTGTGTGGGTGATTCCTACACAAGTGATCATAGAACATTGGTGGCCAAATTGCGTTGGAACTTCACTAAACAAATCCAGGATTCCTTTTCAACTCCAATGATAGTGTCATGCAGTGGAAATAGGATTAGATGGCATGATGGTAACATAGAAAAACTTAACGCCACCTTTCTCTATGAATACGACTGTACGGCGCTTTCCACAAGACAAATACTACTCTCTGTCCCTTTTTTCAATGAATACGTAAAATGTCTAATTGACAGCTCCATAAAATCAAAAAAAATCGGAATAACAAGACCGCAACATGCACATATATATGATCCTATGGTAAGGACAAAAAAAAATGAAACCAATAGACAAATTAGAGCAATCCAAAAATCCAATCAACAACAGGACATAAAGATTAATGCAATTAGGTCTATTAAACAAGCAAAAAAAAATTGGCTGAAATGCCACAAGATGTATATGGTGGAGAAAGATAACACAGCGATGATAACTGCATTAAGGGATCCATCTGCCTGACATTTTTGGACCTTAATAAACTCATTAGAAAAAACACAGGCTATGCGACAAACTGTGTGTGTGCAAGAGGATGTCTGGGTTTCTCATTTTTCCACCTTGTATGAAGGAAAGTTTGCAATGACAGACAGTATAGAAATAATTAAAACGGGAAACTGGCAATGCAATTTTGATGTAGAAGACATAGAAAAGCAAATCAAGGCTTCCAATACTTCAAAAGCTGCAGGACCAAATGGGCTAACTAACAGCACACTTAAGAAAAACCCAGAATTGTGGGCAAAGGCTCTTTACATATTATTTTCGGATATTATGTTGACTCGCACCATTCCATTTTCTTGGCGGATTTCCTATATTGTTCCGATATATAAAAAAGGGGACAGAAGTTCCCCCCGTAATTATCGTCCGATATCTATTATGGATGCGGACTCAAAAGTATTTGCAGGAATTGTCCTCCGGAAAATCGAGGAATGGATGCTTGAAAATAGGATACTCTGCATGCAGCAATTTGGCTTCAGAAAAGGTATGGGCACGGAGATAGGGGGCCTAATTTTTACTCTTTTCTTAGAAAAGGCATGTAAGAAAGCCGCCACCCCCATATATTTTGCATCAATTGACCTTTCACATGCATTTGATGAGGTGGATCGATCAATATTGTGGTCCAAGTTAGCTTTAATGGGTATTCCTTCTGGACTCTTAACTATTCTCGTTAATTTACACGAAGACTCCTTAATCCAAATCCGACTAAACCTCTCAGGGGATCTGTCAGGGCCTATACAAACTAGCAATGGCTTGCGACAGGGCTGCTTGTTTGGACCCACTCTCTTTAATTTATATATAAGAGATGTGGATGGGCCCATAACGGCTGCCTCGCTTGTCGCTCCTAGGATCGAGGGTGGGAAACTCTCTTGGACATCTTATGCAGATGACATACTTCTGATTGATTCTACTCCGGTGGGTCTCCAGCGTAAATTGCTGGCGTTCTCAACTTACGTGGATGAGAATGGACTGTCTATTAACGAGAAAAAATCTGTTGTAATCTCACTGACTAATCGGAAAAAGCTCCCCGTGTTTAAATGGAAGATAGATGGATATCCATTACTAAAGGTTTGTTCACTTTGTTATCTGGGTTTCCCTATTTTCTGTGGCGCCTCTGTCCATATGTATTGGAATTATTACCTCGATAAAGTGGATAAACTTATTTATCAAATGCAAAAGGTTGCCATTAAATATTGTAAGTATGCAGTGACCCCTGTAATCAAGTTTTATAATCTTAAAGTTTTACCCAAATTGATATATGGTTTTGAGATCTTACCGTTTCCCACACATAAATTAGCTGCCAAATTGGAAGCCAAAATTTGGCAGAAAATGTTGTATTGTCTACCTAAGGGAGTCCCGATGTCAGCTATCCGTTTCGAGTTGGGTATTTTATCACTTGACAATAAAATTAAGTTGAAGAGACTAACCTTTATCGGAATTTACTACTTGCCAAAGAAAATACATTATATGCACTGATTGGCGGTAGATTAAGAACTGGTTCTTCGACTTCAAAGTGGTTGGTGAACCTACAAACGGACTGTTTGAATTACCTTGACTCAGTTTGTTTAACATTGGAGACCTTGATTATTAACCCACTGAGAGTTAAGGAAAAACTTCAATCTCTGGATTGGATGCAATCAATGGAACAGGTCAAGTCCTCCAGGATCTATAAACAGATTATTTATGACGGAAAAAAAATGGGTATGCTGGAATCATACTTAGTTAAATTTCCTGATCCTAAAAGGAGAGCTGCATACATGCGATTTCGCTTTAATGTTCTGTTAACTGGGGAAATTTTAGAAATCCGTTCAGGTACCAAACAGATAATTAATTTCCTGTCGCTTTTGCAATAGTAAAGAGTCTTCTGAAACATTGAAGCATCTGCTATTACACTGTCAGGCATTGGCAACTCAAAGACTTACAATATTTGGTAAATTTGTTCACGATGCTTCTAGAGTAGATATCGAAGATTTATGGTGGAATATGTTGTATGGTAAACTTAACACATTGAAATTGGCAATCGTGAAATTCCTGGTCGAAATTTGTAACTTGACTACAGTGAATTAATTATTTTATTTTTGCAAAATTGTAAAATGGAAAATTTACTTGAAAAGTTCTATTTTTATATGAATGTATGTAAATGTTATAAGTTTAAGTTAGGAATGGTATAATATTAGCTTGGTTGCCCTTTTGAGTTATGAATAGGGTGCCCTTTTCTTTTTAAAAGTGTTTTAACGATTCTTGAATTTTAATGTTTTGTAAAAAAAAAAATGAAGTTTGTGTTATTTTTTTGTAAAGGTTTATATTTTGTAAACCAAAACACAAATAAAAAATAAAAATAAAAAAAAGCCTCTTGCCCAGCCCTTGCCCTTGCCTTGCCTGATGGATACACCATTTTTAGGCAAGACCGAGGTGCACAGAAAGGAGGAGGGGTTGCACTGATCGCCAAACAGTCCATCCCTATTAGAAGAATCCAGGGAGACCTATCCCATAACTGTGACTGCATGCTCATCAAAATCAACCCCTCACCCAACTGCCTTATCACAACCCACGTCACTTATCGCCCACCGGGGCCGGTCGCAGAATTACGAGAAGCATTCCTCCACGCCCTTGGGGACAACCTAATGAAATCCACCATGTCCATCCTCCTGGGAGACATGAATCTCGGCCTCAACGACTCTGCAGATGGGAATGCAGACTCCTTCCACAATGCCCTCTCCATAATGGGCTTCAAACAAGCAGTGGCAGAACCCACACATAATATAGGACGCACATTAGACTGGATCTCCCAATACAATTGCCCTCTCTCTATCTCAGCCATCCCCCATTCCATGGTCATATCACTCTCCCATCCATTTCGACCTCAACTACGCCAAAGCTTCCTCCACCACCCCCAGAACACTGCCACCCGCCCTCACCAGGAGCCCCAAGCAACTCACAAAGGAAAGACTACTACCACATTTCCAGGTTCCTGAACTCAAGCCTCCATTCACCAACAAACCGGACTCTCTCGCCACCACCTACAACTCTATCATCTCTCAAGCCGTGGACACCATCGCCCCACTTACTCAAAGAAAAGCAAAAACCAACAAACAAACCAACTCCTGGTTCACCCCGGAACTCCTCAAGCTGTGCACAAAAAAAAGGACAGCCCTCTCAGCATGGCAAACTAATCCCAGCGACACCACCAAACTTGCCTTCAAAAATATTGCAAAACAATACAAACCTGCCATCATATCAGCCATAGCCAACTCCTTCAACTCCAGGATAGCCAATGCCAAATCTGGATATTGCTAAATCTTCGCCATCTTCACAGAGCTGGAAACGCCCACCCCTCCACCAAACTCCTATACCAAAGACAAAGAATGGTGTAACAAAATCCAAGAAGCCATGCTCAACAAACTGAACATCTTACTAGAAAAAATCATCAGCCATCAAAAAGCATTAAAACAACAACTATCTGACCTAGCCCGGAACGCACAAGCTCAAATTCCAGCATTCTCATTCCAAGAAATGAAAGAACATTACGTCCTAGCTATACTTAACTCTATCAACCCATCCAACTGTAAGGGTGATTCATGTCCGGCCCAGCTCATCAAGGACAGCGCCCCGAATTGGCACCCTTCTTCACCGCTTTCATCAACGCCTCCTTCAAATTCAACCAAGTGCTCTCCTGCCTCAAAGAAGCCTGGGTGTGTCCACTGCTGAAAAAACCTACACTGGATCCAAAAACACCAGGGAACTACAGGAAGATCTTGGCTAAAGCAGCATACATTCAAGTCCAGAAATACTTAGAAACTCATCACTACTAGGTCTGCGACAGTCAGGTTTTCCCCCAACCATGGAACAGAGACCGCCCTACTGGACCTCAAGAACCAAATAGATGACCTCAGGGATGCAGGCAAACCTGCCCTCCTACTACTCCTTGACTTATCCGCGGCTTTCAACCTGGCCGACCATGACACCTTATGCCACCACCTCTCAACGGCTGGTAACTTCTCACCCAATGCCACTGCATGGATCTCCTCCTTCCTCAGTGGTAGAGTAATGAAGATCTTCTCAGACCAAGCCTGCGTCCAACCTCACCTAATTAAATGTGGAGTACCACAAGGATCCTGCATCTCGCCCCCCCCTGTACAACCATTTCACGAGGTCATTACTCAACTACCTAGACTCCATGGGCATCACATACACCAACTATGCTGATGATACGCAGGTCCTCATCCCTCTCACGGGAGACTACGAGGCTTACCAGAATACCCTCAACTCCATCTACACCACCATCCAGCCCTGGATGGCTGAAAATTGGCTCTGTCTTAACAGTGAAAAGACAGAACTCCTAATCATCGTATCTCTGGACACAATCAGAAAAATGGGATCACAACATGACTCCTTTCTCATCGACAACACTTGCATCCGTGTATCCCAGTCAGTCAAAACCCTGGGAGTATATCTAGATTCTAATCTCACCATGGCCAGACAAGTGAATGCAATATCCTCAGCAGCAGCCTACTACTCGAAACTTATCACGGCTGCCAGGCCATTCTTAACGCAACAAAACTCCCTCACCATCGCCAGAGCAATCATCGGATCTCGCCTAGACTATTGCAATGCACTCCTACTAGGCATCTCAGCAAAGAACATCAGGAAACTTCAAACGGTGCCAAACAATGCCATCAGAGCAGCCACAGGCATGTCCAGCAGAGACCACATCTCAGCCACAAGGAAATCTGTCCATTGGCTACCCGTTAAGGAACGTATCCTCTTTAAATCCTTGGCACTTACCCACAAATGTCTCCACGACACAGCAACTTGTTACCTCTCTCAAAGATTCTCTGTGCCCCCCTCGAACACACCCACTAGATCAAGCTACACTAACCGTCTAGCCATCCCCAAAAGCCTCAAGGTCCGAGCAGGCGGCTCAAGCTTCCCAGTTATAGCAGCCACCAATTGGAACCTACTCCCTCCCATAATCAGAAGCATTGAGTCCCACGCGGCCTTCAGAAAAGCAATCAAAACAATGCTGTTTGTATAACCCATAAGGTGCCACAATACCAGCACGTCATCTGCCTCTCATGTCTAAATTACCACTGTACTGTACATTATATCAAGTATCTCTTGCATGTCATCCATGATTGCACGTCCACCCTGTAAGGCACTGCCACTTGTAACCCATGAACTGCCTCTTACATCTTGTAACTAAGACACCTTCTTGAAACAGCGCCTCAATGCCTTCGGGCTGCTAGCACATATGGTATGTCATGCCTCATGAAAAATTTTAACTAATATTTGACTCGAAGGTTCACAGCTCCAACAGGCCAGTTTTTACAACTACCTGGGGGTCAGGTTTGCCGATAATGTACAATGGTCCTCCAAACAAGACAAGAGCAAAGGCGCTCAGGAGTAATACGCTCAATTAAAACACAAACTGGTCGGCGTCTTCTATTAACAGTATTAGAAGTAGATGCGGCACAGGTGCAGTCTGCGGCCTTATATAGTAAAGATATCTGGGGATATGACCTTGTTTCTCCCTTGACCATGATAGAAAACAAATTTGTAAAGAAAATACATAGGGCCTCATTACAAGTCAGGCGGTAAGGGGTTAACGGCGCTGGTAAAGGTGCCTGCGCCGTCAACCCCGTACCGCCTGATTACGAGGTCCCCTCGCGGGACCCGGTCTGCACGTCTGGTTTCATCATACGTGCAGAGCGGGTCCCGCGAGGGAAGGAGGGAGCAAACAACGGGCCGCTCGTAATCGGCCCGTTGTTTGCTCCGTCTCCCATTCCCATTCAGCCCTATGGGGGCTGAAATGGGAATGGGGAAGGCCCGGGTCCGGGTTCCCAGATGGAGGAATTACCGGGCCCTCCGAACTCGGAATGGCCCAGTAATTCCCCATTCTGGGAACCCGGACCCAATTTTGGCGGCAGCCATGCCGCCAATAGCGGCATGGCTACTGCCAAAATCGTAATGAGGCCCATAGTCTCCCTACAAGCACACCTACGGCCTCGCTACTGATGGATACTGGGCTAACACTGCTCAAATCCCTGAAAATGAGTAGACCTCTACTTTTTTGGCTTTGTAAGAAAAATTCCAATTCATTTTACCTTGACATGTTCAAAAATGTAATTGCATCCCCAAACGGTAAATCTTGGAAGTGGTATAGACATCTGGTGTAGTGTTTTAGATAGAATTGGGATGCTGTATTTACTGGGTGGAAATACGCAGGTCACGGATGAGACAGTGAGTCTAATTAAATTAAAATTAGAAACTCTCTCTTTAGAGCTGATGACCCACGATTCAACCAGTCTGTAGAGGAGCAGGTGGATACCTTCTCCCCGGTCTCTGCCCCCTTAGCACTATCCCATTGGAATGACAGGCGAAGACCCATATTTGGGAACCCATGCACGAAATTCTTGCAATATTCCTGTACCACGTTGAGTATATGAGAGACGATATGCACTTAGGCAACCATTTAGAGTTTACCCACAAGCTGAAATAGCGGAGTAAAGCTACCTATAAGGAGGCCATTTGCTGAGCTGTCGAAATGCAGCCATGAACAGAATGTATGTGTTAAAACAAAGTCTGACGAGAGCAAAAGAATGTCATAAAGAAGATGTAATAACCTATGCTGAAACGATATGAAAATACTAAAGGATGACAAGGTAATTGAAGCACTAAGGGAAACATGTACCCAACGATACAGTAATCATGAACACAAAGAACAATGAAGTGACGCACTGGTCAATAACTGTAAATACGCTGTAACGCAAGGTAGAAAGAACATATAGAAGCTTGCTAATGAGAGATATATATTCAACGTTTAGGACAACCATTAAAAGAAGATGGACGGCGGCTTATGTCAATCAACCCAGCTACCTCAAAATACGAGCCCAGTATCCTAAAGTGAAAAGACGATGAAGAGGTTGTTTTTCCCTTGCAAAAAAGAGGAGTGCATTGGCCTAGGACCAAGGATGCTATTTCGAGAGATGAAGGCAAGGTACGAAGGGAGTCCAACAAACAGACCATGTGCAAAGGACATATTTCCCAAGATTAAGAGGAACAAGAACATTTACAGTTGGCAAGTATTGGACAACTAAAAGTGCATAACGTTTATATGGAATAGAATGAGCAAGTCTCTAAAGGTCAAGAGGAGCAATTGCTACCAGTATAAATGAATCAAATAGTGCTAAATACACTGTCGAAATTGACAAATTTGTGGTCTCTTAACACGTGACGAAGAGCTTGTAAACAAGGGCTATTCATTAGGCTTCAAACTAAGATACTGGTGTACCTACACTCCCTTGAATGTTCCCAGACAGTGCAGACTGGCAAGGTCAGTATTCAAACAGAGGACACTGGCATGAGACCTACCGATGAGAGACGGTAGACTAATTGGGACAACAAGGGGAGAGCTGACATATCTCCAAGCATCTGGGTTTCGTTTCTATGTACGTCCTGCCAGCAACCCAAATGTCCAAGGTTGGATGTGGGTTGCCAACAAATCAGAAAAGCCTGCCAGGCACTTTTACAAACAATTTTGCAAGTATTAATACGCTGCCATATTTATTGCTGTAATCAGTGTGCTACGTGTGTAGAAGTAGCTCAGGGCATGTCCTACAGACAGGGCACCGCCAGTGGGAGATTTATACTCATGCATTTGCTATGTAGACATGTTCCCCTAATCCAATCCCACCCCTCAATAGTTTTTTTGTAATATGCCACATACGATGACATCATAGATGACGCATCTAGCATTACATAAACTAAGTATAATCAAGAAGACATTGGGCCTCATTACAAGTCCTGCAGTAACTGTGCCGGTAAAACCAGCAGGTTGCCGCCGGACTTGCAAATTTTACCGGCGCCTGACTTGCCGGAAACACAGGAGCATTACAGCCCAGGCGGTCCTGGAAGTCAGGTGCCGGTAAATGTAAATCCCCATTCCCATTTGGGAATGGGGACCACGGAAGCACCGGCACCGTTAGTAACAGTGCCGGTGCTTCTGTGAAACTCTGGGGCGGGTCCTGTTATGGCACCAGGTCTGACCCTGGCTGGCGTGATGTTGCCCAGCCGGCAGACCCATAGTGTGCCGGTCCAGTAACAATGCTGCCGGTAAGCCTACCAGCACCGTTGTTACCGGACCGACATACTTGTAATGAGGCCCATTGTGATCCTGCATGATTCAATTTGATGAATGACGATTTAACCTGCTTTCCTTCATTGAGATAAAAGCAGTATTTTACCATCTTCTTTGAGTCTGTCCAGTTATTTGGTCTGAGACATTTTATTGGTAATTCCATCGAGCACAAAGATGCTTCAAGGTGCTAGAGCACATTTGGTAGCAGTGCGGATGGTTCAGGTCTAATTGACCTAGAGCCCAGACCCAGATTCCTGGACTATCGACGGCTCCCGCCACGAGTAGACGACCGCAGAATTTCCTGCAAGAATCACATGATCAACATACTGTCAACAGGTCCCCCTTTGAGGAAATACCTGTCCGGTCCCCGCAAGTGCCCCGTGGATGAAAGGCGAACTGGTCGATTGAGGGAGTCGATGCCGAGGAACTCGAGCGGAGCCACGGATGCAAGTAGACCATTGCAGAGAGGGTGGATTGTAATTGTGTTATGTTGTATATATAAGAGATATAAAGAGTAACTGGATTTTGGGGATTATAAAAATAAGAGAGATAGGACTACTTCAAATTCCTGGGATCGAGAGGGACGGAAAAGGCACACGCGATAGCCCCATAACGGAGCATTAAGGATTCCTAAAGGGAGAGCCAATTAGAAGAGCGCGTGTCAAACTCCCAGAGGGAGTAACAACAAGGGAAGAGTTACATTTACTAAGATAGTAAAAGAAGAAGTACGTAAGGGGAATATAAATATTTTGAAAGTGCACATATGTAAAAGGTATGTGTTTGTATAAAGGATAACGTGTTTAAAACAAACGAGAAAAAATAAGAAATGAAAGCATAAATAAATAACAATTTTGTCCCTAGATTTTTGGGACAAAGGACTGACGTCAATCAAATAGCTAGAAATAGACTAAACTAAAATATAAATAAAGAAGACAGCTTATCGATACCAAAAAACAAAGAACGATATAAAAATAATTAATAGAAAGTGTAAACGACGGAGCAAGAAAAACAGTGTCAATAGATTTTTTCAAAATATAATCAATAAAAGAAGGGGAAATATTTTGATTTTTGGGAATACGAGCGGCGATTGATGGTGCCTGCTCAAATATATTAAAACAATATATTTAATAAACTTGGAAGGAAGAGGAAAAAAATGGAAATATTGGCAGCCTGAATTGATTTGTCATCATGGAAGAAACACCTCTCACACATTTATGTCGAACATTACCAAGATATACTGCTAAAATTATGCAGTATCATTCCAAATTGATTTAGGGCATGAACAATAAAACATTTATGCCATGGCCTCCAGGAGGTTTGTTGTCAAATACAGTATTACCTAATCTGGCGACATATTTACATGCTACAAATAAGAGAAAGAAGCTACAGAAAAGATTGGCAGTATTAGAGCTTTAGAAAATGTATCAGAATGAGAAAGAAGACCCATTTTAAAGGGAGTGGATGCTCAGTCAGCATAAGGGAGAAGATGTAACGCCTTCAGCTCCTCTTTCCCCTCCAGAGAAACAAGACATAGAGGATAAAGAGAAGGGATTTTACTCTCTAAAGGAATTAAAAGCAGCAGCGGGGTGTGTTAATCCACAATACAAACCCTTGCCTATACCAGTGAAGAGGCAGAGGAAGAGAGTAAAAGCAGAGATCGCAAATATATACAGACACGCGATGAAACTAAACAGCGTGATGAGAAAAGGGATAGATAGAATAAAGAAATATTGCTTACACTAGATGATAAAGGTATTGATGGAGTTTGAGAAAGAGAGGAAAGGGATGAGTGAGATAAGAAAGTGAAAGAGAAGGAAGAAGAGGCTTTACAAACAAGAAAGGGACAAAGAATGTAAGCGAAGGGAAGAACAAAGAAAGTATCAGGCATAAAGAGAAAAGTAGAGATTAAAAGAAGAGAAACGAGAAGAAGTAAAGGCCCAAAGATTGAAAGTGCATAGGTTACAAAGAAGGGGAGAGGAAGAGGAATTAAGGGAAATAAGGAGAAGAGAGGAAGAAATGAAGAGAAGTAGGGATTTAAAGATGATAAGATTGAATATTTATGCCATAGTAGCATGATGCCCATAGAAACACAAGAGTGAACCGAAGAAGAGAGAGGGTCACAACCATCCAGTGGAGGGTTGCAAGGATTATTAGACATACCAAAATGGAGAGAAGAAGACACAGACACCATAGGGACAAGGATGGGGAAATTATATAGACAAATGAGGGTTAGTAAGGATATAGAATTGAAGAGGGTGAACAAAGAGCCTCCTTTAGAGAAATAGGAGGAAGCTTAGATGACATCAGAGCAGACCATCATAAAACATTATCTTTAAATAGGTCAGATCTTGAGGACACGGAAGAGGACAATAGTCATACGAGTTGGGGCATAATAATGTCAGACGAGGAAAGGGAACAAAATAAGAAGACGCAAGTAGAGGGTCATACTGATTTTCAAGGGAATCAAGAGTAGACAAAGGGGGGAAAATGGTTGGATTTAGAGGACCCATTAAGAAGAACACCAGAACCAGTACCATATACTGAACGATCGCAAGTACGATCGCAGAGTACATGGGATGTGTCCCCGCCCTATGTGGGCAGACTAAGGGCATTGCCAGGAAGAAAACTAGCAGGTGATGATAATGCTGCCTGGAGAACAAGGAGTGCGGGTAGGTACGACCAAAGAGGAACAAGTTATTTACCTGTAACTCCTGTTCTCCCGCATTGGTATCTTTCATAGATTCACATGCAACCCTCCCTTCGACCCCTCATGGCTCGTTGTTTGGCTCTTACTGCCACTCATGTGCACCTGCCAAATCTGAAGATGGCTGACAGGGGAGGAGCTAAGGGAGTGTTTCCTATTGGCAATGGACAGCACAACCCAAAAGTATGCAGCTGGGATAGTACTTGTTGTAATGTTAGCATGCAAAAGGTTTGTGCCTTTAGAAACTTGTTGAGCACCCCTAGGTCTAGTTTGGTCCTCCAATCCCCTGGTTTGTTCAGCAAGCCTTTTTTTCTTACCAGGATGTAGCAGGAATGCACCCCTTTCTGCATCTCGTTCCTGGGGACCTTTTCCACAGCGCCCTTTCGTAGCAGAGACTGCACTTCCTGGGCCAGAAGGAGCTGCAATCTTTCTGATCTGCGTACCGGAGGAATGTCTGGAGGGTACTTTATGAACTCCAGCGAGTGCCCCTGATGGACAAGGGACAGCACTCATTCATCTGATGTGACTCGAGCCCATTCGTTGATGAAGTTTGATAGACGACCCCCCAGTGGGGTGCTGAAGTGGGAGGCTCTAGCTCTCGCTGGTCATGCTTGCTTGTCGGACTGGCCCCTAGGCTCGGAGGAGCCTCTGCGTAGCTGGGAACCCCTGTAGGACTGGGTTCACTTCCTGTACTGATCCCCTGATGAATAGGGGCTTCTGTAGCATGAGGACGACTGGTACGTACTGAGGTTGTCGCGCAAAGTTCTGTTATAATGCCCTAACCCCGAACGAAAGGGCTGGTGCTTGTGTTGTAATTTGCCTAGGGATCAGGCGGTTTCAGCATCTGTCTTTATGGCCTGCAGGAACTCATCCACCTTTTTCCCAAACAAGGCTGTGCCATCGAAGGGCATGTCTGTAACCCAAGATCGAACATCTGGTCGAAAGTCTGTGGCCTTGAGCCATCCTTGTTGGCGTAGGACCTCTCCATTACCCATCTGGCGATAGCCCGTGTCGGCGATGTCGACAGAGACAGCGATGGCATGGTCAGATGCAATCTCACCCTCATGGAGAATGTGCAGTGCCTCTTGCTTCTTGTTCTCAGGCAAGAATTCCAACAGGGGCCCCAACTTGTACCATAACTCGCAATCATAGCGGGAGACGTGGTCAGATGCAATCTCACCCTCATGGAGAATGTCCAGTGCCTCTTGCTTCTTGTCCTCGGGCAAGAATAGCAACAGGGGCCCCAACTTGTACCATAACTCGCAATCATAGCGGGAGAGAATGGCCATAGCGTTCTCCACCTTGCTACTCGTGTCAGCTGTCGTGATGATTCTCTTGCGCTTGCCCTCCTTGTCCGGTGGTACTGAGCAGGAGAAAGATGGGTTGGCCCACCTCTTCCCGGCCGCCGCAGAAACGACAGAGTCTGGGGTGGGCTGTGTGTAGAGACAGGCAGCAGCGCTCTCTGGAGCCCTATATTTTGTGTCAAAATTATCCATCTTTGGAGGTGCAGTTGCAGGGTGCGCCATGGCAACTGGGATGTCCTCCCATATGTCCTCCAGTAGTGGGATTGACATGATGGACTTCCTGCGCTGTTCTCTGCATTGATATAAGACGCTCTCCTTTCTTTGCTCCTCTGGTGCTAAGCCGAACATCGTGGATGCTCTAGACATGAGTGCATGGAAAGCTCCTACTTCAGGTGAAGAATCCCTGAGAGGAACCCCATCTGGCTCACCATCCGCAGTGAGCAAATCGTCAAACTCATCTGTTTCATCGGAATGAGTGGGAGACGTGCTCTTTGTCCACTCCCTCATCCATCAGTGACACCGGTGCAGACAGGTGCCTTGGCGGTCTGGGGCATGAGGAATCTTGTACCCCTCTCTGGAGGGTCCTGGAGCCTCAGCTGGCATCCGCCTGCTGGGTTTGGCAACCGGTGGTCTTACGGGCAGTGCATGCAAGGTCACCAGCAGTGTCGTCAGTGTTGAAAAAAGATCCAGTGATGTGTTCCTTTGATGGAACAGCTGTTGATGCTGGACTGCTCCTGCTGACGGCATGGGGTTCCATTAGGGCAAAGGTTGTAGAGGCTGTATAACCCCCATTGCCGTCAGCGGTTTCAAAGATGGTGGTCTAATGAGCCTTGCCTCATCCCGCAGTGGACTCGTCGGTGGCACTGTCCTAGGGGAAGATGGCTGCTGTGACACAACAGCTTCCTCCTCTTCTGATTGTGAAAGACTTGGTTCTGGGATCACGAGGCCACCTGGTAAAAGAGCCACCCCCAGGTTTGGAAACACAGTTCGTAGACAATCTGGCCGTGCTTCTGCTGTGTTGGTGTTGGTATCCGGGCCATCAGCTGTGGTGACAATCGTCTAGCAGGATTTTTGACTCATCAACGGTGCTGTCGATGACGGTATGGTCAACAAAGCGCTCGTGATCAACGCACTCGTGGTTGTAGCCGTCGAGGATGAGGTCGACAACAGTCCTGTAGTCTTGGTCAATGACGGTCCAGGTGTCAACGGCTTTGTAGACGACGATGAAGTAGATGATTTCCTCGCCGACAATGTCTTAGATGGCTTTGTCGCCGATGATGACAAGAAGTCCGCAGACTTTGCCGTCATTGCCGGCTTCGCCGATGAGCAAGTTGTGGTTGATGACTTTGGTGTAGATGCCCTGGAGTGCAACTGTCATAAGATCGGAGAGGAGTGCTCACCAAACTTGGAGCTGGACTTCGAGGTAGATGCTTCCTTGGGGCAATGGAAAGGGCTTTGGTCCTTCTCCCGCCCGCCTCTGCCTGGGTACCGACCTTCGTGGAGGCCCAGTCCTTGTGGGATGACCTCGAGCCATCGCCTGAGGTTTCCCTCTGCCTTTTCTTGCTTATGGCTTGGTCGTCGTGCGATCTGTACCTCTTACTTGAGGTGGTTTGCTGGGCCGTACTGCCGTAATGAGGCATGACTTTGTACCAAAGCTGAGTCAGAGGCCTCGTCGGCTTCTTCCAGCCAAGCGCCAAGACAGCGGTGACGGTCCTTCACTGTCTGGAACGAGAAAGACTAACCGATCTCGCAGTCCTTAATGATATGTTGGGGGCGAAGGTGAAGGCAACAGAGGCATTCTTTTTGGTGATCCTCCACATGAACATTCTTCAGCCCACAACGCGCACACGCCCTGAACAGGCACTTTCTCGTAGATTCCGCCATGAGGTAGACCCCACTGCGTAGCTGACTTGTCTTCGACGTTTACCAGTGGTGGGAACGTTGGACAGAGGTCTCGTTTGCACTGCGTTGCTGGTTGTTGAACGATGTCAAAGAAAACACTTCTTTTTTGTAGAAAATGCAAAATTATCATATATTGATCGCAGGAACGTGTAGTAAAGAATCTGAAGATGGCCGACAGGGGAGGAGCTAAGGGAGTGTTTCCTATTGGCTATGGGCAGTAGGTCCCAAAATGATGACGATAGAGCAGTAAAGTGACTATTTTACAGAGTATTCCCAGCCTGACGATGGGGAATATTCACAGCATGTGAATCTATGAAAGATCCAATGCTGGAGAACAAGGATTTTCATAGTTTCCACTATTAGAGAAAGTAGGTGGTTGACCACAATATATACCATGGCCACAGATGGGTAAGGAAAATTTGAAGTGCACACTGCCGA
The DNA here is from genome assembly GCF_040938575.1 of Ambystoma mexicanum. Taxonomy (NCBI): domain Eukaryota; kingdom Metazoa; phylum Chordata; class Amphibia; order Caudata; family Ambystomatidae; genus Ambystoma; species Ambystoma mexicanum. The sequence goes on from NC_090936.1 coordinate 117,743,676, forward strand.
GTTTGACTTCCTGTGCAGGAAAATGGATCAAAGAATTAGAGAAAAAGACGTCAGGAATGACTTTGGGTATAGGCGATATAAAAGGCCTATTATAAGGTATCCTGGGGGAGAGAGTTGATGAAATTTGGAAAAGAGCAGGGTACCCAGAAGTAACTGCGCAAAAAAAAGTGGACGATGGACTGCCATTCAATAATAGTAGAGCAGACCTATGGCAAGCGATTAGAGTACAATAACCAGATACATTGGATATGAGGTGATAATGACTAGGAAGATGAGGGAGGATGAAGTCCCTATTGCTTTTATTCAGGATATTTAGGGCAGCTGGAGTTCTGAGATGCACGAACCGTGGGATAAAACGGTAGCGATATTTTACTGCATATTATGGCAAGGACTGCCAGAACCAGTACAAAGTCAGTAAAAGAAACACGTGGGAATGGAACCAAAACCATGGCCAGAGATACAATTGGCAATCTTGCATTATTGCAGAATGCTAAAAGAAAAAGATAATAAGAAAGCCGAGGGCAGAAAGCAAGAAGAGTCGAAATTGGTGCAGAAGAAATTATCAAAGTTCGCCATAGAGGGAGCGGTATTGACAAGTAATGAGGGAAGCATGGCGCAAGTGGTGCAGTTCCCACAGCAAAATAATATAGGCATTGCCCAAGATCAGAATAGATATAATTATATGCCAAGAGGCACAGGGAATGGGCCTCGAGGAGGAGGACAAGGAGGATTTCAAAACCCTCAAGGAATGGGAGGATCTAATGACAGACAGCCATTAACATGTTGGAGTTGTGAAACAATAGGACATATGGCTAGAGCATATAGAAGTAAAGGAGGCAGGCAACCATAGAATGAATAACGGTACCATTGCTTCTGTAAAAAACTCTGCGGGCGGGTGCTGTTCCGCCCGCCAGGTCTGACCCTGGTGGGCGGAACGGCACCCGCCCGCAGAGTCGTACTGTGCTGGTCTGGTAACAATGGTGCCTGTAGGCTTACCGGCACCGTTGTTACCGGACTGGCATAGTTATAATGAGGCCCAATATCTTTTACTGACAAGGGCATACTTAGAGGCCAAACGTGCCGCATATTATTCAATCATAGTTGAAAATTAGATAAAAGATTAAAGGAAAGCGGCAGGTGATGCATGTTGGTTAAAGAAAGGTTTAACATGACGTCCATTGTACAGTTAATTGAGATACAAGGACGAGCATTGCAAGAAGAAAAGGAGCTATGGAAAAAGTGGGGTGTTCTTTATTCCCTGCTGAGGCAATTTGGAGGTAGGACAGTACAGGATAGCCGTTATGCCTCTAGCATTTTTGAGAGAAGCACTGGAGCAGCTCCATTATCCCACACATTTGAGTCGAGAGAGTCTAGCTGCTACAATAGCAGAAGATTGGTTCAGACCGAACCTCAGTGAACATGTGGCACAGTTCATTGTAAACTGTATTGTGTGCCAGAAATGTATGTCAGGGCACACCCTGCGAACGATGAGAGGAGTAATCCCTAGAACTAATGGCCCCTTCCAACATCTGCATATAGATTATGTGGGGAGGTTGCAAACTTGTAATGGTTATTGCTGTTAGTTGTAGTATGTCCCTTTTCTAGATTGATTGAAGTAGGACTGTGCACGCATCCTGATGCTACATGCGCTGCAAAGTTTCTAGTCCACAAAGTGTTTCCAAGATGGGGGGTGTGCAAAGTTTTGCGATCCGACAATGGGCTACACTTTGTGAATTAACACTTTGTCTCGCTCTTAGGCATGAAAACACGTTGTTGCATTCCTGGAGAACCCCAAGAACAGTTGGATCGTTTGGAGAGTGATCATTGAAACAATGCTCTATTTTCTGATATAACACTGATACGACAGGATATATGAGAAATTAAATGGCCTTCTGAAGGAGAGAATAGCAAAGCTTAAAATTACATTGAAGAAAGGATGGCTGCATTGCCTACCCCTTACATTATATACATCAACCTGATTCAGATCACCATTTAACGCTCCATGAGTTGGTGACTGAACGCCGAATGAGAACTCCTCTCACCCCCCGTCCCCAACAAGGGCAAATACAGATGTAGCTAAGGCATTAAGCGATGAGATGCATGATTATTTGAAAACGATGACTCAAAGTATTTCTTTTATTTCTCAACATATCAAAAATCAACAGGAGGGGTCAAAAGTGAACAAAGAGGACAATTTGCCTATTAGTTTGAAAGACTCATTAAAACCTCCAGTACTTTACCCAGGGGACCAGGTGATAGTAAGAAAAGATGTTCGTACCTGGAATATCCCTCAATTTAATGGACCGTATGAGGTGGAGGAAGTAAGCCCTACCGCCGCGAAGCTCAAGGGCCAACAGGCTTGAATCCATCTGCATAATATCAAGCCCTAAAAAGGTGAAGCATTGACCTCTCCTGCACCTACCCCCAGTGAAGCAAGCATCCCCAGTGAAGCAAATGTCCACAGTAAAGCAAGAGAAAAGTGTCAACGAATGACAATGCAATCTATGACCAAGAACACAGATGAATAACGCAAAACATTTTTAAATTAGGGTTGCTATATGAACTGAATAATTATCAGTAATTGTGGAACACTTTCCCTAGACAAGCCAAATGAAACAATGAGAGAAGAGTTTGAGGAAAAATATTTCTGATCGTCGTACACGATACCTACATTCTTTGTCTTATATTTCTCAAACGTACCCAGTTTTGATACAAAGGGGAAAACAGATTGTTGCATTCCTGGAGAACCCCAAGAACAGTTGGATCGTTTGGCGAGTGATAATTGAAACAATACTCTAATTTCTGATATAACACTGATTAAAAAAGGAAGTAATACAGTTGCATATTCATACAATGGAGAGGCTTCAACATTTTAGAGATTCATTGCCATCTCAAAAATTGATAGGGTTTCATGTGATATTAATGGTGATATCAGCTGGTATTTTGATTTGTGTTTTTCTCCTTATCATTATGGCATTGCTAAGTGTTGCAGAAAATGGCACTAACATGGAGGGTATTAATGGCACTAACATGGAGAGTATTAAAGGCACTGATATAAAGTGGATTAATGAAACACTTATTATTGTCCATACTATAAGCACAGATAGTGTGTTATATAAAATAGCTAGAAGAATATTTGGATTTAAAAGAAATACTGAAGAAAACCATGAAGGTACAAACACATATCTTGAAAATTCAGTTAATTTAAAGAATAACCTATGGTACCAGCACATGAAAGAACATCAGACAAAAGTTATGTTTGTTCCTAAATACTGTATGCCATGAATGAAACAAGAACTGTTATTGCAAGAGAAATGTCTCCACATGATGCAAAATGCCTCAGTCATCTAGCAGCATGCACAACCATTTGAAGGAAAATTGGCTATATTACGATGGCGAACAAAAGTGACATTCCCATATGAAGATACCTATGTGAAAACAAGAAGGATGAAAAATGGACTAGGATGGACAAGCAAGAAACTCATGTATCCATTCCAAATAGGAGAACGAATAAAGGTTGTCGAGATGAAGAAGCTAAATTGATCAGACATAACTGAAAAACTAGGAGAGCCAAGATGTGGTGAAAGACCTCAGTTGGTGAAATATAGACATGTTTCCACTAGTACTGGATGGGAAGAAGGGCTATTGGCCTGTCCTGCACATATATTGAAGAATGAATCAGCAAGCATGGTGCAGATAGTGAGTGACAAATGTCTGAAATCATGGGCAAGTATTCAAAGTTACTCACATGGGTCGACAATGAAGCAGGACCAGTTTCTATAATACCACTGAGAAATGCAACAACATGCTTCAGGAACGATGGCCTGGTCCTGGTTGGGAAAAATAAAGGATGTGGACAGATAATGTATCGATATTGGGCCTGTGGCTCCAGAGCCTACATGCAGTTGCCTAAGAACTGGGGAGGAATATGCTCTATGGTAAGGCTACATGTACCAGCATTGGTGATTCTGCAAAGTGACCTTCATATTGATGAATTGCAAAAAATAGATGAACATTTAAGGAAGAAGAGATCATCTGAACTCTGCCAAATGAAGAGAAGTAATTATTTCTCAGCAAAATCAATGGAGTCTTATGACAATATCCCAGATGAGCATAAATTATCCAGCAAGACGCAATGATAATGACAGCTATATGCTTGCCAGGACTTCAAGCTAAAGTAAACGCCAAGTGGCTGCAGATAACCAGATGGGAGCTGCTGCAGACAATCAATGCAACAATAAAAAAGATTCAGTGCAATCAGAGAAGAATTAAGAGCCATCAGGCTGATAACTCTCCAGAACAGGTATGTCCTAGCATTGATTAGAGCAATGGAAGGAGATGTGTGTGCTAAGGTCGGGCCTTCTTACTGTACATTTACACCTTCTCATGATGGAGAAAACGGAACCCTGACAGAAGCAATAACCATGCTGTCAACTTTGCACACAAAGATGGTGGAGGACGTAGACGAAATTGAAAATGATGATTGGTTTACATCTCTGTTTTCATGGATTGCAATCTGGCTAGCAAATGTTTTCAAGATGCTTGGGCAATATTGTTCATATTGCTAGGACTCTTTCTCACAAGGATTATTGTCCAAACCCCTCGGTACCAGACCAACCAGGACCCCGTACCTCAACAGGATAACTATCCCCAAATCCTGGCGGCAGCAGCTTCCCTACCTTGACTGCCACCCACTGGAATGCGCTCCCCCCGCACATTAGGACCATCAACTCTCATGAGGCCTTTCGCAAGGCCATCAAAACTAGGAATTTTGTCTAATAACTGTATGTTTTACTCTGTGCATGTTCTACTGTGTATATCTATCTTGTGCGCCACCAGTAATGTAACCCTACTGCACCAACTGTCATTACCTGTAACCTGTACTCGCCTATAAGAAAACTTCTTGGGCAGCATTCTATGTAACCCTGAATCAACCCTTCCTACGCTCACTTTATAGCGCCTCCCTGCCCACGGGCTGCAGTGCGCTTTACAAATCTAAATAAATAAATTGTGGGACAATGTAAGAAAACAGCCAAGAAAGCTTTTGGAATGAAGATAATGATTGACATGGATACCTTAACTGGAGAATCAGTGCAAAGTGATGACAATATTTGTGAGAACATAAAGAAAAGTACCTTTGCACCTCCAGGAGCTAAGTTCTATTATCCTAAAGATGGAAAGAAATATGTGGGACGATGGATATTCTGTACACCAGCAGGAGATTGTTGTCTGATGACCCGGAGTGTGGATGAACACATAAAAAATGCTAGTCACCTGAGGGAGGTGACAAAGATATGGGTCCAGAAGAAAGAAAATATGACAAAATGATAGAAGAGGAATCAGGAATGGCAGAAGAGGAGGCAAAGAGTTTGGTCAAGAACTCGACCAAAGGGGGGTGTAGAGGAGCAGGTGGACACCTTCTCCCTGGTCTCCACCCCATTAGTAGCATCCCATTGGAATGACAGATGAAGAGCTACAATTGGGAACCCATGCATGAATCCTTGCAATATTTCTGTACCACGTCGAGTACATGAGAGACGATATACACTCAGGCAATCATTTAGAGTGTACCCACAAGCTAACATAGTATAGGAAAGCTAACAAGAAGGATGCCCTTTGCTGAGCTTTCAAAATGCAGCCATGACAGAATGGATGTACGTTAAAACAAAGTCTGACGACAGTAAAAGAATGTCATAAAGAAGATGTAAGAATCTATGCTGAAACGATACATTAAAATACTTAAGGATGACGATGTAACTAAACACTAAAAGAAATATGTACCCAATGATACAGTAATCATGAACACAAAGAAGAATGAAGTGACTCACTTGTCAATAACTGTAAATACGCTGTAGAAAGAACATATAGAAGCTTGCTTATGAGAGAAATATATTCAACGATTAGGACGAACATTAGAAAAAGATGGACAACCGCTTATGTCAATCAACCCAGCTACCTCAAATATGAGCCAGGATCCTAAAGTGAAAAGACGATGAAGAGGTTTTTCCCCTTGCAAAATAGAGGAATACATTGGCCCTGCACCAAGGATGCTATTTCGAGAGATGAAGGCACGGTACGAAGGGAGTCCAACAAACAGACTATGTGCAGAGCACATATTCCCTCCCTGTCATCGAGCACTTTGAAGCGCATCGTGCGTGGGCGCTGTGTGGATGAACCATCATATATCATATCACTATGCTTACTCTCTACTCTACACCATCACACATTAGAGTGCAGCTACACCCCTCAATCAATTCGACCTAGCTGCTCACATACGAATACTATCCCACGAACACCTCATCATTCTAATAAAACACAGCTATATCCCACGAAAAACCAGCCTAGCTGCACACATAAGCGCCCCACAGGCCTAACGCGGCCAGAACCCAGTCTTGGTGTCCACCCGCTAGACTGCACACATTGAACCGATACCACTACCACCACACCTAATGCTAGAATGCAACTACCATCAAGCAACTACATCAGCTGCATACTTACCTGGTGCACCCAAGCACCCTTCGACACCCTACTTCTTCACCTGACCCAGACTATGGTCCCCAAGGGCATTCAACCTACAAGCACTTTGAGGTCATACCAATGATAAATAGAGTGCTATATAAATTGCCAAGAAACATAACATAACATATTTCCCAACATTAGGAGGAACAAGAACATTTCCAATTGCCAAGTATTGGACAATTAAAAGTGCATAAAGTTTATATGGGATAGAGTGAGCAAGTCTCTAAAGGCCAAGAGGGGCAACTGCACCCAGTATAAATTAATCGAATAGTGCTAAATACACTGTCGAAATTGACAAATGTGTGGTCTTTTACCAAGTGACAAAGAGCTTGCAAACAGGGGCTATTCATTAGCTTGAAACTAAGATAATGGTGTTCCTACACTCCCGTGAATGTTCCGAGACAGTGCAGACTGGCAAAGTCAGTCTTCAAACAGAGGACACTGGCATGAGGCCTACCTATGAGAGAGGGTAGAATAAATGGGAAAACAAAAGGAGAGCTGACATTTTTCCAGGCACTTGGGTTTCGTTTCTAGTTACATGCTGCTAGCGAGCCGAATGTCCAAGGTTGGATTTGAGTTGCCAACCACTCAGAAAAGCCTGCCATGCACTTTTACAAACAATGTTGCAGGTATTATTCTGCTGCCATATTCTTTGCTGTAGTCAGTGTGCTACGTGTGTAGGAGTAGCTCAGGGCGTGTCCTACAGACAAGGGACAGCCAATGGGAGAGTAATACTCATGCATTCTATATGTAGACATGTTCCGCTAATCCAAGCCGACTCCTCGATAGGTTTTTGTAATATGCCTCGTAGGATGGAGTAATAGATGATGCATCTAGCATTATATAAACTAAGTATCATCAAGAAGACATTGTGATCCTGCATTAATCAATTTGATGAATGACGACTTATGCTGTTTTCCTTCATTGAGATAAAATCATTATTTCACCATCTTCTTTGAGTCTGCCCAGTTATTTGGTCTGAGACATTTTATTGGTAATTCCATCTAGCACAAAGACACGTCAAGGTGCAAGTACACAAGTCTATCCACCTTTTCGGGTTATTTAATGTTTAAACTTAACTTAGATCCTAACCCCTAACTGAACTTGATGTCCCCCAACTCTTTCAGAGTACTATACATCAAATTTAGATGGAATGTTTTATCAGTCGCTCAACTATCTTGCAAACGGTCCCAGACATCCTTATAATTCTGTCCTTTCTGCTCTACTGTAGAAAAATCAGACATGCAATTTGTATTAAAATGTGAACCAGTTGACCTCACACAATAAAAAACTGCACCACACTTGATCCTTGTGAAATAATAGTTGTTTCAGTGTCTAAAGTCACACACAAAAAAGAAGGTAAATGGAAAAAACAGTGCCCTATTTGATTACACGTGTTTCGACACAACAGTCTCTTAGTCAAATCAGGGCAGAATTTAGCTAAACAGTTTGCAATTATCATTCAAACAGTTTAAATAAATAAAGTCACAGAAATCAAAGGAGGTGGTAAGGGTGGAGGGTTTGGTGTTTGCGGACAAAAGAGAAAAATGAACATAAAATCAGTTACAATTTCATCACTCGTTTAGCATATTTGGTCACTATTTAAACCTACTGCAATAGGCAAAAGATACAAGTGCAATCATTTGGTTAAACTACTTTCACATTAGCATATGTTGCAGGTAATTAAGGCAGTGGGCGGATCTTACCTAAACATTTTTCATATGTAGATTGAAATCTGAAGAACAGGACAATCAAGGGGTTAAATCCCTCCTGCAAAGTAAATTTGTAATGGTCTTGGGTCAGGAGTTGACGAACACTGTAGCACTACCTACATGCTAAGGCTAAATCTATTGAGCATATGACCCCATTGGATAGATAGAAAAGCTGGTGCAGAAACCTCTCAACACAGAGTTAATGAATAGATGTTCAGATTTAGTAATCCTTACCAACAGTCCCACTGATCCCTATCTCATACCCAATTACTAAAAATCCATAAACAGAGCCGTAAAAGTAAGCTCTAGTTACTGCAAAAACAAAAGTACATGTTCTGTATTACTATTAATGAATGATCTACAGATTAACGTGGCCGCATCGTGTATTCCTTTGTGTCCTGTAAGTAATTTGTAAAGGAGCATCCATCCTCATGTCTGCTCCATGATGCGGCCATTCACGTAAGGGCTCACTTGAAAAGAGCACATTCAAACACCATTCGTCTGCAGAAAGCCCGATCGCGCTTGCATAGCTTAAAACAGGTTGTCATGGCGATAATAGTCCTACCCTTGTGTCGATGCCTCCTGACTCATTCCCACAAGTTTGGGCTACACGTGCGCAGTGTGAATGTAAACAAAGGAAATTGAACCCAATCTGCTCTGAGATTAATGTTTGTTAAGGTATAATACTTGTGTGCAATTCCAAATTAGCGTGCACAAATTATTGTGACAGCAATGGCATATATTAATGACCCACTACCAAAATTTACAATGTATAACCCTTGTAATGTTGAGTTATTAAGAAGAATAAGTGAGTACCAATGATAGTGCAATCACTGTGTACGGGGAGACAGCTCCTTATTACTTGAATAATAGACAAAGTGTGATTTATAAGGCTGACGCTAGTCGGTATCTCTAAGTTTAATATTCAAGTTGGCAGGGTCAGGCTAAAGGCAGACTAATTGGTTCAACAATCAGTGTGAATACTTAATCAATATCGATTATGCTCCATATCATGTGTACCACACATGCCATCCAGAGGCTGCAGTACTTACAAATGTTTCTGCCACAAATAGGTTTTCTCGAGTGGGCCACATCAGTCCCAAAAGTACTTATGGGCATGGTGTACCGATCGTCTGATCCGTATCTGATAGAATGTAAAGATCACATAATAGAAAAGATGCACTGAACACAAATTCCTAGTGTACATATTCATACATACATAATGTAAATTGCCAATGCTCCTAGCACCATTATTGTTCCTATTATGAGTATCTCAATTTAAATTCACAAAAAGTGGGTCATCTCATTATCTTTGTTTAACCCAAACTTAGTTGTGCTAAATCTACAAATGAATCGTGCTTCAACTTGGCATAGTAGGACTTCTCTATTTCCTTCTCTGTTTCCCAATACTACTTTTTTCAATCGAATGAACTTAAGATTCTTCTTTTCCTCCAATTGGTGATGAGTTTGCCAATGTTGGGCAAGAGGCAGGAATACATCTTGGCTGCCAATGCCTGAGAAGTGCTCGCATATTCTGGTCCTTAGTTCCCTTATGGTACTGCCAATATAGATGCGTTGGCAGGTGCAGATGCAGGGCCGTCACGAGGGAGGTGCAGGGGGGGCAAAGTGCCCCTGGCCTCGCGCTTGCTGGGGGCCTCGCGGCCCCCTCTCCTAAGTGGAAGGCAGCACAGGCTCCCGTGTCCTGGGGGACTGTGCTGCCCCTGCAATGATTTTGCTGTTTGCTGTGAAACCGTTTGGCTCCGCAACAAACAGCAAAATAATGGGAGACAGCAGGACTCAGAAGTGAGCTCTGCTGTCTCCCGTTATTCAGCTGACAACGTGGACACGCTGAATGACAAGAGAGGACTCCTCTCCTGTCAGTCAGTGTGTTCAAGTTGCTCAGCGTGACCACGCTGACTGATGGGAGAGGAGTTCTCTCTTGTCAGTCAGTGTGTTCACGTTGCTCAGCGTGACCACACTGACTGATGGGAGAGGAGTTCTCTCTTGTCAGTCAGTGACTGATGGGAGAGGAATTCTCTCTTGTCAGTCAGTGTGTTCACGTTGCTCAGCATGACCACGCTGACTGATGGCAGAGGAGGTCTCTCTTGTCAATCAGTGTGTTCATGTTGTCAGCGTGATCACACTGACTGATGGGAGAGGAATTCTCTCTTGTCATTCAGTGTGTTCACGTTGCTCAGCATGACCACGCTGACTGACAGGAGAGGACTCCTCTCCTGTCAGTCAATGTGTTCACGTTGCTCAGCTTGACCACGCTGACTGTTGGGAGAGGAGTTCTCTCTTGTCAGTCAGTGTGTTCACGTTGCTCAGCGTGACCACACTGACTGATGGGAGAGGAGTTCTCTCTTGTCAGTCAGTGACTTATGGGAGAGGAATTCTCTTTTGTCAGTCAGTGTGTTCACGTTGCTCAGCATGACCACGCTGACTGACAGGAGAGGACTCTTCTCCTGCCAGTCAGTGTGTTCATGTTGTCAGCGTGATCACGCTGACTGATGGGAGAGGAGTTCTCTCTTGTCAGTCAGTGTGTTCACGTTGCTCAGCATGACCACGCTGACTGATGGGAGAGGAGTTCTCTCGTCAGTCAGTGTGTTCACATTGCTCAGCATGACCACGCTGACTGACAGGAGAGGAGTTCTCTCTTGTCAGTCAGTGTGTTCACGTTGCTCAGCATGACCACGCTGACTGACAGGAGAGGAAACCTCTCCTGTCAGTCAGTGTGTTCATGTTGTCAGTGTGATCATTCTAACTGATGGGAGAGGAGTTCTCTCTTGTCAGTGTGTTCACGTTGCTCAGCGTGACCACGCTGACTGATGGCAGAGGAGGTCTCTCTTGTCAATCAGTGTGTTCATGTTGTCAGCGTGATCACGCTGACTGATGGGAGAGGAGTTCTCTCTTGTCAGTCAGTGTGTTCACGTTGCTCAGCATGACCACGCTGACTGACAGGGGAGGAGTGTCTCTTGTCAGTCAGTGTGTTCATGCTGTCACCGTGATCACGCTGACTGATGGGAGAGGAGTTCTCTCTTGTCAGTCAGTGTGTTCACGTTGCTCAGCGTGACCACACTGACTGATGGGAGAGGAGTTCTCTCTTGTCAGTCAGTGACTGATGGGAGAGGAGTTCTCTCTTGTCAGTCAGTGTGTTCACGTTGCTCAGCATGACCACGCTGACTGACAGGAGAGGGCTCCTCTCCTGTTAGTCAGTGTGTTCATGTTGTCAGCGTGATCACACTGACTGATTGGAGAGGAGTTCTCTCTTGTCAGTCAGTGTGTTCACGTTGCTCAACGTGACCACGCTGACTGATGGGAGAGGAGTTCTCTCTTGTCGGTCAGTGTGTTCACATTGCTCAGCGTGATCATGCTGACTGATGGGAGAGGAGTTCTCTCTTGTCAGGTAGCATGTCTACGTGTCAGCTGAGTGGATGCTTTTTAAGGGTGAATGGAGGTAAGGTAAGAGTTTTTTATTTTAAATTAAAAGTGTATGTGTATTTCAATTAAATCAGTATGTATATGTGTATGTATGAATGGATGTGTGCATGCTGGTGTTTGTGTCAATGCTGTGTTTGGTTTTATGTATACATGCATGTATGGAGTTGTGTAACTGGTGGATGAATGCATGGGTGAAAGTCTTTTTTTTGTGAGTGTGTGTTCAGCACCACCCCTAAATGTAGCCGCCCTGGGGGCCACTTCATTAAGGGGTGGGTTCATGGCATCAGAGGTGCACGTAGGCTAAAATGTCAGGGGGGAAAGGGGACTAACACTTCAAATGTTGGGAGAGGCGCTAACTAACGTCTGAGGCTGTGAGCAAGGGGCACACTTCCTTGTGTGGGGGCACCTAACATCTTTCCACATTTCGAATGAGACTATTCTGGTAAAGCTTCAATGTTACAAGCAGCTACCTCTTGCCTTCATTTCTGAAACGTCACACTTAAGGACTGCTCTGAGAATGAGATATCTCATGTCACCACTTCCCTTCTAATCACTCCCCTAGCATGCAAGTGCTAAACCCACATCACGATTTCAATTACCTAAAAATGTATGGATATGAATGCAGGTGCTAACAGTGAAATTACTTCTCATGGCCATCCTAATCCCTATGGCAATTCTCACCCAGTCCCTGCCCTCCCCACCCAAAACACCTTCTCACTGGAACTCTTTGAGCTAGCTTTAAACATGCCTTGCCATCAAACGTTGCTCTCAATGTTCCTGCAAGTGTTTCCTCAAAGGAGTCTTCTGAGAATTCATGACTTCATTGGAGTTGTAAACACGTAACTGGTGTAATAGAAATGTCGTCTGCCTTTGGCCACTCAATTTGAAAACACCCTGCGTGTCTTTCACTTAAGTTCTTTTTAAAAAAGCATTGGCAAAGCCAACAGTTTTGGCTTGTGTATAATTATTAGGCATTTACCAGGCACTGCTATTAGCTGCTCAGGTACTCAAACTATTTTGCACTGGCACTATCAATGGTCAGCTAATACCAATACAGAAGTGCCTTTCCCATGCCTACACAAATGCCCATATTGTTAGCATTGCCAGTGCTCTTTATGCTTTACCCTTGATGCACAGGACTATGCATCAAGGTTAAAGCAAACATACTACTTGGCTAAATTGGCCCACAATGAATGTAGGCCATTCTAGCCAGTAATAACACTTATGGTGCAGAGTCAGCCTGCATATACTTTCTGTGGCATGGCATTTTTACTGGCTGGGAGTCCGTACATGGTAATAATGGCATATATTGATGCAGCCTGCATCGACATAATTAGAACAACCAGCATGAATATATTTTTATACTAGCATATCTCGCATGGAAAGGCGGCATGAAATGTATTGGAAAATGTTCCTATGCACAATTTGTGATTTGCAACTATTGGGATTTTCCATGTGTTTCAATACAAAACCAATTGCAAACTGTATGGATTTCTACCCAATTTCGCAAAGAAAGTGCTGTAAAATGCATACTTTTAACCCAATGTTTCAAACATTTTCTTGGGAGTGAGAACCCCCCTCAAGCAACCCTTGTTTGGTTTGGGCTCCCTCACTCTGCTCTGTTGATCCTGCCTAATTGACACAAACATTTAAGCCTCTTAAGTTCAGAAATGTACTAGCCTCCACTGTACAACATTTGTCACTGTGTATGATGTGTGTTTTAATGCGCACACGGGGGCAGGGTGCTCCTTAATGATATGATATGGCATTTATAACGTGTCTGTAGACAAGTGTTGCTGGGCGCGACAAGGCAATGAGAGAGAAACAAAAGAGTAGGACAAAACACAGAGCTTACTAGGCCTTGTGTCATTCAGATCACGCAAGAGCAGGGAAGGGGGGAGGGGAGAAGTGCCGAGGGTGGGATAGGATGCAGAAGTGCAGTAACAAAGGAGAAACAAGAGTGCAGCCAACGGGTGGCAAGTGTGGGTACTCATAAGTGCAGCCAACAGGTGGAGAATAAGAGCAAGAGCAGGGACTGTAGGGTTACAAATATAGACCACAAGTGCAGGGGAGCCAAGAGGCAGTGTGGGATTGCAACAGTACAGGCAGGGACCTGGGCCCGAATTCAGAGCTTGACCAGGTGACCAGTGTATGGATCAGGCAGGTGATCAGCAAGGGAGAGGAAGAGAGAAGGCAGAAGCAAAGAGACAGGTCTTGAGGTGCTTCTGGAACCGGAGATGGTACTCCTAAAGTTTCAGCGAGGCAGGGAGGCTGTTTCCAGAGGGAGTCCCCAGCCGAAGAAAGAGATCTGCCCTCAACTCTTTGCTTGGAAAATTGACTGACCCTCAGAGAATTGGAGGTGGCGCAGTGGAGAGCTCATGCCATTTTATATATATTTATTCATATGATAAAAAAGTTAGTCTGGCATGAACCTTTCTTCAGTAGAGAAATCTAAATTTGCTGTAATTGGAGTTGTAGTAATAAACAATATTTGGAATCCTGCACACAAACTCAAGGTTAGATTTCTCGAGACTCCTGTTTGCAGATGTGCTGCCGCTGGCCGAGTGCAAAAAATTGTAAGGGGGCCTCACCAAATGTTTTGCCCCGGGCCTCACTACATCTTGTGACAGCCCTGTGCAGATGAGGGCATAAACAATATATTTACTTCAGCAGTTAATGGTTTCAGTAATTTTGAAAGATATTACTCGTGAATCATAAAATATTTGCGTATTGGAGTGTGCAAATGTACATATTCCACATGTTCCACATTTCCTGAAACCTGTCGGCATTGTTGGTAACCAAGATTCAGTGACCCCTGAATGAACCTGGGGGAGTAGTGATGGGCTGAGTAACGTTTTCAATGTTCTAGGTTTTTTGAAAATTAATATGGGTGCCTCATCGATGAACTTATCTAAATGTTGGTCAAGCTTTAGAAGGTGCCAATTCTTTGTCACGACTATCACGACCTGCTTGTGGGCTCACCTGTGAATACTTGGAGTGTTTCTTCTTTGTTGACTGCAGTCTGCTCGCGTTTCTTGGAAGTGCGGGTCTCGTGGAGGTAAGGACGGGCTTCTTCCGATGCCACTTCGTCGGTGGTGATTCAGATGTCCACAATGTAGACAGTGATCCCAGGAAGGAGGGGAACGGTCAGAGTAACCGCGTGAGTTCGTAGATGGATGCACCCAGGGAGGAATAGCAGTGGTTCGGAGGCACCGTGGTAGTAGGAAGCCCAGGAATGAAGAGGTGCAGTGACCGAGGATAACCGCATAACAGGAAGTCCAGGAAGAAGGGACAGTGGAAGGCTGCATGGCGCAGCCACAGTCAAACAGTCCAGGATGGAAGCACAGGACGGAATCACTAGGAAGAGATTCCAAGGTAGGAGAGCACTAGGAACAGCAACGCGGAACTCGGGACTGCGAGCATTGACACGCGCCGTACCACAGGGGCGGGGCACTTATCTAGCTGAGTAGTATAACCAGGAACTAGACCGCGGATCCGAGAGCAGCGTCCACCATGTTGGGGGGTACGTGAGGTCATTCTGGTACGTTGCCGTACAGACCAGGATGTCCAGAGGGGGCAGGAGCGTGGTTTCATGACAAAAGTAGTGATATACCGCACCTTTTCATGTTCTGATGATTGTTTTGCATGCTTAGAGATAAGTGTTTCCTCCCTGTTCATTGTGTTCACTTTCTCATATATCACTAATTTCTGTCAAAACAACTATGAAATCAAAAAGATTTTGTCAAAGAATTGGCACCTTCTAAAGCTTGACCAACATTTAGATAAGTTCATCGATGAGGAACCCAAATTAATTTTCAAAAAAGCTAGAACATTGAAAACGTTACTCAGCCCATCACTACTCCCCCAGGTTCATTCAGGGGTCACTGAATCTTGGTTACCAACAATGCCGACAGGCTTCAGGAAATGTGGAACATGTGGAATATGTAAATTTGCACACTCCAATATGCAAATATTTTATGATTCATGAGAAATATCATTCACAATTACTGAAACCATTAATTGCCAAAGTAAATATATCGTTTATGCCATCATCTGCACATGCCAACGCATCTATATTGGCAGTACCATAAGGGAACTAAGGACCAGAATACGTGAGCACTTCTCAGGCATCGGCAGCCAAGATGTATTCCTGCCACTTGCCCAACATTGGCAAACCCATCACCAGTTGGAGGAAAAGAAGAATCTTAAGTTCATTGGACTGAAAAAAGTAGTATTGGGAAACAGAGAAGGAAATAGAGAAGTCGTACTAGGAAGCACAATTAATTTGTAGATTTCGCACAACTGAGTTTGGGTTAAACAAAGATAATGAGATGACAAACATTTTGTGAATTTAAATTGAGATACTCACAATATGAACAATAATGGTGCTAGGAGCATTGGTAATTTACATTATGTATGTATGAATATATATACTAGGAATTTGTGTTCAGTGCATCTTTTCTATTATGTGATCTTTTCATTCTATCGGATAAAGGTCGGACAATCGGTACACCATGCCCATAAATACTTTTGGGACTGATGTGGCCCACTCGAGAAAACCTATTTGTGACAGGAAAATTTGTGAGTACTGCGGCCGGTGGATGGCATGTGTGGTAGACACGATATGGAACATGGTCGATATTGATTAAGTATTCACACTGATTGTTGAACCAATTAGTCTGCCTTTAGCCTGAGCCAGCCATCTTGAATATTGAACTTAGAAATACCGTCTAGCTTCAGCCTTATAAATCACACTGTGTCCATTATTCAGGTAATAAGGAGTTGTCTCCCCGTACACAGTGACTGCACTATCACTTGTACTCACTTATTCTTCTTAATAACTCAACATTACAAGGGTTATAGATTGTACATTTTGGTAGTGGGTCATTGATATATGCCATAGCCATCACAATAATGTGTGCATGCTAATTTGGAATTGCACACAAGTATTATACCTTAACAAACATTAATCTCTGAGAAAATTGGGTTCAGTTTCCTTTGTTTACATTCACACTGCGCACCTGTAGCTCAAAATATGGCATCCGAACTTGTGGGAATGAGTCAGGAGGCATCGACACAAGGGTAGGACTATTATTGCCATGACAACCTGTCTTAAGCTATGCAAGCGCGATGAGGCTTTCTGCCGACGTGTGGTGACTGAATGTGCTCTTTTCAGGTGAGCCCTTACGGGAATGGCCACATCATGGAGCAGCTATGAGGATGGATGCTCCTTTACCAATTACTTCTAGGACACAAATGAATACACGATGCGGCCACGTTAATCTGTAGATCATTCATTAATAGTAATACAGAACATGTACTTTTGTTTTTGCAGTAACTAGAGCTTACATTTACGGCTCTGTTTATGGATTTTTTGTAATTGGGTATGAGATAGGGATCAGTGGGACTGTTCGTAAGGATTACTAAATCTGAACATCTATTCATTACCCCTGTGTTGAGAGGTTTATGCACCAGCTTTTCTATCTATCCAATGGGGTCATATGCTCAATAGATTTAGCCTTAGCATGTAGGTAGTGCTACAGCGTTCGTCAACTCCTGACCCAAGACCATTACAAATTTACTTTGCAGGAGGGATTTAACCCCTTGATTGTCCTGTTCTTCGGATTTGAATCTACATATGAAAAATGCTAACGTGGCAGTACTTTAACCAAAAGATTGCACTTGTATCTTTTGCCTATTGCAGTGGGTTTAAATAGTGACCAAATACGCTAAATGAGTGATGAAATTGTAACTGATTTAATGTTCATTTTTCTCTTTTTTCCGCAAACCCCGAACCCTCCACCCTTACCCCTCTCCTTCGATTTCTGTGACTTTATTTATTTAATACTGTTTGAATGATAATTGCAAACTGTTTAGCTAAATTCTGCCCTGATTTGACAAAGACACTGTTGTGTCAAAACACGTGTAATCCAATAGGGCACCGTTTTTTCCATCTACCTTCTTTTTTGTGTGACTTTAAACACTAAAACAGCTATTATTTCACAAGGAACAAGTGTGGCGCAGTTTTTTATTGTGTGAGGTCAACTGGTTCCCATTGCTTTAACAAGAGGTTGGAGTCATTGCCTCTTTTGCCTCACATTTCTGCAACATTTTTTGAGAACTCAAGTATTAAAAAAGGCGCACGGTCCAAATGAGTTGGCACTAAAAACCCAACTTTGTTCACTTGTATTAAAATGTGCAACTTATGCAACACATTCGTTTGGGCTATTAGGTGTCGCTTGCAACACCTGTAAGCCAAAACAATGTAATTACGGAACAGATAGGGAGGAATGGCATATGAGAAGAGACACACAGTCTGTGGGTGTTGTTTGGTTATGCGCCCACCCATGGCCATGCTAATCCCTATGGCCATACCCACCCATTTCTAGCCACTCCCTGCCGAAAACACCTTCTCATGGGAACTCTTTGAGCTTGCTTTATTCAATCCTTACCATCAAATTTTGCACTCAAAGTGCCTGTCAATGTTTTTCAAAGCAGTATTCTGAGAGTTAGTGAGAGTTGTAAACCCTCTACTGGTGTAATAAAAATGTCTTACTAGGTCTCCCTTCAGCCACTGGAGTTATAAGAAAACTGTGGGCCCGATTCATGGAATATTTGCCCGGTACAAAGTGAATTTGCACTACTGAAAAGTGATTTTGCACTGACAACACAAACCCTGATTCATGGAACCGTGCAAAGTTTATTTTTGCCGTGAAAAGTCCAAGCCAAGTCAGTGCATAGTCATTTTTGCAGTTCAACATTTCCATTATCCCTTTTTGGGCAAGCTCCTGGAAGAGCTGGCCATCTCCCAGCTTAACCGTCATTCCGACTCTGTTGGCTCTCTCCATGACCACCAATCTGGATTCAGAGCTATGAAAAGCATGGAAACTGCTCTCCTGAACATCTGTGAAGACCTGCTCTTCAACCTTGACTCTAACATTCCATCCTACTAGATCTCTCTTCTGCTTTTGACACTGTCAACCATACCATCCCGCTCAATCGTCTCCGTGACAACCTGGGTATCACCGATCAGGCTCTGGCCTGGCTGACATCTTTCCTTTCTGATTGACCCTCTCAGGTACAACTTGGGTCCTTCCTATCCTCATTATGCCTCTCTACATGTGGTGTTCCCCTGGGGTCTAACCTCTCGCCCTGGCTTTTCAACCAATACCTGACAACTCTCGCCCACTGCATTTCCATTTTCCGCTCAAACTTCCAGTGCTATGCTGACGAAACCCAACTCATTTTCAGGCTTCCCCCAGACACCTCCTCTCCTTCCCTCATCTCCAATTGCCTAATCGCCATTCAAAATTGGTGTGCCGCCAACGATCTTTGTCTAAATGACAAGAAGATTAAGATCCTTCTCATTGGTACACCTTCACCATCCTTTCCCCTCACTCTCTGGCCGGCCTCCCTTACCCCTCCTCCTACACCTACCTGCGAGGCTAAGAATCTCTGGGTCATCTTTGACTCCACACTTTCCTTCTCCGCACACATCTCTGGCATCTCTAAAAAGTCAAACTTCTTACTGCACCTCCTTGAGGTACTCTGCCTTTCCTCTCCTTCCCTCAGAAGCTCACTGTCTCCCAAGCTCTGGTTCTCTCTAGGTTGGACTACTGTAACAGCCTCTTTCTAAATCTACCTGCCTCCACTCTCTGCCCTTTACAACTAATCCAGAACAGGACTGCGAGAATCTCTCCAGCTCTGAAATCCCTTCATTGGCTCCTAGTGGATGCAAGGATTACACTTAAAACCCTCTGCATTGTCCACAAGGCTTTCTGGGGCGTGGGTCTAAAATACCTTCAACTATCCCTCTGTAAATACCTCCCCTCTCGAGCCCTTCGCTCCTCCACTTCTAACTCCCTCAGGGTCAGGTGGCCGGGGCCTCGCTTTGGAACAGCCTCCCGGCCACCTTGAAACTTGAGGAGAGCCATCTCCGTTTCCGGAAGCACCTCAAGACCTTCCTCTTCGCTTTTGCCTTTGCCCCTGCTGATCTGTTTTTGTAGGAACCGTGCACATGGCTATCCTCTGTCCTTTGGGCACAGGTACCTCTCATCCTGCCTCCCTCCTGCACTGCCTCTGGGCCACCCCTTGCACTGGGATCTGTATCTGTACCCATACAGCCCCCCATTCTTCTTCTGCACTCATGGGCGTAGGACATGGAGGGAGACAGGGGGGACAAATCCCAACCACAATTTTTAGTGGGGGGGACATAATGGCATTTATCCCCCCCAGAATATGTCTGTGTTGTGCACAGTGCACTGTGTCTCTGCCACTGTCTGCAGTTGCATGCAGCATATAAAAAAATATGGTATCCGGTCATTGCATCTAAAACAAAGCATCGAATGCAAAAGCATCGAATGCAAAAGCCTCAAAAAATGCTTTTTTTTGTAGGTAAAGGTTTTTTTTATTAAAATGTTTTTTAAGGGGTAGAAAATCAGGGGTTGGGCGGACCCCCCATTAAAAAATGTTTTTTAAAACATGCATTTTTTTGATGCATTTTCTTTTGAGGCTTTTTCATTAGATGCTTTTGCATTCGATGCTATCACTAGGAACCAAAAATATTTATGCAGGCTTTGCATTGCTGAAAAGTGACTTTGCACTGCCAACACAAACCCTGATTCATGGAACTGTGTAACGTGCATTTCTGGCGTGCAAAGTCAGTGCACAGTCAGCTTTGCAGTACAAAATGACTTTGCACTGCAAAAATGCACTTTGCACGGTTCCATGAAGCACGCTTTGGGTCGGCAGTGCCAGTGCAAAGTCACTTTTCAGCAGTGCGAACTTGCAAAGTCACTTTCAATCGTGCACAAAAATTACATGAATCGGGCCCAAAAATGTGTCTTTACATGACATTGCCAACGAGTTGGGATCGATACTTCCCTGCTGACACAAAACTCTCTAATGACTATCAGTGCAAAATGGCACAACCCTGCCACCGTTTTTTCCACACCCAGGTAAACTCGCTATTCCTTGGAGCCTATGGCATGGCTGTGAGAAACAAGATAGTTTGGTATGGAATTTAAACCCAAAGACTGCCAGATGGCACACTACCAACCCCTGCTGAAGATTAGGATGTATATCAGTATATGCTAAAGCCATTAACATGATAGAAAAGTGATTTGGGAACAAACAAAGCATGCCGGGGCAGAGGACGCGCTGCACACAGGCAGGTTTTCCGAGTGCAGAGGGCAGGAGTGGCAACGCGTACTCTTCTTCCGCCCCAGTGGCAGCATGAAAACCAGATCAAATCATCAGTTTATCATTTTTAGATATTCTCTGATTACATGAAGTAATCATCGGAAACCTTTGCCACAACATTTCAACTTTGTGTTTATTGAAATCTCCTTCACAACACAACACTTGCATTGGTGTGTTTACAACAACAGGGCCTTTTCAGCTGCTGCATTTGTGTATCACTAATCCAATGCTTTGCTGGGTGCATGGTGTCATGAGAACATAGCTATTTATTTATGTATGTATTGGGTATACCCCTTAAGTGCCAGGCTATTACGCAAGTCTATGCAAAAAGGACAAGCATACTCGTCCTTGGCACTTAAGGGGCGCCTAGACAGAAAATGGTGTTTCAAGGTGCTACAAGACAAAAAAGGAGGCGGGGGTCAGGGAAGAAAACACCAATGACAGTCCTACAAGGCCTTGCTGTTAACAATATAGCAGCTAGAAGCTGCTGTCTGTCAGATTCAGTGAGATAATAAGTCAGTAGCTCCTGACCCTTATTCACACATCCTGATTCCTTCTCTTAAAATATCTCCGTGAAGCAACTGCACATGCACATGGTTGGGCAACCAGTAAGGCTCGAAACAGAGAAGTATCCAAAGCGACCTTACTTATAAATTCCACTCAACCTCAGGGAGCCTCACCAGTCCGAAACCCAGGGTCTTTAGGTCCTTTAATCACTGCTTACTCAGTTGAAGTTCTGTCCCATTCAGCCGCAGCATGTCCCAGAATTCTGCCAAAACACGCTCGCCTCACCAGCCTACGTCAGCCTATACCAGCCTACCCCAGCCTATGCCAGCCTACACCAGCTCCCTCAGATTGTAGGCACACAGCTGAGAAATAGATGTTGCGGCTGCCATTGCTCTATTAGTGTAATCAAAATGTTGTAACCAGGTTTGTGCTCAGCCACTTGACTTATAAGCAGTCTGTGTGTCCTTCACTGAAGTCCTGGTAAAAATAAAACATTGGCAAAGCCAGCAGTTTGGCTTGTGAACAAGTTTTGGCCATTTGCCAAGCCCTGCTGTTAGATGCCCAGGTACTCGCGCCATAAGTGACTTTGCCGACACAAAAGCCCAAACTGTTGGCATTGCCAATGCTTGTTCTTTTTCAAATCAATTAGGATACAATCAATAGAAGTACATGTACTCTATTGGTGAAAGTAAGATGCAAGCACTTTATATATTGTGGGATAGGGGATGCAGGTACAGGGGAACCTGAGGCTGAACAGGGCAGTTCCTGTGATGCTAATGCAGGTTTTGGCTATTGGGTGGGCTGATGCATTCTGCTCATGGTTGTGGGCAACAAGAGGCCTGCGCTGAAGAAAATTGCATTATCCTGGACCATGTGTTTTGGTTGGATTGAGCCCACTAACACAGGAGCCGTGATTGAAACCAGCTGCAGTGATTCAACCACTGCGGTTTGGTGATGCTCAGGCACCTCAAAGAGGAAGGGAACTTGTATTTTTATATGGGAGCACAGCCTTTTGTCATTTTGTGGACATAGAATACCCTATGAGGTCTGTACTCTGCATTTGACACCCTTCTAGGAAGGACTTGGAATGGAGGAGCCATATGAGCTCAAGCAATGACAAAAACACACACCTCCTCTTTGTACACATATTTGAGCGATGTCTCACATGCACTTTGACTACCTCTGAATGTTCCACACCGTATTCATCAAAAACAGCCCCTGCATGGCAAGCCTCGGCCTCCTCTCTCAGCAACCATCAATCCCAGACTCCCATAACCTTGAGTGGAGATTGGTGCAATCAACTCACTCTTTCATGGACTCACTTTTTCATGAATCGACTCCTTCTTGTCCACATCA
The DNA here is from genome assembly GCF_040938575.1 of Ambystoma mexicanum. Classification (NCBI taxonomy): domain Eukaryota; kingdom Metazoa; phylum Chordata; class Amphibia; order Caudata; family Ambystomatidae; genus Ambystoma; species Ambystoma mexicanum. The sequence continues at coordinate 117,766,412 of NC_090936.1, forward strand.
CTTGGACTCGCCATTTGCACCACATCCATCAGGCAGCGATTAACACTTATCACCACCCCATTACTTTGAGGGGGTACATCGCTGTCCTCCTGTGTTTTATACAACATTGTCCAAGATACCTTTCAACCTCCTTAGTCACAAACTGTGGATCGTTGTCACACACTGCACTGCCTGGCTGGGTTGGGCTGTCACCGAAAGCACACAGAGCTCTCACTCCAACAGCCCGCTGCATGCCCTGCTCAGCTATAAAGGAGAGAGGGCTTTTTAACTTAATGCTTCTGCGTGGCCTGGTGCCACACCCAATATACACTGTGCCAGGTGAGGGGATGCCTTCAGTCCTACCCCAATAGTTTAATACTAACTGCAGTACATGCTGTTAATGGCCTCTGGTATTCACTAAGCCATCCTTAGACCACGGACGGCCTGATTAAAAAAATATTGTAACATTGGGTGTCTGTCAGAAACCACCTCTCCAGTATTTACATTACACACATTACTCATTACTCATCTCAGCGCCCATTCACATGCCTAACTGCATGGGTTGCTTTGCTGACGGAGCCTGGGCAGCCATGCTAAGCCTTTTTTGGCCAAATGCACACATGTATCATTATCATGCCCCCCGACCTCCAACTCTCTAGATTTCGGTCCTGCAAGGGCTTTCCCACTAACAGCACACTGAGACTATACCAATGGTAAAACTGGTGCTACACAAATGACAAGTACAATACAATGCAATACAATAAAGTCACACATAAAATACTTATGATAGAAGAAAGTACTTACTCAGCTTACACAGAACATCTTGCAGAGCATAGTGTAGGAAAAAAAAGTGCATGGCCAGTAAAGGCCTAACTCAATCCATAACCTAAAATGTAGGCCCCATACCTAGTGGTAGGCCCATACATATGAGCTTTCAGAAGTAAGTTAAGAGAAAGACCCCATGACAATATTACACGCAGTAATGATGATAGGGTCAGAATCCCAAAGTACCAAACAGAACTTAATGAAGGCTTCCTATTACCTTCTGCATTAAGTATTATACTTACATATGCCTAGAAAACAGTAGCGCTTGGAGATTGAGCACAAGGAACACAATGTCCAAACACAGCCAGGAGAACTACCAAAGTCCAGAATATCTTATGGATAGAGAGTCCCTAGGTCCAGAAGAACATGTCACACATCAAGGAAGGAAACATCATCACACAAGGGTTCAATGTATATATAACCTATAAATTAGTGTAATGTGCAGATTTAAAATTCCCTGGTACATTAGGGGAAGCCTCTAAAGAGCCAGTGCTTGGTGGGGAGCTCCAGGAACCTAAGAAAGATTCTAGGAAAATATCACAGTACAGGTGAGTACATTGCAGTGTCACTTTTAAGAGTTCCGGTGTTGAGAAGAGTGGCCCATAGGAAACAATAGGAAAAAGCCAGGTAAATCTGCTTCTTTCCACATGTACCAAAAAGACAGCAAGCAACCCCAGTGGACACCAGTGGAGACCCTAAAGAAGAGATCCAATGGAGGGTCCATGACCCAGCAGCACCAGGAGCAAAGAAGCAGAGCAGGATTCAGGCCCAACGTTATCCAATGGGACCATGCAGTAGAAGGGGACCTGCAGAACCTGACAACCACAGGACCCGTAAGGGAGCATCTGGAATAACCCACCAACCCAGGGCCCAAAGGTAAGTACTTAGAGTGGCTGCCTCCAGAAATTCGGTCTCCATGACGAGAAACAATGCAGTAGGTAGCAGCTTCTTTCTAGAAGTCAAAATTAGGGATCCAGTCACCCAGGGATTGGCACCCTGAGCCACTGATGAACCCAAAGGGCCAAAAGAAGAACAATCGTCCTAGAGTGGCGTAGGATCCATCATCCAGAACTGAAATTCATGACGGAGATGGCTCCTGGACGACGGAGGAACCTGCACACGGCAGACCCCAGCGGCTCAGCAGGCAAACGTGGTCAACACATACACAGAAATGGCCCCTGCAAGGTATTGGTGGCCAGCTAATCAGGTTGGCCCTAAAAACTGCCAAACACTCATGTCGACCCCCACAGGAAGTGAAATGGCCTGCCCACGGGCAGGGGCTGGTCTAAACCAGTCTGTACTACATTGGAGCCCATGTGGCAAAACCTCCCATTTTAAGGCCTCTCTCATGGTTTCCATGAACAACGGAAGCCCCCTAAACAAAGTGGCTAAGACTAGGACTTAAAAAAGACCCATTAGTACCATAAAGGCACATAGGCTACTAATGCAGCAAATCGGCTTGCACCCTTGATGAAGCCAAAACTAAATATTATCTGCCACTAGCCTACCCCCTAATACCAATGGGACTGGGTACCTTATGGGTGACCCAATAGTGTATACCTTACGTATAGAAAAAAGTGATGTTGTGGAAGGGGGACTTTAGCAGAAGTCCCTATGACCACCAAAGTAAATTAAAAGCCCCACAAAATAAAGAAGGGAAAAAGCAAAAAGAGTAGCAGTAGCATGAAATGAGACTGCAGAACCCCAAACATGTAATTCTGTCCTACAACCCATTAGGTGGAGAGGGTTACAAACTCAAAAAGTCAAAAGGTCCATGGAGCATATGGCCAGTTAACTAAGAAAAACTTAAAGTGATCTACAGCCATGGATTACATGAAATATAGAAACAGTCAAAAAAAATTGAATTTGGAAACGTTTTAGCTTCAGTTTACTGTCCCAGGGTGAAGGCATCTGAAAGTGGTTTCTGCTTGTTTCCAAGGTGGTTCAGCTTTATAATTTAGGTCTACCTACAGATTACTGAAGAAAGCATTAAAAGTCAAATTAGGACACATTTGCCAAGTACCAATTGTTAAGCCCAAAGACTACAATTACAGCCTTGGTCTGGTCATCAAAGTTTCTGCTAGCTTCCTTACTCGGGCACATCAAGATCTTGTGGGTCAGCAGTGTCCTCCTGGCTCTTGCCCCGCAGGATTCAGACTTTCGTAACCTCTGGTGACATTTCAGGCCCTCAACTGTCTGAAAACAGCTGGCTTTTGAAGGCCCCCCTGTTCCCTGTTATCCAAGTACATTTCTAAAAGATAATGATGTTATTCATTTTATCAGTCGGAACAACAGAACTGCATATCTTGTTTATTTATATTTGAAATGATGCCAATCTTGCCATTATCTGTTGCTTACCATTAAGAACTGGTGTGTTTGAATAAGATGGGCCATAGCCAAATGATAAAAGACGTCAGTGCTTTATCCATAACATGGTTTATTATGTTTGCAAATAATTTTTTTCAAAATAATGTTTTGTTTAACAAAATATTGCATATATTTATGAATTATTTGTGCTGTCTGCTGCTGTTCTCATTATAACAATGCTGATAATGTGACCACACACTCATTAGCATTGAAAGAATTAAATGCATTTTCTAAACACGCCAAGATTTTAAGTTTCTAGTGATTACATGAACCCTATAATATATTCTCAAAAGTTTCAGTAATGTTCTGTATGTTTCCAATTGTGATTGAGAAAAGAAGGTTGGCAAAGTCAATAGTTCTAAATAGACATTTGTGAAATGCATCTCTGTCAAAGTTAACAGGAATGCTTCATTTGTGACTACAGGCTGATGTGGCCTTTTACTGCAATTTAGAGCTGTTCACATTATAGGCATATGATGCAATTTATGACAACCCTCCTCTTTTTCTCACACACTTTCTCTCTCTTTCACTCCACTCTCTCCACATTCCACTATTTACCTACACTGTCTACTCTAGCACTCTCATGTTCCTCACTCTTCGCTTCTTACACTCACACAGAGTCACACGGAGGACAGCCACTACAATCGCTCAAACCTAGTACCATTCTTTCACACACTGCCCCAGCTGCACTCAAATCCATTGCCCTCACAGACCCCCTCAGTACTCCACTCCACCTTCCACTCTCCACCTGGTCTCTCATTCCACCACTTCTTCTCCCGATTTCAGATGACCACCTCTCACCATTGTGTGTGAATCTGGGTTTTGTATACCGCTGTTCCTATGGTAACCTCCTCTTTCCTCTTCCCATTGGTCTATCCTATCACCTATCTCTTTTGGCCAATCTTCAGCCTGTGCTTTCCTCTAAGGATGAGCCTCCGTGGCTAAATGTTTTAAAGTTTTTCTTCAGCCTAGCCCCCTTTCCGTTCAAAAGCATTCTCTATGGGTCTTTAGCCTGGCATTGATGGTTGACTCCACTTTGAACCCATTTTTCCAGTCGGTTGCCATCAGCACCGTCATGGGTGCCCTGGCCGTTCTTGACAGATCATGATTTTAAGCTGACCTCTGGGGTTTATCCTTCTGATTGTTTTTCACTGCTCGTGTTGGTTTCTGAATGCCATAGACCTGAAACAGTGGGAAAAAACCTCAGGTCGGAAAGCTGGTAAGCAGGTAGGGTGTTCCAGAAACTTATCAATCACAATAAAAGGTGCTCAAGGGCTTTGGGGACACGGCCCCCTAAATCCCATACCCCACTTCTGAGGTAGAATTGGCTCTAGCATAAGCCATGGTAGGCCACCTACCCCAGGTTGGGAGAGGTCCCTCCTTTTTACATGGATATGCCCCTGACCCTGTCACAAAGCCTATTTCCAGTTTGCACAAAATGGCCATATATAAACACCATAACATTAAAGCAATCATGAAACTGCTACAAAAGCAATATTTTATTTTGCCAAACACAATCACATTCTTTTGCATTGCATTGCACAGAGGTTTTCAAGCAAAAGTTACAAAACAACTGCTCACAAATACCATTTCTCCCAACTACTCCTTGGAAGACATGTGTTCAAGCGCTTGAATTGCATACTGGTCGCAAATCCCAGCTTAGCCCTTAACCAAAGTGTGTTCTCCCAGGCAAATCATCACCGAGGCTTATCTACCAAAAATGAGTAGTGCCCAAAACTGACCAATCTCACACTGTCCGTTACTCCAAAGAAATCCTCACTCATGAGATTGCCACATATGCAATAATAAAAGTGACCATTCACATAGCTGTCAACATTTTGTGCCCCCTAGAGTTGGTGAAAAAAGCCAATTGTGTTTTGGCAGTGAGAGCCTGTTGAAGTCTATGGCCGTTTAGGGGGGCTTGGCAGGTGAGCAAACTGATTACAGGTTTGGTGACACCAGTGAAATGTGTGTGGTTGAGAGCTGGACATCACAAATGTTGTCTCTTGGCTTATCGCTGGGAACTCCTTTAAATGTAACTTCCCATGATCACCTCAAGTATTAAGGGGTCATTCTGTGATGTAATTTTCTGTGATATCACGACATATGCAAATTAGGGTGCTCCACAACACACTTGACACCAAGGGCCTCGCAATAGCCAGGCAGCCTAGGTCCTACCTGCTAGGAGGTGCGTTTGGCACAACTAGTGCAAGTCAAAATTCATGCTATGGAGTGAGAGTGGGGAAGATGTCATTCATAGATGTATGCAGGTCGCCTTCATGTCCACACTCATGCTTTCTCTTGTCACGTCATAAAAGCTGTGTTGTTAAGGGATTTTCTCTAACCTCACCAGATGTGCTTGCTTTATGTGACAAACAGCCACTCAAGGATGGAGTTCGGCTCTTCAAAGAAGAATTGCGGAGGTCCTTTTCTCTAATAAAAATGAGTTACAATAAAGGAAGAGATCAGTAAATAGAGCTGCCTCACATGTCATTCCTCTGAGACAAAGCAACCCGTTTGTACATGAAGCCGTCGCTTTCAGGACAGCTCCGTGTACTGATCGTGAAGAGTTTTCCTTAAATAAACTGTCACCCGAAGCACTGCATTCATTAGTGCTTCGGGTGACAATATATTTAAGGAAAACCTATATTCAGGCACAGGTATGTCCCTGCGCCCATGCTGGCCGCAGCCAACAGAGCTCGCCTAATAGGCATGTGCGCCCAAGGTGCTGCGCCAAAACGGCTGGCTATGAAAAGGCCTGCTGAAGAGGGTGTACTGGACCGTAACAGCAGTCGTCACATGGGTAGAAGAGGGCAGACATGCTGCCGCCTTCCCCGCCTGCTTGGGTGGCCCACGAGGTGAGAGCAGCATTGCTACACTCTCGTCTGGTCTCGCAAGCCGCCTCGCAAAACAAATGGCAACAGCCACTACAGTTGACTCTCCCAAAGCAAGCTCATAATACAACACATGTCTAAAAAAATGTAAACTTCATATAGACAGCTTGAAGAGTAAAAAAGGAGTCTACTCGCCCTTTCATTTCTCCCAGGGAACGTGTGGCCATCTGATTAACAGATGTGAAAAATAATGCAAGACAGATCAGCTGACACACAACCGTCAACACAATCAAAATCACACTATTATTAACAAGACTTGCTAAAACATGCATGCATATACCAGGAAACATATTTACGATGACTCTTAATCGGAGCACTCCCCGGTGCTGTAAAACGGTATTCAACAACTGCTAAAGATAAAACTGTTTGAACTGTTCAGTAACCTAAAGACACAAACTTCACTGATACATTGATTCATGTAGTGTTCCTGCTAGCAACACAGTACATGCAGCTGTTTGCAAGAAGACAAATAAATACAAGGAAATTAAAATGAAAGAAAGGAAGTGCACTCTTTAATCATGGCAGCAGCTATGTAATCTTAAATCAATTAGTGTTAACATTTGTTGACATTTACCATCTGGGAAGTTACGAAATAACCTCTGTACTCACTTGCAAGGGGCCCATCTTTTAAGTGATAAACGTGATGCATTTATACACACAGAGACACACACACGCAGTTGCATTAAGATGCTGATTCTATAGTTGTGCACACAATTGTTTACTAAGATTGAGAAATAAGCAACAAGAAACAGGGGGCATTTTGCAGTTACTACCTGAAAGTATGTGATTCTTTTCTTTTTTAACTCTGCCAGTAACGCAAATCCGCCACAGCAATTTTCCACCGACTAATATGTATGAATTTTCAGAAACGTTTAGTACTATCGGGAGTGGATAATACATGCTTCAAAATAGTGCATGGAAAATGAAAATCCAAACATTCATGGAAGCAGGGTTTGAGTCCAAAACTATTTGGCTTATATACGTAGCTGTAATAAAGGATCGTAAGCGCATGCAGCTATCAGATCACAAAAGGGTCCATAAAAAAGGCACCATTCATTTTGAAAAGTGTTTCAGACAGAAGCAATAATGAATAGCGTACAAGACTGGTTTTGACTACACAATCACGCAAAGCTGTCAATAGGTCCCCTAAGAACGTCGTCTAATTTTCAAAAGCTTTTTATGTTCAATAAATCCAATTACATGGATTGATTACACTGGAGTCCCTGGGGGAGCGGGGGAGCAGGATGTTTTAACCTTTCCACCTTGTGCTCTAGCACCTTGAAGCGTTTGTTGTGCTAGATGGAATTATCAAGAAAATACTTTGGACCCAATAGCCGGACAGACTCAAAGGAGATGGTAAAATACTGATTTAATCTCAAGAAGTAAAGCAGGGCGAATAAACACTCATCAATTCGACTCATGCAAGATCACTCTATCTCTTCATTTAGTTCTAGCTTTTATAATACTAGACGGGTCATCTATGACGTAATCCTACCTGGCAAACTTCAAAATTCTATTGAGGGGTCGGATTGGATTAGGGGATCATTTCTACATATAGAAAATGTGCGTGTTTGTCCCTCATTGGTGGTCACTTTTCTGTGAGACACACCCTGAGCTACTTCTAATTACATGATATAAGGCAATCGTCACAGCAGAAAATATGGCAGTGGTCTAATAATTCGCAACATTGTATGAAAAAGTGCATGGCAGGCTGTTCTAATTTGTTGGCAACCCAAATCCAACCATGGGCATTCAGCTCGCTAGCAGCACGTACATGGAAATGAAACCCAGGTGGTTGGAGATACGTCAGCTCTTCCTTTGTTTCTCAATTAGGCCACCCTCTTTTATCGGTAGGCCTCATGCCAGTGTCTTTTATTTGAAGGCTGACCTTGCCAGTCTGCACAGTCTCGGGATATCCGAGGGAGTGTAGGTACACCGCTATCTTAGCTCCAGGCCTAATGAATAGCCCTTGTTTGCAAGCTCTTCATCACGTGTTGCAAGATAATTAATTTGTATATTGACGGTGCTTTTAACCTTATTTGATTCAGTTGGTGCAGTTCTGCTTTTGGCCTTTAGACACTTTCTCACTCTATCACATATTGACTTTATGCCTTTTAATCATCCAATATTTGGCATCAGTGAATGTTCGTGTTCCTCCTAATCTTTGGGAAATATGTCCTTGCGCATGGTCTGCTCGTAGACTCCATTCGTGCTTTTTCTTCATCTCTCCAAGTAGCATCTTTGGGTCAAAGCCAATGTACTCCCCTATTTCTCAAGGAAAACAGTGGCCTTCCATATTAAACTCTGGGCTTGCATTTTGAGGTAACTAGGTTGATTGACATGAGCTTTCGACCATCTTGTTCTGATGGTAGTCCTAAACGTTCAATATATACCTCTCGTAAGCAACCTTCTTTCTACCTTGCGTTTCAGCATATTTACATGTTTCTCTTACTGCTTCAGTTACATCGTCATTCTTAAGTATTTTCCGTCCTCTGATTGCATTCTCGACCAGACTCTTCGCCTCATCTTCTGCAATTCCTACTTCATCTTCAATTTTCTCATCATATTTTTGTCACCCTCCTCAAGTGGCCAGCATTCTTTATGTTTTCATCCACACTCCAGGTTATCAAACGACAATATCCTGCAGGTGCACAACATATCCATCGTCCCACATACATTTTTCGATCCTGGTGATAATAGAACTTTGTTCCTAGAGGTGCAAGAGAACTCTTGTTTATATTTTCTCTGGTACCTTCTTCTGTTTGCATCCGTTCTCCAGCATGTTTATTATTGGCTATCATTATTTTCATTCCAATAGCTTTTTTGGCTGTTTTCTGGCATTGTCCCAAGATGATCCTCATGAGAAAGAATCCCAAAATTAGTAATAGAAATATTGCTCCAAGTAGTTTAAAAGCATTTGCCAACCATGAGGGAATATATCTAATCAATTATGAAAACCAGTCGTCCCCTGCTGTTTTATCAGTTTCATCTTCCATCTGTGTATGCAAGGTTGTCAGTATTGTAATTGCCTCTGTCAATGTCTAATTTTCTCCATCATGAGCAGGTTTAAATGTACAACAAGAAGGTCCAACATTGGTGCACACGCCTTCTTCCATTGCTGTTATCAGATCCAGACCAGACCTGTTCTGGATAGTCATCAGCATGTTGGCTCTCAATTCTTCCTTTATTGCATTGAATCCTTTTATTGTTGCATTGAACATCTGCAACAGCTCCCATCCTGCAATCTGGCGCCACTTGGCATTTACTGCTGTTTTAAGTCCTGGTATGAATACAGATATCATTATCATGGAGGTTTTGCTGAATAGTTTGTGCTCATCCGGAATGGAGTCGTAAGCCTCTATGGACTTTGATGAGAAGTAATTCTCTTGTTTTGATCGATGAAGATGAAGTGATCTCTTCCTTCTGTGATATCCATTCATTTTTGGGAACTCTTACATAAGGAGGTCACTTTAGGGAATCATTAGTGCTGGAAAATGTACATTCACTATGGAACACCTAATCTTTAGGCAACTGCGTGTAGCCTCTTGATCCACATCCCAATATTGATCCATCAGAGCTGCAGTTCCTCCATTCATTCCTGGTACTTCAATTATTTCTCCACATCCTTTGTTTTTTCCAACATAGACCTTGCCATCATTCTTGAAGCAGGTTGTCACATTCTTCACTTGCAATAAATGCACTGGTCCTGCTTCGTTCTGAACCCAGGTTAGTAGTCTTGCATTCTTGACCCATGATTCTAGGAATTCATCATTCACCTTCTGCACCTCACAGATTCCTTATTTCTTCAATAAGTGTGCAGGGCATGATGTTAGGCCATCTTCCCATCCAGTGCTGGTTGCTACGCGCCCATACACTAACAGCTGTGTTCTTTCCCAGCATCCCGGCTCTCCCGATTTTTCAGTCATGTCGGAGCAGTTAATTCTCTTCATATCAACAACTTGTATCTTCTCTCCAAACTGGGATGGATATATGCTTGTTTTGTTTGTCCACCCTAATCCACTCTCCATCCTTTTTGTCTTTAGATGTGAATATGGAAAATATTTGCCTTGATCGCCATCTTAAAGTTGCCCAGTTCCCTTCGAATTGGCCTCTCATAGTGCAGGCTGCTAAATGACTGAGATATTTTTTATCATGTGGAGAAATTTCTCTTGCAATAAATGTTCTTGCCGCATTCATGGCAAACGGTATTAAGGAACAGGCATAGCAACTTTCTTCTGACGTTCTCTTTCCCACCTCTTTCATGTGTTTATACCATAAATGATTTCTCAAATGAGCCGATTTGTCTAAATATGAGTTAATACTTTCATTATCTTTTTATTTGGAAAAAGGGTGTTTTAATATAAGAACGTAATGGGGTTCTTGGTCTCTTAATCTGTAAAATAGGAATAATGGGACTGGTGGGGGATGTCTTATTTCCTGGTTTCTCACTGCTTATAATATTTGTGAATGCCAACGTTATAAGGAGAATAGTCAAAATCAGAATGCAACAAACAATTACACAAATTATTCTGCGTTTGGTACATCTTTTTCTTGGAGCTACAGATCTCACCTCCTGGAACATTTCCATTGTCACCACTTTATTTTTTACTATATATCAGTTTTCATCATTTTAATTGTAAGTTATACATTTATAACAAGTACTGCAAAATGATTGCCAAAACAATTCTTAAAACAATGAAGTCATTTTTTGGATGCCCAAAAAATGTCACTGTGTTCGTATTTCTTCTTATCAAAGCTGGATAAGACTGAAGTATGTAAGAGAAAACAGCAAGTACGAATGTATGGACGATCAGCAACATAAAAGCTCAAATATTATTTTCCCTCTTTGATTATTTAATAGTTTTCTCTATTCCAGTCTACAGAAGATATTTTGAGATTAGTGCATCTGAATTAATCCATAAATGAATTCTAATCTTAAAGTGTTTTGCTTTCTTTATCTAAGTTCTTGATCATTGATCTTGTGGTCATCATTTGCTGCTCTTTCTTGCTTCACCTTGGGGACTTGATTCACTGGAAATGCTTGCTTCACTGTGGACACTTGTGTAGTGGTGAAGCCAAGTACCTCAACTCAAAGTCCTCCCCCATGCCGCCTATATGTTGGGAGCCAGAGTGTGAGATACGTGCAGTACCAGTGAAAATACCTATACCGAAGAGAATCTTGGAAGTAAGGTTCCCATCAAGAAAGCCATACATGCATTCACGACAATATGATGGCCATTTGAATGAAATCCGGGTAGGAAGTGTGAAAACTGAGCAAAAGAGAAGATCAGTGACATCATGAAAAGCAGAGCTGACGCACCTAGAGAAGAACAAAATTGCCCCTGTTAAACTTAGACCCAGTAAACCAACAGCCCACTTAAACAAATGGTTCACACCACAACTTAAAGACCTTTGTATCTTAAAAAGAAAAAGTGAAACCAACTGGAGACTTTGCCCATCCAGTGAGAATAAAGCTAAACTAACCTCACTTTCCTCACACTACAAGAAGGAAAACTGTCGAGCTAAACGAAACTCCTACGATGAGCGCATCGCTAATTCCAACTCTAGTATGAGAGAACTTTTCTCCATACTTAAAGAATTAGAGTCCCCAATAGCTATACCCGATGTTTGTACCAAAGACAAATCTTGGTGTACAGACATCCAACAAGCTCTAGGAAACAAAATGAACATGCTCCAAAACAAAATCCAGCAAAAGAAAGATGTACTGAACCTACAGCACTCTCCCAATACTCTCTTGCCCAGTGTCTCACCCCTGGCACATAATAAGACTTTCCACTTCTCCAAAATGTCTACCCCGGAAGTAGAAAGAATTATCCTGTCACTAAAGCCCTCGAACTGTAAAGGCGATATCTGCCCTGCTCAATTAATAAAAGATGCTGCCAGAGAACTATCTCCTTTTATTACCAAACTGATAAATGCCTCCTTTGCCACAGGCTTTATCCCTGCCAACCTCAAACAGTCATGGGTGCTCCCCCTGCTCAAGAAACAGACTCTTGATCCTATGATCCCTACTAATTACCGACCTATCACTACGGTCCCATTTCTACTTAAAATATTGGATAAAGCTGCCTATATTCAAATTCAAAAACACCTTGAGCTGCACAAACTCTTAGGCAACAGACAATCTGGTTTCAGCCCACTACACGGAACAGAGACAGCACTAATTGACCTCAAGACCCAAATAGACGAGCAGAGAGACAAAGGTAAGACAGTACTCCTGCTCCTACTCGATATCTCTGCCACATTTGATCTGGTCAACCATAAGGTTTTATGCCGACACCTTGATTCCGCTGCCCACTTCTCCCCAGGAGCCATCAAATGGATTGAGTCGTTCCTGAGCGAGATAACCATGAGAGTCTTCTCTCCATCAGCAGCTGCAGACCCGACACCTATCCTGTGTGGCGTTCCTCAAGGTTCCTGTGTCTCACCTACCCTCTACAATATCTTCACCAAACCTTTGTTCAATGATCTGGACCATCTGGGTATCACCTACACTAACTATGCAGATGATACTCAGATTCTCCTCCCGCTTTCTGGGGATCATAGTAAGGACACGGATTTGGTGAACAAAGTTTATCTTATCATTCAAGCATGGATGGCCACTCATGGCCTCTGCCTGAACGATGATAAGACCGAGCTAATCATTTTAGGATCTCAGGCCAACATTAAAAAACTGGGCCAAGAATTCTCCTCATTTAACATTGACGGAAACAATATTAAAGTTTCTAAGGAGGTGAAAACCCTTGGATTCTACTTGGATTCTACAATGTCTTTCGACAAACAGATCAAATCCCTTACCTGCTCCACGGCTTACACTTGTAAGTTACTCAGAGCTGGCAAGCCTTTCCTATCCAATCACAGTTGCTTGATTCTAGCCAGAGCCTTAATACTCTCTAGAATTGATTACTGTAATGCCCTATACAGTGGAGCTAACAAATCCACTATTCAAAAGCTCCAAAAACTACAGAATAATGCCCTCAGAGCAGCTTAGGCATAAATTAAAAAACCCATATTTCCTCCATTAGACGCCACCATAAGTGGTTATCCACGTCTAATAAAATACAATTAAAAACGTTCTATCTGACGCATAAAGCCCTTAACAATGCAGCCCCCAGCTATCTTACAGACAAACTCCAGAGAAGAGCTTCCCTTAGACCCACCAGAAGCAGGAATGGTAACCTTCTTACCATACCAAAGTATAAGCTCACCACTATCGGTGGTAATAGCTTCCCTGTAAAGGCAGCCAAAGCCTGGAACTCATTGCCACCAGATCTAAGAATTGACCAACCCCACCTACGCTTTAGAAGTAATTTAATAAAACACATCACCGCCACAGACCCCTAGTCCCCCATCTGGCTGTGCCTGCTACTGAAGGGACCTACCCACCCTGCATCTACCACGCAATAGTGTGTTAACATCTGAAGAATTTGTGCAACTTAGTGCAAGCCTGAGCAACACAAGGGGGGCAGCACCTTTGTAACCCTTATAATAAGCCATCTGTAGTTTGGCTCTTATCTGATACACTGATTACTGTGCATATCCTGTATATATTTTGTGTGGATATTTTGTATACTCTATAGGCATCCTTGACATTCTAGACATTGCAAACAAGGCCAGCCCTAGCTTTGCCTTTTATCTTGTATATTGTGCACTGTGCATATCTTGGATATATTTGTGTATATTTTTGTATATTCCGTAAGCGTGTAAGCATTGTATTTGGTGTACATTTCGCAACTTTGTAAGCTTTTATCTGATATATTGTGCACTGTGCATATCTTGGATATATTTGTGTATATTATTGTATATTTCGTAAACATGTAAGCATTGCATTTGGTGTACATTCCGCAACTTTGTAAGCTTCGCATTTTCATACTGCGGCGCCCTTCTATTTATGAGTCTGGTGCGCTTAACAAATGAATAAACAAACAAAAAAACAAGAAGTAAGAGGCTGAAGATTATGTACATTCTATAGGCACTAGAGAAGAAGTGTCAAAGATGAGCAGCATTTCGGGCTCAAAATAAAGATGCTCAGGCTACAGAAATAACGAAGAAGATATCAAGTCATTTTACAATTGTATAGATGCAGTAACACAAGTAGACTAAGTATTCTTAAAAGCTGGATATGTAGTGAATAGATTACGGCGATGAGCCAACGTATATGCATAGGAATGTATGGGCTATGGATGAATCCACAACGCATTTTAGCAGAGCTGGACCCCGTGAGCAGAAAGGCTTTTTCAGTGTGTCGCAGTTGGAAAGCAATTGAAATACAGAGGTGGATTGAAGAAAGGCTTAGCTGGCCCAGGACCAGTAAGTCAAGGCCACCGTGAGCCGGAATGTTTGTACGGTGGTTAGAGAACATGTAAAAAGAACAAAACTCCTGTGTTAGGTGAGGAGCGAGAACATTGAAGACGTCAGACGTTCATCATTTAATAGTATTTTAAATGCAGAAAGACTAAAACATGGTCTGCAGTCACGTGGATGGATGAAAATAGATACTGGGACAAGCTGTATCGAAACCAAAAGACAGAGTATGCCTTTACTCCCTCTTATTCTCAGGCACAGAGAACATTTCCAAGGGCAAGTTCAAATCCTTAATTTACTGGCAGACTGCAAGAGTGATGATAGATGACAGGCTAACTGGTGGGCTATGGTTATGACCAGCCCACCAGCACCTGGATGCCAGCCTGCGCCCTCTAGCATGTGTGGAATATAGGGGTACGAGGGTGTCAACCAGTTATAGAGGGCCACATAGTAGAAGAGCCCTATAGTTTGTATAACCAATGGGATGTTGTGTATTTGATGTTCGTAGGAACCTGCACTAGAGGAGGGCTTAGTTGTCCCACCTGATATTAGAGACCCAATCACCTGCCCTGACAATTATGGAATGTATACCTAGATGTTCCCGTTAAACCAATCACTTTCCCAAGTAGGTTTTTGTAGTTTGCCATGTAGGTTGATGTCAGTGATGATGAGTTATTAGTACAGAAGCAAATTTGTTTAATGAAATGCATTGAGTGAGAAGATTGAGCAAGTTCGTTGATGTTCATTGTAACTCCCTGTTTTAGATAATTGATATTAAAACAGACGTACTTTGCCAACTTCCTGAGCCCGTTTGATTATTGATGTTTGAGTATATTGTGCATCTCCATCCATCTCAAAGTATTGCTACCTCATCTTAAAGGGCTTGTGTTGGACACACAAGTTCACGTGGTAGTAGAGGATGGTTTAAAATCCATCAACCTAGTAAGCTTTGGGGTCCAGGAAATATCTGACATCCTCTGCCATTTAGCTGGAGGAACGTGAAGCTCCTTGTAGATAGTGGCCATTAGTTAAATAAAACTTGCAAATACAGGTGGGATGGGTCTCTTGTTTTCAAGCGAAATCCCCTCACAACTTCTACAGGAAGCTGAGTAGACCGAACGCTGAAGCGGCTGGTTGAGGAGGAGGCGATCCCGAGGGTTGGAAGTCAAAACGTGAATGGTGAGTAGGCTGAGTGAGGTGGCAAACTGAATGAGCACTGAGTAGGGAAGAGTGATAACGAGGAAATAGCAACAGAGGGTTGGTTGGGGTATTTTATTTTTTGGTTTAAGACGAAGAGTGTCATAGTTTGAGCGATCTATTGATAAGCCTGGAATCCTACGTCAAGGACATTTAGAAGGAACTTGTCCTAAAGTCCAAGTGGACGTATCTAGGCTATGAACGATCAAGGATCGTTAAAGAGGACAGTTCATACTCCGATCGGAGTCATCATTAGGGGCAGGAATAGTCACGAGGAGCCTTGACTGAAGTATATGTGGGCCGGCCAGTCTGTCAGTATTGTCTGTCGGTCTGTATATTGTATATGGTGTATGTGATAAATAAATTAAATATTGAAAAACAAGGAAGAAATAGACTGTGGTGGAAACTCTGAGATTTTAAATTTAAATTATTTAGTTATATAGTCGACTGATAATGTTTAGTAAATAAGTAGATTGAAGTAAAAGTGAAACAGAGGTTTGGAGCTGCAACGATTGGTGCACGCTCATATTGTATTATTTTTCTAGAAAGCATTTATTTGTGTAAAATAACGGTGAGTTGTGACAGTCGATTGTGACTAAGTCATAATGGAGAATATTACTCCGCTTATACATTTGTGCAGACAGCTGCCAAAACACGCGCCCAAGCTCAAGCAGTACAGTGCAGAATAGGTTAAGGTTACAGCAGATACAATGTTCATGCCATGGCCACAAGGGGGATCACTGTCCAAAGCAGTTTTACAACATATGACAACATACTTGCATGCAGCATACATGGGAAAAAAGCTAGAAAAACGGTAAGCTAGCTTAGAGCTTTGGGAGATCTACCAGGAGGAAAGGGAAGACCCCCCTCCTGAGGACTGGATGCTTAACCATTGTAAAGAGGGGTGTGAAGAGCCTTCTGCTCCCCCTACCGCGCCTGAAGTAACTGGCGATAGTACGAAAGATGAAGGATTATATCCTTTAAGAGAGCTTAAGGCAAAGACAGGGTATAGTAACCCAAAATATAAGTCACCTGCATGTAGCAACGACGAGAGTCCCGAAAAGACTCCAGAAAGAGATGTGATCCCTAAAGTCCCATAGGACAAGGAGAGAAGTGATCGGCCAGGTATGTCTCTAGATATAGAGAGAGAAACAAAAAGATGGAAAGGAGAGAAAGACACAAGCTGACGAGGTAGCGCTCATACAGAGCGAATGGATGGGCGGTCAGATATTGCTCAAACTTGATGGAAAGGGCATCAAGGAAGTAAGACAAAAAGAATATCAGGACGAACAGGATAAAAAAGATAAAGAGAGAAACGATTGAAAGAAGAAAAGGCTAAAAAAAGAGTAGACAAAGGCTGGAACAGCTGTATCAAGATGAACAGTTGAAAAAACAGGAAAGAGCAGAGGAACAAAGGAAGTATGATAACAGGAAAAGAGCAATCGAAGAACGAGACAGGCTAGAAAAGAAAAGAGAGGAAGAGGAGGAACAGAAATTAAGAGATAAAAGAATGCAGGGACGCAGAGATGAAGAAGTGTGTAGAGCAAACGAGAGAAGAGAGGTGAAAAGACAGGAAGAGGAAAGGGTTAGGGAGGAATCAACGAAACAAAGACAGGTTGACGAGGAAGTGGAACGCAAAAGAAGCCAGAGGGCACATGACATTGATCGCATAGAGAAAGAATTAATGGAACCTAATCCAGTAGTAACATGGGAGGACATAGAAGAATTCTTCCGAACACATGAACCAATGACAGTGCCATCTAGAGCAGATCTAGAAGATGATTTTGATATAAGAAGCATTGGAGAGAAAATCAATAAGGTTTATCATGAAATGAGGATCAAAAGTGAATAAAAAAATAAGGGAAAAACCAATTGATTTGAAGGTGCACAGTCGCAAGGCAAAGAGGGAGGTTTGTTCAGCCTCAAGAATAGAGCCTTGTCTCTCTGAAGAGAGATGAGAAAGAGGGAAACCACACTAGTTGGGGACAATATATGTCAGATGAAGACACAGAAACCTTCCGTGGGGAGGAAGGAACTCGTGCATGTGGTCCTGAGGGGTGTTCTCCAACAGATAGGGAACTGAGATGCTCAGATCACTGAGATGCTCAGATCTGGACCTACCTAAATCGTGGACAATAGAGCCCCTGGCACGGCCAGATCAACCTAAAGGGCGATCCCACAGTGTGAGGGGGCACTCGCCACCTAATGTGAGTAGGCTTAGGTCATTACCGGGAAGAAGACGGTGTGGAACCATTGTTCCTGCTATGGACAGGCAGATGATGGGAGACAAGTACGATTTTGGGTTCTCACAGTTCCCGTTGTTAGAAAAAGGAGGGGTCAGAACACAGTGTATAACATGGCCCCAAATGGATAAGGATAATTTAAGGTGTAAACTCCTGAGTTTAACGTCGGGTGCTGGAAAAAGGATCTATGAATTAGAGAAAATGACAGGCGGAAATATGCTAGCTATAGGGGACATTGAGGGTATTCTAGCAGCTATACTTGGGGAGAGAGCTGATAACATTTGGTCGAGAGCAGAATACACAGGTGTCACTGCCCAGAACACAGCTCATGATGGAGCACTGATTAATAATTGGAGAGCAGCAGTCTGGAAAGCGCTCCGAGTACAATATCTTGATACGTGGGATATGGGAAATATAATGGCACGAAAGATGCAGGAAGGGGAGGATACACTTATTTACATTCAGAATTTCCAAGAGCAATGGAGCTTGGAAACGAGCGAGCCGTGGGGAAAATCTATAACTGTATTGTATCATATATTATGTCAAGGGCTACCAGACAAGGTGCAGAGACAGCTCAAGAAGCTTGTGGGTATGGAGGCAAAACCATGGCCAGAAATACAGCTGACCATAGTGCATCATTGCTGATTGTTGCAGGAGAAAAATCAAAAGAGAGAAGATTGTAGGAAGCTTGAGGAAGCTAGGTTGGCACAGAAAAAGCTATCGAACTATGCTATAGAAGGGGCAGTGTTATCAAGTGGAGAAGGGCCAGGATCAAAGCAAGCAGCAGGTATGCCACAGGTGAATAACCAACAGCAGTTTGATCAAGGAGAGAATGGATTTATATCATGAGGTAGGGGAAACTTCGGCGGAAGAGGAGGCTTTCAGAATAATCAAGGGAACTTTCAGAGTAACTAGGGTGGGTTTCAGGCTATGCAGAATTATAGTCAAGGCATGCAGGGAGGGCAAATTAGGAGACTCCCTCCTGTATGTTGGACATGTGGAATGACAGGGCACGTAGCACAAACATGTCATAGCCAGGGGTATGTACAGAATGGGCAGTTCTCGAGAGGGGGTACCTTATCCACTTGCATATAGCTCACAAAATAGGGATGGGTTTACCCAAAATCAAACAGTGTATCAAGCACAAGTGCTGAGAATGCAACAGGCTTTGCAACCACAGCATGCACAATTGAATGTGCCACAAGGACAGTCACAGCATGCACCCATGCAGATACAGCAGAGTGCAAACACAGGACAGTTACTGACTCCTAAAATAGGGGGTGTCACTATCGAAGGAGGGAATCCTTTTACGGGCAAGGGAATAAGCATGTACCCACAATAGGACAGCTCATTGGGTGACTTGATGTGTTCAGTACTATCAGTAACACCAAATCCTCAAGAGGAACCAAGGGTTGACGTCACGATAGGAGGAAAATCCTTTTCTGTTTTAGTGCACATGGGTGCAACTCACTCATGTATACGAGAGGGAACATTTTTATTATCAGATAATGCCATGAATGCTCAAGTTTTCACAGGAGCTACAAGTAGAGTTCCTTTTACTAAAAAATTGCCCGTCTCTATAGGAGAATACGATTTGTCTGTTCCATTGTTGTATTCAAAACAGACACCAGTTAATATACTAGGTCGAGATCTAATGACAAAATTAAACATGACGATTTCTTTTACTGATCAAGGCATAGTGTGTTCAATGCTAGGAATACATTATTTAAATGTGAGCGAATTCATCATGGCATTTATAGGGCAAATAGCCATACAGGGGGTAGTACCGTTAGAACCAGAAGTATTTCATTATGGGGTACATATTTTGTTAACATGGCTGCCTGGTTTAGTAGGTAGGACTATGAGAATAACTGATAAATTTCTCTTTACGCCTGAGATTCCCATGGACGAAGAGTGGGGACAGATTTTTCCCTTAGAGTTGCAAGCAGCTGTAGTGAGAGGGGGCTTGGCCATGCTCACAGGATTTGATGACAATGGCAGGTCATAGAGCACAGTAATTGCTATTGGAGAGGGTTACAGATTAACTGACGTCACTGATGAGGACATGTTTAAAGATGACCCATCTGATGACCAAGTAGTGTTCGGAAAGAGCATTACATGTTGAGTTAGGGCATAAAGACGTGAGGTTCCACTGAGAATGATGATAGTGCGACAGCGTCCTGCATTTTTTGATGAAGACATGGCGAAAGTGCCAGTTTCATTGTGGACTATGGGCCCTTATGACTTAGGCCTATTATAGGGGGTTGGAGAAGTCAAGATTAAACTGAAGCCTGGAGCAATTTTGCCTCGAGAACGACAATTGCTCCGGCATTGGATCTTTCATAGATTCAGATCCTTGAAGATTCCCGAATCCAAAATAATTATTAAAACATTTTTTAATATACACACATTGCTACATAGAAATGCATGTACATAATCCATTCTATGAGCTATTCTGTTGTGTAGTCCCTCCATCTCACTTTGGTCCTTTATGACACCAACCAATGAGGTGGCAGGGCTGAAACTCTTCCCCAGGAGGCCATCTTCATGTTTTTCACCGCAGTCTAATTGACACAGGGAATCCTCAAGCTCTCTGAGCTTTTTCGATTTTTCTTCTATTTTCACAGTAGTTTATATTTTTAATATACTCTACCACATTCCCCTGCCTAGGGGCTATCTCCACTGATTTTTGGGGTTTCAAAAAACTTTATTTTGACCCAGAATTCGTCGAGTGAACTTTCTCTTCAGATGGCTGAACTTCAGGTTACCAAGCCTTCCCTATTCAGGGATTGCACGAGGTGCAGGAGAAAGGTGGTTTACATGAAAGACAGCGATGATCACTGCATATACTGTCTATATCCTCATGACATCCAGAAATGTCACATTTGCAAGTCTTTTTCAACTAAGACCCTACAAGGCAGACATAGAAGACTTCTTCTGCATTTGGAAGCCAAGGGACTTTCTTCTGACGAGGACTCTGCGAAGACAGCCCTTGTTTACTCCAGCAAATCATCTGAGAGGCAAACTTCTAAAAGAAGGGCCTCTTCAGTGGAAAGGAGTTCCTCTCCCATTCCCAAGAGTAAGAGGAAGCTGGAAATTATATCTTTCCTACCTCCCCTGGATTCTACAAGCCATAAGATGAAGCATTCTACGGCAGAAACTCCAAAGGTAAGGAGGAGTTTGCAAAAAACCAGTGGGGGCAGTCGTCCACGGAGAAGCTGTCTACGAGCGGCAGTAAAGATAGAGGCCCGTCATCGACCAAGCCGTCATCGAAACCCTCATCGACGACCACCACCACGCGACAAACCGCATCATCCACGACTAAGTCCTCATTGGCAAGTTTATCATCCACGAAGCAATCGTCGACGAAGGAAACTCATCATTCGTCCACGAAGAACTCGTCCACGAGACATTCGTCCACGAAGCACTCGTCGACGGATAAGGGCAAGCTACCGTCCACGAAATCTTTGTCCACGCACTCGTCGATAGATAAAGGCAAGCTACCGTCCATGAAATCTTCATCCACGGACCTGCCGTCGACGAGGCAGTCGTCGGCGAAATCTTCAACCATGGCTCTGTCGACGACACCGCAAGCTTCTTTACTGACACAAGAATTAGGGCCGAAAACACCCCTCGCTGACGCCACTGTTACGCCATCCAATGAAGACAGTCTTCCTGAGTCTATAGAAGCGCCGCCTCAGTTTGTAGATGCTATTGAACCACAGGGAACACAATTATCTCCCTTAAGAGAAATGCCAGAGCTACCTGACGTCATCCTGCAGGAGGAGTTTTCAGACACTGAGTTTGTTGAAGAACAGCATTGTCTTACACCTAAGGAACACAACCTACTACAGAGGTGCCTGCTGAAACCTATGATCCTGTGCTCATGGTATCAATGCAAAGGATTATTGATGAGTTCAACAGACGTCAGAATGAAAAAAGCAAGTCACCTGTACCGAGGGAACCAAACCTCCCACAAAGGGATTTTTCACCTCGACAAAGCACGCCAAGACACTCGCCTTCCAGGAGTAGGCCACAGAAAAGAGCGCATTCACATGAGCCACCGCGCAGGTCTAGGAGCAGGATACTCAGTGCTTCACCGACAAGGGTCCCTTCTCCAGCATCGTCACACAGGACAAGATCTCCAGCAGAGATCCAACGATTCTACCATCCTCTGTTTCGGTCTTAGACTGGCAGGAGGATCCTTTCAGAGAGTTTTCTGAACCGGAAGAAGGTGAGATCATGCAAGAGCCTGATACTAGCGAATGGACGATTACATTGTTGAAAAGCCCAGAAAGAAAGATTCTCTGGGTGGATCTTCACCGCCGGATGACCTAGTCTCTTTTCATACTATCATTGGCAAAGCCGTAGAATTGTTCCAGTTACAGGTCACATCGGAGGAGAAGTCAGTGCTTTATGAGCACAGGGACAAATGTAGGAGAACTGTTACTACCATTCCTCTCCTCGACACCATTTGGGAGTCCGGATCCATGATATTGGCCACACCCTTATCCACTCCGGCTCTAGTTTCCAGGCCTGAGAAAAAAATACAGGGCTCCTGAGCCTGCACCTCTTTGTCTACGAGGTCATACAAAACCGGACTTGGTCATCACAGTAGCAGCTAGGAAAAAGTTGGCCAATCCAGCATCACCTCTATCAGCCCCACTGGACAAGGACGGTCACATACTAGAGGCTATGGGCAGGAATGTGTCCGCATCAGCATCACTTACCATTAGAGCGGGCAACGTGCTGGTCATGATGGCGAGATTTGACCGCGCTTTTGCTCCGCATTACCAATCTGGCCAAACAGCTACCTGTAGAACTCCAGGAAGAAGCCAGGTCGATTATCGCTGATGGGGAAGCAGCTTTGGATCACATGATTGATGCAGCAGTTGATGTGGGATGTTTCGGGCAGATGGCCCACAGCACAGTGCTGAGAAGACAGGCCTGGATGAAGGATAACAATTTCAGGCCTGAGGTCCAAGCTCAGATGTTGGACATGCCCTTCGATGTTAAAGAACTCTTCTGGAAAAAGATAGATGACCACCTCAAAGGAATCAAAACGGACATGGACACGGCACGTGCCATCAGCTCTTTCAAAGATAAAGACAAGGGTCACTGGTCTTTTCGTCCTTTTCGAGGTTCACCCTCGAAGTACAGAGGATTTAACCGTCCTTCCTTTGGTTAGAAGTCGCAAGGTAATTCATACCAGGACACCAAGTACCAGTCTTCCAACAAGTATGGCCAGAGAGGGAGGCGAGGTGCCACTCAAGGAAAGCCGCAGAGCAAACAAAACTGACAGTCTAGCTCTTCCCCCTCAACGTCACACCCCGGTGGTGGGAAGGGTGAGCCAGTTCTTTCAATGCTGGCAGTCAATAACATCAGACAAATGGGTGTTACAGGTGGTCCGCAAGGGACACACTTTAGAATTTCTAGACCAGCCCCCTTCCTTGCCCCCGACTCCACGCAAGGTGCATATGTTAAAGCAAGTCATGTCCGAAATCCAGTAACTGCTGCAAAAAGCAGCAATAGAGCCAGTACCTTACTCTCTAAGGGGGAAGGGTTTCTACTCCCGGTTCTTCCTCATCAAAAAGAAGAATGGTCAATGGCAACCAATCTTGGACCTGAGAGCGTTGAACAAATATATCAAGCGCATTAAATTCAAGATGATAACTTTGCAAGGAGTGCTCTCTTGGCTAAACATGCACGATTTCTTAGCCACTCTAGACTTGGAGGACGCATACTTCCACGTATCAATCCACCCAGCACACAGAAAGTTCCTCAGGTTCACTGTGGGCGATCTTCATTTTCAATTTCGAGTGCTCCCATTCGGTCTGAGATCAGCACCGAGAGTATTTACAAAATGCCTGTCACCAGTAGCTGCAAAACTCAGGAGGACAGGAACAGAAGTCTTTACATATCTGGATGACTGGTTGATAAGAGCAAGTTCCGCCTCAAGCGCACGCTTGGCAGTTTCAAAGACGACAAATCTCCTAAGAGGGTTAGGTTTCTCCATAAACAACGCAAAGTCCTTTCCAGTTCCCAGCAAGACCGTTTTTTTCCTGGGAGCCGAACTCGATACCAACATTCCCAAGGTGAGACCGTCGGCAGAAAGAGCAACAGCAATTCTCTGCTTGACCTTGTGGTTCTTAGGGAGAGAAACCACATTGATGCGCTCTTGCAAATCCCTCCTGGGCATGATGTCCTCATGTATATTCCTCATAGCAAATTGCAGGCTTCGCATGAGGCCTGTCCAGGAGGCATTCAACCACCAATGGAACCAAGCTCTCGGGTCTTGGGAGGACATCGTCCAGGTTCCAATGACGCTGCACAAGGCTCTTTGATGGTGGAACACTCCGCAGAACCTTTTACAAGAGATGCCGTTTCAAGCACCAACGTCGACCCTTCTCTTTAGGACGAACGCGTCTCTTTCGGGCTGGGGCGCTCATCTTGCGGACCTACAAACTAAGGGCCCCTGGTCAACCCAGGAGTCCCAACTCCACATCAATGTGTTGGAACTCAGGGCCATACGGTCGGCATTGAAAGCTTTCCTTCCGGTAGTAGCGGGGCAGGTACTAACTGTCCAGACAGACAACACAACCTCCATGCACTACACAAACAAGCAAAGAGGCACGAGGTCAGAGATCTTATCTCAAGAAGCTCAACTTCTATGGGCATGGGCCTTGCATCACAGAGTCCAAATCAAGGCGGAACACCTTTCCGGGAGTGGACAATGTCCTAGCGGACAAACTGAGCAGGGACTACACGTCTTCTCACGAGTGGGAGCTGGACGAGAAGGAAGCCCAACAGATCTTTGCCTTATGGGGCCAACCACATCTCGATCTTTTTGCCAACAGGGCCAACAAGAAATGCAGAATGTTCGCCTCCAGGTACCCAGAGAATCAATCAGTAGGAGACGCTTTCTCAGTGGATTGAATGGGGAAATTCCTATATGGCTTCCCCCCCTTTCCTCTCATTTCCAGGATACTACGCAGACTGAAAGAGCAGAAGTTTTCTATGATCCTAATTGCGCCGGACTGGGTACGGCAGGCCTGGTACTCGACCCTACAGCACCTGTCCCGATGGCCCCTGTTTCACCTCAAAGCGCATCAGCATCTATTGACGCAGCAGAACCGCCTGTTCCTCCATCACGATCCAGCGAGTCTGTTTCTCAAGGCCTGGTTCCTGAGCAGCGTAAACTGATGACTCTCAATCTGCCTGCGGAATGCTGGGACATAATCAGGGCCTCATGGGCTCCTTCTACACGCATCACCTACACTAGGAAATGGACTCGTTTTTCCAAGTCGTGTGAGAAGTATGCTATTGATCCTCTCATCGCTTTGGTTGAGCAAGTACTTCCTTACTTATTACACTTAGCCAAAGCAAGTCTTTCACTGTCTTCAATCAAGGTCCACTTATCAGCCATTATGGCATACACAACGGCCCTGGAGATGCAGTCCTTACCATCCCTACCGGCCTTCAAGGTCTTCCTTAAAGGGCTTTTGCGTACATAACAGCCTACGCCCACGCTGGTTCCAACCTGGAGCTTGAACACTGTGCTAACAGCTCTCATGGAGCTGCCTTATGAGACCATCCACAGGTGCGACATAAAGTTCTTGTCATGGAAAACGGCTTCCTTGAAAGCCATTACTTTGCCAGGAGCATCAGTGAGTTACAAGCCTTATCTTCTGAACCCCCTTTCACGTTGTTCCATAAGGACCGGGTCATTTTAAGACCACACCCTAAGTTCCTTCCGAAGGTAGTATCAGAAATGACGCTCACAGAATGCATTGTCCTGCCAACTTTCTTCCAGAATCACTCTTCGGAAGCAGAACGAACATTGCATTCTCTGGACATAGCAAGAGTCTTAAAGTTTTATTTGCAAAGGACTAGGGAGTTCCGTTCTTCAAATAGACTGTTCATCGCCTTCTCTGGCCACACAAAGGGCCAGCATATTTCCAAACAAGGTCTGGCTCGCTGGGTTTCTTCTTGCATCACCCACAGCCATCAAACGAAAGGCGACCCCCTTCCCAAACCACCCTCAGCGCACTCCACCAGAGGGAGAGCGGCGTCAACAGTGGTCCACGCAAGGGTGGCCTTGAAGGACATATGCAGAGCCGCCACGTGGAGCACTCTGCACATGTTCGCTAAACACTACTGCCTGGCTGAAGATACCAACAAAGAAACTGCTGTTGGACAGGCAGTGCTCTGCCACCTCTTTGCACAAGGTAGGACCAGCCTCCCTTCCCACCTTTCCCTGAGTATGTAACCGTTGTGTTGCTGCATGATAAAGGTTTGATCAGAGATATGTTTTCTGTATTATACATACATGTATATGATGGTGGCATGTTTTTTTTTAACTGCTTGGTATTCTATTCAAGCATCTGAATCTATGAAAGATCCAATGCTGGAGAAGTCTTAGTTACTTACCTGTAACTGTATTTCTCCAGCATTGGTATCTTTCATAGATTCACATGCACCCACCCGCCTCCCCTGAGAGGCTGCTCCTACGCTCAACTTCCATCATGCTGTATTTCCTACGGTTCAAAATCTGAAGATGGCCGCCTGGGGCAGAGCTTAAGCCCTGCCACCTCATTGGTTGAGGTCATAAAGGACCAAAGTGAGATGGGGGGACTACACAATAGAATGGCTCATAGGCCATAATGGACTATGTACATGCATTTCTATGTAGCAATGGGTTTATATTAAAAAGAAAATTAATAATTATTTTTATCACCAAGGATTCCCAGTCTGACGACAGGGAATATTCAAGCATCTGAATCTATGAAAGATAACAATGCTGGAGAAATACAGTTACAGGTAAGTAACTAAGACATCCCATGTCTCGAGAGGCAGACAAGGGTATTTTTAAGACGATATCCGCCATGATGGATCAAGGTATTTTAGTGATGTCATAGTCACCATGCAATACCGCAGTGTATACGGTCAAGAAATCGAAGGGGAGGTTGTGGCGTTAGTGCAAGTCATGCCCCAATTAATCAGATTGTAGAGGCTGTGTTTCCCCTAGATCCTAACCCAAACAACGATATTATGTAGTATCTCTGTTGAGGTGCGATATTTCACGGTGATTGACTTGAAAAATGTGTTTTTCTCAATCCCATTGCATAAAGATTCCCACGATCTGACGTAATTTACGTTTCGTCAGACTAAGTTAAAAAGCACAAGATTACCTCAAGGGTAATTTGAGTCTCCATCGATTTTAAATAGAGTCCTGCAGATGGACTAAAGCAATATTAATTTGTCAAGTGTCATACTACAATACGTAGATGATATTTTGGTCTGCAGCATGTCAGAGGAAGAGGGCAGACGTGACTCAGTTCAGCTAATAATTATTTTAGCCGAGAAAGGATATAAGGTGGACAAGGAGAAATAACAGTATTGCCAATAAGAGGTGAGAAAGTTATACCTGAAAGGGCTGAGTCAATTTTGAAAACAGCAAAACCGCACACGATACAGCACATGCAGCAATTTTTGGGACTGTGCAATTATGTAAGAGCATGGGTATAGGATTATAGTTCATACACAAGGCCATTGTTGCAGGCCCTGAAAAAGCGAATCAGGAAAAGATTGTATGGACTGAGGAAAGGGAGGAAGGGTTTGATGAGTTAAAAAAGGCAATTTGTACAGCTCCAGTTTTAGGGATTCCTAATTATTCTGAGGAATTATTTTTATTCTTGCACACAAATGGAACAGTTATGATGGCAGTACTCATGCAGAGAACTACGTTGGGGTACAAACCTCTAGCATATTACAGTGGGATTTTGGTCCCAGTAATGAGGGTTCACTTCCCTAACAAACAATCTTTGGCAGCCGCCGCGTTCGCTATTGAGAAATCTGCTAGCATAGTAATGGGGTGTTCCATGACGTTGTTTGTTCAGTTTGCATTATTTGCTGTTTTGGAAAAATCTAAAGGTACATTGACATTTCAAAGAGCTTCATCTTATAAGGTGGTTATATTGAATCCAGTGATTAAAATAGTCAGATGTAAAACCTCTGCCACGTTTGTAGCTGAACCACTGCAGAAGACGAGCATGCTTTGGCAGCTGGGGAGATTCTTTTTATTGATGGTTCTTTGAAGATTGTTCAAATTGATGAGCAAAGGTATTCAGGTGTCGCTGTAGTAAGGCACAGAGCTGATGGAGAATTTGAAGTAATGACAAGAGCAAGACTACTGTCTCACTTTTCAGTACAGGCTGCAGAATTAGTGGTGCTGATTGTCACACTTGAGAAAAACTTAGACCAGGAAGTAAACGTGTACAGTGACTCCGCCTATGTGACATCGACAGTACACGCAGGGTTAGCACGTTGGAAAAGGAGGGGCTACCTCCGAGCAGACGGCACTGCAGTGAAACCCGCTGCTTTATTGACAGACTTATTAAAGCACTACAACTCCCTGTAGCCATCGCAATAGTTAAGTGCGCAGCGCACACTAAGAGAGCAAACTTTACACGGAAACCAAGCTGCAGACGAAGAAGCAAATAGAGTTGCATATTCACCCAATATTATGAGCTTTGATATGCCTAATGTGAATGAAAGAATTTTGGTGATGATGATTGTAAATGAAAGCTTCAATAATTTATCGAAGACACAATTGATGGAAATCCAAGGTGGAGCACCACAGAATGAGAAAGATCTGTGGACACAGAGGGGGTGTTCTTTATCCCCTTCCAAGGCATTGTGGCGACAGGAAAGCACTGGTAAACTGGTGATGTCTGTAGCCTTATTAAGAGTGGCATTAGAGCAGCTACACTACCCTGCGCATGTCACTAGGGAAAGACCTGCAGCAACTATTGCGGAGGACTGGTTTGTACCAAATTTGTTAGAACACGTTGATTTTAATGTAGTAAATTACATTGTATGTCAAAAGTTTACTGCTGGGCACACGCTGCAAACAGTCAGATGAGTTATACCTCGACGGAATAGTCCTTTTCAGCATTTACATATTGACTATGTTGACATGCTGCAAGTTTGCAATGGTTATAGATATCTGATAGTGGTGGTGTGCCGCTTTTCTAGGTGGGTCGAGGCTGGCGCATGTACACACCCAGATGCCACTTGCGTTGCAAAGTTTTTAGCCCGGGTGTTACTCACCCAACCGTATCTGCTAGGGCCGTTGAATAGACGTCCCAAGATCAGTGAGGAGAACGAATGAGCAGAACCTCACAATCGACAGCGAGCCTGACTTTGCTATGACCTCCGACCAGTCAGGCCTACTCAACTTGAGGGAACTCTTTTTTACGATGCACCCCTCTGCTATACTAAAAATAGACAGACCGAGGGGTTGATCTCACATAAGAGCGGGGACAACACACAACACCAAACCAATGCTGTAATGGAAACACAGAGTGTTGATTAATATCAGTTGTCATTCATTTTTTCACAACAAAACCCTAGACTTAATTATAGAATACCTGAAAGGTTATCTCGATGGGTCATAGAGCATCTGCACCTACAGTAAAGCCAAAACACCCCTTAAACTCTATAGTGAATAACTACCCCCAAAACAACCACCCAGTCAATCAGGAATTGTTCTTACCACAATGTTTTCTTGGGGAAGTTAAATAAAGTTTCAGCCGAGGAACAACGAAAGGAAAAAATAACAAAAGGGAAAGTTAGTAAAGGGATCAATAACCCGGGCGGCACGAGGGATGCACTAGTAATTTGTTGGTGCAATTGGGCTGCAGAGCGTTAGTGTGTGCACTTGAATTAAGTCCACAGAAACAGCGAGGAGTTAATAAGAGATAGTGGTAAATACAGGAGAGTGTTCAGTAGATTGTTCAGCAATAGAAACCACAGTAACTTGTATTTGCAGACCAAAATCAGGGGCTCATGAGGTACCAACAACAAGGTATACTGAGAACCAAAACAGTGTTAATAAATGCGTATTTCAATCTCTTACAGTATGTTAGAAGCAGGCTCAGGAGTCCGGCATGCAGTCCAATGTCAGATCCAGAAGGAATCTGACTCAACTACAGGAAAGAACAACTACGGCAGGATCCGGATTATACCATAGTCTAAAAAACCCATGAAATGGATGCAGTCCAGGGTGGAACCAGTGAGGCAGACTGCGGTAGAAATCAGGAGGCAAGCAATCCGTTATACGGTCCGAAGTCGGAAACATGTGAGCAATATCAGAATCAGACACACCAAGAAGAAGGAATCCAGGAGCAGTCCAAGTCAAGAATAGTGGAAATAGCTTCAAACAGAACGAAGTCCAGGTAACGACACTGGCGGGAGCAGTAACGCTAATTAGAAGCACTGGTGTGCTGGTCAATGCTGGATTTATGCCGTGGTTCCTGGGTGGGGTTTACGCGGAAGCGTAATCCGTGAGCGTGTCACATGACACGAAAGCACTCTGGTTGCCAATTTTCATGGCAACCTCCATTTATGCCAGAGGGAAATCCTTGTGACCCGTTTCGGCTGCAACCTCCATGTTGCATGGAAGCTCTGCGCCGTTCTCCCATGTGTGACACCGAGAAGTATTTCCTAGATGGGGAATATGTGAGCTGTTGAGATCCGATAATAGCCCACATTTTGTAAATTAAGTGTTTGAGCAAATTAGCTTATTGCTTAGTATAAAGCATAGATTTTCCTCTGCTTATCACCCGCAAGCAAATGGAATATGTGAGAGACTCAACGGTCTGCTCAAGGAAAGGATAGCCAAACTGAAGCTAATGCTGAAAAAATTATGGCTGCATTGCATGCCTCTTGCATCATATGCAGTGAGGATTCAACCAGACTCTGACATCACCTCACTACCCATGAACTAGTAACGGGGAGGCAAATGAGAATGCCTCTCACTCCTCCATCGAGGACTAGAAGTGATGCTTAAACAAAAGCAGAATTGTTAGGAGATGAGCTATGTGCCTACTTAACATGAATGACTACAAGTATCTCTGTCATCTTAGAACAAGTCAAGCGGATGGGGTGCAGGTCTCAGAACACAGATGAAGACCATACAGCAACTGGACCAAAGGAACTATTCTTGCCAAAACTATTTCCCGGAGATCAAGTTTTGATCAGGAACTTAACCCGCAAATGGCACCAACCCAGATTTAACAGTCCTTTCATAGTAACTCCATCAGCAGTGAAGGTCCTAGGAAGATGCGCTTGGTTGCACCTGGGAGACGTGAAAATCTATGCTGTAGAGACCACTGCACCGCCCACCTCATTCAGAAGCAAGCCACAGAGAAGAAGTTCAGCATGTGCAGACTAGATCAATCACAAGGAAGAAGGACGCATGGACTGTCCAGTAGACAGATAAGGAGTACATTGGACTGTGGTTCATTCAAGAAACTCTTTGTAGCTGCTACGCAAGGAGTGAAAAAGCTGTTGCGCTTGAGCCACAGGAGTGTGATAAACATTGGACTGTGTCCCGTGCCTGCTGGGCCTAGAGACCCAAGCTACTCCTCACTGATGAGCCCCAACAAGGGCGAAACATGTTTGGGGATGCTTGTGGTCTCGTGCAGAAGGGATGTGGCCTAGCAGTTCGGGCTGGACTGCCCCTTTTGGGGTGGGGCCAAGCCTGATTTGCATATGGTCTTTCCCTTCTGTAATGGCTTGGCAGGCGAAGAACGGTGGTCTGGAGGGTTGCCCAGAGCATTGCCAGTGGTTAAGATTAAGTCTAAACCTTCCAGCCATCACCTCTTGGTTTTTGCAACATTGGACTGTGAAGCATTGAGATCTAGAAGAAGAAGAAAAAATGCCAAATCTCGTATTCCTTTTTGATGACTGGAAAATGGAGCAGTTCCCTGATTCCTTTCTGACCAAGTATCTCTTTGGAGGCACCCATGGTGGTGTCTGATGGCAACACTTATTGGCTCATTCTTGCTGTTTTCCTCTTCATTCTTCGTGCATATCCTGCGCTGGTTGGGAGAACTGTTGACATTCACATGTTTCTGCAAGATCCTAAAAATGGTCAGATCGTGAGGAGATTGCTCACAGCCATAATTGAGCAAATCCTCCAGTTACCTGAGTATAGTATGCAAAGTACAGATGGTCCTTTCTGACGAAGACGCTCACAAACTGTTTGGAATGGTCTTTTATTTCTTGATTGAAGAGCATCCTTATCTTGTTAGACTGCAAACCAATACTTGTGTATTTCTGAGAGATCCCAGAAATCGACCTGCAATAAATTGGCTGCTACATAAAATTCCCAAGCAGATTCATTTACTGCCTGACACATCTCTTTGAGCGGATAAATGGGTCTATCGAGTGATGACATTCACAATGTACTGGCCTTGCTCTTTTACTATTTGCTGGAAGCTCATCCGCTTTTGGTTTGGCAAAAAGACGACACTTTTGTATTCATTCGGAATCCTATCAATTCTCCTGCAATCAGCCAGCTGCTTGCGGAGCTTGTGGAGCAGATCCAACAGTTGGCAGAAAATGTCATGAGATTGCCTGATTAAAATTGTTTTTTCCTTCCTTAAAAGTAATCCTAGACAATATGGGCAACATTGATAGCAACAATAATGTGGCAAACAACGAGAGAGCACCACGATGTGCAAGAAGTTATTACTGTATAAGATGGACATATTGGTACATAATATATACATGCATCATGTTCATTGTCATTCTTCTCTCTCTCACGATACGTACAGTCTATTATGTCGAGCCAAAGAAGGCAGTAGTACCTGTATATCTTCCTATGCAGCAGGAAATTACAGATGTGGCAATTATAAGACAACCGAGACCCTATGTGATTATTCCTACACCAGTAGCACATGTAAATACACTGATTTCACTGACAAGTGTCCCTATGATTCCCCTAGTGGGCAGGAACTATGCAGACATAATTAATGAGATGATTATAAGAGCTCATGAGCCAAGAAAGAGACCTAAGAGAAGTATAAGGGAGGATGATCATGATGTAAATGATTATCTAGACAGCAAAGCACATTTAACAACATATGGTCTCAGCACATGAAAGAGGTTGGAAGAAGAACCTCAGAGGAGGAATGCTATGTATGTGCACTCCTGCCTTACAGTATGGGGAAGTCTAAGATATTCATGGCCACTGTCTATCTCACATTGCACTCTGCCGAGCAAGAGGTCAGTTCATGGGTAGAACAGCCTCTTTAGTATGGGCAACAGAATGGACAGAACCAGATGAAGATGATTATGTTCAAGACACAAAGACAAAAGCAAGAGTCTACACTAGAAATCATGTGATAAGATACAAACAGCCAGGAGTGAAAGGGGCTTGAATCAGATGGGAAATGAACAGAACACTTGAGAGTCCAGGAAAATCTGCAGAAGACATTCGAAGATGGAAGAACAGAGGTCAAATGCAGATTAGGTACAGTACTTTCTCCAGATGGATGGGAGGAAGTAGTGGTTATCTGCAGAGCGTGGGTAGTGATTGGCTGCTACAAACCGACTATTGACATTATGAAGAATGGATGCAAACCTTTATGGACGAGACTTGCTAAACTACTGACATTGGTCGAAGATAAAGGAGGGCCCTTACAGATAGTGCCTCTGGATAGTGCAAAGCTATGTTTCAGAAACAATGGCACAAGAAAACTTGGAGAAAACCAGAATTGTGGTTGAATCTTCAATGTACCGGAATGAGCATTGGAACAGCAGTGATAATGGATCACTACAGGGCTTGTGGGTCCAGAGCTTATATGAAGCTACCCAGAGATTGGGGAGGACTATGTTCTATAGTGAACGTACATGTTCCAGCATTGGTAATTTCTAAAAGTGACCTGAAAATTGGTGAGTTTCCGAAAGCAGACGCTCACCTGAGGAAGAAGAGATCTGTTGAACTCCTAAATCGAATGAAGAGAGAGAACTATTTCTCAGCCAAATCAATAGAGCCTTTGATTCCATCCCATATAAACACAGATTGTTTAGTAAGACTGCATCGATATTAACGATAATCTTCATGCCCATCATCCAGATGGATGCAAATACTAAGTGGTTACAAATAACCAGATGGGAATTGTTGCAGACGATCAACACTACTATAAAGGGATTCAATGCTATCAAGGAAGAGCTGAGAGCCATACGACTGATGACTCTTCAGAACAGATATGTCCTGGACATGATTACAGCTATGGATGGAGGTGTTTATGCCAAAATTGGAGAATCATGTAGCACATTCATACCTTCTCATGATGACAAAAATGGCATCTTGACAGAGCCCATAATGATGCTGATGAAGTTACACGTCCAGATGATAGACGAAGTGGAAGACATTGCTGATGACAATTGGTTTGGATCAATATTTTTATGGGTCCCACAATGGATGGCAGATATGTTCAAGTTCCTTGCAGCCCTGATGGTGATGGTATTGCTTGTATTTTGTGTGATCAGGATAATAATCAGACAATACAAGAAGACTGAAAATAAAGCTGTGAGAATGAAAATGATGATTGATGTTGAATCAGGATGGAAAACCAAAGTGCTGACAGCTGAATAAATCAGAGACTACGTGAAGGCCAGCATTCATTCACCTGAAGGAACGAAGTTCCTGTACCCAAAGAACCACACAAAGTGCGTGGGGAAATGGATCTGCTGCAGTCTAGGTCGACAATGCATGCTTATGTCCTGGAGTACGGACGAGTATTTGAAGTCAGCAGGATGCCTGAAGGGAGTCATAAAAATATGAGTCCCAATGAAGCATTTCTTCAGATGAGTATGCCTAGATGTGAAGATTGACGAGAGAGTGGTTGATGAATTGCCCAGAGGGGGGTGTGTAGAGGTGGAGCCAAGTACCCCCACTCAAAGCTCCTTCCCCATGCTGCCTATATGTTGGGAGCCAGAGTGTGAGACACGTGCAGTACCAGGGAAAATACCTATACCGAAGAGAATCTTGGAAGTAAGATTCCCATTAAGAAAGCCATACATGCATTCACGACCTTATGATGGCCATTTGAATGAAATCTCGGAGGAAGTGTGAAAACTGAGCAAAAGAGAAGATCAGTGATGTCATGAAAAGCAGAGCTGACGCACCTAGGGAAGAAGTAAGAGGCTGATGATTATGGACATTCTATAGGCACTAAAGAAGTGTCAAAGATGAGCAACATTTCGGGCTCGAGATAAAGATGCTCATGCTACAGAAATAATGAAGAAAATATCAAGTCATTTTACAAATGTACAGATGCAGTAATACAAGTAGACAAAGTATTCTTAAAGGCTGGCTATGTAGTGAATAGACTGTGGCGATGCACCAACGCATTTACATAGGAGTGGATGGACTATGGATGATTCCACAACGCATTTTAGCAGAGCTGGACCCTCTGAGCAGACAGGCTTTTTCCGTGTGTCGCAGTTGGAAAGCAATTGACTTACAGAGGTGGATTGAAGAAAGGCATGGCTTGCCCAGGACCAGGAAGTCAAGGACACTGTGAGCCTGAATGTTCATACAGTGGTTACAGAACGTGTGAAAAGAACAAAACTCTTGTCTTAGGTGAGGAGCGAGAACACTGAAGACGCCAGAGGTTCATCATTTAATAGTATTTTAACTGCAGAAAGACTCTAAAACATGGTCTGCAGTCATGTGGATGGTTGAAAATAGATACTGGGACAAGCTTTATCGAAACCAAAAAACACAGTATGCCTATACTCACTCTTATTCTCAGGCACGGAGAACATTTCCAAGGCCAAGTTCAAAGCCTTAATTGACTGGCAGACTGCGAGAGTGATGATAGATGACAGGCTAATTGGTGGGAAGCTATGGTTATGACCAGCCAACTAGCACCTGGATGCCAGCCTGATTGCTGCTTGCGTGTGTGGAATATTACAGAGGGGTATGAGGGTGTCAAGCAATTATATAGGGCCACGTAGTAGAAGAGCCCTATTGTTTGTATAACCAATGGGACTTCGTGTATTTGATGACGTTTGTAGAAACCTGCACTAGAGGAGCGCTTAGTTGCCCCACCTGATATTAGAGACCCAATCACCTCCCCTGACAAGTATGGAAAGTATACCTAGATGTTCCCGTTAAACCAATCACTTTCCCAAGAAGGTTTTTGTAGTTTTCCACGTAGGATATGTCAGTGATGATGAGTTTTTAGTACATAAGCTACATTTTTTTAATGAAATGCATTGAGTGAGAAGATCGAGCGAGTTTGTTGATCTTTTAGATAATTGATATTAAAACAGACGTACTTTGCCAACTTCCTGAGTCAGTTTGATTATTGATGTTTGAGTATATTCTGCATCCCATCCATCTCAAAGTATTGCTACCTCGTCTTAAAGGGTCTGTGTTGGACACACAAGTTCACTTGCTTCACTGGAAATGCTTGCTTCACTGGAAATGGGTGCAGGAGAGCTCAATGTTGCTTCACTTTTATAAGGTCTGACATCGTGCAGGTGGATCCATGCCCTTCTTCCTTTCGATTTAACAGTAGTAGAGTTTATGTCCGCCACCTCACGTCGGGGGGTTCTCCAGCTGCGTACAAATTTGCGTATTAACACTCGGTCCCCTATATATATATTGGCAATTCCTTTAATGCGTTTCTCAAATTGTTAGGCACATTGTCCTCTTTATTTGCATTTGACCCCTCCTGTTGATGCTTGATTTGTTGAGAAATAAAAGAAATACTTTGATTCATTGTTTTTAAATAATCCTGCATTTCGTCACCTAATGCCCTTGCTACACTGTGGATGTCTGTATTTGCCCTTGAGAGGAGTCCTCATTCAGCATCCAGTCACCAATTCATGGGGTGTTAAATGATGATCCGAACCAGGTTGATTCCTCAGTGAATATAACGCAAGAGGTAGGCAGTGTAGCCATCCTTTCTTTAGTGTTCACTTTAACTTTGTTATCCTTTCCTTCAAAAGTACATTTAATCGCTCACATATCCCGCTGGCTTGCAGGTGATAGGCCGAGGCAAACGTATGCTTAATGCCTAATAGTGGGACTATATTTTCAAAAGAGTTTGTTCACAAAATGCAGTCCACTGTGGGATCGCAAAACTTTGCACCCCCCCATCCCGGTAAGTCCTCGCAGACCAAAAACTTTGCAGCACATTCAGCATCAGTATGCGGGCACGGACCTGCCTCAATCCATCTGGAAAAGGGACAAACTACAACTATCATGTATCGATAGCCATTACATGTTTGCAACATATCGACATAGTCTATGTGCAAATGTTGGAAGGGGCCGTTATGTCTGGGGATTACTCCTCTGACCATTCCCAGGGTGTGCCCTGCTGTACATTTTTGGCACACAATACAATTTACAATGAACTATGCCACACGCTCACTGAGGATCGTTACGTACCAGTCTGCTATAGTAACCAGCTAGACTCTCTTGAGTCACATGCGCGGGATAATGGAGTTGCTCTAATGCTACTCTCAATAAAGCTAGAGGCATAACTGGCATTCCTGTGCTATCCTGCCTCCAAATTGCCTCAGTGGGGGACAAAGAACACCCCTGCTTTTTCCATAACTACTTTTGTTCCTGTGATGCTCGTCCTTGTATCTCAATTAACTGTACAACGAACATCATATTAAACCCTTCTTTAACCAACAGGCATCGCCTTTTCGCTTTATTCAACTCTTTTAACTCATCTCCCCACATAGTTGAGTAATATGCAGCACGTTTGGCCTCTAAGTCTGCAGCTTCTTTCCTGTGAGATATTAAGTCTGTTCTTTTTTAATGTGGTGCGCATTTCATGATGGCTATGGTTGCTGGGAAGCTTAAGGCTTCAATGAGTTTGTCTAATAGTCCTGCATGTTGCACTGGAGTGCCGTCTGCAAAGAGGAAGCCCCTCCTCTTCCAACATGCTAGGCCTGCGAGTACAGTTGATGTCACATATGTGGATGCAGAGTACTCCATCACTTCCTCATCCTCAAAGCTTCGTAATGCATCAATAAGTGCAGCTAATTCGGCAGCCTGTGCTGACTAGGTCAATGCTAGTCGTTTGCTCATTAATACTTCGAAGGTGCCCTATCTGGTCACCCTTACTACTGCTGGTCATGAATGACTCACCCCAGTTTGTTGGTCGAATTTGGATAAACCATCAATGAAAACCACTGCCTCTCTTCTTAGACCATTCTAACATGGGGAATATCATCATGACATTCATTGTAAGTAACACAGTCATGCACATCATCATCTTTTCCGACTGGTTTAGCTATTAACATTGCTGGATTCACTATACTACACATTACAATTTTAATTGCAGGGTTTGGGATAATTACCTCATACCCCAATGCTCTTTGGGTGGTCAACATGCTCTTGGGCTTCTCTAAAATTGCAAATAATGCCTGCTCTGCAAATAGAGTTACAGAACATCCCATACTTATACTTTAAGCCTTTTCTATGGCAAATGCAGCAGATGCCGAAGATTGCTCACAAGGATAGTGTCCTTTCATAACTGGATTTAAGATCCCATTGTAATAAGCTAATGATTTATGACCATGTCCTAATGTCGTCTTTTGTGTAAGGACTGCTGTCATGACTGTTAAGACGGATTTCTGAACTCTGTCCTGGTGGCGCAGAAGTTCAGAAGGCCAACCTAATTACTTGGAACAGGGTAACCTCTGGACAAGCCAGACCAATCAAGGTAGCGATCGCGGCGGTCAAGACTAGGTCTCAAGAGGGGTGAGGGTGACTGAAAGCCCGCAATGAGCACACAAAGCAAGAGCGCTAACAAACTACTCCAAACAGTTGTTATATCAAAAATAGATACACATTTATTTTAAGGCCTTTAAAATAATGACCGTAGCGAGAAAATCACAATATCACAATATTAAACCAACACATACCATATCAACACAATATATATACAAATACACAGTCGCAAGCGTTTAAAGCACGAAATATGTAGTCCACCTGAAAGGAAAGGAAAACAGGCAGTGCGATAACGCTTTAGACTCAGTTCGCCTTCATAGGCACCTAACTAGATGGAAGTCCGAGCCCTGCGAAGAGTGGAGCCTTGTGCTCAAAGTACCTGCCACGCCGGTGCCAACGGGCAAAAGGGGAAGCTCTTCGGAGGAAGTCAGGCAGTTCGGGTTAGTGCACAGCAGAAGGAGAACAGGTTCCGCAACTCAAGCGCAGCCTCCACAGCGGGCAGAAGCAGAGCGCGAGCGCGGCAAAAGGGTGCTGTTTTTACACAGCAGGGAAAAGCAATGGGATACTGCAGGAGGGCGACCAGATCCTAGATATACTACTCACCGGTCCCCGAAGCAAGCAGACCCAGGCTTCTCCACGATAGTTTCAGCAGCTGGCAGGTTCAGAAGAGCAGGGAACGCCTCGTAGTCGTGTAGAGCAAAAAGACGTCCCAATCGACGAAACCAGCACAGTTTTGTTGCCGCACAGGACAACGGAGCGGCCGTGTGTATTCGAGCCAAATGAACCCTCCTCCCTTCAGACCTGGGAACGCCAAGCGTACGAAGCGTGGGAGAGGGTCAAGGACTCGCAATACAACACAACCTGGCGGCGGTTGCAGAGCCAAACTCCTTGGTAAGCTGGTCAGTCAACTGGATGGCCCAGAGACGCTTCCGAAGGCTTACTTGGCAGGAGATGGTTGAAGATGCCGGGAATAGCTGTTCCTGCTATTCCAAAGGTCGAAGCACCAGTACAGGCCTTCTGGTTCGATCAAAGGAGGACAGGGGCTCTCCGGACGACAGCAGTGCAAAGGAGGATTCCTTCAGCGGGTCACCAGCGATTCCTCGGTCCAGCCTCGTAGTTGCAGGATACTTGGCTCCTGTATTCCTTCGTTCGTGAGAACTCAGGAGATCGACATGGTAGTGGTGTTTCCAGCCCCCTCTTATCCACGGTTCCCTTCGCGCCAAAACGGAGGGGAGCCAATGGGAGATCTGCTCATCAAAACACATACCATACGTGGACCAATCACGGACCACGGTGGTCCCAGGCATTCACACCACCCTAGACTCTCTGGCACCCAGGATGTGTATTGGGACCAGACATCCCAGCCCACACCCTGGAGGCACACAAACGACATGTAGAAGCCCGCGAAAGCAACCACGTTTCGCGGGAAAGTACATGCCCAAATAAGGAAGGCCCCGGGTCGCCGGACCTGGGGAAGGTGAAGGGAGCAAGACGGTCAGTGGACAAGACAAAGGAGCCTCGCGGCCTGGCCATTTTGGGAGCCAGGCCACCATTTTGGGTTCAGTGCAAAAACGTGCTCAGAACGCCAAAAGGAGCTCAAAATAAACAATACGATCGCTGCCACCATTCGAGTCCCTGAATGACTTGCACCGATCAAATACATTCCTAAAAGAGTATCTAGGGCCTGTAGAAGGCTAGAGACCCAAGAGAGCTGTAACTTAGCTTACAGGGCCCTCTTGTGTCGTGTTGCACTAAAGCTGCGACACGATAGAAGAAACTACGGGAAACCACGTTCCCCGGTACTGACTGTCTTAAGGGCATGTCAGTTTCCCCGTAAGAAAGGAGCGAAAGCCCAGAGAAGTGCGGCAGAAGGCTGTACTTCTCTGGCAAAGTCAAGAACCAGTTTAAAAACAATAGCAAAAAGTTTAGGGGTTGCCACATGGAAGGAAAATTCCCTACAATAACGAAATCTTTCCTAACACTCGCCCCTCCCAGACTATGGACAGGGGGAACTAATCCACCCCTGGATGAGTCTCTTGTTCAGGTCGGTTAAACATTCTGGACAACCCATCAGCATTGCTATGTTGGACACCTGGTCTATGCTCAATAGTGAAGTCGAAGCCTTGAAGACTTATGGACCACCTAAGCAACTTTGGATTCTCCCCCTTCATGTTCATTAGCCACTTTAACGGCTTATGGTCAGTCTGCACAGTGAAGTGGGTCCCATAGAGGTAGGGCCTCAGCTTCCTTAGGGCCCACACAACAGAGAAACATTCTTTCTCTACCGTGGACCACCTGAGCTCTCTGTCCTTAAGCTGGCGACTAATAAAACCGATAGGGTGTTCCTTACCCTTCTCATCTACTTGTGATAGTACAGCTCCTATCCCAGTGTCAGAGGCATCCGTCTGCACGATAAAAGGTCTTTGATAATCAGGGGCCCTGAGCACAGGGGCCTGGCACAAGGAGTCTTTTAAGCCATTGAAGGCCTTCTCACACTCGTCGGTCCAAGTTACCTTCTTGGGTTTCTTCGGAGTTGTGAGGGCAGTCAAAGGAGCAGCTATGGTGCCATAGTCTGCCACAAAATTGCGATAATACCCCGTGAGTCCTAAGAAGGCTCTCACTTGGGTTTGCGTAGTGGGGGTAGGCCAGTCTTGTACTGCTTGTACTTTACTGGGTAGAGGCTGTATCCTCCCTCCACCTACTTCATGTCCAAGGTAAACCACTGAGCCTTGTCCAATCTGGCATTTACTAGCCTTTATGGTCAAGTGGGCTTTCCGAAGAGCCTGGAGCACAATCCCGAGGTGTTTCACATGGTCTTCCCAGGTGGCACTGAAAACTGCTATATCGTCCAGATATGCAAGGCAGAATTCGTCCAACCCATTCAACACATGATTCACAAGCCTCTGGAAAGTGGCAGGTGCATTCTTCAACCCGAACGGCATTACCCGGAATTGGTAAAGGCCGTCTGGCGTCGAAAATGCTGTCTTCTCCCTGGCATGTTCTGCTAAAGCTATTTGCCAATAACCAGCAGCAAGGTCAAATGTGCTGAGGTACTTGGAGGCACCCAAAGTATCCACCAGCTCATCTGTTCGAGGCAAGGGGTGGGCATCTGTCTTGGTGACAGCATTCAGAGCCCTGTAATCCACGCAGAACCTCAATTCAGAAGTGCCTGCCTTTGGAACCAGAACCACAGGACTGGACCAAGGACTACTAGAGGGTTCAATCACCCCAAGGTCTAACATTTTGTTGACCTCGGTCTTAATATAAGACCGTAATTTATCCGACATCCTGTATCCCCTACTTTTGGTAGGTACACTGTCTCCTGTGTCAATGTTATGTTTGCACCAAGGTGTCAAACCAGGGGACTGTGAAAACAGGGGGGAAAACTGCCTAAGCAAACTTTTCACCTCAGCCTGCTGATCAGAAGTCAGGTGAGGGGCCACTCGGACACCCTCAACGGAGCTGTCTGAAGGACCGCTTTGGAACAGGTCGGGGAGAGGTTCAGACTCCTCTTCCTCAACGTCTGATGCCAGTAGCAGTGCTGCGATTTCGACTCTTGGGACGAAAGCCTTCAGCCTATTCACGTGGAACACTTTTGGAGCCTGTCCAGGCCTTCCAAGGTCCACTAAATAGTTTACCTCACCCAGGGGCTCCACCACTGTGTAAGGGCCTGACCATTTGTCCTGTAAAGCGCGAGGCCTTATAGGATTCATGATCAGGACTTGCTGACCAGGTGTAAAGTTGATGAGGGAAGCTTTCTGGTCGTACCAATGTTTCACCAGCGCT
Organism: Ambystoma mexicanum; assembly: GCF_040938575.1. Lineage (NCBI taxonomy): Eukaryota > Metazoa > Chordata > Amphibia > Caudata > Ambystomatidae > Ambystoma > Ambystoma mexicanum. Next base: position 117,808,582 of record NC_090936.1, read on the forward strand.
TGCCCTGCCTTCAATTTATCACTAGCCAAGCCCATCAGAAGTACCATCCGTTTTCTGAGCCCTAGCACATAGTCAACTACATTGGTAGTAACAGGGGGAGTGGGCATCTCCCATCCCTCCTTGACAATGGCTAAGGGTCCCCGTACGGGATGACCGAACAGAAGTTCGAAGGGGCTGAAGCCAACACCCTCCTGTGGTACCTCTCGGTAGGCAAACAGCAAGCATGGTAAAAGAAGATCCCATTTTCTTCTCTGGGGCTCCTCCAGAGCCCCAATCATGCTCTTTAACGTTCTGTTGAAACGTTCCACCAGACCATTGGTCTGGGGGTGGTATGCAGAAGAGAACTTGTAGGTGACCCCACATTCTTTCCACATAGCCTGCATATACTTCGACATAAAGTTGCTGCCACGATCTGACACAACTTCTTTAGGGAAGCCAACCCTAGTGAATATGCCGAGTAAAGCTTTTGCAACTGACTTGGCAGTTACAGTTTTCAATGGGATGGCCTCAGGATACCTGGTTGCATGGTCGACCAGCACCAGGATAAACCTATTGCCCGAGGATGTTTGCGGGTCAAGGGGACCAACGATGTCGATCCCTACCCTTTCAAATGGTACCCCCACAACTGGGAGCGGTACCAACGGAGCTTGGATTGTCGCGCCAACCTTACCAGACAACTGGCAGGAGGCGCAACTCCTGCAGTGACTTTCTACTTGCACCCCCATCTTGGGCCAGTAGAAGTGCATGGATAACCTTTGCTTGGTCCTCTTCATACCAAGGTGACCAGCAAGGGGAACTTCATGCGCCAACTGCAGGAGGAAGGGTCTAACAGCAAGGGGAACCACCAACCTCCTATGGTCTCCTTCTGTAGACTCTGTGGGCTCACTATACAGGAGTCCACCTTCCCAATAAATCCTATGCTTCCCAGGAGGTTCACCCTCAAGCTGGGAGCAGGCCTGTCTCCTTAGGCCTTCCAGAGATGGGCACTCACGTTGGCCTTTACTGAATTCGTCCCTATCAGGACCTCCTTCAACTAACAAGTCTTTTAGTTCCGGATGGTCGTTGGGGTCGAATACTTCAGGCATCGCCACCTCCTCGTCAGGCTCGGGCGATTGACCAACTTCCTCCACCGCAGTGGTAGGCGAGCTCGGGGGAATATTCTCTTTCCCCCGTCTTGACTTGTAGACTCCTTTCGCCTTGGGTTTCCCCTTCGGCTGGGGCGGCGTATTGGACTTGGCCAATGCTGCCCGTGCTTGAGACCGTGTGTAGGGTCGTTCGGCAGTGTCTCCTACGAGCCCTAAAGCTCTGAGATCATTACCTAATAAGACCTTTCCCGGGACGTTTCTCTGAATGCTCACTGGAATCCTGACTGCTTTACCATTTAAAGTTAGATTAACAGGGATCACGGGAAACATACGGAGGGGGCCGTCAGCCAACTTAGTGGGCATCAGAGTAGCTCTGGCAACTTCCTCTGAGTCTACCAAGGTAGAATCCACTACAGTTCGACTGCACCCACTATCCCTAAGAGCTGGAGTATCCACTCCATTGATCAGCACACTGTCTTTAAAGTAGTGCTTGGTATTATCCGGAATCCTAGCATACGCCTCTGCGACTTTAGGCTCCCAGGAACCCAGGGACACTAAAACTACCTCGGCCTCTATTCCGCTGGGAAATGAGTCCGAGGAGAAGGATGCTCCTGTAATCTCTTCTTCCTCGTAGGAGGAGAAGGCCAGATTAGCGGAGTGGACCCCCAAAGGTCTAACCTTACAACGGGGATCCCCCTTCACATGGTCAGTTGCTCCACAAGAAAAACAAGCCCCAGAGGGTCTGTTTACGTAGGGAGGCTTATTGTAACCAGAGTTCTGTTTCGGAGGCGCACCTCCACTACCCTGTGAGTTCTCTTGTGTCTTACCCTTGTTTTTCTTTTTGTGGCCCTTTTGGGAAGAAGATTTAGCAGATTCCCCACCCTCCATATCTTTGGACTTTTTCCCCTCCTCCTGCTTACCAGGATGAGTTTTGTCCTTATGGGACACTCGATGTGACACCCATAAGTCTGCTGCAATGGCCAGCTTCTTAGGATCTATCTCCTTCGAATCGGCCAAATGCTGCTTAAGCTCCGGGGAAGAAGAAGCAAAAATGTGTTCCAGCATGACAAGATTTATCATGCCGTCGAAGGTAGAAACCTTATAGCCTTCGACCCAGCCAGTTAAGTTTTTCAAAGATTCAGCGACATAAGATACCCAAGTACCACCTTCCTTTTTCTTATACTCTCGAAAACGCTTTAAATATTGGGCCGGAGTCTTCCCAAACTTTAAAATGAGAGTCTGCTTTAACATTGCGAAATCAGCCCGCTCAGCCTTCGACATTTCCATAATGGCACTACAGCCAGAATGGGGCAGTCTACTGAGCAACCACGCAATCTTATCAGCATTGTCAACTTCCTGGACCTCGCATGCATACTCAAACGCATTCAGCCAGTCCATTATGTCATTCCTCTCTTCATACACACTGAGCAGATCTTTTGGAAACCGTGGATGAGAGGAGCCCCAGACCCATGTCCAGGACCCTTGGATCCATTTGCAACCTGAAGCTTGGCCAGTTCCAACTGGTGATCCCTGTCTTTTTGTTTTTCTGCCTGTTCGATTTTTAGTTTGGCTATGCTGAATTCAAGCTCCTGCTGCCTAAACCGCAGCTCTTGCTTCTTGAATTCAAGCATAGCCTCCCCATCAGCACTGGCAGAGGAAACATTAGACAGCTCGTCCTCCCTGTCCTCGTGGTCGCGGTGGAACAGTGCGGCGGCAGAACCGTCGGTTCTACCAGTGAGAGCAGCCCCACCACCTTCCGCACTGTCCTCAGAAGTAATAGCGTCAAGCTGTGCTTCTTGCCACGCCACGATTCTTTGGATCATTTCCAATTTCGTGCCTTGAGAGGAAACACCTCTCTCCGCACACATCTTTTTCAATGTTTCTGACTTGGAAGCATTTAAAGTTAACAACGTACTTGTTTCCATACTGTTTGATAGGACTATGGCCTTTTTAAAGTTATACTATAACAATTCACTACGTGTACTGTTTGGAATAACCTGAAATGCCTTAGTTCGAGCGCAACACTGGATACCTTCAGTCGTATCCCACCGCTGTACACCAATTTGTTAAGACGGATTTCTGAACTCTGTCCTGGTGGCGCAGAAGTTCAGAAGGCCAACCTAATTACTTGGAACAGGGTAACCTCTGGCCAGACCAATCAAGGTAGCGATCGCGGCGGTCAAGACTAGGTCTCAAGAGGGGTGAGGGTGACTGAAAGCCCGCAATGAGCACACAAAGCAAGAGCGCTAACAAACTACTCCAAACAGTTGTTATATCAAAAATAGATACACATTTATTTTAAGGCCTTTAAAATAATGACCGTAGCGAGAAAATCACAATATCACAATATTAAACCAACACATACCATATCAACACAATATATATACAAATACACAGTCGCAAGCGTTTAAAGCACGAAATATGTAGTCCACCTGAAAGGAAAGGAAAACAGGCAGTGCGATAACGCTTTAGACTCAGTTCGCCTTCATAGGCACCTAACTAGATGGAAGTCCGAACCCTGCGAAGAGTGGAGCCTTGTGCTCAAAGTACCTGCCACGCCGGTGCCAACGGGCAAAAGGGGAAGCTCTTCGGAGGAAGTCAGGCAGTTCGGGTTAGTGCACAGCAGAAGGAGAACAGGTTCCGCAACTCAAGCGCAGCCTCCACAGCGGGCAGAAGCAGAGCGCGAGCGCGGCAAAAGGGTGCTGTTTTTACACAGCAGGGAAAAGCAATGGGATACTGCAGGAGGGCGACCAGATCCTAGATATACTACTCACCGGTCCCCGAAGCAAGCAGACCCAGGCTTCTCCACGATAGTTTCAGCAGCTGGCAGGTTCAGAAGAGCAGGGAACGCCTCGTAGTCGTGTAGAGCAAAAAGACGTCCCAATCGACGAAACCAGCACAGTTTTGTTGCCGCACAGGACAACGGAGCGGCCGTGTGTATTCGAGCCAAATGAACCCTCCTCCCTTCAGACCTGGGAACGCCAAGCGTACGAAGCGTGGGAGAGGGTCAAGGACTCGCAATACAACACAACCTGGCGGCGGTTGCAGAGCCAAACTCCTTGGTAAGCTGGTCAGTCAACTGGATGGCCCAGAGACGCTTCCGAAGGCTTACTTGGCAGGAGATGGTTGAAGATGCCGGGAATAGCTGTTCCTGCTATTCCAAAGGTCGAAGCACCAGTACAGGCCTTCTGGTTCGATCAAAGGAGGACAGGGGCTCTCCGGACGACAGCAGTGCAAAGGAGGATTCCTTCAGCGGGTCACCAGCGATTCCTCGGTCCAGCCTCGTAGTTGCAGGATACTTGGCTCCTGTATTCCTTCGTTCGTGAGAACTCAGGAGATCGACATGGTAGTGGTGTTTCCAGCCCCCTCTTATCCACGGTTCCCTTCGCGCCAAAACGGAGGGGAGCCAATGGGAGATCTGCTCATCAAAACACATACCATACGTGGACCAATCACGGACCACGGTGGTCCCAGGCATTCACACCACCCTAGACTCTCTGGCACCCAGGATGTGTATTGGGACCAGACATCCCAGCCCACACCCTGGAGGCACACAAACGACATGTAGAAGCCCGCGAAAGCAACCACGTTTCGCGGGAAAGTACATGCCCAAATAAGGAAGGCCCCGGGTCGCCGGACCTGGGGAAGGTGAAGGGAGCAAGACGGTCAGTGGACAAGACAAAGGAGCCTCGCGGCCTGGCCATTTTGGGAGCCAGGCCACCATTTTGGGTTCAGTGCAAAAACGTGCTCAGAACGCCAAAAGGAGCTCAAAATAAACAATACGATCGCTGCCACCATTCGAGTCCCTGAATGACTTGCACCGATCAAATACATTCCTAAAAGAGTATCTAGGGCCTGTAGAAGGCTAGAGACCCAAGAGAGCTGTAACTTAGCTTACAGGGCCCTCTTGTGTCGTGTTGCACTAAAGCTGCGACACGATAGAAGAAACTACGGGAAACCACGTTCCCCGGTACTGACTGTCTTAAGGGCATGTCAGTTTCCCCGTAAGAAAGGAGCGAAAGCCCAGAGAAGTGCGGCAGAAGGCTGTACTTCTCTGGCAAAGTCAAGAACCAGTTTAAAAACAATAGCAAAAAGTTTAGGGGTTGCCACATGGAAGGAAAATTCCCTACAATAACGAAATCTTTCCTAACAATGACCTCTCCATTTGAATGGGAAAATAAGTAGAATTCTTCACTATCATTTTGAATTCCTAATACAGGAGCGTTGCTGATTGCATTTTTTAATTAATTAAATCCTTCAGTCATGTCTTCTGTCCACACCAATTTAGTTTCAGCCACCTGTGCTTCTTTAGGCGCTTTTAAAAGTGGTTGAATATGTGTACTGTAGTGAAAGACCCAAGCCTGCAGTAATTGCATAGACCTAAAAATTGCTGCATTTTTCTCACCGTGTTTGGCTGCACAGTTTAATAAATGTACTCACCATAGTGACTACCTTACTCACAGTCCATAGTACCCTTTCCTCCATACTTGTGGGAAATTCCTTCCTTCAGGACTGGACTGGAGCACTTTTGTAAAAACTTGATTTCTTTTTCCTTCTTTTATTTTTACGCATACCGCATGTGGCCATAACCCCGCCCTCCTGAGCTTCGCCCCGCGCATCGCCCTTCAGTCCTTTTCTATCGCCAGGTCTGAGACTATTTAGACAATAATAGAGAATACTTTTTAGAGAGGACAGCGGGCGTATGGAGGAAAGGGGACTAAGGACTAGGAGTAAAGTAGTCACCATGGTGAATAACTTTATTATACTGCTACTAACATGCACCACAGTTAGTTAGGGTGGATGGAAAACAAAACCTTACTAGAATAAGTTCTTTAGAACAGCCTGGCCAAACTGGGCATCAGCCCTGGAGCTCGGGTCCAAGCAGTAATGCTTACAAAAAGTGGATGGGGAAGCCCATGTAGCTGCCTTGGCGATGGTTTCCCAAGGAACAAACGTCTGGCAGGCAACAGCAGCCGCTTTGCCACGTAAAAGATGGGCATGGAGGCCTTTCTGAGGTTGAAGGCTCAGGATGCTATAGGTTTCTGAAATGCAGGAGGCAATCCATCGGTAGATAGTTGACTTGGAAGCCGGTTTCCCTTTCGGGTCTTCGAATGTGACAAGGGTTGTGAGGAGCCCCTGAGTTTGCACGTTCTGTCGAGGTAAAACTTCAGGGCTCACCTGACGTCCAATGTATGTAAAACTCTTTCTGCATCAGATGCCGGTTTGGGGAAAAAAAGGAGATCTATTGTTTCAAATGAAAATCCGTTACCACCTTAGGAGGGAAAGAAGGATGAGTGCAGAGCACAACCTTATCCTTATGGAAGGTAAGGAACGGATGTTCCACAGAAAGAGCTTGGAGCTTGCTGACTCGCCTCGCCTATGTCACTGCGATTAAAAAAAGCAACCTTCCAAGAAAGGTATTTGAGACCGGTAGTGGCCATGAGTTCCAATGGTTTATGGCATAGCGCAGTGAGGACCACATTCAAATCCCATTTGGGATAAGGAGTGCACACCGGCGGGAAAAGATGCAGAAGACCTGCAAAATGCCTTTTAATGGCCGAATTAGTCAAAGAAAAGGAACAGCTGTCAGTGGACAGGTAGGCCGAAATGGCAGATAGGTAAGTCGTGCAAGACAAGACATGAATGCCTGAAGCTGCGAGGTGAGACACGAATGATAGAACAGTGTCAACCGTAGCGTGCTTGGGGTCAGGTTGTTTAGATAAGCACCAGTGGCAAAAACAGGGCCATTTGCTCCTATATTGAGCCCTTGTAGAGGTTTTCTGGCCGCTCAGATAAGGTGCATATTGTCCTGGGACAAATTAAACTGCGCTAAAGATCTGAATTCAGTCACCAGGCTGCCAAGTTGAATGATTGTGGGGAGGGGTGCCACATCTGGTGATCGCACTAGTGAAGCAGGTCGGAAATAAACCACAAACTGATCATAACGTGGAAAAGGCTTCTCAGCCCCAAAAGAAATGCTCCCAGCACCAGACGCCGTGAACGTTGGTGTAAGAGAGATATCCAAAATGGCCACTGTGGACCATGGAGGTTGGGTCGCCAATTTGTCGACACCTGAGAACAGCGTCACATGCAAAGATGAGGTAATTGTCTCCTCAGAGGAGAAAGGGGACTTAAGTAACACCTTAGCGTTGACACAAGGATCCTCGGCCGAGCCAGTGCTGGCAGGTCTCGGATGTTTACTGGCCATCTTAGAACTCGTCCCAGAATTAGCCCAGAGTGGAGGAACCTCGGCACAGCCGGTACTGGAAGGCCTGTGGTCAGTGACCGCCTTCTTTGCTCCCTCGACAGAACCGGTACCAGCACAACCCTGAGCGTGGGACGGCTGAGGAACGTACCTCACCGACAAGACCGTCAAAGAGGATCTCTCGGTTCTGTCGGTGCTGACTTTAGCACCAAGAAGAGGAAACTCGGGTTTTAGCCTGAGACGAAAAGCTCCCTGAAGAGGGCCCTCGAGTCGTGACTCGGTGTGGAAAGCTCCAGAAATTGAGATCTCAGGGTGTACCCCGGTATCCATGTGGAAAGCTCTAGAAATAGAGACCTCAGGGTGAACCCCAGTAACCAGAACCACAGAACTGGGCTGAACTTTAGCACCCAAATGGTGAACCTCAGAACTGTGTCCGGTTTTGGCAGGTCCTTTGCGGGAACCATCGGAGACCACTCTGGTGCGCCTATTATGCCCTTTGTGAGGCACCTCAGGGGAACCCCTGGTGGTAGAGCTACTCGAGCCCCTCCCAGACCTGGAAGACCCCGGGAAGGAGTCACCCGGCTGGGGCGCCCTAAAAAGTAAAGAACTTACCAGCATTTCTTCTTTTCTTTGATGAAAAGCTGGAAATGAGGTGGAAGAACGAGGTGAAACACTTCCTCCCACCAAAGAAGATGACGTTGGAGTGCCCAGATAGAGAAGGAATTGCAATAGAAGCACGAATCCCAGCGATGTTCCGGGCCTAGACACTCCAAGCAAAGAGAGTGGGGAACCCGCTATCGCAAAACGACATTTGCATGAAGAACAGGACACAAATCCCAGACGCTCCGGCATAGACAGAGGACTAGATGACCGTGGAACCGGAGCAGGAAGGAAGGAAGGACAAAGGGAATAAAAATAAAAATTCCTGGTGATGCTAGGGCATCCAGCCCCAACCGCGCAGAGAAAAGGACTGAAGGCGATGCGCGTGGTGGAGCCCAGGAGGGCGTGGTTACGGCCACATGCAGTACCCTGTATAAAAAAAAAAGGACAAAAATGTACATTTTTGATGTTTTTTACAAAACTGCTCCAGTCCCGTCCCGAAGGACGGTATGTCCCACAAGTATGAAGGAAAGGGGACTGGACGTACGAGTACTCATGATAGCTTCTGCTCTTTCAGGAGTCACTCTTTTCCCATCATGTGATATTAACTGTTCTATGTATAATAATTCTTCTTGACAATACTGTAATTTTTCTTACTATACTTTGTACCCTTTATCTGCAAGTATCGTCATCAGTTTAACAGAGTCTACTCTGCATCTTTCTTCTGTCTCACTGTACACTAAAATGTCATCTTCATATTGAATAATGGCGCTTTCAGGCTCAACATTTCCTAAGTCCATCTGAATGACTCTGTTAAAGATGGCAGTGGACTCAAAGTACCCCTGAGGTAATCTAGTATGTTTCAGGTGAATTGTTCTATATGAAAAGGAAGTCAAATCCTGCAAGTCCTCGTATAAGGGAATGGAGAAAAATGCATTTTTCAAATCGACAACAGTAAAATACCTGGCTGACGATGGGGTATTGCATAATATTGTTGCAGAGTTTGGAACTAAAGGAAACTCTGCTTCGACTATATGGTTTAAAGGGCAACGGTCCTGGATAAATCGCCACGACCCCCCTCCATTTCTTAATAGGGTACATGGCTGTGTTGCACAGAGAATCTGATGGTACCAGAATGCCTTGTTTCATTAGTGCAGATATGGTTTCGAATATCCCCTCATCTGCTTCTCTGGATATCGGGTATTGTTTTGCACTTGGCAAAATATCTCCTCGTTTAAGCTTAATTTTCATGCTCCTACCCCTTGTGGTACATAAGATACTTGCCACTCTTTCCATGTCTAACTGAAATAATGGGGGCTTTGTTTTTACCAACGCCATTCTCTGTGGTACCTCTATGCTCTCAACTTTAATCTAATAAGTGAGACTTATAAAGAATACTAATTTGTCATCTGAATAGTCATCCCTGAATAATTCCTCATCTGTCAGGTCTTTCAGTCTATAGCCTTCATTGAGGGCTATCACTGTTCTCCATCCTCTTCCCTCATTGTCTGTCGCATGAAGCATCACCCTTTCTTTTCTTACCACTGCTGCTTCTAATTCCAAAGGAAACTCTTGCCCTTCCTCATCATCCATGGGAATTTCTGGCCTGAACAAAAGTGTATTTGGCAGCCTTATTATTTTACCTGTTAATTTAGGTAATCATGATAGTAAAATGTGCACTCCATATAAGAATACGTCCACGTTTAAAGGGACTCCCCATAAAGCTTTCCTTCCTGTAAAAGCTAGTATAAATTCACTCACATTTATATGATGTATCCCCAGGGTTGAACACACTATACCTTCGTTGGTAAAAGATATCGTCGTGTAAGGTTTTGTCATTAGATCATGTTCTAATATATTAACTGGTGCCTGTTTAGAATATAGCAAATGAATAGACATGTAGTGTTCCCCTATAGAAATAGGCAATTCTTCTATAAATGGAACTAAAGTCGTCCCCCCAGTAAATCCATCAGCATTCATGGCAATGCCTGACATTGAAAATGTTCCCTCACGGACACATGAACGAGTCGCTCCTGCGTCCACAAGAAATGAGTACGTCTTGCCTCCTATCGTCACCTTAACCCTTGGTTCCTCTTGGGGGTCTGGTGTTATAGATAAAACTGAACCTGTCAGGTCCTCCTGTGGCCTGTCCTATTGTGGGTATAAATTCATCCACAAGCCTATGAAAGGATTACCTCCAACCACAGTCACACTCCCTAGTTTGGGTATGGCTACATGTGTAGCTCCCATGTCCATTTGCCATTGGGATGCACCTGTCTGTTGCATTGGGATATATTGTATCTGTTGAGGGGGTGGCTGTTGCATTTGCATGGGTGCTTGCTGTTGCTGCCCCTGTAATGATTGCATGTGCATTGGGACTTGTTGGGATTGCTGTGGTTGTGACACTTGTGTCTGCATTGGCGTTTGCTGAAACTGCTGTGGTTGCGGCACGTATGACAGATTTCAGGTGTGATCTTGGCCATAATATACCTGTGAATCTGTGTTATATTGTGGAGCATATCCCATCCCCCTCTTGAAGATTGCCAATTCTGCTGTGGCATGGCTGTTTTACTTCTACATATTCTAGCCATGTGCCCTAATTTTCCACAATTCCAATATATTAATGATTGTCCACTATTAAATACTCCACTTCCTTGAGGGTTTTGAAATCCTCCTCATCTTCCTCCTCGACGTCCATTCACTCTGCCTCTCGGCACATAATTATTCCCATTCTGATCTTGGGCATTGTCCATATTATTTTGCTGTGGGAACTGTATTATGTGCGCTGTGTTTCCCTCATTGCTTGTCAACACTGCTCCCTCTAGGGCATACTTTGATATTTTTTTCTGCACCAACTTCGCCTCTTCTTGCTTCGTTCCTTCAGTTTCTTTCTTATCGTTTTCTTTTAGTATTCTGTAATAATGCATGATTGCCAATTGTATTCTTGGCCATGGTTTTGCTTCAATTCCCAACTGTTTCTTTAGTGGCATCTGTACTGGTTCTGGCAGTCCCTGACATAATATATGGTAAAATAATGTTACAGTTTTATCCCATGGTTCATGCGTTGCTGCACTCCATTTGTCTTGAATATCCTGACTAAAAGCAATGGGGTCTTCATCCTCCCTCATCTTCCTGGTCAATATCGCCTCAATATCCGATGTATCTGGATATTGTTCTCTAAGCACTCCCCATAGGTCTGCTCTACAATTATTGAATGGCGCTCCATCATGCACTGTGTTTTTTGCAGTTACTTTTGGGTACCAAGCTCTTTTCCAAATGTCATCAGATCTTTCGTCTACAATGACTGACAATACGTATTTTATATCACCTGTAGATAACGTCATTCCTGACGTCCTTTTCTCGAATTCCTTAATCCATTTTCCCGCACCGGAAGTCAAACACAGCAGTGCACATTTTAAACTATCCTTATCCATCTGGGGCCATTGTATATATTGTGGTCGAACCCCTCCTTTCTCGAATAGTGGGAATTGTGAAAACCCTGATCCTTTATCACACCTACCTACGCTCCTTGTATTAAAGGCAGCATTATCATTGCCTGCTTGTTTTCTCCCTGGAAATGCCCTTAGTATGTTCACTTAAGGCGGAGACGCATTCCCTGTACTGTACGATCATACGTGTGGTTGTTCAGTATATGGTATTGGTTCTGGTGTTTTTATTATAGGGTCCTCTAGATCTGAACCTTTTACCCCTTTATTTATTTTTGATTCTCCTGAAAATCCATATGCACCTTCTTCATGCGTCTCCTTATTGTGTTTACTTTCCTCGTCTGATATCATTATACCCCAACTCGTATGACTATTGTCCTCTCCCGCATCCACAAGATCTATCCCACTTAAGGATATCGTCCTATGCTTGTTTATTCCGACATCATCTAAGCTTCCTCCTGTTCCCCTAAAGGATGCTCGTTGTTCGTCCTCTTGAGTTCTATACCGTTCCTTATCCCTCATTTGTCTATACAGTCTCCCCATTCTTGCTCCTATACTTTCTGTATCTTCGTCTCTCCATGTTGGCATATCTAATGGACCTCGTCATCCACCTCGGGACGGTTGCGATCCTCTCTCTTCTTCAGTTCACTCTTGCATTTCCATGGGTATTATGCTTCTACTGCATAAATATTCAAACTCATCATCTTTAAGTCCCCTGCTTCTATTCATTTCTCCCTCCCATCTCCTTATTTCCCTTGATTTCTCTTCCTCTCGCCTTCTTTGTAACCTATGTGCTTTCAAACTTTGGGCTCTACTTCTTCTCCTTTCTCTTCTGACCTCTCCTCTCTTTTCGCCTCATGCTTCCTTCGCTCTTCCCTTCATTTACAATCTTTGTCTCTCTCTTCTACCTTCTTTTTCGTTTTTTTATCTTGTTTTTCCCTTTCCTCTATTTCTCAAACTCCACCAATACCTTTGTCATCTAACTTGAGTAGTTTTTGTCCTCCAATCCATTAATTCAGTACTATTGTTATACCCTTAGCTGAATCTTTATTCTCCTTTGTTTCTCTGCCTCTTCTGCTCCTTCTATCTGTTTATTTTGTCTATCCTTCTTCTCATCATGCTGCTTGCTTTCATCGCGTGTCTGTATATATTTGTGTTCTCTACTTTTGCTCTCTTCTTCTGTCTCTTCACTAGTATAGGCAGGGTGTTTGTATGGTGGATTAACATACCCCGCTGCTGCTTTAAATTCCTTTAAAGGATAAAACCCCTCCTCTTTATTCTCGACATATTGTTTCTCAGAAGGGGAAAGAGGAGCTTAAGGTGTTACGACTTCCCCTTTATGCAGACTAAGCATCCACACCTTATAGACTGGATCTTATTACTCATTCTGATACATTTTTTAAAGCTCTAATGCTGCCATTCTATTTTCTAGCTTCTTTCCCTTATAAGGGGCATGCAAATAGGTAATCACATTTTGTAATACTATATATGATAATGAACATCTTAGAGGCCACGTCATAAATGTCTTATTGACCATGCACTTAATCCATTCAGAATGTTACTGCATAATCTTGGCTGTAAATCTTGGCAAGGTCCTGTATAGGTGTGTGAGAAATGTCTCCTCCATTACGACAAGCTGATTCAGGCTGTCAATACTTACTGAAATTTTTCGCTTACTATCAAATTAATTAAATATATATTGTTTCAATATTTTTGAGTAGGCACCATCAATCACCACTCGTATTCCAAAAGATTATTTTTATTTATTTATCTTGCCCTATTCTTTCTTTGTTTTTGCTGTTCATTTTAAACACATTCATTACAAGTGTGCTGGTCCGGTAACAACAGTACCGGTAAGCCTAACTACGGGTCTACTTGCCCAGAGTTGCTGTGCCTGACGGGTCGAACCCTGGCAGGCACAGCAGCCACAGTAAGCAGACCTACACGGAAGCACTGGCATCGTTGTTAACGGTGCCAGTGCTTCCGTGTTCCCTATTCCCATTGAGTCCTATGGGCCTCAAACAGGAATGAGGATTAACATTTACTGGCGCCTGACTTCCTGAAACGCCGGGGTCGTAATCCCCCAGTAATTCCAGACAGCCAGACCCCAGTAAATATTGCAAGTCCGGAGGCAACCTACCGATTTTACCGGCATGGCTATCGCCAGACTTGTAATGAGGCCCATTATCTTTTATGCAATCATATTATACCCTTTATATGTGTGAACTTGATTTTTATTTTTAAATGTTTTTATTGCCATTTGTAAGAAAAACATTCAGCATAATATCACAGCGTAGTATATATATGTGCAATATATATATATATATATATATTCACTAACAAAAACGTTGTTAAAGGGACATTATGGTTAAGTTGCACTTGCAAAAACCTAGGAACTTCAATGGAAAAATGTTGTTACAGGGACGTTATGGTTACAGGTAAAACCGGAAACCCCCCAAAATTCAACAGTTATGGTAAGCTAAGCATGTGATGTCATGTCATGTCATGAATGAGATTTGTGATGGAATCTTTGATGTCATGGGTGTTAATCCTTGCAGTGCACACATGTGGCACGAATTATGGTTGCTTAGCTTGCCGTAACTGTCAAATTTCTTTTTTTTCCAGTTTTACTTGTAACCATAACGTCCCTGTAACAATATTTTTCCACTGAATTTCATGGATTTTTTACTAGTGTAACTTAACCATAACGTCCATTTAACAATGTTTTTGTTAGTAAATTTCATGGGTTTTTAGTAGGGCACTTTAAGCAGAGCGTTGCTATAGCATAGTTTATTTATAAATGACGCTATGTTTGTAGTACCGCAGCTGCACCATAACGTCCCTTAAGCAATATTCTTTTGTGGCTGATTATGATATAAAGCTCCTTGTAGAGTGTCACAATGTAAGTGGCAATGAAGTGAGGCAGTGCGACACGCATCGTATACCCTCCACACAATTGTGTGCTAAATGGAAGGAACCGTGGTACTGTGGAAAACACTGCAGTGCAAACAGGTATAAATGGGTTAAAACAGATGGTTGTGCGTGTTGCAGTACGTTTTCCAGAGCGCAAGTGCGCAAAAGCAAGCACAAATATTATTCCTATAGTTCCAAAAAGGGCAGCAAGGCAATGAGCCTCATTACAAGTATGGCGGTAAGGCAACAGCGGCGCCATACTAGTTCTGCTCGCGGGTGCCCTTGCAGCCACCAGGTCTGACCTGGTGTCCGTACCATCACCCGCAAGCAGAACATGATAGAAGCACTGGTTATTAACGGTACAAGTGCTACCACCCTCCTCATTCCCATTGAGCCCTCTGGGGCCGAATGGGGATGTGGAGTCCCTTATTACAGGCACCCGCGAATGGGCAATTACTGGGTCTGCCAAACTCGGCATGACCCGTAATTGCCGATTCGCGGGTGCCGGAAAAAAATGGATACCCGCAGCAGCCGTGCCTGTAGTACAGGCATGGCTACCGCCAGCCTCGTAATGAGGCACAATGTGTATAGAGCGTGCAGAATACGGAAATGCAGTAATATCAACAGGAACGCTATTTGTGGGGGAAACTGCTTGTGCTGTGAAACAATAGATTTCCATTTCTGCAGTACGACAATGGCACAAGTTGTAAAAAGACACAAATACAGTTCTTCACAATGTACTGCGCTTTCTCCATTTCCAGACCAAATAAAAAATAACACGCCTACATGGGTGTCTGTATATTGGGATACAAAATTATGCAGGAGATCAGAAACAGAAGCATTACCTGTCTTACTACCTCCCTCAGCACAAACGCCACTGAAAATCATGTTACATGGTGTGCATTTGTCCCTCCACAATCAACAACAATAATATCATCGGGATCGAGCATCACCAAAGTCTTACACACACAAACGAAAAGCAATCACTGCAGTGTAGGGGCTCCATACGCGTACAAATCCACATGATACACTCCACACAACTCCCGCCGGAATCTGTTTTCCATTCACTGTCACACAAAGCATAGGCAGTGGCGCGTACAACACACAGCCATAAGCTCACCCTCTGCATGTAGGTCGACAAATATAGCGTATACCACAGTCTGTGCGTGCTCTCCACACCCAGAAAGTTTATTGCGCAATCTTGTGTCCTCCACAATCCCAAATATAAGATGGCCGTATGCAAAAGGGGCGAATATTACACGTACAACCCTCTAACTGTCGCGATGTCTGCGGACTGTTGCTGGTGCACGCATGCGGGAGTAGGGGAATCAATGTCAACCAGGGTAGGGGATGTCTTTTGTAGTTGTGTCTCTTAAAAAAGCCATTTTAGTTTTAGATTTTAAAACAGCTTCCACAGTAAAAACTATTTTTTCTGGCTTTTATAATTGTTTTTATTTGTTGCACAGCACCTCACATTCTTACAATAACATCTTCAGTGCAGCCTGTAGATTGGAAAACCAAATGTCATTGCCACTGGGCGACAATGAAATGCCATTTCCATTGAGAAGGTGCACATATCGATAACCAATGTTGTCATTCTCACAGTAGTACATTCCAGCAGCATGCAAAAAGTTACACATGCTTCTGTTGATAAGATACCTTCCTACCTCTGGCTGCCGACAACATTAATTGGAATAGTTATATACTGGACTTGGTGGTATACATGAGAAAAGCACCTTTGCACTGGCAAAAATGCGATGCACTTCTTTCATCATCTTTTTGAGTTGACGGTACACACTTGCACAAGCTATGGAACCCAAAAGCAATGCTTCATAGTGCACTAACACAACGTGTACATAACTAAAGTGGCCACTCATCGACATTCTGCAAGCAAGTGGTCAAAAGTATGGACAGGGACACCGCACCACAAAGCGACCACTTCATTCAAATTCAAATTGCCATCAAGGCCTCTTTCCACAGCATACTGGAACAGATCTAGCACAAAGCGATCACCCACTATGAAAACTGTGCGTCTCGCAATCTCTGCCAGCCTCACTACACACAGCAATGAAACCAAATATGGCCGCCCTTTCCTGGGACACACATTGTAACCACCTGATTGGACAATTGCAAGAATCGCATTTCCATTGGCCAGCATGTTCAAAAGCGCAGAATGTAGCATGTGCGCCTCATAAGGTATCATGAGAGCTGCGCCCCAGTAGATCATGACCAGTCCTTCTTCCCTTTCCACTATCCTCTTCCCACCATGTCTTTGTTAGATATTGGTAAGTACTCACACACGCATCCACCAATGCCCTCCGAGACTTCACCATCTTATAATAACAGTTCTCAACAAGACTTCATAAGTACCGTTCCAAAATCAACCTGCACATGTGCTGTTATTGGGAAGCACGTCCAGTGGAAAGTTCAGTGAAACATTCCAGGTGTTATGCATGCACATTCATCCACATAAGCACCCATCACTACAAAACAAAGGTATGAACATTTTTTTGGCAGTACGGTCAGAACTCTGCTATAAGTGCCTCTGCGCACGATATCTGCTTCTAAGGGTCCACTACGTGTTTAAAGCGCATTCTGATGTTCTTCCCATCTCCTACCATGAAGTGGCAATTTGTTGGTATGTGCTTGCAATGTTTTCATTTACCCATATCATACACTATATTAGAGAAACAGGAACTCAGTTCTTTCTTTCCCACAATGGTACGCACATTTTTTCCCACTAACCCACCTACTACATAACTCGTAAAAAGAAGTCACTAAAGCCACCACTGAATGTATCTTAGCAACCTACAGTCCATTTCCAAAAGGTCAGTTTCTGCACGGGTGTGGTGCTTTGTACGTTGCACTGTTGCCACAGGTTCTTTTTAAATCTGCCATCTTCCACTCTGCATCCTCAGCAACTCATCCATAAGAGGAGAGTGCAACTTGTCCTTCACCTGAACGGCAGGGATCGTATCTCTGCTCGACTAAAATGGCTGCAATAGCTCCCAGTGGCTGCGAACAATAAAATAAAAGCCCTGTGCATTATGCAGAAGGCCTTCTAGTCCCTGGGACCTCAATACCTTGCACTCTCACTTCCTAAATATCTGCTTGCTCCAGCTCTTCCCTCATCCGTCTCCTACTTCCTCTGGGTCAGTAGCTTCTACACGCAACCAGATGGTGGTAGATGTGGTTCTTCTGCTGAGGCCTGCCTGTGCAACACACTCTCTGTCTCCCTGGACCTTGAGGATAAGCATTGTAGGCTCTGAAAGCACATGAAAACCTTTCCTTGTGTTTCTTTTTCCCCTAAAAAGTATTCTGCACTGGTTTCCTACCCACCCTATAATCTGTGCCCCAGGCCACCTACCTTCCTACAGTTCCACTACTGCACTGGCTTTCTGCCAACCCCCACACTTGGGAACCCTAGCAGTCCAGCCACACCTTGAAGTCTACATTTAGCCTTGCACTTGCCAGCACCGGGCGTAGTTGGATGATTTTCTATTTTTTATTGTTCCCATGTACTGCACTTTGCCCTCCCCCTTTCCATTCACGTGCGCACTCTCAATGTCAGCTGGTCTAGAGGAATCAATGTCTCTGTGTGGCCTCCGTTCTGCCTCCCTTTCCTCGGTGCGCCTTCACACACTTATATAGTGGCGCAATATAAATGGCACAAAATACCATAGCACATCATATCATATGATGCACACACTGCACTCATTGCAACATGATGCCTGCCACGTACCTTGTACACTTCACAATACGGTCTTCCCATTGTAATGCTCTACATATTTATTTGTTTATTGGCTATCTATAAGATGTCTATACAACAGAACAGTGTTTCAAGGCGCCACAAGCTAAAAGGGAAGGGAACACGAGAGAAAATAAAACAATAACAATGCCAGTGACTAAATACAAACTAGAAGCATTCCTACTAGGCCTTGTGACATTCGGAACGTGTAAGTGGGGGATTGGGGGCGGTCAAGTGCCAGAGGTGCCTATGGGGGAGGCAGCAGGTAAGTGCAAGGGCGGAAGGATGATAAGGTGGCGGATGTCTGCTGCCCAGCAGTCAGGTGTGGGCCCTGCAGTGTCACGCTTACCTGAGCCTCCGCAGGAGCGATGGAGTCCACCGGGCCTTCCCTTGATTCCTACTTGCCCTCTACAGCTGAATGGGTTATCTGCCAAGAAAGGGAACGTTCTTAGAAAAGAGGAGGTGAGTAGTCCAAAACCCCCACCCTTTTACCCAGCCCCCACTAACCAGGAATGTAGCTCCCTCCGACCCAGGGGATGACTCACCTTTCTGTTTAGTTAGGGGAGCTCTCCATTCTGCTCTTGCAGGGGCGCAATGTCTGGGGTCCGGAGGGAGTGGCTGGAGATGGCCATGTGTAACGGCTATAGTTCAGGTATGAGTTAGTTCAGTTCAGGACCAGTTGCCTCACTGGTTGATTTCCTTGTGCCAATGGTAAGTTCTGAGACCTAGTTAACTGACTGGGTTTGGTTTAACAGTTAAGTTCTGGTACCAGGTAAGTTCAGTTCCCCAGGTGCCTCACTGGGTTGCACAGAGTTCCTTGCACTGAGTGCTTTGCAGCCTGAATGCGGAGGGGAGTAGTGAGCAAATGTTTTCTGGGACTAACCTAACTTCTCTTCCTAGGTCCGCTCCGGGAGGTGCTGAAGTATTGGACGGAAGAAAGGAGCAAGAAGGCAGGACCAACAGCTGTTCCAGACGAGAAACCGCACTCTGAAGGTGAGTGTTCAGTAAGTGGTCTCAGAGCAGTACTTTAACACGCTGCTGAAGGCGAAGCAAAGTTCCGACACTGCCCGGTCTTAATTACCTGTTCTTGTCTTTCCTTTTCAGGTGCTGGTATGCTGTGTAGGCTGTGGAACGAAGGCAAAACAACTGCAGAGGAGTTCACACAGGACTACAGGTAAGCAGAGAAGTCCACACGGACTGCAGGTAAGCGGAAGGGTCCACACGGACTGCAGATAAACAAAGGAGTCCACACGGACTGCAGGAAGTGGAGAAGTCCGGGTAAGCGTGATACCGAATTCACACGAAGCGCGCGTTGGTCCCTGGGCGTGGTTTATATAGAGAACCATGCCCAGAGACTGGACCGCGCTGCTTGCTTTGTGCTTGGAAGCTTTTTCCATGTTGGGGGAAGCAGGAAGTACCCTTGGCAGTGATTGGATGATGGGATCTCCCAGCTGACATACTCTGGGTTCTCAGAGCCTTAACCCATGCCACTCCTGATTGTCTCTTCCACCTATCCCTATGAGCAATACAGAAAAGGGGCCTACAAGTATGCCTCTGGCCCGTAACTATGACAGTCCTCCCCCTCAAGGCCCCTCCCAATGGTGTGTTCTCTGGTCCTGGCTTAGAGGGGTTGTCCCTATGAAACTTGCATACTAAACGGGGAGAGTGTACGTTCCCAATTGGCTCCCATGACCTGCCCTGAGGCCCATATCCCTTCCAGTCTATTAAGTAGTACAGGATCTTTTTAACAAATTTGGAGTCTAGGATCTGTTTAACCTCATATTCTGGCTCTTCCCCCTCTACTTCTATGGGAGCCGGTGGTGATTGCATTCGGGTCACATGGTGCACCGGTTTTTAATAAAGAAACATGGAACACTGGATGAATGCGCATTTGAGGCGGTTACTGGAGTTTCATGGCCACAGGGGAAACTATTGTTTTGATTGTAAAAGGGCCCAGGAATTTGGGTTGGAACTTTCGGGCCCCTTTCAGAGGGACGTGTTTGGGATCTAGCCATACAGAGTCTCCTAACGTGATAGACTGGAGCTTCCTTTCGATGACGATCAGCATTTTTCTTTTCTGTAGCCTTTTGTGATATTCGTTCAGTAGGGTCTGAACGACTGGCATTTCGATGATCTCGGGTGGATCGTATGCAGATGTTCGAGGGTTCCGTCTATACAATGTATATAAAGGAGTCAACTGTGTGGAACTGTGCGTCAAATTGTTATAAGCATATTCGGCTATCCATAGAATGGGCCTCATTACGAGTCAGGCGTTAAGGGGTTTATGGCGCCGTAAACGGCGCCGACCCTTAACGCCTGATTACAAGGTCCCTTAGCGCCATGGTGAGTATAACGCCTGCTTTTTGCAGCCTTTAAAATCCATGGCGCTAAGGGACCTTGGAGATAATTACGGCACCGTAATTTACGGTGGCGTAATTATCTCCTTCCCCACTCCCATTATGCCCTATGGGGCAAAAATGGGAATGGGGAAGGGTAAATGGGAAATGGGGATTTACCGCCCCACTCACCTTGGAATGGGGTGGTAAATCCACCAACCACCATGGCGTAAACATAGTTTACACCATGGCGGTAAAGGTACGACCCAGGCAGTAACTTACCGCCTGGGTCGTAATGAGGCACAATGTCTGTCCAAGAGTGATCAGTTTGATGCAAGAGGTAACGAAGGTATTGCTCCAGGGTTTGGTTTGTGCGTTCCGTCTGCCCATCAGTTTGTGGGTGATGACTTGTAGACAATCGGATCTCTATCCCGACTAAGGAGCTACATGTCTTCCAGAATCGCAATACAAACTGGCTTCCTCTGTCGGAGATCACCACGGATGGGAAGCCATGTAGCCTCACAATGTTGTTGAGAAAGACTTGGGCCAAGACTTGGGTTGAGGGAATGCCCTTTAACGCAATAAAATGAGCCATCTTAGTAAAAAGATCAACGACCACCAAGACAGTGTTGTGACCAGAACTGGGTGGTAAGTCCGTGATGAAATCCATAGAGATGGTATGCCAAGGTGTGGGTGGAACTGCCAATGGTTGTAATAAGCCCGCTGGTTTTTGCCTCGAGGCCTTGTTTTGAGCACACGTTCTGCACAAGTTCACAAAATTGGTGACATCTTGCTGCCACGTAGGCCACCAATAGCCTCTTTTGATTTTTTTCCATGGTCTTTGCTATTCCAGGGTGTCCCTCAACGGGTGAGTTGTGGTAAGTCGCGGGAATTTCTTCCTGTAAGGTACGTGTTGGGAGATATAAGCATTTTCGGTAATATGGTAGGCCATCCTTGACTGAGTAGTTGGTTCCTTTCTTGGCCCACGCCAATAGTTCCTTCCTTGGCAAGTTGTTTCCTACTTGCTTCTTGATTTCTTCCCAAGAACTGCTTCTACAAAGGCCTAGGATCTTAGTTCCGGGCATGATGTTCACTGGATCTAGGGTGCAGAAGGCTACTTCCCCTTTGCCTATTCGTGATAAAGCACCTGCTTTGCCTTTCTTGGTTCCAGATCTGTAAGTGATTACGAAATCATATTCGGACAAAAACAAGACCCAGCGAAGTTGACGGGATGATTGGGCTTTAGCTGAGCGAAGGTGTTGGAGATTTCGGTGATCGGTTAAGATGGTGATGGTATGTTTGGCTCCAAGTAGATAATGCCTCCATTCTTTGAGGGCTTCCTTAATTGCCAGCAGTTCTTTATCCGTGACCGCATAGTTAACTCCGCAGGAGAACAATTCTTTGACCAGAATGCTATTGGGTGAAGATGGCCAGTGGTTGTATTCCTTTGGGACAGGACGGCCCCCATGGCTACACTAGAAGCGTCCGTTTCCACAATGTAAGGGAGTTCAGGCTGCAGGTGTTGTAAGATGGGTGCAGATGTAAATTTCTTCTTTAAAGCCAGGAAGGCCTCGTCAGCTGCAGAGGTCCACTCAAATTTTCGGTTCTTGCGTAGTAGAGAGGTAATTGGATGTACAATGTGTGAAAAACCAGGTATGAATCGCCAGTAGAAGTTTGCGAAGCCGAGAAAGCTCTACACTCCTTTTAGGGACGTGGGTGGAGACCAGGTGAATATAGCTTCCACCTTCCTGTTGTCCATTTTGATGCTTTTCAGTGACAGTATAAAACCAAGGAACTCTACCTTGGTGACGTAGAAGGAGCATTTTTCTAACATGGCATATAGGTTGTTATCACGTAATTTATGCGCGCCAACAAGCGTATTGCCCTTAAAGCATGGCAATCCAATCCCTGCCACTCCTCCAGAAACAAATTCAAATCACTGGCAAAAACCTACAAAGAAGCCATCTTCATCGCAAAATCCAACGCGTTCAATAAACGCATCTCTAATGCAAACTCCCAATCTAAAGAGTTATTTACAATATTTAAGGAACTCACCACGCAGCCAACTAGCACAGATGAAATCATTAAGGACGAAGCCTGGTGCGACAGCATCCAAGCTGCCATGCTAAATAAAATAGACTTCCTCCAAAAGAAAATCCAGTCCCACTACAATACCTTACGCAACCATAACCCGCCTACATAGGCCACGGCTACAGCAACTGCCAGCACCGAACACCACCCCAAATTCTTCCTCAAAAACATCACCGAACTCGAAGTTATAGACCTCCTCAAACACCTCAAACCTTCTCTTTGTAAAGGGGACATCGGCCCTCCTAAGATTGTAAAAGACTGACCTTGTCCCTATCCTCGCAGCATTCATCAACGCCTCCTTCAAGACTGGCATTGTCCCTAACAGCCTCAAAGAAGCATGGGTGCGCCCTCTTCTAAAAGAAATGTCTCCAGATCCTTCTCAGCCAAATAACTATAGACCTATAACTACTGTGCCTTTCCTTCTTAAACCTCTGGACAAAGCAGCCCACACGCAAATCCAACACTACCTTGAGACGAACGCTGTCCTCGGAAAAAAACAGTCTGGATTTCGTAAAGGGCATTACTAGACCTAAAAAATCAAATCGCTGAAATCATAGATAAAGGTAAACCTGCCCTCCTTCTCCTACTAGACCTATCAGCCGCGTTCGACCTCGTCGACCACAACATTCTCACCACTCACCTTAGCCAAGCAGCCCAATTCTCCAAACAAGCAACCTCCTGGATTACATCCTTCCTTGAAGGAAGAGTGATGAAAGTGTTCTCGGACAAAGCTAATGCAGCACCCACCACAATTCACTGTGGAGTCCCACAGGGCTCGTGTACAGCACCCACTCTCTATAATCTTTTTACAAAATCTCTCTTTTGACAAACTAGATGCACTTGGGATCGCATATACAAACTATGCGGACGATACCCAAGTACTTCTACCGCTATCCGGCTCCTATGACACCAATGCTACGGCTCTGAACTTAATCTACACCACAATCCAGGCTTGGATGGCCGAAAATGGTCCAGCTTTAACATAGACAACACTGTTATCCCCGTCCTAAAGTCTGTCAAGACTCTCGGTGTCCACCTCGACGCCACGCTCTCTATGAATAGGCAAGTCAACTACATAGCCTCAGCCTCCGCCCTAAGCATCAAACTCTTAAACGCCATCAAACCCTTCCTAAACAAGCCAAACTGTCTATCCATCGCCAGAGCCACTATAGGCGCGAAGTTAGACTATTGCAACTCACTCCTTGCAGGCACGTCTGTAAATAACTTGAACAAGCTACAGACCACACAAAACAATGCACTCAGGGCAGCCGTAGGTATCCCAAGAAGGGACCACATCACTCAAGCAAGACAGGCAGCACACTGGCTCCCAGTCAAGGACTGCATTACATTTAAAATTCTCACCACAGCCCACAAATGCATAAACAAGATAGCCCCAGCCTACCTTGCTGAAACTCTCATGAAAGCCACATCAGATAGACCCATCAGATCGCTCTATGCTAACCAACTCACCATTCCCCGCATCAACAAAGCAAATGTTGGAGGGATAGGTTTCCCGTATCTAGCTCCCAAGCCATGGAACGCCCTTCCCACTTCCCTTCGAGCTGAAACCTCGCTACTCACCTTTCGGAAGAATCTGAAAACCTCTCTCTTCAACTAACTCACCACCATCCACTGTAACTAGCTTCACTGTAACTAGCGCTAAACCTGACCATGGATATGTAACTAAGCAACAGCTAATGTAACAAATTGCAAAAATGCTCACGATGTTATGTAACTAAGCTAATCCTGCATGTAACAAGCGCCACGTTGCTTACGGGCTGCTGTGCGCTCTACAAATGTGAATAAATAAATAACTTGCGGAGAACAGCTCGCACATGTGATATGTGTTCTTGAGTGTTAGGCAGAAACCTGTGCAGTTCCCTCTGGGACCACTGCAAAAGATTTAAGACTACAGGTGTTTGGCAGTAAACCCACTTGGTAGCAGTTTGTACCACACAGATTCACTTGGTAGCTGTGGCTGAGCAGTCAGACTTCCCTCAAGAAGAGTTAGGCAGTATACACAGTATTCACAATAGGTCAAAAGAACACAGTAGAACAGGTAAACATTGACCAGAGCTTGGTGTAAAAGAGATATAATTATTTATTTAAAACCACATCTAGTAAAACACACAGGCACTAAGGTTAAGCAGTTAAGAAACACGGTCACTAAAAGATATACACTCCCTTAAAAGAATATTAGACACGTCTAAAGTAAAGCCGCACTTATTTTCAGACAGCGGTGAGCGCTTAACGCAGATGGAACTCTAATAATTCGTTTTAAAAAGAGAGAGAAGAGCAGAGTATAATTTGAAACAGATCCCAACACTTTCACAAGAACACAACAAGAGAGGAAGGCAAAGTAAAACCGTGAAGTTAGAGTTCAGAAGGCCGTATCCACTTTAAGAGGATCAGAACGAAATGTGTCCAAGGTCACACGGTTGCAGTGCACAAAAGTCTTGAAAGGTTCAAAAAAGAGTTGGACCAAAGAAAGGGACCAGTTAGATGGTCAAGGCGGCCAGCCCAGTCCAGAAGGTTAAGCAATTATTATTACCTTGTAGCAATCTTTAGAAAGGGAGGCCTGGCGGATACGGTACCATAAAGTGGTGAGAATACTCCAGCGGGGGCAGTTGTTCCTGGCAGCGGATGCAAGTCGGTGCTTCGTCCGAGGGAAGAGAGGATCTCGTCGGGGAGGAACACAGGAGTCCGTTGCACTGCCAGGGAAGAAACCAGCCGCGGAGTTCTCAGGTAAAAGGAGCGGTCCTTTTATTCGTGGTCCAGTGCTAAGTGGCTATCCGGTTCCCGGGGTGCTTGGCACGGGCAATTCGACCACAAGACGTCCTGGGATGCGAGGAAAAGAAGGTAAACTGGTTGTGCCCACCAGTCAGGGGAAGAAGCCTCTCCAGCCGGGAGATCTTCTCTGTCGTCGGGAAGTGGTGAGTCGGTTCCGCAGAGCTTCACCGGTAGTGTCGTTGTGGTAGGTCGGCTCAGCTTCTCCCTCGTCGGATTCTCAGGTCCTGTGGCGACTTCTGAAGTTCCAGTCCCCAAAGCCCTGCTTTTATGCAGCATACCCCCATTCACTCAGCCTAGCTGTCAATCAAACATGCTAAGTGGTGAGCCGGCCGGTTCACCACTTGGGCCAATCGCACAAGAGTGCGACTTGAGTTACTAAGGTAACTCAGTCCAGGGTGCCTAAACCCCCTCCCACACACCATTTGGTACCCAGACAGAGTGGCACCACTTTTGGAGGCCTCTGTGGAGAAGCCCGGCAAAAAGTGGAACAAAGGGCTCGACTTGGGTTGGAGTCACAGAAGAGAACACAAACGCCATTTTAGAATCGAGTCCTGGCAAAAAATACCAACTGGCGAATTAATATTAATTAAATAAACCGGCGGTATGTACGAGGCTATGAGAATTAAATAATTAAAGTTGGTAGCCTCGAACAATGGGAAAATCCCACAGGAATATATTTGCGGTCGAATATAAAAAGTAGTATCCACTGCCACCAGCCAAAACTTGATCAGGGGGGACGAGACGTGCCCCCTCGACTAACAAACCCCGGGGCAATTGAATTGCCCCAACCAGTATGTCCACAATATGATGGTTTGTACCGGTTTCTGTTAATAATTTGGGACTAGTAAAGCCAATGGTGACTTTACATGCCCTGGGAGACAATAGTCAGTCCCAGGGTATGGAGTCTATGGTGGGGTGTCACTATGACACCCCTGTGTTACTGCACGGAGGGTGCTGTGTAACACACATAGTAAAAGCACATGAGACCCTATGGAGTAAAGGACCCCATAGCCCATAAAACACATTAACAGTCAAAGGAACACCATAAATCATGTCCAAGAGTGGGAGAAAAAGAGTCTCACTCTTGGCAGGAGAAAACAACAAACTCCAGAAATCCAGCAAAGCTGCTGGGGGAATCACTAGGTTAGGAAATTGAGCCTAAAGAGAGAATTCTCCCTAACACTCGCCACCCCCCCCCCCAGACTAAGGGACAGGAGGATTTAATCCACTTCTGGATGAATCTCATACCTCTAGTCGATGACATACATCCTAGAGAGACCATCAGCATTTTGGTGGTGACACCCTGACCTGTGCTCAATGGTGAAATCAAACCCTTGCAGGCAGATTGACCATCTCAATAGTTTTGGGTTTTCCCCTTTCATTTGCATTAACCATCTCAAGGGTTGGTGGTCAGTCTGAATGACAAAAGTAGAACCATACAAGTATGGCCTAAACTTCTTCAGAGCCCACACAATAGCAAAACACTCTTGTTCAATGGTTGCCCACCTTGTTTCAGGATCCTTCAGTTTTCTACTGATGAAGCAAATGGGGTGCTCCCTACCTTTCCCATCCAGTTGACTGAGGACTGCACCTATTCCTACATTTGAAGCATCTGTTTGCACAATGAAAGTTTGGTGGTAGTCAGGAGCTCTGAGTACTGGGGCTTGGCAAAGAGCCTTTTTCAGGGTTTCAAAGGCCTGATTGCATTCCTCATTCCACCTAACCTTTTTAGGGAATTTAGGAGAGGAGATGACATTCAGTGGAGAAGCTATGGACCCATAGTTCCCAATGAAATTCCTGTAATACCCAGTGAGGCCTAAGAAGGCTCTCACCTGAGTCTGAGTAGTAGGTGTTGTCCAATTTTGCACAGCTTCAATCTTACTGGGCAAAGGCCTTATTTCTCCACCTCCTACCTCATGTCCAAGGTAGAGCACTTTACTCTGTCCAATCTGGCATTTACTCACCTTTATGGTAAGATTGGCCTTTCCAAGAGCCTGCAAAAACATATCTTAGGTGGTCCACATGTTCTTCCCAGGAATTGCTGAACACTGCTATGTCATCCAAGTATGCCATGCAGAAGTCCTCCATCCCATTCAGAACCTGGTTTACCATCCTTTGAAATGCAGCAGGTGCATTTTTCAATCCAAAAGGCATAACCTTGAACTGGTATAAGCCAACTGGGGTCAAAAATGCTGTTTTCTCCTTGGCATGGTCTGTCAGGGATATTTGCCAATAGCCTGACGTCAAGTCAAATGTGCTGCGGAACTTGGCTGCACCAAGTCTATCCACCAACTCATCTGTCCTTGGCAAAGGGTGGGCATCAGTCTTAGTGACTGCATTAAGAGCTCTGTAATCCACACAAATTCTAAGTTTTTTAGATCCTGCTTTTGGTACTAACACAACTGGGCTAGACCATGGACTAGTAGAGGGATCTATTACCCCGAGATCAAGCATCTTGCTGACCTCACCTTTGATGTGGGATCTCACATTTTCTGACATTCTGTATCCTCTGCTTTTGACTGGCAGACAGTCACCAGTGAATATGTCATGCTGTCCCCAAGGGGTCAAGCCTGGTGAAAGTGAGAACAGGGAAGCAAACTGATTCAACATGGATGTGCACTCTTCCTGTTGCTCAGGTGTCAGATTTGAAGAGAGATTTACTCCTTCAATCTTTTCGTCTAAAGGTAAGCCTCTGAGGAGATCATGAAGAGCTTCACTCTCTTCTTCTTCCTCTGATGATGCTAGAAGCAAAGCTCCTACATCAGGTCTGGAGACATATGCTTTTAGTCTGTTGGTGTGGAAGACTGTTGGAGCCTCCTTGGGATTGCCCAAATCCACCAGATAGTTGACCTCTCCAAGTTTACCCACAACTTTGAAGGGTCCCATCCATTTGTCTTGCAAGGCCCTCTGCCTTGTTGGAATCATAACAAGAACTAGCTGGTCCTGAGTGAACTCAACCATGTTAGCCTTTTGGTCATGCCAGTGCTTGACCAATGCTTGTCCAGCTTTCAAGTTATCACTTGCTTCTGCCATCATTTGTGACATTCTCCTTCGGAGACCTATCACATAGTCAGTCACTCTGACTGGCTTGGGGGAAGGAGCACTCTCCAACCCCTCCTTGATCAGGGCCAATGGACCTCTGACCGGATGACCATACAGAAGTTCAAAGGGAGAATAACCTACTCCCTCCTGAGGGACTTCTCTATAAGCAAAGAGAAGGCATGGCAGTAGAAGGTCCCACTTTCTTTTAAGGGGTTCCTCTAAAGCACCTATCATGCTCTTCATGGTTCTGTTGAACCTTTCAACCAGCCCATTTGTCTGAGGGTAGTATGCGGTTGAGAACTTGTAAGTAACTCTGCAGGTTTTCCACATGCCTTTCATGTAGTGGGACATAAAATTCGACCCCCTGTCAGAGATTACTTCCTTAGGAAACCCAACCCTGGTAAAAAATACCAAGGAGGGCCTTAGCCACAGCCGGAGCTTTAACCGTCCTCATAGGAATTGCCTCAGGGTACCTAGTAGCATGGTTTACTACAACAAGTATAAACCTGTTGCCTGAGGTGGTTGGAGGATCAAGGGGACCAACAATGTCAATCCCTACTCTCTCAAATGGGACTCCCACTACAGGGAGAGGCACTAAAGGTGCCACATTCTTGGAGCCAACCTTACCAGAAGTCTGGCAGGTGTGGCAGCTCCTGCAGTACTTATCTACTTCAGCCTCCATCTTTGGCCAATAAAGGTAGAGTGAGAGCCTTTCCTTAGTCTTCTTGAAACTCAAGTGACCAGCCAAAGGAATCTCATGGGCTAACTGCAAGAACTGTGGTCTGTTCTCTTGGGGTACTACAAGTCGTTTGTTGTCCCCAGGTGCAGACTCCGTTGGTTCACTGTAGAAGAGGCCATCTTCCCAGTGTAACCTATATTTCCCAGGCTCTTGCCCTTCAGCCTGAGCCTCTGCCTGGTGGCGAAGACCTTCCAGAGTTGGACATTCTCTCTGTCCTTACTGAAGTCGGCCGTGTTGGGTCCACCTTCTGCCAGTAAAGACTGCAGCTCAGGTTGGTCAACAGGATCCAGATCTCCAATGAGTGTAACGCTCACCTGGTTCCCACGGAGGCGCTGACCCGTTCTGGACTGCTACAACTTCTTCCACGGTAAAGCGTAGTGCTTGGAAGATGGACTGGACCCCCAAACCTCGTCTGTCTGGCCCGTAGAATAATCCTTCTGTAGATGGGAAAAGGGAGTTAACTGTCTGCTAGATTGTGTGTGAGATTCCCCCCTTTTTCCCCTTCTCACCCTCCTCGAACCCTAGCTGTGCCTTCCGCAGACTCTCACCTTAATTTCAGTATGGACAAGCTCTCCATCCTGCTTCTGACGCAGGGGCGCGTAGATTTCCAGTTACTTCACTGGATCTCAGATTTGGCGAGGGTTCGATGTCTGCTTGCCTTTACCAAAATGCTGCCGTAAGTATATAGTTCAAAAGATTAAGTCTTATTTGTCCCTTGGCCTTTGTTTAATTTTCAGGGACTATGTGAGGAATCCGTGTGGAGGAATGGATTTGCCGAGGTAAGCTCAGGTGAGTACTTTTAATGAAGGTGTGCCGTAGTGGTTTGCTCCGACACCTTAATGAGTGTGTCTTATTTCCCCATAGGGGCCAGAGTACGGAAAAGCCAGAAAAGCCGCTCCGACCCGAAAAGGGAACTGAGGTCCCAATAAAATTCAGGTAAGACTTAAGGTGAGTAATCTGTCCTTTTGCAATTAGTTTGTTGCTCACCTTGTTTTGTCCTTTTTCTCCGTAGGTCTTGAATGCGACCGATGTCGTCTATGGGGGGTGAAAAGGTTGCCGGCGCCACGTGAAGGTAAGTGGAAGTGGCGCGGCAGCGTGAGAAGTGGAGCGCTTCTAACTATTGTCTTTCTTTTCCGTAGGTGCTGGGATGCGGCCGATGTCGCCTATGACCTCTGAAGAGCTAGACAGCGCCACGTGAAGGTAAGTGGAAGCGGCGCTGCAGCGAGCGATGAGATGCGTTTCTAACCCTTGACTTTCTTTTGCAGGATCGACGGAGTGAAGAATCTGGATGCTGGATGAAGGTAGGTAATGTCCTAATGCTTGCCTTTCTCTCCTTGCAGGTGTTCCAGGTGCTGGCGGGCGTGGCAGGAGCCAGGATGCAGGAGCTGACTCGGTGAGCGTCCTGCTGCAGATGCAGAATAACGCGAAGCACGTGTGGCCATCCGGGCGTAGTTTAAATAGCCTTGGAAGAGCTTCAGGTGAGTGTTCTTCCACTGGCCCCACCCGAGTAAGAAAAGAGTTCCTGAAAGAAAATAGTTCCTCCCCAGCCTTAGTTGGCTTGGAGCTTCAGACAGCATGGTCTGCCTCGGGTGAGTATGCAGCATGTTCTGCCTCAGGTGAGTTCACCCAAGCATTACCATATGTTCTGCCATGATGAGCCTGGCGTCTATGGCGCCAGGACAGATGCCTTTTATGAGCCTGGCGCCAAATGCGCCAGGACAAGGTCCAAAGAGCCCCTATAGGGGTTTGCTGGGTCCTGCTTGGTGAGTATGAAGTCTGCTTCCGGGGACGCTGGGCCTGACCAGGCTCCTCGGGAGCAGGCATCATGACAGCACTCCCCCCCAAGGCCCCTCCCAAGGTTGTTTTCCCCGGGGGGTTTGGTTTGTCTGGGAAGGTCCGGTGAAATTTTTTAATTAACCGAGGAGCATGTACATGGTCATGGGGTTCCCATGACCTCTCTTGAGGCCCGTAACCCTTCCAATCGATTAGATAGAAAAGCCTTGATCTTATCTTTTTAGAATCTAAAATGTTCTTCACCTCGAACTCAGGTTCTCCCTCCACTTGAATGGGTTCTGGAGGCTTGATTAGTCTGGTCCCAGGTTGCACAGGTTTCAAAAGTGACACATGAAAAACAGGATGTATTCGCATATGAGCTGGTAAATCCAGTTTAACGGCCACAGGATTGATTATGGCCGTAATGGAATATGGTCCCAGGTATTTGGGATTAAAAGTTCGAGGTCCTTTGAGTGATAAGTGTCTGGTAGCCAGCCAGACTTGGTCCCCAATCTGGTATTGAGGTGCCTCACTTCGATGCCGTTCAGCACTTTTCTTGTATCTTTTCTTGGCTTGTTGTAAATGTTCAGTTGCTTCTTTGAAGGCTTTGGTAATTGCGGTATGCAGCTGGTCCACTGCGGGTGTTCCGAGATCATGAGGTGGATCCAGGTCAGAGGTTCGAGGGTGAAGCCCATATAAAGTGTAAAAAGGACTTTGCCCAGTTCCAGAGTGCACAGAATTATTATATGCCTATTCAGCTATCCAAAGAATGTCTTTCCAGTTACTTTCAGATTGTTGTAGCATACAACGTAAATATTGTTCGAGAGTCTGGTTCGTTCTTTCTGTTTGACTTTCGGTCTGGGGGTGATGGCTGGTTGATAGTCTTACATCGATTTGTGCCAATTGACAACATCTATGCCAAAAGTGGGAAATAAATTGGCTTCCTCGATCTGAAATCAGCACAGACGGAAATCCGTGTAACAGGACAACATTTTCAAGGAATTCTTTAGCTAGAACCGAAGCTGAAGGTAAACCTTTTAATGGAATGAAGTGTGCCATCTTGGAGAATAAATCCACAATAACAAGAATAGTGTTACATCCTGAACAGGGGGGTAAGTCCGTAATAAAATCCAATGACAGGGTGTGCCAGGGCGATGGTGGAATGTTTAACGGTTGAAGAAGACCGGCTGGTCTTTTCTTTTGGCCTTTATTTTGGGCGCACACACCACAGAACATCACAAATGATTTTACATCTTTTCGCCAAGAAGGCCACCAGAATTGTCTTTTCACCTTTTCCTCAGTTTTGGCAATGCCGGGTTGTCCCTCTATTAGTGTATTGTGATAACAAGAAACAACTAGCTTTTGTAAATCCGTGTGTGGAAGAAATAATCGTCCTCGGAAATAAGGTAAATCGTTATCTATAGTAATATCAGATCCCTTTTGAACCCAGTCCTGCAAGTCTGTTGGGTCCAGGAGTAGTTTAACTCTAGTTTGGATATTTTATAGCAATTGTGAAGAAGTCATACCTAAGATCCTCTGTTCGAGAATTATCGGTACAGGCTCTGAGTTAGTGACTGTGTCCCCCATTCCAATTTGGGATAGAGCATCTGCTTTGCCATTCTTACAGCCAGGACGGTAGGTGATTATGAAATCAAATTCAGCAAAAAACAGAGCCCAACGGAGCTGTCGAGATGACTGAGCCTTGGCGGTTTTCAAGTCCTGTAAATTCCGATGGTCGGTGATCACCGTGATGGTATGTCTTGCGCCAAGGAGATAATGTCGCCAGGCCTTAAAAGCAGATTTAATCGCTAACAGTTCTTTGTCCGTGATGGCGTAGTTAATCTCGGGAGCCGAGAATTTTCTGGACCAGAACGCAACGGGATGCAGTTGGTTAGTCTCTGGGTCCCTTTGAGAAAGGACAGCTCCCATAGCTAGACTGGATGCGTCGGTTTCGACGATATAAGGGAGATCCGGGCGTGGGTGTTTCAATACGGGTGCAGAAGTAAATTTAGCTTTTAGTTCTTGAAAGGCTTGCTCAGCTTCTTTAGACCATTCAAAACGTTTATTTTTTCTTAAGAGTGCAGTGATGGGTTGAACCACCCGTGAAAACTCCGGAAATAACCAGCGATAAAAATTGGCAAAGCCAAGCATGCTTTGAACACCTTTTACAGAGCTGGGTGATGGCCATTTGAGGATAGCATCCACTTTTCGTGAGTCCATGTGAACTCCTTTAGGTGTCAGGATAAAACCTAGAAATTCGACTTCCGTGACATGGAAAACACATTTTTCAAGTTTAGCAAATAGTTTGTGTTGGCGCAATTTCTCGAGGACTGCCCTGACATGGTTTCGATGATCAGATTCTGAAGAGGAGTATACAAGAATGTCATCGATGTATACGATAACACAAACATCGATGAGTTCCCTGAGGACATCGTTCATGAAATATTGGAAGGCAGCCGGTGCATTGCACAGTCCAAAAGGCATAACTTGGTACTCGAACAACCCATATTTAGTGCGGAAGGCAGTTTTTCATTCATCGCCTTCTTTGATTCGCACTAGATGGTAAGCCCACCGGAGATCTAGCTTGGTGTATATGCAGGCATCTTTCACTTGGTCAAGGAGTTCAGGGATCAAAGGCAAAGGGTATCTGTTTTTGACAGTTATCTGGTTCAGTGCGCGGTAGTCTATACAAGTTCTGAGATTGCCTTCTTTTTTTGGTACGAAGAATAAAGCCAAGGATGCAGGAGACTTAGACGGGCGAATAAAACCATTGGCTAAGTACTGGTCCAGATATTGTCGTAAATGAAGATTCTCTGGCTCGGTAAGGGCATAGATCCTGCTGCAAGGGGGTGTTGCACCGGGTAGTAGATCTATCTGGCAATCGTATGACCTGTGGGGCGGTAGAGTATTGGCCTGCTCCTTTTGGAAGACATCTTGAAACTCTTGGTACTCTGGCGGTATTTGTAAACTGACAGGGGTTACGGTAGCTAGGCCAATGCTTGTATTTCGTGGATAGCAGGTTTGTACACACTCTGGAAAGGTTATCCTCTTTGCTCGCCAATCAATTTGAGGATTGTGTGTTTCCAACCAAGGGATTCCTAGAATTACTTGAAATTGCGGAGCCTTGATTACGTCAAACACCATTGCCTCCCAATGCCCGTCTTGACCCAGCAATGTCACTTCCGTGGTGGAGTGAGTTACCGGACCAGAGGCGATTTCGGTTCCATCCACAGTGGTGATGACATCTTTATTGGTTTTAGGACAAAGAGGGAGGTTCATCCTAGAAGCCAATTCACGATCCACGTAGTTTCCTATAGCCCCACTATCGATGTATGCCTTAATTGCATGCAACCGTTCAGGCTGGTTTGGATTTACGAGGACCATTGGCATGGTGAAGTGCGAGGTCAAAGAGTTGGTTTTTAAGCTCGGCAAGCGGACCTCTACGCTTGTTGGGCGTGGTCGTTTCCCGGCTCAGATTCTACAAGATCTTTATCCGTGGCTCCTACCGCCTTTTTGGCCGGTTTTACAGGGCAGTCTCGTAAGAAGTGTCCTGAAGTTCCACAGTAGAGACACAATTGCATTTGCCGTCTTCTTTCACGCTCCCTTTGGGTCAAAGGTCCCTTGACTACTCCAATCTGCATAGGTTCAGTAGCATCGACACCCTTGGGGTGAACCTGGGCTTTGGCAAAAACCCGGGTTTCAAACCTGGACCGCTCTGCTTTTCTGTTTTGAAGCTTGTGATCCAGTTGGACCACTAAGTCAATATAGTCCGAGCAGTCCTGGGGTGGATTTACGACCTGGGCCAAGACATCTTTAAGTTCTCCACGTAGACCTCGATGGAATAGCGTAATTCTCTTATCCTCGGGCCATCTTGTTTCCACAACTAACCTATTGAAGGTCGCAATGTAAGCTAAGAGGTCCAGATTACCCTGTCGTAGAGATAGGAGTTCGTTGTCCAGGGCCTGTCCCTGAGAATGCCTCGCAAAAAGTCTTTCCATACTTGTCTGGAAGGCTTGAAAGTTCTGAAGGATCGGGTCGTCTTGAGTAACCAATGGGATTGACCAATCAGCTGCGCTGCCGCTGAGATAAGAAAGTACAAAGGCTACCTTGGTTTGGTCATTCGGGAAGGCCAGGTCTGCAGAGGAAATGCAATCGGCATTGATTCATAAATACTGCGAA
Organism: Ambystoma mexicanum; assembly: GCF_040938575.1. Taxonomy (NCBI): domain Eukaryota; kingdom Metazoa; phylum Chordata; class Amphibia; order Caudata; family Ambystomatidae; genus Ambystoma; species Ambystoma mexicanum. The sequence goes on from NC_090936.1 coordinate 117,843,529, forward strand.
TCTTTTGGGATCTCCAGCAAAACGTTCAGGCGAGGCCAGTGGAACGTTTCCAGGTAGATTGATTTGCACTGGATTAGTTGACGCCACGGGGGTGAAACTACCCCCTGAACTTGGTAGAGGAGTTTGACCAGCTTGACTCTGCAACAGCTGGCGGGCAAGATCATCAGTTCGTTCCTTTGACACAATTAACTCCCTCCTGAGGGCATTCGCCTCCTGGCGAGCGGAATGAACTTCGGCTCGTAATTCCCCTAACAGCTGGGCCAGCTGGTCTGTCTCGGAGGTTTCCATGGCGCCTGGGTAGGAAGTTATTGGTAGGCTTTGCATTCTGTAACGCTCACCTGATTCCCACGGAGGCGCCGACCCGTTCTGGACTGCTACAACTTCTTCCACGGTAAAGCGTAGTGCTTGGAAGATGGACTGGACCCCCAAACCTCGTCTGTCTGGCCCGTAGAATAATCCTTCTGTAGATGGGAAAAGGGAGTTAACTGTCTGCTAGATTGTGTGTGAGATTCCCCCCTTTTTCCCCTTCTCACCCTCCTCGAACCCTAGCTGTGCCTTCCGCAGACTCTTACCTTAATTTCTGTATGGACGAGCTCTCCATCCTGCTTCTGACGCAGGGGCGCGTAGATTTCCAGTTACTTCACTGGATCTCGGATTTGGCGAGGGTTCGATGTCTGCTTGCCTTTACCAAAACGCTGCCGTAAGTATATAGTTCAAAAGATCAAGTCTTATTTGTCCCTTGGCCTTTGTTTAATTTTCAGGGACTAGGTGAGGAATCCGTGTGGAGGAATGGATTTGCCGAGGTAAGCTCAGGTGAGTACTTTTAATGAAGGTGTGCCGTAGTGGTTTGCTCCGACACCTTAATGAGTGTGTCTTATTTCCCCATAGGGGCCGGGGTACGGAAAAGCCAGAAAAGCCGCTCTGACCCGAAAAGGGAACTGAGGTCCCAACAAAATTCAGGTAAGACTTAAGGTGAGTAATCTGTCCTTTTGCAATTAGTTCGTTGCTCACCTTGTTTTGTCCTTTTTCTCCGTAGGTCTTGAATGCGACCGATGTCGCCTATGGGCGCTGAAAAGGTTGCCTGCGCCACGTGAAGTTAAGTGGAAGCGGCGCAGCAGCGTGAGAAGCGGAGCGCTTCTAACTATTGTCTTTCTTTTCCGTAGGTGCTGGGATGCGGCCGATGTCGCCTATGACCGCTGAAGAGCTTGACAGCGCCACGTGAAGGTAAGTGGAAGCGGCGCTGCAGCGAGCGATGAGATGCGTTTCTAACCCTTGACTTTCTTTTGCAGGATCGACGGAGTGAAGAATCCGGATGCTGGATGAAGGTAGGTAATGTCCTAATGCTTGCCTTTCTCTCCTTGCAGGTGTTCCAGGTGCTGGCGGGCGTGGCAGGAGCCAGGATGCAGGAGCCGACTCGGTGAGCGTGCTGCTGCAGATGCAGAATAACGCGACGCACGTGTGGCCATCCGGGCGTGGTTTAAATAGCCTTGGAAGAGCTTCAGGTGTGTGTTCTTCCACTGGCCCCACCCGAGTAAGAAAAGAGTTCCTGAAAGAAAATAGTTCCTCCTCAGCCTTAGTTGGCTTGGAGCTTCAGACAGCATGGTCTGCCTCGGGTGAGTATGCAGCATGGTCTGCCTCAGGTGAGTTCACCCAAGCATTACCATATGTTCTGCCATGATGAGCCTGGCGCCTATGGCGCCAGGACAGATGCCTTTTATGAGCCTGGCGCCAAAGGCGCCAGGACAAGGTCCAAAGAGCCCCTATAGGGGTTTGCTGGGTCCTGCTTGGTGAGTATGAAGTCTGCTTCCGGGGACGCTGGGCCTGACCTGGCTCCTCGGGAGCAGGCATCATAACAATGAGTTCCTGGCCTTCCACTAGCTCTTCTTCAGAGTCTAGTTCAACCACACAGGGTTGTACCTCCCTCTCAGCCTCAGCTGGAGGGGGAGTTACTGGTGTAACTTTGGACAACCTAGGGGAAGTCCTTGTTGGCTGCACTGGAGTGCTGGCTGTGAGGTTCTTTTTAGAAGTTTTAGGTTTCCCTTTTCCTTCTAGTTTCTTAGAGACAGCAGCTGACATCTCCAGTGGAGTAGGAGTGATCTCTTTCTTCATCATCTCCTTGGGAGTACCTCTCATGGTTCGCTCCATTGCAGGTCTGGTGAGCTCCTGTAACCTTTTACTAGGAGGTCTGGGGGTATGTGACACTATTCCAAGAGTTTTTAAGTCATTACCCAGCAGAACCCTTCCTGGTACCTCACTTTGCATGCTGACAGGTATCTTCACAGTCATGTCATTACACTGCATGAGAACTGGTAATTGGGGAAGCATCTGCACAGGCCCACCAGCTAACTTGGTGAGGCGTTTGGGTGCCTTAGCAACATCCTCAGCCTGAAAAAAATATTTGTCCACCACAGTTATGCTGGCCCCAGTGTCCCTAATGGCAGGAGTCTCCTGACCATTCACCTGGACACTGTCCTTATAATACTCTTTAGTATTATCTGGGATAGAATTATAGACGTCTAAGTTCTGTTGTTCCCACAATCCCAGAGACACTAAAGAAACACTGGCTGAGACTCCAATGGGTTCATCAGCCAGCAATAGAAAGTTTCCAGTTGCCATTTGCACTTCCTCCTCTGGAGCGAAGGCTAAGGAGACAAGCTGGACCCCTGAAGGTTTAGCCTTACATCTGGGATCTCCTTTCACATGATCAGTAGAGCCACAAACAAAGCATTTACCAAATGCTTTCTGGAATGGTGGCTTGTTCTGACCTCCTTCTGGTTTGGCACCAGGAGGTACACTAGCCTGATTTGGTTTCCCTTGTGGCTTACCGTTTTGGTTTTGTTTGGGGCCCTCTTTGGAATTGGAATTATTAGAATTCTCTTTGGAGTCCTTTTTTGGCTGTTTTTCCTCTTCCTTTTTCTGAGTAGCCCCAGAATCCTTGTGAGTGGCCCTGTTGGCAACCCACAAGTCAGCAGCCTTAGCTAACTTCCTCGAATCGAATTCCCTTGAATCAGCCAAGTGCTGTCTGAGCCCAGGAGAGCAGGCATCATAAATTGACTCCAACATTACAAGATTCTTCATTCCTTCATAAGTGTTAACTCTGTAACCCATAATTCATCCCTCTAAGTTTTTCAAACTTTCACTCACCCAGGTAGCCCAAGGGGTACCATCATGCGTTTTGAGGGTCCTAATCCTCTTAAGGTACTGGGAAGGGGTCTTCCCAAATCTAGCTATCAGAGCTAGTTTCACACATTCATAATCCTTCTTATCCACCTCCCCCAACTCCATTACCACATCAGTTGCAACAGGAGGAAGCCTAGATAACAACCAGGGAAGTAACTCATTCCCTGTGATGTCCTGGAGCCCATGATTATACTCAAACATTTTTAACCAATCCAACACATCCAACTTAGGTTCATACATACCCACTTATTCCTTAGGCATCCGGGGTCTTTTGGGACTGGAACTCCTAGAGGAACCAGAGGAGAAAGAAGCATTTTCCACAGACAACTTCTTCATTTCTAGTTCATGATTAAGCTCTATTTCTCTGAGTCTTAACTCACTTTGCTTCTGCTCAGCCTGGGCAGTCATTCTTCTGAACTCTAGCTCTTGGTTTCTTTCAGATTGCGCAATAAAGCGTTTGTACTGTAATTCAAGCTTCATTTTTTCAAGTTCAAAATAAGCAGGGTTACATGTAGGACCTGCTATAGGCCCAGTAGGTACAGTAGGTAAGGCAGACAGAGGCTCAGAGTGGCTAACTTCATTAGGTTCACTTTCCTCTTCTGACTCATTATCAAGACTTTGATTCAGATCAATACCATCACTGTTTTCTACATTTTCTGGGGAGGGTAGATTCCTCTGTACCTCCTAGACTTTGGTTTTCTAACAATCTTTCTATAAGTTCAATTTTCTTGCCCTTCTCAGAGAGATTCTTATGTCTACACAATACCTTTAAGCAATCAGCAGTTTTGGCAGACAATGATTCTAGGGTATAACTCTCCACAACAGACATAGTTAGAAAATCAGCTTTTTTTTAGTGCTAAGCTCTGTGGTTAGTTGTCCTAAAGTGCTCAAAAAGCACACTAAAGTGTATACTCAATACAAATCCCACTGCTGTACACCAGTGTTAGGCAGAAACCTGTGCAGTTCCCTCTGGGACCACTGTAAAAGATTTAAGACTACAGGTGTTTGGCAGTAAACCCACTTGGTAGCAGTCTGTACCACACAGATTCACTTGGTAGCTGTGGCTGAGCAGTCAGACTTCCCTCAAGAAGAGTTAGGCAGTATACATAGTATTCACAATAGGTCAAAAGAACACAGTAGAACAAGTAAACACTGACCAGAGCTTGGTGTAAAAGAGATATAATTATTTATTTAAAACCACATCTAGTAAAACACACAGGCACTAAGGTTAAGCAGTTAAAAAACACGATCACTAAAAGATATACACTCCCTTAAAAGAATATTAGACAAGTCTTAAGTAAAGCCCCACTTATTTTCAGACAGCGGTGAGCGCTTAACGCAGATGGCACTCTAATAATTTGTTTTAAAAAGGGAGAGAAGAGCAGAGTATAATTTGAAACAGATCCCAACACTTTCACAAGAACACAACAAGAGAGGAAGGCAAAGTAAAACCGTGAAGTTAGAGTTCAGAAGGCCGGATCCACTTTAAGAGGATCAGAACGAAATGTGTCCAAAGTCATACGGTTGCAGTGCACAAAAGTCTTGAAAGGTTCAAAAAAGAGTTGGACCAAAGAAAGGGACCAGTTAGATGGTCAAGGCGGCCAGCCCAATCCAGAAGGTTAAGGGATTATTATTACCTTGTAGCAATCTTTAGAAAGGGAGGCCTGGCGGACACGGTACCTTAAAGTGGTGAGAATACTCCAGCGGGGGCAGTTGTTCCTGGCAGCGGATGCAAGTCGGTGCTTTGTCCGGGGGAAGAGAGGATCTCGTTGGGGAGGAAGACAGGAGTCTGTTGCACTGCCAGGGAAGAAACCAGCCGCAGAGTTCTCAGGTAAAAGGAGCGGTCCTTTTATTCGCGGTCCAGTGGTAAGTGGCTATCCGGTTGCCGGGGTGCTTGGCACGGGCAATTCCACCACAAGACGTCCTGGGATGCAAGGAAAAGAAGGTAAACTGGTTGTGCCCACAAGTCAGGGGAAGAAGCCTCTACAGCCGGGAGATCTTCTCTGTCATCGGGAAGTGGTGAGTCGGTTCCGCAGGGCTCCACCGGTGGTGTCGTCGTGGTAGGTCGGCTCAGCTTCTCCCTCGTCGGATTCTCAGGTCCTGTGGCGACTTCTGAAGTTCCAGTCCCCAAGGCCCTGCTTTTATGCAGCACACCCCCATTCACTCAGCCTAGCTGTCAATCAAACATGCTAAGTGGTGAGCCGGCCGGCTCACCACTTGGGCCAATTACACAAGAGTGCGACTTGAGTTACCAAGGTAACTCAGTCCAGGGTGCCTAAACCCCCTCCCACACCCCCTGTGGTACCTAGACAGAGTGGCACCACTTTTGGAGGCCTCTGTGGAGAAGCCCACCAAAAAGTGGAACAAAGGGCTCGACTTGGGTTGGAGTCACAGAAGAGAACACAAACGCCATTTTAGAATCGAGTCCTGGCAAAAAATACCAACTGGCGAATTAATATTAATTAAATAAACCGGCAGTATGTTCGAGGCTATGAGAATTAAATAATTAAAGTTGGTAGCCTCGAACAATGGGAAAATCCCATAGGGATATATTCGCGGTCGAATATAAAAAGTAGTATCCACTGCCACCAGCCAAAACTCGATCAGGGGGGACGGAGACGTGCCCCCTCGACTAACAGACCCCGGGGCAATCGAATTGCCCAGACCATTACGTCCACAATATGATGGTTTGTACCGGTTTCTGTTAATAATTTGGGACTAGTAAAGCCAATGGTGACTTTACATGCCCTGGGAGACAGTAGTCAGTCCCAGGGTATGGAGTCTATGGTGGGGTGTCACTATGACACCCCTGTGTCACTGCACGGAAGGTGCTGTGTAACACACATAGTAAAAACACATGAGACCCTATGGAGTAAAGGACCCCATAGCCCATAAAACACATTAACAGTACCATAAATCATGTCCAAGAGTGGGAGAAAAAGAGTCTCACTCTTGGCAGGAGAAAAAAACAAACTCCAGAAATCCAGCAAAGCTGCTGGGGGACTCACTAGGCTAGGAAATTCAGCCTAAAGAGAGAATTCTCCCTAACATTGAGGAGTTGCCGAGTAGATGAGGATGTCGACGATATATACTACTGCGCAGACGTCCAGTAGTTCTCGTAGGACGTCGTTCATAAAGTGTTGGAATGCGGCCGGGGCATTACATAGCCTGAAGGGCATCACCTGGTATTCGTAGAGAACGTACCGGGTGCGAAACCGCGGGTGATTTTGAAGGAAGTAGGAATTCTTTTGCAAGGTATTGGTCCAAGTATTTCTTTAGATGAACGTTTTCGTCTTCGGTCAAGGCGTATATTCGGCTGCATGGGACTTGTGCTCCTGGTATTAAATCGATTTCACAATCGTAAGCACGGTGTGGTGGCAAAGTATTGGCCTGTTCTTTGGCGAATACATCTTGGTACTCTTGGTACTCCAGGGGTAAGACCCCTAACACGGGTGTGGCATTGGGAGATGCGAGTAGTCAGAGTGGAGAAGTCTGGTTTGTGGTTTCATAACAATGGCTGCATTCCTTAGGGAAGGTTAACGTTCTAGTGCGCCAGTGTATCTGGGGATTGTGCTTTTCGAGTCAAGGTATGCAAGTATCATCTGAAACTGTGGGGCTGAGATGAGATCAAACAAGATTAGCCATTTATGTCCATCGTGACAGAGCAGGATGATTTCTGCAGGGCATTGATTTACTGAACCATCCACAGCGGTCACGTTCTCTACGGTTGCCTTGGTACAGACAGGAAGCCCCATTCTACCAGCCATGACTAAATCCATGTAATTTCCTATGGCGCCGCTGTCAATGAACGCTTCCAGGGCGTTTAGTTTGGTTGGTTGCTGTTGATCTATAACCACCACAGGTATAGCAAAATGCGAGGCCTGATTAGATCTTTCCTCGCTTGACAAACCGACCTCTAAATTTGCCGGGCGCTGGAGTTTTCCGCCTCCATGGAGGCTTTTTCCCCATCTGTGGCTCCTACCGCCTTTTGTGGAGGCTTGGCGGCACAATTGCGGAGAAAATGCCCAGCCTGACCACAATACAGACATAATTGTTCTTGTCGTCTTCGGTCCCGTTCTGCCTTGGTGAGTGGCCCACGTATACTACCTAACTGCATGGGTTCCGGATGAGGTTCTGCAGGTGGGCGACCTAGATTTTCCTTGGGGCGCATGTAAAAGGTTCTGCTCTCTGAGCGGATGCGGTCAGTCTTTCTGGTCTGCAGGCGGTGATCGAGTCGGAAGGCCAAATCAATGAAATCCAAACCGTTATCTGGCGGGTTCACAACCTGTACCAACACGTCCATGAGGTCCCCTCGCAGGCCTCTGTAAAACAAGGAAGTTTGTTTCTCCTCTGGCCAGTTTGTCTCAGCCACTAGTCGATTAAACATAGCCACATAGGCCAACAGGTCTTGATTGCCCTGCCTAAGAGACAGCATATCTTCGTACACAGCCTGCCCTTGTGTACGGCGGGCAAAGAGCTTTTCTAATTCCCCTTGGAAACCGGCATAATCCCGGAGTAAGGGGTCATCCCTGTTCACCAACTGAATCGATCAGTCTGCGGCATGACCCCCCAGGTAAGAAAGCACAAAGACCACTCTGGACTGGCCCGTTGGAAATACCCCTGGTTTGCACAGGAAGTGTAAGTGACACTGGTTCATAAATGTTCCAAACTTTTTTGGGTCTCCCAGGAACCTTTCAGGGGGCACTAGCAGGATGTTTCCGGGAAGGACTACTTGCACAGGTGTCACAGATTGAGTCTGTAACGACGGGGTTGGTGCGGTGGTAGGTCCACCTGGTAACGGGGTGAGACCCGCCTGGGTTTGTAAAAGCTGCCCGGCTATCTCATCAGTCTTATCTCTGTTCACTACCAGTTCTCGCCTCAATGCGTTCAGCTCCGAACGAGCTGCGTGCACTTCGGCCCTTAATTCCCCCAGAAGCTGTGACAGCTGATCGACCTCCGAGGGCTCCATCTCTCAGGCGGGGTTGTTTAAGGACAGCTTCGTGTTCTGTCACGTTTACCTGAGCCTCCGCAGGAGCAATGGAGTCCACCGGGCCTTCCCTTGTTTCCTACTTGCCCTCTCCAGCTGAAGGGGTTATCTGCCAAGAAAGGGAACGTTCTTAGAAAAGAGGAGGTGAGTAGTGGAAAACCCCCACCCTTCTACCCAGTCCCCACTAACCAGGAATGTAGCTCCCTCCCAACCAGGGGATGACTCACCTTTCTGTTTAGTTAGGCAAGCTCTCCATCCTGCTCTTGCTCGGACGCAATGTCTGGGGTCCGAAGGGAGTGGCTGGAGATGGCCATGTGTAACGACTATAGTTCAGGTATGAGTTAGTTCAGATCAGGACCAGTTGCCTCACTGGTTGATTTCCTTGTGCCAATGGTAAGTTCTGAGACTCAGTTAACTCACTGGGTTTGGTTTAACAGGTAAGTTCTGGTACCAGGTAAGTTCAGTCCCCCAGTTGCCTCACTGGGTTGCACAGAGTTCCTTGCACTGAGTGCTTGGCAGCCTGAATGCGGTGAGAGTACTGAACAAAAGTTTTCTGGGACTAACCTTGTCTTTCTCTTCTCTGCTTAGGTCCGCTCCGGGAGGTGCTGAAGTATTAGATGGAAGGAAGGAGCGAGAAGGCAGGACCAACAGCTGTTCCAGACGAGAAACCGCACTCTGAAGGTGTCAGTAAGCGGTCTTTGAGCGGTACTTTAACGCGCTGCTGAAGGCGAAGCAAAGTTCCGACACTGCCCGGTCTTAATAATCTGTTCTTGTCTTTCCTATTCAGGTGCTGGTATGCTGTGTAGGCCGTGGAAGAAGGCAAAACAACTCCGGAGGAGTTCACACAGGACTACAGGTAAGCCGAGAAGTCCACACGGACTGCAGGTAAGCGGAAGAGTCCACACGGACTGCAGATAAACGAAGGAGTCCACACGGACTGCAGGAAGCAGAGAAGTCCGGGTAAGCGTGTGATACAGAATTCACACGAAGCGCGTGTTGGTCCCTGGGCGTGGTTTATATAGAGAACCACGCCCAGAGACTAGACCGCGCTGCTTGCTTTGTCCTGGGAACCTTTGTCCATGTTGGGGGAAGCAGGAAGTACCCTTGGCAGTTATTGGATGATGGGATCTCCCAGCTGACATACTCTGGGTTCTCAGAGCCTTAAACCATGCCACTCCTGATTGTCTCTTCCACCTATCCCTATGAGCAATACAGAAAGAGGGCCTGCAAGTATGCCTCTGGCCTGTAACCATGACATGCAGGCAGTGCAGGGGGTGGTGCTGGTGGCGACTGGGCAGATGGCCTCAACCCTGTTAGACACAGGAGGGTCCAGGCCGCCAGTCTCAGCGGCGGTGGGGTCCATTAACAAGGGATGGAGAGAGGGGAGAGAGGGAAGGAGGTGGAGAAAAGAAAGGTCTTGAGTTGTTTGTGGAACTTGATGTGGACCGGTTGATAACAGAGAGAAGGAGGGAGGCTGTTCCAGAGGAGGGAGCCAGCCGAGGAGAGAGATCTGCCCCCCAGTTCTCTGCTTGGAGAAACATTTGATCAGCAGATATTTGAAGCTAGAAGATCGAAGGGATCTGAAAGGAGAGAATTTAGCGAGAGAAAGCTGCAGTTAGCGTGATCCCAGGCCCCAGAAAGCATTGTGGATGATGCAGAGGGACTTGAATTTGATGATTGCAGCCACCGAGAGCTAGTGGAGAGATTTTAGAGCTGGAGAGATACGGTCCCTGGGCTTGAGGGCAAATATAAGTCTTGCAGTCCTATTGTGGATCAGTTGAAGGGAGCCAAGGAAGGAAAGGGGCAGGTTAAGGAAGAGGCTATTGCAGTAATCCAGCCTGGAGAGGACCAGAGTGCTAGAGACATTGAGCTTCTGGGGGAAGGTGAGGAAGGAATACTATGTTTGTACACACTGCAGCAAGGTCCAGGGGAAAAACAATGTGACAGAGCACCACTTCTGCCTCTCGGCAGCTAGCTGCACTTTACCTGCTCTTAGATAATGGGCCTCATTATAAGTGACCAGGTCCAGCACCTTTTCTGCACCAGGTCATTGTGAGTCTGCCGGTAGGGGCACTGAACAACCAGCAGGCCTGACCTGCCGGTAGTTCAGGCACCTGCTGGGACATTTTTCACTGAAGCACCGGCACCGTTGTTAACGGTGCCAGTGCTTCATTTTTCCCATTCCCATGGAGTTTCATGGGACTCTATGGGAATGGGAACTTACCGTACTGCCGCCACCTGTGATATCCTGGTAACACTGGATGTCAGGTGGCGGTAACGGTAAGGCGAGGTTGCCGGTGTTCCGCAATGTAGTACTGGCGGGTTTACCGACAGCCTCGTAATGAGGGCCAATTAAAGTTGCCACATTGCCATGCCAATTAAAAATCTCCCTAGTTACATGCATTGTTCATTGTTTTACAGTGTTGATGGGCCTCATTACAAGTTTGCCAGTAGTACAGCAGTAATATTGGCAAATGGAAATGCTGATACAGGCACTTGGTCTGTCGGAATAACAGGCAGATTACAAGTGCTGTTATGAGCAGTAAATCCCCATTCCATGGTGTCCCATAGGACTCCATGGGAGGATATTGGCACAATTACTGGCCGTGCCGGTAATACAGGCAGTTGTTTGCCAATAGGGGTCAGATTTACCTGCAGCTATTAGCTGGAGTTAAATCCTTAACCCCTACCAGCAAAATTGTAGTTGGCCAGTCCGGTAAAACTGCTGGTAAACGTTATTACTGGAACTTTTATCGTGTACCAGGCCACTAAGGGTGAGGTCCAATATATTAACATGCCAAGGATGCTGCACACATAGGCCCTGAAGCTCTCAAATAAGTCAGGGATCAGCTCAAAGTGCCACACCACACGGTTGTGGATTTTAATTACCATAACCACTTTGGTTACATATCTTTCCATCGAACATTTTTCATCTACACATATTTCTATCTAATTTTTTCTAACCAAAAAACGTTAATCAAATGCGTTTTTTTGTTTTGGTTTTGGGGTCCCCCTCCCAACCCCTGTTTGGAACCCTTAAAAACCCACCCCAAACAAAATGAACACTTTACTCCACACAAATATGCATTTGATGAACATTTATTTGATAGAAATAAATCGATGGAAAATGTGTAGATGGAAAATGTTTCAATGGAAAGACTGCACACCAAAAACTTCCACATTGGCATTACAATTTGACATGGACAACAGAAAAGGACTATTTCACTTTCACATTTCACCTAGAAAATAACCATACCGTTTCTCATTACCCACAGAAACAATGTCCCATGCCCGTTAACATTGCCACTAAGAATCTGTCATGCCAGTTTAAAAGGTTTCCTAATTACCATGAGTATCAAATTGACCCACTTGAGCACAGTGCCATGCATCATAATTGCCCCCAAGAAATTAAAATCCAAGCTTAAACCATAACATTGCCAGCGTCTCATCTCACCAGAACATTGCTGAAGCCAATTTTAGACTGTCACCAGAAAATTGAGCTACGCAAGTCTCACTTTGCCTTCAGAAAATTGTCCCTTGCCAATTTTACAATGGGTGTGGAACAATTCAATACCATTCTCACATTTTTCACAAAAAAAGTACCCAATCTGGAGGCACCTGCCAACCACATCACAGACAATGTCATTATCTGGTTCCACCTATAAGCATGTCCAAGCCCACTATATTTTCTTCCCCATATATGTGCATGCTCACACACAGACAACTACCCCACACCGCCTGCACATGCATGCATACACACAAGCAAACACACAAGAATGACATACTGTTCTGATCTTCTATCCTTCACTGCTGCTCACCTTGCAGTCCCAGACCCCTTCTGTCATGGCCACGGTGTACCGAGGTGAAGTTTCCCTCTGTGTTGAGTACCTCTTCTCCTTGGCAGTGCTTGAAGCCAGCCCTACCCAAGCAACTGTCATTCACCATCAATCACTGCCTTTACATCGGCCTGCTGGTGCCCTTGTGGTGGGCTTGTGATCACCAAACGTCACTCAATTAACCCCATGCCAAGCCTTTGAAAGGCAGAGGTAAGGTTAGGTACATGAGCCCTTTTATTTGTCTTGAGCACACTATTTACTTTTTTTAGTGTACATTGATTAAAACATGTTCAACCTTAGTAATTTTATACAGAAGTAAAAAAAGAAAAGACAATCTCAAACCACATTAAAATTACATTTAAACAATTATTAGATGATTCCTTACTTGCACAAATAAATCCAAAGCTAAAACAAAAATAAAATAAGGAGAATAAAAATAAACAAAAAAAACCCAATTCATTAAAACTTTACAACTCTGAAATTCTAGGGACTATCCCTCGGGTTCAAACTGTTAAGAAAGCCAGTGACTTCTATAATCATGGCTGATTTTCCCCTGCCAAATAAACCCACCAAATGTGTTCAGGATTCGAAATGGAGGATAAGTAGTCCCAAACACATCTAAAGGAAGACCTACGGCACCATTGTATTTCAGGGTAATAGATTATCAGGTGCATCGCAGTCTCAGTACTATTCGAGCAATATCTACGAACTTTTTCCTCCTTAGAAATTATCTTTCTATGTGACAATATTTCTGTGGTCGGTTACAAATTCCACCTAAACCTCACGAATTCTTGCATAATGGAAGAACTAGGGTACAGCTGGAGATAGGAGTCAGGAACTCCCTTGTTTGTGTGTTCCTTTGCCAGGTGTTGAAGGGACTTGTAACCATGAAATGTATCAATTGTGCGACACCAATCCCTCCTGAACAATTGTTTTTTAACTCGACTTAGGTCATTTCTGATGTCTCCAAATACGATGTCTGAGGCCAGCAATATTTCCTGACAACAATTAACAAAATTGTTCACAGCTGAGCTCTGACCTGAGTTAACTAGCATTCCCAAGTTCTCATACAGGCAATTCTCCATAGGAGTCAGAAACGTACAATATAATTGGATAAGCTTCACTATTTAGCCTCGAAGGCATGAAAATGTGTTGCACAGGCGTGACCATTAGGGCTGTTATGAAGTACACAACTAGGCCTTGACAGACGCAAAGAACAGTATATAGACGCATTGCAAATACAAGTTCTGGCAGGCACAGTGCAACTTAATTCAGTCCCTAGCATAACTAAATTGTCATGTGTTAGGAATTGCCAGAATGCAAAATGTTGTTTAATGCATAAGTGGACCTGCCACTCCTTGTACATTATGTGTACCTTCTCTTGTTGACAATAATTATGTGCATTGATTTTTACTTTTGCTTCTTTCCTGGGGCAGAACAGAACTCATTGCAACTCCCAAAAACTCAAATAAACAAAACTCTCCATCTCTGAAGGCAGACATAAGCAATTCAACAAAAGGCCTTGTAAATTGTAGAAGTCATGACTATATCATTTAATGGTGAAGTAAAATAAAGAAAGCTTACCAATATACAAGAAAGCATTTGTAACAAAAAAAGCAAACATTCAGATAAAAATGCTCTTACCTAAACAGTTGTGGCCATCATGAGACAGCATAAAACCATCATAGCAAGTGCACCTGTAATTTCCTGGAATGTTAATACAATCATGAACACAGCCCCCATTGTAGTCATAATCACACTCATCGATATCTGCAAAAGAAAACAAGTAGTTTTAAAGCCGCATAAAAGCATACACCTAAGAGGACTAAAAAGTGTTTCTTCCTGCATATTATTTATAAATAGAGCGGTGAAAGGAAAGGCAATACAAAGATCATTTAAACAGAAAAAGAACTACACTTTTTTTGTAAAATGTCTATTCATTGTATGCACAAAAATCACAAGTGAAATTAGCATAAGGGCTAAAATGTGATTGAAACCCGAAATTAACATCTACATTTTTGCACAACTGCAAAATTGGTGTTAAACCCTCAAAAGGCTCTTAAGCAACTTCATCAATTAAAGTAAACCAGTTGTTACAAACAGTGTAGACATTAGAAATGGAGGGAATATTATTGGGAAATAAGAGCATTAAGTTTGCCAAAGATGGTGGAAGTGGTAAAATTGTGGATGAAGGTGATACTACACATGTTCCTACAATGCACGCTTCTATGACAAGCACTATACGTTTTACAGTTCGTATATTATAAAATGAACATCTCCTGAAAACCCGCATCAAAGGCAATTCTGAGCTAAATTTGATGTCAGTTTTAAGGCGATGGAATAAATGTACACTTTTAATATGTACTGTACCAAGAGGTGTATGCGTTTCACAGTTCGTACATTACGCACTTTACATCTGAAAACTCACCTCAAAATCAGGGCTGATTTTGATGTTTGTTTTAAGGGTTGTAATAAATGTACATTTTTCATACAATCTGTACCAAAGGTCATATTAGTTTCACAGTTTGTAGATTACGCAATTTACATCTTTTGAAAACACACATGAAAGTCACGGGTGACTTAATGTACATTTTCAGGAGCTGTTAATTGCATACAAGTGCAAACTACAGAAGTCATATGCTTCAGTTTGTACATTTTGCAGTTTACATCTGAAAACTCATATCAAAGTCAGGGCTTAATTTGATGTAAGTTTTCAGGAGCTATATATTAGATACATATTGATATTCTATTTGTATCGCGCTCGTACACAAGTGTTTCAGAGCGTGACGAGGCAAGGGAGGGGAAACAAGGGAGAACAAAACAGCAATCTTACTAGGCCCAGTGACATTGAGAACGTGCAAGTGCATGGGAGAGGGAAAGGGGAAAGTGCAAGGGAGGGGGGACAAATGGAAAGTGCTGAGCAAACGAATAAAAATAAAATAAAATAAAAATAAATAAATAAATAAAAAGCAACAGACAGTGGTAGTGCAGCCAGACAGTGGCAAGTGCTGGGTTAAAGGCTACAGACATGGGCCCTCATTACGACCCAGGCGGTAGGTTTTCAACATTACCGCCATGGCGTAATTAACATTTACGCCCTGGTGCGATGCCGTAAAGTCCGGCACATTCCGACCCATCGCGCACGAGCATTACGCCATGGCGGTAATGTAAACTACGCCATGCCGTAAAAGACCCCAAAACGGCCCCTACCGGCATCGTACGGCGCGCAAAGTACACTACCGCCATCCATCACAGCGGCAACCGTAATTAGCGGTCACCGTAATTAGCGGTCACCGTAAATAAGCGGAACCGGAAGTAGCGTCATCGCACAGGAACGGGAAAGAGCACGGCGGCCATCTTTATAAACACAATCCATTGCCATCCTCCCCAACCACTCTACATCCGACCCTGAGACCTGTCAAAACACATTACCCACCCATTTTCCCACTTCAAAATGCCAAAAGCTGTCAAAAAAGCCTGCGATCGGCAGCGGCAGGACCGCTTCACTCGGGAGGAACTCACTATGCTGGCAGAGACCCTCCAGGAGAATGCGGCGGTGGTCTTCTCCACACAAATGACCAGGCCGGCAATTGCCAAGAAGAAGGCCATATGGGCCCTGGTGGCACAGCGGGTCAGTGCGGTGGGAACCGTACCCCGCAACGCACAGCAGTGTCGAAAGCGGTGGGACGACCTGAGGCTCCGCGTCAGGAGCATCCTTTCCGCAAACCGCAACCTGGGCCTGGCAACCGGGGAGGATCGGATTCCCCAATCAAACTCCAGCCATGGGAGGAAATCTGTGCCTCCACAATCGGCATGGAGAGCATAGAAGGGGTAGGAGGGATGGAGAGAGGAGCACCGACATCAGGCGATGCAGGTAGGTGCCTCAAATCAAGCCATGCAATAGCCACTGAAGTCCATTCCTGTGTAGCACAATGTTGCCCTAGAGTGTAAATGCAACACATCAGCAGGAGACTGCCCACAGCCACATCCAACCTCCACCCTGTACACATGTAGTATGCACACCCTAACTGCAGGCACCCACATACCTCCATGCTAAAGCCACACAAAAAGGAGACAACCTGCATGCCCCTGCCTCAAATGTGCTGCATCTAGTAACCAAAATGATGTCAGTCATCGCGATTCCAATGTCCGCAGAACCATCAATAACACTCTCCCTCCTTTGTTCCACCACAGGCTCAAATTCCAACCCCGAGGATGAGGACACCCCTGCCACAACACCAGCCAAGAGGGCCAAGACCACTGTGCCAACACCCTCCACCTCAGCTGGAGTGATCAAGACACCGCAGCAGCCGAAATCCATTGCTAGTACACTGGCCGGGCCACTGACAGGCACCACAGCAGGCAGCATGGCAGCAGCAGCAGTACCACACATCCCCACAATGTTCGCCACAGAAGACACAGGTTCTGGTGGAAGCAGTACCATAGGCGAAACTGCTGCCATTGCAGCATGCTCTGAAAGTGACACAGAGGAGCCCAATGTCGGACCCCCCCACTGACCACCATCATTCCCCCTGTCTGTCCCAGAGCAGCCCCCATGAGGATCCCACACAGGGGCATTCAGAAGATGAGGACTGGCCATCCACCCCATGCCCTGTCGAAAATCAGCAGGAGGGGAGCAGCCCCTTCGTAACACCATCTGAAATAGGCATGGGCCAGCAGAGCCAACATTCCCTGGAGGAGATAATCACGCGCCAGCAACAACTCTCCTTGCTTATGAACGAGCATGCTGCAGAATGTGGGGGGGGCAAGGGCAGCTATGGAACAATGTACAGAGACCCTGAGGGCTGAAATTGAGCGGAGCACTGAGACCTTGAGGGCTGAAATGGAGCGGAGCACTGAGACCCTGAGGGCTCAAATGCAGTCCTCCTCAAAGGACATGTGTGCGGAACTTGCCGCGGTGCGGGGCGTGCTCTCAGAGCTAGCCAACTCCATTCGGGACATGTGTGCACATGAGCAGGCAGGGACC
The DNA here is from genome assembly GCF_040938575.1 of Ambystoma mexicanum. Classification (NCBI taxonomy): domain Eukaryota; kingdom Metazoa; phylum Chordata; class Amphibia; order Caudata; family Ambystomatidae; genus Ambystoma; species Ambystoma mexicanum. The sequence goes on from NC_090936.1 coordinate 117,860,519, forward strand.
TCCTCCGCTGCCAGTTCCACCCAAAGCAGCCCCATCCGCCGATCGGGGAGGAACCTGCGCAGCACAGGCAGGGGTGCCCCGGGGGACGGGAGAGGGGGCTTGCAATAGCGGCTGCCCACCGTTTCATGCAACATTAGCCTCTTAGTCACAGGGTGTGTTGGGGTGTTCAGGGGGGAGGAGGGAGGGGGGAGTGGGTGTGTTGGGGTGTTCAGGGGGAGGGGGGAGTGGGTGTGTTGGGATGTTCAGGGGGGAGGGGGGAGGGGGGAGTGGGTGTGTTGGGGTGTTCAGGGGGAGGGGGGAGTGGGTGTGTCACAACAATTCACATTTGAAATACACATTTTCCTTTTTCACAAATCAAATGTGTGGACATTGTTCATTGCGTATGTGTGGTTTATTGGTGTACAGTCCACAGTGTGCATGTCCCCGACACACACAGTGCCCCAAGTGCCGTCTCCATGTCATACATACCAGCCGTGTGTGCTAGAAGCATTGGTTGATGATATCTTGATGCATTTCACGCCCCTCCTGTGCATCACCTCCTCCATGAGGTGCAGCCCCATCTGCACCCTCCTCATCCTCATTGTCAGGTGGTTGCAGTTCTGCATCAGGGGGCAGTGGCACATTTCGTCTGACGCACATATTGTGTAGCATGACACATGCCATGACGATCTTTGCCACCTTCTCATGGCGGTACAGGAGTGCCCCACCAGACCTGCTGAGGCAGCGAAACCGTGCCTTCAATAGGCCGAATGCCTGCTCAATGGCCACACGGGTACGTGTATGTGCACGGTTGAAGTCCTCCTCGTGCTGGTTCTGTGGGTTCCGGACTGGTGTAAGGAGGCACCTCTTCAGGGGATAGCCTGCATCACCTGCATGTGGGCGAGAATGTATGTGTCAGTCATGATGTCTAATTCGAAATTTGATGTGCCACCATTGATTCACTAATTGATTCACACTATGCGACCGGTATATGCTCATGGCTCTCATGGCCTGTTTTGCATGCCATCAACCAATGTATGCAGGGGGATCAAGTGCCTTGTGAGTGCCCATCCACTGTGTTCGTTCATGCTGTTTGTTTTGGTGGCCTGGCACGTGTCCTGTGATGTCAATGCTCACATCATTGCAACATTGCTGTCGGCCTCATCATGACCCCAGTGAGCAATACTGATGTTTATAGGGACATTTTGGGGGCCCTGCTGTCTGTGTGATGGTGGGTTGATGTTTCTGTCTGTCATGTGCCTCCTTCGTGCGCAGTTATGGGGGGCAGGCCTTTCGGTTGATGGTGTTTGGTGACGTGCAAGTAGGTGCATTTCGTTGTAGTCAATGTGGTCAGAATTGGTACAATGCACTTGCAGATGGTTGTGTCGTGGTTGGGACACAACCTCATTCACAAGGTAGGGCTGCATACATCAGGCATTGGGTTTACTGGTGTTGGGTGAAGTTTGTTTTGCTTTAGGGTATGATCTGGCTCCGTTGTCTCTGCTACTCATAGCCAGGTGGAGTATGCTTCATTCCCCCCTTTCAGCCAGGTGGAGTATGCATCATCCCCCCCCTTTCAGCCAGGTGGAGTATGCATCATTCCCCCCCCCCTTTCAGCTAGGTGGAGTATGCATCATCCCCCTCCCTTTCAGCCAGGTGGAGTATGCATCACCCCCCCCCCCTTTCAGCCAGGTGGAGTATGCATCATTCCCCCCCTTTCAGCCAGGTGGAGTATGCATCATTCCCCCCCCTTTCAGCCAGGTGGAGTATGCATTGGTACGTCGTTCACCTACCCACTTCACATTTCCATGGGCATGACATTAGACTCACCGAGTAGCCAGGATCTTGGGCCTGCATGTCGCTCCATGTAGCGTGATATTGTGGAGTTCCTCAGGACCATTGAATCATGGGTTGCTCCGGGGAATCGGGCACAACAATGTGTGATGATCCTGTTGGAGTCACAGACCATTTGCACGTTGATTGAGTGAAATAGTTTACGGTTGCGGTACGGTACCTCCATGGCATGTGGACCACCAATTCCACATGGGTGCAGTCGATGGCACCAATGCAACCAGGTATGCCGGCTAGTGCATGGAAACCCACTTTGGTGTTTGCAATCTCCTGGGCAGTCCGTGGTAATGAGATGTGGTCGTCTGTGTGCTTGAGGAGGGCATTGAGCACTTGGATCAGTGTACGTGAAAATAATGGTTGTGAAATGCCATGCAAGTGCCCCCCTGTGTGCTGGTAGGTGCCTGTGGCCAGGAAGTGGAGTACAGATACTACCTTCAGTAGGGGTGGGATGGCGGTTGGTGTTTCTATCATGCTGACGATGTCGTTGTGTGTCATGTCTACGATGGCGGTGATGGTGTCCCGGTCCAAACGGTACAGGGTGTGGATCTGCTCAGCAGTGAGGTTGAATGGACTGGCTCTGATGAGTGGGATTGGGGGCTGCCTCCGTGGTGGCACTGGCTGTGCTGGTGGGGCTTGCTGGCCCTGCCTTGCCCTCCTTCTCCTCCTGCGTCTCCTCTGTGCTGCCTGTTGTTGTTGTTGTTGTTGTTGTTGTTGTAGCACTTGCATTGCTATCAGGTCCTCCAGCCCCAACATTGCTAGTCCTATTGGTATCATTGTGGAGTGTGACTGGGTGTGGGAAGGGGTGGGGTGTGCTCTTTTTGTACTTCCTGAGTCTGTATTGCCTCCACCTGTGCTGATTCTGTGCACCTGTGGCAGCTGGGTTCACTTTACATGGCCATTTACGGTTGGTTCGCGATGGCGTAATTAGCACCATGGCGGTAAGGTACTTAACGGCCTTTGTGATGGCGTTAGGTGCATATCCGCTTGGGTCGTGATCCGCTTAGCTTTGCGCCATGCCGCTATTTACAGCGTGGCAGGTCGCGTGCGCGCGACCTTGGTGCAGTTAGCGGGAGCGTTAACTACGATGCCGCTAATGGCATCGTAGTTAACGATCACGGGTCATGATCGGACCTAGCGGAAAACGATGCCGGTAATCATTTACCGGCATCGTTTTTCTCTTACCGCCAGGGTCGTAATGAGGCCCATGGTGTGTCTGTTAAGTGCAAAATAAATAAAAGGGGGGCGCTCTAGGGTTACAGATACAGACCCCAGTGCAAGGGATGGCCAGGAGGCAGTGCGGGTGTGGGGAAGGGCGAGCTGGTACCTGTGCCCGAAATTCAGAGGCTAACCAGGTGCACGATGCCAAGACAGAACAGATCAGCAGGGGAGAGGAGGAGCAAAGGCAGAAGCAAAGAGGAAGGCCTTATGGTGCTTCCAGAACCGAAGATGGTTCTCAAGTTTCAGGGAGGCAGGGAGGCTATTCCAGAGTGAGGCCCCAGACGAAAATAGAGATCTGCCCTCAGGTCGTTTCTTTGAGAAAGGACTGACCCTGAGGGAGTTAGAGGTGAAGGAGCTAAGAGCTCAGGAGGGAAGGTATTTCCAGCGGGACAGCTGAAGGTATTTTGGACCCAGGCCTCAGAAAGCCTTGTGGACAATGCAAAGGGTCTTGAAATTAATACTTTCAGCCACTGGGAGCCAGTGGAGAGATTTCAGGGCTGGAACGATACGATCTCAGAGCTTGAGGCCAAGGATAAGTCATGCAGTCCTGTTTTGGATAAGTTGTAGAGGGCGAAGAGTAGAGGTAGGTAGATTTAGAAAGAGACTGTTCCAATAGTCCAACCTAGAGAGCAAACATAACTAATTGGAGAAGTCTCCAACGCTGTCAAGATTCTACTGCACTGATCACACCTAATAATGATGAAACCCGGTATGTAGTTGTCTTGACAGTCTATTTGTCTGGGGTTGATTAAGCCATGTAAAAAGAAGCACTACCCTTGAAGACAAAGACGATTTCCTGAAGAAAAAGGTTTGTATGTGGCTCATTTGCATACTCACAATGCCTTGCTGATGTTGTTCAGAACTGGAGGTGAATTTCCAGCGGTGGCTAATATGTAGCTGTGGAATGCATGACTTGGCTCAAATGGACTATCCTACTTTCACATTACAGGTGAAAGGAGGATTTTCAAGCTTTTTTAAACACACCACAACTTTATTGGGGCCTAATTACGACCCTGGCGGTAAGGGGTAAACAGCGCCGTAAAAGGTGCCACGCCGTTTACCCCGTACTGCCTCATTACGCGGTCCCCTTGCGGGACCCGGTAAGCACGCCTGGTTTGAGGGAGCAAACAACGGGCCAACTCGTAATGGCCAGTTCTTTGCTCCATCTCCCATTCCCATTCAGCCCTATGGGGGCTGAAATGGGAATGGGGAAGGACCGGGTCCGGGTCCTTGGAGGGAGGAATTGCCGGGCCTTCCGAACTCGGAATGGCCTGGTAATTCCTCATTCTGAGGACCCGGACGCGATTTCGGCGGCAGCCATGCCGCCAATAGCGGCATGGCTACCGCCGAGGTCGTAATGAGGCCCTTGGTATTTTGTATACATGCCCCAAATGCTCCAGCCTCAAGGCTGTCAAAACTATACTACACCGATGATCCCTAACCTATGTACTTGTCTTGACAGACTTATCTTTATTGGTGTTTTGTGTCTATAAATATATATATATGTGTATATATTTTGTATTGTTATTATTATTTATTTTACCAATGTGGGGGAGGCGATGTTACTCACCGAACGGGAGTGGACAAGACAGGAGGCCAAACCGGCGAGACGGTGCCTTGATTGAAGAGCTCGGGTTGGAGCCTCCACCCGAGCCTCCTCTCTATGAGGGAAAAAACGACCTTCCTGATGATATGACCCACTGCTGATTATTGTACCAGACAGAGGGACCGATCACCCGAAAGAGCGGGGAGAAACACGCCGCCACGGACCCAGCTGCAAGAAACAACACACGATTAATCACTTGGAATAACAGTAGTACCACTAAGTGGAGATAAGATAGAATAATACTGGAACAACCCAGTCCCTGTGTCCTGAACCCACAACGCCCTGGTCCCCCCTAGAGTTCTAGACAAGGATGTAGGAAACAACCTAAGGGGTGTAGATAACAAGGAGAACAAAATTAAGGGCACTGAAGGTCTTACCCTAGGAAGTCGAAGTTTCCTTATACTCCAGGATGCAGAACACAACGACAGTGTAAAATAATAAACGGGGAAATGTTAGTTGGGTAGCTTTTCCCGGGCGGAACGAGGGACGCACTAGATCCGGGTGGGTGCCAACTGCAAGGCGTCCCAAGGTGCACTTAAAGGGTGGAACCAGGTAGGCAATCCTTACAACAATCCTCAAGTCGGTACACGGGCGAGCAATAAGTGAACAGAATCAGCAGGCAGGCAGTCCTTACAGCAATCCTCAAGTCGGTACACGGGCGAGCAATAAGTGAACAGAATCAGCAGGCAGGCAGTCCTTACAGCAATCCTCAAGTCGGTACACGGGTGAGCAATAAGTGAACAGAATCAGCAGGCAGGCAGTCCTTGGTTTCAGAAAAGGGTTCGATACACGGAGCGTAGTATGAAGGAACATACAATGATACAACAAACTTCAGGAACAAGGCGATAAGACGGAACTTCAACGCCGGCAGTAACTTTCAAACAGAAGCAGCGTCCTCCGGGTTACAGCCGCTTAAATCAATGAGGAGGTGGAGCAGAATGAGGGAGGCAATCGTGATGTCATGGACTACGGATTCCCTAGGTTTCATGGGAACCGTAGTTCAAAGACCGTCTGGCTGATGCGGTAGTCGTCAGCCTCCAGGGCATTCTCCACTTCATTAGGAATGGCGCCACAGAATACCGAACGGAACGGCGAAGCGCAATAGTCTTGCCAAATGTCCCTTTCCGCTGTCGGACCTGGGGTAAGTATAAAGCACGGGGTCTTAGTGTGGAACGGTGCCGAGGCGTGACAGCATCCACCCCCAAAGGCGGCACCAACCCCCTGCGCGCATGGAAGGAGCGCAGGAGCTTAGGACAATGTATATTATGCAGCGGTTCCCAAGACCTGTCTTCAGGACCGTAGCCCTTCCAGTCAACTAGGTAGAACGGGCGACCCCTGCGTAGCCGAAAGTCCAAGATATCCGCCACTTCGTATTCAACCTCGCTCAGTACCCGGACGGGAGAAGGACGGAGTGGCAAGCGAGTAGCAGGAGGACAGGGCTTCAGGAGGCTTACATGAAAAACCGGATGTACTTTCCATGAGGCGGGTAGAGAAAGCCGTACTGCCACAGGACTAATCATATCAGTGACAGAATAGGGACCCACAAATTTGGGCAAAAGCATGCGTTTACCAGGGATTTTCAGGTTGCGTGTCGACAACCAGACCTTCATGCCCACCTTGTATGTCGGGGCAGGACTCCGATGCCGGTCAGCATATTTCTTGGCCCTATTCTGGGCAGCAAGGAGATGCAAACGAACTGCCGTGTGGATGGACTTGATGTCTCGAAGACACGCCTGGGCTGCCGGATTGTCCAAGGGAACAGAAGGGTCCAAAGGCAAAGATCGCGGATGCTGCCCATACATGGCGTAGAAAGGTGACACCCCAGAAGCCGAGTGCAAAGAGTTATTATAGGCAAACTCAGCGGGCAACAACATTGATAACCAGGAAGACTGAAAGCGTAGGCACAGACAACGGAGGAACTGTTCTAAAGTAGCGTTGGCTCTCTCAGTCTGCCCATCTGTCTGGGGGTGATAGGCAGTGCTGTACCGATCGTCAATGTGTAAAGAAGCAGTTAAGGCTCTCCAAAAACACGAGGTAAACTGTGGGCCGCGATCCGACACCACGATGGATGGTAGGCCAAAGAATCGGAAGATATTCTTGAGGAACAAAGATGCCAACGCTGGAGCTGAAGGCAGACCCTTACAAGGAATAAAGAGTGCCATTTTGGTGAAATAGTCAATGACGACCCAGACCGTATCAAAACCGTCCACCGGAGGTAATTCCACTATGAAGTCCATGGAGATCATATACCACGGCTTGTGCGGCACCGGAAGCGGTTGCAATAAGCCCACTGGTTTGGACCGTGATATTTTGCATTGGGCGCACACAGAACAAGCGGCCAGATAGTCAACCACATCCCTGGACATAGAGGGCCACCATGCCCAACGACGCAAAGAGTCCAGAGTTTTTTGTTGACCCGGGTGGGCCGCTATCAATGAGTCATGAGACCATTCCAGGGCGCAGAGATGTGCTTCACCAGGTGGCAAGTATAAGCGACCCTGAATGTATGGCAATCCCTGTACAACATCGAGATTGAGGGCCAAGCATTCCTCTGCATGTGAGGAAACCCATTCCGAGACCAGGGAACGAAGTGAAGGCTGGGGTGTGCAGCCACAAACCACTCTACAAGGTAACAATAGAGAACGGTCTGATGCAGAACTGCCCGGGTTGTGATCCAGAGGCGACAATGCGTCGGCACATGTGTTGAGCCGGGCTGGTTGGAAGGTGATGGTAAAGTTGAACTGGGAAAAAAAAGATGCCAGCGGGCCTGCCGAGCGGTGAGGCATTTCATTGATTTAAACGCCAGGAGACTTCGATGGTCAGAGAAGACTGTGACCAAATGATGTGCACCCAGTAAATGATGCCTCCATTCCGAGAAGGCATCCTTAATGGCCAAGAGTTCTCTTTCAGTGATGGGGTAGTTGTGTTCATATTGGGTCAGTTTTCTGGAATAATACGCGACTGGATGGACCTTCCCTGAGTCAGGACAACGCTGAGACAGTATCGCCCCAATGGCGGAACCAGAAGCATCCGCCTCCACTAGAAAGGGTAAGTGAGGATTGGGATGTTGTAACACTGGAGCGGTGGAGAACGCAGCTTTCAAAGCCTCAAAGGCGTTTTGTGCTTCCTCGTTCCATCAAAATGTTTTCTTAGAGCTTGTCAGAGCAGTGAGAGGAGCTGAGATGGATGAAAACGAGTGGATAAAACGCCTGTAGAAATTTGCAAACCCTAGAAAGGACTGCAAGGCTTTGGTTGAGGCAGGGACAGGCCATTCAAGTACCGCCTTAACTTTGGAACGGCTCATTCTGATGCCCTGATTGGTTAGGTCATAACCGAGAAATTCGACCTCAGTGGAGCTGAATACACACTTCTCCGCCTTGACGAATAGATTGTTTTCCCTAAGTCGTTGTAATACAAGGCATACATGTTCAGTGTGTTGCTCGCCAGAGGATGAGTATATTAGGATGTCGTCCAGGTAAACAACAACAAACTGGTCCAGAAAGTCATGAAAGATGTCATTCATAAAGGCCTGAAAGGTGGCCGGAGCATTACAGAGTCCGAAGGGCATCACTAGATACTCGAACAGTCCATACCGGGTTTTAAACGCCGTTTTCCACTCGTCCCCTTCACGCATTCTGACGAGATTATAGGCGCCCCGGAGATCCAATTTGGTAAAGACGACAGAAGAACCAAGTTGATCCAAAAGGACCGAAATCAGTGGAAGGGGGTACTGATTTTTTATTGTAATAGCATTCAATGCTCTATAATCAACACAAGGACGAAGGTCTCCCTCTTTCTTAGGGACAAAAAAGAGGGGAGACGCTGCCGGAGACTTAGAGGGTCTAATAAACCCTGTAACCAAAGAATTATCGATGTATTCCTTCAGTACCTTGTCCTCGGGTATGGTAAGAGAATATACTCTCCCAACCGGGATTTTAGATCCCGGCACCAGATCGATAGGGCAGTCATACGGTCTGTGAGGTGGTAAACGATCCGCCCCCCCTTTATCAAACACATCCCGAAAGGAGAGGTATTCCGAAGGAATGTGCATAGAGGTAGAAACGGCCCCGATGACTGACATGGACGCTACCAACGCCTGAGAGGATGATTCTGGATACACACTTGTGTTCTGAAAACATTTTTCATTGCAAACGGGGGAAGGAAACTGAACCACCCTGTTTGCCCAGTCGATAGCGGGGTTATGGTGTCGTAACCAAGGGATTCCCAAAATGACCCGAAACTGAGGAGCTTTGATTAAATCAAACGATAAGGTCTCCACATGTCCTTCCTCTGTCTGCATCCGGAGCAGGGACGTGTTCTGGGTAACCAGACCGGAAATCAAGGACGTACCGTCAACTGCATGTACTGTTTTGGGTTGAGTTTTGGGCAGAACTGGTACGTTGTTTTTTACAGCATAATCATAGTCCATATAATTACCGGTGGCCCCGGAATCAATAATGGCGAGGGATGTGAATGAAGCGCCAGGAGTCATGGTAAAGACTACCGGCAGATTGACTGGGGCAAAAGCGACCTCGTGTGAGTCCAAAGAGTGTACCCCCGGCGTAGGGACTCCATCTATCGCCGGGTTCTGGCGTTTCCCGCCTTTTTGTTGGGTCTTTTTGGACAATCGCTTAGCAAGTGTTCGGCCGATCCACAATACATACATAAATTATGTGATCGCCGGTGCTCCCGTTGTGCAGGTGGTAAAGGACCTCGGACGGCCCCCACCTGCATGGGTTCCGGAACAGAGGAAGGAAGACTGACAGAATCCAAGGGAGGGGGCATTGGTGTGGTAGACTTACGTTCTCCTTTCCGTTCAGTCTTTCTAGCGTCAATCTGTAATAACAAGTCCAGAAGTTCACCGAATACGATAGGGACTACTGGTACTGTGGCTAGGGTGTCCTTCAGCTCTTCAGACAGCCCTTTATAGAACACTGCTGACTTCTTCTCCTCGGGCCAGTCAGTCTCGGCTGCGAGTTGATTGAACCTGGTAAGATAAGTGAACAGAGAAGAAGTACCCTGACGTAAGTTCAGGAACTCTAAGTCTGTAGCTTGGGATTTATAACGGGTATCGAAAACCCTATTCATAGCAGTGATGAGAGCATCACAGTCATACAAGACAAAGCTATTTGACTCGAGTAACGGATTGGCCCAGGCTGCAGCCGTCCCTCCTAGATGCGAGAGGACAAAAGCCGCCTTCGTGGTCGGATTGGGAAAGGCTGCAGGGCGGCAAAGGAAGTGCAGTTTGCATTGATTAATGAACGTCCGATAATGCTTTGGATCGCCAGTGAAGCGTTCCGGCGGGGCCAATGGAAACTGTGTAGCCATGAGAACAGGGGCTGCCGTGAATCCCGTCGTGGAGGCCGAAGAGACACCGGAACCAGAAGCAGTGGCACCAGACGTGTCTATCCCCAGTGTATGCGGAGGGGGGAAGTGTTGCAAACCATCAATTCGGTGGTGCAAGGCATCATGTGCTGCCGTCATGTCCGACCGTAAGTCGGATACCAAACGGACCAGAGCAACCAAGGGGTCCGACTCTTCCATGGCTTCTGTTTCTGTTACTCACCGAACGGGAGTGGACAAGACAGGAGGCCAAACCGGCGAGACGGTGCCTTGATTGAAGAGCTCGGGTTGGAGCCTCCACCCGAGCCTCCTCTCTATGAGGGAAAAAACGACCTTCCTGATGATATGACCCACTGCTGATTATTGTACCAGACAGAGGGACCAATCACCCGAAAGAGCGGGGAGAAACACGCCGCCACGGACCCAGCTGCAAGAAACAACACACGATTAATCACTTGGAATAACAGTAGTACCACTAAGTGGAGATAAGATAGAATAATACTGGAACAACCCAGTCCCTGTGTCCTGAACCCACAACGCCCTGGTCCCCCCTAGAGTTCTAGACAAGGATGTAGGAAACAACCTAAGGGGTGTAGATAACAAGGAGAACAAAATTAAGGGCACTGAAGGTCTTACCCTAGGAAGTCGAAGTTTCCTTATACTCCAGGATGCAGAACACAACGACAGTGTAAAATAATAAACGGGGAAATGTTAGTTGGGTAGCTTTTCCCGGGCGGAACGAGGGACGCACTAGATCCGGGTGGGTGCACAACTGCAAGGCGTCCCAAGGTGCACTTAAAGGGTGGAACCAGGTAGGCAATCCTTACAACAATCCTCAAGTCGGTACACGGGCGAGCAATAAGTGAACAGAATCAGCAGGCAGGCAGTTCTTACAGCAATCCTCAAGTCGGTACACGGGCGAGCAATAAGTGAACAGAATCAGCAGGCAGGCAGTCCTTACAGCAATCCTCAAGTCGGTACACGGGCGAGCAATAAGTGAACAGAATCAGCAGGCAGGCAGTCCTTGGTTTCAGAAAAGGGTTCGATACACGGAGCGTAGTATGAAGGAACATACAATGATACAACAAGCTTCAGGAACAAGGCGATAAGACGGAACTTCAACGCCGGCAGTAACTTTCAAACAGAAGCAGCGTCCTCCGGGTTACAGCCGCTTAAATCAATGAGGAGGTGGAGCAGAATGAGGGAGGCAATCGTGATGTCATGGACTACGGATTCCCTAGGTTTCATGGGAACCGTAGTTCAAAGACCGTCTGGCTGATGCGGTAGTCGTCAGCCTCCAGGGCATTCTCCACTTCATTAGGAATGGCGCCACAGAATACCGAACGGAACGGCGAAGCGCAATAGTCTTGCCAAATGTCCCTTTCCGCTGTCGGACCTGGGGTAAGTATAAAGCATGGGGTCTTAGTGTGGAACGGTGCCGAGGCGTGACAGGCGACGAGGGGTGAACTCTGGATTCCAGCAGCAGTCAGCTCCTCACTCCAGTGAGGCTCTCAGCTAAGGGCCCTCTAATCTTGTCTGTGGTTTCAGTACATCTTGCCATCATGATTTAGCAGTAGAGGGTGCACAAGCTGCGTCCACATCCCTCCATTCCACGAGCCACCCACCAAGAAGAAGGCCCTCCCCATGGTGAGCTTTGAGGCTCTCCTTAATTCGGTACCAAAGCACTTGCTCCATTCCAAAATGGCGCACTTTGTTTCTACAGCCCTTTCTGCCCTCTTTCTCCTTATGGTCCGCCTTCGACAGCGCTGGATTGGCTGCCGACTGTTTCCTGGACCATCCGCTGAGAGCCAGCAGACCGTATATTTCCTGCTTACCATGGCTGCTTAAGCCACCTCAACCTCCACTTGGCTTTAACAGCTCAAAATGACCTCCATAATCTTCCACCGGTATCCAGTGAAAATGTCGAAAACATTTGGTTGAATGACAAAAATGTCGAAAAAAAATGTCCCATTTTTTTTCCGAATGCTTTCTTTTTTTATTTACATGTTTTTTTTTTTGCGAGTATAAAAAAGGGTTAAAACAGGGGAAAAAAGGAGGTTCGGGGGGAAGCCCCCCATTTTGAACAAAAAACAAACAAAAAAAGACATTCAACATTTTTTTTTTCGACATTATTTTTTCGTCATTTTGACTTTCCACCAAATGTTATTCGAAAATGTCACTATAAACCTCTTCCACCATCTCCCATTACATACTGCAGCCTTGCGCTGCATTGCACTCTGCTTGATTCCCCAGCCCCAAGCAGCAATTTAAGTGTCAAGCCTCGTGCAGCAATTGCATTCTGTCGGATTGTCCAACCTCGCGCTGCAATTGCAGTTTGTTTGGTTCTCCAGTCTCACGCAGCAATTGCATTCTGTCGGATTGTCCAGCCTCGCGCTGCAATAGCGTTTTGTTCAGTGGTCGAAGTGTACGAAAAGAAGTAGTGGAACTATGTTCCCTGCTGGTCTGCCCCGCTCCCCACAAACTCCATCCCTGCACCTGCTCCCACACACAATCCAAACCCCCAAACAAACACACCTGCTATTTATGGGAATGTGCAGTACAGTGCACTGAAATGCAAGCTTCAACTTCTTGCTACACTTTTATTTTAAAACTAAACCATTCCAGAACGGTTTATTTTTAAAATAAAAATATAGGAACAGTAAAACTTAAAAATGAAAAGTATGGGAACACCGCTCCCGACCGCTCCCGCCTACTTCGACCTCTGATTTTGTTTGATTCTACAGGCTTGCGCTGTACTTCCATCTTCACTTTAACGTAACGGACTACACCTTTTTAACTGTGCTCTGTATTTTGTACTTTGTATGACTTAGCAGCTTTGTGCCGCCTATGCATGATGCCTGCAAACTACATGGCTACGCCTTCTCAGCCTCGCCCGGCATCAGCATCCTCTTTGGCCTATCAGCCCTGGCTGCATTGTATGGCAACCTGCCTGTCTATGCCTATGAAGCAATACCTTTTCAGACGGCACACTTGCACCAATTATGTCTCTTCTGCTTGTTTGCACCTAGAACTAGCTCCCATACCGGGAGGTGAAGCTTTACCAGACTGTGTACACCTACCGATTTTGGCCATTTTGCTTCTTTGCACATCTGGTGTAGCCCCCGTACCATGAGGAAAGGCTTTACCAGACTGTATAAACCTATCTATTCTGTCCTCTTGCTTGTTTGCACATCTAATGCAGCCCCCGCACCACCGGGTGAGGCCACAATAGAGTGTGTATATACACTGTAACTCATATGCTTATTACTACACTCACAAACTGCTAAATGCACTTTCTGTAACCAGCGCCTAGATGCCTCTGGGTTTTGTACGCTGTAAATAAATGCAAAAATAAATAAATAAAGCTTGTTTTCATGCCTCAGCAAACACCAGAGAGGCATATCAGGTGTGCAAGGGTAAATCCTTATACTAATTACCTGGATGCTAAAGCATGAAAATATGGTTTCTGTAGTTTAGGGCCAACCAGGATCCAACTCTCCCAATTATTCAATCTTTACCCTCAGTGGGGAAGCAGATTTACCAATAGTATGAAGACACCACTCCCAAAGCCTGAAGGAGAGGAGGCACAAGGAGGGCAATTTCTTTCCTCCCTTCTTGTTCAGGTAGAAAATTGCTGTGGTGTGGTCCATGAACACCTTGTTACACGTTAGTCCTGCTCCCCAATATACTAGTGCTCATCCAGCTCCCTCAAACCGTCTCAGGCATTCCAGGCTCTCAGCACTCACACAAATAATACACAAAGCTGAAGTTGGGTGTAAAAGCTCTGTAATGCTAACACACACACCAGGCACTGGAGGGCTGCATTCAACTCTGCCCCCTCCCAGGCCTGGCTCATACTTATGTACAAATCACATGAACAGAGAGAGGGAAAACATATTTCGTAACTGCCGGCTCTTATCGTCCTTGGGACATGAGCCAGCAGCATAAGAACTGTGCTCAGAGTTCCACGTAATTTATATGTAGGGACCCCTTTGAAGATTTCACAAACCATCAGTTTGGTGATTCTGACAGTGATCTGCCCATCCTGACATGGAGGGATCCGAAGTCACAGAATTTGTGGACGAGGAGGAGAAAAGGGGGATCCTCTGAGAAGGTTCTCGTCCAAGTTCTACCGATCTAAAGAACACGGGATGTCCTTTATGATGGTCATCTTCATGGACTGAGGGTACGACAGTTGCTCCCAATTTGCTAGCAATTAAGAATCTAAATGCCTCATTCTAAGGTTTCTGTGATGAATGCAATGGAGTCATGGATTCCCCGGCGGTGACCTACGCCCATGTGGCATGGGGACGGCAGCCGCTACCTGATCCTGCCCCTGGGGCGGCTTTATGAGGGAGGAGCACATGGGAGGAGACAAATACTGGGGAGATGTCATGATTTCATTAGACGAGACGTGGGATCTCCCCCTTTCCCATGAGGAAGACCTGTTAATACCCAAGACCCTTTTTTCATGAGGAAGGTTCTCTAATACCAAAGACCCTCATGGCATACTGCCAATTGCATGTTCCCCCTTATAGAAGAACTAAAGACACCTCTTCCTTCTGGTCAAGTACCTAATTACAACACAAACACACACATAGCCAACACAACATCTTTTTCTTCCAAAATACCTTTTTGTAAAATCAATAAAAACTGTTCAATAACGCCTATGGAATTCAACCACCAGAATTCCCCAAGTACTGAGACGAGGAGGATGCAGGAGTTGGAACAAGACACCAAACCTAAGATGCAGTCTAGTTGTTTTTTCAAGGCGCATGTGCGTGGGTCATTTAAACCTGGCGGGCGCACTATTGGAGCAGGCAGTACAAGAAGAGAGGATGGCTCCGACCTCAGAGCAAAATGAAGCGAAGATCATGTACCAGTGTGGCAGAGTAGAGGAGACTGCCGCATTAGAGAAAGACACGCTGTACCAGAGACAGAAGTGCCGCGGAGACAATGGGAGTCGCGAGAAAGGTCCTGGGCATTCGGCAAGTCAAGAAGGTGGCGTTCTCACTTCCGGGAGCCGCAGGAAAGGAGGCACGTGACTACAGATCCGCAAAGGAAGCTGGCAGATCTTCTATGCCCTCCAAATTGGAAAGCCGGTAAATTCAGCATGCTACAGAAGCATGAGTTGGACCGAAAATGCTGGAGAAAGCCGGTGAGTCTACCTGAAGCCAGTGGCAACCCCAGAGCATTCCGGCAATCGTGCCAGAAACAGTTGAATCTAGTACCATTAAAGAATTTTTTGAAGAATGGTTTAAATGCAGAAAATGAAAAGTACAATCCCCAATGAGCTATGAATGCCTTAAGCACAAATACACGCACACGCTCCCCCAGGCCCGATCGCGTGTGGAACTTCTCGCGCACCCCTGAAATACACGCGCACAGGCCAATCGCGTGTGAAACTTCTCGCGCACCTCTGCAATACACGCGCCCAGGCCAATCGCGTGTGGAACTTCTCGCGCACCTCTGAAATACACGCGCCCAGGCCAATCGCGTGTGGAACTTCTCGTGCACCCCTGAAATACACACACCTAGGCCATTCGCGTGTAAAACTTCTTGCGCACCCCTGAAATACACACACACGCTCCCCCAGGCCCGATCGCGTGTGGAACTTCTCGCGCACCCCTGAAATACACGCGCACAGGCCAATCGCGTGTAAAACTTCACGCGCACCCCTGAAATACACGCACACGCTCCCCCAGGCCCGATTGCATGTGGAACTTCTCGCGCACCTCTGAAATACACGCACACGCTTCCCCAGGCCCGATCGCGTGTGGAACTTCTCGCGCGTGTAGAACTTTGGCGCACATTTTTTTCCTGCACAGGGACGCTACCGCCTGCTTTCGTGTGGCGGACATGTATGGGCCTCTGCGCGTCTTTGGCCGTGCGCTGTTTTTCCCTATTCCATTCCATGAATACGTGTTGTAGGCGAGCGTGTGGGCGTTCCGTGCACTTGCCTCCTGTACTTCCCCCGTGACGCCCACATTTTCACGAGTTGTTCCCCATTCTGCGTGTAACGCCCCGTGTTACGCCTACTTTTGTTATGTGCGCCGCGCTATGTGCGAATTCGCTGTGGCCTTATCGCACAGCGTTCGATGACCTGTGCGCCAGCGTGCGCCAGCGTGCGCCGCGCACTTTTTCAGCGCACATCCCACATTTTGCGCGTGCACGGACTTCCATGAATAGATGTGCGCTATTTTCTGTGCGATAACCGCAATTGCACTGCGATTTTCGCTATTTCACTGCGAATCGCACGTTTTCGCACGCGTGCGCCGTTTTTTCAGCGCACATTCATTCCATGAATCGGCCTGTAAATTGGAGATAATGCACCTAAGGGCAAGGGGTAGGTTGTTCCAGTGAAGTGAACGGAGCACAGGACTGATAGGAAAACCATATGGATTATTTGTGGCCACCCTGGCAGCCAGGTTTTGCAAACGCTGCAGCCGGTGTATAAGGCCAAAAGGCTGTTCCAGAAACTGGGTGTTACAGTAGTCAATATGACTAGCTATGTTAATGTTAAAGGATATTTGTACCGTGCACTATCACCACCTGAGTGATCCCCTGGCACTCTGGCGGATCTGTAACAAAGGGGGATAGGTTAGGTGTGTTAGTAGGACAAAGTTTGGAAAAGAGCAAGGGAGCAGTGAGTACTGTTGGCAGCTTCAGATCCGTTAGCACCGTTCGCCGATCATATTGGTGTGTTATTCGGTTCTGAGTACGTCCTGTGCTGTTGTTTGGGTTTTGTGTGGTGTGGTTGTTGTTGCGGTGTGGTGAAGTGCATGCAGGTTGCTGCAGCTTCAAGCGGTGTGGCAGTGTTTGGTTAGAGTCTGAGAGGTGTGTGAGGAGCGGAGAGGTTTTTAGAAGTTTTGGGGTTGGTTAGTATCCTTGTTAGGAGAGATGCATATTCCTTTTGCTGTTCCTTCATGATTTTGACAAGGTTGTTTCCTTTTGGTGGGTAAGTTTCAGCATGATAAGGCTGTCTCATCTCTTTGTCATTATGCTAAGTTAGCTACCTTCGTGTTTCCATATTTGTATTGGGTTAGCCCTTTTATCCCAGTTTGTCTTTTCTGTAACCTAGCTTGGATTGATTTACTTGCGAGCTACGTCCGTGCCCTATGTCCTTTCTGAGTGGGTAAGGTAGTTGGTGGAGTTGGCCATGTATGTTAAATTTCTGTCCCCATGGGGTTGTCGCTTGTGTTCTATTCCATCTTGCATTGTCTCTCTTGTTCTTGTAGGAGTTTCCCTTAGTTGGTCCTGGGTGTTGTCTGTGCCATCATATATTCTGTCAATCTGTTCTTTGTGTTTCCTGTTTGATTGTTTTAGTTGTTTCAATTTGGTTCTGAGGTGTTGAAGAGCAAGGTTTTTAGAAGTTTTCTAAATTTTAGGTGGTCTTTGGTGTTTCTTATTTTTTTCTGAATGTTGTTTCAGATTTTTGCGGTTAGGTGGGAGAAGGAGGAGCCCCCTCGTTTTTTCTTGATGTATGGTTTTGGTTCCAGGCAAATTTCATTGCTTGATCTGAGGAGTCTCATTGGCATGTAGATTGTTATTTTCTTTTGTAGGAATTCTGCTCCCTGTCCGCTGATTGCTCTGTGTGTTATGCAGATTGTTTTGAACGTGATACCATGTTTGATTGGGAGCCAATGTAGTATTTTTAGTGCTGGAGTGATGTGGTCTCTTCTGGATAGTTTGAGGAGGAGTCTGGCTGCTGGGTTTTGGATGTCTTGCAATTTCTTCAGGAGGTATTCCAGCATCCCGAGGTAGAGGCTGTTTGTGTAGTCGATTCTTGAAATGAGGAGGGCGACGATTGTCAGTGTTTTATGGGTGAAGGAGAGGAAAGGTTAGATTCTTCTTGTTGTGTGAAGGAGGAAGAAGCATTTCTTAATTATTGCGTTTATTTGTGGTTCTAAGTTTAGGGCGTTGCCCATTGGGACTCCCAGGGTTTTACTACCTTAGATGGTGTGTGCGCAGTTCCCATTTCCGTTGGCCAGGGAATGTAGGCATTGTTCTCTTGGTTTTTGGATATAATCATGATTTCTGTCTTTCCTGGGTTGATTTTCAAGTTGTTGGTGTTCATCCAATCAAAGATTTCTTTTAGACATTCTACTAGGGTTGAGTGATCGGCTTTAGTCTCTTCGATTTTGTAGATGATTTGAGTATTGTCTGCGTAGTTGTAGCATGTAATGTTGTATTTTTTGAAGATCCTGGTTACTGGAGTCTGGTAGATGTTGAAGTATAGTGGTGATAGTGAGGATCCTTGTTGTACTCCACAGTCGTTAACTCGTGGAGTACATTAGAAGGGTCCAGACGGTTTCTGTTCTGTCTGCTAAGAATGATTTAATCCAGAGTAGTGCCGCGTCAGTTATACCCATATGTTCCAATCTTTTGATTAGGGTGTCATGGCTTACTGTGTTGAAGGCCGAGGAGAGGTCGAGCAGAATCAGAGCCGAGGTTGTGTTTGAGTCTGCATTTGTTTTTAGGTCGTCTCAGATGGATAGTAGTGCCGATTCTGTTACTCTTGCTGGTCTGAAACCGACTTGTGCTTGGTCTAGCAAGTGGTGTTTTTCTACATGTTCTTGGGTTAGTTTGTATATGTATGTTTCTAGG
This sequence comes from Ambystoma mexicanum, assembly GCF_040938575.1. NCBI lineage: Eukaryota > Metazoa > Chordata > Amphibia > Caudata > Ambystomatidae > Ambystoma > Ambystoma mexicanum. The sequence goes on from NC_090936.1 coordinate 117,879,123, forward strand.
AGTTTTGCTGGGTAGGGAATGTTTGAAATCGGTCTGTAGTTGGAGAGGGTTTCCACGTTGCCACTTGTGTTTTTTAAAAAGTGGCTTAATATATGCTGATTTGAAGGATTGCGGTACAGTTCCTGTTGAGAGCGACAGAGTTAAGAGGTTTCTGTAATATTCTGTAATATTCTGATGGCGCTCCTTGTGCGAGGATTGATTTGTAGAGGTCAGGAGGGCAGGGATCCATGGGTGATCCTACTTTCTTGCTATGTTTTACCAGCTTTCGAATGTCTCTACTGATATTTCTGGGAAGTTTCGGTGATGAATGAGGAAACTACCAAAGGTTGCAGAGGAGGGGGAAGAAATGGTAATACCTTACGGAGCCCTTTCAGGAGGAAGTGACCCATTTTACAGACCACCCTCACTTGAGTAGCCATCAAGAGTGACAAGGAGAGAAAAAAACAAGGTCTGGAATAGGGAGATAACCCATGGCAGATGGGCAGAAAGAAGGAGTCCAAAGAGCAGGATTAAAGGGGCACCCGACACCAGGACCTCCGTCTTGCCCCCATTAAGCTTGAGCCAGTTCCCATTCATCCACTCTCCCACAGCTGCCCAGCATTCGCGCAGGTACAACGACACCTCAGCTTGGTCTAGATCTAACCGAACCAGAATCTGGGTGTCTTCGGCATAGGAATAACAGTGGAAGCCACGTCAGTGGATGGCATGAACCAGAGGCTGAACATAGATGTTTAATAGCATGGAAGACAAGACAGAGCCTTGAGGAACACCGCAGGAAAGAACTTGAGATGAAGAGGAAAAAGGAGAGAGAGAGAAAGCGATTGGCCCCTGCCAGTCAGGAAGGAGATGAACCAAGCCAGAACGGGCCCAGAGAGAACCGCCGAGGCCAGACGGGGCAGCAGAATGGAGTGTCCACGGTGTAAACGCTGCAGACAAGTCTAGCAATATCAAGGCTCCCACTCCACCCCGTTCAACCAGCATGGTCAGATCGTCAACTACAGACACCAGTAGACTCTCTGTTTCACTTTCTGGGTGAAGATCCGGCTAAAAGGGGTCATAGAAACACAAAGTTTCAAGAAAACAGGACAAAAGAGGAGACACCAAAGATTCCACCAGCTTCATACAGATGGGAAGAAGAGAGATGGGACGGAAATTACCCAGAACAGAAGCATCCAGTGTTGTTTTTTTAAGAAAGGGGATAACAATAGCTTGTTTAAGCTCCACAGGAATGGATCATGACTGATGAGAGATTAACTGCCCCAGTAACACATGAAATCATGCCATAATAGCCTTGAGTGTAGGGAGGGGGACAAGGGCAGAAGGAGTGGCAGACTTGAATTGGTTAGTAGCCCTGGAAACCTCCTCTATGGAAAACTCAGGAAATTGAGACCATGAGCCGGTCAATTGAGACCATTAGCCGGTCAAGTGGCACAGCGAGTAGAGCGCCCGCTTTGACACCCGTGCAGAGCCTGTTAACGCAGGTTCGAATCCCGGCGGGGCCAAACTCAGCCTTTCATCCTTCCGAGGTCGATAAATGAGCACCACACACCGTGGGTAATAATAAGCAGCGCTCAGATACCTGAGGGTTTGTAGCGCTATATAAAAGCCTAATTATTATTATTATTATTATTATTATGAACGTGCGGCGGTGACCACTGCCTCCGCAAAGGTTATATTAGTGATGCTCAGACGGCATAGATGAATATTCTTACGTATGTCTGCAACGTTAGTGATAAAAAAAAACAGAAAGCGAGTCGTAGAGAGTTTGTGTTGGTAAAACTCTGGCCGACGAACGTGTGGTAGAAGAGAGCAACATGACCACTGAATATAACTCTTTGGACTGAATCAGGGCCAACTTCACTTTATGACTAAAAAAACCCTTTTTAGCAGCCCGAATAGCAGTGTGATAGTCTCTAGTGAGCTGCTGGAACACCATCTTTTCCCTGGGGCCATAAGAGAGGCGCCATTTGCGCTCGGCCTGCCTAAGTTCCAGGTGTGCTACTTTGAGTTGCTATGACGGACGTCTCAGAGGTCGAATAAGCTTGAGTGAGATCACTTGGTCAGCCACAGAACTCAATGTCTGAGAAAGGAAAAGAATTGTAGAAAAATCGAAGAGTAGATTTAAAAATAACTGCTACGCCACCATCAGGGTGGAGTGATACCTGATCAAGGTAGATAATGCTGTACTCATCCAGGAGGGCCTGTGACAGGGTGGGCTCAGAAGTATCTGCAAGCCATATCTCTGTTATGCAGACAGCATCCAGTGAGTGCTTGGCTAAAAACGTTTGAATAAATGCTGCATGAGCGACAAGAGAGCACATATTTATAAAAAATGCAGTAAGCACAGACTTCATCAGATACACATGCATCACAAGTAGGAGCAGCTATAGTAAAGTTCCACGGGAACACCGTACCTGGGGTTGCGAGGTCCAATATAGCTTTCCGTGTAAGGCTATAGACAATCAGAAGACCAGGGCCATATTACCCGTCCGTCGCCAGGACGGGCCCATACAAGCTTAACTTTGGTGAAACAGGCTTGCTCCCGCTGTGCACGCCCGCTGCACTGACTGCGGATTTCCCATTAAATAGACACATTGTATAACCATAGCGAATCCAGTCTCACTGCCGATAGACAGTGAGAACATACTGCCCCGAGTAAATTAATGCATGGAAGAAATGAAAGCAAGACCAGTAGTGACTGAGCATGGGCCTCAGTATACTTTGAGGTCAGGTACCATCAGCCAGAACTAGCTGTCATACAAGGAACAGAAAAATAAGGCAAATGAATTTGAACAATAATTAAATAAAAAATAAACTAAAAAATTAAGTTGCTGCAGTGTGATGATGATGGTAGGCACGATAAGACAGGATGCTATACCTATGAAAATCAGTGCATCGGAGTATTGTTCGATCCCTATTTACTCCGAAGACCCAAGATTACGTCAAACATATTTTATCTGCTAGTGAACTAGCAACTCTGAGGAATGGAGTTGCTCATACACTAAACCCTGCAATTAATTTTACCAACATGTCAGTTAGTCAACTACTTTAAAAGATAAAAGACAATAATGGAATGCTACGAGAATCACAAATATCTTGGCAAATAAGAGTGGTGCAAAATAATATTGGTTGCAATGTCACACACACGTTCACTGAATGCTAAAGGAACCTGCGTTCCCCACATGGTTCATTACACTCAAATGTGCAGAATACGCATGGATGGTTTGCATGACTTCCTGCTCACTGCAAATCAAAATAAAGAAGGAAAAGTCTTAAAAAGCACAGGAGGACTCTGGTCAAGAGAACCAGTAAATGTTTCAAGTTACTTCCACCACAGTTTCATTGCCATTTTCCATTTCATTTGAAACCAAGATTGCCATACACTGAGGGTGGTAGAACATTCCTTTGGGAGAAAAGTATACCAGTCAAGAGGAACACTGCATGTTCACATGCTTTTGTAGATAAAAAAATGCTCTCAAATGAGGCCATGACAGTGAAGGCAATGGGCCTCATACCGAGAATGGAGGTAGTCATGGCGCTATTTGCGCCATGACTGCCTCCCATACCGGTACCGACATCGGTTTGGTGAAAGGGGGACTTACCAGTCCAGTCCGAACTTGGCAGGACCGGTAAGTCCCCCATTCACCAAACCATTCCCCATTCCCTTCTGAGCCCCCATAGGGCTCAATGGGAATGAGGAAGTAGCTAATAACGGTACCGCAAATTGTGGTACCGTTATTAGCTCTAAAGTCCCTTAACGGGTCCCGTCCTTAACACCTGGTCAGACCAGGCGTTAAGGAAGGGACCCGCTAAGGGAACTCGGAATAGGGTGCAAAGGGATAACTGGCACCGGTGTCCTTACCGGTGCCGGTAATCCCTTTGCGCCCAACTCGGAATGAGGCCCAATGACTTAAAATTTAAAGAAAAACACATTACATGCAACACCCAAAAAGAAGAAATAAGGACCTATGATGATAAATCTTGTGTTTCCAACAACATAAGTTTGAAATTATCACTGATGTCAAAAAAGAAACAAAGACAAATACTAAACCAAATGCCGTTTTGGATTCCCCAGAACTGTCTACACCAAATGTCAGGAATATTTCATATGTATTGTTACAAGAGCAAGTTTCCTAAAACACTTATAATATCAAAAGAGATTAAGCCTCCAAATACACACATGATTAAAATCCTTTCATTGTATACATGTGGAATGCTAATATAGTTGTTTAATACATTACAGGTGATTCAACTGCAGTAGCAAGATCATTTACAGCCTAGCTCACCAAAGTTAAGAAGACCGAGTTAAAACTTCTTTGAGATGACACTTCATCTGAATAAACCCTTTCTCAAAAACTATACAGCATCGGCCTAAAAATGCTCTCACGTACAGAATCTGGATATTTGTCATCAATTGTGGATCTCACCTGGATCTCGTCTTCACTGTCACTGGAGGAGATCTTGGAGTCGGTCAGGAGCTGTGTCTCTTCCTTTTCTTCAGGGGATCCTTCTTTCTTGAATAGGTAAGGTCTGTTCTGGGAGCTCACCACTTTTGTTGGACTGTGAAACAGCACCAACACAAAGTGCACTCCCCCGGCGCAGCCCAAATGGGGAAAAAGCCAAAAGGCACACTAAACCCCTTGCTTGCTGATAGTCCTTGATTAGGGCAGCAGTTGTAGTACAGTTTGTAGTATGCAGTTGAATGGCGTATAGCTTGGAAAGTGTCCTGTGCAGAAGAGTCTCAAAAAGAAATCCTTGATTCTTCCCCACAAACGAACCTCTGGAGAACGTAGAGAGATGGTACAAATTCCTAGAGGAATTAGCAATGCCTTGGAAGGTGGACTGTAGGCAAAACACGGCAGCCGTTATTGAAAGAAGGTAAAGGGATAAGAGTAAAGCTAAGACGTAGCCAGTAGAAAAAAAGAGCCTGCTAGAATCAGGATAGAGATAGTGAGGATGACACGTATCAAACGACATGCGGAAAAACTCAAGAAGGCAAAGCGGAAAGGCAAAGGGAAGCAAGAAAGCAAACCGCAATGAAACACCCCAAACAGACAGAAGGTCTGCACACACACAGCGCAAAAGAAACCAGGACAGAAAAGAAAACAGTTAAACCCGCTTACCTAAGAGACAGCAAGTGTGCCCAGCCGTGTGCGAAGGAGAGGTCGCGGAACCAAGGTCGGGCAGTCCAAGATAGGACAGAAGTGGGAAAGGCTGAACCGAAAGAAGGAGGAACAGCAGTAAGGACTAAGGTGAACAAAAAAGACATGTAGCACTCGCAGAAGGTGCAAGGTAGTATACACTGAGACGGAATTGGCAGACAGATAGGGGGAGTTCAAGGGGGGGGAGCCAAGGCAGAGAGAACGGAAAAGATGTCAAAGCGTAGAAAAAATGTATTGCCGGAATGAGACGGAGCGAGCAGAGCGGAACACAGACATTTCCTAAAGTTGCAATGCGCAGGGGGGCGGGGCCAAGGAAGTGATATAGGAAGTGCCTGAAAAAGACTAGACCGCCAACCTAAATTGGCATGGAATGTCAATGGCGGAATTTCCACCGTGTCCACTGCTTCCACCTGTCGGTTCTCATGACAGTATGCCTCCTTCTCCTGGGATCCTCCCCGGGTTTACCAGGGTGGAGTAGGTGGAATCTTCGCAGGCAAACAGGAGCTGAGATGTTTGCTAAGGGTTCCAATGAGTCTTCCTCTTTGGAGTAACCTTTCCATCTCACCAGGTATTGTAGTCTTCCCTTCCTGTAACGTGAGTCGACTATCCATTCCACCAGATAGACTTCAGGGGTAGGATCAGTAATGTTGGCGCAGAAAACTCTTTTTCTCTGGTGTACATCCGGAATAAATGGTTTTAGCAAGGAAGTATGGAACACTGGATGGATGCGTTGCAATGGTCAAGGCAATTTTAGCTTGAGCATCACAGGATTGATTTGAGACACAACTGGAAAAGGACCCAAATATTTAGGGGCCAATTTCGAAGGACGGGTCCAGCGAGAAAGATACTTTGTGGATAACCACACCAGGTCTCCTTTCTTCCATTCTGGAGTCAGTCGGCGATGTGTGTCAGCTAGTCTTTTGTATCTGTTGCAGCTATCCTTTAGGTTGGAAATGGCTGTCCTTTGGGCCTCTGTGATAGATTTCAACAATGAATCTACAGTAGGCATGTTGGACATAGGGAACAAACCCGTGGGGAAAATCCAGGGATGGTGACCATAAGTACAGTAAAAAGGAGACATTTTGATGGCGGAATGGATAACGTTATTGTATACGAATTTTGCCATTGGCAGAAGAGCATACCAATTGTCCTGTTCAGAGTTGGCAAAGCATCCACGGAACTGCTCCATGGTGGCATTCTAACGTTCCGTTTGTTCATTCGACTGTGGGTGGTATCCTGACATTAGTGCCCGCCGTATACCCAATAGATTACACAAAGCCTTCCAGAATTTGGATGTGTGTTGGGTACCTCTATCCGGCAGTATTGTTTCAAGGATACCATGCAGTCTTACCACATCTCTGAGAAACACACAGGCTAGTTCCAGAGCCGAAGGAATACTCTTCAGGGGAGAGAAATTAGCCCGTTTACTGAAACTGTCAATGGTCACTATTATTGCTGTATGGCCCTGGGAGGGAGACAAATCTACCACAAAATCTGTGGGCACATATATCCATGGTTCTGTGGGCAAATCAGGTTGATCAAGTAGGCCGATGATTTTGGCTGTGGAGCTCTTGCTTCTGGCACACGGTTTGACAGGCTCGTACATATTCTTGTATGTCTTTGAGCATGTTGGGCCACCAGAAGGTGCGAGAAAGGAGTTCAGAAGTGGCCGAAACACCCTTATGTCCTACGATTCTAGAATCATGTCCCCATGATATTATCATGGCTTGTTGTCTGGGTTCTGGTATAAACAACCTATTCTGTCAGAACCACAGGCTTTCTTTCTGAACACAGTGAATTCAACTGCTTCGGGCCAACCTACTTCACTGGCAAGTCATTTGAATGCGCATATGTATATCATCAAATCATTGTTTCCTTGTCGAATGTCCAAAAGCACTTCCCCTGCTGAAAAGCCGATTTCTTGTCTTTTGAAGGTTTGTCGCAGGTGGTTCACAAATGCGGTGTAATCTTGAAGTATTGGGTTTCCAGAAGTGACTAGCGGGGTGGCCCAAGCCAGGGCATTCCCCACCATGTTTGAAATAAGGAATACCACCTTAGTGCCGTGGGATGCATAGGCCGTAGGTCTAAATGTGAAGTACACCACACAGGCATCACAGGCGTCAAGAAAAACCTTCACCTTCTTGGGGGAACCATCGAACTTGCCGGCCCACAGGGCAAGAGGAGGAAGGTCTGTCTGGTGGGCATCCCTGGTGGTGACCATCTGTCGTAGGGCTGTGTTTTCAGGTTTTATTCCTTGCATCTCTATAGACAGTCTTTGTACAGCATTGACCAATTCTTGAACTTTCTCTGCTGTCGCAATATTTGGGCGTTGCAATCTGTCATCAATTGTGAATCTCACCTGGATCTCGTTTTTTTGCTGTCGGTGGAGGAGATCTCGGAGTCGGTCAAGAGCTGGGTGACTTCCTCTTCATCTTGGGATCCTTTTTTCTTGAAGAGGTAAGGTCTGTTCCGGGAGCTCGCCACTTTTGTTGGACTGTGAAACAGCACCAACATAAAGTGCGCTCCCCTGGCGCAGCCAAAATGGGGAAAAAGCTAAAAGGCACAAAAAAAACCTTGCTTGCTGGTAGTCCTTAATTAGGGCAGCAGTTGTAGTCCAGTTTGTAGTAGGCAGTTGAATGACATATAGCTTGTAAAGTGTCCTGTGCAGAAGAGTCTCAAAAGGAAATCCTTGATTCTTCCCACAAATGAACCTCTGGAGGAGGTAGGGAGATGGTACAAATTCTTAGAGGAATTAGCAATGCCTTGGAAGGTGGACTGTAGGCAAAACACGGCAGCTGTTATTGAAAGAAGGTAAAGGGATAAGAGTGAAGAAAAGACATAGCCAGGAGAAAGAAGAACCTGCGAGAATCAGGATAGTGAGAGTGAGGACGACACGTATCAAACGACACGTGGAATAACTCAAGAAGGCAAAGTGGAAAAGGCAAAAGGAAGCAAGAAAGTGAACCACAACGAAAAACTCCAAACAGACAGAAGGTCTGCACACGCGCAATGCGAAGGAAACCAGGACAGAAAAGAAAGCAGTCAATCCTGCTTACCTAAGAGACAGCAAGTGCGCCCAGCCGTGTGCGAAGGAGGAGATGTCGCGGAACCCAGGCCAGGCAGTCCAAGATGGAACAGAAGTGGGAAAGGCTGAACCGAAAGAAGGAGGAACAGCAGTAACGACTAAGGTGAACAAAAAAGACGTGTAGCACTCACAGAAGGCGCGAGGTAGTATACACTGAGACTGAATTGGTAGACAGATAGACAGAGCTCAAGGGGGGAGCCAAGGCAGAGAGAACAGAAAAGATGCTAAAGCGTAGAAAAACGTATCGCCGGAGCAAGACGGAGCGAGCAGAGCGGAACACAGAAATGTCCTAAAGTTGCAACATGCAGGGGGGCGGGGCCCAGGAAGTGATATAGGAAGTGCCTGAAAAATACTAGACCGCCAACCTAAATTGGCATGGAATGTTAATTTCAGAATTTCCGCCGTGTCCACTGCTTCCACCTTCCGGTCCTCATGACAATATTAAGAAGAATCAGACCACTGAACAAGCACAGCCTTACATGGAAAATCAGAAAATATTCTCTGCCTAAACCAGCATCATGCCGAAAAAGAGTAGTTAAATCATTCCAGCAAATTGAATTTCTAGCAAAAAAGGTCAAAAGTAAAGACATCCTGAAAACACCTCTTATTGGCACATACTATCCAAACAGAAGTGCTTCATTGGAAAATATATAATTATATTAAATAGCACAACACTAGACATACAAAAAATGTCTCCCCTAATGTAACAGCTGGCAGATCTGGAGCTTTAAATTGTGAAGGAAGTCTAGTGAGACTTTTCAACCCACACTAATTAACAAGTACAACTATCTTTCAAATCTGCCGATAACAAATAATTGAGTTACACAGTTTTATTGTAGTTATGCAAACCTTGAGGAAAAGAAAAATTATTAGGTAACTATGCCACATTTCAAGCTTGTTTCGAAGCAACTGAAAGCAACCTTACAAATGAGAAATATAAACAGTACAAACAAATGTTAGAAGATGAGCTTCACCAAGAAAGAAACATAGAAACAGATATTAGAAAATAAATTCCCAAAGGGTGCCAACCATCTCTTTTAGGTAGCCAAGAACCCCTTGGAGAGACACTTATTCAAAATGAAGCACTAATACCAAGGTAGAACATGCCTGGGTACATTCCAAGCAATCTGGACTGCAGTCTAGAAGGATCCTTTGAGAAAACCACTTGGAAATCAGCCTTAGGGGCTGGTTGATGCTCAATGAGTAGTTGTACATTGATTGTAATCTGTTTTTGGCCTGTTTCATGTGCTCCTGTGGAGGGGTTTCTGTGCTTTTTTCAATCGTTTTTTCACTCGTTTGTGCTATTCTGGTGGGTTTCTCTTGTGTTTCTGTGGCTTCTCACCCTGTTTTTCTGAGCTAGCCTACATCTAGAGTGTGCAGTCCCTGGGTTTTCGTCTTTGTTTGTTTCTGGCTTTATTCCTGTCTCCACCTCCCCCCCTTGCAATTGGTTGGAATATTCATGTGTGTCTCTGCCTTTGTTCCTGAAAGCCATTTCCACTTGCCTTCTGGACCTTTTTCCATATCTCTGCCACACCTGTGTGACCTCTCCCCTGCCCCGTGTCCGTGATTGGCTGCCTCTCTCCAGGAGGCAGGCTTTTAACCACACCCCTAGGGCAGCCCACTGCCCATGCAGCCCTTTCGGCTAAGGGTCCCAAGGCAAAGGGCAGCTCCCAAAGAAGCAGCTCCAGACCGTGTTTGCCCGTGTTCGCCTGAGAAGCCAGTAGCCAGCCATCAACCAGCAGCAACTGACAAGGTAAATGTGGTTTGGGTGGGGAGTACAGCAATCACTGTATTGAAAAGAGCCCTGCGCCTCTCCTATTGCCTACACAACATAATCATACCAAAATCAGTCAACTAGTAAAGAATACCCCTTCACTGCTGTGTAACAAACACTCAGTGGTGTTATTCACTGTTGTGTCCCATATGTAGGTGTTCTCCATCTATTCAGCTACCTCAAATCTAGATGTTTGCACTTCTGCTGTGGCTCCAATTTAGGCACTCACATTCTGTTCTGGTGAACATTAGCCATGCGTCACACTCAGATAGAAGATTTGTGAAGACTAGCATTGCATCACATCTATACAACTGTAACACTAGCTTGCATCACATCTAGACAGAATTGTAAAGACTAGCATTGCGTCACAGTTAGACAACTGTAACACTAGCTTGCGTCCCACCTCCACTCATTTGGGTGGTGACCAAGATACTCCACCAGCAGACAACACAAGCTGCCCTGACAGTATCCAGTGTCCACACCTGCCAGACGGGGACTAGACAGCCGTCAACCAGCATCAACGGATAAGGTAGGCACAACTTTCAGGTACTAATAGCCACGTTAATGCTCAACTCACCCTAAACAACCAAAACTTGCAATAATTGCACCAATCACACATGCCTGTGACATCTTCTACGAAGACCAGGGAATCTAAGCACACTTAATTGCCCTTCATATTTTGAAACCTAGGCATTTCCCCTACTGTCGAGTAATCTCAGATTCAGCTGTTTATAGCTGCTATTTTGTGAAAACGAGGCCATTCTCCCACTAGCTAGGAATCTCAAACATAGTTGTGTTTATATCTGCCACTCTGTGAAAACTAGGTTTTTCTCCCACTATCTAGGAATCTAAGACGTAGGTGTGTTTATATCTGCCATTTTCTGAAAACCCAGGCCTTTCTCCAGGCTGTCTAGGAATCTCAAACATAGGTGTGTTTGTTACTGCCTTCTGTGAAAACTAGGTCTTTCTCCCACTATCTAGAACTCTAAGATGTGTTTATATTTGCTATTTTGTGAAACCCAGGCCTTTCTCATACTATCTAGGAATCTCAAACTTAGCTGCATTTATATCTTCCACTCTGTGAAACCCATGCCTTTCTACTGCTATCTAGTAATCTCAAATTCAGCTGTGTTTGTATCTGCCATTTTGTGAAACCAAGGCCTTTCTCACGTTGTCAAGGAGTCTCAAATTCAACTGTGTTTATATCAGCCATTTTGTGAGACCCAGGCCTTTCTCCCACTGTCGAGAAGTCTCAAATTTAGGTGTGCTTATATTTGCCACTCTGTGAAGCCTAGGCCCTTCTCCCACATTCCAGGAATCTCAAATTTAGGAGTGTTTATATCTGCCATCTTGTGAAACCCAGGCCTTCACCAGCCGTCCAGGAATATCCGGCTACCCGCTGAAAGCAACTAACCATAGTTTGATCACTACCCAACTATCTAAGAACCAAGGTCGGGGGGTCATTCACCTCCTACAACCGACCGATAACCCAACTGCCTACCCTCTCTCCAACGCTTAATATTCACACCCAAAGGAAAGAGAGATACAAAAGCCAAATCCACTATTTAGGCAGCCACCTGGGAAACCACCAGCAAACTACCTGCACCCTAGAACAACCCAAGCCCAAAATCCCCCAAATATCTAAAAAAATCACTCATATGCAGACACCCCAGCCAATCTACAACAGCAGCCCACTATATCACAACTAGCCCCGGATTATAACTATGTACAAAAGAAGCGAGGCCCCATGGTCCACCACGCAATCACAAGGTAAAAGGACAAGACTCAACGCCATCCAAACCACAAGAGATCGGAAAGGTGGGCTACAACCCCGGTAACCCAAACCAAAAAGGAAAAAGAAAAAAAATCCAAGCCCTGTGACCACCTAGAGCCACAAGATGCCCCGACACAGAACATGATGCCGCCAAAGAAAAATTGAACAAGGAACAATCCCAATGCAGCCTCTCCCTCTTCCAGTAGAAACTGCCACAAATACAGAACACACCCCTACAAACACCATGACCAACAGAACAAACATCATGAGAAGAGACAAATCCCTATATCTAACACCGCACCTCGCAACTGCCTCCACAACGCAACACCCCAATGCCGCTGGCAGTTCTAGGCAGACAGAAAACCTATTGGAACCTCGCAGGAAAAGAAGAGAAGATCCGAGAAGAGAAAGGAACAAAATCAACGCCCTGACTCCCTATATCACAAAAATACAAGGGCAGCGTCAACAACTACATCAAAACATAGAAGATGAAGAAGTAGAATATTTCTAAAACACAGCTATCAATCTAACAGAACGATTCAACGACGAAGCAGAGCCCACGGATCTCCAATCAATGGGCCTCATTACGACCTCGGTGATAGCCATGCCGCTATTGGCGGCATGGCTGCTGCCAAAATCGCGTCCGGGTCCTCAGAATGAGGAATTACCGGGCCATTGCGAGTTCGGAAGGCCCGTAGTTCCTCCCACCAAGGATCCGGACCCGGTCCTTCCCCATTCCCATTTCAGCCCCCATAGGGCTGAATGGGAATGGGAGAGGGAGCAAACAACGGGCCATTACGAGTTGGCCGTTGTTTGCTCCCTCTTCCCCTCGCGGGACCCGGTAAGCACTCCTGGTTTGACCAGGCGTTACTTCCTGGGTCCCGCGAGGGGACCTCGTAATGAGGCGGTACGGGGTAAACGGCGCCGGCACCTTTTACGGCGCTGTTTACCCCGTAGCGCCAGGGTCGTAATGAGGCCCAATGTGTCTAAGCAAAACATAAGCAACCCAACAGAACTACTGCAAGACAAAACAGACACACAAACAATAAACATAACACCGTCAAAAAGATCCATTGTAACCTAATCAACGCAAGATCATTGTCCAAACATGCCACAGAAATGTTTGACCTCCTGTGCGACACGTGTATTGACATCCTATTCATAACCGAACCTGGGCTAGATGAATAGTACAAAATCACACTCCACAACTGCCTCCCTGACAACTTCAAGTGCTCACAGGCAAACGGAAAAAACAAAAGAGGAGGAGGACTGACAGTAGCTTACAAGGAACACCTGAAAATTAAAACAGATGAACCACTAAGCATCGAAAACTGTGAATCCCTAATTGTTCACCTAACAGCAAACCCCAAAACAAACCTCAAATTTGTTGTAGTTTACAGACCACCGACATATGATGCGCCCTTCGTGGATGCATTCATAGAAGCCATTACCAACCTAGCCATCGAGCAGGAACACCTGATAATTCTGGGAGACTTCAACATCTGGTTTGAAGAAGAAACCAAACCGCTAACTCACAAAAATCACCGGCAAAACAATTAAAGACAATGGGCCTCATTCCGAGTACGGCGCTAACCAATGGCGCTATTAACGCCTTGGTTGACGCCGTACCCGGACCGGCAGCGCCTTGGTGGATGGCGGAATTACCGCCCCATTCCAAGGTTGGCGGGGCGGTAATTCCCCAATCCCCATTTACCCTTCCCCATTCCCATTCTTTCCCCATAGGGCATAATGGGAGTGGGGAAGGTGTTAATTACGCCACCGTAAATTACGGTGGCGTAATTAACATCAAGGTCCCTTAGCGCCATGGTTTTTAACACCTGCTAAAAGCAGGTGTTAAAACCTCCATGGCGCAAAGGGAACTCGGAGTATGGCGGTAAGGGATTACCGCCACCGCTCTCGTTAGCGGTGGCCGCTATCCCTTACCGCCATACTCGGAATGAGGCCCAATGGGCCTCATTACACGGTAGGTGGGGCGGTAATTCCCCCTTCCCTCATTGCCCTTCCCCATTCCCATTTCTGCCCCATAGGGCTCTATGGGAATGTGGAAGGCGCTAATTACGGTGTCGCAAATTGCGGTGCCGTAATTAGCACCCTGGTCCCTTTGCCGGTTGGTTTTTAACGCCTGCTAAAAAGCAGGCGTTAAAGTACCAACCCGCAAAGGGAGCTCGTAGTAAGGCAGTAAGGGTTTACCGGTACCGGTGCCCTTACCGGTACCGGTAAACCCTTACCGCACTACGTGTAATGAGGCCCAATGAAAGTACATTAACTAGTCAAAGGAGCAACTCACATGGCAGGTCATACACTGGACGCAATCTTTGCCAACAAAAACCTCATCACCAAGGCGCCACCAATACAGATCCTCTTGGGCGACCACCTCATCATCCCTTTCGTAATCGCCTACTGTGTGCCTACTTTTCGCCGTTGGCGCATTGGGGGTCGGGCTTACTCAGTTATCGCTGCTCAAATCTGGAATGACCTGTCACTGACAGTAAAAACTCTGCCATATCATTTGACGTTCAGAAGGGCTCTAAAGACATTTCTGTCTAGTTGATAGCGGCTGATAGATGGTGGTTTCTGTCCCTCCCTCTCTAGCGCCAAGATACCTTCGGGTGACTATGCGCTGTACAAATTTCAATAACATAACATAGGCAGGGAAACCCCCACTAGAAGTCAAGGGAGAGACTCATAACCTTCCTAACCTAACCATCTCTAACACTAGGGCGGGGAGGGCACACCACCATGACCCATGCCCACATACCACTAGACTTCTACAGAAGATAATTACCACACTGCAACGTACCTGCCGACAACTATGCCAAAAAATATCAAATCACACAGGATTGTCATAGATGCCGACCACAGAGACCAAAGCAAAGAGGTAAGAAAAAAAAACTGCTAACCCGATACTAAAACCTAATTTTTCTGCCAACTCTTCTCCTACAGAAACTCAGACGACAACATCTCTGCAGCAAACCGCACGCACTTCACCATACTGCAACACCATACACACAATACAAAACCATGCACAACAGCACATGGGAATGAATAGCTCAGACTAGAAAATCGCACCTAAGCTCAGCGAACGGTGCAAACCGAACTGAAGCTGCCAACAGAACATCATATCTTACTTTCCTATTCCCACTGCACCCTACTAACACAGCCTCCCTGTTTCACGCCGTCGTTTTTTCAGATCCCCCAGAGCGCCAGAGGACCACTCCGGTGGTGATAGTGCGCTGTACAAGTAACCTTTATCATTAACATTAACATATCATCGCTGATATTACAACTCAGCAATTCCCTGGAAGTCATTGCACAACACAGCATGGATTACACAATTAGAACAAAACATGCAGTTGTAATAATGACTAAACAAGGGAGGTTCTGAGAGTCCCTCTACCGGCACAAACACAGCCCATTGACATGTTCTTGGGTGGATGGCCCCCGGCAGAATCTCAACCAGGTATTTAGCTCACTGTCCCTTTCACAAAGGAGACATTTCCATCTGCATATCAGTCTTTGTCCTGCCCAAGGGCAGTCCAGCACCGAAATACTAGGCAATTCTCCTCTGAACAAAAGTACCAACAGCAGACCCAAATATGTATTTCGGCCTAGTCAGGCCTCATCAGTGAGGTGGAGCTGTGCCTCTCTAAGAACAGTGAGCAAGGTGTCAACATCTGGATTACCCTGGTAACTTAGAGGGAGACCTAAAGTTACTTAATATGCAAAACAAGGGGGGTTCTGGGAGTTCCTCTACAGGCACGAACATAGCCCACTGACATGTCCTTGGTGGATGGCCCCGGGGATAATCTCAACCAGGTCTTTAGCTCACTGTCCCTTTCATAGAGGAGAAATTTCCATCTGAATATCAGTCTTTGTCCTGCCCAAGGGCAGTCAATGCTAGGCAATTATCGTCTGAACAAGAGTACCAACAGCAACCCCAGACATGTGTTTCGTCCTTGTCAGGCCTCATCAGTGAGGTGGAGCTGCGCCTCTCTAAGAACAGTGACCAAGGGGTCCACATCTGGATTACCCAGGTAATTTAGGGTGACACCCAGTTACTTAATGTGCAAAACAAGGGGGGTTTTGGGAGTCCCTCTACTGGCACCAACACAGCCCATTGACCTGTTCTTGGTTGGATGGCCCCCGGAAGAATCTCAACCAGTAATAATTACTGACCTCTGCTCTAATATATTAGTGCTGAAGCAAGTTCTTGCAAAATGTTTGCAATTAAAAAAATACCTACAGTTTTGCAAGAAAAACAGGCCGTACCCTTTCAGATGTTTTCACAAGCCCTGTAGGATTAGCTGCTTACAACATAGGAGGTGTAACTTTACATTGACTCATACTCCTCCCTTTTTAGCATTAAAGCAAACTAGAATATCCCAAATCGTCTGCAGAGGCTGCCTTTAAAGTAGGCAGAATTCTACATCAGATGAAACTTCACCTAATAGATGCAGTAAGCATAGTTTCTAACTTAATGCTAGCCTTCATTCACCTAATAATGCAAGCTGCCCTTAATACTACATACAAAGGAAAACATATTGTTGTATTTGGTGATCTCCTACAGTTAACAACAGTAAAAGAGCAACTAGTATTCAAACCTTTTGGACACAAATAGTACCATACCACACTGAGCGGCATACATAATGTAATCCTGTGGAGTAACTTCGCCACACAGAATTTCTACAAATTATGCATCAGTCAGAAGACCTAGCATGTGCTCAAATACTAAATAGCATATGAATGAGTGTACTTAATTAAAAGGCTAAAACAACGGTAAAAAGGAGTCTACTAAATGAGCTGAACGGAGACAACACATCAGTTCCTCAAATGATGGACCAATTGAAACACCATGACCAATAATGCATTTGTGAATCTCAAACTTTATGGACTGTTGCCAATTTAATGGATGAATGCTTCAAATGGAAAAACACATAATCCCTATCAAATGCATAGACAAATTAGAAGTAAATGGCATGATGGTCCCTATATGTCAACAAACACTTAGAGAAATCTATATCCAACACAGCTGGAATAGAAAAAGGATTAACTCTCTGCTTCAACTGCAGATTAATTGTAAAATATGACCTTGATATAGACTAAGGTTTAGTTAATTAAACAATGGGTACATCTGTTAGTTTAAAGTCATACCTGTCATGAAGCGCTGTCATAACCCCGGTTTTACAACATAGTCCCTGGGGCATCGCTGGAAGCTCTTCCTTCCATACCAACATGGGAGATCACGTCACGTTGACACGCATCGGCGTGTCATGATGCCACCCACGCGGAATCCCGAACAGGCAAAAATATCTACTTAAAGTACCTTCACTACAGAGCTATGTGTTGCACTCTTACTTTTTCAAGACATAGGGCCTCATTACGAGGTAGAATGAACGGTGCCGTTAAGGGACCGGCACCGTTCATTCTGGGCCGGCTTATTACGAGGTCTGCAGCGGGTCCCGCTCTGGAACGCCTGGTCAGACCAGGCGTCCTTAGCGGGACCCGCTAGCAGACCAGGATGCTAACAACGAGCCCGTTGTTAGCATCCTCCCCATTCCCATTGAGCCCAATGGGGGCTCAAATGGGAATAGCGATGTACCAGGTCCGGGTCCTGTGAAAGGGATTTACCGGGCCCTCCAAGGTCAGAATGGCCCGGTAAGTCCCATTTTGTGGGACCCGGACCTGGTACCCGGTATGGGGCTAAAAGCGGCATGGCTACCTCCATACTCGTAATGAGGCCCATAGTGTTTCTTCCTGTGTTGCTACCTTGCCTCATTTCCCCCTTTTCTGTCTCCTCTCTCCTGACCCCATTACCACCTTCCTCCTTCATTCCTCCTCCAGTTGCTTCCTATCTAGTTGTTCATCCTCTTATTTCTTCTGTGAGGGGTCAGAAATGAGAGACGGACACAAAGTTATAATGTTTTAAACAGTAGACAAAAATAAAAGTTTTTGGATAAGGCCTTTATATCCCTATCCAAATGAGAGTGTCCCTACCTATGACATCAAAACTAGGGAACAGTCTGTGTCTCGTTGACCAATTTAAGCAAACTATCCTTGTGTAAAAAACATATCTGACCCTCACACTAAAAAAGAAAAACAACATGTGCAAGGTAAATGTCTCTGCTTTAAACTCAGAAGCATAAGGGAAAAACTAAGTATATAAATCCTAAAGAACAATCCTTGTATCCAGGGGATGGTTCCTTTCCCCTGAACCGCTTAAGATAGAATATAGAAAGTGTTCAGTTCAGACAATAGTTCCTTATGAGTGGTAGAAATGTCTCTCTCATATAACGCTTCTTCAAGATCTTGAAATATTTATTTTCCAAACAATGATAATTTAAGAATGGTAAAGTATCCCTTGCCAACTTAAGTAATGATGTTTTAGCATTTTCTTGAGGATGATAAAAACATTATCCTTCCCAAACAATGGCTCCCCAAGAGTAGTGGAAATGTCTCTCTTTTACAGTACTTTCTTAAGTATGGCAAATAGTATCTTCTCAAAGCAATTTATGATTTTTGTAAGGATGGCAAAAACGTGTCTCTTCCACTCAGCAATTTATTGATGAGGATTACCTGGTATATTCCCTTGACAGGAGCTATTTTTACAATGTCTTTTCTTCTTTCACAAACTTTGGCTGGATAACCTGGTGGACTCCCCTGCCAGGTATTCACCTATCTGTGCTTGGTAGATCCCCTTGTGAACTCTGCTGCCAGGTATCTTTCCCCCAAAGACTCACTGCCTAATGTAACACTTTCACCAGGTCTTCTTAGATGCTTTTTCCTTCTGGGCTTGATAGATCCCTGGTGTACTCTCCTGCCAGTTATTTCCCCAAAAGGTTAACTGGGTTCCGAAGATCCCCTGGTGTACTCTCCTGCCAGGTATCTCCCCTTCCCCAAGGCTCACTGCCTGATGCAACACCTTAACCAGCTCTTCTTACAACCTTTCAATTCTCTTTCTCTCTTGAGTATAACACAGTTCTTACTCCTTCACTATTTTATACTCCTTTGGCTTCAGTTATTAATTGTTCCAACTTCCTCCATACTGGCATCCCCTATATGGATGCTTGTTCTCATGTTTTGAATTTTAATTTCATTAGTACTGTACATTGGCTTGTGGCAATGCTTGTTCCGATCTTCCCCATATTGACCTCTCATATATGAAGAGTTTTACGAATCTTGCCTTTCAATTACTTCATTAGCAATGTTCATTTGCTTTTGACAACATTTACTCCAACTTTCCCCATATTGGCATCCTTTACATGGAGACTTGTATAAACGTAGTCTTTCAATGTTACTTGGCGGGTATTCAAAACAGCTTGCTAATTGCCTGTACGCCTGCTGGTGTGCCCCTGGCCTCCCAATACTCCAGGGCAGACTCACTGGTGCTTTCTGGCATTCACAACCTTTGTCATACTGCTGTTGCGATGTTCGTGCTGTGGGAAAGCCTTCTGCGCTCTGCACACTTTTCCGGTCTTCCCGCTGGCTTCTTTCTAGCTCGCCGGTGGGATGGTTGCTCTGCAGCGTGGCCATGCTTCCGACGACCTTCTCCTCGCTGCCGGCTCCTCAACGGTCCCCTTTCTGCACCTGCTATGCCGTTCCCGGTCTCTCTCCACTCTGGTAGGAAGCACCGGCCTCCTTCAGCGTAGCCGGGCTGTGCATGTGTCTGACTCCGGTGCCGCTTCCCGATGCGCCCACTCTGCATCTCTCCTCTCCTTCTGCTCTCTCCTGCTCTTTCAAAGGCACACCATTTTTAAATGTCCTGCGCAGCTGTTTGGTATCATAGCAACTGGTCTGCACATTCAGCTTGGTGTGCTTTCCCCTCCTCATTAACTCCTTGCTCCTCTTCCTCGTCCCAGTACTATAGGTGTTATGGGATTTGGCGTTCACTGGAGATTGAGAATCTGCAAAGCTAAAATACTTTGGATTTTTATTCAAGTCAAGACTGTCAGATCTAGAAGATGTTATGTGAATATTATGTGCACATGAAGTGTGAATGTTATCCTGCTAAGGGTGCTTGGGAAAAGGGGGTACAAAGATTTTATCACTGGAAGTATTGACATAAAGACAACATGCCATCTGAAATTTAGGTTTCAAAGGGTCATTCTCAAAATAAGTGGAAGAATAACACATCTCTCATGGGGGTCACCACATCTCCCTGACAGCCATCTCCTCCCAGGTGATCCACCCTCCTTCTACCACCCCCAGCATTAGGATCACTTGGCGGATGCCTCACCCTGGCCACATGGGAGGAGACTTTAGGCTGGGGATCAGTGATGACTCCACAGGATTCATCAGACTTCCCTGGATCAGGTTCCACTGTTTGGTCCGGCTGCTGCTTGGCTTGCTGCGTCTTTGGACAAGATTGGAATTCGGCTTGTCAAGTTCCCAGCAGCTTTGTTACACAGAGGAGGTTTTTTCCTGCTTTTCTTGGCTCTGCATCCCCTGGGCAGAGTCAAGAGCCAGTGTCATATTCAGGTTAGGGTGGCTGCCCAGGGCACCGGAGGCCGCTCTCACCAGAAGACCGCTACTTCAAGTAACAAAGTAAGGCTAGACTGCTACAGATTGCAACATCTATCCTCTCAAGAAAGAATGCATGAACTCCAAGAATTGGTTACTACTGTAGAGCGACTGACTGCAGAAATGCAATAGTTGGAGGCAGAACACGGCCATCTTCGACAGGCAATACTGAATTGTGACCCTGTTCTTGTGCCTACTATTTATTTATTTGCATTTATAAAGTGCTCACACAGCCCAGGGGCATCGAGGAGCTGTTGCAGGATTATGTCTTAGTTGCATCACGAAGGTGGGCGGTCGGTTACATTAGCCCGCATACATGTATTATTTACAATATTTAGGTGATTGGCTTGGTTACAATCACCCTTCATTTGTTAGATAAGCGAGAATGAATCTCTTGTTACAGTGTGCAGGCTTCTTTACATGTTCAAGCCTGTGTATGAGGCAGCAGGGTTATGTTTGAGCTGCAGTCATACAGAGTCCAGTTTTAGACAAACAGTCTGGTTTTGATGGCCTTGCGGAAAGGCGAGGGGAGAGGGTTCATTTTTGATAGAATTTGGCAGTGAGTTCCAGTGGCTAGTGGTAATTAATGGGAAGCTAGCACCATCACCTCTTGCACGTTTGATTCTGGGGACCGGCAATAGGTTGGTATATGGGGCTTTGATGGGTCCAGCTGCCGGGAGGCAGGAGGACTCTGTGTGAGAGGTAGGGAGGTGCACTGTGGTGGATGCATCTATGCATGATGGCAGGTGTATTGAACAGTAAGCGCTGGCGGACAGGCAGCCAGTGTGCTTGTCTGGCTGCAGAAATATGTTCTCTTTTGGAGATGCCCAGTGCTGCACGCAGGGCGTTATTCTGAATGGTTTGTTATTTGTCCAAGTTTTTTGCTGAGGTTCATTACAGTAGTCTAGCCTTGAGCCTATGATGGCTTGCGCAATTGACAGACAGTTGCAGGTGGATAAGTACAGTCTGGTGGCATTGCTGAGTTTGGAATAGTAGGCTGCAGAGGTAGCTGTAGCGCTTACTTGTCTGGACATGGTTAAGTGAGTGTCTAGGTAAACTCAGAGAGTTTTGACTGATTGAGAGACAGGGATGGTGATGTTGTCAATGGTGAATGTTTGGTATTTAGCGTCAAGGATGATGCGTGAGTCAGTGGGGGCTAGAAATAGTAGTTCCGTCTTGTCCCCATTCAGGCATAGCCAGTTTTCAGCCATCCATGTGTGGATGGTGGCATAGATAGAGTTAAGGGTGTTGGAGTCATTTTCATAATTGCCAGAGAGAGGAATGAGGACTTGAGTATCGTTGGCATAATTGGTGTACATGATGCCGAGTGAGTCAAGCAGATTGAACAGGGAAATAGTAAAAATGTTATATAGTGTGGGCGATTGGCATGAGGCTTGCGGTACTCCGAAGAGGATGGTGTCTGGATTAGCAGCTGCTATGTCTGAGAAGACATGCATGACGCTTCCAATCCAGGTGAATGCGTTAGGAGAGTAGAAGGCTGAGGAGGAGAGATGTTGACATAGTAGATTGTGATCCACAAGGTCAAATGCTGCCGATAGATCTAATAGGAGGAGAAGGGCAGGTTTGCCAGAGTCTCTGATATCGTCGATTTGATTTGGTTTTTAAGGTCCGGTAAGGCCGTCTTGGTTCTGTCACCAGAACGGAAGCCGTATTGCTGGGAGCCTAGGATGTTCTTTGAATCTAGGAATTCCTGGACTTGCAAGTATGCTGCTTTGTCTAGAATATTGAGCAGGAAGGGTACAGTGGTTATGGGTCTGTAGTCATTGGGATTGGATGGGTCAAATGAAGGTTTTTTGAGAAGGGTCAAACCCAGGATTCTTTTAGGCTAGAAGGAACCAATCCTGATGCAAAAGAGTCATTGATAAACATTATCATGAACGGTGTGAGCAGGTCCACGCATTCCTTGAAACGGGGCGCAGGGCAGATGTCCCCTTTGCAGGTGGATGTTTTGATGTTCTTCATGATGGCAGTGACTTCCGTCTCATTGATGTCTCTGAATGAGAAGAGAGTGGTGTCTTAAATCTGCTGATTGGATGTGGGTGATTGCGTCGTATTGGGGAGTAGTGGGTTAAGTTGATTTGCTCAGATTTATTTCCGTAGAGTGTTAAGCTTCAGGCGCATCGCCGCTTGTATGTCAGTGCACCATGCTTGATTCTTTAGTATGGCTAGTGGCGGGGGGCAGGCGTTTCTAGCTCTCTAAAGATGCAGATCATTTCTTTACAGTCGGATTTGGCATTGACTATTCTGTTGCTGAATGAGTTAGATTTGGTAAGGACAATCGCTTTTTCAAATTCATTAGACAGTTTGTTGAACTCCAATTTGTCTGATGCAAGTTGGCTGGCTTGCCATTTAGATAGGGCTGCATGTCTTTGGGGTCATGAAGCCCTAGGTTTAGATTACCAGCTAGGATGACCTTAGAGGATGCTTTAAAATTGTCTGAGACAAGGTGCGTGATGGAGGAGTGGAAGTCAGCTAGAGGGCCTGGTGGGCGATATACAATGTGAAATGTGATGGTGCAGTTGTGTGAGGTGGTGATTTTTAAGGATAGGAGATTGTAGTTATGGGAGCTAGTGTGGTCTATCTTTCGTATAGCAATGGAGTCTTTAGCTATGAGTGCCACTCCGCCTCTTATAGTGAGGTGGTGGTTCTGGCGGAATATGGTGTAGCCTACGGGGAGTGCTATTGCCAGAGCTGGGCCAGATGCTTCCTGGAGCCAGGTCTCAGTCACAGCACATAAGTCTCAGTTTTGGGTAGTGATTAAGTCGTATAGGTCTGCTGCATGAGCTGGGATGGATAGGGCTTTGATGAGGGCGCAGTTTAGATGAGTTTCAGTGGCAGCATGGCAAGTAGTGGTGGTGGCAGTTTACTGTCTGTTGGTCGTGGGGAGGGAAGGCTTATTCAAAGTAGTAGGCTCCAAAAGGGCAGGCAGTGTGGGAGCCTTGGGCTTGGGTGAGCTCTGGGGGTGGGGTTTAGCTGTGTGGAGGACTTTTGCTTTGTAGTCCATGTCCCTGGAGCATAGCCTAAGGTTGCGGCATGAAGTGCTCATGGGTCGTGTTGTGTGCTGGAGTGTGAGGGTTTGTGTTTGCAGGCGCAAGTTGCGACGAGCAAGGTGCGAGGGGTCTGCCTTTAGGGGGCACATGGTGCTCAAAGCGCGATACTAGAGGCTTCGGACCAAATTATGGATGAGTCTCAATAGACGGCTAGGATCAGAGTAGGCATTCAATATGGTTTAGATCAGTAATCAGGGTGCACAATCAGTATTCCATAGCATGGGCAAGGAGCACACTCAATATTCCATAGCATGGGCAGGGCACACAATCAATATTTCATAGCATGGGCAGGGCGCACAATCAGTATGCCATAGCATGGGCAGGGCGCACAATCATTATGTTGTAATCACAGGCATACAACTCGCTACGATATAGGCAGTGTTATCATTACCAGTCAGTGCGTGCGAGCACCGGCATCAGAAAATGCAGTTTAGGACAATACGCTTTCAGTAATGTTAACATACAGATAGGTAACGTAAGAGCAACAGACGAAACTCCACTTAAGCAAGTTAAGCCATAATGTATTAGCAGATACAGTATTGCCTAGATGACTTTATCTAAGTACAGTACGGAGATTAAACAATAAGGTTGGGCATTGTATCGATCGCATAAAGTAACATGTAGGCTCTTTGAAGCTTACTGCATGGAATATACAGATAAGCCGTATTCACAATGGTGTTCGTTGGTTGTTATTGTAGGTTGTTCATGAGCATGACATTCCTTGTGGCCAGAAGTTTTGAGAGAGCCAGATAATGTTAGTTGGCTTGTGAATGAGGTAGGATATATGAGAAAGATTGAGGGCAAATGATATAGGCAGCGTTACATGCCCTACGGCTGTAACGACCCGGACAGGCACAGACAGGGGTGGCCTTGAGCTGGTGGCCTTAGGCGTGGGGGCCGGCTTCCGCCTCCGGCTTCACACACGTCCTGTACGCTGCTTGATTACTTGGTTGCTAGGCAACCAAAATCAACAAATTCCACGGGTTGATGCGGCAGCCATTTTACAGGATGAAATGCCTCAGGCAAGGGACAATGGAGCTGCGGCTCCACATGGTTTCAGGGCCTTGGGACACAGCATGACCACGATCACAGGTTTGGTGAGCCTCTTCTCAGTAAGGGAGATTATGTAGTATAGCTGAATTTGCTCATCGGCGAGCGCACAGGATCTGGTAGATGGACTCTAGCTGCTCCTGCAGCAGACAGGCGTCGCGTGTGGATCAGAGGTGTAGCTGCTCCTGCAGCTGCACTGTAGATGGGTTCTGGCCCTTACGGAGATGAGACAGGACTGATGGCACAGACAGGGGTGGCCTTGAGCTGGTGGCCTTAGGCGTGGAGCCGGCTTCCGCTCCGGCTTCAAGCACTGCCTATAGGCTGCTCAACTACTAGGTTGCTAGGCAACCAAAATCAACAATTTAGGTGGCTTGGTGCGGCGGCCATTTTATAGGACGAAATGCCTCAGGCAAGGTGCCACGAAGATGTGCCTCCACGCGGTTTCAGTGCACCCACTGTTGACTCATTCCAAGGTAATCCCAGAAAGCTAAAGGAGTTTTTAGATGTATCTGGTGATGTTCTCTTTTTTCCAGCAATCATTTCCTACTGACCGTGCTAAGGTGGGATTTGTTAACACGCATTTAGCGGAAAGCGCGCTGGCCTAGGCTATAAACCTGTTTTTTGCAGAAGACCCTTTATTGGACAATTACATTGGGTTCATTGCTGCCTTTATGGGTATGTTCAACTTTCCGAAGCTCACTTACACAAGCTAAGTTACACTTTTGGATATCATCCAAGGTTCATTGGATAACCCAACATATACTTCCAAGTTCCGACAGTTGGCTCAAACCACCAGATGGCCGGAAGAAGCATGTTTTACCCTGCTTCGCAGAGGCCTAAATGAGGAACTAAAAGACGAGTTAGCACCTCTACCTTGCCCTCGTATGTTTGATGACCTAATTAAGCAGACACTGCAAATCAACCTTAGGTTACAGGAAAGGAGACTTGAAAGAAAATGCAATAAGTGTGTGGTTCGCACCCCCACCCCTCCTCTGTCTGTAGTAAGGCAGGCTGATGAACCAGACCCTATGCAAATTGGACCTGTGAGAGGTCCACTGTCCAACAAAGAAAGGTACTGCTGCAGGAGCAATGTCTCTGTATGTATTGCGGATAAGCAGAACACTTGTTATGTTTCTGTCCAGTGACACCTCCCAGGCGTTCGGGATACACAAGCCCCCGACCATAGAAGGGATGACAGTTCAGGAAAAGAAGCACAGTCCCTTGTTAACCACAGGTTTCACTCCATATACCACATCTACCTTGCTTGTTTTACGAGTGACCATAGCTATACCCTCAATTTGAATAAACAAAACCTACTGCCTGGTTGGCTCTGGAGTAGCTGGTATATTCATGGATATGACCTGGGTCAGTAACCAAAGCATCCCCACTCAACAAATGAGCTTGGTTTTGTCTGTTCAGCGAGTCGATGGACGTTCATTGGATGGAGCTCCAATAGTAGTACATACTGTGCCTTTGCAGTTAAAAATACAACATCAACAGGCAACAAAATCTTTTGACCTTACCATATACAAACTACCAGCTACCCAGTTATTCTGAGTATGTCTTGGCTAGAAGACCATAATCCTTATATAAACTGGAGAGCTCATAGCTGTTTTTCTAAGATCTACTTAAAGTACCTTCACTACGGAGCTATGCGTCGCAATATTCCTTTTCCAGGATGCTTGTTTTTATTTCTGAGTTGCTGCCTTGCCTCATTTCCCCCTTCTGTCTCCTCCCTCCTGAACCCTTTGCCGCCTTGTTCCCCCTGCAGTTCCTTCCTATCCAGTTGGTCATTCTCTTTGTTTCTTCCCCGGATGTGATTCTGCCGTTTGGTCCGGCTGCTGCTTCGCTCCTTGCTTCTTTGGACAAGATCGGAAAGGCAGCTTGTCAAGTTCCCAGCAGGTTTTTACACAGAAGAGGGTTGTGTCCCGCTTTTCTTGACTCAGCATCCCCTGGGCAGAGCCATGAGCCAGTGTCATATTCAGGTTACGGTGGCTGCCCTGGGAACCTGAGGCCGCTCTCCCCAGAAGACCTCTGCTTCAGGTAGCAAGGTAAGGCGGGACACAACAATATCCGATTGAAAATAATATCCAGTTTGTCATTGACACATTTGACAAACTAGGATACACTCAAAATATTCCCCCAATCCCCAGAGCCGTACATTTTCTTATTTCTACAGAGAACAATTCGCTCTGCCTCTTGCATAGGCATAGAAATTCATAAGTTACATTGTCCATCTCTCGACCATGCACTTGTATACATTGGGAATAAAGTTTTGAAATAAGATACGAGTTATGTATTTATTTTATTTTTAAATCTTTTTTATCAAGGGAATAAGTGCATGTATATGTGTTGTGCATCTTTCGAACACACCCCCACAGTAAACAAAACCAAATATAAGTTCACAGTAACAGTTTCTAACAGATATAACTTCACATAACAAAAAAGAGAACAAAAAGGCAAGGCATACATAGTTAAGTTGTTAACCGCATGTGTCGGGGTGGTCAAGGTAGGCAATCAGCGAGTGTAATAATCTAAACACACATTGTAAGAGTGTTACTGACAGCCACAGTCTTGTGGAGGGAGGGGCGCATAACGTATTATGGGCAGAGCGCACAACACAAAGCTTGCACTATTAAATATTGTGTCTAAAATCAACCGCACACAATATTCATGGGGGCTTGTCGTCAGATCAGTGACACATTGAGAGGAGCAAAGCGTTCCAGGCCTCCAAATTCCCTGAAGGCTCACGAGCACCAGTACTTAAAGACCTGTACCAAGCTGCTGTTTCGGCTGTGCTCCACAAATCAAAGTCGTTACACCATTGGCTATATTGAGGGCACTTTTTCAAGTTTCCAGGACATTGGAATTCGCATCTTCACCAACATGCAGGCAGGGTCCATAAGCTTAATCACATGTTACATTTTTCCAGTCTGGGATATATCCCCAGAAGGCACTCATTCGGGGTCCATTGGTAATGTGTGACTCTAGCATTTCTACAGTTATTTTCTATCTCATGTCAGAAGGCAGGGTGCATTGCCAAAACATGTGTAGGAGGTCTGCAACTTCGGCGTTACACCAAGAGCAAGTCGGTGGGATTTTTGGATTAAACCCTGCCACTTTGCTAGCGGTCATGTATGTGCCATGGAGTACATTGAGTTGTAAGAGGCGTAAATGTGCATTCCTCGAGACCATCTTGACAAACAATACGCATTATCCCCCTGTCTTTCAGTAATTTCACATCCTTAGTCTTTCTCCCAGTGCACTTTCAAGAGTGTATCTCAGGTGCTAATCCTGCCCAACAAACATCCAATTGGGAGACCGAACGTCGCTCGTCTCCAAGGTCAAACATTACAGACAACAGTTTTTCAGGCTCAGGCTCTCCCGGCCATAAATCCCAATTAGACTTAGCTACTGTCGCCAGTCTCAAGTATCTCTTAAATTGTTCCGTTGGCAGACCCAGCATCAGTTCTAAGTCCTTTAAGTCTCAGAAGGTGCCCTCTTCATTCATATCACCATCACCCTATGTAGCCAATCCCAACTCTTCCCATTTTCTCGACACCAAAAGCTCATTGATGTCCAAACATGTATCCATAGTCAGGGGGACATGTGGTGTATATGGATGTTTGATCTATAGAAGCTTTAGCGCTCTCCCGATCTGTCTGCCCAGCCTAATCAGTAGGGTCTGTCGGCCGAGGCAACAGGTTGGGACCCATAAAACCACCCTGAACCAAACTGGATGCACTATAGGTAATAGAAGCCTAGATTCTACTGTGGGGTCGTGCGACAGTCAACTACGTATCGTAGCTGAGCTGCTAAATAATACAGTTCCAGGACCGGCAATTGCACGCCGCCATCCCGATACATCAGGGTCAATGTATGTAGCATATTCTTATGTCGCCCATGTCCCCACAAAAAGCCCCCGATCATGGTGTGCAGGGACATGAAAAAGACTGCCTTAGTAGTAGTACATTCATGAAGGCATAAAGTAGACAGGCGAGTACAATCATTTAAATCAGGGCTACGCAGCCCATAAGTGAAAGTGGTAAGGTGCTCCAAAAAGACATTGGGCCGCCAAATGGGTTGCGCGGTATCCTGGTGCAAATAGTGCCAGGATACCGCCCAACGCTATTAGCGTTACCACTACTCGGTCCGGCGCTATTAGCACCGGATCCCGAGTAGCGGTACAGCAGTAAGTTTGCATTCCCCACTGGTTTCATTGGACCCAATGGGGTTGGGGGCACTATTACCACCAGCGGTAATAGCGCTTGCGGTAATAGTGCTGAAAACGGCCAAAAAACGTGTGGAAAGCAGCATTTTACCTCCAGATTTTTGCTAGAGGTAAAACTCCAAACTTTCAGCCCAACTCATAATAGGGCCAGTCCTCAAATGCAGAGGTATTAGCGTTACAGATGCATTTAAGGGCTACCGCCCAACTTGTGATGAAGCCCATAGACCTGTTTATTCCTTCCACAGACCTGACCATATTTTCAGCATGCATACTGTCCGGGTCATGTATTATAAGGATTCCCAGGTATCTAAAGACATACAGTTCCCATTTCAACCCCAGGTCATGCAAGTTCATAACATTGCATTGCCGCCATGCTGCCAAGGGAAAGAGGCACAACTTCTGCTAAAGCAAATACCGGTCAACGAAGCAAATTTGTCTAAAACTTCTAAGATAATGGGTAAATTGTGGTCTGGCTTGCATAAGTATAGTAGGACGTCATTAGCATAGAGCGATATAAGACCTTTGGATTCCCCAACCATTATGCCTGCATCTGAGTATTCTTGCCTAAGGTAAGCCGCTAAAGGCTCCAAGGCCAGAATATATAGCATAGGTGATAGCGGGCATCCCTGTCTAGTCCCACTTTGTATGTCCCAAAGATCGGAAGTGTGTCTCCCAGTTTTAACCCTGGCCACCGGACTAGTCGAATCTATGTGATCACTGTGCCGCCCGTAACTGAGATATAAATTCAAAGTTTCTAATAAACTATATAATTTTCAAATAAAAAAATAAAATAAGAACACACTCTATTTCTACTGTGAGAAACCTGAAGGTGTCTCCCTACTAGTCCCCAGACATGGCCATCGCTATTGGATCCAGTTCCTGGGGTGGGCCAGTGAGGGAAGATCACCTGGATGAGACGCGGTATCCCCCTTCTTTCAACACCTTTTCCCCATCCTACCACGTAGGATAATCCAAAACACGCCTCCACCTTCCCTTCACGAACACTTTCACGCAACACTAAAGACAACAAACTAACACCAAAGCTGTTTACCTGAGATGTCCCAATACAAGGGACAGGCAAAGTCAGGCAATTGAGCAGAATTACACACACTTGATGGCCTGTTACCTTCC
The DNA here is from genome assembly GCF_040938575.1 of Ambystoma mexicanum. Taxonomy (NCBI): domain Eukaryota; kingdom Metazoa; phylum Chordata; class Amphibia; order Caudata; family Ambystomatidae; genus Ambystoma; species Ambystoma mexicanum. Next base: position 117,908,939 of record NC_090936.1, read on the forward strand.
CCACAGGGATAAAAGGTGAAGCACGAAAGTGCAGGATGAGCAAGGCAGACCACACAACGTGAGGGCTAACTCAGTATGGCAGTTCAAGAGGAGGCAAAAGACGGTGAGTACAGAGAGGGAGACAAGGGGCCTCATTATGAGTTTGCCTGCAAAAAAAAGAAATTACCGGCATGCCGGTTCTACTGTGTCCGTGTAGCACTGCTGCCGGAATCTACGGTAGATTCTGAGTCAGCGTGCACGTGCATTCAGGCATGCCGGTAACGGTAGTACCGGCATGCTGGTAACAGCCTCCAAACCCTCGATGCCGGCATCCTCGATGCCGCTGACACCGACTCCGGCACCAATGAGGCCGTAATGGCCGGTAACGGTAATACCAGCACTGGAAGCAGTCATCGCGCCAGAACGGAAAATCCACTGGCAGCCATCTTTAAAATCAGAATCCATTGCAATCCTCGTCCTTCAGGAGTGCAACTGACATCCAAAGTGCACAGCTACACTGAGGACTAGGTCTGCCCCACAAGGAACTGTCCGTCGGCGTAAACCACGCATCAGTGAGGCAGAGCTCAACATGGTTGCGGGCACTCTATTAGAAAATGCAGATGTTGTGTTTGGAGGAGATCTGCGCCACCCAGCACAGATTAGGAAGAAGGCGGTGTGGGTGGAAGTAGCCACCAAAGTGTCTGTGGTGGGGACAACACCCCGGACTGTGAAAGAGTGCCGCAAGATATGGGACGACTTACTTCTCAGGGTCCGAAACCTCCTTGCAGCTAGGGGCAGGCCACAGGAGGTGGTGCGCCATCCCCAATAAAACTCCAGCCAAGGGAGGAAACTTGTAGCTCGGTGATACACATGGAAAGCATCAAGGGGGTCGGAGATGCTGAGACGGAAGCGGTGTCATCAGGAGATGCCAGTGACTGCCCATGACTTCAATCCCAAATCACACACATGTCTCCCCAATGCAAATGGTGAAGTCCCAATGACAAGTCAGTGCCACCAGATCCCTTCTGCTTTGCCACACACAGACAGCCTCATTGCACGCAAGCATGCACCTGTCAGGTAGACAGGCAACAAACCCCACTGACACACCCCACATGTCCCCTGTAATTCACACACAAGTACCATCAGAATGCACAGACACACATCACTGTCCACCAGCTGACGTCAGCCCCATGCCACCACATGTCCCAATCCACCTCATGGCAAGATGCACACATCATTGACACCAGTCACCCACCTGTCACACACACCATGTCCCTTCCTGCAGACTCAACATCAATGCAGCAATGTACACAAGTTGACCACATCCTTATCACAATCACGCTGTACATGTCACAGAGCCACGGCTGCATGGCCACAACACCCAAGCCACTACACACCAGTACCCCAGCCAACAGATACTGCGCCATCCATGTCCACACTGCAAATATGTCCCCACACTGCTTCCCCCACACAATCATGTGTGCACCATGCCAAGTCCTACACCGTGATCATGATAATGCACATGACTATGAATGTACTAGCTTTGATGAGTGGATTCACACAAATCAATAATGCCCTGCTTCACTGTCCCACATAGGCACATCATCTGAAAGCGAGGGTGAGCTAGCCACAACACCCACCTCCACTGCTGCACGTGGCCAGCACACTAAATCTACCACCACTAGCCAGGAGCCAGGAGCCAGGCACCGGCGCCACAAGACCAGAGTGTGCCTCTACATCTGCTGCTCATCCCCCACGCCACCACCATACACCTGCTGGCCAGCAGCGCTACAAGTCTGCAACACCCGCGGCCAAGCAACCCTGCAAACCAACACCACCAGCGGGCAAGCCAGCACATCGGCCTAAAACACCCATTTCCAAGGCGGCACATCACCAGGACAATCGGATTCCCCAGTCAAGAGCCTGCCAGAAGACCCACAATCCCCTGTCCGGAACCTGCCAGGAGACCCACAATCCCCTGTCCGGGGCCTGCCCAAACATCTGGATTCCTCCCCAGCCAGCCAGGCGCCTTACCCAGAAAGTGCAACGGATGACACAGCAGTGTGCAGCACCATTGAGGCCACAGGGGCAGGCACACAGAGCAATGTGGCACTGGATGAGGAAGCTGTGTTCTCTCCCCCAGGTCCCCTGAGCCCACCACCATTGCCACTGGCCGGACTGCACCACATCAGGGACATTGAGGGCCGCCTCAGTCGAACGGAGGAGCGGCAAGATGCTCTGCATGCCCTGGTCAGGCGATACCTCACTGAGGCTGAGTTGACTCGCCAGACGATGCAGGACACCTCCGGCAACACTGCACGTATGCTCGGCAGGGCAGCCGAGGGCCTATTTATTTATTTATTTATTCATTCACATTTGTAGAGCGCACAGCAGCATTTAAGCAACGTGGCGCTTGTTACAAGAAAGCTTATTTAGTTACATATCATTGTTGCACATTTTACAGTTAGTTACATGATACAAGATTTGCTTAGTTACATATAGATGGTAAAAACATTCTAACTTGATACATGTTACATGACTGGAGCAATGCTCAGTTACAGAGGTAGTAAATACGCAAAATAACATTGATGGTAGAGCCAGCAGTGGTCAGTGTTGGTGGTCAATACAGGTAAAGGGTGAGAGGAAGGGTGGGGGTTTAGTTGAAGAAAGTGGTTTTCAGATTCTTTCTGAAGGCGAGTAGGGAGGTTTCAGCTCGGAGGGAGGAGAGCAGGGCGTTCCATAGCTTAGGTGCTAGGTAAGGGAAGCCTAACCCTCCAGCCTTCGCTTTATTGATGCAGGGAATGTTGAGTTGGTTGGCATAATGGGTTCTGATGGGTCTTGCTGATGAGGCTTTTGAGAGTGTTTCTGAGAGGTAAGCTGGGGCTGTGTGGTTTATGCATTTGTGGGCTGTGGTGAGAATTTTAAATGTGATGCGGTCCTTGACTGGGAGCAAGTGCGCTGCTTGTCTTGCTTGAGTGGCGTGGTCCCTTCTTGGGATACCTAGTGCTGCCCTGAGTGCATTGTTTTGTGTGGTCTGAAGTTTATTCAGGTTTTTACATGAAGTGCCTGCAAGGAGAGAGTTGCAATAGTCTACCTTTGCGCCTACAGTGGCTCTGGCGATAGAGAGGCAGTTAGGCTTGGTTAGGAAAGGTTTGATAGCGTTGATGAGTTTTATGCTTAGGGCAGAAGCTGATGCTATGGAGTTGACTTGCTTATTCATGGAAAGCGTGGCGTCAAGGTGGACCCCAAGGGTCTTCACTGACTTAAGGACAGGGATGATGGTGTTGTCTATGATAAAGCTAGAATAAGAGCCGTCTAGCTTTGTTAGCGTGGTTTTTTGGCCCAGGATGAGAATCTCGGTCTTATCCCCATTAAGGCAGAGACCATTTTCCGCCATCCAGGCCTGGATTATGGCGTAGCTTAGGTTTAGAGTGGCAGCATCAGTATCATATGAGCCAGATAGAGGTAGGAGTACTTGGGTATCGTCCGCATAGTTAGTATATGCGACTCCAAGTGCATCTAGCTTATCAAAGAGGGGCTTTGTAAAAAGATTATAGAGTGTAGGTGCAGTACATGAGCCCTGGGGAACTCCACAATGAATTGTGGTGGGTGCTGCATTTGCTTTATCCGAGAACACATTCATTACTCTTCCTTCAAGGAAGGAGGTAATCCAGGAGGTTGCCTGTTTGGAGAATTGGGCTGCTTGACTGAGGTGAGTGGTGAGGATGTTGTGGTCAACCAAGTCAAACGCGGCTGATAGGTCTAAGAGGAGGAGGAGGGCCGGTTTACCTTTATCTATGATTTGGGTGATTTGGTTTTTTAAGTCCAATAATGCAGTTTTGGTGCCATGCCCTTTGCGAAATCCAGACTCTCTTTTTCCAAGGACAGAGTTAGTCTCAAAGTGCTGTTGGATTTGCATGTGTGCTGCTTTGTCCAAAAGTTTAAGAAGGAATGGTACAGTAGTTATAGGCCTGTAGTTGTTGAGCTGAGAGGGATCTAGAGAAGGTTTTTTCAGAAGAGGGCGCACCCAAGCTTTTTTAAGGCTAGTGGGGACAATGCCGGTATTGAAAGAAGCGTTGATAAATGCTGCGAGAAGGGGGGCAAGGTCCTTGGCGCAGTCTTTTACAATCTTGGGTGGGCAGATGTCCCCTTTGCAGAGTGAAGGTTTGAAGTGTTTGAGGAGGTCTATAACTTTGAGTTCAGTGATGTTCTTAAAGATTAATTTGGGGTGGTGTGAGGTGCTAGCCGGTGACGTGGCCTGAGTAGGCAAGTTTTGGTTGCATAGTGTATTGTAGTGGGTCTGGATTTTCTTATGGAGGAGGTTATTTAGCATGGCAGCTTGGATGCTGTTGCACCAGGCTTTATCCTTAATGATTTCATCCGTGCTAGTTGGCTGAATGGTGAGTTCCTTAAATATCGCAAATAACTCTTTAGATTGGGAGTTGGCTTTGGAAATGCATTGGTTAAAGGAGTTAGATTTTGCGGTGAAAATGGCTTCTTTATAAGTTCTCGCCAATGATTTGAAATTGTTTCTGGTGGAGTCACAAGGGTTGGATTGCCACGATTTAAGTGCAAGACGCTTATTGGAGCGCATAATTTTCAGATCTTCTGTAAACCACGAGTTTGTGTGAAATTATGTTTTCTCTTTTTTACTTTCTAGAGGTGCTACCGCGTTAATGGCCTTCGAGAGGGTTTCCTTAAATATATCTGCCAAGATGTTAGGATCTTGCGAGAAGGGAGGTGCTAGGCAAGGGGTGTTGAGGTGTGGTCGGATGTTGTCTGCTGTGTGTTTTTTGGAGCTTCTCGCTAACGTGGAAGGAGTGGGCTTGGTTATTTTGGGGCTGGAAGTGATGGGGATGGAAAATTGGAGGCAATTGTGGTCCGTCCAAGAGTAGGCGCTGTTGGACGTGAGCGATGAATTGCAATTATGGTCAGCAATCCAATCAAGGTTGCGACCTTTGGAGTGGGTAGGGCTAAGGTTTTTTTGGGTGAATCCTAGGTCTGTGAAGTCCTTTAGGAGTGCGCTAGCTGCCTTGTCATTGGGGTCATTGAGACCTAGATTGAAGTCACCTAAAATAAGTGTTTTAGTGGTTTTCTTTAGGTTTCTGCTAGGAAGGTGAATTATGTGTCCCTGGAAGTCTGTCTGGGGTCCTGGCGGTCAGTATAGGAGATGAATATTGATGGTATTAGTGGGTGAGAGGGCTAGTTTTGCTGATAGTATGTCAGCACCAATTTCTGTATGGAGAGGTATTGCCCTTAAGGAGATTTCCTCTTTATAGATTAGTGCTACCCCCCTCCTATTGTAGAGTTCCTATCCTGTCTGAGAATGGTGTATCCAGGTGGTAGTGCTAGGGTGATTGCGGGGCCGGAAGCTGCGTGTAACCAGGTTTCCGTAGTGAATAGGATGTCAAGATCTTGACTCAGTAAAAGATCATTGATTTCTAGTGTGTGGGCCGTAAGAGAGCGGACATTGAGTAACACACAATTGAGGGGGGCAGATCGTGTTTTTTTAAATGACTGTGGCAAAATGTTGCATGCTGTGGGCGGGCGTTGGAGCTTGGGGTGATTGGGGAATGTCAATAGCTGTATGGATTTGATTTGACGTGTGCGTGTACTGGAGAAAGAGAAGAGTTGTCTAGCCAGGGAAGAGGATCCAAGTCTGGCGTTTCTATAGGTGAGGTGTGCTGGGTGGGTGCACATGAGCATAGGTAAGGTGCGTGTTCTGAGTCTGTGAAGTCTGGAGGGGGAGTTGGGTGCGTACGTGTGCTGCTGAAGTTCCATGGTGGCGTGTGGAAGAGAGAGCATGGGAGTAGTATGGTTGTTGTGGGAGAGTTGGAGGAAAAGATGTGCGCAGGAGAGGCACGTCAGAAAGAGTGAGAGCGTGATCAAGTGTAATGCATGTTTGCTGGGCAGCGTGAATTGTTTCATGATATTGGGAGTAATGGTAGGAAGGCGCTGTTGAGCGTGCATGAGTGTGCGGAGGGCCATTGGTGGCAGGAGTGAGTGGGTGGTGGGTAGCTAGTGTGTTGCAGCCTGACTTTGCTATGGCTACACAGAATTATTTACTTTAAACATTTGAAGGTAAATTATAATACTATTTTAGCGAGCAAAACAGTGATAAGAGTCTCAGAGGTCAATATACTTCAGACAATGGCTTTACAATAAAAAGGTAAAGATCAAATGGAGGCAACATAAGGGGTAAATGCAGCAGTCAAATGTGGAGTCACCTCGGGCTAAATACAGCAGACAGATGGTACGCAGCAGTGTGTCTAGTTGGTTACAATAGCATTAGTTTACGCACTGATGATAGGAGATATAGTGCACGGTGCATATTACAAGGGCAAAATAGACAGGACCCTGTTGGATAATATGGTACAATAGGATTGCTGAATAGGCCACGATGTTTCTCATCGGGTAGTGAGCCGTCAAATCATGGTAGGTAGGCAGCTAAAGGTGCAGTCTGGAGAGTTACCAAGGACGCTGTTGCCCATAAAGTGGTGGTAGGGATAGTACAAAATTATAGCAAAGCGAGGCACTGGCACAATCAGCAGCATAGAATCAGAGTATCAATATAAAGTATGGCAACCTGCCGAGCAGGACACAGCGGACTAATTACAGCAAGAACTCATACATGCAAATCGGTAGTTAACCAGTGAGGTTCGCTACTATGAGGTGATTAACTAAGTACCCACCAGGTCATACATTAAGAGCTTGCAGGGAAATTTGCTGCGACCGGAGGACCCCTTCCGGCACTTGCATATTGATTATTTAGATATGCAAGAGAGGTGTACTTCATGCAAGTACCTGCTAGTAGTGGTGGGTCCATTCTCACGTTGGCTTGAGTCAGGTCCTTGCACCCATAACTATGCCTGCTCAGCGGTACGATTCTTGCTGAGGGAGGTGTTCACGAGGTGGGGAATTCCAGATGACATTCGCTCTGATAACGGCCAGTACTTCTCTAATTAATGAAGGAAATTACAACTCTCCTGGGGATCAGACAAACGATGCACGGTTTACCATTCCCAATCCAATGGTTTGGTGTAGAAGATGAATAGACTGTTGAAAATGTGACTGGCAAAGCTTATGCAAATGCTTGAAAAATCGTGGTTGCACTGTTTGCCGCTTGCTTTATTTGCCTATACCAAATGGCAAGGCATGTGTGTGAGGGGAATGAGGTGATGTCATCAATGGCCGAGTCGATAAACATGCTGGTGACCGCAATTGCAGAGCAACGGCACATCATAACACCACTTGGCCCATCAGCTAGCGCAACACTAAGCAGCTCCATCCAAGGAAGCCCTGTGCCTCGCTCGCAGAGACTGAATCAGCCGTAGGGGCCTCATCCCCATCCACCAAAAAGGGGCCGCAAATTGGCCATGTAACCAGTGCATGCGTGGATGGAGTCGTTGGGAAGGGGATGTGGGTGTTATGGGGGAGGTGGCAGCTGGCGTGTGGGTGGTGGTTGTGGGGGTGGTGGAATAGGGGTTAGTGTGGTAGGGGTTGTTGGGGCATTGCGTGTGTGGCTAGTGGGGGAGGGGGTGTTGGGACATTGTGTGTGGGGCTAGCGGGGGAGGGAGTGTGGTCTAAAATCAGGGGGATATATGTGTAAGGTTCAACAAATATCTGTAAATAGTTCTTCATCTTTTAATACACCCGGTGTATCAAAAAACATATGCCTGGACATTGATTCTTTAGTGTGTATCATTTGAATCATGCAGTGTGTTCAGCACCCAGTGTGACCCACGCTCAGTTCCATGTCTTCCACATCCAATCAGAGGTCATTGTCAATTAATGCTTGCTGTGTGGCATGTCCATCATGGATGGCCATGGTGTTGCTGAGGAATCCCAGCATCTTCATTATCCTCATCCTCAGGTGACATCATGTCCATGTCAGGGGGTAGTGGGACGTTACGCCAGATGCACATGTTGTGCAGCATCGCACATACCAGCACAATTTTGCCCACCTTCTCGGGACTGTAGATGAGTGCTCCCCCCGACCTGCTGAGGCAGCGAAACCGGGCCTTCAACAGGCCAAATGTCTGTTCAATGGCCACGTGAGTGCGTGCATGTGCGTGGTTGTAGTCCTCCTCATGACTGTTGTGTGGTTGCCTGATGGGGGTCAAGAGCCAGCCCATCAGGGGATACCCGGCATCACCTGCATGTGAGCAAGACCGATTTTGGTCATTCCATGTTACCACAGGCTGTACAGTGTTGTTAAAAAAAAACACAGAAACACAGGATGACATGACAGTACATGGCAATTCACATTCTCTGTTGCCCTGAAAGTGTACGTAGGGCTGACCCTTGTGGGGGGTGGGGTAGGTGCAGTTGCTGCCACATGGCCCATTTAATGGGAACCTGCACAAGCACAAATCATGTCCTACAGACCACTGTGGTCTCACTTTTCAAGATTGTGTTACCAATGGAAAAGGAGTGTGCATATACAGTGTCTACTCACACATTTGCCTGCTCTCATTGTCATGATACAGGCCTTTCCCCATTATGCATTATACAAACACGGGTATCCATGTACATATGCATAGACACATACCCCCATGTGACTGGGTCAGATGTCCATAAGTGGTATGTGGCGCAGGTGAAGGGTGACGGTACTGTAATACGTCTGGGTGGGTGCTAGCATGGTGGAATGGGTCTACATTGGATGTGTCCCGCACCTCACTGCCCTATCTAGGTGTAGTGAAGAATAGTGCGTTTCTGTGTATCTATATTCAAACCATTGTACTTGTGGGTGTCCCTTAAGGTAACAGGACTGGCATACTGATCTGCGCTATACCAGTGGACTGAGTGCCTCCCCTGATTTTGTTTGTGTGACAGATGGTTTTCTTCCTGGCGGAGCATCCTGACTAGTGATTTAATTTCCAGACTTGCCATTTCATGCATTGTCAGTACAGGGTGGTGCATTATGGTACATGTGATACAGGTTTTCAAATGTGCCTGATACATGTGCTGGTGTGAGCTCTGGGTCTGTTTTTTTTACTGTAGACACGGCTGTGAAGGCATTGCATATCTGCATGCATCAGCTGTGCTTCATTATCTTGAAATTTACAGATATGCTTCAGGGAACGTGACTGTGTGATCTTCAACTGATCAATGTGTGAGGGTTCATGGAGTGTATGTTGGTAATGCTGAGGTTGCTTGGTCTATTTCCACATCTGACTGAGCATTCTATTAGCCTACCCACTCTCTCTGCACTCTTTGCATTGCATTCCTGGTTATGTCAGTGCTTTTTGCCAGGAGTCTCGATGCATTCATGCATGCAGTGTGCACTTGTGCTCCTCATTGATGCAATACTATGCTATGTTCCAACGCCCCTCAGGGCCCACCCAGCAGACAGGTTGCCTATGCTGTTAACTGCCCCCCCATTCAACACCCCTCATGCCCCTGTGGTTAGACTCACCCAACAGCCATGTACGAGGTGCAGCATGTCGTGCCATGTAGTGGTGCAGCAGGGAATTCCGCAGAACCATGGCATTATGTGTGGAGCCAGGGTATCTTGCACAGCAATGCGTTATTTTGCGTGCATCGCACACCATCTGTACATTCAGGGAATGGTACAGCTTCCTGTTGCGGTACACTACCTCCACAGCATACCGACCACCAGCTCAACATGTATGCAGTCGGGCGAACCTATGATGTTGGGCATGCGTGCGATAGCATGGTATGCAAGTTTGTTGGCATTCACCTCCTCTGCAGTCCGTGGCAAGCTTTTGTGGTTGTGTACATGCTTCAGGACTGCACCTAGAACCTGGGTGAGCACACGGGAGAAGCAGGGTTGTGATATTCCATGCACGTGCCCCACTGTGTGCTGATAAGTGCCTGTGGCCAGGAAGTGTAGCACACCCACTACGTTCAGCGGGGGCGGATGGCTGTCCGGATGTTGATTATGCTCACCAGATCAACGTGTATGGGGTCCACTACTGTGGTGATGGTGTCCCTGTCCAGTCGGTACAGGGTGTGGATCTGGGTAGGGGTCAGGTTGAATGGGCTGGCCCTTAGGCGGGGGATTGGTGGCTGCCTGCGGGGTACAACTGCCCGCACATTGGGTATGTGCTGGCACATTCTCACCCTCCTTCTCCTCCTGCGCATACGCTGCATGCTCTGGCTCACTGCCTCCTTATAGAGTAGCTGTTCATGCATTTACTCCTGCTCCAGTGTGGTGTGTGGGTGTGCTCCTTTTGTGCTGTGCTTGACTACATTGCCTCCACCTGTGCTGATTGTGGCCACCTGTGGCAGGTTTCTGCACACCAGGTTCCTGTTAACGCCTGCACCGCAATGCCGGTGTTAACAGCATTGTTGTATCCATTATTACCGGTATGTCCAGTGATACAATAGCCACATCACCCGAGTCTTCTTTTGTGTGTTCTATTACCCGGTGGAGGCGTCTAAGGTTGTCGGATATGTTCCTACGCGGGACATATCCTGTTTGGTCCTGGTGTATCAGTTTATTTATGATTCATTTCATTCTGTTTGCCAACACCGCTGTAAGTATTTTGCTATCTTGGTTCAGCATCGATAGTAGTCGGAACGATCCGCAATCTTTGCCTGGTTTGTTGGGTTTAGGGAGTGGGATAATAATTGCTTATTTTAGGGAGTCTGGCAGCCACCCTGTCTCGAATGCCTCATTTAGCATTGTTAGCAGCGGGGGAAGCACCTTGCCTCTATACATTTTATAAAATTCACTGGGGAGCCTGTCAGCCCTTGGGGTCTTACTAGTAGGTGGTTGCACTACCACCTCTTCTAGCTCCTCTAGTGTGATCGGGCATCTAGGTCCTTTCTCTCCGCTGTGCTTATTTTTGGCAAGCCTATGTCCTCCAGTATGTCCATTATTTCCCCACTGTTGCTCCCTTCATCGTCCCCTTATAGCTTCTGATAATAGTCAAGGAACTCTCAATTAATGCCCTCTTGGGTGTCTACTATTTGCCCATCTTCACCTGTTATTGCTCTGATCATGGGCCTGGGGGTTGCCTTTTTCTACAACCATGCCAACATCGTTCCTGGTTAGTCTCCCTCATGTGCTGCCTCTCTACATACTTTTTATAGTTCAGATTACATAGTCTCTCCCAATATTCTACGCATTCTTGTTGCAGTTGGCTAATGGTTTCGGCCTCCTCTTTCATGCACCCCCCTCTGTTCAAAGTGGTCTCTAGTTTGGTTTCAGCCTTCTGCAGTTCCCTTAATATGCTTCCTTGCAGCCCTTTGGATTTGGCTATTGCTATCCCTCTCACCACCACTTTGAAGGCTTCCCATAATGTACCGGCTGACTCCAAGCTCCCAGTATTGGTCTCAAAGTATTTTACAATCTCTTCTCTCAGATCCTCTCTAAACATTGGATCTTTTAGTGGTTCGGCTCTGAGTCGCCAAGTTGGTATCTTGGCTCTTGGAGGTCGGTATTGCCATATTAGGACCAGCGGCGAGTGGTCCGATAGGACCCTTGCCTTATATTCTATCTGCACTACTTCTGCTATCAATTCCTGCGTGGTGAACATGTAGTCTAGTCTGGTGTATAGATTCTGCGGGGCAGAGTAATGCGAATATTGTCTGTCTTGTGGGTGTCACACCCTCCATGTATCGTCTAGCTGGAAAATCCACCAGCAAAGTCTGTAGGGCCTTTATTTTCCACCAGCCCCCGTATAGCCACCATTCTCCCATCCGCTTCAGATGTGGATTGTAGTAATTGAAATGGGACTTGCGGCGCTACTCACGTGATCACCCCCTGGCATATGCCGAATATGTCGCCCCGATGACTGTTCCTCTCCACTTCTTCTGAATCACCTCTCATTTTTCTTTTGTGAGGTGAGTTTCCTGTAAGAGAGCTATGTCTATTTTCTGCCGTCTCAGATACATCATGACATTGTTCCTTTTTAGGTAGCTATTAAGCCCCCGGACATTCCAAGAGATTACCTTAAGGTCCCCCATGTTTTAGCCTCTTCCCGCCCCCCTTCTTTATCTTCCGGACCCCTGCACGGAGTGCAAATGCTAGTGCGTGTAAGCTCGTACCCCAACATAAACTATTCTTAACTATTAACACTGCAACTTCCCCAACTTCCCCTACTCCCTCCTCCCTTCCCTGCCCCAACTAAATCCGAAACTCCCTACATTCCCTCCCTCCTCCCAACTGTTGCCCAGCTCCAGCCCTGGATCTCAGGCACCCCCACATCTACCCCTTTTCTTGGTTATCACCAGTGCTCGGGGCACAGCAGGAATATGTCGCCCTACTGGTGCCTCAACTACTCTATCTACTGGGGATAGGTCGTCTACATCCGATATCTCCTGTGTTGGCCATGTATCTCAGCTCATTTACAGCTCACGGTTCCCTAGTACATTTCTATATTCCAGTCCAACAAGTCCAACTACTGAGTGTTTAAACTAGTCAATATTCACATTTTTCTAACGCGTCCCTTGCACTCCCTTCTGTTATCTCTGCTGTGGCTTCGCCCGCCCCCCACAATATCGAACATGACGCCGGGTCACTTATCCTGTCCTTCTCGCTCTTGACCATCTCCAGACTCCGGATAGCCCTGGGCGTCCAGCCAGCATGTCGCCTCCTCCGGGGTTTCGAAGAAGTGTGCTTTGCCTTTGTGCAGGACCTTAGGTTTCGCAGGGTACAAAAGCATGTATTTTAATCCGGCTGTCCGCAATCTTCTTTTCACCGCCACGTAGCTGTACCGTTGTCTCTGCACCAGCATGCTGTAGTCCGGGTATGCAGTGACAGTCGCCGATGCCCGTGTTATTGTTCCGCCCTTCCGAAAAAATTCCAGGATCTTTTCCCTGTCTCTATAGTTCAATAACCTTGCTATGATTGTACGGGGAGGAGCCCTAGGTTGAGGCCTTCTCATCAGGGCCCTGTGCGCTCGTTCGATCGCAAACCCCTGGAAGAGCTTACTAGCCCCTATTTCCTGAATGATCATGTTCTCCACATAGTGCGTAGTATCCAGACCTTCTTCTCCTTCTGGCAGGCTTACCACGCGTATATTGTTGCGTCTTGCTCGCCCTCCGGCCTCCTCAGCTCGGTTCTCCAGATTGGACACTTGTTGCTCCAATATGTGGACCTCCTTAGCGTTGGAGGTACTAACATCCGTGTTGGTTTTCACGACGCTCTCTAGGCTACTCGTCCGTTCCGCCAGCGCTCTTACGTCTTGCCTCAGTAGGCTGACCTCTATCCCTACTGCGTCAATCTTTGTTTCCCATGCCGCTTTCAGGTCTGCCATCGCAGCCCCCCATGAGGATTTCATTTCCGTTATGGATGCAAGGATCAAATGGTTGTCTCTTAGAAAGGTCGTCTCTTCCGGCGTAGTGGCCGTGGTTTGCACAGGCGTGGTCAGGGACTGCTGTGGTTTAGTAAAATGTCCATTGTTGGCTGCTTGCCCTTGCCTTTGCCCCCCTTGAGAGCCATTGCACTAGGCGTCCACGGTCTTGCCCGTCTGCCTCTTACACTTGCGTCTCGCGGGCGGTATGTTGGTTGTTGGTCCACAGTCTTAACTTCTCAGTTGCTGGGCTTCTCGTGGCCCTGTCTGCTGTGTGTGTTTATTCGGCAGTGTACAAGTCTACCACGTGTAGGCTTGCGGCTTTGTCCTCCAAGCCTTCCGGCCTGCGTATTTGTGGGTATGCAATGGGGGCCTCAGCACTTCGCCAGTTTCATGCGTGGGCCTAAACTCATTCTCCGCTAGATCCCACTCCCATGTCTTCCATGTGTGCCCCTCTTGTCCAGGCAGTGGTATGTGCTGGCTGTTAGGAGGAGTTTTTGTCCTTTCTCCCGGGCTAGGGTTCTGTTTGGAGGTGTAGAGCGGGCTGGTTTTTAGCTCTGCTGGCTTGATGGCATTTTGCGGGGCTGCTTGCGCCTCGTTGTTGCACAGCACCTATTCCGGCACTCCGGTGTTTCTCGCGTACTCCTGCGGGGGTGTCCTCCTAGATTCTCCGCACCCTTTTTGAATCGCCTCTGTCTTTAGTTTGCGGGGGGTGCGCCTCCAATATCTCCCACCTTATGCAGCAAAGCCTGCTGCCTAGGCACTTCTTACTGGGGCTTAGTTCCTCTGTCCCCAATGGGGCCCTAGTCTTTTCTCCATTCATTGCTCACATTGTAGGGGGTGCATCCTCTGGCGACAGTCTTTTGCTGTTGTAGGGCTTGCTACCTGGCAGCCCTATCTGGGGCCTGGCTCTTTTACTCTCCTGTTCCGTGGCGTTGCACTCTAGGCTTTGGTCAGTCAGTGCATCCGCTCTCTTGTTGGGGTACACCTTTCTTGCGATTATTCTCATTGACAGTGTGCCCTGCGTAACCTCTGTCCCCGCACACACACTCTGTGTAGGCCCTAAAAAGATCTTGACCCTTAATTAGCACTCCATGTTTTCCAACTGTCTTAGTATTCCTTCTGTGCAATGTACGGCCTGTGTTGTGCATCAACTGTCCATCCGTGTGCAGGCTTTCTTATTGCATTATTCTGTATCAGGCAGGCATTCTCTATTGTCCTTGCTTGCTGCTCTGGCGCTTCTCGCAGTCTCGTCGTGTTGAAGTAGCACTCCACTTTATCACTTAGTGCTCGTAACATTCAGATTTAATGGCCACGAGCTGGGGAGCTGATTGTATCCTGCCTCGCCGGCTCACGCTGTTCCCCGACACTCGATTCCAGCCCCCGCTCGCGCTGGGCTTTCTTTTATTTTTTCCCTTTCGCTTTCTCCCACTCCCTCCGCGTACCGCTGTTCAGGGTTGCGGGGGGCTCATGCAAATTTCAGTCGGCGGCGACCATTGGGGAAAACCTTCTTTTTCGCTGGCACTGCAGTCTTCCTGAGGGCGCTCCTCCCTCGCGCAGGGCTCCGTTTTCTGTTGCCCACTATGGCTCTTGGCTGCATACTTATTAGTACGGTCGGAGCATAATTTCTGCCATAGCACTTGCACTGCACAGCATCTGGGCTGGCATTGTTCTCCTACGCTGCGGGTCCGCTTTTTAGTATTAAGCTAGTCGCAAACTTCTTCCTGCTGCCCGCAACTGACTTTCGTGCTGTTTGTACCAATGTTATGCAGTCCTTTGTTCTATGGCGCCGGCCATCTTGTTTCTCCCGTGTCGCCCTGGGTCGCAGACTTCCCCTAGCTTAATCTGCTTCATTTCCTCATTATGGCAATCCAACTTGTTCACGGAGCTGCACCAGCATTTCATGTATTCCGGTTTCCGCTTCTGTATACAAACGCACGTTACTACTGCTGCTTTTTTAATGGATCTTGTCGGATCAACAGGAGCTCCCGATGAAACGTGTCCTACTGCATGGTCCTGTAGCCACGCCCCCCCATCATCCAGTGTTATTACCAGTTTTATAAGCCCTAGGTGACACATGTAAATGCTCCTTCCAGGTTAAGATTATGAGTGTTGTTCGCCCCATTCACAATGCACTTGTCAGCTCACCAACGTGACCCGTTACTCCTCAGTCCCCACGTGTGCTTCCTCCTCCGGGTCAGATCGTCAGCACCATTCACACAGCACAAAACTGTCCTGTCGATCCGCCGCCGCACTTCTCTCTGCTGCATCCACTCTGCAACTAAAGATCAGCCCATTCCTGTCAGGGGCTCAGCATGGTGGGGTCCGTGTTGCAGCCCACTGCGTTGTTCGAGTTATGAGCGTGTGCGCTCCTCAGAGAGATCCAGTGTATCTCTGGGCCACCAATCCCATATACCTCCTGTCTTCACTCCGCTCAGGCCGTCTCCATTCTGCTCAGACAGGTGCACCAATCTGGGCCCCTCCAACGCCCGTACTGTCCGGGGAAGAAGCGAAGTCCACTTCAAGCATTCCGTGCCACGCCCACCCTGAACGTGCTGCACGGCTCACGGCGAGTCTCGCTTTCCTCGATCTGCTTTCAACATTGCCGCTTCTTATAGCCTGATAAAGGAGTCCCAATGTATAGCCTATAAGAGTCAGGATCTTCTATAGATCTCACTGGATCTTCATATATCGCATGCCACTCCCGCTAGCTGTGAAGGCGGAGAGAGGCACAAACACGTCCTCAAGCTGCGGCGGCCATTTTGGAATCAGATTATCTGTCCATCCACATATTGATCGAATCTGGACTCTCAAACAAGAATGTTTTTCCTTTGTGCAGCACCTTCAGCCTGGCAGGGTGGATGAGCATATATTTGAGTCCCAGGCGTCTGAGCCTTTCTTTGGTGAGGACAAACAAATTCCTCTTGCGCTGCACCAGAGGCCTGTAGTCAGGATACAGGGAGATTTTAGCAGGGCCTCTCCGTATGCTACTACCATCTCTAGAGAACAGCAGGATCACTTCTCTATCTTTATAATTTAGGACCCTGGCAATAATCGTCCGGGGGTGGGATCCTGGTGGCGACTTTTCTGAAGAAAACGGTGAGCCCTCTCAATAGCAAAGCCCTGAGATAACTTCCCAGGGCCAACCTCTTGTAGTATCATGTTCTCGATATAGGAGGTTGGTTCTGAGCCCTGAGCTCCCGCTGGCGGGCCGAGCACCCGGATATTATTCCTGCGTGACTTACCCTGAGTCCTCTGCACGCAGTTCTAAGGCAGTGCTTTTTGCCTCAAGTGCTTTCACCCAAGCTGCCAAATCGGTTGTGGTGTCAGTCATATCTTTTATAGACACCTCATTTGTCGTGGCCCTTTCAACAAGGGATCGTACATCCTGTCGCAAGAGTTGTACGTCTATTTTCACTTCCCCAATTTTGTTTTCCAGGGAGGAGTGCAGGGCCGCAATAGCCGCCAAAACTTTGTCTTCTTGGGTTTCGTTTTGCACTGCTGTCCCACTGGATTGTGTTGACTCACCAGGCAGTACAAGGTCACGTTGTCTTCCAGCCTCAGCAAAAGAATCCATGATTGTTCCTTTTGCTTTTTGTTTGGTGGGTGACAAGACTGCACAGTCCAATCTCTAATAAGAGGTTGTGGTGAGTGAAGGCCAGCGCAAAAGGATATTCACACAAGCTGATTCAAATTAATGGATTAATTTAAGTGGTACCTCCCTACCCCCCAAAAAAAAGGACAAATGAATGTCACATGTATCTTAGAGCTCAGATAGGGGCAAACGTTATTACAATGTAACTAGGAGTGGTGTGTTAACTCCAGAAGGCAAACAGGCAGCAGACCAAGGCAGCTCCCTGATGGATCCCCAGTGGCACACGGCAGTAAAGTCAGTGCAGGTCTTCAAAATCAGCAACGAGCCGGGGGACTCCCCACCACTCAGCGGACCAAAGTATAGTGTGTCACCATCATGGGCAGAAGAGCCCGAACCCCCAGTTCAGCAACAAACTGACGGGGGTGGAGGGACTCTCCGCGCAGCTGTGTACCGCGCAGCACTGGTAAGCAGCAGCCGTCTGTGTCTCAGACGGTGAGCGGGTGGGTGGCACAGATCTCCAATTGCCCCGTGTTAAGATGGATTTCTGACCTCTGACCTGGTGGGCAGAGGTTCAGCAGTCCAGCCTAGTTTCTTGGAACAGGGTAACCTTCTGGACAAGCCAGACCAATCAAGGTAGCATTGACGGCGGTCAAGACTAGCTCTCAGGAAGGGTGAGGGTGACCGAAAGCCCACAATGAGTACACACCACAAATTACTCTGTCAGGTGTATATATCAAAAATACATATATATTTATTAAAGGCATTTTACAGTTATTGTGACCTAAAAGAATATTACACAAGTAGAGATCCACAACCTGCAAGGAAAGGGGTCACACAGTGCGAATATATTTTAGGCAGTCCTTCAACAATTCAAACCTTGATTAATAGGTGATCCAGTCCCTAAGAAGTGTGGAGACTTGCGCTCAAAACTACATTCCGTGCAGGAGCACTCGATTGTGCGGTTAAGTTCAAAACAAGTGTTCTTCAGGGGGCTGTACTGGCTCAGGAAGGTGGGTGAGGTGATGAAGAATAACTTCCCACTATTCAAGTAGGGTCTCCCAAGAGGACAGAGCAGGTCCCAAGAATTGGGAATAGCTCAGTAGCACAGGCTACCTCGACAAAGGAGAGTGGCCCTCGGGGAACACTCGTGCATAAAAGTCAATGGATGCGCCACCGGTAAGGAATGCAAGTATTTGCAGACATTCGGCGCACTCCGGACCAAACTTCGCCAGTCAAGTCCAGTTTGTTCGCAGGTTCAAATCCTGCAGTTGCAGGGCTCTGTGGCTTTCAGGGGCTACGTTCCAGGATTTATTCCCTGGCGGGACAGTGTCGATTTCTCTGCTTCTGGTGAAGGGATCATGCCAGTTCCACTGCAGTGAGTCTTAGGGCACAGGGAGGCACAGCAGCAAGGCCCCCACGAAGAACGTCACCACAGCTGGGCAACACGGTGACCGCATATGCTCGGGTTCAGGCGTACTCTCCTAATTCCAGACCTAGGACTGCTAGGTGTACGAAACTCAGTGGGAGAGTGCCTTATACCCAGAGCTTACAGTCTCCAAAGGATCCAGTCAAAACTTGAGACAGCAGCGGTTCCAGAGCAAAGGTCCCGTAAGAGCTAGTCAGTTCACGTGGAGGTCCAGGAACACTTCCGAGCAGGCTTGCTTGCAGGTTAAGCAGGAGGTGCCGAGAATAGTTAGTCCCACTATTCCAATGGGCTGTAGCGCCCTTGCAGGCCTTCTGTGATCGATGCGAGACAAGGGCTCCGACAGGACAACAGCAGGGTCAAAGTGCCAAAAATTCCACCGGGTCACCAGCGGTGCACGGATCAGCTTCAGCGGTTCAGGAGACTTGACTCCTTTACTAAGTTCAGAGTGAACTCAGAAGATTGGCCTGGAATGGGTGTAAGGTGCCTTCTCTTATCCAAAATCTCCTTCACGCCAAAACAAAGAGAAACCAATAAGAGATCTGTTCACATTCAACCATCCCAGACGTGGACCAATCACGGACCATGGTGGTCCCAGTCATCCTAGCACACCAGACATCCTGGCACCCAGGATGTGTATTGGAACTAGACAGCTCCAGCCCACATCCTGGGTGCACACACGCATAGCATGCAGAAGCCTGCGAAAGCAATACCCCGCCTGCTGCAGGTCGTCCCGCTACTCAGGGGGCAATGAGAGTATGCCGGCAGGCCTGGAACCAGGCAAGGGCTGCAGATCGCTCACGTAAAACCAGCAGGGAGACCCAATTCCCCCTGCCCAGGCCAGTGGCCTCTCCCAACCCCACCGGGGACAGTGCACACTGTCAACGGAGGTCGTGGGGAGCCCAAGGGCCACCAGGCACGCCCCGGTAGCAACCCCTGGTTATTGCTTCAGTCCACCAGCGTTACGGGAGACGCCGCAAGAAGCAGGCAATCAGTAGCAATAAGGCTGGTGCATTTATAGCAGAGAAACATTGCAGTAAGGATTATAGGCAGGATCACAAAGGGAACTCATGCCAGACACGTCCTCACGGCACAGACTCTGGCCACGCCCCTCAAGATATGAGTTATGTAGCACCCTCACAGGTTCATACACTCACAGGTCTATTTTTACTGCTCTTTAACGCAAGCAAAGTAAAAGCAGACATCCATTAAATTCTTGAATATAATAGACTACGTACTTTGCGCACTCCACACTTGTAGATGTACCTTGAACCTGAAAAAAGAACCCAAGTCCATCACATTCCACATCCCACATATACTGGTGCCTTTACACTTGAGAAAATCACCAGTCACTTGCTGTGCAAATGGCGCTATAAATCTTCTATTTTAATTCTCACCACTTGTGACCAACATTTCCGGCTTGCATGACTGAGAACAGCTATGTTTACAACTCCTTCTCCTGTACAGAAATGCAAGAAACAATCCTAACTACATCTACACTAAACCAGGGAAAAACCAGTAGAGGATCAATGTGCATGAATTGGTAAATTCACCAGGAGTGTGTGCAAGTGCGCACAAGTATGTCAGGCTGTTGGCTGTGTTGCTTTGAGCTCTGCAAACAATTGTGAATTGCTTTCGCCTGAAGGATTGACTTTCCACTTGAGCCACATAAGCGCCTGGAGACTATGCAAAGGAAAACGGTGCACGGTATGAATCAACTTAACATAATATAATATTGTGGATTGCTTTTGCCTGGAGCATCGGCTTTCCACTTGCATCCTTCCAGTGATTAGCTCCTGCAGCACTGTGCATAGTACGAGCGTGTGTGCAAGTGTGCACAAGTTTTATGGCAGTCAGACTGTTGGATGTGTCGTTTTGAACTTCGCAGGCTTTTGTGGATTGCTTTCACCTGGAGGATTGGCTTTCCATTTGCAGCCTTCCAATAATTATTTCCTGCGTCACTGCACGTAGCGTGAGTGCGTGTGCAAGTGCAGTAAGGGTGTAGAAGTATGAGATGGACCAAGAGGTGGCATGGTGTTGGTTATAAACTTCTTTTGAGCTTTGCAAAAACATATGTATTCCTAACTTTATGAGGGATTTCCCTGCCTCAACCTAAAACTAAGGAAGTGTGAGAATATTCGCCAAATAATATTCATCGTCCTTGTCCACAACCCTACTTCAGTCCCTTACACTTAAACCTAATAATGCTAAATGAAGTAAAGTCTTCCACCAGGAGAATGCCTCCCTTCTCCTGGTACACTCCGAAAAGCCCTCTTTACAAAACGGCACACGCCAGGGGGAATGACTCCCTTTCCCTGGCTTTCTGTTAACTTCGGTATTGTATCAGTTTATACTCTTTTTACCAGGACAGTGCCTCCCTTCTCCTGATGTTTATGAGCCTCATTACAATTACAAGGTTACAAGGTACCCTCCCCTCGCGGGACCCGCTTGGACGTCTGGTCAGACCAGATGTCCTTTGCGGGTCCTGCAAGGGGACCAGCATGCTAACAACAGGCCTGTCATTAACGTGCCCGTTGTTAGCATGCTCCCCATTCTCATTGAGCCCTATGGGGGCTCAAATGGGAGTGGGGATGGTCCGGGTTCCCTGAATGGGGAAATACCGGGCCCTCCAAAGTCGGAATGGCCCGGTACTTCCCCATTCAGGGACCCCGGACCCAGACCCAAGTTTGGAGGCAGCCATGCCCTTATTGAGGGCATGGCTGCCTCCAAACTTGTAATGAGGCCCTATGGCTTGATTACAGTGTCTAGACTTTAGACCTGGGGGAATGACTCCCTTCCCCTGGTTCCTCGGCACAAAACCTGCAGTCTTCTTAGTTCCTGCCAACTCGACCATTCACCTTGCCTCTTCTCCCAGGTTTGTACAATGTCACAACTCTTTCTATGGGATCAATTACTTCACTGGTCACTGAATTGGGGAAAGTTTTCTCTATACTGTATTGTGTTTTCTTTAGGGTCCCGACCCTTATCCAGTGTCAGTGGTCTTCTTATGGCCACTGGGTTTGAGGAAGTTCTCCTCTGTTGCTTCTTTCAACTATTTTAGGGTCCTGGCCCCTTCTCTGGTGGTCAGTGGTTTCTTTCTCTTCACTGAGATGAGGAAGTACTCCTCATATGCAGTCTTGATTTGTTGTGGTGTCCCTGGCCCTTCTCTGATGGTCAGTGGTTTCACTGACTCCTCGGATATACTCCCTATTAGCTAGAGGGTCCCTGACACTTCTTTGATGTTCAGTGGTTTCTCTCCCGCCACTGAGACGAGAAAGGACTCCTCGATGCACCCTCTGTTCGTTATAGGGTCCCAACCCTTCTTGGCGCACTTTCAGGCTCCATCAAGCTGATGGCTTGTAGCTGAGACTCCTTGACTCTTCCCTTGTCCCCACCGGTCCACCTGTGCTTCCCGTTACCTGTTGGGAGCTTCTTGCATGGCGCTGGTTCTTCCAGGGACTGGCGTCGGTCTTTACCTTGCTTCCTGGGCCTTCGGTGGCTTCAGTGGTTTTGCAGCATTTCCACATCTCTCGGCTCCCTGCAGTCTTGGTGTCGTTGTGGGACCACACAGTACACCCCCTGCGGGAGGCCACACCACTGCCTCGCCTTCTTCCACCGGTCCTTGAATCCGCAGCCTTCAGGCCCACTAGACATGCTCTCTGCTTCCTGCTCACATCCTCCAGTCTCTGGTCTTTGCCGCTGACTCCTACGTTTGGCCGCTTCCTCGCCTCACGCTGCTAAGAAGCTGGCTTGATCCAGCTGGGCTTGACAGGTTGTATAGTCCTTTGTCTCTTATACTTTGCTGCCAGCTCATCCCTGCCGAAAGTCCTTTGTTCCTTTTGACATTTGCATCTTTGTGCCTCCTCGCGGCCACCTCGTACCAGTACTTGCCTGACCAGTACTGATCACATCTTCTATGATCTTCCTCATCCTAGTCTTTTCTACCTGGGCTATACTTAAGGTATTACAATAGTACATATGTCTATTCTCAAGAAAGGGGTTTGTGATGGAAGGGGGGACCAGAGAATGTTGGGATGTGACGTCAACTGAGAGCCTATACCCTAGGTGGTCGTACTTGTCCCCAGGTGAGGAGTTCCTCCCCATGAGGTCCTCTAGCATTAAACTACCCCTATGGGGACTATTGGGTAGCAGCATCAACTCCTTAGCCTCATGGGAAGAGGCTACCCCGGGGGAGAAGAGATGACACCTAGTGAATCGTCATAGTGCACACAAATGTTCTGTCAGTCTGCGAGTCAGTGGAGTGCTAAGCCTCAACTCCCTAGCCTCATGGGAAGAGGCTACCCTGGTGGAGAAGTGATGACAACCTAGTGAATCGTCATAGTGCACACAAGTGTTCTGTAAGTCTGCGAGTCAGTGGAGTGCTGACAGGCCATTACCCAGGTACTGTTCAATTATCCACTGCTCATTACCGTAGAGCTTAGGGACCCTATTCTTGTGGGGATAGTAAAAGAGGGTGACTCCAGTTGAGGATGCATGGAAAATCAAAATGTAAGAAACGTATGTACAATCTATGTTCCAAAGATACTCCTGCCATAAACCCTACTGTTAAGACCTCTACGATAACCAGTATTGACTTGTATACTGCCTGTGCTAGTGTTAACGAACCTATGGTTGACGAGACTACTGTTTCCACAGGGAAAAGTACTGATTTCTTTGGTTTGGTTGGATTCCAACTGGTCTAAGTTTATTGACATTGATAACAACTCTTTGCTCAACTTATGCTATTCGAATCAATCTGAAATTGTCAACAAGGAATGTGTGGAGCGTGTGGATGGCGGAAGTCATCCACCTGTAATTAACATGGAGGCCCTGGCGGTGGACAGCCACCCCATAAATAACAGCCTGTCAATCTCTCCGGTACTATTTGCTGACAGATCTCGTGACGATAATTTTGGAGTTTGCAATTAAAATCCTCTTGAAACTGCAATAATATTGATTTAGACATTGATTGATTTAGACATCCGAGAACATGACGCTGTCTTATCACGTCTGCAAAAGTCACACGCTCTGTAGCTGATGCCACTTCTAATATGGTTCCTTCGAGGGCAAACATTGAGCCCCTTAAAGAGGCAAGTACTGACAAGATAACTGGTCATAATATTTGGAATCTGAAGATATTCGTTTAATTTGTATCACACGTAAGGAGAACCAGTTCTCAAAAAAAAAAATGCGCAAAAATCTAAAAGGGTTCCCCATAAAACTGCTAATAAGGAGCCATTTGACAAAAGGCTTGCTTATGCTGCAAGGCTGCCCCATGTCTAAGAAGGCTCAGAAAAGCCCAACCGGCGCCTAAAAAGAGTTTCTATAAAAAACATTGATTTGACTAACGGTTAGTTAAAGCACAAGTAGTTAAGGATGGGAACTCTAACACCAACAACCCTTTGCTGCTAGACTAGTCACTAGACGATGGCCAATTGTCCAACGGAGTCAGAGGTGGCTGTTTTAATGCCTGAACCACTCACACTGACTCATACACTAAGACAAAAGGAGCACATTGTAACATGTGTGGGAGGGGCTGCCACAGCCAGTGTCATGCCAGCGGTTTGGGGTGTGACACCCTGTCTTTTTTTTCAGCCAGTAACCTGTCTCCCAAAAGGAATCATGTACCTTTAAACTTTGCAGTTATTTTGCACCTGTTCTCATTGATCCCACCCCTTTGAGAGTCGTATCTTCTAGCGACTTAGACAACATAGAGTTTGTTGGCTACACTTTCGCCCATACAACTCATGTTAATAATCATACTATCGAGACTGTTGCTCTCGGAAGATCGTACCTGTTCCATTTTTTGAAGATGGATTATGGCCTTGATGCCTTGTGTTCTTACAACTTTATTAGACCTGCTGCTGATGTAAACGTTCAAGGTAATGATTTAAGATAACTATAGACAGGATGGGCAGGTCAGTGGTTAACGACAATGTTGGGGGAGCAACACATCGATGGTCTACATTAATGGGGGTGGCTATCAGGGTTTCTCCCAGTTACAATCTTGCCTATTCACTTTCTTATTGATGTTCTAACATGGAATACTTAGGGTCAACTTTTCTTGTGCTACTGGGGGCACATATTACTGGCCGATTGTGACATCTTTTTGGTTCAAGAATCTTGTTTGATGGCTGCTTGATGGCTATAATACATTCCCATCTAGAGCCAAAGAAAGTCTGAAGCGCCAACCTATGGGTGACTTAATGACTGGGATTTGTAATGGGATATCTGCTGCAGAAATAAAGAATCCAATGTTTTTAGCTGTGAAGATAACCACTAATGAGGACACCCCCTGCAAAAAATGGTGGCTTCCCAATGTGTATGACCGCCCTGGTGGCTCCCTTACGAAACCATCCGTGAGTCTATATTATATTAGACTTATTAGTTGGCTGGCAGACTGATAACTGTGATGGTGAGGTGTTGCTCGGTGGTGATATAAATGCTCAATGCCGGGACACCCTTGTAGTTGAAGCGATGGAGTACGTCGAAGCATCTAGTATCCTGTATCAGAAAAAGACAAATTGTCAGGGGAGTTGCTGGTCACGCTTTATGGAGTGGGACTTCATAATGTTGAATGGGCATATTAAGGGAGATATTCCCAGAAACTTCACATGGTGAAGTGGCAACAGCTACGCGACCCTAGATTATCTTTACGGGAGTGTGGGGATACTGACTTTTGTTTACTGCCTAATTGCTGAATACAATAATTTTTGTGATCATGCTATCCTCCGCTTATTTATTGATTGATTTATTGTGCATTTGTTAGGCGCCTGTACGGTAAATTGTGTTTCAAAGTGCCCCCATGGCAACAGGGAGGGAACATGGGATTGAAAAACAAAATAGACACTGGAGGATAAAGACAATCCTGCTATGCCTTGTGAGTATTCAGAACGTGCAAGTGCAGAGAGAGAAATGATATGATATGATAAGGCATTTGTAACGCGCCTATACACAAGTGTTTCAAGGCGCGACGAGGCAGGGGGGGGAACAAGGGGAGACAGACAACGATCTTACTAGGCCAGGTGTCATTCAGATCGCGCAAGTGCAAGGGTAGAGCGGAAGGGAAAAGTGCATGGGGGAAAGGGAGAGGGGAAAGTGCAGTACAGGGTTATTAGCATACAGCATACAGGATAAATAACAAAGGCCAGCTGGTGGCAAGTGCGAGGTAAATGCAGACAAGTACTGGGAAGGGGGGCTGTATGGATACAGACACAGTCCCGTAGTGCAGGGGTTGCCGTGGAGGCAGTGCAGGGGAGAGTGGCTGGGCCGAGAACGGTGAATGGCCCAGTTGCAGATTCAGTGCAGTTTCAATGGTATTAGCAGGGAAGAGGGGGAGAGAAAGCGGAGGCAAAGAGGAAGGTTTTGAGGTGCTTCCGGAACCGGGGTGGTTCTCCTCAAGTTTCAGGGAGGCAGGAAGGCTGTTCCAGAGGGAGGCCCCTGCAGTGGGAAGAGATCTGCCCCCAACTCTTTGTTTGGAGAAGCGGCTGACCCTGAGGTAGTTGGAGGCGGATGAGCGAAGAGCTCGAGAAGGAAGATATTTAGGAAGAGAGAGTTGAAGGTATTTTGGCCCAAGGCCCCAGACGGCCTTGTGGACAATGCAGAGGGTTTTGAACTTGATCCTCGCAGTCACTGGGAGCCAGTGTAGTGATTTCAGTCCTGGAGAGATACGGTCCCTGGGCTTGAGGCCAAGGACAAGTCTTGCAGTCCTGTTCTGGATGAGTTGCAAAGGGCGGAGAGTAGAGGCAGGCAGATTTAGATAGAGGCTGTTACAGTAGTCCAGCTTAGAGAGAACCAGGGCTCTAGAGACAGATAGCTTCTGGGGGAAGGAGAGGAAAGGAAGGATACCTCTGAGGAGGTGTAGCTGGTAGTGTGACTTCTTAGATACGTCAGATATGTGAGGAGAGAAGGAGAGTGTGGAGTCGAAGATGACCCCAAGGTTTTTTGCCTTGCAGGTAGGAGTAGGAAGAGGGCCCAGAGAGGCCGGCCAGAGAACAGCAGACAAGGAGGGAGTGGAAGTGCCGATGAGTAGAATCTCAGTCTTACTGGCATTAAGGCAGAGGTTGTTGGCGGCACACCATTCCTGGATAGCAGAAAGACAGTCAGAGATGAGGGAAGGAGAAGAGGAGGCCGAGGGTAGCCTGAAAATGAGCTGGGTATCATCCACATAGCACTGAAAGTAGGGGCAGAGAGTGGCGATGTGGTGGGCCAGAAGTGCCAGATACTGGTTGAACAGCCAGGGAGAGAGGTTAGATCCCTGGGGGACACCACAGGTAGAGAAGAAGATGTCAGAGAGGAAAGACCCCAGTTGGACCTGGGAGGGTCGATTTGAGAGGAAAGAGGTCAGCCACGCCAGAGCCTGACCAGTGATACTGGGGTTATCACGGAGACGGTTGAGCAGGATGGTATGGTTGACAGTATCAAAGGCAGAAGAGAGATCAAGCAAAATGAGAACACATGGAATGTTAGAGTCAAGGTTCGAGAGCAGGTCCTCACGGATGTTCAGGAGAGCAGTTTCCGTGCTTCTGGCAGCTCTGAAGCCAGACTGATGGTCATGAAGACTACCAACACATTCAGCATGGAGATTAAACTGGGAGATGGCCAGTTTCTCCAGGAGCTTGCCCAGGAAGGGAGTGATAGAGATTGGGCGATAGTTAGCTGGGCAGGAAGGGTCGGAAGAGGGTTTCTTAAGAAGGGGGTGCACAAGGGAGTGCTTGAGAGGGGATGGGAAGACTCCAGAGGCGAAGGAGTGATTGCAGAAGTCAGCAAGGGCAGGAGCCAAGGAGTCAATGTGGTCCTTGATAGTTTTGGAGGAACAGGGGTGGACCTGTTTTGACGAGACTTTCATAGATCGGACTTGTCTTGAAACCTCGTCAGCAGAAAAAAGGGGAAAGGAAGAGAAGGAGAGAGGAGGGGTGGCTGCAGAAGAGCCAGGGGAAGGGCAGGGAATAGAGGGGGGAGATTATAGGAGGAGAGTGAGGACAGGATGTCCTGAGTTTTTGAAATGAAGTGAGAGGCCAGTGCCATGCAGAGGGACTGGGAGGGGACAGGAGAGGTAGAGACTGCAGCAAGGTTGGCCAGCTCCTTGCAGATTTTAAAGAGTTCGGCCGAATTGTTAGATGCTGCAGAGATGCGGGCTTGGATAAGGGCTCTCTTCTTGGTGAGAACGGAGAGCCGGTATTGCCTTTGGAGCAGGCGACAGGCCAGTTTGTCAGAGGATGAACATGAAGCACGCCATTTCCTCTCTGCCACCCTGCACTTGTGTTTAAGGGTGACGAGATCCGAGTCATACCAGGAGTTACATTTGGCTTTGGGCTTCAGGTGGATTCTCATGACAGGGGCAAGGATATCAAGAGTATCAGATATAGCAGAGTGGAGAGTGGAAAGGGCTGTGTCAGGGTGGGAGTCAGCCGAAGGGGGAGGAGGGGACAAGAAGGTGGCAGCGAAAGCCTCAACTGACACGCGCTTCATGGGTCGTATGACCGAGAAGGAAGGTGGCAGTGATGGGGGTGGCTTTGCCTGTGGGGTAGGGAGGGTGAGGTGGGAGGAGAGGAGAAAGTGATCACTCCAGGAGAGAGGAGTGGAGAGAGGGACAGAGAGGGGAAGGTCAGAGGAGATCAGGGCATCAAGAGTGTGCCCTGCAGAATGAGTCGGCCCAGACGGGAAAATAGAGAGTGAGAGAGAGTCGCAGAGGTTGCGAAAGAGTCCAGAGGGGGGACAGGAGGCATCCAGGTGGATGTTGAAGTCTCCAAGAAAGAGGAGTTGAGTGGTTGAGGACAGGAGTGAGGAGGAGAGGTCCGCCCACTCGGAGAGGAAGGAGGAAATTTGACCAGGTGGCCGATAGATAGTAGCCACGGTAAGGGAATGGCTAGGAGAGATTGAGAGCCGGCAGACAAGACATTCAAAAGAGGAGTAGGTCTGCGTGGGAGTAACAGTGGCAGGAATCCACTCAGGGAAGATAAGGGCCACACCTTCCCCCGCACTGTTGGGCCTGGGCACAGAGAGGATCTTGTAACCGTCGGGTAGGAGTGTGTCAAAGCTGGTGACAGAGCTGGCCGTGAACCATGTCTCAGTGAGACCGAGTACGTCAAGGTCAAGTTCCTCAAGAAGGCGGCAGATATCAGAGGAATGTTTGACGGCAGAGCGAGAGTTAAGAGTGGCAATGTGGAGAAGTTTGCCATCTTTGAAGGACTTCCGGGGAGGGGTACAGATCAGAGGTACGACCTGCGGAGGTGAAGAAGGATCACGAGCGGGGGTGGGGAGGGAGGGAAGAGGCAAGTTAGTCGAGGACAGAGGAGGGGGCACAGCAGGAGAGGAAAGGAAGTTGATGAGGCGTGGGAAGCGTCTATCGAAGAGGTGAAGGTTGGCCTGAGGGCCTTGGACCAAGACGGTCCCATTAGCATAGACATTAATGATGGCCTTAGAGGAGTGGAAGGAAGCCAAGAGGACATCCCAACGGGTGCCACCATTAATGGAAGAAGAG